>NC_044010.1:2591666-5183333 GCF_900496995.4 Aquila chrysaetos chrysaetos | reverse complement strand
TCCAACCGCCAAGGTAATTACTGCTGCACGCATCCTTTCTCTGTGCTGGTGGTGGCCACGCTCTGCGAAGTAGGCAGTTGGGGTTGTGGCTGTTAGGATGCCCCTGGCAATCTGCTGTGCTTGGCGATTCTGTTTAGCTTATGCCTTTGGCTAGTGTCAATAACACATTCTGCCTGGATAACTGGGCTGGAACCCACTTCCCAGACCTCAAAACAAACTCTACAACTTCTCTGACATTCACAGAACCACATGATTTGAATTTCCCTGAGCTTGATTAATCATCACTGTTTATCTCCCTCCACCAGTAGCCAACATAGTTGTTAATTTAAGTTTCTAGCCCAAGTGATTTTCCTAAGCAGGTGAACTTCTAAGGCTGTCTACATAAGAGGAGAAAACTTTAAAATATTTAGGGGGTTGTCAGTAGCACCTGAAAAACCAGTGTAAAGGAAACGCATGCTTTATTCCTCCCATTCTTATTGCTATACCAAAACCTCTGTGTGCACTCCTGAGAAAAGCTAAGTTTCTAGCATTGTACTAGAAGTCAGTGAATTTGGATTCTGCTTCCTATTCTGTCAGAAGTTTCATGAGTGACTGGGGCTCTGCCTCAGTTTCCCTGCTTGTGAAAGAGAATGATCTTTTTAGTAAAGACCAACTGAAAAAAAAGCTTTAATGTTATTGAGCCTTAAGCTTCCCCTTGTGTACACTGGAGAAAAGAATTTTTACCCTCACTGTAAGGCTCCTTGTTAAGACTCGCCTAAATAATACAAACATACATTCCGGCTCCTCTATTTTTCCACTCTCCAGGATCTCACTTTGCTGCAACTGCGTAAGGTGCAAGTGTTCAAAAGAACTTAGCTATCTATTTCTCATCAACTTCAATGAGGACTTATTATGTACCTGTTTACCTTAAGGGCTGTATAACTAACTTCGGGCCACAGAATCTATGTACGTTGTCCTTTGGATACATTTGTGAAAGACTTTGTTCTCAGTACTTTGATTCAGAAAATCTTATTAACAGAGTGCATATACATTTGCAGAAACTTTCTTCATTTCTCTAGCCACTTCTAATAAAATGGTACTTAAGGAATTTAAAGCAAAAACATAATTTGAGAAGACGCGAAGCAGCTTCATCCCTGTAGCCCTAAGCTTGCACTTAACCTGAAGGATGAGGACTCCAATTAGTATTGAGCTCCTAGGATAAAGGCCTTCTCAGAGGACAGGTGGACATTTCACAATCTTTAGCTTCACAAACATTGCCACAGCATTGCTGCCTGTATTACTGTGGTCTCTAGCAACCAAAGTCCAGTGTCACAGAACTCCTGTGCTTTTACAGTAATCACCAGCCCAAAAACTAGGAGAAGTAGGAGAGGGCATGGATGTGTGCCTCTATTTGTGTGCGAATATGAAAGATAGGAGATGCCTACAAGCAAGGATGAATATATGCACTTGGAGACATTCATACAGCTGTATCACAATAGAGATAGCCAGGAAAACCTGGGCCACTTTAAAGTGACTATTTTTATTTGAAGAATCTGGGATTGAACAGCCAGAAAGAACTACTGTCTGTGATCAGAGAGATGTTACGTAAAGCATAAGGTCAACTTTACACCCTCAAATATAACTAATTTAATGGCTCGCACCTATTTCACTTCATTTTCTATTTTGAGAAGTCTAGGGAATTCTTGATGAAGCTACTTCACTGGCACCATAAAACTGTTGCTTGGAGGACCAAAAAGAGAAGCCTTGTTTGTTGCAGTATTTTTCAGAGTCCTTTGGTACAGATC
This sequence comes from Aquila chrysaetos chrysaetos, assembly GCF_900496995.4. Taxonomy (NCBI): domain Eukaryota; kingdom Metazoa; phylum Chordata; class Aves; order Accipitriformes; family Accipitridae; genus Aquila; species Aquila chrysaetos. Next base: position 5,181,549 of record NC_044010.1, on the reverse strand, counting down.
AGCTACCTGGGGGATGGCATTCAATTATGGAGTTTGACTATTCTCAGGATTCTTGCTTGACCTTGTCAAAAAGTAATTGATGATACATGACCTGCAGATTCAAAAAGGGTATGTGATGACTTCTGTCCCTGCTTCTCCAACTGGCCTTGACAGAAGGACTTACATATGAAAGAGTAAGAATACCAGTGCAAGAACAACACACAGCTGTTCCTCCCAACTCTGCTAAAATGTGAGAACAAGCTCTATTGGAGAAGCTCTCGTGGCCTACTTCTTCTGGCCTCTAAACATTACTCCAGTACGCTGTGTTTTCTAGATGAAGTTGGAAGGACACAGTTTTAGCCAAATAGATACCTGAAGGGAAAAGAGCTAATCAAAAGCTGCCAAATTTCAGAAGCAGCAATGTCAGGAGCAGATTAATAACAAATGTTCATGTGTGCACACCAGTGCACACGTGTGAGCGGGTGAGAGACAGGATAAGACATTCTGACAGGCAGAGCAGGAGGATGAGTGTCATCCTTTCCTTCCTTTCCCTTCATTCTGCTTATGTGAGGAACAAGCGATCTCCTTCCAATTACTTGCATCCAGCTCCAAATGCTGATGAAGCTCTTGTTCATCATGCTGGGACTGGCATAGCAACCTGCCATATATAACAGCTCCCAAGCAGAGACAGTGGTAGCAATGGGCACACTGTACACAGAGGTGTGAGAAGACAACAATTCAGCAATCACTCACCACTGACCGGCCAGAGAGGTAACAAGGAAGAAAACAAGGCAGGAAAAACAAAGCTTTTGGCAAGTATTTCTGAAGACAGCCCCATCTTTCCACTAAAAACAAAGTCTTTACAAGACACCTGGCTGACAAAAGTCTGTCTCATCAGCTCAAACTTGTCCCCTAGAGCTGTCACATTAAGAGGCTCTGAGCTTTCATACAGAGTCTGTGATCATGAGCTGAAGAGCAGACTTGAAGCCACTTGGGAGTGGAAGACAGTATGATCATTCACACGTCCTGGATACTCTTGTGAAAAAGAAATAAAAAAAAGAAAAAAGAAAAAAAGACTACCAGCCCCTTGAGAATTGTGGGTGTTGGATCCCAAAACTTGCTTTTTCTAGTCTTCATCATTTCCTGCCTCTGCCTGCATATAAAATAAGAACAGGAGAGGAATCTTTTACCATCAAGTCTTGATCTGATGACAGTTTTCTCCACTTGATGATTGAAAGTGCATTTGAGTTTCAGGTTTTCTTTCATGTTGTTTGCAAACAGAATGATGCTTCTGTCATTTCAGCCATTTGCCCTCATCAGCAAGATGGTGATGACAGCTGTTTCCCAAAACTATGGGGCTAAGAGGAAGGAGCAGAATGACAAATTTGTGAAGATGGCAGTGTATGTAAAGTTTAATCAATACAGAAACAAGGCATTAGTCTGTTCAGGAATGCTGCTAATCTCCCTAAAACATCCCAAAATGAAGAGCAGGAAGCTTCGAGCCACCATAAGGCCTTTTCCGTATCACAGAACCAGCAGTCATAAGACAGTTCTAACCTGTGCTTCGTTACATAGCTGTAATACACAATGATTATGTTGCCCTATACTAGATAGACCCACAGAGAGGTATTAATAAGTCATTAATTAAATACTACCACTACAGATAGCTAATAAAGGTGTCCTTTAATTCAAGTCTCAGAAGTCTGCTTTAGGTAGCTGAAGGACAAGAGTATGATTCCAGCTCCCATTTTTTGTCTGTATGAATGGGATTCATCAGATATGCTTAGTCAGAGAACAGTTCTGAGCAGCTTTTCCAGCAGGGGGGACCAAGCCCTCACCATGCAGAAAAAGGACAATGATGCATTAGAGCATGACCTTAGGTGAAGCACTTAACCTCTTTGTGCCTCATTTCCCCCCCATCTGTGGAAACAAAAATGGCATTTACCTAACTAGCAGGGGTACTGTGCAGCTTAATTCATGACTGCTTCACAGTGACTTTGAGAACCTTGGATAAAAGGTGCTAAGAATCAGCAGGGAGAGGAATGACACACAGGGACATTATACATAGGCTGGTGCAACAAACTGACTATGTGAATTCAGATAGGCACTACTTACGTGGACATTTATAATAAAGGGTATTTTTCTTGGTGGTGGTTTTGATTTGGGGATGGGGGGAAAGGGTTGTGGCTGTAATGTGCTGTATTACCACTCCCAGAAAATTCTCTATTAATCCCTAGGGCAAGGAACAACACTTGCTTTCCACATCCTCTTCCACAGACTTGTCCAAATGCTGATCCAGAGGGACTGTCTCCGGGCCAGAGATTACACCTCAGGCTTGGCCCTTCTGTCAGGACTCTCTTCTAGAGAGAGTTTACAAGTCGGAGATAGGCAGTTTACACCGCTGCCCGTTAGGTTACCCAAAGCTCACAGAAGTCAACAAAATCAGCGGAAGGATTTTCTGTTTGGCTCAACATTCCTTGATTTAAGAACAAGGAACTGATGTGAAGCCTATATATTGTCCTGAAACACCACCATGAAGTAGCTAACAGCTTTCATTTCCTAGGCTGCATTCAAATCCGTGACACAGAAGTGAAAAGCCATCATACTCATATTACCTAATCCCTAAACGATCTAGTTTCCCAGCTTTTGTTTTAATCCCTGATGCCTTGCCCAGCACTACCTGTGGGAAAGCTGGCTGATACCTTCCTGCAGTATCAGTTACTAATTTGCCACTTATAAGCTTTAAAAGTACAAATTATAATAGCTTCATTTACATGTGATGCTAACTAGAGGCAAGACCTGTGGGAACTTACATCACCCACAGAAGCCCAGGCAGATGAAACTTAAGCACATCACGGGCCTGATTCCCATCCTTTACTGCTAAAACATTGGTCTAACTCCACTGACTCCAAAAGGACATGCTCTTGTTCTATGTTTAACATCAGTCAGGAGAGAAAGTAAGTCCTCTCTATTTTTAACCCTGCTCCCACTATCTCTTTTTGCTTGTGGAAAATACCCTCCACGCTTGGGTGACAGAATGCTGTGTGAGTGGCTAGGGAGCAAGCAGCTCATTACATTGCCCCAAATTCTAGCAGCAGTGTTTTATAAATCCAGAGATAGGCAGGACAGTGGTCAAAAACATGCTCTCACCTTTCTTTCTTTATCTGACGGGAATGGGAGATCACATAGGGCATGCTAGTAAAAGGTTCTGCAGAACAGAGTGTTGTTTGATATGTCAGAAACAACTGAGGGATATGACCTCACTTTGGATAAACACATTTTATACCACAGATATTTAGGTAAACAATGTTTGGCTGTATTAAGTAATGAATAATTATATTAAAAGTAAATTAAATGTACCAAAGACGCAAGAAGGAATTGCAATTTGAACATTTCATCCCCTTGCTATTTGTGCTTTAATGAAGTGTCCTAAAGGCAGTCATGATGCCAGTCTCCACACAAGTCTTCGTAAAATAAATAGATTTTTACTTTCAAATCACTAGTTTCTAACACTGAGAACCACACCCCTCGGTTTTTTTTCTTTCTGTCTTTAGCTGTTTTTTTTTAAAGAAAAAAGAAATCATCTTTCCAATTTTTAAAAAGCTAAACCAACATGAAGCAAGGGCATTCTAATGGCTTAGCAATCGAATAGATAAGCCTTAGGGTTACTGTGGTTTAAAACCACGTGATCTCAAAGCTCATTGTATCTTGGTTCCTTGGATGCCCAACTTTTCGATGGCCTGAACTTCTGCCTGTGCACGTGCTTTTTTTTCTGGATCTTTCCTGCTATGGCTGGAATCTCACTGAAGGACAAGATGGAAATCTTGTTATTTAGCTATTTAGTTTATTTAGTTTTGTCAATATAACTATTCCTAATAACTATTTATTTAGTTACTTAGTTTCCTTGCTTTTTTATTTGATAGGAGGACAAGGGAGACGCACTTGTGGAAAGTTAAAGATGTTTGCTTACCAGATACAGACTCTGTCTGAAAATGTTTGCACTTCTGTGTGTCTTGAAGGGCCTGTGTAGTGAAAGCAGCCTTCCTAATTTGCATGTGAAGAGCACATGAAGCTAAGCAGCATCTCTGGCTGTGCACTGCGAAGTGCTCTCCTCTCTCTTTATGGGATTATGAAGTGCTCTCATAAACTGTCAGACTGACACCTGCGGCGAGCAGCACTTGGGAGTGTCCAAGCAGCAACTGAGAGCACTTTACTATTCCAGAAAGACAGGGAGGAAAACAGGGGAGCCCTTAAAAAGTAACGAAATTCATACCAAGACAGAGAGGTGCAATTAAGAGTGGCTGGCACTGAAGGAGAATCTTTTTCTCCATTTTAATTTCTGAAGTGCTGAGGAAGTATAAAGAGCACCTGCATTTGCATATCTGAAGCACAAGGTACCCTTTCCTTTTCAAGCAAAGGGGTGCCAGGGACTCTGGTGTGCCCTCTTGCTGCTCCTGCTATAGTGTGCTGTCTAGCATTATATTTTCAAATAGATTTCGATATTCAACAGTAGGAGCTTTCATTGTAACCTTTGCAATCCTAATGATAATGCAGAACTCTCCCCCCCGCTCCCTTCCTCTCTGCATGAAGAAGCACTGCTATGTTCTAGCTGCTTTCCAGATAACTCGGAAAGACATGATCCCTGCACTGGGGAACTTTCAAGGACTAAAACGCAACCAGAGGTTATCAGCAGGACAATACACACAGGCCATTTTTATACAAACCAGTAAGTCTCTCTGAAATTGGTATGAGGGAAAACAGATTTCCACTCACAACATACAGTGATAAAGGGTATATAAGGTTCAATAGTTTTATGTAACATTTTAGAGGCACAAATAAAGAGGGGCAAAGGGGCACATGCTGGGATCCACCTTCCCTATAGTGTATGAACAACAACTCTTCTGGTACGGAGTGGAATCCTAGACCTGGAGCAAACCAGTCCAGATGTGCCTGGCCTACAGGAATATTGGGGGCGGGGGCCTACAGACCCCAGGTGCTACATGACTGCACAAATTCTTCAGTGGGGAAAAACCATTTAGGTCTCTAACAGAGTTCATTTATTCATTTTGGGAAGTGACTGACTTAACTTCAGCTGCTTGAGAAAAGCAAAGGAACAGTGGAAAAAAAATAGAAGAGGTGGTAAAAGTAATTGCCAAGCTCAAAAGTAGAAAGCTAAGACTTATGTTCAGTTGTCGTGAACGATACCAAGGAAAGTTAGCATCATAGGGTAAAAAACATCAGAAAAGAGTCAATTTCTGGGGAAAAGAGCAAGTCAAAGTAGGAGGAGTGACAATATCAATGCAGTTCAGTGGGGATCATTCAGACTGCATTTGAATGACTGTTCTGTTGAAAGTTAGGTGAAAACACAACTGGTTTTGGAAAAATAACAAAGGAAACTGAAATGCAGAAAAAGCAGAAACTACAGAAAGGTGAGAAAAAAATGGGGGTGTGCCTCTCACAATTTGTCAGACCAATTCAGAAACACCCATCTTTCTCTTTCTCTTAGCAGCCCATCTGTATTACCTGGATTCAGGCCTAACAGGGGAGGACGTGAATCAGCGCATGCCAGAACATACGTGAGGACACATGTGAGAACAGAGAACTGCGTCTATGGCCAAGTCCACGCGTGTGAGAGCTGGTACAGGTACACATGCATAAGCGGTAGCAAGTGACACATACATGCTATTTCAAGTGCTTCACTTAGCAAATGAACTCCATAATATTCCCCCTGAAATTGGTTGCTCCCGGGTGTTTAACGAATGGTTGGTCGTTTAATGGCCCGAGGCAAAGCCAAGGAAGGTTAACACACTGACATAGCGGACATTAACTATGATAACAACTGTTTTCATGGAGGATTATTGCTATTATAAACCTTATTCAACATCATAATGCCAACAATCATTCCCTACTTTTTCCTTGTCTTTCAAATAAAGTTAGTGTCTTCTATGATGCAGCAGAGCAAACGGCACAGCCAAAATCTGAGGCCTTCAACTTTTAATAATCACCTTTCTGTTTGTTCGAGCACAAGAAGTACTGGACTTCGGCTGGAAGATATCCCAGCATAAAGAAAGCCTCAGTTAAACAGAACTCCACGAGCACCTTTTACCCTGGAGTAAACAAAGGGAGAGAATTGTCTCCACCAGGCAATTTGGTTGGCAGAAAGAGAACAGAGCTTTTCATGAGGAGAGGGTGCAACATCCACCAGCTAGAGATGCCTACTGAAGCATTCCTTGTGGGGGTACAGAAACTGGAGGCCACCATATAATTGAGCTGATCCACATCTAACTGAGAATGCAAAGAAAAGGAGTCGGAGAGAAACAGTGCCATCACCTGCCATACATCAGACCAAGGCACTGCAGTTAATGCATCATCTCTGAGGTGCTGCAAAGAATACACTCAGAAAGGCGCAGAGCATTTGACTTAGCACCTCATTCAGACAAAGCTCCTTCCTTTCAGACTGGCACCACCACCAGCTATGGAAACATGACACTGGGACTTTCTAAAGTGTTGGTTTTCAACTTTTTCTCCGTGTACAGATCCCTCCAAATTTTCCAGTGGGAATGTGGATCCCAGCACAACGAACATACTTTCTGTCAAATGCTCACTTTCTGAGTTACGTTTCATTTGCTTTGTGGACATCACTGATGGGTCTATGCAGGGGGGCTGTGTTTCAGGGTTACCGGGTACTGTCCACTTAAACACTACTTTGCTTAGGAGACATGTAAAATACATTGCCTCAAGTAAAAGATGTATAGCCTTTTTTTTCCCAGCACCTCTGCATGCGTAAGATATGCTTGACACTCGAAACAGAGAGTTCTGCCAGGAAAAAAACACACTGTATGGTATTTGCTTTGGAGGGTGCAGGAAAGACATCCAACCAGAGAGGCCATTAAAGTTGGAAACCAACAGGCAAAAGCTACAGATGCTAATGAGATGCCATTATGGAATCACTTCACGGTCTTCAGAAACTACAACAAATGGGATGATTTTCTTTAGCAGCAAAGATAAGGTATCATAAGCATTACCCTGCGAAGACTGCAACCCAGTCTCTCAAGAAGATTCAAGAGCCCCAGCAACAATTAGGCCACTGAGGGCTCAAGAAGATAAGTCTAATTAAAATCCTCAGTGCAGAGATCAGTGACCTAACAACGCTTGATCTTGTCAGCTCCGCCACATCAGCCTCCATCTACTGGTGAAGGGCCACGGGGGAAGTGGAATGGATAGAGCCTGGACGTAGGTTTGTTTTTCAGGGTTGCAGGAAGGGAGAGGAGAATGTACAGTATCATCCATACACTGGAAATGAAGCAGTCAGTGAAACTTACAGAATCTAAATCTCAATTAGGCTTTGAAGTTTAAAAATGAAAAAGACCAAAATCAGATGGCTGAAACGTTTGTATCCAACCCATATGATAAATGTGTTTAATAATAGTTGTACTTTAAACTTTGCTATCTCCTTCCACTTAAGATCTCAAAAGGCTTTACAAGCTTTAGAAATAAAGCCTCATAATACCTCTGCAAGGTCAGCACTATTATTCTCATTTGTAAAAGTGAAATAACTTGGCCAAGGTCACATACAGAAAGTCAGTAGCAGAGCTGGGAATAAAACCTATCTTTTTTGGCTCTTAGCTATGTATATTTAAGGTGAGCTGCAAAGGAAAAATACTTGGGTATGTGCCCATTTTTTTCTTTTCATTTTTATGATGAATAAAGAAGGTCTGAAGATTTTTCTAAGAGTTCGCATAAACTGGCCTGAAGGACAACAGTGGTACTTCAAACAGGAATGATGATAAGATTTCATTTTCAACCACTTTGAAATCTGCAGCGAAAAAGTGCTAAATTAAACGCTGGTTAATAAATAACAACAGTAATGATAATAATAATCATCTGCTGTAGCACTAGCAGAATAACTCCCTATATGAGCACTGTATTTGAGAATAAAAGAAAGATGCCTCTGATACAATTACTCCATCTCATTTATGGCTATGCCACAGTGGTATAATTATAATTATTCCACTATAGTTCTACCAGTTCATTTCCCTGTGTAAAATAAGCCCTAAGGGATTCTTCTCCTGTTTCCATTCAACATTTGAAATTTATATTCTTTTTACCCTAGACATCCTCTGATGAGTGGAAAATTCAGAAAACTACTGCATTCCAGGAGACCCAGGGGCACATCTACAGATAACAGTAAGTTGTCATAACTCTGACTGTAGATCACCTGAGGATCTGCTTTTAAAACAGTGAGGAGGGATCTGCAAGAACACTGAGCTAGTTTTGCTTTAAACCACACTGAACTGAAATGAGATGAATGGGAAGCCATCAGAACAACAGTTTTCTGGGAAAACAAACAGAAAATCCTCAAATCCCCAAAACCTTTCCTGTCCCCTCCAATTGAGAGGACAGCATGAATGATGGCTGCTCAGGTGATCAACCTCTCTAAAAAAACAGGGTTAAGTAGACTTTGACATTCTGAATGCATCTGGTTCATACTGTAACTAAAACACCAACAAAGCACCACAATCTCAGTAGTCTCCAACGCATTTTTACTTTCCACACTAGATGAAAAGCCAAAGTATGCCCATTTAAACAAGTGTCATATTTCATGCCAGACACCCGAATTGGAGCCCCAGTTTTAGCACTCAAGAGGAAAATCCTGCCTTGCGGATCTGTAATGTCATTCACAGAACAGCCACCTTTTCACCCAGAAATTTTTACTTACTGGAGCGTTCTGACCACAGTCAGTGTAGAAAATCTAACAAAGTTGTATGATATACTTCTATCCCTACCTTTGGCTCCTATTTCATGGCTTACCTTCCTCTTGTACCTGTGGCCTTGGGTCACTATTAAGAGATACAGCCGCTAGACTGCATGAACCATGGCTGCTCAGGTGATTAACTGCATTCCCGTAGTGAAGGAAGCCTCCTCGACTGTGGCTTTATTTTTACGCAAGGGAAAATTGGGAAAGCAGCTAAACAACAACTCTGGAAAAACAGTACAGCTTAGATCTTTGCTGTCATACGTTCAGACTTCAGCAGTCACACTTCTGCTGCGCAATTCTGCATCTGTAATTGCACACTGTGTCCTTTCCATGTGATTTGCAGAGCTTTGCATTGTTAATGTTCACCTAATAATAAAAAATGGCTACAAAATCCCCTGAGAAGCCTTGTTATAGGAGCTTGCTAAGACTGCTAGAAAAACACTTCCCATGAATTTCCGAGGCTAGACAGAGGCACGTACATGTTTTCTGAAATGAAGGCAAAAAAGACTTGCTCCTTTAGGATACCCGTGTCGTGCCAGTGATTTCCACTAGGTCACTGCATTTTAAGCACATAGGTGAGGCAGCAGGAATTAGAGATAGTCAAAAAAGTTGTCATACCTGAAACACAAGCAAGAAAGGGCAAGGCACATCCAGTTTACAGGTGCTGCCTAGGAAAGATCTCTGGCAGAAGTTGTATCCCAGAAAACTCTGGCATCACCACCATCACAGCAAGACACCCACAAACCCCTTCCATGACAGAAAGCTTTGTGGGCAGCCTGCCTTTGAAGGGCTAGATGCTCACTATATCTCAGTGCCACACGCGTTCATACCGTCGGCACAAGACACGTAGGGAGTGCAGACCCACAAGCAAACAACTGCAAGCTAATGGAATGGAAATGTGTGAACTGGTCAATGCATGAAGAAACTTGCTACTGATGGAAAATGTGATTGCCAAGTGCTGCTACCCGCAGTCAGAGTACCTGTACTACTGCTATTTGAGGGGCTAGTAACTGGATCACTCTTCCTCTATTATTAGCTAAATTGCCAGGAGTGGAGGAAAAATGCCAGACCTTTGAAGGTTATTACATAGACATCTTTCTGATAATTAGCAGAGCCATTAACAATGCCATGTTTCTCTGTCTTATTGTGATCAGTTGCACAGTGTTGTACACTCAGTGTCCGTTTTCCCAACCCACTGAACACAGCAGATCTAGCACTAAGAAATCAGCTCATCGAAAGTCTCTGGCCTTTTTCATCAGCTGCTGCTGATGGGACCCAGCACACAAGTTCCAAAGCACTGGCATTAATCTACCAGAAGGAGAAGGAAGGGAATCATCCATTCAACATGCGGAAGGCCTCTGGATGATAAAGATGATGGCATTACTAAACTAAAAGCAGCAACATGCTGATTCCCACTTGCTGTGAGGGTCAGGTGATGAATGAGCAGGAACACAGACAGAAACATCCTTGTGATGGAGGGAGTTCCCTAGAAGGAGTTTGATCTGGATATCAAAGAAGGGCGGAGGAAGAATAAAAGAGGTCCAAGCAAAATACAGCCAGTGTGTTAACCAAGCTTCTTTCCAGTACACCCCTGAGGAGGGAAGTCTCTCTCTCTTAAGAGGAGAAGGTGAACCAAAAGATGACATTTAATGAATCAAATCATAGCCTCTACTTTAACAAAGCCATATGAGCACAAATAGTTTGAAACACGACCCACTTCAAAAGAGCGCGGAGGGAGCAAACAGCAACAAGCCAGTTCATTTCAGGAAAAACCCGAGGCAAGGACCCAGATGCATGACATTTCCTTTGCCGAGTGCTCTGCTGGCTGGGCAGGGTGCTCCTCACTGCAGTTCCAAAGACTGTGAGCTCAACAGCAAATCACAGGGTTGACACTGTTTCATCTTTCTTCTAAACGTCTCCTCCAAGACGCAGCTTTTCCCAATGTGGAAACATGGTCTTTCACCTCTGCATCAGGACTGACAATGTGCAGGTAATATTGGAGAATAGTTTTCCATCCAGCTTTCATCCCAAAGCAAAACAACTGCCCCACACCATGTGTGCTGTTCCTTTTAATCCTCCACAGCCATCACTACTCCTCTGTTAGGGCAGCGAGAAGAGTGAGTTTTGCCTGTGTTCATCTAGGCTTTTATACACTGGGCACCATCCCAGTGAAAACAATGGAGACGCACTGTCTGCTACATTGAAATCAACACTCTCTCTCTGGTCCCAGGGTTTTTATTCCAGTCTGGCAGTGCAGGAATGTGGTGCTATTAACTGTGCCAGTGTTTCCTGAGACAGAACCACAGTCATGCAGGGATCCATCCCTTCAGCTAGAAATTTCGATTTCAGATGGCAGGAAAGTGGAAGTGTTTTACTCAGTAGAAGTAGTTTCTACCTAAAGCTGTTGCAATATGCATGCTGTCTCTATCCCTACAGCACCTTCCTTCAACTTTCCCCTTGGGAAAAAGGGTTGAGATTTTTAGAAAGGGGAAGGGACAACTAGAGATGGATAGGAAAAGCAGGTTAACTGGTAAGGGGATATTTGTAACCAGCAGGAAAGGAAAGTGGTAGTGCAAGTTTGTTGGAAAATAAGAGAGATCCAAACATTTTAATCCTGCAGCATCTGTAAACATGCATTTAATTTGCCCATTCATTTATTTTTAGTTTTTCCTGGAGAAAAGAAAACATTGTGAGAGAGGAAGGAGAGGAATTTTTTGCTTCTATAACTGGGAAGGCTTTCTAAATTTTGAAAAGCAATTGCAATGTAGGCAGGATTTTGGCTCCCTTGCCTTGAGGACTGAATCCTCCTTAAAGACACAGAGTGAACAGTCACAGTACAGACCTGCTCCCAGACACTACCTCTAAACCCTGCTTCATCTCTCATTTGAAGGAATTGTTTCTCGTAAAGTCAGTGCAGCTATGTGTCTTACTCCATTCAATTCCTGGCCACTGTGCTTAGACACCAAGCGATGGTGTTAAATCAGCAGTAGGAGCCAAAGTATTTTGAGAAATGTGCAAATGGTTACAAGCAATGTGGACTAAGGCTTAGCATTTCATTTGCCCAACTAAACTCCAAAATAGATGCAAATTATCAAACTAGCTAATTTTTAAAAAAAACCACCAAAACCAGGAAGCCAAGACAATGAGATCTACATCCTATAATTAATCTTCAGATCATCCATTTCCTCTCCTGGATTTTTTTTTTTTTTTTTAAATTTTTGGGGGTTGTTAGAACACCACTGCTCAGGGGATATCAGAGGTGTCACTAAGGTCTTGATGTCTTAACCAACATAATACCGAGCCCTGCATAAACAACCACCGTCACAGCAACATTGGCTTGACGCACCTTTCCCTTTCACGTGTCATTTCCCACTGGGAGTATGCATTGCCCCACCTTACTTCAGAGCTTGAGGTTTTCACACGTTCCCCTTGATTTCTTATCAGCAGATGATGAGACAGAGGTCTGATTTCAAGGAGCACAAGGCAAACCAGCCACATTCACTTCTGTCTCCTCCTCTCCCCACTGTGGAATTAGAAGGTTTGTGTGGATGACTTGACTTTACTTGAAGGTTCCCCTAGGGAAGACAACTCCTCACTCAGCTGCTGAAGCTAGTTTCCTGACAGCACAAACAAGAAGGATGAAGGCAGAGGACCCTGCTCAGTAGACAGCACGAGATACTATATGAAATCTATTTCATGTTTACTGTCTGGGCAGACAGAATCTTCAGCAGATGTACTAGCCTATTTTGCCCTTAGAAGCAAGGAAGAGTGGAAACACAGCTATTGAACAGGCAGTTTGGGTTTATCCAGAGGCTACAGAACAGGAAACCTGAGTAATTTTTTTCTATCTCATAATGGTCTGTGATTTGACCAACACAGTGTAACTGTGCAATATCTAAATTAAATTCTTATTGAAGACAACCTTACTTCAAGCTAGACTTCACCTTCTCTTCTCTCTCTTCTAATTTCCAGAGCAGATAGAATGAACACTGATGATCAATGCAGTTCAGCCGAAGTTCAGCACATAGGCAGTTCCACGCAGGAGACTAACTAAGCAAATCCGAAATACTACCGTGTAACACACTTTGTCAGGAGATAGCCATAAATGCAGCCCTGGAGTTCAGTGTACAGGCTATTCCCTCACATAATGTAAACTCAAACTTGTCTGTGAGGTTGCACCTTTCGCCCTTTCCAGATTAAAGTCGGGAAAATGTTCCCCTTTTTCTTGGCCTTCTCCCTGTTTTCTATTTCCTAAAATGAAATGAGCAAAACAAGGACTATCACAAATTAACGAGGAAAAAAGAAACTGAGCAAAACGTGGTAGGACAGGAGAAGGTATAGCAAAAACAGAGAAGGACAGCATTCATTTTACCCACCAACTGCTCCCCAGTTTTACAGGGAACCACAGTGCAACAGCATCGTTCACCTCTACTCTACACAAGTCGCTGCACCTTAACCATTTTTATACCTGCAGCTGAGCGTCTATCCATCCTTCTTTTGGGGACAGCTCCTGAAAGTCCTTCTGGTTTTTGGTTTCCCATTAGGGACACGCACAATGGCCTTGAAGCCAGTGTTTCATCATGCTTCTTCCAGCATCAGACCTTACCACAGAGTAAACTAAGGGGCAGGAAACCTCAACTGACTACATGAGACCTTATTGTGTTCTGTTGCAATGCTAGAAATACTTCAGATATGTTCTGATGACGACGGCTTTTTGCTACGAGACCAGGACAGCGTAACAGCAGGGTAAGCTTTCATACGTCACCTATTTAACGCTTCCAACATGTGGTATTTTTATAGTCACTGAAAAAACTACAGTAGTAATTTGGAACATAGTCCAAAAGATGAAGGATCTGGATTTAATATCTAATAGCGATTCTCTGAGGCACAGAGCGGTTATATGGTGTAAATGAACCATGATAGATAGGTCTTGCTCCAAAGATCAGTGATGCTGGGACAACAGTGAACAAACAGCTGCAGAGGGCAATCATGAATCAAAGAAGAAAAAAAAATATTTTTTTTGCAGAAGCTAAAAGGGCTTCCATTTCAGTCCTAAACTGTTCTGGGAAAGAGAAAAGACAGTCATGATGCTTCCTTCAGGATTTCAAAGACTGAACTGAGAGGAAGGCAAGGAAACCATTTTGAATTGTTCAGAATCTGAAACACTTGTAATAAAGGTGGAGGCATCCCCAAAGTTCATTAACTGCTCAAGCAGTGTACATCCCAGGCCTAGCTTTGTTAGTGAACCATCCCACAGTAATGGGGAATGTTTCAGGTGTGAACCCTACACTGTTCTCCTTTGAACTGCAAGGAGCCTAACCAGCTCCAAGCCCTGCTTCCCTCTTTCAGAAAAAGCCTACAGTATAAGGAAATACCACTCTGGTCAGTCATGATCAACATTCTTTTCAGATCTCTTTTTTTTTTCCTCTCCTTCCATTTGAATTTTTTTTCTTTCTTTCTTTCAATACATGAAGGCAATATTTACAGCCAAGGCAGTGCTGAGTAAGATGCAGTGATTATGGCTGATTTTATCACAGCCGTATTACTTAGCTGCAAGGTGAAGCGCTGTGCTAAAATGGATCATGAATCCCTGAAATTGACTATCCGTCACCTTTATAATCCTGATGGAAAGGCAGGTCAGATCAGGCCTGACAACTTCCCATGCAAACGAGACTACAACAGTGACGTCTGCTTGCCTCAAGGCATTTATTTGTCTGGAGAGGAAGGTGATGCCTTAGGGAACTGGACTAGAGAAAGAGGGAGAGAAGAAACCAACTACCCCAACTGCCTCTGCAGGAATCAAATAGAGGAGCCTAAATGTGTGCACAGAAAGGCTGCTAGGGGTATTGGATGAAAGAATATTACAAGCAGCTAAGAATCAGGATTGCAGCATGAAGGCCTCCCCCTAGGCTGAGGAGCAGATTTCAGTTTCAAAGTAGGAAAAATAAAATAACACCTCTTCAGCGGGAACCTGTGGCATGAGATGAAACCTACAAATGGGGAAAACTTTCAAATGTCTGAAGAGTCTAGTCATTCCTCCTTCAAATTCAGTATCAGAGCCTTTCTCGCCAAGTCAGATTAAAAAAGCGTCTGCAAGTTTGGAGACCAAATTAATCAGGGTGTTATCACTGGCCATTATTACACGTGGCATCGCTGCAACAAAACCCACAGAGCAATGGCAGCGTCGAATCTCACAGGGGGTGTTTATTTGGAGACAACCAGCACAGTTGATCAGAAAAATCACTAAGCTATCCCAGTGAATCTTCTTGACTGGCATATGGCCACATGCAAGAGGGATTCTCTAGGAGAAAAGACTAACTAGCATGTTACTGTTTCTAATGAGATTGATGTGCTGCTTTCGGTAAACGCAGAACAACCATCTTCTTAAGGCATGACTTGTTCTGGAGTATAAACACAGGTTGTCTCATTCATACATCAGGTTTGGGCATATCTCAGTACCATCAAACGCTAAGGAGAGTGCTTGTTGTTCTTGGTGTCCACGTTCTGTTCCCAGCACAGTTTCTTACACATCAGGTCAGGCAGCCTAGCCATAGTCATCGACATTACTGTACCTTATTCTTTCCTATGCAAAAAGAAGATAATACACAGTACGTCACAGAGCTACTACACACTTCTTGTTAAAAGTGGGGTAGTCTCTTTGAGATCTACAGATAGTATTAAAGAAGGGCAAAGACTACTTACATCTTGCTCTTCTCACCTGTCCTTTCTTCCCCTTTCCTCTAGTGCCTCTCCTGGGTAAGTCACATCCCAGCTAAACCTCTTAGTGAGTGATTACATTAGAGATAGTGCTAATTACCAAATGTCATCTGTGTGGTACAATCTTATCAACACCCCACACTTCCTCCCCTGAGGTGAGGGGGCTTGATCCATTTCATAAAAGTATCCTAGTTATCTGCTCTAACAAGCTCCATTCCCTCAGGCTTGAAGGTGGCTGTTTTCCTTTTTCTTTTTTTTTTTTTTTTTCATCCTAAGTACAGATTCAAAGCTTTTCTGCTAGAACCTCTTACAAGGAGGAGGGTTTTCCCCAGCAACAGAGTGGTGGATATTATCCTTTGTGTATAAAAGGAGCCAGTCGGTTCCCAAGGTGCTGTGTTTCAGATAACGCACTCAGACACTTTTTCCCCTCACACACCATTCAGCAAGCAGAGTGCAGTTCTATCACCCACCATAGGGCAGAGGAACTCAATACCTGCCCTGCAGCTGCGAACACTGAGTTTTGAACATGGGGTAATAAAGGAAGAGCAGAAATAGGCAGGTTTAGTGCAAGAAAGCCCATAAATACTTTGGTAAGGCAACTAAATCACGACTGTAGTATTGCCTTATATTTTATTTCTAGAACCACCATCTGACCAAACTCTGCCAATGCCATGCTCTTCTGCCCCGTAGCACTCCCTGCTAGCCCAGTTTGGTGCTCACCCACATTTCCAACAAAGCAGCTGACATGCAGCGCCTGCATCTAACACACTTTGGAGCCGAGGTGCCCGCTGCACCGAAGTTCATAGTAACTGCCAGAGCAAATGGCTAGAAATACCCTGAAAGAAATAAAGGTAAACGACTCTTTTGACATGCTTTCCAGTTGGACTCGAGTCTCTGAAGGATTAACAACATAACATGGGGTAGGCACAGTGACCCTGTGGTTTTGGTTACAGCACTGCTATTTCCCAAGGTTTTAACAGGCTAATTCCATCTTGCACTATTATCCAGAAGGCAGTTTGCTCCCTTATTAGTAGATACTTCGGTTGTATTCTTTCTGGGGGTTTGGTTATTTTCATGTTTGAAGGTTGTTACTGTTTTTTTTTTAATATATAATTTGTGTGCATATTACTCGCTGTCCCTGGAATTCATTTTGTTCCCTGCTAATGAAACCTCTGCGTTGCTAACAAAGCGGAAAATAAAAAAGGTAAATAGCACTCTCCAGAAACAATTTGTTTCTTGTTCTGTAAATTCTTGCTGAACAGCATCTCAGGGAATTTTCACCCCAATAAGAGAAGAGAGGAGCAGAAGGTGATTGAGAAGGAGGTGGACGAAGGGGCTACAAATGCAGTTAGTTGATCTGGAAAGGAAATAATAATTACACTCACACTGTAGACAAACAGGTACCCAGACAGCTGCACCTGTGAAACTCCAGAAAGCACTTGAGCACTGGCAAGCCATGCAATTGAATAGAAACCATTGGTTACAGAAAGATTTGAAGGGGAGATTACTTTTCTCCTGTTTAACCCTTTGGAGCTATGCCAAGAGTCAGGTACCCTCACCAGAGTCTAGACTCAGAAAACAGAACAGGACACAGAAAATTAACGAGTAATCTTGCTCTGCAAAACCACAATGACATAGGGGAGGTACAGACTGCGTCCAGTGGCATTGCTGTCGGTGAACACGAAATAAGGAAGACCTGATACTGTTTTTTCTTAGCATGTGCACTGCTACTACCTGCTAAAGAAAAGCAAAAGATGCTCTACAAAACGTAGTTTCTGTCTCACACAGGAGACCTGTTATGTTCATTTTCATACATCTGAATATGAGTCACACGGCTAAAATTTTCCAAAAACCAGGACCGTCGAAGAGATTTTCAAGTTCATATTGAAGCTCCTAAATTAATGCCTTGCAATTGAAAAGAGCTGAACCTCCAGCTGCTTCCACTATCTGACATTCAGATCTTAAACTCTAATCCAAGCAGAGAGATAAAAACAATATCATAGGGCAGAAAGGGAGAGAATCTTACATCCTTCCACCTGTACAGTCAAGTAATATGCCATCTCTGTGCCTTATTGCTTGGGAACCAATAACAGAAATTAGTACCCTTCCCTGAAAAACAAACCAACCAACCTCAGATTCAGCCAGAGAGAAATGCACTGAAAAACAGGACTTATTTCTAAGATTACTCAATTGTTAAAAGTAGCTAAGGGAATTAGGTGCCCAAAAGCCACAGGGCCCTAAGTCCCTTAGCCACCTTTAAAAATGCACGCATAGTACTCCACACGTGAACACACCTTTGCACTATCACTCACTGGATTACTGGACCAGCCCTTGTATGGAAGATTAAATACAAACTGCTCTACTGCTAAACCATATTTATTGAGCTTTAACCACCACGTAATTTATACATCTCTTCTTGCAGAGTTGGAAAAACTCCATCAACAATAATAACGGCAACACTCAATTTCAGCTGGTACATTTTTAACCTACAATAAGCAACCTGTTATATCTATAAAGAGCTCTTTAGAAGTTATGCAAGGTATTAATTGAGCTGCTAGGAGACCACGCAGGTTGGTTTTGTAGTAACTCCACAGTAAAAAAGAATGCAGCAACCAGAAAAATCCTGGCAAGATAGCAGCAGCATCTCAAGAGATGATTGCTGCAGCTGTACTGGTTATTTACATGAAGTCAATTCCAAGTGATTATTAAGAACATGAGGTTTATCGTGTAATATAAAAGGCCAGTTCATTATGTCCGCACAAGCTACAGCTTAAATGGCAAACCTCAATAATTCAGTTTTCTAACAGCAGTTTGGGATTTAATCGCTGCACAATAACTGCATTAATTCTGAATTAATTTCTTAATGGAGATGTAATTGTCTTGGGCTTCATCTAAGGGGCCAAAATCTGCTCTCACCAGCATAAATCCAGTGGAAGTTCATGTAAGAGAGTGGGATGATTTCAACATAAAGAAAACTGAAGTCAACAGGCAACTGAGTTTTACATCGGTATCAGAGAAAACAGCACGGCCCAACCATCATCTGCACTTTTTCACTTTCTGTCCCAAATGACCCTCATTTGCCTGGGCAAAGTCCATACAAGTACTAAACACAGAAACGATATCAAGTCTATTTAGTGCTCTTATTATGATCATTCATTTGTAAGACACTTCATCCCAAAGGGCCGCAAAGCATTTTAGTGCAGGGAAAACATTTCATTTAATACCAAAATGCTTTCAGGTCTGGGGTGAAGAAACCAGCTCATACCGATGGGGGAGGTAAAAAGGCAGACAGTTAGACACTTTTCCATTTGGCTAAGACATTCAAGCTGACACCTCCAAGTACTGTAACAAGCCCTGTATGAACAATTTAAGGAACATAGCTTCAGAAGGTATTCACAAGAACTCAGATACTACTGTGGCAGGCACCCTGGAAATCCTTAAGATAGAACTGAAATCACCAGGAACAAAAAAGTGATCACTGCTACAGTCATCTTATAATATGGAAGAAAACGGTGATAGCAAAAAACTGATGTTGCAGGAAGAATGCCTAGATAGCATGAACAGGGAGAGATGAAACAAATATATTTTAGATCTTCCAGTTGCCCACTCTGGTTGATGAGCTTTTAGTGGGAAGAAGAAAGTTGAGAACATGAAAAGCAGAAGGGCAATAAATCATCTGGAGTAATCAGTGAGGCAGGTAGAAGTTACAGTGACAACACTGCCAGTCACGCAGGAAATTTTGAGTCTACTGAGTGCCAGAGGCTGAATTCTAGCCCTGGAAGTCCTGCAGTTGCAAGGAGGTCTTTGAGGCTCATCCCTTTCAAGGCCACACCAAGGAAGAACAGTGTGGTGATAACACCCCTTACAATCCTAGCTGGCCAGGTGAGTTGCAAATTCAGCATGTGACAGTAAGTAAAACCAATTGAGAATACACAAGCAGTACAGCCCACAATGCCTTTACTTCAATTTAAGACATGCCATCTACCACTGTATACAAATATACCTTTTCCCTGTTGCAAGCAGGCAGAGGAAAGAGAGAATTTTCAAGTGTACGTGTTAAGCATTTTCCTACCAGCACCACGGCAACTGCACATGAATTTTCCATCCATTTTACATCTATTCACACCATCAATGACACAGAACCACCGACAGCCTCTCTAATGTTTGGTTTAATATTATCAAATGAGAAGAGCAGTCACAAACGGCTTCCTGCTAAAACGTCATGCATCTGCTTGCGTGCTCCTTGAGGACCACCTCTACAAACACTGCCCTGACACAGCCTTGCAGGCGTCTCATACGACTGTGTCATGCTATGAACTGTCATGTCACAGAGTGCAAGTGGCACAGGTGTACTGCACTGGGAGTCAAGTGTTTTAAGCAAATCCAGTGTTTAACCTCTTCCCGTAAATGTGACAAGAGTTCCCAACCACTGAAAACATGCCAGTAGACTCAAGACCTCTATTCAGACTTGAGGGATGGGAATGGTTAGTAGGAAGCAGACCAAGCAGAAGTCATCCTCGTCATATTAAGAGGAAAACAATATACAGACAAAAGAACTGTTTTTAAAAGCCTTTCCTGCCTTTCACTTTTTGTAACAAGAAAGAGAGCTAAGCAGCTTGTTTTGGGGCCTACTACTCGTTCATGAATACATCAGCAATATATTCCTTTGCAGCTCAGTAATACAAGGCATATGCAAGCAAATATATATTCACTGCCCTTAACACAACGACTGCTCCTCCTCTAGTGACAGGAAAGCCTCAATAGAAAACGTACATGATGTGAGCAAAGCAGTTGGCATCAGAAGGTGTATTAAGAGTTGGGAGTCCTTGGCTCTTTGTATGCCTGAAAAGGACACTGTCTTTCAGGTCAGTGAGCTGACCCTCCTTATGGATCAAGGTCATGATGAAATTTAGCAGATCAATCATCAAAACTGTTGGACATAAAGGAAAAAATTGCCAGAACAGTTTTGATTCCATTTTTTATCAAAATCAGGCCTCTCTACAGAAATTGTCAACTTCAGTGAAATGTTTGATGGCTAAACATTCAAGTGTTTCATTGCGATCATCTCAGAACATTGTGTTTAGATCCATTCTTTTGATTTTTATGTCATTAATATTTCATTTAATCTATTGCTCTCTATCAGATGTATGTGGATTATTATTTACTTACTAGTTTAATACAATAAAAAAGTCAAAGTAAAGAAAACAAATTAAAAGAAAACAGTGAGAGTTTAAATAAAAAAATAAATCAAATTGTCCCTAATGAAAAAGGCTTCACAGAAGTAGTGTTGACCTGCTCTGAGAGAGGTGGAGATGACCGGGTCCTCTACATTCAGCAGAGTATGGAAAAGGGATTTTTGACCATAGTGTGATAGAGCTGTTGTTTTGCCTGTTTACTTGGATGCCAAAGGATGTGCAGTGTGTTCTAAACATTGAAAACATTTTGGTTGTCCTGTGACTCTAAGGTAGAAAATGGCTTCCCTGTATGCCTTTGAATCAAGAAATCCCCTCCACTGTGAGAAAGTTGAGCTCTAAATTGAGAATTCATCTCTCAATCCATCTACATAGGCTCAAATTCCAGCATCCACAGTGTAACTGCCCTAGCAATCTAGTCATTAAAAACTCTTCTGGCCATTGGATAATCTGTGCCAGGCCGACTGGGGAAGGAAATAAAGCTTAGAGAAAGAAAGGAAGATATAATTTAGCTATACCTTAGAAATAAAAGGAATTTGTTAAGCGAATTTGCTGTGATAGCCTCTGGCATTTCACGGTATCACAGACATTTGCCTGTGGTATCCCAATTCCCTGGCACGCAAGATACAGCATAATTCACATGTTAGGGCAGATTTTCCAAAAGCAGGTGACAGACCAAAGCCTCATCCGTGGTTCAGTATGTCACTGGATTCAGTAATTTTTCTGTCGTCTTTAGGTCCTTGTACCACATCCATCACTACAGTATCTCAGCAGCTGGTGATGTTCATCAGACACAAAATCAATGAGCAGCCAAGATTACATAAAACAGTGGCCAAAATTGGGTTCTTAAATTCACACTTTGGCAGAGGAACAAATAGCATGATCCTCCACACTGAAAGACCAAAAACGATCAGGCAAAATTCAGTGAACATGCCATGGCGAACCTCCACAATAACTTACAAATGCGCTCATCCATAATTACAAATCTAAGCCAAAGTACTGGGTTCAGAACCAGTAAAATTCCCTGATCTCCAAAACTATTGGTGGTGGGTCTGAATGATACAACAGCCTTTTCTGAACTTCAGACCTATGAATTTACAAAAAAGTAGAGCATACTTCAGCCAAAATCACCCTGCGTGTTTCAAACTGTAGTAATCTACAGACACATCCTAAGCAACACCCACACATTGGCAGCAGAACACCCCAAGCACTTCTGCAGACTGAGGCAGAGGATGAAGTAGATCAGCTTTCGGGATCTCTCTAAACTATTTTCTCTGTGATCCTATGAAACCTGCACAAACTAGCAACGAGGGATCTTTCATACAGCTTGCCTCACAGGATCAACCTGGACCAAGCTGATAGAGAGTGCCATAATTCACAGGAAAACATTCTATAGAAAATGTTCTTTTTGCAAATATATATTAATAAATGAAAGCTGGTACAAGTCTCTCACTCTCCCCCAACTTTGCACATACAGAGCGCTGGGGTTATTACCGGCTCATCAAATATTCCATTAAGACTGACAGTCCGAAAAGAGAAGTGCCATTTGCACAAGTTCTCTCCGAGCTCCAGCAGCCCTCTCTTGTCAGTGTCATGGCTGGACTAAGATTCTGTAGTGAGCAAAAATGAAGTCAGAACCTCTTTAATATATAATTAGCAATAAGAGGAGTGTGAGGGCATTTGAATAATACATCTCATGGTCAGACAAAGCAGTAGGAGCCAAAAGAGAAAGAGCGTAAGAAGTCAAGGGGGCAAAGATCAGAGAAAAATGAGACTTACGTACCTATGTGAAGGGAGAGATCTAGTTATAAGCTGATAAATAGTAAAAATAGCACTTTGCATTTATGGAATGCTTTGCTTTCAAAGATTTCCAAAATGGAGCTCAAAGGCTGGTAAGAATGATTGTTCCCTTATTATAGCACAAGAAATAGAAATCCATAGGGAGAACATGACATTTCCAAGGGCTTCAGGGTGTCGGTGGCAGAGCTGCGACTACAGCCCATTTTCTAATGGCTGGAGCAATTGGCCTCTTCCATCCTAGCCCTGGTAGAGAGTGTTCAGAGACAGGGAGATAATGCACAACACTGCTGAGTTTCCCCATAAACCAGACTAAAGTCGGGTGTTTGGTGTTTATGCCAAATTTACTGGTGCCAGGTTAGCCTAAGGCTACCACTGGCAAATGTTATACTCACAATGCCTGAGAAATGCAGAGAAAAATGAACGCACGGAAATGATTTAGTGATAATACTGAGCTCTGAGTCTCTGTTTCCAGCACCTCAAAATACAGATGTGTTTTTCTTTTGCATCTTGGTTCATACTCCTCATTATAATCACTGTCTTGCTTTCCGTGCTGCCCCCCCCCCCCCCAACTCACATTAGTACCTAGGATTGCAGATCAGGGTTCATTTCGAGACATCAGCTTAATATCTACGGCATCTGCAAACAATGACATAGATATAACCTCTCATTTTTCAGCAGAGCAACTCTTCGGACCTGGACACATTTGCAGTCAATTTTTACCTGGGTATAAAGTGCCTATCCACCAATGCATCTGTCCTACCTGCTTCCCTATGGCCCTCCCCATCCCCATCCAGCAACCCAGTTAGGTTCCTGCAGCGGCAGTACATGGGGAGGATGGCAGTGCCTCACAGGAAATTTCCAGCCGAGAACCACTGCAGAAAGAGTGAAAAAAAGGTTTGGGCCGAGGAGGAGTTAGAGGTGGAATTGAAGCAGCTGCTCTACTGCTCCCCCTAAAATAAAGCCTCAATACTAAATAAAGTAGAAAAGACACGCACAAAACCCCCTTCAGCTCCTCATTTAAAGGTAAAGCAGCAAAAAGAGCAGCCCGGTCTGCAGCTGGAGCAGAGGACTAAGCTACAGACCTGCGTGGGCAGAAAGTCCTCAGAGAAGGGATTGCCTTGCCCTTTAAGAGCACAAAACGTGAGGTAATGGCTTCGTTTGACAGCTGCTGAAAAATAAATTACTATTATTATTATACTTGCATGGGGTGCAGGCGCCCAGGTGCTGGCCGTGCGGAGCTTCAGGGGCAGCCTCTGTGAGGCGAGGCCGGGGCCGCCCCGTACTGGTTCTGACCGGTTCCGGCTGGTTCCAACAGCCCCTCAGCCAAGCTGGCAGCACCTCAGGGAAAGCGTGTGTAAGAAAGGGCAGGAAAAAAGCTGGACAGGGAGAGGAGGAGGGAACGAAGTGAGAAACCGCAGAGGGAATATGGTAGTCAGAGAAGGGAGCAGCAGACGGAAACCGCCATGCGCTGACCGGTTCCCCATAACTGTTTGTAAAGACAATGCGGGGGGGGACACCTCCCTCCCTCACTCCCCCCCCCCAAAAAACACCAAACAAAAAGCTCACAAAAACCACAGGAACAAGTCAGATGACCAGTTTCTCAAAGTGGTCTCCAAATTTCTGGCTACCTCCATGACTTTCAGTACCTCACAGCGTTCAAGACCAAAGGGGCACTCCAAGGATGAGCTATGGATGGCGGGACCCAGAGCAGAAGGAGGGCCGTAGCCCACCAGACCCACCTCCCACCTTCTGGCCTCAGAGCAGCAAGGGATCAGGCTGAAACGGAGGAAGAAAATCATTTAAATAGACACTTTCAGTCACGGAATCATTGCTACTATTCCGCCCCACCTTCTGAAGCGGAACGCTACTTCAGAAACTTTCCAGCTGTAAGATGCACAGAGGCTGCAGTGCCAGCAGAATCTGACCCAGCTCCAGATGATGACTAAGGGAACCTACAAGTACCTTGCTTACAGGGAGCAGATGCTCTGCAGGCGTCTAGACCAATATGCAAGGAGCACAGATGAGGTCCTTGGTCATGACACATAGTTGTAACAGTAACAGACAGTCATGTAAGAGATAGACCCCAGAAAATGACATTGAAAATACACTTAGGTCTCTACAACATGTTTCTTTGAAATATTTCCCAGGCACCATATTACTTTGGCACAGACGGCTGGAATTACAGGGACTCTGTAGGGAGGAAAAGTTCAAATAGAGAGGAAGGGTATAAAAGTTATTAGGAATGCAGGGATTTCAGGCAAGCACACTGTGTTTGCAGACAGGGTGGGCTCAGGATGGGTTCCATCTTAACTACAGCAGGCCCCACTGTACTTCTGAAAATTAATATGGTTCGGAGGGGATTTTCTTAAATTCTGAGCTAAGGAAAGCTGGCAGGTGCTAAGGAGTGCTCAAGTCAGACAAAGACATCTGCTAGGGATGCCAGTAAAAGAGAGATAACTGTTATCTGGGAGCAAAGGATAGGACAGAAACTTCAGCTAGAGCAAAGCTGAGAAACATTACAACTGCAGAAATAAATTCTGAAAAATAACAGGGCTTCCGACACAGAATTTCAATAAAATTAGGCTACGGGCCAAGACTAAAACCGATCATGTGTGTACACATCACTGCGGAAGCTTCTGAGCAATAATGGGTAAATGAGAACGCTGGATAATGGAAGAAAACCTTGCTATAATAAGGACTAATGGAATGACAAAGATCAATGGAAGAACATAATCTTTGGTTTCAAACTGTACGTGAAGGACATACTAGGCTTTAGAGGTGAAGGTGCTGTACCCCCTCAGAATCCAGTGAGGTAACGTTTTGAGATGTTCATAAAGTAAGCTCCAAAAGCCCCAAATATAAGAATATCAGTATACTAGCAGGGTTACATCATCCTCTTGATCAAGAGGACAGAAAAATGCTAAATGCATAATGTTGATGAACATCAAAGCAGTAATCAGTCTAATAAAGCAGAAAAAAGTGGATGCCTTTGGTTATCTGCTTACAAAAATGAGTCAGGTGTCATGTTGGGTGACAGTTTAGAAAAATAATTTCTTGATGTGTTAAATAAATTATCACTTAGAACAGCTGACTCCAGAGCTCGCGGAGACAGAAGGCTATTTTCAGTGCAATTTGACATGAAAGACAAAAGTCTGTTTGCAAAGCAACTGTTGTTGATGCACTGAAAAACAATGACCACTTCACAAACAGGCTCATTGTCCTTCAGGAATTACACACACACACCAAAAAAAAAAAAAACAAAACCAAAAAACCAAAACCCAAAAAAACCCAAAACCAGAACAACACAGAAGTGAGGTACTAAATTTTTTGAAAGGGGATTGTAAAACTAACGAGGAAGCTGGTTGAAAAAGAAGTTAACATCAGAAGTGATAAGGATTAAATCCCTATCCTAATACATAAAGACAATGGGGGGGGGGGGGGGGAATCATCCAAGAGTCAGAAAGGCACTTCCAAATAAGAAAGAATCTAGGAAGCGAAGTGACAAAACCCTTAAAACAGAACAGTACATTTAAATGGACAGGCTGAAGAAATTGTTTGAGCAACAAAGTATCCCATCAGTAAAAAGAAATTCAGGCTCAGTGAGGCCAACCCAGAGAAACATAAGGAAAATACAAAATCGTCTCGGTTCCCTTTTGGAATATCTCCTACTTATTGTTCATTACAGTGGCTTTGCTAGTGTAAGATGTTTGGGGGAATAGCAAGATCAAGGTCACGCTGCTGTTACTCAGTGGTTCTCTGCACAGATACACCTGGTGAGAGACACTGAGCTGAGAGAGCTTATTCTTACTCTCACTCAGGAGAATAGGAATTAAGTTCAAAGTGATCTTGGCAAATGGGAGAAGTGGTCCAAAACAAGTAAGGCGAAATCTGACAGAAACGTACCAAGTACTACATCTAAGAGGGGAATTATGTCATGTACAGAATGCCCAGTCACCGATTTGTTAGTGAGTAGTCCTACGACCCGAAGCATATAGCAGTTCACATGCTAAATAGGAGCCAACAGAACAATGTTGTAAAGAAAACACGTGCCACGTTAAGGGGAGAGTAATGTGCAAGATGCAAAAGGTATCATTTGAAAGATGCATACGGTTATGGAGAAACCTCAGCTGGAGAACTGCTATCCAGTTTTAGGCACCAGACTTCAGGAAAGAGACATAAAAACTGGGATAGATCCAGAGCAGAAAAAAAAAAAAAAATCTTTAGAAAACAACACTCATGAAGAAAGGCTGGCAAAAAAAGCAATTGTTTAATCTAGAAAAGAGAATACTACAGAACTAACAGGCCTTGAATACATGGAAACTTATTACAAAGAGGATACTCTTTGTGTCCGCAGCAGTCAGGGTGGGGGGAAGAAATCAGCCTAACATACAAAGCAAAAGATTTAATTTGGAAATTAGGAAAAAATTTTCATTTCTTAGGATAGCACAACATTACAGCATGCTACCTAGGCAGGTGGCTGAGTATCTTTCATTGGAAATTTCTAGAAATGAAGTAAATATTCAGAGTAGTCAGGTCCCTTCCATCCCTGCATTTTATGATTTTTACATGATCTTGGGAGAGATCTTAGTATCGAACTTCTGCTGGGGCAAGGTTTCCATTCCACTGACATGAATAAGCTAGAGACCCCCCACATCCATTGGGTTAGCAGAGGACATACGTTAGGTTCAGTAATCAAAGGATCTGTGATGACACCAAGATTCAGATTATGCTGAGAGAGATTTGAAAACTGGTGTTGCAGAAAACCAAATAAAAAAAGGAACAAACAAATGAAGGATTAGATTAGCAAGGGGGGGATGCAGGCCAAGACTGAAGGGTACTTGGACTTGGATGTAGGGAGCCTGGGGCTGGGACGGCAGGCCACGATAGGAAAGGCTTCAGGCCGAACGCGCTGCATTTCCTTACATTTCACAAGGAAACAACAAACAAAAACCCTATGGACCCCATGGGTAAGGCAGAGGCATTTCAAACCCACTACAGAAAGATAAGAATTTGTTGCTCTAAGACGTATAGATGAATCAAGAGCCCATACAACGCAAAGAAAGAGTCTCCCCAAATATCATCATGAAACCTCACTGAAAATCCTAATAACAATTTCTTTATTAAAAAAAAGAAATAAAAAAGAAAGGAATAAAAAAAACCCCTCAGGAGTGAAGCAGTAAGAGCAATGCTCAGAACTAAACTCACAGTATTCGATTCTTTACAGTTGCCCAATGTATTCCCCACATATAGTATAGGAGGGAATTGGGGGATATGGATGCCTTTAGCCATGATGCACAGGATGAAGGGAAGAGGTGAGGAGAAAGCTCACTTTCTAAACGCAAGCAGAACTGATAAATCACAGCCTGGCTGGCATGGCAAACACCAGTCCCTCTGGCAGCTTTGTAATTACTCCCTAAATGTGGTCTCAACCCTCTTGATGTGGAGATAAATAACTTTATGTGCAAAGCAATTAAAGCCTCAGGCAACGCTGCCGGCAAAGCTTGGTCACTGCGTGTCACTATCCATTTGCCAGAGAGGTGTACAAGTGGTACTGAGTTTATTAAACTGGAGCACTGGCTTCCACACATCAACCTGCCAGAGGCCTTCTTTGGATGGCCCTCAAACAATTGTTTCTACTCTCCAAAGCAATGAAACATCCTGGTTCAAGGGCTGAACCTGAAGTGAGTTGAGAGACCCTCTGAGCAGTGTGCTAGGCGTTTTGCTCCTATCTGCTCTCCCAGAAGAGAGCAGTTTTCTGCATCGTAAGTCTGATACCTACTGGGGAACCTCTGAAGGATTTATCAATCATCGTGATTAGATTCCTCCTCTTCTCAGGAGAGATCATGCTCAGTTGAAACAAGAGCTATTGCTGGGACGGTAACAAATCACTCTGAAACAGAGCCCTGCTTGCTGCATTCCCTTTTCCCTTGTACACGTACATTTCTCTGCCCTTTTCCTGCATGGTCATATTTTCTCTACATCTCCTGTCTATCCAAAGGAGTACATGCCTCCAGGTATGTCTCACACCTGCTGCCTACTTGTATCGACAGCTCTGGAAAGCAAACTTAGGAAAGTCCTCCTGCAATCACATATGGCTGGGTGAAATGGCACTATACTGTGATACCTGAATCCTAGCCTTCTCTAAGGAGCTACTGGCCTACTTAGCTCAGAAGGACTGTATACTGCAGCATCCATGCCAAAAAAAAAAATAAAAACCCAAAAACAAAAAAGAAAAAGCACCATGCAGAGTGCAAGCTAGAGCGTTAGACATGCCGTGACTAGCTTACACAACCCCAAAGCAGCCACCATATGCCAGGCAAATCACCTGGTGGAGTTTCTACTAACCTGCAAGGAAGGCATGGACTAGCTATATCTGTCACAGCAAATCAAGCCATCTTTCTGCCTGACTCCTAACATAAGGCGCATGACTGGAGGGACACTGGTATGGGCTGGACCATCCTCTAACGCTCTCAGACTGTACAGCTCCAATTTGTGTGAAAAAGTGGGATAGCTTCCAATTTCAAGAAAAAAAATGAACAAACCCCAAATATTTCAGTTTTGAAAAAGTGATTCCCCCCCCTTACAGTCTCAAACCACCACCAAAAGAAATCAGCACAACAGCCATTTCTTTCAACATTCTTCCTGACAAACAGATTTGTATTTTTTTTTTAACCTAGTTTGTTGAAGACAGAACTTGAAACAGTATCAGTGTTTTGATAAAAAGCAATGTTCTTTAAAGCCAGTACTGATTAATAATCAAAACTGCTACTAGGGGGCACTGTGACATTCAAAGGAGGTACAACCCTGCAACCCACTGCTTGTTACTGTGTCCATGCAATCTTTCACAATACCTTGGATACACAAATGCAGCTAAATTCCAGTTTGGGTCATTTCACTCTTTCTAGTAAAGTACCTCTTAAACTTTAAAATGTGTACAATGCATTTTCCCCCACCCCGCTCCATCCTTAGCACAAAGCTATTCAACAAATGCTGGCTCCTTCTTGAGAGGTGACTGTATTTCAGTAACTGGAGGAAATGAAACTTGTTTGTAAACCAGGTTGAGATCATTCAGGGCAATCATGACAATGTAATGCAAGAGTTAAGAATGATAATAGTAATCATAATAATAATGATAATGAATATTTCTCTTCCCACTGCAATGAACCCATCTGGAAGGCCTCAGTGTGAGGCTTCAGAAGTATCCAAAACTGTGATTAGAGAGAAATTCATTGCAGCAGGAAGGTGGAAGCTCAGAACGCCAAAGAAAGAAAAAAGGAAGAGAAAAATCCTTTCTAGTTTTGGCCAACAGACCTAATCGGAAATTCTTTTGAAATGTTATTCTCTGGAAGAGAGCTCAGTTAGCAATATTCTGCAAATGCTCAGCCCACTTCATCCATCTGCCAAGCTGAGAATGAATATTCATAGCAAGTTATTTTAATCATTGTGTTTTTCTTGATGTGACATAATTCTATATAATTTTTCCCCCCGGAAAAAAAAAAAAAAAAAAACCAACCAAAAAAAAAACCCACCACCTCTTTTTATGCTGTCAAGTCAGAAAGTTTTTTCTCCATCTGCAAGAAAAAAGGGACGTTGGGTGGCTCACGCATGGGTTGTAGCAACATCCTCGTCAACACTTCTCAAAGCCCAGCATTAACAACCTAGCTAATGTCACCGGTGAAAACAGCATGTGCTGGCTTTTACCCATCCTCTTGAACGCAGGGGGATTAATATCTCACACAAGGGATGATCAGAGCGAGAGTGCCAGACTGACGCAGGCTAAGAATGGGATACATGGGCAGCCCATACCTGGGGGAGCAAGGGAGGCTGCACTGGCGGAGCTGGGTTTGGGGAGCTCGGGGCTGGGAGAGCATGGGTGCTGCGGTTTGAGGATGAGGGGAACAGGCAGAGCGCTACTGCAAACGTGTCCAGTGGATGCTGCTTGTAGCTGCACACCTTTCTAAGCTCATACCACATAAAAATGCTTTTACAGTTTTTAAGAGGTTCTTAAAATAGTTCTTGTTCAACACTTAGCAAAAGTGCACATTTTTGGCAAAATTGTCCAAGCAGAGACAGATTATAAATATTTTAAAGTCCATAGAAGTACTTCGGGAACAAATAGGGTCTTTCCCTGGTTCTAACTGGTGCTCTCAGTTCCCAGTATATCGACATAACATTTTATCACAGTTGAGAATCCCGAGGAAAATGGTGTTCTTGCAATAACTGAGAGTCTAAAAATATTCAATACTTAACTGATGCAAGCATTTCCCAGGTGCCATACGTTAACTGCTGGGACAGGCAAGCTGGGTCACAGAGCTCTGCTCGGTGGCAAGAAAGAGGACACAACCAGGTTTTCTTAAGAGCCAGGCATGTGTTTTACAGACCACTCCTGCCTCTTCCTTGTTCTCTGGGTTGTTGTACTTTGGTGGCCACCGTGCTCCTTGTTCTCTGGTACACCACACTGCAGCGACCTCCTTGCTCCCAAGTACTTTGTGCCCAATGACTAGTTTGTTCCCCCCTGCCCCAGAGCACCCCAGAGACCCCACGGGGTGCTCCCCAAAGCGCTGAGCCCAGCTGATTCCTGGGTGGGATCGACATGAGGAGCAGCTTATTGGAAGGACATCTGTGGCTTGTTCCCAGTTGCTACTCAAGCGCAATCCATTTCCTTTGATACAGTTTTTTGAGTAGCAGAAAAAGGAGGCAGTGAGTGCCATACAAAGGTGGATTACAAGAAGCTAAATAAGTTGAGACTTCTTTCTTGCCGCTTCTGCTTCGTGTTCCCTAGATGGATCTGCATCTAGCGAAGAACACTGCAGTCAGTTCAAATCACTTCTTCTAGCCAGTGTAGCAATCCAAGACCTTTAGTTCAGGAAAAGAAAAAAAAGAGAAGGAGGAGGAAGGAAAAACAGCAGGCAAGAAAGAAGAGAAGGTGATCTGCATTTAGCTTTAATTAACTAGTGGATGTGTTCTGAAAGACAGTAATATACACCAGCGAAAGGCCCCCACAAGCATCCAGAAATCCCTAATTGCATCCTGTTGCCTGACTGCTGCTGCTTCTCTTACTTTGCTGACATTCTGGCTCCCCTCTTTGGCCACGCTCTGCCAAGCACTTTGCAGAAAACCAGCGTTCTCTTCCAGTACTGGAGGCTGCTGCTGAAAAATGCAGGGTACCTGTAATGCTACTTATGGTTGGCAAGGGTAGAAAGAGGCTGAAGTCCAATTGCCACTATTTGCATTTGTCTGTTTCCATGCAGAGACTGGTAAACAAGAGTTAGCTTCCATACTGGTGGATGGCATGGGAGAAAGAGCACAGAAACAAATTCACTGGGACAGAACCATCACCCTTAAAAACAGGCATAGCTTCCCTGGTGCCTCATGGAGATCCCGGGAACTTTGCTCATCAGCACCAGCTTTGAATCTGACTGACCAGGAACACAGAATGACTTGTCTGGCTTAAGAGAAGAAGAGGAATCTGTCTCGGAAGACAGGTTGCAACCTAGCCCTTTCAGAACAACCCTATAGATTGCAGCGGAGAAAACCTCAACAGAGTTCTACAGAAATTTAATAGGCAGTCTACACAATGGGTTTCTAAAAATACAGGACTGAAAAAGAGAGAAATCCTCCTAGGATGGCTCGAATTCTCTATTAAATACTAAGCAAGATTCCATAAAAGCTCTCTAAATGTTAGCAATTTCCATTAGGGAAATCTTTAATGATGGAAGGTCATTACCAGCTGAAGGCCTAGCAATGAGTTCCTGGCTCCCAATCCAAATCCTGGTGGACAATGTCTGTATGTACAGCTGAGCAACTAACTCATGCCAGATAAGACAGCCAACAAATTCAGCTTCTGTCCATGACCAGAGGGCCATTGCTTTGAATTTGGTTTTGTTTATTTATGTTTCCCAATTATGTTTGTTAAATTGTTTGCATTTTTTCATAAATGGCTTCAACACACACTCTATATTCCAAATTCAAACGGTACTGCTTAATTGCAATTGGTCAGATAAGTAATATTCTTACTGCCTGAGCACTGAACCGCTTCTGGAGTGCTATGATAGCTTGCAGTGTATAAATTAGCTAAGAGGAGTACATACAACACATCTGACTGCCCCTAAGATTTTCAAATGAGATGAAGAGAGAAAATGTGTGTACATGTGGGTCCTCTGGGAGGAAAAATGGGATAAAGGCAAAATCAGGGCTATCTTCTCATCCCTGACATCACATTTTAAAGTGTACTTCTCTACCATCTTCCTAGTACTTTGGTTTTTTTAGTCTAAATGCTAACTATTTGAAATTCATGACAAATACCTCCCAGCCAGTTCCCTATTCTGATTCCAAAGACCATAATATCTGATATTCTCAACACAGTCTGGCAAGGGAGCACTTTTGGAAGGGGTGAGTGCCTTTCAGATGGAATATTTTTTTATTAACTTTTTCAGTTCCAAACACATTGTGAAGATTTTTCTCAAAAGTTTCTCAAATAAAGTGGTTTGGGTTAACAAAACAAGTCAAACAAAAAACCACTACCATGTTATAGTAGAAATAATTTGCAGGAAATTTGAATCAATTTCATTGTCACTTTTACCTGGAATCACTTACATGTTTAATTTTAGTCAGGTAAGAATATGTACCAGTTTGTGTTCCATTTTAAAAGCGGAAATATTTTGAGTCATTTAGCAGTTGAGATGATAAAGAAGAAATGCAATGTTTCAGAATCTCTGAAATGAAACATCTCCGTGGTGTCAAAAGAAAACCTTTCCATATGCCTAAATATTTCTTTCATAAAAAATTATAGGGTTTTCATCTTTTTTTCCATCTGCTTTTGGGGAAGGAAAAAAAAAAAAAGAAAAAAAAGAAAAAAACCCCACATTTGTAAGTCTTAACACTTCCAAGTGGGATGAAACTCTGTTTTGACAAACTCCTGAAAACAGGCCTATAAATGTAGTTCAGACATTCCCTCCTGTTGTGGCAATTACTGACAAGACAACTTCAAAGCATCTGTCTCATAGAAACGTGTATAATCTACTCCATCAAAGTACATTCCTCATTAAGGTGCCACGGTATTGCTTTATACACAATGTCTGAGCATCCAGCGGACCAAGGGAGTCACACCTTAGTAACGTAATATACAATTCATCATCCTGAAAGTATTTAGAAACACGGACAGCTCCACAACCACGTCGTGAAGGGGGACAGCATAACCATGTCCATTTTGCCTCCAGGAAACCGAATGCAAAGACCTTATGGAAAATTTTTCCAAATTAGTTTGTGGTTTTCGTTGCCTCAATTTTGGATTCCCTGGCCAGGGACATCCAAGATCCAAGGCACAGAAAGACGCATTCTCCTGGTAGTTGTAGTTTATCATATGTCATACAGCGTCTGCTCCTCAAACTCCAGACCAATCATGACGAACATCCTAGCAGTCACCAGGACACAGTGGATTGGAGCTATGTACAGGGAGAGGGGCATGTCAAGGAGAAAAGCGGGGGGAAAAGGGTATTACATATGACAGAAACATAGTGCGGAAAACAGTGAATATGTGCAGGTATGGTAAACTGATAGACTGTTTTCAGCTTGGTTTTTCCCAGAAAGCCTATATTGAACCCAAAGATGGTGAGACCCCACCTTTCCTATTTATTACTATGCTTAGTCTGAGTTATTAAACCTTTGATCTCTTTGACCGAGCTTCCTCCCAAGGACTAAGGAATGAAATGGCCCTTGCTAGGCTCTCCAGCGAATACGCCACCCAGCAGGAGCTCTTTTGAGGCATCTGACATTCAGCCTTTGCTTCTCTTCCTGCAGGAGGGAAGAAGTTTCACCTAGTCTTCTCTTTCACACACTCCCACCTCCCCACTACTGCTATCTGTGGTCCAAGCTTGTGCACGTCATTGCAGGGATCGCTAATGAAAACAGCTGCCACCCTTCACCACTGCCTCCCCGAGCTCTGCTCTGAGCAGAGTAAGACAACACATATGGCCAGCTGCCATACGCTCACAGCAGGGCACTGCTGGCAAGTCCAACCTAGCACTGAATTGGCGTGTTTTGGTACTAACAGAAGTCTAACCACATCACAAAGCTCAGGAAGGTCCGCAAAACACAACGGAGGAGCAGGGCGATTTAATTCCCAACGCGTTCCTGCTGCTGCAGCCAAAGTGCAAACAAGGCAATTTAAACAGAGACCGGGTATCTCCACATTGCAGCCAACGCTGCTAGAAACATCGGTGGAGACATGCCCATACAAGTAACCTTGGTGCTTTTGAGGGGGTCACATTCACCGCAGCATTCTGTGCTCTATAGCTGCAGTGGTAACAGCACTGGCAGGAGGTTTAAAAATGAGTCCGCGACCATCAGGAGAACCTAAAAACTAAATGGACAGTGGAGACTCAGCTGTCCTCCGTCACCAAGTGGAGATAGGTCACCAGCCACAGACTGGTACAACCTGCCTTATCATTTTTCTTCTCCACGACACAAGAGAGAATGTCAGCGCTCCTAAACTGCCAAGAGAGTATTTTGGACCAGTGCTACCTCTGCAAGGAAAACCTCAGAACAGCCATGAGCTGATCTGTGGGAGAGACAGGGCATCAAACCACGGAAACCCACCAGGATGGGAGTCACACTTCAAATCGATACCAGAGGGAGAAGTCTCTTCCTCCAGGCTCAGAGACTAACAAGAACTTTACAGGTACCCCAAGCCTGTCTGACAGAGTCCATCCACTCCAAGACCACCCTGTGGTGGGCGGTGGTGCCCCTTTGCCTCATCCCTTGGTAGCTGGTGCATTCCGATAACAGAGCCTCAGCTGTCGGAAAACAAACTGCAAGTGGCAGATTGAACATGCGACTGTGCAAAAGCCCGTCTCAGGAGGGACAATTAAAAACACACACAGAAAAATAAATGGCTTTTCCTTTTCAACCCCTTTTCCTCTTCAACAAGTAACAAGACAGGAGCGAGTGCCTGTATGCTAGAATGCCCAGAAAATCGGCAATTAACAAGCGTTCCGCTCTAGCCTGTCTGCGATTTCCTCCCCGCAACTGTGGCTAAATGTTTAAATACATCACTCCCCCCACCTTCTGTGTGCTTGCTGTGGCTCTGGCACACCTCAGCCCTTCTGGCTTTGCATATCATGCGGTCTTCCCTTTCTCACGTGTTTATCTGAAGTTTGCTCCAAGCTAAATATTGGGAGAGGGGCGTGGTGTCTACCCAACTGCCTTCAGGAGGACACATGTTCAGATGAGCTAACTACCCCAAATACACAAAAGCCAAAATGCACTTAGCCCTATGTACCACAGAGGTGTTTTATAAGCCATCTAGTCAGCAGCATCCTCAAGAAAGACGCATTACCATATCTGGCCAACAATAACATAATCCAGAGAATTCAAATGGGATTCTTCCCTAGGAAACTAAGTGCTAACCACATTACCGTGCAGATGCTCATTAACAAGTCTGTATCAGACAAAAGCTGCAAAGGTATTTTTCTGAGGCATGGGCTTAAATAAAGGCTTTTGACTCAGGTTGGCACTCAGAATTAAATTGATAGAAAAACACAGTCTCTCATTAAATTCATACAGCAATTCAAAGATGAAGGCTAAAAATAAAATCTGTGCAAACAAGTGTGAGGAGTAAAACACTCCGGTAGGCTCAGAGGAACACTCTGCATCATGGACACCTGTGACCTACTGGCCTCCCTGGACACTCTTCAAACCCTGAGTTTCAAACAATCAACTCAGAAAAAGGTGCTGACATTGTATGCTGATGTTCCTATCACGCAATTATCCACATAGGATGGTTTTCATAGTCGACTGCCTAGAAGCTGCAGATCAAACTTGGAAAAAATGAACCCAAACTACCAAAACAGAGTAAAATTTTATTACAGAGAATAGACATTGAATATCCTTTAAATTATATATAGAGAGGCCTCATAATTAATGAATGACTGAGCTTCAGTCTAAAAATGAAAGCGTTACTAAGAAAAAAAACCCCGTTGCTGTATGACATAAAGAATCCACTAGGTAGACACAACCCTGCAAAAGAAAATCCTCCAAAAATAGTTGATAGCATAATCCTTCTTGGCCAACTATATGGAAGCAAAGGCTAGGGCCCAACTTTGACAGCTGAATGGGCTAATTATAATACAGCTCCAACGTCGAATCCCTCCATCTCAAGTTTTGCAAACAAATGGCATACATGCAATGAGCTTCAGCAACAACAGCTGCAGAACAGAACTGGGCTGATCTCCCTTGCCAATAGATCTACAGAAAACAGCAGTCAGTCCTGATGCCAGTTCAACCAACCGAGAGAATACAAACACCACCACAAAGCGCTAGAGGATCCGAAATTGAATCCAGATGAAAACATGACCTATTTCTATACCTTCCCATCTATTCATTTTATGTTGCTGCTCATCACTGAAATACCCTTTCATGTAAGATCAATAGCAATAACAAAGTTCTGAGTGGGCTTCCTTGGCTATGCCCCTACTAGTAAATTACACAGCGCCTGGAAACATTCCCCAACACTGGAGCCACCAACATTGCTGAACTGCTAGAGTGGTTCCTGACACAGTTTTGGCCTCTGCCAACCAAAACAATGCCAAACAGTTCCCAGTCACGTCTATGGGTTAGCACTCCCAACGGACCCATTCCCAACAGGCAATTCAGACACAGCCAATCTGTTTCAAAGAATAAGAGGTTTTAACAGCTTGAATGTGCGCTATTCCATGATAGTTGGCCTTAGTGTCAGGTTATAGTCCAGGGCACATTTAATTGTTATTATAGATATAGGTACAGAATTGCAGGCATTTGTCCTTTCCTGAGTTCAGAATTACGACTGGGGCTGGTTAGCTTCCCTGAACACTAGGTGCTTGTTTAAAGTAAGATTTCCTTGAAAAAATGTGTATGGTAGTTGAGGGTCTTGCTACAATGATGCAGGTACAGCTGATGGAACAGTAGGAATGAAGAAATTAATTTTTTAGATTTGTTAATGGGTGACTTTGTATTCAATAGCAAGAATTTCAGGTTGGAATTTTCTTTACTGCTGTCCTCATTCAAGTATCCAACTTTAGGGTTTATCCTTTCAGGTGTCATTCTTCAGGGAACTTATCGTCAACTGCAGGAGAGACCTGGACCAGCACTCAAAAGCCTTGTGTTTTCCTTCCTCCAGATTCTGAGTCTAGCAGTGTCATTCTGAGCTGAGCAGCAGCTCAGGAGATTTCTGTGATTGTCTCCAAGTAGGTAGCACTGATAAAATATAGCACTGAAAATAAAAGAGAGTAGCAAAACGAGAAAATGAGCAATTATTCTCTTCTCATTTTACCCTCTTCTTGGTTATCAACCAAGGGGTGGCTCATGTTCTGTAACAAAGCAGATGAGAGCAAGCTGAAAGAGCTAAAGGAACCAAAAGCTACTTAAATTTTGTGGATGATGCTTTTACTTTCTTTTTACACTTAATAACAGGAAGGAATCACCTGCAGAGAGTAGAGTGCGAGTCTTTCAAAAGTCCCATGACATTGTCATCCAAGTCATCTGCGAAGCTCTTCGTGATTTGAGGCAACTAAAATGGCTCCAAATACCTACATTTAGGCAACCGAATCACCCCCCTGGTCTACACCAGCAGCAGAGTCTGGAGAGCGGTTTTGCTGACCAAATGCAGCTGTCTAGTCTACCTTTGCAGCTGACTCGACTGAGCACATAGGCAGTAAACATCCAGTAAGGTATGAGAGTGTAGATACCTGGCTAACAGACAGATATCTGCATTTAGGTTCTACAGCCTGAAGCTGAACCCCACCCTTGATTGTACGCAAGTGGAAGAAACTTATTTTGAGAGGTCAGAACGACACTTAAAGGATGGGTATAAGAGTCACTGCAATATGCAGTGTAGACTTAGATCTAGTACATTCCCCTCTCCCTCCAAAAAGAGCCACCTTCTTTGGGGGAAGTTCTGCAAATTAATCATTTTCATGTCAAATCAAGCTGAAAGGTGAAATTTTTGAAGTTCCTGCAGAACAGCAGCTCTGCAAAATCAAGATTAGAATTAAATGAAATATTTTATTAGAATGATGATGGATTGTTTCATTTTGACAATATTGGCATGGTATATGTGGATAACGTCAAAGCATTACAACATGAAATACAAAATATAATGTATAATATTTAGTAGAAAAGTCAAATGAAAATCTATCAAAGCATTTTAATCAAAATATTTTTATGCTACTCTGAAGAAATGGATCAGCATTATTGAAACAAATTGAGAAAGTTGAATCCACTATTTGGACGTATACGTGTGAAAATTTCCATCCAAATCTACTGTTTTCCACAAAAGACTTCAACCCCTAACAAAACAACAGTTTTGGATGTTTTTTTTTTTTCTTTTAAAACCGGCTCTAACAATAAAAAAATTGGATGCATAGGCTTTGCCTGTACTCCATAACCAAGAAGGCAAAGGCACTGGTCAACTGCCTGTGCTGTTAAACTATTAGCGTGGTGGTCAGTGGCGTGGTGCTGGCCTGTGCCAGCAGCTAGCACAGTAGACACAGGTTGGAGGTTATTGCAAACGAGGAACTGTTCCCCACAGGCTGTTGTACATGGCCTCACTGCTCTGAAGGGTAAGAGAATTTACCCATATCGATGTAAGCGGTGCTGTGCCAGTTGGCTGCAGGGCCTACAAACGTTCCCTGGACTGTTTTATTTAGTAGCACCAATGAAGCCATACAGACTCCCTAGGAGTACTACATCTACCACTGTGACATGTGAAATACGCAGGATGTTACATAGCAAACCACGGCCAAAACCAAGATCAATGAGAATAAACTCATATTCAAAACCTGGAGGTGGAAAACACAACCCTGTCCAAGGGGAAAAGAAATCCTATTCTTGTGTTCAAAACACAAGCAGGATGAGAAATACTTTTGGTCATTTATGTAAGAATGTTAAAAGATCTAAGGGGGAAAAAAAAAAAAAAGGGTGTGGGGGGGTGGGCACCACCCAACTGTTAAGAAAATAGAGATTATAATGCCAGAAGGAAAAGTGAACTTCTTTTCCAACCTCCCGAATAACGCAGCTCATAGAACTACCCTGAATTAATTCATGCTTGGATAGAACATATGCTCTGAAGAAACAGCTAGTATTGATTTTAAAATTGCCAGTGACAGAGAATCCACCACATTCCCATGGTAAATTGTTCCAATGTTTAATTACTTTCACTGTTGAAAAAACTTGTGCCTCATTTCTAGTGTGAAATTGCCTGGCTTCAGGTTCCAGCCACTAGATCTTTTTATATGTTGTTTGCTAGCTTGAAGTGCCCTCTTATTAAAGTTTGGTTCTCTAAGTAGGTATTTACAAACTGCAACCCCTTAGGTTTCCCACAGATAAAAGAGGCTCTTCTCCAGGAATCTCAGCCTGTGAAGCATGGCCCCTCGCATTACCATCATTTACATGTCTAGTTTCTGAGACACCTCTTCAGTTTAGCAGTAGCTTTCTTTAACTGTGGACACCAAAACAGAAGGCAGTATGACAGCAGCTGAGCACCTGTCAAGTACACATGTCATATATTACTTCCCTAACTCCCACCTGAGATACCCCAGTTTATATTCCCAAGCCTCCAAACTATGTCTTCTGGCATAGTTTTGTGCAAGGATTCACTTTCAGCTGACTGCTAGCATATTTTTTCACAATTGCTGCTTCCCAGAACAGAATCCTTTAGGTTAAAAGCATGGCTAACTACTACTATCCTTCTGTATGCCTTTATATAGTGCTTCATAATTGACCATATTAAAATACATACTGCTTCCTTAAGCCGAGTTTAACAAGGAATCTGCAAGTGCTCTGCATCTGTGACCTTGTCCTTTCTCATGGGTTGTCTGCACAGTGTTATCTTTTGTGTCACCAACAAATTTTCCTTCAGGTGGTTTTACATCTTATTCCCTGGTATTGATAAAAATAATAAATATGACAGAAGCAAGAATCAATCCGTGCAGAATTCTGATACTGCATGTTTGTGGTAATGATTCCCTGTTTGCGGCTGTATTTTCAGAGTGCCATTTAACCAGGTTTTAATCCCTTTACTACACAGCAAGTTATTTTATACTATTCTAATTTCTTCATCAAGATACTACGAGGTACGACAACAAATGCTTTAAAAAGTCTAACACATCTGCACTGCTACCTTTACCAACAAATTTTATAATCTCATCAAAAAGATATCAGATTAGTATGGCAGGATTTATTTCCCATAAATCCACTTTGATTGGCATGAATTATATTTCGCTGCTTTAATTTTTTATTAATCAAATCCCACATCAGTTTTTCTATTATTTTACCTGAAAACAGTATCAGAATGACAGGGCTATAATTACTTAGGTTGTCCCATTCACACCTTTTAAATCTGAAAGCATATTTAAACACAAGCATTTTTTACCAGGCTTCCAGCACTTCAAAACAAATGTCAAGCTCTGTGGAAAGTACCCAGGTCATGTCTGAAACTTTTGTAGATGTACTACCTGGATTTTTTAACTGGTCGTAAGAATGGCTGTATTAATTCAGGAGCCATCTGGTTTGGTGTCCTGCCTCCAGCAGCAGATGCTGAAGAAAGCAGGGTAAGAAGCCTGTGCCCGAGGGACCTTGCCCAGTCTGCTCTCCCAGCCCACAGTAATTTGGGGCTCTGGGACCTCCTCTGGCAAGCATTGCCTTCTGTGTGCAGCCCCAGGGTTTTTTCCTTCCGTGAGTTTGTCAAATTGCTTGCTGAAATAGTTTTTATTTCTAATCACCTTACCATTCTGTGGCAGTGAGTTCCCTGCAATAACTACACATTGCATACTTCTTTATTTTAAACCTACTGTCTGAACATATCCTTTGGTGACCCGTTCTCACACTGTAAGAAGCAGGTAACAGCCACTCTTGTGCCCCCCTTCTCCATTCCAGTGGTGATTTTGCAGACCTGTTTCATGTTCCTCCTGGGCCATCTCTCAAGAGCCACAGGCAACTCAATCTCTTTTCCCAGGGAAGTTGCTCCATGTCTATCAGTGGCTGTGCCTCCTGCCTTGGGCCCCCTCTAATTCTGCTCATCTCTTTTAGAGGTGGGCACCAAAATGCGTTTGGTTTGTAAGATTTGCAGTGACATAGACATACACGTCGCTTTGCGTTTGGTTGTCCTGTTTCCTAATTAATCGTTAGATCTTTGTCTTTTGCACTACGCCTGAACGCTAGTCTGACATCTTGACAGAGGTAGTCATGTTTTTTCTCAATTTACTGTTTTGGAAGCAGCTTTTTATCTTCCTGAGCTATTCCTGCATTGCATTGTTTAGCCGACTGTCACTACATCTGGAACTGACACTGCTGCCAACTCAAATTACAGTCATCAAGCTTAAGATATGACTCAAAACTTCAAACCCATTGCCAAGCCCTTCCCTGGGCAAACTGTACCTGCCTCTAATACAGCCTCGAGATGAGCTGTATTTATTCACTTCGGTCAACATGGGTTAAACTTGCCATAGCAACAAAAATGGAGTTGAACTGGCGTTGTGCATGACTCCACCACTGTTGGGAAGAGGTATGTCTTTGTGTGCTTCCCTCTGTTTTCAGTGCAGCATGACTTCAAGGACCTCCGCAGCCAAGGCAATGGAGGCAACAGCCGTTGCAGTAAGAAATTTTAAATGAGACTTCTTCACCCAGTGAACACCCTTACTGGAACAGATGTTTTCAGCTGCACTCACAAATATGTTTGCCTATACAATAGCCTTCTGGGGCTTGCATATACTGTCTAGGGCCTTTATGGCTGGATGAGTACAAAACTACCCATGTGCACAAATGATCTGTGTGTACTTTTATCCCTATGGACCTGCGTCATTGCTGTTCTCTGTTTGCCCATGCCTAATGCAACAGAAAGAGTGTCTGAAGCACTGACTTAACTGAGCTAATTTTGGTGCTAAACATTAAGCTGGAGGCCAGTGGCTGAGGAAGGTGAATGGGGGCTGAGAGGTAGATCTCAGCTGATCACCCGGCTGCTCCCATCCATCGCATTTGCTCCTACTGGAAAGGATATGAGCAGATCTTTGTTCATGAACAGCTCTTTTTTAAATCTCTGGCAATGAGGAAGAGTGCATCAGGCAGTGGATGTGCAGTAACGGAGAGAGAAGAACCTTCTGTTTTTCTCTCTGTCTTAATTGCCTGTGTATTTATGGGCTTTGGTAATGGTAGTGAAAATCCTCCTGGCACCATGTGAATGCTTTTGCCTTCCTTCTCTGAATGACTGGTTTGTTCTTTCTATGCTGTTTCCTTCCTCTGTGAAGGCACTTTGCTCTCTGTGACCAGAAAACTGCCCTCCCTTGCTGCAAAAACTCTCGCTGCCACCTGGTATGCCATTCTGCAGATGCTCAAAGGAAACAAGCCCTATTAGCTTTATATTTCCTTATAAAAACTCTCCCTGAGAGAGGGGAAAGGACCCAGTTCTATTTCCTGAGGGAACATCTTTGCCTCAGGGACAAAAACTAAGTCCCAAGGCAAAGAGACTCCCATTAAATGACAAGGCACCACTCAAAGTCATCCCCATTTACAGCTGTTGCTGCCTCCAGCAGATTTCCCCAAGGGTCTTCATTTAGCTGCAGTTCATCGAGAGGGTCAGGCAGTGATGGCCGCACAACTGGCGCAATGCTTGCTTCTTGACCAGTCTGTAACGTAATTGGACTCAGCCGTAATGGAGGCTGAAGGAAAGAGGAGCTGGGCTTGGCACAACACAATACCAAGCTACATAAACTGCGGGCAGGATCTGGGGAAGCCACTGGCAAAAATCCCACAAACTCAAATACCATCAGGATTTGGCTGTTGCTCTTACTCTTAGCTCCTTACACGTCAGGCTCATAAGCACATTTGTTTGCAGTAAGGTCAGAGGAACCCTTTTGTCCTACTCAATAGGAGGCCGTGACATTTGGATAAATAGCCGAAGACTTGTACCAACTGATCCCTTAAATCCTGCCTGATAAACAAAACTAACAGCAGGATCTCCATACTGCAGCA
Organism: Aquila chrysaetos chrysaetos; assembly: GCF_900496995.4. Taxonomy (NCBI): domain Eukaryota; kingdom Metazoa; phylum Chordata; class Aves; order Accipitriformes; family Accipitridae; genus Aquila; species Aquila chrysaetos. The sequence goes on along the minus strand of NC_044010.1, from coordinate 5,138,103 downwards.
GTTACAAGAGCTCCAAGGTATGAGGTACTTTCCTGGACAGAATTCAATTACAGTCTTAATACTGGTTTTAATTACCTTGACCTAACTGCTCCATGGCACAACAGACTAGCACGCTCAGGCCAGCAACTTGCTGCTGAAGGCACTCAGCATAGAGGCAGTTTGTTCTCTTTTTGTATCGAGTTTGTAGAGACTTCAACTATATCAAATACATACTTTGCCTCCCATGACACATCGCTAGTCCCCAATGGCATCTATACATCCTATCATGCAAACAGTTCCAAAGCTATCAGCAAGACGTTTTCAGGAACTTTTCCTGAAATTAAACAGGAAATTACCAATAAAGCATTACTTTCAAATAACTTTCAAATAAGAGAGATTAAAGAGCAGTATCTGCATGAATTAAATACAGAGCACAGGAAAAAAAATGGAGCAATAATAAACAAAAAGTCTTTTTTCTGCTCATCTCTTTTTGTCAAGGCAAGATATATTTTCTTTGGCACATACAATCTTCAAACGTCTTGATTTTTGCAATGGAAGTTGTTTGTTTTTGTCAACCTCTCACTAACAGCACACATCATTGAAAAGCTATTAATTTTTTTTAAATAAAAATTTCAATCAGTTCTAGGTTTAGAGCTCTTCTAAGTTAAGTACTTCACTCAGTGCAAGAAATAAGTATATTTAGGAACCAAAAGGCTGTCTCCTAATCTGCTGTTTCCAAAAGAGAAGCCTCAGCTCAGTGCTGCTTACCTTGTCAGACCTATGGTCATACAATACGGATTTGTTTGCTAAAGACAGCTTAGGAAAGATAACTTCATTCCCTGGCACTGAAGGTTTGAGTTAAGTGCAGCACAACACCTTAGCTGTAAGCATCATCGACTACACTGATTATCCACAACCACGCCACCATTTGCTACCACTGCATCTCAGAAACCAGTTTGGTCACATACACCTCCTGCATACCACCCTGAAACTGGCAGTTCTGCACGCGTCTGCCACATTTCATTTATTCCTTGTGGGAAATAGCATGTTGGCAGGCTCTCTGTCCCAGGAGGAGTTAAAAGCACTGTCTAGGATGCTTGGAAGATTTCTAGGAATTACAAAGAATAGGGAATGGAGTGTTAAGACTGCTCTAACTTTCAATCTCCTTGCTTTTGAAGTGGTTTGTATTCTATTACAGGTATACTATACTCAACCGACAGACATTAGAGAAGTTCCTTGTATGAAATCCCTAAGTTAAGAGAAGGCCACAGGCATAACAATAGAGATTTTTATAACATAATCATCAGGAAATTGTTCAGCTTTTCTAAGGTAACGTGTTTCCTAAGATCCTGCAGCCCCTAAAAGTAGCTCTTGCTTTGCCTCTGTTTCCCTGGAAGAAAAAAACACGTATGCTGACAAGAAAAACAACCAAAGCTTTTCTTTTCCCTCCCCTCCCAACTGCTAACTATCAAGCTTAAACAAGGGAGCGTATTTAACCACCCATTTCCCTCCAACAGCTCTCCATATCTTAATGCTCATTGCATAACTGAATATTAACTGTGATTTCCTAATACCCCATAGTTGGGAATAATAAGTGAAGAAGGTAGATTTGATGAGTTGTTACAAAACTTTGTACCAATTAAAAAAGATGTTTACCTTGATCCTCTGCCATTACTGAAAGAAACCTGAATTTACTTTCACGTGCCCAAGATATTAAGTCTTTTCCAACAATGGCATCCACCAGTTTGAGTCTTCTGGAAATCAGCTGAGGCGTGAGACTCAACAGAGCTGTTAGCTGAACCAGCAACACAAGAGTCTGGATATGTAACTGTTCATTTAAGAGCCAGCATCTCCTCGAGAGAAAGAGTTCTGAATCATAGCGAACCCAAATAAATTTGGAAATGTTACACCAGGAACCACAATAGCACAGGGCTGGACCACTGGCCAGAGTTCCTCCACAGGCTTCCAGAGGTGATGAGAGCAGGCTGTGGCTGGAATACCAAGCCAGGGCCATGAAGATCACCTTATCTGCCTTAAGATCTCCCTTATGGAGAATATGTCTCCAGCAATCAATGAATTGTGATTATCATTTTCAAGTTAAGACCAAAACAGCTCCAGCCTCCCTAACGCTGATCCATCTCAAATGCCTCTCAGATACTGAATGGTGAACACTGGACCCCTACAGGAAATTAGGGTTGGTTTCCTTTTTTAATCAAACCAACCAGAAATGGCTTTTTGAGCCAATGTAAAACAGTCTTCCTCCAAAATAGTCATGTTAGGTATCACGCCCCCTTAAAAAGCTGCAGAGAAGGGCACTGTCCAAGATGACCCCGGAGGCTCACGCAGAAGACAAACATACTGTGAAAAGTTTCTGAAAGAGTTTTCTGCACTGACGTCAGGAGGATGAGCAGTTCTCTGGATTTACGGTTTGGCTTCCCACTTTTGTCACCTGCATAAAAGACCTAACAACATCCTCACCCAACCCTGCCAGTCCAGCCACAACAGGGCCACACCTTCTCAACTTCCTACCCACCTAGGAAACCCAAACTCCCCCAATATCCCCCCAAAGCCTTCAAAATTTGAAAGGGGCACAAAAGATTTTATTTCATAACCATAAGTGACACCTTCTGTACCATGCACTTTGACATCTCAAGGTACTTTTCATTCTTTGGGAGAGGAGAAGCGGGCACAGAGGTGTAGAAGCTAAGATTAGAGGCGACCTCTGACAGCTGTGACTCACCCAACATCCCTGAAAAAATCTCCAGGAAAGCTAATGATGTAAACAAGTTTCTAAGTCTTGGACTGCCCTGTTTCACTCATGAGGTCATGTTTTTTGAAGCTGAGTTGGGGAAAGAAACAAGACAGTTCCTTTTCTCATGCATTATACCAGCAAGGTAGCGCACAACTACTTCTGCTAGACTAGCTCACCTACACTCTTCATAAAAGCAGGTTTGCAGAAGTAGCTCTTTATAAGAAGCAAGACACACCTGTACTACCTTTCTAAAAGAGCAAAGTCAATGCACGTGAATCAGAATGGGCTCTGCGGCATGGAAGACACAGCAAATACCTCACTATTTCAGGACAGGTTCCCAAGAGGAAGCAAAATTTGGGCTGAACAGAAAGCAAACTGCAGCTTTAAAAAAAAACCGTATCTGCCAAGTCGAACAGTAACCCCAGCATTAGTGACAGAGCAGCGGGGATTGATCACGGGCTCTGAAATCCAGACCCCAGGCAGATATTTTGAGCTGCATTACGTACGTACTTGTTAGCACAGGACGCTGGGAACGAGCATTTCGGCTGGGGAGAGGAGGAAGAAGGGGCTGCTGGCTGTGAGGTTAGCAGGAGTACCAGAAAGGGCAACGTAACCACGTGGAGAAGAGCTGAACCTTGCTGTTGGCTCTGCAAGCAGTACTCTCTGCCTTAAACTTCTCGCTCCTGCTCCAGAAGTGCGAGGCAGTGATGTGGTCTCTTTGGGAACTGCGAGGAGAAGTCTCGGGTATTATCAGGCATTACGAAAGGCAAAAGAACAGCAACACCAATTTCGTGGAAGAGGTAAGCCTAGAATCGCTTGTCCTTTGGCTCGTAGCCCAGTGCATTTCCTCAGAAACTAGGAGGGTTTTGTGGCCCGGCGCTCACTGTCGGGCTGACAGACTGATGAGCTAGCTCTGCTGCATCCCACTCTCCAGATCCCCAAATTAAGTCTAACAATTTTCTGCATTTCAGATGTGTGACCATCTGTTTCCAGCCTTGTGCTAGACCTCACTGAGGGCATCCTAGAGATACCATTTTCAGAAGCCGCGTGTCTTCTGTTTTCCTCTCTGTTCATTAAACAAGCATTTAAAAGGTTTTCAAAGTATTTGTGCCAAAAAATAAAAAAGGCAAGAGGCTTATCTGGGTTACTTGCTGCTCACAACCACCTTAAGTTACATCTTATGCGCTCTAATATATCAATTTGAAAATCTGTCCATGTACCATAAAGCAAATAACAAATCTTCTCCAGAGTCCGTCTCAGCAACTAGAAAATTTCACACCCAGCCTGTTGGCCAGCCTTACCTCGGCCCCTCCACATAGGCATGAACACTGAAATAGAAGTAAACTATAAAGAACACATTACACAAAATACCTTATATTGAAAATGAATACACTCTATTCAAAACTTGTGAGTCTTGAATTAACAAGTCAGCTCATGTCTATGTCTTTATTCTCCATCAACTCCAACAGCACACATTTAGCCTTAAAAAAAACCAGGTGATATGAAATGAGAATTAAATGCTGAGTGGGAAATGGGATTTGCTTTTTGAGAGTACATGCTTGCCTGTGGAGCTTTGAGGACTACAAAATTATTTCATTTTCAAAAGAAAGTAAAAATTCACTTTTCTCCAAAAACCGGAAAGTTAAGTAAAACACCAAATGGTATGAGAATTACAAATAATTCAGCAGTTGGCAAGACTGGATGGAGCATGACTGATACAGATGGAAGATTTAGTGGCCAAACTCTAACAAGTCTCTACTGAGTACATATGGACTGAGATTTTTCAGAAGCTTGCAATTTGGCCGCATGTAGGTAGATTTGAACCGAGATGGCAAAAGGTAAATCCCTGACACCAAGGCTGCTTTACCTGCCAAATTCCAATCTCTCCTCCAAACCACATAAAATGCTGCATTTTCAGTCAAAACAGAAACATGAACTTTTTTTTTTTTAATGCGTAAGACAACATATGTTTTCCTAATCTCTGGACTTTTTAGCTGACATTTTCACAAATATTCAGCCCTGGGCTAATACTCAGCATAAACTACTTCAAACCACATGGATGCAGTTTGGCAAACTGATAAGCAATGGAAAATTATGTTGGATAATGAAAAACGTTACGCACTTTAGTGATAAGCAATTGTATCAGCTTTGCATAGGACGCGCCTGTCTCCAGCTGTCTCTCTTCAGACCAAATTCAAACACAGAGACAGGTACAGTTCATCTGTACATTTGGGGTTTTTTTTTCTTCCCCAGTCATTTGCAGCAGATGGGAACGCAACTCACTGTCTGTGTTGACTGCATGTGCGTAGAATGCACTGGTATTTTGTAGGAAAAGTCAGACGGAAAGCTGGAGCATTTATTCTTGCTGCTGCTGTCCCTGCCTTATAAGCTGTATTTTTGCAGAGGAGTGAAAGGTAATCGGAAAGGTACAGAAGAGAGGATTGCAACGGCTGGGCAGTGCAGTCTCCTGGCCTATTTTGGCTGCTTCTATTTTAGGTTCCTGGCCATGGGAATTTTTCTTCCTCTGCTGAAAGAGCGGCAAGCAGAATCCCAGGCTCCCTTACCTCATTCTGACAGCAACTGCCGATGCTGTGACTCGCCTCCCAGGATGCTGTCTGCGAGGGGGCTAAGCAGCCGGGAAGAGAAGAGTTTAGATAGGCAGAGGTCATCATTTGAAAACAAGGGAGACCGAGGGCCAGTCTTCCTGAGGAGGATAGTGGCAAGGTCCGCAAAGGGAGCGGCTTTGCCCCAGAGCTACTGGAGAGAATCAGGAGCTGGGAGACCCGATTCCCCTTTACTGTTCGGTCACTGATGTGCTGTGTAACAAGTTGTAACTTCGCTGCCCTCAGATAAAAATGGGAATGGAAGCACCCGCAGAATGAACACGCATGCACGCGTGTGCAAGAGGGGGCCGAAAACACCTGTAAGTACACTTATTTCTTCCAAAGGGGATCTTCAGAAGACCAACGCTACCAGTATATTCCGCCTACTTTACCCACTGCCCTGTAGAAAGTATATTATCAAACGTGTTCCTCCTTGCATACCTTTCAATTCACAGAGCACATCTGTTCCCTACAATCCCTCTGCTGGTCCCCACATGCCAATCTCAGTCCCCGATTACCCCTCTGCAATCCTCAGACTTCAGGATTTCCTCTCCACAACCCCTGCCTCCCACACAGAGCCGGGACCCTGCCCTTCCGTGCATGCCCAACATCACGCTCCCGCTCCCCTCCTCTCCCCAGCACCCTCCATGTGCTGCAGTCCTGCGGTCCCTTTTCTTCCCACATTCTGTGCCGCCCTCCCCCCCGTTCGGTCGCACACACGTACAAAGCGCCTTCTGCCTATTAAGCACTTCCATTCTGCAAAACCTCACAATTAAAACTAATCCTTATCCTACAAATAAGCTGAAAACGAAAGCGGTGCCTTAGAAAGCTTTCCATTTAATGAGCAGCTTTGCCGTGGCCCTCACCATTCCCCATCTTCTCCGCTCTCTTCTCCAAGCGAGATAAAGATCAGCCCCCCTGCAGCTCTGTACTGTAAACATTAATTCAGGAGGTCGCTTACATATTAATGCTGACCCTGTTTCTGGCACCTTTGCTGATACAGAGCAGTCCCCCAGCAGTCCCATTAGCAGCAAGTGTTTTAGAAGAAGCTGATTCTTAATGTGGGTATAGGTGATGGAAGCTGACCTCCATCACTTCTCCTCCCTTCCTCGCCTACTCTCAGAATGAGACCAGTGCTTCCAAGTACCAGATTACTGGATCACACATGTGTGTCCGGGACACACTTCTGTTTGTTTTCTCCCCCATGCCAACGCATGCCTGTGGCCAAGGGAAGCACTGTGCCCACATAAAAAAGAGCAGCCTCACAAAGCAGCAAACGTCTGAAACCTGCTGTTTCAAAAAGCACTCAGGTATCGCGATCACGGACAGACCTCTTACAAGCACGCTGGCACGATGCTTACAACCCCCATGTACAGAGAGATATCCCCAATCCCAGAGGAATGCAAATCCACCCTTCTCATTGCCCCATGCCCCCTCCTATGCATTTACTCATCCCTCACACTAGATTGCATTTACTTGTTTGAATGTCACTGAGGTTGACAAGAGGCCAGCACCACCAGCAGCCCTGTCCTTTTCCCTGCAGTGCCCCAGCGAGGCACCGGAGCCCTGACCACAGGACTGCAGCAGACATTACCTGAAGACAAGTCCGAAACGTCAGCAGCCCTTGCTCCCTACCGTATCCCGGGCAAACTAATGGGACTTCGTGACAGAGAGGGAAACTGCAAGCAGCGAGCTTGGAAAACAACGCCTGGGAAGATCCACGGGGGATGCACTTTACCTGCTAGAGCTGAACCTAACCTCCTGCACCATCATCTTTAAAAAGCTAGCAGTTGGAAAAGCAAAGACTTTTCCCGCTGAGGAAGAGCGCAGGGAAAGCTCACGTGAACATTAGCTACTCCACAACTCTGAACTCGCTTTTAAGACTTCAGGAAATACTTGCTCTTGTACTTAAGACAAAAATCCCTCTCGCTGCTGCCCACCTAATTGCATTTCCACTTAGGCATGCACACCCCGGCTCCTGATAAAGTATTCACGAGTTGCTCTTGGCCTTGATGGGGGAAAGCACCTGCAGAACTGGAACCAGTAGGTGTGGGTCCCAGCCCTGGGCAGGTGGGAACCCACATTGCCAGCTGTGGCTGGGGTAGCAAGGCTCACTTAAATCAGCTTGCAGAGCGGGGCCGGGGGCACGACTCTGCAAAGTTTTACGCCGAAAACCATGCCTGTGGGCAATTTGCACCTGCCTTTTACTCTGCAAGGCACATATTTGTTCTTTTTCCATTTCCTGAATCTCAGGCAGAAATCACCCAGGTGGAAGCTGGGCGTTTTTCTGCTTGCTATACGGAAAACGTAACGCAATGCAACTCAGGGTCACAGCACAACACATAACATAAGGAGTGGTGCTACCTGGGCCCATAGAGGACACCTTTGATGTTTTCTTCAGAAAACTTCCAAGGCAAGAAGATTTGCCTGCTATCATCTAGGCTGCATATTTGCCAGGGCTTTCGCTTTAAACTGAAGAGTTTGGACTTGCTGGTTGAATATATGTATGCATACATTATATGGCAAATAGGATTCTTTCTCGGATTTTAGCTGTTTTTATAGTATGAAATGAGAATTAAACACAGAGCAGTTAAGATCCATGCCCATCTCCCCTCCAAGCAACTCAGTCCACCCTCCCATTCCTCCAACACAACACCAAAGCAGTTTATTCTCCACACGCTATTACAAACCCCAGGTTAGTCACTGGCTCTTGCCCTGCAGCCCCCCCATCTTGGGGCTCCCCACACCAGCTTTGCTCTTGCCCCTCAGTTTTATCCCACGGTTTGTCCGGAGAACCCCACGGAGCTCTGTCAATACACTACCTGTTATGATAGTCCCTTCGGCTTTTCCTCAATTAAGACAGCCAATCATGCCTAATTGTTCCCAGTTCTGTGATGGTTTAGTGATGTGAATAAATGTCCCCTCAGGACAATGCTGCAACCACTCAAATAATTCACTTGTGATCTAAATACAAAGGGCATCTAGGTCTTCTGAAATGAAAGGCTGCTACATACAACAGATAATTATATTTATCTGGAAAAATGGCAGAAGATTTACTTTAGTAACACAGTTACATTTATGACTACGATGTACCAAAAGCTCAGTGTTTCTTAACAGGGGCGTGCATGTCCCAGTGTCTCCCACACCCCCCGCCAACCAGCTGGATGCAGTTGAAATTGTGAACATGCTCTGAAAATTGAATAGGATCAACTAGGTCCCCACCCCTTAGTATTAGTCACTCAGAAACATTCTTGCTTTCACAGATTTACCTGGAATTTGCTCCCGGTTCTCACACCCCCCTCCTCAGCATACCAGGAGACCCACTCGAGCAGGGCTTCTCCACCAACAGCAGGGTAGCCCCGCTGCTCCTTTTGATTCTGCCCCAAAAGCCCACATTTCTCACGCTCTGATAGCAACCTGACCCCAGGGGAAGCAATCCAAGCTTCAGCCGCTGTAGCAGCACGGGCTGCCTTCCCAGAACAGGCTGGCGGGAGCACGCTGGAGCAAAGACCCGGCTTAACGAACCGAGCCGCGCTTGGGGCAGCGGAGGCAGATGCAAGCGTGTCTCCCTAGGTCGCGTGCCCCGCTCGGCTGCCGAGCTCTGCGGGCAGCTGCGGCTCCGTGCTCAATGGCCATAAAGCCCCTTCTTCTCCACATCTCCGTTTCCTCCACTTTCCAGTCACGGCAAAGACATCTGAGGGGCTTTACCCATGTTCTCAGCCAAAGCGGCCAGTTTCTCCAGGTTTGATCCTCGTAGACTTATATACTCTGTTGATTTCTGGTGACACAGGTAACACTTCACTCCAGTCTTCCAGCCTTGATCCTCCTACACCCGCTCATGTGCAATGTTCATAAAAAAAAATAAATAAATCCATTTCTCCCCTTGCAAACCAGTGCATGTGAGCTTGTGGGGGGGTTGCGTGCAGTAATGCCACCCAGAAGGTCCACAAGGAAGCAAAGCGTGATGGCTCTGCCTCGCTTCCCCCACCTCTTCTTCCATCTCCCCCACCACCCAGTAGTCGGCAGACGCGAACGGCTTTGTGAAGTTAAAAGTAATGAGAGGCAACTTCGGCTTTCATATACCGTGATCAATATTTACTGGAGCAATAAAAGAGTTCAGAAACTGCAGCGCTGGTGTGATAGAGAAGCTAGAGAGAGGAAAACGGCATTTAAAGTCTTCAGAGGGACATGACAACCAGCTAATGATTACTTAGGGACTATCAGATTTCTTTCTTCATTTATTTTGCCAGAGCAGTATAGTAGTTAAAACACAGAATAATAAGGCAGGAAGCTGGGCCTGGCCCTAGTCTGGGGAAGCAAGTGTGTTTGTAACAAACATCTCTCTTTTTCGTACCCAGGTTTGGAAGGAGAGCGTTGCTTGTTAAGGTGAATAGGAGCACGTCTCCCTGTTCCCAGCTTCTCTGCTGGCATGACATCCTGGGCAATGCCCTTTGCCCTGTGGGGCTTCTGCAAGTAAACACTTTGTCATGTATTCTCCTGATCAAAGGGTCTTGCTGCTGGTAACTCGTCTGCTTTCTCAAGGTTTTTTCGAGTCAGTTCATCAGCTAGCAAGCCTCTGGTGTTGCCCTACAGTAGGGTAAACCTTGGGCTCGTTTGGACCCCCATCTCGTTCTGCAAACAGGAGCACCTCAGCTGCACTCCATGGCCTCTCCAAAGCACTGCGAGGGGCCTCCAGGCAAAGATGTTTCCTGCAGTGCAATCTAGTCTTCAGCAGATAAAAATCCAACCGCCACCACCACCACCACACCAGGCAGGCCAACTCCTCAGCAAACAACCCCTTTTGTTATCTATTATCAGATAACAATGAATTCTCAGGCTGCTCCTCAAAACAGAGGAATAGATTTTGGAGTGTAAATGACAAAACAGACAACGTAGCTGAGGTTGCTAAATGAGGAGAGAACAGAGAGGCAGAAGAGGCAAAGGATTTGCACGGTCCCGTTCACAGAAAGCTCCTAGTTCCTCATAGCGCATCACAGTCCCTCGCATCAGAACACAGGATTAAGACTCGACGTTTCCGCATTTGTGGGATAACCTCAAAGGTCCCACGACAGTTTAGCCCTTCGAAAACAAACCAAACGCGTTAAGGATCTTTGCAAGGTCCTCCGACTTGCACATCATCTGCTTCCTCCTACATAAATTAGACTACTGTTAATATTGCCCAGTGAAGACCATGAAAGAGAACTGAGCCTCTAGCCACTTCCAACAGCTAAGGGTAGTTAACCCCTACCTTCTAAGCCACAAGTACAACTTTTGTGACGAAAATTAAATTCTTGGAACTCATCTGGGAGCCAGGGCCTCACACGGAACACATTTTTACTCTCCTATCTGTTGGATCTCCAGCTGGGGCCAGCCATTGCTGCAGGCAGAAGGGAAATCCTGGGAGAGAAGCTAGGCACACAAAAATGGCGTGAGGGGTATTTGGAAAGGAGAAAGTCAAGGGTCTTTAGAGGCCAATCAACTTATTACAAGAAAGGATAAAACTCTCTGCCTTCTTTCCATAACCACAGTGGTCTGAGGAACAGGAAAAGATAGGAGATGTTGTCCCCAACTCCCATTCCTGCCGTGGGCCAGCTGAGCTCACAGTGGAGCAAAACTAACACCCAGCATACTGGCCTAGGAGGTAGATGAGGAATGAAAATCAGGTGCTTGTCCTCCAGGGTACACCTTTTTAGAGGGGCACTCCAAAAAAAACCAAACCACTCAGACTAGGATGATCCAAGAAAGATGCTGCTGCATGAGAAAGAACTGAGAGCCACTGGTGGGAAAGATAAGGTATTGAGAACAAAAAACAATCAGAGCAGAAGAAGAGACAAAGGCAAGAAAGGCTCTTGCACTAATCCCCCTTTTCTCCCCTGTGTTCTCTGGCTTATTGCTAGAGATCAAATCCCAGCACAGTGACAAAAAAAAAATTGCTTAGATCTGCAGATATAGAAGGGAGTGCGCAGGCACCGGCTTCTCCAGTATCTTAAGAAACTTTGACTGCACAGAAGCCCCGTGCAGTTACAACCCTCCCCCCCAATACACCCCCAAACACACTGTGTCCTCCCCCTTGCTGAAGAAATGAAGCCAAAGTATGTGGCTGCAGCTCCCCTTTCCCCACCAGGAGCTGCAGCTGCCCCAGGCTGGACACCCCTCTTTTTTCCCCCCTCCCTCTATCATTACACTCTTATCATCATCTTTGCTCCTTTCCATGCATCCATCTCCTTTCACCATCCCAACTCCCTCCAGTATCTTTCTCTGCTCCTCACAGGGTCTGGTGTGTGCGTGTGTCTGGCCACCGTTGTGACCCCAAAAGACCGGATAGAGTGGAGAAGTAACGAAGGTAAGATAGCTGCCCTGCCCAGATTAACCACTGGAATGGTGTGGAAAACTAGCAGCGATCAGGTTTGCTGCCAGCTGCGGGGCTTAGGACACGGGATGAAGGAGTTCCAGCTTGCTCACTGATTCAGAGCAACTCTGAGTCAATTGCATTGATTTTTGCTTCAGTTTCCCCATTTGCAAAAAGAAGGGATTAACTCATCCTAGCTACACTAATGATAGGAGAGGAGATGGAAGAGAGTGGAGTGCAGACGTCCACAGGAATGGACAAAAGGAGGGATAATGGGAATTAGAAGTCAGAAGTTGACTTGGGAGTGACAGGTAGACAGATCGGAGGAAGGCAAGATGCCCGGACTAACTGAAGTCATTACAAAGACACAGCTTAAGTCAGCCCCAACACTTCTTGCCTGTTTTGTGCTGCTGCTCTGGCTAGTTCAGTCTCAACATACAAGCTAATTTCTGTACCGCATCTGTTGCCACTCCCTTTTAAGCCCTGATTAACATCCATTCTTGCAAAAGACTCAGTAGTGCCTTGTGAGCATCACCCACTCACAGATGGAAAGGGATGCTGACCCAACCGATTCGCAAGCCCCGATCTTCCCAGAGCACAGAGCTAACCTAACCTAACGCAGCAACTTCTCAGAGTTTGCGTCCCGAGCTCTCCAACAAGGTCACTGCCCGTGTCCTTCCAGCTCCACCCTATGCAGCCCACTGGCAAGCTGCGCTCTCCTGTGCAAAAGCTGCCAGCAAGAGTCAGCGAGCAAAGGCGGCTGCGGGTTCCCAGGGGGCAGATGGTAATGCCACGCTGAAGATAGTAGGAGGGGGAACTTATATCCAAGTCAATTAGGATTAATGCAATGTGGGAAAGTATTAGTTCTGGAGCTGTAGGTTTCTCCATTAGAGATTGAAAGCAGATTGGGAAGGGGGGCGAGGAAAGTGAAGACAAGCTAGCAAAGGCAGTGTCTTGGCTCCCCAGCCCTTTTCCTTCTTTCTCTTTTTTCGGGAAGTGATGAGGTGTGGATCTAAGACATTACACTCTGGAGATTGTCAGTGGCTCCAAACCCCATTAAGGCAGCAGTTTTCTTGCTCTCCTTTCCATCTCTTTTGCTCAATGCCGTTACGCGCCGATGGTGGTTTGGCCTGTTATCAATGGAAAACTAAAGACATTCTCCAAAATGAAACATCACAGCTTCAAAACCTCTGAATTCAACTTCTTTGGGCTGAGGAGAGCTCATTTTTAATGCTGTGGATGACAAGAACGACAGTAAGGTTAAGTGCTGGCCCTGTGAGAAAGGCAAGCAAGCAGGTAGGAGGGGCAGGTAAACTAGATACACTAAGTTAAGCTGAGCAGTAGAGAAGCGAGCAACGAGAGAGAGAGTGCTCAAGGGTTAGGGACGACATGGTTAGAAACAACACGGGCATTCCCTGAGTACACCCCACCACACCCTCCCTTTGCAAAGTCAAAGGGACCAACCTGGGAGCAATTTTAGGGGAGGAACTGCACGAGGAAGGCACTTTCCCCTTCTGAGGGCACTTGCAAGACAGAAGCCACCTCCAAATCCTTTGCAGCGATCGTCTTCCCTCCTTCATCTGTTGTAGACAGCCAGACTGCAAGCTCTTTAGGACACAGCTTGCCCCCACTCTGCTGAGCACCTCTGCAGTGGGGATCCGCTCTCAGCTGCATCTCCACCACATTATAACCAACTTCCAGAGTCTGCAAAGCAGAGGCAGAGGAACTGGGGGCCACAACCATGCCCTCAGCTTCCCTTCAGACAAGCGTAATCTGAATGGTACAGCCGGGGGAAGTATTTCTAAAGCTGAGAAGTTGAAGGGCTCTGCCTTTCTCTCCAGTGCTGACCCCTGAGGGTACACCAGCAGATCTATTTTCCCTCTTTCAGTGCCTGCTCGTACACCTGTACTCAGACGTTCCAAAATCCATCGTGCCTTCCTGAGGCAATGTCCCTGCTAGGTCAGTGCATCATGGTGCTGCTGCACTGCAGGCCAGTATGAAATAGGCACAACTGAGCGCTCAGCCTACAGGAGAGAAGGACCTGTCAATATTATTTGCCTGTAAAGTGCCACACATGCCGGAGGTGCTTTATAAATAAGTCAATAAACAAACAGCATCAAATTACAAAGAGGAATGAATGATGAACCCTCTTTCATCTTTCTAAAGGAAATAAATAAGGGTCAGAAATATAAATTATACATATTTCAAAATCCACCAGGAAGCTGTGTTTTGACAATCTGGTGATGCAGAGGAGGTCTCAAAGCATCCCCCTCCCTCTGAATAACAGTGCGTGGCAGAGCACATTGAGGATGCTTGCAAATTCATAATTTTAAGAGTCCAGTTATATTTACAGTAGCTATGTCAATTGCTAAAGCAGCCATTATGTACACATGCACCTAATACGCTGGCAGGCCCCTCCTTATTCCAGCTTTGAACCGCTGCAGTTGGCAATTCCTTCGGACCCTTATCCTGCACTGTTTAACTTTTAAGCATGACAGGTAGCCCTATAGAAGGAAATAGGACAATTCAACTCCTTAAAACTGGGCAGATATGTGTTTCCCTGGACTGGGGCCTCAGTGAAGCAAAAAATCCAGAGCTCTGCATGGCTTTGCAAGCACTAGGAAATACTGTTAAAAGAGCAGCCCCATTTTCTGAAACAAGGGCTGAGTCCCCACGCAAAACCAGGGATGTCACAGGCTCTAAATCGTTAACAGTGTTAGTTCAACTCAGCACTAAAGGGGGCAAGGCAGCGGATGGAAAGATGCAATAGGTTTAGAAAATTCCCTGTCTTTTTTTGTTGTTGTTATTATTTTAATGGGAAAAAAGTGTTGTGGTTTGAAATCCATTATTTCCCTGCAGTGTTTGCAACTCTAATATAGCAACCCCAGCTGTTACCTTATTGCTTATATAGAAACTACAGGTGTGCCTGAACATAAACAAAACAGGAAAAGGATGGAAAGCTAAATAGGGACAGGGAAAAGAGCAGGGATAAGCAGCCTGCACTCACAACATTCAGGGACTTCAGACATTTTTGCAGCGCTCAGCCCTGGCAGCGAGCTGCCACAGCATTGCTCTGCCTTGCCGCCCTGGTGCTGGTGCGGTGTCTGCAAAACCTGGGGCCGCGAGGAGGTGCGGGCACCTGGTGAATCCAGCTAAAGCTCCTCTCCCAGCCCAGGCTGCCTCGCTGGCGAAGCCACCATCAGCTCCCCCCTTCCTTTTGACACCAGCTCTTGGGTGGCAGGCATCGCCAGCAGAGTCTTCTCTGTGCTCGGTTTAGGAACTGCTGTGCTGTTTCTTTTAAGTCTTCTTCGGGGGTCTAGAGTCTGCCATTAATTTTTGCCCTAAAAAGCTTCAAAAGACCCCAGCTCAAGAGAGCATCCTCGGGGAAGCAGTACTTAACACTGTGAAAAACGCCAGGAAGCTCAGCCTGCTTACTTAAGGGACTGGTTTCTGAATTAAGACGAGACCATCAGAGAGGTGCCGACGAGAGAAGCGCAGGAAGGGTACCGCTGCACGGCCAGCTATAAAGCTCGAGCGTGACTGTCCTGAATTCCGCTTGAAGGAACTGAAAAGTGGAAGCGCTTGCGCCTGGCTTTATGGTGCACACCCTGCAAAACACACGTTGTAAACCTTCCCACCAAGAGCATTAACCAGGGAAAATAGCGGAGATTTACACAGTACTTTGACTTTGTAAAATCTAAGATACCAGCAGTAGATAAAGGAATCTCAAAACATAAGTGTATCACTTGGTGGTACTACACAAAATCACAGAGGCCACAGAGGCGTGAACGAATTCACATTCCTAACAGCAGACCAGACAGTGTGCATTACACAAAAGAAAATAACACTGTCTCTTCTCATACTATTATTTATGTACATGTTTATGTAGTTAAATTGCAAAAGCTTTCCTTTAAGGAAAATGACACACTGAGGATGTTTACTCTGGTTTTGTTATTACTTTAAATGCATTTCTATTTGATTTCATTATTCAATATATATTTTCTTTTTCCAGTTACACTTGGGAGACAGGTACAACGTACACACATTCGTACTTTACTGTTGTGACAACCAGCATCAGAGTTGTTGAAATATCCATTTCAAAACCTGCCTTAGTGCAATCAATCAAATCCTCCGCTGCAATACAGGGAAAATAAACAAGGCTATCGGACTGCAACTCCTGGTCGGGTGGATGGAGTGCAGAGCGTGGAAGACTAAGGGGGAGGGAATAGAGAAAGAGGGATGCCAGAAAGAAAGATTATTTCAGTGGCTCAAAGAGCTTAAAGAGTCTTAGAGGGGATTAAAGAATAAAACAATATATTAAAATTGCAAGGAAGCAAAACCAGAAACTCAACCATCTTGGTAGCCATAAGAACGCATGGGCCCTGTAGAATTAAAGCCTTAAGCGTCGCACTTACGAGGAAATACAGAGACACAGCAGGAAAACTGTGCTATATTGTTGCAAAGGCAAAGCCCTTCCGACCCTGAGAAGCTGGTATGCCCAGCCCCTCTACCTCTACTTCTATGTCATAAGATTGCCACCAACAAAACATTTGTGCTCGGAGGCGGCCTCTCCTCTTGGGATGCACTTATTCCCAGCAAGGTTTCAAAGCTCCGCAGAGGTCGTTGTGCAGAGCGGTTGATTCCCGCTCAGGTAGGAGAGGTGCTCCAAAACTTTTGCTTGCAAGCCCTTGATTTTCCCAGTAAAACGTTTCCAGGGAGCAACCTGTCCTGACTTTCAAAGGACCCTAGTTGAGAGGGTGCGTGTTTGTGTGAGTGTGCATGCAACATCTGCACGAGTGGGGGGAATCCTGTTCTGCATATGCTGGCACCAACTGTATTCTTTAAGTGTGTATATGGTTCCCGGTTAGCCAGAAACAGAGCCCAAATCCCTCTAAGCAAGACTCAGCGAGAGCATATGTTCAGGAGCACACTGACAATTAAATGAGAATTTTATGTCATCTCAGTACAACAGAAGCAACTGAAAACTATTCGCCTGGTTCAAGAAACAAAAAACTAGCACCACCAAAACTACATAAAACTCTATCACTGGAATTTTGACAAAACTTCCCATTACAGTAGCACTGTGCATGTGTATTTTATATATATATATATATATATATATGCTTCTTTACTTCAAGCATGAAAAATGTCAGCCCAGAGGGAACTGTCTGAGAAAGTTACAAGCAGGCGTTGAGCTTGGTATTCGTTTGCTTACTGGGATCAGATTTTTATTATTTTTTCTAATATTTTTTGATGGAAGTGTTGCAGCTTTTTGCTTTCATTTAGAAAGAAAATGTGAAGCAGACACATTTGACATATCAGTGCTTGCTTGAGTTTTCAAGGGAGACTGAAGCAATACCTAAAGAGACAAATTGTCCTGTTCTACCCGCTCCTTCCTTACCACCCCAACTCTTTCACCAACTCCTTTCCTGCTTTCATGCCTAAAGCTTATTGCCTGTGCTGCTTATGAGAGCTGCTGGGATTTCTCTTCCCTCTCTTCCACCCCAGACCTCCTTGGCTACAGCTTGCAGCTCTTGAAGTCACTGTGAACAATCCCACCAGATCATGACTGTCCTTAAGAAATTGTCGCAAAAAGAGCGAGGCTATAATGACTAGCTGGAGAAGGGTGTTGAGTAGGCAGAACACGCGGTTTGGAACCCCTTTGAGATAAAGGGGATCATGCCGCTCTTTCACAACAGAAGGACCAACACCAGAAAGCTAGGTGGGACCATCGAAGACCAAGCTACAGCATTCCTACTTAGACCCTGGCAATACAAATGCAGCCTGAAAGCAAAGTACTTTACCATGGCATTTAGAAATCTGCTTAAAAAGGAACATGCCTTACTGTATATGTATTTCACACAAAATTCTGCAATTCTATAACCTTCTAAACACGTTGCCTATATTGCAAAAATTAGATCAAGCACAGGAGATAATAAATACATGAAAAGTATCGAATTCCACCTTGCCTTCGCCCTCTTCTCTACTTTCTTCTCTTTTTCTCTTTTTTCCAAGTGAGCTGGCTGCTAGACTCTTGCCCTGGCATTCTCACCCAGAAGGGATCCAGACAGCTGGGTGAACTAGTCGTTCCGAACGCTCGCTTAAGGGGATATAGTAATGAAACTTCAATCTTCTTCTTGCTGTGCCCTACAGCCCCCATACATTAGTATAGAAAACAGGTTTACAAAGCAGAGGACAGGAGTCCGTCAATATCACTAAAGCAGCTGTTATTTCTCCAGTGAGTGCCAGAAGAGGGTAGAGAGAAGGGTGGGCAAGAAAGAAGGGACAATTTGTTTTGCAACTGAAACACAAATCCTCTGTCTAATGCCTGCATGATGCTATTTGCTTCCTTTTTTCATGTTTCTCCCTCCCTCCCTCTCATTTTTCTCTTTGTGGGTGTCAAATGCAGATCAGGGTTTTATCCTACTTTGCAACAGTGCGAGACACACACAAGCGTAGTCCTATTTCGTAGAGGACAACGTGTCCTCTCCGATTCATCCAAGAGATGGTTCTCTAAGACTCCGTGGTCCCCAGTCTGATGCCCTGGCTTGAAGCTCCACTTTGGGATTATCTCCTGTCCCCTTAAATTCCCTCTGCAGAGCATTTAGCAAAGTCGCAGACATAGCCTCCTTGTGAGGGGGATGCTGGCTGAGGTGGAATTCAGTCTGAGATTGAATCTCCCACGGGTAGGTGGTGCGTGGTCTAACTTCCCCCTGCAGTTAATGGAGACTCAGTCCTTACAGGCAGTGAAGTCAAAAGGTTAATTCAGCTGATCAGGAGATGTCTGCTCTAGGATGAGTTGAATTAAGTTCCTAGCCTCAATTGACTGCGCTGAATCTCTATCAGCTATAATGGGTGTTTAGACACCGACTCACATCTAGATACCTACAGGAAGACCCCTAAATTTAGACATTTTAATCTGGAGATGAACCTCATTCTAGGAGTCGAGGGAATCTCTGCGTCTTTTCCAGCTTCATTGTGACCGTAAATAAGAGATTTTTATCCCTACGCCTCAAATCCTCGCTTTTTGTGAAACAGGACTAAGAGCTTTTATGTATTGCAGGCACTGAGAAATACGTAACACCACAGAAGAACTCGGCGATAGTTGTGTTCAGGTAATGGCGGGCTAGCGCAGAAGGCAGGATATAGCACACCTGGAAGGGGAGAGCTGCCAAACCATGATACTGGGCAAAACAATTCTCCTCCTTGCAGAGAACCAAGGACACACTCACAGCGGACAACCGGAATCTGGTACAAATGCTGTTCCCAGCAGGATCTGAGCTAGCTGTGATGTGCAAGAAGGATTACGGAGTTAGGATAGGCCTACGCTCAAGCTCAAGTCCTGCTGAGAGGCAGAGTTTACCAGCTTAGGTACAGTGCCTTGCTATCACAGCACCATCTGCCTTCCAAGACCGAGCGAGCCTCCCTGCACGATAGCATCTTTGTGTCATGTTGGTCTACCGTACAACATAGCCGTACTTGTAAAATGCTGGTTGAGAAGGCTCGCAGGTTTTGGAGTTCCTCCCTCAGTGTTTGCATGAGGCTTTGATGGTCTTCTATTCCCGGCTTTTTCAGCAAAACCGAGCTGGTTAAAGCAGGCTGTGGATCATGCTTAGATAATATCCTGGAAATTTTTGTTATACTGAAAATAAACTACTCCTTCAGATCTGGAAACGCAGGGCACAGGCTTTCTAGCCCTCCTACCCGAGAGCCCAGATAGAACAGTGAAGCTCAAAGGCACATTAAAATGAAATAAAAACATAGAACACTTACCTCTTTTCCTCTCCAAAGTACTTCACAAGCTTTTATTAAATTAAGTCTCATCACGCCCTTGGGACATAGGTGCAGTAAATACCTTCATGAAAGGTGAGTGAGTAAGACACAGAAAACTCTCCACAAATACTCCTCTGACTGACTGTATGAATTGATTCATTTCAGTTGCACCCTTGTGCTGTCATTTCCCACCGAGTTTCAAGCAATCAAATTTTACTGCCACAAAGGGTTTGCAGGAAACGAACTGCAAAGTTGTACACAAGAGAATTCGCTTATGAAAGGCGCATGAGCAGAGCGCGGCAAAGAACAGGAACAGCAGCTCTGTAAAACTGTGCCTCTCTGTGTTTGGGGTAATAATCCAAATGTTAAGCTATGCATTGTCAGCACGAGCCTGATTTACGCATTTTTCATCTATTTATTTTTATTAAGCAGCTAAATGGAAGGGGGAACCTCGAGCAAGTAGGTCCGCTTTCAGGTTGTACGCCAGTTTGCTTTGCTTTCTACCGCACAAGGAATCCCCTTCTGTGTGCCTGCTGACCAGCGTCTCGAGGACGCGCTGAATAACGAGGGACTTGACAGTGACAGGTCAGACAAAAAGATGCTGGCAACTCCCTAATCGGTGCTTTCTGTTTGGTGTCTAAGAAAATTCATTTCCTGGCAGGAACAGTCAGAGACAGAAAGAGATACCTTAGCACCCGATTTTAATTCGGAATGTCTTAATGCAAAAATGTATAAAGCAATAATGTACCCACCTAAAAAGCCAGTTGGAGGAAAAACATTCCCCCAAGGAAGGGAAATATTACAGGTCTTTAAAAACTGGGGGAGGGGGGAGCAGACACGCGCACAACACCAAAAGCAATCGAAACCCCCAAAGCCAAAACTCCACAACAAACAACAGGAGCAGCACTAACTTTTACCTGGGGCAAGTCAAGATCTAGCTAGATTTCCCTCATCTGTAAGTCTGGGAAACTCAGAAAGAACATCTTAGAAGTAGAAGTACAGCCCAAGAATTGTTTGCAGAAACAATTCAGTTTTGAATCATTTGAGGAAAATAATTGCAAGTAGCAAATACATTTGGAAAATCCAAAATCCTCTTGGAGTTGTTTTGCAAACAGAAGCAGCTACAATTAATTGTACAACCCAAATGATTTTGTTTGCTCTAATTATCAACTGTATTTTACAGACATGAAAACTGAGGCAGAGAGAAGCTAAAAGCAGTATCCCCTTGAACACCTGAGTAATTTTTCAAAGTTTTGGTTTAGATCTGAGGCATTTTTGTTGACTTTCCACCTCCCATGCTCTACAGCTCCCCAGGTCTCTTAGTGGGTATGACTTCACAGGTATGAGCACATCAAAGTCCTTGTTAACTTGGAAGACCTCATACTCTGAGCTGGGTCAAAGGAAGCAAGTTCTGAAAATCATCTGGTAATTTTCAAGAGAAAAAAAAAAATGATTAAAGTTCCCATTTGAAATTTATATTCATGGCTGCAAAGTTGTCCTCTTTCTGCTGCTTGTATTGAAATAATAATTTTTGAAGGACAGTTAAGAAAAAAGCAAAGGCAGTTAATGAATTTATCTTACCCTCACCCCCAAATGATTTTTGGTTTTGGTCAAAACTATTTTTCAATGAAATTTGGAGACTGACTCATCAGATGTGTTCCACAGAAAACACTGGTATTTAAATTTTTTAAAAAAATCAAACACCTAGAAGTATGCAATCATACTCCAACTTCCACAATCTACTGCATCATCACGATATACAAGATGACTTCCATTCTTCACTTCCAAGCAAAATATTTTGGAAGGGGGGAGGCCTTTATTTTGCTGCAAACGGAAATCTGAATAAAAGATTTTAACCACAGGGAAGGGGAAAAAAAAAAGTGTCTTCCCCTTTCTTTGAAATTCTCTTTGGGAAAACAAAACAAACCAAAACCCCAGAAGTTCATCAACAGTGACAAGAACAAAACCATGTTTTGGCCAACTCCAGACAATATAGCTTTTGTATAGATGCAGCCATCAGCAAATTCAGAGGGTGTTGCCCCTGGGAGTTTCGATCAGGCAAGTTATGGCTTTTTTTTTTTCCCCAGGCTCGGGGCACTGGGTTATTATTTTAACAAACCTGTTTCCACTGTCACGTCTCCTTATTTGCTAGAAAAGATTAAAGAGCTTCGAAGTGCATAGGAAAAAGGTGCAATTCTTAAGAACATTGCAAGGTTACAGGGCACTGTCTGCTAATAATGCGTGTTGGTTTGGTAACAAGCTGAAGCAGAGAGCAGCAGGGGCACTGCTTCATGGCTGCAGCTTTTTCAAAAGGGTCTGTTAAAAGTATTTCAGGAGGAGAGACATGTGAGTGAAATCTTTAAATGTGTCAACAGGGAGGCCAGACACTGAACTTCTGCCCACTCCAGAGCTGACACCATCCTTCAAAGCAGAGGAGATTGACCTTTGCAGTTGAGAATCACTGAGTGGCAGCAGGGGGGGTTCCTGTATTTGCTTCCAAGATGTTTTTTGCCTTTCTCTTGTGACAGAGAAACAGGGAATAGTCACTTGAAGCCATGGTTGGGTGGGAAAAAAAGTATTCTTCTTCCCTGGAGACCGGGTTGGAGAAAGAGGGTGGCAGGTCATTGATTAACGAAGTTGTCGAATCAGTCCGTAATGAAGCCAAAAAGCACTCACAAGAGGACAAGCACAGTTCATTCTCCTCTCCTTCTGCTTTATAAGGAGTGCAAGATCTCCTTATAGCCTGCTCGAGTGCAAAGCAATAGGTTCTGGCAAGGCCTGCAGCAAGTATTGGACATCCACCGTGCTGCATACCTCCCTCCTCTTCCTCCCTCCAGCCACATTAACCGTGAGAACCGTGTCCTGCTCCATGTCCTGAATTGCTCTCTGCCACCCAGGTACAGAAAATCATGACAATACAGCCTCTTCCCCTTTGCTCTGACCAGTTTTCCCAGGTGAAAACATAAACCGAGTGGTGAAGGAAAAAAAAAGAGCAGTGCTCACACTGCAGCGACAAGACCTGCTAGAGGAGAAATGAGGAAAGCCAGGACACTTCAAACAACGGGGCTGAGTTTGAGATCACCCTGTACGGTTCACCAACGAGCCCAAACATCAAGACACTGCCTTTCCTAGAAAGCGAGCACCAGCCTCTCTCTCTCGCTAACGTCCTCCTAAAGCAGACTCCTCCTTTTGTGCCTGATGTGCAAGAGAAACCTCTCACTCCCGACGCCCGGACCAGCACCACACGATCGCACGCTGAGCTCCAAGTGCGAGTACCCCAGATGGAGCTACCTGCTCTTCAAAGATAAAGCGGGGCCTCAGTTGCTTTGCTAGATCCGAATGCTAAAAGCAGGAAGAAAGACCCCCACAAACTCATGCCCTCGACACATACCAAAACAGAGGGAGAAGCCTGCACAGATGGAGGAAAATACAAAATTAGAGCAATTCTCAACTGTCACTGCATGACCGTGGACAGGTTGCATCGCCTCTTTGTATTTTGTCCTTCCTTCCTTCCTCTTCCCCTCTAAGCACGCAACCACATCCACTTCTATAAAATTCAGATTATAGCACCGATGTCATAAGGACTGTGTGAGGACTAATTTCATTGATGTTTGCTTAGTGTACAGCAAACCTCAGGTGGAGAAACACTACATAAGATGGTGAAGCTGGTCAGCTTCACCAACTAAGCACCGTGCTATGGTCACGGGGAAAAACACTGCTGTCAAGGAAGGGAAAGGAGGAATCCATGCCAAGCTCTCAGTGAATACGTGCTGAAGAGAAGCCCGTGCCAGCACTCAAAACCTGAGCCGGCAGCAGAGCAGAAGGCTGGCTAACAAGGCGATTGAGCTGATAACGGCTTAGATAAAACACCTACAGATGAACCAAGTGGCACAGGAATCTAGGTGTGTTCAGCAAAACTGGTAGGGAAATGCTTTGGTTTTTTCATGCTGTATTTAAAATTTCAAAATCTTCCCTAAAGCACCATGCTGAAAGAAAAAACCCACCAAACCCCGAACTTATTTGGGCCAGTTTAAGTGTTCCACCTTCATAGAGGAAAACAAAGCTAAGTTTTTGAGTGAGAATAAAGTACTTTCTACCACAAATGTATAATCAAGCAACTAAGACTCCCCCCCTCTATTATGAAAATATCACAATTTTCCACTCTGTTCCAATCTGAATTTTGTCAACATCAACTTGGCTTCAAAAGTCATTGATTTTGCTGCTACAGTGTCTCCCAACAGGAATATTTTCTATTGATATTTTCTAATCATCAACTCTAGTTTAGAACTGCGGGATTGAATTTTTACCACCGTAAGACTGTTCTCCCCGTCTCTGAAGATGTTACATTCCCTTCTACATATTCAGAGTATGCTGAGAGCACCTTAACATGAAGTCTAAATCCAGAACATTCTGTGTGCTGCTAACCTTAGAAAAAAATAGAGCTTGTGTACCTTTTTGCTGGCAACAGGTACATACTGCATGACGTCCTCCGAACGATTCGGTCAGTATCTCACAAATCCTGCCCCAAACATCCTCCCTTCTCACAGCACTATCCAGCTCGCTCTGTGCCCGGTAAGCTGCTCCCATCCATCCCTCTACCCAACGCAGAGGAGGCAGTTTACCATTGGTGTTGTTTCAAGATATGATTATTTCTTTTTTAGGTGATTTACATAGAAAAAAAAGCTATAGAAATGAGAACCCCATGATTATTCCAACGTTTTGTATTACTACGTATTAATCACTCTCCTCTCCAGAGATGCCATTGCTGATTTGAGAGACTTGATTTTCTTTTCTTTAAAGGTATCTCCAGACCATCTTAAAGAGCTGAGCAGGCTTGGAGAGATAAGAAGGAAAAATACACCTCTAAAGATGCTTAATGCTCAAGTCGGAACGTGGAGAGATGCTCACCAACTAAGTGCCGCAAAGGGCCGAGAGGTTCAGTTCCATTCAGCGCGTATGTATTTACCCTTATTCAGAGCATTAGAACTACTGTCCTTCCAAAAGAGATATAATGAGGAAAGCTTTCTGTGACAGACGGCTCTGGCGCATTCATCCAGCAGTTTAGCAGAACAATGCGGAGACAGAGTCTGCAGCCAAAGAAAACAGAGCCGTCGCTTAAAAGGTCTAACGTTAATAGCTGTTCTGCAAACCCCATCACAATGAAGCAAAGGGAGAATAATGAGGAAAAAGGAAACAGGACAGCGTGAGGGCCAGGGAACTGGCTGAGATACTGAAACAATAGCTACAGTACTAGAAGACAGTCATGGGACTGGTAATTTGGGGCATTCCCTAGCAGCAAAAAAGGACGTTGCAACACGGACCTCAGGGAACGGCCGTGGAAATCTCCCCGAAAGCTGCCCAAGTTGCTGAACTTCTCACCGCCCACCTTCGCTCTGTCATTACCGCAGCAAAATCCGCTGGGTACTCCTCGCGACGCTGCGGCCACGGTAATCACCTCACCCGTGGAAACGCGGTCTCAAGAGCGGGAGCCCGTGAATGAGGTAGCAGGGCCGCTCTCCCCCAGCCCCAAGTGAAAGAGGAAGACTGCGGGTACATCAACACAGTTGGTAATAAATGCAAGTGCATGTAAGGAGGCTTACCAGCCCCGGTTTTAATCTAGCCGAGATGCCACATTTACTCTAGAGCCCATGCTGCTCTGCTCTCCGTGTTGCTGGTTACCCATACTAACACCGTGCTAATTAACCCTAGCCCTGCTGAAGGCACAGCCATCCCTGAAGCGGGGAGAGGAAAAGAAACAGAACGAAAGATTAGTAATGCCACTGTGCGAAGGGAAAAGCAGCTTGCGGTAGCTAGGCTAAAATGAAAGGAAAGGCTGAATGTGTTTCAGGCTAGTGAAGTGGAAGAGCTGAAGTCGCTCGCATCAGGTATGACTTACATACATTATGCATAATGTGGTGGAAAGATCCCTCCCCGTGGTCCCCGATCGGATTTGACAAGAAAGCCAGTAAAATGCTGGGACTGAGCCATTTGGGACATCAGGTTAGATTCTGGCAGCTGGTAGATGATGTCTAACGCGTTCAGAAAAATTGTTAACTTTTTATTAAGTTTGGTGCTGTGAAAGACTACCCTCTCCCCAAGTACCCATGATAAGGTCCTGGTTTTCCCACTTAGCTATATTTTTCAAGTATTTATCAAATATGATTAGCTACTCCCTCCCCTCCCCCCCCACCTAATTTATTCTCCTCCTTTTTTCTTTTTTGACACTTCCAGCCCCGCACATGCCCAGCCACTGCTGGGATCGCTCCAACCCAATCCATTTCTATAGGCAGAGGCCCAATAAAGCCTCTGTGGAAATGCTTAAGTGTATTGCCAGTAAATCAATGCATCCCCTCAGCTGACAGTTTCCCCAGAGAAGGGGCAAGTAGTAATAGTAAATGTTTCTTCAAACTTCCCAGACTGATAGCGGGCTCCTGCGAGCGATGCCCCACGGAGACAACCACCTTTTTCCCCTCCATCCCCATCTTCTTTCAGCACGATATTACGCTGCGATGGGGATGCAGACCCAAATGCATTAGCCAGAGTCCCTGCGGGGCTGCTACCTCGCACCCAGGTAAATCAACCGCTGCGAGTGTTTCCAGGATTACAGGGCAGCAGCCAACTTGAAAAGGACTATCACAAACTAATGTTTACATTATGAACCCCATGTTCCCACCTTCTGAAGGCTCCCTACCATCTCCCTGTTTGTAAGCAACTAGAATTTGGGTTTCTTTGAACTGAGCTAACAGAACTCATGCATAGTCGTACTGGCAGCAGAATATATAACAAATACCATCAGCAACAACAGGAGAACAAGCAAAGGAAACAATTGAATTAATGGCTGATATTTTTGCGTCCCTGTAATCTTCCTCACTCCTTCCCCACAGAGGCCTCTGAAGGGAGCTGCCAGAGCCCTGACTGCAAGGGAGAAGTTACATGGATGAGGAGCCACTTCAGAATGACACAAACCTGTTTTATCTGTCAATCAAGATGGGGGATGAACAGTTGTTTAGCAACAGTGTCACTGAAATTATATTGCTTTGCTTTTGAAGTACATAAATATTTGATTCTCTCTTCCTCAACTTTCTGCTTCTTCCCTTGTTTTAAAACAGAATCTCACAGATTTTAAAATAGAGCCATAGGTTTTTTTTCCTCAGTCACATTCAGCTCGGTTTGAAAAATATCTGAGTGTCTCTGCGTGTAAGAGAACTGGCATATATCCTGCCTATAGCCAATAAGAAGGAAAAAACAGGAAGACAGAGAGTAGTATCTCGCTACTAGAATGCGGCAGGTTTCTGTCCCCACATTGAGCTGTGGAGTTTTTCCTTTAAAACCTGACGAGACCAATTTTGGGGAAGGGCCTGCAAGCCCCAGGCTCTCACCGCTCGCCGTATGCCAAAAACCCCGTGCGATGCTGACGGTAGCCGTGAGCCTGCTCTACCTGACCCGCAGGTGGGTACCCTGGCCTTGAGCTTCATGCATGGGTCCGCACCTCTGAAGTACAAGGACTATTCACAGCAAGAGCTCTGCTCCTCCAGAGCTCCCAGGGGCTGAGGCCAGGCTGCCAGGGGGGTTAGCAAGCCAAAAAAAAAAAAAAAAAAAAAAAAAAAATCGCAGCTACGTAAACCATATTAACCGAACCCGTTGATGAGCTGCTGCAGGTGGGCCTTTGGAACAGGAGGACAGACAAGTCCCTGAAAATTTGTCCCAACTGGAACACAAAGAAGTGTTTTGTTTTAAAATCTTGTCCTAGTTACATACGGAAAACAGTGCTGGATATACTCGTCTTATCTAGATTAGGGCAATAGATCAGCTATTTACCCAGCGCTCAGTGTTTGACATCTCAGAGGCTGGCTAAATACAAAATAACTCTCTTCTGTGTCCAGGCTACACAGCAGAGAGTAGCTTATTGCTCTGAATCAAAACAGCTGCTGCCTTAGCTCGAGTGCTAGAGACAAATTCTTTTGCTACTGAGAGTTGTATGTAACTTGTGTCCCCAAACTGGTGAGGGGGAATGCATCATTATGGAGGTTATTTTTGTATGAGAGCAAATCCTGACTACTGCCTGTGCCGTGTCCTTAGGGATAGTGTAACTTTCTCGTGAGGTTTTGCTTATGGAGAACATCTGTGTAAAGGATTTATAAACATTAACTCAGGATTGTGAGGGTTTCTGAAAAAATGGATGCTAGATGGTATCCATGGTCACACTAACAATGAAGCAGGGTTTATCGCTCAGAGTTTGCCCTCAAGGGTACACAACTGTTCAATGCTTTAGAGAAAAAACGAACGCAAGCACAGTCTTAACCAAAACGGGTAAACCTGAGGATTTCTGCTTCGTGGGAATCTATACTTTAGGAATTTTGCGGAAATTTCCTGCTGAGGAATTTGGGAAATTTGCTGCCGAGCCAGAAGGATATGGGATCATGAACGTACAGCAAGGCTGCTTCAGGCTGCAGCTCCACTATAGGTTTACCACTGCTGCAGTATCGCCTTTGCCCCGTCTCTAGCTATACGGTCTTGCCTGCTCCCTTCTCAAACCCTCTCCTGGGCAAGAACAGGAATTCATTAGCCCTGACTTACATCAGTTAAAACTATTGTGGAGCAGCGTCCTTGGAGATCACGGTGCTTGGAAAAATGCACTTCTGAGCAGCTTGCCCCATGAGCTGGTTTCTGGCAGTCCCTGTACGGTGGAGGATTGTAAATTTGCTGAAACCAGTAAGTTTCTGCAAAGTGTTTCGATTTCAACAAACTGGTATTTGCTGAGAACCTGTTTCAGTGGAGAACTCCCAACTGCTCTTCTCTCTGGCAGAAAATAGGGGAAAAGAGAAGAAAAAACCCCCACTAATGCGCTTGTATACAAAAAGATGTTTCCAGCTAAGGAGGAAAAAAAAAAAAAAAAAAAAAAAAATCAAATATTTGTTCTTTTAACAGTGAAGACTTAGAGCAGAGAGGAACAAGGTAATTTCACATGTTCCCGTGAACAAGCTGCTGCAAATAGCTTCCCTAGATAATAAGTAGAAACGAGTGAGAAGAAATGGATAGGGGAAGATCTATAATAGTGCAAAGAAATGTGCGATCAGCTAGGGAATTCCTCTTAGGAGCCTTGTAGAGAATATCGTATTTGCCAGACCAGATCAGACCACTGGGCCAATCAAGAGCAATTTAAGCATTAAGTGTAACAGCTTGATAAATCTAGGTCAATGCACCTACACGCAGGTACAAGTTTAATACCACTTCATTAGCAGGACTGCAGCACCTAATGTGGAGCCTATCTACGGGTCCTGGAAGAGAGAAACTATCGGCATTTATGGGATTGCACAATTAAATCAATGAGTTTCTCTTGACAAGTGACCAGAAATTGGTCCCATTTTACAATTTCTAGTCTGCAGCAGCAGACGGTGCTGACACTTCAAGTGTAAGTGGAAAACAGAACCGCAACACACCTCCGGCCAGCGTGTAACACCCTGCAGGAGGAGGCTGGAGAGGGAAGAGCTCTGCCTTTTTGAGCCCTTGCATTCAATCAGCCTTCACTAGAAATGTACTATCTTAGCATGCAGCAGACCTGCAATTATTATTAAATGTTCTCAAAAACCAGCGCTGACCTGTTTAAATCCATCTTGGCACCTTGTGGCTCTGCCACAACCCAACACAAAGGGGGATTTTATCTCTGCGCTTGCTTCAGGTTACTACACAGGGACTTCGCTTCTGGGGCTTACTCAACGAGCAAAGAAATCCCAGGATTTTTAGCTGTGCTTGTAGGATCTTGTCTCCGCAGGGGGGCTGAGGAAGACAGCAAGATTCTTGACTGCCCTGGCCAGCAGCTGGGAGAGGGAGATTGACAGAGAGAGGCTCTGCACTCCTGAGACTATGGAGAGAGGAAAAGGCTCTTTATTATTAAAAAATAAAATTGGCCGTACTAGATCAACAGCATTAGATTCCAGTTCCTTCCCCCGCAAGTGGGAATGGTACGGTTTTCTTCTGCTCCTTCCCTGACCACCACCCATGACTCCGAGACTGGTCCAGGCTTCCCACCGCACTAGTCCCAGGGCCACTCAGCTGTTTCAGTAAAGAGCCCTCTCTGTACCACCATCATCGGCATCTGAGTACAGCTTAGAGTTATTCCTACCAGCTGCAAGCCAGCTTGCTCAGGTGCTTCTATACTACACAGCAACCTCTCCCAGGACTGCAGTACAGTCATACCTCAGACCAGGACTAATAGCAGCCTGTTGGATACTTCCAGCACAGAAAGTTGCGTGCCACCTTCCAGATGAGCCATCACACTCGTGTAATTGCAGTACACTTATATTTTGGCAGCTACCCAAGGCATACGGAGAAGAATAAGAAATACAGGCACACAAAAGGCATAACGTGCTGTCGGATCCTAGCAAGGCCAGGGCGAAGTCTACTTGCAGTCAAGATCCAAGCCAAAATTTGCCTCTTCAGTGGCCCTGTTGTAGATCTACCCGTTCCTACCTCAGAAACAACGTTCAAGGGCTGCTAACACAAACACAGACTTAATACGTGCAAAAAGCTCCATATGCATGTAATACGTCTTTTGGAAATGAAAAGCGGTCCAAGAGATCTAATCAGCTGAAAGGCAATTCTTTACTGAGGCTGCCAGATGCAGATGAACTCTGCAGGGCTTGCTGGCTCCCGAAATGCCCGTCTAATCTACCCAACCTGCATGGCCGAAGCGTCATCAGACCAGGCCACCTAAAATCCTGGCTAGCAGCCCTTCCACCTATTCCCCGAGTGCTCTGCTCTAGGTTTTTGCGACCTGACTATTATTATCCAAAATGCTCCATTCACTTCAGTTAGCCCTTATGGCCCTTTGAAGATGGTTTTGTCTATACAATTGCCCCTTTTTGGACAATATCTGTCTATAGAATATGAGGTTCAAAAGCCTCCAGATGCTTTGCTCTAACATACACGATGACATTCCGGAAATTCTTCCTGAATGACTCTGAAATGGGAACAGTGGATAAAGGGGGAGAATACTTCCTACTTTTCCTATAATAATAATGGCAGGACTAAACCCAGGGAAATACTAGACTAGAGAAAGATGGCCTTAGCAATAATAAGACCAACAATTTGCGGGCTAAAATTGTCATCTTGCACACACTTCTTCCAGGAAGCAGAACTAGAGGATTTTGCAGAGTGAATGTGACACACAAGCAGGGGAAAAGAGCACAGAAGCAGCTGCAAAAGGGGTGACAGTAGATGCAGAAATACGAGCAAGGATGGAGTCCGAGCACAAACACTCTTGTTCTCAACTCTCTCCCCCCAGACAGAATATCCCTCCAGTGCCCTCGTCGGCCACGTTTCTTACATAGGTCAGATATCCTGGAGTCAGCAGCAGGAAGGCTTTTGTGGGCACATATACACGTCTGTGCATGCATGGGCTGCGAGGGGGACACGCTAAGAAGCGGCCAGAGGCTTTGAGTCCGGGGAACAGCAGTAAGAGCAGGACAGGGTGGCGAGCGTAGGGCTAGCACGAGCTCGGGTAGCACAGGGGTCCTTTGAGCGGGACGGGGAGACAGAAAACGGAGCGAAGGTAGTGTTGGACGTGGGGAGAAGGTTGTGGCTTTTTTCAGCTTGGCTTCGCCCCCATCCTTATCCTTTTCCCCTTTTTCTTATTGTTTTCTGCTTTCACTACGCATCTCTCCTCAAACCGCATGGTAAAAAGTACTGCATCCCCACCCCTGTGCTCCGCTCCCTTAATTCAAAGCCCACCTTCACCACCGTGCCACACCGGTCCCCGACAAGCCCTGAAAGGCACAGCTCCTTCGACTCTCATGTGGGTGTCACCTAATGAAGACATCTATAAATATGGGCACATTAGAGCTCACCATCTGGCTGCGCCTTTTGGACGGCTCTGCTCCCCACAGATCAGTGGGCACGGAGACGGCTGCGGCCAACCAATTATTCCTCCATCTCCTGCTCCAGCATTCACGGGCACGGATGCCCTCAGCAACGCCGCTAGTGGCCGAGACCACGGGCTAAGCAGCGTGCCGTTCAAAGCGAAGCAGTCAGCTGAGCCTGCGTCGCCCTGCCCCTCCGCACAGCGTTCCCAGGGCTGGCGGCACCGGAATGCTCACCAGCCTCTTTTCTCCTAAAGGTCCAGATCTTGTTCACGTACCCCAGCGGGACTACAAGAGCGATGAGCCTTTCTGACCCCCCCCCTCCTTCCTCCCTTGCCTGGGTACCACCAGCTTCAGCCTTTCTATCGATCTCAGCCACGTTATTCCCTTTTCTCGTCTGCCTCTGACACACCTTCTCTTCAACACCAGGCACAATTTTTCTGGCCACTGGTCAAAATGATAAATTGAAAATATTTCTTTCCAGGAAGACTCAAGACCTACCATTTAATTTTTGCTTGCTTGCTTGGGTTTTTTTTTAGAAAAAACATCTTTTCAGATTGGCTGAAAAATTTTATTTGACCTATATGAAAAAAACCCTGCCTTTTCTTTCCAAAATTCCTCTTTTTTTTTTTTTAGAAGTTCTCCAAAACAAAACTGTCACTGCAAAATAAGAAATTAAAATAGTTCATCTTCTCCAAATAATTTCTCCATTTTTCCCTCTCCAAAAACGAGCATGACGCACAAAGAGCATAAACCCTCCCCAAACTGTGTGTTTTGGAAGGCAAAATAGCACTCCCACTGACATTTTTCCGGCTTCCTACTTTTTTCCCCCCTATTTTTCCCTATGATCCTCTGCCCTTTCCCAAATGCCATCAGAGTCACCGGGCCAAGCTCTCGGAGAGGTGCCTGCGCATGGAAAAGTTCACTGAACTGCCACGGCACATTTTGCTCCCTAAATAGTCTGTAGCCACAGGACACCTAAGAAGATTGTATTTTCTTTGAAGTACATGAATATTTTATATCCTCCCTCCCTTCCTCCTCGCCTTAATTATTCTCTTATTTTGAAACACCAGCTTGCATGCAGTATTTAAATAAAGCTGTTTTCAGAGCCACAAGCAGCTTGAAACAGTCAAGCATCTCAAAATATATTGCAAGTGCTGTACGTCCTCCTGTTCGGCACATAAGCGGCAGAGAGCAAGGCACAACCTGGGGAATCCATACGGGGCAGGGGGTTACAGGGGCAACTTTTTCCTTCTGAAAGCTTGGGTTCCCTCACCAGATACATCCGTGCCTGTGAGATAAGACACAGGGTCTCAGCCTGTTCCCCAGCCATCCCGTGCGAATCACTAAAGGGTCTGGCACAGCAAACTTCACTCAGGAAAGCGTCTGAAAACGCAGGGGATGCAGCGGGTTAGAACTGAAGCAGGCAACGAAGGGGAAATATCAGAAGTCGCAATTTGGGAAAACAATAGCTGCTGCGGGGCAAGAGAGAGAATGAAAACATATACAGAGTTTTCTATACATAGAGCTATAGATAATTATATGCGTACATACACATAAAAGGGTTCAGAGAGCATGGGTGACTCAGCAGCTCTACAGACAAGCACGGCCAGATCACACAAAGCTTTGCCGAGTTCCACCAACTGCAAGGAATTGGCTTTGCCAGATTTCAACGCGCCTGTTTTATGGGACATCTTTGTGAGGGCATCCAGGATCCCATTCGCTTTGAGTCGTGACGTTTTGACACCAAAACTCCAGGCGATCCAAAGAAACACTGGACACCTGTACGCGTAGAGACCCAAGCGGCTCCAACTGCGGGTCGGGAGGTGGGATGCTGGAGGCTTCAAGCAAATGGCTGCGCTGCTTCAGGTTCACAGCTACGACGTGACACTCGGGACTGGCGCTGGGTTGCTTTTGGGCAGCTGTATCCCTGAGAAATTGTCTGTATATTATTACGTGGGGGAATGGACATTAAGGGGGATAGCCACACTTGCACCAGGTGAGGGTGCTACAGACCTGGCAGCTGCTTCAGCGATGCCTCCCGGATTATTTGGAGGTGCTTCCCTGAACAGCTGAGAGAAAAGCAAACGAAGCGTGCCCCTGCACAGGTCAAGGGAGGCCGCGCGCCATAAATGTTTGTGCAGGTGGATGAATAGCTGTGCCCACAGATGCTCACGAGTAGGGCAAGGAGTAAACATGCATATTTGAAAACTCATCCATCTCTATTACAAAAATGAGTCATCTCATCCTAATACCACTTTTAACTTTGCGGAGGCTTATATCAAGACACAGCAGGTAGCTGGGAGGTTGAAAAAAGGACTGCCTGCAAATCTCAGGGCCAAATGTCCTGAGGTTTAATTGAAGCTTCCCAACTGAGGTGGAGTAATCCCCAAGGCACTCTGCTGGGAATGTGCACATGACCAGTAACAGGGGCATATGACGACTTCCCAAATGCGCCTGGGGGAGAAAGTCATGCTCCTCAGCTCTCGCCTGATGGTGCGTCTCCGAATCAGCCCGTCATTATCACCTGCAGTAGATTTTGTGCTCTTATTACCTTGTAAAATCTCCCTGTGCTGTTCACATCCCTTGCCTATAAAACCACAAAGGTGAAAGCTGCTGTGAGGAGGAAACTTTAACCTAATGGAGAGATGCTTATAGAGAGCTAGAAAAGTTACTAATGCCTCTCTGCGCTCGAATATATTTCCTTTTTTGCAACAAAGATTTCTAACACCGTATTCCCAGGCCAATGCTGCTCAGTAATTCTGGGTGAGAAGAGGTGGAATTTTAACCGGGTCCTGCGCAAGGGCCAGGGGAGCACGTTTTTAAATGAACTGAAGGAGATAGCCAAGTGCAAACCTTTCAAAGGCAAGAAGAAAGAGACCCTTAAACAAGTTCCATATGCAGAAAAACCCATCCTACCAACAGCTTTACATTGCAAGGACACATCACGCTCCCGTTGGCCCATGAGGCATAGGGGTTACAAGTTTCATGCTTTAACTTTGTACAGCCAAGGTGACCCTCTCCTCCCTCCCACGCATTAACCAAGAGACAGGACTAACACAATACGTGTGCCAGCAGCTACTGAAAGCAGAGCAAAGACTACAGCACGATGAGTACTCTGAGAGAAGCACGGAGCGGAATATTTATTTACCGCCTGTCAATGTCTAGCCTGGACGGGATGCTGCATCTCCATAGCCGTTATGAACTGCTCATTAGACATTAACAGGAGAGGACTTTGTTGTGATCGGGTCATCTGAGTTGATAGGAAAAGAGGCAGCAAGCAGCAGTGGAGAAATCCGAAGTGAAAGGGAAGGAACGAGTCAGCTGCTGCAATGGTTACAGTCAGTAATGAGTTGGCTGGCTAGCGTACATCACTACTGCTTTCTAGTAAGCGGAATTAGGAGCAGAGCCATGTGTCAGGGGCTCCATACTGTCAGCTGTTAGCAAAAAGATTGATTTAACACAAGTGTCAATGGCAGAAGCTTTGGCAAAGGAGAAATTCCCCTCCTAGCTGCCAGGCAACCACAGCATAAAACAGAGTGGCACCAGTGACCAAACAGCCAGCGTGGCTAGTGACTCCTTGGCAAGACCCACACTGAAACGCAGCTTCATTAAACATACCAGGCTTAACGCTGTGGAAGATTTTGAAACTGTCGTGTAGATGATGCACATGGAAAAAGATTCAGAAATAACCCACTACCTTTGAGGGAATGAAGTGGAGCGTCCCAGCCGTACTGTAACCCTGCCCAGGAGAAAAGCACGGCTCCAAATAACCAGTGCAGCCCTGTTTGCTTCACCCTAGTGCTGGGGTGGGAGGAAAATTGGGAGTGGGCAGGTCCCCATCCCAGGAAAGAGTCTGTAGGAGAGAAAAGAGATCGTTCTCTCCGATAGTCCAGAATGAGGATAGCAAAGAGAAAATCTTCAGAGAAAATTGCAGTGTTTCTTCCCAAAATGAGCCTGGCCTCCGAAATCAGCACACAATACATGAGATTGAACGCTTGCAGGCCTGGGCCTGTTATTGAAGTAATCTTGGGTAGAAAACAAAAACCAAATCATGAACTCGTTTACGTTAAGAAATAGATTACTGTTATTCTTCAACTTAGTTGACTGGAATTACTTAGAGAAGTTCAGCCACAAGAGTCTTCTCTGAAAAGTGTAAAAGCTGTAAAATATCTTTTCTCAGAGTTTGTTCCCCTCTGCATCCATCCCTACTCAGCAGAGTGATTAACATGACCATTTGCTACATTTTAGCAAAGCTAAAAGACACCACGTCCATTTTTTAACTAAGATCTTTTTGCTTTGTCTTCCCTTGTGGGTATGTATGATTTACAAAGAAGCCAGCCTGACTTCCAGGTCCCAAGATGGACTATTGCTCTGGAAATGAAGGGGAAAGGAAACCCCCCCAAAACCCCTATCTTCTGGATATGGAAAGTGATAGGAACTTTCCTGGAGTCAGTAAGGAACCAGCAACCAGTCCAAAGGGGCTCTGCTTACTCAGTCTCTATACAAAACTGAATTATATTTAAAAAATCTGCAACTACATTTTCTTTCTGGGAAGCCTCCTGGCCACCCTTGGGAACCGAAGCTGGAGAGGTAAAGACTGGGATTGGAATTATATACAGGGAGCATGGCCAGAAACAGCAATGGGGACAGAAGGAAGAATTTTCGCAGAGTGGGTCACTTTTTTTTTTTTTTTCTTTCCCAGGAGTATGTTTCCTCAGATTTCCTCAGCTCAAAGCACCAGCCTAATTCACACCAAGAAAGCGTAGAGCAGAAGGCAACTATAAGAAACTGAAGCGTGGTTGCGGAGGTAGGTGTTAAAACACATACAGCCACGTGCCAAACTCACATTTGTGATCTTGCCAGACTTGTGTGGCACAAAACTCCCACAGAGGGGGGGGGGGGAGGGGGGGGGTGGGAAAGAAAAGTCAAGACAGACAGACCAGGCTCCTTGCAGCACGCGCTTCATTCAGCATTTCAACGAGAAGGCTCGGGGGTGACATTTCAGGCTTCTTTGCCTCTCAGTGAAGAGGGTCAGGATTTTTTTTTTTTTCACATGGGGGTGAGCTGGGAGGGAGCGCCGGGGCACACGCAGACACGCGTGTGCTTCTGTACAGCATCTCATGGAAAGGGAGCAGTAGCCAGCTTATCCTTCTGCCTGTTGTCAAACAGATAATTGTTCTAAAACAGCTGGGCCAGACAATAGCAACTTTAACGGCCCAGCTTAAACGCAGTCGTGACAGAAATCATAATATTTTTTAATCTTCCTTTCCCTAGCCTTCCTGGAAATTAATTTTTAATGACTGCAGTTGGCTTTCGTTTTTGCTCTCGTTTTTAATTCACATAACTTCTTGAGTCACGCAACTTCCCTCTCCCACCCCCAACACTCCCCGTAAATGAAAGGCTTCCATATTTCATATGCAAAACTAACACCAGATGCTAACAGAACCAATGGGATAGTCTTGCCTCCTTGTTCTGGGACTGATCAAAGATCCCACATGCCCAACTGGGGACAGGGTTTGATCCATCCTTAAGGCACTTAATATAAATTTTTCCCTTGCCACCAAGACTCAAGCAGCACATATCCCCATCACCCTCCCCACATGGCCCATCTTCAAATGTTTCAATCCAGAGTAGTAAAATGAGATAACGGCAATCTTTGACGCTCGAGGTCAGCTGATTGTTCCCATATGGTATCACACCTGCATGGTCATTTTCTGTTGCTGCACATTTAAACAAGGTAGGAAACATCACTTTATTTTCTCCAGAGTTTCAAAAATGCGAAATTTAATTGTTGGTCTTTCACAAAGAACCATTTTAGGAAGTTCCTACGTAAGTGTTCGAAAACATTTATCATTGAAATTTCTATGCATTAAAATAATTACTAGTCTTCATAAAAGAACTAAATTTACAACAAAGCTCCCCCAATGCT
Source organism: Aquila chrysaetos chrysaetos (assembly GCF_900496995.4). Lineage (NCBI taxonomy): Eukaryota > Metazoa > Chordata > Aves > Accipitriformes > Accipitridae > Aquila > Aquila chrysaetos. The sequence continues at coordinate 5,100,857 of NC_044010.1, read as the reverse complement.
CCCCCTCCTCTGCCCTGCAGCACCGCATGATCTCCCAGCCTGGGGTTCCCCTCATGCACGTCATTCTGGATTCTTATCACAGACAGACATGGCCATCGTCACAGTCCCCTGGTCTAAGTTTGTCCATTTTTTTCAACCCTCAGTTTTGTTTGCATCCATGACTTCACACCTCAGAATCCTCTGCTTCACTTTAGACAACAGAAATTAGGCTTTATAGCATTTTTATTATTTTCATTGCCCCATACATGGCTAAATTTGGCCCTTGGGTCCAATGCCTCCTTTTTTTGTTACATATTTCACATTGAGGAAAGCAAAATTCATACCTTCTCAACGAAATTTTCACAAACTATGCATTGCCCTGTGCTATATGTTCAGCAATACTAACTACTGCAGCTGTTTACATTCAAAAGGTTTCCCTCAGCCCCAGGAAGGACAAAATTTATTTTTATATACTAAAAGAATTTAAATTTCCAGAAAATGCTATAGTCACCTCAGAATATGACTCCAGCTGGAGGTCATGATCCTAGAGCAGGAGGAACATATCCATCACGCATCAATCAACTATGTCACTTGGCACTTATGCAAGGCAATATTTAAATGAGCCCCTCGGAAACTGAACTCCTTATTGCTAAACACCTAAATGGTTGGCCTTATAGATTCAGTCCAAATGCTTGATTGGCAGTTGCTGGCTACAGGGCTGAAGGATCCTACCCTCACACATCCATCCAGTGCTCAGCATCCCACTGCGCAAGTGGGACTTTGCAACTCCATCTTCAGCATGAATTTGCTCAGAGGATGAATGGCTGGGAGAGAGGCAAGCAGCAGGGGTGAACTTAAAAACACGACCGCACTGTAAAATAAGATGGGCTGGAGCCTGGGGTGCTGAGTACCATCCTATACTTCTGGGGATAATTCAGGTTCCAAGATGTGGGCAAGTGAAATGTATAATTCAGCAATGAAGGAATAAAAAAAAGCAGGGAAATTGAGTTTCCAAAAGATAACCTGCGTTGTTATTATTGAGTTCATCTATGTAATACCTAAAAATAGTTACCTATTACAAAGCCTCTGACTTCAGTGATTTAGGTCAGGTATAGCACGAGTTGAGGGCTATATCCATATACCATGTTGCTGGATTGGGGTTAAGTCAAAACAATATGACCTGAAAATAGGTAGCATTAGCAAAACACTGCCTGCTAAAAATCTCATTCCAAAACTCACATCATCTGAACCGACACTTTCTCAGGAATAACAGAAAGTTTAAAAAAAAAAAAAAAACAAAAACCAAACCAAACAACCCATTATCAGCCCAATGCTACAAACTAATCAACACAAATCATGGTTTAATAAAAACCTCTCTTCCGTCAAGTCATTGAAGACAGACAAAAAAAGCCAGGTCCAGTGAACCTTAGAAAAGGAGCAGGGCTGCTAGTTGATGCTCTTCAATGAAAGGAGGTCTCTCTTTGGCACTGAAGTGCCTTCAGATGTTCTGTATCCAGGACTTGGATGTTGGCATTTCCTTTCAGAGGACCTCAGGGTAGAAGTTTTACTAGTCCTGCAGCATGGGGAATCCAGATAGAATCTATTTTTCCTTTTCTGTTAGCACCCAGGAGGCTTCTAGTGAGAGCTCCTTGTTGCACTTCACCTACACATGGTCAGGTACAGACGGTCTGAAACAGGAGCAGCTTAGATGGGCAAAGCTCCCAGGAAGGGGAAAAAGAACAAAACGTAACTCCCCGCTTTATAGACAGGAAAACAAGGCATGAAAAGATTCACTGCTGTATACAAGATCACACTGGAAATGTGGGGCAGAGCTCACAGAGTCCCAGAGCCTGTGCTGGGATACCTGTCTATGGCACTGAATCCACAGGATGCTAAATAGGGAAAGAGCCCAAGGAAAGTGAGAGCTTGATGAAAGCTCTTTTGAAGAGGCATCACTATTAGATTCACAGAAACGCATGACACATTGGGCAAGCTATTGCCATCAACAGAAATGCAGGCATGAAACCTAAGGGGGCCAAGAGGTGATTAAATCAGGAGGCAGCTGATTTGGAAAGAAGGCAACTTTCCCTCCTGCTGTGACGGAGAACCTGTGGGATCCACGGCCGCGGGAGGCTGTTAGCTCAGATACCACGGCTGCATAATTTTGGGAGAAATAACAACGCTGAAAACTACGCTGAACAAATGGGAAGGGGAATTCAGGGCATCGGGCCCTGGAAAGGGAAGGAAAGAAACACTTTCCCCATTCTTGTATGGTGTTGTACAATTAGGCATATGCACATGTTCTCCTTTGAAGCATGCAGGATGGGCTGTAGCATGTGCTGCTGTGGGGCTGCGCGATGCAGGGAGGGACAGATGGGCCAAATGGACCTGATCCGAAAAGGGAAATTCTACGTTCCCCTCATCAAGAGGGTAAATGAGAAGGGAGGAAAAGGAAGGGGAAGAGCTGGAAGAGGAAGATAAGGAGAGAGCAAAGGGAAGGGAAAGAGAGAGGAGGGAAAAGATTTAAAAAAGACAGAATACAGAGCTAGGATAAACAGAGGGAAAAGACAGAGCCCTACAGGATTTGATTAAAAAAAAGACGCAATGTTTTTCTTTGCTCGGCAGCACCACTGCAGACCACATCTCTGTATCCAAATGACTGAAAAGCAAATGGCAGGTCACGCAGCAAATGCCTGCGCCTGTGAGGGGGCACTGCCTGCCCCCTTCCCCACCCCAAACACACAAGATCACAGCTCTCCGCCACCGCTTACCCCAGCAGGCAAGGCAGGGACTATCGTTTGGTGCCACCAAGGTGGCTTCCCGTCAGTCAGCACTGCACCTCCTGCACCCCAGGGGCTCCGGCCCATCCATTAGAGCTGGCAGCACGGTTCCCTCTGCTCCCGGGCACCCCATGACTGACGGGGACTGCGGCACGAGGGGGGTGACAGCAAGGAAAAAGGGAAAAAAAAAAAAAAAAAAAATTGAAGAGGAAGCTGATGATTTCATAAGGCAGTACCCACAGGATTCGTGGGGTGGATCCAAATCACTGCACGCAGGCAGTAAGCAAAGCAAGGAAAGAGCAAGAGATTAAAGCAGCCCTGCTACACACAAGTGAGCTGCTTGCGTGGTCAAATGAAACAAGGCAGAATTAAGACCAGCTCGTGCCAGCCCTGGAACGGTTCACAGGCTTAGGCAGGCAGAGGAAGCAGGGGCTCAGTTAGCCACGGTTCTGTCCTATGCTGCTCATAAAATGCAAAGCTTGATTCCCTATGTTTTCCAGAAAACCTGGTTTCAAAATACGGCAATGGGACCCACTTCACTCGCCCTCAAAGAGATGCAGGAATGCCCTTAAACAGCACGGGAGAAGGGCTAGAGAGGAAGATCGTCCTCCAACAGAAAGCACAGGGAGAATTCAGCTTTGCACCATGAAAATTCAATTGCCTCGTTTAGACCCTGGAAAGCCTGGTGGCTTAACACCACCTGTATTTACTGAAAGCATCACAGGAACTGAAATTTATGGTTTGAAATGGGTCCGTATGGGAAAATGCTCCCAACATCTATGAAATCCTTTTGCTACACAGGAATATCATTACAGGACTAGCTAAAAAGAAGTGCAACCTGCTGTATCACCACTTCTTTGCGATTCTGGCTTTTCTTACAATTTGGCCTCTGCTGAGGCCCAATTGCACTTGCACGGTGAAAAAAAACAGGATCACACAACAGAGAGAGATGCTCGCAAGCATCTCCCACAGCCAGCCCTTTCCTTAAAGTCATTTCTGTTTAAAGATAGCATATCTCTTTACAGTTCCGCAGCTCTCTCCCTAGCAGGCCTTTCATACACATGAAAAGAAATATCTGATCAAATATATTCCTCTATCATGGCTATGGAAATATTAGCAAGATTTAATTAATATATAATCATATCAGCAGAAAAGAGTTAATTGAAATATTGAATAACTACAACTTTAACAGGATTGGAACATAATGCTTCAGACGTACTAAGCAGATGATTTATCCACCATGCTATACAAATTTTAGTTAACAGTTGGGCAAAGACTTTAGCGCTATTATTTTTAGCAATAGAAGGGTATTCCCTAGGTTGTACCAAGGCCTGTGTGCTGAAAAGCATTGTGAAAAATCAGCTTATTGTGCGTTTTCTTCTCCTATTAGAAGAAAAGGAGAAAAATGTGTCTGACATTGTTAATTGGGATCTTGTGGTAATGCAGCAGTATGTGCACGGAGAGACAAACGAAATTTCAGTGCAAATTCACTGACCTTAGCCAAGATATATCCAGGGAAGAAAACTGCTAAATGAATTAAATTCTGTGACATGAAGCATGTATTACATTCCCAGGCGTCATATTAATTGTGCATGGTACCAGCAGGACAGTTGTAAGACAGGTATAATATGCCTACAATCGCTGTTGAGGTTAACTACATAGCAAAAAGAGGTTAGCAATGAGACAGGCCTGAACTACAAGCCACCATCCTCTACCTTCAGGTTTTGTAGAAACTTGTTTACAGAGCTGGATTCTGCATACAGCGTTTCCTTCCCGCAGCCACGGGCCAAAGTCTCAGATGCCAATAAAAATCAAGAAAGTTGCAAGAAAGTTAACTCTGACTAAAATTATCCAGATGTGGAAAATCTCCAGTCAACCGAATCAGCAACTTTGCCGAGATGCACTTATGTTAAATCACAGACTAGGCTGGCAGAGGCTGGTGTTTATCACCAGCTTGCAAGGAGAAAACGAACTGATGAATCTCCGATGAGATCCCAGGGAGTGGGATTCATGTTACAAAATCAGCCACTCAGTAAGGCAGCACTCAGTACCAAACTCGTGTTTCCTGCAGTTTTCCCTAGACACTGCTTTCAATTAATTCCCTCGGGACCTTGCATTAGTCACATAGTTACACGGTGTCTCTCTCTCCCCTTCTGTGAAATGGGAAGAATAACATTTCCTTTCCACCAGGGACGTACGCAGATAATCATCTCAACAGTTGTGATTAGACACAGTGATAATAGGGGCAAAAGTACTAAAGAGGCTGAGGAAGACTGAACTACTCTCTGCAAAAGGAGAAAATTGATCTAGCTAAAGTAAGTGATGTGCCTGGCTTGGTATCCAGGAGTGAATTTCAAGTCCCTACAAAAACAAGGATGAGAACCTCTGCTGCAGAGAGACATATATGCAGAATTCATGTCCAACACTCGTCATGTCTTCCATTCAAGTTTGTTTGGATGTGAACATTTACTTTGAATTTACCACTGGTACGTGCAGGTACACAGAAAGACAGAATAAAGGCGTCTAGCTACACTCATCCCACATGCTCTTTTTTCTACCTGCTTTCGCAGCCAATTCTCTTGGATCATAGGCTCTCAATTAGTACAATGAGCGAAAGTCCTGTTAAAATAAGGATTAACTTTTGTTCAGAAGTTTAGGTCAAATCAAACCCAGGACCTTCCCCCCAATATCTTTGGTATTAAGCAAAAAAGGTTTCAAAGGACTCTTACGTATTTGGTATTTGCTACTAGAATCTTTCTACCTCAGGTGTGGAAAATATACAAGAATGTATCCCGCTACACTCATTAAATATGTTCAATTCATCTTTTTTTCTGGCTCAAAAGATTTAGTTGCAAAGTCTAGAGAAGTTGCTGTATTTTATATGCCGATTCAAACCAGTCCTCCAAGTTCTTGAAGGAGTTTCAGGAGGGGGAAGTGGGTAGGATAGTATAGTATCACCCAACCACATACAAAGCCCTGAAATAAGGCAGAGCCATAGGACACCAGGATTGTTTCACGTTACTGAAGCTTCGTCTGTTCTCTTTTGTCCTGAACAGACAAGCCAAAGCAAGAAAAAGACCAGACATGTTTTTCCCAGTATGCTTAAAAAAACCACAGCGCGCCAAGGCTCTTGTCAGGGAAATCTCTGCAATGCCCAAATGCCAGCTCATGAAACGATGCTGTGCTTCCCCAGTGCACCTTCTGTGCCAGCGGGGATCCTGACCCCAAATCCCTCGCTACGTACACAGGTAGGGCTGCAAGATGGTGCCCTCAAAATGATGGTACGGCCCAGTGCTCAGAAGAGAATACCTGCGTGTAAGGAAGGGAGGAAGCAACTCAGATGGAGGATAATTCCATTTTAAATGTAAGATAGCCAAGAAAAAATAGCAGAAAGATTCCCGTGTACCTTAAGATACCAAAGAGATGTAGCAGACCACTGAAGTTAGCAGAATCCCAGTAGAGGTGCAGACATGGGAGCAAGGAGTTCAGAGCTAGTCTACAGCCCAGCTCTCCCAGCTGGGAACACTGGGGAAAGCCACACCAGAGCACTGAGGGTGCAAAGAGCTGATCCCTTTCTCCAGCAGAAAACAGTGTAATAGTATGAGAAGAGTTGTATTATTAAATACTATGTAATAATTTAATAACAACTACTTATGATTTACCTAATTACTTATCTCTGTTCCATAATGTATCATCTTACTATTTATTAATAGACAGACTTTAATGGAAGTGAATGGTCAGTGCCTCCCTTGGGCTGTTATTAAAGGCTGCTTTCGTTTTTATCTGCTAAGACCATTCATAAATAAACCATCAAACCACCTACTGGGATATGAAAAAAAACCCTGTCAAGGATCCAAGTTTCCCCAACCCATCCCGTCACCGGCAACAGGAACGGAGAGAGGATCAGACTTTGGTCCTGGGCAAGAATCACTCCAGACCCAAATCTGGGGTTTTTTGCTAAATGGATTCAGAGTAGCCCCAGCGTTTGAGGACACAGCGGGAAGACTTTGCACCAGCCTGCTCTGCTTATACAGTCACAATCAGGAAAACAGCTACTGGCTTTCACAGTTTTAGTAATGAAGCTGAGAACTAAAACCATTAATTTCACAACTGCAAGGAACACTGGAGCTTCTGCCAGCGTTCCTGCGTTAGCCAGGTCTCCCTACCTCTGCCATGCCGGCATTAATAGATTAATTGCTCCCAGTAATACTTCGTGCCACTGATGACAGTTTCCAGGGAGCAAACCAAAACAATCTTTTTCCCAAGTCATGCAAAATGCAGCACATTTAGCAGAAAAGGAACAACAACAAATCCCAAGGTGAACACTACAGGACATCTGTATTCAGAATATATATATATGTATTCAGATCACTGTAAAAAAGCATGAAGCCATACCTTACTTTCTTGCCCTCAAACCCTGGAGGTCCATTAAGCCTAAGCCTAGCAGTATTTACATTTGGCAAGTTAGCATTGCAAAGCCTTCCAGGAGCGGGCAGGGTAGGGATCCGTGGAGGTGAGAGGCAGCCAACATTCCTGTTTCGTTGAATGAGATCCCAAGAAGCTGTTGTGCTCCTAGCTTTTTTTGTCCCCTCTTCTCTCACGTGGTTGAACCCTCCTGCCAGGAAGGTCCTAGGAACGAGGTCTTGCAGCATCTGAAACCAGCAGTTACACCTGGCATTAAAATGCCTTTAAACACTACCCCTCCCCTTAAATTATGGAGCTTCTTCCTAGTCCTCCACCCATAAGTCAGACACACACAGGAGTTGCTGGGGAAGCTGGCTTTGACTACAGAGCACAGATGCAGGCTGGGAACAGAAGTTACAGGACTGGGCTCTCTGTGGGACGATAACCCAGTCTGAACGATACTTCATCTCCCACTTTAGCACAGCTCAATCACACCAGCTGTATCGGAGAACCACAGCTCTGCAGCAGCGCCTGTGAACGGGTCCTGGCTTTAGGATACCGAACACCAGGTTCCTCTGAACTCTCAAGATTCATACTAGTAAAGACATCAATCCGTCGAGTGACTCCCCACAATCTCTTCCCTGTCCTCATCTCCCATCCCAAGGAGAAAAACCTCCCTGCCCCTGCTCTCCTGGCAATAACTCCACAAAGGAAAGAGCCCCTGGGACTGAAATGTCGCAGATTCTGAGGACGTGATTAATTATTTAAATCGACAAAATTACATTCCACTGGTGACATTCAATGCTGTGTCTACTCTGCCTCTCGCTCTCCCCTTCCCTCCCTGCCAGCCCCCGGCAGCTCTTCCCTCCATGGACATGTGCCAGCCAGGGATCTGTTCCTTCCACTCTGCTCTCTGCTAAATGTTTTTTATTCTCAACCACCTGCCCCAGGCCCTCTCATCAATTATTAATCAAGTGATCCATGAATATGCAAATCAACACACGCACTCATTTTATTAAATTAAATAAAAAAGGAGAGAGACATGGCATGTACAGCAGCAGAATAGATGATGGGGTGGACTGCTCCAGGGAAGCTGGGATAGGTGCTTTCAAACGGAGAAGGAAGGAGTAGGATGAGACGGAACATGCACTGTATACGACTAGCAAGAGGATTACTTCTAGAGCCGTGCACATGTTTATTTTAAAGTGATGTTCTGCAGTAAGTGTGGGAGTTGGAAGATGAGTGCATGCACATATGGGGGGCTTTATCCTGCAGTAGTAAGTGAACAGGTGGAGACCCCAGGTCCTTTCTAATAATCCCTGTCAGTAGGGGCACTGTGGAGCAGAGCAGGCATTTATGAGATTGGGGGGGTCCAGCTGGCCACGCACAAGACATTTCCATCTGGCCCCCAGCATCCACCTCAGCAAAACCGCAGCTGTGCCGCATCCGTGTGAACAGATAAGGGTAAGCCAAGGACACTGTCTCTATACGGATCATCTGAGCAGGAACCACTGCTGCCACCTCTCTGGCTTGCATAGGAGAGGAATGAGGGAAAGTCTCCTTGAAAATTATGTCTTCTCCCAGCTGCTAACATACTGACCCATTCTGTGATAGGTGCTGAAAAGAACTATCCCTCCACTGAGTTTTCTACTTGCATAGCATCCTGCGTCACCTGCAGCCTCTCCCACGCCTTTAAGCACTAGCTGCTCTTTCTGGATCTCCAAGTCAACAGCTTTCCCTGGTGGAAAAGGTATAAGCCACAAGGAGACTGGCCCGTCATTTCCATCAACTGCCAGGTTACCCGAGTGCTGATGCCAGATCTGAACAAGCTAAAACCAAAGGCCTCAAATCAGAAATTTCCCTTCCGAGACAGGGGATGGGTGTTGCCACCTCCATGCTAAGGCCCCTTTATGCCTATGGGATTTGCTGGAGAAGAGACTCAAAGGAAGGCGAAGATAACCATCTGGTCTGCTTTCCCAGTCACTGGTGTGGCAAGCAGAGCTGAACAGCTTTGGGACGACACTCCTTCCCAGTTCCTAACACTTGCGCACAAGCATCCCCGCGGATGTAGCCGAGGCTATCCTCACCCCACACAAACGCTATACTCCCTTCCACCTAAATAATCTCGCTTTCTCCCTTTTTGCTGGCTTCACTGAGCTCCATGCTATGGGTTGTCTGATGTCAGGTATTGACCTTCGTGAGGGTTTGAGGGAGTTCGGTGCTGGCAGGCAGAAGGGGATCCCTTCCTTACCCAGGAAAAAGGTAGAGCATGGGCAATGGCAGGGCATGAGCTTTCTCCCCTAACAGAAAGAGACTGTTACACTTCTGAGATCAGTAGGTTATTCCTATTTGTCTTAAGCATTCCTACTAGGTGCTGATGTTGGGTGGACGCATCTCTCCTCATTCAGCAAATCACCAAGAAAGCACTGATGGCACAGGCGATCCCATTCTTTCAAGGCAGACAGCTTATGACTCCCGAGACCATCACACCGAGCTCCTCTAGCAGCGCTTCAGAGAGACACCGCAGTCGTCGGATCAGAGACTCCCATGCAGCTCTGCCTTCCCATAGGGCTGTGAGGTTTGGGAGATGAGTTTTCTACCTCCTGACCATACGATGATTTTGAAACGCAATTTGTAGAATCAGGGAAGTCTGTTACCTCCAGTACAGCCCCGCAGCCACACACGCACATTATGGGATTGCTGAACAGAGGCCAGGAGGGAAGGGGATCGCATCAGCAGCTGGAAATTATGTGCTCACATGATTCCTTGGCCACTGCTGTGCTTATGGGGGTACCAGAGGTAGATGGGAGGAATAGCTTTTTTACCCCCTGATCCAAGACTGTTGGTTCGTATCGAGGAGTAATTCTGGTTATACCCTCCTCCTCCATAAACCAGCTAAGAAGCCTGCTGGCAAAAACTCAGGGCTCAAAAAGTGTAAGGACAAGGCTTAGCGGTACTGATTTCTTAGTCATACCTGCACTACGCAGATGTGAAAAGATGCTGCGAGATCAGAGTCACAATATCAAAGCTGGTGCAAATGGTGAGCCACCATCATAGAGTCAGGGACCAGAGCTGCTCTACAGCTACCCCTCAAGATCTATCCTGCACTCCAAGCCCTGGAGTACAACCCCTGCAGATGAGACTCCAGTATCACGCTTTTCAGTATTTCAGAGTAATGCCTGCACCTGAAGGAAAATGCACCAGGGAGCAAGAATGTTCCCGCTTCTTAACTTCTGAACGGGAGGGAAAAGAAAAAAAAAAAATTCCCCTAAACTCACCAGCTAAATGTTAATTTGGAATGAGATATATTTTTTTTGTTTTCTAAATTGCTCTTAACTGTGTGCCAGCACACAGGTAAATTGTTCTTGGCTGAGAAAATGGCCTGTCTCTCTTCTCAGAGATTAACATAGAGGACAGTGAATGCAGCAGCAAACAAGAAAACCATGCTCCTTTTACAAATCATTCAATAGTTTCCTGACTTCTTTTCTATATATTTTTCAGCTGTAAATGATTTTCTACTGCTCACTCTAGCTGGAGGCCTTGCTTGCCATTGTTACTCCCCATTTTCTTTTTAAACAAGGAGGGGTAAGGAAAGAGAAGTAATTTGCTGCCATGGTGACTCCAAGTGAAATGAAATCTCTGTACTTCCCTCCTGCCCCTCCAAAAGCTTCCCCCAACTGCCTTCAAGAACTCTACTCATTTGGTATAGGAATGCCCATGTTTCTCTGGCTCAAAGGGAGCCTGGCTCCTCAGATGACAGGCTGTCCTTTTCTATAGTAGGGAAGGATTAAGGATACCTCTCTTGGTTCTGTGTCTAGAAGAAAAGCTCAAAGCAGCCACAAAAAGGTCTGATTGGCCCCTCCAAAACTGGCAGAAGCAGTGCCAGAAATGTAACCAGGGAGAATGAACCTGTAAGTCACTACAGTTTTGTCCATCTGCAGTTAATAACACTGGCAGAATAGGTCAGAGGATGTATATGTGGTCCAGATACTTGCACATTCTTCTCCTACAAAGCAACACCAAGAAAAAAAAAAAAAAAAAAAAAAAATCCTTAGGTACTACCTGTAGTCAAAGTCTACAAACCCTGCTGCTTTACCCCCCCACAGAAATGTCACAAGCTACCAGCATCTCTCACATCGGGTAACTATTTTCCTAAACCCGTTTCATATATCCCTCTTGCTGAACAAGCCTTTCCCAGAAGTCTGCAGTCTAGGTCTTGGTTTCAGCTTTGAGTGGTGGTACCAGTTCACTCATAGTTGGGTTGTTCCAGCTATCTAACAAGCCTATTGCATTTTTGCCAAGTCTTCCTTTTACCTAAAAACCATGAGATGGATTAGTGTAAAAAAAAAAAAAAAAAAAAAAAAAAAAAAAAAAAAAAGGAAAAAGGTTTTGCCCTCTTAGTTGCATGGATTTTTGTATTTTCTTTTCACAAAGAGAAAGGGAAGGCTTATCAACTCTTTATCAACTATTGCTCCTCTGTCCTCTTGAAGCACCTTTCTCCCCTTTCTACTTAAACATCTTGCTCAAATACTCAGCATACATTCTCCACGCTCCCTTCTTTCCTAGTCTTATGAATATTTCCATGTTATGGTGCCAGTAGGAGAAAGGAAATCCTAGACGTAACGCTGTAGAAACAGAGCCCTTATACACCAAGTTAGATCCCCAGAATGGCTTCCCTTTATCTCAAAAATTGCTGGTAAGACCTTGTGCTGGTAGAGAATTTAACACTCGCTGGCATTTTCAAGATTATTCCTCATGCTGTAAGGAATAGGAACATGGTTCTTTCTTCTGGAATTAACACAACCTGTCATGTTCTCTTAAATATACAAAGGCTTCACCTGCAGTGGAGGGTAGTCTACTGATATAATTAATAACCACGCAATAGATGAAAATATCTATTTGTTTGATTCATGGATCTTGAGCGAATATGAGAAATATGAGACTTACGCCTGCCTTCTTTGCGTTAGAAGTTTAATTTACTGCCTCTGTAGAGAAATAGCACTTGTTTCTCTCTCCCTTTCCAAGATTCTTGCAGCTTCTTCTGGAGGAGGTGCACACAGTCCCACAGTCCCTTATGGAGACCGATTCAAGTCAGCAGTGACTTGAAAGCATGGGTGCTTCTCCAGATGCCCAGCTTGAAAACACACCAAAAACCTCATCCCCAGAAAGTACAGCAAGAACTGCTGAAAACACATGCTGCTTTCTCAGCTTTCAAGTGTGGGGCTCTAAAACTGGGGGCATCAACAACAACCAGCCTCTCCCCAGACTTTAGTTGTTTGATTTTATATTTTTTTTTTTACCGCCCTATAGGAAGCATCACTAATGCACAGTCTAAAACAACAGGATTGCATTTTATAATAATTAACTATACTGTCACTTGCACATACAGGCCTCTAACAGCTCAAAACAAGACACTTGTGACCAATGCATGCTCTAACTAGAGTAGGTACCCCGGCATAAAGCATGACTGTGGGGAAACCTTTATATGTCGACACCTCATTATTGCACTGTAACAAGCCACATTTCCCCCCTGAGCAAGCTAAAAAAAGGTGAAAGGAATTAATTCAGGAAACCTAGTCACAGATAATTTTAAAATTCAGCTAGCAGGATGGGAAAAGAGAGGTCGGTAAGACCACCATCATTTGAGGCAATTGGGACAGATGAGGGAAGGCCCTGCGGGAAGGGTCACTGGACTGGGTGGGAATGGTCTGCTGGAATGGATCCTGAGGACATGGTCTCAAATGGGTAGCAGAGCTTCTGGCTTTCTGCAGCACCCATCCTTCACATTGTACCAGCTCATCTGGGATCTCAGCTGGAATCTCCGTATACCTTCTGGAACAGACTCCAGAGGCAGAGCCTTCAAAGTAACCCAAGAACACATCCCACATGCTAGATGTACTCACACATGCCTTTTCCATCTCTAATTTCTAGGAGATGAAGAACTTGAATTGGATTTTCATGTCCACGGAACAGGTGCTATGCAAAAACCTTTCCAAGAAAAGATTTAGTTTAGGCACAACTTTCCAAAAGATGCTTTTTCCCTTTTTATTATTTTCACTTCCTTCAGTCCTGAAAGTAATTAACTTTCAATGGCAGCTAATTATAAGCAAAGAGAAATCAGAGGCTGCGTGGCTGTCTGTTTGGTGCAAGCTCGGCAAAGTGTTTTTTAATTGGAAACCCTCTTTGCCGTGTGCATTTCAATCCATTTTGCGCTGTATTTATCGTTCCAGATTCATATTATATCCATGACCTTTCATCTAATGACAGAAGCTCATGCAGAGAAAAAATGATTATTTTAACAAACAGACATTAGAGCTATGAAAGAGAGAAAAGAAAAAACAGGCAAGAGGAGAAAGCAGGAATGGCATGAGACAAGAATAAATCACCCCCCAAATGCTAGATGCTGATCTCTCCCTCCTTTTCCTCCGGTATGTGACCTCTGCAGGAGCCCTCCAACCCACAGCTATTGCTACATCATCACTTGGCTGATGCCGGATACTAATGAATAGCAGTCACTGACGGCCTTACAAAAACGAGCTTCCTATTCCCATGGTCACCCACTGGGAAGAGACGCTCAGAGGTGCATCCTGAACACAGCTCTTTTGTGCGGCCAGTAGCACGTTAGGAGCTGTGGGCCAAGTCTTCTGGGATTCTGTAGTTTGCTGTGATTGCAAGCCAGGGTTTAGTACGTCCTCCGAGGCAAGCACAGGTGAGAGTTTAGAAACACGAAGCTGAGAATCATTGCCGACACTGCACAACTTGAGCTGTGGAGCATGAGTTGGAGATAACTGGGAAAATGGATCCTAATTCCATGCGTGTAATGGTGCCATCCCAAATACATGCAAGTTCACCTTACGGTACTTCAGCTGAGCGGAAGATGTAGAAACTTGTCAACAAAATCCTATTTATTCCTCACTCTTTGGTCAAAGCTGAACCCTCAGCCGCACTCCCTGACACTGCCTGTGTTTTCTTAGCAAGACCTCACCATCGTATGTACTTGCCAAAAAAAAAAAAAAACCAAAAAAACCTGGCCTCACATGGCAATGAAATGGCTCAGAGACCTTAGGACCCTGTGGCAGTGGAACGACATCTCTATGCAAACAGCAGCAGCAGCACTTTCAGCGCTGGGGTGGTTGGTGGGTTGCATGTGATCCAATCTGAACTGGCATTTCCCGCTGTTAACGAGCGGTTCTTGCCAACTGCCCACCTGGCTTCTGCAAGAAACAGCTTAGCAGGCACTAGATGTTTGGCAAAAGACTCTGTAGATTAATTGCAGTAAATTTATATGATACACTGAGCACCAACTGCCTAATCTACATTTACCAGCAGCGGGAATGGACCAGTAGTGAAAGGCCAGGGATATCCAGCAACTCCTCCCAGAAATACTCAGTGTAACTGGAATAGTTAAGGGTGGAGGTAAGAATGTGTTACTAGCTAAATTAGCCGGCATGCATCCCAGTAACTTCCATAAGGAAAACTCTTTGAGGGATAATTTATCCAGCAGAGCAGCGTTTTGCTTACTACCTAACACCGTGCTATTTCTGCTCAGGACTGTATCACTCCACATGGACTTTCAGAAAGAATAGATTTTTTTTTTCTTTTGGTGAGCCCCTCTGCTGAAATGAATTTTTCTGTTTGTGAAGTCACTCCTCTATAAGTTCACACATTCTGTGGAAAAGAGCGTAAAAAGCAAGCAAGAGACCAAAGCAGAATGGAAGGATACCAGTGCTACATTTGAGTGCCAGTGGCATCTGTAAACCCGAGAAGGAAATACAAGCAGCATAAACCAAAAATGAGTGAAATTTTCTGTTATAAGGCAATAGCCAAGGGCATTATGGGAGCCATTTGTTGATCTTGGTCAGGAAATGGTTTCCTTGAGCCTTGGGAATAGAACCCACTATGCAGAACTCCATGATATTTTCAGAAGTGCAGCGGTGCCCAAGAAACATGAAATTCAGTGAAACTCATACCCTAACTCAGGCCTTGCATAACACCTGTTTAGAAAACTTCATTCAAAGGTACAAAATGGGCCAGAGCACCAATTCTGAAGATTCATGAGCTCTTTAAAGGCACAGGCAGGTACCACACTTTGCATATTTTTTGGAATCCATCTTCACATCAGATGCTAACATATGGTCGTAAAGTGACTGACAGGCTCTGGACAGGCATCTACAGAACCCCCCAAACAAAACTCACCCCTGAAAGGTTGACCGAGAACTGCTTTATGGGGGAGATTTCCAGAAGCGCAAATGGCCCTTAGGCACACCGCTTCCACCAACTTGCAATCCCTAAAATACTAAGCAGGTAATTTAGAAGCCAAAGAGAAAAAAAAAATATTTGCAGAGCAATCACTTATAACTATACATCCACTCCCAGTGCCTCTTTGTGATTCATTAATAAAGAAAACTCACAGACTAGCAGCTGTGTTCAAGAAACATTGCAGCAAAGTCCATCTGAGCACCGGCACTAAATATGCCATCAGATGTCACTGTGCAGATTTGGGAGCCCTTATATTGCTAGGTTGACATCCATCTGGCCACTTTAGCACTGTTGTAGCAGCACAGGGTTGCAATTTTTATAGCCCTGTTCTCCCACGTAAACTCGATACATCAGGCTGTTTGAGGTGAAGATTTGTTCGGCTGCATCATGGCTGCCCAATAGCTTGTCAAGAAAGCGTTGCATCAGCTCAGGAGATCTCCTGGAGACCCTTCCCTCTGTTCCCTGGGCGAACACGCAGGGAGACAGGAGAAAAAGGTAGCAAGAGACGAAGGGGTATGTGATTACGGACTATAAATTCATCAGATGGGTAAGCACCAGGGAGGAAAAAGAGCTCTTTAAACTAAGAGATCATGTTGACATAACATATGGATGTTAACTGGCCATGAATACACTTAGACTGGGAATTAAAAAGAGGCTTTTAAACCTTCAGAGCAGTGAGATTAGACAGTGCCCTCCAACTTCAGTATCAGGGGAAAGCCACCCCAATCATGTTGCAAATTTATGAAAGGAATATTACACAAGAGCAAGAGCTGGACCACATAATCCAGAGGTTTCCACGTATCCTACGCTGTAGTAAGAACCATCCCACAATACTTTGCTATGTGGCAAAGTCACCCCATACCAGTTGCCTGGAAGGTTTTTTCCCTTGATCAGTGGACTATGTACAAGTACTAACAAACCACAGTACCCTGTACATCAGAGCAAGCAAAACTGTTTTTATAAAACCGTTCAATAGGTCCAGAATGAACAAGTTTCTAAATGCATAGGGTATGTTTTCAAAAGTAGCTTTCAAAAAACAAGTCCCATTTTCAAAAAGAACTCAAATCCCCAAGTCCTTTGATTTTCAGGAAGACAAGCTCCTGAGCCTCTGAGGTGCTTTTGAGAGTTTTGTCCCTAGTCTTTAATGTCATTTTAGGCACTTTGATTTACTCTCCCTTTGCTGTCACACAACATAGTTTTGTCCTATGCCATATTGAAAACAGTGTCTCTAACCTTTTGATTCTAATGGAGCTTGAAATACTAGGATAGATGACAAACTTTGCTCAGTTTTGTTTACTCCCTTCTGTATGCATGAGGATCATGGACCATGTAACAACGCAGAAAGATGCAGATAAAGAAAAAAAAAAAAAAGAAAGATTTGCTGTTGACTTCAGCACCAGACCTAACCCAGACTTTACAAAAAACACAAAACCACAACATATTTTTGTACAGGACCTCGATAACTCAAGTTCCCACCTACTCTCTTCAACCACTAAATGAAGTGCCTACCTGAGTAAAAGATGGATTTTTTTTTTTTTTTTATTTTAATGAGGCTTTAAAAAAAATTATTACGAGGCCATAATTATGTTGTCAGACCACACCTGGCGTACAAACATCTTGCCATCACCAACATGCCAGGTAACAACTCTTTGCTGCTAAGTTAGTGATCTGAATACATGATCAGAAACTAAACACTTCAATTGATGCAAGTGAAATCGTTGGCAAGAGACAAAGTCTATAGTAGAGTAGCTGACCGTGAAAAGTAATCTGTTAATTCTGCAAACTTAACTTTTTAAATTTAATCTGAGTAGATCACAAACACTTCAGACATATTCCATTTGTACGTTTTATCACATAAGGCAGACAATGAGAGACAATCTATGAGGTTTACTTGTAAAATGAAGAATTTTACTCAAAAAATAGCAAGCGATTCGGAAACTGCCCCACACTGGTTATTTTAGTCTGATCAAGGCTCAAAATATGGATCAAAAGTTTCTTCTGAAGAAACAGCCTGCTTACCCATCTCAGGCCACGTATCTCAGCACTAGCCGAGATACCCGTGCTCTCCCTTCCATCAGCCATTTGGGGTCAACGGGCTGACCCGAACATGATGCATGTTTGCAGTCCAGTCCAGACTGCATTTTGGGCTTGCCATTTTACTCTGACTTACCGGACCTTCAGCAGAACTCTGTTGTCACAGTAGAGGACAGCTGCCATACGGAACATATTAAGTTTCTGATGAACACAAAACATCCCTTGGAAACCCAGCAATTCTGCTAATATCCCATCCCATATGAACACACCATCTTCCTTGCCACCCAACAACAGTTTCTTAATGCTTTGCAAACTATACATCCCACTACAACTATATCAAAGAGCACTGCCCTGCCAGGATCTTATTAATACACTTCTCCCCCCCCCCCCCCCCCCCCGACAAATAACCACTCCAACTCCAGAACAATATATTGCTTGCTGTGTCATAAAAGCAGTAGCCAATACCATTTGGATTACAAGATGCTCCGATACTTGAGCATAACTTGATGGATGCTAATTAGTTACAGCAAGATATTGGCATTTACCACAATTGCTCTCAACAGCATCGAGATGTTTAACAGTGACTAGAACTCAGAACGGGCTCTGCACATCTAGTCATCTTTTTCCCCTCCCAACTTTAACACAGGCAGGCACACAACAATGGCAGTTTTGTTGCCCAAGTTACTTAGCGACGTCATTGTAAAAAGCATTCAAATCAAATTACTTACCATTACTTTAAAGACAATCGGGAGAGGATGAGAAAGCTCAAAGACTTACCTACGAAGAAAAAAAGAAACAAAATTATAGAATGAGCAAACACAAAGACAGAAGGTCTTCAACAATTTGAGTTCAGAGATATGACAAAAGTCTTGACAGAATACCAAGAACAGCATATCTAGTTCCTTGCAGTGACAGCCCCCTGAATCGCAGAGGACCAACTTACCAGGTGACACTAAGAACGAGGGTTATTTTAATCACACTTGCAGGTAGGCTCAAAACAAAAGTATAATTTCCTGCCCCAAGGAACTTACATTCTCATTTAAGATGAGCACATCAGAAGATGATCACCTGGGGAGCAGGAAAATAATACTACGCTCATATTTGGCTGTGAGAGCATCAGACAAGTCTTAAGGATTATGTGGAGTACTTGTGTTAGCTGTCATAAGGGAGCAATTAAAAAATAAATACAATAAATTAGTTCTGAATTGGCTCTAAAATGTGAAGGGGGCTTATTTCCCAGGGTTATTTTGCATGCACTAAAAATAGGAGTTTTGCAAGATCCTTCTCTTCATCATTATTAACCACGCAGTTCTTTGTGGTACATAGGAACTGCTGTTATAGGCCAGGGATCTATGGTACTAGGTCACTGCATGACTAGAAAACCAAGACTGCTGCTTTGTTCAAAGGAGTTTCAAGGTGCTTCCATTAAATTTCTCACGAGTCTTCATCAGAAAATGGTGAAACTCCATGGTGAAACTACAAGCATCACCAAGCACAGCTGAAAATCTCATACTCATTGGGGTCCCCACTCAGGCCCTCTCCTGTCCTGCCACTGTAACCCACTTTTTAATTTTTATGCAGTGAATTTGACTCCCTCCCCAGGCCCATCCTCCCATTCAGTGAATTGCCACCGCTGTCCTTCAGTCGTGCCTCTGGGTGCCAGAAAGAGCTGTGCTGAGCACGGGTATCAGCTGCTGCGCAGCAAGCCTACAAACTCTAACGCTGCTCCATAAGGGTATTTTGCACATGCTCATTGCTTCACTGGTATTTCTGAGCAGAACATAAAAAATAAAAGCTCATATGACAGAGTACAATGAAGCACTCCTAAAATAAATTTATTTATTTTGCTTCAAAAATTTTCAGGGGGGGCTGATCCAAACTCCATTGATGTCAGTAGCCCAGAGCAGAAAGGAGCAACAGATTAGAGTGAAGAGATTATTCAGAAAGGGAACATCACTTTCGTGGGATATAGATCCACACCAGCAAGCTTTGATCCTTGCTTGCATATAACTTTGATTCAGCTTAAGGAGATCTGGGCAAGCTGTTAACACAAGGACTTCTGGCTACATGAGTCCCTATTCATTTGCACGGGAGGTGCTGCAACACATTGTCCCAGCTCAGCTGTTTTGCCTACAGTTCAAGCTATGTGGATGTGATCGCCACTAGTGGGGTCAAGGAGGTGGTTGTTCCCAAATAATATTCACCCAGGATTCTTACAGAATTTCTGGTTTCTTCGTTAGTCATCAATACAACTTCATTTTATAGCATGCCTTCCACACAGCCAGCACCACCCACCTCAACAGGATGAAACTCATTTAACGGAGGGAAAACCAAGTGTCTCAGTCAGAAGGAGCAAGATCAGGTGGTTCATTTCAAAAAGACAGGCTTAGGATGATTTTTTTTTATCCAGTAAATTGTATGCAAGATTGAAGAAAGTTGTATGCAAAGACAGAAAAGATAAAGATGGTGGTTCAGAGATGGAAAAGCAGATAACACGAAAATATTTGTGAACACCCTGAACCCAGTCATATCTCAATGCACACATTCTCTTCCAAAATGGCCTTTGAACAGTCCTCGGTGCTCAATGCATACCAGAGTCATTGAATACTTGTAAATAAATATTCACAGGCAATTTGCAAACAGGCTAAAGGATGAGCTTAGGCTAAAGCTTAGACTCACTGATACAGGAACAGGAATAATGTCACATGGCATCAATGATCCATCAAATGGCATGGGAAATTAGGAGTCAATCCTCAGAAAAGGACATGCTCAAATAAACCAGAGGCTAAAATTCAGTCACACAAACTATTTATCTAAACTGAGAATAATGAACAAATTAGTAAAAAATCACTCTGCTCCCAGATAACTTACTGAACGGAAGGGTGAGGATACATTTCGATAACACATTGCTGCCTGCCAACAGTTCACCCTGCTCTAACTCTTACAAATAGAGTGGACCGACAATAACTGGGAGCAGCTGATAGAGAGGGGGAAAAAAAAAAAAAAAAGAGAGAATGATGAGGAGTAGAGAATAAAACATGAATGGTGATAGAAAAACACTAGTTCCCCCTTTGCAGGAAAAGGGAATAAGGGGGACAAAGCCCTCCTCTGCCTACACTGCTCAAGATCGTACCTGCTTCGGTCAGGTCGCAGCAGATTTGGCCCCCATTGTGCAAAACTTAAGAGCACAACCACCTACAAAGAACAAAACTGTGTATAACGAACAAAAATCCCAAAGCGCAACTTTTACCGCTTTCTCCTCCTTATCACCAGAAGACGCCAAACCTTCTCCCCGACCCCCCTCTTTGCTCCCGCTAAACTCTTCTGCCTTCCAGATAGCTCTACTCATCTGTCACTCAAGACGCTTGGTCCAGCTTCTGTCTTAAGGACACTCAACAATAGGGAAATAGAAGAGCAGCTTAGCCAGCTCTGCAAGCGAGATTATTCAAAAGGTTAATTACTGAACGAAACAGAAATAGGAAATGGAGGGGGCAACGGGAAAGGGGGAGGAGGAGGAAGGGAGGGAGCAAATGACTTTCAGCTGCTAAATCTAGCTTTCCAAATCCTTAAAGTCCTTTACAATTTAGGCTGAACAAGGAGGGGACAGGAGGGGGATGGGCCATGTTGTTCACTTGCATGTTTGTTAAAACCTCAATTATGTTCCCCTCCTAATCCTGTGTCATTAGGAGCAAAATGGTACATCGGGAGGCCATTTAGATATGAACGCCTGCAACCTCACCATCCGACCTGCTGACTTCTCCTTTCTTCCTTCTGCTCTCCCTCTTTTTGTTGCTGGAGCCAATTATATTTAGAGATGTGATTTCTTTTTTTTTATTTTTTTTGGCTAGGCACTCGGCCTCCAGCACCAGGGGTCCCAAAATGGCCCAGCTGGAGACCCTTGTGGCCATTATTATTATTTTTTTGGTGTAAAGGTCATTATTACTATAATAGCTGGGAATGAATCTGTCTATTCAGAGCTTTTTAAAAGAAAAACAAAAAACTCCAAAACAAAACAAAGGAGTATTTTCTAGGGTGCCTCCAATCCCTGTTCTCACTGGAGCAGTAGGAGTCCGGCTGCTGACTTCAATGGGAGAGAAGGATTGAACCCAACTAGAGAATTTTACAACACTAAAACAAAAGCCTCAGAAAGCAACCAAGTGAATTCAAATGTAAAGCTGATACCTCTTTGCTCCCTGCTGGTAGAAGGAAACAAAACTAAAAGGAGAAACTGTCCATATAATCCTCCCTTCATCCTTAGCCTTATATCACACCCAGGCCGGGCCCTGAGCACAATTCAGACGCGACGGAAAACCTCGCGTCAGGAGCATCCGATGCCGGACGGAAGAGCCCTGCGTGGAGACCAGAATGCAGCGGCACCGTTGCTTTGTCACCACCTCAGGACTCTTCGTTACCCCAAATCCGTGCCTGCATCAGTAGTTCACCAGAGACGGCTGCATTTCAATGACATGAAACAATCCATACATCATTTATATGGCTCATTGTGCTTTCTCTGTTAAGAGATCAATACAGGTATCTCTTCTCATTATACTATAAGGCATGATGAGTGCAGTCACTATCTTAAAGTCACTTGCCAGTACATGACATAATGAGACCTGCTTTTCATCCTCTGGACACTGTTGTATAAAGGCATTATGAGAGTTCACGGGCAATCAAGTTAGTATTTTATTTAGATAAGGGAGCACCAAGGCGAGGGAGGTCAATAAACCTTTTCTCAGCTCTTCCCCAGCACTAGCTTTGCAGGCTGTTTTTGGTATCATTGGGGGGAAAAAAAATAGTAATCAGAGCATGTTTGGAGACTCCACAACTTTCTAGAGAGGCATAATGTTATACAGCCTTCTGAAAATGAAAGATCTACCTTATTGCTTATTAAAATTTAGGCAAATAATGAGGTGAAGGGGATAATAAATAACCTTGAGGGAGAAACGCTTGGCAAGAGTAAGTTCCAAACTGTCATGGCCAAAAGAGTCTTGACTTTGGGAATTTCGCTTAATTTGATTTATTGCCAATTAACATAAACTTTTATTTACTGATTCAGGCATTAAAAAACAGAGATGACAAACAATTAAACAAACACTTAGGTAAACCTCTGTCTTCCCAGTTCCCCAGGCTTCACTGCAGTCCAACACATCTTCCCCCAACCCACACCAGCCAGTCTCCCCTTCCCTTGTTTTGGACACACATTACACTCACTCCCTGCAAACCCCTTGGGTGAGGTGACGGGCAGCTCAGGAGATTGGGTTGGTATGTGATGTCTTCTTGCTGCTGCTTCTTATTTCTTACTGTTTTCTTTCTCTGCTCCTTCCTTTTGGCTTGTTCCCCTCTTCTCCAGCCCAAGTCCTCCACATGCTGCAGTCCCTTTGGGGTATCCCTGCTCCAGCGTGGGTCACCCATGGGCTGCAACACCTCCCGACACACAGTGTCCCCCTCCAAGAACCATCTTCAGCCCCACTCCCGACAGTGTCCCCTTCCACGTGCCTCCTCCCGTATCTGCTTTTGTGTCCCCTCTCATGCATCCTCACACCTTCTCCCGTGTCTACTTTGTTTTCCGCTCTCATCTCCCCACATCCCCCACAGAGAGGCTGGGACACCTCTGGCTGGTCACTTTTCAATCAGGTTAAAACTTCCATTAAGGATTATGCTACCGTTGGCAGAAAGCTTGCCCTCCAGCTACCCAGGCTGTTGCTGTCTATCTGCAGAGCTACCCGCCTTTACAAGAGTCACTCCCGCACCTTGCATCAGCACAAAATGCCATTTTAAAGAGAGCAAAACCAAAGAGGTATGCTGCGTTGGGAGTGACTATCAGGTACAGCTAACCAGATCTTTTCCACACCACCTTCCAACCAAAGTTCTCTAGCCATGGGAGCCATTCCATGCTGAGACAGCGGAAAAGGTATTTTCACAGCCTGGGTGATGCTCAATCCTTCCTCCTTGCTTATCTTCCCCCTCCCCACCAAATATTCAGGCTGCAAGTGAGGCAGTGGATGGCCACATCCCTCAGCACAGCTTCCCCAAGTCAGAGTCCACCTCCACAAACTGAAGCTTTTTTAATAGCACTGTCGATGAGAGATTGCATATCCAGTTAAGTGCTATTCAGATGCACCCACAGACATTCACTGCTTCAGAAACACATCTCTTCCTAATAATATAGTTGGCTACATTATCTTATTTGACACTAAAAACTTGAGATGACTGATGGTAGTTTAAATTCTGAATAGACAAAAATTATAGAGCAGCTTTATAATCTTTTGCATTAGTGCCCTGGGGAAATGGCTGAAGTCTTTATCACATTCAAAGGACAGCATGACTGATGCTAAACCTCTACCCTCCCAGCCAGACCGGCCTTCCATGAAGGTCTCAGGCAGCCTGGTTGGGAGCCTACCTACAAGAGCAGCTCTCAGGGCCTGGCATTTGATCATTAGGTGCCACGCTTTTCATCCTCCCTAAGTACCGCTTCGCAGTGTTTCTAACTTACTTGCAACTAAGTCAGGATTCAAGGAACAAAGAGAGAGGAAGGATGATGAAGGGAAAAGAACAGAGTGAAAGACTTTACCTTGAGTGTAAACTGCTACCCTACTGAGAAGTAATGTAGTGTTTACTTCCCGGACACACAAATACTACAAATGAGTTGAGAAACTATATCCTAACAGGTATGGAAGAGTGGTTCAAGAACCTGACCCAAGAGAAAGAATAAATACGCTGGCAGCCATAAAGGGTAGTTTCAGGCAGGACTGGGCTTTTATAACATCCCTGGAAAGAGCAACATTCATTACTCTCAGAATCATAGTGCTTATTTCAATACCAAAATGAAAGGAGTAGGAACTTACACTCAACTTTCTCTCCAATCTCTTTTCCCAGTTTGAAAAAGCAGTCCAAATCAGAGCTCTTCCTATTAAGAAAAAAAAGACACGCGGAGCAAAAGGAGCCTCTCAGGAGAAACAGAAGGGACGATGAAGGCTCAAAACCTCTCAAGCAGCTCGTATCACTTCAATAAAAGCACAGATGACCACATGGAGTCCACATGAGTGTGGGAGACGGGAACGGAGAGATGGACACCAAATTGGAAGCCTCCTTAAGTCTGTTGCCAGAGGAGAGAGTCCCCACTGTCCTTCCCCTCAACTCACGGTCTCTTACCAGAAACCACCATTTGTCTCAACCCCCCAAGCCCCCAAATTCTTACGGTCATAAACTTCTCTACAGAAGATAACTCTCCTTTTCCTCCCTGAGGACTTGTAACACACAACTGTTAGCGAGGAAAGAACACTACATGGAAAGCAGATATCTCTAATGCAATGCTCCCTTCTATTTCCACCCTTCAATGAATATCGCTGCTGTATCAACTCCTTGTCTTGTCCTCCACTGCTTGTGTATCAAGCCTGCTTCTATTAATCCACACAGAAATCTCTTTAGGCTGGGTTTCTATCAACAAAAAGAGGAGATGAGTGCTCCAGTCTTTTTTGAGCATTACAAACCTTCTTCCTAGGTCCAAGCCCGTTCCAGGACAGAGGTATCAAGAAAACTCCACATAGTAAGTGCTAGCCTTCACGCTAAGCTCACTGAGATAGCAACTCAGGCACAAGTTTTACAACCGTTCATTTGAGTCTGTCCAGCTAAAGTTCAGTATCCCAGTTTTCACCAGACAAGATGCTGCCCAGCATTTTGGGGCACTTTTTGCACTTTGGGTACTTTTTGCACCATGGACTCACAGTACTGCTGCATCCCTACCCCGGGGTATATACTAAACAAAGTAAACAAACTGACTTGCACACCCATGAATTATAGACTTCGCAATGTCTCTAGCAGAAATAGTAGTAAAGCGACGTTGAAATGAAAATGCAGGAATCAGTTCTGTATCAGAACCGCTGGACTCTGGTCCAACCACCCGCAGTTTCTCCAGCTCACAGAGCAGTAGCCGATGGTGTCGGATGAGGTCACTACACATGGTCCCGTGTCTCACCGCCGGGACAACACTGTCACGGGAGGGACTGCAGACCGCTCATTTACTTGGTCCCTTGAGAAAACACACACAACCTGAGGACTAAATATTAAAAAAACTTCCTTACTACCTGCTAGCCAGTGGGCAGCATTCCACTGGGGAAGAGAAAACCACGGCCTCATCGGTGCAGGCTGCATGAAATAATGTTCTTAAAGCAGCATCACCAACAGCAAAGACAACACAACATATACCACCTGCCTACATAGTTTTCAGCAAGCTTGACAGCGAGAGGAACATTTTTCCTCCCACATCCAGAGGAAAATATCATCTCCCTGTCTGTCTTTATCCATCTCTTGTGTCTTGCCTTTTAATTAGCCCATAAATGCTTTGGAGGAGAGAACCTTCATTCTGATGCTGCATTCATGCAGGGCAGAGGGTCTTGGTTAATGGCAAGGCCACCTTAATGTTGCTGAGATAAGAGCCATCATCAGCCAGTCCCAGTTTAGCAGCTTCACCGTTCCTTCGTTTTGCCGGACTGCAGCTCCCTTCCCTTTGCAGGCGGGCTGTGTGGTTTCCACGTGCGTTCTCCACACGTGCTGGGACTTGAAGAGTGCCTCTATACGCCGCAGTATCGTTCCCCACCCCGACTGGCTGCCCCCCTGCCCCAGCACATACCTCTTCCCCCCCCCACCTTCCCCTGCTATCTCACTCCCGATTAGTTGCATGCTTGTGATTAAGTCCCTTTTAATAAATGACTCCTATTAAACTGGATTCCTCTGTCACTGTGAGAGACATAAAATTAAAAACTGTCTGTCTTTAATCATGCCAGGCTTCATCTCCGTCTCTCAGGCTCCATTTATCAATAATTAATATAAGGAAGACTGAAATCCATTTCAATTTCAAAGACCCAAATGTTACATTTTTTAATAAAAAAGAAAGAAAAGAAAGAAAGAAACCACCATCACTCCCAGAAACAGAGACAGCCAGACTCACACACGGGAAAAGAGAATCTGGCAGCGCTGCAGCAGCCTCCAAAAGGAGAGAGAGATGCTTGGATGTGACAAGCAGCTCTCCTCGTCGCTTTATAACTGGAGATTTTTCCTCTCAAATACTCCCATATAGAGGAAGAACCCCAGCGGTCCCAAGGCCTACAGAGATCTGCACTGCAGCTCGTGGCCTTATTTCTCTTGGTTTTACTGAGTCCCCGGAGCTATGACAAACCAGCACACTGTGCTACCCGGTTTGGTACCTTCTTTTAAAAAATTGCCAGTTCTCAGGTGCTCCAAGGGAAAAGTCACAACCAGCGCTTCCCTACAAACACAGTGGTAATACGTGGCAGGATTTACCGGGATGAGCAAGGATGTGGGAAGGCAAGTTGACAGCCTGGTTCTCATTACATTGCTCTATAAAGGCCTAGAATTGACATTAAAATCCTTCTTCCTTTATTCAAGTAGTGCAGCTGTTTACTCTGGCTTTTTATCACTACACCACACCCGGCGTCTCAGCCCATCTTACTTTTGTTGCATAGGAAGTACAAGAAAGTCCAATACAAAACCACTGACAAATGCCACCAATTTTTTTTTTTTTTTTTTTTTTTTTTTTTCAACCCCGAGACTGGGGCTCACCGTTTGGTGTGAAGGTACTTGGAAAAGGAAAACTGTTGGGCATATCTACCCTCGAAGCGAAGGGCAGCCACAGTTTGGGTAGGTATCCCTGTGTTTGGGTACTGTACGCAGCACACCTACGCGATCCACAGTCAGGATGCCTTGAGCTCTGACTGCGGCCGGCTTTAGACCGTGCAGGGTACGTCTCTGAGTACATCTACACGGTACGGTCCTCTACCAGCAGTACCACTCGAGGAGAGCCCCTGTGACCATGGTGATGCTGTGCCTCGAATCATATGCCCTGCAAGTGCTGTCTAGCTCAACTCGGAGCACACTGAAGATGTCCACACAGCTTTTGGTCAGTTCAGAGTACGAGTAGACAAACCGACATCGTCAAGAAAAAACAACACACAAAACTGTCATGCAGACATATCTGACATGAGCTCAAGTCACATCACATGGACACACCGCCTTAGCAGGCTGGACACTGTGCCAGCCACAGACCTGTCAGCCATTACATCAGTAAATATATAACTGAAAGTGAAATAGAACACAAAAAGCAGGAGTTGTCCTTTCAGGGGAATCTTGCACACGAACCAAAAAACCCATTCCAAACCCAGGTTACCGGTCAACACCCAAATTACACTGACCAAATAAACACACAACATCACACTAGAAATAAAGGTGAACCTCCAGACTGGGTGTTACCCTGCATAGCTCCTAAGTCAGGCAATTCCCAGCATATTCATCAGCTGAATACCCAGCCCAACACCTCCCAAGCCTCAGCAGCTACCCGGACTCCCCAGTATCGGTGGATCTCAGCCCAACCACTTCCCATAATTGCCACGGAACAGGGGAGTCGCACGCGACTAAACCCTGCCGCTAGAGGTAGCGACAATTAGGACATTACCCTCTGATTAATAACCCTATGCAGGGGAACACAATAAGCAGCCTGGTGTAACACCGTAACACTATCAGTCATTACTCAGTAATTACTCTGCAGCTACACAGGGACACAAAGGCACCCCCCCACCCACCCCCAGTTACAGTGGAGAAATATCATTCAATAGCCTTTAATTACTGCAGAACCACACGGTAACAAATGATGACCTGCCTCCGGTATAAAGTGGTCCGATCACTCACTGCTCATTCCTTGGTAGTTACACTAAGGGAACCCTTCGGTAACCCCACGGCAACTGTGGCACATTGTGGCTGTGGGGATTTTTATCCCAGCATTTTCAAGATTGTTGGGGGGGGGCAGTATGCAGGGATTACAAAGAAACATTTGTTGAACTACTGTTATCTTCCCAATAAGCTCCCTGTTCCATGCCACTGAATTGTGGCAACATTGTGGTAATGCTTTCACTGAAACTTAGACGTGAGGGGGATAATTGCACCTTTGCCCTGCAGATCTCGTGGTACTTATAATTATATCCTGTTACCAAGGAACACAGCAATTTCCAACCTATTACCCACAGGTATCGTTTATTTCAGAGTTAAATTTATTACTTCAATGCCAGCCTCACTCATGGTTCTCCTTTATGCATTCAAGCTTCCCTAGTGACAAACATTGAAAATAGAGTGAACGGAAAAAGACAGGATATAGGGACAATAGATGGGACCAGGAGATGCAGATGCCTTTCTGGCCCTTGCTCTAGCCTGTGCATTGCTTTTTGTTAAGCCAGGGGGAATTTTCTTAAGGGAGGAGGAGCATTAGGGCAAAAGGGGAGCAACCCTTCTGCAAGCCTAGAGAGGCTGCAAAAATGAAGCTGCTCCCAGGGCCACCCGAGTCTGTGATGGGGCTGCATTGCTGGCTCTCAGCCCACGCAGAGACAACGGTTGTCACAGCTATCCGCAATTTCCAGGCTGCTGGGCTTTGTAAACCTTCCCTCCAAGAGCCTCTGTGCCTTCTAACCACTTTGTTTCTGCAAAATTAGGGAAGGAACATCAGAGACGTGCTCTAGCACACAGCTGAACTCTGATGCAAAGGACTGCCCATTGGTCTGTAACCACATAGCATGTGATAGAAGAATAAAGCCTGTTTACTTCTGACTATTCAATTCCCAACAAGAGGGAAATCACAGGAGGAAGGAAGAAATTGATATTTTCCCCAGGCTATATCAACATTTTAAAAAGAAACAAGCAGTCAAGAATATGGATCTTCGCTGAATGCAGTGTGCCACATCACCAGCAGCAGAAACAAAAATGTGTAGCCAGTTCTGCAGGTTTCCCTTTTCCCAGCTAGCAGAGATGCTCATGATGCTTGTCACCACCACTGAGCTCCTCACAAGCTTTGTAGCATTTCTGCACACAAACCAGCGTGGCCTCTGGACTATTGCAACCTATGACAGCTTTTAATAGCTCTTTAAAGGATATTCCAGCAATCAGGTACTGCACCTTTACCACTACTGACACTCACCTACTCCAAAGGGCTGAGAGGGGCAAGTCTGGTACTCTTTATCTGCCTTGGGAACACCTAGCTTGCCCAGAGGGGAAGGATTTAATAGAGGCTACCAAACTATACTGGTTCAGTCCTGGCTATCCTGTGTCAAAGGGCAGGACAAGGCTGAAAGCGAGGAGGACATGGCAGCAGGAGTCGTTCAGGACCAAGGGTCAGTCCCCCGCCAGGTCACTGCAGTCAGAACATGGGTGCGAACAAGGAGCATCCCAGATTACACGCACAGTTTAGCTAATAACAGCAGGTCTCCATTTTGGGGAGATCAAACAATACCAAACACTGAAAAGGCTAGAAAGAGTAGATCGAGGTATTACAGATTTGTGTCCCGCT
Source organism: Aquila chrysaetos chrysaetos (assembly GCF_900496995.4). Lineage (NCBI taxonomy): Eukaryota > Metazoa > Chordata > Aves > Accipitriformes > Accipitridae > Aquila > Aquila chrysaetos. The sequence continues at coordinate 5,071,055 of NC_044010.1, read as the reverse complement.
TCCTGCATTGTCTTTGCGATAAGCAAGTCATCTCCTCGGAAAACAATAGGTGCTCCAGCTCCCGGCAAGGGGCTCGCTGCTGTTCAAACGCATTGCGCTGTTACGGCAAGTCAAGCTCTAGGAGCGACACAAAAAGATAACGCTGGAACATGAAGAGAAGACCTGAAGTAAGTTGTTATGGAAACCAGATTCTCACAAGCTCACACCACCGAATGAGGTCTCTCCCCTTACATCCGTTTGTCAAAAAGCCCGAGACGCACAGGAGTTGCTAATGACCACAGCTCTGTTGCCTTACCTTGCATTCACAGTAGTTTTTAATCAAAAGAAACAATGCCCACTTTAAGATGAACTACTTCATTGTCAGATTTTTAAAGTTTCAGAAAAATCAAACCAGCACCAAAAAGTGATGGCAAGACCATACGTTAATAGGCTCAAGCCCATGTTTAGCCGTGTAGACATACAGGATGGGGAATAGCTACTTCACCTAAGCTACGTAGTGCCATTTTACATGCCCTGGGTTATCCATCTGACTTCTGCTGGCCTTTCCAACAGCACATAGCTCTTCTATAGTTGACATTTGCCACTATTGCTTCATATTACATTGACTATACAGAAAAGGCAAATTCTTCTGTATGCTTATACCACAACAAAAAGTCTGTATGGCAGGGTACTGACAACAGTACTGGGTAAAGACCATTTTCCCACAAAGCAGGGAGCTGGCTATGGCAGACTGCTAAACAGCAGTAGAGACAAACCACTGCCTTTCCCCATCACTGTTAAATCCTTGGTTACATCTGTGGAAGAAGAGGGTGGGATAGACCTGGCACGCACTTCCTGCTGGGACCCCCTGCTTCCTATCATCCAGTGCCAGCAAGATCTGCAAGATTGTTTTTTCAGGGCTTTCCATGCAAGTTCTCGCCCTTTAAATTCTGCCACGGGATGGAGAGAAGAACTTCACCTATGCCATCAAAATGCTTTAAGCTGACTGATGAGATACTGCATGAATCATGCACTGGATATCAGTTCAGCCCTGACACTACCTTGTACCCAGACCTTCTTCCAGAAAGACCCCAACCTATCCACCCTGCATTTCAGGACCTGTCACTACCACAGTGCTCAGGATCAGACACACTTCCAGACCCGAGTCTTGGGACTCGGGCTTATGATTTGACCCAGCATCATCCCGACTCCCTGCTCATTCGCCTGAGCAACTCGTTCTGATCTTCCTACTCCACAGCTTCCGACAGCAAGCCAAAGCAGGCGTAGGGAGGTGCACGCCTACACGGGAGGACATAAGAGTGCTCAAAAACATTCTCGGTGCCACCAAGAAACCAATGCCAGGAGGTAGAGTTTAGAACATGTTCTGCCCTGTCCTGACCTGTGTCTGAGGGCAGAAGGAAGAAACAAGCAGCACTAACAGGTCTCATGCCAGCACCGTGGCCCCTACTTCGGCAGCATGCTGTCTGGCTTGCAGGGCAATAGCAGCAACACCTGCTACAGTTAAGAATGCAAATGAGTTTCTCTGCTGGTTTTAGTCACTCATAACTTGCCAAAATTTTCATCTTCAGAGCTGAAATCTTCTAGACTTGGCCCATATCCAATGGCGATTATTTTTTGAAAGAACATGGCAGAAGTGACTTAACCACTACAGAGCGCTTAGAATGGCATTCATCGCTATTACTCAAAAGTTCTGACAGACAGAATTAACCGGCTTTAAAGTCCACAAAGTTGAAGTCTGAGACTTAAAAAGCCAGAAGCATCTGCCAAGGGATTTCAGATGCGCACCTTTCAGCAAGTGTTTGTACACCTTTCAGTGCACAAAGGCTCCAAATTAGCACTAAACCTCAAGGATTCACTAAGATTAAGTTGAGGGAAGGAAGAAGGGCTAATGATCCTGTAACCAACTCCTATCTGGTAAAAATAGTATGCAGGGCATTTTGCCAACTCACTGCTAAATTAAACCGCACAGGCAGGTAGCATAAGAACTTGTACTCACATTTGTTGAAGTTTCCACAAGTTTCAGTAACGGCTCTAAGACCTTTCCTCTGAAGGCATCATTTCCCGAGCAGACGAGCAGATTCAACACCGAGCCCAAAGAAGGAAGACTTGCTCCTCGCTTCTCTCCTCGCCCGTGCCCTTAGCTGTACAGCTCTGTCCCCTTCCTTGCACCAGCTCCAGCGCTTGCTGGACCCACCTTGCACCCAACCAATTTGGCTCGCTAACCAACCTGGAAACTAGATGCTTTTATTTGCTGGGTTGTGACTTGAAAGAACTTGGAGAGGGACCTACTGAGCACCAGAGCAAGTAGAAGGTAAGCGGCAGGAACATGCACCTGGAAGAGGCACACTCTCAGTCTACTGGTGGCAGCAAGCTATTAGAGTGCTTCCCCCGCCTGCAGCATCTTCACTCCAAGTCTCTGCAAGCTGGAAATTTGTAAAGCACTCAAGCTCCTCTGCAGGGAAAATCCAGTCTTAACATACAAGAGCACAAATCCCTTTCTAGTGACCAGAATTAGAAAGACAGGTCTTTTCTTTGATGGGTCTAACTCACAGTATGTAAACAACTCTGCAACAAGAAGATGATATAATGGCACTACAGAAAAAGTTGCCCAGGTAAGTATAATGCTGCGGCATTTAGAGTCTGCAGGTGAAGCTTCCAGACTCCGAGATGTGAATACAGAGCCTCTTTACATTCAATCAATGCTCACTGTCATGAGTCTGACTTTTGTCAGTGGTATTCTTTTGGTATCTGGAAGAGGAGGGACAGAAAGAATTGCTTTAAGTCACAGGAAAAATAATCAGGTTTTCATCTGGGAAGACAGAAGAGGTGGGAAAGGGATGTGTTCTGAAGGTTTTTGCAAATTTCCCTTGCGTGAGGTTGCTAGCTCTACACTCTGAAGCAAGCTATTTATTAATTGCAGACAATGCATTCAAGAGGTTACAGCAAGTACAGGATAGGTGGGCAATGACTCCTGGTTGACTTGCATGCTCTCTCTCAGAGTCCTGAAATTTCTTCTCTACAGTGCATAAGGTCGTATGGGTATAAAACACAAGAGAAAAATGTAACTCATCTGATGAAGAAGCTACAGCATAGATACTGTAAGCTGGACAGTCTTTGCTACTGAATCAAAACTTCAACTTTTTTTTTTTTTTTTTGGTGATTATTCCCATTCTACAGTGGTCAAACCATACTTACAAACATAATGATGCCCATACACAAGGACCAAGTTAGCCATCTTTCCAAGGTAACTGACAAAAACAGAGAGAAGGGGGAAAGGTTGATAAATGCACTCTGTGCTGTTCACTCAACAGATGAGAGAGGAGACAGTGGAAGGCAGGCCAGCCACGTTCTCAAGGATATTCCACGTACACTGTTGCAGTGACCGTCAGATGTGCATCTCCACTAGCTTACAGCCCCCCGTGGCATCTGCCTAAGCAGAGACACTATACCATAGCGTTAAGCTGGGACTCCAGCACGCCCCGAGTCTGTGCAGCACAGCACCCCAAGATCAAGCAGAAAATACATGTTGCACTTTACTGAAACGCTGCCAAGTGCTACACGCTCCTTTTCTTTCTGCTACCGAGTTACTGGGAAACAGTAGCATTACTCAGCACACCATAGGAGCCCTCTGAGATTTGTCATCTTGCTTTATATGACTGCTATAACACTCTTCAAAAGAACACATCAAGAAACCTAGTTCAGTTCTTGCAGAGGCTGTAAGTTTGGCAAATGGTGTTGAAGGCAGCCTACGATGTATAGCATGCGCTCCAGCAAATCTGCCTATTTGTTCAGCTCACGCAGGTACCTGTGGCCACGCAGAGCCTTTGCTGACTTCCACGGCTTTCCCACACAGAGCAACTGGCAAGATCGTGACCTTGTTTTGCATAACGGCTTGATTCGGATAATCCCAAGAGTGCTCGCAGTCATTTAAATTGGTTGTAATATAAGGAATTTCAGACTGATTTTAATTCTAAAAAAGTTAGATTTGCACAGCGAAGCACAGTCAGAAAATTGTCAATGTAACACCTCCCCTTATACTCTTAACCACAGTCTCCTGCGCATATGCATTTTCACGCCGTTTTATGACACTTTTTTACATGCCCCCCCCCTTGCCCCAGTCCACAGGATGGCTGGGACTTGCTGAATGAGCAGCTATTCAGTATTTCTTTTTCCTTCCATTATTCATTGTGTGGCCTTACATCTTATTTATCATACACTAAGCCCCTCATTGAACAAGGCAGAAATCCTGCAATCAGAACAGCCTGTGAGCATTTAAAGACTGTATTGTAATTCTGGTATTTCCTGACTTCTGTGCATTTCGTTTCACTGTTACTTTAATCCATGTCTTTTGTGTTGAATTTCATTGCCTCTTTAAAAAAGAAAAGTGGATAAACAAAGAAATTCCTTCATGAGCAACACATTGACAGACAGCAATGGAGCATTTGTCTTTTATAAATGTGCAATTTAGAGCTGTGGAAATAATTGATTTCTTGGTTTGCGAGCAAATCAAAATAAAAGTTATTTTTGGGTTGCCCTAAAAGGCATGCAAAAAAGTCTAGTCTAAGTTAAAAAGCAAAAAGAGTCAGATGAAGCCCCCAAACTAATTTGTTTGGATGAACTGAAGTGTTGCACTGGGAATAGATTGCTCTGTTGTAGGATTTCTAACACTTTCAAAAATAAAGTTTTCATTCCTTTGATTTTTAAATAAACCCCCAAAGTTTTACTTTGATCATCTTTCTACTTCCTTGAAGTTAGCTCTTTCGCTTTTCTGCTCCACGCCCACCCCCAAAGATCTCATCACAATTTCAACTTGAGTTTGTGATCATTTCAACTGACTTAAAGTTGTATTTTTGTAAAAAGCTGTTCAGAAAAAGGGAGAAGGGAGGGTTGAGTTGCCCACCTCCTGCTTTAAAGCAATTGACTGGGCAGAATCCCCCACTGCTTCTGCTCTCACCTCTTTGTCATTATTTATAAACTAAGTGCACAAGTGTGGCTACACCTCAGAGTTAATAGCCTACAGGCCACGCGATGCAATGAATTAATGTGATTACACAGTGGGGTAGGGCTGGGGGCAGACAGGCAGCAAACCCACAAGATTCAGCCCCATTCCGACTATGCATGGTTGGTGGCTCTTTTGCAGGACCGGGGCTCGAAGTACACAATTACTCAGCAAAACAGGATATCGTTATTTATGTTGCCATAACCCATTAGCCGCAGCTAAGGTCCTGTTGTGCCAGCCACTCCACACGTAGAGACTCCCTGCCTAGAAACAGCCTGTGAGTTGCTCAGGGCAGATCAAGGCTGAGAGGGGAATCGGAGGCGCGGAGGATACCATCTGCCCAGAAGGACACAAATCCTCATTAACAGGTCCGGGACCCTCTGCCCAGGAGCCACTACCCAATTCTTTGAGCCACCTTAAGTGTGGAGGGAGATTTGACAAAAAAAAAAAAAAAAAAAAAAAGGAAAACACACCTTTGCTTTCTTGCATGCGTCAAGTACGCACAACTCCCATTTCACCTTTGCATGCTTATTTTTGAGGTCTACTAAAATGCTGAACAGCTGCTCAGAGAAGGTTGACTGCAGCTTCAATAAGTGCCTGGGAATAGCCACAGTTCTGCTGTTGTTTACACTGGCAGTGCCTCACCAAGATTTTCACAGGCATGTTTGTTCCCAGTGGCATAAGTCCCAGGGAAATTATAATTTCAGTGCACCTTAAAAAGTCAGAAACTAAATCCACTTGCAAAGCAGACAGCAAATGACAAGCTCTCATAGCCGTAAATGCAGACATTATTGCCATTTTTAGATGCGACGGGGGGAGCGTTTATCAGTTCCCCTCTAAACCCTGTGCAGAAGCAGACAAGGATGCTCAGTTTTCCTCCTAAAAATTGCCAGCACCTTAAAATAGAAATGCGTAAACGCAATCAGTTCTCTACGGTGCGTGGCAACGGGGAGCTAGATCCTGGGGAGAAGTCAACACCAACAGCGTTACTACTTCCATGCCTAGGTTGACATGTGTGATAGCTCAGATTTTTCTGCATCGTCTCCTGTCCCAGGCAGGTTTATTAGCCTGGGCAGAGAGCCGTGTGAGTGCCTGGGACCAGCTCAAGCCTGGAGCCAGCCTAGCTGCATTCGTACGGCATCGGAGGTATTAAGCTCTGTCAAACCTAAGCTGATCTGTGCAGATCCCATGTGGTTCCCCTTGCACCTAAGCAACCTGTTTTATCTACAGGCTGTGTTGTCTGGGAATGAATTATTCAGCATTAATCGATTTCTCTTTTTTTGCCAAAGAGAAATATCTTTTATTTACAGTTTATCCGAAACACTGAATTTTCTTTCCAAGATGCTCCACCACAGATACCTGCAAGTGCTTTTAGTCAATGTCATTTCATGCCTGTTCCTCCCTTATTTTCTTAGAATAATTAAAAGAATGAGATGTCAATAAAACATCAAAAATATTTTGAGGTAAAAATATTTCTTTTCTGAAAAAGCTGAAGCAGAAAATTTTGATTCTCCAATTTGAGGGAGGGGGGTTGGGGCTTAAATACTTCACAAATCACTTGGGTCAAACAGAATACTCATTTTTGCTGAATGAAGTACGCAACGAAAAATCTTATCCAGCTCCATTTGAAATTTAGCATTTAGAGTGAAAATACGTGTACAACTTCAGCTTTATGCATAGGTGCATGCTTCACCAACAATAAATTGAACAGAACAGGGCACAAAGACACTGTACTAAATTGCATACTGCAGCCTCCAATTTTGTACTTTCAGATATTTATGGGTAGCTGCAGAGTTGTGGGTGCGCTCATTTTTCACATGCAAATGGTCATTTGCACACCCAGATATGCCTGAAAAATTAAAGACTTGTTTGAGCACTGATGAAATACAACAACTCTATGTACTGAATAAAAGCAGTAAGGCACCACAGCAAAGGGAAGGAATACAGAAGCATTATGGGATAGGCAAGAAATATTTGAGAGAAGCTGAAAAGAGATGAAAATTTGCAAGAGCAACCCTGTGGGTTTGGAAATTCTCCCTCGGTTAGGAACAGCCTCAGAAATAGAGATAAGAAAAACAGCACAACCCAGCTGAAAATCTGCCCTTGGCTTCTCGCATGATCTCTTAAGATGAGGATGAACCTATGTGGTTGATTGAATGAACACCCTTAAACACATTATACCTTCATATTAATGAAACTACTGAAAATGAAACACTTGGAGGAACACATTTCAGTGCACCAGCACACAAGCAGCCACTCCCCTCCCATCCTGCAGGCTGGTTTAAGGAAAGAGCAACGGTCTCTACTCATTGTCAGTGAAACTACACTGATTTGTATCTGCTACGCTTACAGCCATAGATTTTGGCACTCATCTCTTCTCTCGTACCCCACAGGTTATGGAGAATTGGGTGTCAGGCTCCATGAAAGAAGCACTAGCACCCCAAAACACCCAGGTAGTACACTCGCCTTGCAGTTCTGTCAAGAAGTGAAAGACCAGCTGAAATGTGGGGCTTCTTCCCTCCCCACCTCCTTCTCCAGCTCATTCACACATACTCCCTCAAAACGCACACGCACAACCTTAGTTCCTTCCGCAAACGACACGACATCAAATTGACAGAGCTGTGACTATTTGACATCCAAGCTGATAACAGAACAGCACTTTTGAGCAACACTTTGAACAATAGGCAAGAAATGTGACTTCCATAAATGGGTGAATTTACAGCTTGCTGTTCAAGAAATAAATAAACCATTACCCACAAAGCATCATTTCTCTTTGAAGTATGTCACCTGTCACTAAAGGTTAAATAACTGTCAACCGCTCATGTGAGGCTGGCGGGGGTAGGTTGTAGCTTTGCAACTTCTTACAGCTTTAATGGGGACTGTGCATTTATAACCCTCCTGCTTTAAGGAACACGACATCACTGACTGTCAGCAGAGGGAAATGGATCACCTACTACGTGCCTGTTACCATCTCATTGTCTGTTATGATTTTACGGAGGAAACAGGTCAAAATATAGTAGGCAGCAATCAGCATGAAATAATGGGCCAACTGCTATGACTGACAGGACGAGACGCAAGAGACATGGGCTTCAGATTTGGGAGCCAACCGCTATAGGAAAAGCAAAGGTCTCCCTCTCTTTCCAAGATGTAGTCATACCATTAGTCTGTGCCTCTGTTCCCCATGCACGAACCAGGGGCAACAGACACCCATCGCTTTGATGCTCACAACACCCTACGGAACTAGGACAAAAGATTCATAGCTCAGACCACCTGGTAAAGGGAAAAGGGCCAGGTGAACGCAAGCACACAAAGAACACTAGGGAGACCACCAGTGAAGATTCAAGTCCCATGCAGACTCTGTTCACAGGCCACGGAAGGAGATGGCATCTTCTCTTTTCCCCCAGTCAGCAAAAAACCTGCCCCTAAAGTTTCAGTTGAAGGTTACTTCCCTCCCCCCCTTCCTGCCAGCTCTGGAAGGAAGAGACCAGTTTTAAACCCTGAACAACGTGCAGGAGATGACAGTAGGGCAGGGAGCTTACTGGTGGAATGGGAGTCATCAGAAAACATGCCACGCATTCAGATACTGTGCTGAAAAAGTACACTCTTCTAGAAATAAGAGACAGCACGTGGACTTGGTAGCCTGCCATTTCCCACTGAGTCTGGTAAGGACAAGGCACTGGGCAGAAATCACTTGCAAAGTCCCTCAGGCATTGGTGAGAAGTGATGGTAACCCTGTCAGACAGGCAAGCCTGCTTGCCTTCTCCCTTCTACAGGGAGCACACGTGGATTTTCAAAATGAGAAGTCATAATTACAGAAGGGAAGATAATTTCTATACTCGATACGGGCAGGGCTTTGTGCCTACGCAGGCACACAACTCTCTTGAGGCATGAGTACACGTGCGCTGTAGAAGTTCCCTCACCCTGTAGTTGGCTGACCATGCTCACAGGGTTCAGTCACCTGCCTCCCCAAAATCCTCCCACAAAATAAAAGACAGCAGGAAAAGTTAAAGCCTCATCTCTCAGCTGGATACTCATTAGTCCTACAAATATGGCAAAGTGGTCTGTTACTGCTCTTCTGTAGTACCTGTGATATTACCTTCTCAGGCTGAGAACCATTCAGAAATGGTTTTTCTGCCAAAGCTCAACAGCATTCCAGTTTTTACCCCGCAAGGCAGCGTCTCAGCAAGAGCTCCCTTCCCTCTCTGGAGGATGGGTACACAACCCAGAGAACCACTGGCCGTTCAAGTGCCTCCACTTGAGAGGGAGTTACTGGAGTCGAGGGTCTGACCTACAGATAACCACAGATTGACAACAAAGCCCCAAGAATATTGAGAAACAAACCTCTTTTTTTCAAACCTCTTCACTCAGCTGTTTTTCAAAGTGTCCATATGGCTAATCAGCATGAAGGGCTTGCTGTGAGAGCAAAAGGATTGCCAGCATCCCAGAAGCAGACAGACATTCAATAAGAGGAATAGCACTGTGCTACCTAGCAACTTCTGAATCCGTTTCCATCTCAAAACTGCATCTCCTTCTCCACTCCACCAAAACTGGAAGTAATGAAAGCTGTATTCCTGATGATACCGGGGGAAGGAAAGGGGAGTTTGTCCCGGTTTGCCAAAAGCACAAATCCCGTTTGCATGTTGCATTTAAAGTTTCACACTGGTTCTGAAACTCCATGCCCGCTCCTGACCCCTGTGCCTTTCCCCAGTCATCTAGGTCTAATGAAGTTGAATGAAAGCTGTTAGGGAAGAGGAGCATGATGCAAGAGCAAGCACAGGTTGTATAAATGCTCCATGACCCTTTCTTATCCAGTAAAACCAACCCTTGCCCTCAGGGCGAGTTCTCAACCTGCCAAGAGACCTCCACTGGGCTGGCAGCAAGAACTGCAGATGAACGCTGTCACGGAGGTTTGCCATCCTCTCCATCACCTATTTTATCTAGGAAGATTTCTAGCTGTATGTAGACAGTTGCAGCGCGGCATCACGAAGAGCAGCACTGTGTCTTTCTGAAGTCTCCTGTTCTTAACAGGAAGATTAGTAGTTAATATAGCTTCCCCTGAGGAGCCATCTATGAAGCTTTTAAGGAACCAGATAGAGGACCGGACACGAGAGGGGGCTCACAGACTGATTCTTTGTCATAAAACCTTTCTCAAGGTTTGTAGTGCTCTCGAGTTCAGACAAATTTAGACAGGACCCAAGTCATTCGCCCTTAAGGAGGCCAAGTAATAAATTATCCAAGCCACAGAGAGCATCACCCAAACACAGAGTTACAAGAATATTCTGTTCTCTATCACTTTTCACGGGCCAGTGGATGTGGCAGCACAAAAGCATGCATTGCGATGCAACAAGCTCTGTATCCTTAAAGAGATTTGTTCTCTTCCTTCGCAAACCCTTCCAGTACCACCCAGCTGGAAAGAAACATGCATGCAAGTATTTGGCACCTTTCCTCTCACTTGACAGCCAAGAGAAATCCAGAGGCCAGTTTCCCCAGTGCCCTGACAACCCTACAGGGATGGGATATTCATTTCTATTCCCATGCCAGATGACAAAGCTATAAATTGTGTTCAATCCTACCATCCCTTGTTTATCTACCATGACAGTCTTCTCTGGCTCTTGTGTGGCTAGGAGCCCAGAGGGCATGCATGACCTTTTTCAAGCTGTTCTAAGTTGTCATAAGCTCTTCTGCCCCCCTTCCTATTTTCCATCATTTTATTCATGCCCTGCCCTTCTCCCTCTCCCTCTATCACTCCAACATCCCTTTATTGCAATTCTCCTAGAACTTTATCTTCTCCTGTCTCCCCGTCCATGAATTACAGCCTCTCTTACTTTCCTCTCTTTTCCTCTTCTTGTTCCCTTTGATGGTGTCTCTTATTTCTCTCCGCCATTTGTTGAGCAGGCCAAGCTTTCACCCAGACACTCCATTAACCCAAGCCTCCTCTGACTTGCTGCAGTGCTGAGAACAGATGAAAACTAGGCTCTCCTCACTACCTCCTCCTTCCCCGCTTTCATTTATCTTTGCTCCCTCATGCTTTTTACCTCATCCCCTCTCTCTCCCCCCCTTCCCTCTTCAGGCACATCATTGTACCTGGTCCTCTCTTGATCTGCTGTCATTTTTTGAGCTTCCCGTTTCGCTCATCTTCCAATCCCCCATCAGCACTCTCTGAAAATTAAGGTCAGAGATTAGTCCTTTTCAGCTGCCCTAGTGCCGAGTCGAACCAAACATCACTTACATCCAGAAATTTCCTTTCAGGGCCACCTGGCAGGGTAAACTAAGACATCTTGCATTTCTTGCCAAGGCCCGAGTTGCTGAACTAGTAGAGAGACAGAATTATTTATAGGGATAGCTTATGGGGATGTTATTGAGATGATGGCTTAACACCTCAGAGCCAGCCCCTCCAATATTCCAGGTGGTAATGAATAAAAAAAGCGGGGGGGGGAACGGGAGACGTGACAAATCCTTTAGCTGGGATTTGGTTTCCAACAGCAACATTTGGCTAATTTTCCCTCTCACACAGATAAAAAGAAAGAAAAGGGTGCCAGAATCTTTGATCTTCAGGAATATGGGAAGCTGTATTTATGGTAAACATGAAAAACATCTGATGCTTTGACTTCCTAGTGTCAGAGCTGTTAATTTTTACACAACACTTAGGCAACGCACTAGTGAGCACTGAAACTTGCAGATTTGTATTTAGTTGTCTCATTACATAGCAAGACAGAGGAGAAAATGGACTCATACAAGACTCAGGAAAAGAGTTTGGGATTGCAATATCTCTGATAACTCTCATTGTGCAGCTGGCACAGGACCATTTTTCAAGTAGTAATGTGCACATGACAGGACATAAAAAGGCGATACAGGTGCAAGAAAAACAATGACCAGTTCTGCAGGAATATGTGTTCATACTGAAACAAGGCAATTCTGCCTTTACCAAAGCAACACTGACATCCACCACAGGAACATGGGAGGGTTAGAGAGTTTATTACAGTCCCCTGATGTGAGGAAAGACTGAGATGCTATGGGCATTCATGGCAGAAAAATCTGGGAACCATGGATGGAGAGAGAGCCCTTCATCCTATACTGAGCATGTCAAAAATTACATCTCTGCAGCAAGAGGCAGACAGTGAGCTTCATGGATGTAATTTCCAGAAAAGGAACAGGACTATGCATTAAGAACCTTAAACCATGGGCAAAAGGACTGGCTCAAGTCCAGCTTCTTAAAAATCTGTTTGGTCCTGGGTAGCAGTACTGACTGAAGCTTTCACCAGGGTTGGGTTTTCTCCTGCAAGAATTGTGGCACCCAAACAGCAGAGCTCACTTTGCAGCTCCTCTGTGGCATCATTTCAAGTAGCTACCTATGCAGTTACTTCCATAAAACAGAGGATAAAACCTTTTAATCACCTGATTTTGACACTTCTGGTTGAAAACAGCCAATGTGTTCAAACAGTGAATGAGGCAAAACAAACAGACACACACACACACAACAGTTTCCTAAGCTTTTTTTTTTGTTAAGGGACTAAAAGGCACGGTGCCAAAAATAAGACATATTGAAGCCTAGCTATCATACCAAATTGAGAAGCAGCTCAGAATTCCTAGCAAAAAGAATAGGATCATAACTCAACAGGCATTTCTGACGGCAAAACGTGGAGAAATGACAAAAAGGGAAATCAATGGGATATTGTATTGCCTGGCTATAAAGTATTCAAGAAGGATAGATTGGGGCCAAGTTTTCTTCTAGTATAACTCCAATGACTTCAGTAGAGTTATGGCAGTAAAGACACTGGTCCTTCAAGTCAGGGACCATTCGAGTAGCAATAGACCCAACTCCTGCAGTATCCAGTGACGTGACATCACTGCAGGCAGAGAGTCTTAGTTTAGCATCCGTCTTGACAAAAATACCAAGCTGTAAACATATTTTAAAGTTATAATACAAGCTTTCCGTTCAAAAAAAGGTATACATCCCCCAATGAAGGAAATCAAAGAGGAAAAGACATCTAATGTAACAGCTACCTGATCAGCCACAGCAAGACGAAAGTTAAGAAACAATTTCAGTTTAAGTGCTGCTTGAAACTGCCAGTGCTAGGGTACAATTGAAAATTGTTTTTCCATTAATTCAGACAAGTTAAAATAAAGGTAATTATCAACGAGCTAATGTATACCAGTGACCAGAATATCATCCAGTTCACATTCTTAAAACAGCAATCAGAACAAAATCTAAGAGTCTTTTAGATGCGTAAGGTACTATCACTTAATCAGAAATCAGCAAGGCAGAGTAAACACCAAACATTTCCATTATGCCTGAAGTGCAGTGTAGTGCCTGATAACTCTCAGACTATTTTTTCCTGTATGTGCTAAAGATTTGTAAAAATAAGTAATAAGGTGAAAAAAGTTTCAGTAGTAGTAAGACGCATCAAGTTCAAACTGTAGAACAAGACGACTCTTCCGAGGTCTCTGATCAAGCTGGGTGCACCCACAGCATAATAGCAGATCAATCCCCTGTTGACAAATGGAAGGTAACACACAGTAGAAAACAGTTTCAACTGTCCACACGCTAGCAGCTGCAAGCCAGTATTAATTGTGACCGCCCAGGGAAGAGGCCTGGGTGTCGCTGGGGACAGCTCAATGACACTCTGATCAATATGCACAGGCAGTAGAGAAGGGTGAGGGGAAGCAGAGGAAATGTGTGGTTGATGAATGTACCCAAGTACATTCTAGTACCGCCATATAAATTAGGGGTATGCTCTCATTTACAATGCTACATTCAGTTCCAGCCAACAATCCACCCCCCCAACCCCCCCAATGGTACCATACAGCTAAACCATCAGGGATCAAAACAACAGACAAACACAATTACTGCCTGCAAGAGGCCACAGATGCTTCCAAGGACAAAGTTAACTTTCATCCTAGTGGGGCAGATGCCTTTGCTATGGAAGATGACTTAGGGACTCCCTAAGGCCTCATCTTCAAAGGCAAGCTGAATCCTGAGTCATAACATCCCTAAAAAAAAATATATATATATACACTAAGTTCCCACACAAAGATGATCGAATAAGGAAGCCAAGTGATTCCAGCATTCATTAACAGGGTTTCAAACACAAGGAGTCAGCTGAGGCCTGATCACTGGCAGTGGGGTTACACAGCCTGCATTGACCCACAGAAGCAGTAAACCACCCCGTGCAGTGCATCTCTCTGCAGATCTTCATTCCTGTTTGAAGCACCAAGCACACCTTCGTATGAACCGGCCACGTGGGAGACGGCTTCTGCTTGGTTCAGCTAAGTTAAATCTGTCCAGTTTGTCAGCCTACATCTTCGCCAAAGCAGACTCCAGCAGTACAGCTTGGCCAGCGTGTGAAAAAAAAACAAAACACACAGGCACCTCGCACCCAGCCAACTGCCCGTGCTTGCCCCCGTCCTTCACAATTCCATATAGCAGAACTAGAGCACCACTAGCCCGCCCAAGGCCCTCCATTCACCCAACCTCATTTACCAGTTCATCTCAATAACTGTGAAGAAGGCTAGAAGAGCAAAGGAGGGGTTACACAACGTGCCGAGCTTGGCTGTATCTCAGTCAGATCTGGGGGTGACAGGAAGCCTGAACAGACCGTGAAATAAAGCTCTTCCTGTTCTTGAGATGGAGAAAGTTATTCCTCTCCACTTGACTCTGACAAGATTGGAAAGAAGGGGAAGAAAACGTCCTCTTTGGGACTGAAAATTATCTTTTGACCTCCGAAATGCAACACTTGTTTTCAGCGCTACTGCATCTTCTTTTTGCTTAGCGATATCCTCAGAAGCAAGTTTGCTGCCATAAAAGAAACTGCCGCAGCTGTAAATAGTGATGAACATTGAATATTCTTTACAATTTCTGGAAATCTCTTGTGTCACGCCTATGACTGCACTCTAATTATCCAATTAGGAAGCAGGAAGAAGAGCACATGGCTTATTGTGTCCAGCCAGATCTTGCGTACATCACTCAAACTGTGAATATCAAACAAATTGTTCACAAATTAGCAAGACCAAAATTATTCACAGAATTTCTTTGAATAATCTCAAATAGCCAATAAATTGAGTGAGGGCAAGAATGATGATCTGCTTATCAGCAATTCCAAAACATGAACAGGAAGCTGAGTTTGCCAGGCTTCTTCTGAAAGTTGTTTGAGTTTTCACCATAACAAGTATGTGAATTTGGCTGAGCACTGCAGACTACCTTTGAAGTTTAGTGAATAACAGGCTCAAAAATATGGTCAAAATTTAAAGACAGACAGAATGCTTCCAAAGCTGTTGTGATTTTTCACCCCCCCATTATCTATGAATTGTTTACCCAGTACTCCATGCATGTTATCACTGCTGACAACGTAGTCAAGTGCATGATACCAAAAAAGAAAATGGCCTGCTTGAGCAAGACAGACTGCGATTGCACACAACTTTTTAAAGTTTACTTTCTCTTCCTCCTCCGACAAATCCACCGACCTGTGAATTTCCCCAACCATTTTTTGTAAGCCCTTGAAGTTTATGGTTTTCCATTTTTGTCTTAACATTTTTGAGCCATTTTTAAAAATTTAGTATTTTCAAGAGAGGAGATTGAATATGCATTGAAGCCTTCAGTTTTTCTGAGGCTCTTATCTTAGATGAGCATCTAACAAAGTCCTGGGAAACTTTTAACTTTATGCACTCTTTTCACCAGTTTGTCAGGAATCTATTCACAGTATTTCCCCCCACCTCTTATACACTTCGAAGAGGAAAAGTTATTTCTGCAGGAATTAACTTTTACTGGAAGGAGATCCAAGGGAAAGCGCTAATAAAAAACTGCTTCTCTTCTTTTTCTGGGATATGAGACAGACAGAAGTTCATGACAAAGCCCTCTGATGACTAATTCCTTTTGTTGCAATAAATGCTGACAGCTCTCTACCCCCACACAGACACACACTTGATTTCATTAGATACTGCTCAAATGCATGTTCTGAGCATTTCAGAAGAGATTGTATGCCCTGGCTGACAGGCAATATGGGAGAAGACAGAGCATTTCGCTGGTCACACACACAAAGCTGCTTTTCTGTAGTAGAGACAGAGTACATGATACCATGACTGTTCCCAGTACAATTTCACTACCACTAATTGCTTGGTCAGCTCCTACTGACTATAAAAAAAAAAAAGCATGGATACCACCCGCCAATGCCACTTTTCCCTGCATGCGTGTACTCACACCCAGACTATGATGGTGCATTCCCCATTTACTCAAACTTATACAGATGTACAAGCCTATCTTGCACATCAAAACGCGCACCTCAAATCATAGCATAACGCTTATTCTATCCTAGTGATTAAAACACGGCCCACTCTGTTAAATAGGTATGCAATTTTTATAGATGACCAGGTCATATGTGATTTTGTCTCCTCTCTCGCCACCCTCGTATGTACATTTTTCAAAGTCTGCCTTGAAACCACTAAAAGGGATCTCATCTTTAAAGAATGAGGGCTCATCACTTTCTGATAATTAAGCGTCTTTAAGGGGTCTCAAGGTGGGCAAGCAGGCTCACGGAATGGCCCATAATCACTAGTCACCGCTAAAAACCTTGCCTATATTATATGAAACATGAAATAGCTAGGAATACAAGGAATACAACTAGGAATTTTCAACCCATAAAGCCTTCTTTGTGCAAGTGAGAAGCCTCAGAAGTGCTTTGAAAGGCTTGAAGGAAAAGAAATGATTTTAACAAAAGAACAAAAAAAGAAAACTTGAAAGAGAACAGAAGTTCTGAAGTGTGTGGGGGTGGGAGAAGTCTTCAGTGTTAGGAACACCAAAGAGATCTCTAACTCAAAGCTACCAGAATAGCTTAAACAAGCCAAGGTGGCTGCGGCTTGATATTCTTACTTCGGCAGCGACTGTAGTTTGTTGCCCAGGGGACTGCACTGTGGATCTAACTGGACTGTGGTTTAATTTGCAGAGGACCTAAAGGATGGTTGCTCCCTATATCCCAACAAGAGCAGTTCAGCCTCCAGGAGGCTACAGAGCTGTGCTTTCATGCCGTAGCTTGCTGGCAAGGAAACCACAGCCTACCTCTTCTAATTAGCGCCGAGCACCAGCAAAGGGACACAGACAAGAGGGCCCAAGTTTGCTACGCAGGAGCTGCGCTCTGCCAGCAGAACAGCTCGCGGATGACCACCGAAGGGCTGAGATGAGAAAGGGGCCTGCAGCCCCTTCACTGCGACAGCACCATGGCTTGAAATTCCAATCTCCTCCTGCTCCCCTGGGGTAGTTTATGAGCCATTTTGGTTAGTGAACATTGGCTCCTAAAATTAATGAGCGTGTCTGTTTTCAACATACGGTCAATTGCTGATTGTTCTGATCTGGTGAGCTAGGCTGATGAATACATACCACCCACAGATAAAGAAAGAGCTGGGCTTTCCTGCCGCATGTTGAGAAAAGGAAAGAGGAAAAAGAAACAGCAGCAAAAAAAACCAAGACAAATGCCGAAGGTACACCAGGGTGACTCTGCACCCAAAAATACACTTAACAGGGACCTGCCTTCTGCTGCAGCTGAGGTTTTACTGAACACTTAAATCTGGTCATTCTCTTTTTTTCTGTAGCCAACAACAGACCCCAGGTCCTATAGCCCTGGCCTTAACCGAGTGCCAAGTCACAGCCACAAAAAGGCATCTCCTCCTCACTCTGCTCACTCACGGGAATAGGTAACAAGATCACATTCTCTCACACTGGTCAACTTGTCCTCTCTTACAGTAACACCCAGCCACAGCTTCTGCATCTACTTCATGCTGTCACTTCAGGCCAACGCGTACTCAGCTACCCAGTTCCCCAGGGAAGCGGCTCAGCACAGCTGGAGGCAGACACGCACACGGCTACTTCACAAAGTGACCGCATGCACTACCTGCACGATCATGTTAGACAGCAGGTGCAGCTAGTCAACCCAAAATGTCAAGTAATAAAAGTTCTGATTAAGAATAAAATAAAAGAAAAAGGCTAAACACCCCTTGCCAGTCATAAGACATGCTGCCCGCCAGCAAATTAAAATTTTTATGCCACTGCATACACTGCATGTGCCTACTATCTACAGCCATGTGTTCACCTCATGAAAAATACATGAAGATCTAAGTGGCATTAATAGTGTTTATAAGCCCATCACCTGGACAGATATTCCCTTCATGGTTCTAACAAAATAACACAGAGAAAGACACAGAGACCATAACCTTCTTGAAAGAACGAATCCTAACTGTATTCCTGAACCCCCCCGACCCAAATTCTTGATGTCCCAAAATGAAAAGAAAATACACTCTGCCGGAACCGACATACTAAAGAGAAAGCATCTGCCAACCTTGTTATACCCCTGTCTCGTATACATCAGGCTGGGCTCTCAGGAGTGAGGAGATGAACGGGAACGGGAACTGGGAGCAGGAGGCAGCTGGTCAAAGAGGAGAGAAAGGAAAAGCAGATAGCATGTGAGGGTGGTGGGGCAGGAGACAAACAGGAGAGATGGAAAAACAGAGAGCAAGAGGGAAAGTTAAAGGGAGGTAAAGGAGAGACTGTTTGATCGATCGCCAAGTCTGTATTAACTCAGTCACAGGGCTCTGATGATCTCTAAGTGGACTGAGCTCTGCTCTCGTGGTTTATGATACCAGCAGAACCATTTGATTGAATTACGGTTCTTCAATTGATCGCTCCATATCAGTAATCTTTGACTCCTCTACTCACCAGCCAGCTCCTCTCACAAAGGCAAGCTTTGATGGCAAGGAATGCTTTCCTGACATTTTTTATCTGGAGCAAATCAGTATAAAAGTTGAATTGCTTTTGTTGACATTTCACAGGGAGAGCAACACAGCAGGTACCACTGCCAGTCCTTGATAGCAATGAAAGGGCAGCTAAGAAGAGACAAACACACTTTGGTATACAACGTGCAACCCTTTGAACTTGGGAGAGATGAAGGCTACTTCCAGATAAAACATGCCTGCATCCTCACGCCACACATCCATTCTTTTCAAGCTATCCCGCTCACATCCACCTTTACTGAGCAAGCATTGGTGCTCCCAAAAGTCGCTGCCCTTTTTGCATTTTACCGAGGGGCAAAGACATGCCAGCCTCACTGTTTGGTAAGGACAGAACAGAACACGTTGCTGCAGAGCACAGAAAGCCACCACAGGCAGGACCCCATTGTGTTAGGTGCTGCACAAAGAGGAACGGCTTCTGCCTGAGGGATTTAATATCCATACACAAATTCAGAGCTAAAAGGTAGACATAGAGATGGTAAACTACACAGAAGCAAAAAGAACATTTTGAGCAGTTTGACACACACTGGTCTGGATGAAATGCCAATCTAAAAAAAAACCCAATTAAACCTTACACTCAAACAGGAACTGATCTGAACTGTTACTTTAAGTTCAGAGCTAAACATTTAACTTTCTTGCATTTCTGCCTAGCATACTTCTAGCCTTACTTCTGAGCATTCAGGTTTGGGCCTTTGCTTTTGAAAGCACCACAATAGGAGAAAATTTTGGCAGAGATTTGAAAGGAAAAACAGTGTCAATTCTGCCCACTTTTATAGGGAACTCTTAATTTCTCTCCTTTCCAGAGGAAAGGATCAAAGCACAAGGGAAAAACATTAAGTCATGTATCAACACTGCAAATGAGGAATGAAAAAGAAGAGAGACTGCTTCACCTGCAGCAGGGACTTCAAACTGTCTGAAGCCAGCAGCTCTGAACTGACAGAGCAGGGACAGTGGGCAAGATGAGCAGAGTGTACTAGACATCAACTCTTCACCTTATACACCGACCCTTGGTGGTTACAGAGTAGCAGAAGCTAGAACAACCTCATTGTTCTCAGTTAATCTAAGCCAGGCTAACCTTAGGCCGTTTTCAACTACTTTTGGCCCATTACCTTGCCATTCTTCCAAATCTAATAAACATAATATTTTATCAGGCTGGAACATTGACCTTGCTGTATGTGTCTCCATTCCTAATAGTCAACAAGTGGGCAGACAGAAAGAGGACTTTAAAAAAAACCCTGAAGCTTATAATGACAATTCCCCAAACCAGGGTCAAATCTTGAGCAATGACAGGTATCAGAGGGCAGATCAGGCACAGGACACTTCTTTAGACTTGGATCTGTAGCAAAGCAACTGTACCCTGAGGCAAATACATCGCTTCACTAGAAGTCTGCGGCACCTTGAGAAAGAGACACACACCCACAGCTAATATATTTCTAACTTCAGTAACTATCTCCTTTTTGGAACTGCCAAGACAAGTGATGCATCGATTTTCCTACAGCTCACCCTGCATGATTGGTATCAAGGCTGTGTAGGCGTCTGGTGAAGTGTTCACAAATTTCTCTGAAAAAGTAAAGACAAAGAAATCCACAACTGCAATCAAATCCGAGATGCTGAGACCAGTATGAAAACTTCTCTGTAAGGCAGGCGCATTCTACGCAGCCAGAATTGAAGCTGAGCCATTACTGAAATCTCATCCAAGACCTTTGCAGAAAGCACCTACAATATTATCTGCATGTACTTGGAAGGTAACCTTTGCGGAGGCAGCAATGGCAGGGCAAGCAAAATTTGCATTTTAGAACTAGATAGAGAACCAGGCTGCACAGACATGATGAAAAGGAAAAAAAAAAATCTATAGCTGGCCATTAAGATCACTACTGTAGCATGGGACAGGTGTCATTTGGGGGGGGGGGGGGGTCATCAATGACTGACATTTTCTGTCAAGGCTTGAGGCTGCAACTGCATCCAATTTGGCTGATCAAGTGCTATCAGCTCCAGCCTTCTACATCACACCTGTATTTTGCTCACTGGATTTAAAAACATACATGACATAGCTCTGAAGACATAGACAAGAGACACAGGTGTCCCACCATGGGCTTACATTAGGCTCCTGCTCCAACAACCACCCCTTTCCCCCTCCCCTTCTCTTCCCCAGGGAAACTTGCCTCTCTTACTTATGGAGCGAGCTGCCCAAGGGGAAAAACACAAATTTAGAAACTGCCACCCACGGGTATTAACTAATTTATCTCCCAGAGGTAGAACCGCACCTTATAGGACATTTGGCAAATGCCATCGTCACTGGAGAAAATCCAGGCCCGGGGGAATTGCTTACAACCACAGCAGAAGTCTGTATGAGTAGAACCCAGGTCCTGTATCTTCTAAATCAGAGCTGTTTCTTCTACCTTATTGGCACAGTCTCCCAACATATTCCTCCTCCCCTCCGATGTTAAGATATAGCAGTTTTATGGTGTGTGCAGATGCTGAATTTTTTGCATATAAAGTTTATCATCTAATCACTCACTCATGGAATAAAGTGCCAAGTAACATTTGAGTAATCAGACTGAATGCATAAATATCCCATAGTTACACAGTTGTTACAGCATATCATTTCTTAGTTAGTTTTCTGCTTTTACAGCCCTCATCAGTAGTGACTTCAATCCCCTCCTAAACATTAAATGATCTCGGGCGGGGGAGGAAGAAGGAAACACTGTTCTTCCCACTAGAGAGGAGAACAGCAGGTAGAGATGAAGGCGATGAGCAACCATTACTTCCTTGGACCCCTCAGGATGCGAATTCCCCACAACCCCCTCATGGCCCCAAAGACACGGACCCCAACCGCTCGCGCTCCCACCACACGGCCTTCTCCCCTTTGCATTTTGGAAGGTAGCCCAGTTTAACAATAGGTCCCAGAGCCAGCAGCCACCCTTCTCTGTGGTGCAACAAGCCTTTGCAGAAACCCCACTTCCAGGCCTTGCTCCCCTGGCATGGGTCACATTTAGGAAATTTAAGGGTCTTACCGCTGGTAGGGCAAGGCTGTTGCCTTTGGTGAGGTCTGGTGCCGTCTTCAGTTTCTGCGTACAGCAGCTCGGAGTGTTACAGCGCACCCGTAAAATTATTCCCCCTCTCACACAGAATACAACTAGTCTAAGCCTAAGAATGAACAAATAGTAAAGAAGATTCCCCTACCAAATGCGACTATTTTAGTATCTACTTCCCTTCCTAAGCCTGATGAAAACGCAGAATTTGGGTTTGTATAAAAAGGGAACATTTTGAAAGCTTCAAATCAGCATGATAAATTATTTAACACTTGAAAATAGAAGTTAAATGTTTACACCTTCTTGAATCACGCACTTTGCTTCAATTTCTTGAACCAGTTGCCCCTTCCTACCCCCAAAACAGCCATGCTCCAAGAAGATACTGTGGTTTTGCAAGGGGGATTTAATAAGTCTATTCACTTTGTCATTGTCCTCTATATACCAGATTATTGAGCTCCAGTTCGCGTCCCCTGATGCAACGTGGCTGTTTGACCAGCAATACACCATCGTTTCAACCAGAAGAGACACAGCATGTCGTGGGAAACACAAGCCCCAGGAATCCTGTCTGCTTTGTATGGGTGGGGGCAACAGGAACACATTTTCAGTGGAAACTTTCTGGTCAGCTCAATCAGTAATTCCAAAGGAAGATAAATACAAACATTTGTTGTTTATGGAGGAAAAATCCCTCATGCACGAGAGGAATACTGACAACAGCTCCTTGACCAGTAAACACAAATTTAACAGAGCAAGACAACAACTTGAACTCCAGAGACATCGTTATGGAGGTGGTGCTCATATTGAAGTGAACAGAGATGCTCTGAATACTTTAATGTTTCAGAGGGACTTGGCTCATTTCTGATAGGGCATGAACTCCCAATAATCTGGCAGCTTAGAGATCATTCATACTCCAGTTGCTTTCTAGTATATTAGTCTCACACATGCATATTCTGAATCAGACTTTTGCCTGGTAAAGACCCTGTTAGCTCATCATACTTTTTCTGGCATTCAAAAAAACCAATTAAAAGGCAGATGAACGAGAGAATGGGCAAGAAGGATGCAAGAAAATAGGATAGATGAGGACTACGACAGCTGCAGTCACTTTGAACGTCTTCAGGCTTCCAATACCGAGAACTAAGCAAATCACAAGGAGCTATGAACCAGGGAGAAGGTGGCTTCATAGTGTCCAACATTAGAAACCCCTGCTAGTAAGCTCTGTCAGATGCAGACAGACCTAGCATATCTAGCAGCACTAGCAAGAGGTTATCGGCACCTGGCACCTACCACTGCAAGCACTTTCTCATGTGAAACATAAGCAGCACCACCAGCTAATTCCCACTGGGACTAGGTATCATGCTGTCCCCCATAGGGAAAACACACTCTGATAAATTAGCTAAAAACACTGAGATTTGCTGGTTCCATGGAAAACACTGAAATATGAGCTGCCTACAAAATTTAAATAGGCCACATAAATAGGTCCTCGCGTCTCAGGCGCAGGAGATGCACAAATGACTTCCAGCCCTAACAGCCAGGCAGGGATGCGGGCGCTGCTCTCCTCTTCCCATTGTCCAGCAGGAGCACAGAATCAAGCAAGCATATTATAACTCACAGCAGTTCTGCAAAGCTAGCAGCAAGGGAGAGGGCAGCACACCTGAAGTACTCTTTACTCTCATCAGTTCTGAAGTGGCCTGGGAGTAGCTGATTGCAGTCACAGTCTCCTGCTGAGCTAGATAGATACTACAGAAGGCAGTTTCCAGCTGGATTGGGGTAAAATATAGTAACTTTGGCCACAAAGCATGAAGGCTTAGAAAAACAGATGAATTCTGGGGCAGCAGAATGATGGACCACGTTTCTGTGTTCAAATCAAAGTTTAGACTACAACCCAGGGCACTATATTTATACACAGATGGGCCTAAGCAGGTGCGCCCTCTGAGCAGCTCTTATATGAATAAGGCACACCAATCAATGGCTTAAGCTCAGGCTTCCCCAAAGCATTCTTTATTTTTTTTTTTTTAAATTTTAAACCCCCTTCATCTCCCATTCAATCCATATCAGGAGAGAAACAGAGTAAATCACCATCAATTTTAACTGTTAGCTCTTACTGGAAACATCCCATTCCTGTAACAACTGAACATCTATCTGCTTAAGCATCTCAGGGCTCAGACCTCCAGTCGCATTTAGCTGGGGGGGAACTGCATCACTATTCTAAATTCAGACAAGGCCAAGATCAACCATGACTTTTTCAGAAGGCTTCTGCAGACCTTCTTACTGCTCCCTTGCTGCTGAAGGACCAAAAAAAGCCGGTAAGCAAACACTAACCATCTCCTTATATCAGAGTGGCCTTTAGGAATCAAGAATATTTCAAAAAAGTAGATATAGGTGGAAAAGAAATATACATACTTCTAGCTTATTAAATATTCAGTACAATTTCCATACAGGCTTTCATATGCAGAAATGGCTTTAAAGTTCCTTACAGAAATCCTATTACTGCTTAGTATCTCCAAGGTCTGGCTAGCACAGTACATTTCTTTCATTCATAAAGGACTTGTTGTTGATGCTTTAGAGAGCGTCTGCAAAAAGCTGTTCAGGGTTTTTGACATTCCAAGTTACCAGCCTGGCAAAACAAATCGCTGTCTTTCACATAGCCCCATCTTCATTTGACAGGGCCCTTGAAGACAGCAGGCAGAGACCTGAGCTAAGATGCCTGGATCCATCATCTCCCTCCTGTTTGTTCTCCCCATGCCTCCCCAAGAAGTTAGAATAAAGCATTCCCATGGGGACACTACAGTGAAAAGCAACTCCTTTCCTTGACCAGGTCAGCAGCAGCGTTACACGAGGTTGCAAGCTCTTGTCCATCAGACAATGCTTATAAATAGCACAGGGACAGTACTGTCCCTCCATTTTTAATAACAATTGCAGAAATCTCACTGAACGACTCCAGAAGGATGGAAAGGGAGGAGGATCGTCCCTCTGAAACGCTTCTTTAGACATACCTGGCCACATTAAGAATAAGCAGCTCAAAAGACATGTAATTTAACATTAAAGGGGGGGAAAAAAAATATATATATACCAACAAAACCCCAAGGGAGTGCTCTGAGTAGCAGAACTAATGAAGCCTCATTTTCTACAGATTTGCATCTCATGATTGATTGACTTCGGTGCATAAGGAAGAGAAAGCACCAGCTAAAACTTTGCCTGCCCTTGGGGCATTTATAACAACTCACTCCTGTGGATTTTTGCATCTATTAAGGTTTGAGTTCATGCTGTGGAGTCTCCTACACTGGGGAAATCAGAAGGCCCTATGGGAAGCAATTTCACTCAGCTTAGCCCTCACTGCAAAGGAAGGCCATGCAAGTACAGTGGCAGAGACCAAAAGGTGCCATTAATTTGCTGACATCTGGTAATTTAAGAGAGCCCGAGTCTATAGACAACTTCATCTTGCCTGGGCCAGACTGAATTGGAGCCCAGAGGAAATTATAATTTTGTTTTGTCATGGGGCATGGAAATAGAAACCTTTATGACCAAACAGGTTTGTCAGGTACCCATAGGCACTATTTACATGGAAGTTTTTGCCTAAGCATTTGATGTTGAAATAGCATTTTACAGCTGAGACACAGCACTGACAATCCCCATGTTTTCTTAGCCATGTGTTTGGAGCAGCCTGGGTGGTAGGAGAAGCATTGAGTCCTAAAGTCTCTCAAGCAGCATGGCTGCAAGAAGGGAGAAACCTCAAACTAGAGGCCAAATGCTGAAAACGGAGGCCCTACCAAGCTACCGAAAGCTCCCAGAAGGAATCGGCAGCACAGGCTTAAGCAGAATTACAGCTTCTCCTTCTGACAAGCGCGCAAAAGACCTGCCAGCACTGGTCATTCATAACCACCGCGAGCACACCACTGCTGGGACCGCACTGAACGCCAACAGCTCAACGGAGTGTCATCGCTTCAGGTTGAGCAACCACTTCCCTGGCACCCGGGAGTCCCGCGTTCGTTGTGCCTGAAGCAATTTTACAGGAGACGGCAACAAAGTAATTAAACTCTGAATCCTCTCGAAATAGAAGGCTGCACTTGTCATTGCTGAGTCCCTCCTGCTAACAGGGAGCACCTTGATGACGAGTGACATCACATGGGCTCAAGGTGATAAACCAGCCTTTTCCCCAAATTAATATCCTGCTGCACCATCCAGGAGAGAGACCCCTTTCATTCTTCAAGTGCTCTGCTTAAACATTAGGTAATTAAGTTTCTTACTCTGAATCTTAAGCCAACACTGCAGCGGGACAAGAGACGAGCGATGAGGCTTACATTTTAGACTTTCCCAAACAATCAATGCCACTAAACTTTTGCACCCTGTAAATAGATCTGCTAGGTAATCAAAATACTGTATGTAAAGAGGAAGGTTTACGAGTGCTAAGCTTCCACGTCTGTCAAATCCTTCAAAACCCTGGCAGTCCTGCTTCCCAGCTAAAGCAATCCTGTGTACATAAACCCATTCCTGTCCTATTCTCTCCTTTCAGTATGACTCTCACACCACTTATCAACCCATCAATCCCCAAAATTGGGAGGTTGCTCCATGCCACATCACAAAACCTATGACCATTTGTTTTACTGTAGCAATGAGCTTCATCAACATTAGTGCCTGATTTTATGCCAAGCTGTACAAACACACAGCAGATACTTCCTGCCCAGATCACGTAACCATATAAATACACATGATAAGGGATGGTGGTATTACATGCCTCCACAGAAGGCGAATGAGAAAAATCCCGTAAACTATCCACAATCACTCAGGTAGTCTGTGGGACAGCTTTAAAATTGCTCTCTTTAGTTCCAGCCCAGTGCCTTGAACAATTAATCCTTGCTGAACCTGCCCCTCTCAGTTCACAGAAGAGTACCTCTACTACCAAGAGTATCTGTACTACTACAAAAGAGCACCTCTACTACCATGCCAGCCAGTCAGCAATATCATCCCTTTTTTTATGCTTTATTCCCCAGCCCCTTTTACGTGCATATGTAGTAAGTTTTCATGCAAGACTTCCTTACTGCCAAATGTTACGTGCAATATGGAGCTATGTAAAACAAATACTGTTCGTACTTATAAGAAAAGAGATTGATAGACAGGCAGCCCTCAAAAGCTGAGCAGGTTAAGTGGAGCCACTACATTCTGAAAGTGAAGGGTGAGACCAGCATGACTACGACAGTCAGGCAAAAATTTAGGTAATAATTCAGAGCTTATATCACAATTACTTATGCAAAAACAAACAGTAAAAGAATATGCGATTCAATATAATGCACGTGAGAGAAGAGGAATGTTAAGTGCTTGATATACACACACACATTCTTAAATCATAAATGTGAAATTAAACAAGTAGCTCTGTGAGCCATAGAGCTAATGAAAACCTTTTTCCTACAGCTGTGCGTCTCATGGCTGGGCAGCTTCTATGGCTGAGAAGGTGGGAATGCCAAGCAAAGCTTCCTCCGCAGTAGAGACGTTCCCAGGGCTTTCGCCTGGATAAACTTTGTGGGGTCTAATAAAGAGCTGGCCTCACGCTACACTGTCCCCCTCAGTCAGATGAAACCAAAGTGCTGTCATCTCCTATACTCAGATACTTACTTTTCAGAAATCGCTTCTCTTAAAGGCCCTGCTGTCTCAAATAGCTGGCAGGACCTAGAGCCACGATGGGAGGGAGAGAATATAAAGGAGCACGCACAAAGACCACAACTGTTTTGGTTTTCTCTCCTTCCCTTATTTCAGTAGCAAGGTGACTGCTCTACCAGCGCACGGCTGGTAGTAATGACAAGCACCACTACAGATGACATACTAAACCCTGCTTGCTCCAATTATGCAAGCAGGAGCATACCAATCTGTATTTAAGTACAGCCCTTGCGCTCTGACAGTTCACTAATGGGGAACAGCAGCAGCTGGTCAGTTTATAGCAGTCAGAAAGCGGTACCAGAAGGACCCATGACCGTTAGCTAGGCAGAGAAGAGCAGGATGGGCATGCTTTCTCTTCTTCCCCAATCTGCCAGATTGCACAACTGTGTGATTAACCTTTAGTCCAGCGATCATCAGGTCTTTCAACATCAGAATGAAAGAAAAACCTGTTTCCAGATGTTATTGTAGTAAGCGCAACGTGCACGTACTGGGATCAGAGCAAGTCGCAAAGAATAGTTGCTACATTTCCTTTATCATCTGCTTTGTAAGACATAAAAAGCAAAAATAACAGATTCCATAACCTGAAAAACTTCCATAAAGCGACATGCTTACGTCTCAGAGCATTGCCAGAAAGCCTGCAGCCCACCAGGTTTCAGGAGAGAGGCTTGCTAGCCAGACCTTCTGCACAGGAGCAGGCGTATAAACTGGCAGATGCAGCCGGCACCGCGCGTTCGGGGTGCTAGTCCCAATCCTACTGTGAGCACATTAAGCAAGTCGTTTTACCTTTCTGTCTCAGTTTCTTTATCTGTGAAATGGAAATGCCGATACTAAAGTAGAGGAATTCAAATGAAGGAGTACATTCAGGCAGGCTCTAAAACGCAACTGCACTGATTGTCAGAGACCTGAGACAGCCCAAAATAGCTGCAAGAATATTTCACCGACATCCTTATTAGACTCTAGTTTTTCCCAGAGGTGAGAGATACTAACAATCCAGTATCTCTGGCAGGTTTAGTCCAACATGTTAGAGGGAACTGAAGTCAGCCAAGGCCAGGCTGCCACCATCAGTGACCTAAGTCATTCCCCTCACAATTTAACATTCGTTTTAAGAATGACTCGGAGTACCTGCCCCAGATAATTTTAGCAGGCATGCTTCTTCAGAAGCTCACTCCTCAAACAGCGAGAAAACTTTCTAATTCACAATCTTATTCTAGTCATAAACCAGTTCATCCCCTTCTTTTCTTGTGCCAACACTGTTCTTCAGCTTAAATAGCCCTTTTCCCTTCCTGCTCTATTTTGGCTCAGTGTATTTACAGAAGTCAATTGCATCCCTTCTGTGTCTTGATTTTAGCAGGCCAAACAAACCTACCCTCTGCCGAGTCCCTGTTCGTGCCAAGGGCTCTCTCTGAATCCCGAGAGGCAGGCCTGTAGCAGAACTGACCCTGCCTTTCTGCCATTACAATCCTGGTACTTATTAGGCTTTTTTTTTTTTCAGGAGGACATGGTGAATGGGTGCCTCAATTGCCAGAGTAAAACAGCACATGAAACAGGAGGTCACAGAAGTGCGGCGTCCTTTACAGAGTATGCTACTGTGCATTATTCTTTCCATTGCAAAAGAGGCAGCCAGGACACAGAGAACATTTCTCCTTGCATAAAAACACCATGGCAGAGGACTTGGGTGCACAGGAGCTGCAAAACCCCAGCCAGGCCAAGGATCCCACATGAGCTACATCCAATGGAAACAGAGGCAAACTCGCCAGCGCTCCAGCCTGTGTGTTCAAACACTGGCTGAGAAACCTAGATTATCTTCATAGCTACCTCAAGTCCCTGACATATATACATTTCTTAGGACAGATTACCTTTAGACATAAAAACGGGGGGAGGTCAGGGGGAGAAGAAACAGTAAACACTGAGTTTAGGAACTGTATCATGGAGAAAAAGAGGGGAGACCCACAAAGAGCACGCCTGCTTTCTGCTTATACCAGCAGGTGCTACCACATTCACAGCAAGGGCCAAGTCCAAAGTCCTCGGCTTCAGGTTTGCCCTCTCCCCTGTGGCTACACCAGTCACATCCCACAACATCTGCCACTGTGTTAATGGCAGCAGCCACAGCACGTAATGAGCCCCCGCACGCCTGCACAGCTCTGGGAAGCAGCTGGCAAGTACCCTCACCCACCCACAAGCTCTACATCTCCATCCATCCATCCATCCTTCCAGCAAGGGCTTGGCCCCATCACAGTACCACCACCCCTCCCGATTTTCAGCTCCTCCTTTCCACCCTCTTTAGGTGGGACTCACGGTGCAGCACCCACCGCCTCTCTGCTCCCAGGAATTCCAGCTTCGCAGCATCACGTCTCTAACAACTACGGCACATGGGAACCGCGAGACACGAGTACTTTCTTCACAGAGGTCTTGCCACACCAGCTGACTCTCTCAGGTGGCCTGCTTCACTAGGGTATCAGAAAAGGATGTGTGAGCATCCCAGGCAAGCAATTATAGGATGACTAGTCCATGTTAAAAAAGTTTCTTCCTAATCCTGTCAGATGCTGCTTGCCTTAAGCCCTGAAGCTCTAAGATATATTGATCACCATCTCCTTTTATCCTGCACAACAGAGCTGCATTTATTCTCAAATTCCTTGGCTATCCCTAATCCCGCTCACTTGACAACCTGAGCAATCTCTGGTGGCACCAACTTCTGCTGCCCTATTTAGGAGGAGTGTGCATATGTATTTCTCCATTTCAGGCAACTTCTAGCTTGTCAGGAAAAAATGGACAGAACATTTGACCCAGCAGACTCTGCTCCGTGCCAGAGTTCATCCGATGCCTGTGTGCGCACAAGCCAGCAACACCTGCAAGAGGTAAGGCTTTGCTGACCCTCAGAATTACTAGAAAAATCCCATCCAAGTTTCTTGAGGTGTGCCAGATGCTACTGAAGGGAGCGGCAGGGGCAGCAAAAGGGCTGATCTTAACAAGCAGAGACCAGCTTACACTTTTTTCACCTGTGCTAAGACCACTGTTGTTTAGGAAACTCAGAGAAGTGAAGTTATCTAGGAGGACTTCAGCTCATATCTTCCACAAGAGAAGGTTAGTTACCACCAGAATACTCTGCACACTACCAGCCTGAGCCTCACATTTTCCATCCTCAGCAAGGCACCGAAGCCAATATAATATAATTCTGAGTAAGAAAACCCCACCCCAACCCTTTTAACTTCACAACCTAAATACACATGTTCAGCTTTCAATTTCTAACCCTCTTTCCATAAAGCCAAAGTAAGATAGTAATTATCTCCCATGCACGCGTAATTATTCACACAGTACTGTTCTGCACCAGTCACCATTTTTCTTACCTTTGGTACGCTCTTCCACATACAGCAGTATCACGCTGGAAATATCCTGTTGGAAGTCTTTCCTCCAACTCCAGGGATGCAGTTGGGTTCATTGCTTAACCCAGATATTCACCCCTTCAGACCATTTTGATGCTCTTGCCTGACCCCTTGCATAACACAGGCTGTGGGATTTCACATAGTGCTTCCTGAAGCAGCCCACAGTTTGTCTGGGCATGTTTTAAAAAAAAAGCCAGTCTCAAAGTTTCAAATCCCACCTCAATCTACTGTAACTTTCACAGGATGCAGCAATCAGTATTATTCCAGTCAAGTGCATACTATTGATTTATATGGTAGTATGATAAGATTGTCAATGTTTTCTATTCCAATCTTCATGCATCTTCACACTCTTTAATTTTTTGACAAGGAGAAGAAAGGAAAAAAGCAGAAATCGCTGCTAGGTATCGAGCAGAGGGTTTCAATACAAAGACCTCCGCTCTCTTCCCCATTGCTGATTGCAGTTAATCAAGAACCCAGCAGGGTGAGCAACAAGTCCAAGCTGTTTCCTTCAAGCTGTAACCTCACATGTGCAGTGGCACATACTGTGGGGCTGGGGTCTTACCGTACCAGAGGGACATCGCAGGCAGGGCCCTTCCATCCCACGGATGCCCTCGTGGGGACAGATCCAAGGCTGCTGGTCCCACAGCAGTGGCTGGGGAAAACCCCTCCTTGTTTTGCCAGGTTGAAAACTTGATGGTTTAACCCCAGTCTTTGTGCTCTGCCCCTCAAGCCAGCTCCAGATCTGCAAGAGCACACTGCCGCTCACCTGGGAGCTGCCTTGTTCCCCTCGTGGGCTTTTGTCACCACATTTTCCTCACCAGGTAGGAAAGTCCTGCAAAGCATCTTCACCTTCTGCATCATCTGCTGAGGAAGGGAACTATCTTCAGCAACGGCTCGGTGGTTGAACACAGGCTTCACGGGTTGCATCACAGGCTTACAGCAGGACCAGGTAAGGAAGAAGAAAAGCCCTCTAAGATGGCAGATCCTGGCTTTTTGTAGCTGTGCTTGGGGCATGCCTCTTCCTGCCCTTCCCCTTCGTTATCCCCTGAGTGTCTCCACCTGCCACCCTACCCTGAGCACAGGTGGGTCTCTTCAGAGTTACCCAACACCACTGCCCGCAGCTTCCACTGGTCTCCTCCTCCTCCTCCTCCTCCAACCCCCCAGTGGGGGCAATCAGGCCTCCAGCTGTGATCTCCCCTCCACAGCTGGAGGAGGTGAAGGGGGCAAAGGTGGAGAGACTTGCTTTGCTTTGACGACCGAGGGACCCGAAGAAGATGAGGGTCTCCTCCAAGATTCCTGTAAGTGTTTTACAAAGTAGGCTGCCTTGCTTTGCCAAGCAGACCTTCAGTCTCCCTGACTACCAATTTCTACACCCTTTGCTGTCGCCTTTAGACGATGCTGCCTTTTTGCTGTCTGTTTAGACCGCTGGGATGGAAAAAGGCTGTCTCTCGGCATGGGAGCATGCAGCGGATAACGTGAAGGAGCCTTGATCTCAGCGTGGCTGTGCCCGGCCCTCAGAGAAGGACACAGCCGCAGCATCCTTGGTGGATGTGTTTCAGAGCTGAAGACCCCTGAGCACAATATAGAGGACAATGCAGCTGAAAGATGTGTGCACCTGACTTAAGATGTTCAGCTCTTCGGAGTCAGCAGTGAGAAGTACCTCCAGAGAGCAATTCAGAGCACCTGTCTTTCTTCACTGACTGTACAGTGAATTAAGACAGCCTGTCCTTTTAGCACAGGCTAATCTAACTTAGATGCTTTGAAATAGGCAGTGTGAATGCAGCTTCTTCTTTCTTTCCCTCCCTCAGTAATTTCCCAGTGTCGCTTAAACGCTACAGAAATCACACGGAAAGTTGGGTAGGGAGAGTGCATTGGAGTCACTGCCATCTGCCTGAGTATACAGCTGGGGATATTAATAATCATTTCTTCCACTGGAGCTTGAGAAAAAAAAAAGAAAAAAAAAAAAAGAAAAAAGGAAAAAAAGAGGAAAAAAACCCAAGTGTTTTGTAGCTTCCTGTTTGAATTAATCTCCTCTGACAACTGCTGATTTGGGTTTGTGATTCGATCCTCCATATGTCTAGCTCTATTGGTCAATTAAGTGCAGGGGGCGATTGGGAGAAGCAGTGATGCTCAGAGTGATTATAAGAGGAAGCATCATGCAGTACTTAGGACATGCAAAGCTGGCTGGCTCACTTGGCATTCACGCGGCCAAGCTGAGCATGAGGTAGCTGCTGCTGCTTTTCAGGTCAAGGAGATTTCTCCCTGGCTCCTACAGAGACAAGACACAGCTGCCTGGCTGTTGACCGTTCGTGAGCGAGGGGCACAGTTGCAGGGAGGGAGCGAGCAAACAAGCAGAAGGAAATGTGGGGCACAGAGGAATCAAAAAAGAAATAAAAGACTACAGAAACATGAATAGCTTCTTCCATTACCCATTGCTGTGGACAGACAAATACACTGTAAGCCAGAAAGGTTAGGAGTAGGGACCAGCGGAGAAAATGAGAGTCAGCGTAGAATAATCCAGGTTAGTACATATGAGGGAAAATAAATGGAAACCAGGACATTAAAAGAGAGGTAGATTTGGAAATTGGTAATGATCAAATCCGGGCTGTGGGAGATAGTGGACAGCAAGTTAAATTACAGATCTGCAACGCTCTATAACAGCAGCAGGAAAAAAAAAAGTTAACATAATGCTGTACTTCATCTGCAGAGAAATCATGTCAGAAAGCGAGGAGGTACTGGCCCTCTGTACAGATCTGGCAGGACAGCACCTGGAATACTGCCCTCAATTCTGGGCAACATGCATTTACAAAAGATGTTGATGAGCGCAGGGAATACAGAGAAGAGCAGCAGAAAAAAAAAAAAATGATTAAGGGTCTGAAAGCACTGACATATGAGAAGAGATTAAAATAATTAAATATGTATTGCTTGGCAAGGGGTAAGATTAACCGTCTACAAGTGTGTAAATACCAAGAAGGTAGAGGAATTGCATTAAGGGGTATAAATATAAGTGTAATAGAGCAAAAGTAAATACAGGCTCAATATTAAAAAAAAAAATCCTTAGCCCTGAGATTTTTTTAAACTCTCCTTGAGAAGGTGAGGCTTATTGCTTGCAGCAGCTGTAGTGGCATGAGGACAGGGCTGCAGTCATGCCTCAGTGGCAAGTCTTCACAGAAATAGACCCGGAGAACAAGGTAACACCTCGGGAGTCCCCAGTGATTAGGAACAGCCCAAACTGGCCTGCAGACAGCTCAGCAGAAGCCAGGGCTGTGGCAGACCTACGGGCCAGCTGCTGTAGCAGAAGGTAGCATGGAAAAGGAATGGAGACCCAGCTTTGTCTTCAAAGGGCACCCAAACCCCACTTTTCCTGGGCGTTAGCTTCCAACCATCTTCTCCTCCCATCGTTACACCCACTTCTTCCATTTTCAGCAGGTAAACCAGGAATGCACGGGGATGCCGCCTCCCCGCTCCTCAAGGGCATCTCCCCTTCTTGGCGTGCTCTGCTGTCGGAGCCCAGCGGTCCGGCCCCCTGTCAGAGAGCCATCAGGAGAGGGTGCGTTCTGCGGTGCCGTGAAAAGCGCTGCTGGCACTGCTGCAGCAAGCTCGCCAAAATTGGCCTTGTCACTTTAAATACATTAGACAATAAATCATCCCTCTGAGACATCCCCAAAGGAAAAACAGGGGAAAAAAATAGCACTTAAAAGCCCTTTTCTATTACAAAGCCTCTGGGGAGCTTTTAAACTTGGAGAGTTTTTAAAGTGAATTTTATGCTTTTTTTTCCCCCTTTGCCTGCCTTTATTATCAGTTGCTAACATTAGCCTTGCCTTCCCATGACCAAACTCTCATTCAGACTCCCTTTTTTTTCCTTTCCTCCCTTAAGTTTCTCCCCCTTTTCTTTCTCACCCTTACATGTACACACACGAACGCCTGCAACATCCATATAACAGTCTCTTTCCTATTCAGCACCTCCTCTTAAACCCAAATTAGTCTTTGCCAATATTCCTTTCCTCCATATCGCTCTCCCCTTCCCTGCATTTCCCTTCACTTTTTCCCTTTCCTCTGTACTCCCCTCTCTCATCTGTCATTCTTTGTGGCTGGTTGTACTGGAACAACTTCAAAACTCTTTCCCTGCTTTTAGGAGGACTATGTAAATTTTGCAGCTTGAACCTATTTTTACAAAGCACTCTGGCAGGTTTCTGTCCCTATAGAGCATATTCTTCACCCTTGCCTTAGGAGTCATCAAGCACTACCAACCTAGAAGAGCAGTATTTGGTCCCTCTGTTACAGCTCTCCAGTACCAGCTTTTCCCAACTGGACTGAGGAAGAATGTTTCCTCCATTTTCCAGCACTCAGGAAGTCAAGCATGGCTATGAAACCAGATCTCCCATGCGATGCTTAAACTATTCTCCTGCCTACTGCTTTTTTTTTGGCCTTAAAAACTTTAGCATTAAGACCTTGAGGAAGAAGTCCAGTCTGGTTGTACGCCCTTCTACAGCTGCGTGGGAGAAGTGGGTAGCATTTTGCAGTTAAACACAAGGATTTTACATTTTCAGCCATGTATGCGGGTTGAACAGAAAGAGGGAATGTAAGGTAAGTGAGGGCAAATTTCAGGAAGTTGCAACTCTGTGAAAAAGACCTGATGATTTTCCATAGGCACCATGCTAGGAACCAAAATACACATGTCAGCATCCAGCGATCATAAAGCAACTCTTACATCCCGGCTGACCTAGCAGGGTCCTGCACAGATGCTATGAGTTAATTTTGTTGCGTTGCACCCAGGACTGTTACCCGACCGATTTCCCACCAAGCTGGCCAGTTATACCGTAGCACGTGGGAGACCCCGTCAGAGGTCAGTGCAAAGCACATTGGCACGGGCAGAGCAGCTATTCCAACTGACTGTTCTTTGCTTTGTTTTATTTTTGTTCCTACAGGTGCAAGCCCAAGGTGACCTTGTGATCTACAGCTCCTCACTGCTGCCACCTGAGTGCCAACGTTGCCAGGGTCAGAAATGCGACTTCTAGAGAAGAAGTACAACATAACCCAGTAGAAGATAGCAGGCTCACTAATGATGAAGTTAACCATCTTTATCACTGGCAACCAACCCAGTAAGGCACCTCTCTAAACAGCACAATCTATGGTATTTTTTATCACTAGGGATAGCGAGACAGTCGGGGCAGCAGAAGCAAACACACTCGATGGCTCTGTCCTTTGCAGAGACTGTGTTGGATTTGCCCCAGATGGGGGATGAATTAAAAAAGGAGCAGGAATCACAACAGTTAGTTGGCACCACAAGATAAAGTGGACAGGCTGAAGCGTGGAGCAGAGGCAAAGAGAAAGGAGATGGAAAGAGAAATAAAACCCATTACTTTGACACCTTGTGGCTTCCTGGTCTCCTCAGTGGTCAATACTTGTGCTTAGAAGCCGATGAGCATCCTCCTCATCTCTAGCCCGTGCCTCCCCCTCCTCCCCGATCCCTTCCCAGCCACAGCCCGAGCGAGCAAACATCAGCCCCAGGACAGCCAGGGAAAAGGTGTGGGACACACAAACGTGGAGGACTAAAGGCTACATGAAAGGAAACGCTACATCCCGGGCGTTTGTCCAGGGAAGCGGGAGGTGGGGACAGAAATGAAAGGTCTATGTTCTCCCTAATCATTTCCGCCACAATAAGGGAGAGAGTGCGACATACACCAGTGGATCGCAGCCATTAGAAATGAACCGCTGGTGGCTGGCAAATTGTAAATTAGAGAGACAGAGTGAGAAGAAAGAAAATCAAAGGGGGGACGAGGTCGTGTTTTATTTCACTTGTAGCGCTTTTCAAATTCAGCCCTAACCAAACCTGATTAAAGTAAATCCCTTTTTTACGGCCTGTGGAGTCTATAAGATTATGGTGTTAATGGAAGTGTGATTCGATCCGTCAGTAATGGTGCATGTCGGGGCCCAGGCGCCTCAGACAAGTCCATTTTTTAAGACGTATTTATTGTTTTTTTTTTTTTCCCCCTCTCCTTTCTGTTCTCTGCATTGCGGGGTTTAATTGAACAGTTTAAAGTGATTCTTCTTCAAGGCCCATTAATTGATTTTATTTGTGTATTCTCCAGGGGTCAAGGGGAAAATATATAATAAAACATAAGCTCCAGGTCTGAGTTTGTCACAGTTCCCACCTTTCCACAAACATAAGGCACGTTTCATCTGTAGCATTTCAGATTTCTTCTCTTCCCACCCTTATTCTCTGCCACTAGAGCTCTCAGATGTTAGTCTCTGCTTTCCCTTTTCCACCGTTTATCTCTAGAATTTGCCACCGTAACTGGGAGCACAAGGCAGCAATCTCCCTCTCCTCCTTTTCCTGCGCGACAAATGCCACATGGGTTTTAAAATGCCGCTTTTTTTTTAGGGACTCCAAATGACTTCCCCTGCCCCAAGCGGAGCGGCGTGGAGGGCACTGGGTTACACATATTTGTAAACGGGTGGTCCTCGAAGCTCAGGTCATTTCCTCTACAACTGGGGGCGATTTCGTGAGCTTCTCGGAAAACACTCCCCGAGCAGTCTGCCTCTTTCACACCACTAACCCAACGGGGCACGTGAGCCTCTGCGTGACAGCCAAAAACTGCTTCTTTCTGCCACTGGGTCTGCGAGGGGACACCGTTTCTTCTCAGCCTCCCCTGATGCTCACCATAAGGTAACCGGCTGCTCCAAAGAAATATATATCGAGCTGGCTTCGTTTACTTCAGATACTGCAATGCCATTTGTTTCCTTCAGCTCCCAGCTCCGCTCCCTAAAGCTGGCCCCAAAGACAATTTTTTTTTCTGATTCACCTTGCTGAAGCCCTTACTCTCCTCTTTCATGCTGTTCTTCTGCAGAAGTACATTTCTTTTAATAGAGTTTTCAAAACACAAGGGGTTTCTTTTTATTATTATTTTTAAATCACAAAATGCACCAGGGAAGTTTTCATCCTCCCACTCACCTCACTCAGATCCTTTCCACAAACTGTCTCTAAATGAATGCAAGGCAAAAAGACACTTTTCTCTCCATTCTCTGATTGACATGGTCTGGGTGAGAGATCATTGCCACAGCTGGGGCAGTTCTTTGGGGGGTGCAGGCTTCCCAATCGGTTTCACGCAATCCTGAGTTTGTTTTGAAGTTCAGCATCACGTAACATACTGGATGGGACCAAATCCAACACAAACCTCTTACCAGTAGACCTCTTGTCCTGCCTCCTCCTGGCTGCAGAAAAAAAAAAAAAATCCGTTCTATACTACAGCTGATGGAGAAGTTACGGAGGCAGAATGTAATTACCCAAGAGTGGAAGTTTGCCTTACTCCCTTTACTCTTATGACAAGTACTATAGCATCTTTAAGCAGGCAGAATTTCAGATTTATGTCTGAAATCATAGCAAGGGAGGATTCACTAACATGCAGGGGAAGAGGTTATGGTAAAGGCAAAAAAAGAGCTCCCCCTGCTAACTCATCAGCAATCTTCTGCTCTAAGCTAAGCTTTCCGTGGAAGGCTGAAAATACAAATCCTGAGCAAGTTATGGCTACCCTGAGCTCCTAAGCTCTGGCCAGAACAAAACCTACGTACCTGAAGGTGCACTCAGACCTGTGGCATTGCTCCCCGTTGCCACTGGAGCAGAGTTTCCCAGGCTGACAGTTCATTGATGAGCAGGTACTTGCTCTTTTGGCAAGACATGGGGACGTTACTGTGAGGTGAATATGCTGAAGTTAACCGTCTTTATCACTGGCAACCAACCCAGTAAGGCACCTCTCTAAACAGCACAATCTATGGTATTTTTTATTACCTGGTTACTTCTAGGAAACATGTACCACTGTGTCACGGTCTTCTCCAGTTATCCTCACCCTCTGGCTCTAGTTTTACAAGTGCATTTGGAACCACCAGCTTGTCCTTTCACAGTTATTCCACTACCTTATTCCTTGCTCTGCTAAGATATGCTCTGCTGAGATATCTCTGATGTCTCTGCTGAGATATGCTCCATAACATCTCTGCCTGGTGATTAGCCTCTTCTACAGCAAACGGGGCCATCTCATTTTCTTAAAGGTTAGCAAGACAGTATCCTTATAACAGGAACTCCCTACATTTGTAAGTATGATGATTTCTGGGATAAGGGAAAGAAATTCTCTTGAGAAGTCTGACCAGCTGTGATCTAGGCCTACACCACTATCTAGCATTTCTACTGTAATAGCTGAATTTCCAGGTTGCTGTCTGCAGAAACCTGTGTCCACCATACAGAGCTCCATACTGTAGCTCTCGACTCTGGACAGTAATCTTCTAAACTGTCAGTTCCAGCCACACTCTGTCACACAAGATTAAAATAAAATTTCCCCTGTGCATACACATGCAAATACACAACACCATTCTCCCCACGTTCTTGTGTCAAGGTTGAACACCCTACAAGTCCGTTATCACCTGAATTCAAAGAATCCATCTCCTCCTCAAGAGCTTTCGTCCCGATCCATCTCGGTGTCTCTTAGCAGGGTTTTTACCCTTTGTGTTTCAGCTATAATTTTGTTTCAGCATAACCTTGACCTGCCTATGCTACGGGAGCAGATCTCCTCCGTCTAATTGTTCACCCTCCCCCATATACATATGAAACTCAGTGTCCTCCCTTAGCTAATATAATACAAAGGAATCAATCTGTCAGGCACACATACCCGCGCAGCCTCAGCAAATTAACCTTACAGAGTAATTAGGGCAAGCGCCGTGGTGTTGGTATCATGGCCTCATTTTGCTGCTCTAAGCATTAAAAAACTACCACAGCACAGCTACCAGTTAAAATCAATAGCCCGCTATATTAATAAGAATAAAGCTAACCAAGTTCTTCCTTGCTCCAGTGTTGGGCCATAACGGTGGACGGAGGAGTCTGGAGATCCCTGTTGTTACAGCTTTGACGGGCACCAGCCTTGGAGAGTGGCTGCTCTTCAGCGGAGGCAAGAGGCTCTCAGAGGCTCAAGCAGAGGACAGATGTACTGCACAAGACCATAAGAAGTTGCCAAACAGTTTTTCCAGGCTTGTCATGGCCTAGGAGCCGCGGAAGTCAGGCAGTTTCTATTTGCATTGCCTAAGTGGCAGAGCCTGTCACAACACTGCAAAAGCCAGCTGCTGCTTTCTGCTCAGAGCTAATTCCACCTGATTTATTTAATATTGTAATGAATATAATCCTTTCTTGCCACCTCCCTCCCCACACACTCAGTCAGCAGTTGGAGACGGCAGACGCTGCAGACAAACCTGCACAAGCAGGTGGTGTGGAGTGCCTCGGCTCTTCCAGCGACTGAGCAGCTCAGCGATGCGCTCCAGAGAGAGAAGCGGGATGCACGCCAGGGGAACGCAGCCACGCACACCGTTTTCTTGCACCTAAGAGTGGCTTGCAGGTCTGCAGAGGTGGCAAATGCGTGGACGACCAGGTGCGACCACAAGTGAAGGATAGAACATAGTGCTGTAGGAACCTAGCCTCAAGTCAGATTTCGGAGAGACCAGGAGAGATTTAAAGACATGTTGCAAGGGCTTGGAGAGGTGCAAGGGGGTGAAAAGGGAAGATACTCATGAGCTAGGGTAAAATAAAGCCGATTTGCTTGACTTAAGGAAAGATGCCAGCAGAGCCGGTGGGTGAGGACACAGCTTCTAGGGAGAGAGCTGCTGAAAAGCATCAGGAAGATCTGCTGGCAGGTCCCTAACTTCTTCTTCCCACTGTGAAAAAACAAAAGCCAAGCCCACTGTAATCCAACAGTGGCCAAGCCGGGGTAGCACCATCTGAAAAACAAAAAGCCCTGGAAGGAGGGTAACTTCTGACAAAATTTGGTAATTTTGGTAAAGCTTTGAGGCTTCTAGCCTACCAAAGTGCAAGCCGCTACAGCCGGCAAGGGAATGAGCTCTGCAGGACAAAGACGGCTTCAAGAACTGGACCAAAGATGGAGCTTTTGGCAGAATAAATCAGACTCTGGCAATGAGCAACAGCACCAACCGCAGCTATCGAAAGAAGGAAAAGTGAAGGGAATGGGAAATAGTGCTCCCCTCCGCACAGCACCTAGGGATTGCAGCCTAGAGGGAGGAAGGAAGGAAGCCTGATGCTCTTGGTCTCTCTTGCTGGGGCAAGACCAAAAGAAGACATGAAGCCTAGCCTTTCATTCAACAACAGAATCAATACTGGTTTCAAATTGGGCTTTATAAACTTGTTCAGTGGGTACTCTTACAGGACGCTCGAAGAATGAGGCGGCATTCAGGAGAGCTGCTTTAGTGTCACAGCTGTTGGGAAAAGATACAAAAGAGGAGAAAGGAGTCTGGAAACTGCTGAGAGACAGCGATGTTTATCTAACAAAGGATGGGCCAGAGGGAGAGAACCAAGAAGCCTTAGGATGTGGAGGAGAACGTTATTCCTTAGCAAACAAGTGTTACGAGTATTTGCTGGCTCTGGAAACATTTCATTTGCTGTTCCCACCAAGGAAACATCTGGTTATCCTCGCACAATTTTGGCCCTTATGTTTTATGCCAAAGTCTGTTAACTGCCCTGATTTCAGAGCCCAAGTCAATCGAGAAGCTGCAGAAGGTGGCTGCAGTTGATCAGATAGTCTGCCATGTAATATGCAAACGTCATTTTCAGTTTGTAAAGTGTTTAGGGAGATACTTTCATGAAATAAATCTGTATGCAAACACGCACAAAAAAAAGTTCTCTTTAGAGTGTCACGTACTGTTAGAGTTGTTAAGTAGTTGGTCAAATCCAAACATTTCTCTTCCTGGTCATCTTAACTGGGCGTTTTCCAAAACTCAGAATAATTAATCTGCAACACATCCAACAGAAGCTGTGCACAGGAACTATCACTGATGCACGAGCCATGATACTGAAGGTACACTATCATCCAGATGAGCTGCCACCTGGAGCGGACAGATGGAGATGAAGGCAAGGAGGGAGAAAAGCCAGTTGAGTGAATGGTTTCATTAAGCTACAAGGAGGAAGGAAAGTACGTAGAAATGAGAATCAAGAGTCTTTAGACACTAGAAACAGGTCGGTGTGTTTGTATCACTCAGTGGAAACAAGGACCTTTGCCCCATCCTGATGAAGAGTTTTGCTGGTCTCCTACCAAGAAAGAAATGATGGTGTAGTAACATCCTGACTTTACTTTTCTCCCTGATCCTTATGAAGGGCTTAGGGAAAGACATGCTCCCTCCCCCCCACCCTAATCCATCCCCTACAAAAGACACAGAGCACTCTGGGGCAAGTCTTCAGAGAATTAGTTAGTTTAGATCCCCAGCCAGGGTGGAAAGGCTCAATAAAACTGCTAGTCTCTCATACTAATACCAAATCTTCGGGTATTAATCCCAGGCTCTCGGTGACCTGGAACACCAGCTATGCGAACAACAAACTTAAAGTCACAAATGCGACTAAGTGTGAAACCAGATTTAAAGATTTAGCAGCTATTCTCAGCAGTCTCCTGTTTAGGCAAAATGCGTCAAAGGCATTTGGACACTACTGAGAGGTGCTCTGAAATGGTAGCTGATTTCATGGCTGACAATGAAAAGCAAAGTAAGGGGCTTATCTCCGAGATAGAAGTGAGCAGAAGGAAAACTGCCACCAGCTACAAGAAAGAGCTGATCCGACTTCTTCACTTGCCTGACGCTGAAAACACTGCTCCCTCTGCCAGTGGCACCTGCCCCGTCCTCCTCCAGTAAAATGCAATTTCAGAGGAAGGAGGGGAGGAATTTGAAGGGGTGAAGAAAGCAGAGCTACAGGACTGTAATCGGGAATCCCAATGCTTGCAGGAGCTCTAGCCACCCACCCTCCTCCTCTGTCCATTACAGCTCGGAGACACTCCAATCTGCTCAGGTAATGTCTGAGGAAGCGGATTTCCTAACCTCGGATCTGCTGCCACTCTGAGTTTGCAGCAGACATTTTGTAATCAGAGAGCCTGTCAAGAAAGACAAGAGCCTTTTGCAGAAAAGAGGAGTTAATTGCGTAACAAGGGATTTAAAATCTTTGCAAAGGGGGACAATAAAAGAAACAATTATGGAGTTTAACCACTGCTGCTGGCACGGTGTTGAATGTCATTTGTCCTTAGCTACACTGATACAGTTAAACAGCGCGCACTCATGGCTGATGTTTTGGCTTGCTGGTGATTTTGGAATGTCAGCAAAAGTTTTGTTTCAAACTAAACCAAATAATTTTTTCTATTTCAAGCATTTAATTAAAAATGATTAGAGGTTTTATTTTAAAGAAAAGTTGCTTCCAATTGACACAAACCCAAGAATTACATTTTTTTTGAGAATGGGAAAATGGAACATTTTGATTTTGGAGGAATTTGGGGATACTACTTTGAGAGCTGTCGAAATAGACACAAAAGCTGCTATGTAGTCAGCATTTATTACCCTACTTTATTCTGTATGCATTCAGATACAAACCCAGCTGAGACCGTAACAGTCCATTTTCACAAAGCAGATTTAAGGCCGGTGTTTATTTTGCCTTTCATGCACATTTCTAAAGGCGTATTTGTTAAGCAGAAGTGTGAGAAACAACTTCTTGACCTGAAGCATCTACAGCTGGCTGGAGGAGGCAGACTTTCTCCTACTCTTGCTCCAAGCAATTACTAGTGGTTCGGCATTACAAGGATTAAATTGTAGCATTTCTGCTCTAACCTGCTACAGAGAGCAACTCAGGGCCACTCTGCCTCCCCAAGCGGCATTAGGGAAACACAACCTGAGTACTGTGCCTTTATAGAGGGAACTGGCAATCTATTTCATGTATTGATGTATGGCAGAAACCATCTCAAGCAGCTTGGGACTTCATCTACACACAGAGCTGTAATTGCTTTGTCCCTTGGCAAAGCTCTGC
Organism: Aquila chrysaetos chrysaetos; assembly: GCF_900496995.4. Lineage (NCBI taxonomy): Eukaryota > Metazoa > Chordata > Aves > Accipitriformes > Accipitridae > Aquila > Aquila chrysaetos. The sequence continues at coordinate 5,027,402 of NC_044010.1, read as the reverse complement.
AGAGGAAGGGCAGCAGAGATTTACTTACTGACTAAACTCCAACATTACACGCACACATCTGACTGTAACTTTCTTGCCGTTTTATTTTACTCCCCCAAAAGAGAAATTCAGGTAGAAATTATTTGAATTCCAGTCTAAGGCATTTGCTTGGATGAGGCTGCTCCGAGAGATGCCTTGCAAGCACTGTTCTCCAACCTAAGTCTAAACAAAAAGGGCAGTAGTTTGAAAAGAGTTCACCTGAAGTTAGGCACATAATGCAGAGAGATTAATTTTGGAAGCGTTGAGTACTCACAGCTACTGCCCCTTATAGTATCATTCAGGTGTAAATGCAATAGGAATAATAAGGCAGGTGGAGGGATGTTGGACCCCGGAGGGCAGTTACCCAAGACTTTAACATAGCACTTCAAGGAACAATAGAGATGCCTTAGTAAGTAAGATAATATGGGATGAGTTTTGAATCAGACAGTGTTGGCACCTGGGAAATTCAGAATAACAAAATTCTTTATTATAATTTGGTTTGCCTTCATAAAACCAAACAACCTAATCGGAACATGTCAATTTTTAGAGCTTAAGACCACCTTCACGTAAAGAGCAATTTTTGTCCTTCTAATTTTTTACAGGAACTGTTATAGAAGGGCAGGGAAAGTAATTTGCTTAAAGCTTCGCCAGCAGATTTACAGAGACTATTGAAAATGAAACATCCTGTTTGGAGCCATCAAAGTAGGACGGTCTGGGTGGGCCAGATCTGCCCTATGGCTCAGCTCCTTCTGGCCAGGCACTGCTGAGGAGAGGGCGAACGATGCCTAACGCGGCGTGCTCCATCCCAAGAGCTGAGTGCCACACACCCTGCCTGGGCACAGCCAAGCTCCTGCCACCGTAAATCCCTCTTCCTAACAGCTCCATGAGATCTGCAAAGCGGGACCTGAAACTGCCGTCTCCTCGCCCTGCACTCATAAGAAGCAGAAGCAGCTAAGCGACCCAGATTGTAAGCCAAATTACGCCCGTTCAGAGACAGAAAAACTTTACTGGTGAGTTAAGAGCTCGTTTCTTACTGTGTAGTGTGGGGACTAGTCTGCCAAAAGGAGGATATCGGGCTAGACAGCTTCTGATTCAAACACATTCGGCAACACCTGTGTTTGTCAGGGAAAAGTATCCTTTTGACTGATACATTTGCTTTTGCCCCGTTCTTCTTTGTTTGAAGAAGAACTCTTCGTAAATAATTTAAGCGCATCCCTGACTGGCTGTTATCGTCCCAAGGTCTTCTTCCCATCAGTATTCTCCAAGAGGGAGCGTGCTTCTTTCCTCCCGTAATGCACTAACTTTTTCATTGCTTCTTTATGCTCACTTCTCACCAATCTAAATAATGGATCAATTGAGGTTTTATTCTTTGCTTTAATTAGGTCTTGAATTTTGAGAGTATTTCACTGTAATTACTTCATTAAACGTGAACTGAAAAGCAAAAAACCCTCCCAAACAAACAAAGTTGTGCTTGTGCTCTTTTATCAGTTTTTTTATGATACATAAAGGATGACTCAAAATTTTAAATGGGTATGGAGTTTTCCTCTCAGCTCCATGTATAGGAAAATACTGACAGCCTGGGCTCACTGTTTCAAACCAGCAGAGAGAGAGAAAGAGGGGGACAGAAGGGCAAAATAGAGCTATGGACCAACTCAGTCAGTCAGTCTTTGACTTACAGTGGCCTCAGGATACTAATACTGCTGTTATTACGCACGCGCCTACCTCGCATGCAATTGCCTATGCCCTTGATGCTGTATTTCAGGTCAAAACAATGGCTTATGGAGGTACCTACGTTACACCTTCCTTTTCTTTAAGTGGGAACAAGACGGCATAAAACCAGTAGCACAGCTTCCTACCAATTCCCCATCACACCGGGGTAATTCCTCACCGACTGACTCCCCAGATTTTTAACCCTGTCTCCACCAGCTGGCAACTGTATGATACCCAAGGCAAAAGGGAGCATCAGATCATGAGGCTTGTATTCACGGGGGGGGCGAGGGGGAAAGAGAGGGTGCAGGGAGGTGGGCAATAGGCTGAAACAGGAGCAACAGCTTCTTCCAGCTTGGGAATTCCAGGGTCCAAGTCTTGTTAAGTCAGCAGAAGTCTTACTATCAAATTGGGAGGTTCCCAAATGGAGAAAGTCTGGTTCCTCACACTTTGTTAAATTCTCCTTGAATTTTTTTTTTTTTTACTGAGGGGAGGGAGGAGGGGAAAGAGGGCACGATGGAGGGGGGAGATTGAGTCTGCTTTTCCTGCACTAAAATTTGACTCAAATTCTGAAGAAACAGGAGGCTTTCAAATCTCAGTATTGCTCATGGTAAAAAACAAAGCAGAAATGTGCATCTTCAGAATACTGTCATAACAGACCCTGCACAGAACAAGTAAAGAGCATAAGAAGGAAAAGGACTGCTATGAAGTGCGTTTTAAGACCACAGAAATCCCCCTCACAATTGTTCCTTCTCCCCATTCCCCCGAGATTTCTAACTTGGATAACAACTGAAGTGCAAGCAGGAAAACATACATCTAATACATCCAGACTGATTTAGTTCTGGATTTGTACAGCCCCTAGCACAAAAAGACTTCTCTTGAAGATTAATTGTTTTAAGCACTTATGCCGAACCAGTAAGAAGCAAGAATAATTGCAGCCTGTAAAATCAAGAAGATCCGTGGAGAAGTCCAGGAAGACTCTACAATGCTATAAATCTCAGGGTGCAGATCTTAAAGTTATATTGTGTAATAAATGTAACACTAGAGCAAGGTGTTTTTTCTATAATTTGATAAAGCATCCCATCCCAAACTTCTTAGGAAAATAAATCCACTGGTGTTAGGTCAAAAGGTCCTGGCTAGCTCCCAGTCCGTCTCTGACGCTGGCCAGAAGCAAATGCCCTACGAAAGGGCTGTAAAAAACATGACAAAAATACAGCAGTGTTTCTCCCTAGTATATTCTCCCAGTGTACGGCAACGTATAGCTTAGGGACTTCCCAAGCCAATGTTCACATACATAGCTGAGCCCTTGATGGACTGTTCCATGCACTCCCTAATCCTTTTTTGAACCCATTCATACTTCTGGCCTCCCAGACATCCTGTAGTGACAATTTCCCTACTTAATTGTATAGAGAATGTATAATACAATGCGAATATTGCAACTAAATGAAGGCTAAAAGGGAAAATGATAAGTCTACAAGCATGATGAAAGAGAGAAGGGGAGGAAATATTTTGCATGATTAAAGGGGATATGATAAGGAGTGACAGGCTGAAATTATATTCAGCTCAAAGAACAGAACAGATCTCGGTCTATCTGGTAGTTATGTATGCTCCCAGTGGATGCATTGATAACTCCACCTTAAACTGGACAGGATGATTCATATATCTGGGAGCAATACCTGGGGCTATCCTGTTCTGGAAGGAACAGCAAACAGTCTGGATATAACAAGTATTTTTCAAGCTTAGCATAGATTTTGAAAAAGTCCAACCCAAATTTTTCAGGGAGGAAAGTTTTCTAAAGAGAAGTCTTGGATAGAATTCCTATCTGCTGCCATGGAGCAGGAAGAAAGCCATTACATTTAACGTTGTGGAAGGGTTGCAGGCTGGGAAAGGCTGTCTCTGGCCTTACAGAGAAGAGGCGTATGGTACAGATTGTTGTGGGATGAATGATGCCAATGGCTTTTCGCAAGGCTGCATTCGATGCTGTTTTTCTTAATATGTTCGCTTCGCTCTGCTGCTTGGTTGGTAAATTTTTGTTAGTCAAACTGGCCAAGAGGGAGCTGGATCAGTACAGAGGGAGGGCTGATACAGCTACCATGGTTGTCACCAGGAACATGCATACGCATATGTGCACACTCACACACACACAAATTTAAAGTGTATAAATCCCTTGGGCATCCAGCCTATTAAGTAAGGAGGAGTAGAGAATAAGAAATTTTAGATTACTGCTTATAGAAGGGTTTTTCATCTGTCTCTGGCAAATGCCAAGTTATTTAAAAAAAAAAAAAAAAGAGGAACAGACCTCAATGTTTCTAAAATCTCAGCAGTGGAGCCAATGAACTCTTGAAATTTTTCACAGCTTCCATATATTCTGAAAGCCAGGCTTACACCCACAGGTAGCGCTGGGGGTGGATGTTCCCAAGACTTTCACGATCCTTATGAATGTTTAACCTCGCGACCACCTTCTCTGACTCTCCTGGATCCTATCCTGGAGGTACTGTGGCTTAGAGGCAACAGGTTAAATTACTCTCAATGTCCCGTTCAGCCTATGGCCTCTCCGCAGAGTCTGCCAACAAGAGGGGGTCAATTTGAAATGCTGGGTTTTCTGATGTGAATGCCTGCCCACCAAAACTGGATGGAATCGATAAACTCATTTTGTATCCCATAGGTTGCTGCATGGTAGCAGCTTCCAAGATTACTGAGCTGGTCTGGATTCAAACTGGCAAGCTATACTGCTATACAATGGCTTTCCATTTCACCTTTGAAGGAAAAATTATCTAAAGTGGTTCTGCCTAAATCAGCTCGCTTCTACCCCCCTCCCCCTTCTCCACCATATTTCAGGTCTGAGCGTGACATCTGGCATGACACATGGGGAACCTGCAATCTAGAGAACTCATCCATCTTCATAAGTGAAGGACATCCATATATTTCAACCTAGCCTAGGAAAGACTTGCAGCAGGAGAATCCAGTAACCTGGCCAGGGACTCTGCATATTTTATGAATGACAGCACCGACACTACCTCAGCCAGTGGAAAAACAAACCCCACCAAAGTGGTCTTGAGGGCACTGATATGGGCAGCAGAGGCAAGTATTTCTGGGAGCGGAGACTATCACCGTGTTTCATTTTTCTGCTTTCCCCCGTGCTTCCTGGTATCTCCACAACTGCACCGAGCCACAGTTCTGCCTTCATGGAAGCTAGGAAATGTTCACGCACTGTGCAAGGTGAGCCACCAGCTAGCGTGCTCCTCACGCTGCCTTCTCGCAGCCGTTCTGCACGTGCTGTATGCACAGGGCTCAGTGAAGCGTGCCTTGAAGCCATGCCCTCTGCAGCTCTGTGGTCCATTTCTGCCTCGTTCCACCTCTCCCTTTGCAATGCGTGTCCCACATCCACCTGCAATGCCAAGTCCTCCCTCTTCTACCCCACTCTGGACCTCGTCTCGCTTGCTGCTGTTACAGGTTGCCTTGCCAAAGCCATCTCTTGCTCTGCGGTTATGCAGCAAAGCTCTGGGAGGACAAGGAACGCTTAAAGCCCAGGAAAGCTGAAAATGCTAGTATGGTGTATTTTGCTGTCGAACAAATAAGACACACAGGCAAATATCACTATCTTCTTTGAAACATTTAGAAGTCTGACTGAGTGAAAAGAATGTCAACCCAGAGCAAGCCACGCCAGCCTACTTCCAGCTGAACATCAACACACACAGCTTATGGCTCCAGATGCAGCTGCGGCGAATGCCAAGGGAATTCTACCAGCTCCTTCTCTTTATATTCAAAACCAGAAAAAATAAGGGTCCATTCTTCTCAAAACAAACCCTCTCTGGCCAAGACATGGGGATGACAGGATGAGTTAATATCCCACCGGTCGGTAAACTTGGACGTGTTTTTTCTCCGTGAGGGGCCACCATTTGAAGTACCTCTGAAGCTCTTAAGATTCTGTGGCTGTGGGAGCTATTTGAACAGGAGCGCAAACTATTTATGTAATACACACTCCAGGCTTGCATCCAAAACGCTGGCCTTTGATCAGAAAAAGACATTATCCAAAGCCAACCTTACAAACACCAGCAAGAGTGCCAGAGTGGCCAGATGGTGCTCGGGTACCACTGCAGCCCCCTGGACCGATTCCCTTCCAAACACTGGCAACTGTGATGGGCAAGGATGCACCCTCCCTCTCCATCGCTCCCTTCATAAATCCAGCAAGGTGTGCCAACTTTCCCCGGCAGCATCAGGCACTTCTGCAGCTCCCTACTGCTCCTCTCCCAAGCAAGGCAGAGCTGCCAGTGGGCCCTCACGGTGCTAAATATTGCTGCATCTTCCAAACTGCTTCTCTCCCAAGCACTGGCAAAGGTGCTATGACAGCATCACTCTAGTGATGTGCTTCTTCTTACCCTTTCCATTGCAAGCACCGGCAGCGAGATGCCAAGGTACTCAAATTGTGCCAGGCATCGATAAAGACCCTTTGTAATAATCCCCTCCTGCAAGAAATGGCAAAAAGGCCCAAGTGTCCAGATGGTGCTCTAATAACCTTCCCTTGCCCTTTATGGCTCGCTAACACTGGCAACGACACCAAGCTGCCCAGAGTAACCTTACAAATCTTTGAGGGACTCCCTAATCAGAGGAAAAAGAATACTTCAGTGCTGCTGGCAGGTAGTTTCTCTCACTCATATGTAATTCACAGCCATCTACAAGTTTATAAGCAACTACTCTTACAATAACTACTACCTCTCCTGTCTTCACCACCAGCAGAGCTGCCCCAAGGAAAACCCCAGATGTACACAGGCAGTATCCCTAAAGGCTATGACACAAACCAGTGCTGCTAAATTGAGTTTCTTCACCCGCCTGTTTACTGTGATGAGTTTCAGTGGCACAGTGTACCCACTAGCAGGCCATCAGTGGCAAATGCCCAGTATAGGTTGAGCCTAAGAGTTTGGTACATGTATGAAGAAGGAAAAAGAAATCATGCTCTAAGTGACGTCTTAGCTTACGCTAATTTAAAACTTACGCTGTTTCCACTCTCTGCCTACCGTTGCTGTAAATTCTTCATGGACCCAACAAACCAAAATCAAGCTCTGGTAGACTAAGAGTAGAGAAGCAGATTTCTTCTAATGATATCACCTGAAAGCATTGTCCCTGTTTTCCTTCACAGATACCACTTGGCCTCTTTGGCCAGCTACAAACCGATGCCGCTTCCGCTTGTAAAGGAAAACACTGACAGAAGATGAAAGGCTGCTTCTGTGCTCTAAATGCCTCATACCTTGATTAAAAATGTTTTTGTCAATTAGAGATTGATTTTTGCTGTTCATTAAAGTGATGGATGTCGGTGCTGACGGAGGTGATATTTTACCCTGCGGTGGCCTGCTGTAGAGATGGGTAGGAGAAGCCAGAGGCTCCAGTTTGCTAGGATGGAGTTGATGACCAGGACTGGGATAAAATAGGCCAGTCAGAGGATGGAGAAATGAGTGCCACAGTCCTCAGGGAGGAGCAGGGGAAGCTCTCATGGCAGAGTTTTGCAGACAGTCCTTACCACTTTATCTTTCTGAAAGCACAGTGGATTCTGAAGAAAGATTTTAAGTAGTGCCGGGGATGTGGTTTTTTTGGAGGGTTGCGCAGTGGGAATGAAGATATGGATTGCACAGATGCCACAAGCTGTTAAGTTTTTACATGCAGGCCATACAAAATTCCCCCAACTCAAGCTGAGCTCCTCTTCCAGGAACTCACATCGAGTCCTGCCCTGACACTGCCATCAAAAGGCCATTCCCTGAGAGGAAGGAAAGGCTGTCCTTAAGCTGCATGGGATAGGTTCAACCTAAGGTACGATTGCCATGGGAAAATCCAAGAGCTTCAAATGCATAACCGAGGGCTGTAACACAGCTTTCCAAAAATTAACCTACTTTCACCATTCACTTTCTGCAGGGCAGGGGCCACACATTACTTGCATTGCTACCAGCGAGGGTAAGACATGGAGTTACTAGGAACCTCAGTATTTTCCAACACCGTACCCCTCTTGCTTTTGGCATTATTAGCCCGAGCTACGTGGAGGAGGAAAATCAGGAGTCGCTGCACAACCAGCTCTACGTGAGATAGGGGAGTCAGACCATCTACTGGAACTAGCGAAGCACACACAAATATGACATCTCTCTGGCGCTGGATCTCCCCAGAACTACCAATATCTGTAGAAGAGAGTTTGGGCATCCACACATCTTCTGACTAAAATACAGCCCCCTGACAACCCAGCTGGTTTTTACAGATTTCTGCGACCTACTGCACATCCATCCATGCTTTTGCAGGCATGGAAAGAGAAAGAAATGTGACTCTTCTCTGCCCCAGAGAAGAGTCCTGACGCAGCAGGAATTCAAGGGCACAGTTCAGTGCTCTGACAACAGTTCCCATATAAAACGTCCCAGAGTCTCCAAGAAACCCGTGCGGGACTAGCAGGTACATCAGACCTTACAGCAGCTTCACTCTTTGCTGGGGAAATAGCAGGAGGATTCAGGTGTACAAAACGGGACCGTTATGATCACATTAAAAGGGCTGAATAGCACCCTTCATGCCGTGCCGTCCCCGTGTTCAGAAGGGACGCAGGGCAGCCGCACGGCGGTTGCTAATGCACAACGAGGGGCTGAAACGCAGCTCTGCAGAAATGAACTGCCCCTTCACACCGTTCAAAACCGTTACCTGTAGGTGCCCCATCTCCCTCAAGTTCCAATTTCAGATACAAACTGCGTGCGCGTATAAAAACACACACACACACAGATACATATATTTATATGCTGATGAGATCGTTAAATTTATCAGCTCTCCAATTCATTTGAGGTTCGTTATGGAGCTGCAGCGCTGCTCCTTTCATCTGGAAATGGAAAGGAAACAGCCTTTACCCCTTTCTCGAAATTAAAGCAAAATGGGTACCACTTTATTTTAAGTGCCCATTAACTAAAGCGTAACTGAAACCAAGTTACAATGGGCGCCTCAGGGGAATGTGCATAGGAGGCGCACACATACACACACGCGCGCGCACACACACGCATACGCACACCCCAGCAGCAAACGGCGTCAGGCACAAAAATCAGGCCTTGTGGAATAAACATCAAAGCGCTTCATAGCGCGGTGATAGTTAAAAGCCTATTTTACACCCAGAAATGGGGAGAGATGCAGGTCCAAGAGCTCTTCAGTCCCTTTGAAAGACTCATTTAAGTCTTATTAAAATATTACCTGCTTTTTTTTGCCTTTTACTGGATTTAAACTCTTAATTCATCTTCTGTAATTTTTTCTGCACTTGGCTATTGTGAGGGGGAAAAAGACTCAATACTGTTCGTAAAAGGATCTAATTGGTAACTTCTTTTCATCTCAGAAGCCCCCATCTCCCTCCTCCTCCTCTCATTCCTTACAGGTTGGGTCACCGCAGCTTTCTTAATCTTTGGAGATTATTCTTCTGTGGTTTGATGAGACTTCACTAGACTCTTAAATCTTTTCATTTCACCTCATTTAAATATTTTGGCCAATTGCTGAAGTTAATGATGATGAATAGGATTAAGATTAAAGGCTTAAAAGGGTTAGGAGGAGGAAAAAATATATTTCATTTCCAACAATGCATACAGAAGTCTCCCTTACTCTGTGTTGCGTTCTCTCTCCGTCAGGGCTGTAGCTCGTAGCTCCTGGCGGGTCTCTGACATGGCTGCATGTATCTGTCTGTCTGCAACCTCCCTCTTTGGCACCAAGTTCAGCAGAAAAAGATCAGGACCTTTGCACTCTCTTTGCATGTGCTCTCGTTTGCTCTTTATGCTGTCTGCCTCTGCTTGTGCTCTGTCTGTGCTTCCCTGACTTATTCTAAACCCACATATCCAAGAATAACCTTTCAAAGATGTCATTCAAAAAAAAAAAAGGCACACATTTATATAGCCAAAATTATCCTCATCATTTTGCACAGCGATTTAGAAGACAACCAGCCTGAAACTGTTGTCTATGCAGAGTACAACCCTTTCCTGAAGAAAGAAATCTCCCTTTATTCTTTCACTCTTTTCCATCCACTGATTTCCTCTGGCAGAAAGTTGAAAATCCATCCTCACAGCCTTTGAAGCCACAGAAATTGGACCAAACTAGAAATCTAGCTGCAACTAAGTAAGTCCTATTTCCCCATCAGTATTTTTCTTAAAGAGGTAAAGATAATTTCACAGAAATTGCAATGCTAGGGAGTCCTACGTCGGTTTGGACAGACTCGAATCCCTCTGGCTCCTGTTTCAAAATCAGTGGAGAAGAGAGTTCATGGAGTGGCTTGGATGGATAATACAGGTTACCAGATGCAACCAGGCAATTCTCTCTCAAACCCAGCTTTGTTAGGTAAGTTGTGAGCGAGTGGTACTATACCCTGACCAACCTCTCCTCTGCTACGGCTGAAGGAGGATGGAGAAGGTGAGTGGGACGGCAGCAGTCAGTTCCTGGCGCAGCACAAGACTAGGTCAACTTGCCGGTGCAGTACAAAACCCCTGCTCCGACAGGGCATTCTCCATGTTTATCTAGTCCCGTATCTTCAGTCCTCACTGTTATAAATCTAGATCTTCTCCAACACAAGCCTTTTAAATAGGTGGGCGGAGGCTGAATACATTTTCTAGACTTCAGTGAGAAAGCTGCATAAGAGGGAACAACATTTTTAATGCTAAGGATTAAAAATGGCTTACCGAGGGGAATGAAGTGAGCTACGGGTCTGCTGCAGATTCCTGGCATATTGAACAAACTGTACTAAAGCTCTGACCTTAAATATTTATAACTATATTTACCGAGTTCATGTTAGATTTGGTTAGGACAGAGTTTGCATTAAGGCATTGAGGTCCTTTAACAAAGGAGGAATGTGCACAGCGCTGAAGTCAGTCTGGGCTCAATAAAAGATGAGCGAGGAGGGGAATGAGAGCTGAACGGAGGGAGCCGAAAGATCATTTGGTGTTGCCTTAGGCAAAGCACCAGCAAGTCCACAAGAGAAGCAGCTCTGCTAACAAGAGCCTAAGGATCAAGTATGACTGATGCCAGACTTGAAGGGGAAAAGCTAATGGGATGTAAACATGGACAAGTACAAGGATTTCTCACTCCAGACTGAGGGAAATACATGTACAATGAGCAGGCCTATTTAAGATCATGCTTGTTCAACACCCTTACCACCTCTGTGCTTTGGCCAGCATGAGCAGAAGACCTGGAGAAGAAGCCCCGCATGTGTTCGCAGTTCAGGGGAATGCAGCACTAGCGATGGAAGGACACAGCTTGCCTCCCAGAGGACAGCCCAAGTAGGGGAGCCATTTCCTACGAAAGAGGTGACATTTCCTCATTGCTGAAATGAGAAACTTTATGGAAAATCCCAGACATTGCAGGCACCGCATAGCCATCGTCCTGGCACAACGGAAAGGTGACTCTCCCAGTAGAGGTTGCTTATCTTGAACGTGTCCAGAAATATGTTTGGTTCTTTACGCTTATTAAAAGTCTCGGTAGCACCTTCTCTAACTGCAGGGTGGGAAAATCCTAGCGTGCTCAGCAAATTCAAAATCAGGTGTTTTGATTGACACAACGAGCTTGAACCAGAGACTTCCAGAGATAAAAACCGAAGGTAAAGAATCAAGTGGTTGTGCATCAGTGGACTGCACAGCAGTCTGATAACTGTGCGGGATTTTACTGATACACAGAGGCAGATTTTGAGGGGCATATGGACTAAGGGGATTGTTACTCCTTAAAACTACTCCTTAAAAGTCCTCTCCACTGCCAAGTGGAGAGGCTGCTGGAAGAACAGCTGTGATGGGTATGGGGAGTGTGCAATGGCCCATCACAGCTAAATCCGTTCCCAGTGCACATTTTCCATCTTCATTTGCTGCCCTAAGCATTTGTGCTTAGATTTGCTAAATAGTACACAGATATCATATTCTGTGGCAAAGCAGACAATCTCTTCGCAAAATGCACTCGGGTTATAAAGGCTTCATCTGAAGTAATGGATGAAAGAAAGGAAAAAAGAAAAATGACGTTCTCTTTTTTTTTTTTTAACTGTATCCAATATCAGCATTTAGAAACTGTCAACAGGATCCATGTATTGTTATTAAAAGAAAGTTCAAATTAAAAGCAAATTTAAAAGAGAAGCAAGGTTTAATAAAGATCTAATAGAACTTTTTCATCTCTTGTTTCTAGAACCCAAGCCTTGAAAACCTTCGATTCAGTAAAAAGGGAAAAGGACCTAAGGATATTGCTCCAGGATTCAGGACCTTCAAAAGAGAGATATAAAGAAACATCAAAGGCAGGTGTGTGCGTGCATGCGTGTGCCGCCCGTGTGTCTGTACGTGTCTCTCCTCTTTTTCAGGGGCACAGCCACAGCCTGGTCCCCCGCCTTGACTTCGTAATGAGTTACTGTTCCCTCTGAGCTTGCTTTTCTTCAGCCTTGGCAAAACAATTGTGCCATTGAGGTTGGGGCTTCGGCCACCCGCAGCTGTAAGCCTGTCCAATTTTCTGAGAGCTCTTGGGATACTCTTGACCTAGGCTGCTGTGCTACTTTCCCTGAGCCTTCTCTTTAAAGGATCACTTACCGATTCATCTTTTTAGCAAACAACTGATCATAAAGAAATGCTGAAGTCGGTGAAAAAAACACCACCAACATTCCTGGGCTTTGCACGTGCAAAAAAATTAAATTTTCAGAACTATTTCACACCCAGCCAAACACAAGTATATGGTGAAGCTCCACAGGAAACTAAAAAGAGAGGCCAGTTCCAGAGCAGAGAGGTGGTTCTCATGCCTATCTGGGTATGGGAGAGACAAATCTGCATCCCTGCTATGACTGTGGCAGTACAGGATCTGAACCACATCTCCCACATCTCCAGTACCACAAGCTAGTACCACAAGCAGGTACTAGCTGCCTGGTATGTGGTATTCCCAAAAGCTAGAATGAAAAATTTTCTAGCTGATGGTACGCTTACATAAATACAGCCTCAACTTTAACAAATTAACATCTCCCAATGAAAATAAAATAAAATAAAATAATAAAATAAAATAAAATGTAAGTCACCAACTAACCCAAGCACTCCCAGCCAGCTCTTCCAACAAAAAATTCTGCTATTGCCCAGACACTAGTAACAATGACACAAACACTCCTGTTGGTAACAACTAAAAAAAAGCCTGTCTGAGCAGAAGCTGCTGGTGGATCTGTCTGTGTCTTCCCATGGCCTTATCACTGAGCTATGCCTGCTTCTGACCTTTACTTCTTCTGGTTGTGATTAATGAATAGCCATTCACCAGGTAAACCTCACTTCAGCTGAGATTCTTTTGACAGCTATTAAATCCTATGTATTTTTTATTTTACCACTCATTTGTTACAGTGCTGTGCACACAGAAGTGGAGTGGCAGCTATGAATTCAGCAATCATCAAGTCTTGGCATTGATCAAGGTGAGTATTTTCATTCAAGCATTCGTAAGACTCTTGTCAGTGCATGGCTGCTTCCTTGCAGGCTCCCAATAATCTCAGCGCAATTTCTTTTGAATGAGATAAAAATAGCCTTTATTGATAAAGACTACTGAAAACAAAACAGTAGGTTTTGCCTAGAGAATTAGGTCAGTCCAATAGTCGGGTTTATAATACGAACATGGAGACTACTCTATGCCAGCCTGATAGAGCCATTATGCATCAAAGAACAAGAATGGACTGAGCAATGAGGAAGAGGTTCAAAGGCAGAAGTGGACAGACGAAGCAGAAAGCGTTCCCAGCTTTAAACCCTAGGCATAGAGATTTACAGGGGAACAACCCAAAGGAAAAGATTCAAATGATTTCCATTAGCTGAGACAGTCTCCCAGCCCCAATATATCTATCATATAGTAGGAGCAAGGACGCTGTAAGTAGACTAGTGGAAAGAATGAAGATGATGTTGAGCTCTGCATAAAGATGTAGGTGGGGGCCCACAATTAGAAATTCAGAGCTCTGCCATGTGCTACCATTTAGATCTGAAGTTCTAGTTGGATCATGTTCGAAGAAAAGGTCAACCCCAAAGTCACATCTGGCTTTAGAGCCAAGGAAACCCCAAGAGTGGATACGCTGAGTCCCAACACTAAAGTCAATGTTAGGAATGCAAATAAGAAGAGTGCTCCTAAAAGGCATATTTGGAGAATGGCCAAAGCAAAAGAGTCTGATTCCCTCCAGCCCACCACGATATAAATCAGTCATGCTGCTGAAAAACGGCAGGACCAGCGGGATATGGGCCCAGGTTCGTGACAGTGGGCATGTGCAGGATACTCTCAGTTATGCTCGCATACTTCCTAGCAGCCCTGGAGCCTGCAGGTTAAAGGACAAAAATGATTACTAGCAGAAGTGGAAAGAATTTCACAGAAGTCAGTGCGGTAATGCTCTCTGTGCCTGCTCTGAATTTCTCCCTGAGCACGAGAACTTTGAGACTAATTTCGCTGTGGCTCATGGGATGAATGTTGTCTCTTTTTTCTATGTAGAAATTATCTGGAAATGGTGGGTTGCTAGTTTAGTTTTATGAGCTACTAAAACTATTCTTTGAATAATAATTGGCCTGAAGTTCATCTGCTGAAAGAGTTCAATATTCAGCATTCAGCTCAGGGCAACAGCACATCGGCTGTGGAAGGGGAGGGCTTGGGGGGAATTACTCCCTCCAGAGTCACGGCCACACCACATGTGGCAAACCAAGTTTAAAATAGCTGCAGACGGAGAGGAGATATGTCATTTGGAAATTACTTGTGCGCTGTTTGAAGCAGCCGTTAACCGTGCAGCAAACAGACTCTGCAAATAGAATTGCTGTGTGCAACACAACCTGGGACTAATGTAACCTCCTGTTTCCGATTACCGGGACAAGCTCTGAAGCCTGCCATCCACAGAAACTAATACCAAGGACTAGGCAACGGTGAAAGTTTTATGGAAGATGGGGCGACAGAAGCCAGTCCGGATGATTAAAATTAAATCTCCAAAAGGAATTGATTGTGTCTCCTTGATGCAGAGCGCTAACTCTAATAAGATCTTTCATCATAAGGAGGCCTCAGCAAGCCCGGCATTGGAGGAGAAAGTAATACTGTGACTTTCTAACCATAAGAGTGTGAATTTAAATAAAACTGGATATGCATTTGCCTAGCTTTCGGGCAGCAACCAAAGAGAAGGGAAAAAGAAATCTCAGCTGATAATACAGCTTATTGAAATGGTTCCACACGGTAAGTTAAACCAGACAAAAACAATGCTGAGATGCAACAAAGCTGTTTTCCTTTGATTTCCTTCTAAATTAGCCATTCAGTTCCATTAAAAGTGGAAATTGCAGCCTACAGTGGACAAATACTCTCGTTGCCCATTGAGAAAGGAGCTCAGTTCGGCCAAGTATATATTCCTTCCAAGTATATATTCCTTTAAAATGGTAGGACTGGCTAAAGGGCTCAACTATGGCGCGCTCCTTTTCCTGCTCCGTGGGGAAGTCACTCTGTCTTTCTCCCCTACAGACATAACAATATTTCCTTGCGCTTTAATTCTTATACCTCTCCCAAGGCTAGCAGCACTGGACTCAGGCTCTCTGGGTAGGCAGGATATTGGCAGCTCAGTCCACTGACAGCAAGGTGAATACCCTTAGGAGGTGTTGTATTGCTGGTGGTACTGCCTTTTACATTTGCAGCAATAAGAGTAGCTCCGCGAAGCCAGCCTTCCCTGGCCTTTTCTCACAAGTTGCTGCTCTGAAAGGTTTTGCTCTGGGCCAAATGAAATAATTTCTGTCAAGTGAAATGATGTTTTCCATCTTTTTTTTCCCCTCTTATATGAAAAAGGAGAGCAACCGAACAAGAGGCAAACTAACCAACACAAAGAGAATTTGGTTCAACACGAGCCAATTTTTCTATCTCCAAATGTTTTGTTTTAGAAGCTGAAGGGAAAAATATTTGCACAGCCTTAACCCTAACCAGAAGAGTTCGTTAAGGAACCGGTGGCAGTTCGCACACTGTATAGGCGTTAACTTAAACTACACACACTTTAATTTGAGCAATTATGTTCTCTGGGCCTAATTCCCACAAGTTTAATCTGGATATTTTCTGTCATCACTTGTTGTACCCAACAGTTGTAAAATGTTTCCATGCACTATTAAACAGCTGCTGCCTTCCACAGGTGGCTGCCTTTCAGAATGAGGTGAGGATGTCTCCTGTATTGTACAGAGGAGTTGTGAGGTTTTAATTCATTCATGTTTGTGAACAGCTCTGAAAGCTTCATTTAAAACCTGCCGTATTCTTTGCAGGCTACATTTCCCAATAGAAAAGAGTGCAAAGTAAAATGGCAGCTTTCATGGAGAGGCAGAGGAGACATCTGCAGCTAGACTGATCATAAAGGGATACTCCCATTTAATGCACCGGTAAGTCCTGCCACACTGCATGTGGGGCATAGGTGTTTTCCCATACATACTATGCATACGATACATACATTTCAATATAAACATACATCATGTTTCAATAAATTCAGCACTGCAGTCCAATAGCTTTGACCCACGTGTATTCTCATCAGCTTCAGTAGGATTATTAGCACAAGAAAAAAAAATGCAGTATTGGACACCTCTGAAGATTTTACCTACAGTAAATATGAAATAAGAACCATGTGGGGAATTCATTCAGGTCTTGGGTATGTCTTTTGCTTCTGCATTGGTCAATACCATTACAACCACAAACACCTTCCAGGTATACAGTGAAAACCTGTTTGATACAACTATGGTATTGAACCAACAACCCTATATCCTGACCTGGATTTACTGCTGTCTTGTAAGCTGAGTATATATGAGTACTCATTCTTGTGAGTCTAACCATTCAGCCATACCAACTTGATCAGGGGTTTTGATCCTTGAGAAGATCCAGTACCATTGGTCCAGCCTTTGCCCACAAACCAGAGCTATTACATACCAAGTCACTTCAGGGCTGGTGTCCATCCTCATCCATAAGGCATGCCATACAACAAAGCAACTTTACACCCTAGTCTTCCTCTGTGATATGACCGAAGGATGAGGAAGACAAGCCTCGGGATCTTGGGAGGGAGGGAAGCAGGCAGGGAGGGAGAGGAAGCCAGAGAGGGAGAAAGGGAGGCACGGAGAGGCAGGCAGGTCTCCCCTACTTACTCCTACACCTTGAAAACAGACTTTTTGCAAAAAGGGTACCTTGTATCTCCACAATATAGTAACCGATCTCAATGTTTCTTACAAGGGTCCTCTCAGAAGGACTCAAAGAGTATGAGCTGTTTAGAGGAGAGTTGGTTTCCAGGGAGCTATCACAAATGTTGATCCACCACCACGATCCAGGGTAGCTCCCTTTTAATCTGGATAGCATTTGCTAGTGAGAAAGGTGTGTGAATGCTCAACTGTGCAGCGCGGTCTGTCTGCTCATGCCCCTCGGGCACCCAGGGCTGAACCCCTGTGCCCTAGCCATCAACTTCAGCTGTGCTGCCAGACTGATTTCAACAACTTGCATTAAAACTTCACGTTACGTTCTTGCTCCTTTGCCCCTGTTCGCATGCAGAAAATTCTGGATAGTCCATTCAGGCCCTTGGAATTCAGGCCCCAGACTACAACGTGGCACCTGCCTGCTTTTCCTGTCCCAGGAAAGAAATATAGCTACTTCACAGTTAGTTTGGATAACAACAGAAATTGGATAACTGAGATGTGGACTTCCTATAAAACCAGCAGAGAAGTACATCATACTCTCCACAGAGGGCAAGCAGGAGGCAAAGGCTCAGCAAGGCAAGAGGAAAGAAAGGAGGAGGAAAGGAAGTTTGGGGAAGGACAACAGAAATAGGAAAATGTCATGTATGGCCCATAAAGAGACAGTTCACCCACTGCGAGCAGAGACTCGGAGGTGAAGGCAAGGCTTTAGGAAAGGAAGACTGCAAGAAGGGTGTGAGCGTAGAACTGTGATACGAGGAAAAAAACATTTCTGGTTAAGCAACCAGTGGTAGAAGTGAACTTGTCCATGTAACAACAGAGCCCACCTCTACACTGTAGTGTCTGTGCTAAGGTTATTCTTGGCCTGGAGGGCAACAGACCTTGACCTTAGAAACAAGTTGTTTTGGTTTTGTTTTGGTTTTTTTAAGGAGGTGGTGGGGGGTTTCTTTTTTTTAACATTTTCAGCAGCAACCAGAGCAGCGGAGCACTGAGGAAACAGGGCATGCAGCGCGAGCTGGAGTATGTCAGAGCCTCTGACCTTCCCCAGCGCTGCTCCGATACCCTCGGCCTACACCACTCCAGCTCTGCCCGGCATTCCGCTCTTTGGTGCTGCGGAGACAGACCTCCCAGTCCGACTAATTAGCGTGGCTGCAACTGTAATAAGCCACGCTGAAGAAGACAGACAATACTGACAGGAGGCAGCAGTGGGATTTCAGCTCATGGCTGCCTGCTGCAGGAGCACACAATAGAAGAAAAGAAGCAACCGTACTACCTTCAGCAGAGAGAGGGGCAATGCTCCACGTGAGCTACCTGCACGTCCCCCCAGAGCAAATGGGGGCACGTGCACACCCCAATCCAAGGGGAAGCCCACGGGAGAGGCTGGGTTTCCTCCTCCTGCTTCGTGGTCCCTTCTTGGGCTTGGGTGAGAGGCCACAAAGCGACGGCAGGAGAGCAACATGGAGCTCCCACTCCCCGGCCTCACCCGGGTGCTCTTCAGGGCTCATCCTCTTCATGCTGGGACACACAGCCCGCTATGAGCACAGGTCTACGCACCCTACCGCATCCCAACAGCGTTATTCCAATGTACCTATGATGAGTAGGAAGTTGGGCTACATAACCTCCCGGGGTCCCCTCCAACCTGAATTATCCTACGACCCTACTCAATAGGCTGCGGGCACGGCTCTGGAGGTGGGCGCACGTGGGCCCTTCGACAGCAGTAGCCCCAGCAGGCACCACGTGCGAGCTCTTCACCTCAGCCGACTTTCAGTTACACAGACAGACAGACAGACACACACGCTTGCACTGTGCTGATGAAAGGCACTGTGAAATGCTAATCTCCATCAACGGAGTCTCCTCAGGCTCTTTCTCCAACCCCCAGCACCTCATCTCCAGTGCTTGCGCTGCCTTTGGTGACATGGTATTTCTTGCACAGCTCGCCATCAAGAGTTGCTGTCTCCTGCCTTGCGATCTTTTTTTAGGGGGCCTTTGTGCTGCACAGGAAGGAGACGCGCTGAAAATAATGAGAGAAAAGTAGGAAAGGAGGCCAGGCGGGAGAAGTGGACCACAGCTCATTTAGGTGTGCGCTGGAGACAAAGCGGCAGGCAAAGGAAAAAGGAGAGGAGAGGGAAAGAGGGTGAGTGGCAGGGAAAGGGCCACCGAGAAACCAAGAGGGACATGGAGAGTAGACAGATACAGAGGGAGATCAGAGCCGGGAGCATGACGGAGAGAGTGGAAGACCAGAAGGGGTGTTTCCATTTGTATTTTTATCTGATCCAAAAATGCGCTCACATAAAAAAATGCCAGCTTAGAGAAAGAACAGCTCAGACGGCGAGAAAAGCGGTTTTGACAGCACAGCCAACTTAGGAAAGAGCTGTCTGCATAAGTGATCAGCTCAAACCACATTGACAACTCGCACGGTCCAGCCTTCCCTCTGATCCAGACTCTCTGGTCCTGGCTTTACTGACTGGAGTAACTGGGTCACCACCACCGCGCTAAAGTGGCTATTCTGATTTCTCAGACTCAAACTACCACAGCTTTGTACTAGGTCATGGGGACACACCAGCCCTCTCAGCGCAAACGTAGGGCTTTCTAACCTGGCTGGCATGGCAATTTCCTTGATAGACGTGGCCTGGATTTGTTTTGAGTTTTGTTTAACTTTAATAGCTTTACCCTTGAAGGATTGGAGGACAAGAGGAGGTCTTAAATTGAGAGGGAGTCAATAAGCCTCCTTTCATTAGATAATGACTCTGCCTGCACTGTACTCAAGATTTAACTCTAAGCCCCTTCCATGAAGTAAAATAGTTTGGTTTGGCTCCATGTGTGTGTACGTTAAAGGAAGAAGTAGATCAAAATCAAAAAAAAGTGCTGAACACTCCTGCCCTTTGCTTTGTTGGTTATTTGTCCTCACTGGCAACTGGCCTCCCTCGGAGAATGCCGGCTTGCGGATGAAATGAAATACAATACAACTGTATTTTGTATAGCATCTCTCAAGTAAACAGGATCACAATTGCTCTGCGGGCTAAGTGATAAAAAACAGCACAGAGAGAAGGAAATTAAGAGACAGAAATGATGGAAGAAAACCAGCTGCTTCCAGAGGAAGGAAGCACAGCTCTGTGGCTAAGGCTCTGGGTTGGGAAATGATAGGTCTTAGATCTGCCACAGACTTCATGCTTTGACCTTGAACAACCTGCCCGACCTCACCAGGGCTCAGTTTCTAGTGCAAGACTTCTGGTTATTAACTCTTCCCTGTCTCGGGAAGTCGGAGATGACTGCATTCATGTCTGTGGCGTGCTTTGACACTACCCAGGCAAGGACTTAAATGGCTGGGTGGGTAGAAGTGTGCTGGAAGGTAATGGCTCGCAAAGCTATTTGAATCTTTCAGGATGCCAATACCTAAAAAAGAATCACAATACATCACTGAGCGCGATGATGCCACTGAAACAATTTAGCGAGTGTCGTTGAAACAAGTTGGTGAGAAGCAGATTTCGCTGCAGTAGGACAGCCTTGCCTCATACCCAGTGCGACAGGAGGAGACGGCAGCCATTGTATTCCTTAAAAGCAGTTTCACTCTGGGGACAGCTATTAAGGAATGGAGTAGCTGCCAGTGACAGAACTGTCTGAGCATGTTAAATTTGGGTAGCACGCGGTACGGCGGTCATTTATAACCATGATACTAACAGTACGCAACATATTGCTTATCACTATCAGAGGGTTGGGAAGGATGGCTAGAAAAATGCCTTGCAATCTGCTGCTGAGCAGCTCAAACACGGAAAAGCATGAGAAGTGATGACCCAAATGGCTAATGAACGTGTTTCATTACATGTTGACTGTGAACAGCAGGCTGACATAATACTTTTCAAAATAAGACATGATTTTGAAAGCACTTTCCATTTTTTTGACCAACCTAGTTGTCTGTTTCAGTGAAGAAGGGGCTGGTGCACTCCCCAGTCTGGCTGTGGAGAGGAGAGGCTGCAGGATACCTGCTAAACACTGAGTTCTAGGGGCCCAGGCATTTCCCTCCATGTCGCAAGCTTGGGCTCCTGTTCCCCTTTAACATGCATAACTAACAACGGATGGACAGAAGAAGAGAAGGCACGAGCAGGTGGTTGGCTAAGCCACATCCTTTTCATAGGACAGATGAGGGAAAAACCTACCTATTAGAAGTAAACTCCTTGCTTCTGTGTAAGGGACTAGAGTAGCTCTGCCTCTTCTCTCTCCTCCCTAATTCTCCTTCCATTTCCACGTCCATCATCCCTTTCCCTTGCAGCTAGTTTGGAGCAGAGCCATGAATTAAGAGTGGGTAGAATTTGAGAGAGGGCCCTTGGAGAGAGCAACTGGGAAGCTGCTGGTGCGGGTTGCTGCTGCCCCTGGAAGCAACGGGCCACGTGCTGACCCACCAAAGCCTCCGGAGGCTGGTTGCTGCCTCCTTGCTTGCCTGCGGCATCGTTCGCTGCCCGTCAGCCACGTGATTTGTGTAACGTATGCAATGCTACATGGAACCCTGACCCCAAACAGCACAGAGCAGGCTCCAAGGCGAGAGACTGCTGACGGCGCACAGCTCCAAAGCACCCCGTTGCCTACCCCTGCCTACCTGCGTGGTGGCAAAGCCCTGGAGAAGGCACGGCACCAGCCTCATCCGCATCCCCCTGCTAGAGGGACTTGCGTGCATTCGCTGTCTCCACTTAAGTGGCCTTTGCAGGGAAGCGTGACTCAGTGTGTGAGTATCAATAGGATCTTTAAATCTCCTAGAGATATTTTCTATCCTTAAAGAGTTTCCTGGAGCTGGGCGCTTCAGATGGATGGCTCGGCAGGTATCGCACTGATCTCGCAACTGCTTTCGTGCCAGCTGTGAGAACCACAGACTCATCTCCTACAGATCTCTCTCCTTACACAAGACACTTTTCCTCCTCTCCTCCCCACAGCCCCGAGTCAGACCCAAGCCACGGACAGGAGCATTGTTTTTCTTAGTTTCCAGAAGCGGCGTGCATCAAGTCAGACGCATCTCCTTGTGTATCACCATAGCAACGAGATCAGGCCTGGTGTGGAAAATGAGGGGCAAGGGGAAAAAAATATGGAAGAGGGCTCTGCAGATAAGGGATGGCTGCTTCTCCCTCAGCCGGTGGCAGGCGGCACGGGAGTGACATCGGTCTGTGCCACTGCTGGGGCTGAGAGAGGCCACCCAGGAGCTGCAGCTCACGAGCGTATTCAGGACCAAGAGGAAAGGCTGAGGACACGGGACAGGCGTTGACTGGCTGTATATCGAGCCCCTTGAGCCCGGCAGATGTTAGCGTCTTTATCATCGAATTGCAACACCACATCTGTCCGAGAGCCCAAATCACAGCTGCACCGAGGTCTTTATTCTTTATACCGGTATTTAAGCCTTGCTGCAGAAACGCTTCTCTGTCGTGGCTCTTCTAACAGCACTAACTGCAGCCGGTAACATAAAACACAACGGACCAGCTGCTTCGTGCCCGAGTCCCCGAGAGCCACCCAGGTGGCCTGCTGAGGAAATCCAGCCATGATGGTAACTGGGGGAAGCCTACGCAACGAGCTCGGGCACGGCTCAGCAACTTTCCTGCACTCTTTGCACGAGCTCTTGTAACCTCGCAGACGCCGCCACTCCTCCGACTCTGCTAGAGCTCGAGTCACCTTCCTCTGTCAGGGTCCCAGGCTGCGACTGAGCCCGAGTTACACCCTCCTGGGACCCTCCCCTACCCCTTCACCCTTGTTCAGACCATGGCAAAAAGTTCAGAGCAGCGGCCCTGCCTGAGAAGTAGCTCCTGTCGTCTTCTCCTCAAGCGTCCCCAAAATGGATAGCTGGCAAAAATCCTTAGAAAGCTAAAATATTGACACTTTTAGGAAAGCCTTTCTTCAGGGATGTGAGCACTACCGGGACCACCTTATACGTCTTGACCTAGTAGTACACATGGCCCTGATTTTCATGCTGACTTCTGCTGACCGAGGCTCTACAGAAATTATTAAGAAACTGCTACCAGTTGTTGCTAATGGGAAGAAGGTTCTTTAAATAACAGCAGAAGGTTTTGGAGCTGACAGAGATCAAGTCTGATCTAGCCCCTCTGGGTGAATGTAAATGTGGGTTTTTTTAACGCATCTCCCATCACCTTTCTTAGTAAAGGCAAATTAAACCACAATCAAATGCTGTGGCCTTCCTGCCTTCTTCCCTGCCACCCTCCCAGACAGGACCCTCCGTATAGTTTGCGCCCTGGAAAAGCCACGTCTTTAGCAGAAGGCCTAATGCCGTCCCTCTCTGGAGTCTGGCTTTGACATCCAGGATTTCAGCCTCCCTCAGCAACATCTAGGCTTCATCCCTCCTTGGCTGTACTCGTGCTACTGCCTCTTGCAGTAAGGCAATCAGAGTATAAGCTTTTTTCCCAGATCCCCCGCTTAACCTCAGGCAGACCTGTGTAGCTTTAAGTAGCATATTACAGTAATGAGGGGCCATGACTATTTCTGAGAATATGCTCTCCTTCCCATTAGTAACCCCCCCATGATAAGCAGCTCTATCTTCACTGCTGCCACCAGTCACTTGCAGGCCACTGGAGCTGCAAAGAAGGACAGAGCAGCCTGTCATAAAGAAAAAGTGAGAGGAGTGCATAAACTGGGAGAGAGGGTGGGGGAAGGAATAAGCATTGACAGTCAAAATGCGAAAAAGATGAAATGCAATTTTTCTTCAAATGCCTGGAGACAAGACAGATCTCCCGGCTTCCTTCCCCTCACTTGCCCTCCTGCCTGAAAAGAGAAGAGGTAGTTAACATAGGAAAGCCCCTCAAATAAGCCCTGACAGCCACATATTCAGAAACTGATGGCATTTCCCTAAACACTGTTTGTAAAATGGTAATTATCCAGCAGGCAGTGACAGCTGGCACTTAGCACTGAGAGAGAACACGAGCGGACAAGAAGAAAGGGATCCTGCCGTAATTGAACAAAGGGTAAAGAAATATATAAAACATAATCAGAAAAATACAAAGATTGCTGGCTGTGCTAATAGGTCACTTCAGCTTCTTGCTTCATCTTGAAGTGATTGAGTTTGAATGCAGATTCAGACTGACATCCTCCAAATCGTTCAGCTGGGAGCAGCACCTCTGAGGGGAGCATCGGCAGCAGCAAACCCGAGGGGCTGAGCAGCCAGCAGCCAGCACGTGGGTGCCAAACTGGCAGCCAGCTTTTTCACAAAGTGTCTGGAGCACCTGCTCTCTCTGACTTGTGTCACAAGATCAGCTGCTGGGAACTACAGCTTCGGGGTCGACACGTCCTCCCTACTTCAGACCACCCCAGCAACTCAGCTATGCCACAACATGGCAAAATGGAGTCCTTCACTGGAAGCATCTAGACTCGACAAAGCCCCAGGCAACGTGCTTTAGAGAAACCTCTTGAGTTGGACAGGGAGATGGCTAGGCTGATCTTTTACTCCTCTGGTATTAAACAAAAAAATCCACTTCTGGGATTTTGGGGGGGCAATGGAACAGCCTGTCAGTTCAGATACCTGTTCCGACAGATCTCCTGTATGGTCTTGGGGTAGGGCTCTTCTTTCTCCGCCTTCAGTCTTTACCTACAAAATGAGTTGTGAGTTGTTGTACCTTTGCCATATGTTCAAAGCAAGGCCTGTTTCCTACTATGTCCTACCCAACGTCTAGGAGGACAGGGTCCTGAACTGGACTTGAGTCCTTTAAGCACGATCAGTAATACAAGTCAAGCTATCTTCCCTCATATGAGAGTCACACTTAAAGAGAATAAAAGCAGCAGAATGAAAATAAACTCATATTAATGAGCAGGGTGGTATCTTTGAGCTTGGGGGTTTCCAAACTCATATTCTGTGGCCATGTGATTTGCTTCCTCATTACTTTAATTAGGATGTTATCTCCCTCCAGCCTGCAGTTGAGAACGCTCTGATCTCTCCAGAACGCTCCATGACTTGCTTTTGCCCAGACCCTGCCCAGAAAGGTTACTGCTGGGATCCAGCAGCATGTATGTTTGATCACAACCCACGTTACGCCCCTGAGTCACTCAGTGAGTAACGGGCTAGCAGTCCTAACAAATGACGCTCAGATGAGTGTGGCCAGACAAGGACACGTAACGAAGCACTAGAAGACGGGAAGGAGGTCTGTCTCTCTCCTTTGTACCAGGAATCAGCTTGGCACAGAGATAATCCATGCCTAGGGTAAGACAGAAACGGCATCCAAATTTCCTGTCATTCCTTGCCATTCTTCTTTGCCATTGCTTCTCCTTTATTAAAAGACGCTATTCATGAGAAAGATATAATTGTCCTAATTGACCCATACAATTTCAGTAATGGAGGGCAAAATCCTTAAACCTTCTGAACTCCTGCTAAGCAGACCTTCCTCCTCTACCCTGCCTTAACTGTGTTTTTCTGGGTGTTGCTAGTACTTGGTCCATCACAGCAAATGACCTTTAAGCTTCTTTTTATGCCATATTCTCCTTGGTGCCGGGTCTGTATGTTAATCATTTTCTCAGCACCCATGCACATTTAAAGTAAGATAGATTTTCTCTGCTGCAGACAGATACACCTCTGCACAGTAATTCATTATGCTACTATCTCCAAAGCTGTTTCTTTGAGAAATATGCATACAGAGTTGTATTAACAGTGTATAGTTTTCATGACGATAACCGATGATTTGTTTGACTAGGTCTCTTATGTATCAATCTAACTATTTTGTAGTTTGCACGTGATTTATTTTTGACTGTCTTAATAAAGTTCAAATATTACTTTCGCTCAGCAATCAATCTGCTTTCTTTAAACTACTGTTAAATTCTTTTTTAATGAGTGAGAGTTTGAGTAAAGAATTTATCCTACAAAACTACTGATCTGAAAGTTATCAATACATTTCTAAATGGATGAGTACAAGTAAATTGAAAAGTGAGATTTTTTCCATCAGATGACATTAAAATATATGCATGTTTTCAAGTACAAAGTAATTACTTTAAGCAGTAATAGAGCATTTCTCGTAAGATATATTAAAGAAACACCAACAATGAAATTGCTAATGTTGCAATTTAATTATAAACCCTTCTATATGCCAACACATCTTCACTATTACTTTTGTTGCCATTCTTGATCTGTAGCATGTTGTCTAACACAATTTACTATGCTTTTTTTTTTTGTACAAATTACTTTCACAGCTTCTGTTTATCTGCCATATATGGAAAAGCACAGACGCACAAAAGATGCTACACAACGGTGATTAAGGTTAAAGAAAAAAAATGAGAGTGACATTGTGTTACGTGAAAACTTCTATGTAGCCACATAACGAAAGGGGGTAACACATACCTGCAGGAGACTAGCAGTAAGACCAAAAGTTCACTTGTAATTTTGGGAAGTAATTTCAGTGTAGCCATTATAAGGTAGCGCCAGATGACTTCTGAGTAAACATGCATATTCATTATCATTATTAATGTATTTACCACAGACTCCTTTGTTTCCCTGCAAGGTTCCACATACAGTCTAGCTTGGCTATTTCCTGACTTAAGCACACTGAAGTTCAACAGTTTCTTGATATAACAGATAGCTTCACTGATATTTAAGATTAGAAAGGAAGAGCTTAGATCACCTAGGGCTTCTCCCTGAGTGATGCAGGCCTTACATTTCACTCATAGTTTCCCTATTTCTAACTCAAAAACTTGTGAGTGAAGCAAAAAAAAGTCTTTCAGAAAGACATCTGATGTTGATTTGAAAACTGCAAGTGATGTAGAGCTGAACACATCCTTCGGTAATCTAATTTATTTTATGAAATAAATTCAGACAATACACAGATTCCTGTACACAAATGCGCATACACTCATACACTCAAAATAAAAGCACCTTAATGATCCTCTCTGTCAGAGTAATAGCTAGTACACGTCGGCTTTGGTGACTGTCCAAGCATACTCACTGCTGCTGGAGGAAATCTTGCCTGGTTTTGCCCTCTAAAATCCACCTGGCACTCCGCATGAGTACTTAACACATATTAATTTAGTAAAACACTCCTAATGCTGCTGCTAGTTCGGGAAGATGCAGCACATCACCATCAGCAAGGTTTTTGTCACTGTCAGCGAGTTATTTGTGTTGTCTCTGTCAGATGGCCGTGATGGCTTTTTCAGCTTTTGGGGGGGGCTTGCAGAGAAGTGGGGTGCAAGGTAAGTCGGGAGGAGGGGTGCAGGCCGACTCAAGCTTGTCCTGTGCACAGCCCTAGATTATCAGATGTGAAGCAGATCTGGAAATCGTATAGCAGAGTTAACGTTCCACCTCTTGTTGGGCATCATATGCCCATCAGCCCAGCGTATTACCAAAGGCTCGGACCAATGCAAGTACATCTCTAAGGCTTTCAGACCTGAACTGGGCGATTCTCGGCAGTTCTGATTAGGGGAAGAAAAATCCTCCTCCTGCCTTCCCTTCTCCACCTGCAGCACGCTCAGGCACAGGTACATGTGAGCATGAAAGCACACACACACGTATATGTGAAACGAAGACAAAAAGAGACAAGAGGTGACGCAGAAATAAAGGATCGGCAAACAAGAAGTACATGTGGAAATGTAAGAGAAACAGATCAAGGGGGAGCAAATGGGCAAGAAAGAAAGAGAGAGAAAGCGTTCGGACTAACTGGCAGTACAGGCCAAGAGACATCCGAGCTGCAGGTGTGCACGGGAACATTAGGAATGGAGTGCAAACACTCACGCACCCGGTACCACACACTGAATTAGGCACAAATGACAAATCACAGACTCGTTTGGGTGAGAAAAGACCTCTGGTGCCTCATCCAGGCCATTGCTGCACATTGTGGCAGGTCTGATTACACCTAAACCATCCCTGACAGATGGGTGACTCATCTCCGCCTTGAATTTCTCCAGCACTGGTGCCTCTATAGCCTGCCTTGGCAGCCTGCTCCGTCACCAAACTGTTCCTAGAGTTATAAAGTTTTCCCTCATATTTTTTAACTAACTGTTCCCTGCTGCACCTCAGGACCATTATGTCTTAGGCCTGTTTGTACCAACTACTGAGAAAAATGGATCCCCATCCTCTCAGTAGCGTCTCTTTATGGATTTGCAGACAGTGATTACATCTCCCTTCACACGCCTTTCCTCCTCAATGAATATATACCAGCCTCCTTAATCTTCTCATTTACGCTATACTTTCCAAACCTATCAGCATTTTTGTCACTCTTCCTGGAGCTTCCTCCAATACATTGCGGCTTTGGGACCTGGAGGAGACAGCATTAATTCAGCTTCCTGCCTCTTACCTGTGCCATGTCCAGTCACGAAAGGTTGAGGACTGGCTTTATATTCTTTTCTGAATACCATTTGCTTCCTGGATACCTCCTGCTTTACCCTCCCGAAAGACTGTTACGTGCAGACAAACACGCACACGCATGCGTGCACATACCCACCCATCTATTTTATGTATTATATAGATAAATACAAGGGCCTTGCCTAGTAGGCGTTCCAACATTAAAAGCTGCCTTAAAGGATAAGCTGGGCCAGCTGTGATGAAAAGAATCTGAAGGAGTGGAGAAGGAGGAAGGTGATGGTGTCACTTTACACACTGGGAGACGCCCCATTTGATGGGACCCTGACGGTGGACTGAAAACTGTGAAAATTAGGACATCCTCTTGCTGTCCCCAAACCCAAATATTACGCAAATCCGTGCAGCCCGTATCCATCTCATCATGCTCATTTGTCTTCTGGGCCCCTGTATACTGCATCCATCATTCTTTCCTCCTCCTTTAAAGCCTCCACTTACACGACCGGTTAGGCTAGTTCTCAACAGGTCTGCCCCCCTATTGTTAAAGTGATGTGCATGAATGGTTTCTACACAATGCAAAAACGCCTTTGGCACTATGATTTTAGTTGCAAATGGATAACCTACATGGGGAAAAAAAAAAAAATCAAGAAAGGAAGGACTGAGTAGGTCATTTGAGATATTATGCAGCTGCTTCCAGTTGCTCCCTTTAGTTTCTGAAAAGCCTCTTAAGGGTTGAATTAGAAGACGGGCCTTTAAAAACATCTGGAGACAATATCCAGTAGAGCACCCAAGAATGCCATAGCATTTCCTTTATGGATTTCACAGAGAGCAAGTCCCAAGTAAAATGCGTAACAAACACAACACGCCAGGTCTCGGTGAAAAGGCATTATGACAATGAAGGGACAATCATTTCAAAGGGTCCCCAATTTACATCCGCAATCAGCTACGAGCATAAAAGCAATGCCTTTTCTATACCTAACAGCTGAACCGAAGGCCAGCACCGTGACATACTCTACCGAGGGGCCACTGGCCGCCCGTTTGCCCCATACTACTTCAGAACTAGAGGGTGGGATGAACAGACAGGATTTCGGCTCTAGGGGTTGTGAGACTAGAGGTCAGGCTCCGAGAAAGTCATCTGTAACCCGTTATACCTACAGGCTTATTGCCAATGACAGCAACTTATAGATGCATCTGTGTGGCAGACTTATGGTCAATAATATTTCTTTTCAATACCCTACTGCAACATCAAGCCAAGCATGGTGTTTATTAAGTCTCATGGAATTTCCTGTCTGTTCTGGAAACTGCAGGTTTTTACCCTGATTGCACCAGTCTTAAAAGAAAATCTGAAAAATCAGTTAAGAAATGGAGAAGCATCTCATTCCTCACAACGAAAAGAATATGAGATGTAAAATGTCATCGCTTTGATGTGCTGGCAAACTTCCTGGAATCAGTCGACCAAAGATAACTATGTTTATAAATATTTGGGATATGAAGATACTGTATATAAATTGCATTTTTATTATTATTATAAAAGTGTGGTGTGTGTTTTTTTTTTTTTTTTAAAAAGGAAAAGAAATAGCTCTGCAGTGTATTCTAAATATATACGTTAGGGTGTTTTGCGCTGTGCATAGCGTGTTGTTAATAAGGAAGAAACTGTATTCTACTTTCTCCCTCTCCCTTGAGCAGAGCAAAGTGGCTGTTCCCCTCTCAGCTTCTCCCAGCGAGAGGTGCTAAGAGGCTGGTGGAACAGCACTGGAGTTGCCCACAGCTATGGCAGCACAGGTGAGAAACACTCTGAAGATGCCTCTAGCTTAAGGTTTTGTGCTGCCGACCCATAACCCCGGTATCTAAGCATCTCCCATGTAAAATCAATAGCAATAACAAAATCCCTTGGAGACTTCATGAAGTCTCTCAGACGATATAGCCGGGGCTGTGCTGGAGGAATAGCTGGGGATGACTACAGCTTGTTCCAGCTGCTCCTGGCAGGTTTTATTGCAGGGAGAGGCTCAGGACTGCTGCCCGTGGAACTCTCACAATCCAGATAATTGCTTTTCTATTCTTTTTACAACTGATATTTCATTCTCGTTAAGACAGGAGAATTGCTAAAATACGATAGAACCGGCTCCCACACCCACGTGCATTCTGTTCCTGACCAGCTGGCCTCCGTGCTATGTCAGTCCGGGACTCTTCGCGCCCAGCTCTGGCAACCCCGCCGCGGCACCCCTGGCTATTCGGGTCCTCTCGCAGGCTCATTTGCACAGCTCTGCTCGGGGACCTCCGCTGTGCCGTACAACCTCACTCCATCCAAAGCCTGGCCCCTCCGCAGTCCCACTAATGCACCCCGATCCTGAGCAAAAGCCCCTCCTGCTATCCCTGTTCCTGTGCAAATCTGTTCCTCTTTAATTGCTGTCTCTCCCATCTTGCGGCTCTATCAACATCTACATTTTTGTTTGTCATCTTTTCTTGATTCCCAGCCCTTTTCCCGTTACTCCCTGCACTAACAGACAGCATGCCGCAACTGATTCCACGTCCATTCTGCTTTCTAAACCACGGC
Source organism: Aquila chrysaetos chrysaetos (assembly GCF_900496995.4). Lineage (NCBI taxonomy): Eukaryota > Metazoa > Chordata > Aves > Accipitriformes > Accipitridae > Aquila > Aquila chrysaetos. Next base: position 4,996,744 of record NC_044010.1, on the reverse strand, counting down.
TGAAAAACAAGTATTACCCAACTAGTAAACCTACCTGAAATCTATTGAGCTGACTGTCAGCTGGCTCCATGAAACAGAGGTAAACAATTAAGGCACAACGCTTGCAATAATCACCCTGCAGAGCATTAACTCCCTGTCACTCCAGTCCTGGATTGGTGGTGTCAATTGGTCTCAGCCCTGGCTGGCACGTCAGGCCATTCCCACGCACCAGGAGGGTCTCTCCAAGCACCAAGAGGCTCTCTCTTGCCTCTCTTATCATGGCTTTGCACCTTCTGCTTCCTTGACAAATAACCATGCACTCTACAGCCTGGGGCTGCAGGGACCTGACTTTCATCCCAGTCAGCCACCAGCTTGCGACAAATACCAACGAAAGCCCTAGCATTTAGCACCTTTCAGTCCAGATGTAAGACGCATCGGATAGATATTGCTCTAGATACTCAAACCACTCCCAAAGCAAGGGCAGAGAGCCGTATACAGAAACAGCTGGAGGGAGACCTTACATCATTCCTGTGTTATAAAATATGACTTGTGTTGCATTCTTTAAAAGCAGGAAGAAAAATTCTGCTCGCATTCATATACAGGCTTATTCGTGTTTGGGGGAAACAGGATTGCCAGCATTCAAGATCCATCAGCCCTCAACGGGGTTCAAGGTTTGGAGAATCATGCCTCGTTTGCTTTCGCATTGTAAATGTTAACTAAACGTAGGTCTGGTGAGAGGTGCCAGCTCAATAGCCCTGGAGATTAACCTGCCAAATTCTTTTCTCAGTCACAGCACTGTAAACCCTGAGTAATTCCGACTATAATCAGCAGAGCTACTCCAGAATTGCAGCCAGGGGTGGATTTTGGTACTGCAACCCTCCGTTCTCATCCACAGCAGGAAGAGACCTAGTTTAACTCCACAGCAGCGTTCCCAACAACCTCGGCAAGACCCAGATTTGATCCCACAACAGTTATAGCACTGACAGCAACAGTATTTGCTTTACCAAAGTGGAAGCCAGTAATGGGTCCCCCACCTCACACTTTACCTCAATCCCTGCTGGAAAGACCAACTCTGCTTCGTAGCTTGCATACAGTAAATTCACAATTAGCACCAAGGATGAGATTTTTCAGAGAGAGATGACTTTTGCCTAATCACACCCATTCAAACCAATGGGTTTTTCATCACTGATTTCGATGGAAGGATAATTGCAGCAAAATCAAGCACTCTGAAAATATTAAGAATAGCAGAAAGAACTGGGGTACTTGGGGTGCCTATGGGTGGCCTTACGCAGTTGTCACCAATATGAGCCTACTATATTCTGTACTGAAAAGCCGATGGCATTCCTTACCTCTCCAGTCCCTCTGCAGGGTCCCCTGGACCTACGCTGTGAAGTTACTAAACTGCAGCTGTAGCTGGGGCTTGACTTGTCTCTGTTCAAGCCATCAGGATACCTGAAGAGCTCCAAGGTAGACCAGGTTTTCCCCGGACCTCTCCATGTTACAGCCAAGAGTCCACAAGCCCAAGGTAGCATATTACCCTCATTTCCCAGTTTTCCTTTTCATTGGAAATGCTGATATTTGACCACATCAGATTCCTCTAAAGAGAGAAAGTCTGACTTTGAACCAGTGGGAATCCAGTTTGAAATCGAGTGAGCTAGTTCACTGAACAATTCTCTCTCTTCCTCCATGCCTTCATCGCTGTGGACTTTCTACATTGTACATGTGATGATTTATGATGTTGATATCATCGTGAAGCTCTCTCACTATTTCATAAAAGGCCTTAAAAGAGACTGTTTTGGCTCAGTAGTGTTGGATAAGATTCAGTATCAAAGCACCACGTCTTTGGAGGGGCTGCAGTCCACAAAACCTCCAAACCTTTGCAGATTCAGCCATCATTTAGGATAGAGGACTGGCATGTTTTGCCACCTGTGGCATGGAGAGTAGGTGTTTTCTGAGCCCTGATGGCCTAAAAGCTCGCCACAGTGAAGAGCTGGACTTGAAAATTTCTACCAAGAGCAGGTGCCCATCCCAACTCTCTTTGCTCTCCCACCTTGTGCCCATAAGCGTCCAAAGACAGAGACTTTAGTCACCCTGTAACCTTCCCTCAGCCCTTTTTTTGCATCTGTGGAGTTGCCTGGAGCAGAGAGGGAATCACTTTTCTCTGTGTGGAGCTCTCACATGAGCACATGCAGGACACTATCTTCACTCCTGAGCACCTCATTATGCAAAATATATTGACAAAAATGAACAAGAGCAGAGCACAGCAACAAAACAGTCAGATAATTAGAGCAGTCAAAGAATGAAAGGGTCAAATCTGCCTGTCGTGGCTGTGAATAGGAGACAGGATATCAATATGAATACTACAAAGGAGAAAAAGCAAATGCAGACCAAACCTGAGAAAAACTTCCTGACAGCAAGGTATGGCAGCAGCTTGTAGAATGTCTCCCAAAGCATGTAACTGGGTCCTCTCTGCTAGAAAATATATCAAACCATGCTGGTACACAGCTCAGCGCCCAAGAGGCACGCTTGCTCTGCAGCAATGGCCAGCTACGGTTATCACTCCTTGCACTTTCAACTGGATGTTTTCATCAGTGTTGCATGTCTCGAGCTCACAGGCAGCCTGCCGCCGTGCAGATGTTAAGCAGATGTCATCTCCCTTCCTCTAGTGGTTAAAGTGATTTCAGGATGAGATGATAATTAGTCCCTGAAAGGCTGTGTGCAGAATGCAGCAGGGTGCAGTAGGTTGCATTCCAGCACAACTGAGAGCTGGGGCTCGTCACAGGTAAAACGTTAAGCCATGGTCATAACGCAAGGTGATTTCCCAACGCCTTTGTGCACACCCACTCCTTGACTCACCGCTGAGGAAGCTAGCGAAGAGGCTCCACTGAGCAGCACGGTAAATGCCAGACTGTATTGGCCATGGTGTTCATCCAGTCCCCTGTCCTGTCCACAACAGCAGTCGGTACCAGATGCTTCAGGGAAGGTACAAGTACACCATGCAGAGAGATGTGGAACAGCTTGCCCCTCTACATTAGGCCTTGTCCCGGGTTTTGAGACCTAGAGAAGCCTTAAACCCTACTGACTGCATGTGGCTGGCTCTCCTTCCCAGAATGTATTCTCCCTGATTAAGACAACTCTGGATACCCTCAGTGAATACTGGATTTTTTTTACTTTTGAGCCCCGCTGAAAGCTAGCTATTGATGATGTTACATGACAATGATTTCTAGAGTCAACCTGCCTGTTACAGGGAAAAAAATACTCCCCCTTTCTCATCTTGCAGTGTCATCAAACATCTCCTTGTTCTCTCCTCTGAAAACCAAGGCGCTCTCTTACAAACATGCAGACTTTTACATACCCCTTCTTTTTAGCAACATACAAGCTCTGTTGATCCCAAATTTTCAAAGAACTTGTTCTTTGCATGAGAATCCTCCCAGGCACATCATTATTCCCATCGCCCAGCTCTCAGCCACCTCTCTTTTGAGAGAGCCTGGCCAGTCCTGCACGCATTTTTTGCAGCTGAGGTTCCAACACTGAGAATATGGGATTGATCCATATACCATCACATTAACATGCTGCAAAGCTGTCCCCACAGTCCTTGGTCCTCTCTGCTTTGCAGGTAGGCTCTCGTGGTAACACAGCAGTGCTCTGGCAGTCTATGTCTTCCCTATTGCCTCCTCAACCTTTGCGGTTTGTTTTTTTTAAGCCTTCCTTTCATATGCCCCACGCTTGGTGCTAATGTTGTGTACAGTCAAGAACTGTATAAACAAAGGATGTAATTACTGCTTCTGCAGTTTGGGGGGGGGGGGGGGGGGGGATATATAAATGAGTGGCCTTTTAAGGGCATTCCTGTAGAAAAAAAAGTGTTGTGTCTTCACTAAATCCATCTATTAGTCTTTTCCATTATAATCAATAAATCAGTTCCCTTTTTATATGGTGATGTTGGCTCAGCTGTGATTTTTTGATGGCAAAATTCATTACTCAATTGTCTCATCGCTTCCTTTCTAAGTTCAAAAACATCCATTAGCACCACTATGTGAAGCCCCATTAATCTGCTTTCGTTATAATAATGTTCTTATTCTTTCTTAGCGTCTTTATTGCATCCCACTCATCCTTGTTGTCTCACAGGAGCTTTTAATTAATGCACTAAGAATTGATATAAAGAACCAGCATTTTCTTTAAGATCTAGCATTTTTGGTTACTGGACAGAAATTAACCAAATTCAATCAGGTGACCCTATTCTAGAATGGGGCGAGTTGGCACACGATGCAGGCTGGATGCTTTCAGAGCTGCCTGGTTTCTGCAGGGAAAAGTGCAGTCAAAATAACCTTTTACTGGCTCCAAGTACTCGTTCGGTTTTGCTCTACTACTGCCTACTGCAAAATGTTTTTCAAAATGGGAAGGATCTATTGCTCCTACCCAATGCTGGTTTTGGACTTTGCTTCATAATGCAAATCAACAAAAATGCACCCAAACTAAGGTGAGAAGGACTTCTCAGTTGCTGAAGGCATCAAAAGTGATGTCTTACTCTCCTCCTTTACCCATGAACTTGAACTCTGCCTTGTCACTTAGATCCATTCCACGAGAAAAGAGAACACGGTGCAAAGCTACACTGATTTAGTGCCCTTTTTCTACTTTCCATCCTCTTAGTTTCTTCCTGCCCATAAGACTTAAGAAAAGGAAACAAACACTTGCTATTTCAGACGTGTACAGTGACTCAGAGACAGGCTATGGTAGTTGTAAGGCCCCTGGGACTTGAGTCAAAAGATGAGTTTCTTAGTCCTACATCCAGCAGATGCCTCTGGGGAAGCCCTTTGACCGGCCCCTTTCTGTCTTCTGTTTGGGTCGCCAGTGCCACCGACAAGGGCCGTTCCACGCTCCTGTCCCCTGCGGTGCCAAGTGTGATGGGTCCCTGGTCACCACCGGGGTCTCTGGGTGCTACGGCAGCACAGCTGAGCTCAAGGGCTCTTGAAAGCAGAGGGCTGCTGCTGTCCTAAAGATTTTTCCCTACACGTAGATGAGGCTTTACTCCTCCGTACATAGCACACTGTGATCTCCTCCAATGCACCGCTTGTTAGGGAACACCTTTTGCATCCATCCTTGTGGAGCTTAGCTCTGCCACCCTTATCCAAGGGTGTTAAGCCCTCACGTGCAGCTCAAGCAACTGGGAAGGAGTCCCAGCACGCATTTCAGAAGAGACAAAACCAGGGTGCTTGGGAGCGAGGGCTTGGAGCTAGTTGCTGGCAGTTCGGCTGTGTATCTCCTACTTGAGAATCCCCTTCCGTGAAGGAAGATGGCATCCGTTTGGGTGAGGGAGTGAGTGTGGCTCCTCTGGGGAAAGCTGGAGCAAAATACCAGATGAAAACTATTTGCTTTATCCTTCCAGCATGTGTTAGTGTAGGATACGAGAAACAACAAATGAGGAATATTAAATTCCCTTCCTTTGTCCCCCACAAAGGGACAAACAAAGTTAGTGAACAATGGTTTTCTGGACCCCTCTAATGAAATCACCCCTTCTTCTTAAACATTGCTAGTCAATGGAAAATTGGCATGTTTACTTCCTTCTAGGAGACCAAATGTAGAACTGCCTCGAAAAACAGGCAAACAAAGGGATATGTTGTGAGCTGATATCTCTGACAAGTCAGAGGGAAGAAAAAAAAAATTGTACATGGATTATAGAATTTATCATTAAAAAACCCCCAAACCCAAGAACTTTGCATGATACTTCAAAAGAAAAGAAGGAAATGGGAGGTGGAAGGGGGGAACAAAAAGAAAAGAAAATCTGTCAAGAATTTTCTCACCGCATCCAAAATGCCTCAGTGAGCAGAGATACAGAAACAAGCTAATTACTGTCTTTCTTTTACTCTCCCAGTTCTGAACTCCACACACAACATTTTTCACGATTATTAATAAAGGAACACTTTTATCTCCGCCTTATTAAGAGTTCTGGGGGTAGGAGTACAGTATCTGACAGATACCATATGGGATAGGGTGGAAACAGGGAGGAAAGAAGGAAAGGAAGATAGAAGCAAGGAGGCGACTTAGAAATCCCTCCATAATTCCTAGGACGCACATCCAAACTACTGGAGCTTTCAACACAATTGGAGCAATTTCTGCGCTGCTATACTCTTCAATATTTATTTCCAAGGCTCTGAGGCTCAGGGCGGCAGGGAATGGAGTGTGGAGTCTGCAGTCATCTGCATGGAGAAAGGGTCATCTCCATGCAACCCTGAAAAGGAAAGTCCAGCCTTTGAAAAGCCAGGGAAGCTGCGGGACAGACATGAGAGGTGTGGGCAGAGCTGTGCGGCAAACCCAGGAACGCAGTCAGAGGTGCCACGCTGGCGGAGGCGGTGAGGGGAGCCCCGGGCTGGGAGGCAGGAGGGAGAATTGGGAGAGCTGGTGTGGGGAACCCTGGGCTGGATGCCGGTCAAAACAGAGATCTGCTGGTTTGAAGGGGCTTCATACGGCTCCCGACTACCTGGTATCCGACTCCAGCCTTTGCTTTCAGCTCCTTGCTTCGATAAATATCACAACGCTGGAGTTAGAAAAACAACAGAAATTCTTACAGCGCAGCCCCCATCCCCTTTGGGTACTGAATATTTTCCGAGTTCAGAAGAGCAGCTTAGACCAGCTGCTTTTTTGAATAAGTCAAGGAAGACGGCAGGAGCCAGGAGGCACAGAGGAAGAGTACCAGCTCACTGCCTGAATTCTGCCTGTACTACACATGACCAGTTTAAGAGCCTGCCTAACTCTTCACAAACGTGAAATCACCGACTGTCTCTTCACAGTACCGTTGTCTGTCTCACACGTAGCCTTTGCATCCTGTCTTACCAACGTTGTAGACCAAGTCAAGCTGGAGTTTCCAGACTCCAAGACTTGGCATCCCTGGGTGCAGACCCCTCTACCTAGCCGACAGCTAATCGCTCATAGCAAGACGACCCCTTTTTCTTATCATCCATCAGGGCACTGACCAAATGCTACAGTGGGGAGAGATACAGAATCTGCCAAGCATTTCTAGCTGTGGTCCTAAGGTAAATATTCAAACACCCTCCGGGTTATAAATCCTCTTCAGTAAGTGGACATCCATAAAATATTGAATCATATATTCCCCCAGACAACAGAGAATTTCTACAAGTACCACTCAGCAGACCAGAGCTCTGTAGCTAACAGCCACTGTTTGTTCAAATCAAATACTCATCTGCTGAGGTTTCACCATTAGACTCACCCACAGCCAACAGCAGGTAATGCTCTGCCATTTACTCTGGCAGATAGTCCAACACCTTTCAAGTAATTCTTCATTACAGAGCAGAGCTTACTAACCACTGTTTTGCGCAGAAGAAAAAAACCCCACACCTAAACAAAATCTGCTTTTCCTATGGGGTGCTATGGGCTTTTAAGCAGCGTTTTGTGCTCTGCATAAACATCTTTGGATTAGTTGTTCAAATTTTTTTCTGTGGATCTTTCTAAATTAAAGATACTGCATGATTTAAAGAGACCAGACTTGATGATGCAGCTGGTCCCACCAAATCTGTTGCAATCAGTGAGATTCAGCTCTGATCCTGGCAATCTGCTCTGTAGCTGCAGGAGAGCTACAAGGAGAACCCATCCTAGGGCAGATCCCAGGCAGAGATGCTCACCCTGGCACCGTACGGCCTCTCTTCCTTGTCCTGCCGGAAAGATGTTGGCTGGATAGGAAAAAAGGGCTGGGGAGTAAGAAAAAGGGAGCTGTCAGAGCCTTTCATTGCCATGCCAATGTTGTGTTGCAGGAGAGTTTATAGGAAGCCAGACAGAAAGCTGCCATAATTTAAACATCACTGGCTCTCCTGATAGAGGGTGCTCAGAGGACTCCTTAGAAGCACTACTCCAAAACCTGGCCTGGTTTAAAGCACCTTCTTCCTCCAACTAGATCAGTTTGCAGCTTATGCCCCCAAACCAACAGCAGAGACAGGAAGGAATCAACAAGTCATGAAGCTGTTTTCTTTTGCAGTGAGCTGTGTAAGCAAATCAAAACCAAAAAACCAAGCATCAGTCACAAGCACCCCTGTACTACCCTCCCATACTCATGAACCTCCTCACACCAAGTCTCCAGTGTTAAAGGTGAACATCCAGATTTTTCAAAAAAGATAAAACCATCTGGACTACTCTGCTGCCACCACCACCACCAGGACAGCAAATACTCAGAGGAATCTGTGTAAAAGAAAACCTCCTTCCTAGGCATCCTGAAAAATGACTGTTTATATTCTCTTTGGATTATGAGGGGCTAATAGGTGGCAGAACACCTCTTTCCAGAGTACAGAGCAATCACTGCTTTTACATAAAACAAGAGTTAATGATTCTGCTGATTTACAACCTATTTTCCACTAATACATCCCGCAGTTAATTCTCAAGGGGCTTTCACCGTATGCAAATCTGGAACACAGGACAGTGATAAAGCTATGTTTAGCTAGAAGATGAGAAAACAAATGATAGGTAGGAGCCAAAATTTCAAATCTGGGTTAATTTGTTAACGCCTTGTAACTCAAAAAACCACTCTGACTAATTTTCTTTGAGCTATATGGAAAAAAATTCCCTTTTGCTTTCAAAGTAAACCCAATAGGGATCAGGGCACATCAATTTTGCTAATGGAACCTGGTTGCAGCCTTAATTATTATTATCTCTTTGTGATAGATTAGCCATTTACCCAGATTATATAGACACAGTGAGATTAGATTAGATAGCCCAGGCTCCATATGCTTTCTCTATCTCCCTGGGCAATATAGCAGTCGACTAACTGAATCCCTGCTTGTACTCCTGGTAATGAGATATCTTAGTACATTTACTTTAAGCTCTGTTTTCAAGGAAAATTGACCAAGGTTCAAGAAGAGGAGGTAGTAAAAGAGGTATTTAGATTTGAGGGGTACCCTGATATCAAAGGCCTGACAGTGGTGGGATGTAGGACCATACAGTAACCTTCAAGGTCAGCTGTTATTTTCACAGCAACTGAGCAGAGGTGAAAAGAAATACCCACAAATACAAAAGAGACACCCCAGGTCCCCTACAAAGGGTCCGTCTGCTGCCAGGCTCCCACAAGAAAATGGGGCCACTTTAGTTAGCAAGCTGTACGGGATACAATTTCTTTGTGTGAACAAACCCTGGGATTAAAAAAACAAGCTTGGATAAACCTTGTGGGATTTTGAATGTATTTAACAAGGCGCAGCCAAGTTTTGCAAACTGAAAGGGCAAAAGAAGAAAATCTCTATGTCCCTATTGGGCTTGCAAGGTTACCTCAACCCCCCAGCAGGCTTTATCATCATGGGATGAGATAATAGGTTAAGAAAAGAAGAAAAGTTTTCTTCCTTCATAACAAGCTGAAGCTAGGAAAGTTGTAAAGCAGCAAGGATGGAAATTTGGAATGGATACCCCTATGCAACAGTCTGCTTTGTACTCAGCCTGTCCAGGCAATTTTTTAGACAAATGTTTGATCTGCTGTTCTGAAACATTAGAGATTTCAAGACATTTTTAAAAGGGAGGACTTCTCCTCCAGAGCCTTTGTCCAACAGTATCCCTTCCTACCCCATCTTGTATCGAACAGCAAACCTGGACATAGCCTTGCACAGAGAAAGCTGCATTCTGAATGCTCTGTACCAGGAGAGGTTGTAAAGCAATTTGGCATCAAAGGCAGGGAAGAAATATAAATCCCTTCGTGGCACTTGCAAGGTCTTGATTCTGCTCTGAAACTCCTTCAACAGAAAAATCAGGAGTAGTAAGCAGCAAGGACAGCACATGTCACCTCCTCATTCCCAAAACACCTGACTTAACAGTAAGAGCAATGGTGCTCCAAATTTTGTTGTTCATCGCGCTTATGAAAGCCACAAGAATCTGGCCGCATAGAACAGCTTTTATAGACAAACACACCCACACATGCTTTTACCCAGAAGCTTTTCCAGATTTTCCTTTGGAAATTCTGCTTAACAAACTTCTTCAGATGCATTCTGCTAACTCTCATGGATTGTCCTGTTTGCCTCCTATGCACCCCATATTTTGCTTCATCATGTGCTTAAAGAAACCAAATTCCTCTCCCCAGGTACTTCTCAGATAGAAATAAACTTCAGTAGGTCATTCTCTCAGGAAAAATTGTCAAACATTTGGAGAAATGCTTAAAAATGGCATTTATTCAGCACAGCTCATCAAGCTGCTCTGAAAAACATAAGTGCTAAGGACAGCTGGAGAAAGGTTAGAAAAGCAAGCTACGTTGACATTGCTCTCTCGCTCTTTCTTCCAGGAGTCCCACGTTTGATGTTACACTGAGCTCTGTATTTGAATTGGCTTGCTCCCTTCCTCCGTCCTGCCTCATTCCACCGCTTGCACATACACCCGTCAGTTTAATTCCTTCAAAGACGAAAAAGAACAACACAGTTCCTTCTCCCTGCCCTGTAATAATGAAAAACTGCACGAGAAGACAGAGCAATGCATACAGGGACTCCTCTTACCCTCCTTCCCAAATGCCTCCAGTGCTCTAAGCTGGGGGCTGGCACCCGCTCACTTGATTAAAGTGCTTCCTGCTTTTGAGATTGCTTTTTCCACCCCCCCCCCAAGAGATTGGGTGGAGCTCTGCTTTATTTCTTCCCCTCTTCAGGGCTTGCTTGTTTTATATTTGCCCATTCTGAAAGCTATGAGTCACACTTTGATTTACAGCCTGTCCCACTAGAGACAGGAGACCCTAATGAAAGAGCAGGCTGCAAGGGTAATTAATACCTACCAGACATTCAACTGTACTATTAGTGAGTAATATGTGCGTATGTGTGTGCGTGAGCACTGTCAACTGGAGATGAACAGACAGAGACGATAGCCACATCGGTACGGCCCTGAGCACCCTGCTAACCCACAGCCATAGCCATTGACAAAGGAGAGACACCCAACCGAAATCTCCGTTGTGGGGAGCAAACCTGGAAGGGTGGGGGGGTCACGGTGAGACGAAGTAACTGCGGGGAGCCAGGGACCGGGTTGCTAGTGAGGGATACAGGAGGGAGGCTGGCGCAGTGCATTGATTGGGGATGCTGCGATGGAGAGAAGTCGGGAGGGTGATGGATCACCCCTGCTTAAAACAAACAAAAACCAGGCAGCTTGCCAGGAACGGCTTAGGCCAGTTTCATTAAAACTCTTCATTCATCATGCTGAAACGAGGCGGTGTTTGTTATTGCAGCGGTGGTGTGCTGGTGCAGTAGCTATTAGGAGAGTGGGTGGCAATAGAGAGAGGGGGCAGTGGGAGGAGATGGGAGGGTAATGAAGGATGGAGGCGACTGGGAGGCGACAGGGCTCAAGTATCACTTACCATCCGCTGAAGGGACTAAAAATCACCCTCTATCTCCTGCATGGAACTGGTCTGATAAGACTTCACATCCATCCAGCCAAATCCCCGGGATGAGAGAGAATTCCCTACTTCCAGGTGTATTTATTCCTCTCATTAGACCAAATAATGGCACCACAACATGCTGGGGCTTGCTGTGGTGTCAGGCTCAGCTGTGGCCATGAATCCACTTAATGTCACCTCAGGAAATCCTAACAGCGTGATGCTCAAATAAAAGCACTGCACCTGCCTGGAGAAGGACTGGATGGATCTCTTAGGCCTTTTCCATCTCTGCAGTCCATGTTAGATCCTGCTCTCACCGCCCATACACCCAGGGAAAGCAGAAACCAGCAGGCATGGAAACTGCCTCGCTGTGTAGCTGAGACTCCCTCACTCTTGCGTTTCCTTCCACTTTCCACTTCATCGCATCTCCCAGGCGGCTCTGGGGACACAGCACTGTCAACACGATGCACGCCACCATGCCCTGGCATGAACTAATGAGGGCACGATGCTACCTGCCGAGTGGCTTTGTGACTGACATTAATGCCAGGGTCAAACCTCCTCAAAAGATATAGCCTTCCTGCCCACCCGCGTCCAGACAAATCTCTCTCTGAACTTTTTCATCAGGCTCCTAGTCACTGACCCATGTGCCCTGCAGTTGCAGGGCTGGCGTTAAGGCCAGGCTTTGTTTTTAAAGCCCGGTGACTGCAATTCCCCTGGAGAAATCAGGCTCCACGTAAGCGTACCTATTAAATGACATCCATGTCGGCCCATTCGCAGGGGTTGCAGTTGTGTAATGTCTATGTGCTTGTATGTGCGAGGGAAGGGGAAAGAAGGTGAGAACTCATTTTGTTGAGATGTGTTTTACCGAGCAGCAAGAGGCACTGCTTGTACACTGATAACAGAAATCCAGGAATGCGACCATCTAAGGGTTGAGATGGGGGAAAAAAAGGTGTGTGTATGACAGGGAACATGTACACTATTTACTTATCTTCATGCGCACCCAATAAAAGAGAGCCTTGGGGTGTGCACGTGCGTGTGTCTAAGCTGCGTCATCAGCCTGGCTTGAAATCGCAGACCTTGAGCTCCCCGGTCTGAGCTCCTGCTAGGCGTGAGAGTTGGTATTCATTTCCATAGTGGGCTACCCTTCCAAGAGAAACAGCTTTGTATGTATGACCGAAACCACAAGCAACCTCAACAGCAAGAAAGCTGACTCTGGGGAGACATTTGAAACACAGAAATAGGTACCCACACGGCTCTCAAAGGAAACCTTAGCATCCCTCTCTGCCACGGTGCTGGAGACAGGCTGGTAAGCATCCCTGCGCGTCGTGGTGCTCACCCTCCTCGCATCCCAGTTATGGAAACAGGTATAGATAGTCTCATTGCGAGAGTAAGAGATAAGGCTACGCTAGTTACAACTGCCAGCTGAGGAAATGCAATATCTCCCAGTCCATCTCGGTCGCAGCTAAAGGGTGTTTTTCCTACGTCCTTTGGTGTCATGAGGTATAGGCTACAAACTAGCGTTCCCACTGGCTATATTTTAAAGTATCTACTGTAACAACAGCAGCTGCATAATGGTAATTAGTATTGGCCCAAGATTTTTGAAAGGAACATTTTCTGGGAGAAAATTCAAGTTGAACAGAAATGGCATGTTTTGCAGGAAAATATAAATTGTGCTGAAATCTTCAAGAAAAATTTTCATGACAGCATCTCATTTGGGTAAGGCTGAAAAAAAGTTGGGTTTGCATTGTATGAATATAACACAAAGGGGAAGTTAAATGCTTTGTACGGTTGAAGCAAAACATTTTTAGATTCTTATAAATGCTTCCAATATTATAACTTTCCCCACCACCTTTTCTGAGGTCAGGTGACATAAATTTTGAAATCTTAGATTTTCCACAGATGAAAACCTGGTTTTCAATCACTTAAAATGTTCCCTAAGGATATATTTTTTGGCATTTTTACAAATTCCCATCTAGTTTTCAGTGAACAGAGAAATAAATGCCTTCTCCCCAGCAACGCAGACGGCACAAGTATTCTTTCAGTGGAGACAACCTCAAATCTGAGCTGGCGTTCCTGACCTAGCAGTTTTGCGAGCCAATGGCCAAGTAGCTACCAACATCCATATTGCTCATGTCTTTACACACCTATATCTGTTATTTGGAAGCAGACCTATTTAGGCTATAGATAGCTTAGATTTGCCTGCAGGCACTGCAAATCGTACCCCTCCACAGGATTGCTATAACTCAGCGTCAGAGCCGAGGACAGGACTTAAGCCTCACACCCCAACATCCCCAGTGCCCTGTTCTTCCAGACAAAGAACGCTCATTTCTTTCCAAGCCTACAAGTGTAGGGCTGGTTTTCCAACGTCCGCCTTGCCTTAGCTGATTAATAACTCACTCACCAGAAAGTTTCTCCTAATGCTTGACCTAAATATTCTCCGCACTTCCCCTGTTGGCTAGTGAGAATAATTGGTCTCTCTCTCCTCTTTGCAACACACTCCTGCATGTATCAGCGGGCAGGCCTCACAGCTCCCTTCTGCCTTCTCTTCTCCAGACTTCAATGGCATTACACTGGGGCTGATGGTGTAATTTGGCCCATTCACGCCCGGCTCTCTCAGCCTTCCCCTCCGAGGTCTTCCTGTGCATGAAGAATTTGTCTGGTTTTCTCCGTTTTAATGGTGCACAGGGGTGTTCTCCCTGCTTCTCCGATGTGTGTCCGGCACAGCTGTGCCTCAGGAAACCGGATTTAAAGAGAATGATATTTACCCATTTACATCGATTGTGGGACTGAAAGGTTCTAACAAACCCTATTCTAAAATCAATTTTTCTGACTTAAAGGGCCCCTGCTGTATTCCAGTAACGAGAATAAAATATTGCATTTCACCAAAATCCTATTATACTGTCATGAATATTCCATCACACTGTCAAGAACCAGGCAGTGGTTCTCTATGGTGTCTTCCTTATTGATGGGCAATCATCCTGCTTAAAGGTTCAGTTTGAACAAGGTCTCAAGAGGCCCAGACCCTTCCCTGCAGTGCACCAAAGCCCAGTGGTTCCTCCTGAGCAACATCTACCCTGGTGACCCCTGCCAGTGCAGATCCTCCTCCATACTGCACCGAGTGGGCCACTGAAGATCCTTGGTGTCTTTCAAGAGGTGGCTATCAACCCGCAGAATTGGGCTCTGAGCTGTGAAACCTCAGAAGAGAGAGGTGACATCTGGGGCTGCTTTCCTGCAGATGCCACTGTGCATGTTCAGGAACCAGGGCTGCAGCTTTTTCTCTCAAGCACCACCTCTTTGGGTCATCTTGGGCCACCACGTCATTTTACCACCGTGTCCTCAAGCTGGTAATTTTTACCAGCAGCCCCAGGAAGCTGAGCAACTCCGGTTTAATGCTTGGTGTAACACCCCAGGACATACAGGGAGATGCCAGTCCTAAGAGTTATGGATATGCACTCCCTCCTTTCCAGCTTTCTCACAGACCCCACATCAAGGCTCAGACATTTCATCTTGGCCAGAGCGGGAAAGGCGAAAAACAGAAATAAAATCTGAATCAAAACTTCTGAAAAGTTGTGGAGGATAAAAACACTTGAGTCCAGATCCAGGAATAAATTTTACAGCTGGCACCTGTTTGTCTTCATTACAAATGAAATGCAAAGCTCTGATTACACCACAAGCTTTAAGACACTTAAAAGCTAACTGTGGATCAAACTTTTTCAGATGAAGCCATGTTCTACCCATTCAAATTAGTTCCTGCTTTCTCCAGATGGTCTCTCCCATCACTTTTCTAAGCTAAAATAACCGTGTAAAGGAATCCTTCTAGGTTGTCTTCCCACCTTTCATTTCAAGGATACTGCTATTTCTTCCACTCCTCTCACAAGGAATGAGGAATGTGGGGCCCTGCAGCGGTGCCTCCTTCATTTAAAACACAAACTAAAACCCAAGAAATTCCACCTGAACATAGGAAAACACTTTTTAACTACGAGGGTGGTCAAACACTGGAACAGGTTGCCCGGACAGGTTGTGTAGTCTCCATCTGTGGAGATACTCAAAACCCAGCTGGACGTTGTCCTGGGCAACCTGCTCCAGCTGACCCTGCTTGAGCAATGGGGTCACACTAGACCGTGTCAAGAGGTCCCTTCCACCCCAACTGTTCTGTAATTCATTCATCATCTCAGGGCTCTGCTTTGCTGAAATTGGGGATTACGCAGCAGTTTTCACAAAAAAAAATATGGAATACAGAAAATCTTTTGTAAGAGAGGACCCACCCAGCAAAATTCATTAAAAAAGAAAAAAACCCACTACACAGATACACTGAAAATATGATAGCTGCACAAGTATGCTAACACAAGGAAATGCTAGAACTACGTGGCACAGCCTTCATCTTATTCCTTAAATAACAAGATATATTCTGTCACTCACTTTTCTTCATAATTTATGCAGCACACAGAACAAGTGAGGCAAGGTTCCTGGACTCCATGACTTAATCTGTAGCTTATCAAACCTTAATATTCTCCTAGTGTAATTTGCTCTTTCCTTCCTTCTTCCTTCCTCTCTCTTTCTTTCTTCCTCCCTTCCTTCTCCCTCCTTCCTTTTCCTTCCTTCTTTCCTTTTCCCTCCTTCCTTCCTTTCTCTTTCTTACTTCCTTCTTTTTTCTGTCTTTAAAAAACCAACAAAACCACAATTAAAACGCTGACAAAAAGAATAAATGGACATCTTTGAGCCTATAGTTGAGATTTCCAAGGCTGGCTGAGGGGTTTACATGGACAACTCCCATTTATTTACTTGGTAATTTCAACAAAAAGCCCTCTTTGACTCTATGGACAGAGCGTAGAAGGAGTGGCTTTCCTGCTCCCTACCCACATAAAAACCTTCTGGTCTTCTTTGGGGGAGTGAAGCTCCAACCTGCTTTTCCATTTATTGATGTTTTCCTGTGCAGTGCGAGTAGTCATCACTGTGGGGAGAGGTGACTGTGCTAAGACCATACCTGAAGCAGACCGACCTCTTCTCCACTTGGAAATGTGTTACTCCACGCAGTAACAACCTGAGTAGCCTGCAACATGGGGAAGTGGCTGTGACTCACCAATACCCTTTGATATTCAAATAATTATGGACGATTATCCCAGAAACAGTGCCAACTGCCCCCACGCAGATAAATATCTCCCCTCGCTTGCTACTCACAAACACGGGTTTCCAAGTTTTCCCTGCCGAATAAGCGCAGCCGTGGTTTCTGTTCAGGTGTTACCACCCTGACACACCGAGCGTCCTGGGCCACGCTCGCAGACCTCCTGAAGGGCTTCCCCAAATCTTTCAGGAGTGGCGAGTAAGGAAAAGGCATAACAACCCATGGCTGCCATTTCTGGCAGGTAACCAGCAACCTGAGAGCTGCTCCATACAAACCAGGAGTTTTTGGGGGGGACTGCCGGACGCTGCCAGACCCCGCTCTATCTGGCAGGCTCGGTTAATTCGTTCTGCCCCCTGCCATCGCACGGGATCCCCCCCCGCTCCGTGGCCAGACCTCCCAGGCTCGGGGGGCCAATGGACAAAAAATTACAACCGCAAGTTCGTACGTAGCGGCTTTCGCCTGGAATTGGCTGGAGCCAGGCGGGAGGAGACAAGAGACGCAGCAAGCGGCATGCTGGTAACAGATAACCTGGGCTTGCCGGCCCGGCTGCCGCCGCCTGCCCTCGGCGGAGGAGATGAGCGTGTTATCTTCCAGCTGCACACGCCTAGCAGCCGCTTACAGTGATCCAAAGGGAGATTTAGGCGCGCGCATGCAAACGCAAAATACTTCCCGTCTTTTCAAAATTTTAAATCAAATGCATTTATCTGCTCCCGAGAAGAGAAATAAAATGGGAGGAATGCACTGTGCTGCTACACCTCTCCCTCGCAAAGATGTCCCATCCGTGGTCAGGGTGCTGCGTGGGGCTGTTCTCAGATGGCTTTTCTTTAGCAGGGATAGCAAATGCATCTTCCCAGGGCTTTTTCCCAAAAATGAAAAGGAAGAAAAGAGAAAGGGGATTCTTGTTGAATATAATACCCCTTTGAATCTATCCTCGGTGCAAATATATGCCTGTATCTCTCACAGGTTTTCATATTTTTCACACACCTGATAGTACAATATTGGCTTCTCAGAGCATCAACCCCTAGACTCTTCTCTCACCTCCAGCACAGACACACCGTCCTCCAAAGCCCAGCCCAGCCCACCTCACACCTCCACTGACCCATGCCGCAAGGATCCCAACATACACCACTAAAACCTTTATTTCTTCCCCTCCCTCCACCGCACACACGTACCACCCTCGACCTGACATAAACACTCAGCCTCAAAAGGCACAAAAGCACAGGACATTTTGCTTGAATGCAGAACCCTCGCTCCACACTCCTCCCTTCCCCAAAGCCTCACCTAAAGAAGCAGGAGATATCCCAGCTCCTCACCTCTTGCTTCCTCCTCTCATTACATCACAGACTGCAAGGACATGGCTTCTAATAATGTATATAACATCTGCTTTAAACTAAAAAAGCAGCAAGAAGCATCACGCGTTGCTGGCTTTTAGACAGAACTTATCTGCAAATAAAACAGACAATGTGCCTGTGTGCTCATTTGGGGTCTTTTGTTTCACGGCTGATTATTTAATTTCAAGTGCCCTGAGTGTCTTAGGCATTTACCACAAATGAATGAAGATGCAGCTCCTGTGTGTCAGGAATATACAAGCTCAATTCAACAGGATACAATGAGTGAAGGTCATGAACAAGCAAGGGGATAAGCAGAGGCACGAGTGGGTGGTTAAAGGCAGATCATTATTACTCAGCAAGGCCCGGACATAAAATAATGGCTTCTGCTCAGTTTGTTTTGGAGGGGCTTTATTAGCTCTTTCTCCTCCCATAGGCAAAAGAAGGAGGAGGAGTTCACCTGGCTGATCTGACTTGAGGCTTGGCGAGTAGTTTCCTGAAGAAGCTTGGGTACGTTGCAGCAGGGGGTAAAGAGGGGACCCACGGATGCTGAAAAGGTTAAGGAGAACATCCAGGCTGTCACACAGTACCCTGAGACACCCAAGGTCCAAGCTCAATCGCCCTTGACTCCCCCTACCACCCAGGGACAGAGAGAGGACAAGTCAAAGCACGGACAGGCTAAACCCAGACCCTAGCGTTCACTGCAAAACGGGGTGCTGCAGAGAGGAGGAGACTGGGCGAAGGCTGCAGGACTTGCAAACTGAGGGCAAGGGGTCGGAGCTGGAGATGCCAAATTTGACTTGGTCCAGCTGTCAAAATCCATCCGTGACAATGGAAATCCTTCCACCCTTTCCAGAGGTGCTGGGGGATTCCACCGTCAGTCCTGAGGCTCAGTCTGAATTTCCTTTATCATTTGGTCTTGCACGAGGCTCCAGCTGAGTCAGGAGTGTCCAGCTCCTTTGCTGTGGAGTGGCACAGCCCACGCTTTTTGAATAACCCACGGTCTGCAACCACAGGTGCTTGTTAAGCAAACAGGTTTCCTACTTATCCGCGTTTACTTTTTCTGAATCTCTGTGGTTATTTTGCTGTGAACGTTACAGCTTTCAACAGTACATTTTGGTCCTTATCAGATAAAAAAAGAAACGAGAAAAAAAAATATGTCCAAAACATTTTTGTCTAAATTTGCCTGCCAGTCACAATTTTCAACTCAAAAAGCTCTCTGGCACAGCACTAGAAAAGCTATAAGCTGCAGAGCTGCATTATTCAGTTTTCTCCATCTCTAGATGTATTATTTAACTTCTTGGCAATAATGTCAGGGACGTAATCCAATAGAAATGCAGAGAAACAAAGGAACCCAAAATTTCAGAACAGCTCAAATTGGTTTTCAGTGCTTACTTTATAGAAACCAAAAAAAAAAGAAAAGGGAAAAGAAAAAAGGAGGCATAGCGTTATCAGTGTAGAGGTGACACAGCAGGCACACGCTCACGGAGGCAAATCTAGAACCCCCTTCCTTCGGCTTCTAGCAGGAAATCTTTAGCTACCGGAGCCAAAGGAAAATTCCCCTGGCTGCTGCCTGTCCCCTCCATGATCCAACAACACTCACCTACTCACCTCCCTGTCAGGTTAAAAGCTACATTTCTCAAAGAGAAATTTATTGAGTGACCAATCTCATTTACATGCCCCACTACTCAGCTTCCCCAGGGCAGGATAAATTTCTTTTTCACAGGTGTCCCTGAGGCTGACTTACCCAGAATGCATGTCCCCATGGGTGAGATATCATGAACATAAAGCACCCATTCCCAGCACACTCCCCGGTTGTGTTTGCCACCCGAATCCCACTTGTACTTAGCCTTGGTTCTCTCTAATATTCGTTTGTTCTTGCTGCAAGATCATCAGGGTAGGAACCTCGCTCTTTTTTATAGCAGTAAAATGCCCACAAGGAATAACAAGAAGAAGGAGAATCAATGTTTATAGTTTACAAGGTGCCTTGAAATTCTGAGATTAAAGGTCCTTTTTGCTATTATTCTAAAGTACGCTCTTAAACAAATACCTGCTGTTCTCAGATACCAGAATACGTCCCTTTTCCTCCATTATTATTATTACTCTAAAAATGTTAAATGGCCCTTCATTTTCTTCAAGGATCAAAAGAGCTTACGGCAAACACCAATTTGTTCCTGACGCTGAGGAGCAAGCTGAAGCACTGAGAAACCAAGTACACACGAGTCCGTGGCTGAGACACGAAAATAGATGCCCCTGATCCCATCCGCACTGCCTTCACTCCAAGGTGCGCTTTATCACTGCACGAGGAGCACACATTAAAAGTGGGGTGGCAAAGACTTTGCAAGCGCAAAGACCAAAACTGATTGGAGAAGAGGCGAGAGGATTTGCTGCGAAGGTGAAGCACCGCAGAGCAGATGATGCCACCAAGCAAAGATTTCTCTGACGGGGAGCATCTCTGCATTCTCCTAGTCACGCCGAAGGGGAGGGGGGACATCTGCCCGGCTGATGCTCAGTAGCTCGGACATTATATATTTATAACACTTTTTATATTGTCAGACCTTTAAGATCATAAAATATGCCCTGTAATGCACAGCATTACAGTTAGACATCTCAGGGTTTAGCGGGAGGGGTTTAGGAATAAAAAAAACCCTCTCCACACACTGAGCAAGTCCAAAGCAACCTGGCTACTCAACAATAAAAGCTCTTAAAAATGCAGCGCAGTCGTTTGATATAGGAAGGTTCAAAGAGATAGCAGTAGACCAAATATAACTTTAATACAACAGTCTCCAGCTACCAGCTTTTTGTGAAACTTTTAACGACTGTGGGGCTACGGAGCAGTGCCTGCCAAAGCCCCTATCCCAGCACAACCAGTGAGTCTCCCGCAGATGTTTCCAGTTCAGAGCTTCTCACATATTTGGTCCCCAAGCTACACGTTAGCGTGGCACAGAGATCACTGCAGAGGAGAAATTGTATTATAAAACCCACACTATCAAGAACACTCCTGGCGTTACTTTTGGATGCCAAAATGCGATCTGGATTCATGGGATTTTACCATTTGAGCACACAGGCAGAGCGTTTCAAACAACCTCTTTCTCACTGGTGCTGGTGGGATGGTGGAGAAGAATTTACTTGGAAACCAGGCAAAAAATCTTAGCAAAATCTTAGACAGCTGAGAAACCTGCTCAACAGGATCCTAAAGTTTTAGCAGTCTGGTCTACTAGATCGCACTCCAGACACTGGACCGGTCCAGCTCAAACCCTGCAAACAGAAAGTAAAAACAGATCCCAAGCCCTAATATCCAGACACCAACCTAGCCAGACTTTTCCAGAGCATCCATGGAGGTCAAGGCAGCACTCTGGTTCAAGCCTTCTGCCTATAAGATGCCAGAAAAGCAGCGGAGGAAAATGGAAGTGATCGGCTTGCTCATCAGCTCACAGCCTGCAGGCACAGAGCAAATCTGGGGAGCCGCTGCCCACCACGGTACAGGCACTCATGCAACATGCTCCCCCACAATACAGGAGCTCGACCGTAGGTGCCAAACACCGGGAGGTCACAAAACTGCATGGTGTGAAACGGTCCACAACCGCAGCACTCCTTTCTCCCTGGCAGCGCAGCAAGCACCCCCACATATTAATTAATTCCCGTGTCCGAAGGGGAGCAGCAGTGGCTGAAGCAAAGTTGTTGCCTGACGATGCCCGGCAGGGTACAGACCCATGCTTGACACCCGGCAGGGGCACGGGCTGTGTCAGGGGTGCAGGGTACCAGCCCCTAAAACTCAAGGGAGGACTGCAGCAGGGAGCAGGCGCCTTTGCACGGAGCCCCAAGCATAAGAGCAAGCTCGTTGAAGAGCAGGGTGGCAGAGAAAGCTGCAGGTGGATAAAATGCCTAAAAAAGCCCCGGCACGCCTGCCTCTCCCTCCGGGCACTCGGCAATCATGCAAGCCTCCGAACAAGGAGGGGGGGACCGGCGTAGCGATGGGTCCCAGGGCACAGCTCCCATTCCCGCAGCTCCCGGTCCTGGGGGGTCGGTGCAGGTCAGGCCGGCAGGCAGCCGTGGGCTCCCCACCGCCCGGTCCCGGGGAGGCGAGAGGGCATTGCTCCCAGCCCTCGCTCCGGCGACGCAAATGCCACGGGAAGCGATGCCGCGCGTCCCCATTTGTCACCAGGGCCAGCATTAACAGAATGTTTAAAAGTCATGATGTCATCGCTATTAATCAGGGCCCCGCTGGGCCATGCTCCGGCGCTGCATATTAATCACCAGCGGCCCCGGGACTCGCTTATCTGGAGAGGCTAAGTTTAGATCCATAAAACATGATTTATTTTTAAAAGTAGCATTATTAAAGATGAGCTACAGCCTCGTTCGCACTCCCGCTGGAGTCTCCTTTAGGAAAAGGTTGGTATTTTGGAGTTGGTACGGAAACCGTCCTTATTATTTTGAGCTTGAGAAAGCTGTCAGGTGTGATGATAGCCTTTGAATGTCTTGAATCTCGCCCCTACAAAGGAGAATCATCCCAGTGCCCCAGCAGAGTCACAGCTTGGGGAAAAACCTCCCATTTGAATCAATTTCAACTACAGATGGGACAGGGCTAACATCTCAGCAAGGAGAGCAACTGAAGATGAAAGGCTGGTTAGATGCAGACCTGAGTGCCCCTGCGATGGTAATAAATGGCAGTGTCCCACCCCATATGCCTGGATACGGCCTTTACCAACAGGTGATCCCTTTCAATACTGGCCCATAACCGACATCTAGCATATTAACTTATTTTTTGTGCTCTGCAAAGTGCTTCTGTTGAATCAACAGTATGATTGATCCACACAAATGAATTCATAAAAGCCTGCCTGCACTCAAGTTTATACGAGTTTAACTACAGTAACTTTAAAAATCACTTTAGCTCTGGTCCAATCCACACGGGGGAACCGTACCGGTTTAATAAAATCATTTTCTAAATCAGTCTGCTAAATTTGATTTGACTCCTTGCTCATTTGCTCATACTTCGGATTAAAGAGGTTCTGGTGCCAGTTTGGTGTGCACAGGAGACATCTGCATGGGTTCCCCCAACCCAAACCAAGAGACTCTACCAATCTGTTCCAGCAGTTCAGCTAACACTGTTCGTAAGCCAACCCAGTTAAACCCAGTGCAAATCTCGCATGTGGGGCCAACCCAAGAGATTTGGCAGACAGAGCAGGAGAGAGGAAAGCCTCGCCAGCACAAGACGCAGGACGTTCATTCCGTCAGCAAGGGAAGACTTGCTCCTTTACTGCCCGCAACAGCCATCAACAACGATCGCGGTACTCTCAGAGAAACCACGGGGTGATACTGGGTCCCCACATGGTTGTAGGAATCGTACTGGGACCTGCGTCACTGCCACGCCGCCTGGTCCCACAGGGTTAGCTGCCATCGAGGCACAAGAGCCAAGCCCAGCCCTGTTCCTCTCTGGTGACAACCACCCAAACCCTGATGTCCCACAGGCACTGTCCTGCTGCTCTCGCCACCATGGGGAGCGAATGCTGAGTCGTTTGACAGCTTCGCTGCTCCCAAGCTAGCGACCCAGCTTCTCGGCCTGCCTTCTTGGCCACACCATCACCTCAGGCGGGGCTGTGCAGTGAAGCTCATCCAAATGAGCACGGGGCCTCTTACTCATACGCCGAGAGAGAGACGTAACGCTGCGATCAGTCATGTTGACACGCCTTGGGATCCCATCTGACAGCAGTGAGGGGACTCAGCAGACCAGGATATTCATCAAAGTGCTTAAATATGAAACTGGCTGGCTATTCGCTGTCATCTCAAAGGAGCCAAAGTTTGGCCTGCTAGTCTATAGTCAGTGGAGAAACAACCCCTTATGGCTAAGCTGCTCATTCAACCTATACCTCTCCCTTCGGGTCAGGCTTTTGATAAACGTGGTCTCACACACAGCTCTTTCCCATTGCCTGCCTGGGAATTCCCCACATCTGGATACCTTGACTGTCCACGTCGCGTTTCAGAACGAATCTTCTGAAAGCCAAGAGCCAGAGGTTCACACAATCCTACTGCGGAGGGCTCCTGCAGTCATGTGAGCTGATAGGAGGGACCAGGGTAGGGGGGAAGACTCGCAGAGCATCCTAAATGACAACGTTGAGTTGCAATCCCCTGTTAGCTGTACCTAATGTAATGAATCAACACCCTGCAGATAACAAACACAATTACCACGCAATTTACCAGCACATCTCTTTGGGAGGCAGGACCATAATATGGTCCCTCCACCTCAGAGTGTCTGGAGCTGAACTCACCTTGGAGGGCTTACCCTGACTGACACAGCTATGATTTTCTGCAGAGTCTTTACGAAGTCCAAATTAGGGGAGTGGGGGCATTACATTTAAACAGGTATGGTGGGCTTTTTGGTTTTTGCTTTTTTTCTCTTGGGTTCGCTATCTTTTGTGATCCAAAGCAAAGGATGGAGAACGTAGGGGAAAATCTGCAAGGAGACGAAGTCCAAGCCTCTAAAACTCTGCTTTTCCTTCTGGTGGGAGTAGGATTGAATGTCCACCCCAGACAGGCCGGCCCTGGCAGAGTGAGATAAACATAAGCAGTGACGGCTCCAGAGCTGCTGCTCAGACAAAAGAAACAGGACCAGCACTCTCCCCACCAGGTTTGATTAGGCAGCTCTCAAACGGGGCAAGCACAGGGCTTTGGCTCAACTTTCCCAACAGAAACCACGGAATGAACGTCACCGCTTACTTCCTCTTCCACATCTCCAGGGCGCTGATGCCCTCTATGGGGAAAGCTGTATGGGGGACTTACCCAAAAAGAAGGCACTCCCTTCTGCCTTCCACTCCTGCACATCTCCTCTTTCCCATTCAAATCCCCTGTGAACCATCCTATTTAAATCCCTGTTTTACTGCAGTTGGCTCGTCGTGTTCCTCTGCTCATTAGGCTGGCAGCACAAGCTCAGTAGTGTTTGCACTTCAGCATCAGAATTTCTGCTGTGAAGTACGACTGTCATCCACTTGCCTGGACACGATGTTCCTAAAAATAGCCTTATCCTTGTTTTCTTACTCTCTAAAAAAACAGGCAGTCTCTCTACCTGAAGCTTGATCACCAAATTCCCTTCTCAGATCCTCACAACCACTCCCTCAGTCTCCTCCTCTCTACATAAATTATTACTGCTAAAACTCTTCCTCGCCAAGCCACCAGCCCACCTCAAACCTTGCACTGAGTTCCTTCTTCCTCAGGTCAGAGGACGGGCATCCACTTACCCCACACGCATACTGGGTCTCCTGGGATGAACAGCTTAGCCACAGCCTGGCGCTGACAGTGAATGGTCACAGCCGGCTGGAGATGGGGACGCGTAAGCTGGGTGTGATGAACCCCCAGCAGTATTCCCTACTCAAGAGCGTGCCTACAAGGGAAAATCCCACTTCTGACAGAGCCAAATAACTTATCCCGTCTGGAGCAGATTCATCCTGCAACTTGGAGGGAGAGGAAGCAATTAACAGCTCCTCATATTCAGGGATCTCAGCGTAAGACGTAGGAAACCTAGGGCTGGTTGTGTGCCTATACCGACAGTACAGAGAAGCCACGCCAAGCAATGCAGAACTGCAGCAGCATGGATGTCACCTTCCTGCCCTCCTCACCCCATCCTTCTAGGCTCCACCATGTCCCACACCCACAATGCCCCAAACACTTCTACCACACAGAAAAAGGCAGAGGCAGATGAGCAGCAGCGCTCCCTCAGCATGGGGGAGAGGCTTTTTGGGTTGGGGATGCCTCCGGCGGTTGTGCCCTACTGCCGGTGCCCTCCATCTCTTGGACTTTCCAAGCAAACCAGAAAGATCGCATGTCCTCGGACTGCTGTAAGGGGGAATTGGGACTTCATTATCTTGTGGAACTGGTGATGAAAAGCAGTATCTCTGCACATCTCGGGGCTCCCGAGCGCAGTTCGTACCAAAGCCTTGCTAACTGTTTATTATTAAGATCTAAAAATCAGTTGCATGTCTTTGTAACTCCTGTTCTCGATTGATGAGAAGAGGGCCCCGAGGGAAGGGAAAACATTTTCCGGGGAAGAAGCTTTTAACATCAGAAGGCAGGAAACCAAACAGCGTTCCTCGTGCCTCTGCTTTACATGCCTGGTGCAGCGCTCGCCCCGTGCAAGCGCGGTGGAAGGAGCGAGCTGCCCGGCCCAGTTGGCCCCAGGTGGGTAGGGAGCACTGGGCTGCTCTCCATTGCCACAGGGCATGCAGCAGCACTACTGAGCGGAGAGGGCAAGTTCTTGCAACCGTCCTAGCCCACCGATCTCCCCCCACTCAAACTGCAGGGGAAAAAATGGTGGAAACAAGCTCCATACCAATATTTGAGTCACCGAGTTATAGTTTAATCTCCCTTGGGAGTGAGGGGAGGTGTCTTGAAGTTCTCAGCAGCGCCTGGCCACACAGTCTGGGCCAGCAGGCGAGAACGTCCAGCTCCCAAGTATTTACTTTTTTGTGCTCTGTGCCCTGCCAGGGCAAAGAATGTTCTGTCCCTCCAGACGCATAACCCGTGAGACGAGAGCAGACAGGCTCTTTCCCGAATGCTTTGGGCACTGTTTTTATCAGCTGGCATCCTGAACTATGATTTCTAAATCTGGGCAAAGCAGCTACCAAACAATCTCTTTCTGATTTGGTAATGACTTAAATAATCCATACAAGCATAAATGGCTACAGCTAGTAGCTGTAGTTTCAGTGAACTGAAAATCTTGCTTATGTGAACTCATCAAGAAGAACCTTCAACTTCTAGTGGCTCCAAAACCAGCTTCAGTTTACACACACCCTTCTTTCTTTCCTCTCTCTGACGACATGCATCTTTTCTCAAACTCAAAAAGGTCAGGCCAGGAGCGTCTGTGCTGTACCCAGAGGTACAGGCACTGCACGAATTGGAATATCTGACCACATCACCACGCTTAATCCGTCTCCTGCTGGCATCCACTGTGGATCCAATGCTTTCGCAGCTCCACCACGGCGCATCTGCACATCTTGCAGACTGGGCACACAGCAATGCAGAAGTGCCAACAGTCTGCTGCAATGGGTGAAGGAATCTGAATGTATAATGTATTGCACTGTGTTTTGATGGATTCTCTTGTTCAAATGGATGTAATAGTTTCTCTAGCTCAGCTCCAGAACCTGGATTCACAGACTAGCACTGTCTGTGCTGTCCAGTGTCACCATACAGGGTGCCCTCAAGTTGTAATTAAGATTTAACCACAAAGAAGAAGTGCACTGCTATGCTGCAAAGCCTTCCAAGAGCCAGGTCCCTATCTGGGTGAAAATACTCTTCAGTTCTATCACAGTATCAAATCAGGGTTGCTTTGAAATGCGAGACTGAATGATGGCAAACGTGTATATCTGCAATTGCTTCCTTGCTGAGAGACAAACCAGGAAAACATGGCTGTGACAGATCCAGCAGAAGGACCAGGTCAGAGGGGACCGCGAGAACTAGAAGGATTCTTTCCCAATCCTCACCTCACCCCACAAGCAAAAGAAGTCAAATCTCTTCTCTGAATATTTTCCTTTGGTTCCTGGTTGCATCTCTTTAGAAGGCAGATCTAATGAAAACACAGGAGAGTCTGTTCTTTGTGGCCATGAGGTTAATAAGAGTGGAACACAGGAGCAGCAGGAGCTGCAGGAAGAATAATTCCTTTTAAAGCTGGAGATAGGAAGCCTATAGGTGGTAAGTGTGACATTTCCACACGGAGGAGTCCAGCTTAATTACCTACAATTCAAAGGTAGAAAGTTATACATTAAGGCAGGCAAAAAGAAAGTGGTAGGAGAGGACAGACTTTGGCCGCTCATGAAGATTTAACATCATTAACTCTCCGGCTTCCAGGAATGTTACTGTATTTTCGCTGGCCAAATACCAATACGGCTAATTGCATTTGTGTTACCTGCCGTTCAATGAGAAATTGTCTCTTTCTCATTGCCTGCACTGTCGTATACTACAGGAACACACAGCAATACCAAGCAGAGCGGTTCTACTTCATTTGTAGGTAAAACAATTCCTGTGTGCATTAAGCTTGGCTCAGCAAGACATGCAGACAACACCGAGGGGATGGAGCTGCTGTTATTCAGATGGCAGTCAGTTCTGGCATGCTGACAGGGACAGCATCCACAGGTGCTAAGTGCCTGAAAGTTATTTGGCAGAGCCTGCATGACTGGGTAGTGCTGGTAATCATAATATCTGGCCAGCTGAATATCTGAGTCACCTATTCACCTACTCAGTATTTGTGTATGCTACAGACAGACATATGGTTTACAGCAAACTAGGGAACAGACACTGCTGCACACTCATTTCTTCGTCTTTCCCAGGATTCGCTGATGCGTTCTCAGCTGAGACAGACACAGGCCAAACTTCCTTTCCAATATACCACTAAAAAGGCTATATTCTGACAGCTGTTGTTATTGCCTTAATCTCTTCTCTGTTGCTCATGCCTGATAAAATGAGGAACCGGTGGCCACCTCTGAGTTACCAGGCTCCCAAAGTCAGACATACTGAAAGGACCAAGATCTGGGTTCCCAGGTACATTTTCTTGTGCTATGAAGTCAGCGTAAGAGCCTCCCATCACCCCTGTCCTCTTATCTGAATGCTATTTGCATCTGTTCAGTTGCACTGATACAACTGACCATGAGGCCACACAAAATAATTAGTTAAAAAGCCACCACCCTAAACCCCTGTAACCAAATCACATCATTTCCCCAAGCTGACAGACAGGAGCTCGCCCCTGCCCCCAGCACTGCAGCTCTCACAGCAGAAAGCGGAGTACCACGAGGTGAGCTCCTTCCCGACCAGACAAGAGCGGGGAACCATTGCCCAGCCTGGGCTTAGTCCGTAAAGTAGTTTTGTTCTATTATAGACAGCAAGAGAGAAGGCAAGGGGAGAGAATCAACATCCACACGTGGATGTCAGAGAAAGCAAAACATTACATGGAGCCATCTAACGCTTTCTTTGCAGGGCACCACTTGGCTGAATTCCCTCTGAGATGGGTCCCCTGATGAGCAGATGATGGCCAACAGGCCTGTCCCTCCCGCTCCTCCTGTGCTTCTGCTGCTGGACACGAGGAAGAGACACTGTATACCCACTACGTTCACCATGCACAGCTCCTCAGCTGCACCGGGACAAACAGTCGCCACCTGCAAGATGCCAAGACTCAAATCTGATCAAGTCTGCTTCCTTTGCCCTGCAACGCGGCAGTAAAGGCTGTTTCTGCTTGCATCTGCTCTAAGTGCCTCCCTCCATCACCACCTCCCAGCCGCTGCAAGACCAAGGCTGGGGGATCACTTTGGTATCCCCCTCCCACGTCACTGTCTTTGCTGGCTGGTAAAAACACCCGTGACCAATGCGACCAGATGATCTCATGGACAAAGCAGCACCAGTACTGGAACACCAGCCCGAGATGCTAAGCACCAGGGTCTTAGCGTAGAGATGACTTACACGCGTGATCGGGAGCACTTGGGAGAGACCCCTTCCCTTAGAACCGAAGCAAGAAGCCGCATCCACAGCACAAATAAGGGGAAGGTCCGGAAGGGCTCCAGCTTTTTTGCCTTTAAATACTCCCTGCTGTCCTCAGCCAAGAAAACTGTTCCCCCCCTTTCTCTTTGCCCTCAAGCAAGAGGATTTAGGGAAAATTCAAAGGTGAAATTTTCAGAAGTTGACGTCTCCGAGGCAACTGAGGACAGAGACCTCTGATTTCTGAACACCCTTCCTCTCTACCTCATTCTGTATGCATTGGTCATAGGTGATTAAAGTGGCAGATCTGGAAGGGCAAAAAACTTCAAGAGTTGCAGTTTTATTATGGAGGGGCTGGAGTCTCTTCATAGCTGAGATTGTAATCAGTTTCCACTCTCAGCTCTGACTTAAATAACTCTTCATATGCATTCCTCTAACTTCAGCTCATAATTGCAGGATTTGGTATTGAAGCTAAAAAGATTGTTTTTCCCCCTTCCCTCCTCCTCACTGCAATTTGAAGAATTTGGACCTGTAATTCAAAGAGTTAGGCAATGCCAGACTGAACCTTTGCCAGACTAAATGGTTCCTTAGCTTCTTTCACTTAAGCAAACAAAGCAAAACAACCCCCCACCAAAAAAAAGGGGTTTTTTTTCATCTCCCTAAATGACTCAAAACTCAAATCTCTTTAAAAACATATGCACAGGCAGCAGTTGCAGAAAATAAGGTGCAAGTCAGAAAGTCATAAACAACCAATGCATTTAGCTGTAAGAAACTAAGTGTATACATAGTTGGTATTCTGGTAGCCAATGCTAGTTGGAAAACCTCCCAAAAGCTGAAATCACACAATCGAGGAGTTTTTCTGGTTTTAGACAAAAACAAAATCTCCTAAAAAACAGACGACTCTTTTCCACTGAAGACATGGAAAATTATCAAAACACTTTCCACTTGCTCTGGAAGCAGCAAATTGCTGCATACAGAAAACACAAAATTCTTCCTGTGCTGTACTAAAGCAGATTAGACTTTCCATTACTTTGGCTCTGTTTTTTATTTCTAGAGGTTAAAGTTTTGGCCCCAATTATATGTGGAACCTAGTATTTTTGCTATTTGCATAAACCTCATGTTTGCACTGGATTCAATATAAAATACAATCCAGCCGTTTAGTTTGTTCCTACGAAAGTACCCCCCGCCCCCCAAAGAAAAAAGAATCCATCTCTGCAAGTTGTAAATCTTCCATTTTTTCACACTGATTGCTGTTTTCAAATTTCTGCACGTGGCCAATTAACAAATCTTTCTAAAAAATCATTAGAAAGACAGAAATCAAGTGCATTTGCTGTAGCGGAGAACATCATGTGGCAAAGAGCTGCCTATCTCCCGTCTGTCCCTGACAGGCTCTCTGTAAGCCTTGCAGACGCTTTGGGTTTTGGCAATTTGTTCCCATACACGGGGAAGATTCCTATAAGAAATGGGGAACTACTGCAGCTGCCCATGCTGGAAGCGTGCAGGGCAGGGCAAGGGAGCAGGGCAGTCAACGGGCAGAAATCCAAAGGTACCCAGAGTGGAAAGATGACGGGGGCAAACAGGGTCCTTAAGTTGCTCATGAATCAGCCTGTACAGAGTACCAGCAGAAATACGGGCCCCACATAAAGAAATTAAACCTTGCGCAGGCTTCATTAATTTGAATTTAACGATTACTGTGACTTGCATCTGTAAATAGTTATGCACATGTGTGGCTTGAGTCACACGTAGTTAGTTCTTCTGATGCCAGTAAGAATTCACAAACTTTATACAACTTATGTACGTATACGGGTACAGAAACCTCTGGCCGCCACACTTAAACCTCCCTTCTAGGCATCTAATAGCCAATAAATAAGTAAGGGGAAAGGAAAGCAAATATATCTTGCTGTATGAGGTCTGGCAAAATAAGAGTTGACTTACTAAACGCCCTTCTGCACGTTCCAAAATACCCTTAATTCTGCCTGCCTGGTGGGCAACGACTACCCATTTCTGAAAGACGCAATTCTAACAACCACAACCAGGCATTCAAAAAATCATTGTCTACAGGAAAACAAATCCATGGAAGGCATGACGT
Organism: Aquila chrysaetos chrysaetos; assembly: GCF_900496995.4. Taxonomy (NCBI): domain Eukaryota; kingdom Metazoa; phylum Chordata; class Aves; order Accipitriformes; family Accipitridae; genus Aquila; species Aquila chrysaetos. The sequence continues at coordinate 4,965,449 of NC_044010.1, read as the reverse complement.
TTTGACATCCTTCCCTCCTCTGGACAATTTAATCTGGCATGTAAGTAATGTACTGGTCTGGTTTGATGAAATGGACACTCTGACCCTTTCTTTACACTTGAAGATTGATTGATTGTTTGTACCTGAACAATTACACCTTAGCAAACAGGCAAAAAGAGAAACAAACCTTTGGCCACAATATTTAATTTCTGCTAGCAACATTTCACAGCTGTTACTTCCCTGTTTACTCAAAGGAACTTGCATCTTCCTTTGTAAAATGCTTTACGTTCCCACCCTCATTTCCATACTCTGCTGTAGGTAAAAACCTATTTCCTTTGAGTTCCTTAATTGAAATACATCTAATTCCACAGGCGCTTTCCAAGATTTGTTTACAGCAGAGCTAGCCACTTAAAAAGCAACAATGTTTTTTAAAGGAACACATCTCCTTATTCATATTGCAAACAACTCCTCAGATTAGTGTCAGGAGGACTATTCTCAAGTAAGTCTTGTCTTTTACCCTCTCCCTGTTAGCTTTTTGCACTCCTCTCAGCTTGGACAATGAAAATCAATGCCGCCGCTTTCCTTTTTCTCTCCAGCGTATTTGAGTATCAGGTGACAGGGGAGCAGGTTTTGTTTTAAGACAACCCTTTGCACTGGAACTTTTAAAAAAATGAACTACTTCATGGGAATTATTTGCTCTTGGCTTGTGTGGGGAAAAAAAAAAACAACCACCACCTTTTCTTTTTTTTTTTTTTTTTTTCCTTTTTAAACAAAGCAAAAATTTGTCAGCCAAATAGGAATTGACAGCATTCCTTTAAAAAGCAAAATAAAGCTCGCCCCAGCTGGGCACTCACCAGGCTGCTATATTTGTGTCTCACGTGCTGGGCCCATGTGCAATTCAGCTTCCCTTGATCTGAACGGGCTTGCTGCACTGTGTCTTCCCGAGTCCCCCCGGCACGCTTAAGCTTTTTCTCTGCCTCCTGCTCCGTGTCACCCCTGTGCCCCGGTGGAGTACAGCTGATCCAAACCCCCAGGAGCAAGCAGCTCAGACTCCGGCGTTGGCTCCAGCCCCAAACTCTGACAAAGCTCAAGCCCATCCTTCTCCCGGACCTCCAGAACTGCAAGCGAAGGCTGGGAATTGACACCCACCTTTCCAGAAACGCATCCTAGAGAAAAACTTACAGGCTCGACTGAGGTTTCTCCAGTCAATCGTTCTTTACTTTGGCTGGCATGAGAAACGGAAAAATCTATAACAATACTAAAAAGCATTTTCAATCGTATTCTGACTCTGTTTCCTCATCACTTGGAGACATTTTTGGGATGAGCCTGCTAGGTATCCGGGGGTCCTAGCTCATAGAGAGGAAACACAACTGCTTTTTCCTTTTGAGCAGCCAAATTTCCTCCCCCTACCTGGTTTCACAACTGAAACAGACCCTTCTGCTACTAAAACATGCATTTTTCCTCCTCTCTGTGACCAGGCTTCTTCTGGTTCTTCATTCTCCCTGAAGGCTCTGGCTCACAAGTAAGGATGACAGCCATCGTGTTGACTTAAAATGTCCTGCCTCTGTCCTAATGCAGAGAGACTTGAGATGCTTGTAAGAAGCTCCTACAGCTCCGCACTTTGCAGCCTGGAATTTTAAGATGAATAGTCACGAAATTCAATGTGCCTTAAAAAACCAGACCACAAACTGCAGTTGTTCAGGATCTGCTTCTTGAGAAGCTAAACCGTCCAGGGACGGGACTGACGTGATCTGCAGGATGTGCAGCATAACATGGTATTAATTCCTGACGTATTTGTTCTTCTGGTAGAAGATATTTCTCTTTCCCTCTTCCTCCTCTGAAGAAAATATTAATCAGCTGTATGTGTGGCTCTCCGTCTGCCCTCCTCTCCCCCCCATTCTCAGGTTGTTCCCATTTGAAGGAGACACACCAAGATTTAATAAGCTTTCCTTATTGCACCAATGCATTCCTAACAACTTCTGAAGCCTGGCCGCAATTCACGACTGGTTCTCCAAATCAGCACAGAGCATTTCCATTTGCTTTTTTTACTACAGAAAACTTGTTTTAATGAAACCCAAAATAAGCAATCACCTACAAACTAAGGGCATGTCTCTGAAACACAAAATGGAACAATGGGTCTCCTTGGTTTGTCTATATCAACACACAGCTTTTCTGACAGACTTAATTCTTATCAGCATCAGACAAGAAAGTCATCACCATTAAATTGTTCCTACTAAAAGCACTGTCCTGAACAAAGGATGATGTAATTCAAAGGGAAGAGAGGGAACTGGTGGTGGAGTTCGTTTTCTCTCTTGGGGCTCAGTTCAGCTCCTCCTGAAAAGGGTTTTTGTTTGCTTGTTGCATTACCATTTATATGCGGGTCATCTGGGGGGGGGGGGCGGGGCGCGGAATTTCTGCTAATAAATCCTCTTTGACAATTGCTTTGTAGTCTCGGTATTTGCAAACTGCTAAACAAATTAAGAATAGAAACAGAAAAAAAGAATTAGGTCTTCAGCAGTCATCTGACATCCTATTTTAAGCCTGTTTCTGATGACATGCCCTCTGACATTTTTTTATAATGTCAGTGACTTTTAAAATTAGAGTTCAATCAACTAATTTTCAGTGCTCTTGTGCATTAGATTTCAACAAGATGAGTCTACTAAAGTAGTTTTAATCTCTCTTTTGTTTTTGGTTTGGGAATTTTTTGTTCTTGTGCTATAAAGTGGCAAAGTGAATGAAAGGACATTTTGCCATCCGAAAAACTCCACCTTTAGGTAGCTATAAGCCAGGAACCCAGTGAATCCTGTTCATTTCATACTAGGTAAAAACCTCTTAGTCAAGGCTTCACACGGTCTGTCTTTTGGGGAGGGTTTTATTCCTTTGTTTATCTATCTCGTAAGGCAAACATCTGTTCAAGATCAGGTAAACTCCAGTTGAAACTTTAACTACAGCAGAGCTACATTCAATTCAGAATAACTTTAGTTAGAGGAATTCATTCACCAGAGCCCTTGCACAAATTATTCACCATATGCAGAAAACTACAAACAACAAATTATTTTACAGGAGTAAACACACATTAAAATTTGCATTGTAACACAAGTAACTTTAAGATTGGAATGTAAAAAGAGTTTCCATATAAAACAGCACGGAAACAAAAATAGGCACCGGCTATATTTTGTGCATTTGCAATTTACTCCTTTTGCACAGTTGTGGCGATGGTAGTGGATATTCCAAGAAGAAATCAAAAGAAAAATGTAAAAGTGAAGACACTTGAGAAGCCACTTCTGTTAAGAGAAGAGATTTTAATGTGGACTTGCATCAACTGTAGGAGTGACCAGATTTGACAGGAGAAGATAACACAATCAGGTTGTTACTGGTCCTGATAAGTAAATCAAAGCAGAGCTGCAAGAAGTGGGCTGTTCAACTTCAATGAGCATTAAATGAGAAAAAACAAACGCAAAGCATCCATGAAGTTCATGCAATGTGAGGCAAGCCCAAAGGAATTCAAAAGCCCAAGTAAACAAAACTGCTAACCAGTGACCCAGTGGGTGAAGGGCAGTTATGCAGCAGCTCCGATCCTCTGCCTTCGCAGCTCAGCCAGTGCTTACAAGTGTTGCTGTTGTACCTACATCAAGTTGGGGAGAGGCAAGGAGGAGAAGGAAGAAGTGAAAAGGAAACACTGTCACAGCAGCAAAAGCTCTGGAGCAGAAAGAGCTGCAGTCCCAAAGACAGAAACTCTTTGGTGATACAAGTTTGCTTAATACCTGGAACCAAGGTAAACTGGGATTATGAAAGCAGAAGGCAACTTTGGTGAGAGCGAACAAGCAATGATATAGAGTTTAAAAACGATACAAAGAGTAAGAAGTAAAACAACACCACAAAACCAAGGAACTTCAATGAGGCAGACTGCAATACACACAGAAAACAGGTAGGCAGGCTCTCATGGGAAGTGAGTTGAAAGGAGAAAGGAGACAAAGCAAGCTGGCAATTTCTCAAAGAAACAATACTGAGAGACCCAGTGCAAAGTGTCCTCTTGCGGCACATGGGAAGGCAGGATGGAAGGAAGCAGGAAACCAACCTGACTAAATCATGAGCCCTTTCTTGAGCTCGTACAAAGGGAGCACAGACCACAGGCCAGGCTACTGCTGCGGGGGTAAAAGGATGGAGTTGAGAAGTAGCAAGAAAGCATCCCCTTCATTCACGAGCAGTGAGAAGAACGGAAAGAAAAGTGTTAATGGAAAGGGACAGATGACAGTCTAAAGGCTGAATAATTTTTGGAGGCCAGTTCATTCAGAAGGTCAAGTGCAAGCGTCTAACGCTACGCTATTCATGTCAATGCCATGAAAGCTCAGGCTGTGGAAGCCTAGGAAAAACCCAGAGGAATATTTTTTCAAGCTGGCTGGTCCTGATGAACTTCTTCCTTTGAATACTTAAGAGAACCAGCTGAAGCAATTTCAGTTCATGGAGAACATGAATCATAAAGAACAGAAAAGATTTTAGAAGTCTGGAAAGGGGAAACATGGTGTCTAGCTTTAAAAAATTATGCTAGGGAATTACAGACCACTCAGTTTAACTTCCATCCCAAGAAAAAATATTGAAACAAATAATCGAACTATATGTAAGAAGCTAAAAGGATAAGTACGAAGAGATGAGTAACAGACCCTGTTGAATTGTCGGAAAGAAATTGTGTCAAGCCAATTTAATTTCTTTGTGTGACAGGTAATGGGCCTTGGGCAAAGGTGACAAGCAATAGATGCCATATATCTTGACTCTTAGTAGGATTTGTGACACCAGTGCCTGTGATATTCTCCTCAGCAATCTCAGAAAACATGGACTAGTAACTATTCAAGGGTAGGTGTAAAACCAGTGGCACAGCCTCACTCAGAGGGCAGCTCTTAGTGGTTTCTGTCAAAAAGGGAAGCTGCACCGAGTGAGATTCCCCAGGGGTCTCTCCCAGGACAAATATGCTGAACATTGTCCTCAACCTGAACGATGGTGTGGAGTGTAGATCTGGCTTATAAATCATGTAGATGATACCTTGCTAGGAAGACTGCAAGAATGCTGAAAGCTAACATTAGAATTTAAAGGATCTTTACAAGGTGGAGAAGCACTCTTAAAAACTGAATTAATTCAACAAAGATCAATTAAAGCCTTTAACAAGAACAAACAACTGCATGGACACAAGATAAGGGAACAACTAATTAGTCAGAAGTTCTTCAGAAAGAAAATAATCTGAGGTGGGCTTGAATGTAGTGATTTGCCAGCTGAACTTATATCAGCATCATTCTAACATTGTGAAAAAGGCAAATATCATGTAGACCTAGGAATCTGAACACATAATATGATCTTTCCACTCTACCAAGCATTAAGTGGCTTCAGGGGAATACTGTGTCCTGTTTTGGGCATGACACTTTAAGAAAGATGTAGACCCAAAAAGAGGAAGCCTAGAGGAGAGCAAACAAGAACAGTTACAACCCTAGAAAACACCTCTTTCGGGGGTAAATTGAAAGGAGCTGGGCTAATCAGTCAGCAGAAGGGAAGACTGGGGAAGGCATGATAAGAATCTTCATGTATATCAAAGACTGTTTGCAAAAGGGAAAGGAGTAATTCATTGTTCATGTCCACTGCAGACAGAGCAAGGAGGAACTGGCTTAAATTTCAGAAAGAAAGATGCATGCTAGCTAGCAAGCAGAATGAAAGCTCTATTGGTAAGCACGCTAAAGTACTAGAAAGTCTGCTTGGGGAGGGCATGGAGTTTCCATTACCGGACAGCTTTCAAAACAAATCGTACGGCAAGAGTGACAGATATATACAGGTGACTGCTTCAAGGTAGAGAGATGGGCTTGCGATGTTTTTAGGACCCTTTCAGTTCTATTTTTAAGACTCTCTGGAAATGTTCAGGTAAAGGCACTTCGAATGCTGGCATCAACCTTGCTTTCCACTAAAAATGATGTTCGAGAGACGCAATCAAAGAAAGGAAGAAATGCTTTAGGTGTATCTCCTGAAATGTGTGTTCGCTGCCACTGCTCTGCAGGATGAAATCACCAGAACTTTGCCTTCTGAGTTTCAGTGAGAGGTTGTGTCATAGCAAGGGTTATACTGGCAGCACTTCAAAGATATTATTTATCAGAGAAAACTAAAGCTTTTATTGTGACTTAAAGCCTGTTAACACTTGCTCCTTAAAGCCCCAAGCATCTGGGCAACATATTCCTAGAGAGAAGGCATAAATCTGATTTAGGTAAAACAAGAGAGACTGTGTGGGATTTAACTTGAATGTGAGATCTCGGATTTCCATTGTGCAGACTGTCTTTGGTATGTTGGTGGGTTAAGAGATCTGCTGAGATCTTAAGGGAATACTTTAAAGCACAATCTTGAAGTAATTGAATTAAATCACTCCTCCACACACCAAGTTTTCACAGGGAGAGCTAATAATAAATACACAAATATCTATGTAAGGGCTTCATTAAGGTCACTTACATTTGGAGTTAGATTTTTTTCAGTCATCTGCAAATGCCACTGATCTTCTATAGCAAGCCTTTCCAACTTCCTGAAAACCACGACGGCAAATTCTGCTAAGGCAGTTTACTTGGGAGGCTGAATGGTAAATATACCTTACGGTACTACATACTGGTAGAAAAACTACTTTGGTGGTAGCAGGGATTGTCCCTGCGACCACAATTCAGCCTGGAAGGTACCAGGAGAACAGCCCTGAGTTGTAAGACAGAGCCGTGGACTCCATTTTTTCGTGGTGGGGCACCGAAACAGAGACAAAGGCCCAGACTCCCACAGTGTTCGTGGGTTCTTCAGGGCGTACCTGCCCTTACGGATCTGGGTCTATATGATTTTATTGCAGTTACACCAGAAGGCAGAGCACAGCTGGACCTACTGTCACCTGAGATGCCAGACAGGAGACAATTTCAATTAGTCCTGACACAGAAACAGTGGTCTCTCAGCTACTACGCCCCTTCAAACTTCAGAAATGTAGTGAAAAGAAGGACAGAGGGCCAGTTATGGCCTCCCCTTCCCCAGAAGTAAAGACTATGACTTATTAGGCATCAGAGAAGCCCCACGGGTTGCTGTCGTTACGACTGTCCCAGCCAAATGGACACGGGGGAATCCAACCACAGAACAAGTGAGAGGGCATCACAGTCACTGCTCAGGGAACCGCGTGTGGCTTTAGCTTGGCTAAAAGCAATTTTAGGCAATTATTACTGCCAAATTTGAGGAGGTTCTGGTTTCCAAAGGAAACGAAACCACTGCCAAGCGGTCTTAAAAAACGACGAGCGCCACGGGTGAGATCCAGCCTGGATGTGAGGCTGTCCCCTGTTCCTCCCCTCAGCCCACCCTGAAGGGCAAGGAAGGCAATGCAGGAGGGAAGGGGCAATTCCCCCGCTCTCCCCACATCCCCCCGGCACCATGAGCTGGGAGGGCCAGGGCTGAGATTACTGGCTTACGGTTATGGCCGGCAGCTGAGCTGGTGATTCAACGGGAGGTGTTTTAAGGATGTAGGGAGCAAAGCCCTGACCTGCCCGGTGCAATCCTCCTGCGTTTTCTGACAGCCCCTTGTAGAAAGGGGAGCACCTGAGACGGTATGCCCAACTCCCTCCTATCAGCAAGAGCATCTCTGAGCCTCCCTGAGTACCCAAAGTGCAACAGTTCCCCACGATTTCTCTTTGGCGCTCCAGTATGTTTCCAGTTTGTCTGCATACCAGTGTGTTAGCTGCATTTGATCAGGGTGGACATAGCTGGCTTCAGGGTTTCACAGCCACCAAGAACAGGCCGTAGTGATCTTCAGTACCTAAAACACGTGGTTGGTGGGAAAGAGCTACAGCACCTGGTCTGTGCAACAGCTAAACTTCAGAGACTGGAAACCAGACCAGAGAACAAACAGGGGGTCAGAGACTTACTGAATTGTGCAGGTAGGAAGGGATCTCCTGAAGTCTCTAGTCTAATCCCCTGCTCAAGGCATGGCCAGCTAGACCAGTATTGTCCCAGACTTCCCACAGAAAGCCAAGATGCTTCTTGGCTTTAATCCTCTGTATCAGTGCATCTCTGCTGTGCTCAGAGTGCTTATTTTTCTGCTTGCTTGCGACGTGAGTGCTATTCTGCCTGGGCTGCTAGCTGGCTTGCATCAGCACATATGTGTTTTGGAATCTGTGAGAGGAAAGGATGGCTGAAATGACACAGAAGAAGGAAGGTCCCGTGATTTCCCTGGGATCCCTGAAGCGGTTTCATTTCCTTGCTCTGCCAGAGTTTTCCTGCATAGCCACGGACACCCACCGCACAGAGCAGGATTCGTCTAGCCTAACGTCTCACCTACAAGACGGACTTCTATCATAAGCTCCCGTTATAGCCTACAGAGGAAGATCACAGGTCCAGACAGCACGGCATCCCATCCTAAACCAGGTATTTCATCTGGGTGGTTTGACCCCTCTCTTCAGCCTCTGAGTTTCTGAGCCTCCCAAAAAAAAGGAGAAGATAAGTCTCTGGTATTTCACAGGGGTATTACATGCATCGATACAGTAAATATTTTCAGGCCCGCAGATACTAACCATGATCAAGAGCACGGAAGAACCAGAGACAGAAACCTACTGTGAGAACTTTTGCTCTTTCTTATTCATCCTGATCACCAGAGCTGGATGAATTCTTTGCAGCAAAAATTTGGCAATGCTTCCTCATGAAATTTTGGCACATAGACATTTTTGATTAATTTGTTCCTTATGCAAACGTATTCAAAACAAAATTGATGAGAACGTATTTCAGCCCATGGACTAAACATAAAACTTTTCCCCATGACTAGAGCAAATTAAAAATTTCAAATGTGAGCTGAAATGTATTTATTTTTGGCAAAGAAAGGGACAAAACGACAGCATCCTCACACATTTCTGTTTGAATAAGTTAAACCACAACGTCCAACCATAACTCTTTCAAGAATTCATATGCTCTTCAAAAGCTGGCTAGCAAATCACTTGGTATGACAAAGCAAAGTCAGATAATACTGGTAATTCTCCCTGATTGGATGAGTTCAAGCTGACAGGACTTTTATAAGCACATACATTTTTCCATTGCTTATTTCTGTGATTCCATAATCGTAAACAAAATTCACCGGAGAAATGTTTCTGAAAGAAAACGAAGCAGAGCACTGAACAGAAGCCTTGCCAACACGCAGGGAGAAAGGAAGGTCACGAGATCCCACACCAGAGCAAGAAGACCTCTAAAATCCTGCTAGTGCAGCTGAAGGTGGACGTAGCTGCACGAGGTGCTCCGTGGGGATAGGAGAGCCAGGGATAACCACCTGGGTGGCAATGGTGGCCTATCAGTTTTGTGACTGAGATTAGAGGCAGCGTGATAAACCCGGTACAAAGAAACACCTCCCTGCCTGCTGCAGCAAGAATTAATTCAGGCTACGGGTTTTCATCTCGGGGCTCCTGTGAAGACGCTGAACTAAACCAGCTCTGAGCATCATCCTGCTGGGCGAGCTTGGTGCAGGAGCTGCAGCTACCCTATTGCACTGCCGTTCCAGGGGAAACAAACATTAGCAAATGCTTTTTTATGGAATTCATTTACCATAGCTCTTGCTGATGACAGGCTGCTGGGGAGCAGAGTTATGACATCCAGAAACTGACAACAAGAGCAATAAAACCTGACATATATCATGAAAGCCAAGCTATGGTACTACGTGTAATTAACAGAGAGTGTAATTATTCACCTCAAGAAGGACTTTGATGGATGCCTCATAGTTAATTCTTTTTTCCTGTGTTTCATCTTCTCTCTTTCACGGCAGCCAGGAAGGCTAGCTTGCAACTTTCAGCTTTTTGCCCTGTTTCTCATCCAAAGATGTTGTATCTTTATGGCCTGTAGCCAGCTTGGACCAATCCCAGGCTCGATGCTTCATCTAACCCTGGAGGTGCCTAGTTTCAGGCCCAGATTTTGGAGCTGAGGGGCCATTATATTAGCATGGGACAGACCAGATAGGCATGTGTATTAAAACTCTGAGCACACCCAGTATCGCTCAGATGTTTCCAGGATCCTGAGTATAATCATATGCATAAGAGCAATCTTCCTTTTCATAACAGCTCTGTGCCTCTTTTCCTTAGTGCCGGCTAAACCCTGACACAAGTTACAGCTGGAAAAGGAGTGTTTATTTGCCCCAAATTCTTTGAATTGTCAAGAAATCTGAACAGAAAAGAGAGCATCAGGAAGAGTTTGAACAGTTGCCCAGTCCCAATAAGCTGCAGAGGAGGCATTTAAAAAGCTGCAGTACCATCCATACAGTGGACTCGGTGGTGTTTGTTGGCGTGCACTGCTTTTGCATGGGAGGAGAAGCAACTGGGGAGGATTTGGCTCAAGCTCTGAAAATCAGAGGGAGAAGCTGCTACTATACAAAATGTGATCATTTAAAAACATTGCAACCATGGGTAATGTGATCAAGCTGATGCGCTGGGGACTGGCTAGAAATTTAAGCTCAGTCACATGAATCTGAAGAGCTCCACAACCCTTAAATGAAAGAGAAATTCATAGCCTTGGGACAAAATGACCGAAGCCTTATCTAAAACCCATTGAAGGCAACCAGAATGATTCCACAGGCTTTTGGGGGTGTTGGATCAGACCCCAGATGAATGCAAACCTCTGAAGAAGAGGCTATATAATCTCAACGCAGGAACAGAGACATTTTAAAAGGCAGTGAAATGCACAGTTGGGCTCTGTATGACTCAGTGATGAATGAGTGTCCACGTTGCATCATTTCAAAAAGAGAAAGCTGGAGATGAAGGGAATCCGAAAAAGAATCCAGAAGAGAAATGAGAGTTCGTCTGATAATCACAACCCCCTAGCCACACAACGGGTTTGAGTACACAGGCTAAGACAGACCCCAGAATTTGGTCAAATACCCTATAAATGCAAAGACAAAAAAAAAAAATCATTTTCAAAGCTGCGGCACATAGATTAAAACTAAGAGAGTCTGCACATTTAGAGAACAGAAAGGCAACGGCATATATATTTTTGTAGGCACAGAGAGTGCAAAATAAATGGCTCAGACAGGCAAACACAGCTAAACGTTAATGGCACGGCTGTATTCTTTTAAATTGAGTAACTGCAACGTGTTCCAGGGAAAATACTGGGACTTGAAAATGACATAGTCCAAGTTAGTAAAAAGCGATGAGTGTTGTAAGCACTACAGAATCCTAAACAGACTACACAAATCCTCACGTCTCCAAGTACCACTTTGATAAATTAGTCATTCCCATGTGATGCCCACCCAGAAAAACGTACCACTCACCCTAATGAGTAGGAAAACTGAATCTGATCATAGGAAAAAAGCAAGCACTTATTGGTACAGAAGAACAATTTATAGTTTGAAAGAATTACGTGGTTGTAACTGAGAAGTCAAATATGCTATGGATGTGTATTGATTCACATAACTGAAATGAAGCCATAAAGTCTGTATAGCATCTGATCAAAATAGCTAAAGAAAGGACAGGTAAGATCTTAGCAGAAAAACAAAAATATTCTAAATGTTAGATATAACACGGGCATTTTTGGAAGAAAAAAAAAAATAGCTCAGGCTCTAAGCTAGTGATTTTTAATACACCATTTGGATATTATACAGTGAATTTAAGCAAAGGCCATTTGGTACAAGTTCTGCTCCCGAGGTATTACGAAGAGTAATTGCACAGATCTTTGAGGGATTACGAGGTGTCAGACTTTTAATGGATGATGTTTTAATTTGGGTACAGGGAAGTTAACACAAAGAAAGACTTTGGCAAGTATTGCAGGAAGCCAGAAAGAGATGCCGATCCAGTATATAAAATACCTGTGGTCTAAAACACAGCGTTGTGTTCAGAGGTTGGGCAAAGACGGCTTAGCTGGGGTTCCAGCTAAAATAAATGCAACAGCAGAACGTCCACCTGACAACGTAAATTAGATCTACAGAGATTTATGAAGATGGTAAACTATATTCCATTATTCATTCCAATTGTAACTAGGGTCAATATGTCCTTAAGGAATTACTGGTAAAGTAAGCTACCTGGTATTGGGGAGATTAATAAGAACAAGGAAATAAACAGTTAAAAACGGTGACACTAATCCACCAGCTTAAAAATATCGTAATGATGTTTTCTGAAAAGCCATAATACGTGCGTATCTTACCTGTTTAGACTGAGATTCCTAAGCAGAACAGACAGAAACTATTGCCAGGTTGACAAAGAAGTGCTAGTAATTTTATATGCTCCTCTAAACTTCCTTCAATCTAGATAAATATGAAAGATATCGAGAAAAGAGACTACAAAGCACTTTGAAGGGGGTGTAAAAAATCTTTTGCCTAATTTTCACAGATACTAAGCATTAGCTTGAGTTGGAAATGCAGACAGTAAGCACCTTGCAAAATCAGTCCATTTGTCTTTAGCATCATCTACAACTTCATAGATAAAGCTGATGTTCTTTTACCAGGGAAGATTATTTCAAAGGCACAAATTGCTGTTTGATGCCCAGTGTCTAATGTACAGCTATGTTCCCAGCTGAAAGTTGAAGGTTTAAAAATTTCCCTTATTTTCCTTTGGATTGTAATTGGATTAAAAAGGGCATGCCAAACACTGCTATCACAGCAAAGAAAAGCAGATAGCATTTACACACCAAACTGTGTTTTCTAATATATTCAAAACACATACAGTAACGATCATATCAGCAAAAAACGAAACGCGGCTATCTGTGGTATGGGATGCAGCAACTGTTTTGCAGTGCTGAAACAGTCCAAAAAAAAGGGGGAAGAGGAAGAAATTTTCATTGCAAAGAGGAGGAATTCAGAAAGTAGCATGTAATTATTTTATTGGAATTTGGTGAAGACATTGATGCTAACATCCCTGCTTTTACAGGAAATATCATATGATCTCTAACGGCAACAAATGACCCGCACCTTATTTTGATACGCTATCCGAAGGATTACTCCTCCATCCGCACGGGGAGCCGCACGCTGCAGCAGAGCACCCGATCAATCCTGGCTCACAGAACTTGCCTCCGTGGAGTTCCCATCAGGAGGTTCTCGAGCTTCTCATTTTCAGACAGCCGACCCCACCTTACACTCTTTTACGCTGGAGAGATCTATCACCATCCCAGTATTAGGTGATAACGGCTTCAGGCCATAACGTATCATTGCCTCTAGAGGCAGGTGAAGGGAAGCAGCAACCAAGGTTTAAAGTTGGCAGCATTCACAAGAAACATGAATTTAGCAGCTTTCAACAAATGTCTGTAACACGGAAGACAGAAAATGTGGTATCTGTTTGTCAGACTCCCAGGACTGTGATAACAAGATGTGCAATAAGTCAAGATTGAGTGGATTAACTACTCTCTATGCAAAGCCCGGCACTAGTATGTCAGTGGATTTAACAGGGCAGGATAAAATTAGCAGACCCGTAGGAAACCTGTAAGGACATAAAGGGTACCAATCGTTAGGACTGAAATACACTGGGAGAGCTGGTGTGGGGAGCCCTGAGCTGGGAAAGCTGGGGGTAGGAGGTGCAGGGCAGGAGAGGCCCTGGCAGAGCTTTTCAGCATGTGGTTGTTTCCAATCAGCTCTATCCATCCTTCAGTTTTATATGCTGTGCAGTTTTGTGGCATCTAGGAGAAAAGCAGCCATGAGCCCTACAGCCCCAATTATTCTACTACGATATCTATGGGGCCTTATGGAAGTCCCTTCCACAAGACATCCTATAGAGCTGTAACGCACAAAGCACGCTGAGCCGCTTGGCGTGGGCCGAGCGAGCGAAGTGATGAGTGGCTGCCAGCGGCACCGACGAGCAGCAAGCCCTGTGCTAGGGACAGAGGTGTGCAGGTCCTGCGGCAAGAGCCCACAGCCCCCCGCTTCCTCCGGTGCCCCTGGGTTTTTAATATTTTGTTTCTCTTGCCCACTCGTTCCCAGCTACTGAGTCATGGGTTCCTGAGGTTTTTTCCGATCTGCACGGAAATGCTATTGCAAGAGCATACGGGTTCAAACGCTCTGCTTCGTGGCCTCCTTCTCCTGGCTTTGTTTCCCTTTCTGCCCCCCCCCTCCCCATTTTTTCTCTCTCTCCCTTTCCTCATTATTGTGGCAAGGGAAGGAAAGGAAAGGAAACACTTCAGAAATGAAAGATTAGTTTGCTGTATCATAAAGATGAGCTTTGTAATCACTTTCCTTTAAGCAAAGAATTAAAAGATAATAAAAGCCCTAATTAAGGACCTCGTTAGCTTAACTAGATTTTCATATGCAAAGTGATGTTCGCCACGTGCTGCTGCCGTCTGAAAATGCCGCCTGGCCCGACATGGAAAGCACCTGTGCCAACTCCCAACTGCATTTTCCTTCTTCCTTTCACTTACTTCTTTTCTTTCCCCCTCCTTTCCCCTCTGCGCCAGGGTTCAGCAGGCTCGGGTCGATGCGAGGCTGCTTTGTGCTGGGCGCACGCGAGACAGACCCGGCATACCTTAGGAACCGCGTGGAAGAAACGCGGGTGAGGCAAAAGGGCACAAAAGATGGAAGAGAGCAGAAAGGACTGACAAAAGCTGAGATCCCGCAAGCTCAGCCCGAGAGGAAGGCAGAGGCAGCACACAGGAGCCGCTCAGGCCAAGCTGGTCCGACGGCAGGTGGAGACTAGCTAGGTGCAGGATGAGTCCTGCTGAGCAGAAAGATGCTTTGGGTGGGTCTGGACTGCCCCAGCGCAGAGCTGGAGGGAGGACGTGCTGGCTGGGGCTAGCCCAGGTCTTGCCCCTGTACAGAACCTAGCCTGCAAATGCAAAGACTTGCATTAAGGGTTTGGTTTCATCCTTCGCTGGAAACGAAAGCTGGATCCTCGGAGACACTGTGTGAGGGGCTTTCCGGAGCTCTGTTCCTGGTCCCGCAAGACCCTCGGTGCAGTCTAGCAGGTGGACAGGTAGCTGTTTGGGGATGTGCTTAATAGAAGCAATTAGGAAATCATTACGCCGCACTAACGCAAGCATGTGAGCGTACAAAATGACTGCTCGCCGCCGTGGGAGAAAGCAACCCGGCCCGGCTGAGCGAAGAGCCCTCGGTTATCGGCAGCGCAAGCCAGCAGGCACTGCCCAGCAGAGGCCACGGCAGAGCCAGGAGCAGGCGTCCGCCCGGCTGTAACAATCTGATAAATTCCTACAGCTGGGAACTCAGCACGAGATGGGAATCGGGATTTTCATCCTCGTTAAAACCGTAATCGGAGCCTCATTCTACTTCGTTTAGACCCTGCTGCGAACGTGAGCAAAACCCGCAGGGTGCTGAGCAGGGAGGTGACCGCGGGGCGATGGCGAGCGGCACGCCGGCCAGAAGCAGTGGGAGGCTGGAGGGAGGACACCGAGGCAGAGACCGGTGTGGCCTGCGTGCATCTTGTGTAGGTACGCAAAGACCCCTGTTGCGAGCTCCCCGTCTTTAAACTTTTTTTTTTTTTTTTTTTCTATTTAGAGAATAAGAAAGAAACCGCTCCGGTGCCGAGAAGAGATGGGTTTGAAACGGAGCCTCGGGGCTCGGCCTGCAGCTCGAGCCTCTCGGTGTGAGCGGCTGCACTTTCACCCCAAACCTGGTGGACCTCAGACCCCTGCCTGAACCCCTGGGTTCAATCAATAGCCCCTATCTCAACTGTTAGTCCAGGGCAAGACTTAAGGAGACCTGATATAGCATTACTAGATTGGAGACCGGGTCGATCTGTTTATTAGCTGAGAATTTTCTTTGTTTAATATAATTGATTCTTGCCTTTCCTCTGCAAAACATGGGAGTGGCTCAATACAGGGGAGGGTTTTTAGTTTGAGAACAGAGATGAAGAACTATAAACCAGATCCAGAAGTTGCATCCAGCACTCAGACACCAGACTCGTGGCTGGGCCCATCTCCGACCATTACATGTACTCGCGCAGAAAAGGAAATTGCCAAGGTGCCTTAAATATAGTTTAAAAATAATCAGCAACAATCAAAGTACTTCTACTACGTTATGGGTTGAGAGTGAGGCAATTTGTTAGTAAGGGTCAGGCAAACTACCCTAATTTGGCCTTCCACCACTTCCCACCTCGTGGACCAACAAGTGTATCATAACTATTAGAACAACTTCAACGAATGTTACAATTACTCATGTCAAATGAAAATGTAATGCAGTTAACGCACATGCTGGCTCCCCACTGCTACTGCTGATGATTATTGCTATTAGAGCATGACCAAACAGTCATTCAAATATAAACAGCAGATTTGTTTTGATGGTGTTCGTGGCCCATTTTATTCGCTTTCTGCGAACATTAACGCAAATGGCTTTGGTTTGCAAGACTGTCCCTGGGGAGAGAGACAAAGTCAGGAGCACCGTTGTGCTGACTACGTATCAGCAGATAGCTAAACTATCTGCACTGGAAGATTTTGCATGGCTGTCTGGAAAACTTGACAGCCACCTCATCGGAGAGAAAAAGCAGAGCTATGCAAGTCCGAGTGCCAGTCGCATAAGATGAGCACACAGTACCTGAACAAAAAAATCATGGCGATCCACTGACGGGCAACTCTCACGGAAGCACGTTCCTGCCAGCCATTCAGTAAACAAGAACGACAGCTACATCGAAACGTGGTACCCAGCTCATTCGCAAGAGTTTCTGATCCGAAGCCTATTAAAGGAAAAGGTGTCTTTCCATTGACTTAAATGGTTTGTGTGTTACAGAGTAACACGTGGGGCTAAATTCACTAAAAGCTCTGCTTGCTGTGAAAAGATTACCTGATTAAGAAGATTAATTATTATTATTATTATTATTGCTCTCATTTCTATGTCGCCCTTTAGTGGAATTCCTTATCTTTACATCAGTTTCCAAGATGGGAACTCTGTTGCTCTCTCCACCTTGTCTGAGCTGCTTACTGCAAGTGGGTTTTGCCACAAAAAGTGCTAATCCTTATGGCCGCTGATGTGATTACGTCGTGCAGCCGACTGCAGAACCTCTCCTTTGCAAAAGGACAGATGCAGAAGGTGGCAAACCCGGGATGCCAGGGATCCAACTAATTACCGAACTGCACCAAGGCCATGACTCTTGCCAGATGCTTTGATTACAGCTCCCGTTTATCTCTTCCACAGAAGCACGTACTCAGGAATATGCACACTGAGGAAAGGCTGAGACTCTTGCACATCACAGGACAGACTTTGAGGCTAGGCCACAGTCTTCCAGCTTGCATTAATTCTGACGGGTTTGTGAAAGATGTCAGTCTCCTCTGAGGAGCACACGGCTCCGGAGGGAGCGGCTGGTTGATGCAGAGAGGACAGCTCAAGGGCCTGAGTCAGGTAAATTACTAAGAATGCAGAAATGCAGTCAGCACATGTTCTTCGAAAGCCTTTTCAGTGGAGGATTAGATACAGTATAATAATATCTCTAGTATATAAAAGGCAGACGGACTACAGAAGAGTGCTGGTTTGGGCATGAATATGGAGCTTTGAGGAGTCATTCCCAGGTTGATTTCTAGTGCTGGTTCCAAGGAAGGGATGTGCAATCCTTTGAATTGCAGTCCTGCAATCCAAATCACCTGTCCAACATGCCAAGAGCTAAGGAAGTTTGGAGTGCACTCCTGTGCTTATTCTTGTTTGGTGTTTCCTCACACAGCAAAAAGATTAGGTTTCTTCAGACCAGAGCATAAACGACTGAAAAGAAATGTGACACAGAAATACAAAATCATGGGCATCACGTATCAAGTGAATAAGAAAGATCTTTTACTGTCTCTTCCGGTAGAAGCAATGGGAACCCAATGAAGCAGACAAGTGATGAGCAAATGCAAAATAAAGCACGTGGAGCAGAGTTCAGCTGTGGAACTTGCTGCCACAGGACACTGCAGGAGCTCAAAGAGCCAGGAGACAAATTCACAAGAAACTACCAAGCACAGAGCGAACACTGCCAGCTCAGGAGGTCCCTGTGCTACAAATCACTGGAGGCTCAGAGAGTGTAACAGAGCAGTATCGTTATATACTTACACCACTCTTACATTTTTCTCTTGGCATCTGCTATAGGTCACTGCTGGAGACATATGGGGGAAAGGGAGCTAGACAGATCCTTGGTTCTGCCTGGTATGGCAGTTCTTATGTTTCTGACTAATTGGGTGAGCTGTACGGCTCAGATCCTTAAGCAGGAAGTTAGGCATGTCTGTGCTTAGAGAGCTATGAAATGACGTGTTTCTTTTTCTTTCTCTTGTCTTTTTTTTTTTTTTATTCCATTGCATTTCATTACATTTCCTATTCCAGGGAGCCCACAGACCCTCCCAAAGAGTGGAGCTGGAGCTCCTGGGAAAGTCTGAGCAGAAACAGTCACATCTACACATGACCCAGAAGGGGTGCGATGGGGAGGCATCATCATCATCATGCACATCTACTCCCACTCACTGCTTACCAGCAGGAGAGGTGTGTGAGCAGCAGTCCTGTTCTAAGTAAATCTGGGACCTGAAAGTACTAGCAAGGTACTCTGAGGATGATCTTCCTATATGTCAATGTGAGTGTAAGATAGTACAGGCATGCATAGCAAGTGCAAACATGAGATAAAAATATGGAGGTGCACAGGTATCTGCAAAAGAAAGAGGGGAGAGAGAGAAGTATGTCTGCAAACATTTTTTAACATGCACGTATTTATAGTGTTTATCAGAATCCATCCATCCATGCACTCTACAGGCAAGTTCAGCCTGCATGGCAGTGGTTTGTCTGAAATCAGGTATATGCGAGTATCTTCCAGGACTGTGCTGAGGTATACGCACACCAACATACAAATTAAGCAAGCAGCAGACAGCAGCGTAAGGGTAGAAGGGCATTTCATGGGGAGACAGGGGGATGGAGTGCGGGGTCACTCCCCAGGTGGAGCGGAGGAGAATCTGGGGAGCAATCCTCAAGGCGGCTTTTCCTATGCAGGCAGTGAAACTCATCGCAATCGCATTGTTTCTGTGAGCGAAGCGAGGTATTTCAGGCATGCAGAAGAGGAAGGCATCTGTCCCACTCAGAGAGCAAAGAGCTGAGCAGCTGAAAATACTTGTGTCAAATCCCCACTTAGGCATCTCTTCCCCCTCCAGCCCTTGCTCTCCCTCCCCCCTGCTTCCCCATTCATTTCTCATTCTGCAGCTCTTCAGCACTAGGCCCTTCTCCTGATTAACATTTCAAACCCATTGATAGTTTGTGCTGGCTTAGACAAACTAATCATCATTAGCACTTCAAAAACCTGTCCAGCTTTCCCTCCCAGAGTCACAGGTGCCACCCTCAGCTGCTTGGGGAAAAAATTCAGCAGCCACAACAGGCTTTCTCGGTGAGGCCATCAGGAGGTACCAGCTCACAGCCCTGGCATGCAGGGAGATTAATAGTTCCTGGGCTCCGGGCTCCCCCGGATCCAGGCAGCAGATAAAGCATGAAACAATCTAGCAGGAGAGCAGAGGGCTGCAGACGCCTTCTCCTCTCCTAGGTCTTACAGCGACGTGCTCTAGGACATCAGAGCCTGTGCTGGAAGCACTTCTCACTTTCTAGAAAAAAGCAGAGCCGATGTACTAGGTACGGCTGTTTTCTTCCAGCCTGGCCAAGCTGGAGAGGTGTTCGTAGCTGGGGTTTGACTGGGATTTGCTGGGCCTGCTGTGGGTACAATCTGTGTACAGAAGGCTGGGTGCTTTTCCCAGTGACCTGCACCTCTTGTGTTTATAGAGCAGGAAGAGGCGGAAAGTAAATAAATAACCCAGGGAGACCGGGAGTGATGCAAGAACAGGTGTCTTGGTGAGCTGCCCATGCCTGGCCTGAGCTGCAGCCAAAAGATACAAAGGCCATAGATAAATACAGACTAACGGGAGGAAAAGACCGATGAGCGGGAAGATGCTCGCTGTGACACTTGGACACAAGTCTGCTACCCAACTGCCAGGAAGGCTGGGGTGTGCTTCCTTATCTTTTTCCTGGAGGTACCTAAATCCTCCCCACCAGGCAGGGTAAGCCCACACATCACCCATTTTCAAAGAATGACGTTGTGTTTTCTGCAGCAGGGATCAGGTGGTATTCAATATTGCCCTGGGGATGAAGGCTGTAAAGGTGCCTATGAGATTTCCATCTCACTTCAGCTAATGCCAGCCTGGCCCTGGAGCGAGCTCAGGACCACTCCAGAGACAAAACCTTCCTGACAGCGGTTGAAAAAAAGCGGGTTTGCCAAGCAGACCTGCTTTTCAGCTGGGATGGAAGCAAAGGGATCAACATGACTCTGAAGCACACGTCCTTCTAGGTCTGTCTTGGATTCAAAATTTCATTTTGGTCAGACTGATGTTAAAACAATGACTGGGCAATCACCGGGAAAAAAAGACCGCTGGAATTATCGTACCTCGGGCGGCTCTCCGGGCCCTCAGATGTTTGTGGAGTGCACATCCACGAGGAGGCTCTGAAATGCCGCTGAGCCTGCATGCATCAGAGCCGCTGTGGAAAAGCAACCACCTCTCATGTAGCTGCTTAGCTGCACACACCGAGCCTGCACAGAGGTCACACTGGAGAGAAAGGGATTATTTATAAGGTGACTAAAACCTTCCTACTGAAGCCCAGAACTAATGCTGAACAGCAAAATGATAGAAGGAAAAGCTGTCACGTGCCTCGGGAACTGAGGCCTGAGGAATGCAATTCCCCAAGCAAGAACCTTCCAGGCAGGCTGGTGGGGAGATGCCGCACACCTGCAAAACCGTCTTGCACCGAGAGCCATCCCAGGCTCCCTCTTCTCCCAATGCTCTTCTTCAGCTACAACCCGGTGCTCCAGGACCTTCTTCTACCAAGCATCCCAAGCAATCTGCCCAACCACAGCATCCGTATCGATCCTGCTCCAGATAAATCTGTGCAGAAACCAGGAGTGCAACATGCTCTACCTTGCCTCCTTTTAGACATTTTGGAGGAAGCCTCCACAGGCCTATTCAGAGATTCTGCCGCTGGGTTGGTTTTGGGCACACAGTCCCCCTGTGCTCTGGAAGGCACATGTGGCTGTGATGACCCTGCCTCTATAGCTTGAGAAATCAGTTATGAGGGCAGATCAGTGCCAGAGCAGGCAGTATAAAATTCCCAGTCCTTTTGCACAAGCTCACCTCATTAAGGGTACGTGACACCACTAGTTCTCACCAGAAAAAAAAAAAAGATCGCCTGCACAGCTCCCCATCCTCTGCTGCACAGGACGTATGTGAGCATCCTTAAGGCACACCCCCTCCTCCCCTAAATTTTCTCCTGAGATCCTCCCCATCTAACACCTACTTCAGGGAACATGCTAGGATGAGGCTAATCTCATAATTTTGCACGGCCATCATCTGGCAGCAACTGCAAACTTTGCCTGCCTGTGAGATACCAGGGGATAGGGTAGGGTAGGAGGTCAGTGCAATCACAGATGTTACTTTAGAGGCTCCACACTATTCCTGCTACCCACCAGGAGACGGGGCCTGTGGGAGCATCCTGCCTCCATGTTCCTGTGAAGCCAATACTCAGGTACTGACAGCATTTAGGACAGCAGCAGAGTTTCACAAGTGAATCTGTGGGCAAAAACATGTTGCCATCTTCCAAAACCTGTTCAGCCATTGACAGTCACCCCTCAATTACGCGACTCCCTTGTTGCTGCAAATATTCGTCGTCATCCCCCCGCCCCCAGCTTCCCTGCCCAAGCCTGCTATCTTCTGACCCGAAAATAAAATACCCTTGTTTATGGCACAATCGTCTGGTTTTAAAGCTGAGCTCCCTGGAGGCTTCAGTCATAATTTCTGGCCTCCCTGCCTGTAACCAGCAAGGGGCTGAGGATAGGATGCCAGTGGCTGTGACAGCATCTGGACAGCCAAATGCACCAGGCTCGGCAATGCAGAGCCGGCCCGAGGCAGCAGCTCGGGTCTGTTGCAGGATGCTGACAGAAGAGGGCAAAATCCATCTGCAGTCAGAGCTTGTTGCCTGCTTTTGCTTCGCTCGCTTTCTCTCTCTCACCCTCGCATCCCTTCAGCCCTGACCCCTTTGACAGCCTCTGGCCAGGCTGGCTGTCCCTGGGGGGGGGGCTGTCAGAGGGGGCACTTTGACACCCCTCCGAAGGGGTGGCTGCCAGGACAGCGTGCAGGACACGACAGCCTGGGCCAGGGACCAGCTCACACAGGCTCACCCATCCCGCTTGCCTCCACGGGACTTGGAGTGGCCCCAGGAGAAGAGGGCCACTGGCCGACGGGCACGGGGATGAGAGTTAGCAGATGGGGGCCGTGGGCAACGCCGGGCTGAGCCCGAATGCTACGTCGCTGCGTGCTTATTACTGAGATGGCTGTTGGTGCTGAGAGCAGCAGAAAAGCCGATGGAGTTGCAAGGAGGGCGCCCAGGAACGGGTCGGAGAAATGGGGTGGCAGGGATGACCGCCTTCCTTCAATGCGGTGCACGTTTGCGGTCAGATTCTCCTTCGCCTCGCACCTTCTGTGGTTTGAGGGAGGGTGGGTGCAGAACACGGCGGAGGCAGGATGGCAGGGTCCCGGGCAGTGGGCACGCAGGACCCGCTCATCTACGTGATCTGGGGCAAGAAACAGCAAAAGTGGTTTGGGACGCGGGGAGCACAGCAAGTTTCCAAATGGCAGTGTGTTGCATTAAATCCTTCTCCACGCTACTTCTGGAGTCGGCTTTCACCTTTAGAAAAGCGCCAGCGCAGTGGACACCATCACATCTCAGGGCACTGGGAGTTTCAATTCCCTGTGAGCTGGTAATCTAGGGATGCTTGTGGGGTGACTTCTGCCAATTAAGAAAGCCTGGGAAAATGGGAACAGGAAAGGAATAGGAAAGCAGGCAATTCCTCTCAAACGGTATTACGCACACCACACACCCCCTTTTTTTTTTTTTTTTTCCTGTGAGTAAGCAACATTTTCTCCTCTCCTCCTCAGCTAGCTTGGTGACTTCTATTTCTGTATACATCAGTGAGTCCCTTCTCCTTACATCATCTGACGTGCCTACAGCCAACTCCTGTGAATTTCCTGCAAGTCTTACTATAGCTGGCAGCTGCCCTTAAAGCCCCTCAGCTAGCAGACTCACACAGTTCACTGGGAAAGAGCTTTTGCTTCCCTCCTCCCTGGTTTCTAGACTTTATGTTTGAGGAGGGCAGGGGGAGGAAGGAATGGAAAACGGGGACTTCCCTAAGCCCCAGCCTGGCTTTGCTATTTTACTTCTACACCTGTAGCATGGAAGGGAACGAGGGAAATTATTATCCTCATCTCCAGTTCCTGAGTTGCAGCACAGTCCCCGTGCGACACGGGATGTTCTGGAGCTGGTGCCCATGTCGGCGGTGGGATCGCTTTCCTTCACGTGCCAGCAAGGTGCAGCCACCTCCGGGGAGTCCCGGCAGCAGCCAAACCACCGCCTCGGAGAGAAGGTGAGGAGCTGCTCGGTGTGTAACAGAGATGGCAAAGGTGGGTTCATCACCGATAACCCACCTTGAACCAGGGTCATGGCACCTAGCACGGCAGACCTGCTGGGGGGGGGGTCTTTGAGTGTCTGCTGGTGGGCAAAGTCCTCCGGCTGCGAGAACGGCAGCCTGCAGCGCTCACCTGACATCGGCCCCCGGGGGCCAACCAGGCACCAGCCCATGGGGAAACCTGGCTGCGATGTCTCCTTCTCTCTCAAGCAGCTCTGAGGCTCTGATCAGGGTGACAGAGGGCATATTTCTGCCTGTCGCTTGGGACGACCCCCTCCTGAAGCTCTCAGGCCGGGCAGGAGACAAGTTAGCAGAGATGCTGCTAGATGCCAACACAGCAAGCCGGGAAGGCGCTCAGATGTCCCCAGGCACGAAGACTTCTGCTTCACAAAGCCGGGCTGTGGTTGGGAGTCCTCGCATTATGGTACCTTAGCAAGCCTGTACAGCAGAGCTGGAGGGAGGGAGGAACCGAGCAAGAGCAATCTCTTTTGCTGGGAATGAAGGACTTTCACGCCCAGATCCTGAGGGCACTCCCCCGACACACACCCCGTAACGCAGATGTGGGCATAAGAAATATGTGTGTGTTCAAGTTTAACAGAGAGCCGACCTGAGGGCTTTTTTGTTTCTTGCACGTGGGGTGGGCTGGAGCAGGGAGATTTTGCACACTTCGTTAACGTAGTCTGCAGCCCATTTCTGATGATGTGAATTTTTCCTCTCTTTAAAAAGGTTCCTTGAGCAGACAGCAGCCCCCATGTAAAACATCCATTCACAGCAATTACAGCAGTCAGAGAAGGAGAAACATTTACACCTTTAAACTGAAAAACCCTACAGGGGAAGAGTTGCGTTCTCTCCTGAGCAAACCTGAAGAGGGGAAGAAAAGGTGCTGGGCTGTGGCAAGCAGAATATTGAAAAGCCTGGCGTTATTTTCTTTGCCCCACAGACTACCCTGCGTGCTGGCACTATGGGGGCCGGCAGTATGTGACACAGCACTGCTGTACGTCTGAGGCAAGCGTGCTCACTTCATAAAGACTTTGCAAGCGTCTTGTTGGCCAAAACGTTTAAGGATAATTTCCTGAAGAAGTTCCTCATAAATAGATTTGTACAACTGTGTTTATCACAAACCTGTGATTCCTGCTGTGCCCTGCTGAAGGGATTAAGTTACTGGTCACTCTTTAGTCTTATTCTCAGCTATGCAGATCTAAGAAAAGATCTACGGATTAAACTGGTGCTTTGGGGATTTTTTTTCCCCTCATTCCCAAGAACAACCCCAATTTTTCATTTAGGCCTTAGCTAGCTGTCCTGCTGAGAAACTGCAGGTCTCTCTCCTGGAGCTCTGTGGCAAACAGGAGAAAGAGATGGCAAAAACTTTTTTTTCCATCTGTGAGTGAGCAAAACTGACCTGGAGTCACACAGGAATTAGAGCAATAGAGGAGGAAGAGGCTATTTTTATCAAGGCACTTTTTTTTTGAGGAGAGAACCACATTTTGAGCTGTTAGTCCCTATTTCTCTCTAAATTCTCTGAGGAGCTGCCAACGGATGGCAGGGCCTGACCTCCAAAAAGAAGCAAGAACAATTAAGAGGGGAACAAATCCAGGGTCATCCGGGAATTTTGCCGCTGTCGCCGTGCAGCACGCCAAGGCCCCCCCTGAACCTCACAGCCGGGGTGAGGACAGGATTCTCGTTGCCCCGTTCGCAGCTCCCCTGCCGCCTGGATGGAAGGAGATGCTCCACCAGCCAGCGGCTCTAGAGGAGCTGTAAGAGAGGCTTGGCGTGCCACAGCCGCATCCAGGGGAGAGGAAGGGAGAGATGAAGGATGTTAGGTGATGAAAGACTGGTTAAGTTAGGATGGCTGTCTAAAACATTTCAAAGAAATTAAAGAAAGGAGAAATTAAGAAAGATGTTGAACTGTAAGCCTAATTAGAGTAGCAGTGTAGTTATAGTCATGATAGCCTAAGGATACAATTAAATGTGTCTAGAGAGGAAGGCTGATCTTGTTGTTAAAGCATAAAGGTAGGGGACAGGATAATATGGGTTGCAGTCTGATGCTGGCTCCCGGATGACTCTGATGTGTTGCAGTGACTCCTTGTGACTCAGCGGGAAACTTCCAGTCTCTCGACACCTCGGTTTCAATGTTTCCAAGCATTTCTAAACTAGCCTGAGGAATTCCCAAGACCAAGCTGAGGCATTTTTATGGCATCCAAACACCAGGATCCCCTTTAGTACACCTTGGACTTGCAATTGGAGATCTTAGGGCAAAAGCTGCTAGGGGAAAGCAAAGCTGTTTGCCAAAAAGAGACAGGGAGGCAAAAAGCAACCAAGGGAGACGCCCTAAATTAGCATGAAACATCCAAACCAGTTGTTTTCTAGTCTCACATAATCACAACTCAGTTTTGTGGAAGAGATGCTGAAAGAAACACAGCCCTTCCCTTTGATATTACAGACTGATATTCCTAAAGCAAACTGACTTTGGTGACCCACGGTCCGGTCCTCAGTAAAACAAGCAAACCTTGTTTGTCACAGCGCGCAGGCATCATTTACAACATGGCTCTGAGGCCCCAGCTGTTTGTCAGTCCCTCTTTGCCCAACGTTACTGCCCTCTTCACTCTGCATTCGTGGGAAAGAGTTGTGACAGCGGGAACAAGAGGAGATAAATAGGAGATTGAGGCTGACACAAGCTATGTCTCTAGAAACCTTAGCAGGCAGGCACGGGCAGCACAGCCCACCCTGCGCGCAGCATTCGCCTGGGGTGCAGTACCAGTCCCAGACCAGCAGCAACAAGCTCCATCCACCAGACCTGAGCAGCCCCCCTCAGCCCACGCTCGGCACTGACCTAGCAAAGTCCTCCGTGCCTCCATCAGCAGCTAGTCAGGGGAGATCATGCTTTTTCCTCTCCAAAACACAGCACTGGCACTTTTCTAGCATGTGGAAGGGAGAACTTGAGGGATGCAAGGGGAGATGCTGGCAGAGCCCCGTTGCAGAGGGTGCTAGGAGAGATGTCTGAGTCGGTGACACCTGAGGAAAATGAAGTCCTGTGGCTTACGTGGACGTGAGCCCAAGGCTTCTCAGGGAAACACTCAGGCACATCACAAAGACATCCTGACAGAGGACCTGCCTCAAACAGCAGATGCCACTCAGCGATCCAGGCAGGTAATGGGATGTGGATCGGCACCATCCCCAGCTACCTGGGCATGGGCAGAGATCCCGCAGAGGCCCTGGACTTTGATCCACCCCCAGGGGTCTTGGAGGGAGGCAATATTTACCGTGCCACTTGAGTGCCAGCTCTACACTGTCCATGGCACGAAATGACTGACATGCTGGCGCACAAAGGTAAAAAAGGACAGATTGATTTATTGATCAAGGAAAGACACAGTCTCCTTGACGGAGATGCGCTGTCAAACGATGGCAGGACGTGCTGCTAAAAGCCCTCCAGATTGATTACTTTACCTGCCACCTGATCCTTCATCGCCCTGGGCTCTGGCAGGTGAAGAGCAGGGGGAGATTTACACATGGCTGGGAGTCAGGATGGGAAAGCACATAGGAATGAAAGCTCCAGGGGTCTGGCTAGGACACAACGGCCCCCCCTCTCCCCCACCTGCCGCCGGGCTGGAAGGTCCCTCAGCCCACGGGCCAGCCAAGGTGGCAGGAAGACCAGCGAAACCTCGCCGTGCAGCCAACCAAAAGCGGCACCGTGGCAGGCAACACCTGCACGTCCTGAAACACTGCCATTTCCCTTCCCCATCTGTTCCCTTCTCTAGGATTAAACCACTCCTGTCTGTATGACTATACGGCCCGCGCCTGCCCTGGGGACGGTCAAGAGCGCAGTCAGGCACCCGGCCCAGCACCGCTGTCAAACCGCAGCCCCAGCCGTGCAGGCACTCAGCCTACTGCAGGAGGTAACGCCGCAGCCCGCGTTCCAGCACACGACATCAAGCCGGGGCACCCATGGAAAGCGGCCAGCTCCCCGCCAGCTGCAGCCCGGGGTTCCAGCCCAGGAGGGAGCTGTGTCCCGGGGGCTGCTCTCCTCTGCCGCTGCCAGCGCGTTCTGGGGCACCCGGAGCGGCTCTCTCTTAGTATGGGCTAATGACGATAAACCGATGGAGAATTGCACCTTACCGAGGGAGAGGAGACCAAGGGAACGGTTATTTGCTTGCACTTCTAGGCCCTGATTTACTATTTCTGCACTGGTTCCCTCTCAAGATACGCTCTCGGTTAAACAGGATCCTCCCCTACTTGACAAGAAAAGAAGTGGGACCCAGCCTCTCCGGCAGATTGCTCAGGAGCCAGCCTGAGCCACGCTGGGTAAGGGGCAGGACCTTACCACGGCAGCAATTCAAGGCAGCCTGGTTACGACATGACATAGATGCGCCCACTCAGCACCGCATCAAAGCCCAAAGTTACTCTGGTGACCGGCCAAGTCCAGACTTTGCTGTGTGGACGCATTGAGCCAATGTTACAAATTTGTAATGAGCTTGTTCAGAGAGCTGTAGCATGAGACAGGCAGTAGAGGCTAGACCTAACAAAGAGAATCCCTTAAATACCTCAGCGCTGCCCAATTTACCAGGCACAGTATGTTGGGAAAATGCCACTCCAGAGCTGCTCTCATACCTGTTAAAGGGCTTGATATTCCCAATACGTGGCAGCTCTATCTTAATTCTGTGGGCAATCCGACCAGCTTTGGCTGCGCACCAAATCCAGATGGCACGCCACCTCTCTTGTGAAAAGTGTAAATAATACAGCAGACCAACCACAGGAAAAACAGTGATCCCAAAAAGGCAGAGATGCGAGAGGCTAATTTGACTTTTGAACAAGCATCTAAATTAACATCCTCCTAACAGCTGCTTTTCTGGACCGCAGCAAACGCCATGAATGATTGAAGAATGCCCAACCCAGCCACACTGACTATGGGAAAGGCTGCAGTACCACAGGAGGAGGTGTGAGGAGCAGCTGTGCACTAGACAAGGCAGGTGAAGTGGGCATATAGAACTGCACGCAGGATAACACTTCGATGGATGCAACTGATGTCATCTATCTTGACTTCTCTAATGCCTTTGACGTGGTCCAGCCCGACATCCTTGTTGCTAAATTGGAATGATATGGGTTTGATGGATGGAGTAGTAGATGGATAAGGAATTGGCTGGATGGCCACATCCAAAGACTTGCAGTCAATGGCTCGATGTCCAAATGGAGATGAGTAATAAGTGGTGTCCCTCAAGGGTCCATATTGGGACCAGTGCTGTTCAATATCTTTATTAATGACATAGTGGGATTGAGTGCACCCTCTGCAAGCTTGTACATGACGCCAAGCTGAGGGATGCCGTCCAGAAGGACCTTGACAGGCTTGAGGAGTGGGTCCATGTGAACCTTATGAAGTTCAACAAGGCCAAGTGCAAGGCCCTGTACATGGGTCGGGGCAATGCCCCAAATAAATACAGACTGGGGAATGAATTGATTGAGAGAAGCCCTGTGGAGAAACTTGGGAATACTGGTGGATGAAAAATTAGATATGAGCCAGCAATGTGCACTTGCAGCCCAGAAACCCAGTTGTATCCTGCGCTGCATCAAAAGCAGTGTGGCCAGCAGGTCGAGGGAGGTGATTCTGCCCCTCTACTCTGCTCTCATGAGACTCCACCTGGAGAACTGTGTCCAGCGCTGGGGTTCCCAGCACAAGAAAGACATGGACCTGTTAGAGTGGGTCCAGAGGAGGGCCACAAAAATGATCACAGGGTTGGAACACCTCTCCTATGAAGACAGGCTGAGAGAGTTGGGGTTGTTCAGCCTGGAGAAGACAAGGCTCCAGGGAGACCTTATTGTGGCTTTTCAATATATGAAGGGGACTTAAATGAAAGATGAAGAGGGACTCCTTATCAGGGCCTGTAGTGACAAGGCAAGGGGCAACAATTTTAAATTAAACGAGGGTAGATTTAGATGGGATATAAGAAAAAAATTCTTTACGATGAAGGTGGTGAGACAGGTTGCACGGAGAAGTTGTGGATGCCCCCTCCCTGGAAGTGTTCAAGGTCAGGTTGGATGTGGCTTTAAGCAACCTGATCTAGTGGAATATGTCCCTCTCCATGGCAGGAGGGTTGGAACGAGATGATCTTTGAAGGTCCCATCCGACCCAAACCATTCTGTGATTCTGTGGAGCTCTCTAACCCCTTATGCTGGAGTTCAGTTTAGCCCTGAGATGTGAGCAGATCTCCCAGCCCTGGGAGCGAGCAAAGCAGCAATGAGAGAACAGTATCAATAAGAGCAATCATAATTCTGTTTCCTCGTTCACTGGCACTTCTATTCAAAGATCTCAAAACCTTTTTAAAATAGCACGAGATTAATCTCATTCATCACCTCATCTCATTCCCTCCACATGTCACAACCCAATTTCACCCTGAATTCATACATACGTACAATTGAGCAACGACCAATTCTGTTGAAAGGAGATGGTGATTTGAGTGTTTCTGGTTTTGGAGGGTACCTGGGTATCCGGAGGAGACGCTGCATCCCAAAGCCAGGGGCCACATTTGAAATACAGTGTCTCAGCATTTCATGGCAGAAAGAGGTGCGATTCCCTGCCTGAGGCAAAGAAACTGGGCCAACAGCTTCTTTCTCAAAAAGTTCTTCTAGTCAAATGTAGTTTGGATCTTGCATCCCCTTGCTTTTACAGCTGGAGGAAGAGGTAACAAGAGGAACCTAACAAGAAATCTACCTACACTCACCAGAGCAACAGAAGGGAAAAAAAAAAAAAAAATCACAGGTAAAACTGTCCTGCAACAAAGTGGTGTTTTGGCTCTGAAGGGATTTCCATTGATAATCTCAGGGATGGGAAAAGAGGAACAGAGGGAGACATCTGTCATCATATTTAATGGTGCTTCTCGTTGTACAGTTCTAATAATTAAAGAAAATTCACCCAAGTAGAAAGAAAGATAGGATTAAGAAAGAAAAAAAAAGGGAAAATGGAAAAAAAAAGATCCTAGGCAGTTGTGTAACTATTTTTCCCCTGGGCTTGGGAAATGTTTCCACTAAGTAATCCAAGATGCTGCTTAAGATTCAAACTATAGCTTGCTAAGGAAAGGGAGGGAGGGCAGAGGGAGAATACTGCAACAACATTTGACTACATCTGCTACCCACTCATTACTGTAATAGAGAGAGGTAGGGATAAATCTGACTACACTCGTGAGGGCAGCAATTGGTTGTCAGGTTTCAAAGACGCTATTACATCCTGGAGGAGCAGGGATATACACAGGTGACATTCACCAATTTCAATGGGGCGGAGGGAAATCACACACTGGAATGAAGTTAATAGCAACCCAGAGGGCAGGGTCCATGATTGCCAACCTGATTTCTATAATTGGTGTGATTACTACTATTGTAACTTAAACACAACAGCAAATCACTTGCTTAATTGAATTTTCTTTCTGTGTGTGGCTGGGAAGGGGGAGTACCCGGAGGAGGATGCAAATTTTTTCTAGAGCTGTGTGAGCCTTCTCATGGAGGTCCTGGGGTTGGGGGGTGACCCCAGGGGCAGAAGGGTCTAAGGCAAAGGCAGGGCAGCTTTTCTTGCATGATTTTCCTGGAGGGTGATACTCAGTGCTTCTAAACGGTGCCAACACCTTTGCCACATTGAAAGTGAAAATTTTTCACTGGACTTAGTAAATGCCTCAGAGCACACCAGGAGATGATAAAGCTTCTCACTGAACTCCTTGGCGGGGGGGAGAGGGGTGTCAGGCAGACGGCCATGCTGCATCCAGTGCCCCTCGCTCTCAAATACATTCCCTTCAACCATCAGCAAAAGCCAGAAAGGAATATCTTTTAGATCAGTTTATTCTCCCCAGCTTTTTTTCTAAGAGACATTTGCAGCAGCCAGGAGACTCTCCAGAAAAAAAACCACATTGGCATCTGAAATGCCAGAAACAAACATGACCTAAACATATGTGTTATCTCTGGGTCACGGCGTTAAATCTCTGCTGTATCTTACTCAGAGATGCACAAAGAAATGACAGAAAAACAGGGCTGCTCGTACCCTCCTATACCTGGTCTGGAAAAGGCACCTACTTGCTCCATTAAAACTCATCTGTTTTCAAATGCTATTTTGAACCTGAAATTATGGACAGACTCATCAGCACCTTCATGCTTTGGCAGGCTGAGGAGTGGTTCGGAGTAGGTGTTTTTAACAGGACCGATCAGTATCCTCTATTTGGAGATTCTGACCAGATTTTGCATAGGGTGTTCTGTTCAGGGAATCCAAGTGTGGATCCAAAACTTCTAGGGTCATCCTGTCTTTTCTGTGAAACTGAAACCAGGAAAATCTCTGTCCAATTGATTTGAATTCAGTGCATCTGAAATCTTCCTAATTCCCTGGATGAGAAACCCTCAGTTCTGATCCAGAAAAAAAAAAAAAAAACAAACCAGCAGCAAATTTTGCTATGCCCGAGACTGCAATACTATAATACACTTCTTTCCTTAGAGCTTTTAATGCACGCATTTTACAGCACGCTACACAAACAGGGAAGCACTGCTTTTTGACAGGGAACCTGAGACACACACAGATGCAGCACCCAAAATTGCAGGCGGGGCTGCGTGCAAGATCCCATCCTTCTGACCATATTTAGACCTTGGGCATCTCTATAACTTATTAAGAGTCAAACTTGATGTACTTGTCTCGTGGGAGCCTTATTGATGGCCTTATCGAGTATCCCGGTAAGACAAGTAGGTCTTGAGGCATAAATGTAACCTTGCAGAGGGTCCTTCCATGAGTGTTTGGGTGAAACTTTTGGTACTGCCGTGACTCCAACCCTAAAAGTCATTGTTTATTTTTCTTTTTAGACTTGCCTTTATCTGGCACAGAAAGCCAGGGAATGGGGAGGGACTCTGGGAAAACACGATCTCTTCAATAATATATGTCTCCCCTACAGCTGCACAAAAATAAAATATTAATTTATCTGATTTGAAAGGGAAAGAAGGAAGGAGGGGAAAAATTGGCTGGGGCTATGCGATGTTTTCCATCATATATTTATGTTTACGTTCATACATAATGCTTCCATGTATCATCTGTTACCTTCCGCTCTTGTATATGCTTGTCACTCCGCGTTTCCTTCCTTAAGAAAGGAGACAACAAAAACTGAGCTGTGGTCATCGCACTGGGAAAGGGTACTAGTGGTAAAAATGATTTTTCACTGAGCGCCTCTGGCTGTATTTTCATAGACTTCATCTGAGTTCTTACCTATTCGACTATCATATCAAGCCTCCTTCACGCCCTGAGCTTCTAAGAGCACTGAAAGTGAGGATATATGGGACTTCTTTGTTACCAAGAGAAGGCATGATGAGTTTTGGAAAATAAGCCACTTTCAGACCATCCCGGCTCAAGGAAAAATGTTAATATGTCTTGATGGGATACTAAAGTCTTTATGATGGTATAAAAGCACTAGGAAGAGACATAAGTATGAAGCATGTCTTTCAGATCAGATTTGGGAAATGGGCCTCCAGTAATGCTAGCATTTCAGTTGGGAAATGTGCAAATACGGGCCATTTATCATCTTCAGGTTTTTCACTCTGTCCAAATAGATATCTGTCTAAAATAACATGTTCTAAACCCCAGCACTCCCCACTCCACAGGAGAAAATCTCTGTCATCCTACAGAGTCAGCCTGGTTAATCCCCAAGGTTATGAGGAAAAAAAATACGCATTTCATTTATTTATCTCAATTCTGAAATAGGAAAAGAGCCTCAAGGAAGTCCAGCTATTAACAAATAGGGCAACAAAAAGGTAACCAAAACTAATGCAAAAGCATTTTTCTTCCCCCACGGACCCAGCTCTCCTGTATAAAAATTATCAGCCTGTCCATCTATTCCCATCAGAGAGAATCCCACTCCAGCTGCACTAGCACTCAACAAATGTCTTGTCAAACAGATGGGCTTTGCAACAAGCTCGTTAGGTCTTTCTTGTTAAAGACGCCACTACTACATGGCTGAATTTGGCTTCTGTTTCACCTAGTTCTTCAGAAGGGCACATGCATATAAATATATCTACAGTACAAAAAATTCAGCATTGCTAAAACATTAAGACTGAGAAATCAAGCACTTAGAAGTCAAGCCATTCCATATGTTAAAGTTTCTCCTGCACCATTGATTCTAGCCCATTGTACATCCTATTTATCACACGTTATATATGAAATTGTACGTTTCACAGGTAAAATAAGAACAGAGAATCTATATATATTCTGGTGTGCAATGAGATCAAGTTAATGGTGCAGAAAAAAACCAAGGTCTTGGAATATTCTCAATTCAATCTTAGATTTATATTCTTAATATTACATTACACTGTTACCGTATGCTTCCACCTATACCTTTGTTGTATCTATTTCTTATCTTTTCCTCTATTTTATGGATAGTGTCTGCAAACCCTTACACAGGCACTGAATTTGTACGCACTGTAAGAAATCCAACAGAGGGTCAATGCTCAACATTTTGACTGTAAACTTGTTGGTTCTGGAACTGTCTTTATTGTGTACCATTAGAGGGCCCAGTAGCCTGGGTTCCTGACTGATATTTGGGAACTCTGTGTTCCATAACCGCAATTATTATCAGTAATAATTGCAACATACTGCTAAACGTATTCTTAAGGCTTTGTAGAATCTGGGCTTTAGATCACAAGCTTTCTAAGGACAAGGCCAGTTCTTTGATACGTCTTTGTACATTGCTAATAATGACATCAGGGCTTCTAAGTGTTATTACAAGACACACAATAAGTTAGTTCTTCAGCTAGGGACAGGGGACAGACCGCATTTGGATTCTACTTTTCTTCTTTTTAATGACAAGAAGAAAAAAAAAGTCAAAACTATTTAGCTTATGCTGTTTCCATAACCTGTAGCTTTCATCAGCAGAGCTTTGAAAGTCCCTGGACAGTGTTTACCACAATTTTCTATCCCAGTTAGTCCAACCTCTTGATTTTCTACATGCCAGAGGTAAAGCTCAAGTTAAGACTGAAGGTCAGGTCCTGCAGAGTGTCCAAGATCTGCAAGAGCGGAGCAGCTGAGCACTTTGGCCTTGAGGAGTTGTCATTATACTCCACTCCTATCGTCCACAGCTAATTGCCCTGAGCTTCCAGGATACATCAGCTCCATAAAGAGCAATTTAGTCTCAGTAGGTAACATGTCCTGGTAGATTCAGCAGTGGAGTTCTCCACTGACTGCATGGCTAATAGTTTGGCAGTTAAAAGGTCAAGATATTCACCTGTACATGTGCTTTGGTGTCCAAGTCAGCCACTTTTCTGCATATTGGGATGGCTCTTTTAATGCTTCTCAATAATAAAAATGCTAACATGTTTCTTAATCACAAGAAAGATGTTCAAATTGGGAAGCTCTGCAAGTCAGGATTCTGACACGCTGCCGGAATCATGAGTATTTGCAAAAGTAAGCTGTCCTATGCCATCAGGAAACAGTGATGCGCTGCAGGTCATGCTTGTATCTTCCAGCAGCAAGGCTCGATGTCTCAACCTGCCTTTTATTTTACATTCAAGAAAAGCTACAGAGATAAAGAAGAAAAGAATAACAGTCTCCATGAAAGAGAGCTAGTAAGTCTTTACCCAAACTGAGACACAAAAGAGCAAATGCCCACAACAGAGAGGGAATTTCCTGCCAAGAAAGATGCAGAATGCAGAGAGCACGTGGCAAGTAAGACAGATGCTGAAACCCCACATTAACGGGTGCCTTAAGAAACCTAATGCTGATGGATGGGTAGACAGATGCTAAATATGTAATCTCCTTGCAGATGGACAGTAACATGCAACAGAAATGCTATCAAGAAGGAAACGTTGCATGTTTGAGCAGATATCTGTAAGCACAGGGAATCAATGAATGGCTGTATCTTTGGCTTTTTCCATTTATGTCATGTCTAGCCTGAAACAGATACCTGGGTTGAGTTACCCAGTTCACTCTCCGATTCAGCCATGCCATTGCCACAACCTTTCTGGTCTGTGTCTGATAGTAAGTGCCAAAGAGGATGGATCTGTAGCCATTGAGACATTTCGAGATTACCAGAGTGATTCAGGTGAAAAAAGAACCAACCACCTGTGAACCTTCTTGCTCCAAACATGAGGCCAAAAATAAACCTGCTTACTTCTGCCTTTCCATCCACTCATTCTCAAACATCTCTACAGTTTTAAGCCACACAGAGAAGTTGTTTTTCTGATACAAGAACTACTGGAAATCTCCCAGGAAAGTGTGTCCTCTGCTGATTTCCAAGCTCAAGAAACGTCTTGATATATGCTGAAAACTCCCTGATACTTGGCAGTGCTTCAACCAACCTCTGAACTTTGAGGGCAGCTGTCACCACCATGACGTTCCTTCAGCCACCGAGAGCCCAGACCTATGTCTGCAAACCATCAAGACTATCTAAAACATCCTTTTGAGAAGATGGCAGATGCTACCAATCCAGCACGCAGCATCCCCTCGCAGCTTTCCTCCTGACACACTGAGAAGCTAGATGCACGACAGAGGGAAAGCATGTGCAGCACCAGTCTAGCAGAAAGAGAAAACAAAGAGCAGCTGAAGGACCATTTGTACCCCTGGGAGTTAAAACTTGTGGCTCATTGCTAACCACAAGCAAAACTCATCAACGTCATTAGCAAGCACAGCTCTGTTCACTCAGGTCGTGCTCATTACAGCGGATTTTTTCAGTCACTTCGTTCGTACACAATTATGTGGCCGGCAGAGCCTAAACTTCCTGGCGTATGTGGCTTCATCTTAGCACGAAACTTTGTCTCCACACTCTGTGGGGATCGGAGCTCGCGATGAGGGCAGCTGTGATCCGTTCCTCTCTTGGAAATGACGTGACAGATATCAGCCACTGCCTCTACCAGCTGGTGAGAGCCAGCGTGCCCAGGGCCGGCAGCAGAGCTGAGCGTGCTTGAGCTGCAATGGCTTTTAAAAAAGAGATGGACTCCTGGATGGAATCCCTGCAGTGGTGGTGCCAGCGCCCTGCAGCGCACGCTACCGCTGCCTGGTACGTACGAAGCTATCGAGTGTAACAGGCCTGGGAAAAAGCATTTTGAAACAGGCAGGGAGCCACTGGTGTGCCCACGCTATAGGTATCCCCTCTTTCCCTAAATGGGTGGCCTTCTTCGAATGACCCCCCCTTAGGACAAGCAGTTAATCAAGGCAGCTGCAGGAGGCAGACACCACCTTCAGTCCTCCCAGCACCGCGATCCCAAATTGTAAGGCAAAAAGATGCAGAAGGATCTGGAAGTTTAGTTCAGCTCCCTCAATGCCTTTCTTCTCCTGGACCATCCTCTGAAGTAGCCTAGGAAAGAGAGGGTGGGTGGGCATGATCTATTGGGGCTCTCCCTCTACCTTAGAAATGGAAGAAACCTCTTGCAGCCCTTCCAGACCCAGGACTGGGGGAGAAAGGGATTGAAAAAAACTCCGGAAGGCACAGAGGAAAGACAGTGATTGAGGGGGAAAAAAAAAAAAAAAAAAAAAAAAAGATAGTGGGGAAATGCAGAAGGCAGCTAGGGAACGGATAATACAGAATTAGCTGTGTGACAAGGACATCGGCAGACACAACAGTAAAGACGGCACTTGTTTTTCAGGTATTTTAAAGACTGCAGACTGTGGTGCAGCGGCTTAAAAAGTCTTTCATACAAACTTAATCAGTTTCTTTTTCTGCCTCTTTCCCTTCCTCTAGCCCTTTCCTCTTTTTTCTAGGCTTTGGAGCTTTTTTATTTTTGTATTTCTAGTGACTCTTTCCCTTCTCCTTCCTCTTCCTCCTCCCTTATCCAAATCCCCCCTTTTCTCCAAGCATGTGCTGTCCATTGGCTCATCCTCCCTGCCCACCAGAGGGGCACTTGTAGGAAGGCAGAGGAGCACATCTGAGCTGAACTTGTCAGACAGAGGAAATTTGATAAATGTCACCAGAATGAAGGACGATAGAAATTAAAGAGGTTTCTCTTTCCCTGTTTTCAGTAACTGTGCCTGAACAGCCATACCACCCTGCAACAGATCTGACAAGCTAAGCAGAGCTGAGAAACGAACTGTCACTATTTGGATGGGAGAAACTGCAAATAACAACGTTAGTGACTCAAAAGTGCATTGGTGCTGCCGCAAAGTCCTAGGAGGGATGTGCTGGGTGCATCTTTGAAGTGTCCCCACCATGAGCTACCAAGCCCTATGCTACATTTTAAAAAGTGACAGGCACTTGATAACCTTCATTTCACAAAGTGGTTCTTTGGGTTTGCCTGCGTGGGCAAGTTTTAGCCCTCACATGTAAGGTACGATTTTGAGAAAATATACCTACACCCATTAACCGCCCCCCTATATAACTCTCATCCTTTCTCACAAATGGCCTCATTCACTTGAGCTCCTTCTGAGCGGCTTTCCCAACAGTCCGTGTAGCCCCAATCTGCCACCGCCACGACAGCTGCAAAAATCCACATCTCCCATTACAGCTGCACAACCTGCCCACCTGGGCTTACCCTTAGGCTCTAAGGTCACTCTCAGAGATGGGATTTAACACCGATCTAAGCAAAGAAATTTGCTAGCGTCATGGTTGTGCTATAATCCCGCTGCTGTATGTTATATTTGTACAGCAACCTATGGAGCCGTTCCTGTTGGAAGCAGCGGCAGCCGTATGTTGGTTTAGCTGATGTGGTGGGAGGAAACTCTCACTCTGTTAAACACCTGTTATATTCCGGCGCAGAGGAGGGTGCACTTCGGTACCGGTACGAATATCACGCGCATCTTCTGTAAAGAACTTCGGGATCAATGAAATGAAATGAGCTACTGAAATATATGCTAATATTCCAACTAGATACATAAACCAGAAGACTGGGTGGTTTGAAATGCGGTTTATGAATATGCAACACTCAATTTAAAATAATTGTGCAGTTCAACAAATACAAAAAGGGAAAATTTGGGGACAGACTCTGTTTGGTAGTCTTGTTTAATTGGCTATAATTTCTACTTCACAGCAGTATGGATTTTAAAATGTGTCATAACCAGAGTTGGGAAAGTTACAGAATCTGTATTACAGGAGAATTTTCCCCAGTTAAAAGATGGTTGCTCTGACCATCAAACCCCCCTCTCTTTTGCATTTGCTTTCTGCACACACGTTCAGCAATTGGGAGCTGCTCCCATTAAATGCTGGCGGTAAGCCATTTCCAGCTTGCCAATGCACGTACCGGTAATGGCAGAGAACAAAGAAGAAGCTCAAACACATCCACATATTCGCGTCGGAAGTTGTACTTTATATTGGACCAGATGCTGCTTGTCATAGCAAAGAGGAGGAGCTCCCAAAATCTCTTGCTACAGCTCTGGCTCCAAAGCGATCAGAGCAGCCAGTTGCACACGCCTAACTCCGGGTAAAATGTTTATGTGCACACAATTACTGTATGCAATTGTGCATGCACAGACTACCTTTAAACTCCCACTCAGCCAAAGAGCTGTAGAGCTGCTTGAATTTCCTAAGAGTGATGCTTCGGGACAAGCCTAGGAGGGGAAATAGCTTTAAACATGTTCCAAGTGGTCTAGTTCTTATCTGCTCCCTTTCCATAAATTGATTCCTCTTCCAGAGAGAGTGAAGGCCACTGGTTTCTTCATAAGTCCCTCTGGCTACAGGACATAGCCTCAGTGAATCAGGAAAACAAGGCAAGAGAGTGTGATCTATCACAACTAAAGCAGATCCAATAGCAAACCTCTGATACTTGCTGCTCAACTGATTTAAAAAAATTTATAAAAGGAAAGAAAAAAAAAAAAAAGAAAAAAAAGGACAGGGGGAGGAAAAAAAAAAAGGAAAGCACAAACACAAAAAGAGCTATACAAGTAACCAAACAATCACTCCTTGAGTAAAGTCAAGGCAACCGCCCTCGGCTCACAGGCATTTGTAATCGACAACGCAAAACTACAGAGCGCGAGTGAATCATTGTGAATTACCCTTCCAGGTCTAACAACCAACCCGATGCCTTTTAAGAAAACAGACACCACCTTATTTACAAGAAAATAGGACACGGCAAGCGGGGGAGCGAAGGTAGCAGGCGAGGGGAGGAGAGAAGGTGGTGATGGACATGCTACTTTCAACCCCTCGAGCACTAAGAATTAGGCTTTCGCCTGTGCTGCCTCAGCAGGACTTGGGACGGGCGAACGCAGCGGCCGCTGCGCTGGGGATGCTCTCATCCATTGCTGATGGAGAAGCGGCCCCTGCAGTGTCACTGTGCTTCAGCAGGGTGTTTTTACAGCGTGTTGGTTTGATCTGCTGTCTTCTGCCTGATTCTTCCACCTGTTTAGCTCCCTCTTTCCCTGATACCTCAGGCGTGCTAGTGGCACCGGCGTTCCCGACCTCCTGAGTTGACGCAAAACTAGGCAGGGAGAAAGGAGAACAGTTGGAGTCCCTGAGGCACCCCAGAATCACCACAGCTGACCTTCTATAACTCACTGTCACCCATCTGTGCCCGTGATTGTCTGGCTATAGCAGAGACTCAGGTCCAGACTCCAAGGATGCTCAGGAGCTAGGCCAGGAGGTGTTACCCAACGTCCTGGCTGCTGTAGGGGAAAGGGAAAGGATGAGAATAATTAAATAAATACACCTCTGCTCCAGCTTAGCACCTTCTCAGTTCACATTACACAGTAAGTCCAGCATGTTCTTCCACAGGATTGCTCCCCAACCTACTGTTCCCTGGCCCATATACACACACTTCACAAAGTGCAGCCCCTTGCACATATTCTTCCTGAATTTCATGCGTAACTTTTTCAGGTGATTCATGCATTTTGTTCTAGCCCTGTCCACAAGCATTTCTACAATCCCACAAACATTAAAAATAAAAGCTTCTTTGCTATCCTGTCATCCGGCTCATGAAAGAAAATACTGAGCAATAACTGACGTAGGGCTGACCCCTGCCACTCCACGCATGTTCCACTTTGACAGAGAACCGTCAGTAGCTCCTGTCTGAGCACAACAGATGTTGCAACCACCCTTTGATATTTCAACTGACCTTCTCTAATGTGCTTATGGGCATGCCATGAGAGTGTCAAAAGCCTTAATAAAGTAAAAGTATAGGATATGTGCTATTCGTATCCCATAGGTAAGGCCAGTTATCCGGACAGAAGAGGAGATGAGGATGGCGAGAATGGCATTGGTTTAGCTGGCTCTGCCTTGGGGCACAAGGATGGACTCCTCTTGGTGTCACTTCCACCCTCTGAGCCGAGCCAGCAGCCCAAAGATCTCGGGGTAGCAGTGCCTCAGTGCAGCCTTGTACTAGATAACACGGACAGATTTGCCTGAGGCATGGCAGCTTGGTGAGGAAGGGGTGCCTTTGACATGCAGTGAGACACACGAGACCTGCGAGAGAGATGCTGCAACGACTTTTGGGAAGGAGAGTCAGCTGCTGTGGGTTTAAGATTTCCAGAAAGATTCAAAGTGCTGAAAGTGCAATTTCTTATTGTACACTTTATATGCCGGGAGAAAACTTTGTATTGCCACTAACACCAAAGCCTCCAATGATCTCCTCAGTTCTCCGTCATCACCCATCAGTAATTAGAGAGGCATTTGCTTCAGACTTCTCTCTCTCCCAGCCTACCTGTCTTTTCTGTTGGAGGATCCTGTCTTTGCCTGGCTTACATACCACTGCCTGTTTACTTGAGAAGGAGAGTGAGGCTGGAGAGGAAATTCTTATCCATTACTGAGCTGTTAAAGCATCAGTGAATATGTGTTATTAGCCTATTTTAACTTAATTTATTGTTGAACATACAATAACTGTCAGAATAAATCACTTGCAAAGGCCAACAAAGCTCCCCTGTATCTTAGAGAACAATGTTGCTGAAAAATATTGGCAGCCTTGTGCGTTGCTGGCATTAATTTTAAGCCCCCCTCCCAAAAATCCCAAACAAACTGGAATCCTCCCTTGCAAATGCATCTTCTTTGGAACTTCTTCCTATTGGGTGTCGGAATCGTCTGTGTCCCCTAGTTTACGGAGCCTGATTCTGGTTTGCCAGTTATGAAGTGCAGAAGGATTTCAAGTGTCTACCCATTACCTGTACACCCACAAAGCCCATAACTTCTACACGCTCACCTTCCCACAGCCATTCCCAAACCAAAACTGAGCGGTCCCGTATTCCCTGCTGATCCAGGTGATGCCCTTTCAGACACTCCATCCTTGAGGACACAGGACCGCTGTCGATACGCCTACTAAGCGTCTCCTCTGGGTCTCTTTCCTCAGCTGCTCCCCAGCCTCACTTTCTGCTTAAACTCCTCTGCACCAACATCTCCAGCTCCTGCCGCCACCCCTAATAGCACACAGCCCCTCGATCTGGACTACGCTCCAGGCAACCTCTCGCTGCGAGAAGCGTCGGCCCGCGTAAAGGACGGGTGAGGATTCATTCCTGCCTCCCAAATATGCAGCTGGTGCCGGGGCAGGGCCCATTCACCGGGGCTCGCTCTCTGTCCCCCCCCACTGCCCTGCCAACGCTCGGAGCATTTCCACAGCCTTGCCCAGGCAAACCTGTGGCAGGGCAATGGGGACA
The DNA here is from genome assembly GCF_900496995.4 of Aquila chrysaetos chrysaetos. Lineage (NCBI taxonomy): Eukaryota > Metazoa > Chordata > Aves > Accipitriformes > Accipitridae > Aquila > Aquila chrysaetos. Next base: position 4,923,596 of record NC_044010.1, on the reverse strand, counting down.
GACACACCAGGGCAGGGATGAGGAACAAAGAAGCCACAGCAGCCAGAGTCAAAGAGAAACAACGTTTGGACTGAAGCCAGGCAAATCAGATGATTAAAGAGAAAAGTTTCTTCCTAAGGGGAAAAAAAAAAGGTCCCTAATCTTTCTTTTGCTGGGCTTTTTGGTTTGGGTTTTTTTTTTGTTGTTTTCATCTTGTGTGTTTTCAATTTCAATCTCTCTTTCTCTCTCTCTCCTTTTTTTGAATATATATTTGCATCAGTGCCACAAGAAGAATAGAGATCTCTAGCAGAGTAAACTGTTCAGCACAGCAAACTGGTAGCTGAGGACATCAGCAGACGGGAAATGCCACTGTTCTGAATATTCTAACCTTAGTTCCTGAAATCTGGGCCATAGGTTTAAAAAGGTAGCATTCAAAACAAGAGTATTGCCTTATCAATAAGAATCCTTACTTCTTCTCCAGGTGCAATTTGGGACAGCAGCATTTTTGTCCACAGCTTAATGGTGGAACATTTTGTGCTGCGATTTAATTGCAGGCATAAAATTGATGACCAGCCAGGCACTGATCAAGGGGCATAAAAATTGCATCTGAAAGAAAGTAGGGCTCTGCTTTTTTTTTTTTTTTTTTTTTTTTGTCTTAAACATGGAAGAAACAGGAACAAAATTTTGTAGAGTAAATCATATGCCCAGATGAAAGCTTCTGCCTCCCATCTTTCTGGAAAAGTATCAGTTAATAACATAATTTCATTCCTGGGTGAAGTCATCAGGGCTTTCTGGTGCAACACCCCCATAAAGGCAGAACCGAACACCTCATACGAGGCAACATAAATCCTGTGGTGGGATGCCAAGATCAGCACCTGCAAAAGGGTGTTTGCACACCTTAGTGCTACTGTTGGTCTCCAAATGCAGCAGTAGCCAAAGGAGCCAGGCTGTGTGCATGACACTGTGTAAACATACGGAAAAAATGCTCTGCTTACCCCAAATGTTTTCATTCTCAGGCCACGCACCCAGCATCTTATACCAGAGGAGACTACAATCGGTATAAAGTATAGGTCATAGTGTACTTTTATTTCCTTTGGTTTCTTAAAACAAACAACTTATCTGACTGCCCTTCAGCCAATATTCAATTAGGGGCTTAATTAGTTGTGAGGTGTAACTGAATCAGGACAAAAAAAAAAAGTGGAAGAGAGAATAGCTCCTTTATTGCTGTTCTTTCCAATAGAGCAGCAGGGCTGGGGGCTGTGGATGCCCAGCTCTCACCTCGCCCCTTCTGCTGACTCCTCAGATGGAACCACGCTACCCAGAGCTGCCCAGCTCTCTCAGCTCCCCAAACAGCCTTACTCCACAAAAGCTTGCGTACCAGAGACCAGCTCATAAACCGCTGTTGCCTTGGACCACGTTCAGATGCCCGCCACGGTCCTACGGCACGAGCGGAGCCACAAAGAGAGACCAACACGGGCAGGAGCGTGAGCCCAGGCACGCAGCGGCTTCCCATCAGCTCTGCTGAGGATGCTCCCAACTCTCCTGTTCCCATACCATGTGCTCAAACTCTCTCTTCTCCCACCCTCTCCTCCCCTGTTTGATCCTGCAACTAAACCCCCACCTGTAGTCACCCCAGTTTATTAAGCTCCTTTTCAGTAAAAATCAATCCGGTTTAGTTCCTACAAAAAGCCACGTGGAGGCAAACAGGTACCCCAGAAGAACCGCTCGAGATGTGCGTTTTCTTTAGCTACGGCGCAAACCCCCTCTGTGTCAGGTGCTACCGTAATACAGATGTAACGCATACGGTCTCCCTTTCTGCATTTTTCACGTTTGTATTTCTACAATAGTCTGGTCACCTGGAACACCTACCATTTTATAAGACACAGTAAAATGGTACTTTACAGACACATGCTATTTTCTCTCCTGAGAACTTTCCTTTTGTTCTTTCTTGTTCTGTTGCTTTTCTTTGATTAAATAAAGGCATCCAGAATAGAAGTGCAGGTCTGCACTTTGTGCTCGAGCACTAAGACAAACAGCAATGTTGCCATGGATTTTTTTAAACTCCAAATAAAAATAAACAAACACATCTTGGCAGTGTTTGGAATAGAAGCTAGTGAATAATTCACAATGAATAATTGATTTGTTGAATTTAGCTTGGTGGGGTTTTTTTTTGTTCTGCTGGTGGAATGTGCACTACCAGATGGTGAGTTCAATAAATGTATTTGTTTTTCCAATTTATTTGATGGATTTTCCCCCCCAATTTTTCCCCCCTTTAAGGTGAAGTCTGAAATTCCAGATGGTTTGACTAGTGGCCAGATAAGTCACGATGTATTGTTTCAGCTTCCTCTTTAGAAAGGTGGCAAGAATGATAACAGGAGTGGAAAAATGCATACATGAAGCAGGAATGAAAGGGGAGGGGGGGCAGTTTGTATCAAAGAGAAGACAAATAAGAGGCGGTGTGATAACAGTCTATAAAATAGTGAATAATACAGAGAATGGAGGTAAAGAGCTACTGAGGTCTTTTATAATGCAAGAAAAAATGAGCAGTTAATGAAGCTGAAAGGTGGTGATTACGAATTTACTAGAGAAATATTTTTTTTTAACAGAACACTGAACTTAGGCAAAGGAACTCACTGCCACATTACATTAAAGCCAAGAGTTTAGCAAAATGAAGCAAGGAATTACACTTTTACATGGGGAACCAAAACATCCAAATATAAAGTACCAGTGCTGATGACATGGACTATATTACCTCATGCCTTAGGGAATAAACTAATCATTATTATTGATAAATATGTGATATTATCTGCCAACTGCTGTGGTTCCCTTACCTTCCAACTAAAAATCTGATGTTGCTTATTATGATAGGTCAAATCAGGGCTCAAGAGGCTTCAAGACTGATTCTCTCTGACAATTGCTAAGGTTGGACGAATGCACAAATCCTTCTAAGTTGAATATTCTCAGTGGAATTGCTAAAATTCAAATTCTATAAATATTTCCACAATGCTGAACTTCATTTCTTTCTTGTCTTTTTTTTTTTGGGGGGGGGGGGGGGGGGAGGAGCGTAAGATGAAATCAGTCAAATATGTGTAGAGAGAGGATGTTAAAGTGGCATTAAGTGCAGCCAAAGCATATTCACTGACAAATTTGATCTAATGTTCATAAAAACACGGTTTGCATTATTTACCAGCAAATGCTTCATGCAGGGGGGAGAGCGGGTAGTATTTTGCACAGGGTGAAATCTCACTAATTACACTGATATTAATGGTAGGAGGGTGTTCTTTGACTTCAGAGAGAGCTCCTTCAGGGGAATAAAATTTAATTCCACAAGTGTATATACATGAAAGCCCTTGGTGCAGAGCCCAAATCTGCAGCAAGAAGCTAGGACCTGAGAACCTGAAAGTGAGAGCTGTCTAGAAACAAAAAAGAAAGAAAAGACAAATTGAAGAATCTATGCTAACTGCAAAAAAGGCAAACCACAACAAAGCAGCATTAGCAGGGAAAGGTACATAATAGTTTAAAGATCATTTTGTTCACTAAAGGTCCCGATTCTCATCCATCTAAAGTTCATGGAAACTTCACTACTACTGTGAATGAGCATAGCATCATGTTTGAATTATTACCAAAAGAAAACACTATCACATCAGGTACCCAAAGTATCACAAAAATCATGTTGCAATTTGGCTTAAGTCTGCAAAGAAGCAACTGAATTAAACTGTATTATTCATCTCCACAAGCTCACAAATCACTGTCTTCAACGAGGCAGTATCAAGGCCTGCATAAACCTTTGCCATCCTTCTTCTCTGCTTCTGCTGACTCAAGCTTCTCCACCTATTCTCCTATGGGAGCTCCATTTGCTCACGTTTTCTATATTTCATTTATATCAGAACAAAGAAATACAGGCTTATAAAAAAAAATATATATTTATTTTTACCTTGGCAGTTTCTGTGTAAACCTAGAGTGATCTAATGAGCATGCAGCGTACAAACAGAATGGATGAGGGACATGGGGCTATTATTATAGAGACTACACCAATCCCACCCAACGCTATTTGCTCCAAACCCAGCTTCTCAATGGTAAATGAGCCAGCATCACTAGCCAGCTTGAAGAGGCAGAGGTGGAACGGCTGGGGTAAAAAATTTACAGCCCTCCTCTCCAAGACAGATTTTGCAGAGTGGAAAGCTCACTCCCCAGTGCTCCCTCCCAGCCTCGCTGAATTCCCCTCCGACTCTTTCCTTTGCACTGTTCCTCCACCGCTGCCTTGCTCTCATCCTCGCTCCCTGCTCCAGTTTGTAAAAGCTAACACCGCAGACCTGCCTGCATGCAAGGGCACCAAAGATGGGACAGATTTAGTGGAGATTTATTCCTTGCTGGTTCATGTGCCTTGAGCTCAGACTTTAACGGCCTCTCATAGCGAGATCCTCGCATTTCCAAACCCGGCTTGCACCAGGGTTCTGCTTAGCCCGACCCGAAGGGTGCAGGCGCTGCATCCTGGGCAGCAGCAGCTCCACACCGGAGCGCAGGGGTGCTTCCCATTGCACCCAGCAACCCTGCACCGCTTCCCCTCCAGAATTTGGAGACCCCTGGAAACACACTACACCTCCCTGCCTGCCAGACTTCTTGCCAAAGAAAAGGGTCAGCGGGGAAAGGCACGCACAGGGGCTCCTCCCGAAAAGCTCACTGAGGACTCAGCCAGAGCTACGCTGCGGCAACCAGCCCCGTTAGGCACAAGACCTTCTTTTGTGCAGACACAGCACAGATGACCAATGCACTAAACTTTCTTCTGAGGAAATCTGAGCTCCAGCAAATGCTTGGTTCACAGATGAAATGAGTTTTCTTGGCTCAGTCGTCTGGAAGGGGTGCTGCCACAAGGCAGAAGTGGGGAGCAGGGGCAAAGCCATGTGTCTTGAGGCTGGAAATAAGAGACTGCTCCTTCTAGCTCCAGCCAGGCCAAGAAGGTCAAGGCATCGAGGCCCTTGTTTTCCCAGCTCCTTCAAGCTGGCACCGCTCTCACGAGCTGGCAGACTGCATCACTCAGTTCCCACAGCATATTTACATGCCAAGTTCTAAGAAAAGCTGCCGGTGCGCTCTGCTGTCACCCTCCCAGGTCCCCAAAGCACTTCGGCTGCCTTGGATAAAAATTAAATAAATAAGAGACGCACAGAAGAGAAGCCCTTCAAAGACAGGCACGCGAGCAGCCGAGTTGTCAGGGGACTCCCTGCGCCGGTGCCCTCCCTCGCTCCCCCCTCCGTCCTCTTTTATTTCCCTCAGCCGGCGCGGACGGCGTGGCGGGACTGGAAGAAACCTGGCAAGATCATGCTGTTTGATTCCGACGCCAGTTTCAATTACGTCCTGGCTTTTATAACCAAATCAAAAAACAAAAGGCTAAGAATAAAAAAAAAGAGGGAGGGAGAGAGAGAGAGGAGAGGCAGCAGAGTCCAGCTGCAGGCTGGGAAATGACATTTCAATTTGTCAATTGATCCAGTCCCCCTCCTTCCCCCTTATCCCCCCCCTGTTTTTTTTTTTCTTTTCTCTTTCTGCTCTGTAAATTAATTAGCCCATTTATCATGTGGAAAGACTGCAAACGGGGCAGCCCAGGTACGGGCTGAGCCAGAACAACCTGCATTCTGTTTTGGTATGGGCACCAAAGATGTGGCCACAAAGCATCAACAGTCAGGTGGAAGAAATGTCCACACGTGTTCAATTCACAGGTTTCAGGTTGTCCTGGAGAGATCACAGGTACGCTTTCCACCGACTCTCCAAAGCACCTATGCACATGAAAAGTAGGTAGCTACCGTTTGTCGTCAGCTCAGACTTTTGTCCAAGTTTGGGAGCCGAGGACTAAGAAGGCATTCAGCCAAATGAAAAGCTGAACTCAAAGGTGCTGGAATACCTTTTTTCCACATTTTTTCCCCCTCCACATGTTGTATTATTAGACTGTGGGACTGGAAGCTAAAGGAAATAATTGAAAGAGAGACTCTCACGGTATTCCAGAAGGGGCAGGATGGAGACACATTGCAACATCCAGAATTATGACAACAAATGACAGCAATATTTTTGAAGACACATTAAAGCTTCAGAAAGTCAACGAGCTCCTCCCTCTCATGGCTAGGGATGAGACTTAGCATGGAGTCAGATTACCCAAACATGCCACTTTGCTCTTCTTCTCTGATGTATCTGCTACCAACCATCATGAGAGCTGGGCTTCTGAATCAAATGAGTATCAGATCCAACCCAAATCTCCACGTCCAGACCCCCCAGCCTATGCAGTACCAGCTGCAACGTGGAAGAAGTGAAATGCTCTGAAGAAAAAGTCTTCTCAAGATCTTTTCAGCTTCTAGCAAAGTCTGTCATAACGGTCCTAGGTGTGATTCAAAAACTCACGTATTGGCGTGAAGAGGAAGCTACGTGGTCCAGCTTGAATCTTTGATCCAGGCCTGCGGCTCAGTCCCTCCAGAGATGAGGACGACTGCAAAATTGAGGAGCCTGGGGATTTCCTACCATTTGTTTGCAGCCCAGGCAATTTCATGATGCCATGGCTGCTTCTCAGGGCTTCCTCAAATTCTAATCGTCACAGGCAATGGGCGTTTTCCTTTTCCAAAGTCTCTAGGAGAGTATTGCCCTGCCATCACCCTGCTAAGCACCATGGGATCTCTGCAGTAGGGAAGTACCTATAGGACAGCGAACACTAATTCTCTCCTCTCACACCCTAATAAGAAAGAACATCCTCAAATGAGACACCTGGGGAGCGAGACAAAATAAGTAATATGATTTAAAAGCAAAACAAGGGGCTAAGCACAGAGTTGGTGCAAGTGAATACAACTCTGCCAAAGTCCAGAGAGTTTTCCCAGGCATACATTCGGCTCCATATGTTTTCAGTTATTCAGTATTCAAGCATTCTTCTCCCAATCTCCTCTTCTTTTTATCCATCCATATCTATGCAAATCTCATTTCTTCAACCCAGCTCACCACAATAAGTATCTCTCTCACACACATAAAGCCTAAATTTTATCAAGCATTTTATTTACTTCTGTCCCAGCGGAGAGGAGGAAAAATGGAGAGAGATAGAAAAAGAGAAAGATAGAGGAGATTACTGCTGCCTCTTTTTTTTTTTCATAATTGGCAGGTACTAAGACATTTCCATTATCGGCACAAACAAAAAAAATCCACGGCAGATCAACCCAGCAACAGCAGCTCCAGGTGAGGACTCCAGGTGACAACGATAGCTACGGGCAGCGGTGCCTCTGTATGCGGCTGACGAAATGCCACGGCAGCCCGCAGACTCGACAGAAATGGAGGCAGAAACCGTCATTATCCACTCAGATCCTAACAGGGGGCAGGCCCTCGCTGCGCTGTGCCGGGTATGCACGCTAAGTGAAAGAAAGACCCCAAAGAACTCAGCAGCAGCGTGCAAAGAAGGACAAAACTGGCAGGGAGAGGAGGAGGGAAGGGAGAAAGGCAGAGCGCCTGCCAGCTGCCTCACTGTGCTCCAGTGTTTGCTCTGCCGGGAAGCGGGAGAGGGGCAGGTTGGGATGAAGGACTGTGAAGGGGCAGCATTGTGGCCTTAGGAAGAAGTACAGAGTGCAAAATAACCCTCAACTGCGTTGGAAATAGTCCCTGCGTACTTTCTGATTCTGTATTCATTGCATGGCTGGTTACTGCATCTCTCCTGCTGGTCGTAGCCAGGCGATGGGGAGCTGTGACCCCCCTCTCCTTCCCTGCACAGTCTTCGCACTGCAGCGATGGATGGGATGTTGTTACTTACCCTCCTCCATCCTGCACAGTCAAAAGCTGAGCGCTGGGACTGCTGGTTTACTGGGATCGGTACCTTGGCACCCATCTACTGCTGCCACTCAGCGCTCCTATAGGGACATCATTTTTCCCCCCAAAAGCACAATACAAACCACCCTGCTTCTTTCATTCTTCATTAAGCACTGTCTAGTGTTGCCCAAGACAAGCAGTGTTTAAAACCTCTCTAGTGGAAATGATGCCGCCAGTGAGCCCACGTTAAAAATCCACGTTGGGAAGCTCAGCGACTCGTGCGGTGCCAGCACACCAGGGCCCCCTCCCAAAACTGCAGTTATCCCTACCTACTGCGGGAGAGGTACTTTACGCTCCAAGCTCCTAACAAAAGTGCCACTACTGCAACACACAGCCAGGTTTGTTACGCAGATACTCATCCCCTGGTACGCCGCTGAGACAAGCTCAGAAACAGCTATTACCAGCACGCTGTAGCCATCTGAAAGCAAGGCGGGAGCCATTCGTTTCTCATGTTTCATCCCAGTGTCTCCCCAGAGACCTTGCCACCCCGCGCAGCCCTTCCGTGACTCAGTTTCCCTGGAGTGCGATGAGGATGATGGTGCTCCCAGCCTCAGTTGGGGGTTACGAGAGTCTTTGATTTGCTATACAGAAGACTGACAATGTAAATACAGATCACCGAGCCTCCAGGCGACAGAATGAATCTGTCACAGCAGTTTCTCAAAACCCCAGCTCAGCCCTACCTACAGCTCTGATGACCATTTCGCCGCAGGATTGCACAGATTTGACCGGGTTTATCCTCACAACATCACTACTGCATTAGTTGTACCCTCTCCAGCTCACAAATGGGGAAATCCAAGAGCAGAAATGCCATGCACCTTCCCCAAGGTCACAGAAGTGCATGGCACTGCAGAGAGCAGCATCTAGGCCTCCTGCATCTCAGATGCGCGGCAGTCTCTCTCTTCTTCCTTGTGACTGAAATTTTGCATCTGTCCCTGGAGTCATCCAGTGCTTTGAGAAAATACGACGTGCTCCAAAGCTACTGCAAAGCAAGTCGGCACTAGTAAGCAATTCCCAATAAAATGGAAAGTCAGAATTTCTTTATCTTTGACTTCATCAAAAAATGATACATACTTAAATCTTTTTTCCCTTAAATACTCTCCTCACAGATGTGAAATCCTGCTGAAAGACATTTTCAGACCAAAATAGATTGGTTAGCATAAAAAGATGGCTCTCTCCACCCCCTCGCCATTTTACTGCAAAGTTTTGTGTTTAATGCCAAAACACCTAGTTTGCTCAAGGTCATAGAACAGTGACAAGAAAAACAACTAAATAAATACTCAAAGTAAGGGGATGAACATTTGGACATACACTTGCTCTGAATGTATCTCTCATTGCCTGGACACGATTATACACCTGAGTCCTGCTATATCTTCCAAAGACAAGAACAGAAAAACCAGCAAGAGGGATGGTTTTTTTTCTTTTTGCACCACAACATTCAAGACGTAAAGGATGCTCCTGGCCCAAGAGATCTGATCGCACCGAGGCACTTTCAACGCTCCTTGTCACCTCGGGGGACTCATTTCCAGGAGCGCTGAGCATTCAGAAGAGATCAACAGGAGGTGACTGGTCTCGGGACCCACCGGACCCTGATTTCCTCTATGTTTCAACCCTCCAGTTTTCCAAGTCCTTCCTTCTCCTTTCCAGCTTCCCAAGGAGATGTAGGGAAGCTGAAGGAACTGTACTTTCCCCTAGAGCTGAATCCTGACATTGCTTCCCCAAAAGATTTTCCCCTCCTTGGGATGGGGGAAAGAAAGATTATCAAGACATCCACAGAATTTCACATACTTGATTTCCTCACACTTGCTTGGACCCTCGTCGATCCTCCTGGTGCCACTCAACCTGCAGGCAAGGAGATCTAAGAGGATCTACACTACATGTCCTAATGGCAAAGCCATCTCCAAACTTGTCACTCATTTCTTCACATGTGAGTACTGCCAACTTAGACTCATTGACGCAAATGGGGAATGGCTTGACAGAAAGTGGTTGTTACAGGTGTTTAAGCTACATCTCTGAATGCAGTACGAGAAGCACAGGCCAAAGACCTTACATGCACAGAATCACAAGAACTTTTGGTTGCTTACATGAAGTTAAAAATCTTTTGAGGTTTCTCTCAGACTGACAATAACAGACCTACCTAACTACACTGACAAACATCAGCAGGCTCCTCAGCCCTTCTATTTTTTTGCAATAAAAGAGAATTCTTTTCTTTCTTCTTTCTTTTTAATTAAATTTTTGTCTTCTCTTATTACCCTGGGCTGCTGCTTTGCATCTAGAGCAGTTCTGTTCCAGACCATAGAAACAAGAGAGGAGTATGTTCTCTATGCCCATGCAAGGACCCTGAACTGTCCGAGCTGTGCTAATAAAAGGTAAAAACAAAAACTGAGCTGAGATCAACCTGCTTCTACTTCAGACTTTGAGAGACAGTCCAGATCATTACAAATGGGGTGGAGAGGGAAAAATGACTCAGAGGATAGTAGTGGCTTATCTGTCTATTGCAGACCTCAAAGCATTTTCTAATATCAATGAATGAGCCTTTCTAGTTCCTTCTGAGATGAATCAGGACTGTTATTGCTCCAGAAGGGATGAGGAAACTGAGGCATGGGAAGGGGATGTGATCCGTGCACAGCCTGGCCACGGCACGGTGCAGACCCTGAGCCAAAACCGTGCCCTTAGCCATAGGCCATCCCCCTCCCCTACAAGGGACACGATGAAACCATAAAAAGCTGCTACCAGCTAAAACAGGCCGGCACAACACACACACGGTGAAGCAATGTATTTAGCCAATTAACCAGCGTGCATGATTAGAGCCTCCAGGAAACAGGTACACGTGGGAGAGGGTTGAAGGGAGGAAAAGCGCAATCCAACCCAGAAGACTTCAGAGGTCCAGCTTGTCTGTGGGTGCCTCGCTAAGTTTGGTCTCAATCAAATTCTCATTGAGCAGGGATGACAAACATCCTTCTACTCCACCTCTGGAATTAGTGAAAGCATTCCCTTCCTCAGCCTGCTTCCACAGGGACAGCAAGGGCTATTAGGGCCGAGGGAAAGCAAGGGACATTTCCAGGACAAATGTTAATGAGAGGGTGGCAAAGTTTGTTTTACAGCTCTTGGAGTACACTCTGCTCTAAGAGTAAAAAATTACCCTTCCGAATGGTTGATTTGACCCTTTTCAGCAGCATGATAATAAGAAGGAAAAAAAAAGGAAAAAAAGGCCACAAAATATATGCATCAAATGCTCTAGAGCAGTGGTCATGGCTCCAGCACATAAAACATTTGCTCTGCCACTGGACAAAGTGTAAATCCTATTTTTCTTCCCTAAAAAAAAAAAAGAAAGAAAAGATGAAAAGCCCCTAAATGATTCAATATTTTATACACACTCCGTATACTGCAGCCTTGAAAAAGATGCCGCAGCATGACGGGCTTTGGAGACTTTATCTTGCTGCAGCAACTGAAGAAGAGCAATTTTAACACTGACATAATAGTCAGGCATGTGTTTGTTCGGTGGTTATCCACAGCTAGTATTAGGGTGCTGGTGAATATGCTCTTGGCAGTTTTGCATATGTACAGGTTTCATTTTCAATGGGCTGTACTCCATGTCCGCATATGTTTCAGGCTATGTCTATGTGTAATTTGTTAATGCTGTTGCAAACGGAGGTGCCAGACCTCCGTACATGCTTTTGGCCTGTGCTTTGTGTGCATGCATGTATGTGCACGTGTTCTGGGCCGTGAGGTTTTGTTTCTCGCCGTGTATTGGAGTTAGGTGTGTGCTATGAGCGCATGTGATTTTGCAGGGTTTGCTAAAGCACGCTGTCATTCTTTTCTCCAGTTGACCCTGGTGGTAACCACTAAAACATACCATCCGCTCCTGCTCCGTACTAAAGCGTTCATCCCTTTCTTCTGCTACAAACACTGTCAGAGCTGCCATTTTACGCAGCAGAGCATCCTCCACCACGGAAAGACTGCCCCTAACGCCCGCAGAGCAAGTCCAACTGCCCCCCAAACAGCACCCACCCAGAGCTAACCTCAGAAAGCAGGTGTCCCAGTCCCAGAAGCAAGCTTTGCCTCATGGAAGGACTTGTACCTCGGCATCTCCTGTATTCCCACATGGACCAGCTCCCTACTACACTTTAGGGAGAGCCATGGTCCTTCCCCTGTGGTCATGACTAGCAAGATGAAGGTCCTGCCAAGGGAAGCAGCTAGGAGACCTCCCTCAGGTTATCAGCTCTGGTGAAACGGTGGTACAAGCAACCTAAGCTTTGATATGGTGATAGGAGGTCTAGCCTTGAGGCAGGCAAAACATTCAAACCATAACATAAAACGCCATCGGAGTACTTTCTGATGCGCAATTCTGTCTTTTGTATTCTTTCTTTTGTACTCCCCTCCACTACTCCAAATCAGGTTATGACTCTTACATATCACGGTAGTTGTTAAATTGAACTGGGATCAGGGGAAATACCTCCCACTCCCAGCCATCCAGTCAATCCTATCAAGCTATATCACAACACAGAGCAAAAGGTCAGCATTCGGTGTGGAAAAAAGAAAAGGGGTGCTCTCCTACACAGAAGAACAAAGTCTCCTGTAACACACTCTGTTGGGTTTACATGCCAAGGTTGGGGGGGGGGAAGGGGAGCTACTGAGGTGGCTTCTTTGAGAAGATAGCAGGAGTTGCTCCCATATCAGACAGAGCCAGGTTCAGCCAGCTCCAAGATAGACCTGCCACTGGCCAAGGCTGAGTCCATCAGTGACATTGGTAGCGCCTCTGCAATAACATAGTTAAGAAGGAGTAAATAAAACACTGTGCAGCAGCTCTAAGACAGGAGAAAATGTGAGAAAAGGAGCCCTGCAGACACCAAGGTCAGCGAAGAGGGAGGGGAAGAGATGCTCCAGGTGCCTGAGCACATTCCCCTGCAGCCCGTGGAGAAGACCATGGTGACGCAGGTTGTCCTTCTGCAGCCCATGGAGGACCCCACAGTACAGCAGGTGGATGTGCCTTGAAGGAAGCTGCAGCTCTTGGAAAGCCCATGCTGGAGCAGGCTCCTTGCAGGAGCTGCTGCCATGGAGCGGAGCCCATCCAGGAGCAAGTTTTCCAGCAGAATCTGCAGCCTGTGGGGGATACATGCTGGAGCAGTCTGTTCCTGAAGGACTGTACCCCATAGGAAGGACCCACATTGAAGCAATTCCCGAAGGACTGTCTCCCGTGGGAGGGACCCCACGCTGCAGCAGGGGAAGAGCACGAGGAGGAAGGAGCGGCAGAGACAAAGTGTTATGGACTGACTGCAACCCGCATTCCCTGTCGCCCTGCGCTGCTCGGGCGGAGGTAGAAGAGTTGGGAGTAAAGTTGAGCCTGGGAAGAAGGGAGGGGTGGAGGAAGATGTCTGTAGTTTTGTTCTTATTTCTCACTATCTTATTCTGTTATTAATTGGCAATAAATTAAATTAATTTTCCCAAGTCTAGCCTGTTTTGCCCATGACAGTAATTGGTAAGTGATCTTCCCCTGTCCTGCTGAGGAGGAGGAGTGATAGAGCGCCTTGGTGGGCATGCGGCAGCCAGCCAAGGTCAACCCACCCCACACAAACAAATAGTGCTACCGAGGGAAAACAGAGAGAGGAGCGTCTCTAAGCAACTGGTGCGACTGTTGCAGGTGAAGTAGACAGCAACATTACAGCTGTACGTAGCTTTTCTGCCCAGTCCTTGGGGCCTGGTTACAGAAAGGACGAAGAACCACAGTTTCCAGGATGATGAACGTCAACTGCTCCCAGGGACTTCAGACAGAGAAGGAGGTAGACTGCACTTCTGAAAAATCAAACCCTCGCTCCTGAGACGAATGAACAATAAGACTTCATGCTGCAACCAAATAATAATAATAGTTCAAATTCTAATTCATGCTCCAACCAAAGTCTGGGACCCAAGAAGCCACCTCCTCTTGCCTGGGACACAGAGTGAGGCAGTGGCTGGGACTCCCTCCCCAGAGGTATTCCCAGCCCTCAAAGTGTCATCAGCAAAAAGAGCGATCCGATTTCTTAGCAGCACAAACTGCCACGGGCACACGAGCCACTGCCTTCCCTAGGACGTGATGCCCTGGATGGCTCTGCTCTTGCTGGCTGCCAGCGTCTACTCTCTTCCCCACTCCTCCATGAGCCCCCCTCCTCCCTCCACTACTCATTCCTTTGCTCAACGAGGCTGGCATTTAAGAAACACTTATTCCAATCCATTTCTACCCTTGTACAGCAATTGGGTGTCATTTAGTTTGATTTAACCAATTTAGTCCTATGAATTAATTGGTTAATAAGCCATCTGTATGCATCAGGTGACAGAGTCGCGCTCTCACACACAGACACAGACAAGCTACCCACTTGTCCTTGTTTAATAACAGGCTGTAGGGAGTAGGAGCGGGAGAGGCGTGCGGGCTAATATCACTCCCCACGGGGAACTGCCAACAAAGGGACTTGGTGATCATTGCACCGACCTTGACCTCTGAGTGGGGGAACTGTCTGTTTAGGGTAATTTAGAAATAACCTACACCGTAGCTAGAGAGGAGTACCAGCTACAGAACAGACGCAAGAACCATGAATATGCTTCACATTGTGGTGTGGTTTTTTGTTTTTTTTTTTTTAAAGAGGGAGGAAAAAAGGTTTAGTTCATGCTTACTAGACAGCAGGAAATTCTCAGCTGCATTCCCAAACAGCTGAACTTTGTATGCGTGTAGGAGGGGGAGAGGGGTGGGAAGTGGGGGAATAGGAGGAGACTGAAGTCTAAAGCATTTGATTTAAGTCTGATCTTTAATTACAAGAAAAATATCTCATCTATTTTGATTTCTTTTTAAATGCCAAGAAAAAAAGCACCCCTCGCAGGCCCCAACCATTTCAATGTTATATACAAACCCCCAAGCCATTCAACAAACAACAATAAAGCAAACCAAAAGCAAATCCAGCAACATATCCCAACCCACACAACAGAAAAACATCAACTGTTTAGACAGAAAAACAACTCCCTTCCCTGGCCGCCCATCCATCTCAGCCAGCCCTGGATGCCCCAGAAAGCAGAAAAGTTTCTCTGCATACCCTGAAGGTCGACACATGGAGGACTTCCAGACTGAGGGGGAACTGAATTACAGGGCTATGGGACCCTTGGGAAAAAGCTCTGCCAGCAGCTCCCTCTCTTTTCTGGCGAGATCTACCCTCTGTCTCAGCCGCTGCAACTGCAGCAATATTACGTGGGGAAGGGGTCACTCACTGGTGCGGGAGGCTCCCAAGTGATTTAGGACAGTAAATGCCAGCGCTGGGGCCAGAAACTACAAAACCCAAGCCAGACGGCAGTGCTTTGGTGTGACACGCTGGGCAACACGCTCTCCTTAAAGAAATGGACCGCAAGCTTCGGTACTGGGTGGTTTCCAGTTGAATGCAAGGTGCAGCCCAGTGTAGGCTGCATGGTCCAGCTGTCACAGACGAAATAATGGACACCAGGGACAGCCGTGGCCGAGGCCACCCCAGGGAGAGAAGATGGGGCTTAGCCTGCGTTGGGTGGTGCAGAGCAGCAGTACATCTGCAAGGCTCCCCCAAGCCCCCCCCCCCCCCCCCCCCGGCTCCCGGCATTTTCCAGTGATCTGGGAGAGACATTAGCTTGCTGCAGACTCTGCGAGAGAGACACAAAGTGAGTAGCAGGGATGTAGCTCCGATGAGAAAGTACTTTCCCCTCCTCTCCCTAAGGAAAATGAAATTACAGTGGAGTTCGCTTTAAACGGATCCCATTAGCACAACAGGCACCACTGGAAGAATAACATCCTCTGTGCGCTGAAGTGAAACACTGACAGGCAGAGCGGAGCAGGCTGAAATAGTCCCTTCCAGACAGGAAAGAGAGAAACCCGTTTACCCAGTATACTCAGTAGGAGACTACATGAAGGGGGGGACAGAGGAAACCTGCCAACGTTTCTGGTATGAGCGTGCCCTACCAGCCTGCCCAAAGCAGGCAGGACAGAGCCTTCTCATTGCGTGTGGGGGGACGCCCCAAGTGCCTCACTGGGTGTTAATCCCTGAAAAACACCATTTTGCTCTCGCTAGCACGTGAGTGCCTGTTCCCGGACACTGTAAAACTATCAGAACACAGAGTTAAGCTGGCCTGCTTGAACAACTGGAAGCCCTAGCCAAACCGCCTCGGCTCGGTCCGCAGCAGCAATGCAATGCCTGTGAAATGAATAAACGAACATACCAACCCGTCCGTGACAAACAATTTCACTTGATCAGTGACCACAAAAACCAGGACACCCTGGCCTGAATCGAGCAAGTGGTGACGTGGATTTACAGCTTCTTTAACGGCCACGTGGAGCGTATGTACCTGACTGCTACACTTTCCCAGTTAGGCAGCTCACATACAAAAGGCAGTCACATCACACTTCACAAGAAGTCTTATCTTTACTGATTGCTAAGGACTCCGGGCTCAAAATGTGTTAAAGTACTTAGGAGGTTAAAGGGGCAGGAAGATTTTACTTTTTTTCTTTCCCAGAAATGCCTCCCCAGGCTCAGTTCTGTAACATCTACTCATTTCAAAAAGAGAGAGACACCTACGCTGCTTGGGAGGACTTGGAAATCTCACCAGCTGCTTCATGGCAGCTCCCAGCGCTGAAAACACCTTTGAATCTGTGTTGCATCCCGTTACCCAAATATCATTAGTCACAGAGCCAATGCATCTCTCCGTGCAAGCCTTGCACATCCAGATGGAGCTGCGCAAACTCTGACGGCAGCAGAGCACAGGGCAACGGGGCAGCAAGAGAGACCACCACTGCTGGAGACGTGGGTGGCACGGGACAGGGCTGTTAATCCCTAGGTTACTGCCTAGGGAGTATGGGACACGTTATGGGATGCAGGGGAAGAGCATTTGGGGATTGTACAGGACTTATGGGATATTTTGGGGAAAGACCAAAGGAAGAGAAAGGGAGGGACCAAGGTAGTTTGTGGAGGAAAAAGCATGGTAAAATAGAGCGATAAGGGGACAGAAGGGATGAGTCGCGTGTCAACAGGTTGCTGGTCGGCGCACTCGTCTAGCCGTGCCCTGCGCCTGATGGGCACAGTCTGTCCAGGCCTCTCATTAAACAACGCTTCTCACTATTTTCCTGGGTGAGAGGACTCTGGCCTAGCTAGTGAGTACCACAAGTGGCTTAGGAGCCCAGTGAGCGTGTCTCTTTTTGGGAACGAGACGACTGGAGGAGCTGTCTGCTGGAGGGACCAGAGAGGCCAATTGTCCAGCAGGACAACTGCTGGAGAGACCAGCCAAACTGAGCCCCCTTGGTCCTGCCTCTTGTCTCCATCCTCCACATCCTCTCCACCTCGGGAACCATCTCCCTTAGTTTCCTCCTCTCTCGCCCTCTTTTTTTTAATCCTCCTGACAAAACCTTAAATGGTCTAAAAGCATCCCCAACAAGGATGAGGGAACGCAAATGTCTTGGCAAATATGCATTTGAGCTCCACATGCTCCCAGGGATGGCGTAGTAATAAAAACCAATTAGATAACGCTCAGCAGCTACAGTGAGAGGGAGTGGTACAATCTCACCACGACTAATAGGGTTTTTAATAATAGATGGGTGTCTCTGTGCAGCGCTGGAGAGGGGAGGCCGAAGTGGTTTCAGTTACATTGCATCTTTCTGCCCAGTGAATTGCTGTGAGTGGAGATTTAATATTCTATGAAAGTGGGGATTAACTTGCCTTCCATGCTTGCTACTCCTACCAGGGAGATCCCTGCAGGGTCAGGGCTGGGCTCCCTCTGATGGTGCGGGATGGCGGAATCCCATGGAGAAGCACGCTGAGCTCATGCCCCCCCCCCCCCCCAAAAAAAAAAAAAAAAAAGGACACATAACTCAGTCCTACAGGTGCCAACTTTTGAGCAGCTCAGAAATGAAGAACCTGGAAAAGCACACGCTTCTGCTCTCTTGCTTTTTCTCATGTCCCAGGAAAAGTCCAAAGCAAAGTTGCAAGTGACCGCTGAAACAAGGCTGAAGAAAGCCCAACACACCAGAAGAAGCCACGTGTGCCCCAGGTGGGTCAGTGTCACGGGCAGGGTGCCGCAAAGCCCCCTGCTTGCATCTCTTGCCACTGCCTTCTGTTTACAAACCTTCACTTCATGCCTCCTTGCTCAAAACACAAACAAAAAGCCACGGAGGGCATTTTCTTGTTGCCATAGAAACAGTTATTATAATCTCAAACGTACTTAACGCATCACTCTCCCCCCTCCAGCACCTTGCAACAGCTTGCCGTTCAATGGGAAGGCTACGCTGCGAGAGGAGGAAGAGGGCAGGCAAAAGCGCCCTGACAGCTCACGTCCTGCGCTCAAGACCCAGCATCTCCGCAGCTGCCCATAATCTCATTTCCATCAGCACACAGACTCTTTCTTCCTTTTCTTTTCTCTTTCTGTCTTGTTTTCTGTTCTTTGGAGTGTCACATCATTTACATTTATGAAGGGAATTTTCCTGGGGGTGCAAAGATAGTTCAAATTGTCTGTGATCAGATCAACCTTGTGCATAATACATTTGTATGAAAATAAACTCCCCGGGGCCCACGCTCCTGGCTGAAAGTCTCTGTAATGAAGTATTTTACTCTAATTTAGTTAAAGATGATGGAGATAGGAATGAGTGCATGCCTGCATGCATATAGAGGAGGGGAAGAAAGACAGGATACTATACACACACAAAAGCCAATAATTGTAAGATTACATGCTAGCTGGGAACGCTACTGCAGTACCTCATTATTACAAGAAGTTAACTTCTCATCTGTTCCTTCTGAAAATCAGTCCTGCCCTATATGGCTTCTTGCAGACCAGATCTGGACAACCTGAATGCTTGTCCTCATAAGTGGTAGGCAGAAAACTACTTTTCCATCCTGCATCACTTGTTAAGAAATCATTCCCATTCCACATCCAGACTGAGCCAAGACCACTTTGGGATAATGACCTTCCCTGCTCCCCATTCTTCTCCAAATGAAAAAGCAAGACATGACCCTCGATTAGAGTTGCTCTTCTGGAAGATCAGCCATTTGTTTTCCAGCCTCTGTTCTATTTGATTGAGAAGGACGACTTCCCCGTAGGGCTCCTTCCCCGTGCCTCCAGTCCCAGCTGAATAACTTGGTTCCCAGGTTCCTGGCTACTCCTGTGTGATCTCTCTGGCTTGGCTAGGCACTTAAACCTGGAAATGTGAAACTCTATCCCGGCAAAACCTTGTTGAAATGAGGACAATTCCACTCAAGGTTTCTGTTTCAATTAACTGGTGTTTTCTGAGGATAACAACTTTGCCCACACACAAAAATATCAACCAGATCTGACTCTTAGCAAAGATTAAATGATTTCAGTGAACTTTGGGTCAAGCCTGAAGTACAACCGCAGATAGTTAAGTTCTAGTACACTCTGCCATTGACTTGCTATGATGCCTGGCATAAACCTCTGCTCTCTGTTTCGTTTCCCCACCTTTTCCATGGAGGACAAACTTACCTCCCTGCTCAACAAAAAATCATGACATTCATACATCTGCCTCCCAGGGTTCCAGCCATAGACCGAGTGTACCCAAGGACATCCTCAGATGTATCAGGTATGGTCAATATAGGAAAGGGATACTGTTTGATTGCCACTGCTTTCAATTCAAGAGGATCGTGTCCTCCAGGCTTCTTTACTGTCAATAATAAAATACTGGGATTTGTTTACTCCATTATTGCACGTCTAGTACTCCCCCATCCTAGGCAGATGTGGGAAAAATGCAAATAAAAGCTATTAAAGGACAGGAGAGGGAAAGAAATGAGGAGACAGAAAGCTAAGAATCCTTGATAAGGCGTGAAGGGAACGGCATGATTCAAGGTGCACAAGAACTGGCAAAAAGGGATTTAGCAGACAGTACTCCTAGCTAGGATTTGTTGTGTTTGTACATTAGCTTTGCTGAGAGGATCTACTTTGGATAATGCTGGTGCTGTGCAGGAGTCTTACATGTTTAGACCCAGAATGGCTACCCCCCTTTTTTTTAAATGTTGTGTTGCATAGGGCACAAAAGAAAAAATTATTCTAGGATGCGGATGCAGACACACATGTACTATAGAAATATCTATTTTACCCGAGATGTTTGGGGTTTTTCTTCCCATTTCTATACCCTAAGAAAAAAAATAGGCTATCAGCTCCTGTGCCTAGACAGGCCTGGAAAAAAACCTACATCCCAGTGAAGACTTCATCTTCCACACAGTAAGGGAAGTGATCAACTCTTCTGAAAGAGAAACTTCACAAAATACACCTTGAAAATGAAGGCAGAGGACTAATTCCATTCCTGGCAAGAAGAAGGTGCAACTCCCTTTGAAGCAAGAGAAATCAGTGCCGCTGAATTTGTCTTAGGGAGATAAATACTAATAACCAGTCCTTCCCAGAGGACAATCTGATAACACTGAAGTTGACACCCACAAACGTCAGGCAGGATATATTTCCTCCTGTGTGCCAGTATCTAAGCTTATCACCCTATTTGCTTCTTCTCTCCCAAGTCATTTTGCAGGGTCAAAGGCTATCGTGGGGCTTTAATTAGAATGCCATCGTAATGAGCTGACACTTAAATCAGCCTGCCAGTGGCTAAAGAAAATTAACCTTAGAGTCAAATGAGCTCCAGTCTGGGAGTTCATGTCACGAGGGGGCAACAGATGCTCACAGAGCTTGATGTGTATGGTTGAGGGATAGAGAGCTAAACCTTGCATTCCTTTGAACCAAGAGATCTACACTGGGAAACCCACCTATCCTAGCTGTCTCTGATGCACAAATAAAAGCAAGCAGTCTCTACTGAGCTTTGTATCACGCGTTTGCTGTGCCAAGCCAAGGAGAAATCAACAGGGAGATGTTACCTGGGGATAGAAACTTGTTTTCGGCTCCTCAAGAAAGGATGCAACTTGAGCTCATATACACCTATGAATGTATCATGTGCGAGAAGCCATATCAGTTGCTATGAATGACTTTGTCATTATGACTTAGTCGATTACATCGTTATATGCAAGAGCCCAGGCTGCACATTAGGGCAGGTGCTTCACCCAGCTCAGACCCTGCAAAGCTTCGGGAGCAAATGAACAGTACATGGATCTCTCTTGCTGGCTAATAAATAGGAGGGGCATTCACAAGGATGTATATGCACAGGGGATTAACCTCCCCCCAACCTTGCACTTTCCCTTTGCCACTGGTGCCCCTGCAGCTGTACTGCCCCCTCCCACACACATTTTGTACCAATTTCACCCTGCACCATCTTTTTGCACGAGTCACAACAATGCTGTACTGCCAGTGAGTTTTGAGTAAGTTCTGCACAGTCAGTGGCAGTTTTTCCCAGTGAACCCAGATACTCCCTTTAGTACCATTTGTCTTTGCATCCTAAAGGCACCCAGTAGCCTAGAGAAGAAATCCAATGTGTGTTACTCACGGGTACCAGAGAAAACATAAAGGCTTACTGCCTTCCTCAGAGCTGAACTGCCAGTGCTATCATTTTCCACGACACCTCTTTTATGCCACTGCACTTGACAAATACCTTGTGCCTCTCCACAGGTATTTAGGAAATCCTGCCAATGCAGGCATAGAGAACACACAAATGGACCTAACATCTCCATCTATTCAAGACAGAGCCGTGCAGCAAAACCAAGAGATTTTGCTGACCAAATCTGGCCACGGACCTGCCTGCATATAGCAGATTTGGACCCATGCTCCTTGCTGTGAGAGGACATTTTCCTTTCATTAAAATCAGTACACCTCAGAGGCTACTTTAAACAACCCTCAAATCATTCCTGGTGTGTTTCTACTACAACCAAAATGGAACTTTCTCTAAAGGGGAACTATGCGATTGAGAACCTTAGGAGATGACTCTACTTATTACATCATAAAGTTTAAAACTGGATCAACTCTGCTAGAGTCAATGCAGCAATAATAAATTTATAAAAGGATGCTAAAGAGTAGAATTTACTGCAGAATCATCTTTTTAAAGGAAAGCTGAAGCCGCCTTCTTTTGCAAAAGTACGCTATGAAACACTTGCTTCCTATGTTGCCAATAACACCTTCAACTAATTGTTCTGGAAAGACTGCTGAACACCTCAGTTAATTCTTCTCTAGTTACGGCCTTTGTTTACTTTCGGGATTTGACTGCACTACGGAGGTCAACTTGTTTCCTTCTTAAGAACAATGGAGCTCCAATGGGCTCAGTGTTATAGCTGCCAAATTAATGTGCTAGGAATTAAAAAAGTCAAATCCATCTTCCAACTCCTGTAAGGTTCACTCCCAGGTTTTCATGCCACAGGGGCTGTGATACAGGAGGACTGCAAACATCTGAATAGAATAGTTGCAGGCATTTTTAAACTTAACGTTATTTGCACCAGGGTATTTAAAAAGGGTAGAATTTTTAGTTTATGTTAAGCTTTAAGTATAATTTTGTTCTTTTGAAAGTATTCCTAAATCACATGATTTGGACACTAGTCATTCAATTTGTGATACTTGCTCAAAGGTTCAGCTCCCACGAGGCTTCAAGAGAATTTCAGCTTTCTTTTAAAAGTAGAATGTTATTAACCCCTGGAGGGGTTATATTGAAAAGCATGAAACTGCAACCTTTGGCTTGACCCAAATGTCTTGAACCTAGAGGCAAGTAATAACAAGTGCAGGTATTTCGGAACTGTTCCTGCGGGGTGTACGTTGTGGAGGACAGTGTTGGTCATTTCTGAGGTACATGGCAATTTGGAAGTCAGTCTCATGTTCTGGGGCAGCCAGACACCTGATACTGGGAAGGGACATCTCTCAACACCAGCTTTGAAAGGGAAGTAATCTTGGAGCTTTTTTTTTTTCCTTGTAGTTTTCTTCTCCTCTCACCAAATCTTGTAATGTATGGATTCAACAGATGGTGTGATGTCTTCCTCCCTCTCTCCCCTCAAGTCAAAAAGTAAAATAGTAAATACCGCTGTAAGCCACTTAATGCAGAAATAAACCATTGCAGTACAAGAAAGAGGAGCTTCAGACACTTCAAAATAAACAAGACGTAAGAAAAGACAGGTCCTCATCCAAGTCATACAGTTCCACACAGAAAAACGGCATCTCCTTGTCTTCTGACAACAAGAAACAGTTTCCCCCTTACTCCCAAATAAACCTCAGGCTACTGGAACATCAATGACATTTTCTTTAAAGAGTTTTTAATTAAAATAACATTAAGTACGCCATGTTCAGTACTTGTCAGGCATCAGGAAAGGCTACTAAAATTATCACTGAGGGGCCTATTAAATATCATCATAAGCTCCCAGAGTAACTAATTACAGATACTTTTAAAGGTTCTGCTTCCCCTATCCTGCAAAAATCTTTAACTTTTTTATTTTTTTATTTACTTGCATCAAATAACCAAATATTAACAACACGCTATTCAGCACCTGTCCTGCAGAACAGGCAGGCGTTGCCCCACTGCCCCCGATGGCACCAAACAGCCCACTGGCATCTTGGAGCTGGGGAGCAAACCTGATGAGGTTTCAGTTCCTTTTTTTGTTGGTTTGTTTTCCCCTTGCCTTCTGCACTTCACGTTCCCTGTTTGCATCACTCGAACGTTTGGGCAAGGGCCACAGAAAACACTGGAGCTTGGAAATAAAACAGGTACTCCCAGCAATCCAAATCCAAAAGTTTGAGGAACTTAGAAAACTGTAAACTCTTTGAGAAAACCCCAGCCTTCCTGATCTGCACTTGCACAGCACCTCACGTAGCAGGATCGCGTTGGGCGGCTACTGTAACTACCAGCTACAGCGACTACGGTAAATAATACCGGAAAGGGCTTGGAGCTGAACTGTTCTTTCTGCATGGGATGGTATCAGAACAAAACCAACGATGATGGTTTATTGTGTAGACAGGGTAGTAACAAGACCTTTATGCTGTGGATCTGCTCTTCAGAGCAAAGGGAAGCCACCTGCTCCTAGGTTAGGGATGCCTAATGCCACACCACGCCAGGACATCTGGGCACAGAGGGTAAGCCCAGAGGTATACTTTTAGGATTGCTAACTGCAACGTCAGAGAGACTGGTCTTGAAGCCATCCGGAGAGCACTCAAAATTCAACAGAGACATACCCAGACACAAGTGGTTGCTCCCCCGGCTTCCCATCTCCCAGAGCGAGCATCTGTGTGTTGCTCAGCGGTGCCAGACCAGGTGGGAGGGCTGACCGCGAGGAGCACGGCCCTGCTGCCGATTCAGTCCAAAGAGGGCCTTCCAGCAGCAATTTGGAGCAATCGCAACGAACGATGTCGCCAAACGCTTTATGCGTGAGGTAGACCAGTTTCCCCGCTGACCTTCACGTTGCTTGTGAGGAGGGCAAGCGTTTCAGCACCTATACCATCTGCAAATTTGGTCTTCCCCTCAAGGATACAAAAATTAGGTCAGAGGCTTTTCTCTTCCCCTTCCATTCCTGCAAGGCACATTAGAGCTCAAATCCTCAAGACAAAGCATTATTATTATTGTTGTTATTTTTTTATGGTGGAAGAAAATATTAATGTTACAAATAGCTGCCATTAGCATAAGCAGAGCTGCATATTAATATGCACACGGGTGTTTCCACTGTCAGGAAGCAGAGAGGCCCCAGAGGCCCTGCTTTCACTGGGGAAAATGATGATGGCATTAGCTCTAATGATAATGATAAGGAGGCTGCCATAAATGATATGACAATTTCTTTTGTAATCCTGTTCGGGCAAAGACTTCTTCCTTACTCCCCAGTGTCCATAAAAGGATGCTGTTTGAACAAATAGCAGCTTGACTGATTTATTGAATTTCACCACAGCTTTATGGTTTTCTTAAAAGTGCCAGCTCTGAGTCACGTGACTAAGAAACTCAGTTAAGTCTTTCAGATAAATTCCTAACCACCAAGATTTTGGAGAACAATATACTAAATAAAAGGAATCCCACATCTATTTATGTTTTTAAAACCTTGTGAGTTTGAGTCTTTTTGGACAAATGATTATATTATATCCAAGGACAGCAGGAGCTAAGAAGGAAAAAAAAAAAAAAAAAAGGATATGAAAAAAATAAATCTTTTTTGTCAAGTAATTAAAGTTGTCTCTGACAAAAGATGTTCCCAACCCTGTCACAGCCTTTCCCCCCTTCACTTATCATAGCCCCTATGCATATTACATCTAGGATGCGACAGCAGATCTTTGTGAGTCTATGCTATGAATCAGATGAGAGAACCAATCTGGCTGAAGAGTAACAAAGCAAAAGAGAGCACGGAGAGGGATTTCCTCCAGAAAGGTTTTGGATGTGCTCAACAGTGCAGACCTGCAGACAGGCGTGCCGGTACAGCTGGGAGGGCAGAGAAAGCGTGGTCTAACCTACTCCCATTACTGAGAAAATGCGTGTTGGACTGGGGGAAGAGATGCAGAGGGAAGATCTGGGTTCCCAGGGCCCATGTGTCAAGAGTCTGGCAAAACCCTGATTTTGGCTGTTCCATCTGTGGAACAAACATGAGTTTCCTTTTTTTTTTTAGGCCAGAGGGAAAGCAGAAATCGTTATCCCCAGCTGTGATGTTAAAGCCTCAGTTATGCAATAGGACTTGGCTGCAACAAATGCAAAAGCAATTTCTTCACTGAACTCTGCATCTAGACACGGACAGAAGATGATTCTCTCTGGCTCTGTAGCTTCTGAACTAATTACACAGCTTTTTGGCGATGTCACTGCACAGGGTGTCTCTGGCCTGGAATTGTCTGTCATGGCTACAATGTGCAACAGGGATCTAAATACATTAAAGCGTCAGGGAGGTGGGGATGCTAGGTTTTGGTCTGTCGGCTTCTGCGCTGAAAATCCTATTGAGCTCAGCTAAAATACTACACTATCCACTTTTCATTTTTCACATTTGTTCTTGTAATGTACATCCTGAAGCTCATCAGAGAGAAACTTAAGCTTTATACCAGCAATAATGTTCTTTGTGGTAAACTCAATCTAAAGGGACTAGCCAAGACCACAAAGAGCCCTACAGATGACTGCTTCAGTTAAAGTGGCCAGGTGAAAATTCTTGATACAGATACATGTCCAAAAACTTGGCACGCACAGGCCAGTAACACAGGTGTTATAGAAAGACGGCTTCCTCCACCCACATAGCCTGTAGGACATAGGGAATAGGCACAAGCATCACGATCTCTCTCAGGTAACACGTCCCAGATAATACAACAGCAAAAAGAACCATCTTTGCAGTACAAAACAGCTGTATTAAAGTCACAAAACTGGTGGACTCAAGATGGAAAACATCAGGGTAGTCCAAAATATGAATCCTATTTGTTCGCCTCTTGTGCCCCTTCCTCTCTTTCCCTTTGACTTAGTTGAGTGGTTCAAGTCTGTATCCCAAACTCAATCAGTTCCCACACAGCTTCTCAGACCCTTAGTATTCCAGCTGGCCTGCACAGACAAATGTTTTCTCATTTATTTTGTTGTTTTGAAACAGAACCTCAGTTATCCAACAGAATTCCTCCAAAGAGACAGCAGAAATGCTGAGCAATGATGACCATGCTTGGAAAATGCCACATTATCATAAACCTCCTGTTTCGGACATATCCAGAACCAACAGCAGATCTTCTTTCCCCAGCTAAACCCACTAAGACAGTGCAGGTAATCTGGAGAACTTCTCTAAATGACCAGGACCACAACACTGCAATTGTAAGCAGAAGCACATACACACACCCTACAAAGAATGTTTATCAATATCAGTTGTTCAATACTGTCTCCTACTGTGACAAGTTGAGAGAAAAGAATTAAACTAATATATGAAGTGATTTGCTGTTTCCGTATGACTACAACTTACACCTATACACAGAAGTCTGCGGTTCACTCATACTTGGATTTCCAAGCGTGTTTGCTGGTCTCCCACACCAGCATTATGTAGTCTACACATAATGTCTGTGGATTTAAAAAGAGGAGAAGCAACTCTGAATCATCCAGTATTTGTATAATCCTGGAAGGCAAATGCACAAACCCAAAGCTACTCCCCTGACAGCTGTATGGGCTCGTAACAAGGAGTATGGTATAGATGCAACTATAGGTGCTTGAAAATTGGAAGGATGAACTACAGCCCACTGTATGCTAAGTCCATACAGACATAAATCTTGATTTCAAATGTGGCCATCGGGGCTTCAGTGCCAAGTGGAAATAAAAGCAATTAAAAAATTCTTTCAAAAATACTTTGTCAGACTCAGGTCATGCACCACAAGAACATAGTGTCTGAAAGGGGAATCAGCTTGGCAGATATGAACACATTTGCTTGAGCTTGCTGTTCCCACACAACTTGCACCGTGGTTGTACAGGGGCCCTACCGTCACCACGAGACAGAAATTGCACAAGTGCCTGTTCCAAGACTGGCATGGCCTTCTTGGTGCCCAAGCTAAAGAGAAGATGCAGGGGTAGTCCTCAATGATCTCAATATAAACCAGCCTGGGGGAGGGGAGAGGTGACAAAAAGAGATTATACTTGCTTTTGATCGCAGATGACATTCCCTTAGCCCAGAACGATACATATATGTATGCTATCAGCACCCCGACACAGGTAACGACTTACTGATGGGGTATAAAACAATGCAGGTTAATCGTCCCGATCGCTGGATTATGCGGTCACAAGACATCTGTTTTTCCAAGAAGTTTTTCTAGCAAAGACTTACTTACAAACAGGAGAGCCATGAACACCTGAGACTGGACAACCGTTGCTGTGGCCTTTGAGCCAAGGAACACATCACCTTCTCAGTTCATCACGCCCAGTCAACTGGTACTTTTTGCATAGGAAAACCAAAGCTTCACTTACCTAGAATAGAAGACAAAAAAAGAGAAACAGAGAGAAAATACGGTTAGTGGATTTCCCTGAAACATACAGATGCTGCTTATCTTTATTTCCCAGGTGATTCCCACATCCCAGCATCTTGTTAGGAGATTCCTGACATGTTCAGGAACAGGAGTGATCTATGATAGCTCTATTAGCACATGGCCACTATCTCCCCTGCTGTAATTAGTCTGTGGTGCCATTTAATGTTATACAGATTATTCATTAAGAAAAGCAAAACTGAGCAGGTGTTTTCATCAACATCTTGTTCTATCTGGGGGGGGAGGGAAAGAAAAAGAGGCTCCACAACAACATTAACCACACGGAAGGGCACAAATTACTCTGTGAACAGCAGGGCGCAGTAGGTCTTGAATTCTACCAAAAGAAACTGCAGCAGGAAAGGATCTCCATATTAAGGGAAGGATGAATTAAGTCACTCTGCTGTGTGGTTCTGTCATGTACTATCTGAACTATGGCTGCAACAAAAGACCTTGATAACCTTGGTTTAGGTAAAGTAGGCTATACCATGGGATGGAAGGAGAGAACAGAAGACCTCAAGGTCCGTGCTACCCCTGCATTTCAGTATTTTCATGAAGACACAGCACCTTCATGTGCAATACACCACAGTGTGGTGGTGCAGATCCCCTGAGCCACGTTGCAATGGCAGGACCAGCCAACATTGTGTTCTCGTTGCGGCTGCAAGTGCAGTGAGTTGGGACAACCTGGTATTCTTGCCCTGGTTACAGTACAGTGAGTTAGGACAATTAGGCACTCCCTAACTGTACCTGAAACTCCCGTTGCCTGGAACCGTACATGAAACTCCCGCTGCCTGGATTGTGGCCCGCCCTGAAGGTGCCTGAATTGCCTGACAAGAATTGTGGCCAGAATGGAAATATACTGACCAAAGTCAAACATCTCATGATCCTATAAATAGCAATGCTAAGTGAGACCCTTTGAGCTCTCCGGGATTGCAGCAGGCTGTGACCAGTATTCTCCCCCTGAGTTGGGACGCCTCTCAGGATAGATTTCACGAGGATTTCCGAGATTGTCCGCTGATAGATGCTGACAAAGAAGAAGGGATCAAAGATCGTCTGCTGACAAATGCTGACGAAGGAGAATAGTGAGTAATTCACTACAATTAGGTTTCGCGAAGTTTCAGAGATCATTTGGTACCAATAATTTACTACAATCAGCAAAGAGAGAAAAATCTTGATCATAGGTTAACCTCTATACCTCTGCGTCTGTGTTTGTGCATGTGTGATTTGACTTAGGAAACTCTGTAGTGTTGATTATAGCAAATTTTATTAAATCGTTCTGATAATTGGCTGATGATCAAGCATTGTTAAAAATCATATGACCTAATCTTGTGATTCACCATAATAGTGCTAATATATCTCAAACTGCTGCTACCTCAAAGTTGTGTAGGATCCCTAATCACTCATTCCCCAGCAAACTGGTGTAGTAACTCAGCGGGGGTTTTCCTTACCCTTTGTATCCCTTCCATTAGGCATAAACCGTTGACCAAGTCTGGGACTAAGTCTGGATCCAGCCGCACCTAGACTCCTCTCTGAGAAGGAGTTTAGAAAGCAAGGGGGTCCATTCTGAACCTCGTGACTCAACGGGAGGTTTTCCTTACCCTTTGTATCCCTTCCATTAGACATAAACTGTTGACCAAGTCTGGGACTAAGTTTGGATCCAGCCGCACCTAGACTCCTCTCTGAGAAGGAGTTTAGAAAGCAAGGGGGTCCATTCTGAACCTCGTGACTCAACAAGAGGCTTTCCTTACCCTTTGTATCCCCTCCATTAGGCATAAACCGTTGACCAAGTCTGGGACTAAGTCTGGATCCAGCCGCACCTAGACTCCTCTCTGAGAAGGAGTTTAGAAAGCAAGGGGGTCCACTCTGAACCTTGTGACTCAACGGGAGGTTTTCCTTACCTCTTGTATTAATTCCATTAGACATAAACTGTTGACCAAGTCTGGGACTAAGTCTGGATCCAGCCGCACCTAGACTCCTCTCTGAAAAGGAGTTTAGAAAGCAAGGGGGTCCATTCTGAACCTCGTGACTCAACGGGAGGCTTTCCTTACCCTTTGTATCCCCTCCATTAGGCATAAACTGTTGACCAAGTCTGGGACTAAGTCTGGATCCAGCCGCACCTAGACTCCTCTCTGAGAAGGAGTTTAGAAAGCAAGGGGGTCCACTCTGAACCTCGTGACTCAACGGGAGGCTTTCCTTACCCTTTGTATCCCTTCCATTAGACATAAACTGTTGACCAAGTCTGGGACTAAGTCTGGATCCAGCCGCACCTAGACTCCTCTCTGAGAAGGAGTTTAGAAAGCAAGGGGGTCCACTCTGAACCTCGTGACTCAACGGGAGGGTCTCCCTTACCCTTTTGCCTCTCTGGTATCTGTGTAAATCATTCTAAATCGATTCTACCTCAATTTTCCTCTGTATGTTTCTTCCATGTAGTAAGTAACGGAGTGAACCTTGCCATCGAACTTTGTTAAGTCGCGCTTTTACAAATTCCTATTAAAATCACTTTTTGCTAATACCTTTGACAGTGATTCTTTAAGCGATCTAAACCTCTCATTTCCATGACAAATTGGCGTAGTCGGCAGGATGGTAAGTAGTATCACCAATTACTTACGAATGCATGGTATTAATCCAAACCCTGGCTTTTCAGAAGAATGGGTCCGTGATAATTGGTATGAATGGGAAGCGATAGAGAAGCAATTGAATGATGCAAGGGGTTCGACCAAAAATAGAAAAGATAAACGAATTATTTGCAAAATGCTAGCTACCTGTTTAGAAGCTGCTTATCAAGATAGGAAAAATAGCACTAAGAGGGAACAGCACCTAAAGGAAGAAATAGAAGTCAGAAAGGCAGCTGAATTAATACTGTCTTTCAAAAGTGAGCAGCTGCAGAAGCAGTTACAGGAAGGAACGGAGAAAACACAAAAATTGGAAGAAAAGATTGAGATGATGCTCATGCATGGCCCACACCTGCCTAACCCCATGCAAATTTAGAAATTAATAGTGTCCCCAGAGGACCGGGATGGTGATATTTGGGGTGATCCTGATGACTATGATGAGGGAAATGATGACCCCTTGTTCCTTTCAGATTCCTCTGAATATGAGGGTAGACCCAAAGCAGAATACATTCTGATTCCAGTTGGTCCTCGATGACAACTGGTGAAATTTCTAAGAGATACAGGAGCACAAAGTTCAATACTAATACAACAGGATGCCGAGAAGGTGGGTGTGTGACCCGGATGGCAGAGAGTTAAATTCACCGGAGTAAACGGAGCAAGTGTTACTCGCCAAACCGCAAAAGTTAATTTATGGCTCCTGGGCAAGAAGCACATGTCCTCTACTCACTTTGCAGTTAAAGATCACAATGAAAATATTTGGGGGTTTGATGTTTTAACTAGACCAAACTGGCACTTGCCAGCTGGCAGCGTATGGTTCTTCAGTACAAGTCCCAACCCCAACCCTGGTAGAAATTGGAAGGCTACAGTGTGTGTACTCCACGCAGCCCCTGCACTCCCTGATTCAAAGATTACTAATGTACCACAACACCCGATTTCTGCTGCGGCACAAAATGGAATTTCTGAGGTAATAGCAGACTTGGAAAAACAGCACATTATTTCCAGAACCCACTCCCCGTACAATTCACCAGTCTGGCCAGTCCGAAAACGAGATGGAAGATAGTATCTAACAATTGATTACCGGCGCTTAAATGCCAACACAGCCCCACTAACAGCTGCAGTACCCAATTTTGCAACTCTAACAGCCACACTACAAGCAGCCGCACACCCATGGATGGCAGCACTAGATGTAAAAGGTATGTTTTTTATGGTCCCCTTACAGGAAAAGGATAAAAAGAAATTTGCTTTTACTGGGGAAGGTATACAACACACCTTTAACAGACTCCCACAGGGGTATAAACATTCACCCATGATTGCTCACGATGCTCTTCCTGAACTTTTACAGATGGTCTCACTCCCTCAAGATGTGGCACTACACCAATATATAGATGATATTCTCGTCGGAGGAACTTCCCCTGAAAAGGTAGGGGAAGCAGCAGCAGCAGTGTGGCAAGACCTACACAAAGCAGAAGTCGAGATCCCACCTGAGAAATGTCATGGACCAAGTAGATAAGTTTTTAGGTACTTGGTGGATAGCAAGTAGTGCAGCAACTCCACCAGACACCCTAAGTAAAATAAAACAATTGCAGATAACCCAGTCTAGGAAAGAGTTAACAGTTAACAGGGTCTTTAGGATATTGGAGAAAATATGCACCTGGATTTTCTATCATTGCTCACCCACTGTACTCACTTTTACAAAAGGGAAAACCATAGAAATGGAAGCCAGAAAATGGAGAGGCAGTCAAAACCCTAATAAGGAAATTAAAAACATATCAGTCACTGGGACCAGTACACCCTCGCAACCTTATTATAGCCAAATGGGGTTTTGCTGAACATGGTACTTACTGTAACCTATTCCAAACTGGCCCTGGTGGACCAGAGAGACCTTTATTATTCAGCTCAACTGCATTTAAAGAAACAGAAGTACTCTGAGGGGAAAAAGGGACTTTTGCTTTTAGTCCGAGCAATTAAACAAGTTGAGCCACTAAGGGGTAACCCGTCCGGAAAAACCCCACCGAGACTTGTATTGTTTTCCCTTTCCAGGAACGATACTGGGAATGATACCAGCACACCACCCCTGGAGATCGGTTTAATCATCAAAGGATTGCTTATCCTTCTCATAGGAGTAATGATCACCAGCATGAACCAAATTTGGTTCACACATCAACAAGCTCAACCCACAGGGTGGAGACCCTCACTTCTTTTATTTATGCTAATCAATACGGTAACTATAGCACATTCTGCACCATACATGTTTCTCAGTTGTGGGTGCAGTCTACAACAGCAATTATAAGGGAAGGTGATGAGGCCACCTTGCCCACTAAGATTTGAAAGGTAATCTGGGATAATGCAACTAAATTTGAAAGAGAATTCCAATCTTGGTGGCATCTAGTTAATTTTACTTATGACCCCACCAACAGCAGAGCGACACTTTTTGTTTTGACAATACGCAATGCTTCGGTATACACCATATACCCAATCATTGCGCTAGGATTAAATCACCATGGAACTGTCCTCTATCCATTAGAACATACAGTATGGGCTGAACAAAATGGGAACAAATGGTAACCTATTGATGTTGATGCATGTGTTGTGCGGGAACAACAAGGATTTATTTGTGAAACTAATACCATTAAGGCTCAAGACATTTGTCTTGACACTGAACAAAATGTTTGTCATTTTGAAATACACCCTGATGAAACCCCTGAGACTGTACTTATATATGTTGGAAATAGACGTATTTGTATGAGAACGCTTTGTGATTCTATATTTATAGACAACACCACTATAGAGACAAATAATCACTCAAACATCTGTATTTGTAATTTTACCAAAATTATAGGATGCGACTTTTAACTATTCAGCTTCTGTCACAACCTACCAATTGCTACAATCAAACTACACATCATATCAAGATTTACTGCCTACCCCCATTGGAATGAATCTTACATGGGTAAGAAAACTGTTACAACATGGTGACCTGAATCAATTACTAAAACAAAACCGGAACAATGGACAAAAATCCCTGATTACCATCCATCATGATGCAAAGGAAATACACCATATCCTACAAAGAGTGAAGAAAGATGGAGAACATCACTGGTGGGAAACCCTTTTTGGATGGGCTCCAACAGCAACTGGGACACTAAACCTGATGCTACAGCCCATCGTGGTTCTATTGCCTCTTGCCATACTATGTTTGTTATTGAACATTGTTCTATATATCAAAGTCTGGAAGATGACAAAACAAGTTATGCTATTACAAGAACCTCCCCATGTACATAATGTTGTCTAATCCCATTTGATGAAATAACATATATGCCTCTTTAATAGTTATAGAGGTTAACCTAACGTGAATTTTCACTCAAATTATAACTAAAATGCAGCATTGTCTACTTATAGGCACGGAGGCAAGAGGTGACCACACTACCACTCTGTGGAAGAGATAGATTGACTTCAGTCATGGAGTAGATTGCGGTGGTGGAAACCCCGTGGGCCACGCTGCGATGGCAGGACCAACCAACATTGTGTTCTTGTTGTGGCTGCAAGTGCAGTGAGTTGGGACAACCTGGTATTCTTGTCCTGGTTACAGTACAGTGAGTTAGGACAATTAGGCACTCCCTAACTGTACCTGAAACTCCCGTTGCCTGGAACCGTACATGAAACTCCCGCTGCCTGGATTGTGGCCCGCCCTGAAGGTGACTGAATTGCCTGACAAGAATTGTGGCCAGAATGGAAATATACTGACCAAAGTCAAACATCTCATGATCCTATAAACAGCAATGCTAAGTGACACCCTTTGAGTCCTCTGGGATTGCAGCAGGCTGTGACCCCGTATTCTCTCCCTGAGATGGGACGCCTCTCAGGATAGATTTCACGAGGATTTCAAAGTGTAGATTTCACGAGGACTTCCAAGATCGTCCGCTGATAGATGCTGACAAAGAAGAAGGGATCAAAGATCGTCTGCTGACAAATGCTGACGAAGGAGAATAGTGAGTAATTCACTACAATTAGGTTTCGCGAAGTTTCAGAGATCATTTGGTACCAATAATTTACTACAATCAGCAAAGGGAGAAAAATCTTGATCATAGGTTAACCTCTATACCTCTGCGTCTGTGTTTGTGCATGTGTGATTCGACTTAGGAAACTCTGTAGTGTTGATTATAGCAAATTTTATTAAATCGCTCTGATAATTGGCTGATGATCAAGCATTGTTAAAAATCATATGACCTAATCTTGTGATTCACCATAATAGTGCTAATATATCTCAAACTGCTGCTACCTCAAAGTTGTGTAGGATCCCTAATCACTCATTCCCCGGCAAACTGGTGTAGTAACTCAGTGGGGGTCTTCCTTACCCTTTGTATCCCTTCCATTAGGCATAAACCGTTGACCAAGTCTGGGACTAAGTCTGGATCCAGCCGCACCTAGACTCCTCTCTGAGAAGGAGTTTAGAAAGCAAGGGGGTCCACTCTGAACCTCGTGACTCAACGGGAGGGTCTCCCTTACCCTTTTGCCTCTCTGGTACCTGTGTAAATCATTCTAAATCGATTCTACCTCAATTTTCCTCTGTATGTTTCTTCCATGTAGTAAGTAACAGAGTGAACCTTGCCATCGAACTTTGTTAAGTCGCGCTTTTACAAATTCCTATTAAAATCACTTTTTGCTAATACCTTTGACAGTGATTCTTTAAGCGATCTAAACCTCTCATTTCCATGACACATGCACATAAAAAAATGTGACTGTCTCACAAAGAGGCACCACCTGAATAAGCCAGAGGGAGAGCATAAAGGGGAGCTGTTAGATAGGATGAGAGGAAGCTAAGCAGTTCTGAAGCAGTACTGGGCCTTTCTTTCGGACCCGTTTCATGCTCACTCAGAGCGTGGCTAGGATGTGCTTTCTCGAACACTGATTTATAGGTCTGGAGCCAGGACCAGCAATCAATCAACGAGGACTCAATCCTTGCAAGCAGTAAATAACTAAATAAAGATTGCTTATTTATTCTCAAGACTTAACCTGCCTCTGAGAGGTAACTCAAATTTCCAGAGAAAGGGGAAAGTGACTATACCAAGGTCAGGTCCTGAGAAAGTAAAAGCCTCCCTCCAGCTCAGTTTTGAACAAAGTCAAATCAACATTTTCATGTTTGGAAATCGTGCGTCACATTTACTCCTGCTCCGTTCTACCAGTCCAGGGTAGCACAGTGACACTTAAACATCCCGCACAAGCTTTGCCTACCACCACGGGCTGCATTATTTGAACTGTAAAGGAATATAGCTACCATCACAGAATCCCCTAGAGGAGATGCAGCCAGGCTTGCACACTACGGAGAAAAAAAGAAATAGATTAATATACATTCATGGCACATTTGCAAAGAGATTGCTGTGCTCATAGTGAGATTTGCACCTGTATAATTGTATCACTTTCAAATTAATCATAATCGTACTCTCAACCAATATATGAGCTACAGAGTAGGCCTCATCCTCGGACTCTCATAATCGGGATAAAAATAGCTGGCTCTGAATGCACCAAGATTTCTGCTGGTACGCAGGAGACAGTAAATCCCAGCTGACCCACTAAGCCCTGGTATTTTGTTTCTGCAAAGCCCTAGCATGGCACATATCTTTGCATAAGTAAGACCTGGTCTGTACGACAGCAGCACCGTAACATTCAGCAATACGTTCCCTTCGCAAAACACTACAAAAGTAGCACGTGCCTTACTTTTCCGAAGAAAACTTAAGCTCAAAGAGAGGTTAAGTGATTTGCCAGCAGATACATAGTGCCTCTGTCACACGACACAGGACCTGTAACTCTTGGCTTCCCCGACGTACACATTTAATTACTGGATATCTCTGCACAGGAACAGCGACCCACAAGTGCAGCGTAGCATCAGCCCGAAGCCTCCCTAGTGCCGTGCCTGCCCCTCCCCTGCCGTCTCCTCCAAATGGCTCCCAGCAAAAGGCGGATTCCTTAATCGCGTTATTAGCTGAATTATTAATTGATATGAAAACAGCATTTTACTGGGCATAAAAAGTCATTTGGAAATGAGATAAAATGTTCTCGGCGCTGCCTGCCTCCAAGCAGAGCTGGAGCGAGGGCTCTGACAGCTTGATTATTATGCACATTAGTGCAATCTGGTGAACTCCCAACACGGGGAGCGCAGAGTCCCCCAGTACTGTATCCATCAGGCCGCATCCCTCTCCTTTTCTCTTTCTTCCCCCCCGTCACTGCCTGCTTTGCATTTCTGTGGGAGACCTCAGGGGCAATTTTTTCTTTCTGATCAATCCCAGCTGTCATCACTGCAGAGCTGCTAATGATAGCGGCGGTGGGCAAATAGTATTTTCCCTTCAGCCCTACACAGGGAAAGACTGTCTTTGTGCCTCTTCCCCAAACCCTCCTGCACCCCAACAGGGAAGAGACTGTTTCCCAAGACACTCCTTACTGGAAAGGAGCTGCTTGCATTTCTCTGTCTCCGAGTCCTTTGTGTCCCACTGTGGAAACGGCGGTCTGTGTATATATACCTTCTTCTACAAAATGTTCCAGTATTTTACAACGGGGCGGGGGGGGCAGTGCACGTCTTGATGCCCTTTCAGCCTTTGTTCAAAACCCTGTCTTGAGACACAATACACTTTCACTCCAGACAGACCCCTTTTCCCCTGGTGCTGAGAGAGGACAGCTCTATGGATGCCCACCATGTCCCCCATCCCACTCCCTGGGCCTCCCCCCCTCTCCCACCCCCTTGTCATTCCCCCCAGGCTTCACAGAGCTGCGGCAGGAGCAGAGCTGCCTGGCAGATGGTATCAATTAATTTTGAACCTCCGTTAAAGAGGCAAAATGTGCGTCCTTGCGCAAGGCAGGTGATAAACCCCGGGCAGCCCCCTCCCCTACCTTTCTTGACCCCCTCCTTTGCAGTCACCCCACCAGTGGGAACCTACCCCCACTGACCCACACCTCTAACACGCAGCCAGAGAAGCCAGCGGACACCAGTGATCAACCCCGTCTCTTACATGCAAACCTTGTAATTTAGCAATAACTACTCAACCACCATTGACCTGCTAATTAATCCATGGATTTTTTGTTGTGCCTTTAATTGTTGGCCCTGATATCTGAGTCACTTTAGACTGCTCACTCTGCGCGAAGCCTAACCAACTAAATGCTACTTCAGCTCTGTAGTAATAAAACACTGAAATATATTGACTCCCTGCCAGCTCTCGCGCTCGCTCTCTGCCTCTCTGCTTGCCGGCTGAGTGCTGGCGTGTGAAGGGAATATAGAGAGGGGAAGGCATCGGCCATGAGAGATGAAGTTTGGGACACAGGTGAAAGAAAGCAAGAATCAGTCACTGGTGACAGGCCACCAAGGGCAGCCTCTGATCCCTGCTACAGCCTTGCTCTGACAAACTCAAACCCGCTGCTCCTCCATCCCAAAGTGGGCTTGATAGCTCTGAAAATTCACGGGCGTGCTGGATCTTGCCTCCTTTCTGCCTTCCACCCCTTAATGAGGAAATCTTTGTCCTCTTGACTATCACTGTCACACTCGCTATATATGTTTGAGATAAAAAGCCAGATGGTGTAGGCAAAAAATGAATCCGTGCAGTGGAGAGCCAGATCTATATTTTTCTGCTAGCGCTGTCAGAGGACCTCTGTGTAAACACGGATGAATCACCATGAATGCAGTTTTCTGAAGTGACTCGCACCTCTTGGTGCCTTGCACTGATGTTAAGTTTTGGGAGAGGGAAATAGCAGTTTGAAACCCTGACATGGCAGGAGCCGCAGATGCTCAGCCCGCTTGGACGTTGAGTGACTGTGAACCAGGCCCTCGCAATAGCTGTTTGATAACGTGGGTCACACTGATGATGGGGGTGGGACAGAGATGAAGGGACTAATGGGTGACAGTTCGGTGCTGAGAGCAGAGAAGTAGGAGGAGGTTGTTAACCCGGTCAAGAAAATTCTCCATTAAAAAGTATTCATTTTCATTTGGTTAAAATCAAAATGGAAGCCCTGTCAGCAGCAGCTGATATTTACCCTCCCACATGGAAATAAAGTGGAAAGCGATAAGCCCTTCCAATTACTGCCTTAGCTTGCTGCCATCGCTTTTGTTGCGGCTGATCGGCAGTCCCGAGCCGTTCCCGATGCCCACCTTGTGCTCTGCTGCCGAGAGGCACGCCGCACAACTGCCCTCCCTCCAGCTGAGCCCCAGGAGCAGGGGAAAAACCACAGGCAACAGGAATAAAAGGGTGGCTGGGGGACTGGTGAAGGTGATTCAACTCCACGGGCAAGCTCTCCGTGCCTTCCTCGTGTCGGTGCCTCACACGGGCGAACGGAGCGGTGGTGCCCTTGACGAGCGTGGGCTCAGCACAGCTGGCAAGACCAGCACGCTCCAAAAAGATGGGGATGCGCTGGCCCTGTCACAAAAACCTACCGTGCCCCTACGCCGACAGCGTAGTGACACCGTGACCACAGTTCGATAGCTCAAAAACTATTCTGCTAGCACACCTGAGATGCTGTAACTGGGGGGCAACGGCAGGACAGAGGCACTTATTGTCGGAGAAGGCGATTGGGAAAGCAGCCGTACGGTGGCCCTATACTTCCTGATCCTCACACCGCTGTTTCCATGTAAATAGCTAGTGTTCCCAAGCCCGCTGCGTCCCCCTGTCCTTTTCTGTTTGTCTCTGTAAACAGCAATGCCAGAGCATGTCCGGGCTACAAAGAGTGGCCAGAACAAGGCTTCCCAGCAACAACGGGTCACACTGGCAACTCCGAGGGGGTTTGGCAGCAGCATTTCTAAAAGTTTCCTTGAGGACTTCCTGGGATCTTATTGTCCTGATCTGCCCTCTCTTTTTTAATACTGCAAATAATGTTTCTGAAATGCAGGTCATTTGGGGTAATTTATGATCCCTTTCATTGCCAAGAGAGTCTATCGGCAGCGGACCTCCTGCTGGTCAACACTTGGGGACTTTTGAACAGAAAGGATTTTTCTGTGCTTCCCCCAAAACTGTCTAGAGGCAGCACAGTTGGCTGGGAGGAAGCTGAGAGTTGCTTGTTCGAGTGCCGGCACATACTGGGTTTGGAGATGCAAAATATCTCAGTGAAAGGACATCGTTTTGCTGAATAGCTTTGTCACTGAATTGCTTGATCAAAGATACCAAAATGAGTTGCCAAGCGCATGAGAAGAAATAGTTTTCCCTCAGTTATATCCTATCTAGTTCTTTTATAGAGCAATTATCACCGAGAGAACCATTTCCATTTTTACAAAAAAGACACACATTACAAATAGCTCAGCATTTTTGGGCAGGATGGACATTCAACAGACCTCACGTGCTTTAGTGGAGAATTGTAAACTGACTTCATTTTGGAAATGCACTGCTTTACAATGTTCTTCCCGCCACACGTATGGGTCCAGCCTAAGGGCTGGAAAATCAAGACCTCGGACTTCAAATCTACTTCAAGGGGGTGCTTTCACTCTGTGCTACTAGGCCTTTTTGCCTGCAATCTAGTGAACTGCCTTGTCCAAGATGGGCAAGGTACAGACCCTTGCACCTGATGGCTGCCTGAGAGCCTGATGCCAACCTTGGGCAGGACTGTAAGGATCACAGGGTGTCTGTAAGCCATTTTTTAATTAGCTAAACCCTTGAAAATTCTACAGGTGGCTTCCCCTCCCTATTCACAGGCACAGAGAAGTTGGGAGTTGCTATACTGCTACATCTCCCTGCATCCCCATGCCCAAAACAAGTCCTTAACACCAAGTGACTGTGATTTACGTAAAGAGCCTTCACACTCATGTTTTGCTGATTAAAGTGCTACTTTAGAGGTATAGACTTCAGTGGAGTACTTTAACTCCTGGTGGTAAAAGAATATCTTTGTTTAAATTAAACCTCAGCTCTTCCACACAAAGGAACCTGCACCTATGTTAGTTCTACTGCAAGAAAATCGCACTGAGAAACAGTTATGCCGTATCAAACCAGCTAAACAGTGGTGACCACGCCAAATTATTTTCAAGTGAATACCTTCCTGGAAAGGAGGGCTGTTTGCATGTGGGGTTTAAACTAGATCCAGCCCCTGCCAGCTTTCTGATATCTCTCTGGGGTTTGTCCCATGAAGATGCTGCCTCCACTACACTCTGGAAGAACATCTTCCCCTCATCACTTGACTGCCTTGCAGAGCCCAGTAGCCGCTTTGCATTTAGATCGGGTTTTCCTTGGAGAAACCTGAATGGATAAGAACTAGAGAGAAAGAGAGACAGTAAATTGGTTCAGAACTGAGGCACAATGCTCAGCCTGATGTGTGATCTCCTCTTCTACTCCAGCAAGATCAATTAAGGCTGTTAAGAGAAATCTCACTGCTTGGGACATACACAGGGAGTAACAGCGTGTAGGAAACAACCTCGTAAGGAGAGGCAACAGTCAGATGGGAGCTCAGAGAGCTTCTCCATCTGTGGTTGTTCCCCAGGAACTCTAACCAGGCATTTACAAGACCTCCATCAGCGACAGCTTATCTGGGCACCTTGCATCTGAATTTCTACCCTCCAGCCTTCCTAGGAGGCAAGGAAGAATGACTGTGCCCATTTGAAAGAGGGAAACAAGATTCAAAGACTTTCTCAAACTCAAACTTGCAGCCTTCAGCAGAGATGAGAATCAAACAGAGATTTTCCAAGTCTGACAGCCTAACTACCTTTTCCCATCCAGTTTCCTGTACCGGAAAGTAGAACAAAAAGTCGTGGTTTTTTGCTTTGCACTCTGTCTCACGTGATTGAGTCCCTACAGCCAACCCTAGAGAATGAGTTGG
Source organism: Aquila chrysaetos chrysaetos (assembly GCF_900496995.4). NCBI lineage: Eukaryota > Metazoa > Chordata > Aves > Accipitriformes > Accipitridae > Aquila > Aquila chrysaetos. Next base: position 4,882,590 of record NC_044010.1, on the reverse strand, counting down.
ACCCTTCCCTTTTTAGCCAGCCCCAGACAGCTGCCCTACCCCGTCCTCATACCTCACAAAACCATAAAGTTCACGTCATACTAGAACACCACAATAGCATGACAGCAGCACAGGAGTACTTCCCAAGCCTCAACCCCTCTGCCAGCCAGAGGGAGCTTTCAGCACAGCAGGGGGAATCCAACAAAGACAGCTTCAGTGGAAGGGGTGTGCCCAGTTTGAATTAAACCTCAGCTGCCACCTCTGTTCAAGCAGGTCCCACCTTGCCGACGCTGTATTGGCCCAGCAAGCTCAGGATTAGTTTTGAAACGCCTGCCTCCTAAAGCAGCAGCAAGCTGCCTGCAGCCTTTCCAGCTATTTGGCCATGCTCTTGCAGCACAGGGAAAAATTCATCTCAATTGAAAGATTGGGGTATAGGAAGTAGAGTGGCGTCTCCCAAGTGTCCTCCCCTCAACTCATTGTGGCAGGAGGAGGGGATCGTCCTGTTCAGAGAGAAACAGCCAGAATGACTGATTGCATCCATGCCACTGAAAGATGCTGATGAGAAAAACCCAGGCTCCTGCCTGTCATATTTTCAAAACCCCCAGACGCTGGCTCAGAGCCTTGCCTGTCGCTTTCCTTAAGCCTCTGTTGAGGAGGAAGAGTGTAGATCTCGGAGACAGCGTTTAGTGTCATAGACAGTTCGGCAAGAGACAATTTTTCACCCCGTTAAATCCCTCTGCAGAATATTATCTGCTGGTTTTCCCTCTTTTTTATGATTTTCTTATGATTATCTCCTGCTGTTTCTGTCCTCAGCAGCCAAATAAATAAATAGCAGTATAGCTGTCAGCAGCTTTAGCTGAGTAAGAAGGCCCTGCAGACAGCCTTGGTGGGCTACACCCCTCCTCGCCCTCAGCACCGCTGCCCTCCAGGCAGTATCAGGGTGCCGAGACCCTCGGGTCTAACGGCAAGAGGGGAGTGGGAAGGGGCTGAGAGCGCAGCCTCTTGCTTCTCTGCCCATCTTTTGCTCTGCAGGCAGGGACGTGTCACTGTCTCACCTGTAAAAGGTGATGATGATGATGATAACATTAACAGCAACTTGATGAGGGAGGAGGGCTGTGAATATTTAACCTCTTCACCTGTGCTTGGAGCATGTTTTTACCTTCATCCCACGGCACAAATGAAAAACTGTCAGAGAGGTGAAGGGAATTCTACGGGGTCGCAAGGCCAGTCTGTGGCAGAGCCAGGAATGAAACCCAGCCAATCTGATAGGAAGTCACTGGTGTCTTCCCCATAAAACAATTCTGCCCTTTAAAAGAAGAAATGCACTTCTTTCTCTTGTGTTATGTGTACCCTTTACCCCCTACCTTCCCTACTTTTTCCTTTCCTCTGCCTAGTTTATTCGTACAGCAGTCACACAGGTGTGCAGATCGCTTTACATACAAATGGAAAGACAAGATGCCTGCACAGGGGGACTTAAAGTCCGGCCACTGCATTCACTCACAGCTCCGGAATTCCTTCACAGACTCATTTTTCTACATTGCTTAGGGATTCTGGTCCCTTTGGGGCTATGTTTAATTCATATCCTACAACTCTCCGAGATCCTTTGCAGGTACTGATCCTGTCTTTTTCGTGAGCTCAGTGCTCAGATGTCAGGCTTTTTTCTTCCATATATAGTTTTCTACTCCTTCTTCCTACTCAGATAAAGCTCTTCCTCTACTCCAGCCTCCATCTTTGGTCTTGCTCTCTCATTGCCTTTTTCTCCTTCTCTGCTTTCAACATTATCTTCCTGAGCATTCTTCTCTTTTCCTTGACACAACCTGTTCTCTTTTATAACAAGCATCCTTATATCCTTCAAATACCCACCCCAGGCCCCATGTCTAGCTCTGCCCGTACCTCTACTCCTTCCCAACTTGTTTGTTAGGCAAGTGCTGGAGCTTATCAAATAGATGCCTTTCCAGGGGTACCTAAAATATTAATAACACAATGAACTTGTCACTGCATATATACCAAATTGACTCATTTTTAACACAACCATTAGAAGCTAAGTTCCAGGGCAGTGCGCTAGCAGTGCCAGCAGCTGCAACAAAGCAGGGTTGGCTAGTTTTTGACAGTGTGAGATATCTTAACCCAGCAGTTGCTTATTTGATTAGCATGACCACTTGTACATCCATTTTTAAAGAAAAAAAAAAAAACATTTACTTACTTCCTATTTCTCCCGCCCCATGTAACACACAGGTCAAAAACAGCAGAGGAAGGGGCTGTCCTGGTTTTGGCTGGGATAGAGATAATTTTCTTCTTAGTAGCTGGCCCAGTGTGTTTTGGATTTAGTGTGAGAATAATGTCAGTAACACACTGATGTTTTAGTCGTTGCTAAGTAGCATTTATCCAAAGTTAAGGACTTTTCAGTTTCCCATGCTCTGCCAGCAAGCAGGTGCACAGGAGGCTGGGAGGGAACATGGCCAGGACAGCTGACCCGAACTAGCCAAAGGGATATTCCATACCATAGGACGTTATGGTCAGTATAGAAACTGGGGGGAGTTAGCTGCAAGGGGCGGATCGCTGCTCAGGCATCGGTCAGTGGGTGGTGAACAATTGCATTGTGCATCACTTGTATTTTCTTGGGGTTTATTTCTCTCTGTTTTTTTTTGTTATATTCCTTTTCATTACTATTATTGTTACTATTATACTTTATTTTACTTTAGTTATTAAACTGTTCTTATCTTAACCCATGAGTTTTACTTCTTTTTCTCGATTCTGCTCCCCATCCCACTGGGAGGGGGAAGGAGTGAGCAAGCTGCTGCACGGTGCTTAGTTGCTGGCTGGGATTAAACCACAACAGGGCCAGAGACCCATGTCTAGGTATCTACCATGCCACAAACATGAAAATATCTCACGCTTAGAGCTCTTCTCTCAGTATCTTCCAGACTTCAAACTACAGTGCTGATAGGAACAAAAGCAAATCTATTTGCTTGAGGAAGGAGAAATTTCTTACCCTTTTTTATAAGGATGGTGTGATTTCAGTGAGCAAAGAAGTGTCAACCCACTCTCAGCTGTCACAGGAACTGGCTTTTATCTGAAAAAGCTTTGAGAACCCAAAGGTTTTGAAGACATGAAAACAGGAGCTTCATGCCTTATCCTGATTTCTGATTATGATCTCTTTCCTAGCACCAGAAAGTGCAAGGGTCAAGTCAGTTACTTTGCACCTATTTCCACAAATTTTTAGGAGCTCCATCGACTTGATGCAATCTTCTTCAACCATTGCCTTCCCTCTATTAGCTGTCACACCTACTCTCAAGGATTTTCTTGGGATTAGGTAAAAACTCAAGATGTGATCATCAGAATACTGAGACAAAGCTAGTCCTCATGAAATTGGAGATCACAACACTTTCACACTTTCTACACCCATTGAATAGGTCAGTGCAGCAACTTCACAGCTCCTGTAAGTTGTGCCCAGACGGCCTGAAACTCAAGATCCTACGAACTACTGGAATACAGACAGTCTACCGGGCTCGTGCAAGTACCGACAATCCTGAGCTTAGGTTTGAAAATAACAGCCGCTGCTGTTCCTGGCCCTACACACCTCAGCTCTGCTCCTCCTACGGCTGGGAGAGCAGGCACCGTCCCACCAGCAAGAGGCCAGTTCAAGTAAGTCCCATTCTCTTTTCCAAAACCTGGAGTAAAAGTCAAGCAGGGAGAAAGACAGAAAGCAAACAGGCCAGGGAGGCTGAGCTCCCTCTCCTTGCAGAGAACTGCTGGCTGCTGCTTCCTCTCCCCTTCCTAAAAACTATTCTCTTTAACTGAGGAGAGAGCATGAGCCCCAACAGCATCCCGCACTGCTTCCCCATGCCGCAGGCAGAGAGGCAAGGGCAGCCAAGTGGAGAGCTCTCTCCTCGGGCTGTAACAAGCAGGCGCTTCTGGAGCCACAGAGAAGCAAAAGTATTTTTGGCAGGGATTAAATCAAGAATACTTAGGGAACGGTCTGTCTAGCCAGAGAAAACGCAACCATGATGGGTAGCTCAGCGTGCCATGCCTTCCTCCCCACTGCCCCCCAAGGACCATCACAACAAAATTATTACTTCCATCTCAGTACCTAGGTCTGAGCAAACATGTCCTAGGATCAAAACCGCAAGGCATATCACCTCGTGGGAGCTCTGCAGCTTTCCCTCAGCCCTTCCTATGCTTTACAGCCTGGACTTGATACTACTTCATGCTGACCTCTTTGAGGCATACCCCTCCTTCCCACCAAAAAACCATTGTATCTTGGGTGAGCAAAGCGATATGAAAAAGGAACAAGGCAGGAACACCGCTGCAGGCACAGATATAGACTGGGAAGAAGGGGGTGCCAAGTTTGCCAGACACCATCAATGAGTTGAGGAAGCCCCGGTGGCTACATCAAGGGCAGCCTCAAAGCTCGCCCTTGTTGCTCCAAACTACAGCGGGCCCTTGGCTGGGAAGAAGGAGGCTGAGGACCCAAATTTCAGAGCCTGTTGCAGGAGATCAGTTGGTCTAAACCCCTACGATTCCCCAGGCCTGGGTCACAGGATGGCAGGGGCCCCACAGAGAGGTCAGGCCGGGCCACGAGGGCACCCGGGCATCAAACGTGGCTAGGTGGGCAACCCAGCGCCAGGGAAAGCAAGAGGGCAGCAGCCATCGGCTCTTAAAATACTGCGAGGGCCCTGCCTGCTGGCAGGCAGAGCCAGCGCTGCAGGGCAGCAAGCCGCCGGGAAGCGCGGGTAAAGCCCAGCCACGGGTTCTGCCATGCGAGCATCGGTGCCACGGGCAATAGAGCATGGCGAGAGCTCCACGAGCAGCAGCCGGCGCCGAACTAACAGCCCGCCTGCTGGCACAAAGCTGGGGAGAGCTGGGCAGGAGCCCGGGAAGCAGAGAGGAACCGTGCTCCTGGGTGAGCCGGGTGAGTGGGGGAGAAAGGCAGCTGCTTCATGCAACCTCTGCTTCCCAGGCCTTTAATGCTCAGCAGTCCTTTGCCCACCCATGGGAGCTGGCACTCCAGCAGCAGGATTTCCCCAGGCAGAAGATAGAGGACAGTGGGATAAAGCAGCGAGAGCACGCTGTTTGCGCTGAGCGTTGGTACGAGTACAGATCTGCTGGGGCACCGGGCAATTTGATAAAGGAAATAGAGAATACACGGTGGGACCAAGAAGCTGTTGTGCCTGGTCCCGTGTGAAGTAAGAGCAAAACTACAGTCCCTGCTGCAGTTATTATACAAGATATAAGGCAAGGGGCAGTCAGTGAACCCCAGGGAAGAAAGAAAGGAAAGGAATTATTAGGCTAGAGCAAAGCTGCTGACACTGTGGAGTAGTAGCAAAACCACCAGTCCCTTTTCTGCAGCGATCATTAGGCTTGCATATCATGTTCACATGTTGCTAGTTTTCCTGATCCATGCTTCCCAATTAACCAAGAAACCCAGTTTGGGAAGCTTTTACACACATCCGTGTTTCTTCTTACCCTGCTTCTGCCACGGAGTAGTTCAGGAATGGGTTTTACCCCTGTGCCCTCCAAGAAGCTTTCACACTGAAGGAGTATCGCTGAGCACCTCTCGCTATAGAAAAAACAGTGTTGAACCACTGATGAAGAGCTTGACTGTGCCTTGTTCACATAATACCTTAACTGGCATCAGCGAAAGCGTTGCAGGAGTGCAGTGAGCAGCCTCCGTCCTTACATGTAGAAATACAACTGCCACATTCGTGAAGCTACGGCTAGAGGGGAATTGAGCTGTTCCCTTCCACTGCACTGTCGAATGTAATTTACTCCCTGGCATTGTGTGATCAAGCAAAGGACGGGCAATAACATACACAGCAGCTTATCCCAGAGAATGGCAACTTCACCTCTTCGGCTTTTAACTGAACCTGACTGCAACTTGAGACATGTATTCGTACCTCTGCTGCAGTGTTCCCATCCCCACCACGAGTGCTGTGGAAGCAGAGAAGGCAGCAAGGGTCTCTGGTACAAACTGGGGAAATCAGCATGCCAGTAAAGGCAAAATCCCAAGGCTTTCCCCTGGAGGAGTAAAAGCTGTTTAGAGCAGCGTGTAAATTCACGGCAAGAAGCAATAAAGGTGAGTTTTATACATTCCCATTATTGCTTGTACGTCTTTGCAATAATGTTTATTGACATGTTTGAACGGAGCACAAGCTGCAGTTCGGTTCAACTGCCTGTGAAAATGGGACATTTGTCAAGAAACAAACCTTACAGATCTTAGCAGCTCCTCTTTTCCCAGGTATTAGTTGGGAAATACTGGAAAGAGTATGGAGCACCAGGGAAAAGGCATCCACTGAGATGCCCAGGGTGCCTTGGCCAGCAATCCCTGAGGTGCAGAGAGGGAGGGGGAAAGCTCAGCAGGTTAATGGGGAGCGTCTTACTTTGCATTGACACTCATGCACAGCCTAAAAGTATGTGTGCACATCAATTACAGAATCCCTATGAGGCACAATAAAATTAACCTTGCATGGCCACGGAGATATACTACAAACGTGTCTCGTCGAAGGCGCTTGGCATGGCTTTAGCCAAAGTACCCTATAAGAACTTGGCCATAACTTCCCTTGACACGCAGAAATGCCCTTGCTCCTCCTTTCCACCAGGCCCTATTCCGTGAGGTGAGGAGCCTCTTCTAACTCCTCTGAATTTTAAAGATCCCTGAAGACATGCAGCACATTTTAAATTCATTAAATGCAAAAGACATTCTTCTTCAGGAGTTACGTTGGAACTGCATGCCCCAGATTTCCACAAGGCTTGAACTAGGCTCTTAGTTCAGTCCGCTACAGACACAGAAACGACACCAAGTCATGCCACGCCAAAACTTTTGGATTTGAATCCCTGTGCTGAGCTTTAAACAGCCGACGGTTCCAAACCTATCGCACTCTGTGGTTCTTCAGCTTCAGGCATGCTTCACCCCTCATCACCCTTTTTACACTAGGAACTCATGGTATGGGGCTACCTCTGCCTCCATAAAAAGCAAGGCTACCACACAGTTCATGCATTTCAGTCCCTGTTCTGTAGCCAACGCTCTCCCGCCCTGTCCCAGCACCAGCTCTGCCAGTACCACTCGTTCCCAAGTGGCAATTATTCCAGTCATATGTCCTCTCCACACGTGGCACTCGTTACCGGACAAACTAGACCTAGCCTTGTGGACCCCTCCCTCCCCAGCATCCTGCAATGTCACTTTTCATTAAGCTTCATAAACCTTTCAAGTGACAATTCTCTCTGCATTCATTGCTGCACCAGCCCAGGGAATAGGAATGGCCTCTGGTTAACATCACATCACTGCTGTGGCTTTGTTTTTGTGCATGTTGATCAGAAATTACCTGGCTTAGAGAAAGTAATTTAGTGATAAATGATTGCCCGTTCAGAGGTAGCTAGTTTCAGCCATAGCTGCCAGGTATTAATCTATTTGTCAATCCTTTCAGATCTTCTGTGGTGATGAGCAGGGGTACAGCTAAGGCGTCAGAGCAGCTCCCAACTCTGGAAAGTGAAGCCCCCTCTTCGGAGGGCAGAGAAGAGGGCAAAGAGCTTACCCCACACCTTTACAGCTGCATTTGCAAGGTGCTCTCAAAGCAAGGAGGACCAACTGGGAGGGATTAGTGAGGGCCAGGGTTCCAGCTTTGACCTTCAAAGGGGCTTTTGAACAGAGCTCAAAAGCAGGAAGAGCAGAGATTTAAGTCTCAAAAGTACCTGGGAGTGTCTGGATGAAACATTGAGTGGGAACATGCCAAAATTTTTCACTGTTACCAGCTCTCCCCGAGCTTTCAACAGGAGCATTCCCACAATAAAATTTTTGGACATAAAGGGACAAAAAATTAAGTGAATAGCTAGACTCCTCAGTTAGGATATGCAGCTCTTAAGATCCAATTCCTATTCTGCAACAGGAGTTTGAAACTCAGGCCTCCCACCTTTTCTGAGCACTGCCACCTCTCTTTGGTGCAATAACTAACTACTTACAAAAAGTAAGTAGTTTTTTTATGCCCACCAATGATTCTCCTAAAGAGACAGAAACACAGAAAAACAACAGCTTTCCAACACCAGGACGAACAATGTAATCCACCGTTTGTTTTGGCCATGGCATAAAATCAGAGTAATTCATCCAAGCCTGCTTGTTCGCAGAACGCACGAGGTTTAAGTAAGGATTGGCACACACAGCTCACAGGACAAGTTGCACCTCTCCAGCTAAGACAGGAGCTCCCAGAAACCTTCAGGATGAGTGTGAACTCTACGGGCAAATACTTCTGAAATTCTACGGCGCATCATTTCATACGTGGAGACAACTTTCATGTTTGTGGTTCCCAGACATGGAAAGGTCACAACATACACCAAAATTTGAAATTTACAGCCTATTTTCATGATGCCAGCCAGAACTCAAACTCTGGAAACAATTCCTCAGTCTTGTTCTGGATTTAGTGTATTGCTATAGGACATTAGAAAAACTGGCTTTAAATCATTGCCCTATGGAGCAGTTTGAAGAGCAGACAGATATCCAAACCATTACCAGCGTCCTGACAACGAACCGCACTCACACAGTGGCCTTGGTGCAAGCTCCGCTTTAAAAAAATCAGAATAATTTGATGGTGCTTCCTGGGTTCCTGGAGAAAAATACTTCTTTTTTGTGACAGGAAAATTCTTGTCTCACTTTGGCTGGGGCAAAAGGTCTGCACCTTCCCCTTCCCTCCACTCCCTACTGGGCTGCAGTACTGTTTTCTTGAGCTGTTCAAGTTCGGAGGCTCCAGCAGCGAGCCAGCGACAGATCGTGAACTGCCTTACCAAGCCCTGCAGGTAACAGGGCAGCACGCGTTTTTTGTCTCGAAAGCAGACGTGCGAGGCAGCTGCGACCCTTCCACCAAACCTCTCCTCCATCCGCCTACCCCGCTCCCCTTCATGCCCCACTTGCTCTTTCTCTTCCTCTCCCGTAAGCCAAGGAGAGCCGATATTTGGAAGCAATGCTCTCCCTCTCCAACTCGGCCCCCGACTACCCTCCTTCCTTGGGACCGTGCCTCAGGCAGAGCCGCGACGGCCGCTGGATGCAGCGCTGCCCCGTCACTTGCAGCTGGGACTAATTCCCCCTCCGCTCAAACGAGGGAGGAGAGGTGACGAGGAGGGAGCATCCCCACCGCCTCCGGACCTCGGCCGCGGCACCCCGCCACGGGCATCCTGCGGGCGGCCGGCCGGGACTTGTGCAGGTGCGATGGCGTCGGCAGGAGCTCTAGGCAGATTCCCACGCCTCGGGAGCGTCGCCGAGAGAGCCGTTCCCCCCGCCTTCGAGCCGGCAGGTTTACAAGCCTCTAATTCCCAGCTACAAGCGCCGCTCCCCGTGCCAAGGAAGCAGCGGCGCGTGCTGTCATTCACGCGGCTGGAAGGCCGCTCCTGCCAGCGTTTGCGGCTATCGTACCAGCTGCTCGGGGCTGGGAGCAGATGGCGGGATGGCACACCTGACAGGGAGCAGACCTTCCAAGGACGAAGGGGGAGGAAGAGTTTGCACGCAGCGTGGCCGGCCCCGATCCCCAGCCGTGCAAAGACAGAGCAAACGTACCCGCTCCTCCCTCTCTTCCACCCCCCCCCCAAGTCGCAAGACGACATTTTCGCACTAGGGTAATCCTGGACAGGTGTCGTCGATACCTCTAAATTTGTACGCTTCTCCTGCCTCAGCCGAAATGCCCTTTATTTGAGCTAATTACCAAGCACATTGAACTAATTATCAAGCAAAATCCCAGCTCAGCCCTTCCCGCGAGGATGTAAGAGCATTTTCTTCGGGAGGGCTCAGCTACTTTAAGCCCGCTCCACCCCCCAGAAACAGTAGTGCTGGAAAAGGTGAGAGCTCTGGCCAAGGGCGAGTATATTTCTTCTCCAGCCTTAGTCCATCCCGAAAAGAGATGATGACAGAGCACGAGCTACGGTAGTAATCCCAGTTCCAGCTCCTCATCTTCCCATCTCTCCCAGATGAAGTTACCGAAAAGAACCGATACAGGAGAACATCACAGAGCGCAAGAGATATAAAACAGTGATTACGTCGCATACAATCCATCCTGAAGAACTGATATGTGAGCGCACATACATTTAAATATTTGAAAAGCATCTTTTACAATGAATATCAAAATGACTTACAATCCAAGTCAGAGAAAAATGCCCTTACTTCTCCCTATCTCCCTTTTCTCATTACAGAGATAAATCCCGGGTGCGTCTCTCAGCTGCAGAGGGAGACTGAAGAATATATATATAAAAAAACATATATATGTGTGTGTGTGTGTGTATGTATAAAATATACAACAGTAATAATCTCAACAATTTTAAGAGAAGCTTGCTGCAGAATACAGCCAGTCTGGGAGATGAGAAACTCTGGGTAAGAGCCGAAGCCTCCCTCTTCCCATCTGCAAAGTGGGTGGGAAAAGATGCCAGGTAGCAAATGCATGGGCTTGCACCGTGTACCAGAAAGTGAGAGGAAGGCAGGAGGAAGGAGCGGGAAGGATGGTCGCACGCGTGCAGCAATAGCGTTTGCAGTCCAGCAACCGAGGACAGTCAGCATTGTCAACACCAAGCATGCAAGCAACAGAAGTACAGGTGCTTCGGCCATCCCAAGATTTTAAATCATGTCAATTATAGAGCGGCCCCCTTTTCATTGCATTCCTGTTTTATAATGAAAACTGAAATGAACCGTGACTTCAGAAGCTCAGTCTTGTTTGGGTTTTTTGTTTGTTTCTTTCCTGTCAACCCCCCCTCCAGCTACCGTGGAACTCAATCAGGAGCCTTGGCAGCGCTGCTGCCGCTGCAACCGTGCTGCTCCGCACGTCGCAGGGGATGCTCTGACTCAGGGGGAGCAATTCACACTCACATATGCTGAGATGGAGAGATGTTGCTCTTTTAATTAGAGGGCTTCACCTCTATTCCCAACCCTGGTCACACCTGAAAGCATATGCAATAGCACAACTATGTCTCAATGTACTTTTCTCTCTCTTCTCTGTGATTCCTATTGAATTCATGGGCAGTTTATTTGAACACAGTTTGTGCCTGAACCTCTCAACTTCTAAGTGCTTTTCTCTATGTAAATACATATACATTTGTAGGTTTTGAACTGTGTGCCTTCACTGTGGAGATGGGAGCATTACTGTATGCGTACCCCTGTGACAGCCTCCTGGTACAATGCAATGGCCTGCAAAGGTGTTCACTGGAGCAGTGCACGGTGTCCTACCTATGCAAGGCTGAAGAATTCTGTCTGTACTCCAATAAACATTCCCAATCCTGAATCACGCAAACATCATTCATCAGTTTTCTAGCAAATAGAAAGGATTTTTAAACAATAAGAAAAGTTCATTTTCCCCCTTCTTTTTGTCATTATATGAGCCTCAAGGGTGGATGCAAGCCATATTTTCAAGTCTTGCTCTGCCACCAAAACCACAAAAGGTTGAGAACAATTTACTTTCAGAAGCAGAGGCATCTGGTAAAGCACAAATTATTGAGACACATGACAAAAAATTCCAGAATTGGTAGCGCTGTGATTGCCTTCACTGTAGAAACTAGGAAAAAGATACAGATCTGTGAATTGGCTTCTACGAAGTGTCACAACAAATAAGGTGGACAGTGAAAAACACAGCATAAGTCTCCTGACCCACAAACATGCTTTTCCAAACAAACCAGGCTGTCACCACAGTGTGTGCTCTCAGGACCCTGTGCACCCAAATGAACAGTTCTCTGTTGTATTTTTAACTATACATGCACTGGCTGCCAGGATTTTATAGTTGTGCTTGCCACACAGGAAGAGCACAGTCTTCTCCCATGGATGTGTGGCTATATTTACACAGCTGTACATACTTTTCCATACATGTATCCAGTGATAAGGCGCAGTGTTTGTGCAGTTACAAGCACATGCCAAAGCTCCAACATGTGCAGGATGCCAGAGTCCAGTATATGTGCCCTGGATAACTAATCAGAGCCCTTTGCCCTGGCTGTGTCTCTTACTGTTTGAGCTTTGTAAAGTCTGACGGACGCACGCATTTCTCCTCAGCTTTGACTCCTGAGTATAGCAGCGTTTGCATGGACCTAGGTGTTGAACAAATGATCAGCCAGCTGAAATGTTACTTTAAATGCAAGTTTGTGTATTGGCTCTGGGAACAAGCCTGAGAGATGCAGTTGAAACGAACACAGTCACTCTGAGTACAGGATCTGCATAAATCACTGTCCAGTATATTCATTCCTATTGACAGATTAATTCCTTTCTCAGGTTTTGCTTAAAAGTGTACCACTGAATACTAATAGCAGTCCCCCGAGCTGCGGTAATGTCACTCAAGGCAGGGTGAAAGATGCCAGAGGGAATGATCTACGGCCTTCTTGATAGGGGAAGCTCCCAGCTGCTCCGGCTCCCCAAGCTGGCAGCAGTGGGTGGAAGGAGCCACCTCCTCACCTTGCAAGTCGATGGGATTACCCGAGTCTCCAATGCTGGCGGGAGGCAGCACTGGAAGAAACAATGCAGAGACACTAGGCCTGGAAGAAAACCTCTCAAAGTCTGCCAGAGTAAAGTTGGAAATAGCAAGGCCAATCCTTATCTCCCCATAAAACTAGCTGCGTATGCAACACAGCAAGGGCACTGGTCTGAGAGGCAGGGCAGGCAGCAGAGCAGGGAATCTCTGTAACGTTTCCAAGCCCCAGCTGATTCCTTGGGTGCATTTTATTCTCTGCACCTGAAAAAAATGAATGCAAAGATATTTTCACTTAATCAGGTCTCCCAGCCAAGGTGTCAGGCACAGAGAAATCGCTTGTCACTCCAATGCTTCCCAGCATGTGCTCGCTGCACCAAGGAATGGAGGGCAAAGGGATTACAGAATTAAGTGATACCGGTACAGCAGCCGGAGAGTGGCCAAGATTTACCTGTCACTCGGAAGAAAACTCCATTTCATTTTGTGATTTACTAAGAGCGAAACTTAAAGTGGTGGGGCCTGGCCAAGTCCTGGGATCTATAAGCAGGCGACGTCAAACCGTCAGCCCATGACAGCCCGCACCAGGCAACTTAACCTTTCTGTGGGCAAGGCAAGAGCAGCTGCGCAGTAATCCCTTGGTTCAGGCTTAGGTGCAGGCTCCCGGACTCCTATCAGACTTCATCACTGCCTGTCAGTTACCTGGAGGACCAGACAGTGTTTTCTGGGAGTCAGGATAATGGCATTAGCCCTGCAGGTCTGGAAAGGTGGCTTCCCATTTCCATGGCATTTGCGTAATACCAGCAAGTCTGAAGGGAAATGGCTGTTTAAGCTGTAAGGCGCCCACTTGATTTTTGTTGACACCATGAGGACCGGCCTGGCAAGGTCCCACACAGATCAGGATAAAGTGTGAGAGCAGAGAAAAAGGCTCAGCACAGTGCCTCTACCCCACTTCTACCTTTCAAGCAGGCTGCTTGCACCAGGCTGTCTCCAGCAGCAGAACCGGCAGGACTGTGGGGAGTCCATAGCGCTGTGTCTGCCTCTGCTGATGACAAACGACCCTTAAGGCAAAATCTGTTCCTGCCCACACACTTTGTTTAGTGAAAGCGCTCTTTTTTTCTTTCCCCCAAAAAAAGTCATGGCCTCCATCGCCCCTCACTCTCTTCTCCACTTGCTCATGTAGAGATATGACTAAGAGCCCTTAGGACAAAGCCCTCAAAAATAACAGCTTGCTCTTCTGTTTTTAGTGCACTCCTCTGCCCTATTTCACCCCATCAGACTTCCCATCGTCCCCTAAGATCCCACCCACCTCCTTTTGTGTCCTTCTCTTCCTCCTCCAAACCATCCTCCCCAGCTGTACGCTGCCTGGGATAGTCTAGTCAGAATGAATTCCCATTACACCTTCTTTGCAAACGATCGCAGCCCCTTTGTTACAGTTTGAATCAGATTTCTCCCCACATTTTGAGTCATGGTGCCTCCCCAGGCACTCCCTGTACCACCAGAACTGAGAGCGCAGAAGGGCAGGTGATGAGCTCCTGCCAAAAGGCACAAAGCAGCAACTTCACAGGTATTGAGGAGAGCACCTGGGTGAAAATCGGGAGTTTGCAGATGGCTGGCTGTTTTTCTCTAGCTGGCTGAACCAAACACCAGTGCTGGACGTCTCTCAACTTGGAGAAAAATATAGTTCACTTGGAGTCTATTTCAGGTTGTAAAAAGTGTAAATAGAGCACTTTTTAAAAAGCCAGGTGTATGTGAAGGCAGATTAATCCCCAAGTGTCATGAATCAATGCAACACAGTTTCATACTGCAACGATATCCATTCATCGGCTCTTTATCTGTCAGCCAGCTTTGTTCCTATTGATTGTGTCCCATCAAAAACTCAACGGCACCTTAATGCCAGCGAGGGCCTTTCCCCTGCCTTGTTTCAGTGGCCAAGAGCACACTGCCTTCCAGCTTGGTGCAACAGTCCCAGCCTTGCACAGCTCAGAGTCCTCAAGCTTCTGCTTGTTGTCCGTATTATAAATGGACCCAATGGCGACACAAACACTGTTTTGGTCCACACAGGTGCTGGCTAGCTCTTGGCTAGAAAGATGACAGCACACATGATGCTGGAATTAATAAGCAATACCTCTGCTAAAGGGTTATCTGCCTCCTCCTGCTCTGCTAAAGGAACACGTGCTGATTACGCTCATGTCCTAGACAGCGTCACCCTTACCATGCAAGCTGCATCTTGCTCCTCGTTACAAGCTTATATGCTGAGCAGCACCCTGCTTGCAGAGGAGCCATAGGCCATAAATACCCCGTGGAATGTACGTGTTCTGCTACTAAGCAAAGATTTTCCAGGTCGTTTTGATGCTCTGCTATCTCCCCATCTTTTCTCATTCCTCCCCTCCATGCTAGCCTCTATCCTTTCTTCTATTTAGACTAAGTCCTTGAAAACCTTGAAATCCATCAATGCACAATTACCTTTGTTCTCCTGCTTCTTCAGTTTCTTCCACTGGCCTTTTTTCTTCTCTTCCTCACTCCTTTCACTTGCATCTCTGCCTGTGCTCACTCCATCCATTTCGCCCCCCAATACCTCTCTCCCATGCCTTTCTCTGCTTCCAAGCTCTTCTATCAGTCTTTTTTACTATTCCATTTCTCTAATCTACCCCGAATTGTCTCGTCGTGCCATTTTTAAGCAAAATTAAGACTGCCCATGAATGTAAGTGAAAGGTACCTCCCTGGATATTTTTAAATCTTGCAAAACAAGCCCCAAGGCTCAGTCAAAGCCTATTTGCCTAGAAATAGCTACACAAAAAGGCTTGCGCCAGCTACAGACACAGTTAGTTCTTCACACAGACACCAGGAGGTACCTGTCTGTTCTATTTTATCTCCAACCAGTGGCACTGAAATACCATTGAGATTCTGTTCCTTGTCCTTCCTTGGGTCAGTGCTAGGCAGAGCTGAAGGGTAACACAGATTAACTGGTTTACAGCACTTCTGATTTGGCCAGTACCGGGCTTCTCTATGTACACCCACTGCTCTGATACACCTAACAACACTTAATTTATCTTATTTACACTGCAGGTAAACTTCTGAGACCTCTCATTTTAGATATAGATTTGTAACATTGCTTTTCCAGAAGCAAGACAAGGCCACAGTGCTTGGGGGGGTGATGGTACGGCCAATCACCCTATTTGGGTGCAAAGTTGTTCAATCAAGCATGCCTGGATTTGACATTTTTGCCTCAACCTTCTCCTGCAATCAGCTGGAAAATCAAGGGCTAAGCCTGGCTCCTTAAAAGAAAAAAGATGGCCAAATGTGGCATGTATCTTGAAAAATGGGAGGACCAGGGGAGTATAAAGCAGAGAGCTTAGATTTGGTTCTCGGGAATCGACTGGGACAAATAACCAGACTACTTTTAGGCACCTGCAAGATAACAAGGAGATGAGTAACAGGCAACATGCACTTATCAAGAAAAATCATGTCAAACCAATCTAATTTTCTTCAGTGGAACGGTAACAGGTCTTGTGGACAGCAGAGAAACAGTTCAGTCATACATCTTGACCTTAGTAAGCTTTCTGACACCCTTTATCCTGACATGCCTACAGGCAAGCTTGGAAAACATGGTCTAGATGAACACAGTATACAACAGCTACACAACCTGTTGGAAAACAGTAGTCAGAAAGTAGTTACCAATGATTCACTGTCAAAATGCAAGGATACACCAGCGGGGTTTCTGCAGGGATCTGTTTGCAGTCTGGTGATATTCAATATTTTCATTAATGACCAGGATAAAGTCTGTTTATTGAATTTGCAGATGACAGCAAGCTGAGCAGGAGTGCACACGGAAGACAGGTATGGAATTAAAAATTATCATAGTTACAACATGAACTGATAAAAAGTAGAATAAAACACTATACGGGTGTGTGGATGTATTGCACTTTGGTAGGAGTAACAGCCTGCACTGATACAGGATGAACAAGCAGGCAGTTAGCAGACTGCCAGAAAAGGGGGTTACAGTGGAAAAGACAATGGTAGATCAAAAGCTCAACGTGAATCACCACTGCCTTGCTAGCAAGAAAAAAGCAAATACTATATAAGTGTACAAGGGTGCAATCTGCAAAACACAGAAACTAATCTGCTTTAGCTAACGCTGGTGGGAGTCAGCCAGAGTACTGTGTCCACCTTGGGAGAATGAACCCCAGGGGAGGTGTGGCCCCACTGGAGAGAGACCTGAGGAAGGCAATGATAATAATCAAAGTTGAGAAAGAACCATTTCTAAGGGAGATTGAATGCTCTGGGGCTGTTTGCTTTAGAGAAGACAAACAAAAAGAGGAGGCATTAAAACAGTTTTCAGAAACTTTAAAGCTTTTGGGGGGGGGGGAAATATGAGAACAGTTTGTTCTGCATACTGATGGTGAGTACAACAAGGAAAATGGGGATTGCAAAAAGGGAGATGAAGGTTAGAAGTCACCTCTGGGATCTAGTGGTAAGGACATTTAAGCACCTGAAAAGATTGCCTCTGGTTGCAGAGACTCCACGGTTGGAAAGTGTTTTAGAGTCGGCTAGATAAACATGCCAGGAAACACCTGAGTATAGCTGATCTGGTCTTTCGGCAGCAGGATGAATGAGATTCCCCTCACCAGGTTACTTCTAGCCATCTCGTCGTGAAAAGTCTCTCTCCCAAAACACTAATCCACGTACAGTCCTTTCCTCACAGGCATTGCTTGCAGACATATGAGTTACAGAAAGTAAACTGGACTGCTGGTGCATCTGCTGCCATGCCATGTAGTGCTGCCAGTGCTTTGTATGGTGACAGTGACCACCCCATAGTGTTTCTTTCTAACTGTGCAGTGGCACGGGTTAAAACTTTTATTTTGGTCTGATTAAACAGACCAGTTTATGATGCAGCCCGTAAGGGATTTACTTTTTGGCAACACAACAGGGATGACCCCACCAATGTAAGAGGCTAAGGTAGCAGACCCCAAAATAGGGGTCTTGACTCCAACAAAAAAGTCTGAAATCTTGGAGGAAAGATCACTGCCCCTGAAAATGGGGCATCAAGAAGAAAAGTTTGGAAACTGCTGAGCTAAGGGCTTTTTCTCCAAGAATCTGACAACTTTCCTTCTGAATTGAAAGCTGTTTTGCGACGCAAATCCTATATCGAGGTAGTGGCCTTTGTAACTCTATATTCCTCTACAGCATAAGGAGCAGCAGGACAAACACAAGCTCCTGTAGCAGTGACCTGGGTTATCAGGCACGTCTGTGATTACAGCTGCTCAGAAAATAGAATTTTGTCCATGGGGAAACCATGCTGTCCAACACTTTCCAAGCAAAAGCACTTTGACTACATTCCCATCCTCCTCTTTGCTGGTGAGTGGTTACAACAGCCTCTACTGACCGGGGACCAATTCCAGGGGCCAGTCCAGGCACCAGTCCCTAGATATTTCCTTAGTGCACGTCCCATGCTTAGTTGTGTAGGATCTAGGCAGTCTGGACTCTGAAGGTAAATCACAGGATGAGAGCAGAACGCCAAAGCATTTTTCACGACCTTTCTAATGAAGATATTCAGGTCTCAAAATGTTACTAGCTGTAAGGACACTCGTGCCTTTTCTTTTCTAACAGTTCTGTGGTGGGAATATGAATGACTCTGCACCACCGCATAAAAGGTATAAATACCAAGGGAAGAGAAGAATGGCTTGGGTCAGTCCAAACGCATCTAATTAAGGAAGAAATGACACCAAGAAAAACTAAGCAAAGGCTTGGGGTGAAGGACTACTTAGCTTAGAGTGTGACACCCCATATATAATTCTCACCAAGAAAATGCAAGATGCCTCATCTCGCATGCCTTTGCATTGACATGCAAAACAACTGCAAGATTAGATCCCTGCTAACACGCTTGCTTGTACATATGCATGCCTCCTAGTGAAAAGAGCTACTGATTTGTGAGGCCACTTCCCTGTGATTTTCTGAACTCCTCTTGTGGAGTCTCCAGATGGTGTCCTTACCGAAATGGAGGCTCAGTGCTCCCCTGGACGCTCACATGGTTAAGCACTTAGCCATTGCCACAATGAGAAACACCTTTTACAATTCAATTTGATCTTTCTCAAGGATTACTAGAAGCACCTACTCTCGCTATAGTGAAATGTTAGGCTGCAATAAATGATTTCACCGTAAGAGGTTTTAACTGTCATAGGCATCAAAATGGCTTTGCAATGGTTATGAGTAGATTTAACTCAGAAGTTTGACAGTACCATGTGCTCAACAGCACACTGAACGATTCAGTAATGATAGCGTACATATCTCCCCAGGGGACCCCAGTGTGAAGACGCACAGACACTTAGAGCTCACAGCCCCATCCCCAGAAACAACGAGGCATCTCGCTTCCTTAGCTGCGTTTGGGCAGGGAACCAGATTTTCTTTCAAATCACATTGTTAGCATCAGTGAGCAAAGGCACCGGGGATGATCATGCCTCACTTCTGCAGGTATGTAACAAG
Organism: Aquila chrysaetos chrysaetos; assembly: GCF_900496995.4. NCBI lineage: Eukaryota > Metazoa > Chordata > Aves > Accipitriformes > Accipitridae > Aquila > Aquila chrysaetos. Next base: position 4,863,718 of record NC_044010.1, on the reverse strand, counting down.
TCTCCCCCCATTCGTTCACCTGATGTTGCATTAACTATCTGCAAGGGGATTTCTATGCCGCTTGCAAAACTGTGGCAATAGAGATAAGAAGCGAGGTGTGGCAGGAAACGTTATCAGAGGAGGAGATACATAGCCCACAGGCGATACCAGAGCAGGGCACAAACTAGCTGGCTCACGCCTGTCTTGCAAAACCCAACACCTTCTACAGCACAGCACCAGTAAGGCCATGCTGGGGCACTGGAATGGGTCCAGAAAGGAAAGGAAGGGGTTTCCAGCACACCACCACCCCCCTCGCATGATGCCTGGGGCATGGAAAAGGAACCCCCCCTGCTCTCTGCAAGGTAAAAAGCTTATGCTGAAACAGGGTTACTCCAAGCTTGGTATCTGGAGTAGGTGCAGACATTTGGCTGTCGTTCTTGGAGAGTGCAGCATTCCCAGCTGGAGACAGATTTTTTTGAAAGAGCTGAGATCCCATTCGGGCAACAAACCCAGCGCCCAGGTTTTCAAAACAGAGCTCCTCGTGCTGGGAGCGAGCATGCTTGAAAAAAGGGACCTGTAACGACAGTCACTAGAAGTCTTACAAGGCACCACTACACGTGCTCTGACCCTGTGGGGGTAGCAGAATGTGTTAAACACTCCTTCGTGGATGCTTCAAAATTCCTCTCACCCTCTCTGGGACACAAGGTGAATTCCCCACTTAGGCAGCTGACTTCACCTGTTCAAGCCCCGTGATGTTCAGATAAACATTTCTACTTTTTAGAAACTAAAATGCAATTAAAATATTTTCTAGAGAGACTCAAGGAGTACAGTGAGAAGTTTTTTAGAGAAGGTTTTGGAAACTACAAATTTCTCGTTCCAAATAAATTTCAAAGAAACTTTTCAGTTAGCAGCAGAACAGCCTTTTCTTCTGCATACGGACCTATGACCAATCCCTCTGCCCTTCCCAAATGCCCTCGTAAAATTGCTAACGTGGGGAAATCTGAAGTGCTCCAGCTGCCAGATGAATCATATACATGCTGTACAGAAGCCACGCAACACAATTCCACTTCTGAGATTGTGACAAATATAGTTTCATTAGTAATTCTCCTGATATGGCTTACAGAAACTGTAACAAACATAGGGAACGTACACCAGCCATCAAGGAAAGAGATGCCTGAGAAAGTGCCCGTGCAATTAACTTCCCTCTCCATGAGGCTATGCCCAGTGAAAGGAATCAGACAAACACAGGGCTGATGCATTTTAGAAGACAACGCAAATACTGATAACTAAAAATCATTTCACAAGCTTCTAAAAGTAACATGGCCAGCTCCTGTAAAAATGCTGAAGGAGGAGGAAAAAGATAGGTGTGAGCCCAGGAAAGTCAGTTATGAAACAGAAGAGGTCCCAAACTTGGTTTGGATGATCCATATAAAAGGGGAATGCGGAGAAACAGTACCACTTCTCCTCTAGAAGATTACCTCTGGAAGGTGAGGTCTGGTTTGAGTAAAAAGTGCCAAAAAATTTCCACCAGTGACAGCTAAAACTACAGACAGATGTGACGTACGGTTGCATTGTTTTAGTAAACTACATTTCCAATTTTATAATATGGAATGCAAAACACTTACTTGACTAGAACAAAACACGTTTCGTTCCTAGGAAACTAGTTTAGTTTTCAAACTTGTCGGCTCTGTTAGAGCTGACAAGTTCTTTAAACCATGAGCATCCTGAAGCAGTGAACATAAAATAAATCAGCAGTACAGGTGAACACACCGGATGCCTGCAACCCATGACAAGAGTGTAATCCCAGACATGCTTCCTACTAGATCGCAACAGTCAGTTTGACAGCTGATACTGCCTTCAGAATTACTGTACCTGCAACCCGCACTGTTAGGGCTTTCCTGACAATAAGCAGATTTCTCTTGGACGACTCCCAAGTGCAGAAAAAAAAGGCCTGCTTTTCACGCCTTTCTAATTATTCCCAGTCATTATCAATATCTCATACTTCATGTTGTCTTCCACCAAAAAAATCCCAGGATCTTTGGCAAAAACTGTCGAGTCGGTGAGAGGGTCCCCCCTAACTTCAAGGAGACCTTGATAAAACCATTTGTTAACATGATTCCAAAAACTTGAAAGGACTGCAAAAATCCCGCAAAGGACATATGGAGGAAAGACTCAAAATGAATGCATGTAAAACATTTCCAAAACATTCTAAGTTTTGGAATGGTAAAGTATGTTGGAACATTAAAACATTTCCAAAATGTTTTAACATCTTTACACATACAGAAGCTTTAATCAGAATATGATAATACGGGACCTAGAAGTATTACATGCCCCAGTAGGGGACTGCCAGTCTCCCTTTCCAAATGAGAAAATCTTCATGATCATTAGCTTCCAGTCCTGTACTGTCACAAGATATCAGAAACTTAAATCTCTCGCTATCTCACAACTAAATCTTCCTAGAAAACTTCTGGAGAAAAAAATATACATTTAGAGAAAAAGCGCATTAATTTGGCGGGCAGATCCGACCCTGTTCTGCACAAGTATGACTATTTGAAGCAGGCCATGAGTTTGCAGTTGGTGTTTTTGATCTTGTCTGCAAGGAAGCAAATGGACTCCTGAGATCTCTTCCAACCTTTCATTTTTGCTATTCTAATATTGGATTGATTCCCAGGCAAATGAATTACTGGATGCAATGCAGGTTAGACACTCCAGGGTACATAATGAATGGGTTTTTTATTATTATTTATATATATAAAGATGTGTGCGTGTGGCTTTGCAATTAGCTCATAGGTTTAACTTCCAGACACGTGTGCGCAACAGGGGAGAGAGAAAAAAAGAGAACAAGTGAGGTTTGTGTCTATGCTCGTAAATCCTTTCTACATAAGATTTCCTTCCTCTCGCTCTGCCCTTGACAGAGTTTTTCCTGCCCACAGTCCCAGGAAGGCACTGGGTACCTGCCTCCTAGGAAGGCACAGGTTTATTTGGGGAATTACTACTACCCCGCTGTGGAAGAACAAGCCCTACAGTTGTGGTTTGCAACGCAAGAGGGTGAGAAAGTATCGAGGGGAAAAGAAAGAGAAAGCCAAAAGCCTGTGGTACGAGTCCTCCCCCCGGTACATACACACACCTGTAACACACTTCCACGACAGCTCAGCAGACATCCATCTCTAAAAAGCTCCTCAAGGGCACGTACTCCATCACGGTTGAGTAGGTCTGCCAAGAGCGCTGGCAAAGCCCAGATCCTGGCCCAAACTCTACTTTCGAGGCATAATCCCCGAAGTCTCCATCCACCAAAGAAAAAAGTGGTTCCACCAGAGCTGAGGGGGGCCAGGGAAGCCACGCACAGCGCTGCTAAAACAGCAGCAGCTGCTGCTGCTCAGCGTGGGCAATTTCCCTTTATTTTCCCACTGGGAAACCTCCTCTAAAGGCAATATTCACGACGGGTTCGAGCAGAAGGCTCTAAGTTGCTATTCCTCATCCCCCTCCGGCCTGACGCTTCCCCACGCCATGACTAGCCCTCCCGATACACGGGCACGTACCTACTTCGCCCCGCAGATGCCGGGAGAGCGGGTCGCAGCTGCTTGGAGGTTGGTGCCCCTGAAGGTCCCAGGGTGGGCAGGCTGAGGGGCACCTCCAAGCCCACGGGACGCTGGCAGGGAAAGCGGGTCTGCTGGAAAGCAGGGGCTCACCCAGCTCCAATCCTGCAGCCGTTCCCCCTCCCCGGGCACCCACGGGACAGGACGGCGCTTCTGTTGGCCACCGTTGCCCACCTGCCTCGGCCACTGGGGTCACGGTGCTGACATCGCAGCGCCTGCCCTCGTTGGTTGGTTGGTTGGTTGCCTGGTGAGTGCGCTGACGTCACAGCACATGCCCGGCCACCCGGCTCCCTGCGCCGGTGATGGCCATGACGTCACAGCGCCTGCCTCGCCCATCGGCTCTAGTGGGGCAGAACCTCCAAGCGCGGCCGAGGAAGAGGAGGACGGGAGCCGAAGGCCTGGCTCCCCGGTGCCCGACCCCTGCAGAAGCAAAGCAAAGGCGCAGCGGCCGCCATCAGCAGCGTTAACGAGGACAGCGAAGAGCGCGATGTGAGGGTCGCTACGGGAGTAGTTCCCCTCGATCGGGCTTGACGCTCGCCCGAGGAGAAGGGAGCGCAGTCAGGAAGGGGCAGGGGCAGGTAGAAAGATCCTTGCTTTTCTGCTTTTCCCCTTGCCTAGCAGGGAGAAGCATGCCTCCTTAACGCTACCGTTCAAGCCTCTCCCCCATTTCCCTAGTGGGATAAAGGCAGAGGCCCGCAAGGCAAGGCGGGCTCCGGCTTTGTCTAGACTTCCTAGCGTTTTAACTCACGCTAATTGCTCCCCAATTAGCCGGAGTTAGTGAGCACATTTGTAAACACCGGTCTAGACACTCCACAAACGTTTGTTCTAAGACACATATGTAAAATAGTTAAGTGGATGCTAAGGCAATTAGGTATAATCTTATTACTTCCCTTTCTCCCGTCTCCTTTTCACCCTTTGCTGGAGCGCAGACGGGAGCTCTGTACTTGCAGGACTTTTTTTTTCAAAAGGCACTACAAAGGTAAACCTTAGGGCTATCGCATGCAGAACCCTGATAAGGTGCTATTAGTTCCCAGTCAACTATTAAAGACAGAGTAGGTAGGGTTTTATAGCAGCAGACATTCAATGCACACAGAATCTACTAAGTAGGTGTAAAAGCCTTCTGAGTTTCTCAATTTTGATTTATATTCTCTTTAAAAAATCATTAGGCAGTAGATTTTCTGGTGTTCTTTATACAGACAGACCCCTCACCCCCTTTGTTACAGCTATATATCAAAATGTAAGGTTTCAACGTGACATTCACACTTCTGCTACTTTAGCACGCGCAGCAACACATTCCCCTCTGATTTTCTTTCAAAGATGCCTTATCAGTCTTTATATATGATCATAATGTGGAGCATATATCAACGGGATTCTTCAGAGCTGGAGAAGAATCGCAATCTCTGAGCGCTTTCACAATCCCATGAGCAAAAAAGCAGGTTAGGGGTTTCCAAATCTAGCATCGTTCCCAGCCCCCCCCCCCTCCCCCCAGTTAACAGAAAGCTGTAGCTTGTATCCAAAGCAGAACAGAAACTGGCATTTGGATATAAAACATCCGTTTCTGCAAGGTTCTTGGGATACAAGGCAATACATTTTTCTTCTCATCACGGGTCAAAACAGACAACGCAGCCTCTAAATGAGCCACCCTCTGTTTGCTCTTTCGCAGGGTTGGCAAGCCAGAGGCAAGCAGGTCGCAAAGGGCTCTCCATCAGCATCCCGGGCTAGTACCTCCTTTAAGGCTGAAAGCAACCACCACCCTCTTTTGCAAGCATGCCATTTGGCGTAATTTGAATGACCAACCCTCATCCCAGTAAAGTATTTCCCTAACAAGTCAGCTCTCATCTGAATTCAAAGTGACACCGATTTTGGAGCTAACCCTCACAGCACAAACAAATTTCAAAATTATTAACAGAAATTTCATAACATTTTCCTTCTGGGTGGGAAAGAGAGAAAGAATTTTAATATTCCTATCATCCAATGTTTTGGTCTTATTTCTTGAAATGCCCCAAACTGCTTAATTTCAAGCTGTTTTAGTGTTAAGATGCATTTTTCCTTTTTGTCTTAGAAAAGCCAGAGGAAAGTTAACACCTCCATTCTTTGCTACAGGCTGTGCTACGTAGATCATATCTCCCATGATTTAACTCTGCTTTGTCAGAAGGGAGCCACCATCATGTACCATTTTGCTCTTTTTTTCCAAGTTGAGCTCTCTAGAGAAGAGGGCAAAAATCACGACGCCTCCTAACCTAATAAAGGGAAAGAAAATTAGCTTCATGATTTTTGGAACTAATTACAAATTTAAAAGTTAAAGCCTACTAAAAATGAGTATGTTTTTGCTTGGGTCAAAACTTGACTCAAAATCCTCCACTTTCATTTTACTGATAATGGGGGGGGGGAAGGGGCGAGTTGAGAAATTGTTTTTTTGCACTAAAAAATTCCAAACCTACTTTAGTTTTAGCTATCTCCAGGTGCTTGGCAAAGCAGTTCACCTGCATTTCAAGCAAATGATCTTTAACCCAGATATGCTCTGCTGCACACACCAGTTTTAGCAGTCAGAAATCACTTAATTCATTTGCAGTTATTTGGTGCTGAGGGAAGATGGCAGTCAGAGCACCTCGAAGAGGTCAGGCTTCTGCTTGCCATGTGGCAGGTAAGCAGTGGATGTTGGTAGCCAGCACTGCCCTGCCTTGCTGCTGGTGAGGGTGCTGGGCAGTGCCAGTCCTGATGGGACTCTGCTACGCACGCGCATTCAAGCAAATAAAAGTCATAGGCAGAGTTAGCTCTCAAAAGGAAAAAAGAAAAAGAAAGAAAGAAAAAAGGAAAAAAAAAGTGTGTTTTTAACCTCATGGCAACTGTCAGAAGTTATCTCAAGTGGAAAAATATTGCACTGATAGCATACTTTGGCTTTACCACAAGATAAACTTGGTGATGTCAGCCCCAGGCTCAGCTAACTCAGATTGACCTGACCTAGATTACTTAAAAAAAAAACCAACAAAAAAACCCAAAAAAACCCCAACAAAAAAAACCACCCTCCTCAAAACAAGCTGATTTTTCTGTGTTTTTTTGCCACTGTTAGCCACATCACTCAAAAGTAAAAAAGAAAAAAAGACAACTTAAAGTGCGCCAAAGTCATTTCACAAAGGTAACAAAATTCCCTTCAAATGATAACAAGCAACTCCTTTCCCACATGAAATTTAAGTCTGTAACTAAGAAATCAACCACCATCCCCATCTACCCCCTGCATTCTTGTAATGTTACAGAGCAATATATCGCCTGGATCAAATCCCCAAACACCAGGACCTACTCTGCTGTAGTTTCTTTGCCAGATCACCAGGACGTGTGACAGCACCCTGGGCAGAACATAGGTGACATATACTGACCGCACATCCATGGAGAGCCACGATGCTGTACTCAGCGTGGATAAATGTTTGAAGGAAGGAGACATTTAGCCTAGCGATCTTAGAAAATGCAAGGGCCAACTGGTGCAAAAGAGGGGTGAAAACTGCAGTCTGTGTGTACCCCGAGACTCACTGCCCTTGGCCCGGGCGCTGGCTCTGGTGTGGGAAACTGAATGTTGCTTTTGGGAATGAGCAGCAGCTCTGCCATTTACATACATTAATCCATGGAAGTACAGGAGGCATTATCATTTGCCAGACTTGTTTGCATAATGAGGAACTCTCAAGAGAAATTTCTTGGAGAAGTGTTGCCATTAACGTGCAAGTGTTACCACGGCAGGCATTTCTATTCAGCCCCCATCTCCTCCTCCCCCCACACGTACACCCACTCGTTGGGAACGTGAAGTCCCGGCAAGAGCCTCTTGGCACAGCTCTGCTGGAAGGAGCTCGTGTGCCGTGTTCTCGGAGGGTTTTCAGACCCCCTGACACCCCTCATGTCCAGCCCTGCTCGCTCAGCCCGAGGGGTTATGCCATGCCATCGACTTACTCTCTCCCCATGCAGGCACTAGGGTGGGCAGGACTTTTGCCTGGCTAATTTGTTGCTGGTGCATAGCTATCACCTTTCTCGACCCTTTCTTGCTGGAAGGGTGCAGAAGGGGATTGGGCCACATGGGGGTGAGAAGGTCTGGGATTACGGAAAGAGATTAAACAAGATGCAAAGACCCTGATTTTGTAAATGAAATGACCTGCACCTTCCTGCAGAAATATAGGGAAGGAAAATGAAAGAGAGAAAGCAAAAAGGTTTCCAAAAAAAGCACTCAACGTTTCTGAACCACCGCTGGTGTCCCCTTGAACCGAAGCAGGGGCAGCTGGGGCAGCAGAGGAGCTCCTGCGCTACCAGGAATTTCCGACGGGGAGCTCCCGGTATCACCCTGACTGACGGACCTCAGCTCTCCCCTCTCTCCGCAGTGATGCGGTGGCCCAGAGCCCTCCGAGTCTCAACAGAGTGTGAGAGCCCATGTTGTCAGGCAGCCTAAATAATGGCCTCTGATGGGTTTGGCAGTGTCAAAAGAACCTGAAAAATGGCCCAGGAAGCTACCCCCTCTTCCCCCCACCCGCCGCCGCCACCCCTTCCACTGACTCAGTTGTATTATGGGGGCTGGAAGTGCCAGCAAGCCTCTCCTCTCCCTCGGGGGCTGGCAGCACCAGGGAAGGGAACCCCCACCAGCCAGTCTCACCGGCTTCCCCATTTGTTTTCATTTTGTCACCAGACATTTCTATTTAAGCTGTTTGGAAGGATATCTCAATAACAGCCCTACTAGGCTCAAGGAGACAGAGGCTGACAATGAGCACGCCTCCCTCCTTTCTCCTGAACATCACCCTCACGTCAAAACATCTAGTCATGCTGTGAGGGAGATGGGGAGAGGCAGCATGCCCAGGGCCTCTCTTCCCACCTTCCTCCACCCGCTGTACCACCTCAGCCATTGATGGAAATGGAGCTGTTTGTGAGTCACAAGTGCTACCCTGCAAACCGGCTCAGGCAGTTCAGCAGTTATGGTGCTAAACCAATGTCAGCAAGGTCTGAAGGGATGGCCTACTCCCCTCGCACAGTTTAGACTGCAGAGCAAAGATGTTTACACCAATGCACGGGTTTCCATGCAAAATAACTTCAAACTCATTGCTGCAGATCCTTTGGGGGACTGCATGCTTTGAGCGCAGGGTCCATCCTTCTGCACACTCAAGAGAAGCCAAACTTTTGCATGGGAGTTGTGCACCCATCCTCCAAAAAGCAAAAGGGTGTAGGGAGCTGAGGGTACCTCTACACCACACATTGCCTGAACAGATTAGCTCAGATAGCATCCCTGCGTGATGCTGCATTGCACAGACGGTAGGTGTACCTGAGCTGCCCTTACTGATGGCCACCACAGGAGCCTTGAGCCAACCTTCAGAGACCACAACCAAAGGCCAGAGATGCAAATAAACGTAGCCCTTCCGTACTATTACACTGCCGAGGAAAAAAGTACTGTCATTTCTAAGGATGTTACATGATTACAGGTAGGAGTAGGAAGTTTCCCCTGTGGGAATTGGGAACGGGAATTCAGGATCCCTACACACAAGATCCAGATTTTACTCCCAGGGTCTGCTGCCAACAGCTGTGTGGATCTGGGCAATTCATCTATCCACGTTTCGCTTTCCCTTGCATAAAAGTGTGGATGATGATTGCCTTTGCAAACCCTTCTGCTGTCCTTGAGCAGAATGCAGCACACAAGTGCTTGTTATTGTCATTGGTGTCTCACTGATGGCCCGTGTGCAGTTTGCACAGCTGAGTACAGTCAGGCTGTATGGGGTCTGTGGTCCCCTGCATCAGTGTTTGTGCCAGGCTGTGCCTGCTAGGCAATGCCTGCCTGCGCTCCCCCAGTGCAGCCTGCGCACAGCTGTATGCAGCTGTCACATCATCTCTGGAGGAGATTGCATCTTCTGTCACATTCCCGTGCACGCTCAGCAATACATATGCAGACTCTGGGTGTGGATGACTAAGTGGGATGCATATTTAGATCTGACTGTCTCTGTGTGCATCTCTGTGTACGCACACACACGAGAACTGGGTCAGGAGAATCTATTTCCCCTTTCATGTTACTCATCACAAAATCCCTACACCCAAAGTCACCTTTGCAGGTTGTTTTGCGAGCCCCTGATTGAAACATCTGCTTCTCTTCCTGCTTTGCTGAGTGAGGAGAGCATCCACAGAAAGAAATGGAAGAAGCCATTAGCTTAGTCTCCAAGGGGGAACCCTTGAACAGCTCAGAAAAGTCTGTGCCAAGAGGAGGACACTGGAAAGCGAGAGCAAGCCAAGGAAAGAGACAGATGGGGCCAGCTCCACTCCAGTTCTCGGCTGCCTTTGCTGCACTGTGCACGTAATATTCATACAAGGTCTAATTTATAAACCCAGCTTGTGTTTATAAACTCCGCTGTCCTAATGGAAATGAAAACATTAATACAACCCGAGGATTCTTCACTTTCCAGGTTTTAATTAAAATCATAGGCGTTAAGAAGCAAGAGTGTCTTCGTGGAATACAAGTCTAATGAAGTATTTCCTCACACAGCACAAATCTCTGTGTGCAGTCCCAGCTCGCTGGCACCGGGTGCCTGAAACACCGCCCCCCCTAGAACCACGAGTTCATGTCTTGAAAATTAGAAAAACAAGTTATCCTGCAATTTCTTTCAATACATTTAGGTGCCAAGATGGAGCTGGAAAAATAATATTAAGTAGGGAAAAGAAACCCAAACGACGTATCACAGCCATAAAACATGATCTCTTAATTGACTAACTGGAGGCAACAGTGACAACATTGCACAGCAGTGACAGGGGGACTGCATGGGAAAAAGGAGAGGACTCAGATAGGGGGGGCAGCCCGTGAAGGCAGAGCAGGAGGGGTGATGGGGAAGAAATAGCAAAGTGAGAAAAGGCAGCACAGGAGGCTGGAGCAAGGGGAATTAAGGGCAGCGGTGAGGCAGGTGAAAATGTAAACACATGAAAATTGCAAGACCGGATCACACGGACCTGTTCCCTCTGTCTCCCATGGGACCAAAGGAAAGCAGGAAAGGAAGCGGCACGGAGTGACCTACATGTGTAGACACAGATGAGGGAAGGGACTGATCTTTGGCAGGTGTAAAGCTGGCTGGAGGTCAAGGCTGATGGCAGAGCACCAGTTACTGCAAAATGAAGCCCAGCAGAAGCAGCGTTTTCCCTTCACCATCATCCTCTAGGGAAAACCGTGTCTAGTCCGCTCACTCCAGAACTGCTTTCTACCCATAACAGTGCCTGCCTCGTCATAGGAGGCACACACAAAGAAGAGAGGGAGGAGGCCCTGAAAGACAAAGCCAGCGTGAAAGTAACACAGAGCAGTGTAGAAGTGTGAGGCCTCTAAATGGGAAGAGGGTGACTGCCTCCCCAGTCCCAGGACCACCTCAAGGAAGAGTACTGGCATCCCTCAAGCAGCTTAACAACAATCTTTTGTGGATTTGGTTTCATTTTAAATGCCTCCATCTAAATCTATGGGAGCTAGAGATGGACTTCAGTCAGAGAAGTGTGGATGTGGTCCTAGGCTTTAGAGGACTGTGAAAGTTTCCACCAGCCATGCTTTGATTCGACCTTATTTCTAAAAGGAACACAGGTTGCATCATATTGCAACCAGTAGGTTGCTTGTCCCATATTCTTTTTGGTTTAGGCCAAGTCCATTTGCTTAACAGTTTCCTCTGATGCTCCTATATGCTTGGTTAATTCTGTATCATGGTGAGATTAAAAAAAGCAAAAGGCTTTTTTTTGCCTCTTGTTCTTTTTCTTTAGTACTTGTCACCTTGGGAGACAATGGAAATGCAGAAACACGTTGGCCAGAAGAATATGACTCACAATCGAGGGAGCTGAAGGAATGAAGTCCTTGGCCTTACATTCTGGGGTCGCTGTGTAAGGTAGGAACACTGGAAAAGAAATGCATTATTTCCTCACCAAACATTGCTCAAGACCTGAACATGCTTCTTTCAATCCCTGATCTAGCCAATACAGCACATCTAAACAGCAAAGACATGTCTTGCTTCAGAGTCCTGTGCTTACAGAGGCAGTGACATTCATAGCTGAAACTCACAAGAAGCTGCAGACAGGAGTTGAAGAAAATGGAAGGACTCCTGTCAGCCTCAGATGAAGCTGCAAGCAAGCGCCTTCTCTGTCAGGAGGGAAGCAGCTTGCTGGTTAAATCCAACAACGTAACGCTAGGCTGCCATACACACTGTACATCCACCCATCAACACCAATACTGTGAGGTGCAATACCTTCAGCTAAAAGAACCCCCTTGGCTCATCTGAACCCGTTCAGGGTGCAAGAGGAGCCAGGGCTAAGGCACTTTGGAAGTGAGGGAAACAAAGGAATTGCTATGTTTAGCAGGGAAACATGCTTTCTGACCCTTGTAGGTGGCTATACACAGTGCTAATGAGGCCAAAAAAAGGAACTGAAAGCATCACTGAGTTTTGCAAATTGCTTCCTAGTTACTGGCCTGGTGTGGGCAACTTACAGTTTTATTGGGCTACTCCTTTGGTCAAGGTCTGCTCGGTTTGTATTATTTTTATCCTGGCAATAAAGGGGAGGCTTCAGCATCATTTAAAAATGCAACTCTGCAGAATCAAATGGAGATGACCTTGCAAATCTGGGGGTTATAAATCAGCCAATGGAAAGGAATGCCGTGCAGTACTAAGAGAAACAAGGCAAATATGTGCACTTACATACGCTTGACTAATGGTTTATATTTTATAGCACCTTCCCTTAGAAGATCTCAAAGAGCTTTACAGTAAATAGAAAAAAGAAACAGAAAAAAGAAAAAAGACTTTGGATGTCTGATCCTGCATTCACAAGCCCCACTCCCAGCTGGTTACACCAGCTGACCCCATCTGGAGACCAGGACTGTCATTTCCCTGTGCCCAAAGCAGAGGTAGAACACAAAGAAACCAAAATTCCCTGTTCATGACATCACTCCCTTGAAGTGATACAAGGATCTGGTACTGGCTTTGTACAGATCCAGATAACCCCCTGGGAAAACGGTGGAGAATCAGTCTCCACTGCCTCAGTACAAATCTCATGTCCTACTTTAGGGTTTTCTCTGGGATGATGCCATCGACATCAGTATGATGAAGGACAGGCACTAAGAAAGGTCTTTTGACTTTGGTCCTTTCCCTTTGCAAACAGGTTCTTACTATGCATCTAGCTAGCAGATAAATATTCTACCCCAGTCATTGCTGTCATACCTGAGCACCCATTGACACTATCCTTACTCCCCTCAGGTTAGTGACAGATAAGCAGAAATGTTGTAAGACCAAGGTCAAGTTTAGAATCATAAAAGCTCACAGAAAATTCACAGTTCTTGCAGGCTGGTCCTGCAAGAGATGCCAGCAAGTGACTCAGCCAAGATCACAGCTGCAAGAAAGTAGCAGTACTGGGGACTGCCCTTCATCCCCTGAGAATTTAACACAGACCCAAAATAAACTGCTAGTACTGATGCCATGGTAGTTTATCTCAAGACAGTGACTGATTCGACAATGGTTTTGTACGTAACAGTAGAGATCTCCCTACTAATCTGATATATCTGACTGATGCTTTTTTTTTTAATAGCCTTGAACTCCCTCTTCTATACGTACCTATGAAAATGCAAACATACACATCTTGGGTTTTCCAGTGGTAAGTTAGGAAAAAAAGAAAAGGAACAGAACGAAGACGTTTGATTTTGACAGTATCTATCCTGGCATCTCATGCCACTACTTGAGAGAGCTAATGGAGAGCGATCACAATGCCAAAGGAACACGAGCAGACAGAAAGAGCTGTTAAGGAATCAGAATAAGTTGCAAATGCATCTAGACAAGCGATTAGGAATCTCACCTCCTACCTACCAGCAGTCAGCGGCTCTGTTCCTCCTACTGCACTCGAGCAGGGTCAGGCTAGACCTTGCCTGTGTTTGAGATGCCCAAGCTCCCAGAGAAACCTGGGTGCTTATTTGCAAGCAAAGCTGCGTTTTGATTTTGCATGCAGCAGTTTTGGCTCAGGGGGCCGTTCTCAGATTCCCCCCAAATCCTGGCCAAACTGAAACGCCTAGAAAGACAAACTAAAACCTGACTGTGGCATTTTCATGAGTAGCTTTCCATTTGTGGGTGTGTACATGTAGAAGGGGTAAAAAGGACAGCCCCAAACAGGAAGGCTAGTCTTAAAGGCTCCAGGAATATAGTTTTTTGATTTTTCTATTTCACAGTTGGTTGATTTCAAGCATTCTAATGGCTGCTTCCTACCCTAGTGCCCATCTGTCTATTTTAATAAATGTCCTTGGTAGTACCTACCTGGCAAGCATTCGAACACCCAGCAGCACAACCAAATTTCACCCTAAATCAGGGGGCTGGAACAGCGAGCTCTATGGAAATGATGCAATCATCCTTCTCCCACAACACAGGCACTGGCAGCAGCAGATGGACAGATGGGTAAAGCAAGCAGACAAGAAAACGTAATGGGCTTGGCCCCATCTCTCCTCCTCCCTTCCATTTTTTCTGTTAAAGTCTGGGTGAGCAAAGGACAGGTTGCTGTGATAGTTGGGTGCCCTGTGCAGCCACAGAGGTCTTCTGGGTGGCAGCCGGAAAGGTGCAAAGGTTCATCAGTTACCTTGGAGATGCTATGAGATAACTGATGCCCTGAAGGCACCAGGTGACAATGAACTGCCTCTCTTTAGGACCCATTCATTATCTTTGATCTGTCTGTCTCTCTCTCTGGATCTAATCAGTGGGGATGAATGCTAACCCTTGCTCCACCCTCTGGACATCCAACTGTGCTCCCTCTCATTTGTCACAGGGTCCCCATCCATTCCCCAGCAAATCCGCCATCCCACATGCAGGTGCTGGCACACGGAGGGGATCAGCTTCCTGCAGACCAGCTTGTGCCACAGTTAAGTTGAGGAGGATGGGCACAGGGTGGGTATGTCACCTCCCTGTGCTAGGAAAACTGGACACTGACCTGCTGTGTTCATGCCCCAGTTCTTTGTCTGGTCCCTCTAAACAGATCTGTTCTCTATAATTACCTTTCTACTGTGAAACACAAAGTGGGTCAGGATGTGAGGGTAAAACTCCTGTGTTTCACTTGAACTCCAGTGCAAGCAAGTGGGCTTTGCTGCCTGTTACAGCTCCTTGCCCCCTCTCATACAGGAGGATGGAACCTGGCCCAAGCCCTCTCAAGGTTGTCTCAATGATGTTCATCTCTATTACGAAGCCACAGGAATTCCTCCCCGTTCCTTTCCTCTCTCCAGTGTCCTTTTCATCAAATGCACGTCAAAACTGCAAGAGGTACCAATAACTTATATATCACAGATGAGCGAAGAGATGAGGCTCAAGTAGAGCACTGAAGCAGGCCATTCAGCAGGGATTGTACGTTCTTCATGGGCAAGGAAAGGCTGCTTTTTGATGTAAGCCTTTAACTTCCCTTCCCCTCAAGCGTCAGATGGTGGAAGAGCATGGAGAGCAACTCATGACACAGGCAAAATTCAATATCAGGTAAATATTTTTCATGCTAGAAGGGCTGCCTCCGCTCATGACCAGCTTTCCTCCCCCTTTCCCCTTCCTCTCTACCCCAGGAGGTAGCATCCCCATGTGGTTGCTCTTAAAATGGTGGCAGAAGAAGCCCATGTGAACGCTGATATTCTGTTACTGCCTCAAGGACATCAGTGTGTGGTTAAGTCTCGGCATTTCACCCTTCATCAATACTAAAATTTAGCAAGAAATGTGTACAATGAAAGCTTATGTCTTCGGCCTTTTTCTTATTAATCCTATTACACTTGTCTTTATGAGCTCTCCAAGTTCCTTTTACTCCCTCCGAGGCTTGGCTGCAAATGAGATTTTGCATCTCAGTGTAAAATAACCCGAACATTTTTCTATAAAATTAAATAAAAAACCTCCATCCTGGCAGTACATGCCCAGAATCCAATTTCTGGAGTCTACATCTTTCCAAGTGCTCCATTGTCTTCTCAACTTCCCTTAGCTTTGGGAACATGCTTTCATTCTGTCCTGATCAATATCGTGAAGAAAAGTAAGGAACAAACTTTAAACAGCTCAGATGAACAAGAGGCAGAAAATGTGAGACTAAGCTGCAGAAGTCTATGACGTTTGGCAAATCTCCTCTCATTATATATGCCTCAATTTTCTGATGTGTAAAGTGGTAATAGCGATAGTCCTAGTCTGCAATGCAGATGGGATGGCTCAGCTCATGGATGTTCAAGAGTACAACGAGATTCTGTTACAACTAATAGTATCCATAAGTTTATTGTTGTGATTATGTACCATTTAGGTAAATGTTTTGATTTCTGAACTTTACTGAATCTTCCTAGCTTTGCAAAACTGGACTGGGATTTGTGCAGTTTCCAGAAATTCCTAGTACCTTCTGTTTCCTATCAGGCAAACAATTATTTTTTTAAAAAATGTTATTCTTTTTGAGAAGAGGGCCTCAAAAACTAAATCCTGGTGCTAGATTTGCGTATATGTTCAATAAGGAAGCCATGCCTGCTCCTAAAAAGCTTACCATAATGACAAGAAAAAGCAAAATGAAAAGTGTATTAGAATTCTTAATGCCATCTAGAGTTAGTAAGGCAGAGTGGAGTGGCCAAAAATGAAAAATAATGGGTGAGGAAAGTTAATAGCATCCCTTCCCAGAGCTCTGACTGCTTTGAATTTCATCTTTCAGAGAAAGTAAGTATTGTGCGGAAAGTAATTCCTACCATATTAAGGGAGGGGGATTTTTACTGTACCATGTTTGAACAGGTTTGGTGCTCTAACATTATGATTTACCTTTGATCTGTAAAATCCTTTAATACCTGATATGGCAGGATGACTTGGGCTGCAAGAAGAAAACAAAATCAAGCACAACTTGCAGTGCCTTAAAGAAATACTGACCTCAACCAGTTGAGCTCAGGTTCAACTCGGTCTCAGAACCTCCCCCAGCAGATTTCCACCTGCACAAGCGTATTCCCGTTCAGCCTCTGCAGCACACCACTGTTTACCATAAAAGTTGACATTTAGATACGAAAAAATCAGGAAGGAAAGGGGATGATTTAAAAATAAAATGTAATTTACACTAATTATGTCGTTACATAGGATGCTCTGCAAAAAACGTTAGCAAGTGAGATCATGTCAGCAAAGCACAAGATGAACTGTATGAAAAACTTAAAAGTTCCTAAGTCAGAAAGCTGTGGCTCCCTGCTGCTTCTCATTTCTTGGCCAATCAATGCTTCATAAAGACTTTTAGGATATAGTCAAAGTACCTCTGCAGTCCTAATGTCTGCAGTACCTAAATAGGAAGCCAGTGGTAATATACTGATATGCGTAGCATCCTAGTGCAGAAAAGCATATGAGCACTCCTGTTGCAATGCTAGGGAACAAAGCAAGGCAATCCTGAGTCACCTGTGGCAAAACAGTCAAACCAAAGACTTCCTAAGCCCAGCATCACACCACAATCACTGATCACCCTTCATTTCACCTCCAAAAAATTGCTGAAAAGAAGATGACCACCAACTCACAGTGTAGGACATGAACTGTTGTGCAGCTTGATGTCTCCCTGATCAGGATAAAGGACTCTTTGCCAGTCCTCTCTTTTTCCCCATACTCACCCTGTACTGAACTGGAGGGTGCATGTCTGTCCTGCAGTTATCAAAGGCCACCATTAGCGATTAAAAAAAAGAGCACAGTAAGTTCACAAATATTTGGGTAGGTTTGGAAAAGCTGTTCTTCAAATAGCATCCTAAGACTTGATATACTTTTAACACATCTCAAGTGCCTTCAGCTCAGATAATCTCGATTTACATGTCAATACCTTTCAGTTTGCTCTCCTGTAGCCTGGAGGGGTAAGGGGAGAACTTGCCTTTGTCACTATCTGCAGCTGATCCAGCTCAAGTATTTCAGGGGGTTGTGCACAGACCACCTTACCATTTAAAATGGGCACATAATCCATACCACGCCTCCCACCTGCACACACATTCCTATCCTATAGCAGGCTTCATCTTATGCAAAGTGAGCCAAGATTAAAGCAATCTTGAAGACAACCATCCAGTAATCCTGTAGCGAATGTAAAGATACGTAATTTACGCTTGAATATTTCAGAGGCACACAAACTGCGTCAGGAACGTGAGATACAGCAAACAGGTCCTGGCACATATTTTCAGCCCGAGTTTTCTCCAATGCCTGTGCTCAAATTCAGGTGGCAAGCTGATGGCCTCAGAGTTTCTGCCATCCAAGAAATCATTAGCTAACAAACAGAGCTGACACTTATATTTTACATTTCAGCTAACAGAGCCGACACTTATATTTTACATTTCACAGTGTATAAAATCTCAAAAAATGGGCTTCAGCTGTCTTCTTTTTACCTTTTTTCTTTCCTGTTTTGTTTTGCAAAACTGTTCACCATCAATCTATCTAAACCACTTCACTGACCACAGGGGCCGGGCAGCTAAGGACTGTGATTATTTGTCAGCGTTTTTATTTTGGGGGGGGGGGGGGGACCCAAACAAAAAAAAAAAACCAACAGACCCCGAAACAACTGACAAAAGTAATTCAACAAATTTTTTGACAAATGCATTTGAAAATTGTTAGGCTACCTCAGTTAACTAGATGAATAATGCGAAATGATACGAGGTGAATAATTTATTACAAAATATGGAGAAAAAAACACTATATAAATTATTGAACTAATATTATTTGACAAGTGCTTGCCCTTCCCTGAAGTGCAGCCTTCTCTGTGATAGAACATAGCAGCTGTTTAAAAGCAACAATAGTTTAAGGCAGCAAATGAAGAAGAATTGCAAGTGCTGAGAGAGTATGAGATTAGGCAGAATATAATTATCCAGACTGGAAGCTGGTTAAATTAAGGAAATAAGGCAAAGGGTCTCTTATAAAATATATCGTACGGTCACAACCGCAAGTGGTACAGGTGTCTTCTCTTGTTTTTTATCCAAGCTGTTTATTACTAACCAAGGAATAGAACAGACCAGACCAGACTAGACTATTTCAGTTGGAAGGGACCTACAACGATCATCTAGCCCAACTGCCTGACCACTTCAGGGCTGACCAAGAGTTAAAGCCTGTTAATAAGGGCATTGTCCAAATGCCTCCCAAACACTGACAGGCCTGGGGCATCGACCACCTCTCTAGGAAGCCTGTTCCAGTGTCTGACCGCCCTCTCGGTGAAGAAATGCTCCCTGATGTCCAGTCCAAACCTCTCCTGGCGCAGCTTTGAACCGTCCCCACGCGTCCTACCCCTGGATCCCAGGGAGAAGAGCTCGGCATCTCCCTCTCCACTCCCCCACCTCAGGAAGCCGCAGAGAGCGACGAAGTCGCCCCTCAGCCTCCTCTTCTCCAGACCAGAAGAGCCCAGAGTCCCCAGCCGCTCCTCACAGGACACGCCTTCCAGCCCTTCCTTCGCTTCCAACTTGCCGGTGGGGTTTCCCCCCGCGTCCCCGCACCCTGGCAGAGCACGAAGGCGGCTCCCCTCACAAGACCCCACGGCCCGAGGAGCTGTGAGGGAAGGGCGCCCGGCGAAGCCCGCCCCGGGGCCGGGGGTCGAGCTCCGGCTTTGGCGCCGTTTTCCCCGGGCCCAGCCCCGCCGGGGCAGGCGGCGCAGCGCGGCGCGACATCTAGCGGCGGGAGCGGGGACTGCGGCCGCCCGGCGGGATGGCGTCACCCGCCGGTCGAGGAAGAGGAAGGAGCCAGCGGGAGAACATGGCCGCCCAGCAGCAGAGCTGCGAAGTCGAGGGAGGCGCAAAGCCCGCCCGGCCCCGGGTAGCTCGTAAGAGCTGTCGAAAACGCCACGCGTCAGTCGGTGCGGGTTTTTTAAGGGCTCGCGAGGAGGCTCTTACTCCGGCCGGGCAGAGGGACGCCGAAGATCGTGAGTGCGCCCAGCCGACGCTCAGGGCTCGGCTGCGCGTGCGTTGGCTCCCAGTTTTTACGCCAGCCACGATGAGTTCGGAAGGAAGGAGAGTCTGCTTTTCTTCGTTAGCCTCATGGCCAGCGGGATGCCCTTGCTCAACACCACGGAAGAGCACCCTGCGTAGCTGTTAGCGTGGCTCCAGGAGCCGTTGCTTTAAAGACGCGACCGGTCCCTTTAAAAAGGGCAAATCATAACTGTGGCACCTTGGAAAGATTTGCTTCTAGTGCCTAAGAGCAGGAGCTGAGCTCACCCTAAGTATTGCAAGAATTATTTGGGGAATTTATGCTCTTGGGTCCTGGCTCCCGGTCACTTGCAGGGAAATGCAGGACTGCGCAGAAAACAAAATTTACAAATCTCTGTCACCCCATGGGAACGTTGCGATACTCCCAATTTACACACACACTTTGGATGTGTAAATATTTCAGAGCTGCAGTTTAAGGGCACCAGTGATTTGCACAGCACTATATATCACTGCTTCCCAGGGAACACTGTGCTACTGAAAAGTAGCACTCAAGTCAGAGGTGGATTTAACATTAGCATCTCGGCACTACACTACAAGTTTGATTGTTTATGTACATCTTGTCAACTGATTTAAAATCTATATTTACACACACTGAGATGGCCTCCACTCATTAATAAATTAAGACACTTGTAAACCACTGGATCTGCAAGTTGGCCTTCTAATTTACTAGCGTCTGAATATCAGGTTGCCCACCCTTCCTCAGCAAGAGCTGCTGGGCGGAACAAAGCTAAATGCTCCACACAGCCCGGTAGACTGTGGTTGTCCATATAGCACTGGCATTCATGCTCCTCATACTACACCTCTCTGCAGGCTAAAAAAGTCTCTTCTGGCCTGAGGGTCATTAGCCTCGGATCTTTTGCCAACACTGAATTCAATCATTAAGATGAGTTTAATGACAAAGGTTAGTTTTTCCAAGAGGAAGCTGGAAACCTACAGCAGTATGGTCTTGGGGGCTAAGAACTACGCAGTGAGTGAGTTGCCGTCTCAGCTGCTCACAAGGGCCCCTTCTGCCGTCAGCTCTCCAAGCTCATAACTCCCTTCCTCCCCTGAGCATGAATGATGAAATATTAGAGGCTCTGATCTCTGCCTCATTAAATAGAGAATATTCTCACTCTGTCCTGACCTGCGCTAGGGCCAGTTTAAGGAGCAATCCGTCATGAGATCATTAATACTAAGACTTGCTCAGAGGGCAAGGATGTTCATCCAAAATTAAATTCTTAACCTTTTCGGGAAGGACTTCGGAAAGGATATTTTACCTTTCCTAACTGGAGGGATCAGTTATATATTTCTGCACTGCAATGATGATGGAACTGGAGCCAAGAGGCCAGCACCATGCTGAGACTTTGCCTCCACAACTCTTTCAGTGATGGCCAGCACTGTGTGAGCAGAAGCCCCAGAGATCAGGAAGAGCAGCAATGGTCAGGGAGCAAACCAAGGTCAGGAAAAAACTGAAATGAATATAGTTCAAATAGGCCAAAGGCACAGGCCCCATAACAGCAGCCCAGCAAGGGATAATACGAGGACACTAGAAAACAAAGCCTGGACATAGAGAGATGCTGTAAAAACATTAACGAGTCTCTGCCATCCTTTCAAGACACAGATCCAATTGTCAGACACAGTAAACTCGCAAGTCACATGAGCAACAAACGAAGGGGACTCTGGTTTTGCTTGCAGCGTTGCTCATAAACTTTCTGGGAGAAGGTCTGTCCTTTAATATATGGATTTACTGTGCTTGGTATCTGAGTGGTTCCTTGGTCTTCCTCCTACCCCTCTCTCCACTCTTCTCCTACAAAGGGTATTAATGACAAGAGATACCCATAGTCTGATGATGAGAGCAAGCTATAAGGATGGATACAGATGGAGAGAGAAAGGAAACCTCCAAGACATACGTTTTCTCTTAATAGTATACAATCTACACAGACTGCTGCAGAAATGGGATGAATAATAGAATCACAGAATTTCCTCATCCCCTGTTGCTGTCAAATCCTATTAAACTCACTCCAGGTAAAAGGTGCATTACCAACACTGCTAAAACTACACTAAACATTGGGGTTACTGTAAGCAAATGAAAGAAGATGGGTGTGAGAGAGGATAAAGACAAATCATCATCTTCCCAGCGAAGCATCAAGAGTATACGTATTGGGGGGTGAGGTGCTATTCCTGAGGACATATAAAAGCTGTATCAGGTTAGGACTGGAGCTTGGTGTTAACCCTCTCGTTACTGTTTTTTCTATGAATACGGGCTTTGCTGCTTCTTTTGAGGATAATGTGCTTTTATACCAAAGAAGATACAGACAACTGGATTAGTATGGGATTTAGGGAGCAAGCTGTGTACCGGGTGATGTGACAGCAAACAACTAAATTTAATATGGCAGCTTGATCCATTATGTATTTTATTTCAAGAAAAGTCTACACGGGCACATGAAACCTGGACTGGATCTGGCATCACAGCGGACTGGGATCCAGAAGTGTCAGATCTGGGCCATATGATGATCGCATTTTAACAACCATTTTTGCTGCCACTAAGTACGTTTTACATGGCTTAAGCTTCTTACACAGAGTCCTCATTAAAAATCATCCTGACCCTAAACTTTAAATAAAGATCCATAATATTTAGCACCTTTCTGGCATTTTTACTGGTGAAGTTCAAAGATCTTTAACTGATCGATATCGTTACACTCGTTTCCACAGAGACACCAAGCAGGGAGGCTGATACATGCAAGGTTGCCCGGTGAATGAAGAGGAGAGCTAGGGACTGCACCTAGAGCTCCCAGCTTGCTCAAACACTCCTGCAACCTTTGCTCAGCTCACTACCGGAACAGAGACTTTATCCCCTTTCACCATATGGGCCTGAAATTTGCACGCATAACCAGAATCCTAGTTCTGACAGTCTCAGCAGGGTTTCAAAGCAGTACAGGTCCCACCAAAGACACAGTCCATTGGTTGTTGCTCTTCCTCAAGAAATTACTGGAGGAAGTCAAAGACATGCACAGGTAACTCTCTGCAAGTAATCTGAAACACCTCTCTCTTCTCTCCTGGATCTTACGCAGGTTTAACTTCGTACCTACACGTACATACGGCAGAGAACATGGCATGCTAAATATTTGTCAGCTGATATTTCTGATTACACCAAGGCCTGGCCTCAACTTGGCACCACAGGACAAACTTGCCCACTAGAGATAAAGCAGCTTCTGCTGCCCCATCCTCAGAGTAACTGTAGAGACTAAGAAATGTAAAGCCTCTCTTACGTTTCATTAAAAAAATTAATACGAAGAGGGCTTACTTAATTTGATACCAAGTTGTCCTTTGCACATCACTGACCTGATCCTACCATCTTCCCAAAGCTTTATCAGCTCTGAGAGGGACGCAGCATGCAGCTATTCCAAGAAGCAAGGAGAAGCCTTCACAGAAACAGGTTTTGTAATCATTCGCAATTCATTTAGCATACGGAGCAACATTCTGGGTGTCATGTCTCCCAGCTGGTGGCCAGACGCTACAGTGGATGCGACCAACTGGCCACAGTCCTTCAGCCTGGCAGACCAGGCTTCTGTGTGTGCACGGCCTGTGTGTTTCCATGGCTGAGGCTCAGAGCACCATGTCCAAGTCCTGCAAGCAGACGCCAAGCCAGCTGAACCACAGAGGAAATTATCCTGTGGCCAAGCCGGGTGGGGGGATGCCAAAGTTTGGAAAAGAGCACCAGTCAGCCAAGAGGATCTTACATTGAAAGTAGTCATCTTTCCCTAATGGTCTTACTTCTTAGTGAGAGCAGAGGAAGAACAGATGGCTTTTGCATTCAAAGCCCAGGCCAAGGTTTCAAGGGGATGTGCAGTATCTTTTCTGCAGCCCCTCTAAACTCTGCACACCTACATGGAGCAATACAGCCAGCACGGCATCGGAGGTCCCGGAGCTGGCTCTGCACAGGCTGGAGTCCCTGCTGCACAGGGAGCTGTGAGCTCACCTCCCAAAGCAACATAGCTGGCTTGGTACAGCACTAGGCCCAGGCTAATGTGCCCACATCTTGGTTGAAAAACAACTCTTTGTTTAATGCTAGCTTGGAGATTTCTCCACTGCTTTGTCTGAATGCTTCTCAGTGCCACTTTTTCTTCTGTAAGAAGAGGGAGGCTCCTGATCTGCTCTCAAACATTGCTTTAAGACCCAGGAAAGAGCTAGGTGGATACCACTTTGCCTAGAAAAAATTGTCCGTGGATGCTGAGGAAGAGGACAAAGAGGTTGTTAACATGCGTTCAGCCTGGAAAGCTCCACAGGTAGATGTGTCTCCGTCAGTGACAAGCACTAAGGCCCATGCAGCCTGGAGGATGGGTTGCACTTAATTGATTTGCCCATTTGCAATTGTATGGTTAATTTGTAGCTACTTTCTGCCCAAAGTATGATTCTGCTATCACTCCCGTGGCATTATAGCTAAAGACGCGATTGCATTTCCAGACAGGCTTGTCACTTAGAAAACACTAATGCCCCACTTTTGCAAGGCGATTATTAAGGGGTACTCTGACTTTATAATATACCAAATGTCTGCATGGCTACAGACTGATAACATGGAACCAGCAGCAGCATTGATTAAGTGCTGCTGGCAATCTGACTTCTGGAATACTTTAGGCCACCAGCGGCCATAATACAGAAATAATTAATAATAATGCTTAATCTTGCCCTCTAATGAACAGGAGAAAAACCTCTCTCTCACCCTGGCCCATCCTGCTCCTCTCCAGAATCCTAAGAGGAAGCAAACCTGTGAGGTAGCAGTCACAACTTTAAGACCAAGGGTCTGAGCACAGAGCTGTCATACAACGCGTGGATAGTGGCGCAGGTACTAACACCCTGTGAAGGGAGATACATCCAGCCTTCGCTGGCTGTGAGAAACACGCTTGCCGTGAGTCTTTGAGGGAACAGTGAAAAGCGAGTGACGTCTTATTTTTATTGTATAAACCAGCTCCAAAATCAAGGCACCTTTGTTTCTAAATAGTCTGTCTTTGTTTCCCTGTACTGGCAAGTTCAAGCAATCAGAAATCCTGAGTCTAGCCTCCCAAAATGATGAAAATGAGTTTTCTAAATTTGTTGGTTTTGAATCATCAGGTTACATTTAGGCTGTATTCTCAGGCTTTTCATCACAACATTATAGTAAAAAAACTCCTTCAAGCCCTCCTCACTTCCCCTCCCCCCAAAAAACCAATGAAAGAGGAAAACGTGTCTTCTTGCTCACGTACCTACAAGGCGGCTGAGCTTGAAATTAAATATGGAAGGACTAAGAAGGACTAAGGACTGCTGCTAGAATTGTGAGAGTCAACAGTGCAAAATTTCCAAAATCCCTGTCCTAATGTTGAGGCTGTGGCAATGCTGTATTTGAAATGGATAATGCTTTATTGTACTATACTTGAATTCTCTCATGCTGCTCTCCTTTCCTCGTTAAAGACATTCATGGGGGAAACCTCTGGATGCTCTTTGTATATGAGGGAACAAAGGGTCCTCTCCTATGGAGGCAGAATACAGCATTACTGAAGCTAAAAGGCCCGAAGTGCCATCTAATGCTAAAATAACAGGGAGTTTTACCTCTACTTATCTCTCATAATCCTGAGCTATTTGTCCTCCAGATGAAATGAAAGATAGATCCCATCACCTCCACTGCACGCAAATAGCATAGCCTGTAAAGCTACATATTAGCAACTTGGGAGATTCCCTCCCACAGGAGGGGATCAAGCCAGGTGAACAGTGACTAAGAATTTTGGTTTTTTTTCCCTCAAAACCCCATCTTATGCCTGAAATATACGATGCCCGTTAATGACACATGTAGCTGTGGGAGCCACAATAATTACTGAGGCAAACGAATCTCATGCCTCAGGAAGCAGAGTGCTTTCCATGGGGCTCAGGAAGGGAGTCCCCCCGCCTGCAGCGTTACCCTGAGACGTGCAAAGCCTACAACCTGCCTCCTTACGGCAGCTCTCACCCCACCTCTTGCCCATCAGGCAGCTCAATCCAAAACCCTTGGCAGGAGGCTGTGCCAATAAATATATTTTCTATTGGCAGGATATTGCTCTCCTCTGAAATATCACATATTTGGCCATTAGGAAAGGCAGAGTCTGATCTTGTATGTCAAATCCTATACTCCCATGAAAAATGAAAGAGCCACTTTGCTCTGCTTTACTCTTCTCCTGGCTAACCAGCCAAGGATGCTGTCACAAGTAAAACGGAACGTGCAGGGCTTGCTTTGCCCTGGCAACAGCTGTACTCGAAAACAACATAGAGGAGTGGATTGGAGAACAGGAAAGGGGCAGGAAATACATGTGCCTACTTGCCCACCATAACTGCTGAGAATTTTAATTTTAGGCCTCTCATCAGCCCTGACACAAAAATTGTAGCATCAGTTAAGTCGTAATGAATTAGTGGTGCATTTGATGTTTACAGACTGTAGATCAGGAGCGAAAGTGCAAGACTTTGCAGTAGCCTTGCTATGCCTAGATGCAGGGTTTGGACCCAAGGCTTTTAAGTTCAGGAGTTTCAACAAGAAACTGAAGTGCTCAGGGAATTCACAATAGGATACAAAGCTTTTCTTCTGTACAGTAATTGAGCTTTTACCAACCCCCACCAAAGGTGACCAGAAGCTCTTAACATGCAAAGCCTTGTTTTGGGCAGGCATTAGGTGGCCCACGGGTAGCCGATTTCAACATAGATACCAGCCCCAAAACCCTGCTATTGCAACCTTTAATTTACTTCCTCACTGTGAGGATAAATTCAAGACTTCTGCTAAAAGACAGGGGAAAAAAGCTCAGCGGCGGGGCGGGGAAGGCAAAAAGAGGAAAGACTCACAGAGCTTGGTCAGTACACTTGATTCTGGATTTTGACCGCTCTGGAGCCTGATTTTCCCTCTAAGATGAGTCAAATCCTACCCAGCTACAACACGTCAGCAGAAGAGCCTGCAAACGTTTTGAAAGCGGACCAGATCTCCTGGACTAACCCAACACAAACACCACTCAGCGTGCCGTTACGTTGGCCTCAGGATAGACGCGGGGTGTCCGAGTCAGCCTTGCTTCCAAGGGGTTTGCAAAATGAAGCAGGGGCCCCTAGACCTCCTTCTTTGGTGGGTTTGACTGCCCGGGAAGCCAGAGCTCCTACTGCTGGGAGCGGCACTGCCACCAGTACCAGGAATACCAACGGCAAGCAGCGAGCTGTAGGGATGCTGGGTTCTGCAGCGCTTGCGAATCCACAGGCAGGGAGACAGGCGCATGGGGGAGAGGATTAGATTAGCTCACATTGATAAATGTTCTGTGTGCTCTGATACTCCAAGAATCCTCTTCCCCCCCCCTTCCCCCTCAAATCTCAGCCTCCTCCCTCCTGCCTGGTTTCATCACAACTCCAGATTGCTTGAACAAGCTGCCTGATAAGCCCACAGATGCCAACAGGAAGCAATGATGTTACAATAAGTGTCACAGGGAAAATGTCAACTGTATCATTATAATGAAGGTCATGTCTCCCTCACAGAGAGCTCAGGGCTCTGCACAATTCACATGTTGTTATTAGGTAGATGTTGACATATGTAACTTCTACCTTACAAGAGTCACTGCACAGGGACGAGTGAGGAAATACTGGCTCACAACTACTCCGAGCTTCAGCCTCTTGTCACAGAAAGTGCAGAAGGAAACAATTAACAAGCATTACCTAGGTGGGAATTCACAAATACTCCACTTCCAGCTCCTCACAACAGACAGGATACACACAGGGTAACAGGGCAAACGCACAGCACATCAACAGCCTCAGACAGCACCAAAGCAAAGCACAAAGTGGTACTAAGAGCAAGTCAGGCACAAAAGCAACCGGCCTCCATCCCAAAGTTGATGCCAGTAAATGGCACTTGGATACTCCATGTAAAACAGCTCACTGCCTCCCTAATGTAGGGAATCTCCTCCTTTTAAACCTAGCGATAAAAATGATAAAAAGGGAACTATAAAAAATAAAAGCCTTGAATTAATACTCTAATGAAGTTTTATTATTTTTCTAAAAAAGATTTTGTTCCATGATGAGGAAATATATACTCTCCTTGGCTCTGGCTCTCTGCAAGGAAGTGGTTGTAGGGGTGGCGGGAGGTGTTTGTGCATACACGTGGCCATGAGATGAAGCAAGGAGCTGAATGCAGAAAGCAGAGGCCTTTTAATTCTCCAGAAAGACACAATGTTCTTTCCCATCTTCTCTCCCTCTCCAAACCTGTCAATATTTTGCTCAATAAGGGATGACATATTGGCAAGGATTTTCACATGCACGCACACACATGCATGCACACATACCCTGCTAGAGCTGGTGGGAGAATATGAAAATCTGAGAGAGTTGACAAATACATTGCATGACAAAGCACTTTCAGTGATCCACAAGACTGCCCATCACTCATTTGTCGAGGGAGATGGTTAGGGCATTGCTCACAGATCTCCCAGGACATCAAAACAATATTCACGTTAAGACAGACAGGAGGAATGGAGCACAGTAGAAGAGTGATCATCTGAAGAACCGGAGGTGTACAGCTCTTGAGGGGCAAGAGCTAAGATAGGGCTGGTGTATCAGCATGCTTATGGGTGATTGAGCACCATTTTACTCTTCCTCCAGTCCAGAAAGCCAAGGGAGAGGTAAAGCAGTGGGATCAGCAGGTTGCAGCTCAACGATAATTGCACTTCTCTGTGATGCTGTGTTGTAATTTATCTGCTCCCTCCCATTCCCACAGTGCCACGGTATATCCCCTCCCATCAATTTGTTCCCATATGCACTACTGTGAGGCAAAATTGCTGGTTGGACTCAGCCTGGTTTTTTTTTATAGCAGACTGTGTCCACTTAGTTGCTTGGGGAAAGGCTGCCTCGGGAGTGAAAGTACAGGGGAACACACACCTCGCTAAAGCATCTGTATTTTAGTTTAGTAAGAGCAGAAGGAAAGCACCATTTTATTCTTCTATCCATAGGGCCATATTCTTATGCCTCTAAGAATTAAAACAGTCAATGTGGGCAATTAACAGGCAATAGGTGAACATGGTGGACATGCTCTGAGAAGAAGCTAGGATGATTTGGCCTTAATCCTCCACTCTCTGGCAGGTAAACTGCAGGAAAATAGGAGCGGAAAAGAAAGGCTTTCTACCCTTAGTTCTATTTTTCTATCATAGGATGATTCACCTTCCCTGTCTTTGCCCAGTGCTTTGGAAAAAGAACAGCTGAAACTCAGAGACAATCCTTGAAAAATCCCTCCCAGGCTGCACCTGAAGTCCAGCGCAAGGACAGGCACTACAAGTTCTCTGCAGAGAACACTTCAAAGAGATGTCACATCCTAGCCCAAGAGGGACTGTACTTCAGAGGGAGACTTTCAGAGCAAAGCCTGCTAAAGGAATCTCCACAAATAATAGTAAGTTTGGTTTGAAAGATCAAGTGGTCACCATATTCCCCACCATTGCACCATCTTGTTATACCTCCATAGTCCAAATACAGAACAAAAAAATTATTCCCTGTCTTGAGATGTCCCAGGCTGAAGCCAGTGAAGCATACTCAAGAGATAAAGGAAGAGTTGAGGCTTTCCCTCATCACGGGGAGGAAGGTGAAAAAGAGAAAGAAGTGGTTTGGGGGTTTGCCAGCAACCACATTCAGCACAATGGATTTCTGAATCTATGTCAAAGGAGGGATTCAACAGGTAAGCGTAGCAAGCCTTCGCCCATAGGAAGTCACCAAGGGGTCGGGGTCCACTGTCACCAGAAACAACCCCTTTAGGTCCTGCTGTTGCAAGTAGGTTAATCGCATTTGCTCACAGATTTCTCACTTGGCTCCTGATCTGCAAAGTAATCTGAAATGGACTGCTTCCTGCATTTCCGCCTCTGCTTATTTATTCACTTATTTTAATTTGAAAGTGGATTTAGCGATTCGTGGAAGTCAGGGATCGATATGCCTAGCATGAGCCAAGAACAGCTCTGAGCAAGAGTGGTCGCACAATTCTGTGACTGACAGCGTACCTCAGTCCAGACCCCCCCTGCCAGGGGCTGGCTTCCCTCCTACCGTTCAGCCAGTGCCTCCTCCTCCACCGCAGCCCCCCCAGCTCTCCCAGCACCTCGATCTGCCAGTTCCTCTCCCTCCTGCCCTCAGTCTTCCTTGCCTTGAGACTATAAAATACAAGCCAGAAGGTGAAACAATGGGTTTGAGATGATAAAATTAAGATGAGATCCACCAAATTCATTTTTATTTGCAATCATAAACCAAGCTTCACTTTACAAGACAGAGAAATTAAAAAGGAAAATGAGAAAGAGTTCAAGTGCATCAGTTACAGGTTGTTAATAGAACCAAAGTATTTTGCACTATTTATATTTTATGAAGCTCTATTGCTGTGTTTTGTACAACAGAACATCACAATAAATGATTTACCCACTCAGTAAAGGATCCAGAAAACTGATCTCAGCTCATCCTTTAGAAGGCCAAAGATCCTGATCTGTGTATGTTACACCCCCCCCCCCCCCCCCCCCCAAATACAGAAATGCACTTTAAAACTGAAAAAAATCCCTTATCAATCCTGACTTTTGGTTTTTTAAAACTTTTCTACTGGAGTTTTTCAATTGTTATAGGATAGTGTCCTGCCAGAAATGAAGCAATTTTTCCAAAAATGGCAGAGAACATTTGAGAGATCCATAAAAGAAATTACAACTTTAATGAAAAATAATTTTTTAACATCACACGTATTTGATTTTCATATTTCTGACAGAAAAAAAATTATTAAAAAGAATTAGAATTATTATTACTTTTCTTAGAATTATTTGCAGCCTTAGAGGTTTCCCTTGGAAGCCCTCAGCTAATCCTACTCCCTTCAAAACACACCTGGGCTAGGATTTGCAGGACTGTTGATAGGTCAAATACACTGAAAGGAGGTGGTATGGAGAGGCCAGGCAGTTTTCTAAACATGCAAAGTTGGGTCTGCTAACCTTCTTTCTGTTTGAGGTTTTATGTTTTACCAGGCAAGCATAACACTTCAGATCTATTAGCATGCTGGCACTGGAGTGTGATAGTGTGTCAGGCAGCATGTGATTGAAGGTGGGGACCGACATCCACTTTAGATGAGGCAAAACTGATGCTTGTGAGTGAGCAAGGCAAGAGGCGTGGGGTGACTCTGCAGTGCCCAGGTGGATGAGGACAGTTAGCACCAGGAGGTGAGACTTCTCTCCCTGCTCAGCAGAAACAGTGATAGAGATGAGGACATGTCATTCTTGCAGGCACATCAGAAAGTTTGACACCTGCCCCTATTCCTATTACGCTGATCTTCCACTCCGACCAAGCTTTGCCTGGGTAAGGAAAGCAGCTGTAGCAATGGCCAGCAATGTTTTTTACGATAGCTTCTATCTTCTCACCGTCTGGGAACCATTAGCCTCTCAGTTTGTCTTAGACCTGCTTTAATGTACTCTTGAATGAGTCATGGCAAACAACAGGAGCTCTGCCAGTGCAGCAGCACACTTGAGCAGAAAGGGCCTGCCCTCAGGAGTGAGAGAGAGTCGGTTGTGCTGGAAATGCATGTTAGAGACTACTTCTCAGCACTCCGCTCCTCTGCCCTGCCAGAGCATCTCCAGATGCAAGAAAGCCAGTCGTTTCCCAGACCAGCACCCCTGCCCATCAGCAGCTGCAGGACCCAGTCAGAAGAGAAATGAGTGAGGGTCCTATTTAAGCTCAGTGAGAAAGCACTAGCACTACCCTCGCCAAAGCGGTGATCTTCAGAGCCCTGCCAGGAGGTGGGCTCACTCCTGCCCACAATGATCTCTGTTCTTTTCAAGTGCAGTTCTAGACTGGTTTAGTTGCATTGGTGCAGAACCCTGCAGGGATTATTATAGTGTCAGACAGGTCTGGGATTAGCACAAGACTTCAAGGGTGCTGGGAAATGAACATGCTGCTGTGAGATATGCCTGATTTGGGACTGACTCTGCAGACATCTGCTCTTGCCCCATGATGCTTCAGCCTTGATCCCAGAAACAGCCAAAATAAGAATAGCAACATGCCCCATGCACCAGTTTACTAAAGCAGCACAGTCAAAGCCCAAGGATCTTGAAATCCCAGGGACCAAATGCCTCCTGTCAGCAGGCCTGGAGGCGACCGTCACTTTAGGCAGGGTTGTCAGAAAACCACTGCGTCTTGAGGTCTGAAGGAAGGAGTAGAAGCCCGAGACAGATACTGAAGGGAAACTGAAGAGGCAGCAAGCAAAGGACAAGGGCTAGGATTTGAGGAGAGCACATTTACTACTGGCCGAGCTTGTTACTGTTTTGGTGCAGTTAGCTCCTGTCTGTCACTCTCAATAAAAGTGTTATTGATTAGCATGTGACTTTATTGTAGAGAGCTGGCCGGGAGCCAAGGTGGAAGGGCTCCAGAGGGAAAAGAGGATGACTTGGCTGGCAGGGAGGGGGGGGGATGGAGGAGGAGGAAAAGGGAAGCTTGGAAACATAAAATCTTGAAAAGAGTAATTAATTCTGATCGTTACAGCAATCTATTCAGATTTTCAAGAATATTATAAATCAGTTGCCGGTACCCTTCCTATTAGCATTCACGCTGGGGAGGGATTCTGGGGAGAATTGATCAGCTGAGAGCGCCAGTGCCCTGGGGAAGGACTCCTGCTCACGGAAAGGAGGATTGTTTTGGCTGCTCATTTCAGACCACTCCTGTGCCCAGGCCCATGGAAAACCAAGGAGGCTGGAGGCATGGCTCTTTGGGAGACGCGTGGTCTCTCAACCCACCTCCACTGCTGTCCCCTTGAGGCTGTGCCAAAGGAAAGGGCAGATGGCCTGCAAATCTTTCTGAAAGTGAGAAAGTGTTACTATCTCTTGCAGCTTAACTGGAAAAGAAAAAAAAGAAAAAAATCCCTACAGAAAAATAGAGGGCAGAAATGGAAGGGCAGAAAATGTATACTTTCTACATTAATTTAGAAATAAGCTTTAATTTAAAAAAAAAAAAAAATCAACATTTTCTCTGAAATGTTTCATCCTAATTGCTTTCTTATGGAAAAATTTCTTTAAAACGTGCTTCATTAACCCCAGAATCCCATTTTTCATGAACAAATTTAACTTCCCCCCCCCCCGCCCCCTACTTTAAGCTACTTCCTCACTCATGGAGGCTTTGAAAAGTCATCTGGAGCCCTTAGGAAGAACATAAATGTGGAATAGGAAGAGTAGTGAAAGATTATTCATTGAAATACATAGCAAAAGGAAGTCCATCATCATCAAATAACTTTTGCTCTACCATTTAGAGAGAGAGAAAAAAATCTTTATTAGATATCTGATAGATTTCCTATTTATGTATCTGAAAGATATGCTCGCAGTAGGGAACGCTCTGAGTTCCCATCTGAGCTGGCGCACGTTTCAGCAAGCTGGGTACTGCCTCCTTGGAGGCTCACAAGATAGAGAGGCTGTGGAGCTACGATGAGAGGCACTGGCAGAGCTCTGCGTAGGGAGCTCGGCACAGGATAACAGATAGTGTTGAAGGCTGGAGCCAGGGACACTGACAGGGCTACAGGACTAGACTTGTCCACTGTATACTCAGAATTTAAGAGCATGCTTGGTCTGTTCATCTCCTTTCCAAAGAACAAAAATAAGAATGCTCCTGATGTTTATGAGACGTGTCTTGGCAATGTAAATCCAGGTACCAACAAAGACCTAGTAGAACACAACGGTTTCAAAAAACAACCGCCAGTAAAGCACGGCTCTCCACTTCCCCCTTTTCAACA
The DNA here is from genome assembly GCF_900496995.4 of Aquila chrysaetos chrysaetos. Taxonomy (NCBI): domain Eukaryota; kingdom Metazoa; phylum Chordata; class Aves; order Accipitriformes; family Accipitridae; genus Aquila; species Aquila chrysaetos. The sequence continues at coordinate 4,830,531 of NC_044010.1, read as the reverse complement.
GTCAACACTTGGATTTAAAGGTCTCATGCTGCCACACACTAATTTCACAGCTATCAATGTCTTGACCTTCTGTTTCTCTCTATTTCCACAGTTCTTTAATGGAAAACTCTTCCAACAGCCCTCTTTCCCAAAGCACACACGCTTTTATATACTAACTGTCCAGCTGCTACTGCAGGACATCGATATGACAGCAGGCTGGTTCAGTAATGTCCAGTTTGTGGTGCCAATTATCCTGGAGTGCTATGATGATGACTGTTAGCTGTGCTCCCTACCACGACTATGAAGATGTACCTGGGCTGCTTGCACCCTGCGCTGAGGTAGCCTTGGCTGTGTTATGTGGCAGCGCGTGGGAGCTTTCAGGCAGAGTTAAGAGAGCGTTAAATTCTGCCATGGCATCAACACAGTCCTTGGACGCCTCTATGATCTCGATCCTCAAGCAACACAATTGCCACAGGGAACTTGGTTGTCACATCTGTCCCTTCCCTTCTCCCCAGTACACCTTCCCATCAGACCTTTGCCACCTTCCTTCCTCCAACACCAGCAGCAATATCCTGGAAGGGGCCCCATTAAACCACCAGCCCAGATGGCTTTGATCCTTTCCCTGAGTGCATCTGTGGCCAACACTCTGCCAAGGAGGACATTTCCTTGCGGCTCTCTTCACTTGCCTAAACGTAGGTGTTTGGTGCCATTTGGGACGCCTTGGGGTGCCCAAGACATCTGCACAGAAATGGCAGATAGGACACAGGACTACAGGAAACCTGAGCCCATCTGCACCAGTGGCAAGAAGCCAGGCAGGACACAAGAAAGCTACTAAAGCAAGAGACTCGAGCACCTAACACTGCTTCCAACCGGCAAGCTTAAGGAGTGGTAGAAGGTTGTTCTTAGATGTTGTTGGGAGCAAGGACAAAGGAGTCCTTTCTTCTTTCTGCTGACACCTGCTGGACCTTGCCCTTCCAGGCAGGAGGCTCAGGAGAGAGTTTCTGGAATATTTTTCCAGCAAAGGACAGGTAAAAAACGGGCACTGTGCTCTGACAAGGGAAGGCAAGATGCAGCTGTTATTTAAGTAGCAGAAGAAGTGTTCAGATTCCCCCACATGCTCTCCGCTTCCTTCTCTTTGCACTACCCAGGCATGATTACTGGAAAAGGGCACTGGATGGAAGGGAAGAATTTTTGCAGGAAGTCCCAAATGAGAATGTGAATAACTCACTTGAATGCCTTTTTCTGCTTCCGATTCCTTCCACGGTGCTTCCCTCTCCAATACCTGCTTTTTAGATTCATCTTTTATTTTCTATTCCCTGTTTCCCCCACTGCTGCCAGCACTTAGCTTCATTTACTAGTTTTGATTGCATGTTATTTACTTAGCACCCGTTGATTTGTCCCCTCAGGACTTCTCCATTTTAAGCAAAGAGAATGCATATGATTTTAAGTGGACGTAATTTTATAGAAGAAAGGAAACAATCACTGTAGCTTCCTTCTCACTAGAAAAAACAAAAGCAAGTCCATCTGAGAGTTGTTTCAGCAGTTGGTCACAGCTGAGCTGATCACAGAATGGTGACCGCAGAAAGGGTCAGGGTAGGAGCAGCAAGAAGTCACAACGTATGCAAAGCAGCATTTTAACTGTTTTAGATCTACTCAACTCGCGTTATCTTCTAAAAGGTACACGACTTGAGAAACAAAAATCAGCTCTTCAATATAAGGTATCTTCCTAGTCCTCCTCTCAGCAGAGCCATGAAGTGTACCGAGTTGTACTTTGGAAACAAAACACAGACTCAAGAAAGTAGGAGGCCAATAGACTTACACAGATGTCACAAAATGCTGAGCTAACCAGAGGTCCTAACATGTTCCCAGCAAAACTCAACACAGAAAGTACTAAGTTTCAAGAGGATAAGGGCAACTACACATGAAAAGGGTGCTCCCACCTGAGTTTTACCCCCCCTTCAATATTGGTCTGACTGCCTGCCTCAGTGTGCCGCCTCCTCCATCAGCACGGTGACTTCCCAACCACTCCGCCTGCAGCCACCACTGGCTTCACCCTGATACCTTCCTTGGGAAAACATCCCACAGCCAGCTAGAAAACCTCAAGACAGCCTAATTGCTTCACTAGCCCAGTGCAGGAGTCTGCCAAAATCATAATCAGAAAAAGTGAGCGGGACCCTAGCCTTTTCCTCATTTTTATGCTACTTGCAAAGAACAACATATTTCTCAAAGAATCACACAATCATTTATTTACCAAGTAGCCTACTGTGAACACATTTCAGCCTATGGCATGCATAAAGACAGCTTGCTTTATTATGGTTGGGGTTTTTTCATATAGACAAAAAATCTGTCAAGCTTTTAGTTTGTTGTTGGTTTTTTTTCTTAAACTATAAAAAGTAAAACATCACAGGAAGTAAAAGCCCCACAAACACAGCAGCCTTTGTCTGTTCCTCTCTCTCACTTGCCCACTCTCTCTGCAAGGGCCCGAGCTGTTCACAAAATGGCAGGCTGACTCAGCGCCATGGCTGGACTAGTCTAAATCTTGACATCTTTTCAAGCCTATCATTTTTATGATGCCATCTTATGTAGTAGGTCATTAGTCACTTAAGTCACATGATATTTGCACTGCCCCCTTATTAGATGACTGATGCTTTAAATAAAACAGCAAACATCAAGTCATTTCATTATACAGTTGTGGGTGTTTTTTTTAATGAGCAAGTAGTTTGGCCAGAGACATGCATTAGCTTTTAGGACTCATTTTCATAGGCAATCAACCACCTTTCCATACTTACCAACAGCAAAAGAAGGGACATTTCCTCCATTTGTAGCAAAACGCAATGTACAAGCATAACCGAGTACCACCGCCTATACTCTTTTTGGAGCAGCTTCTCCAGCTGTGTAGAAATAAGAACTGCAGAGGCACTAAAACCAGACTCAAGTTCAAAGAACAAGACATATGTGCTTCTGACAGCACATGTTAATTCTCAGCACTGGGTCATCATATCAGTCCCTTGGTGTCCACTTGAAATCCTCTCTTTTTAATCCATGCTCTCTTTCCTGAGATGCAAAGTTTTACAGGTAGGATAGTCAAGAGCGCACAGCACTGGCTTATCTTTGACTTCAGCATGAGCACACATATGCCAGTTGCAAATGTTTTTAAAATCTTTCCCAATGTTCATCATCACCACATATCCTCTCTTGCTCCTTGAGTTTCTCACCACTCTAAATCCTTCTCTACCACCTTACAGGTTCATTTTCTTCAGAACTTTCTCACTCAAACTCGACTATAATTTAATTCACACCAGAAGAAACAGTTGTGAAAAGAAAGACATGAAGCAGCGATGCTGGGTACAAGGAAGTACTTATGTTTCTGAAAGCAAGGGGAAAATGTTTCCTAGTTCTCACCCGACAAAAACTGCTTGAAATACCAATACATGCTCCATTCACCACTGGACCAGAAGGTGCTCCACAGAGGAACAGTGGCTCACTGACAAAAGGAAGAAGAGAAGAAAAATTGTTCTGTTTTGAGAGAGGGAAAGGAGGACCTGCATGGAATAAAGTGTCCTCTGCCACCTTGTAGATGGAGCGTTCAGAGCAGAACTAAAGAAAAGCCTGCAGTGAGCAGACAGCCGTGCACACGCTGGCTGGTTGGCTGTCTAGCAAGGTGAAATGATATTGAAGAGGCATTACCATTGTGAAGACTTTCTGAAAGGTCTGCTGAAGCTGATGGGAAGAACATTTTTCAAAGAGATCCAGACAACAAACTGCACTTTCCACAATAAAACTACCCATTAAGCTCCATTATGGTTATTTTTATTGAAGCTAGTCTAGACATTCAAGTACTGTTTTTATTCATCTCCAGATAAATAGAGATCTAGATAAAGATGGAACCACTGTCGCTGTGTTGGGTTAGACTGCATAACGGCCCAGTCATTATCCTATCTTTGACAGCAACCAGAACAGAATAAGCATTTGAGCTTCAGTCATTCCCAAATGCCCTCTCAGTCTAGGGACATACCTCTGACTCATACTCTGCATTGCTGTTTTAAACAGTTCCTCAGGATTTTTCTTCATTAACGCATTTAATATTTGGAAATAAAAAAAAAAAGGAAATTTGGCTTATTCTTCTGTTGATGAAATGAAACTCACTTGAAAGCTTGTTTTGTTCTAAATTCAGATCTGCCTGAGATCCTTCAAAGTCTACCTAATCCTAAAATACCAAACACTTTAAGAATCCTTTTTAAATGGTTTTCAGAAATTGGGAACACTCAGCAGTTTCTCCCAAGGCTAATATGAGCTCAAAGATGTCCTGGGCTTTTAAACAAATACAAATTGTGGGGTTTAGGCTTCAAATAAGTGCTGCCAGCTAACTTTGGGCCCTTTCAGGTTTGGAAATTATAGTCTCTAGCTGCTTTGTTGGCAGAGAAAGAACCTGAAACCATGATCCTGGCCTGGGCTGTAGTATCTTTTCTTGTGCTGTCAGCGTGCTGGTACAGCGCGAAGGGCATCTCTGAACCTGATGGATCCATGAGATGGAAGCTTCTGGCTCTAGAAACAGCTAGAAATTTTCAAGGATACCTCAACCTGGCTGTTTCAGGAGGAACTGGACAAGCTCATCTGGGATTGATGCTGAGGTTAAGAAATCTATCATGTTTTATTGTTCCTGCTGATGTACGACATGCCATCCTTCATTTCTTTGTAATGCAGAGTGCCTGTATGTTGGCTCACATTATACTGTCAGCTCCACTTTTGCTCCCTCCTCCCCCAGCTCCATTTGGTCTGCTCATGCTAAAAATAACATCAAGATTCATGTCTATGAAAGATATGGGCGCCAGAGAGAGGAAAACTTGCTGACTAAAAGACTCACAACCATACTTATCTCACCTTCTACTGCAAGCCTTGATCATCTCTATTCAAGGAGCTTCATTCCCAACTTTGGAAAGTAGGGGAAAAGTTCCAAACTTGAGGAGATTGTCCAATTTCTATATCAAAATCTTTTCAGCAGTGCAGGTCAAGACACAGATGGGAGGCTTTTGGGCATTCCAGGCTCCTCTCTTCTCTGTGGCATGAATAAAGGCCCATGAGAGGGTTTAATGGGTGTATTATTCAAGAAAGGACACAGAAGCCCAAAGAAAGATTCTGCACCTTCATTTTAAGGCCCCATGAGGTTTGCACCAGATCTCAGACATCCCTGATGTGCATGGTCCATCTCTGTTTGAAAGCCTGACTGGCAGCTCTTCCTTTCCCGACAGTAAGCCCATGCTCGCAGGGAAGAAAGGAGCTTTAGCAAAAGTACGTACAAGGAATTTGTTCTGCTGACTCAAGTGGCAGATGTCTGCTCTCTGAGCTTATAACAAAGCTTGCCCCTTCGTGGTACTGAGGGGCTCCAGGCCACTGGAGATGTGCCTTTCCAGTAAGATTTCTAATGCTGCTCATCTCTAGTCATTTAAGAGCCTGGGGTTTTTCTTTTTGGTTATTGTTCTTTTCTAAAATCAGAGGTCTTTTCTTTCTTAAAGCAGAGCTACGGTGTCACGATGTCCTAATTTGTACAACTGCTATCTATCCTAAAGTTTCCCCTGCAGTTTCAATTACACGTCTCACTTCAATTAAACCCCTTAATTCTTGTCCCAAACTGGCATACAGCACGGCTAACAGTCACGGTTATCCTGCTCTACCCCAAAGCTGGCTGCACTGTCCTAGTGGGATGGCTGAATAGAAAGCAGTTTGAAGCCACCTAGGATAAAATGCATCTGTAGAAATGTCAAACATTGATTGTGAGCTACTCTCACCTTCCTTTTGCATCTGGAGGAACATGGTTTGAACCGGGGAAACTCCCAAAGACTTCAGGGAGCAGAGCAGAAATGAAATGCCCTGCCCAGCTTCCTGGGTAAAGGAATGGAAGAGGTGAAGAGCCAGGTTGAGCAGGCTGAAGACCCTCTAGAGGGTCTCCAGGGGATGAAACCATGCACTTCAAGCGCTGCAAGAGGGAGAGGGAGGTGAGGGCTGGGGTGGGGTTTGCCACACAGGCAGTAGGGCCGCTTCCATAAAGCAGCCTGTCGTGTAAACAAGATGTACCTTTGACATCCTCCCCTTCGGGGCACCAAGGCATGAAGCAGGCGATGTATTTCAAGCCAAACAGGTGATTTGTAGGTGCTAAGTGTTCATAAAGACAAGATTAAAGAGCTCTCTGATAGCAGGGCAGTAAATCATTCCCCACCTGCAGAGCTGAGTGCCGGGCACGGATGCTCCTCCGACCCTGATTAAATAAAGGATGGCTCAGCAAGACGGGGGCTAAAGTTAGCTGACAGCTCTTGAGTGAACTGGTGTCTTGCCTGCTGCAGTTGCAGCTGATGGCTAATTTTCTCCCAGAGGAACCTTTGCAAAGGCTGGTAATTAAAACCAGTGGAAGGCAATCGGACTCATGGGAAGGCAGGCCCGCCTGTCCACTTTCCCCCAGCCATGAGCTTCCCCTGACTGAAAGCCTGCATGGGTCAAAGCTGCTCCTGTTCAGGATGCTTTAAGGACTGTAACATGGCTGGGTGAATAAAATTGCAAGGCCCGGTGCTTTCACTTGCTCCAGTGAAAGCAAGCTAAAAATAAATACCTAATAATTTTACATCCAGCGTGCAACAAACCCTGACAAGCTCTGAGTGTCCTGTGAACAGTTTTGAGGGTCAAATACACACACACACATATGTATGTACACATAAATATATAGATATGTATGCATATATATACACATCCCCAAAACACCCTTATGTTTTCGTAGCATCCCAAGCTCTCCCCTGGGAATCAGGCTTTCCCCCTACCCAGTCAGGTGCATGAACATAATTATCCGAGTGTTACAGCCTGGGAAGCGATGGCCCAGAGGAGGGATGTTTTGCAGTCAAAGGCTCAGAGTTCGATGGCAGAGCAGGTAACAGAACCCAGGCTGCATCAACTCCCAAGCCTCCTTCTTAACCAAGCGCATGTTTAGACTAAAGAAGCAGGTTTTGTTTTAAATTACCTATTTTACTAGCCTAGATAGGACCCAAAAGAACTTAATGGAAGGGAAACTTAATGGGACCTCATTAGATTGTTATAACATTTTTTCTGCACTGTGCTATTAGCTCTTTAAAATAGATTATCGGAAAGAACACACTTCACAGATTTAAATTACTTGTGGCTTTTGCCTTACCTGAGTTATTTCTTTTACTTTTTATTCATCTGGGGTTTTCAGACTAGATTGGTCAGCCATTTTTTTCCATTTCTAGATTTACAGATACTTGTACAAAGCTGGCACAGTTGGGATGTTAGACCTTTAGTGATGCTGCTCAATCCTAAACAGAAAAATCTTTTTAATTGAGGGATCCTGATGATTTTGGAATATTTTGCTGTAAATCTAAGCAACAGAAGTTTTTTTTCAAAGTTGTTTTTTAAAGGGGAAACATAGTAACAAGATAGGTACTCTAGGGTTTTTTGGGGTGTTCTGCCCTGCTTTGTCATTGTATTGAAGCTAGAAGTACTCAAAGATCATCCAAGTCCCAGAGCTAGAGTCTCGAGCTGGATTTACAACAGCAACATTCCCTAACTTTAGGTGTGCACACATTTGTCCCACTGTGAGGAGGGAAAGGCAGAATGAAATAAGGATCTGGAGCACTGGATAGTCCTGATCAGATGCTTTACTTCCAGCCAAGCTCTAAAATTCACCGTGTAGCTTTGTTACAAAAGCTTTGGCACTGAGCTTGGGGCCAAGAATGGAAGTGGTTCCTCTTTGACTTGAAGAGCCAGTTTCTCTTTCACGTGTTCCAGGGATAGCTTAAAGATACAATCAATGGAAAATTGAAAATAGGTAGAATAAGAAGATAGGGAGACCTGAAATCTGAGAAGCCCCATGTGGTTGCTTTTCCTGAAAGATGTCTGCTTGTTTTGATGCTCTTCCAACTACTTAATTATCTGCACTGAAAAAAACCCAATAAAGACAGCTGCTGCTTCACAGTTCATGACGTCTTATGTTTAGCATCCTGTGTCCACACTTTCCTGAAGCAGATCCAGAGCACATGCAGAAGAACTAAGTGTATTTTCTTCCCACTGGTATCTCCTACTCTTCACAGTACCATGAAACTGAATTGCCCTATGGGAACAGTAATTTCATGTTTTATAAACTTTTCAAGGCAGCTTACTTCTACACTGTGCATTCAGTTCAAAATACTGCCTCACTTTCTGCCGAGGGCAAAAGGGTTCAGTCACTGCAAGCCCCTTTGCTTCTGCCTCCTTGTTGGTCCAGTACCCCGAGACTCTGATGTTACACTGTGGTGCGCTCCACCATGGCTTCACATTTCACTAATCCTGAGATTTCACCGGTTGTGCCCACTTATTTACACATACAGGCACAAACATACACTTGCATGGAGAGCTCTGGCAAACAGACCTTGGCTGTGAAGGGAGTTACTCTGCAGAAGAAAACTGCAGGACCCTTTCCATGCCCGCCTCTCCAAGATTCTATTTCATCACACCAGCCTTTCCATGCTCATCCTTTGCTTGAAACTGAAGACCTGCATTAAGTTATGAACCTACATTTTAGCCTTAGACCATCAGCTGACTGCTTCCTTGCACCTCAGATGTAGACCTTGGTAGACACTACACAATTTGATATCAAGTCACTATTTGCCACTTTCCAGTCCTCTTTGAAGAGGACTTCTCTTTGCTCAGGGTCAGGATGAGTCAGGCTACACCTGGGCTAGATTCCTGCCCTGCTCTAATCTCTAATTAACTGTTTGTTTCATTTTACCCACATATGTAAAAACATTGGTATATAGACACTACCCAGACGTTTGCTCCCCAGTGTAAGTATTGGTAGTTTACCACATCCTGATCTTTAGGCCTGAATCCTGAAAGAGTCCTTGGGTAGGTGTGAACTTATATCCACAGACACATTCACTGACCCAGAGCTAACTGTTAGCTCTCCTGTTTTCACATAAGTTAATTTACATGTCCCAACAAAGGACAAGGAAAAGCAGGGATAAAACCAGGCAGCACCAAAGGTACAGAGATGAAGGACATAAAAATGAGATGGCCAAACACGGGCAAACTCAGGACATGAATCCCTCAGGACAAACTCCATGCAAAGGTACCTGAGACGTATCAGGCGCACCTCACCGGGCACCCACCCGTGAGCGATAGCAGCCAAAGGCAACAACCTTATTTTCAGTGGTAGAAGAGTGTGCCTCCAGGGAGCTACACAGGTGTCTTCTGAAAAACAGATTCCCTTCTAATCTGGAGGAAAGAGAGAGCGCAGGGATCAAGCCATAAGCCTGCAACCGGGAAGGAGCAGGGAGAGAAGGCAGCTGGGTTCAGCGCCCTTCCCTGCCAAACCCTGGGCCTCCCCACATCTTGCCTGCGCAGCAGAGAGGAGAGCATTCCCCCTTTTCCACGGGGACCGGGGAGGGGATGAATGCCTCAGAGACTACAAAGAGTTTTTTTGCTTGCGGTATTAGCAGGGACCACCTACGTATCTTGGACGCTTCCCTGGAAAGCCGTGACGCGGGCCGGAGCAGCACGCCTGCCCCTCTCGCTGCCACCCCCTGCGCCTGCCACCCTCGCCAGCTGCCACCGCCGGTGCCAAGAACAACGAGCCTCCGAGCGGAGCTGCCCGAGCGGTGCCAGTCCCTCAGTCCTGCTCGGCTCCCTGCGTCTTTCCCGTTGATTTACGTATCTCTGCAATGTTATTTATCAACCGCTCCATAATTAATCAGACGCGGAGCTTGGCAGCGCTAAATGAGCAGCCCGTCTCGAGCGCTCCCACTGCCACCAGCCCACTCCCCTCCCAGCTACCATGCTTTATCGCACGCCACAACACTGGAGCCTGCATTCAGTCGCTCCTCATAATAGCAGCCAGGGGGGCTTTTCAAATGATCTCATCTCACCGGGAGAGCAGGCACTCATCCTGCCAGACTGGCAGGAAGAGAGGAATTAGCATCCAGGTAAATGCCAGCTTCCTGCCAGTTATCCCACCAGCCACCTGGCTAAAGAGCTGCAGCCGCTCTGAGATTAAATATCTCGCTGTTCTTTGCTTCCCGATCCCTTCCTGCCCCCGCTACCCTGGCCTGTAACCTCTCCCCTTTCCATCAGATTGCTTTCTCCCCTTGCCTCTAGCCCCAGCACCCTCCCTTCCAGACTCTGCTCTGCTTTCCAGCGCCTTTTTCTCATGTTGCTCATCTACTGTCGCTGCTGCTTTCTTTCTCCCCCACTCCCCTCGTCACATAAGCCCCAGATCAAGGACACTGTACGCAAATAAAATTGTGCTGTGTTGTTTTCATGAGGAAAGACATAAGAGGAACCTGGACTCCAAAAGTCCTTCAGCTCAAATCTATCAGATATAAAGACCACAGATTCTAATCCACTAATACAGTTTTGGCTCTGAGTCAGATTAAAAAGCAAGGCTCGGGAGACGTGGGTTATGTTCCTAGATATGGCATGCATGGACTGAGATGCTATTAGCAAGACATGCGGCACCTCAATTTACCTGTCATTAAAGTATAGAGGACAGAGATGCTAACTGACCCAAACTGATACAGCATCCATGCTTGTAAAAGCACTCACACACTCAAGGTTAAAGTGCAAGACTTTAGAGATTGGCTAGAAATTTAAAATCTCTCTCCCTTTTTCTCAGTATTGAGGCTGGTATTGAACACCCACTTTTCTGAATCAACCTGTGGGAAACAAGGTGAGGACTGTAACATTAGGAAACCCTGACTTCATCACTCTAGTTTTATTCCTGCTCTTTTCATACTAAGGTAACCCCTGTGGGAGCCATGCCTTAAAAAAGGCTTTTGCAAGAGTGAGCTGTAATGCAGTATAGACACAGCGCAGCCTTCACAGAGAGCCTGGGCACTGAACAAGGCCCTCCGTTGGCAGAGGCATCACCTCTGAGTGATGACTGAGAAGCACATCTTGGCTTGCCACATCCTCTTACCCCAGAAACATATGAAATGTGGATATTTTCCTGGACTTCAGCTGAGCTCCCCAAGCTCCTTAACTCTTTAGCCACTAACATGCTGCCTAACTAGCATATAATGAACACTGAACCCTTCTGAAATAAACCACCTTCTGTAATTAAGTTGAGGTAAGGTCTTCAAGATAAACACCCAAGTTTAGACAGGACTAAGGAAGAGAAGCATAAACTTTGTTCCAGTGCAAAATAACAACACAAAACTGTCAGCCTCTGCCACACAACACCCTTGCAAGAAAGCTGTAGGGGAAGAGACCCGAGCAAGGTATCTTAATGTAGCATCATCATCAATTAATACTAGCCCCTCTTGTTGGCCCACTGCACATAAGTAAAACAGGGCTCATGTTAGTGAGGTTTACCCAGATATTGAGCACAAAGGTAAGGAGAGGAACCAGAGGGGTGGTAAGAATTTTGTTGCAAAATTTCATGCTGGAAAGCATTGCTTTTATCCTGCCCAAAGAGTGGAGGTAAGAAGCAAGAAATAAGAGAAAAAAAACCTGGAAAGATCTAGTGCAAAATTTTGTTTATTTATTTAAAGGCAGATAAGGGGTATAATGGGGAAAACCAGAAGAGATATTGGAAGTAGAGGAAAAAGTAGTAGGGAAGGCAAGCTGTAGAAAATTGAGCTAGTAGGAAAAGAAGCAGATAGATGTAGAAAGAGCTGTTCAAAAAGCTTTGATTTTAGCTCTACTATGCAGATACTTAGCAGAATTTTTGCTGCCAATAATGGGATGTTTTTGTTTCTCATGGATTTCTAGCTAACAGTCCTGTACTTTCTTCTTGGCTAAGGGCACGGAGCACATGTAAAATGCCAGCATTGCACCTCCTAGGAGCCTTCTCTGTAGGACTTCTGCTTTCTCGGGGGACTCTTGGAAAGGGTGCAAGAACTGCAGTTCAAAAAGCATTCGAGAAATATAGTTAGGCCTAAAAGTCTCAGGTGGAAGGAACATTATCCAAAATGGGAACTAATTATTTGGTGGATTAAGGCCACTGGCTGGGTCTGCAGAGTTAGCAGATGGACAAGAATGCGGTGGAGTCCTTTTTCAGAATGGATGGCATGGTGTGAACATCTGTCTGCTGCAAGCAAGAATATGTTCCAGGTCCACTTGGTCTCAAAAGCAGGAGTGCAACCTCCTTCTTGGACACAACTCACAGAAACCAAAACTGCACCGAGGGGCTTTTTCATGTGGTGAGATCAAAGGGCTGGGACTTGGCTTTGCATAAGAGGTTTGGATGAGCCTCACGGTGTTGAAAAAGGAGAACGGCTTAGATAGAGCTATAAAAGTCATTACTATAAAGACATTACTTTACAAAACCTTTTGCCACTAGGTTGTGAGTTTGAATCCCATGCATTCTGGCGGCACATTAAAATCATTACCATTGCCATCTGACCACTCTGTGGTGGTCTCTGTGTGAAGGAAGTTTTGTGGCTTTTAGCCAAATCCCAGTGACCACATTGAAATCGCTAGTAGCACTGAGTGTAAGGATAGCTGATCCAGTTCTACCAGGCTGGAGTAAAGTCAAAGCAAGTTGACACAAATGGGAGATCCACCCTATAAGAAGTCACAGCAGCTGGGGTAGATCCAATCACAGAAAAAATGAAGTCCTTGGCAGGAAGGTGTTTCAACCTATGCAAAGACTAAATTAAAGAGCCCTAGATGCACATACTCCCTTAGTTGAAGTCTGCCATGTCAACTAGAAAGACACGACAGTATATTCCACTGTAGCTCAGCAAGTGGAGCTTCAAGTGTGCCCGGAAGGGCTATCCTGCAGTTGGCACGTGACAAATACACGGCAGTTTGTAAAGACATGCAAGAGATTATCAGTAAAAGAATCACACATTTTTCAGCGGCAAACACATAGGTTAATGAAGTTGTTCCTTCTCACGTGTGGTTGCTGGGGACAGCTACTAGAGAAAAATGAAACCACTGGTGCATTCCTTGGAGCAGAGAGGGCCTGGGTCCTTGGAAAGTCCTACGTAAGAACTGCAGCGGTGCTTGGCCAAGAAGGCAGGAGGAAACTAGTGGAAATCTGATTTCTCTCCCCCTCCTCCCACATAAACACACAGTTTCTCATAGCAGCCAATGCAGGGTACCACCAGCTCTGCCCTGATGCTACACAAAAATCACTGCTGCATTGAGTAGAGATGCACGCAGATCAGCTGTAAATGAGCTAGCTCAAATATTGGAAGCAGTCTAACCCCAGCAGCATAGCGCATAGGTTGGGCCAGTTTACCCTGCTGAGACGCAGCACTAGAAAACCATGATATGCCCACAAGACTTTGAACTCCATTGATCTTCAAAGTAATGAATAAGGAGCATTCATTTTGCAGAGGAAAAGAGCAAGGAGAGCAGAGGAAGGCACACGCATGGCACGGAGTGGCCGCGGCAGACCTTCCCAAGCAGCTGCCTGTGTCCTGTTTCCAGTGCTCCCACCACCTTGCTTGTCCTCATCCTTGCAGCACATCTCCTTCCCTCACAACCCTGAAACAGCCATTTCCCCAGTGGGCCCACACACATCACAACTTTTTAGCGGCCCAAACGACAAGGCAGAAGAGGACTGTCTGAAAATGACAAACAGAATTAGCCTGGTGTTATGCAGGGCGGCAGCCGGGAGCCAGCGCTGCTATTTACAAGGGACACGGCTTGCAAAAAGCAAACATCTCCCCATGGCCCATGGGGGCTTTGCTCTAACTAACATGTCGTGTGACACTGAAGGCAGATAATTAATCTCCCATCACACCACCTGTCTGCACCACCCTTTTCCCTTATCCAGTATTTTCCTCCCTGTCCCTCCATTTACCGACACCATTTACAGAAAGGGGGAGTGAAGTTTATCACTGCCACCTATTGGCATATGCCCTGCAGGAAGAACATGAGGACATGGCAATGCTACGCCCCAAAACGTCACCACTTCTCCATGCTATGGCTCCATGTAAAACTGTAGACCCTTTGATGCTCAGCGTGTAAACACACAGCATGCAATCCTGGATGGATCTGTAAACTAGTTAGGAGCAAAGCTGCATCAGCAACAGTACCATACGCAGTCAGTCCCCTTGCTAACAGTTTTGTTATCATTGGTTGGGTTTGGTTTTTTTTTGTTTTTTTTTTCCCTCTCCTTTTTCAGTTGTAGGACTTAAGACCAGCACTGCACTCTGCCATGTGGATATAGCAACTCACTTGGAGCCAGCTAAAGGATCTTTGATATCACATGGCGTCATGTGTTTTGGACATACCCTGCAGGTCCTTATAATCAGTGCAGAGCTCTCTCCCTCAGTACTGGAAGCCAGCCTTACAGGGCACTCTGGGGGCACCTGCAGTGAACTAAATTTGGGCTATCTGGCACAGTTCTGTATTAAGGTCAACTTTACTTAGCTCTAGCCATCCGGGCAAAAGGTCTGTTTTACTGCTGTGTTCTGTAACACACATACAAGCACAAAGCAGAAACCGTTTTAAGTTTTCAAGTAAATCTGCCTCCTGCTTTGAAGCTGAGAAAGTCAGGCTTGAGGTGCGGTTTGACACCAGCGCTGGAATAGAGAAGAGGCAGGAGGAGCATTGCTGGTCAAAAGTTGAGGGCACTGACAGAGCTGTGTCAGGGGAGCTCTGAACTGAAATACCAGGAGGGCTGCAGGGCAGATGGAGGGGCACTGGCAGACTTGTCCAGACAGGCAAAGCTGTTTGCACATCCTTTACACAGAACACGCCTGGATGCAGTCACCGATGCAAGTCCCTACTTTAATAAAAAGCAAAACTCTGCTCTAATATAGCAGCTGAAGAGAAAGCCATCCCTTGTTCTTTAAAGCTGACCTTTCCCTTTCCCCAGCATAGTTAGATCCCTTACAAGATTTGGTACGTTCAATAAGAATTTTTTAAAAACATTTTTACAAACACGTTCTGCATGACCGCTTCCACTAATCGTGCCGACGGGGGCGATCAATGCCTTTAAAGGAGATTTGTGGAAACCACAAAGAGTCAAATGCTGCCACTATGGAGATAAATGCCCCTTCAGTTCCTCAGCTGCCGCTCACCACAACACACCTCCTCAGGGGAAGGTTTTACTCCAGACCCAGCTTATTATTAAGATGGGGCAGAAGTTCAGGACTGACTTGCAAGGAACCACTTCCTACCTGGCTTTATTTCTCAACAGAAAGTACTGTGCTTAAAGCACTACTCCAGCACCCTCTTACACCGCACTGGATTATTAATTCAACATTGATCCAGATGCAGCACGCATGCCACTTCCTACAGCACCCTCCTTTTGAAGGTCTCCCATTCTCTCTATAGACCTGGCTGAAGGTTGCTTAAGTTAGCAAGAAGAAACAAAATCTCAGCTCCACTGAACGGCAAAGGGATCTGAAAAACTTTTTTTTTTTTTTTTTTTTTTTTTGGAGGGCGGGGTGTTGTTTGTTTGGGGGGTTTTTTGGTTTTTTTGGTGGGGTTGGTTTGTTTGTTTTTTAATTTTTTTTTTTATTTATTTACCTGAGATCAGGATTTCAGTACATTCTCCCTGATTAGCTCTTTACACGCGAAACATTTTCACCCATCTCTTTTTGTGAATCAATCCGGGCAGCAAGTAATCTGGATAGAGGCTCCTACGCTCAAAACAGATAACAAATCAAGCTGTTCAAGATTAAATGCATTACCCTCCTTCCCACTATTTTAAAGGCCAGAGTTCTATAAAGTAGTACCAGATGTTTTAATTAGCAGAAAGCAACAGCATATTCCCGCACAGCATGTTCCAGAAGGGATACTGAAGCGACAAAGTAAAAAAACCTCAACACAGAACAAATGCATGTTTCATTATACATCTTTGACTGCCTTCCCTGCACTCTGCCCACGAGCCTGCCTTTCCTAGGACTCGTTCCAAAATATTACTTCAAGTAGATTTTGTTTTGTTCTTTACTGTTCCCTGGAAACCTTTATGAATATATTCCACTGGTGTTTCTCAACTTCCCCTACTCAATCAATCTTTGTCCCAACCCAGATCTATTTCACTTCATTTGAAGAAACTAACTCTGCCTTCTGATCTACCAGACACTCCATTAGAGATGCAGCCACTGCACATTTTGCAGTCTGTTTGAACCATGGACACAGCAAGGAAAAAATTAATACTCCACCTAAAATATTCATAAAATAGTGTTTCTCACATGGGGCCACATAGAAACCACGGGGGGGGATGGTGCAATATGGTACAGTGGCAGCCCTGCCGCTTCTTAGCTGGTGAGGATCTCAATATAAAATTTTGCAGAAGACCTGTGTGCACAGGCAAGCATATAACACAACAGGGATTTCGGGGAACATCATACAAAACAAGAACAGCATGGACTACTTTTTATCAAGATGATACTACTAAGAAGAGACTACTTAGGTGTTATATGTTGGAAAACAGAAAAGGTGACTATTACCTCATAAAAGGCCTTAAACCGTTCTTCCAACATTCCCCATTTTGCCCTCAGCATGAGTTGCCACATGCGTGTCTCTGTAAAACCAGGGATAGGCACTGAAATCCCCTGATGGCTACTGGAAAGTTGCAGCGTGCTTTCTGTTCTGGTGTGGTTTGGTGCCACGTTTGGCGATAGCATTTGCACTGTCCACGCTTAGCACAAGAGGGAAATATGTCTGAAGATTTTACTGAAGGTTATAAAGTTCTGTGGGGGATGGCTATCCCCAAGGCAAGAGGTGTCCCTGATACCATGATTATATTGGGTTTTCCACCATCTGGAGAGTTCTGACCACGTTCTTCTCTCCCTTATACAACCTTCATAGTTGAGCAGGCAGTTTTGAAAAGCTTGGGCTGACAAAAAGGGAAAGATAACAGCAAAATACCACCAACGAAAGCGTATCTGAACTGGAAGAAATACACATCCAAGAATTCATTCTCTTTTCTACAGTGATAAGAGTAGTAAGAAAACAAAAGCCAACACAACTAAAACACCTACCACTTAAAAATATTCCACTAAAAAGCAGAAAATTAAGAATGACAAGGAAAACACTTATAAGTTCTGGTTAATGAAACCCATTTGCTTTCTGAAATAAGTTTAGAGTAAAATCCAACAGTCAATTCTCACATTCTTGGAAATCCAGTAGTTTTGCACTGCTGCGTATTTCCAGGAATGCAGTGAGCTGGGACGATCTGCATGCTTGTTCTTCTCTTGCCTCTCCTACTCTTGCTCCTTTTTTATTCCTCCCTCCATCTGCTTCAGTGACTTATTTCTGATTTCTCCTGTCCTTTGGAGTTATCAGGAGTAAGACACAAGATTGATTCTCCAGGTCAAACTGTTCCTCATCAATTATAGTAAACAAACCAGGAACGTGTTTTCAAGCCAGTCAGTCTCCTGTCCCTCTCTCACACACGCACACACAGATGTCCTTCTACTTCCAAGGAAAACAGGAGCTGAAATGGGTCATTTGTTATTTTCTCTTTAAAGACAACCATGGTCACCTTTCTCCAATTTAATAACTCCTACAGAAGGCAGCATCTCTTGATGAGAAATAATACCAGGTATTGATACAAAGAGATAGGATTACAGATACAAAATCTAAATCCACCCATTTCTGGCAACTCATATTTATTTAGCTCAGAAGTTCAAGAGAAAGGATTGGGGAGGGAAAAGAATAGCAAATTGACCCAATGAGAACTTTTTAATCAGAAAGCCAATGGCACAGAGATTGGCTTGTAAAATGGCTATGAGGAAATAGCTGAAAGAAGGGGTGAAGCAGAATGAAAGAACAAGAGAAAGGCGCTAATCCCTAACCTTTTCTTTCTTTCCTTAGCTGCTTATAGCACAGCCTTTTCCCTCAGCAACTCCTGATAGCTCCAGCCATCTCCACATGAAAGTTTTCCACCAGTAGTCCCCATCCTGTTCAGCAGAGGGGTCACTACTCCTCCCCTTCAGACAGAGCTGCACCAAGTGCATGAATCACTGCAAATGGGCAGCACAAGGTGCCCAGGGCTGCGATCGTGCTGCCAGTGGCACCGACAGCTTGTTTTTGCCCAGGTTTAACAGTGCAGGCACGGGGTGCTCCTCACTTGGGAGCCCTCCATTGATTATAGTCCTGGGGGAGCCAAAGGTGGGCCCATCCTGTCCCTCCCTTCTGCCAACAGACACATCCATCTCCGGGGGAAGGGTTCTCCTCTCACCTTTTCAAAGGACCAACACAATGACTTGCAATCTCAACGAGCTGTTGCATCTCTGATGCTTTCTCTGCTGCAGCGCAATGACATTGCATTCTATTTCTGTGCTATCAGCTTCTAGAGGAGACACCACTACAAGCACCTTTTTCTCGGTCAAGCCAGCTTCTACCTTCTCCCTGACCGCAAGGCAAAGCCACTGCCCAATTGTATTTAGGGACAAGACCTTCTGCACAGCCCTGGGAATGCTGGGACCATCACAAGTGAAGCATTACAACATCCCAACACCATCACAGCGGAGCTGAGACCTTAGATCTTCAGCCCTGTGAAGGCTGTTAAAGATGATGACAAATACTTGTTTTAAAACATAACTCACATGCAGGATCTAGATGCCTTTCTGACAAGGCAGTGAGGAGAAGGCAGGACTGCTCCACAGCCCAGTTCCCTTCTGGAATAACGAAGGCCAGTGGGGAGCCAAGATGAAAACCATGCTTAGTAGCAGTGAGCTACAAAAACACTTTGGAAAATGCATCTTCTTTGACCATCTAGAGCAGTGGGAAAGGGACAACCCAAGAAACAACCACCAAATCCTACCTTTTTCCACCATCACCACCACCCAGGTGCCAACAATTGACATGGGCTTCCCATAGCAGGCTGTCTGTCATCATCGTCATCACCACCGCTACCAAAACACTTTCCCAACACTTTTGCTCTACCCCATTAGTCCTTTCTAGGAATTGTGTATTTTGACCTCTAGCTCTAAAGACTAGACCCTTGCTATGGGCTGCCTCATCTCGTAGCGCCTCCGAGTTCTTCGACAATTCAAATACCTGCCTAATTGGTATATGTACTTTCTATGACAATCAAGCATGTGAATTTGAGGGATCCTTAACAGACAATAGTGATGCTCAAATAAGCTTTGGCTGTTCTTACAAGCGTTAAACTAGTGTGCTATTGAATGTATGCCAAAAGTGAAGGAGATCCACGAGGCTCCGTATCCTCTCTGAATGGAGAAACTTGTTATAAAGCCACAGAGAAGTCTGGAAGAGCAAAACCCTAAAAACTAAACAAGTCCTGACTCCAGACTTTTCACGAATTTTATGTCTTTTTTTCGCCTTTCTTCCTTTCATTTAATAATAAAAAAAAATTAATAAGTGGAATGTTCTGTAGTAACTTTGAAAGAAGTAATTTAATAAAAAAAATTCAGAGTGCCTCAAGTTAATTTAATTCAATCCTAGGCTCATGCTGCTGCCAAATTGCACATTTCAAAACTGCATAGCCAAAGAACTTTAGGTGCCCTCTGAGAACGCCTGAAGTGAAAGAAAAGGCAGGGAAAAAAAGACCCATGAAAGCAAATGAAGGCAAAAACCTTGTTGGGGGTTGGAGGGAAAAGAGAAGGAAAAGGAAGTTTCAATTAATGTGCAAGTGATTTAGTGCTTAAGAACAATAGTTAGGTAGAAGTGTCGCTGGCATTTATTTAATTATTTAACACCCTTTGAAAGGAAGAGAGAGTAGGTCAGGCCAGTCAAGATGAGGAAAGCTCATCAATAAAGAATAACTAGCTTGCAAAATGAAAGTACAGCATAGCAATAGAGTCGTGAGGGTCAGGGCTTCAAGTAAGAGAAATCAAGGCACTCTGGACTAAATTCTTCCCCGCAGCGTATTCAGCAAGGGTCTGTAGACTTTAGTAGGGACCCCTGCAGACATGCATCTGGAGACATGATCCAGTCTGGAGACAATGAACACACCTTATGGGTCTGATCCTCTCCCGCTGAAGCAAGACCACTGTGAAAGCAGGACTGGTTACAGTATGTTGTTAGCTGGCATCTGAGATAGCTAAGAGGCCATAGTGGACAGATAGTAGGCAAGAAAACATCTAAGAAATGTTCAACTATAATTCAATGCTGTAACGCCCTAACGTCCTACACCAGAGAGAGTCTGGGAATTAAGAGGTAGGATGCAACTCTGGTCTCATAATTTTGCTCTGGAAAAAACAATGCACAATGCATTACCAAGCCAAGACGCTTTTCACCAGTCCCTGTCTATCCGTAGAAGTCCGTGGATCACATTGCCACTATATTGTCCTTCTAGTTCATTTGCTAAAACCTGTGCTCAGAAACCTGCCACAGGAGACACAATATGTAGGTTATGAATAACGTTGCTAGCAAGTAACTTCTTCCATCTCACAATTACCACAGCTAAGCAGACCTACCCATCATCACTTCTGTCCTCTCTAGCCCCCAGGCCCCTCTTGGTATCATCCATCTGTTCACAACAGGGGGGTTTAGGTGTTAAGCCCTTCAGAGCAGGGAGTGTTATTATAAATGTGTGCCAACGTTCCTCCATGGTCTCAAAGCTTATGAAAAGGATTATGACTGCCAGTAATACCAGAGGACTGGATTCGATGACCCAAAGAGGTCCTTTGGAGCCCTATACTCCTAATGACTAGTGCATTGCTTTTACTATTACTATTGGTCCTAATCTTATTGTTTACTACTTTGAGCAGGTGAAGGTAAATTCTACTAGCTTGAAGTTCAAGGTTACAGCAGCTCTGATTGCAAAAGTATTACATCCTAAATAAGCATACAGTCTTGACCAAAGGCCTTAGACTGTCTGCTATGATTTCCTCTTAAGGGGGATACAGGTTAAGCTGGATGTCATTGGAAAGTCTGTACTTTCAACAAGATTTTTGATAAAGCCACATAATTAACAAACGACCTTGATGTTATCATACTAACTGGGCACATTTTCTATTGTAACAAATACCTCAGCTAGTATCATAAGATTGTCCAGCATTCTTTTATATCTATCTATATATAAAAATGAACATAGAGAAATATAACATTGATTTTTTTATATATATAAACCCCCTTATATATAAATATGTATATACATGTCTGATATATATAAGCATATACAATCAGTGCTTCCCAGCTCATACTGTTTATCTTTTATTTTTTTATCCACTAGCTCCATGTTTTGGGTCTTTTGCAGTCTACTTCTCCCATATCCTAATCTGCTTCATTAGAAAAGCCAGCTACAAGAGATGATGACCCAAGTTCTTCAAATGCATAGGCTTAGATAGGAAACATAGTTTCCAGCTACAACAAAAAAAAAGGGTGCAGACTTTGTCCCAGCTTCACCCCATTTTACGCAGTCTTTGCATCCCCCACACTCAACAAGCTGATCACTTGTTGTAACTTAGAACTGGCTCTTTCTGAACTATGAAGAACTTAACAATTACCATGGACAATCAATATTATGGCAACAGATTGAGTTCCAGTAAAATAGATTTATAATATACACACTACTATTTACCAGCTTTTCTAATATTTACTGTGGTATCTGAAAGGGCTTTACACACATCTCTGAAGTTATCCCCCCATTTGGCATCTAGGGAACAGAAGTCCATATCCTCTAAGATAATTAGATACTTAATGATCTACGTGTCTATTTACTTTTTGAGGATCTCGGCTGCAGAGAATATTAAGCAACTTACCCAAATGTCATGCAAAAAGGTTGTGGTAGTGCCTTAAAAAAAAAAAAAACAGAACCAGAAACCAATCTCCTAAATCCATATACTTTGTCTTAACTACTATCCTTGTGAATTACACTGTTATATAATGTAATTAGGAGAAAATAGCAAGTTCTATTCTAGGAACTTCTAATCAGCGACAAGCACTGCACTCTTAATGATCTCATTAGAAAAGAAATGCATAATTGCACGGTAGCACCATCTAGCAAACTACACCTCCAGCCACAGGGGCAGCCCTTTCCCAGGTAGACAGCGCAACTTTCAGTAAGACCACTTCTGCTATAGGTAACACCAGGAACACTCACAAGTAAGAAGCGATAAGGATCTTGTGTCTTCTAAACACGAGGTAAAAGCTTTAAAAAAATAAAAGAAGAAAAAGAAAACTTTATTACCAAGGTATTGTTTGTTGAGAATAAATACTACCTGGTACTTTGCTGCTGTCCTCGAATACAGCAGTTTTATAAGCAAAGCCTACTTCCAATAGGAATAGACCTAGAGACCACAGACTTATAGGCACCTTGGATTTTGATCTAATCTTTGCAAATACGTTCAGATTCAGTAATCGCTATGTACATTTTATTTATACCTGCCTATTCTTAACTTGCACATTTCAAAGCAAGCACCTCACTGCAACACCATAAATGAAAGAGCCCAACCTTTCTGCCACATCTTTGAGTTCAGTACATCTCAGGCCACCCACCACATGCTTGATGCTACAGTGAACCCTATCAGAGGATGAAAGAGCAGGCAGCTGGCCCAAACTCCCAGAGTCGGAGCAGACATCTGGCATCATCAACAGCAGCCATTATAGACCATGGCTGAGCTGTAAAACCTGACCTAGGTTTAAAGTCCCCCAAAATGTGAGAGTAGTGTGGTCTAGATTTTGTATTTGAAGTCATCACTGGATGTAACGCAGCACTTCCTTCAGAAGGTCCTGTTTGAGCAGGAGAGAGTGAGCTCCGGCAGCAGGGATCACAGCCACAGCTATGGGGCAACAGGAAAGTCCTGCAAGATCTCTACACAGTAACGATTAGTGTCTCACGGCAGTGGGGACACAGTTTAACATTCTCAAAACAGACCTAGTAGCAGCTGAACAGTATTTGCAGCTCTTTCACAGCTTCCTCTGCTAGCATCAGCAAACTCCTACTTGAGTGTGCCGCTCTGTAAAATGGGAATTTTACAGCTCCACAGGGAAGATGTGAAAGAGTAAAGCACCAAAGCGAGGAGTTAGGCATCTAAAAGCTTTATTGATCCAGGTCTAAGTGTACCGTATTATTGGACTCCATGTTAGGTCATATCTGGGAGCCTAAGAAAAGCAGCCGAAAGAGGCAGCAACAGGATTGAACTCTAAAGTAAGGAAAGAATGTAAGAAAAACCAAGAACCGAAACACTTTAACCTACGAAGGCAAGGACAAGAAGTGGTTAAGAGGGGATTTTGCTTAAGCACAGAGAAGAAAATCTTCAGAGATACAAATCACGACTGCTGATGATTCTGTTTTCCTCCTGACACAGATAATGGGATAAGTGGGCATGCATGGAAATCACAGAAAGGAGAATTTCCGAGGAGATGAAAGCCTTTCACAAAGCCAGTTCCATTATACCATTTTCCCCTGTGCCTCCTGCTGGGAAAGGCTGGGAGTACAGCTACCCTCAGCTTCTCCACAGCCCACAGGAGCAGCTGGGATCTCTTCTATGCCCGAGAACATGCCCTAAGCCCTGATCTGCCCAGCTCTGCAAGCAGCCAGGCCTGGAGCAGCTCTGAGATGTCCCCCCTCCAGCTGCCTCCCCACCTCATTTCCTAACACAATCTTCACAGGGAGAGGCAAGGACTGGAGTAACTGGGAGGTCTCACCCTGTTCCATCCTGGCTGGGATGCTCAGGCCCCAAAGTAGGAGCGTGCTGGAGGGCACCAGTGCCCTGGTCCTGTCTCTGCTGCCTAAATGGAAGTGCTGAGGCTGGAACAGGCTCTGAGAGATTCTCCCGCACGCTACTCCTCACACGGGAGTAAGCACAGAGTGAATAAAGCAGCATCCTCCTGCACTGGGCAAGCCAGCGTCGAAGCTCATTCACTGACGCTCAAAACCTAAATCTCTGTGAGGCTCCTCTTCTTCTTCTTCTTTTTTTTTTTTTTTTAAATTCTCCCCACCCCCAGTCACTCTCCCTCTTTTTTGGACGTTGCCATGGAAACTGCATCTGGTTTCCATTCTCTCCCTTTCAGTCATGTCCCTGCTCAGAGTCAGAGGCGGCATCGGAGAGACATTGATCAGCGATGCAATGAGCCAGCCCCGCGGGAACCAAGCTGGCCTGCAGCACCAAGTATGTAACCCTGGGGCTCCCAATCACCACCTTCCTCACAGAGAAGAGGGTCCAATTTTACTATTCTTTGGGCAAGTTTAATAAAAAAAAAATCAGGTGGGACCAGGCCCTTTAAGGCACCATCCTTCAGAGGGTCGACAGAAATTCCCCATACACACACACCCCCCTCAAGCCCTTGCGTAGCTCTGTCAGGACGTGCTGGAGTTATTCCCATGTCCCTGTACACATTGAGGTCTACCAGTAGCTGACTACAGAGAAGCCTGCGAGACACTCATGTGCTATTTCTCCTGGAAAGGTAACCCGTACCCCGCCACCTGCCCCATCCCCTCCTGAGGCTGCTAGAGCAGTGATGCTCTTTTTTGGGCTTTGCGTTAGACCACGTACACCGGCAAGCCCAGGGCTATAGGATACACAAGATCCCTCACAGTCAATACACCTGCATCCCGCTCTTCCGTGCCTTACTGCTGCTGTCTGATTTCTCATCATCCCTTCTCCTGAAAAAAAGTGTGAATGGAGTAAGCAACCAAAACCAGAAACAGCTGTGCCAACATGCGAAGCCGGTAGAGCAACATTTCCATTAGGAAGTGAAGATTTCAGATGGCAAGCAGTAACAACAACAAAAGGCCAAAAAAAAGGAAGGCGCATCACTAAGGACAAAACAATCTCAAAGGAAGGAAGGATGAAAAAATGTTGAAATAAGGCCAAGAGAAAGACTGGCCTGTTTTTTTAATTTCAGCTTGCTGCTAGCTGAATCCCTTTTCCCGCAGCCTACTCCCACCACCTCCCCGAAGGGTACCGTTGCCTCCTAACACACTGATGTGCCAAGGAGCCCTCTGACAGCTCTCTATTAATTAACTTCATGCCAATACAAATTTTATTTAAAGTTAAAAAAATCCAATTCACATTGATCCACCTTCATTGCTCCATCTGGCTGCCAATCAATGGCTGCTCTGCTTTACCTGATGGGGGAATAGATCTCACAGCTCCACGCAGAAGGGAGCGCTTGGGAAGTGGGAAATGAAAGCGCTGTCTTTGGGCCTCTCCCCCATCCTACACCCATTATGGAGGGAGCTATGTCAGTGTCCCTTCTCCTTCCCTGATTTTTCTGCATCCTCCGATTTCTCTGCAGATCTCCCGCTCCTGACAGCATGAGGTGCTCTCTGTACCAATTACCCAGGGTCCCATTGTCCCAGCCCGGGAAGGGACTTTTCTCATACGGCAGACCAGGCTAAATGCTCATATAATGCAGAGGGCTCAGTGGAGACAAGAGAAGGATGAATTGGCCCCCTGTGTTCAGACTTCTGACAAGATTTGCTGGGTTTCTCAATGGCAATTGTCATTTCACTCTCAGAGGGAAAAAGCTTTGTCTCTTCCCCTTCCCTCTGCCCCAGGAATCGATACGGCTTCTACAGAGAACAGCCTTTCCCAAACAATGCTTGGTCCCTTAGGCCTTGTCTGCACTAAGAAAATAGGTAAGCATTTTTTTTTTTTCTGCTCTGCAAGTAACAAAATAAGATGCTAGAGAGGAGACATAACACACACATCATTACCTAAGGATCAGAGAGGAGCTGCTGGTCCCATGTTGTCTACACTGTAGCTTTTACTTTCAACATTACTGGCTGTTGGCAGTCAGGGCAAATGGTCTAGCTCTGGTTGAGTTTGGCTAGCATATGCCAAACACAGACCTCAAGTTGGCTTTTCTCCTAGAGTTTAAAGTTAGTCGAGTCATCTGCGACCCAGGAAGAAGCTGAAGATGCATTACCTTGCATCTTTACACTATGAGAAATGTAATTTTACAAGTAGTTTTAGTTAGTGCTCTCTTTCTAAACCCCTACTTGAAAAATAATCATATTCCTCTACTATAGGCAAAGCTTTCAGCTTGCCAGTATGGTACTGAGGGGGCTCAACAAGCTTGTTGTTTTGTTAGTGAGATTCTAAAATCTCACAGCTCAGGAGCCCCAGTGTTAGCAAGCATGGGCAGTACTGAAACAGAGACTATTTTAGCAAAAACATCCAGCTTTAGCCATCATGTGAAAGATGTAGAGAGACGAAGATAATAGGCTACCCCTAGGTAGTGCCCTTGAAGCCATCATTAAAATTCCACCATTGAACTACCTGGTGATATGCCCGTCTCCGATGGAGTCATACCAGTTCTGCCAACCAACAAATCCTGCTGGCCTGAGAGGTCACACATGCAGGGTTTCTTTCAAAGAACACATTCATCTATTTTGGCACAGACCAGAGCGCACGGTAAGCTCTGGCCATTCTCTACAGCGTACGTCGTTCTTGCCCGCTGGGCCAAGGCAGTTGCTTGTCTGCTCACACTAAGTGGGGCATCCAACCTACAGGCTTAACGTCTTGCGTGCACAAGTCTTTGCATGCACTCACACATGTATTTCACTGTCTTAAAAGACAGTCACATACTGGCTTACATAAACCAGCTTCTATTTGTGAGTGAGCAGTAAAGGGAAGGATAAATCCCCCACCCCTGCCAAAGCGAAACAATACGACCTAGACAAATATGTCAGAGTGCTTCTCTAATATGATGCTTATATGCGGGGCACACGCTGGCGGGTATGCCTATAAACCTAATACAAGCTGCAACAGAGGAGGCTGTATACCCCTGAAACCGGCAGTCTAAGTGTTTGTTGGGTACTGTAACAGCATGGCTTGTGCAACTTCACCATCAGTACTTGCAATCCCGAAGCCTGAATAAATGCAATACAGTCTTGAACCACAGAGAGAGCAAATGAGCAGGAAGGAAAAGCGGAGGACAGTTAGGCTTATTATGTCCTTAGTTCCTGGAAAACAATATTATCCACTTGATTTTTCTTGCCTGCTCACAGGTATTTTGGTAACACAGAATCCTCTCATTGTAAATAAAATAAATCTGATGCTTGTGGCCTCTTTCCTGATGACACATACCAGAATCCTTATCAGCTAACCTGTTTTGGCACTTGCTCTTCTATGGAATAGAAGAGGAAGCCACAGGACATGGTGAATCCAAGCTTACTTCAGAAATGCATTCCGAGTTCAGGATGGGCCCAGTGGGAAACCTTGTGTTTGATTACTCTCCAGCAGGCTGGAGTTTGGAGCAGGGTGGGATTTGGAAGCAGCTCCAGGAAATATTTTGAAGGAAGAAGAAGGAGCTTTGTAACAAGAGCTGCTGGAAAACTTTAGTGGGTTCACAGGTAAATACCTGTGCCCACATCCAGCCCAAGTGGGCATCGCTCTGTCTTTCTTTGCTTGATACCACAAACAGCAAGGGTTTTTTGAGGCTCTATCCAGCCATAGCTAACCACTGGGTCACAAGCTTTGTCCGTGGAATCTCAAGTTCCATCTGGTAGCTATCTTACTCCAAAGACACCAGGGTTGATATCTGAAGATAAGAGGGTCCACATAGCTCAGCCCTACAGCAATACCACTGTATATCCTGAAGTGTTTATCCTTCTGAAACACCCTTCTAGCTTAGCATTTTCATTGCCAGAGCAGGGTTTAAAGGACAGCAAAATTAAGGAATTCTTTCAAGATAACACAAAAAGACCCACTGAAGAGCAGAAAGCTCAACCTCCAGCTCCCAAGTCCCAGGGTAGCATTTCATCTTCCCCCCTTCACAGTCTGAGTGTGGCTCCTATATCCCAGCTTTCTGAGAGATCTGCAAGGTAGCTGTGGGTATAACTGCTACAGCCACAAGCCAACACATTACCCACAACTGTTCTCACGCCCATCCTCCAGGTCTCTCGCTGACCCCTCTTCCTTTCGCTTATTTGCTCTTTGTCCACTTTCCCAGGGTCTCTTTTTGCCTCTTTCTCATCTTGCAAGGACAGAAATACACACCATCTATGCAGAACTAGCAAGAAATATCCAACTTGCTCCTTGGAAGCAAACAGCCACAGCAAAGCAAACAGCCCTGGCCCTCACAAACCTGGCTTCAGACAATGAATCAAAGGCACTTAAGCTGGCATTAAACCACCTTGGGCTTTTGGAGCTTGCTGGCAGAAAAAGAAAAGCTGAAAGAGAAAAGGGAAAAAAGGAAAGGAGTGAGGTAAGAGGAAAAAAAAAAAATCCCAAACCCCACAAGTAAGCTAAAGTCATCAGAGGGACAACACAGCTATGCCTTTGGTGTTTGCTTTGATAAACATCACTCTCCATACAGCCTCTGAGGGACTGCCCTCCACTCCCCCACCTCCCGCTTTTGTTCCCTCCCGTCTCCTTCCCCCTTTCCCTCAGATGCACGCAGCACCTGCCTCCCTGCCTTTACTGCTCTCTTTCAAACACACCCTTTCCTCTTTTTCTCCACTGACCCTTGCCCCTTCACTCCATCCCTGTCTCAGGCTCTTTTCTTTCACAGGCCTTGACAGAAAGAAGCAGGTCTGAAATTAGCTGTTACTCAATCCCAAATTGCTGACCCTCGGGGGCAGGGACTGTTGTATGCACTTATAGTATCCCGATCGCCACTTAAGGCCTTTTGATATTGCTACAGGAACCACATCTAAAGCCAGAAGGGGTCATTTGGGCTAATATAACCTCCAGGATAACATGGGCTGGAAAGCAACTCACTCAGCAATTTCAGCACTCGGTGGAGAAAGTTGTTTGCGTTACATCATCTCTTCGAAAGGTACCCAGTTTTGACTAAAAGACTCCAGCTGAAGGACTGTCTACCATAAACCTAGTCAGACCAGCTGGTATCGTCCTTTTTAACTTCTACCTCATTTCAAGTATAAATTCGTCCGCCTTCAGCTTCTGATTGGTATGTACCATTATGCTTATGCCTAAAATCATCATGTTGTCAGATCTTGTCAAAACCTTTCTTTCTCTTCAGGAAAAATTTCACAAGTTCACAGTTTTTGCCAGGAAAGAAACATGCTCAGATGAGAGGCTTTCCTGTGAAATAAAAATATTGGGGAAAACATTTATGTTTAGGAGGTGTGAGAATCCTTTGCTTCAATGAGGATTTGCTTTGATAAGGACAAAGAGCTTCTGCTGTTACCACTTGGACTTTTTGTTTGAAATGCAGAGATTCAGACTGGACATATGGAAACATTTCTGTACTGGGGAGGGTGTAGCAAGTACCCAAAGAGGCTGTAGGACCTGCAACCTTGTCAAGACTCAGCTACGTAAAACCACGGTGACCTGATCTGGTGTTGGTGGCAGTTGTATTTGAAGAGGAAGCCACACTTTGTGACCTCCAGTGGTCCCTTCCAGCCAGCATGTCGACAGTTCGGTGAAATGCAAGTCAAAACAAAATACTGCAGCCTACCTGAAACTAAGTATGTTACCGAGCCTTCTTCACAGTTATAGTATCAAGGAAACTGTGCTTTCCGAAGGAAAACTTGGACAGTGTTTTAGCAGGAGTTACAAATTTGCTCTGGAATTCAACCCTTGAGCTTTCCTTAGCGTGGGAAAAGCACATTTAGCTCTCTTCGCTTTTGCTTCCTTGCCCTCCTGTACCAGGGATGGGTGGGCAGGCAGCAGCCCAACCCTATCTATGTAGAGATGCAGAGTATTTTAGTAAGAGTACCATGGTGCACACCACCTTTTTGCTTATGAGAGAGTGGCAGAAAAGCTCACCTGCAGAAGAATATCATATTAAAGTACTTCAGAGCAGTCCCTATGCAACAGCCAATTCCCAAGCTGCAGTGCCTCCTTTTTCTAGAAACTCTTGGTGGGGGTAATAAATAAAAATAAAAATTCAACATTTTCTTTCACAAAATTTCAGCTGAAAAAATCTTTTGAGATAGTCTTTTCTGTCAAAAAGCTGTCAGTTTTCCCACTGAAGTTTGGAGGAGATTCAAAGTGACAATTTTTTCTTCTGTTTTGCTTTAAAATGTCATATTCCTACCTTTTTTTTTTTTTTTTGGAATGGAATAAAAGCATACGTGACAAAGTGACATTTCCACTCGAGCTATCATTTTGTTTCTCCTTTTTTAAGCCAAGAAAAAGAAATGGAATATTTTCAGTCAAAACGTTGGTTTTTGAACTAAAATGTTTGTTTCAAATTTCCCATTGGAAAACCCAATTTTTTTTTTTTTCCCGGAAGAACTGATGTTGTTCTCCCTCCCAGAAAAGCTCATTTTCAACATACCTATGTTTCTTTTGCCCTACAGGAATACTTTCTGCACATAAAAACTTCAACCTATATGAATTAATTTCTCTGCCTTGGCAGTTAATTGGGCAGACATGGGCTGCAGGAAAGGTACTGGGAAACCCCCCCTTCAGTTTGTGTCAAGGCTCTGAAGAGGGGCTGCAGTCTCTCCCCAGTTGACAAGGACAGGACCTACTGCCTCTGAGCACACTTTAATTCTGCCACAGTGTATGTCAAGGCACGAGGGAGGGTACAAAATTCATTGGGAGTGTCAGTAACTGCATACAAGTTGGGTCCCAGCCCTTTGTTGGTGGCTGGGAACAAAACTTTTTTCTTCCAGAGTTTGTAATCAAACACATGTGGCTTTGATAGTCCTTACAGCTCTCCAGAAAACTGTACTTTCATAAATAAATGAAATGCTTAGGGCACAGCGAGCGACCCTGCTGACTGAGTGCACCCTTCTCCTCCCTGCCTCAGACCTGGCTACCAAATTTTGTGCTGCAATCCAGTGTCCTAATGTCATTTTGCATATGAGAGATAAAAGCCAAGAGTCATTTGGTCAAGAGCAAAGATCCACACCCCAACTTAATACATTTTACTTTGGTGCCAGGCCTATGGCAATATTAGTGTCTTTGCCCAGGCTTTCTCTTCGGGACTTAGGGGAACGTCTAACTTCCAATCTTCTTAGGAAAGTTTACTCTGCTGCACAATCCTTTATATTAAATCCACTCAGTGATGATAACGTGGCTAGAAATATTTGCCAGCAAGGGATTGAGTGGGTGGAGAACAGGGGTTTGCTGAATTATTGCTAGACTATTTAATTTTCACTTTAGATACATACACTTCTCTCTGCTTCTACACATTGCTCACTTCGTTGCTCCAGGCTTCACACCTTACCTAGAACAGTCCTGGTCAAGCATGGCTTTCCAGTTTGTTTCTTCTGTTCAGTGTACCCCACTGCTTAGGTTCATGAAGTGCTGTCTCTTGAAGGACATTTCCAAAACCCTTGCCCTGATTGCATATCCACCACCCAACAGCACTCTATCCACCTCCACTGAGAAAAATTGATCAGTCCTTAGCTCCCTTTCCCTGGAAGGCATGTGGAGGCAGCACACAGTAAACCAAGTACGAGTACTTCTGTTAGAAGAACTTTACCGAGGATATGCCTTGCATAACAACTTAGCTAAAAGACTGCATATGCAACATGTAAAGCATTAGAAAATGCCCACTGGGTTGTCTCTGGGAACGTCAAGGTTGCCTAATGGTCCAAGCAAGTTGGCAGCTTTCCTCATTGCTATTTACATTGTGCCTTCATTTTTATGTTTTAAAACAAGCAGAGCTTCCGACATTAAAAGTGGCATCTATGATGCTGAACTCGAATCTGCAATAGGGAGAAGCTGGTAAATGTTACTGTGGGGATTCTGCTGCTACTGGATCCATTGCAGATCCACACATATAGAGGTATTTGCTTCTTTAACCTCATGCTTGTTCATCCAGATAGCTAGTTTAACAAAAGGAGAGGTTAGAGCTCCTACTGGCCACCTGGTTTACTGCAGTGCCTAACCCTTTCTCTCTGGTTTAGCATCAACTTCTTTCTAAATCTTATTTCTTTCCCATCTGTCAGCATGATCCTCCAGCCTGTGACACAGAACCTGGCTGAAAGGAGAGACAGCTTCATTAAGTGTTAGAGAAAGTTGTGCATGAAATCTAATTCAGGAGTCTAGACCCTCATGCCTAAAGGAAGCATAGCTCTGTGCGTGTGGGGAAAATGAAACTCAGAAGTCAGAGGACACCAGGTACAAGATAAGCAGGCTCTGTACTTATGCTCTTTCTTCAAAGCAAGAGGGGACCGTATCTCCTGCTGGTGTCAATGTGAAATATTTTGTACCCTGTGGAAGGTGAGGGAGCATGGAATCAATTCTAGCACCTTCCTCATGAAGTGAGAGATCAAGGTGTTTGGAGTCTACCCCAGGTGTCGCAAAACAACCCTTAACTGCCCAGCTAAGACAGGAAGAAAGTCTAGAGCATCTTGAACAGACGGTGGGTTAGACAATGAGCTGTAGCAATATCTGAGGAAAACAACTGCTCTCAACAAGCCCGGTACGTGTTTTTAAATGTGGAAGGGCTACTGGACAGAGCTACAACACCTTTAGACAATTTTAAACTCAGCTCTGCTGCAATGATGCTGCAAGTTATGACCACTTCCCTGTGCAGCGGGGCTGGAGCAAGGAGCACCCGCCCCAGCCAGTCCTCCTCCTGCCGCCCTCCCTCCCTCGTGCTTCAGAGCCATCTCCCAGTACTCGTGCAAGGCAAGCACGCCTTCGCTTCAAGAGGGGTCAAGAAACATAGCATTTCAAGAAATGATGTCTCTGATGTTTTTAAGGCTCGATGTGAATAGAAACTGTATCAGAGCCGTAATGGAAAATGCTCCCCAGTTAGGGGTTATGTGCTGCCCTCGCACAGAATCCATGTTCTCTAAGGCACAAGGCGTGGGTGACTAATAATCCACAGGTCTTCACAGTTCTCATGTCTCTATGCACAGAGAAGCACCCTGCTGTAAAAGAGTACGTAGATCATCTCACCTGCATGTTGTTTACACAACACTGATAAACTATTACCCCAGATAATAACCAGGCAAACCACTTTTACTCGTATTTATACTCAACAGCTCCCCAGTAGTGGGGACTCTGAGCTAGCTGAGCCCAAGGTACGTGCATAGTAATCAGGCCAAATAGAGGCACCATGCTTATATACAACACTGAACCTGCTGAGCTCAATGGGCCTTGGTAGCTACACCTTGTTGCATTATACTGCTAAGAGCCAAAAAAAACCAGGTGGGGCAAAAGTCCTCAGCACAAGCATAAAAATGTGGCCTCTCCGAGTGACCTTCCCACCTCCAAGGCGGGGAAAAAGCTGTCTAAGCAGGGTGACATGCACACACTTTCCTGTGGTGGGCTGCGATTTTCCTCTTATGTCCCTGACAAAATAAATACGTGGTAAGGTAATCTTTTAGTAGAGACTTAAGTTTAGAGGTTAGACTAAACTGAACTGGTTTAGCAGTGTACAGCAGTCAAGCAGAGACATCAGCCTTCAAAGATAACTCGGCAGGGGTTGCAAAGATGCAGCAGAGAGAAGGGCATGCCATGGGTGACACCGAATTAGTCTGGCAGCAGAGCCTATTAGTACACTGCTACGCTAACCACGCACTAGGACATACTAGTACAATAGGGAGTCTGAGTCACATTCAAAGCCAGATGGAGGAAGATAATCACAGTGCCAAGTCATGGTGGAAGAGACTGGACTAAGCAAATGTCACAC
Source organism: Aquila chrysaetos chrysaetos (assembly GCF_900496995.4). Taxonomy (NCBI): domain Eukaryota; kingdom Metazoa; phylum Chordata; class Aves; order Accipitriformes; family Accipitridae; genus Aquila; species Aquila chrysaetos. The sequence continues at coordinate 4,797,180 of NC_044010.1, read as the reverse complement.
AGACCTCCCAAGACAAAGGGCACCCACAAGAGGAAAAGGGAAGCAGATCACAAAATGGTGGAAAGCTGCGTTTTGCAAATCTGGGGAAGGGCACACCATTGCAAGTAATTTTGCTACATATCTAATGAACCCAGATCAGCTACTGCTGAAGTGCAGGCTAGCAAAGGGAGAGGATGAGAACGGGGCCCCAACACAATAACCTGGACTGAAGCCAGTAGAAGCATGGGAATGGCCCTGCTCCTGCATGGGACCTACTGCAACATCTAGGAGTAGAATAGCTTCCCATCAAAGTATGGGCTTGATAGAAAAGTTGTTACACAAGGCCACAGTAGAATATCTGTTATGGATTCACCAGATCAAAATCAGAAGTCTGAGAGACAACTAGATACACGATTTTTTCAGGCCACAGACAAAGCCACGAGTGGAAGGCCAGGCTCATACACACTGGGTATGCTCCTCAGTACACTGGAAGCACAGTTTACAGTGGTTTAGCTCTACCCTGTCCTGGTTTTCTCACCTGGTTTTTTGGGCTGCCATTTGCACATGACTTCACCACATAAACAAGCCTATTTTGTTCAGTTAAAACAAAACAAACAGCACACCCAACACAAAGCAAGATGTACATACTCGCCATTTGTTCTGGATGCGAAGGTAGGGTCTACACAGGCATGCCACCCCCTCAAGCCTTGCTGACATCAGATGAGCCTGTCCAGTCTTGCATGCCCAACATACGATTTGTGTAATTGCCCCTTTCTCTTTGCTCTCCTGTTGGCTAGCCTTGGGCCTCTGTCTTTGCGGTACAACATCCCAGCTTCTCTCCTATTCTGTAACCCCATCCCAAATACAGCTGGCTAAGGAGGTCTGTGAACTGTTGCAAATGATTACAGGATAAAAAAGAAGCCACGAGGCTGCGCAACATTCAGGATTGTGCTGCCAGCGAGAGCCTGCTACACCACGCAAGCCCCACCTAAACTGTTGTTCCCTTTCCCTGGATCCTGATCCCCCTCTCCTGCATTTCTTGACTGGGACCAAGCTCTGGCATCTGTACATGTAATTTTGCTGTCTGCAAGACAGTCAAGTTGAGAAGGTATCTGAGATTGTACTTCTGGTACAGAGAGAGCTCCAGGGCTTATGTAAATCTGCCTCTCACCCTGGGCAAGGCAGAAGACTTGAATACGATGAACATAAAAAAGCCAATTCTTTATGAGGCTGTTGGACACAAGAGGAAACGAGAACTGAAGGATCTCAGATTGTGGTAGCAGTTCAGTGTCATCTGACCAGGTCTTTACGTCTAGCCTGAATTGAGGGCACACAAAGGATGGATGGCGCATGGCTGGCCTCTATACTCATTCCTTCCTTTTGTCTAGGAGGGCTAGGATGGGAAGTTGGGCTGATCATTAGAAAGCACTTTTAATCAGACCTTCATGAAGATCACAAAGTCATCAGCTCACGGTGACGGATTGCCAGGGACTCCATGATGAATGCATTTGCAAATATTGCTGCAGAATAATTTCCTTCCATCGCCAGAGCACTCCAAACAAATTAGATTCCCTCTAATCACATCTCCTGTCTGTGGATGAGGAAAGATGGGCCCGTCAGCACAAACGCATTTAGGGGGCGGGCAGTGGAGGGGAGAGAGCGGGAGGTAAGGGTCTAGATGCAGCAGGCAGGCAGATGAGGTGCTGGAAAGTTGCCCAGCTTTGAGGAGAGTCTCTGAGCAGTGGTGTGGATATACGGTAATCCCAAACATGTTAACAGCTCTCCCCTTGCTGGCACACACACAACATGAATGCTAGAGGATGAAGACAGAAAAGCCAGCCACTCACCTGGAATTTTACAATGGTGCAGAATAAGCGGAGGGAGAACAATGCCAGCATCATTTATCCCAGAGGGTGCAGGCCTTGCTAAGGTTACACAGATGAGCTAAAAGCAGTTTCTGCGATGAGGCAAAGCCTGTGCTGCTTTCTGCACTCTCTTCCCCATGCCCTACCTCTAGCTGGGATACTTGAATTAGTGAAGCAGAAGGAACAGCTTCCCAGACAATCCAGTGCAGGTGACTCACAAGGTGCGGTACTAGGATGGAGACACAGTTGGGAATTGTTAATTAGTACCAGGTGGCCATTATGCCATGCTGGAGGTATTCAACAAAGTTGGTAGCTCTTAATTCATACTAAGCCTAAGCATATTAGTTTAAGGCTCTTTGAAATCAAGGACACAACAGGCCTTCAGTTTAAAGACAAACCAAGGCTGAACAGCACTGTGTTTTTAAAAATTGAAAGTACTGTACCCAAAAGGATAGTCTAAGTAAGATGTCTGAAGGCTACTATTCTTCTCTACACTACGTTTAGCATAAACGCTGGAAGCTGGCCAGGAAAATTATTGTAGAGTAGCATGTTCATACCAATATCCTGTCCATCATCTACAGTTTTCCTGAATGCATGAATTAACCCAACAACAGCCTCCTTCTCCCTTGCCTTAAAAATCAAGTGTCATCGCTTAGCGACGCATTGCTTAGTGACCAACCTGGCAACTAACAGGTTATAGTTCCCGTTCCAGGATGTGGCAAGCACAATCCGTGGAGGTAAGTTGGTGCTACAGCAAGCTCAACATTTACTTTCTCCAGTTATTCTCCGGCATTGGCTTGAGATCCACTGTACCCATTTTTGCTAGGAAATTGGAGGAGCCTGATACTCTTAGAAAGCAGATTTTGCCATGTTTCCACACATGAGGCATGAGAGTGCAACATGGTGGAGACAAGGATCATGGGCACATTCTGTGAACACAAAGCAGTAGGAACAGGCTAAAAGAGTTAATTGCGATGCAAAGTCTGAGCAAAGTATGTAAGGAAGGACTGAGAGACACGCTGCGCTTGCAGGCCTGTGCATTATCTGTTGAAGGACTTACGGTTGTGCTTTATTCATTTCCCTGCTCAGAGGATCTAGGGTAGTTTTTGGCTTCCCACTCCCTCGTTGGTACCAACTTGCTGTTCACAGTCCCCACTCCTGGCAGCTCAGAATCTCTGCCAACAGCTCACTACTGAAAGAAAAAATGTAAGCCCAGTCCGTGCCCCTTTTAATTAGCTTTGAGATCTGGCACTGAGCGAGCTGACACAGAAGAGACAAAGTAAAGAAAAAGTCTTGTTTAAAATATGGCGGGGAGCTAGCTGTGGAACGGCGAGCGGGGGGAGTGGAGGAAGGCGAGAGGAGCTGCAGCGAGAGCAATTGGCCTTGTTTGTTCTCCTGGAAGCCTCTGTGTGCTTTTCCTCCAACGTGCACTGGATTTATATAGGGGGCAAACCCTCACGGGCCAGTGGGCTCAGAGCAAGGCTTGGGCCAAGAAGCAGGCAGGCTGCTGCCAGCTTCCCCTCCTCCTCCTCCTCTCGTCCGCTCCCGCTCTCTTTCACACTCTCACGCAGCAGGACCTTCTTATCAGGTATGATAAGCAGCACTCCTGAGCACAGCTGGCAGGCTTCCAGCTCACGTTCCAGGAGCGCGGCCGGGCGCTGCCGCTGTGTGAGCACACTTTAATAAAACTCTGATTTTTATCTGAACATTTTATTAATCCAAGCTCAGCCGTTTGCCAAAAAAGCCAACGCATTGAATATGCCAATGTGTGTTCTCTCCAGTTTCTAATGCCAATGTACCTCTGCCCACAGAGTCTCCTTTGCTTCACGCTGGGATGCATTTTTTATGCAGAGTTTCTCCTACTTTATTACTTGCCCCTCCACCATGCTAGGGAGATGGTGGGGGCTCTTGCAACTGGTTTCCCCTCCCTTCTTTCGCAGAGTGATTTTGAACAGGAAAGGGAAAAAACCTGATTTTTCATTAAGGTATTCCTACTGCCAAAATTACTGTTTTCCCCATACATAGAGCACATGGAAAGACACTGGACAGCTGCAAGCTATTCCAAAAAAAAAAAAAAAGGTAAAAAAAATAAAAGTCTTTCCTTCCACTGCCGCCCTGCTGTCACTCACCACCTCTCATGACACATCCATCCCAATCCTCTCACAGGGTGGGCTGAAATGTAAACATCACTGGGTGCTAGAAGTCAGCCTGCTGCAACATGGCCAAAGGAAAAGAACAGGAAAGATGGAGAGGTTTGTGTGGGACCAGGCTTAAAAGAGAAGATGGATGTTCTAAAAGCATCCAAGCCTGTACAGTTTTTCCATGCCCTGGCTGATGACATGATTTTCTGGAATAAGACAGCCTGCTCTGCTGCTTTCCCTACTCTTATTTTGCCAGTTTGAGAATGGGGCCCAAGGGCTTTCAGCTCAATAAGGGACTATGCTGCTGGGCCATGTTCTCACCTAATGGAGTAGCTCCCCTGCTGTCCATAAGACTGATGACATTCAGTGCAAAAACCTTTTTGTGAGCTGTATTAGAGCACTAAGCACCCTGTAGGACTATGATACTGATCCACAGTCTTTACTGTTTCCAAACCAGCAACTGTATTTTCACCTTTCATCCCTGGAGGAGGTCACACTTTTTCCCATTCCATCTCTCTACGATCCTTCTGCAGAGGCTGTCCTCATTTGTCCACTGCTTTTTTATATGCTTAATACATTTCCCCCCCAAGCTTCAGATCAAACTCTCCCATTCTGTATTCCAAACCCTGCTCATCTCCTGCTGCAAGCACAGTTTGCCTTCCATCCCACTTAAGCCAGGCTAAATCCTAACCTACTCCTGTACAAGCTCAGAACTTCCTGTCATTCCTTTGAGAAAAGTTCATTGTGTTTTTAAGCTTATCGTCGCAAACCTTCTGACTCTTTGGGATTCTCCTTCAATCCAGTCAAGGGCCCCCTTTTCGGCTGTCTGATCTGCCATAACAAATGCTCAGCGAAAACCATAAGAAAGACCAGGTGCTGTCCAACTGGGACTGCACCTTACTAGGCAAGGTGACATGAAAACGCAAGGCAGCTGGATGTCACTTCCCAAGCCACACAGGCAAAAGATTTGACAAGCAGCTCAAATGGTAATCAGTAAATGGTAAAATGGTAAACAGGGACTTTGAAAGCAAGGACAAGGATGTACACCTAGTTCTTTCTTCTCTGACTATTCATTTGGGCAGTGACGTTTTGGAGGGAGGCATAGATTTAGTGTTGTCAATCTGTTAAAACTGAAATGAAAGAGCAAGAGAAGATGGAGTTCTGCCTGACAACTCAGGAGATACTTATGAGACTGAAGTTCAGCTATTAGCTCTGCTGGAGACATCACATGCGGTATTGGTCAAATCACTATGCCTTAGCTCCTTCTTAGTATAGTTAGGATGTCTAAAATAGTCCAGGCCTGACTTCAGCAAGGATCGTGAGATAATGTATAGCAAATAATGATTGAAAATTAGAGTTGGTGTTCTTCTAAAGGCTCTGAACAACAAGGAGGTAGGAAAAACTGCTGCGGGGATAACAGACAGAGAGGTGAAATAATGAGCTTAACAGTGCCATGGGAATAAGATGTCCCTAAGTCCTATTCCTATTAGGGTTTTACATAAAGTCTGTAATGCTCCCTGTCTCACTATTTCCTCAGGCAAAAGACAGGCTGGCTGCTTATGCTAGCCAAATGTTACAGTCAATTCCTTCAGCCCCAATCTTTGGGTCTGTCTTCTTTTGCATTAGTCAACTAAGTCCAAAAAAACCCCAGTGAGCCAAACAACCCTCTGCCCCCTGCCAAACAACAATCAAATTGCATCCTGCATAGGACCACTGAAAGTTTCAAAGAATGCTGCGGTTTGTTTGCTGTAGACTTAGGAACATAACGCTAAGTAGTATTTCTGTATAAGGGGTGGAGCTCAAACCAGGTTCATTAAGATTTGTAGTCTGCATTGTCTAAAGGCAAGAGCTGCTTGGCCCTAGGCTCAGGATAGCAAAAGAAATGTCTGTGCCATGCAGAATGATTTAACTTAGGTCCTAGAAAAAGTGTGGACACATTAGTACGGCATGCTGATCAAGCTACTGTGCTCTGCTTCTCCAGGCAGCTAAGTAATCTGACGGGACGTCTTCCCACACACGGTTATTCTGCTCCCAAAATAGCTGAGGTGATCTTGCACAACACTGAGGCACACGCAAAGAGAGACTGTCTTGCCCCTTGTAAGCTTACAGCCATGCCGGCAGTCTTTCCACAAGAGTGGTTGTTTAGATCTAGCCACTCATAGGTTATTTATTTAAAAACCCAAAACTACATGGCTGTAATAATCAATTAACAGCTTCCCCACAACTCATTTACTTCACAGCTTGATCTGTGCTAAGGATTAGGTTCTCTCTTCAACTAGGTGTATGATCTCAAAGTCGAGGTGTGAGCATCTTTCACACACCTAGAATCTTCTTTCAAAGTGTCAGACACAGGTGGTTGGACTAGATGAGACTTGGGCTCAAATATTTCTGCACTTCTGACATTAAAGACTCTGTGCTACAGATAGTGAAGAAGCCAGGAGAGTCCCCTCCAGTGAAAGTTTAACATTAAGAAGGTCAAAGCCTTAATGAATACAGCGTAGGGAATAAGACTGCTAATTTTGCCTTATGAGCATAGTTTTAAAAGGACTAGGGAAAGAACAAAGCAAAGTACAACCCTTTTTCTTTCCTTTATTTTTTTTTTTTTTTTTTTTTTAAAAAAAACTGTGATTCCAAGCACAACAATTGGAGACAGAAACCTCTGAACTGAGGCAACAGTAGGGAAAGAGTAAGGAATAAGCAGCTATGGGTGATGGTTCCTCATGATCCCGAAATATTAGTACAAATAGAAGCTTGTTATCATTTTTGAAAACACAATAATTGATCGCCTGCTCACAAGATTGTTCCTGGTAAAGATTATTATGCGTGCCCTGGGCAAAATTTAACACTGACCAGTAGACTTGTCAGCATAGGGCAAGGGCTCTGGGACACCTGCAAGGGCAATTGTACAACTACCCTGCCTCTGCCACGCTGCTATGCCATGTGCAAATCTAGAGTGATCCCAAGTGGGAGACCGTCTTGCTTCACAAGAAAATGATTAAATGCTGCAGTCCTCCCCTAAAGAAGGAGGCTTGTCACTCCAAGGATCTCTTTGCAAGGCAATTGCTTGCCCCTGTGATGGGAGAAGGCACACAGAAAGAATCCAAGGCGCTTGCCAGCCCCTACCTGACATGGTGAGGAGTTCTCGTGTATGGCCCAGCTACACAGATGACAGCTGCTGTTCAAAACCTCTCTCTTCACAGGCTCGTGCAATATTTGTACAGAGCAATATTATCCTAAATGTCTTCTAATTATTCCTCTGGATTAATGAAAACCTGTTATATTATTGACGGGTCTTTTGCAATATTTATAAAACATGGATCAGATTAAGGAGGAATAAATAAATATGTAGAAGATACCTAACATGTAAATAATAAATATTCAGTCATCTATTTTTTCACAAGATGGTTTAAATATATGGCGTTTTCAATAAATCTTTAATAACTCTGCAAATATTTATTTATTTGCTTTGAAGCATACGGGAATTGCAAGAAAGCTCTGCAGACTCCAGAAAGGGCAGGCAGATGGAACACATGCCCTACCATGGAGCCTTCAACCATCTTCTGGCAAGGAAGGAAAACACATCCTGAGCTGCTCCAGGCCTGGGAGCGAAGAGAGCAGAGGGAGAGGACTTCCAGGAATTGAATGGAGAAACATCCCAATTGCTTCACAAGCAGCCTTGCACGCCAAGCATCGCTGCTGCACAACACAACACCTACGCCAACCACCACCACGTTTCACAAAGCTCATAATTACATTACAGAGAAGTACTCAGCCTCTACAGGATTCTCTGCCCCAGCTATCCTAATGGTAAGGGAACTACTGAAAGCATATTTGCTGGAGCTTCCAAGCCTGTAATAAGAAAGGAAAAAAGGAAGACAAAAGACAGTTTGGTTGTGAACTACTCCCAGTTTTCCTAAGTAGTCTAGTTTTTCCACAGGCTAATATATCAAGAGAGTTGTCGCTCTTAAGACTCTACCTATGGCATTAAACATCCTGAGACCTGTGGTAAAGAGCAGATCTGCTTTGCCCAAATAGGAAAGCTGGACTGTGCTCGGTTCAGGAACCCTCAATATCCTATGTCTGAGGAGATTTGGACATAAATTGGGGTGTTCAGGCTCTCAGAGGACACAAGGTCATACAGGGACTTTAAAATTCAAACACCACTACATAATCAAAAAGTTCTGCTTTACTAGAGGCACCTATGGTTTGTCTATCATGACCCAGAGAAACATCATGGCAGGTTATCAAAATGTGACTCTTCTAAAATATGTTTGCATAGCATCAACTGCCTGCTAAGACAATGGCTTTTTGTAATCATTTGATATTATGGTAAGAAAAGCTTTAAAATTAAATGCCCAAAACACAGTTAACACATTTGGTTTTAATGGGATAGGATGGTCATTGCATGTTAAATAAATACTGATTGTAAAAAGCAAGTCAAGTTGCTGAGTTTTAATAGCTGTGCAGTAAATAACTGTTTATGCGTCATTACGTGGATTTGGAAGCATCAGCAAATATGCTTTTAATAATCAATTGATACTTAACATATAATATCTGTCTGATTAAATCAAAGGAGATGGATGCAGCCACAGTAATTACTGCATATTGTTACAATGCCATTGGATTAGGGAAACATATTTATTGAGGTGGAAAAAAGTCAGAGGTAGATACATATCTCCTTGCCTGTCTTCTTACTGCAGTACCTTGGGCTGTCATCTCATTGATTTCCCAAGATAAGCAACATTCACCCTAGTCAATACTTGGACGGGATACCACTGAGGGAAACCTAGAGTGCTGAGGGAAGCGGTGCTAGTAACACAACTGAGATTGCTCTATCATTTTCCGGAAGGAAAGCGGGACACTGCAAGTCCTCTGAAGTGCAGCACCCCAGAGGGGATATTGCACTCGCCTCCCCTGCAGGCAGCAGTCCACAGCTCATGCCGTCAGACGCGGGGCTGTGGGTCTCCCTGTCCAGGCAGACTCCGCGGCGGGTAATCGCATTCCAGCTCTCCAAACTGCTGAAGTTTCTAGGTGCAGCATTACTCCCCATTTCATGCTAGAAAGAAACGTCCCTCTGGGACAGGCTGAAGCAAGGAAGACCATTAAAGCCTTCCTTCTAGGTGCTGAGTATCCTTTTCCCACTTCAGAAGTCCCCAGAGAAAATCCTCTGCTGGTCTACTCCCTTACACCTTTAGTGGGGCAGGACCGGTGGCCAGAACGACAGCAATTTGTTTTAGAGACACTGCTATTACTCTAATCACAGTCCAGTTCTTGACACAGAGAAATGCAAGGTGGCTTAAAGCACCTGGGCTTCCCTACCTCTAGCTGTACCTAGTGTGACATAGTATGAGCTGAAGATGTAGCTCAGATCTAGTTTGAAACTTTGGTCACCGGGAACACAAACATGCTCCTATTCACTGATAGCTGTAATAGAACTACCCTTAGGCCACACATTTAAAGCCAAGGAAAGAAAATTTTGGCATAGGCTTTAAGTTCTTAAACAAACAACACATGCTTATTACAAATGCACAGTGTATGAAAATGTAGCCTGTACTAAAGCAAACCGGGGAAAATCCTCCATTGTGTACATTGCTGTAGGCTACCCAAAAGCAAATGGGACCGTGGCACTTCAGTGAACACTGGGGGCTGGCTCCTTTACTCATATATGTAAAAGCAGAGAGAACCAACAGTTCCATTCAACCCAGTCCCAAGTTTACCATCTGTATTTATCCTCCCTCACACCAAACCCTCTGCAGGACAGGAGGGCATCTAGAACCAGAGACATGAGTGTTAGAAGGCACTTAATTCCACTGACTCCAATGGCAGTCTAGAGGCTGGAACAAATGAGTCACATAAATCTCTCTTTGAATCTCAAGTTCAATTACCAGGGGCCAAAGTACTATATTAAAATAGATGAACCTCAAAAGGTTCAGGAAAACATCTTAAAACTTTCAGGAAGTTGCAGAAACACATCTTTAATTCCCTACATGTTAGTGAGCTTACAAGGCTAGGAGTTTCTCAGAGATTTGCCAAAATTGTTGCTTCTGGTCATACTGAAAACAACACTGCAGAAAGGCAAAAAAAAAAAAAAAAAAAAAAATCCCCCCAACCTCCCTCACCCTTTATCTCCCCAACCACAAGCCTGCACTAAAAGCAAGCAAAGTAGATGGTGAATTTGAACCAATGCAGGAGAGCACACAAATCCACCTGTTATGTTGCCTCTGCTACAAAAAAAGGAGCATCAGGACTGACATCTTTAAAAACGAACAGAAAGCGCTATGCCCGCTAATGTTATTAATAGAGCAGCAGTAACAACAGTGCTACTTTGGATTCCTAGAGCACCTTGTATCCTCTGGTCTCAAAGCACTTTACAAAGAGCTGACTAAACATCACCCTGCCCCATTTGGAAAAAAAAAAAAAAAAAAAAAAAAAAAAGGTAAAAATGCAGCACAAACAGTTTCAGCATCATCAACCGCCTACAATACTCGAACCCCGACTCCCTTGCCTTAACAAGGCCTCGCTTGCTTGCCTATTGATTGGCAGAGCAGGATAATAGTAACCATCACATCCTAAGGTTTCAGGAACCTTAAGTGGATTTTCAAAGGACTGTTATCCTCTGCTTGGCTCCCAACCTTCCCACCCCAATACACATCAGCGCACCTTTGGACAGAGGCATTGTGGCATTTTCTTCATTTTCCTCTAAATCTTGAGGTCAAAAATGCAAAGAATAACACAGGCTGGTAGATCAGTAGCCCAACGTGGTAAATGGCACCTTGGCAAGAAGTGGAGTGCAGCCCAACAGTACTTGCAAATTCTTCTGTAAGCACTGGAACTAGGGACACCCGTTTTTCAGAGGGTTGGTATATGTTGTGTGTAGTGTTACCTAGGTGGGTTTTTTTGTTTGGGTTTTTTTGGTGTGGTTTGGGGATTTTTTTGTTGGGTTTTTTTTTCATTTTAGGGTGTGGAGGTGTGGGGGGTGGTTTTGGTTTTTTAGGGATTTTGGGGGGGGAAAAAACATCTCTGAGTGAGGCTTCTCCCACTACCCGCACATTGCTAAAGTTTCTTCTGGATGGAGTCTCTGTTGTCCAAACATATAGCTGAGTTCATGCAACTGCAGAACTAACAAGGTCACTTTCCTCCTGTTTTCATGAAAACTATAAGGAGTAAATGTCTTTGAGATTTCAATTTAGCTGAAATCAGTCAAAACACTCAGTAATTACAGAAGATTGAAAGACAGCCAGACACTGTGCTCACAGAAGCTATGTTTCTATATGAAACCAGGCTGAGAAACAGGTGAAAAGAAAAACTACAAGTCACGTTAGCTGAAAGGTTTACCTGAAAAAAAGCAATATGACACAGAGTGCTTCTTTATCTGAATAGTCCTGCGTAAATTGATGGAGCTACTCAGCAAAAAAGGACTGCAGCATCAGGACTGGAGAAGGGCTTCCTCTGCTTGCCTTCTGTTGAGACGCGAAACCGACTCTATATCGACTCCAAGGCTATCACCCGTAATAAGATCAAGCCAGTACAAAGGGGGCGTTGAGAAAACAGCTTGCCACAGCCGCAGCATCAGGGAATAATCCAGCTGCAGGCCCTGTCGCACACGATCCATTGATAGTGGAGGGAGGAGGTAAACCTCCCTCTTCCCAGAGAGCCAGTTTCTGCTATCCTGCTCCTCATCCCCAGCCAAAGCCCGGCCAGCCTTGCCAGCTGCGCAGCCCCGCAACCACAAATAAGAGCTCACAGAGGAGCGGCTGGGAAGCGGACTGGTTTATTTTATTGTTTTGCAACTTCTTATTTATGAAAATGCTCCAAGAGCCTGGATACGGATCAAGTTTCGCTGCTCAATATTTATTAGAGTCTCACCTGCCTCACCAGAATGGGAACTGCAGGCACTTTGATTAATGGATTGGAAAAAAGAAATGTATAGTTTCCCTGTCGCCTTGGTAAGCACCTCCCTGTATCTTGTGCCGAGAGGCTATTTTACAGCATCGCAGTCCTCGGTGAATCTCTGCTGATTGCTTGCTGCCTCCCTACAGCAGCACTCTGCTCGGAGGTGCGGGGTGGCACTGTGTTTTATCCTGTAGCTGGAGGTGGAAGAGCACTGCGGTGCTATGTCAAGTAGAAATAGGCCCTCTCTGAACAGCAATAAAAGCACCGACTTAAAATATCACCCCAATGGCAGCTGCGGGTTGGGGAATAAACTAAGTTCTTCTCTGTGCTCGGAGAGCACCCACCAGCGCCAAAGAGGGATTTCTGGCTGTGGCCCGACTGCTCTCCCAAGGACACGGCTGTGTCACCTTTGGAGGCAGAGCAGTTCTAGCAGAAGCCTGTAGACCCAGGCAGCTCCAGCAGCTGCACCCCGTAAAGCACAAGTCTTAGCCAGGCCCTGTCCCTTTGCCTTTCTTCATCAGCCACCTCTGGTTGCGAGATTAAGTTTAGGCCCAGCTTTACACCAGCCCGTTGCTTTCGAGCTAAATGGAGTTTGCACTTCGCCCCAGTACGAGGCTACAGGATACTTGTATTTTGCCACTGGCTAGCCAAGAGGCACTGCAGAAGCTCAGACCCATGGAACACCCAGAAGCAGACCCTACACAGTCAGTTTTACAGCAGGAATTCTTCCCATCCCAGTAGTGACCTGTTCCCAGAGCTCAGCTTTCCCCCAGCATTTTGCGGTAGAGCACAAATACCACTACCAACAGCTGCCATCCCACGCCTCTCGGCCACACAACGATTCTAGCATACGGTGCGTTGGGTCAAGACTGCTCCTGCATGATACACAGAGACCACCGATTCAATCTATCCCTTATCTATACTAAGACAACACCAGGTTTTTCATTGATGGTGAAAGGAGAGGGTTGACGGGGGTCCCAAAAGTTGGGGGTTTTTTTTGGGTTTTGGGGTTTTTTTGTTTGTTTGTTTTTGTTTTTGTTTTTTTTGTTTTAAAGCCTCCTGCATACACTTCCCATGTCAGGTACCTGGGCACACGCTGCACTGCACTCTCACCATCGGAACAAGCAGCTCAGGGCTGAGGAAGCCAAAAGGGGAGGAAGAGGAGAGCGGAGCAGATTTCCTCCAGGAGAGGGCAGTCCCATACACACACATACCGGTAACTCATTCCACATGCTGGAAATGAATTAGTCCTTCATAATGAAAAAGCCCCGTTATCCCAACATCCTCAGTCAGTCTGTCTTCCCTTGACTGGTACAGGACTGTGCCTTGCAGATGCCTGGAGTCTGTGCAGTTATTTAATCCTGCACATTGTAATCTTTTATCTTTACATGTCGATGAATAACTTGCTGCTCCAGTGGAAGTGAGTGCTGGCATGTGCTAGCCCCAGGCACAGAGGGGCCAATGCTGCAAGGGTGTCTCACACACTGTGGCACACTGTGGGCTTTGCCTTCAGATGCCAACCTCATGCCTGCCTGGAAAAGTCTAATCCTTCACTCCTGTCCTGGAAACCTTCCACATAAAACACATCTGTGCTCACATAGACTGATTAATCCAGCTGCAGATTCCCCACACCAGCTCTGCTGCTGCTACGCCCTCCTTCTTGCCCTGTAGCCCCTCAGCTGGGGGTCCCCACACCCAGCTCTGCCAACCTCTTTTAGTCTCCACTTTCCTATTTCCACGTTCCTATTTCCACATTTGCCAAGACACCTCAGACCTGTCCTGCAACCTGTCTCCTTGTGATTTTGTCAAGGGAAGTTTGTTAGCCAGGCTCGATACGCAACACCTCTGTGGGGCTGATGTAGCATCACCCAACTCTCCTCAATCCTGGGTTTTTGGAGACCATGCTCCTGCACCAGGCAGCACTTCAGTCATTGGCTTGAAGCTTGCGATGGGCCATCCTCATCCCTTCCCGGGGATGCTTAGGTACCAAGTACATATGATCCCAAAGGACTTTAAGAGGATTCGGCTGGACTTCAGCTAATTGCTACTACAAATTAGGTCTAAACCCATTTGTCCCAACCGTGTGATGGATGAGACTGTACATTACGGCTGCTTATAAAGTCTACATTTTTATCAAAAGATTGGCAGTTCCTGTGGGCCCCGCTAAGATAAAAAAAGATGAATAGGGCCTTCTGCTTCCCAAGCCCCTTTTCCCTGCTTGCGCCTTCTCCCTGGTTTTTGTATTCAGCTTAGGACCTCCAGGAGCGTCTGGAGGAATTCATTTCCTTCGCAGCCCACCCCTCGTTCTCCCGAACGAAAACTAGAGCTGGTTTTTCCAACTTGGATTCGCAGGAGAAATATGAAAGCTAAAGGCACACGGTATAAATAAACATGCAATGGGAACACAAGAGGCAAAACACAGAGGCCCAATGCAGACGAGAGAGACAATACAGCATAACAAATAGCGAGCTGCGCTTCGCCTGTGGCATTTTCCAGCTACATCAATAATTATATAATACAACGGTCGCCGATTTCTCAGGCGCGGATCAATACCGACTGCGGTGCCACCCCGCTCTGTGGCGGGTTGTGGGCCGAGGGGCTCTTCGCAGGCCCCCGCTTTGCCCGTGCCTGGGATCGATGATTGCATTTTGCAGGCGATGCCAAGGGCTAGGGAAACGGCAAGCGTATTCTCCAGACTAAAGACACTGGGGTCTGCCTATGGTGTGCGACGCTGCCAGCATTGGTGGGAAATGGCTTGCTTTTTTTTCCCCCCGCCCCAACTGCCTGCAGAAGATGCAACCTAGGTACTGCTTTGCATAGGTGCTGTTGGTCGGCAAGAGGTTGAAAGAGGATTCATCCCACGAGCATCTCGCATGCTGCAAACTTACTCGGCAGGAAGCAATTCGGCTGTCAAGTGTAAAGGTATGAATGCACCCACTTGTCAGGCCTTCCAGCATGGTAATTAGGGGACACGGTACCATTAGAGACTTCCCTATTCTTCATAACAAAATATAATTCTCTAAACACTGCAGCAGGGATGCTAAAAATAAAATAAGTTGAAAAAACAGAACAATTTTGTGGACAGAGCATAATGAGCATCTCTGCTTCGAAAATTGGAGTTCTGCAATCCCTCCCCCAAATTCCCATTTTAAGTGTACAATCACTAAACATTGTGCTGGAGGGGGGGAGAAAAAAAAAAAAAAAAAGGGAAATCAAATGAAGACAACATTGAGAACAACAACCACCACCTTCTTTTCTATTGTTAGCTCACTTGGGATTCCTATGAGGAGCGAGCCTGAAACATGGATTTCAAACCATTAATACTATTATTTAAATGTTAGCCTGAGAGAAGTAGCAGAAGCTATGTCTGACCCATGCAACTTCCCACAAATGGCAATTACCTCTAAAAGCTTCCCCTGCCAAATCTAATTAAACGGAAAAAGAAATTTGGAAACATGAACTGGTTGGTTTTCTTCAGGAAAGTGGACTTTTTGGGCTAGAACTGACCAATGAAAAAAAAAAAAAAACACCCACAAACCCCAAAACCAAAGGCCAGAAGATGTGGACAGTGCATTCTTGCTCCATGCAATTTAACAGTAAAGTAATTGGCTTGCAGTGTATGTTATTATTTTATTGGGTTGCAAGCTGTCTCTGGTCAGGTTTTGTCTTGTATTTGCTAGACAAGCATCCTGATACCACTATGTAAAATGTCAAGTGATATAATTGGGCCCCAGTTCTATAAGGCCTTCCTTCAGACAGAACTCACATGTCATTGGGAATTTCAGCTGATTTCCCTGCTGGAAGGCTGGATTAAAGGTCTTCCTACTGCAAAAATTGAAAAACTCATAACACTGACACACTCATCTTGCCAATCAAAGAGTAATAAAAAAATAGAAGTGACTCTGAAAGAAATAATCCTAAACAGCAAAAAATCCCTAAATTAATAAAAAAAATAGTACTCGCATCCACCAGCCTTTGAAAGCTTGTGGCACACTTCACTACCACTAGAGTCACACAGATAAGTGCTTGAGTACCACCATGGATAGGCTATAGTATAAAATCACTGGTGTAGAGGAGGATATTATCCTTAGAACTCCAATTACAGCCAGAAACAGAGGTTTGCTCATCCCTCTTTGGGGGGGGGGGGGGAGGGGGGGGGAAGGGGGCAGGGGGAGACACGCACAAATCTGTAACTAGGTATCTCGGCTGATCTAAGTGTTATACATACACCTAGTAAGAGCCAGTTGCTACAGGAGGATCCATAATTTGCAAAGACAAAGCGGCACAAGAAGATAAAAAAGGGTGATCTTGTAAATCGAGATGGTATGGCTATAAAGTTTTTCCCCTATGTATAATGCATTGCCTTTGCTGCAATTGGTGCTGTCAGCTGAGTTTTGATCATGCACATGGATCAGGGAAAGTATGCTTCCAGTTTGTGTAAGGGCTAGTCAAAACATGAAGGGACTGTTGATCTTAGGATTGATCTTCCTTCCATTAACAGTTATTAATAGGTACAATGCATTTACAGAGATCACACGATATATAAGTATCTAGTATTTGTGGAACAAATGCTCGGGTATTATCTTCCCATTACTGATGAATGATAGAGGTCAGGAAAAAGCAAAGCAACCTACCCAAGGTTGCAAGGAAGCCTGTGGTAGAAAGCAGCAGTGGAACTGGACCTTTTGACTCCTAGCCAAATACTCTTCCTCTCTGGCAGATGCATCAGGAGAGTGATGGAATGGGTTAAAAGAGGGGAGTTACTGCAGCCCAGCTGATTGGCAGTAGCATGTTAAGCCATAGTAATCTGACTTTCAAATCTGTGCCTGTACACTGGAGTGGCTGCTCTTTTTCCATTTTCTACCACTATCAATTCAACGCAGTTCAGAGCTGCTAGATTCAAACCAAACCGAAATAACCCGCTTGGGCCCAGGGCATACATATGAATATTTACAAAAGTTTTGCTAGTGAAAACGGACGGTAGAGAGAACCCAAATATTTGTTGGATAGAGAAACAAACAGATTAACACAACCTGTACTGGCATGATGTTCTGGGTTTGCTGTTTACCTCTCCCTGCCATCTAATCAAGTCCCTTTGGAAGACTGTTTTCTGTGAGGACTCTCTCTCCATTGCATGCTGATGACTGATAATGCAGTCAGCATATTGTAAATGGGAGCTGCTTTCCACTGTGAAGGGACAAACCCTAATTTGCCATAGCCCTGGGTCAGATGCAAGTTAAATGAGCCGGAGCAGGACACAGCCACACCCTCCAACGCTGGGCTATGCAAGCCCCACGCGTACACACAAAATCAATTACTTTGGGCTCTTCTGAATGCGACAGGAGAAAATTACATCTGAGCTCTGGCCTCAGCCAATCAATCCTACAGTAGCCTGATTTTTCTAGGAATGACGCTGCAGGCAAGGCTTGTGTGACCTACAAAGAGAAAGGTCTCAGTTCAGTGAGCTCTCTAGCTCTCCTTTTCTGTTCCCTCTCGGTCTTGCTACTGCCCCCGTCCACGGGGCTGCTTCATCGCACTCTCACTGCAAGAGCTGTCTTTACCCAGTCAGGACATCAAATAGCATGTGACTTGTGCCATCAATTGCAAGAAGTCACTGAAGCTCAAACACCAAATATCCAATTTTATTTGCAACAATCACTTACGATCAACCTACAGAGCAAACCTCACTTTCCTCATTTATGCAGTAGCCACTTCCTAGGACTTATCTGCTTCCAGAAATTACAGGCCAAGGAAGAGAGGCAGGCAAAGTGAGTTGCAGTATTCAAGACTGCTTCACATGCAGTAGAAGCCAAGCATTAAAATAACCAGGACCCTACTTGTTCCCTTCCAGAGCTTGTCAGGCCTTGCAAACTCGCAAGTCTCCTGAGCATCCCATCCTGTGTGGGAGAACACACAGGATGAGGTGTGAAAGAGATGGGAAATTGCCTTGGCAGGGGGGTGGTGGAAATTGGATCCTTGCAGAAGAAAGGGCCCTGTAGAAACATATATAATTATGACCTCCTACCTCCTCCCTTTATGCCTTTAACAAGTTCCAAAAAGGTCACTATATGAGGTTTTCCTTCTTAGTAATGAAGGCAACACTCCCAGCCTTGCAAACTGTCAGTTCTGTTGGTTTACTTGAACCGTAATTACAGACTTATGAACACAAAACAAAGATTACCAAGAAAGCACTACTAGTCATAACCATGCTAAATCTGTCACTACAGCTTTGTTGCTATCTCTGTCCACGCTTGTCACAGGGATGCTGCAGGCAAGCAAGACGACTACTAGCAACGAGCTCCCCTGAAGTTAGGATGCTGTAGACAAAGATGGTTTTTCTAGATAAGTTCAGATCAGGACTCAAGCCAGGGAATTGAAAGTCAGTGGTTCCACCATCTTATCATTTTTCACTCCTCTGCCTTGGGTTCCTCTCTTGAACCTCAGTAGTTTCTGCAAGCTAGTTCTCACTGCATGCAGAATGGCCCATGCATTTCACAGAATGATGACTCATTTTCAGAAATGACTTTGATGCATCAGAGCTCAAATCTCACTGACAGCTGATGGGCTCTGCTCTCCTGAGTGACCAAAGCCCAGATTTCTAAAGGCTATTTAAATGCCTTAATAGTAGCTTACAAACCTAGTGCACAAAAAGCCAAGTTTAAAGCAATATAAATAAATATCCACAAGTGAAGCTAAACGGATATAGAAAAATTGAATCTCTCTCATTACATTTGTATCTATGTATATCTAAATCACTTTGGAAGATGAAGTCTTCAATCCTTCACTCACCAGAATGCCTTCTGCCCTGCTTAAATAGAGTGTCTCTTCCAAAGACAATCTCAGTATTAGTCAATATGATTCAATCTGCATAACAGGATCTTCCCTGTAGAAGAACCGAGAGTTTAAAAGCCTGGGACTATAGCACAGGGAACAAAAGACTACATGCTTGGTGATTTCCATGGGTATGTCAGACTGCAGCAAATTATATCCTATAAGCTCTGTGCAACCATTGACACAGTATTTGCATTAGCATGTCCTCCTCCTCATGAGGCAGGGTGCCTGTGTCTCAGATGCCTACCTAAAACAATAAGAACTTACTGCGTGTGCCAGACTGGGGTAGAGATTAACCAGCATAGGATCACAGTGGATATTTCCAGGACTTCTATAGCTGGAGAACAAAAAGTGAAATTTGGCCTCACATTTATCAGGATATAAAATGGTTCTCATTAAAATGTCAATGTTTATCACAGCACCTCGCAGCAATAACTGATTTAAAACAAGTCGATCATCTTCTCTGTACTACATGGGGTATACAGGAGGATGTCGCTTGCTGCAAGATGGTGCCTTTTTCATAATGACCTCCATGTTGACAAATAAAATAAAACTACAAAAGCAACACACCAACAGTCAGAGCAACACAATGTTAACCTCAAAACTTCATAAGAGCTGAGGCTATGCCTGGACATAGTAGAAAGATACCAATATGGCGCAAGAAAACTTCTCAAGCAGTTTGCCATAGGCATTCCCCGAAGATGCCCAAGCACAAAATGTCAGAGCATTATTGATGTACTTGGCTATCGGGTAGTTGATTACATTTTTCCTCCTCGACTCTCTAAATGCTAGACCCAAACCACATGACAAACCAAACAGCGAGACCATCAACAGAATGAACACTTGGAAGACAGGAGATGCCAGAAATACAGACATGCTGAGAGGACAGTGAACTAAAACCTCCTCACCTGTGAATTCTGGAAAGAAAAAGTTCAAGCCCATAGATATGGAACCAACACACAAGGTGCTCTGCTGAGGTTGCAGCACAGTTTTTTTGTACTTGCACTTTGGTGGCTCTTGTATTCTAGGTTACATTCCTTCACCTGACAGTGGCATCTGAACAATGCCTGGACCTTTTAAGCTGAGGTTCTACTGTTAAGCACTGAAACTGCATCTGTTAGTGTTCAAGAAAACATTGGCTTCCTCATGAAAGCAAAAAAAATGAAAATACATGCTCTCATTAGCCTCTGACATACTGTTCATGATGCGTATAAAAATTGGCTCCGCTATTTCTAATAAACAGAAGAGAGCCCGTGCAGATTTAAGTACTTAGACAAGTGTAGTGTGTTGCATCAAGGAAACGCAGAACTGTGTTACAAGAAATATAAAGGGAATTCTTCAGTGGATTTGCTGAATACAGCTCTCCTCCATTAATGCAAACTTGGCTGTCAATACCAATGGTCTTCCTAACTTCTGGCCAGGATTAGCTAGTCACCAAATTGGAAGCTCACTGCAGCTCTATCTAGAAAGGTAGAGCTGGAAGAAACACGGGTCAGTTCACAGAAAAGGTTTCTTTCTTCATCATGCAAGAGTGGGATAAATAAGAACAGAATCCATTTATCAACAGTACATTAAAACTCCAGGGCTCCAAAGGTTTACTTCATTTCAAATCATGGCCTGCCTGCTCATTTTAACATGACTTCTTGAAAAGCTCTCTGCATTACAAAGGGATCTTGGGGCTCAGCTTTCCTCCTCCCCACCCTCCAACTGCTCTTCTTGCATTCTCACAGTTCAGCCACACTGCACAGCGGTGAGAATTCCATACTCACTGTCTGCCTGTATGACCCGATAAGCAGGTAAGACAGTAGGTCAGAAGAGAAGATCTTCAGCAATGGACAACATCAGTTCTCAGTAAGGCTTCCAAAAAGGTGTCTAACAGCAGTTATATCAGATGGGCTGTCCTGTCTTATTTAATAATATTGGGAAGAGTAAAGTGTTTCTTCCACAGCTGTAAGACCAAGGTTTCCTCTCAGAAAGACAAGAGAATCCAAACAAGAGAACATGGACACATGAATTCCCAACCTGATACGGAGAGAATCTGCATACTGACACACAGCAGCCAGGCATTGGTGCTGACCACAGCAAATCTCTGGCTGGATTCTACAGGCAACTCGTGATGGGTTTCTGGGGGGAAATTACTTATCCTTTCTGTGCTTCCATTTCACTGTAGGGAAGAGTTAAGTCTCCAGGATTAAAAACAAAAACCACAAAACAAAACAAAAAAGCAAAGACCCAACCCCCCAACCACTTCCCACATTATACCAATTAATTACAAATATTTTCTAAAAATACACTTTTACTAGCCTTCTGCACTAGTTACACAAGGGATTTGGGGGGGGGGGGGGGGGGGGGGGAGGAGAGTTATGAAAGGATGAAACTCCCACCGAGTTTCAGAGCGTTAAAAAGGATAGTTAAGGCAACTTTCACA
Organism: Aquila chrysaetos chrysaetos; assembly: GCF_900496995.4. Taxonomy (NCBI): domain Eukaryota; kingdom Metazoa; phylum Chordata; class Aves; order Accipitriformes; family Accipitridae; genus Aquila; species Aquila chrysaetos. Next base: position 4,776,043 of record NC_044010.1, on the reverse strand, counting down.
TTTGCCTAGCACAATGTCCAGGAATGCTAAGAGAATCTTTGCCCTCTTAGGAAAATAACACACTCAACTTTTACTACGGATCACAGGAGAATTAATGTTCACACTTTCAGCCAGCATTAAAGTGCTTTAATTCGATTTAGTTTAATTCCCTTTAAAGGAAAATTAAACGAAATCAAATGAAGGCCATTTTTAATTCCAAATGAGTGTGTGTGCACGCATCAGTTTAATACAGTTTACATAATCCACTTGAAAGCCACCTTGTTACTTAATTCAGATCAACTTTCCTGTGTGCTCCTGCCTAGACAAGCCCTTAGAGATAACATTATCCATCCTCAAGGAACAGCTGCATTTCATTATTGACACCTAACTCCAGAGAGAGCTACTCTGGAAGGGACAATGTAGCTGCACACAATTTAGATGTCTGTCACAGAAAGAACAATGCTCTGTATACAGCTACAATGGCAATTAATATACTGGGGGTTGTTGTTCCATTAGTCACTAATTACACAGTAGACCAGTAATACAGAAGCCTTGTTCCTGGCAAAGAAACCATAGCTCCAGAACTACTGAATTGATAATTCAGAGCCTGCCTTTTGTTTCCCTAGGGATACCCTGCACCTTTGCCATCAGTTAGTTGAAAACACCACAGATGATATAGATCGAGAGGCAATGGCTACGTATTGCAGACCACTGTTTAAGAACTTCTGAATTATGGCATTTGCATGAGACGAGTCAAGGTGAGTTCAGTGACTGAACAGAATTGCTTCCAGTCTTTGTCACAACAGATAAGGAGAATAGTTTGTCACTGAAGATTTTTGCTTCCTCTTACAAAATACAGGAAAAGCGTGGCAACCTCAGTCCCACATTGTCTCATCAGGCTATTACAAACAGAAGAAAATGCCAGCTCTGGTTGAGGGTGGTTTTGAAGGACTCTTGTTTCGCCAAGACATCTTACCAAAGCTAAAAAAGGTAAGAGGTGAGGGAAGAGAGGACGGAGCATAACAAAGCTTTTAAATGGATGCTGCAATAAACTCCAATGCATTTGGTAAGCCACAGATGTGACCCTGGCCAGCCAGGGAAGGAGCACCAATGGGCCCAGCTCCACAACTTTCCTTATGATCTTCTCCCCACGTTCTTTTTCTCCATTGCTCACTGCATGGCCTCACTCTAAGAATGCATCATGATCCATGCTCTCCTGTGACCCAGCCAATCCACAGCTCCAACTTTGCTGCAGGTTGTAAATGCCATGGAGGAATTGTCCAGCCATGCTCTTTGATGACAGAAGAGCAAAACAAGAGAAGTGACCATCCTTCTTGCTATTCTCCTGGCCATGGTAAGTTAGAACACAAAAGCAATTGTCTCACCTTTCCCCCCTGCTGAAGCAAGGACCCAGGGCTTGAGGACCTTTGAAAAATGCCAATTTTCAAAAGCAGCAGTTTCCAATCAGCCTCTCTAATTAGCATTTAGTGGAAACTTTTCGCTTTTCGCCAATGACAGATCTCTCCAGGGATCTGTGATTAGAGCAAGCTCCCTCTTGATACAGGAAAAGGGATAGAGACAGTGTTAGAGAGACGGCATTACATGTTTTTTTTAATGAAAGCCTACATGTCCAGAAGCTGCTCACCGGAACAAGTCAATGAACCATTTTGAACTCATTATTTGGAATCCTAACGTTCAAAATTAAAGACTAGTCAACTCATCTTTGGTCCAACTCTGTTGCTCTTGAGTCAACAATGCCAGGAAAACAAAAATGCCTCTCATTCCCTCCCCTTTTCTTTGTCGTTACTACAAATAGAGGTGGGAAAGAGATTCTTTACACTTTCATCAATACTTTTACAGTTAAAATTGCATACGCCTTTTTTTTTTTTTAAACACATAAAAGTCAGGAAAATATCATCCAGTTGACTTCAACTTCATTACAAAAATGCTAAGTCATCACCAAAACTGACCGGTTCTTTATTGTCTATGATGAGTATCAAGGAACAAAGATTAGCCTCATAATGAAAATTCAATCGCATGCTTAACTATTCACACACTATCCACAAGGTACAAGTGGGGATAATTGACAAGATGGATTGAATGATCCAATAGGTTTAACTTCTGCAAGTTTTTATGGCAAAGACTTTGTCTCAGCTTAAATCAGTATAGTACCACATTTATCTGTGGAGCTAGAGAAACGTTGAAAAAAAAAGTCTGGATCAGCTGAACCTCCCTTCTAGAAGGAAGACACCTTTATACCAAACAATAATAAAAAGGCAGAGAGAAGATTGGGACCCATCACACAGAGAGCATCTTTTATGCATGGGGGAAGATGGGGCTGGAACTTCCTTTGTCTTCATTTTCATTGCACAGACAGGTAAGCTAAGGCATAAACTGATTAATGGACTGACTTAAAGAAAGCCTGTGGCAAAGGCAGGAATTAAGCTCAGCTCCCCTGAGGATCAGTCCAGTATCTTTACAAACCCATATCTTTCCGTTCTGAAATACTGTGGCTTTCCTTTGTAATTAAACAGCATGGATTTGAGGGGGCTGATTTTAACTGTCATTGTGCTGAAAGAGCTTGCACTGGTCAAGTGGGGAGGAACTGCCTTGCCAACCTAAAAAGGCTTTTCCTTTACTTAATTCCAGGCTTCTAAGCTTTCAGAAATAGAAAATATTGCATAAGCAACAGTACTGAACAATTTTGAAGGCATCCTGAAAGAGCTTTTTATAGTCTCCCATTTTAATAGCTGGTGCTTTTACTGTAGATAGTATATGGCTAGAGAATAATGTGTATGGGTTTAATGTCTGGTATGATAATATCCAAGGTGAAGATATTGAAAATTCAATTAAAATATAGTTTAGGATATTGGCTTATTTTAATTTCCAGCCTCCTTTGCCCTCCATCCACCTCCTTTGCATCCAGGAGCTCTTCCTGAGATCTGAAGCTAGAAGTTACATGCTGAATCTTTTCTCCTGTAACTCATAATCTGAAGTTCTTTGTAATTCTTCAGCATCTATCTGAAACCTCTTCTTAAAATTCTCTAAAATCCCCATGCTCCTTTAACAGAGGAGGACACTGAAGTGCTGAGACAGGAGTAGTTCCTATCAGGGAGAAAACGAGATGGGGACCCCAAAGTCTTGTCTATTAGCGCTAAGCCCTGGGTCACTCACACTCACTAGAGCATTTTTAAACTGTGGTTACTTTTTGAGCAGGTTCAGAGAGGGAACATAAATTATTTCACCACAGCAAAGCAACTCCCTCCTCTGCAGTTCTCAGTTACCTTTAACCAACACATCTTTACTTTCCTCTTGCTTGTTTGATCAATGAAGTTTTCTCACCATCATTGCACTGCCTTACATGATACAGAGAAGAAAATAGAAGTCCTACTGGAACGTGATCAGAGAGACAGCAATAATTTCAAGAGGCAAGCAGTGAACCGGAGTCTCTCGGAAGAGCTCCAACTGCTGTCCAGAGTTTTTCCTGATCCTTCCTAAAATATATGGGAGAGCACACTATTGGGTTAGTCACTTTGGTTGCCTGCTAAACTGAAGGGAAGTGTTGAGCATCACTGCACATAACAAGACCTCCTCCAGACAGGTACTGCTAGGACAGAAGAGAGATCCTTGTTCTATTTTCTCTCTCAGACAATGCTTAGGAACACCTGGTCCTGGAAACCGAACATGAATTGGCTTGTGTCAGATTTGAGAGAACATATACCTGAAATGTTTATGTGGCCTGTCTAAATCTTACCCTGACTACAGTAACAGCAGGTGTTATCCTTGTCATATGAAATATTATCACTAACCTACTTGCTTCTAAAACTCCTTCAACTTCCCAAATTTTATTATAATAAATTGTGTATCGAAAACATTATACAAATGGTACCCCTTTATTTCAATGGGACCACACGGTTTCCATAATAAGAGGAAAGTAGCACACCAGGCTCCAGAACATTTCCTAATCAAACCTACCCTATAGGTAGTTTACACAAATGTGAAGATTTAGGTTAAGCACCATGTCACCAGTCCCAAGTAAACTGACAAGTGGGCTGTTCAAGGCATCAGAAGAGTCACGACCCTATTTATAACTTTCATGAGCCCCATACAACCACCTAACAAAAGTTGATCACATCCCTGTTTTACAGAGAGGGGAAAACAAAGTAGAACGAGTTTCATAATTAAGCAATGAGAGAAGGAGACTAAACAAAAAAAGTGCACCAGTCCTTGGCTTAGCACATAGTCCCATCTCTAAGCATTGCCCGCAAAGTGACCATTAGTCCCTGCATTTGGGTCCATATGGGTTATAGTGCATTCAGGCAACCACCCATCTAGAAACAGATGAGCTATTTCTACCCTTCTGGTTCTCATAAGCCCCTGTGCACACCAGCACTAGCATTCACCTTTTTCAGTAACTGCTTTCATACTGTTTGCTGATGAAACAGCAAGTGAATATCTGAGAGCTGACTTTTGCTGACTATGTCAGTCAGAGATTTGGTGACTTCCAGTGCTTATACCCGAGTAGAACAGAGGTCTTGGCCAAGGCATACATGCAGTGACTGCATAGCAGCTGAAAGAAAGACGCACACTTCTACTGTAGGGAGGTGAAGGAGACTAACGGGAACTTCTTCCTCCAGTGACACTGTCCTCCTGCAGCACACACTTTGAAGTCTGCCTGGCTATAGATGTACTGGGAGGCCAGTTGGCAGCAAATGAAAAAGCCAGCATATTAATACTGGATAATAACAGGAAAAATCCACCCTGCATTGTTTCCTTTTGAGTCTTTTGAGGGTGTTGCCTTGTTTGCCAGCTCCTGAGACATGCTCTTTCCAGAGGGGATAGCTGTGTGCGCCCTGCTTCCCACACTTTGCTGTGGATTTAAATATGCAGGCATTGCTGCTAGGTGAGTGCCATTTGAATTGACAAACTGGGATTTCTGCTGCGCGCTTCACACTTAATGCAGCCCTGCCTAGGCTTTGAAGGCAACGGCTTGTTGCCTTGGGGTCTGAAACTAACAAAGCTGAGCAGAACAAGCCCAGGGCTCCCGTCGGATTGCTCGATCAAAGACAATATTAAACAGCACTGTTTTCATAACTACTATTCTGGGGCACTTGGATAGCAAGACAAAGGAGATGAAGTTAATTTCTGTTATCATAGCCTGGTGCAGCTGCAAGGGCCCTGGGAGAAGCCATCTTCTCTTGATGGCTTATGCAGCCCGTGCCTTTGCAGGAGCTCCCATTAAGCAAACAGGGCTTCAAAAACTTGTCAGATGCAATCCTGTTCCCCTCCTCCCAACACTGCTATCGAATGTGCCCCTGGTCTTTCCCCCAGACATCTTCTACACATCTTGTTACAGACACCAGAGGGCCTCCCTCTCCTTGACCACCTCCCTGCACCTCACAGCTCTCTGCTTCACCTTTTCTGTCACCAGCGCTGCCTATTTCAGTGCCCAAGGAGACTCAGACTAGAGAAGTCCTACACTTGGCACAGGAGCGCTGTGCAAGGGGACCAGACAGAGAATGAGTCCCCCAGGTTCTGCTCTGCCACCAACCCAGCTCATTGCCTTAGACAAGTACCTTAACCTTGGTTTGCACATGGTCAGATGAGATTAGCGAGGCCCACGCTATTTTTTGAGTTGCTGACAGATGAAGGTACGGTATGCACCATATTTTTTTATGCCCTTAGATGTGACTGGTGGTGGAAATCACTGAGCAGTACTGCAGGAGGAAATGGAAGCTATCTCCTGACGAGGAGCACTGCTTGGGATATTTGAGGCAATTTTACGTCATGGTCATGGGCAGCAGATCACCTGAAGAATGGATGCTTGTCTGCAGCAGTGCTGTCCCAGGACTGCCATAAGTACCTTGGGCTCTGTTTTTTCCCTCCTCGCTGTTCATCCATAGTTGAGCATACAGATCATTTATGGAAAAGCAGGAATGTGGTAGAGCATGCTTATACCCTCTGCTTGGTTGCAGTAAGGACAAGGAGGATGAGAAAACTGGGTGACCATGAAAAACTTTGAAATGAGATTACTAAAAGGGAGGAAAGAGGTCCAGAGAGCTTTGCTTAAAGTCTCCCTCTTCACACCGCATGTTATTTCTTTGAGGCCAGTCATGTAAAGGCAAAAAACAGTGTTTAACAAATTGGGGATAGGGCATGGAAATAGTACACTGCTTGAGATAGGCAGGGTAGTCCAGGAACTCGTCTGCATCAATGGACAGAACATCCTGTATTTTCATCCTCTCAAACTGGGAGCTCACCTTGGGTCTCTAATATCTAGACAGATGTTCCCAGCAACCTGGCTACTCCTGTACAGGAAGCACTCTGTGCTAATAACTGCTATTCTGGATTTCACAAACTGGTTTCATTCAAAAGCTTGCTCTGCCCTCTACCCTCAAGTTCCCCAATTTGCTGAAAATACACTAAAATACAGAAAAGTTTTGCTGGAATAATTCTGAATAGATCCAACACTGATGCCCACGAAATGATCAAAGATGCATCATCAGGCTCAAACAAGAGGGATAGAGTTATGTCTGGCTATATGCTGATACCTTACATATCTTCCTCATGTCAGAGTTTTGCTACTAAGTGGTCAGTACAGATGTCCAACAATTTCAGAACAAAAAAGTGTCCATTCTAATTGTTGAAGGCATAAAAAGAAGGAGCTGTTCTCAATCCAGAAGAGAAGTAGCCAGTCTTCCGTTTTAAAGCAAACCATCTAGATGTAAATTGCTGCATTATTTAAGTTTATTGAACATCTAACACCAGGAAATGTGCAATTCATGAAATTTTCAGTGAAGATGTACGAATGAGACTTTCCGATACATTTTTAAAATGTGAAATTATCAAAGTTTTATGCAGTGTCGACTTTGGCCATATACGGTAGAGTTAATTGAAAGTGCAGTTCTAGCTTTAAAAGAGTTCCCATGAAAGTGGCCATGTGTGTTTTATTGTCTCTTAGTCATTTGCAACTCAAAGGTACCCAAGTTTATACATGAAAAAGTGTTTCTCCTAACTGCCAGCCTGCACTGCAAGACACTATTGAATCTGAGAATCCGGGTAGATGCTTTGCTTCCTGTACACTTATCACCAGTTCTATAGTTTCTGCAAGCTAAATAATGTGCCTAGCTATCCAGATGCAACCCTTAAGCCCCAGATCAGACCCCATAAGAAATCTCTCATCAGCATGGGGGGGGAACAATCAAAGATCCTCTATTTGGAGTACCCTCGACAGAAGGAGCAAACCAGACAGGAACAAACTGCATTTCACAGTGCTCTCACTCAGGAGGGCAGAACAGTCTTTGATCAAGACACATGCATTACAACTCATTCGCCTTTTTCTTCTCCTCCCAGAAATGTACCAGTTCAGAATTTTTTTAGCCTCAAGTTGGAATAGGTACTGTAGAGGACAACTAAATCAAATGACACATCTTTAACCTCCTAGAGAGAAACAGTGTAAATCCAGCCTGAAGCCTCTGCTCCCTGAAATTGCATTAGGGACTCCACATTGGGTCTACCTAAAACAGACAAATAGCCCTTACCGCTATTTTTTTTTTTTTTAATTCCTTGTTTTTCCACACAAAAACCTCCCCAAAAGCAAAAAAAACCATCAAGAGGTATTAGGCAACCTTCTACCCCACAACAACAAATAAGGCCACAGACCAGAATGTTAACTCCGAAGCAGAATTCATGGTTTCTAACAAATATTAGGTCATACCTTCTTGGTATGACCCTGGTGCAGGAGGTAGACATCATAAAAGCTGTTGGGCTGCTCTGCTTTGCTACAAGCACAGCTTTGGTCCCCTGTTTTGGTCATAAAGCTGCAGCAGCAGGAAAGAAGCTGGGATATTTGGTTGAAGTTTAATGCAGGGGGATGAAAGAAAAGACCCGTGCCTACCCCTTCCTTGCAGCTCCAGTGAGCCAACATCAGGAGCAAAAAGGAATTTGCCACGCTGACTGGAGGCTGCAGGGCAGACACCGCACTGCACCTTTTACAAATGCAACAGAGCTGCCGGCCTCCAAATCTGCCAAGGGCAATACACAGGGATTTGGTCAGGAATTTGGAGGTCTCCTTTTTACAGCCACAGCACCATCCCCAATATTGCCTGCTGAAATACCTGCAAGGACCGTGTCCTGCTGCTGCCACCTCTGCTCACAGAGCCAACAAGCACTTCCCAGCCATCCGCTGTGACAAGCGGGGGCTTTCCCACAGCCTGCCCTTCAGCACAGCAAGGCAAAGCACAGAGACACGGAGCTCATGTACCTTTGGCAGCATGAGGTTTTTTTCTCCCTGTGTCTGTGTGGCAGGTGCAGACCTTTTTGTTCACCTCCTATCTAGCAATTAATGCAAGCCCCACACTGAATACTGGAAGTCACAGAGCTCTAACTCTAACATGTATGGTCGCTAAAAATTGACTTGGAGGGAAAAAGATGAGATCTTTCCAAAGCAGATCAGATCCCAGGGCTACCCAGATTCCAGATACTGCTTTATTTTGGAGCAGAAATATAGACCTGGATGTCTTATATTGCACTGGCTTGGAATCAGTCTCCACTTCTTTCAGAAAGGCCATCCTAGCCATGAGAAATCCTTCCTTGTACCAGTTTTAACTAAACATCCACATTTTCCCAAGAAGTTTCTGGTTTAGCGTATTTGCATGATCATTTTTACAGCACTAACTCAGACTACTAACAAAAGTAGTTACTGAATAGTGTCAATCCGCTTTTGTCATTTTGTTCAAACGTGAATAAAAGTAAACCAAAAAGAATTTAAATTCTTGTTTGAGAAGAGCCTCCCTTCCTATGAAGATTGCTACTAAATAGTGCTGCTGTTAGATATCTAGATCAGCAATTTTAGAGAATGGTTCCCTAGGTTATTTTAGATTTTGGCTTTGAAATGCTTAGATTTTTCTTCAAAAATTCAGCACATAACAATGCAACCACGAGTTCGCCACCAACCGCCCTCTTCCTCATAGGATTCTGGGTCTCTCTTTTCCTTTCAGAGTTATAGTTCGTGCAACCCACAGAGCAACCCCACAGCTCTATCCTGTACAACCAGTTGCAGGAATCTGTTTCAAGGCTTCCTGCTGCTATGTCTTTGCACCAATATCTAAAGGAGGCGGCAGCATCGTGCTCTGACTCAACAGCTGGGTGCAAAGCAACAAATGTTCTGCCGGGGTTAGAATGAGATTAGCAAAATCCCACGGAACAATGATTAAAAGGTGCTGTAACGAATCCATTTGCTGCATGCAACAAACACAATTACTAGACAAATTATCTCTCTCTCGCCCCACTCCTCTCTCTGCAGTGAGCCAGGACTGAGAACCCTCATCCTTCAGGCTCCAGACATACAGTCCAGCTTTTTAAGCGATACTGCCTTTGATTTATCGTCGCAGCAGTAGCTTTCTATGTCCCTCCATGAGTCATGCCACTAGAGGGCACACAGATTGCCTAAATAATACTTAGAAAACAGTAGGTCCACTGGTCTTTGGGCCTGTATTTCAAGTTCTCCATCTTCATGAGCATGTATCCTACAATCCCACAGCAACTCATCTCTGCCAGTACAGATTCTCACCTTTGGAGTCTCCAATCTTCTCCCTTTCTTCATCCTTTACTGAATTTCTCACATCTCCCGGTTTCCCCATTCTGGCACAAATGCAGCCAACTAACTCTACCTAAAGCAAAAGGGGGATTTTGTATTCTTTCCAGGACTTACATATTTCCTAAAGAGGAGATTATAACATGAAAAATCAGGAAGTTCAGTGCAGACAACTCGAGTCTACAATGTTCCGTGTTTCTGGTTCAGAGCCAGAGCCAACTGTACTCCCATTGCACCAAATCTGAGGTAACGAGCTCTCCCACTCTGCTAGGGAGCTTGAAGTAAAGGTGTCATTACCAACAGCAACCTTGCACATACCAAGGCTAGTCATAAGTCCAAGCTAAGAGACATCAATTTCCAACCAGAGTCAGTTGTCTCTACACCTTGTTCCCTGGCACTGCTGGGCTGGGCGGCTGAGACTCTCAAACTGGCCCTGCATAGACTGGGAAAGATCCAGCAACACTTACCAGTCTGGATTGTATGCAATGCAAAGTAATACTGCTTGCTTGCTGCCCAGGAAACAGATTGCAATTTGCATAGTCCTGTACCTGAGCTAATAAACTATGATGAACTCTCTCTGGGTCTGCATCCACAGCACAAATAATATTCAGTCTGGATAATCCCCATTATGTATCCTGGCTCTTTCACTCAAGCCGCGATACCTTTTACCTCTGGAAGTCCATGGTGCCAGCCAGCACAGCAACCACTACAAAACTTGCTGTCAATTCAGTCTGTTCTCTTCCCAAAAAAGTGTTAAATTGAGCAGCCAACACCACACATTAAGCTTTCAGTATTCAGCTCCTCTTGTAAGAGAGATAAGAGCAAATCAGCTGGCCGACTCCCACCCGCCACTGATCAACTTGGTCATCTCCTACCATCTTGTTCTACCTCTGCCTCGCTCACAGGTCCACCTCCCTCCAGTTCACAGATGGCCCTGGGAGGGCTCAGCTCTTGCAACATGCCAGGAATGCTACAAGCTCAACCACATCAGCTTCTGAGCCTGAAGGACTAGTCCACTCTTCGGTTACCATTTTGAAAATGTGCAAGATAAAGAGCAGAGGAAATATATGTATCATATGTATCATACTTGGCAATGGGAAGCCTAGCACAGCCTATAGGACAAAGTTACAGATATTGAGATTTTGCCTTATTGGGTGTCCAGCAGGCTGCCTTTGCCCACCTATCAGACAAATCTGAATGAACACTGCACTAAAGGAAAGAGGAAAAAAAGTCTTTGAGGTAAGCAGTTGATAACCAGGGTTTAATTTGTTAATATAGCAGAAGACTTCCTCGTGAGTCTGTCTTGCACCAGTATCTGCGTCACAGCAGAAATAATACAAGGCAAGAAAGAAAAATGCTTTAAAGAATATGGTTCTTTGTCAGACTGGAAGTATTAGCTGTGATTCAGAAATTAATGACAGCATAAAAATCTATTAAGGCATCTAGACTGTCTCTCAAGGGACCTTTTCAAGCTTGTAGTGCATGGATTATTCTCCAGGGCTCTGCCCAGCCAAACTTCAGATATCCCAAATGACAGCAATTCCGCCACAATTCTTAACAAAGCTATTTCACCACCTAATCTCTTTCTTCCATTAAGTATTTTTCTCTCCTGCCAATTTTTTTCTCTTCCCTCCTCCAAATTTTCTACCATGAAAGACACTTCTAGCTCTCAGTCCCCACTAGGCAATTCTTCACGCCTTCCCAGTATGCCTGGATCATTAGCATAGCTCCTCTTTAGTCATTTAGCCAAAACAGCTATATATTTAGCTCTCACAAGCATTCCTCATAAGTCAGTCCCTCCAGCCCCTTAATCATTCTCCTTGCAATCCTCTGAATTCCCTCTAATTTTGTTTACATCTTTCTGGAATTGAAGTGCCCGGAACCAAGAGCTGTAAACAACAACAGCTCGTTATCTGGCTAGACTGTAATTCCGGTGATCGCAGCACAGGCCCCGCACATGCCATGCACACACAGACACATGCACATGCTTATCCTCTGGTTCGGACACGGCATCGCTATGGGATACGAGTCCCGCACGATGGACATTCCCTCCTCCCCAGTGACATCAGCTGGACCTCTTTCAAGGAAATCTGGTTCCAAAAAAAAGCAGGGGTAGATCTTCCGTAGAGCCTTTACAACTCTTGTTTAAACGAGTCTTCTTGTGAATTTGCCACACTGTTTTCTCCAGTTCTACAATTCCCAGTCTGTCCAGGAATGGTCACAAGCCAAACTGAACAAACATTCCCATTATCCAACAAACGCAATCCACAACAAAACCTAAAACAGTTCCACATGATGCGCATTCCTCAGGTTCTAGTCCCATCAAGCAGTGGCAGATCCCACCAAAAAAGGGCTGCTCTTACTTTTGAGCCGCTGAGGCAAAAGCATGGCAACAGTGGTTTCCCTGAGCATTTTCCCTCAGGGAAACTGCATCTAACCCTTGGTTGAGAGGGCCAGTACTTTGCTGCCTGTATTGAAAACCCTTTCCCAAAGAGGCATTAGCAGGAGAAGGTCAGATCTAACACCTCAGGGAATTAAATGGGATGATATATCCCTGAGGATGCTCTTTCAGCTGTCTGCAAACTCAAGACAGACACCAGCTACTGGCGGCACTCAGGTTATATTTTAAAGTTTTTCATCACACCTATAAAGGCCACAATTTTCAGAACTTTTTTGTTTTAGATGATAGTTGAGACTTTGATGTAATCTTATGACAGAAGATAACACATCACAGAAAAGCCTTTAAGCACTTGTGCCTTAATCTGTTCTTGAAACTCCAGTTGGAATTTTTCAAAAAACCCACCTTTTTTTCCTTATTAGAAAAATTCAGTGAGGCAGAAACATTCTGCAAAACTTTTTGGTTTGCTTTAACAAACTCCTGGCGAACTTCAGGCAGGGTTCAGTAAGAAACCCATGAAGGTTTCTGCCAGCTCCCAGGACATCTGTGGGGTAGCCAAGGCACCAAGGAAAGGTGGCAGCTCCACCTTCTAGATTCTTCTAGATCAAGGTCCTCCTAAGCCTCCCGGTGTAATAATTTCCAAACCTCTTCTCACATAGCATCCCCAGGTCTGCATGAACCTCAAAGCTGGCACTCTAAGGATCCCTGCTATGTGGCAAAGAAAGCAGGGGCTTGAAGTGTCCTGTCACCCCTGGACCTTTCACACCGCCATTCCTCCTGCACAGCAGCTCAAGCAATGCTTCAGCATCAAGAACAGCCTGGGATGCCTGGTTTTGCTTTTTGTGGTTGGTTGGGTTGTTTGGGGAAGCAGGATGAGGGAGAGAAAGAGACCAGAAACTCTTCAGGTTGGCCAGGGGATGAGCAAAGCCTACAAGCAGGGGTCTTGTGAGGTCCCTTGAAGCCTGAAGGAAAGCCTGCTGCTACAAAGCTTTACATCAGGACAGACAGAGCAAGGCCAGCCAGAATGGCCTTTTCTCCCATTCTTCTCTGCGCACAGCAGACCAGAAGAGAAGGAAGACTCTGTACTGCTGACCTTAGCTCTAGGTCCCTCTGGGGCAATGCCACAGCTCATTTACCTCATGCTGTGGCCTGACTTTTTTTTTTTTTTTTTTTTTTTTTAGCAGCCCAATCTGTTGCAGCTCTGTGGCTGCTGGGTAGTACACAAACCAGTCGCCAGTAGGCACCAAGGATGCATGGAAATGGAGGAGAGGTTCTGTACCCTCACTTTAGCTCTCACCATTTCCTACCTTCCCTCTCTTAGCAGGCCTAGACTACAGGCAGTTCTTCCACCACTTTAGCTAGTATGATTAACATTTTTTTTCTTTGAATCACTGAGAAATTACTGTCAGTAAGAGCCCTAACTCTGATACAGCACAAAGACCCTTCCAGACAAATAGTTTCCTTCCCTCTACAGAAGATCTAGAAGTGCAGAACATCTCACAGGGGCATGCCTCAAGTCAGGTCTATCCTGTTTTTACTCAGCTACCTAAACTCAAGACTTGACAAGACACAGCTATGCTGGAAAGAATCTGTGCTGTTGAGGTAGTTAAACCAGCAAGGCTGTGTCAGTGCAGGTACAGCCAAAGCACAGACTTGCTGGTTTAGCGGTTCAAGTCGCATCCAGTCCAGAAATCCTTTGCTCATACAGTACACAATAGCATAGCTATGCAAGAAAGGTTGGCTCGGTCAGGTTGTACTATTTTTGAATATGTTGGTCTAATTAAAACAGTGCCGCTTGTGCATGTAAGAAAGCTTCCTTTTATCCTTTTCCTTCTTCTATTCCCAGAAACTCTCCCATGAAAGTGAAGGAGTCAAACATGTCCTTTCCACTCTCTACACTGTATTTCATGCCCAGGTGACTGAAGCGTGACTAAGTTGCCACCTTACACTGAGGCTATCACAGAAATATGAGGAGGGGTAGCCAAGCCACAGTAACAATTCTGTTTCACCGCAACAATCGCTTGCCATGTCAAGATAGGATGCAAATCTGCTATGAATAATGGTCACTCCAAAAGCATACATAGCTACACAGATATTCGTATCAGTAATCATGCTGCATTCACCTACTGAACTAACACTTCATAGCGTCTCCCTTGCACAAAACACAACTCTGAACCAGATTTGTTAACGTGGCACAAGCATCTTTACCACATCACTTTGGCATTTTCTGTCACATGCACATGAGTATATACATCCACCATCATCTTCTGTTTCATACGTGCATCTTCCCAAAAGCCATAAAAGAGATATTCAAAGACCTCTGGTCTTACCTTCATGCACAGATCATGCGTACAGGCATAAATAAAACTGGATGTTGTGAAATTAGCGATCCCATTGTACAACAACGTAGCTTTACGAGGCAAAGAGTAGATACTCATACAAGCAGAGGTACCCACAATGACAAGTCTAAACGCATTTACACATCAAAAACCCCACAGATGCCCCTTGAAATAACCCCTCCTTCTTGCAGGCAAACCCTCACCTGCAAATCAGACACTTGGTCAGACACTCAAGTGCATACCCACACACTGAGCTTCACTGACGCCCACGTAAGTGGAAGTGAAGTAACACAGTGCACTGGCTGCAAGGCTCACAGTCAGAAAGACCCTTGCTCTCATTCTTGATGTAGCTTTGGGTCAACTCCTGAGGGCCAAGCACAGCCAGACTCCATGCAGGTGCAGCAGCCAGAGGGCATGCAGAAGAATATTAATAGTTATTGTCCTAGCAGGTTGTAAGGATTAATTGGTTCCAGCCTGTAACTCACCATCAATGTAAGTGCTAAGGGGCAGAGGGGAGGGAGATGTGATTACACACTTACATTGCATACTCATATCCCAGTGGCTGCGTGCTGATACGCTATTGATTTCCTGGTTGGAAAGCTCCACAGCCTCCCATTTGTCTCCTTACTTGCTCCCTCCCTCATCCCGCTGCTCATGACCTGCCTGCCACGTGTTCCCCCTCCCGATAGCCAAGAACACATCACCAGAAAAAGGAGAGGGCCACCCTCTTTGTGGGAGAGCTCTGGCAAACCTGAAAGAAATGAAGAAACCTGCATCCATGAGGTCACACAGAGGCAGACCCAAGGGAAGGGAGCAGGTTTCAAGAACAAGCCATCTTCAGAGGAGTTTCTTTCGGATGCTTTATATAACATAGGAACCACAAAAGCCCAGACTGTGATCCCGCAGGTCTGATTATACTCACTTTTGCTTTAAGCCAAAACCCTTCCTCTGAAACCTACCTACAGATTCTACCTTTTTTAAAAAGCAAACAAACCAACCCACCCCTCAAAAACACAACACACCAGCTGCCTTGATTCAATATGTATATACTTGCATTGCCCCCAAAACCATCTCCTCCCAGAGATGCCATTCAACAAAGTCCGGTACCTCTATAGCTGATAACCATAGCAAAATCCTATTCTATGCTTGTGGGCGACCAATAAAGAGGTCTAGTGTAAAGGGCCCTTTTCTCTCAGCGTGTAGTCATGCAGAATTTTTTCCATGAACTTTAAGACAGAAGACATGGCCAGGAAGACCCTTCCCTGTGAGGCCCCGCAAGCCTTCGCCACAGAGAATACTCCTTTGGCTCAAGAATATTAGAGCAGCAGCCCCTGCAGTGCTATTCCCTCTCCTTCCACGCCAGTGAGCAGGGCAATACTGTCCCACTGGCAGGCAACCTGCTGGAGGGAGCTCACAGGGAAATGCCTCAGCTTCCATGATATCCAGCATCAGCCAAAGCACCACAGTGCAATGGCATCACACGGAGTCAAGCCTGGATTTCTCTTTTTTTCCTGCTCATTTCTGCAAGAATCACAAATTCCGAGCATTTCTTCTTGCTTTCCATGCTGCCTGCAGGGATCTCTGCCCTTCCCTCACACCAGGAGAGGGCCGTGTCTCACATGCTCACCCACACATGCCCTTACCTACTGCTTCTCAGAGTGGGACAAGATGGTCTGTGCTTGATATTTTTGATTTTATCCCAGATAAAATGACAGCAGGAAGAGCACATCAGCTGTCAAAGCCATTGCTCACTGAGTCTGAACAGCACATAAAACTATGTCACACACTTCTTTAAGGAAAAGGGGACACTGAAGAGGCAAAGATTCATGCTTCCTATAGGGACTGCGGACAGCAAAACTCTGCATCCTCCCAGCAGCACCCTGCACGTAAAGGACAAAATCTTTGGCAAAGCACATGCCCACATATTCAAAGGCACACATGGAAGATTTTCCCCAGACTCTTCCGGGATGCCTTTGTCTGGTATCACTATGAATTTCACTCAGATTTTTCTGTCCTTTAACAACCTCTGTCAGCCAATGACCTCAGCTGATCCTCTTCCACCCATCAGGTGAGAACCCATCAGGTATTCAGATCTGCCCAGAAAAGGCGGCTTCCCTTACATTCACTCTCAATCACCTTTTGCCACCTGTTTTCACTTTACAGCATACAGGTCAGTAAGCAGTGCTACGGCTCCTGGTCGCCAGCACTGCCTCACCAGGTAACTGCACAGAACACCCAGCTGCTGCTGCAGGGGCTACATCACATTTGGACCCACAAATTAACATCCCTGCTTTAACCCATTCCTCAGCAAATCACTCTTGCACAGGGTAAATCTGTTGAGGGAAGGGGACAGAGCCCACCAGCAAGGCAAGGGCCTTGGCATACCCAAAAGTTTAGAGGAGGCACAGCCAGCACACAGTAAGGATGTGAACTTCTAAAGCATTGGCTCTGCCATCAGCCTAGGTTGACAGCAGCCATATTCCTCACCCTGATGGAAGGAGCTCTATTGCTTGCAGGGGAAAAAGGAGGTGGAAAGAGTAACTCTTAAAGAACTCGTCTCTGAGGAAGAGCCACTAGTGTACACATGGGTGCTCACAGCCTGAAAAGGAACACCCACAAACATAGGGACTAGGGTATTTGTTACAAGACCAGTAAAAATCTTCTGTGAGAGATCTCCGAGACTAAAAGATGAAGCAAATTTCTACTTATCATAATAAAGCCCTCTGAGTAGGTAGCTGAGTGCTGAGATTTATAGCAGCTAGGGGAAATGGGTCCTTACTGGTGTGGTAATTATTGACTCAAATGGTCTGCAATCACTGGGATAGGACTAGAAGAAACACTTGGGATATTTTTTTAATGCTCCCTATTTGCAGATAAAAAGCCTTCTCTGCCTCTTCCCTGTCTTAAGCCTACAAGAGAAGTGTTTTGTTTTAGGTATTGAACCTCTTCATCATTTAAGGGAATGCAAGGCAGCTGAGTGAGTTGTTACCTCATCAATACAGTCCAGCCTGTGAGAGCTTCCCCTGCCTTATTTGACAGAGAGTTGAAATCAGATAGGAAGAAAAGTATATTCAGGAGAGCAGGAAAAGTCTTTTTTTTCTCCAGTCGGCAATATCTAAATGTTATCCAACTGCATCACAATCACCCCACGCTGTTACCCATACACCACCACAATGTCACCACTCGCGCACACATACATTCCTGCTCCTCCCTCTGTTCTCCCCATCCATTACACATTATCAGCACAGAAACACTTGGGTACACGCTTCCATCCATATAGATTGCACAAGCCTCGCGCATTAACAAACACATCATTTTTCACACCCGCATTGCCCAGTAACGTTATAAAACACGAGACTTTACAGATAACATTTGTACTGCGTACCAACCTAAAGCATTCTGCTCCACTTACCCAAATGCTTCTGTGATTTCTTTCATGAGACTCATTCCCCATTTATGAACATCCTTGAGCAGCTCAAAAAATACATCATAAATAAATGCTGCCAGTACTACACAGACCAGTTCTGCATGTCCTTTCCTAAAACATCTAGTTCACTGA
The DNA here is from genome assembly GCF_900496995.4 of Aquila chrysaetos chrysaetos. Taxonomy (NCBI): domain Eukaryota; kingdom Metazoa; phylum Chordata; class Aves; order Accipitriformes; family Accipitridae; genus Aquila; species Aquila chrysaetos. Next base: position 4,758,173 of record NC_044010.1, on the reverse strand, counting down.
ATTGGCTCTGGAGGTATCTTAATTTTTTTTTTTTTTTTTTTTTTTTTTAAAAGCACAAAAACTCCTGCGATTAACCAATGAGGTGGGGTTGTAGGGGAGGTTCGTTAAAACAAGCTGGGATTTTTTAGCAAATTGCTGATTTGAAACACCTGTTATTTTTCAAGGGAAAGAGTTTGTTTAGAAGAATTTTCAATGTAAAGCAAAGCTGAAGAAAATGTTGTATAATTTGTCGAGGTATTCATTTTTTAAATAAAATGCTTGGGGGGAAATCAAAATTACTCTTCATATTGACAGCTAAGTTAGAGTAACAGTAGGTAGAAGTGAAAACATCAACACAAAATTCTTCTAAATTATCAAAATGCAATTTTTGATAGACCCAAATCATTTGCTTCTCCTCCTGATCCCCATGCACCTTGGTTTTTGACTTGTGGGGGGGGGGGGGGTGGAAAGGAAAAGAAAAATTCAGCTTTTGAGTCCAATTCAAGAATCTGATCTTTATCGGAAGCTATGAGGCACGCCATGCTAAGAGACGAATCCATTCGAGGGAAAAGCTGCAGCATGCCACTAGAAAATCCCTCCCACCAGCGGCGCTGGGGTGTGTAGGTACTTTTATTCCTCCAACCCCCCCAGGGCAGAAAGGCCAGTGCACCATGCAGAGGAACAGCCATCCTGCCTCCGAGCCACCCGCCTCCGAACGAGGACTGGAAGCGCAGCAGCAGGGAAATGCAAGAATCCTGAACCACGGAATTAAGGAAATCTAGTGATTAGAAAAAGAAATAAAATAAAATAGAACCCTCTGTGCAGGACTCAGAGCCTCTAACCTAGGGGAGAAGGAGCAAAGCCTGTCTCTGTGCCAAAGCGCATGCAGGCGGGGGACAGGCAACCCATTGCGTATCCCCCGGCAGAGGCACTGGAGGAGGCAGCCTGTGTTGGCCACTTGGCACGGTGGAGCCCGTAGGTCTCCTGCCAGCTTCAGCTGCGTTTCCTCCCCTGCACCCCCATCGCCTGCTATTCAGCCTCAGTTCGGCCGTGCCCAGCGGCGCCGGCATCGCTCCCCTTCACCCCAACCTTTGGTGGCTTTGGGAGAACAGAAAAAGATGAGGAGCTGCTTTTGCGTTCACCGGTACACCCCCAAGCGGGCAGTGAGAAAAAGGGGGAGAGAAGGCACGGACAAGTTTTGGATAGCTCGCAGAGGTGCAGGCTCGGCTGGCTGGCTCTGGAGGGATGCGCTCAGAAGCAGTCCGGCGGGGGTCACTGCCTCTCAGAGCCACGACTGCAGTTTCCTAGAGTAAGAGCACCCCAGAGTTGTGCTCGGCAGGGTTACAGAAGTGTTCAAGGCTTGTTACCACAGCTTTCAGTGAATAACAATTAATTTTAAATAAGTGTTTTGGTTTGGGGTTTGGTTTGGTTTTTTTTTTTTTTTTTAAGGGCACAGTACTTTCCCACCCCCTTTTAACTCCTTCAGATATCTTTGGGCTTGCTTGTGAGGTGCCTTTCTCCTCCCGTGCAGCCCCAATGTTCCTGCTTCCCCATCCTCACACCCTCCAGACCAGAGAAAGGAAATTACTGCTGGCTATGAAACTAGATCCAGCAGTGGTCTGGGTCTGGTTTATATCATGTCTGAAGTTTGGGAGCAGTAGAAAAAGCAGCTCCAGGTTTGCAAACAACCCCCATCCCATCCCATCCCATCCCAAAACCCAGGGACGGCAACTGTGTTGCCTCTGCCTTCTCAGAGGGTACCCAGTAAGACAGCCCTCAAAGGACCTTCCCTGATGCCTTCAAAATCAGAATAGACGTGGCTGATACAACTAGCAATAGTAACTCACTAAATAGAAGGTAAAAGCCTGTAAATGCCTATAGCCTGGCATAAGCTACAGCTATAAGAAAGGACTAAAACAGCTCCTGGTTGTGCTAGTATCGGGATGCTCTGCTCGCAACTTGGGGAAGGCTTGTGACTTAGAAACACTGCATGGAGCAAGCGCCATCGATGACAGGCTGGGAAACATGCATCAGAGAGAAAGGCAATGTTCAGAGCCTGTGATTTGCCAGTGTCCATCTTCCTTGACAGGTCTGTGCCTACTCCTCCAGAGCAGAGGGAAGTTCACATCAAGCTATGCAACTTCATTGCTGACATTAGCTACTTATGTTACACAAGTACTGGTTCTCCTCTTGCCCCCCATACATCCTATGTGCTGGAAAAAATCCTCCTCCCCTGTCAGAAATAGCCACTTCACAGCGAGGAAATCAGCTGGAAGGTGCTGGTGCTGGATTCACAATCCAGAGTTCAGAGAATGCAAGTTAGAGAAAATATGTGACAGTGAAAAGCATGTGTACGCAACCCAGTAACAGCAGAAGTGAGACTGTATGAAAAGGAGCACTCAGTAAATGTGAGAAGGTAAAAAAAATGAGGCATTTCATAGTGAGTGCTTGCAGTAGAGCCAGGTAAGTGTGAGGCTGCATCAGAGAGCATGTGTGTGACAGGGAGCATGCCTGTATGGGAATTTGCTTAGTAGATGCAAAATAGAAGAGGACAGTGCATGCAAGACTGTGTATAAAAGTAGGAGCTAAGGGGAACTGAGGATCCTGTGGCTGGTCATATCTCCATGCACGGCACTCATGCACTAGTATGCACAACAGTGAGAGAAAAGCGCTCTGTGTATGGTGAAGACAGTCAGAGCAAGATACCCTCTAAGGGTGCAGCTCACTGCAAACGCAAGACCGCGAGGCACAGAGTAGACCAGATAGAGTACATATATGTTCTTTATTTATATATTCACCTATATGTGTGTATATGTGTGCACACATGCAGGCTTACAAGGCTGGTGCAGCAGGATAGGCAAGGGAGTTTTATATGCAAGCACCACGAACACTAGTGTGCAGGATGGAGAGAGAGCCCAAGAAAAGGCTTGAAGGAGGTGGGGGGAGAGTGGAAGAGAGAACGTGAGCACGGGAGAGGCAGACTGGCACTCCAGGAATTGCATGTGCTAGGGAGCTAGAACTGTATGTGCCAGAGTGAGTTTATTCATCTTCCCCGCTATATTCATGAGTGTGTATATATATGTGAGCATGTGTATGTGTGTGCATGTGTGAAGGACCACTGGTGTATATAAGTGAGTGTGGATCATGTACAAGCTGCGATTTGGAGGGCTATGATTATATGTACATGTGCGACATGTATTTATACATACAGCATGGGATGCATTAACCCTTAACTCCTGTTTACAGAAAGCATCTCAAAACCAGCTAGCATGCCTGTCATCACTTCAAACTAAATTCCATACTCACACTTGGCTCTTAAAGAAAGAAACCCAGCTGGCAATTCTCCACTGAACAAAATCCCATACCCAACAAATTTTCTTCTCCTGTCTTTCCTCCATCACTCCCTCTTTTTTTTTTTCCCTGGTGGAGGGGAAGGACATAGTGTTTTCGCAGGCAGACCAGAGGCGTAGAGGTTCCTCTAACCTCCCCCTCTCTGGGCAAAACCAAAATAAAAATAAAACAGAAAAAAAAAAAAAAAAAAAGAAACTTAACACTGATCTCCTCAGGAAGGTGAAGAATCCAGGAGCATCAGTACTTGTGACCCAAAGTGCTGAGAAACAGTGGCTGTGGATGGAGGGGATACCCACCTTCACCCACCCCTCTTTTCCTTTGCAAATCTTACTGTGCCCCCCCCAAACTCCCCCTCTGCAAAAGCATAAATACAGCAGCAAAGTGAGTCACATGCAGTGCCCTCTAACCATAGGATTCACCAGCAGCGATCTCTCCTTGGCTTATTTCCTGGGGGGGGGGGGGGGGGGGAAGGTTTGGAGGGGAAGAGGGGGGGAGAGGAAGCTCCAGCTTCCAGCTCCATGTTTCAGGCCATCCTCAGTCCATCAGCCTCAATTCAAGCAGAAGGGTTTGAGGAGGTTGCAAGAAAGAACTCATCACATACCTTGCAAGGAGAAGAGGGACAGGAAGAATCCCAGCACCCAGATACTGTGCAGCCAGTAGGTCCTCATGCTTCTCTCTCACTCGCTCCGCTTCCTCTGCCTTTTTCTCCGTCTCTTCGCTTCTCTCTCTCTCTCAATTTATCTTTCTTTTTTTTTTTTTTTTTTTCCCCCTTCTCTCCTCTCAAAGAAAATGGGATTTGTGTCTCCCTTCAGTCCCCCTGGGCTCTGCTTTACCAGCTCTGACAATCCAGTCGCAGCAAAAGCTGACCTACGGTGGCCAGATTCCCAAATAACCTCGCACTCTCCCCTTCAAGTGCTGGAGAAAGGGGGGGGCCAGGTTAGATGCTTGCCGTAGCCTGCGCTGGCTGTAAACACAGAGAATCTCTCTGTCTCTCTCCTGCAGCTCCAACTAAATGCGACTGTACTTAAACAAGCAATGCCTTATAGGACAGCGCTCAGAGCAGAAAAGATCCCACCTCTGCCACCTAGTGTTGCAAGCCAGCTCATTTATTTTATTTTTATATATATAAATATATATATGTTATGCTATAGAAATATGGTTCTCTCATTCCTCTGCAAATGTATCTCTTGGATCACAGGTCTATGAGCCACGCTGGGCCCAGGAGTCCCTAAGGCTCCAGCTCCAGCTGACATGGGGAGGTTATTCAGCGAAGGAATATTCCTCATTGCCACAACAAGAAACGCAGCGGGGCAGGTTTGATTCCTCAGCAGAGTTCTGCTTGACAAATTCTGAAGCAAGGGTCTCTCTGATGCTGGTGTCACTTCTGGGCAGTACACAGGGACCAGAGGGAGATTCAGACGCACTGATTGTAATTACAGAGCTGCCAAGGACTCCAGGAAAAATAGCAAGCATCAGGCTGCATTAATCTTTGCTGGATCTCCCGTGACTTCCGTGCAATTTCAGAGGGACCAGAAGGAATCCTTGTGTGTAGGAAATCCAGCCTGCAAAGCCACCATTTGCCCACAGAAGGCTTCTTCTGCTACCCCTCTCCTTTCAAATACAGGTTCCTCCTACCATACGTAGCACGAACTTTTTTTCCCAAGGAGTAATTAGCTCCTGTAGCTCTATTGCCCCCTAAAATCATTGCCTCTGATGAAAGGAACAGCAGTAATGAAGTACTACTTAACATTCACACAGGGCTTTTCATCAGTCACTCTCTGGGCATTTCACAAAAGGGTGTCCTTTGGCACCTGGGGACATGGAGGCAGTGCGACTGGTGCAACTTTTGAGAGGCCAGTCCCTGGGATGCAGCGCGACAGCCCAGGTGGGCTGCCCACCCAGCCCCGTGGCCCCTCTTCAGGCCACATTGCCCCCTTCACTGCGGTCACCATGGCAGCCCATGAGGATACCACCACTAAAGGGTACCAATCTCCAATTTACACGGTGCGGATGCGGGACGCTATGGTGAGCGTGCACGTGTAGGAAAGGTGTGTAGGATTCTTGTCATTAATGACGCCGCTCCAGAAGTATTTCTTATTAGACTGCTGCAGAGCAAGCTGTTCTGTGAACAGAATGCACCAAGCCTGCCTTCCTGCGGGTTCTTGTCTGCTGTCTCCAAAATCCCCCCTCACGCTGCTGTAACGAAAGCCAGATCCCATCATATCCCCTGTAGGGAAAAGAAACGGCATGCTGTGGCTAGCCTGGAAACACGTGCTTCTTTCCTAGTGGACCAAAACGCACACTGCAACGCAACGCAACGCAAAACGCAGTCACCATTTGGCCTGGCTGGCTGCTGCCAGGTACCACCTGCGTTATTCATGCTTTTTCCCCCATGGAGGGAGTAGGGCATTACCTAATCACCAGTTTTTGAAAGACATACAGGAACAAGTTACTTTTCAGCCTTCCACCCTCTTTTAAATGTGATTGAAATTGGTTGTGCTGAAAAATTATTGGGAGGAAGAACATATGGACAAACAGATACACATGTGCTATTAGCTATGCTTCATTTCCCAAGGAAATCAGACTAAAAATATTAGAGTGGGTTAAAGTCAACTGACTCTAGTCAACTGGAGGAGCATGCTTCTTTTTCATGATTTCCCGTTTACATGGTTTTCATCCTCTGATACTATATTGCGTTTCTGTGGCATGGTTTTGGTAGCGGGGAGGTTCTAGGAGTGGTTTCTGTGAGAAGCTGCTAGAAGCTTCCCCTATGTCCGATAGAGCCAATGACAGCTGGCTCCAAGATGGACCTGCCACTGGCCAAAGCTGAGCCCATCAATGACGGTGGTAGCGCCTCTGGGATAAAGTATTTAAGAAGGGGAAAAAGTTGCTGTGCAACAGCAATTGCAGCAAGAGAGAGAGAAGTGAGAACATGTAACAGAAACAGCCCTGCAGACACCAAGGTCAGTGAAGAAGAAGGAGGAGGAGGTGCTCCAGGCGCCGGAGCAGAGATTCCCCTGCAGCCCATGGGGAAGACCATGGTGAGGCAGGCTGTCCCCCTGCAGCCCAGGGAGGTCCACGGTGGAGCAGATCTCCACCTGCAGCCCATGGAGGACCCCACGCCGGAGCAGGGGGATGCCCGAAGGAGGCTGTGACCCTGTGGGAAGCCCACACTGGAGCAGGTTTCTGGCAGGACCTGTGGATCCATGGAGAGAGGAGCCCACGCTGGAGCAGGTTTACTGGCAGGACTTGTGACCCCGCAGGGGACCCACGCTGGAGCAGTGTGCTCCTGAAGGACTGCACCCCATGGAAGGGACCCACGCTGGAGCAGTTCGTGAAGAATTGCAGCCTGTGGGAAGGACTCATGTTGGAGAAGTTCATGGAGGACTGTTTCCCGTGGGAGGGACCCCACGCTGGAGCAGGGGAAGAGTGTGAGGAGTCCTGCCCCTGAGGAGGAAGGAGCAGCAGAGATAACATGTGATGAACTGAACATAACCCCCATTCCCTGTCCCCCTGCACCGCTGCGAGGGGTAGGTAGAGAATTCAGGAGTGAAGCTGTGCCTGGGAAGAAGGGAGGGGTGGAGGGAAGGTGTTTTCATGATTTGGTTCTATTTCTCATTATCCTACTCTGATTTGATTGGTAATAAATTAAATTAATTTTCCCCAAGTCAAGTCTGTTTTGCCCATGATGGTAATTGGTGAGTGATCTCTCCCTGTCCTTATCTCAACCCATGAGTCTTTTGTTATATTCTCTCTTCCCTGTCCAGCTGAGGAGGGGAGTGATAGAACGCCTTTGGTGGGCACCTGGCACCTAGCCAGGGTCAAACCCACCACAGATACCAACACAACATGGTCTGAAAGAGAGCACAGGCAAAAATAAACTTGTCACTCAAGATGCATTTGGAAGTTAGCGTGCCAAAAATCAAGTAGTGACAATCAGTTTGTAGGCTTGGAGTGGGGGATACATGGGGTTTGATTTTTGTTGCGGGAATCCCAACCAATGTCTAGCACAGGTTGAGGGACCTGCTAGGCCAGCACCTTAATACCACACCAGCTCTATACATTTCTGACTCTTATGACTGTCCATATGCTTGGCATCCCTCCTTTCATTTGTCCTATACCTTTATACAGCATTATATCCATTCGTACCCTGTCACAAATCTTCTCCTCAGCCCCATACATGACACCAAAGCTCATCTGCTATCTAACCCAACTTCCCAGCTACCCACAGTCACATGCATAACCTCATCTCTCACCTACCTTACACGTAATCCTACAGGGCTCCACAACCCTACCACTTTCATCAGATCATTAGGCAACCATTCAAAGTCTGCTTTACCTACAGACAACCTTACGCATGATCCCATAATGTACAGCTCTCAAGTGCGTGGCCATCTCACACTTTGGATATGAATATCCCATGGCCTGTTGGGTCCAGTCCTCTTTGGAGCCTTTAAGCATTTATGTAACAGAAATTGTATTGAAAGAATAATAATAAATAATAAACAATAATAAACATCAATAAGAAATAATAATAGAATTGGATCTCTGCTCCATAAATTACATAGGGATAAAACTTGTGTGAGATGGTGCTGAACCCAGTATTGTTCTCATCCAGAATGGGCAGTGGTAGTTACAATTCCAGAGAGAAGGGGCAAAGGAAGAAGCAGTTTCTCAGGTAGCAGCATCTTACACTTCCCTGGAGAAGCCAGCATGACTGAAAGGAGAAACAGCTATTTCTTACAACCTATTTGACATACTCCTAACCTTCAAAAACATTCAGGGCTAGATTTTGGCTCCCTTGCTTGTGCTGAGTCATACCAACAGGGTTACTTGGGACATTAGGCTACTAAATATGAGCAGGAGTATCAGATTCTGTGGGCTGAAGTCCTCTGGGGTTGGTCTCCTGCCAAAAGTGAGTCCACTTTTCATGTGGCCAAATCCCTCAGCTACCTACACATTGTGAGGGCAAAAACAGAAGCAAGAATTACACCCAACTCCCCCTAAACCCCCAAACATTAAAAAAAAAAACCCCAGCAAAACAAAAACAACCAACTAAAACCCAAAACACACAATAGTCCTTGTTCTTCAGTCCTTTCTTTTTAAATTACTGCAGTTCTTCCACTTACCCCAGTATTCAAAAGCCAGATGAACCATAGAAATATCAGCTATTGAAGAGCACATCTACAATCCTGTATTAAAAAAAAAAAAGAAAAAAAAAAAAGAGAGAGAGAGGTTGGATTCTGACAGAGCGCTGAATGATTGAAAGCTGGCTACTTTTAATGCATAGTAAAAGTATTTCATTAAGGCTGAGTGGGTGCATTTAGATGCACTGTGCATGCATGCTTGTCCATTTTTTAATAAATAAATGTGCTTTGTGCAATTAACTGTTTAAGCACTCACACTTTCATTTCTATTTCATCTTAGCTTTAGTCACTTCACGCAATATCAATATTAACTTGATTGTGCAGCACACACATAATATTTTCTCTTCCAAGTTTTTATACTGAACCTACCATAAAATGCTTCTCAAGCAGGCATGTTAAAGTTGATGGAGGAACTTTTAACTTTTCCATTACAGATTTTTTCAAATTACTGTTATTTAACTGTGCAAATGTCATGTTGCATTAGCAAAAGGCTTAGTGTTTTTTTTACTTTAATAGAAATAGTATTGAAAACACAGTTGGTCATGCAAATTTTGCAGGGTTTACATAAGAGAATGAGTGGTCCTGAAATTTAAAGCTGAGAGCTTGGTAAAGTGAGCAGGAGACAAGAGGCATAGATTACCCAGGAGTGTTTTTTTCTAGATGTTTTAGTGTCCTGTCCTGCATGTCTGTCTCTGACATATGTGTATTACTACTTGTTTTATTGAGTGTTGTATCTGTGGGTTTCATGGCATGTCTTTAGGACTAGTGCATCTGTGATAAATAGTGCATTTTAGTGTGATTTAGAAGAGTGTTGTGGCATGTGCTGCATGTGATCTTGGGAAAGGGAGTGGAAGGAGATGTTCTCTCAGCAAGAAATACTCATTTGTCATGTGGTTCTGTGAAACCCACCACTATCCAAGGTCAAGGACTGCACAGTGTCCAGAAATGTGAGTTCTCATACAAGGGATGCACAGTGCATCAAGACCATGATAAATAGTCTCACACCTGATTAGGCTTCTTTATGTAGACTGGGAAAACAGTGTTCATGCTTCTCATTCGCCTTCAGCCTGATATTCAAGAAAGGCCAACCCTGCTCAAACCACACTTCCCACCTGCCCTTTCCCTTCTGCCACTTCATACTCCTCATCTGTATTCCCCCCTTTTCCCTCTCTCAGCTTCTCTGCTCACCTCCCCTTCCACCTCTCTTCCTCTCTACTATCTTGCTGTGAAACCTATCAAATATGGCAGTGTGTTTTTGAGGCTTCTTCAAGAGAAGGATTTTCCACCAGGGTTTCTACAAGACTCCAAGCTTAAAGTAGCTTTTTTGAACAAATAAATGTCAGGCCAGCAACTGAGGAATACAGCACGTGGCTATATAGCAATTCCGTAAGATAAAAGTCCACAGAAATAGCCAGCCAATGAGGTAGCAACAACACTCCAAGAGCGGTGGAAGGAGGGAAGAGATGGAAAGAATCCTCATTTAGTTTCAACAACCGTGCAATGACGCAGTGGGGAACTGAACTGAGAACCCTTGGAGACGAATGTGTTGCATGAACTGGTACAGCACAAACAGCTGAGAAAGTTTCTCTAGCATTAGCCATAGCAGACCCACATCCTCTACAAGTTGGGTCACATAAAGGGTATCTCACAAAAAGCATTTGCCAGCAGCATACACACACACATTGACATTGTTGCATAATTAGAATATAAAATAAATGGCACAGCAGACGTTATCAGCATGTCTACCATGCTGTATCCACGGTGCCAACTCCTTCTCCAAGGGGAGCCTCACCCAGGCCATGCTGAGAAAGCCTGAAACACAGGCATGCAGAACCCAGCCTCTGGGGAAATACACACACAAAGTTCTGCAGAAAGGGCCTCCACTCTTTGAACACTTGCAAGATTTTGTTGGAAATCTCCAAGTGTGAACGACAACAAGAAAATGAAAATTGGCTGGCACCCAAAAAAAAATTTGGCAGATAATTTTTTGAGTTGTCATGTTTTCTGTGGGAAAAGAGTCAGCTCTTTCAAGCTGGGGGGGGGGGGGGGGGGGGGGGGGGGAGGGGAATATCTGATCAGCTCTTATGAACAGCAGGGAATTCACAGTCCAGAGGGAAGAGGCGTTTACACTGCAAAACCCTTGCCACATCTAGCATTAACTGGCCTCTGCAGACGTACAAGCAATCCCTCAACACTACAGAGCACCTTTTAAGACAGTGTTTTTGCAGCCCCATGGTCTTTAAATCTCCACCAGAGCTTGGCAGCGCAGAACTTTCTCACCTCCTCCTGCGATCCAGGGCTTGTTCCCCCAGGCAGCACTCTACCAAAGACACTTCCTTGAAATAGCACCCAGCTCCCCTGGCACATACCTGGCTCTGCCCAGAAGCAGGCTTTTATCCCAGCTGTTGCTTTTCACATCTTTAGTCACAGCTGAGGGCCTTGTGCTTCCCTCCATTAACCCTCCGTGCCCACTGGGGAGGAGCGGCGGCATGCTGCAGCCTGGCTTCCTGACCCATGGTCCCAACAAGTCAAGCGTCGTGTTCCCTAGGTGGTACTTCCACCTTTAGGCTAAGGCTTGTTGGTTTTGCTAGCTATATTGTAGGTTGACTTTAGAGATAGGACTGCCATATGCCCAGGCTCCCCTGTATGTGTCCTTTGTTCTTTAGGCAAAGCAGGAAAGGGAAATGTAGCCATTGTGGCTTGGGTGACCATTGTGTAGCTCACTGTGCCTGGGTGACTGATCTCCAGATGATCTGCCTGACACAAGAAAGTCCCACACAAATGACTGCTGAGTCTGTACTTGTCACCCAAATAAGATATGGGGGGCAAATGACATCAGCCTCACTGTCTGCAATGAGAACTGACCTGCACATACGTGGGCAGCCTGGCATTTCCTGAACAGAAACACAGAAAAGCAGCAAGTTTTTTATGCCACAGATCTGTTTTATGCTGGGGCATCCATACTTAGCAGTCTGGAAGGCAGCTGGAGCTCGAGCCATGTGAGCGTTCCCATCGCAAAAGTCTCCTTGCAGTGGTTCACAACATCCTGAAATTATGAACTCCCAGGCTGATGTTTTTCAGACCTAGTCTCTTACCCAAGGATGAATTTTTATGATTTTGGTTTTATTTTCGAAAGCTTGAGCAAGCAAGGGTTTGGCTGTTTAAGATACTTTGGACTGGGGGAGTGCTTTATGATTAGTGGAGGAAACAATTTGTGCCTCTTTTTAACAGTTCCAGTGCAGAAATTACTGTGGATAGAGAGTTGAAAGGCAAATAATGTGAGGCAAGATTTGTAGGAAGAGGCAATATCTTTTATTAAACTAAAGAATATAGCTGAAAGAACAAAACAAAACAGGCTTTCCAGGCACATGGTCTTGCATGCCCAAAAGTGTATCCAGACTTTTAACTACATGATGTCAAATAACTGATAGTACTTCTCCCTACAAATCTGCCCTCATTTATGTCTTCAGCCCACCCTAGCAACAATATCACTGCATCTCTGAAAGGAAGTCAAGCCTGTGGTGCTGAGGACAACATTACCCAGAGGAGTAGAAAATATGCAAGCATGGTTGCATTGAGTTGGTCTTCATTTGGCCAAATCACAGGTCCTGGAAACTACTACTTGGTTTGCGCAGCATGAAAACGCTTGGGTTTCAATACTGCACAGAGAGTAATCTTTGCGTAGGCAGGGCTCCACATGTTTCTATGCACCCCGAAGTTCTGCTCTCAAGCCCAGTAAAAGCAGTTGAAAGACTCTACCAAACTCAGTGGCCCCTGATCCAGGTCCCCTCAACAGCAAAGTGTCTAAGGCAGCCCTTTCCCTTACTCGCTCTGTATTGAGTATACATGTACCTTCCCCTGCCGCTGTTTATCAGTTGTGCTGCAGGGGTGGTACAGAGCCCTCACCGAGACCGAGACCAAGGCTTGTTGTGCTAGATGCTCTACACAAGGTTGGTAGAGAAACTATTTCAAGCCCTTGACACCAGGTGCTAAGACGGGCAAACACTCAGCACACTAACCAGAGAAGAGCCTACAGCCCACCTACTATTTAAAAAAAATAAGACTATGATGCAATTGCAGTCTCTCACTTAAGAAAAAACACAAGGAGGCAGCTTCAAGTTTGGCACTACCTGATTTCTGCTAGCCTTGCAATGTTAATAGTTTCTGCCAGTAGCTTCTTTTACAAAGCAGGATTTCTCTCCTGTACTGTAGCTATTTTATCAGACAGAGGATGATCAGGAGGTTAAAAAACACATTATTAGCATTAATGACTATTATTATTTATACCCCTGTACAAGCTGCACAAGTATAGGAGAAGAGACAGTCCATTTCTCCAAACAGCTCACAAATCTTATTTATTATAAGGAATCACAGACCATGTATCAATAGTAGGAGAGGAGAACAGAGAAGGAGGAGGACAACTGTATTAAACACAAACCTCTTCTGCAGCTTGGGCAAGATACCGTCTCCCGGGGCCTGCTTCCTCAGTCAGAAAATATGGATACAGGGGTTTCCTCTACAACACCACTTTCTACCATACCAAGGGGTTCTATGGTGTTTATCTTTGCCCTCCCCTCTTCCCGGCAACATATTAATCTATGGCCCAAAGCCCGTGCCAATAATACACAAGTGGCAGCATCCAGAATGACAAAAATAACCAGGTTTTGTGCAGTTCTGTCCACCTGTAGATCAAGAGCTCATTGCATTACTATTTTACGAATGGGGAAACTTAGGCATGTGATGGTGCAATAACTTTCCCTAAGATCACCTACATTTATAGCCACAAAAAGCACTAAAATAGATCCTTAAGGTGTGCTTTTCCCACAGTAGCTCCATATATTCTCCAAGCAGTGTCCTCCACCAATAGAAGCACTTAATTGCCAAAAGAACAGCATCCATGCTACAGTTTTTTCCCACCAACAGCAAAGCCAACAAACATTGTGAACTAATTAGACTAGCAGATGTTTCTATTGTAGGTAACCTCAGAAGTTAGCATCATAGAGAGGGAGGGCAATCCAGTGGTAAATGCAACTTCCACTGACTTGGAAAACCTGATTTTACTACTATATTGCTGGGCCCAAACATTCAAAACAGTATTATATATCTGATGTGGAAATACACCATGAGGTCCTAAAAATTCCGGAAAATAATTCCAAGTCCTTTCTCTGTCACAAAATTCATGGGTCAGTTTAGACGTTAAGGGAGCTTGGATCAAGCTTTGTTTTCTCATTGGTTAAAATGGGGAAAATAGAGCACACTGATGAGAGCATCCTAAAAAACCACTAAGTTGTTCATGGTGAGTAAGGAATTGGAAAGTATATAAAAATGCATTTAATCTGTACAACCTTTCCCTCTCAGTGCAGAATCTCATTTCAATATGTGCCCTGGAGAGGTTATGCGTTGCAAGTATCTTGTAAAACTGAGACTGCTGTATTGCATCCCCAGTGGATCTCTGGGCAAATGCAAGACTGAACAACGACTCCGTATCTGGCTGTGCGTGATTCCACCTCCATGACAGCTTCACTTGAGAAATCAATGAAGCAAAACATGGCATATTTGGGGGCTGTATGGGAAGCAAGTTGCTTGTACTTTGACGCTTAGAATACAAAAAGCTAAAAGAACCATCCTTCAACTTAAACAGAAGAGATTTGCTGCTAAAGGTAGACGGCGTCTATGGTTGCCATGAAGCTGCAGTGGTCACAATCATAAGAAGGTCATAGCAGAGATATTAATAGTTAGCTACTAAATTTATTCAATACTCTTAGGTTCTGTTTAGATAGACTGAAGTTACCCGAAGGTCAAACTTCTCTATGGTACAGACTCTAAGCTTATAAATGCAAGCTCAGGTGTTGACCAGGCACATATTTCAGAGTCCCCAGCACTCTGTTTGCCTGAACACGCTTGGTGAGTCACTGGGTCAACAAGCATGTTTATGTAGGCATCCAGTTGGCTCTCTGAATGGCAGCCATAGGGACAGGATGCAAATGTGGTGCATGGTCTTTGGTCTCAAGACCAGTTTCATAGCAGTGCAGACATAGCTTCAGTTTAACTTGTGATTCTCTCCTGCTCCCAGAATGCTAGTTTCCCGCTCCTAATAATAAGCACGTTCTTTATCAGGCTGTTGTCAGAAAAGTAAACCTGGAAATTGCATTGTGCTGGACCTTGCTTCAGTATCAATTGAGCTTAGCTTGAATTAAAAAAGAGAAAAGACTGCTCTGAGTTACATCAGGAACTGATTTAGAGACTCTTTTTGCTCCTTCCAGATGCTTTTCTTTTGCCAAACAGAGCCTGTCTGAATTGGGAAGTCTGACCCTTCATAGACAGCTCCTGGAGAGAGGTATGCAGTTAGCGTACACCTCTGCAAATGAAAACTTGTGTTATTTTTCGCAAAGAACATCCAGACTAGGACTGTAATCAATACAATAGAGATTCTAATGGAGGTGCTAAGAACAAATGAACCTGTTAAGGTTTCCCTGGCCCTCCAGAGCCTAGGTGGCACACAGAGACTTTGCAGCCCAACATCAGTGTATGAGGGATGCTATGTCCTAGAATAGACACTAATGTCTGCCTTGCGGCATCTTTGCTACACTACCAGGTACAGGTCAAGGGAAACCGATCCTCTAACGCTAGAAAAAAGATATTCAGAAGATATGGTCAGCCTTTCTTCTGCCCTCTGCACTGAGCAGCTTGATTTGTTTCTGTGTTCACAGGTACCTTGGCAAAGGCAGCAGTACATCAGCCCCTTATTCTATGGCTTTCTCCTTTACATTTTGCAGGGGTGTTATCTGAAAATAGTCTTGCAGAGGAAGGCAGGGAAAAGAGGCCATCTGCAGCTTCAGCTGTCAGGCTGGTGAAGACAGGGGCAGGGAAGGTGTAGATTTAGATGACAGCTGCCCAGACAAGTAGCAGATGAGTGGGGAGCTTGGTGATGGAAAATTGTACAATGGAAATAGAAAAAAAAATTAGAAAACAGGCCATAACTTCAAAAGAAAAGGAAAGGGATCTGAATAACCAACCCCAGTGCTCTCTTATGTTGGGCTTTACCTTGGGTCTCTAAGGTTGTGCTTCAAACGGATTCTGAGCTTAGAGAGGACTCCCACATCTCCTTTCCTCTGGTTTCTTTCTAGGGGCTATGAGCTGAAACCTCCCTGACATCTTTCCAGTGACCTCTGCAGGGCTTTGATCTGGGATTTCCCCATGCTGCTCTGCCTGTCCTAGCTGAATGAGTAGCTCCTCTGGTCCCACAGCTCTGCTGAGGCTGGTTGATGCCCAGACTTACAGCATTGCCATGCTGGTGGCTCCAATCACCTTGCATTCCTAGAGTGCTAGATCCCCCATGGAAGTCAGTCTCACTTGCTTTGGGTGACAGAGAGCTCCCAGCTTATGGATGACTCCTTTCTTGTCTGAACTCTGTGAAACCAAGTGGCAAGAATAAGATTAGGCTCATTCAGAAATGCTGTCAGCAGGAAGCCCATGACCTTGCACCCCAGCGAGCAGTGATCTTACACTATGGGATGTGTTGATTAATTGTAGATGGTCAAAGTCACTTGTAAGCTATTTATCACAGTCATCATTAGGTGTCATAAGGGACCTGTAAGAGGCCTGCTTAAGAGGGATTGCTCCCATTTTTCTTCAGTTTTCTTCATGCCCTAGTGCCATCAAGGACCCATGGCTGGATTAACCTCTTATATACTAAGGCTGAAATAAATAGATGGCCAAACCCAAGATCTAGGTACAGGGAAATAGAGCAGCTTGCCCATGGTTATTGCCAGACTCAGCAGCAAAACCCATATCATCTGAGCCCTGGTACCAAGCCAGCAAGGGCTCTACTGATGCCGGCTCTCCTCATGAGTCAAACCATCAAAATGAAGATAAAGTCCTTGTGCCAGTGACCCAACAATTGAATGAGCAACACAAGGGCATCTGCACATCTACTTTGTCACTCTTGACTTCTGGATTCTGCCACTTGCACATTATTGGCATGGGCTTTGGGCCGTAGATTAATATGTTGCTGGGAAGAGTGAAGGACAAAGAAGAACACACGCATAACCCCACTGAGCTTGCTTGCAAACCTATCTATAGTTGGCTGCTGTAGGAGTCATGACTCTCAAGAGTCATAAAAGATAGAGCTTCTTACTAGGACAAATGAAAACACTTTATCAGGTCAGGACTCCAAGTGCTAGGGCATGAGTGCTATTGCCTTCTTGGTATGGGAAATCATACCTCAGGATCTGCCCAGAAAGGTGCAGTGATTTCTCTAGACATTTGCTGAATGGGTGCCTCCACCTGCAACTGAGAGGGCTTGCAGCTGTGGAGCTTGCACCTGGCACTGTTTCATTTTCTACAAAGGAAAGAAAATCAGAGAGGGCTGTTGGCTGGATTATCTTATTGTCCTTCATCTAAAAATTCTCTACATACCTAAACAGCCTCTTTGTCTTCACTGGGTTGGTTCGGTGAAGGGTTTGAACCAGTTCTTGGGATAAACAGTCCTAACTGTTCCCTGGGACTCTCTGCATCAAGTTCCTTCTGATGGACACCCGACTAACGATGCCACAGTTTGCGGTCACTTCCATGGGCATAAGAAATCCTTCCCCTAATCAACAGGATATCCTCTAGAAGAGGAGGAATCCAGGGGCTGGCACCCGTTGCAGTCCAGGAGCTTACAACTTGTTTGACTTTTGCCTCGACTATGGCAAACAATAGCGAACAGACAAATATCTCTCTTATCCAGAAATTGACTGATAGGGATGCTGTGCTGCAGTCCCTTGAGGAGGTCAAAAAATACCTGTGTCATATTTTGGGGAGAGAGGTTTCTTCCCCCCCCCCCCCCAAAAATGGCATATTTATGGAAATCTGTAAACCCCCATAAGGTTTGGGGTTTTGTAAGGAGACCTGTAAAACTGAGGAGTAAAAAGGAGGAAGGAATGAGAGAGGAGAAGATAAAGTAATTGCCTAATGTGCGCCTTTAATGAACTAAAACATATTCTCCCCACAAAGGGCTCATAAGGGAAAAAATAGGATTCTTCATATACACCTTCAATCTAACACTGAATTATCTGTGGCAATTGGACCAGCAGCCTCACATGAGACCGTCTTATAAAGAGGAAAGAATATTGTAAGACTACTGTATGCAAACGCACCCAATTAATTCAAGAGCATCATTGTTATTTCATTTATATAGCACCATAGGGGTATGCAATGCTTTACAGACGATTAGGGGCCATAAAAGTTTAGAGAAAAGATGAAGCAGAATGCAAGGAGCTGGCAACCAACTGGAGTACGAGCCCTGACTAAAAGCTCTCACCATGGTGTTTATGGTTTGTTTGTTTGTTGTGGTTGGTTGGGTTTTTTTTGGTTCAAGGAGTGTTTTTTGGCACTTATCCCTTTTTACAGGGAGGCAGAGACCACTTAACATGATTGTTGGGCCTGTTCCAAGGTTGCAAAGTTAGAAAACATACTCATTAAAACAGGTCTGAAGAAACAAAACACAAACATGCACGACAAGGAGCAGGGAGATAAATTTGAGATAAACTGTAAGTCATTTCCTGAGAGTTCAATGCTTCAGTAAATTGGCGGAGTAAACAGAAACTGCATATGCCCAGGATTGACTGGCTGAGGCTCCAATTAGATGGGTGTTGTGCTCCTAGTTTGAGACAGACATGCATAAAGCATGTCCTGTCACTTGTGTCCTGCATTTGCAGCTCAGGGATACTCTCGGATCCTTAGCTGGTTTTTACCTGACACGAGAGCAGCCAAGACAAGGAAGCATCTTTCCAGCAGCAAAAAACCCATGCGACTCAAGATTCCAAATAGAGATCTTATTAATGGGATCTAGACAGGCTTTTGTACTGCAGCACTAAAATATTTCAGGAGCAGCTGGACCTTAAATCTACCCAGAAGCCATACAATGAGAACATAGCAGCTTTCTCAAGAAACATGTATTTTTTTCATAGCAGCATATGACACCTGTGCTCTGTAAATGGCACCAAGCCAGGATTTTAAGAATGAGTTTTACTGTATCAGTCGTGATCTCAAAGTAGGTACATCTTTAAAGGTGCAGGGGTTTTTTTGTTGTGTTTTTATTTATTTTTTTTTTTTTAAATAAGCCTTAGGAAAGCTTCTTGTTTGTTTTGTTTTAAACAGGAAAGGTCTTTGAAAAATCTGTTAATTTATCTTCCTTCTAATGTTTTCCATCTACCACTTTTATCAAAATGGTCACTCAGAAACTTTTTTAAAAAGTAAAAATTGGAAAGTACTAAAAGCCTTTTTTTGTTAACTAGGAAATTCTGTATCAATAAGCATTTTTGTTAAAAATCTTGACTGAAAAGTGATACTTCTTTTTTGGTAGGGTAGAAAGTGGGAAACAGGTCCTTCCTCCACACTTCAAGGCATTTTAGCTTTCAAAGTTTCAGAATTCTCTGCTCAGCCCCTGCTTTTTCTACCAGCTCTGGAGTAATTCCTGAAATGGTTTTTACATTATTTCCCAAGAAGATACGCTTTTTGTTGCTATTGTCCAAAGCTACCACCAGTAGTTGACAGGTCAACTAAAGCTTAGAGACTAGTCTTAGTGCATTTTACAAGATGGCCTCTGGATTGAAGTTTGCTGTGCTAAAAAAAAAAAAAAAAAAAAAAAAAAAAAAAAAAAAAAAAAAAAGGCAAAAAACCCTTCCTACCAGTATCTGTAACTATTCGGGCAACTATCCTCTAAACCAGTTTTATTATAGAAAATTACGCCTGGATCATCTTTATCTTTCTATTGAGACGCTAATGTCTGTTTAAACCTATCTTATACTACTACAGTTTATTCCTTGTTCCTGTACAATATAAAGTACATTTCTACTGATTTTGCTGCGTCTATCCTAAGGGAAGTTATACTGCGGTAACTATTCCAGTATGTTTAGGACAGAGTGAAAGATTTCTGGTTGAAGCTACTGGTAAAGCCATTAATTTTGTGGGGGAAGGGAAAGGAATTGAGAAAATGCTACATTTTTTGCTTAGAACAGTACTTTTGTGTGTGCGGGTGTGTTTGTGTTATTCAAATAATAAAAAACCAGCAGCAACAAACATCCTGCCTAATCTTTTCCCAGCCTTCCCTTAAACAATGCTAAATGCTGTCCTTCAGTAGCCCACGCAGTCAAATATACAGCTAAATCAGCTTTTCATTCTCTTGACCAGGACCCACAAAGAGTGCTGTGGAGTGCCACGCTCCACAGAGGCTGTTGCTCGCAGGAGCGGCGTCTCCAGCTGCCTCCATACTGACCGCAGCAGACTCCTGTGAATCTCCACTCTTTTGAAGTGACCTTCATCGCTTGGCAAATTCCTGCTCCAGAAAATTAAAGGGCAGTAACTTCACCATTTCTAGTCTGGCCTACAAATACATGTTTGCTCTTCACAGCTTGGCCCAGAGCGCCAAATACGTGATGTTCCCCACTTAGTTATTTACCCCTGCAGTTCTTCAGCTGAGTCATGAACCTAACCTGGGACTTTCCTTCTGACAAATAGGCTGTGGCTTTGCTGGTCTCCACAAAGAGCTTCTAGAAAATCCATCCTGAGTTTCCTTGGAAACAGCGTATGATCAACATAATGCTCCATGGCACTTGACCATTCATCTCCATGGTGGTTATAAAAATCCCATCAGAAAAAAGCCTTCAAGCTTTCTTACCCCATTAAAAAAAGAATCCAGATACCAATCTTTTGATTCAACAGTAAAAGAAACAATAAAATTCTTCATTAGGCTAATTGGGCCAATACTACTGAAAAACAGGATGGGCCTAAATCTAAATTCTAGCTCCAAACCCAGGAAGATGAGATCTGAGGCAATATCCATTGGGCCTGTGGGACTTGTCTACTTGGTAATTGCCATCAGTTATGAAAAAGGGGTTTTCAACCTTTTCCGTTTTGAGGCACCTAAAAGTTTCCTACATGTTTCACAATGGAGGTGTGGGCCTTAGCAGAGTAAGCCTAAGCTTCCTGAAATAAGCCTATCTTAATAACTTTTTCTGGGCTTACTTGGATCCACACAGTGCAGGCTGGAGAACCTAGTAGTACTCTTCTACAGGGGAGTTATGGGACAGCTCATGAATAGATGGGATTCATTTTCCAACCACAGCCCCTAATGTGACTAAAGCTCTTTTTCTTTTCCTTAACCTCTTGAGTCCGGCATGGAGAAAATGTGTGTTACAAAGCCATTAGACAAAACAGTGAGTCTTGGAAATAAGTGATTTTTTTTTCCTCGTCTTTTGTTTGTCATTAACAGTCTTCTCAGTAACTACCATTATGGCAACACTGGGCCACGTGACAGAAGGTAATGAAAATGAAGAGGAGAGGGGAAAGTTACTGCACTAGAACAAACTCTGTTATATTGCAGATTATATTACAAGTGAAAGGCACATGACTGCTTTGCCTAAGACTGTGGTGATGCTATGGGAGCCTTTCTCAGTCCTAAGCTGTTCATTAGCATGGAGAGATTTTGATTTAATAACTGTGATCAAAATCCCACTGAATATGCTGGTCATTATGTACCCAAACTGAAGATGCTCACCAAGGTTTATGATCTTTGAGTAAATTTAAGTATTCATTAAAAGGACCAGCTAGTATATCAGTTACATAAGGAAAGCATCCAAATGATACTGTTGTCTGAAAAAGCCCTGACCTTTCAGAAAGCAGTTGGTAATGCTGTGCCAAAGAAAATAGCAGCTAAAGATGTTAAGGAGAATCTGAGTGTAATACATTAAGGAGTGACCATGCTTAACGAATAATAAGGTAAATCATTATGAGAGAGACCTCATTCTGCTTGAAGGGCTCCTATAAACACAAGGGCAAAATCAAAAGGTATGTGAACATCATGGCTTCATCTATTTGAATAAACAACAGTGTCAGGAAACATTCCCAAGAACTTGAACCTCATAACCTGCATTTTTCAATTGTTAGAACAATTCCTGGCACGGCTTGGACCCAGCCCAAGTAGCATTCTCCTAAACAAATCTTGCACACAGGGTGGGAACTCACAGGGTCCAGGGATCATTCCCAGTTGGCAGTTTGGATGTGGCGCTCTGTTTTGGAGGTTAAGAAAGCTTAATGATATGGAAATTGGCTATTCCATGCCAGCTGGGATCAGCACCAGAGAGAGGTCATGCCATATATAAGAACACTAGTTATATAGTGAGTGCTTGGCAAGTTTCCTAGAGCTGGATTCATAGAAGAATCACAGCAAACAGGGTGGGAAAGAAACTGAAGAGATCATCACCTTGAGTCCATCTCCTGTGACAGGAACTGTTTTCGTTATATAGTTTTTATACTGTAGCAGCTGACATATAGTTCTGGTGAAAATGCACCATAGAGCAGGACAAACAGGGTAAAGACGTGTGTTAACAGCAAACAGTGACAAGCCCAGAAGTTCCTCAGAATTTATAACAAGATCCAAGGCCTCCATTGCCACTCAAGGCCTTTTATTCAGTACTTTCAAAGCAAACACAAATTGACCAGACATAGGCTTGCAATAGTGGCATATAGACAAAAGAGAAACTCTAGGGCACTGTCAAAGTAAGAATGATGTTCAAAGGGCATATGGTTACTAACTGTGTGGAATATGGAGGAACTCCTCCCCTTGGACATCGTAACCAACTGGACTGAGGCAAAGTCAAGGGCACCGTGAGCCAGGTTTTCAGAGGAACTTGGCATCCAACTACACTTCAAAATAAGCAGGTAATTCTTTTGGAGATGCTGATCCCTATTCCAGTTTTAACCCTAAACAGGAGCTGCTTGATATTGACTCGGCACATCTGAGGATATGTCCTAAGCTGAAGAAGCCAAGTGCTTGAAAAAGCTGCAACATGTTTGCCAAATCTAATATTTACAAGTTGTACATGGCAGAGTCTTCTATATATTAGCATTGAGAGATAGTCTAGTGCAATTTTAATGAAAGTTACCAGTAGGAATGACCTGTGATGTCAACACATGTGAGACTGATACTGTTATCCTTTTTACAATGACTGATGGCAATTAATTGCATGTTGTTTATGAATCAAAGAGGCTTTGTGCAAAAGAAAACTCACTATGGCCTTGCAGCCTGGGAAGCATCAAAGCTGGTGTAAACAAAGTAAGACCTTTACACGTGAGACCTTATGCTCATAATGGATAAAACAATGGGGCCAGCCACTCTCTTCCTACTTCCAAAGTGAGATATCTCATGGCAAAAGAGAAAGTTGCAGAAACAAGGTCCTTGTCAGCACTGTATCAGCATAATATCACAGACCTATTGGCTGGCATAATACTGATGACTGGTTTTCCTGCCTGCCATGGCACACATGGGACAGTTTACCCTAAATAAGAGGAGTAAGAGTATTCAGTCTATGCCAGGCTTGGCATCCTAACAAATGCACAATTAGCAATGGAAAGCTGTAAAGAGTCACTTTTAAATTAGTCATGTTTCTTGGGGCAAAGGTAATTGCTCTAGTGATGTTAAACCTTTCTCTCAGTGCTTATATAGACTGAGCATTGACGAGGGCTGTCTCATGCATTGGATCCAAGTTGTAATTCCCAAAAGGTTGCAACAAGCTCTTTAAGAGGGATTATGTGACACTCATCTTCAAGTGGTTGGGATGAAATCAATGTCTCGAAGCCATCTTTGGTATCCTAACATTGAGCTCTAAAAGTCCAACTCTGAATGTGGCTAATTGGGCCCATTTCTAACTACAAGAAGGTGAAAACTAAGGTTCAGCAATCAATATAAGTTATTAAGAATATGCAATCCTAGTAGATAAACTGTGGGCTAAAATTAATTCCAAGGTAGCTCTATTGACAAGCATCATTCAGGTAGATATCCTTCAGCAAATGCCTGCCAAGTAGAGCTTGGGTGATTTCTTATGCCGCTCCACGTGCACAACGCGAGATTGAATGGGACAAATCCAACATTTTCTAGCGAGACAAATATTTCTTTCAGAATTAAACACCAAATAGCTTCTACCACAAACTTGTTGAAGATCCAGTGTACTTCCAAGTTATTAGCCTTTTTATGCGACCTGGACACTGTCCAGCAAGTGGCCACAGAAAACACTCCATTGAGAAATACTGGAGACACAAATGGCTGCTCTAAACTAAGTGGATGAAGAAAACCATTACAGCATCCTGTTATTTAGAAGACTTTAGAAGACTTCAGTTTCTACAGCAACGGCATAATTTCAAAGAACACCTAGTCTAGAGCAACCCAAGTTCAGCTAAGATGGGTTAAGGTCAGCTAGTTCTTCTAGTGTAAACAGGAAGCCAAAGAGTTGCTGTACCAACCTGGCAGTCACTTCAGACTGACAGCAGAGGACCGTAACCCAGAAAATAGCCACACTCCTTCCCCACTGTTCCCTGCTCTTAAAACAGGCTAGGCATGCTACAAGATCCAGCATGCACTGGTACAAGGTGAACTTACTCTAAAATGGTCAGAGGCTGCGCGCTATCATAAGAGGAAGAAGCCATTTCAGGCTGTCCGTGACAGCTTTCTTGTTCAATGTAGACGCATTTAATTAAACTGGAAACCAAAAAGAGAGGCCTGACTTTGTAGGCAGGATAACAGCAAAGACTTCAAAGCAAAGGCATTATGTTCTCCATTGTGCAAGATACAAGGGGAGGAAAAAAACATTCTTTCACTCTATCAAACATAATAAAAGGCTGAGTTAAGAAGCACAGAAAAAAACATCTGGTTAATTTAAGGTGAAATCAGAAAAGAAAAAATACAAGGGCTTGCCCGGTTCTCAAAGCGTCATCACTCTTGCTGATTTTAGATGGTACACTGGCTACTCAGCATCTCTGAAATTGAGATCCAAAAAGTGAATGGGGCTGTATTGTTCCTTCTCAGCACATTAGAAGTGCCATATTGAATCTCAAATAATCTGCAATTACAGTGCAGTTGGTTCAAGGGGTTACAGGGAACAACACTATGGGCGCACCCTGTGTTGCATGCGTTCTCACAGGCACATGTACTAAGTAGCGAATGCAAATGCATTTAGACATTACAAGGTTATCCACAAGTCTTGTTGCCTTTTTTTTTTCTTTTTCCTCTTTAATCTGTGTGCCAGAAAGACAGTAACATTAATAAAGAGGGCTCTGACCATTTCCTTCACTGGGGTACCTCATAGGAGAGTCAGGGCTAAGGCAAGATCACATCAGGACCCTGCAGCACTCTGTCTGGAGGTTGGGTCAGGCTGGTACAGGCAGAGGGAACACAGATCTGGGAATATGTGGAACTGACGAGATGTTTTAAAAGCATCTCTGTGTCTTCATCCACAATTCCCTTTCCCCACTCAATCCAACTGGTAGGTCCAGTCAGACACACAACAGAAGTGTGACTTCCTGGACTCAATGATCTTGAGGGTCTTTTCCAACCTAAATGATTGATTTATGATTCTATCCTGCCTGTGGGTGTAGATATCATAAATGTTGGTGAATGTGAAAATGGAAAAAAAATAACCCTCTGCTCAAAGGTGAGGAAGGTTTCTTGGGAAATTAGCAGTTATTGCAACCCCGAAGAGCCAGTATTCCACCTTCCCTATGCTGGATTTCTAAGGAGCCCAGGCAAACCTGTTTCATATGGAAAGAATTCTCTCGACTGACAAAAAAAACCCCATACACCAGTGCTCTGTTCCTTTCAGCATCCAGCTCAAAAACAATACCACAGCCTGTCCTTTCAATTTTTTTTCCTGAATTGTGGAGTGGTCAAATGGTCCTTCAATTACATTTTGGTCAACTTCCTATAACAATACCCTTGTTT
Organism: Aquila chrysaetos chrysaetos; assembly: GCF_900496995.4. Classification (NCBI taxonomy): domain Eukaryota; kingdom Metazoa; phylum Chordata; class Aves; order Accipitriformes; family Accipitridae; genus Aquila; species Aquila chrysaetos. The sequence goes on along the minus strand of NC_044010.1, from coordinate 4,732,940 downwards.
TGAGCAGAATTTAAAGAAGAGTGGAAGGCATAAAAAGAAAAAAAAAATAAAGAGAAGGGAAGAGGTAAAGAGATTCTGACAAGAGATATGATTGATGCTGTGTGTGCTTTATCTTTCACAGCTTATGTAATATATATATGAGAAATAGTTAGTTTGATAGTTAAAGAAACTAAATCCCTGTCGAGGATAAAATACATCAGGGACACAGAACAATTCTTCATCTGGTTTGGCTATCATTCACTTTCCAGCCTACTGGCTGTCTCCCAGGAGAATTCATAATAGATCAGAGGCAATGATCCTCTCTCCTCAAGCCCCCGCCGTTTCTTCCCTCCTTCCCCATTTCCCCCTCCCGTCCTGCCACCACCATCTTCCCTGTCCCATCCTGCCAGCTCCCTGCCTGGGGCTGCGTAAAAGGAGTGTGCAAAAGCAACAAACCTCTGGAGAAAGCACGCTGCGTGGCTGCCAGGAACGGGGATGAAGGAGAAGAGGCTGGTCCATGCAGAGAGCCCGAGGCGCTGTGCCGTCCTCGTGTGCTGCTCGCGGCCCCTTGCTGACTGTTTTACAGGGAGCGGCAGGAGGAACGGGGGAAGCAGAAACAGAGTCTCTCTGGAGACTCGAGAAGAAAAGTCAGGGATTCAAAGCAAAGATGAGGCCAGAGCAATGCTACTGAAATCTCTGAATGAACACTTTCCCCTCAGCACTCCTCCTTCCCGTAAATGCTGTATTTTCCCTCTGCCTCTCAGCATCTCACCTCCCCATCACTGCAGGGAGAGACGCTGCTGCTGTCAGGAGGACGATGGGCCAGGAGGATCCCAAACCCTTTGGAACCCTCTGCTTCTAGGACAGAAGTTGTCCCACCACAGCCTCTTGTAAAGCACATGCTCCAAAAAAAGTCAAAATTCATTGTTACAGGTAGGCCTGTTTAGTTTTACATGCATAATTTCTTTAGTTCCTTAGAACTTTCTCAGACTTGATTTGTAAGAGTGGATATCTGCAGTGAGCACCGTTGGGGTTTTTTGTGTTGGGGGTTCCCCCCCCCGCCCCCTTCAATTTCATCTGCAAGAGTTTAGCTACTGTTTGAGAGACACAATAAGGAAACAGAGGGAAAGTTGGTACTTTACAACTTCATCTGGGAAAGCTCTATGGTCTCAAATGCAGAGCAAGAACATGAAATCTGGCGGGATAACGGGCTTCATGCCAGCAATACGCCATTGATACAGCCAAGAAAAATACAGGTAAGTTTACCATGACAGAAGCCTATGAAACAAAAATCCACAGGTTGCACGTGAAGAATCATGTTAGATCTAGCAGCAACATACTTTGAAGGTTTCGCCTGCACTGAGACTCTCAGTAGAAACACTGCTGTTCTCCTCAGGTTCCTGAGAGACAGACAGGCCAGGTTTCTTCAGTCAAGAGCAGGAACACCTGTACACTGAATAATCAGCTGCCAGATCCAGGCATCAGCAGGAGTGTGTCTCAGTGGGTGAGACACAGTGAATCAGAAGGTGGCAAGAGGCACAGATTAGTTCTAAGATCCCTTATGGGGATGGCTGCAAGAAAAGGGTCCAAGCTCTAGAGTCGAGGAAGAAGCTCAGCCTGGATGTAGCATGTGCTGGGTTATTGGGGCTGTGAATCAGTGTGGAGGAAGTGTGTGAGACTGGATGGAGGAAAAACAAAAGATGAATGGTCAAGAAGAGAGAAATGGAAATAGTTGGGCAAGAGAATTAGTAAGGAGACAAGCCTAAGGAGTAGAGAAAGATCTAGTCCTGCTCAACAAGGAGTCTAGGGCTTGGATGAGAAGTCCAACAGAGACAGGGACTGATGGGATAAAGAGCCTGGCAGTGGTACAAAGAAACAGTAGGTGAGGGAAAGACTGATGGGCAAAAACAGGGCAGAGGAGATAGAACTAAACAGGTCTTATTTAAGGAAGTACTAACATTGGAAGAATCTTCATTCACTGCAGGGCACTACTCTAGAGCCTGGAGCAGCTCCAAAGGAACATAAATCTCTGAGCTAGAGTCTACAGGTAACTGTGACAAGTTCCCAAATCCTGTATGGGCTGAGCCACAGAAGATGCTGTTAGACTGGTACTGCTGAAGAGGTAGAGGTCTGTGAATTGGTTAGAGATCTGCTAAACAAGTGTTCGGATAGCAACATCATGACATTTTCATTTTTCTGTTTGTTGATTTAAGAGATAGAAAGACATTTGTTAACAAAGTGCTCAAAGTCACAACGTCAAACACTCAAAAATTAGGAATTGCCACTCTTCAACTGAGAAAATGCCTGTTTGACCCCAAAGTACACACATGCATCAGAAGCCAAGGGTGACTGGTAAACAATATACCAGGCAGGGCTGGTAGAGAACAGGCAGAAATCCCCAGGACTGCTGAAGCCTGTGTCAGATCTCTGTCAGTTACAAGAAAATTAAAGGACAATCTGATCCCAGGGGCCAAGAAAGGATACAATGAAAATTAGGCCAATAGTCAGATTGTTAGACTATATAAGACAGTCCAACCACCCTGTACAAGATGCCTGGAGGAAAGCCAGACCCCTGAGAAGGAGCATGGGAAGGACAACCTGACCATCAGGGTAGGGTACTAGGAGAAGGGCAAGAGCTAGCACCTGAGGCAGGCCTGGCGCAAGCAATGAAATGGGCAGCAGAGGCCCCAAGCCAAGGAGCAGAGTCTCAGGAGAGAAGGCAACTGGTGGGCTGACCACGACAAAGAAGGGAATCCAGTAATGGGGTTTGCTATCGAGTTTCCACTTAGCAGAGTTTTCCTATGATGGTCCTCACAGGGGGAATCTACGCATGCTACAAGTTTCACAGCCCTTCTGTGAGCTCAGAGCATACCCTCATCCCCACCTCACATGCAAGACACAGAGAAGCTCAAGCAGCAGCAGCAAATATTTGGACATAACAGTCGCGTGTCCCTTCTCACTGTATGCAGCCACGGTAGATACCAACACCACCACTAGACCAGCCCTACTGCAGTGTTACAGCGTCTGCTTTAGTCTGGTATCTAGCTTTGCGCTGCCTGCCCCACTGAAACAGCCTCCTTCTTCTCTGCCTCTATTTCCCTCCCTCCCCACCCTCTGAGGACTCTCTGCTCCATTGGAGTGGAAAGGCTGAAATTTCACCCATCTGAAAGATGTTCTCTTCACCAGGAAAGTGCTGGAGCAGACAGCAGATGCCACAAGATGTGTCAATAGGGGTCCTGCAGGTTACAGGTAAGTGAGGAAGGGTGCCATCAAGTGGCATATGGGACCACAGCCATAGGGATGCTGCCTCCACTGAGGGATGAATTCACCCAGGAACAGATTTCAGCCCCATAGTGAGATCAAGAGGGATGGTGGGAGTTTAGTGAGGGTAGAGCAAGACAGAGAAACCCCACCCTAACCTGCATAACCCATTGACACCTAGCATCATTGTATGCTAGGATATATCAGTATTTGGGGGGAGGTATCAGCACCATGAAAGAGTCAAATGGCAGTGCCCCTTGCTAGTGAAAAGTCTCCCTTCATTTGGGGATTTTTTTGGCTATGTGGTACAAGATAGCTCTATACACACTCAAGCTGACAGTTTTAACCTGTTTGAATGTGCCGAGAAAAAAAAAAAAAAAAAAAAAAAAGAAGTAGTAATTAACTAGGGAAACATGGGAAGAAGGGACTGCCCAATTCAGCAAGGCAGTTTCTCAAAGGCACAGAGCTGGCACAAGTCGTCCACGAGGCCACTGTCCAGGGAATGAGCTGGTTTTCTGCCATCCTTTTCACTAGCTGCATCACACAGAAGCTGCTGTTTCACCTCACTGCAGCATCCCAGAGCTTCCCTTCCAATATCCAGTGATGATTCCCATCCTTTCCTGAGGCATGAGGCCTGCCAGGAAAAGTTGGAGTGAACCACTCCAGTTGGCTTCATAATCCTCCAGGACATGGAGAAATCCAACCCCTCTTCCCAAAACCTCAAGGCAGCCATGAGAGCAGTATACAAAGATTGCAGCCTGGAGTTCAAATTTCCTCATCTCCCTCCCAAGCACAAACTGAACAAGAGTTTCAGTGAGGTTTCCAAGCCAGGCCATTTTTTTCAGGCATCTCTTCCCAAGAGCAGTTCATTCTCACTCCCCTTGGCACAAAGCCGCAGGGACCGTTTATTGCTAATGGTAACTGCAGGCTCCATGTCAAAATCAGGCTCTTCATATGAATGGAAATACCTTATAATTACAAATCTAAGGACAGGCAGGAAAGGAAAAAACCAAGAAAATCCCACAACCTCAGAGTTGCAACTGTCTTTGGCAAGAAATACAACCCAAAATGCATTCAAAGCACTACATGTGTATCAAAGCCTATTAAAACAAGCAGGAAATGGGAGGTCCCCTGGCAGTTCAGCATGTGTATCCATCAACATGAAAAGTGGGGCCATACCCTGAGCAGACAGTATCTGCAGCTGGTCACCTGAGTTTCAGGCATCCACAGGTGAAATCTATAATGCAGCCCTAACTGCACCATCTCTAAGGGGAGGTTTTCCATTAGCTCTTTGCAGGAAACATAGCAAACAGTTTCACTGAAAGGCACCTCTTAAACACATTTACATAAGTAAGCTTTCACTTATAAAAAGCAGCCTCAGTCAATCCACTAGGGCTTTCCCGTCGCCCCCTAAACTTAACAGCATATGATTGAAGAGCAATGGACTAAGCAGCTTCTTCCCTAATTGCTCCTCCAAAGTGACTTTATGCCCTGGGCGGTTGTACGAGGTGGGGTTTCTCCTGCTCAGGTTCGGGGAACTTGAGGCTGGCCTATGGGCCAGCTTTCCTAAGGAGGTTCATTACACCAACTCCTACTACATTATTTATCATTTGTTTGCTCAGCTCTTTTAATTCCTTTCTTACTAGCATTAGACTCCCTGCAGTCTTCTCAGCAAGGCACACGCTTCTTCACCTCCTGTCCTGTAGTGCGGAGCTCTGCCCCTCGGACACCTGCTGCACGCGTTCCCTCCTGGAGGTGAAGGCGGCATTCTGGGGCAGAGATGAGCAGATCCAGATGCAATGGGAAAAGGGACTCACTGCCATGCAATGTACCGTCAGCTGACTTTCTCTTTTTGGGTGCTCAGCTTTGCCTCTCCCACTAATTCACCTTCCCCCAGCTGCCTCATAAGCATCATCATACCCTTTCTGAATTAAACACTTCCAAGGATAGGCAAGAATTAGTGTGTAACACTCAGTGTTTAAGACCCCATATTCTATGAACCATCAGCATCTAGCACTTGGCTTATCACTAGATGTCAGCTCTTAAAAATCGTAATTATGAGGAAAAGCAATTTTAAGTCATTATCATAGACTTTCTAAAATGCATTTGTTTCCTTCCAACCCTCATCCTTCTTCTCTCAAGGTCTATGCAATTGAATTTATTGGGACAGCCTGTCTTAATAGGCAGGAAGAAATAACACCTGTACAATGCTCTGCCTTCTCAGTACTCCTGAAATGATTCTTCCAGTGCAGCCTTTTTTTTTTTTTTTTTTTTTTTTTTTTTTTTTTTTTAACCCAGTGAAGCATGCAGGCAGGATTGAGAGGGTGCAAATCTTTTGCTACTGTTCCTCTGGGCTGACCGGGCTCCACTGTGCCTCAGCAGCAGGGCTGTTCCGAAACCATGCTGCTGAAAAGTGCATACCACAGTGTAATGCAGTCGCTATATATAGTCTGTAAAGAGCTTTTGGAAACCATGAGGAAAAGAGCTATTTGATGTACAATAAATTATTAATTGTTATTAGTTACTATCTTGACAGGTTTCTGTTGCTCAGCTATCCTCCATCCCCAATTTGGGGGAGGGGGTGGCTTCTCTCCCTTCTTCATTCTTGTTTCTCCCCTTTTCCCCCTTGCCCTGGCCCACTTTGGGACCAGCTATCTCTGCATCTCTTTGCCCCTTACTGATTGAGGACAGCCTGGATCTCAGTCTTCCTCCAACTTCCCCACACACACAGTGATGGCAACAACAGTGCAGTAGCATCTCAGAGAGCTCAACACCCCAACAAAAACCACTATAATGTGGATTCTGCCTTCACGTCTAAAGCAGGATTTCACACAGCTACCCCCTTGTGCTGACCCCAGTACCTTATGTCAGAGAACAGCATAGTGGTCTGGGCCATTCACTGACAGCATTTCATCTCTTGCATTTATTATATGCCTGGAAAAACATACATTCCTTTACAGGGTTTGTTTAAGCTCATGTGTGCCTCTTGTGTTGCAAGCAGCCCTGCACGAGCCTGCTATGTGCATGCCTGCTTTATCCTATATGGAAGGGCTTGGTGTAGGGAATGCAGGTATGGCAGAGGTGAGAGGTAGCTGGGAGGCAGTGCAGCATCTGCCAGGACCGAGCAGAATGCAGCTCAAGGCCACCCGTCCTCTCTGCTTAGATAATGGGACTCTGGCAGCCTCTCGCCTGTTTGTGAGGTTACAGCTCTAAAACATACTTTCCATTGAAATTCTCCAAGATGAAGTTAAAGCCAGGAGAACACGTCCCTTTACTCAGCTCTGCCTGATAGGCACGTGCCCTGCAAAACACAAACTGCTGTTCAGGGGAGAAGTGAAGCAACTGTGAGGTTAAAGCTGACGCTGTGTGGCTGCGGGATTACTGTAACCACAACTCTGTTCTGAGCCATTCTATATATGGCCTCATGAGCCTGTGCCCTGAGTCACTCCAGGCCCCAAATGAAAACAGGAGGGAGAACTCGCTTGCCCTTGTCCCCAAAACAACAAGCAAAGCCTTTAAAACCTTCATACAAAACCAGAAATGGTGCTTTCTCCACCATTGGGGGGTGGGGGGGGGGGGGGAATATTAAATTTCATTTTGAATTTAAAATGAAAACCTCAAAACATCACACAAGAGAAGCACAATATAGGGCGAGGCTCTGTAAGTGACAGGCTTGGAGTCACAAGTCTTTCAGGCAGCAAAGGGAGAAGAGGGAGACTTTGCTGGCAGAGGCATCACACAGGCTACCTTGAGCGTGAACAGCAGCTCCATCTAGCACATGCCCCAGATCACTGTGTCTATTTGCTTGTCTCATCATTTGAAACAGACACACTATTCAATTTACAGGGAAGCAGGAGGCCTCCTGCTTTTACCACACTATGAAAAATGTACCCCATTGTCAGCCATAAGTGCAGCTGCACTACTGTGAATATGATTTACCTGCCAGGGCTGATGAAGACAAACCAGCTTTGGTGCCATTTCAGAAGCCAGGATAAAAACCTGCCTGGGCGAGTCTGGGGGAGGGACAACCACCTATACCATCTATACTTTTGTGTGCAACTACACCCATGGCAACTGTGCATGCAGAAGCACTGAAGAGTGCAAAGGAGGTGTATGTGCACACGAGGCAGTATATGAAGCTTTTTCCATGTCAGTTGTTGGATATAAAGCACTTCACACAGGTAGGGTTTAGAAAAGCTTTTCTAGACAGATGACCTGATTTGAACAGTTAATTCCAGACTTTCTCAAGCCAAGAACAAATAACTGGAAATACCATCACCTAGCACTGGAATCATGAAGATTAATTGCAAGATAGGGGGCATTCCTCATTGTAGAGAAAGAGATGGGAAGAGAATAGCAAAGGCAGAACACCTGCATTTTTGCATCCCTGTTCCAGAAAAATCACGGGGAACACTTTTCATTTTATTCTAGAGAAAATAACCGGTCCCCAGAGCGCATGTGTATACTCCCTGCTTCTGTGAAGAGCGCACCAGAGTGTAAAGACAGAAATTCAGAAGTAGAAATGAAATAGATTTTTTTTTTTTTTTTTTTTTTTAAGTAGCAAACTTAAAACATTGCGAAAGGTTAGAATGATTTAGAACACCCAGTCTGGGCAGCCACGCTTGGCTGTTCTCTGAGTACGTGTGAGGTGACTCTGCACACAGGGCTTTTGCAATGGCCAGAAAAATTGTGCTGCTTGCAGCCTCTTTCATTTCTTTGCTATCTTTATGAGAGGCACACGAGAGAAAGTTACCTGCTTGCCATACGGGGACATGGCACAGATCAGTTCACGCTTCTCTGTCACAGTAAAGGCAAGTGCAACGTGGACAGAATAGCTGCTCCCCTATCTCCTCCGTGGAAAGAAATGTCAGCCATGCAGCCTGTTGTTCTTGCTTAATTTTCTGAAAGTAGGTTGTGACCAATTGAATGCTTTGTAAATTTGTTGGTATGTAGAATGGCTTGGGTTGGAAGGGACCTTCAAAGATCGTCTAGTTCCTTGTGTGTCTGTACCCTCCTGTAGGGCTGTACATATGCAGCTACTTATAATACAACACTATGATAGCCTCTGTGGGCTTTGCCATTTCAATTATATTATTGTTGTCAAGCTGTGGGTGTGCACCTTCTTCCTATTGGACAGACTCTGTGGTTATCACTATCAGTGATATCTAATTGGTTACCAGCATTCCGTTATCTCAATAAAGTAGCTGTCACAAAGGTGACATCGTAGTGTCAACACGACTGATTGGCTGGCATTGTGAAAAGTAGTTACCTGGCATATAGTCTGCTTTAGTAGGAGATAAACTAAATTGCAGAAAATCATCTTCTTCAGCACCATCCTACACACAGATCACAGAGATAGGAAGAAGGTACTCAGTCACTCTAATTTCAAAATTGCTACAAAGGAAGCAAGCAAAGCTCAGACAGCCTCTAGGCAGCCAGGAACTAGCTTATATACCTCCACTAAAGAGATCCTTTGTCATCCTTTTGCATCAGCTACCAAACTTGGAGAATCAGAGGGATTATTAAGAACATGAGAGGCAGTGGTAATATTATCATGAGTGGATGGACAAACTAGCATTGTCATGACAGAAATTGTACTACAACTAACATTGACCAAATCCTTCCTTGGTTTGTTGGCCCAGAAAATTCCATATCAGGCAGGAAAAAAAAAAAAAAATTCATAATGGCATATACACAAGGGGAGCAAAGTAACAATGGCAGTTGCATTAGATGGGTTCAGGTTGCCACTATATGTGGTCTACAACAGAAAATAAAGCCTTTCCTCAAAAGACAGAATTATTGTGAGGGCCATTGAGATGAGATGAATGACAGTCCAGTCTCATGACTGACTCTGTAGAGCAAGGATGTTTACTGAGGTATCGCTGAGCTCAGGCTAGGCTTGATAGTTTCAAAAAGCACAAAGTCAGGGATCAGCTAAGGAAAGCAGGACTCACATTGGCTCTCCCTCCTGGAGTAACACCTGGCATGTAGTACTCTTTGGTTGCTCCAATCAAATAGATCATTTGAGAATATTTTGGTATTGTTATTCAAGTTGACAGCTATGAATGACCTTCAGAAAGTCTACCCAGGCACATAAAGAAAACGTCAGCTGAAGCTGTTGTCATCAGTAGATTTAGGAGTATGGTGTTCAGTTAGTTCTGTTGCTATTGAGAAAAGAAGCAAGGGAACATCAAGCAACTTGAATGAAACAGAAAACAGACTCTTTTGGAAGAATACAACATTCACTGACTCTTCTCTAAGCAAAGATGAGCTGATAGTGAGCTGCAAGATGGGAAATGAACAAGAGGTGCATAAGACAACTTTCCAGGAACTGTAGTTACAGTTCATCATGTTGTTTTCACCATAGTCAAGACCACTTGTTAGGATTGTCAAAAAAATACCCTCCAGCCTCTTGATCCTTAAATTCCACTATTATTGAAAACTGTTCCATTGCCAGTGCTGCCCTGCCTACAAGAGAATGACAATGGTAACGTGTTTCATCATCCTCTGGTTCATGCTGTCTGAATGCAAGTACATTGTGATTTGAAGATGAGATGATTAGCAAAAATGTAGTCACTTAACCAAAGCCTGCTCTTGCTTGTCAATCTAGGCACCAGCCACATTCAAGAGGCGGAATATGGAGCTGAATCTTGCTTGTGGAGTAATAAGATTTGAAGCAGGTGAAGGAGAAGGGCAACTCCTCATCCACTACTATAAGAGACAGCAGACCCCTGGCAGGTCCACAGTTTGGCTGCACCTCCCATTTGGAGAGTAAATCCTGGGGGAGAAGTGAAGCTGAAATTTATAAAAATAGCATCCTCAGATTATAATGGTTCCTATTTCTGAATCCTCCCTTATCACCTCTGCAAGAGCAGCAAGCAAGATCTTCTGTACACAGCAGGTAATATGGAGAACCTACACATCTGGCGAGTCAGAATATTCAAGGTAGAACAGTGAATTTCCATTCACATCTCAGTTTTTAATTGTGTCTAAATTTCTCAATAAACATCTTTTCTTCCCCAAATTCAGCATGACTAGATCAATTGTCAGAGGAAAGTGCTTCTGGGGGAAAATTATATGTAATTAGGAAAACATTTTTTAGAAATAGAAGTCTTGTAAAAGTAAAAAAAAAAAAAATAAAAATTCTAGTTCCTTCAAAACCTTCAAAGGTTTATCCACTGAACAGAAGAAAACAAGCTATGTCTGTAAACTCCACATTTGTTTTATTCATTGCTTTCCCTTCAGGAAGATCTATATGCAAGATTCATTCCTGAAAGGACAGCAAGGCCCTTTCTACACTAAGAAAACGTGCTCTGTATTGATGTAATTACATTGGTGCCAACTTCCTTAATGTAGGCAGCACTTCAGTTGACCTTGGAAAACATGGAATCTCTCCAACAGGTTTACAGACTTGCTGGAGGTCATGTGGAGTACGTAACCTCTAAAAACTCTAGTCTTTATGCTAGTTATTCAATATAGCAGGAATGTTAACTCACCTCATATTTTTCTTGTGCTTGTCAGACAATATTCTAGGATTATAGATGGAGATGAAGAATTTCTGCTCCATTCCCAGGCAATAGCTACCTGCTGTGGCATCTTTTCTTCAGTCCTGCGCTTGGAGTCCAGACGGAGGGCAGAGGGAAAGGAAGAATTGAGAGAATTGATGGTGGCTTCTCAAAGTTCCCCATCAATGTCAGATTCAAACCATTTCATGTCATTAGAAGTGGAGCAGCCTGTTGTCATTTTTCTCCTGTTTATATTGCCCCTGCAACCAGACAAAATAAGGAAAGTGAAATTACAGCTCTGGAGGGCTTCTCTTCCCTCCTTTTTTGTGCTTCTGTCATCCTATTTGACTGTTCTTCTTAGCTGCTCAGGAACTGTCACCTTGTATAGCATCCAGGGGGTCTCTGGCAATCCAAAGTGACAAAAAAAAAATATAGTGGATAAAATCACCCAAGAAGCAGATTAAAGAAGTGGTGAAGCCAACAGAAAAACAACAAAAGGGAAGCAACGGGGCTGGATTGGTTGCAGTTATTGTTTGTGTGCTCTGGAAATATCAGTAACGATGAAGAAGAGGCAATAAATTGCTTTGAAGCCCTCTATGATCCTTTCCCTATTCTTTGTCACCGTGGAGGTGAACTGTGTGCACTGGAAGTTTGTCTCTCCCATCTTCCTGGGATTTAACAGATGTGGTAACCTTTGTGCTTTTTATTGTGCACTCAGGAAATAAAATTCCACTCAGTTAAGCCACATTGTGAGTGGAAATGCAGCCGTCAGCTCAGGTGGACTTAGAGTACAGCAGCTCAGAAAATCCAAATCAAGCAACCTCTACACTCCATCAGGAGTTGAAGAACTGCTCCGCTGTCCTTTACCTGCCCTGGCTCCTACCCTCTCATCGAACAGTAGCCTGCAGCTACTTAAACTAGTCAGAAAACAAAAACCCAGATCCCATATCTCCCACTATCAGGTTTAGAGGGAATGACTTACCTCCTTGGCTTGGAGTAACGGTCACAGGTTGCATCTGTGAACACACAGCTTTACCGGAGCACCTAGAGTCCCAAAGGAGAGATGATAGAGAAGAGGTCAATCACGTTAGATTCCTCCTACTAAATATTAAGGCAATTTTTGCCTTGAACAGCAGATTGGGAATCACAGAGGAGGGTGCTCTGTCTGTTTTGGAAAGGCTGGTGCATACAAGGACTTCCAGGCTGATCAATAAAGTACCCTTATTTCTGTGGCTCTAGCACCAATAAAAGCATTGTAAAATACAGAAATGTCAGTTACAGGGCATCTCAATCACATCTGAATTAAAGTTCTGGGTCTGTGTAGAGAGGAACTGGTGTGAAGATTAGAAAAAAGGTGTGATGTTCACTGGAGAAAAGCTTCTGATTCACTGTGTGGCCAAAGGAAGAGCAGCTCCCATGTCTCCACCATAAATCCTTTCAGGTGACCAGTTAATAAGCATATCAGGAGACCCAGAAAGGCAAGTCCCCTGCCTCCTGAGGTCTGCCATCCTATGGTGCTTCCATGTGAGAGGAAGGTGGGAGCACCCTTGCAATGCTTCAGTCTGGCTCTGAGAACATGGGATTCCTCTCACTCTGGAACTCCTTCAGGGAACAATTCACTGGGCCCCTTGTTTGGGCACAGGGTCTTCCTTTGAACCTTACACCTCCACCACAGAGATAGTGGAGCTCCCTGGCTTGAGTGATGTTCACCATTTGAACATTCCTGACTTAGTGGGCATTTTTCTGTTGGGTAGATTGAGTGCTGGTATAAAGTAAGAGGAGTACTATTTCTGGGCAGTTTCAGCCTGGCCATAAATCTTGTGTCACAGATCAAGTCAAACTGGTAATAAATCTCTTAAAGCTTGTAAGACATGATGCCAGATCCAGCCCTTGGAAAAGGAAGTACAATTCCATTGACTGCCAACACTTGTTTGCATGAGATTTTATCTCTTTCTTTCTCACTATCCCCAATACCAATGCCTTGTCTGCTTTAACTGCCTCTGAAGTAAATTCTGCTCTGAAAAAGAGAACAGCAGGCTAGAGATGGCCAGAAAATGCTATTTCCATACTATTTTCTCAGATTGCCAAAAATTTTCATTTCACACCACGTATAATTCAGCTGGAGGCAGGGCAGGCTCAGGACAAAGCCACAGTGTCTGCATAAATATTCTTCTTAGTCATTTCTGCCAACACCTCTGAGGTCAAATTCTCTGACTGCCTAGCTTGTCTTAGAGCACCTGTGGGGCATCGTGAGAGCAGCCCCATCAACACACCAAAAAGAAATAATGCAGTACTCCCAGACCCTTAAGCACCTCTGGAGTTCCCCTGAATGAGTATGGATAGTCCCCGTCACAGGTTATTTCCCTCTATAGGAACCTAATTTTGTGAGAACATATACCAGAAAGCTACAGATGGTCTACGTCATCACACTCACACTGCGTCTCCCATCACTGGTCTCTCATGGACACTGTCCACCAAAACCTCTTTGGACAGCGTAAGGCATCCAGATGTGGTCAGCAGGGTGCTGATGGAGTGAAGCCAAGCAGATGATCTCAGCAAGCTTTATAATTTTTACACATTCTAGGGAACTCTCCACTTCCAGAGCTGCAAGACCCAGCCAGGGAAGACACCTTAGTATAAATCCCCCAGCAGGCATATGTGAGACTGCTTAGCTTCTGAGTCAGTCAGTCAGCAATGAGTCATTGCCCACAGGAGGGAAAAAAAACAAGACCTGTCAAAGTTGTTTTTCAAAAACAAGAAAGAATGATTCAAGCATAACAAATAGGTAGGCATTTGGCTGGATTGGGGAGGTCCTAGTTCTTGTTCCTGTATTTCCCATCTCCCACATCCCAGGTGAGTGCTCCAGCAGGCTTACACAAATAACTTCCTCCCCACTCACGACTATGGGGACAGCTAATACAAAGTGTAATAGCCCCCTCATGCAAGACTAAGAAAGAGCTTCAACCGGGGAAGAAAAAAAAAAAAAACCAAACGCATGAGAAAAGCCATGACTGTTGGGAACAGAGGCAGAACGGGGGCTTTTATGTGACTTCCAGCTTCCTTGGTTAAACCCTTGGCCACCATGCTGTTTGGTACTCAGGTCCAGCTGGTCTCTTTCATCAAAAATACCCAGCTGAGACCAAAACCTCCTTCCAAACATGTTACATTTAAAACCAACCAGTTCTTTCTTGTATTTCAACAAATTGAAAGTCTCTGACACAAAACTGTCAGAAAATTCCCCATTGAGCTTCTGTGAAAGATGCTCCAAGAAACAGCCTTGGTACAAATATTGTAAATACCAAGTATCCAGGCTACAGGTCAGCAAGAGTTAGATATAAAAGAGTCTGACCTTGTTTCTCAGTCTCCATATCCCATAATTATTCACTATGGAAGCATTCAACAAACTAACAGTTATTCCTTTTCATTTAATCTTTTTGCCAAATAATAAGTCTTTCAGACAGCCTCACTGGAATTATTTATATATACAAATGATCAGCTACTAGAAAATGTTTCTTTACCAGTTGTTGCTCTCCTTCATATTCCCTGTGTTTCAGGCACCCCTCATAGTGTCCTTTCTGATGGTATGGGAAGGCAAAATCAGCTTTTTAACTTCAGATGAGGGCATAAAGTTTTTGATAAACACAAAGGAGAAGAGAACTGTTTACTATTGTATGGAATTATATAGAAGTAATAGCTTTTTTTTTAAAAAAAAAAAAAGGTAAATGCTTTGGAAATCATTTAATTATGGTATAGACATCTGAGTGCCAAAAAGAAATTGCTGGGCTGATGGGAGGGCCAATAAGACCAAAAAAATGGTGGGGGCTCTGGAGGGACTGAGCAATCAGCAGAAGCATACTAGAAGCAAAGCATCTAGAGTGTGGTCCAGGTAGCAGGGCAAGAATTGAATATTTTAATCTGTTGATATATTTGGATTGAATTTTTACTAAAAGCTTCATAACACCTTTCGCTATTAAAAGAAAACAAGAAGGAAAGATTAAGGAGCTGAGAAGTCAAAAGTACAAGAAAGTTCTGAAGAGAAAAAGCTTTCTTGATCTAGAATCTCACTTGACTAAGAAATTGCTTCCTTCTGCCCAGTGTCTTTCATTGCAGCTCCCAGAATATCAAAGAAGGGCAGCCTAGTTATGATGACTGGCAAAGGCCATTATTTAAGCTCGACCATTAAAACAAAGGACAGAGATTAGGGCCAGCTGAGTTTACAGATAAGTTTGTAGCAAATGAAGTTGCTGTAAGCATAAGCAGCACTGACATCCAACAGTGTTCAGCTGAAGAAGCAAAGACACATCTGTGCTCCTAAAGGCATGAGAAAACAAAAGTGGAAAGCATTCCAAAAGACATAAAGACCTTTTTCTGGCTTTAACTAGTCCCAACAGATATTTATCCAACTTGGGTTTTTTTTCTGAAAACTTCAAAGAAGAAATTCAATACCCTTCTCCGGCAATCTATTTTAGTGCTTAACTATTACTTACTGCTAGAAAGTTATTCCTAATGTGTATCCTAGATCTTCTTGCTGCGATTTAAGCCCATCACTTCTCATTCTTTCCTTGGTGGACGTGGATAGCAGTTTTATCTCCACAGATACTGAAGGTCTAACAGCAAATTCAGCTTCCCTTACTGTCAGGCATGGACCTTAATTACAAGATGATTTCAACTCTCACAACTCATATTTGTATATACACTATGCATATTTATGGCACATGCCAAAGACGACTGCTTTGAATGGATGGCTCTGAGGATTTTTGTTGTGGTAGAGAAAACAAATTGCCATTGCTGGCATTATAGCACAAGAAACATTTTTCACACACCCCCATAAGTATTCCACACACACACACATATATACACAGTTTTCCCATTAAGAGCAGTGGTGTTTACATACCCTGACAGTTCTGAGGGCAACCTAATGCTACCACAAGTGTACTCAGTCCACATCTGCATGCAACCACCCAAGTGCATGCAGAGACACAAAGGCATATGAATGCTTATGGATTTGTGGCACAGGCTTGCAGATGGTATAAATCAGTGTCGGTCTTACTCAGCCTAACTCCTATTCAAGTTGGCCATAAGGTATGAACAGACAAATATGTAGATCTCCATGTCTACACAGCCATATGGGCTGTATACCCAGGTGGGTGTGCATTGCATACCTTCCTGGCCTGCTGGATGCTGCAGTACAGCTGCCAGCCTGGCCACCCAAGGCACTAACTTGAGCACCATCAAGTTCCCATCGGTAGAAAACTCTGGCTCAGGCACTAGAAGACAGACTGTGAGCAGCACAGTGCAGTACAGCAGGGCCCTGTTGAACCAATTAGGGTTAACACATTTCTGGTTAATGAGAGGTGCCGGTCATGATTGTAAATTAATATTTTCCAGTGGCTACCCATGCACTCAAGTGTCAGTATTGATCAAACTTACCTCTGCCCAGTTAATGCTGATGGATTCAACAGCAACATACGCCTGCTCATCTGTTACCCAATTAAGATAAGCTCTCGACTCATCCTAATAGCTGTATTTATTGTCATCAGGAATATTGATGTATCTCTGTGCTAACTGCAAGCCAACATACACACATGAGCCCATGCAAAGGATGTGGTGTTGCTCTGGGAATTGTCCCAGGCTCAAAGCACAGCGAGAAAGCACCTTGTTAGCCTTCACGTTCTTTTGTCCAGAGAGGCAGTATTTTCTATGGGGAAAAGGAAGGTAAAGGATCCTCCCCTTCTCTAGTCTTACTAGGATCCTCCTCTTCTCTAGTCTTACTAGACTAGATTTCCCACCCCTCCGCATCAGAGAATAAGCAGCACAGCAAGCTCCACAAATAAACTGCTTGGATCTTTAAAGATTAAAGCAAATGGAAGCCTACTGTTGCATAGGGAGTCCAGCGAGTGAGAAATGCTGGGCATGTAAGGAAAATGTCCTTTATGGGAGGAACCAAATAAGGATTAATGAGCATCTTTTTATATGGTTCTCTACATTTTTAGCCTGACTGTCTGAATCAGAAGCTGCTGGGTAGCTAATGGGCCTTGGGTAAGGGACATGACAGCAGCTGTCTGCACAAAGCAAAC
This sequence comes from Aquila chrysaetos chrysaetos, assembly GCF_900496995.4. Taxonomy (NCBI): domain Eukaryota; kingdom Metazoa; phylum Chordata; class Aves; order Accipitriformes; family Accipitridae; genus Aquila; species Aquila chrysaetos. Next base: position 4,716,118 of record NC_044010.1, on the reverse strand, counting down.
AAAAAAGATCGTAGGAAAATTTAACATTTTCCTTGCAGTGCAAGGAGTTCATTCCTGAAGAGCCCATACACAATTTAGCCAACCCAAGAGACACTTGCCCCTTCCTGGAAACACAGACTCCTGCCCTTAGCAAATGGGCTATTAAATAGAGCAAGAGATCAGGACCCATTTACTCACAAAAAGGTCATTCTAAACTAAAAGAAAAGTGAGAGCTCAGAGGAGGCCAGTTCATCTCTGCAGCCAAAGTGCAGTCCTGACAATCCCAGCCAAAGTGCCCATCCTGTGCGGCCAAGATTGCATGCTGTGGTATATAAAGCTGAATTAGAAAAGAGGGTTGTAGATGTGACTCCTAATGCTCAACAAGTTAGAAAGCAGTTAACACAGGTCTTTTAGTGTGCAACACTGGCCTCTGTGCTTACTCATCAAGGATGTCTTTTCCCTGCCATCTGAGCACAAATGAGACAGCACCATCTGACTATGCAGAGGCTGAGTTTGGTCCCAGGGAACTGGTTGGAATCTCAAGTTATCAGTAAAAACCTGTCTGGTGGTTTTCATAAGTGGTAGCCTCAATCAGTCTTCCAATTTGACAGATGCTCCCAAGGCAACTTAAGGTCCTGGAAGCACCTTATTAAGCCACAGTTAATGGCAGCTCATGCTGAGTGACAAAAGTTTGAATGGGATCTTGCAAATAGACCCTTTTAACCCACCAGAGGTGGAACTTGCAAGCCGGCTGCCACAGAGTGATGGCAGAGCTCACGCTGTTGCTGCTTCTGTCCAATCTGTCCTTTAGATAAGTGAAGGACACCTATCTCCAGGGCTCTCCACTTAGTACTTTTCACCATTCACTAAATTAAAAAGTGAGCAATTGACAGCACACCTTATTAAATGACACTTCTCCCTTCTTCCCCCTACCACCATGGCCATGTTTTAACAGCCACAGACACTTTGCCGGTGTCTTTTTAATTTGATTTAACTAAAAAAATAACACACAAAGCCATTTGGCCTTGTGCCACTCAACGTACTGCTATAGAGTAGGCATGAGTTATAGGGTAATATTTCACACCCTGTTGTGTCTTATTACTTAACTAATAACAATATTTACCCAGGGTTTTCCCCGAGCAACTCAGACAGGTTTAAAAGAAATCTTGATTAAAGAATGACAGCCAAAGTATTGGATGTTAAGTATAAATAAGAGTAATGTGAAGAGAGTGGAAGAGTTTACTGTTGCATCCTGGTAGTTTGCAGTAAATCAGTATAATATGAAAGTTCCTCCTTTACTGGGCCTCCCCACTTGCCAGCTCTCACTGCCAGCCCATGTAGAGAGCTGCCAGACATGTTACTTGCACAAGCGCAGCTATTGGGGGCTGCAGCAGCAACACACAGTGGTAGATTTGCTTGCCAGAGGCTGAACCTTTTACCCTAAGCCCTTAACCACTAGAGCTAAGGGAATAATCAGCCACCTCTCACCTTTTCTGGGGCTAGCCACCAAGAAATACAATTATAGCAAACTAGCAAACTAGTGTATCACAGCCTTCATCTTCCACAAATTCCCTGACTCACTCAGTAGTTTGCAACTACAAAAAGATTTTTAGCTGATATGAAAAAAAACACCTCTATTATCTGTGGAACTCGCCGCTGAGGCAGACAAAGCCAAGGACCAAGTAAATTACAAGGGTATTGGATGTTACCAGTAAAAGCAACCCCATTCAGGTTAGAGAGGATATGACATTTTTACTTGTTCACATAACTCTTTCACCAGTCAAGCAGCAGCTATCTCTTTGGTAGATTATTCCATGTTCTTGCACCTTGCAATTTCTGCTGAAATAGTCGGTGTTGCCCTCTGTTCAAGGCAGGATACAGAGCTATCAAAGTCCTTGTCTCACTTCCTTTGGTAATTCTCCAGCTGACTAAGGGACTTAAGCTACACATCCATTCAGCTAAGGAAGGCACTGCAGATTCCTTCCAACCTAACTGCATTCAGAAAACTCATCTGCTACTGTAAATACAAGGACCCCTGTCAAAAGCAAAGAGGAAAAAATACATTCAAATTTATGTTCAAGCTGCTGTTTGCCTGACTGCCTCATAGATTACCTGACCACTGGAAGGGGGGAAAAACGATCACCATTCTCTGCAGCTTCTTGTTTTCCCATGGAGACTTCCCTTCCACAAGTTTACCAGCCTCTGATATGACTCCTTTGTAAGTGTGGCTAAAATCACAGCCCTAGTAGGGATGTATGCAAGCCAGGGCTTCTAAATAACGTCATTTCTGTAGAATTACTTAAGCTGATGAATGGGCAAAATCCTGCAATTGTTACTCAGGCAAAACTTCATTCCAAGATGTTGAAAATTTTGAATGAATAAAGGCTTTAGGATTTGGTCCAATGGTAGTAATTTTGGAGCAGACACCTTAAGGAACACGAGTCTCTCCTGACAAGGGGTTGTGACACAGAATGCTCTTACGGTCTAGTCCCACATCATACCAGCAACAACCTGTCACTGGCTGCATTCCCAAGAGAAGGACTGCAGCAGGCAGTGGCTGAGGAGAAGTGAAAGGACTGAACATTTACCTCTTTGATCAGGCTCGATAGAAGCTGTCTTTTCATCCTTCAGTATTTCAGCTGCCCCAGTCTGCTTCCACATTGGAAAGACTGGGTATAAAACATTTGTTCCTTTCCAAGGTGGGAGCTTTGCAGTGCAGGAGAGCCTACGGGAGAGTATCTGAGCAGTATTTGCATTTGCAGGGTCTGTCCTATATCTGTGCTCAAATGAGATCCAGCTGGGGAAGGTGACAGCAGTACAAGGGCAGGGAGAGACTGAGGTCCTCCTTTGCCTCTGCACCAACAGGGAAAGGAGCCCTATAAGCCAAGCAGAGGTATGTGGATGTGGTACCGATAAATAACTAAGCAAGCAGGGAATGAAACTCCATACCTTATTGAGAATATTTAGTCCCAGCTAAGGGAACATTTTCTATTTTCCATTTACATTAACATCACCTGCACTTGCAGTAAAGTTTTACCCCATCTTACCACACGCTTCCTCTCCTCCCCCACTCACCTCCCCATAAGTATAGCCAGCTGCATTCAGTCCAGCTTTCCTGCTCTCAGCTCTGTACTCCATCAGGTCCTACCCAGCCTCTTCCCAGTCCTATTTTCCCTACACAAGCACCTATACTTCCCATACACACCAGTCTCTGCTTCTTACAGCTCTGCCAGTTCTGGCTGGGAATGGCGGGGTCTCATTATTAACTCTGCCAGCTGTTTCATCACCCTAGCTCTCAGCACACCAAACCAGAAAGGCCTTTGTTCTCCAGGACACCCCTCCCAGCTGACTCTGGGTGGCTTATCACCTAGAAGCAGCAGCTTTTGCCCTGGCAGCTTATTTCTACATGCCAATCCTTCTGTGCTAGCAAAAAAAAGAGCCTTCCCCTTCCTCTTCTGGACCCCTACCATTTGTCTTTCATTTCTTTCTTAAGGGAGGTAATCGTACAATTCCTCTTGGCTCAACTGCTTCTGCTAGGCATATTCTGTCCCTCTGCAGCAGATAGAGCTTGTAAGGAAAGTAGAAATGGCCTTAGGATAAGAGATCATATCCTTACGAGTTAACTTACAGGCCAGGGGCTAAAACAACTGCCAGAAAGGATAAACATGGCAGACAGTACAAGTTTCTATTAGGAAATTAGGGGTTCTACTTTAAAAACAAAAATGCAGCATGATGAAAGTCCCCCAAATCACTGTGCATATGCATAATAGGTCCAAAGCATTAACGGTAACTAGTTTAAATGGGTCCAGGACTTATCCATCAGGGTAAAGAGCCAGACCGATCAGACTCAGCCCAAGAGCAATACCAACTGCTGGTCTTTGGAGTTATGGGACAGGCATCGGCAGACAGGATGGCAGGCAGGAAAAAAATGATGCCCCAAACTACAATTCCCACAAACCCCTGTAGAGCCTCAAGCTGCTGCTGAGAAAACTATTTTAACATTTTATTCCAACACAGAATAGAGACATATCAGAAACAGGGAAAGGTAATTTTCATTTTCTCTTAGCCTAAGGATTTAGCCTTTGAGGAAGGCTGCAAGGACCATGTGTCCCATTCATCTAATTTTTTTAAAAAGCACAGCCCTTATTTTGGAAGCACTTGCCTTCCATTCACGAGTGATCTTCCACTTCTGTTGACAGGCATGTGTCCAGACTTCTCACTTTCTCTCTGCTGCTGGATGTCTTTTTTCCAAACTCACTCTTTTCAAGTGCAGATCAACTTCATCATCTGATATGATCAGCAGAAGGAAGCTAAGCACCCTGGGGAAGAAAAAAAAAAAAAAAAAAAAAAAAAAAGAGGAACCTTTAGGTAAAAGACCTAGAGGAAAGCCAGATCCTTAATACCAGAGGATCATTTTCCAAATACTGCTCTCCTTTGAAGGCCCAGTGCATGAGCTGCATTTGGAAAGGTACTTGCTTAGGTAGTGGAGACCCCTGAAGCACACAGGACCCGGGGGAGAGAAAGAAGAGACTAGTTTGTTTTTAATTCAGTGACAAGTTCTGTGTAGAAAAACATGACTCCGTTAGTAACACTGTTCTACAGCCTCCTGCTTTTCCCCACCCATTCACCTAGCCTTTTATTTCTTCACGTAAAATGTATTTCAGCATCATTTCTCAACCACTCAAATTCTACATCCTTCCTGTGTGGTACCCTAACTCACCTCCAACTCCCTGTGTCCGACTTTGCTCACCTTGGCAAGAACACTGGTGGTTTGGGTTTGCGTGGAGGGTTTTTTTGGTAGCGGGGAGGGGGCTGCAGGGGTGGCTCCTGTGAGAAGCTGCTAGAAGCTTCCCCCAGCGACGGTGGTAGGGCCTCTGGGATAACAGATTTAAGAGGGGAACCTGCAGTGAGTAGAGGGGTTGGAATGTGAGAAGAACCCCTCTGCAAACACCGAGGTCAGTGAAGGAGGGGATGCCCCTGCAGCCGGTGGTGAGACAAGATGGCGGGCTGTCCCCCCCCAGCCCATGGAGGGGAGCGGGGGAGCAGATGCCCACCTGCAGCCCGGGGAGAGAGGAGCCCACGCCGGAGCAGGGGGATGGAGGCCCCCCAAGATGGCCGCCGCTCTGTGGGGAAGCCCGCGCTGGAGCAGGGGGATGGAGGGCCCCCAAGATGGCCGCCGCTCTGTGGGGAAGCCCGCACTGGAGCAGGGGGATGGAGGGCCCCCAAGATGGCCGCCGCTCTGTGGGGAAGCCCACACTGGAGCAGGGGGATGGAGGCCCCCCAAGATGGCCACCGCTCTGTGGGGAAGCCCACGCCGGAGCAGGGGGATGGAAGCCCCCCAGGATGGCCGCCGCTCTGTGGGGAAGCCCACGCTGGAGCAGGGGGATGGAGGCCCCCCAAGATGGCCGCCGCTCTGTGGGGAAGCCCACGCCGGAGCAGGGGGATGGAGGCCCCCCAAGATGGCCGCCGCTCTGTGGGGAAGCCCGCGCCGGAGCAGGGGGATGGAGGCCCCCCAAGATGGCCGCCGCTCTGTGGGGAAGCCCACGCTGGAGCAGGCTGGGACTGAAGATTGGCCTGCGGGAGGGACCCGCGCTGGAGCAGCTTGTGAGGAACCGCAGCCCGCGGGAAGGACTCACGCTGGAGCAGTTCATGGAGGGCTGTCTCCCGTTGGAGGGAGCCCACGGTGGAGCAGGGGACGAGCGAGGAGTCCTCCCCCTGAGGAGGAAGGAGCGGCGGAGACAACATGTGAGGAGCTGACCCCAAACCCCATCCCCTGCGAGGAGGGAGAGAGAACCAGGAGTGGGGTTGAGCCAGGAAGGAGGGAGGGGTGGGGGGAAGGAGTTCTAAGGTTTGGTTTTACTTCCTAATATCCTTGTTTTGTTTTGACTTGTAGTAAATAAATTGATTTTGTTTCTTCCCCAAGTTGAGCCTGTCTTTTGCCCGCGACCATAAGTGGCGAGTGATCCCTCCCTGCCCTTGTCTCGACCCACGAGTGTTTCTTTATATTTTCTCCTCATCATCCCACCATGGCTGGGGGTTGAGGAGTGAGCGAGCAGCTTCATGGTGCTTTGTTACCGGCTGGGCTTAAACCACAACAACTGGTGTACTCATGCTTACTTTCACACAATGAACCCCATTTTCTTACCGTCCTTCCTTCCTTCCTACCCTCTGTGGCAGCCATTCTGTAGAGACGCACCAGCTTATCTCATAAAAACTGTATCTCCTGTGCCTGAGGCACAGCACCTCCCAAACTTCACAACACCTTTGTGTTGTGTGGCTGCCCTGTCCCCAGTGGAAGAGTCTTTAAAGCCCAGGCCCTATCCGTATCACCATTTCTGTTTTAAGACATGTTCTTGGGAGTCCTGCAGGTATGGGCTTCCAGTTCCAGTAAGGACAATGTCCATCCTTGCACACAGACCAGACAGACATCTCTAGTGAGATAAATATTGATGTCAGATTCTGGAGGTGGTGGTGTGCTGGAAACAGCACTCTAGGGAAGAGCACATTTGTGTGTGCAGTCTCCCTGTAACCCCGGAGAACGAAACAGTGGCCAAGTTCTGTGAGAAAATAGAAAACTTCCCAATTTTATAGCTACCCACATTATTCCTCAGATACCAAATATGCAGTATGAAACACAAATTCATGTATCAAGAAGGAAAGATTATGATTTTTTCCTGATTTCCTAGCACTGACCATTGAACTTTGACTAAAAATTTCTGTATCAAAGTGCCTCTGAGCTAGAATCTCTCTTTTAGACAGCAGGCCAGAATTGATTTGAAAACCTGATATGTGGGAAAGTTACCATTTCTCCAGATATTTAATCCCAAATGGAAAGTTATCCTCACCATTAAAAACGCCTTACTTCCCCCCCAACCCTTCTTTTGTGTAATTCAGCTTGCCATACTGGGTCTTGTCAGCCTTTTCTCTGCCAGAATTGCTGAAATCTTCTTCCTAAATAGGTAAAGCAGGGCCTATGGCGATGATCCTTCTCAGTCTTCTCTAAATAGATTGAGTTTCCTAGGTCTTTTGTTCTGAGGCAGATTTCCAAACTTTGCAGCGTTCTGGTGGGCTCTTAGCTGAACCCTTTCCAATTTGTCAACAGGCCTTTGATACATTTTGTAACACAGTTAAGTTAATGTTGCAAGAGAAATCATCACTTTTTTTACTTTCTAGGCTTTTCTGTGCTTGATTTCTCACCCGTAACATTACGCATAACTACATACCATACACAGTAAAAAAAACCATTACACACAGGAGACTCTTAAAGGTCAGAAACTAAACTAGAAAATATATACCAGATGAACCAATCAAAGCCTATTAATTATTATTTTTTTCCCATTTCCATCGCTGCATGCCAGATGCTACGGGAGCTTGAAGTACCTTACCCAGTGACTTACGTAGTTCAGCAAGAATTGGCCTGATGCTACTATCACTTCTTCCTTTGGAAAACCATCCTGCAAGACTTGAGGGAAATTTTTCCTAACACCTAAATTTTTAACGAGGTTAATTTCATCCTGTTTCTTTTACAGCCTTAAACCATGCTATGTAAATCTTCTTTCTTCTACACTCTCAAGCAATATAAATTACATCCTATTAATCCTACACCCCTAAGCCAACGTAACTAACATCCCTTTGTTACTCATACACCCTAAAGCAAGCCTGCATGTCTCTTTAATGTGTCCAATCCTTTAAAAGCTTGTAAAGGATCCTAACACCCAAGGTGGGTTGGTCAGCTTATACTTACTTTCGGTTTCCATACATCACCATCAATGAAACCTTGCAGTTGATTCTTCGCATTTCTTTCATCTCTGGGACTCATTTCACATTGAGATATCCCAGATCTGTCTGAACTGAGGCATCATTGCTGCCAATCATAGTAGTCCCCATCCTGCCAGCCCAGGACTTGCTACCTCTTCTTATGAAGCTCACAGTCTCAAGTGATATCTATTTCCATTATATATATATACACACACACACACACAAATTGATTTTGCCCTGCAAATGCAATCACTGTTAAATTTCACCCAATCCAGACATGAACTCCTCTTCAGAGTAAATGTAGCAAAAAGAGGACGGAAAATGCAAATAACCAAAGTTCTTCATGAGGAGGGGTGAGTGTTAGCTGCAGGAGAAACAAGCACACAGTAGGACAAATGGCTGCTTCAGCAACAGAACAAAAGTAGCTCATCAACTGAGTTTTTGGGTTGAGATTTTTGTTTTTAATCTAGGGCACAATCAACAAATCTTAGACTCCCACCTGTACGTCAAGCAGCAGCATATGCAGGGATACAAGACCAATCTAGCTGGTACTGTATTTTAGACATGCTAAACCTTTGGACATATCCAAGACGCTTGCTGAGTCTAGAGATAGCCCAGATCACCAAATTCTTTCTCTGCTAGAAGAATAAATGTGGCTGTAAGTGGCTCTCATATTTTGGTGCTGTCCATACTGCAGACAGAATCTTACCTACTTTCAGGCAACAACAAGACAACCACAAAGCATAGCCCAGCTTTGCACCTAGTTGTTTGGACTCTTTTAACTCACCAAAGGCAGGTTTTAACCCACTCTCCCTCTGGGGGTGAAAAGGGTCTGTTTGCAAGATGCCAGACTGGTCACTCAGTTTTAGCTGCCACCAATGTTGCTTAATTATGAATCACAGGATCTTTGAGATTGGAAGAGATCTCCTGAGATTGTCTAGTACAATAAGATGCTTTCAAGACCATAAGTCATCTTGGGGGCATCAGTCATGACTGATCTCCTGCCAAGGAGAGGAATAGCAGTGCTTGTATCTGGCTTAACCCCCCCCCACCAAACACAGATCCTCTTTGGGAAAGCTCAGCAGATATTTAGGTCCCACTTCCCTTAAGTAAGGATCTTTGTGTTCTGGTGCTGTAAAAATGCCTGATGGCCTACATAAAAACAATTTAATAGCAGTTATCCTGAAAATGCAGCTGACATTTTGAGGGGGATTAAATAAGGCATTTTGGATTTGACCAAGATGATACCAAAGGGGAAGTCATAGATGTCTTGCTTTGGCAACACTATTACAAAAAATTCTGTTCTGGCTAAAATCCAACTGTTTCCGCTAACTTTTTGGCCCAGTCACAACACTAAATAATCCATTACTCTGCCAGGTCTGTTTAGAGCCCAAAGTAAATTACTTGTTTCTTGGCTCAAACTTGCGTCAGAAGATCCTCAGCTCAAGATAACTGACACTTTACCATGTAGCAAGGACTCCCCTTTGAGACATATAAACATTTTGTTTCATTGACTGATCTTTTTCTAGATTTATAGAACATGCCTTTCCCTGGAGCTCAGGTCACATTTGCATAGTTGAATAAAAACGCCATAAATCTCCTCCTTTTCAACAGTAGAAAGCAATGGAGAATTAATTCCTCCTGAGGCCTCCTTAAGCAACTACTTATCTCATTGCTGGACCTTATGCTATTCCTTTTGGGGTCAGTATGGTCCTCTGACTTGCCAGACTTGTTCACCAATCCACACTGAAGACTCTTTCCCTTTGGGAACAAGGAGCTCCTGCAGTCAAACCAAGCCAATAATGACTCATGATGTCAGGTAATGGGATGCCTCCCTGATGCTTAGGCATAGCAGTAAACATTGCAAAGGATCTGTGCATCACATCAGCTGCACAGACTTATTCTTTGTAGTTCAGTCAGTTCGTAAAAGAATCAAGACTGAGAAAAGATTTTTTGTTGTTGTTGTTATAGAGATATGATCCAGGGAAGAGATTTTAACCTCTGAATTAGGTGAAAACAGTGGGTTAAGGATGCAGACTACAAATCAGAGATCGCTTTATACTGTAATACACAGTATTACCATCCCACTATGGTAGACTGGAAACTGCTGTGACTATTCCTAACAGTGCTTAGTTGGTGTGTAAGACCAATTTCCTTTCTATGGTCTTAAAAGAGCAACAAAGTTTGGATTAGCTTGAGTCAAACACTTCAGCAACTACATTTTGACCTCTTAGCCTATCTGACCACCAGAGAAATCAGAGAAATACAAGCAAAGTTTTTAGCCCTTGAACAGCCCAAATGCTAATCCTTGTCGTATTGTACTGTCCCTGTGGACTTCATCATCATTGGCTCCATTATACAAAGAGGGACATTTGGACTACTGTATCAAGAATCTTTCTAGTGCATGTGTGAAACAGTCCTGTATCCCCTCGTGCTCTGTTAATAATCTGAATATTTGCTTGCTTTTATTTGGATGCAATGTCTGAGTCCTGTCTGGCTGCCGAGCAGACTTTCTCCCAGACGAGTTTGAAACACATTTGGCAGTTCTTTGCCCATATGTGCTCCCTCAGACATGCCTCCTAAAAAAAAAAAAAATCACACAACTAGACAGTTGCTCAGAAATCACACGTGTTCCCCTTAGATATGACAGGTACCGTTAGCCTGTGACTTCAGCTATTTTAACATAGTCAGAAGCTAGAAACATGAGTCTAGTATAAAATAGCATTTAGCTAGCTAGCAACCCTCTATCAGTAATGAGATGGCAGTTTACTATGCTAGATAATAAACTAAGCAGACTATTTCCTAATAGAAAAATGTTGCCTCCGCACCAAGTAAAAGAACAGCAGGGAACATAGTAGGGACATAGTAGCCCAAGGAACTATATTTACTCAGTTTCAGGGCATGTGAGAAGGCGATAAATTAGATGTAAAGGGTTGAGCTTAATGTTGCGGGAGAGGCATTTTGATCATTTTCTCTCCTTCTTCTGCCCCTCCCTTTCACTCCCATCTCCCTCCTCCTATTTTCCTACTGGTGGAGACACATTTCCACAACATGTAGCCTTTCCTCTCCAATAAACTCTTTCTTCTATCAAGATGAAAGCCTTGAAAGGGATAGTATTTATGGAGAACACTCTAACCTTCAATGCATACTCCTCAGAAACTGGCACAGTGCAGGACCGACAAAGCTTCTGAGTGAAGCCATGTGGCAGCTTTCTAAAGTGCGCACAGTGAAAGTCTGGGAGGGCTGGAGCAACAACGGCTTCTAGTCAACCAAACATGACTATCTCTGACTTCCCTCTCAGCATCTGTAATTGTCCTAAGCCAGAGTCCTAGAGAGCAAAAAAACCCAGATGTGAAAACAGTGGTGTATGAAGTAAGAAAGGGAGAGGGAGCAGTGCAAAGATGGGAGTAAAGGATTGAGAGAGAGAAGGCAAGAAATTTATTCAGCATTTCCTTGTCTGTCTCCTCCACAAACTGAATCACAGAAGCATGAAAGTAGATGTATTGAATCTCAAAGGAAATAAAAGAAGTGGAAAATTAACTACTGATGAAAAAAAATAGCTGTGTCCAGGGATTCCTGCATATCAACTCTGAGCTTCCTCTTATCAGCTTAGAATAGAAAAGGCCAGGGGACTGGGGAGGAAAGGTCAAACACTGAGGGAACACACAGGCAAGGGAAAAATGAGAGCTAACATGGAAATCAAAGCAAAAGAGCAGGACGGAAAAGAGCTGATCCTGTTTCAGATGTTTTTCATGCACTGCCCTGAGTACCATTTCCCAATTTCAGCATCATGAATAGGTGACGTTGGCTTAAGGCTCAGGCTTAGAAAAGCCACACCACTTTCTGCTTTTCTTTACCCCCCTCTGTTTGCCAACAGGTAATAACCGTGGGCTGGGGAAACCTCATACAACAGCAGCTGCTGCCATCTGCACCAGCACACAGCTGAGCCAATTGTGAGCTGCTGCATGCCAGGTCTGAACCAACCTCAGGAGCTCTTCCCTGCTGGTTACTAATGGCTTAGACACTGTGCACAAAGTTGGCCTGTTTAATTCTGGCTGGATACTAGGCATTGCTTTTTCCTGTATCTTACACTGTTGTTTCCCTTTGGTTTTGAATAAGCTTTGACCTTATTCTCTCCTGGGCCTCCCTGTCCACATTGATTTGAATGGCCATCTCAGATGATGAGGGATAAAGGGCTGTCTCCCCATATCTTTCTGATCATAGACAGGTCCACTGCCATAGTCTCATTGGAAATCACTGACAAAAGATTGGAATAAGCGTACATTGTTACTATTGTCCACAGGTAGTCAATATATGGGACCTTAAAGATTGGCTTCCAGTGGAAGTAGAACTGGTTGCCCAATCATATTCCAAACAAATGGCTCCCCACACAAATGCACCCCCCCACCACCAGTTACCAACAATGTGCAAAGCCACCTCCTTTTTAGAAATCTCCACTGAGCTCCAAAGCCTGGCTCCCAAGGAGCAACTGTGACCCCCAGATTGCCTTCACTGGGACAGCAATCCAGCTATTCAGATTGCTTCCTCAAATCAATATAACCAAAATAACAACAACATCTCTTCCAAAGACTGAATATTTGTTCACAGTCAGTCAGGGCCAAGGAGGACACAAAGATAGGACATACCTGGGGACACACTGGTGACACAATTCAGCAATATTAGTTGTACAAATGCAGACTAAATGACAAACTCTTACAGAAAGAGCTAACAGCTTTAAAGATGAAAACAAGAGAAAAGTATGTGGTGGGGTAAGCAGGACAGATGGGTTAAACATAATAGGATGTGCATAATTCTCAGCTACTCAGGAACAGTAATCTCAAATCACCACCTGCCCAGTTACTATCAGATGGCAGGTTTGCCTCTTCACATTCAACAAATCTGTTTCCTGTGTATGCATCACAGACTTTGCGCATTCACTTACCAAAGTAACTTTTCTTGTCCTACACATCCAGCTCAGCTCTGGGAGAAGGAACAGGAGTTTACACCTTCCTATACAACAAATTATTTACTATATTTGAATCAGCCATGTCTGGGTAAAGCAGTTGAAGCAAGGAAGCTTTCAGCATATCAGTGCACCTCATTTTGGCTTGCAGAAACTTCTACTTTATGTGAGGCTTGACTTTGAAACTACAGTGTAGCACTGCAGAACATGTTTTGAACTGCATTTCAGTCAAGTGGAGTCTATTTTCTCTTGTGGTGCCAGGAGGAAATAAATGTGGAACCCTACAACTCATTGGAACTGCCGTATCGCAAAACTGAGCTCATCAGGCGAGGTTGCGCATAACATTTTTGAGCAGAACACAATTCCACTTGTGAGTATCCAAGTGAATTTGGGTCAATTTTTTCTTTATCCAGATTTGACTGTCAAAAGTGAGGTGTGGGGAAAGATGAGGGAAAGAAATCTCAGAAGAATCAGATTTTTTCTGTTTTTTTTAAATAGTTGAAATGGTGTTACCATTTTTTAAAACAATCCAGGCTTAAAAAAAGAAAACTTTTACGAGAAACAAATTAACATCCTCCCCACAATCAAATGAAAATTTTCTTTTTAGTTTTGGATTGAATGAGGTACTTCTGGCCAATGGAACCCACCATTCTTTTTCCTTCAGCTTACTTTAGTTTTTTGTCCAGCCATCGAATTGAAAAATCCATTATTCACACAACTCAATCTGAAATAAATAAAAGAGCAAACCAGCTGTAGAATCCCTAGATTCTGAATTAAAATGTCAGGCTATGGGAGACATGGTAGAATATTCCATTGTCAGAGAATCACACACTTCATAATCCCCTAATTATAACCAAACCTTTAGCAATAGTTTCATGTACTCATAACATCACTGGCTTTCAGGTATCCTCATTCTAAGCTGAACTCCCCACAGAGCATTAAGGGCGCATGTGGTCAGCAGTAGGTCTATGAGATGATGGTTATGTGATTCCTGTGATGAAAAAATAAGGAAAACATCTGTCAGTGAGGGGGAAACTTGCAACCATGGGAGCTTTCATCATGGGATAGTGACATTGCTGGCTTTTCTCCAAGGAAAACCTCAGGAGGGAGTTCTCCTTAGGAAAAAAAGCAATAATAGGAGGAGACGGCTTATTTGTCAAGTAGGCATAAGACTACAGAGAAAATGGGACCTGGGCTTCAGAAACTTAACTGGACAGCCTGGAAGGAGCCCAGTCAAGTGCACAGCAGAGAAGAATCTGCATGGCTCAGAGAGGCTGACCTAATTTGCCTCTCCTTTCCCAGAAGTCCTGCATCCACAGCAGCTGAGTGATGTACAGAATAGCAGGCACCAACCCAGTGCCTGCATCCTACAAGAGGCAGGCAAAGGATAGCCCATTCAACACGGAGGTGTAGGGTCCTCCCAGCTTTTCAACAGCTCATCTTCCCTCACTCTCAGCAGGGCTTCTTCTGTCATGGATTTAGCCCTGTCCAAGCAGCCAGCTGATCAGCACTACTTTTTAAGCCTATGCTGGCCAAAAGGATAAGGGAGAGATTCTTCAGGCTTGCTCGCTCACTCACCGCTCAGCCATAGCAATTTCTTGTTATCATTGTCCATGAGCCCCAGCCCACAGAAATGAAGAAAGTGGAAGTTATTTTCTGCTGTTGTTTTGAATGTGAAGTAGAGTGGAGCCTGGATTTCATTCTCGGGGCACTACAGGGTCACAGGCAGTGCATAGACAGCACAATCGCTTATCTCTCCCAAAGGCATTGCATACAAGAAAGAAAAAGAGACACACAGCGCTGGCCAGGGTTCATTGCTCTTGGCAAACTGCAGCAGCATCCCAGAGGTGAGTGGCTTCCTGAGCCAGCCCAGTCGGAAATACTGGCTCAGAGGTGAAGCACTGTGCTGCTTTGGCACATGCGCGATGTGCAAGACAGCCACAGATCTGCAGCTAGGCAGATTTGGACTAGCGATGTTTTAACTGCAAGGGTAATTACCTTCTGGGACAGCGTGTCACGGTTTGAGGGGAGGCTTTCTTGCAGGGATGTCTTTAAATCAAGCCTAGATTATTCTAAGCTGTGGTCCAAATGCGGCACAGAGGACTTGAGGCAGGAATTATCACAGAGCTACCCCACAGCACTGTGCCGTGCAGAATACCGGGGTTAATGAACACATGGTCTTCCTTAGCCCTTCCTACCAAGCATCCTGTGTCAAACAGTCCCCTAATCTGGGGATCCTCATCGCACGGTGACCACAGCGCAAGAAAGTCCAGGAGTGTGGGTGCTGAATATACAGGACTATCTCCGCTATGCATTTTGTGAGGGCTTTCTGTATTCCTCCTCCATGTTTGAGCCAGCATAGTACCTTAGGCACTCTTATCCTCTCTATTGTCTTCCAGCGTTATAGAAACCAAAGCAAATCAACCTATCTCAGCTGGCTACCATACTGAGAATTCTCAGACATTCAGTAGGCGAACGCAGTGGCTTAAACCTCACTACTCAGGAGGAGCAAGTTAGTACCCCATTCTGGATCTCACTGCCTAGGCACCCTGAGGGAGCTTAGTCCTCTTCTCACTGACACAGGAGGCAAGAAAAGCAGAGCATCATCACAGCTCCCCTTCCACCCCAGAACCTGGTATCCCCACTGGGTTGGTGGAGGATTTAGCAATAGCTTTCCTTTCTTTGCGATGCACAACAGAGAAATCTGGGGAGTGCTTAGTCTCCTTCTGGCACGCTGGAGTTTCTGGCTTTTGATCATTTGTTACCTAACTGAACATCACCATGCAGTGGGAAGTGCTCTGCTACAGAGTGAGTTTGGGGGATACTCCTGGATCCTTCAGTTACTTTCTACCCATCTTGTTCTACAACCTCATTGCTGCTAGAGAGAGCAAGAGCAGAACAAGACCTGTTGACCCCTGCAGTGCCTTCTAGCCTGGTGCTCCACTGTCACCAGATCATCAGCTTCCACTAGGGTAAAAAGGAAGGAGACTTGCAAATATTCTCATCGAGTTCCACCTGCTGCCTGGCAAGTAAGGCATTTTTGGGGTAGGAGGGGAAAACCCACACTACAAACAAGGCAAAGATAGGATTTGAATCCTAACTGATATATCCCAGCTGCTCTGTAGCACACTGCGTGATCCCCTGCTGCTGGGGCAAGCATGGCATGCCATTTGGCACAATCAGGCCCCTTGCTTGGAGGGCTTCCTTGCACTCTGAGCATGAACTTCAGGCAGTATAGGCAGGTGAAGACTTACCTTACAAAATCCCTGAGGACTGTAATTCTAACTTGTGATGACCAAACCAACGTGCCCCAGAAATATGTCATTGGAGTAGCTGGTAAGAATAAAAACAGCCAGGAAGTTTATGTCTGTGTTCCCCATGAACTGCCCACAAAAATCAGTGACTTAATAAAACATTGACCCACTGAAAGATACTCATAGATCACTGAAGGTGACTTCACTTACTGCTTCCCCTTGGGAGGCTGAAGCTATGGATTTCACTTAAGCCCTGCACTCTTCTGAGGAAGCCCTACAGAGCTGCTGCTATCACCATTGTGCTCCTCAGGCAATGGCTCATCGGAGTCCTGTATGCTCTCGGAAAGCAAGCCTCCTTCACCTTTTCCTCCAGCTGAGCACTACATCTCCCCCCACCCCCTGTTACTGCAAGTGGGCTTGATGGGAGGGCTACATCTTCCTGCCCTCAGCTGGCTGCTCTTGGGAGGGAAGGAAGCTCACCCAGATGGATTTCAGCAGTTCTCATGAGTATTTTATGGTCTTTTACTGATTTACAGCCAGTTCAGCATTCTTGTAAATGGCCATAAATTGGATTGAAGTCATAAATCATAACCAGAGAAAGAGAGACACAGTCTCTGAGTCCCAGCTCAGGCTAAACCGGCCTCTATGAATATATGGAAGAAACCTGCTCCCTCAATCAATACACACAGCTCAGACTACAGCAGTGGTCCACAGGGTCCACCCCCCATTCCTCTTCCACAGGGCTGTAACAGTAGTTACACACTGCATGTGTGTGATGCTCTAAACATCCCTTCCTTCCAACCAGCTGGCAAAGCTGGCGGGAACATCGGGGTTGTCCCCACCACCTCAGGTCCGAGCACTTCGCGACCTTTGCTGTACTTGCACGTGCACACGTACGCATCCCCTGTGGAGAGGGAGGCAGACCAGCACTTTTCACACCAGACTCACAATTTCTTCACACAGATCAGCAAGGGGAGATTCCCACCCCGCACGCTACCTTTGGGAGGCGAGTGCCTTCTTTCTTCAGGGAGACTGGCAGAAAGGTGCAGGTTGTTATTCTTCTGAAATACCTGATTTATGCCACACAGGGCACTGAGAGCTGAAATGCCTTGCTTCCACTCCACAAGCCTGGCACCTAAAATCTAGGGTTTTTTGTATCTTTCCCTTTTGTTTCCCTAGCTCATTTTTAGAATCTAGCTTGTAAGCATTTCTGAAAGCATCTGACACAGCTGCTGCAAACCGGACCCTTCATATCTCTGTAGCTGACTGCAGCCCAGGAAAGATAGGCTGGTCCCTTCCACCTCCTCGACATAACAACCAAACACTGTGCTAGCCCTAAACATCCAAGGGCAAAAGGCACCAGTACACTAACCAGCTCACGGGTTACCCACCCTTGCAGCTTACCACAACCCTTCCTACTGACACCCAAACCCAGCAAACCCAGTTGCCTGCCCCTGCCAGGCTTTTTGAGGTCCTGAGGGCTGCCAGGTGAGTTGTTTTAGCCTCACCCTCTATACAGAGCACCTGATGGAGATGAGCCCCAAGGTCTTCCCTGCAGGCTTAAAGGGCTCCTGCTGCTTCTAGCACAGTGGGAAGAAGTCCTACCACACCCACAATTAACAAAGTGTTTTCTTTGCTTAAAGGCATGTAAAAAGCTACCACAAAGGCCTGTCCAGTACTATCTGCATAGGAATCACAGCCTCAGCCACTATATTATGATCCTGCAAAGAATTGTGGCATTGGCTAGCTAGTGGCCAAGGATGCAAACCCTGTTCATCCAGGCAGTGAACCCTTCTCGGGTCTGTTTGGTTCAGACTTGGTTATGTTTATTTATTATTTAGCCAGATGGATTGACATAGACTTACACATGCATCCATTAAAATGGAGTTATGTGCCTTGCTCTATATATATTCTGTATTTAAATACAAGTCACTGGTCAATTGCCAGCATGAAGGGAGGATGACCTCACAATAGAGTACCCTAAAAAAATGAACCACCACTGATGATATAATTTTCTAATAGCCTGGAATAGGAGATGAACTGCTTGCTTATTCAGCTTTTCATTAATTAATCATCCTGCTGTTACTTTGTGCTCCCCCTGTTCACTTGTATCTGCTTCTTTCCCCCCCTTGTCTTATTTTTACTTGTTTGTGCATTACTGTCCTTGTGACAACACCTCAAAGCCCTACCTAGACTGGGACTAGCTTCCTACTGCACTGAGCACAATACAAAACACAAAGATATTCATATTTACACGTGGGCCAGGGGGGCTGTTTCTGGAGTTCTTTTGAATTTTATTCCAGTAGCTTTCAGCAGACAGTCCAGGTGCTACTTTTAAGTGTCCTGTCAGAAATGTCTAAAAGTAAGCCCCAAACTGGTAGGTTAGAGTCTTTTTAGAGGACTTGCATGTCTTTGGGCGGAAAATTAAAAATAATTTTTAAAAAAAAGAGAGAGAGGAACAAAAATCATAAAACCTTGGGGAGAAAAACCACAATTGTTTTGCTGCAGTAAGTAATACCATGACTAATAGTAACGGTAATAATAATGTCATAATTGACCTGTAGCTGCCTGCCAAGACTCTAAAGAAGAGTCATAGTAACTTGACCATTTATACCAGCATTCAGATTCTTGGAAAAACATGTTTTTTCATGGCTGCATTTAGCCGGTGATGCTAATACCAAGGTAAAGCATTGCCAGCATGTTGATGGTTGAGAACGTTTCAGGAAATTATGAGAGGAACTAAATATTATTCCTACCCTTACTGATTATTATTATTTTCCATTAGACACTTATCATCATGTCATGGTTTTCTTGGTTTGGTTTCGGTTTTATTTTTTTTCATCCATTTTCACTCTACACTGCAGGTCTGATCACCTAATCATGTACCTGTATGCTGTATGGTGAGTGGGACAGATAGAAAACAAATAAGCTAACCCAGAACCGATGGCATCCTCACAGTACAGAGTCAGAGCTCATCTACCCTGTCACACGGCAGAGATCTGTGACTTGACCATGAGTCCCACGGACACACAAATGCAGCTTTGAATCAGTTCAGAGGTCCTGGATCAAGGAGCAACAGAAGCAGCATGTATCCTGTGGTTCAGGACCTGGGTACAATCAAAACAGCTTGCTTGACTGCCTGAACCAGCAGTGTTCAACATATCTTAGTTCCTCCCATCACAACCCAGATTTAGCTTTCCAGGTGTCTCCACATGGCCCTCAGCCTTTTCCTAATAGGACAATAACGAATAAGTGAGTTTGGCTAAAGGCTGAAGACTCTTCTGGCACCAACGCAGCCTGGCGTATAGTCATCAGCATGTGCCACCATCACCGCTGATTCTACTTGAAGAGATTGGGAGGGTAGGAGGCACGTCACCAGCGTACACCCCCCCAGGCACTCACAGCCAGACACTGCCTACGCGGTGATACAATTTGCAGGCGTAAGGCAGTGGATCTCAGAGGTGCAATCCAGCTTCAGTGGCTGTGAAGGCTAAGCCACTTTGCCATGGGTCATTTGTCCAAATGATGCCAGCAAATAAATCCTAAACTTTACAGGTCAAGAAACTTGCTTTTTTTTTTTCTGTGTTTGTTCGGTGGAGTTCTAGTCCAGGAGCTTCTAAGGGGTTTCTATTTTAATACTACTACTAGTAAAAATAATAATAATCATCATAATAATGACAACAACAGCAACAGTTTATAGTCAGAGGAACAGCAAAAGCAGAGGCAGAGGTGTTTGCATGTTCTTTCGGACTTCATTTTCTGAGTGAGAGAAGATAGGACTAGCAAAGTCCACAAGGTGACACCAAATCATTAGGGTCAACCAAAGTAAAGGGACTCAAAAAATTCAGGTGTGATGGTAGCTTCTCCATAAATCTCCTGGCTAGGATGTCACCCTCAGGCTGAATAGAAGCTTGCAATGAATTCATACCCTTAGAAATAGTTGCCCTTCACTGGGTACTGCTGAATCTTTCCTGTCAGAGAAGATTTATCTATGGGAAATAATTAAAAAACAATTCAGAACTTTCTTCCTCTTGGAATGGATTATAGTACATTAATTAGTGGAGGGTGGGGGGTTGATCTGGTTTTGGTTTTTTTTTCCCCCAAGGACAAGAGACATTTATGCTTGCCACAAGGTCTTCTTTCACCTCACACCTCTTCTTGCTACTTTAAATGATATACATTGTCCACAATACTGTAACAGTGCTAAGCATAGCATCATTTTCAGAAACAAAATGTCTCCCTCCCTCTTATTCTCTTGCACATATGGCATCTCAAAAGACAACGACAGACTATAAATTCACACCAAGGTTATGGAGACTTTAAACAGAGAGGAAGGAAAAGTTGGCTATTTTTTGATGGCCCTCTCTGTGAACTGTGAAGAAAATAATGAGTGCCATCATCAGACCCAGTCAGAAAAACAGTGGTATTAGAAAAGCGTTTTCTAGTATGAAAGGTTGTTCACAGCAAAGGACAGTCTAGCGCTTTCGTGTTTGTGGTGTATTGCAGCCTTCCTTTGGCCGAAGTTTGTTTAAACCAACAGATACTCCAGCTCTGTTTTGCTTGAGATCTCCAAGAAATAACACTTTGAGTCTTTTGGAACCAGCCATAGTCTTATGTGTCAAGTCCAATATTGGACTTGGTTCTCTGTTTCTAGCTGCTCACCGACACCTGCAGAGCTGGCTCCGGTCTGTAGCGGAGATCTCTCCGTTATGTGCAATGCCACTACACAGCTGTCTGGAAGGAGCCATCAGATCCCTCTGACCGCAGGGCATCCTCTGGGTGCCTCAAAGCCCACGTTCCCAGCTTCTGGCCATCCACCCCTCTGTTCCCCTCTGTTGCAGTGCCTGCAAATGAGAGAGAGCAGCTGTAGTTATTGCAGGGCATTAAAAATATCAATATAAATGATGCATAGCAGAAAGTTAGCTCCAGACACTACGAATGTGTAAAGGTGCTAATGTTCTTGTACTCATGTATTCTTTATAGCAATCTGGTAAGAGAGAAAAGTTTCAAAGCAGCACCAGTGCCCTCTTTAAACATCCTCTCCACTGCAAAACTCAGACGGCGTTTGCAGAGCACACTGCAACACTGGGCAGGGATTCCCCAAGCTGGCCGGGAGCGGGAAGGACAGCACCAGTTCGGCGGTGTTGGACTGGTGGAGCTGAGGCAGGGACCTGAGCGGGGATCTCCGCTGGCATGCAGCTCCCGGTACGGGGGAATTGCTAGGCAGTGAGAATCACCACCCTGCCCAACACTTCCCAAAGAGCCAGGCTTTCTTCTTCTGACGAAGGTCTTCTTTGCACGGCAAGCGTAGGCAGGGAACGGAGCTGAGGAGATTCATTTCTGCTAGGCCTGTGTTTTGCAGTCCTTTTTTTAATTGGGGTAAATAGGCTCAGAATGACAAGCGCAGAGTGATGGCTTCGATGTGCTATTTGTCTGGTGAGGAATTTGTGAAATATGTGTTTTTCTGTAGAGAGTGCATGGATGTAAAGAAGGGCCAGAGTCAGCACAACCTCAGAGCGATGGAGAATAAAGCATTCTAGTTTTGTGGCCATTGATCTGATGACACTGTGGGTAATGGATGGACAAGGTTAGTCTCAGAATGTCTGATTTTTCTCAGATCATTGCTGGAGTCAGACTTAAGGTTGCTTCACCATGCAATTCTGTATTTACCGTTATTAGAGATTCTCATATCTTCACACTCACTTTGAATTTCCTACGCTTCTAGTGACTGATGGGTTTGGAAGTTGTTTTTTTTAGAGAAGCATATCATTCTGGAAAGATATTTTTATGTGATCATTTTTGTTTACCTGAATTCTATTAATATTCCCTTGCAGCCTTAGATCCATGTTTTTATCTGGAATTTCATTTTGCACTTCATGTGTTTCAGGTTTTCTGTTAGTTGTTTGGGAAGTAAATGCTACTGTTGGGATAAATCCTTCCTTTTTTTTTTTTTTTCCTTTTTTTTTTCTTAATCAAAGTGCACTCATTTTGAGAGAAGGTTAAATTCAGGGAAGAAGGGATCCCTGAATAGTTAAACAAACCTAAGTAGCACAAGCTTTTCCAGACCTGTTTGGGGCTATACTGCAAGAACAGCTATTCTTGGGGAAATGCCTCCGTAGGCAGGGAATGGTATATTTTTGTTATGAGGTGTTGCACACTGTGCCTCCATTAAAGGAGCCTTTGAAGAAAGAGCTGTGGCAGGAGAAAGCAGGGAAGTGGCAACCAAATTGATGCTCGCAAAAAGAAACGAAACACTTCAAAGCACTTATGTATTTCCATAGCACCACCTGCCACTGAGGGCACGAGCCCTGGACCGTTAAGTCCACCTGTAGCTTTGAAGTCCCTTTGGATGCCTTACTGCTGTGTAACTCCCAGATAACCATATTATTAAAACACTCCCACTTCCAGTTGCAACCTGCCAGAAGATGGTGTCCTATCCTATCAGACACAGGTCTCAGCACAGTGATCCAGGCATTCGTGACTGATTATTGCAGCTAATATCTAGTGAAGAAGCCAGGCATCCTGGAAAAGCTCCAGTTGACAAAACACAGTCTCTGGTCTCCCTAGCAACACCGATTACTGTGAGAACATCACCCTGCTGCTCCCTCGTTTGTACCGGCCACCAGCGAAGACAGAGTCACCTTCAAGGTCTCTGCCCCAATACTCCGTGCCTGCCATGGGTTTTGTCTGAGTTACCGAAGAAATTCACCTTTCTGCATAACCCCACGTTTACTACGCTGTGCAGGAACAAGCAGACTGTTGACTCCGAGGATGAGGTCTGTGTACGCTGGAGACAGGATTTCGCTGGGCTTCAAATGCATTGAATCACTCCCAGGAATAGTGAGAACCACCGCAGTAGTTCCTGCCCTCTCCAGGGAGAACTCAGGTCCCCAACATAGCCCTCCAGCAATGAGTTTTTGCTCCCACCCATGGGGTGCAAAACACAACAGACAACACGTCCACACACCCGCTCATTAGCATGCACAGAAGTCTAAACAAACAAATCACCCTATAAACTAATCAGGCTCTTTCCCCTACAGGGCAGAGGAGGGAAAAAGACAGAAAGCTTGTTATTTTTGTTTCTATTTTCCAATACTTGGATCGCTCTCAGGCAGTGTGCCTCTGGAAGTGCCTAAACAAACAAGAAAGCTGTTGTGGTCAGAAGCATTATGTGGTCTCTGGGCTGTAAGTCACCCAGGGGATTCCTATGAGCACGGGGAGAGATTCCCGTGCGACCCTCGGCCGTGCAAGTGAAGCTACCTTTTCACGGCACTGCCTGGGGTTGTGAAACCATACCCCCAAATCAGCTCTTTGCTAAGCTGCCTTGAATCTGTTAGCAGGTCCTGAGGAATGACCCACAAATCTTCTTTCGAATTTTTAATTAATTCCTTTCTGCTGAGTTCACTCCCCTTTTTTGCTGTGTTTCCATGAACAATCTCACAAATCAGTTTACTGGCAGGGGTGTTTGTAGACATGGCAAATTTTAAGTCAGTGTTGCATACTATTTGCAGAAAGTGCATTTTGGATGTGTTATTACAGGTCTCTTCACTGTCTCCATTAAAAAACATTCCCACTAGAAGAATGAAACTCAAAACGCAGGCTCCTGTTTGTACCCCAAACCACCTACTAGCTGAAAGGAGAAAACCAATAGCAAGCAAAACTCTTCCACATCCTTTTTTAAGCATAGTTTTGGTTGCAAGAGCAGCTGTGCTGGTTCAGACCACAGGTTCATCTGCTGCACTATACTATCTCCTGCAACAATCACAAGAAGAAATTCAAGGAAATGTGTGAACGGAGCAACTACTTTCCCAAAGACAAGCATGCCGCAGTATAAACCCATAGGGACTTTGTTGTTGCTACTGATATCCCAGGGAGGTGTTCAAATACTCAGGTAAGTGGGTTACTATGACTGATTGAACAGGTTGATTCATTAGTTGATCTCATCTAGGTCAAGGAATATACACATGCTTTTAACATACTATGATTTTCATGGAGAATATCAAATACTCTGTGTGATTCTCACAATAAGATATTTTCAACCCACATGGCAAAATATTTTTGCCTGAAAACTCTGAGTGAACATAAAAACGATTACAAATTATTGGATGATGTGGCTTGAGCATGAACAAACTGTGACCTCAGCAGCAGTTTACATCTGATGGAGCAGGGCAGGTTCAAATGGAAATTGTGTGCTTTTTATAAAAGAGCAAAAGTGATTAGCCACAGCAAGAAACTCCTACCTGAAGGAGAGGATTAGCCATGTTTGAACGTCTTGACATCAACAACAGACCTCATTCAAAGAGTTACTTGTTAGCTAAATGCATATTATGTTTTAGTCAAAGGCAAATTACTGGGCTCAGTTTAGGGTAACTGGGTGAAAATTAATGGTCTGTGGTACTTGGAAGGTCAAAACAGATGATCTAGTAGTCCCTTTAGCCTTCAACTCTGTGAGTCCATGAACGTACGATGGACGCACAGTTCATTACAAAGAGTGGTGCACAGCCTCAGCTGGTATAAATAGATATTTGCACCGATTTACACTTGATAAGCATCTGGTCAGGCTTGCTCAGCTGCACGTTCTGGCATGCGATGTAGTCAAGTTTAAAACTAACAAATGACTGTAGCGCATCAGAGCTCGTGGACCAGATGGTGATGGGGGATTGCAGGAACCTCACCCGTGCACATGGCTCTGACAGGAGAAGTCTTGGTCTCATCCACAAGCTGTTTCACTTGCAAACTGAGGAGAGCAGACTCCTGGGGAGGTATGTTGCAAACTCCGGTGTCTAAGGTGGGCTCCCCTGGGTTGCGTGGGAAAGAGTGCCGCTTTGTCGACGGTTTCTCGCAAAGCTGCCTCCTCACCAGCATGCCCGCACCATTCCCTGACCCGGTGTCATCTCTGGACATCTCACCTTATGTTGCATTTACTAGTATTTTTTGTCCTAGGGTTTATAAAATTGAGAGCAATTGGGTTTCTTACATGTTGCCATCACGTTAGGGTAGTGACAGTGAACATTTCCTTTCCTATTGTCTGAAAGCTAATCTCAAAGGGAAAATTCAGGTTACTCTCAATTTCTGCCTGTTTCCACTTGTCTCCCCATGTATCATGCTACTAGTGTTTTCCTGTTTCTGAAATACTTTTTAAGTATGTGTAGGTTATCATGCTCACAGTAGTTGCTGTTTAACCAATCTCTCCAGACTTTATCCTTTTAATCTTTCTTTCTAAATCAATTCCTCCACTCCCTTGATCATTTCAGTTGCTCTCCTTTGAACAGCTCCTGTTTGTCAATAACTCTTCCTAATGACTCACGTGGAACAGCAAATATGTGAAACTTCAAGGCGTGAAAAACACAGGAGCAGCGCAAGTTCTGAGTCCTGGAGCCTGGGGATTCGTGATCATAATAGAAGAGCAACCTCCAGGGAATCGGTGAGCACTGCCCACAGCATCTGTTCCCCCTGCCTGCTTCACCCAGAGCCGATGGGACAGCCGGTGCAAGAAAGCCTGGCAGCGTAGCGATGAGTGTGCTCAAGCATCCAAGGTCTGGAGGCCCACGTTCCGGCCTCGTTAGAAGATGTGCAAGAGATCTCTGCAGGTACAACAAGGTGGTCTGGTTTGAGAGTGGCCTCAGGGCTTGCGGGAAGGAACGCTGTAGTCGTGCCAATTTACACGTGCGTAGGAGGGTGGTGAACAGCCAGATGATATGAGGTCATTTACTACAGCCATAACGTGCTTCCGTATGATGCATATACATTCTCCCCACAGGTGGGAAGTAATACTGAGAAGTAACACCATGGATAAAGCGAAAGATATAGTCATTTAGTGAGGCATTTTCTAAAATATGGAAATCCAGCCCAAATTATAGTAATATAAGAGATTGTAAAGTGCAGCAGGGGAGATATAAAATGGAGATTAAGGAGGGTATAAGGAGCTTTGCTGAACAAATCATACCGTGGCAAATCCATGCCTAAACTCTGTGGGCCCCTGACTTCCCCCTGGGAGCAAAACGGTGCAGTTCTGCTGAGTAAGAAGACAAGAGCTGGTTACAAAGGAGAGCTTAGGGTAGGGAGCCGTCCCTCACACAGCACAGGAGCCATCCCGCGGAGGCAGCCTTCATAACAATGCGCAGGACATAAGCATGGTGAGCCATCAGCTGGCTCACCCCAGGGAGGCATTCGGGGTACATAAAAAGTTTCCTCAGCTATTCAAGTAAAACAGCCTCCTCAGACTGACAGTGCTGCAGCTCCATAAGCATGGGGACGTGAGGAGATTCCTCTCACAAAGCTCCTCGGTCTCCTCTGCGACTCCGGCTTCTGCTTAGGGTGACGGTTTCTGCCGGTGAAGGACATGAAAAGACACAGTAGGGCTAGTAACTCTGCAGTTAGAAAGCCATGTGTAGCCCAAAAGGAGGCCAAATGTTGACTAGTTTCCAAAAATATCAACTCTTTTTTTTTTTTTTGACTGCATCACATTTTAGCGTTGTGGAAGAAGCTTATTAGAAATAACTTGCATAGAAACAAAATGAGCAAGGATAAGAACCAGGAGCCAATCTCCCCGCCGGGACCGCATTGCCTTGCAGCAGCTGGTGTGCAGCAGCTCGTCCGTCTGCGCTGGGGCAACATGCGGCTTCCAGTCCAAAGCAGGTCAGGCACGAGAGCCGTGTGGGAGGGTAGCCTTCTGAGGTAGGGGACACAGCACCTGGGACGTGCCAGGTGAGTAACAGACTCTGGGGACCGGTGGGGAAGGACGGAGGGGTCCTGGTATGGTGAGGTGCAGGCAGGCTCCGAATGCTCAGCTACCCTTGGAAGTTCTCCTCCTTGCTGGGCCTGATCCAGGGACTGCTGTAACTTGTAGTGTCTTCCAGGCTTTAATTCGGTCCCTGCGCAGAGCGGAGAGCTGTACGTGTCATTCATTGCATAAGCCAACCTTTGGGCCTAACGCTACAGAACAGTATGCTAAGCTGCTGCTGGGCATGTGTGCAGCAGCTGTGAGGGTCAGCAGAAAGACCTTTGTGTCTGTAACACCAAATGGACATTTTGCAGGCCTGATTTTCCTCTCTCGTGACAGCCACAGCTTGGCCACGTGTTTTTCTGCCCTGGGGACCGGGTGAATCGCTTGCACTTTGGAACTGAAAACTCCTTGTTACACACATGCAGGAGAGATGCATATGTGCAGGGAGAAGCAAAACATCCCCCCCCCTCCCATGCAAAAAGGTACTTTGGGGATGTCGACTTCTTCTCTTGCACTGGTGGAAATCAGTTCTCCCTCTGCATGTGTGTTATTTTGTGTGCCCAGCGCTAACAGAGCTCTGCCCATCAGTTCTCTCAAACAAGGTGGTTGAAAGTTGCTGCCTGGCAAAGACAGGCAAGTGCATAATGGCCATCAATATTGCCTTTAAGACCTCCTGGCTAACCAAAAGGCTGAAGCAGGAGGGCTGAAGTGCCAACAGCACAGACTGTTTTGGTAGCTGAAAAGGTAGAAGAGCCAACACCGGCTCACCAAACCCAAGCGCTCGCTGCCTTAGGCAACTCGCCACTTCATCCATGGTTAGAGTGGGACCAGGCACATGGAAAACAATTAAATTCTTCTCTGGGCTTTTTCACCCGGTGAGGTAAGGAGAAGAGTGAGAGGAGAGAGCAACTCTTGGATGTTTGTGAAAGTCCTGGGCTGAGAAGGGTCAGAGGCATGAGAAGATGGGACAGCGGATAAAGACACGGACTTCCAAGTGGATGATAAGCATCTGCGAATGGCCAAGGAATGGGAGTTCAGAGTAGTTGGGCTATTAACGAAAGCAGGCAGTGGCTCATTCAAACAGCTTTTTGTACAAACACCTGTGGGACTGCGGGGCTGGGAGGGGGGCAATTATTGTAACCGTATTTTACAAAGAAGCTAAAGATGATCCAGTTGTAAAACGGAGCACCTTACCTTGGAACAAGGAGAAAACACGGAAAAAAAAATCATTAAAGACAGAGTTAGAAAGCTTCTAGACCAGTCTAACGTGATAGAGATAAACCCGCCTGCCAGTTTCTGTAAGTGTGACTTGTGCTTCTCTAGCCTATTAGGATTCTGGGGAAGAGTTAATGAAATACTGGACTGAGGAGAAGGGGGGTGGGGGAGGATATAATTTATTTAAACTTTTCAAAAGCCTTTTGATAAAGTCTTTCACAAGAGGCTATTAAAGAAATTTGTTACCCTTAGGGTGGGAGGCAAAGTCCTGACATGGATTAAAACCTAGATAAGAGGTAAGAAACAAAGGAAAGAAATAAGCGTCCAATTCTCTGCATGAAAGGAGGTTAATAGCAAGATGCTCCAGGGATCAGCATCAGGACCAGGGATGTTCAATATGTTTATTAACGATCTAAGAGAAAGAGGAGAACAACAGAGATACAAAATTTTGCTGATGGCACAGTTTACTTCTTGCAGGCAATTTATTGGCTGCATTTGACTCTCTTCTTGTGTTCATGGCTTGTCTATGAATAGATCACCAGTTTCACTAATAGGCCTATAAATATAATTGGAAGTACAGCTCAGTCTGGTGAACAGTACTGAGACGGATTGCAGGAGGAGACCTACAGGCGCTGGAACGTCAGCCTGGGATGGATGCAGAGCCACAAAGCAAGAGAGTTTCTGCATTCAGCCCTCCATCAGCTCTGTAAGTGCTGCTTCCTTTAACTCTGCTGCTTCTCATGCCACTGTCTGCTAGTGCGCAAGAACGACTGTGGTATAAGCAGTGTTAGGATACCCACCCATACCATCATCCCAGTATTTCATACTTACACTCCTGTATGGCTTAAATCTGCTACGGATTCATGTGAGGCCGCGGGCCCTTTGCCAGCACCCCGCAGCCGTTACCTACGTGCACGTTTCTTGGGGCAAGCGAGCACTCATGCATGCACCTTTATCTGTATTACTTCTGCGTTCCAGCTCCTGATTTGGCAGATCCTTCCCCGTGCAGCCAAGCTTTTTGCTGCAAGCTTCAGGAATTAAGCCCGTGCTTCACCGCATCACTGTACTGCTGCCAGAGATGCTCCCGTGCGGCTGTGTCCTGCACCCTGCCCCATCCAGAGCCGCCCGCTGCGCTGCCTCCGTGCGCTGGCCTTCCCACGGCTCCTGTTCACTATTCATCACGCTGACTGAAACGCTCAGCTCCTAGCAAGGTAGTTATTGTAGGCAAGTTAAAAGTCCTCCTTCACAGTCACTGCTGCCACATAAGTTTGTTCAACTCACTGTATTAAAGTCATTAGTGCCAGGCAGCCCTGGAGAAATGCTTTATGTCGTCATTTTCCTCTACAGTACAGCAACTATTTTTTTACACAGTTGAGGTTGCTACCTCAGAGTACCTCAGCACATGCTGGAGGCTGCCTGTATTTACATGCTTTGCCAGACAAGAAACATCGCAGAGACGTGATTAGAGGAAACTACATATTCAAGTACTTTCTTAAATTGAGGCTTTATCGAATTGGTCTCCATTTGATAATTGCCCACTTCCAGACCAGGGCTACCAACAGAAACCTTTTTTTCTCCCGCTCCCGTGGTCATCAAATTTCAGTTTATGTCAGTCTCCTGTAAAGAGGATATAAACTTTCTCGGCTGACCAGACCAGGTGGCAGAAGTTCCCATGCTGCTAGTTTGTCCCAGCACTGCGTCAACACGACAGATGACAAACAGCCAGATCAGCACAGCGGCTGTGAGTGGGATGGAGGAGGAGGAGGAGTGCTAGTCGCTCTGTACGATTCCTTGGCACGCAAGGTGTTACCGCTGAGGAAGAAATTTCCAGATGATACCTGATTCGGCAGATCCTCTGTTGCGACACTGATTTCTCAGAGGTTTATGCGCGCCCTTTCTCCCACCTCCTGCCAGCTACTGAGGAATGAACGGAGGAACAGGGGTACTCCGGGTGTAAGCGCCTTCAAGGACCAGTAGCAGTGGGGTCGATGCAGTTGTCCTCATGCTAATGAAGTCTGGTGTTCGAAGGCAGCGATTTCTCCCGCGATCTGCTCGCATTGTCGCTTGACACCTCTCACCAGCTGGTGAGTAGGAAAAAAGAGTGTTCTGGTGTCAGTGGAAAATAAGTGGCTGCAGCGCGTAGTCAAGTTGCTGGAGGTTTCATAATGCCGCCTTTAGTCTTTTTTATATATATGCAACCACGTACGAGCAGAATGGCCTCCATCTCAAAGCTACTCCGTTCTGTCAGAAACAAGCTGGAGCAGCCAGGCGGTCGCTTGACTAATGACACAAAGGGAAGGTGCTAAGAAGGCAAATGCAATACGAACTCAAGCTCAGCGTGCTGCAAACAAATTGAGCTGCTGTGCTAAAGTTGTGAAGAAAAGAGATTTTCCTATTACTTATACAGCAGTCCTAGACATCAGGGGAACAAGCAAGCTGGAAATGGAAATTCCCGTTGATGAGAAGAAATTTGATATTATTGTCATTGCCGGAACCTGCAGGCATTAGTCACATTACTTGGAATTTTTAACAGTGTAGTTACAAATATTTAAGGAAAACAGTGTGAGTAAAGGCGTAAGGGTGATGCTCTGCACTAAAGATGCCACTGTGTTTTTTCAGTTACTCAATTCTTCAGGGCAGAGACTGATCCTTACGTTTACTAGTAAAACCTTTCAGAGGGTGACTATTGGGGTCTTTCAGACATCACTAAATTAGTGATTTAATAATGATTCTGCTCATCTCTGTAGCATATGGAAATACAAAATGCAGTTATTATGGAAGGATTCCAATTTGAAAAGATGCTAGAGATTTTATGGAGTCAACAGGAAACAACACCGATGCTTCCGAAGTGTAGAGATGATCATTTTCTACTGTGAAAACATTATACTCAGGTTGAGGTTAAAGTCTCCTGTTGTTCTCGTTAGGAAGGACAAAGAATGAAATGCTGGTCTGGAAGCTGTTGGTTGCCTCTGGAGGGTAGGTCTCAAGTCAATGAGGGGTGCAGGCTGAGATAGACAGACGTGGAAACCAGTATAAAGTAAAAAAAAATTCAGACTTACGGAATGTATTCAAGAGCACATTGCACTGATAGGCACAGGCTTATATGGAAGCAGCCTGGGAGCCATAAATAAAGAGAGAGAAACATTGAGGACAATTATAAATAACTTAGAAGAATGATAAGCTCCTGGACTGCAAATTGGCATGAGAAACTATTCAATGATCCATGCTTAACAGCATGATTAGTGTATGACTGGTTAATAACAGTGCAGAGAAATGTCACTGGGAAAAAGCAGACATAGGCACCTGCATAAGCTTTTGGACAATATTAACACTATAAACAGGTACAAAAATGGGAGAAGAAAAGATTGCTTTTGCATTCGTGAATGTCCCTGCACCTGCACACGCATACACACACCCACAAAAGGGCTCGCACATGCCTGTCCAACTGATCACCTGGCTGATACGAGTTAATAAAAGGTTATACTCACTGGATGCTCATTCAAACCTGTTGTAGCAGGAACTGTCAATCCCTAGAAGCAGCTACAGGAACCAGTGATCATGATTTGATTACACTGAATATGAGCACAGGGAGTATGGTGCCAAGCAATAATATATATAGATATATATACTTAGCCCTCTGAAAAGGCTAACTTCCCAAATGTCAAAAGTAAAATTTATGAGGAGACAGCATACAACATGTATGTATATATTTGTATAAATACTCATTTATGTTTGAATGAGAATTGGGAGCTCCTTCAGCAAAGTTTATCAGACACCACCATGGCACAGTCACATGAGAAGATGACTAGGGAGAAAAACCCAGTAAGACTGGGCAGTAAGAGAGGTAGCGTGAAAGCTCCCAGAAGCGCAGACCGAGCAGGAAGGAGGCAGGAAGGACCTGCACGGAACCTGACCTAATGCAAAGGGCTTTCTAGAGCAGTTGATTACGCTGCGGGACTGAATGCTGCGTGTACTTTTTTACCGGTTTTCGATGGATCTGTGCTTTTCCTTCTCCACTTGCCCCAAGAGAGAACACGTGTACATAAAAGTCATTTTGTCGGAGCTGGGGCATTCCTCGTTTATGTTGTTAGATAGCCCTGAAAAGGAAAAGCAAATAAGCAAGCAGGTCCACAGTGAGGGAATCTGAGGGCGTATGCAACTGCCCAGCCAGCTTCCCACTGACAAGCGTAGGTATGGGGGGAAATCAGACAGCGGCTCTGAACTTAGTGACAAAAGCTCCAGCCTGTGCCTACCACAGCAATCCCGTGGAAGCCCCTCAGGAGGAACAGAGGGATTATCATGCCAGGACTGTCCAAAGCCTTGCCACAGAGGAGCACAGCAAGCTGCAGGAGCTGGAGTGGGGCTCCAGTAAACAGCAGCCTTCTCCCCACCGGTCCCCATGGTGTGTCCTTGGCCAGGGAATACCGTCGGGACGGAGGGAGTCCGGAGCACTTGCAGGCGGAAGGACTCCTGCTCTCTGGCAGGGGTGTGAGGTGAGGATGGTGAGGAGGGGAAGGGGGTGATCAGGGGAGTCCTTTCTGGTTTGGTGAGGGAGTGGGGGAAGTTTCTGCCCCCTCCCTTTGCCGAGCCGGTGCGGCTGGGCGGCAGCGCCAGCCTGATGCTGGGTGTCACGCTAACAGGTCCTTCTGGCTGTGACATTTCTGAAGTGTCTTTTCAGACCCTGGCATCGCGGCTGACTCGCGCCCAGGCAGCGAGCAGGGCCAGAGCCGCTGTCAGGATCACTCCCACATTCAATTACTCACAGCAGCCTGTGCACACGCGTTGTCACTTGACCTCGTCCCCCGTCCCTTCCCAGAGGCAGAGGTGCTTCCAGCAGCGGAGAGCTGCTGTCCGTCAGAGCCGCAGGTGCCTCTGTCCTGTCCTCTCCCCTCCCTGCAAAACACCAGCCGAGGTAGCCAGGCTCCACAGGGAGGTGAAAGAGGGGATTAAAACCACTGGTTCCACATCCATTGGCTCCCACAGCCTTCATAGGAAGCGCACGGGGAACTCTGGTTGATGCCAGACCGTGAGACTACGAGAAGCAGGAGGGAAGGAGAGAGAATAAATGGGTGCTGAACTGGGACCCGGAGTACTAGCCTAGAGCTTTGCACTCGGCAGATCCTCATCACAGAAGACAACTTTGTGGTGCCGTTACCAGTCAGCACTTCTCCCTCACTCCCTTTCCCTTTCATCTAGGTTGCTGCAGTTGCATTTAATGACACAACAGATGTATTCATTTGCATCTTTATACAGATCTCTAAGCTCTACAAATGGGTGGGTGGGCGTGACCCCATTTCCCCAAATTATTCAGCACCTTTCAGTTATGCATTTCTCTCTTTTCTAATGTCTTTTTGAAGCACATGGAAGCAGCAGTGGAGAATTACTCTGCCGTTTTCTCTTGAGCATCTGGGACCCGATCGCTCCCCTGCCTGTGTGAATCTCCCTTAGAAGTCAAGAGGAGCCACGGAGATGTCTGTGCATGGGCAGACTGCCTCCCCCACCTCGTACACACACTTCCCGGAGAGGGGCAAAAGGCACAGATTTACCTGACACACCCCCATGCTACACAAAAGATGGCTATGGGGAAGAAATAAGGGAAAAACAAGTGACACCCTGTCTATTTATCGAGGGTGATGACAGTTCTGTTGCTGCCATCAAGAGATCTGTAGTCGCATTTATGGGATGTGGGTGAGTTAAAATATTTCCCTTCACTGTCTGAAGGCGGTGTTTATGCGGAGCTGCTTGAAGCACACTCCATGCCGATGACTCAGGGAGACGCTACCACCGGCGTGGAAGATCTGTCAGCACGGCCGGGTGCCGGTGTGTGTTCGTCAGAGCTTCCTCTGCACCGGTGCCCGGGTCCTTGGCCCTCAGTCGGAGGGTACCCGGCTAGAGCAAGAGTTTTTAAATGGGTGGGGAAAAGATACGCACCCACTGCCAGTTCCCATGGGAAAACACACCGTGCTGCAATTCCCCCGAGTCTGGAGCACAGCTTTTCCATCTCTGCCTGGCCACCTGCACAGTCTGAGGACAGGAGACAAGGAGAGGAGAAGAAAGGAGGGGAGAGGAAGGGCTGTGTCCCACTGAACTGTCATATATACTTAGGTAACACATCAGGGCGGCAGTCCCAGACGTTGCATGGTAAAGTCAGACACGTAGAAAAGAAAAGCTCCTGTCCTGACTCTCCTTCTACCAGCTCCTCACTCAAGGCAGGTGGCTCTGGGGCCACGTGTTGGTGAGAAGCTGTTGGTGTGACACCCTGGGAGGGCAACGAATGAGGACACCAGTGCCGTTGGCAGAGATCATCACTGGTTTAATTTATGGGCTGCGTTTTGTGTATGAAGCTATGGCCACAGATAGAATGTAATCCTGCCACTGCGTGTGTGCTGAGCACTGCTGTCAGTCAATGGTGCTTTGCATCAGTACATTTTCATATAAATATGTATGTTCTCTTGCTAATGGTATTATTATTTATTATTTGTGTTACGGTCATGCCTCAAGGCTTCACGAGGAACCAGGTCCCTGTTGTGCCTGGTGTCACACACAGTAAGAGGCAGACCCTGTTCTGTATGGCTTCCGAACTAAACACACCGTAACAGGCACAGTCTGGGGTGCCTAAGAAAAAAAAAGCATTTTGAAGTTGAAGTGCTGGATCCAGCAAGCCAGCAGAAGATCTGGGAACAGACCTGGGCTCGTGGTGACTTCCTACCCAACACTATTCCCATTAAACTTCTCCAGTACCGAAAACTTGGCAACCTTGACTCCTTTTGGAAAAGAAAACGGATGAGATTTAACAAGGTGGACATTCCCTCTCATCCCTCTCTCTGATTACCCCCACGTGCAGGAAGGCCAAGATACACACAGATAGAGGAAAAAAGGTGCCTGGGGTGGGCGCATGTCCATCAGAAGTCTGCCTTCCATCGGAAGATGCCTCTCACTGGCATCCCTGTGCAGAAACCAGCGGTGACCCCTCTGATGCCCAAGGCACGGCACCCCTTGCTCCGACGCACGGCCGCTCTCAGGAGCGTACCCGAAGCCTCGCACCGTATAATGGGAGATTTCTTCTCCTCCCAAAGCCCTGCCCGCGGGGATCACCTGAGCACAGGAGGTCCTTCTCTGACCCCTGCAAAAGGGCACTTTTAGTCTTGGGCATCACTCTCAGGGTTTTGGTAGGGGCGAAAGGGACACAGGGTGCCCGGTGTGGGAGAGGTCAGGGGCTACCCTGTGCTGGTCCCAGTCAGTCCTGTTTGTCTTTGTAATGGGTGGCACCAACCCACCGCACCCCAACGCACCACGGGGGCAGGGGGCTCTGGAGGGGACACATGGGGAGAAGAAGAGAGAAGAAGCAAGAGGAGACACAGAAGGAAATGTGAGGATGCATAAAAGGAGACGCGAGAAGGGACACAGCAGCAGATACAGGAGGAGGCATGTGGATGGGGACAGGGCTGGGAACGGCTCTTGAAGGGAGGGAGTCCATGCTGGGGGGAACCTTGGGAGGGGACTGTGCCTGGGGGGGACCCACGCTGGAGCAGGGACACCCCTGAAGGGACTGCAGACCGTGAATGACCCAGGCTGGAGCAGGGTATTAGCGAGAAGGAAAGAGCAGGGGAAGAAAAGAGCAAAAAAGCAGGAGTGACAGCAAAAAAGTGACCTGTACTGCCCACCTCCTCACCCAAGGGACTGGCAGGGACTGAGTGTAAAACGCAGTGAAAATGGAAGGAGGGGGGCTGGTGAGAGAGAGCTGGTGGACTGAAGCTGAGCCTGGGGAATGGGGAAGAAAGGGGCTTCCCTCGGTGTTTAATGATCTAAGTCGTCTTTGTTTTCCAACAACCAAATCAGTAAATAAATGTTTATGTTAATTGGAAATAAATCAAAATAAGTGAAATTCCCTGAACTAAGACTGTTTTGCCTGCAACAGACACATATGAAAAAACTGGAGGTTTTTATCCGATAAGGCTATAAGGAAAAGCTTCAGAAGGCAATTCAGGGTTGTCGACAAAGCCCGCAAACCAGAAGTAGAGTGCAAAAAGCCCCCAGTATTTCTCTTGTTACAAATATGTACATGGCCACTGAATGTGCAAGAACAAACACCAGCAGATGACAACGGAGGTCGTGTACAGCTGCTGGCATTGGAGTCCAAGACACTACGTCTAAGTCATGGCTGCTGAACAGATCTGGTGTGACCAAAGGAACATTGAGTATCTTAAGACAGCCAGGTTTCCCGTCTTCATGAACGAGCCAAAAAGAAGCAAAATACTACTACACGCTCTTATGTTCTCATCCCCTTTGCAGAACCGCATTGCTAACAAATGAGGATAGCCAGCGACCAGGCATGCTGGTAGATGAAATACTGGCAGATGCAAAAGCAGTAGGTCCCATCCATTGCACACTGGTTCCCCTGTGCATACACAGACGGATCTGCACACATCAGCTGCATCTGTAGCAATTCTGTATCATCACAGCCACAGCAGCCCTTTGTACAGAAAT
This sequence comes from Aquila chrysaetos chrysaetos, assembly GCF_900496995.4. Taxonomy (NCBI): domain Eukaryota; kingdom Metazoa; phylum Chordata; class Aves; order Accipitriformes; family Accipitridae; genus Aquila; species Aquila chrysaetos. The sequence continues at coordinate 4,679,736 of NC_044010.1, read as the reverse complement.
CCAGTAGATTACTGCTCAAAGCATAGGGCAGCCATCTGTCCAGATCAATACAGCTGGGACGTCTGATGCAATTCAGCAAAGCCAGAGCACCTCCTCTGTCTCTCAGACAGCAAAATTCCCTTTTATTTTGACTGAGATTAGTTCCCTTCTTCCGCATGTGCTGAGAGCAGCTATGTTTGTCTATCCTAATTGCCTTGCAGTCAGTCTAACTTGAGCCTAAAAATGGCCTGCTGAGGTGTACCTCAAATAAAATCACAGAAATATACCTGTATACTCCAGTACCAGCACCTGGGAAGAGAGAGATCTCAAGGTCCCACAGTGAAATAGCTAGTGAAATTTAATAACACCAATGGCAGTCAGATTTATTGTAACTTTTATGAAATCAATAGTACTGGACTCTCCAAAATGACTTGAAGAGCAAGACCCCATACAAATGTAATTAAGCACAGATGGCAGCGTGCTTTCTATGCTCGTGAACACCACTGCAAAGCTGTGTTCACTTTAACGTGAACAGCAGTTGCCTTGAACTTGCTGTTGCTGATGCGAAAATACCATTGTCACTAATCAAGGCTGCTTGTAAAGTAACAGGCACTCATCCGTATTTTAATGGGGCTGGTGTTTGAATTTCAGTGCTCTGCAGGAAACAGGTAGGAGATGAGATGGAGTTTGTGAGATAAAGTTACACCTACAACGTCCAGACCTCATTCAACTGACTTCTACTTCATGTTTTCCCCAAAGCGATGTCAAAAGATTTCTTCGCAGTGCAGGACCACGACCTCTTCCCCACCCCAAAGCAATGGGCCCATCTACGGGCTTGGGAGGGTTTGTGGCACAGGTGAGTGAGTGCTGGGCTGAGCACTTAAATGTAGGTGGTTGAGAAGCGGATGGAGGGAAAAGGGTGATCACACGCTTCAATTTTTTCAGTCTTCCTTAACTGAATATTTTGTTTTCCTGTTGGATAAAAGGCACATGGAGGTAGAGGGGTGGATGTCACAAAGCTGTCATCAGGCTGTTTTCCACACTTATTTTCTGAAATTTGAAATGACACTGAATGTTGAAAATTTGAAAAAAAAAAAAAATTCTTCACAGAGCTATCTGTACACCTCTGTCATAATCTTAAAAGGAGAAATATATTTTTAACAGCCTCAGGGGAAAAAACATGTTAGGAAAGTTCAGAAAAGCTTGAGTGCTGTTACAACCCAAAACTACTTCTAATCATTAAAAGCATTGCCTTTTTAACCTTCTCAGCTGACTCTAACACTCTCCCTGGCTTTGACTAACATCTCGCTCCACCAACACAGCAGTCTGTCTCTACAAACAGACTCTGGGATGTAACCTCATGGGCAACGTGCGCGCTGCTAAAGCTGGAATTTGTCACTGTTGTGCAGAACCAGCCTCGAAAAGCTCTATTCAAGCACAGTTATCTAATGCAGTGGTTTTCAACTTATTCAGCCCTGCTAATGGCTTATGGGCTATGTCGAAGGGGGACACAAAAGGTAAAGAAAAGTCACTCCAGTATCTCCAAAACTAAGTTGATGATAAAGGGATCTGTACCGCTCCTAGGGAATTTTTAGAGGTCCACAAACGGGATTAAAAACCAGGGTGAGGTGCTTCAGTCTGCACTGAAGCATCTGTATTAGTCTGCCCTTCTGAGACGCCAAATGCTAGCTGCTGGCTACTTCAGTATAACCAAGGGGGACCTTCCTAAAGGCCTAAATGTCAGCTGGTAGGAACAGCTTACCAAATTAGTCAGGAGTTGTGGAAAATTTAAAGTTGAAGATTATAACTTCTTTTTGCTTTTCAGTTTTGATCTTTATTCCATTTTATTTTTTGTGTTTGTGTCCTCTCTTTTCTTTGGATCCCTCTCATGTATTGTTGAATCTGTTTTCATTGTCAAACTTATAATTTCCTACTAGTAGAAAACCTACTGGAATTGTTTCTTGGTGAGAAAGTATGGTTTTGCTTTAATTGTTTTCACAAAAACGGGTAAATCTAAATTGTAGAAAATTATGAACGTAAACACCAGCAAATCAAACCAATTTTGCATAGTTGAGCTCCTATCAACCTCCCCACAATATAAGCCCACGCAAAAACCAAATGTTCTTACTTTTAAGGTGTTTGGGTTTTGTTTTTCCTGTTTGTTGTCATACTTTCTTTTCCACTCATTGGACCGTTCCTAGTTTTTTTCCTGTTTAAAAGCCTGGCCTTTTTACAGCGATGGTTGTGGGGACATAATAAACAAACATGTAATTATATTCCAATTTCATCCGTCATCCTATAAGACTGTACTATTCCATTAGCAGGTTAGTTGGATGCTCAGCTTCCTGCAAGTGGGCCTGGATCTCCCACTTCAGTGTAGTGTGTGTGACTGATCCATTTCACACTCCGAATGTCTTGTCTGTTCGGATGATGAGCTTATAGGGGAAGGGAACATCTGTTCTTCACATTTGTGTGGTGCTGAATACACTGAAGATCTCTTCTTAGCTGGCCACTACCAGTGGCTATAATCTTCATCATTAATAATAGAAAATAATAACTTGGCTTAAGCATCAGGGATTCCTTCGCCTATTGGGATTTTTTCTCCCCCTCAAACTATTGAAGGAAATTTTGCTTTACGAAGATTATTTTATTTTAAAAACGTATACATATTATATGACCGCCAAAGTTTCAAGAAGTGCCTAAATTGAGGGGGACGAGAATTAAAAATGCTTCTTAAAAAAAAGACATTCAGCCTAAGTGACTCTTTTTTCCAGTTCCTCCTCCTAGTATTCATAGGCTTCTCTGACAGTTTAACTGTATGTGGGTTTATGTATCTGCCATTAGGTGGGCAAATTTGAGAATACTGCCCTGAAGTAGTGGGGATTAGGAGTCTGCACAATAGGGAAGTTAGGGCCTAAAATGCCTTTTATGTGGAACTGCAATCAAAACATAAACGCACTAATCTTCCTCCTTTTCCTCCCCCTCTGAGAGCTCAGCAGAGCCAGGAGTACTTGTCTTTAAAGCTCCTTTCCAGCAAGGCTGTAACAGAACTCAGGTCCCCGAAGATGAAGGATTTTTCTCTTAGATCTTCCAAGCAACGTTCTACGTTAATGGTGCTGTCTTCACTCTTTCTTCATCATATACCTGTTTAAAAGGTACAAACGTCTTCCAATATGCCAGCCTGACAGGGCTCAGATGGGGGAAGATCAATATTTTATGGCCTTGGTAAGTGATTGCCTTTACGGCTTCAGCTGCTTTTAGGATTTGCTCCCTCTCATGTATATCAGACAGAGCAGCAATAACAGTGTTGCCTTAACTGGCTGCTTTTGTGTTTAAAGCAATGATTTCTTGGGCTCAAGCATTTCCATGCTTTCTTACCGAGATCCCTTGCTAGATTTTATCACACAATCCCAGTTATCCCAGTTCACAGGGCCATGAAATAGCCCAAGAAGTACCATGACACACATTTCGCTTATGAATATGCGCTCATTCGCACTGACTCTGTGACAATCCCATTACGGTCTCTGCAGTACCGCTGTCAAAGCTAAAGCTCCTCCAATAGCTTGTTTGCCGTCCCCATCCAGAGGGGCCGGTTGCCATCAGGATGCACGTCCCAGCTTTGGGGGGGGGTCTCTGCTGACCTCCTGCAGCACCTCAGCCTGGGACACCCGAGGGGTCAGCTTTGCTCTGCGAGTGGGGAGAAGGCAGGGGAAAGCAGGCGGTAATAGCCAGATCTGAACCACCCGAGCATCCTCAGAGGACCACGTCGCACCCCGCGGCGTTCGCGGCGAGGGTTTCTACTGCTGCTTCGCTTCTGGTCTGTCGCTGCTTATTAATACATTCTCTGGCCCCGGTGCTCCCGTGACTCCAAAGGCAAGCTCGCTTCAGTCACTGCTCTGCGTTGTGTTTAAGTATGTGCTTAGTATGCTTTCATCCCGTTGAAGCCAAAGGGCACTAAGCACTGGCTTAAATACCTTTTGGAACATGAACAGGGACCCAGGGCCCTGGCAACCCCAAGCAAAAAGCAAACGCAAAGGAAGACTTTCTCTGTCAGTAAACAAAACAAAGCAAGCTGATTTTTAAACCTTTTGGCGTGTCTGGGTGTCTTTACCGCCACTGATGAAGAATAAACAATGCAATTATTAATTATTGATGATCGCTAATAAGAATGATGATTATCATCACCATCATCCAGCCTTGCCATTCCTGCCACCTCTCTAATCAGCGTGATCTCGCTGCTATTATACATAATTGCGATCTTCCAAGTCAGGGTAGGCGAGGAAGCAACCTTGCAGTGTAAATACTAAATACTTAGCATAACAAGAGTGAGAGCTCCCCAGCTTGGAGCAGAGCTAAGCGAAGTCACGGGCTTCCATTCTTTTTAATTTACCATCTGTTCTGTATGACACAGCCTGTGTCTCTTTAGGGTTTAGTACCCATTTATTATCCAAAAGCCACCTCTGCCTGCTATTAAAATCACGTTGGAGTGATTTAGAGAGGGAATCCGTCCATTTGCCCAAGTGGAAAGATGTGTCATCAGCATAAACGTAAATGCTGCAGCCTTCCTGGACTCCAGGACTGGGAACTGCCTCACCAGCACACGTGCCTTCTGTCAGCTCCAGCCCCTTCCCTCCTCCTGGCAGTGCCAGTTACCATGGACTTTCGTCATTACGCACATCCCCTTCTCTCCTCCTCCCTTGTGTTACACATGCACACACGCACACTTTTTCATCGTGCGTTTTTCCCCTTTGTCTTTCTCATGCAGTGGACCTGACCGAGTCCCATCCCACTGCTGCCCCATCTCTTCTTTCCTTTTATCCCCAGCCTTCCTGGTCGTTGCCCTCTCTCTGTTGCAGGCTAAGCCAGCACACTTGTTATTCTTCCCCCTCCATTCCCTTTAATCATTCACTCTTCTATATACCTGGCTGCGTGAGCATGCTCCTTACCTCTTCATTTTCCAACATACGCCTTGTTCCCACGTCCTCTCACTTGGCCTTACCCCCTCTCCTCTTTTCCAGCTCTCACGGTCTTCACCATTATTTAATAAAACACAGCACAGATGAAGATAAGTGCCATCACTGCCACAGTCCCCTGGGACAACTCAGAAATCTCCCACAGGTACCCAGACAAGCATCTCACCCTAATAGCGAATGACTGTTAAACTAAGCAAGAGATTTTCAACTCTCTCTGCAAATTGAAGCCAACAACACCCCCTCAACCTCCATAGCTGCCTTCCACGCCTTTAGCCACTTCCAATTAACTGAGCAGCCCAGGGCTCTCCTCAGGGATCCAGGACAAACGAGATCCAGGCCGAAAACAAGCCTGGGAAGGCAAAACAATTAAATGCAAGGTGGCTTGGCTCCAGGACCCCGGGGCAGGGCTTCTGGGGGATGGGGTCCCCGGGGGAACCCAGAGCCGGGAGCTCGGTCCCTACAGAGCCATCAGGTGGGATACAGGTGGCAAAGCTCCCTGCGCAGCGGAGAGAGGGCACGGTGGTACTAGTAGCACCGCACGCGTCTGTCCGTCCGTGCAAATACCAACGGGAGACCCTTCTGCGCACTAAATATTTAGGATCTCGGTTAGTTTGCTGAGACGACAGCCATTTTGTTCTCAGGCTCACTACGGGAGAGGCATGCCTGCTCTGCTTTGGCATGGAGGGTGGAAGATGAATAGAGTCATTGTCCCAACTTAAAACATTTTAATGAAAACCCTGGCATCACTGATGTGTGTCCTTGCTTGCTGTTATTTTTCCTTACCTAATTTACCTGATAGACTACAGTAGGGGGAGAGAGGAAAGGAGAAAGAAGACAAGGGAAAAATGGGTATGTTCTCACCAGAAATTCTGAATTGATTCAAAATTAATTCCTCCCCCCTATTTTGAATCAATACTTCAAAATCAAAAACTCAATTTTTGTTTTAGCCTCAAATGTCTTTTTTTCCCCCACCAAACAGGCTACAATATATGTTCGGATTTTTTTTTTTTTTTTAAAAGGAACAATACCCTGAAAATGAAATGACATGTTAAGACTCCTTAGTATTTCATTTAGAAATGGTGATTTGAAATGACAGTTACAATTCAGTACTTTCCTAGGGGGTTGAGCACCTGATTTCTAGAGGGTTGAGGGAAAAAGGGGCTGCTGAAGTACCAGGGTTTCTCAAGAAGTGGGTCCTTTGGCTCTGCCACTCTTTTTGCTTGTAGCTAGATGGCCGTTTGTCCCCATGGTGGGGCAAAAGGCCAGGAGACATCCTAGACAGAGCTTCACACTGCCTGCCCTCAGAGAAGAACAGAACTGCAGAAGCTGAGAGCAAGAAACAGTGCCACGAGATGAGTAAGGGCTCAGTCTGATTTCGGTATAAGCCTGGAGCTATTGAAAGAAGAGTGCGGTGGGAAAAGCATATCCCCCTGACCTGTCCTACCTTGTCCCATGCTGTCCCCTGCCAATTCTGTCAGGTTTATCCAGACACATCTATCTCTGAGAGCAGAGCGGGATGCCAGGGTGTGGAGGGGTTTTTTTGTCCCTGCAGAGCGCCTGGGCTGCAGGCGTACGGGGCTGGAAAAGACTGACCGACCGCTTAAGAGAAAGACTGGCAATGCCCCCCGCTTTCCCTCTGCTCTGGCAAGTCTGACGGCATCTCCCACCGTCAGCTGGGGCACAGCAGCTTCTCCAGCCCAATACCTCCATCTAACCAAGAGCCAGCAGATCAACACTGCACAGGACGGTAGTGAGGGGCTGGTGTGAGGACCCCCGGGCTGGAGGAGCCGGGGGGGGCTGCAAGGCAAGAGGGGGCACTGGCAGAGCTGGCGAGGCCAGAAGTTACTGCAAGTTGGCAATGTGGTGCATTAGTAGAGATGTGTGCATAGGGGAAGCCATCTAAAGCTAAGTTTAGCTCTAGTCAACACCATCAGTCTTTCACTTTCATGAGCACTAAAATTGACTGAAACTCACTCAAAATATGTATTTTTAAAAATGGGAAAGGAAAAGAAAATGTCCGGTTCCTGTAAGATGATCAATAACAGCCAGTGCTAGAGATGACTTTTTCAGCCACAGAGAAACAACTGTTATTGTTGAATTGCTCGGGAACTTTGCCAGTGGACAAAGATAAACTAATAATGTCAAGGAGAGGAGGGGTGAGATTGCTGAAACCTTAGCTACGGTAAGAAGGTTGATGGAAACGCTTTCAAGGGGCATGTGGCAGGCCTCACAGAAAGCAATCAACGCCAACCAGGCACGGGGGAAAGCGAGGGGTGGGAGAGCACACACCTACGGCAGCTCCACGCTGCTGCTGCTGCAGCTGGTCAAACAGGGGTGGCACGGGATGCCGGATCGACCTGCTTCAGGGACTAACCCGTGGCATGCCAGAAAACAGAGGGCCTGGCCTTTTGCAGGTCCCTCCGTACAATATGTCGTTGCCCTGCACCGCAACTCGGCTTCTCCCGCTCCCACGTAGGTGCGAAGCCCAGAAGGGTGGGCACTGTTGGGCAGGAGCAAAGGGCACCCACGGAGCAGCCCTGTGGCCCCAGGAACGAGTCACCCTCCGTTACCGGAGCTGCTTCAGACACGGCATCGCTTAACGCTGCAAAGCAGCCGCTACCAAGGCTTCATTTCTGCAGCTGCGACTCCTGTCGCCCGGGGCTCTGCAGTAATCGATTGCAAACCCATGCATCACCCAGAGCATGCGACCCTGGTGGACCCACCCACTGTATAGCATCGCGCTGAGGGGACTTTTCTCCGGCTGCCAGAGAGCCAGCCCTTAAAGGGGGTCCGCAGGCTCTTCCAGGGCAGTTTACAGCGGTTGCTAGGTTGCTGAGTGTAATAGTTTTGACTGTGAAGGGCTCCAGGGAAAACGGGAGCAGTCACAGGGTCGTAGTTCCCTGAGTTTTTGCCATTTCATCCTGGACGAATAGTAAATCTCATTCCCTAAAATAAAGCCCTTTGTATTTTGTGAAGCAGTGCACCGAGGGCTGTTTCTCACAAGACCCTGTTATTCCTAGAACACCAGCCACATGACACCAAGGCACAAATTTGGGCCACGGTGTCCACTGACAATAAATGGAAAGGCCCTGGACAGACCTCAATTTGTGCTTGGGAGACACAGGCTGTTCTGTCTAATCCTGACCTTTTCAAAGTTTCCAAATACTCACTTCCATTGCTAAAGAAAAATCACGGCACGTTTTGGGTTTTGTGCATTTTGCTCAAAACTTCCCAGAATTCAAGGGATGACAGACCAAATCCCAAACCAGCCAGTTCTCTGGGTGATGCTACAGGGTTTGGGGGGAGCTGAGCCACGGCGTGCCGGAGGGGCTGGCCGACGGGCACGGAACCAGCCAAAGCAAGAGTCAAAACCAAAACCCAGGAGTACTGATTTCCAGGGCTGTCTTCTGACCGCAAAATGATGTTTCCTAGCAGCTCACGCTCCTGTCATCAGCAGTGGGGTAATTAGACCTGCCTCATCCTCATATACTTTTGATATATCACTGGGTCATCACTGGCTGCCTGACAAAGGAAGCTGGTGTTTTGTCCCCTGTGTTGCGGAAGGGGAAACTGAGGCACAGAGGAAAGCGAAGTCACTTACCTGAGGTTATTCAGCAGACGAGTGGGACACCTGGGACTAAAACCACGAACTTTCAAGAGCCCAATGTCTTTCAAGTCTCAGGGTCAGCAAATATTCAGCTCTGAGTACAGGTATCAGTTGCTAGTTTTACGCATGGGGAGGGAGGGATTCTCCGTTGCAGCATTTAGGACCCTGCAGCCCACACTGATTTGGGCCTTTTGGAGGCTGCAGCCTCATCACTTTCAACAAGGAGAACTCAGACCCCGCAGGGATGGATAGAGCCTCGGGTTGCCACATCTGCGATGGGAGTTAGGGCACACCGACTCTGCAAGCATCCCATCAAAGCCTTGCACCTCTGACCTGCCAAAATGCGCTTTTTAGCTAAGAAGTTGTTCACATGGCCCTCTCCGTCCTCAGCCTCTCTGCTAACAGAGATGCTCATTTGACGCTGACGCTCGCTTCTGCAAGGGCACCTCAGCCCCAGTGCCCCCCGGCTCAGCACGCCCAGACCCCAGAAAAGTCACCGTAAGCACCCGTCGACCGCTCAGCCCCACCGGCTGCCACGCAGGCGGGAGCCCACGTCTCCAGGAGAGCCCAAGCCCCTTGCTCCCCTCCCTCTCCATGTTTGTGTTGCTCTTTAAATGGCTTTGTTTTGCTTAAGCATCCCTTTTAAAGCAATGTTTAGCTTCCAGTTGGAATGAGCTCCAGGAAGCATGGCCGGGGCCCTGCCTGGAACAACGGCCTGTAATTTACGGTGAGTTATGTTTCAATTACCTCGGTGTTATAGCGTCTTGGTGAGGGCAGGCATTATGTCATGTCAGGGATACGGGCGAGGGAGAAAATACAGACGCTCCCATTACAGCCAGTGATGGAGCAGTTTTAATAATACTGCAGGAAAAAAATAAAGAGAAGGGGAGCGCAAATGACTTTCCAGCCATACCATTACTGCACATTAGTAACACGGCGCAGCCAGGGAGAGAGAGGGGGAGAGGGGAGTGGGGAAAGGAGAGGCACAGCTGAGTGACAGGGGAGAGGAAAAGGGAGAGGAGATAGAGGGGGCAGAGAAAGGGAAAAATAGGGTGAGGCAGGAGGAGAGAGGGAAGGATGGAGAGAGGGAAGGAGAGAAGGGCACCAGTGGAGCAGGGAAAGAGAAAGGCAGAGAGGCTGAACGAGAGATGCGAGAGGAGAGGCGGCAGGAGAGGAAGGACGAGGTCCTCGGTGAGTTACAGAGGGATGTCGGCTGCCTCAGCCCCACAGCTCTCCCACCCCACAGCCCGCTCCCGTGCCCCCCGTACCTCCGCTGGCCCTGGCTCACCGGCTGGCTGCGGGGAATGGCGAGGCAGGCGAGAAGCTGCAGGAAAGGAGAAGAGAAGCAATAGTTATTAGGCTTTTGTGAACGATATTGCTTTGTTGCTGGCACAAAGCACTCGACTTTCCAATAATAACAATCTACTTTTTTTTTTTTTAATCAAATTTCCTTTGTCGTTGTGGCTTTCTTTAATTTTGTTTCGGCAGGGTAAGCCTCTCACTTCCAGCTTACTGCCTCAATCGCCGCTCTGCCTTACTCTCAGTCACTCCTGCCCATGTGTGCCAGCCAGCTCTCTCCTTCTTTATTTTCTTGACACAAATGGCAGTCATTGCTCAGAGAATGTGCTGGGTAAGCCTGCTTTGTAATTCAAACCTTTTATTCAGGTTACCGTTATGTACTAAAGAGGAAAATATGTATTGGCTAAACAGCCTCCTTACCGATGGTCCCTTGGCTGGGAGGGGAGAGCTTGGGCACCGCACCTCACGTGGACCTGCTGCCTCCCTGCCCCGCTCATCCCTCGCCTGGAAATCCAGCTCATCCTCACTGCCATCTGCCTTCCCACCGCGGGGAGAAAACCCTCAGGTCAGAGATGAATTTGTGCCTTTCTGTGAGTGCTCATACTCGACAACGGCTTGCAAAAGCCAAGAACTTTGGGCATATCAAATAGTAATTTGAATGAAACATGAACAAGTGAAATCTTGCCTCTGCCTGGGTAATTTATACCAGTATAACTACTGCAGATTAGTACTCCACTAGTGTAGGCTTATTCTACCAATGCAATACCATAAAGTCCCAGCGTACCTAAGGCAGGGATTTCCCACCATCACAAATGGCTTCATGTTGCGATACCAGTAAAAATAAAAGCTGTCTCCCTGGCCCTCAAATTTAGGATTTCCAGAACGCTGTGTTAATAGAGAGCAGGGATAATATTGCAGTGTTTCAAGTTGTGCACCTGCAAGCCTTTCAGTACCGTATCCGTACAGTACCAGTGAACGCAGTTGTGTAAACGTGATCTGAACCAGGCGCTGGCACACGGTGCCACGTCTCTTGTGCACACAATAAGGAATGCAAGCCAGCCTTGTGCCAGTTATGAGAAAACAGGACACCAAAGGATCTGGTTTAACGTTGAAAGAACACGCAGAGACAAGCCCCGTTCCAGTACGAAGCCTGCAGAAACATTTCCCCCACCAACACGCTCTGACGATCAGCGTGAGTTTGCACTGTATCAACAGCTTGCCACCGTGTGACTGGCATTTTTGCCATTCAGGTACAAAGATCCCAAATGCTGGTTCTGCCTACTGGTGAACCTCGCTGCAGGCTTCCCAGCCCTGCTGTACGGCGTGCTGTGTGTTAGCCTGTTTGCAGCTGAGGGCTGCAGTTTCCAGAGTGGTACTTCTTTGTGATGCTCAAACTTCACTTTGCAGCATCAAAGCGGGGAGGCGGTTGTGCCGCCCTTCTGAAGGCAGCCGGGGAACGCTGCGGTGGGGCACATACAGCGCAGGTAGGAAGATTTCAGAGGTCAGGGGACTGCTACCAGCAATTTAAAGTGGATGCTCCCTTGAAACATTCTCTATCCCCTGGATTGCCCCAGTTTTATAGGAGGACACACACAACAGAGGAAAGTATTAAGGTGGCCTGAGTTCTGTATTAAGAAGTTTACCTTTTCTGCTTGTCCCCTGATAGCGTGGATGATTTTCTGGTCAAACTGGACTTTTTTGCCTGGACTTTTCAGGGAAGATTTCTATTTTGTCCCTGGACCTCCCTGAAAAGGAGACCATGGTCTGCCTTATATTGTCTGAGGTGTAATCTGGAGATTGTTGTTCACTTGGAGTCTCTTTGCCTCAGGGAACGTTTCAGAGGAACTTACATGGCAAATGCATCTAGTCTGCATTATAAACAGGACATATTTCTCTTTTCAAGTAGAGATTATCTTGTTTACTCACTTTTTTATTTATCTGGTGCCATGGGGATACCTCTGCACAGGCAGGTAGGATGCAGTTGTACGCAGAAAAGGGCAACTTCATCCAAGCAGTCCTACCGCAGCCCCTCATTTGTCTTGCGGCAGATTTTTAGCTGTGAGAATCTGAGAATCTCTTTCTTCCCTCCATTTCTGAGCTCACAGATGTTAAACACAGGCGATGCAGATCTGATGGTCTTGTGGTTCCAGCTTCTCCTCTTTGTTTCCAGCTGCTAAATCACATTTAAAGATGTTAACAATACACAAAATACCCCCAGCATATGAGTTCTCTGTGCAAGTGATCACTGGAGCTGTCACAGGGGTATTATTAAATTGCCAGGGAGAAGAAACACATCCCCCCTGGTTCTGAATGGAAGGGGAGGCATCTGTAAGGCAGCCTCTCAAACAGGAGGTGGCCCACGCTTTAGAATATGTTGAGGGCCCCCACACAGGAAAACTTTATTTTAGGAAGCACAGACTAAGCAATTCACCTGTACTGTGTCTATTGGTTTCCGGAACTCCACTGTGGTTAGTCATTAAAGTCATATTGCAGCCCAGTTCTCATCAATGGATTTTTTTTTTTAAACACAGCACGGCGACTAGTGTCTTTACCTGCATAAATTTCCATATGTTTTTTTTTTTTAACCTAAACCATGAACCGCCTGCGGGATATGCTTTTGGGACGATTGTGAGTAAACACGTGGGTAGCGGCATGTTTGCAAACAGCTAACGCTCTGAGACACCAGCTGATGGAAAAGCGGGTCCTGGGGCACTAGGGGAACTACAACAGAGATTTGTTGGGCAGTGGGGGATATCGCTTCAGTCCTTTTCACGCGGGAGAGAACTGGCCACGGATGTTATGGGAGGGCTGTCTGTCACAGACGTAGCGGAAGAATTCGGAGTTCCCCTTTCCTCCTCCTGTCCATAACAATATTCCCTCACAACTCCAGCTTGCCGTCCACTTGGCTGCCTGTGGTTTCTCTCGAGACTGCAGGATCAAAAGCTTGCACAGTAACTGGGTCAGAGAGTCTCCTTAGAGGAGACTGTGCTGTGTTTCTCCTCGTTCCAGCCACCATGTTAACCGAAATGCAGTGAACAAGTGGAAAACGTGGTGTCAGGTAAAATTATCAGGCTTACAGCTGACTTTGGAAAATTTGGGAAATGAGGAGTGGCACAAAATTGACTGCTTCGAGAAATTTAGAACGGTGGATCCTAAAAGTCCTTCTGTAGCACAGCCCTGCCCCATCGCTTTGGTTTGTGTAATAGGATGTATTAGTATCCAGTTACAAGCCAAAGTCCACTAGGGAGTGGAAGTGTGAAGCTTAATACAGTATCACAGAAATGGAAAGCCTCTTTAATGGTACAGAAGGGACTTGCACTTGAAAGCATTTAACAGAGCCTTGGTAAGTAAACTGTAGTAATTGAGCTAGCAAAGGCATTTAGCTTGAATACTTTGTATATGTATAACAAAATCAAATAAGCACCAGGAAGAACTATTCTTCAAAGCAATAATTTGAAATGCTTCTATTCCCTCTCCAGACAAAGAGCACTTACTTGTTCCAGCGCGCACACTTCATTGTGCCATGTAGCTACGGCGACTCCTGGTTTGCGAACACAAAAGGATTTAAAACACAATGCATTAATGTCAAGCTTCATACCTGCAGTTATTTCTAGTCCACCAGGGAATACAGCCCTCCAGTTCCAGAACTTCAAACTGAGAACTCAGCTGATCGTGGCATCCTCTGGGACTAATCCTCCCTCTGCTTCTCTCAACTCCAACTCTCTGCTTTCCCTGAGGATCCCTGTTTATCTGGAAAAGAAACTGGGGTGCTGAAAGGCATGGGAGGGGAGATAGATAGATAGACAAATAACAAGCATGAGCAAACTGCCAAAGAAAGCTTCACTGTGGTCAGTTGTATGTCAGAGACAGAGAAAAAGAGAGGAAGAGAAGAATGAAAGCTAAGGACAATACAAGCTTTAAGGATCTGACCTCTATATCCAGCAGAATTTTAGTGTTGAATATAAGAGGTTGTCAACGGTCTTAATAACAGCTGGGTCAAAAAACACCCATTGGGATTGTTTGTTTTCCTTGAACTGAACCCTGGGATTTTCACTAACTAAAATTTAAGAAGGAAATGGAAGCAAAAAGCAGTGTTATGCCTTGGAAGCTGCTGCAGGGCCTTATGGGGGTTGAGCTTTCCTCCATTCTCCACTGGGAGAGGGTCTTCCTTAGAGGCGAGCCCTAAGCTGAAGGTCTGAAGAACTGCCCTTGCCCCTGTGGCACCATATTAAGTTCTAACTTTGCAAGGTTGAAGTAAAATATTTTAAGTGCAGTGTTTGAAGTGGAAAGTGGAGATCCAGTTTGAAATTTTAAGTGGAGAAGTTTTTCATTTTTACCCTTTTTTGGTAGGAAAACTTCTTGTTTGGGGTCAGCTTTACATGAAAAACTGTGGTGAACAGGAACTCACTAGGCATGAGTTGGGTTTAACCTATCTAGGCTCCTTTGACATTCAGGAGAATTCCAGTTCAAGAATTTTCATCTGAACAGGAGGAAATGGGAAGAAATTATCCACTGAAAAAAGAAGAATAGAACCTTTAACCAAGTTTTGGGCACAGATTTGTATGTCCATGTGTGAAAGGTGCTGAGAAGTGAATAGAAGACAAGGCATGGAAAAGGATGAAAGCAAGGAGGAGAAGAGATGTAGACAACAGAGAAGGCAAAGGATCTAACATGATGCAAAGATGGAGGCTCACTTCAGAGAGAAGACTTCAGGAAAAGAATCAGTTGCAACCCATGTTGGAAGCAGGGAAGACAAGAGACAAAGGAGTGGCTTTATCAGACCTTCAGATGCTGTAGGAACATGTGTCTTACCAGCTGGGAAAGGCACATCTTCAGACCTGTACAGCAAGCCTAGCTTTTGCAGTAAAGAGTATTCCAGAAAATGTGGACCACCAAGGAGCGATGTTGATGACTGGAGAGCAGAGTGCCATAGCTGAAACGGTAAGAGCAGAGCCGAGGATGAGACACTAGCTTTGAGCCCCTTTATTTAAATAACCAAATAAGGAAGAATCCAGCTTAAGCTACAACATACTAGATTATTCTTATACAGGTACATGCAACAAAACAGTGTGATGGGAGAAAAAGGAACACGAGATCGTTAACTGCATACAGCTCTCCCACTCCCCCAGTTAGCAAGGCATGCAGCTATTTGAAAAAAAATTGGGGCCCAACTGTTCTTTCTCTCGTCTTAGTGAATTTTCTTACCTCCACTGTCCCAACCCACCACCCACTTTCCAAGAAAACCAAAGCTCCAGTGATTTGTTTGTAACATTTAATTCTTACTTGAAGAGCTTATGTTACCGGTCTTAAGGAAAACAAAGAATGCTAAACAACTTAAACGGCCAACAACTGACAAATAGCAAATAATCAAAGCACTCAATTCAAACATAAATGAGGCCAGGGATTGCCTATTATTCTGTCTTTGCACACTACCCAGAAAACAGGCAGAGGGGGTGCATTCTTGGTCAATCCCTAGGCACTGTCATAATAAACATGATTAATAGGCTATAATTTACCTGCACAAATAATTCAATGAACAAATGCAAACAACAAACAAATTTGGGCAGCTGCGATCAGATCTTGAGCAGAATAAAGCAAATTCACTAAATAAATTGGTATCAACTAGTCCTAGTAATTGCATTCCATCTCCCAGAATGGCTCCTGGATTACTTACGGAGCCCAAAAGCCTGCCAAGCATTTTACAGGCTGTGTCCATTCGGTGCCTGTGAGAGTGGATTCACTGCCTACACCCAAATCACTGAGCACTTGCATTTGCATTGACATTTTTATGGGGCTTTCTAGCTTCGCAAGTGTTTTCTGAGGGGTGAAGTTTAAAATAGCTCTGGTCCTCTTGCAATATTCCTGATTAAGTAACAGGATCAGACTAGGTTTTGCATTCTTTCAGCCACAGAAATGACTTACCGGGGGCATTAAAATAAGACCCCCAGGAGAAACACACGCACAGGTTACAGATAAGCCCTCAGCACTGCATTAGCTTGCCTTGTTATTTGCTCTCCACGTGTCTCGGTTGTCCTGGGTTTTAAGCTTGAGTCACAGCCCAGCAGAGACCCTGGAAGTCTGTGCCGTCTTTAGCCAGCTCTGAGAGAAGCGAGTACCTCTCCTCCACAGACCAGAGCTCTGGTCTATTTTGTGACGCCCAAGCAGAGCTCTCGTTCTTTGGAAGAAATGCTGAACGCAGCTTTCCTGGGCCGTGCATCCTCCCTCCTCCCCGCCTCAGCCAGGCAGCAGTGCCGAGCGCGGTGGGTAAGCGCAGGTTCCACGACAAGGTAAGATAAATGGAGAAACATGCGCTGCAAGAGATGTTTATTGAGTGAGATGCTAAATGAATAACCCAATCAATGCTGTAATATTTAATTCGATACAAACTTCAGATTGAGAGTGTTCCCCATTCATTTTATGCTGTCACAGAAATTGTCGTTCGTTAGAGCAGTGCGCTATCATTAAGGGGAAGAGGTTTCCAGCAGCGAGGGGCTGGCTCTGGGCTGTGCAATGGGTACAGCCTTTGTAAGATGGTGAGCGACAGAGAGTTCGCTACTTTCCTTCTCTGCTAGGGCCTTTGGGGAAGGTGGGAGACGTTGTGCTCTTCTGAAATGCTCCCACCCTCTCCAAAGCCTTGTGCCAGCGTAACATTTTCTCCATGTGGCCGGGAGCCCTTTGCAGCTGTGTCTATGCCCTGGACTATTTGGACATGCCAACCATGAGTTTAAACTGCCCTATTCTCTCCCTCTTCTGGGCTCCCAGTTCCCTGCTGGGACACTGCCACCGCTCACATTCTCAGCAGAGAGCTGCAGTCAGGGACGGCAGTGGCAGGGGGAAGCGAGGAGCCGTGACTGTGTCCTGGGAACTCGGGCAGTGCCAGCCATGCAGCAAAAGGAGCGAGAGGAAGGAGAAAAACTCTTTTCCTGGGCGAAGTCCTGGACCGTCGACCTGCCCTCGCCACGTGCCTGCTCGGTGTTCAATGCACACATCTCTTCAGCACCGTGAGGAAACCGCAAGGTCAGGTGCAGCGTGCCAGCATACCCTGCTTGCACTTGGACTAGCTTGCAGGCAGCCCTGCCTGTTGGCATGCCGTCGTGCCGCACCACCGGCACAAAGTGCTCACCCTCGAACACACGTGCATTGGGATGTCATGGCAGACGTTGCCAGCTGGCTGGGCACCCCTTGCTTGTGACAGGTGGCACGTTGTCTCTAAATCATCCTGGCCATCGTTATTCAGTGCACCTGGCACCCTGTCCCCCACATTTATAGCTGCCACTCTCATAGATCTCAAACCATCTGGTACAGCTCTAACTTGTCCTGTGCTTGATCGGATTTCCTGAGCGTAATACTTGACCGAGTGATGCTTGCAACTCCTTCCCTGTCCCACGCTGCCTCTGATGGTTGTTATTCTCTCTGGCCTCTGCCACTGGCCAGGTTGTGCCAAGATCCAGGATAACGTTTAAAGCACGGCATGGCATGGCATCACTGAAGCCCCATTCTCTGAACTAGCCTAGTCTCTTTTTCCTAGGGATTTACATGAAAGCAGCCCCAGGTAGTTCAATATTGGTTTCCATGCGGGTATTTGAGAAACGCATTCATTCCTACAGGTGGAATACCTTCAGTGGGTGTCCTTCAAAGCCAACTTCACTCTTGAAGTGATCCCAGTTAGCTTATTCATTCCCTTCCTAAAGACCTTCATTCTTTCTTCTGCCTCTCTCTTTGCTCTCTCAGGCAAGTCCTTAATTATCCCCCCAAGTGTTACTCAGGTGAAGCAGCTGAAAGCTGTGCTTTACATGTCCTCTGATTACCCGCAGAGGACTAATGAAATAAGGACAGATTTAGCAAGTCTGGATGCACATGTGTTTGCATGCTCATTTAGTTCTTTTAGTTCTCCCCTCACAAAGGAAACCAAATCCTGCTGGCACCTGGTGAACTTCTCCACTGCTTTTGGGGAGCTGACACAGGCACAGCGTACGTTTCTGTCAAGCCTCAAGTGCTCTGAAGGTTTCTAAATCAAGATAATTTATGAGGAACTGTTTTGAAAGGCGAGCACAAAACCTCCGTATTAATTGGGGGTGATCTGGAATGCAAAGCTTATGTCAGTGTGGAGATAACTGTGAATACAAACAGAAGCAACACCCTACTCCCCTTTCCTATTTAATCTATCCATCCATTCATCCATTCTAACTCTACCTCCTCTTCTCACTTCTCTTATTTTTATGGCTGCAAGAATTCATGTTTCATCCACATTTCAAAGGCTGGTGAGTAACCAGAACTTTGTCGGCATCTTCATTTTAAACTGAAAAAACAAACAGCCCCCCCCCTCAGCCCCCCTTCTCCCAGTCTGTTCCTGCCAGAAACATAGCAACCAGCACGCACAGCTTTCTGCAGGCAGCCTAGTTTGCATTTAATTAGTTCTGTGATATCCTAAACTTCTTTCAACCTCCGCCCCCAGAACATCGCTGTAGAAATCCTCACTCCGGGAATGGCATGATGGAGCTGTCAAAAACCCAGCATCTGTGCCAGGAAGTGTTTAGAGCTCTTGGATTCCTGAATCGGGACATGACTTGCCTGGAATATACTATGCTACCAGGAAAATGAAGCGATGTAACGCTCTGCAGAGGAACAAAGATAGATAGGAAATCTAACCCCCATTTTATAAGCTGGGACATATAAGGCAGAGATATGAAGCTACCTGCTCTCAGAGCATCTGTCTGGCGTATCAGTAGCCACTCCAGGACAGGCACCTGCTCTCCCCTGCTGGGAGAAGACAAGGGTTTTCCAAGGTGAGGAGGAATCTTGTGGGACAAGCAGTCCTAATTCCTAGCATCTTCTTTTCACAGCCATGCATCCCTGTGCCAGCTGTGAGTAGGACTTCGTGAGTCTCATTGCAACAGGGCTTATATTCTCGTGGATCACCTTTAGGTACTTAGTCCAAGGGCACTGAACAGAAAAGGCAGAGTATCTTAACACTGGAGGGAAGGGGTTTGTATGGACCAGTACGGTAATGCCTTCTGGGCAGCCTACACTTTGTCAAGTGAGAGTGCTCGGGACCCCGATCAATAAACCCCCCTGCTTCACCTTGCAGAAAACACCACCTCCAGCTCCATGCAATTCCCGTTAGCTCCACCGACTCCAGCCCAGACCTGGGCCCTGCCACCAAGGCTTCTGCTTGGACACTGCACCAGAAATTACCGAAAATGGCAATGCGATCAGAGGGTGGCTGAATCGAGCTGGCTGCTGGGGATCCCCGTCCTTTCTATTTTCCCTCTGCAGTCCTGAATGTCCACCCACGGATCAATCATTCCTGTTCTCCCCTCCTCCAAGACGACAGGGGTTTCCCAAGACGGTGTCAACCCCAGTGACTGTCCGAGGTGGCCGCTGACACAGCCGCCGTTTCTCCCCTGGGCAAAGCCTCCCTTTTCTGTCTGCTTAACCCGTAGCTGATAAGTGCCAGCCACAGGAAAGCTTCTCCCAGTTGCCTGCATTTCTGCTAGCCACAGCAAACCCGAAAGCTGGAAAGCAAGCAGAGCTAAAGCAGGCAGAGCTAAAGCAGGCATCGATATTTTTAATCACTCCGTCAGCCCACTAACCCTCTTTGATGCTTCAACCAGGCTTACGGTTGGCAAGAGCGTTGCTGACAACGGTACCCGCACGTAGAGATGGGTCCTTTTTCTGTATGTGACCGGTGCAACGGAGCTTCTTGCTCTGGCCATTCGCAACCTCTCGGCACGGGAGGCAGCTGCATTCACCACCAGGACTCTGCAAATTGAAGCGGAGGGAGCATTCGCCTCGTTCAACAGTTCCTCCCTCCCACCCCCTGCCACTCTGCTGCTGTTAAGCTCACTGCAGTTTCAGCTGTTTTATCATCTCATTTGCTTTCTAATCTGACACCAGCCTGCCATGCAGCTGATCAAAGGCAGAAACCAGAGTGCAGCCGGGCTGAGCAGCCCCAGAATTCAAACAAACATGTCACTTCCCATCTCTATATGTTAGACAACTTCACTTCTTTCTGTTACTGCCTCTTTTAATCTCTCCCTCCGCACATACACACACCCCTTTGCTTTCTCTTCATCCTCTACATTCATTTCCCATGCCCACATGCTGTCACCTTTTACCCTTCCTTTCTTGATCTTTCCCATCACTTTTCCCCCTTTTCCCGTTGCCTCCAAAGTCTCTCTGTCTTCACGACTGCTCTATTTCCTTCCTCCTCTCTCTTCCTACTCTTCTCAGCAAGTTGACAGTTTTACTTGACTGCTTCAGCTTCTGCCTCTTCCTCACTCTTTTTGGAGACTCTACACCGTTTCATAGGAGTGAAGTCGCTTTTTGGGGTGTGGAAGTAAGGTCCCAGAAGGGGTGTTGTTTCCTTCAACTGACTATTATTTGTATCAATATTATCTTTACGCATGTCCCCTGAATCAGTAAATGACCTCCTACCATGAAGTCTTTCATGGATCAGAAACCTCTCAGCACTTGAAATCCAGTGTAGGGCAGAAAGAAATTTGGAGGTTCGTTCCTGCAAGCAAGCAAGGAAGGAAGAAAGGAGAGAGAGCACAAAAGAGGAGACAAAAGAGAAAACAGAAGAAAAGAAGAAAGAGAAAAGCAAAATGCCAAAAGGTATTTTGGACTTTCTCGAGGGTGGGGATGACAGGCAGTAAATACAAGCAGTTCAAATAGAAAACTTTTCATATAATGTTGCTGAATTCCATTTTAAGGTAATCCTCAAATAACTCTTGCATCTCAGGCTGAACTAGCAATCCTTGGAACGCCTCTGGTAATTCTCTCCATCACCTGCACAGGACTACAAATTACTCTTAATTCTGGATTTGGTCTCACATTTCAATATTTCAGTCTGCAACCAGCTATCACTCCAAATTGGGAAGGAGACCAGTTCAGACCTGTGTAGGTTAGGAAATGAGTGTTGAGTCTGATCCCTTATGGCAAGCCCAGGCTTTTGTCCCTGATGGTAGACAGACCACATACATTAGAGGAAGGCATAGGAATCACATGTGAGACAGGTGAGATAATTTTGCCTCTACTTCCCTACCCAATAGGGCTCAGCTGAAGCTTCAAGTGTTGGAAATGATGTTCCAAGGCTCAAACTAATCTGCAAAATTTGTATTGAGATCTGAACATCTCTGAGGTCTTCAAGCAGGCATTTTGGTCTACACCCACCTTGATTAAAGTATTCCTGGATTCAATTAACTGAAATATAATGGGATTATTTCACAACACGCAATCTGATTTTTTTTTTGGTTACAGTAAAGTGAGCGAGCGGTGATTACAGGGCTTAATACAGCAGGCCTTGCTGTTCCACTGGAATCAAAAAGTGACATGAAATTAGGTCAGTTTAGCCAGAATTTCTTGGGGGAAGCTAGGAATGGGGGAAAATATCTCTGGTTTTCCTTCATAAGATTCTTTTTCATTAGATAATTCCAAAAATGTATTCCATTGCATATTGTATAACAGAAGAAGAAACAGTTTAAGTGAAAGACACTTCATTTTCATCAAAATACACATTGAATCCAGTGTTAAATACATACACAAAATCGTTTTCCCAGAATATTCTCTAATAGAAAGCATCTTACAAAAATTAGGGCTTTAATTCCAGTTCCACCTCAAGCCCATATTTCAAAAATCTGAATCCTGGGTGCGGACAGTCACGTGTTTTGTTTTGATCAATACTGCCTCTTGGAACGATGGTCAGCACAAAGACCAGGCTCAGGGTTGGCAGCAGGCACCCACCTGTGTGACGTAGCTGCATCCAGCCTGCGAGTGAGTTCCAACACACCGATGGTCCATGGAGCACATTTGGAAATTCCACCAACCATCTCGCTCTCCCACCTTGGTGAAATGAAATGGTTGCCCTCCACAGGGGCCAGCGAGAAAACTTCCACTTCGCTCTCTAACTTTAGACCACTTTTCGATTAAGTGCCCATCCGAGGGCTTTGCTAGCTATGGCAGTCCCAGAGCTGAACAACCGGCTGAGCTCCTAAACATCAAATTCTCTTGGTTCTAATCCATTAAGCAGATTTTATTTACAATATCTTTCTACGTCAGCAGCGCAGATAGTTCATTTTTGTAACCAAAACCCGCCCCTTACACATCTGCAGACGCTCCCACATGAATATGCTCTAAAATTTATCCTTGTCCATCATATCGGGGTACTTTAGCTTGTGGTGCTCCTTTTGAACCTCCTGATGTTGCCAACTGAAGGTGTCTCTTGTGCCACAGGACGCTTAAAAAAAACACCTAAAAGAAAAGAATTCACAATCTATGGTCCCTAAATCCCAAGTTCTCAGCTTAATAATACATTTTCAGCTGTGCAGTTCCAACATTCATAACTAGTGCTGAGAAAATAATTTGCAGCCAGTAATTTGCTGAAAGAATTTAGTCCCTTTCTCTGCTCGCAGATGGTCCCTGAGCAAAATCAAAATTTCCTCGAATGTACTCATTATTTGAAAATACTCAACACATTTTTGGCAGGGCTTTTTTTTTTCCCCCTCTTTAAAAAAAAAAACAAAAAACCAACCCTTGCAGATTGATCACAAAAGCATTGCTTATGTATTCCAGTTAGTATTCTAGCCATGAGCTGCTGGTTTGTTGTGATTAATCATAGGTTCATAGTATGGTTTCCATTCCCCCACTGGAGTGAAAACAAAACCCCCGTAATTCTTAGAGTCAGGTGTAGGCCTCGAAAAAACCCTGGGGCTTTGATTTCCCTTGGGAAAAAGGAGCAGGGAAATTAGACTATGGAATTTTAACCCTTTTAGTCTCTGCTTCTCCCACATCTTTCATAGTACCTCCAGTTCCAGTATCATGTGGCCTCCATACAAGGACTCGCAATGATGCAGCAGGGCCACATATTTGGGAGCGCGCGTCCTAATGGCACACCACCACACGTAACACCCCCTCGTGCTGCCCGGCCCCATGCAGTGAAATCGGCTCACCCCCGACTAGGGCAGGAAAGCAGCCACAGAGAGGTTGCAGGACGCTGCGCTGGAAGCACGTGAGGTATGGGACGAACTGGAGGGTGCACAGGGATTGGGGTGGACATTGGAGTTGTCTTCAAATTTGTGAGACCTGACAGGCTTGGATTTTTAAAGAGTCACTCCAGAGGACAAATAAATAAGGTTTCAAAAATTGATTGATAGGCTGAGTCCATCATTTAAATTCCATTATCTTCTTGCACGCCAAGGAACTACATGCGAGGGAGGAACTTAGCATTGCATTTAACTGCGCTCATACCAAGACCTAGAAAAGAGGAGTGCTATTTACTTACAAGCTTGTTAAGGCTACAGTAGACCCACCAACTTCTTATTCTATCCTCATATTCTGCTCACCCGCTCCCGCTAGCTTTGGGTTGTCCTGCTCTGCTCGTCCTGCTGGGACACTGGAATTCATCCAGGGCTGGGTGCAGGCTGATAGCCTAGAGCTGAAGGGATGGGGCCCCAACCTGGTGCAAATCCTCTGAGCCATCCCTTCCATCCACCAATTGCTCTCTCTCTGTGCTAACGTGTGCTACTGATGCAAGCACAGACAGAATTGTGCCGCTCTTTGCAGCTGCTTCAGGGAAGAATCACATTTACATTACTAAATGCAGCTTTCCAGCAAAAAACACAGAGTGAAGTCAGAAGACAGCGTTTGATAAAAAAGAAAGAGACTTTAAAACAAATAACCCACATTCACTAACATGTATTCAAATACAGACAAGAGGAACAGCGGTTAAAAAACCCAACCCCCCTGACATTTCTGCTTCAAGCAGGCTTTATCACAGAGCATGCGGTTTTTATTTTGGCTGTTACCTTTCCTTTTGATAGTCTCTTCTAAATCACTTCTCAAACAGACATTTCTTCACTTCCCCACATGTCCTCTGTGGTGTTGCGGGATCCTGTCTCTTGCAGATTTATTCCGTGTTAGCCTACCCTAAGCAATGACCAGCCGTAAAGGTGTAAAAGGCTTTTCTGCTTCTGGAAGGCATTCTGTGTCCACAGCGGAGCTCTGGCAAGATGTCTCAAATTTGACTTATATCAGGAAAACAGGACAGAGATGCCTGTCTTGCTGCTGCATATACAGAACTATGACAACTTACAAATGTTTTGAGAAGAAAAAAAGAGGTTTTTCAAAGGGATGACGTTTGCATTCAAATTAATTTACTATATGGGAGATTCTGTTTATTAATCATATGTAGGAAAACACCTCACAAAGCCTTTGGGATGTATAAGGTGCACTATGATAGCCTGGCTAGATAATTGGTACATGTAGCCCTTACATTTTCAATATGACACTAGATTTATGTTATTTTTTGAATTGTGTGACAGGATGGTAGAAACTGAGGATTTTCAGCAGATGGAAATGGGCAGCTGCAGCGAGCCTCAAACAGAAAAGAAAGGATTTTCATGACATTTACAGCAACAAAAAGCAGAAGCAAACTAGCTGTTGAAGATGACATCAGTAGGTTTCAGAATTAGCCCTTTTTTAGAGTGGGTGATGAGATTCACGCCATTCAGAACTACTGGTTTTGAGCTGTATTCCGGAAAACACTGGAGCAGAGAGTTTAATAATAATAATAATATTCTGATAGTTGTTTCTAGCTTTTTTGATGGCAGAAAGTGTCTTTTGAAAAAATGGAACTGAAACAAAGAACAATTCAGAGACAGGAGGTCAATTCTGTGGCAACTTCCATGGCAATGGAGACAAAAAAATAAACCACTAAGAGCTTTTATAAAAGGTAGCTTTTTCATGGCTAGAACATTTTTCTGTCTATTATAAAGTTAAAAAATAAGGAATTTCCTCAATCAGAAAGCAGAGGCTGAATCACTCCGAACTTAGGATGTTTGAAATATAAGGCAAAGTCTCAGTCCAAACTTAGGAGTTCATTCCACCCCCAACACAATTCACCACAGACCTCTCTCCCCCAAGCATCGGAGTGTCTTGAGTTCAGATCCAGATGCAAATTCCTTAACTTGTTAAAAAGTCGTACCAGTTAAGAAGTCAGAGAAGGACAAACATTACAGTGTGTGGGCTTAGACACCTCTTGAATCAAGAGGGTAAAAAAAGAAACACAATCTTTCCTGTTATTTAAGCTCAAGGTTTATGCCAGGCAGTACATGATATTCTAACCAAAGGGAGAAGGATATAGCGAACCCAGGCTTTATTAAGGTCCGGGAGTACATGATTTACTTTTCATTAGATTTAGTTAGCAGCTAAATAGTAATTCAGGCAAGAGTTCTAGCCGTGCTTAATACTTTAGTCTTACAACAGAATAATATCTCCAGCATCACTGAAAACAAACATTCAGATGGGAACAAATTAACTCATCTCAATTCAGCCAGCTGCAAAGACCTCCTTTCTATTACTGCCGTTTCAGAAAAAAGATGTCAGCCATTTCCAAATCACCTCTTAAAAATACGTGACTTTTGCATCAAGCCTGTAAGGCCATAAAATTCAGCCCCTTCAACCCAGTGAGGGAGTCACTGCCTGAGGTCCCCATGTTTTCTTGGAGAATGCCCTGCTAGTGGGGGAACCACCTCGTCCACCTCTCCCTGCCACAGAGGCGGCACCAGATGAGCGGTCATCCAACAAGCCACTGTCACAGTTTTATAGGTCACCTAAAACCGCACAAAGCAACCTGCCCTAAACTATTCAGAGGCCCAGGTCTCACCCATCAGCTTCCAGAGAAGGGCACTTACCCCTGCAAATACACCAGGGCATCAAAAACCCAAGGAATGCAGCCTCTGCTTTGACACCCATTTTGTTCATGGGCGATCAAATCCTTTCTATTCCTTTATCCACCGTGCTGTGCCTCGATAACGAGCACCTCCAGCTCCAGGCAATACAAAGCAAGCTGCAACAGCAACAGCAAAACCCTCGCTTGCTGTCTGGGACTGACTTCTGTGCTAAAAGCTAGAGCAATCTCTCCTCTGCTTTTCCACTTAGAGTTTCTCTGATGCTTTCCGACTAAACAAGAACAAGCCTCATTTATTCTTAGAAAAGTTGCTGGGTCACCCATAAGCCCAAATTCAAGTTCTGGTGGAAAAGGCTTTTCTGCAGACTGCATCTGAAAACTGCCTACTCTCAAATCCCACTTCCTATCCCAAAGCACTTTGAGGAAGTTTGGATACACATCTGAACTTTTCAGCTTGATGTAGTCTCTCCCTGTGACTCATAGAAATGTTTCCATGAATATTTAATTTTTTTAAGTTCCAAAAGGAAAAAAAAGGCTTAAATAGGGAAAGAAAAAGACTCAAACAAATACCATAGCTGCCAACATCTTGTGACAGAAAGTCAATAGCTTTTAAATCTGCATAAAATTACATACATTTCCATGAAATTACCTGCATTTGCATATAGTGGTGCTTGATGCTACAAGGGACTTGCAGCTCCTCCCCAAGACTCCCCAAATCCTGGCTTCTCCCACCGGCCCAGCAACGCATTAATTCTGCTATCCTTGAGCTCTGAAGGCACTGGGAAAATCCAGGAGGGAACTGCTGGGGCGTTTCCACAGCCCAGTAGAAATTCCTGTCTGACCAGGGACATGGGCCAGCAGCTTCAGGACATCTCCCTGAGACCTTTCTCCCTTTCCCCTTCCCTTCCTCTCCTCCTTGGCAGTCCCAGGAGGAGGTTGGGGAGGACAACTTCCAGCAGGCAGAATTCTGTCCTCCTCCTTCCCGTCCCTGTTCCTCACCCCATGCGACGAGGGGACGGTGCCCATAGCATCACCTACTAGGTGTTGGCTCCAATCCTTGGGGGTATCAGGGGTCCCCCTCAGCCCCTCACGAGCTGCGGCAAGGCAACCCACCGGCACCCTGTGCAACATCATGGGTTGGGGTTTCTGGAGTGCGTGGAAGGGGAAAAGACTGGCCCAGAGATAGGGAGTGTCTGCAACCGGAGCTGAGGGCAAGTTTGAAAAGGCATGGGCAATACTGGCTTTTATCCCCAGGCAGAAGAAGTGTCTCTAGGGTATCACAAAGAAAGGGGAACCCCAGCTACAAACCGTCTGATTGAAGGACTGCCATCCCAAAACATTTAAGCACAGCAGTTCCCAGCTGCTGTGATGGCTGCCATACCTTCCTGCCCCCCCCAGCCCCGTGCTGCTCCCCTCGGCTGTGTCAGTACTTGTGGGGGGAGCCCAGGAACCCCAGTTCACACTGCGGCCCTCACACTGGGGGAGCCAGCGAGGTTGTGGGCACAGTGTGTGAGTGGGGGGAAGTGGGAACTACCTGCCAGCAATCTTAGTGCAACTGGAAATCGCAGCCTTAGAGAGAGTCTGAGTCTGGGGTTAGACAAGATATGTTGGTTTTTACTACCTAACAAAAACCAAGGATAAGTTTGATGAATAATTTCTTCCCGCAACAGTTTCCAGTTGTGTTTCTAGCAGATATGTATATTCTGGAGGCTATCCCCAGGACCAGCAAGCATCCCAAAGAGACAGCTTCTTCCACAGTCCTCCCTCAGGTTAGGAAGAGAGCAGGACATGAGGAGCTGGTTTTTTTTTTTTTTTTTTTTCCTGCCTTGTCATTGCAGCCACTCAGCCCAACAGCCAAAGGTACTGTTTGATGTGCTCAGATTTCCTCTGGTAACATTTGTCCACCACAAACTGAATCCGAACCCACCAGCCTCCTTTCACAGAGGCCACGAGACAGGTTAGTAATGAGTTGGATCAAAATGGGGAGTGTTTCGTATCCCACCCCCAGGCCCTGGCCTCCCTGTGTGTAACTGCTTTTGAAATATATTTGGTAACACACCGAATGTATTTAAAGGGATTGTGGAACTGGCCAATTTTCATGCTAATTAAAGTGCAGGAGATGGAAGTGAGCTGTTTGAAATACATTACAGCACCGAGGAAAACATATTGTGCGCTATCTCATATTTTTCAAGAGCCCATATTCAAATCCACTTTCAATCTGTGCGCAGCGTGCTTCTGCTGCTGCCTGCGTTACCAATCCACAGGCAGCGTCCGTCCTGCCCCTGTGCTGGCCCAGCCTTTGGCATGGGATGGACCTGGATGCAGAGCCTGTCCCTGGGGACAGAGAGAACTAGGTCAGTGGCTTGGAAGGAGCCGGAGAGCCAGGCTCCCACATGGGGGGAGGCGGGGAAGGGAGAAGATTACTAATCTCCACAGACAGCATAGCCAAAGGGGACAATATTTAAATTTCCCACAGTGGATGCTCGCAGAGGAGAGAGCCCAGGCTCACATCGGTGTTTCTCTTGCAAGGACTTGGGGAAGTGTGAGGTTCAGTTAAGTGTCTGGGGGAAGGGAAATCTCAGGCAGAAAGGCATTTGCAGAGCGTGTGAGCACCCTTTCTTCACCTCCCTGGACAGCTAGTTGGTCAGGTCACACACACTGTCCCAGGTAGACAAGAGCTAGACCAGCATCTCTGTGTAAGGGGCATAGGTGTAGCTTTCACCTGGATTTCAGCCGCTCAGACTGCATGAGCTGCTTATCAAATACAGAGCAACTTACTTACCTGGCAGGTCCGTTGAGACCAATTGTTTTGTCCTATTTGCCCAGATAAGTTCAGAAACCCATTTCTTTTGGGGACATTAAATGCTGCCCTTTTGTTTATACACAGTTCCTTCCTCTCCAGGAAGAGACCCCTTCAAAGTGCACGTTCATGCGTGTGAGCTAGTTTCAGCGTCTGGCTTGGGAAAAATCTGCATGTAAATTGATGGGAACATCCTTGTGTACTTCCCAAGGTAGCCGTGCATGTCCAACAGCCCTCCGGTTCATCTCTGCACGTACCTTTGCCTCCCTACAGATGGTGGCTGGCAGAGGGGGTGATCTCTCTAGGCATACATCCCCATTCCCCTAGGAAGACTGCAGAGAGAAGGGTCTCTTTCTATGTAGACACACCGTCGCTATAGCACTCCTGTCTATGCATGATTGCTTGTATGTGGGAATTACTTGGCTGTTTTCCTTCTGTTTTCATCTCCTTGCCCTCTCTCGCTGTCCTTTGGATACAGGGGCTGCGAGTCCCTGGGGCTGGGAGCTACCAGGCTGCACTGTCAAGTGCTGAGAAGTATTTCTTCACCCTCAGGAGGAAATCTGCTTCTTTAAATATTTGTCTGACTCCCTGACAGCTTTTTGACAGAACATCCACTCCCCTGTTTACAGTAGCATTCAGTGGCAGAAGACATCTCTATCAGGGCACCCTCTCCTTTGCAAACAAAGCCCTATTCCCAGCTGGCAACAGATCTTCCTTCCCTGTTTCAGTTCATATCTGAGTTTTGTCCCCTGCGTTATCTTCTGCGAGGGCCTCATTTCCCAAGCCAGAATTTGGAGAGACAGCTGCCCTGAGGCTGGTAAGCAGATTGCAAAGGTTAGGCAGCAGCAGGTGAGATGGTAAAAAAGAGAGGTTCTTCCCACTTCGGCTCCACCAAAGGACGGAGGTGGTGGAATAACAGCAAAAAGAGCAAACCCCTGTTCTTGTGAAATAAAGGCAAGTGTCTCTCTTAAATGTTAATTGAGAAGTTTTCCTTCCTTCAGAGTCTGGCGAGTGATGTGTGTGGGGGTGGGAGGAAGACAGGAATTACCTAACAATATCTGGGAACACCCTGCAATCCCAGGGATCACATGGTTTTGGAAGTGGCAGCAGCTCTTCGGAGGCAGCTGAAGTAAGCCAAGATGACATGTTGGAGTAGGGGAATTAGCCAGCTTTGATGCTGTTTCAGCTTTCTGGTGTCAGGTTCAGCTGAAGTCCTTGCCTTTGGAGAGAAGCCATCACCAGTCCATTAGATCGGTTTCTGACTTAGCTCTACCAAGGCGATGTGGCTGACTGGTCAATGCAGTAACGAATTTGAAGAGAGATGTCTGAATTAAGTCATCCCTAAAGAGTCTCTGAAAGAATAGCCTGGTTTCATGAGCTTGTGGTAGCTTTTAATAAGAAAATGTGTTCTTTTAATAAGAACAATATCTAGATTGCCTTTGTGACATTGGAAATCATTGAGTGCTTAAACCCTGCTCTACCGGTGCCTGGCAGTTTACAGCATGAGTGGTAAATAGGAGTACTTGCAGGAATGAAGAGATTGATTAACAGATGATTCCCAGTGGAGCATGGACCAGAATATAACAGGGTTGGCAGGGACAGCCGGTGCATCAGGTGCACTTTGAGGTGTGGTGCTGCCAAGATTTCTTCTACAGTGTCTTCTCCGTGTAAAGGAGAGCAGGACCTTTGCTGATGCTGGTGATATTCAGGTTGGTTTGTCCTGCTCAAACAGAGGGTTGAGAAGAACCATCTATCTATGGTAAGATGAGCAGCTTACAAGGTCCTCCATGTCGCAAAGACGCTGAGAAAGTTAGGAGTCGCGCAGTCTCAGGAACCTCACGGCAGCTATTCCCAGGTGTTCCTGCTCTTTACGATGCTCAGATTAGGAGCGCAAATAGTTTTGCCTCGAAAAGCTGTCTCTTTGGCAGAACCGCAGATACTTGTGTTCAGACGCAGCACTGTGCGCCGAGTGTCACCCAAAGGAGGGAGCGATGCTCTCCTACAGGATTTCTGGAAGGCACTGCCATTGTTCAGAGTGCAAGTGGGCTGAGGAGCTTAACAGATGGCTGCAGTGAGACATGGACTCTCTACAGATGGTGAATTCATTCCCTCCGAGATCAGTGGTGGGCTGGATGACAGCCCAATATGGTTGCAGACTCCAAAAGCCTGTATTACCCCCACACACCCTGTTATCATGACATTTTCCTCTTTGGAGAAGGCAAAGGGATTTAGAGAGACAGACACAGACACGTACATGGGTAGGGAGAAACCAGAGAAAATGACAGATGGCATAGAAACAGGTATGTATCCCTCCGAGAGCCTGTCAGCATGGGAAGAGAGGGCGGAGCAGTTATTTCTTCCCTTGGGGACATCCCTTCCAGTCCATGGACATCCGCAGGATGAGACACCTTGGTTTTCAAAACATAACTTTCATAAGCACCAGATCGCAGTAAGCAAAATCACTGAGGATGGCATCTCTGAGAAAATCTCCCAAGAAGCCTTTGTCCTGAAGGATTTTTTCTTTGAGACTATGGTCACATTTTTAAACACTGGCCAATACTAGTTAGAATGATCTTCTCTCTGGATTTTTTTGCAACCAGCTGTTAAAAGGCTAGAAGCCTTTTCCAGACTTGATGAAATCAGTGGAATTAGACAGCAAATGGCTTCCTCCTCTGAGCAGCCTCCGATTTGAACGGATCCCCACCTTATGCCTCCCATCCCAAAACAGAACATAAAATTTCCCATCAAATAAGCAGTTTATCAAGTTTTATCCAGGGAAATCGGTTGGTTTCTTAGCTTTTTGAAAGTCAAACCAGGAAAGTATTTCTAGCCAAAAATGGCATATCAGAGAGTTTAAATTCTTTCAAATATGTTTTTCTTTTTGCAGTCGGGTCATTTTTTTTGAAGCCAATCCTCCTCCAGGTGATATTTCAGCAATGCAGCACTGCAAGATATCACTGAGTCCAGGATTTAGGAAACCACATCCTCATTCATTTCAGGATGATCTTGGGCTATTTAGTGATTGTGGCAGATAATACCAGGAAGCTGTCTGGAAACGCTCAGCTCGGATGCAGTTCCAGGTTCCACAGCGAACATGTAGGTCGGAGAATTATCTCAGCAGTCAGCATCCATTGACTCATAGGAAACCTGACTCACAACCATTCATGTTAAATGGTATCTACAAAAGTTCCTTTTATTTCTGTATTTCCCTATAAGCTTATAAGATGATACCCACAGGGACTAATGCCATAGTATCTCAGGAACAAGTTTAACTTCAGCAGGCTGGCATAGAGCAAACCACTAAAATTGGGTGAAGGTCTGGATTAGAACGCATCGCCTGTTAACTCCTCTGCCCACAGCCCCAGGGCTTGCGGGCTGAGCAGCACAGCCCTTGAAATTCACTTCCTTCCAGTTTAACAGAGCATCTGCAAGGAAGTTTCACAAGAGCAGCTATTCCAAAAGACACTGCTGCTAGTTCTGGTGGCAGAATAGATCCTGTGATTCAGCATTCAACACCTTCTCTGGAAGCTCTGAAGCAACTCTAGAAATAGTCCTTTTCCAAAAAAGAAAAAAGAAAAAGAAAAGAAAAAAACCCAAGAAGTCATTTGAAGCATGCAAGTAGATTTGTAGATCTGAAAAAAATACAGAGGATATGTCTTGCTGAATATAAACTTGCTGGTGCAAAGATCTTAGTCTAAAGTTGATGGAAAGGCCCCTTGTGTTACATTGCTTCCTTGCATTAAAGTGGTGTTAGAACACCTTGCAGGATCAAGCACAATATGAATGGTAAATCCTAGAGCTATATATATATATAAGCATGGAAATACCACACTGGTAATATTGTTCCCAGGATGCTATATTTTGGGGAGAAATGCCAATGTAGCAGTGCAAGTTGATCCCCAGTGGCTTTGCCAAGAGGTTCTGGGATTATTCCAGAGGTATTACTTTTAGCTTGGTCTCTCAAGTCTGCTAAATGCTTCTCAATATGAAAACCATAGTACCATGTTGTTAAGATGCTAAAACCACATGAAGAGAGGGTGGGGCAGGGAACTTTGAAGCAGAGAGAGCAGAGATCTCCCCAGTCATGCTCCTTTACCCCTCTCCAGCCCTTTTGCTCCAGGGTATTTCCCACCACTTTCCAAGGTTCATCCTTAAGCAGCCAAGCACTGGAGCCACTGCAGCAAAGCATGCTGCTGTACAGCCACTAGCCCCTTGCTCTTCTCAGGGAAAATCTTCCTCCCAGAGGACTGCTTCATTTATTTCATTTGTCTCCTTTCCATCTCCCACCCTCTTCTCAGGGGAATACAACCCAGGCAGATAAGCTAATGAGACAATTAGCTTTCTGCTCCCTGATTGAAGGGCCCTTTATTTCCCTAACCAGCCAAGCCAATTCTCAACATCGTGAGTGCTTGACTTTATTTCTGCAATGTGATTCATCTTCCCTCTTGCTCATATATAAACCTACCATAAAAGAATATTATTAATGTTGCCAAGTCAAGCCCTTGCTTGTTAGCAAACACTTAGACCTAAGCCTGTTTGGGGACCCTTAATTCACCCTCTTCCTCTTCCCACCTCCCCACAATTCACCTTGCATCTGTATTTTACCAAGGCCTTTAATAACCCTATCCTACAGCAGTGTACAGAGAGCCCATTCCACACTCAGCACGCATATTGGGCAGTGATCTATGAGGACCCGTGAACTAGTCACTATTTTATTTTTCAGTTATACACTGGGTTGCCTCGCAACTTTACTTGCTACCTACCTGCTATTGCATGGCTGCAAAAGAGATTATTGCAATGCAGCAAGCAAAGGCTGGGTACAGCCACAATACAAGAATCATGGTGAAATGTAACCCAGCGTGTCAAAATCACGCCTTAAAAACCCATCACCTGCTGGAAGTGTTCACTGCAAACTCTGGCAGAAGGGGAAGATGGAGGTCTGAAACAAATTTAAGAGCTTCTCCTGTTTCCCTTCAGCCCAGGGAACCTACCTCCCAGGTGATCGGATAGCAGCCCTTACGCTTCATCTCCACCTTCTTCTACCTTCAGGCCGGTACGGAAAGGAGGTGGCTGAGGGAATTGCTCAGGAAAGACTGCTCTGTCTGTGCCCTGGCTGGCAGGGGAGGCAGCGGTGCCCTGCTCCTCCTCTGTGCCGCGGAGAGAGGAGCAGACTTTCAGAGCCCTAGCTCCTCTGAGGTCCTAAACTGAGATGCAGAGCCAAGGTAGTTGGCTTGATTTCGTCTCCATACGTGGGGAAATGAAACAGTGGAGTTTAAGAGGCCTGCAGGATCTGCTCAGTAGCAGCACAAGGTCCCTGTCTTCCTTTTATGCCCCTGCCACCCACTCCCACTGACCCGTATAACCAGCTGTGACCATGTCACACAGTCCTGTGGAAGTTGTAGTTGTCAGAGTATTAGGCACTCATTGGCCTTTCCTTGGGAGCACCCTGCCCGCCAGGCTGGGACCAGAGCACTGGTTTAGTTGCTCCTGTTTCTATACCAAGTGGAAAAGAGGCAAATAGCAGATTACCTATGCCTGAAGCATCACTGTTAACTGTTGGGTCAATATTCGATGTTGGTGGCTGACCACATCCTTCAGGCCCATGAGATGCTTTCCAGTATTATATGACGTGTGCTCTATTCAACACTTGCTATTGCACGCTTGATAATTTAAGCCGTCATATATCTTATTGGTTTCTTGATAGAATGTCCCCCCCAGATGCTAGTAAGAACGTGCAGCATGGCCTCAGAGACATGTCTGCCTAAGAGCATCCACGTCCTCTCCCCTTTTGCATGCAGTTGCTTGTAAGGAAGGTTGCAAAGTGAAGAGGGAGGATGGAAGCCAATGTCAAAGTTCTTGCTGGATTCATCTTTTGCTTGGTCAAATCTAAAAGGGGCCCCGAATCCAGGATCACCCGAATACCACAGATTATTTTAGACCCAGCCTTCTTCCTTGCTCCTGGTTCCTTTAGCTGTTCCTGAGAACAAAAAAAGTGTCCTGCCGCAAGACAAAGAAGAGGTCTCCTGCATGCCCCCGCAGAACAAGATAACTGTCAGATTTATGATGCATCGCTCTACCCAGACGCATCAGCATTTTTGCCCCAAAATTTCTATCCAGGCAGAATCTGAAGGTTTTGTGCATTTATCCAGAATTTACAAGTGCATGAACAGTTATAGAGCAGGCGCAGGTCTACAGTTCATGCACCCTAGCCCTGGCAGCTCATGGAAGAAGGCTCAATGCAAAATACATTTGCATTGTTTCCACTTGGGATTTCCCCGACAAGTAGGTGGCAAGCCTAGCTACCGCACCACTGAACCACTTTACTTTAAATGCATGCTTGAGTATATTTACTCTCTTCAGCATTGCGGAAGGCAAATAGATGCAGATGGACTTTTGTTGCAAAGATTCCAAGAACTGGTAACTCATAATTGTGCAGTATTTTAAAAATTTGATTCTAAAGACCTAAAGGGGTGGAAAAGAGGTCTTGGATTCATAAAAATACAGTACATTTGCAGATAGATTCAGTGGCCTCTGCCCAGCCAGGATTATAGGGAATAAAGACCAAAACTTTGCAGAAACAGTTAGATGGCTTTGGAGAAAAGCTCTGCTCTCTTCCACTGTTTGACAGATGCAGCACAGCAAACAGAGAGTTAAGGCTTTTCCCCTGCTACACTGCAGCAAAAATGAGAGATTTAAATAGACTGAAAATGTAAATCCAACATTTACTCCATAGACAGAGTGAGGCAGAGAGGAGGGGAGGGGAGTGAGGGAGGATAGATGATCATTGGATGTGTGAGAAGAGAGATGCATCACATAGTATATATTTTATATGTATTAATATTCATACCAGTTCTTTCTTTTCTCCCTCCAGGCTCTGTCTGCTGCTTCAGTTCATCCATCCAGCTTCAAGAGGGAGATGGATCTTTCAGCCCTTTCCTGCAACTCTAAGCTAGAATCTAAGTCTCAAAGTAGCATGATGCTTCCTTCTCAGGAGCATTGCAGGGAGATGTTGTAGGGACATCTACAGTCACAGGTCATCCTAAGAGAAAGCAGAGCTTGCAAAAGGGGTCATCCCATGCTCCCTGGAAAGACCAGAGATGTGCTTGAGCTGTGACATTTAGGAGGAAGAAGCAATGGAGAGCGACACAAGTTCTTCCTGAGTCCAGAGGGAGCACCACCGCTTTTATGGATACACAGAGCTTTGAGAACGGCTGTCCTGTATCATGGAACAACACATGGGGCAGGGTCAGCATGTGCGAAGTCTTCAGATATGGAATTGGGGAATGGAGATAATCATACTTTTGGAAAGAGCATGTGCTCTGTGATTGTGGAGTGGTGGTAGTCAAGTCCTGCAAAAAGACAGTATTGTCTTATTTTGGTCTGGAAACAAGGAAATCCCTGGTGTTGAGGAAGGATGGAGTCAGGTGGCTGGGACACTTGGTTGGGTCTAAAAAGACATCCAGCCTAGAGGCAACAGCATCAAGATCAAGAAGTAATATACAGGTGATAGTGCATGAGAAGAAAGTTTCAATCTGTTGAAAAGAAGATGAGGCCGAAGTTTATGCTTAAAGGCTGCTGCAGTATTTTCATTCCAACAGTGATGAAGATTGTCATGAAAAAAAATCCATTTTATGAACTGTGTTGGAAGAGTCCTGGAAGACTGATGTTTTCCTCAAGACTCAGGTGCTTCGAACTAAGAAAACTTGATGGCAGTGCTTAAAAAGCACTATGTGCCCCAAACAAGCATCACAGCAGAGAAATAAATTGCTCTTAACCAAGCCAAGGAAAGGTGAGACTTAACAGCTTTCTTGCTGGTCTTGCAAAGCTCTTCTACCTGTCATATTGGTATTCATGCCTAAGGACTCTCTTGGGAATTCTTGCTTTCTATTTGGGAATCAAAAAACCTGGACGTCGATGAGGGAAAAGCTGCAGAATATTTTTCACAGAAAGCAATTTAATCCAGAGGAAGAGACAGATATTGCATGAAGTCCAGTCCATATGCGTGTGGAGTCCAGCACTGAGGGGCAGCCCTCCTGGAAGCCATCTCTATGTGTTGGGTGGAAGCAGACCCACGTCATGGTCTGGAGTCCCTCCTGAGAACACCAGGGAATCAGATTTAGAGGCATGACATGAGCTGTACCTGTGTTTCTCCAGCTGAGCACAGAAGGTTTGGACATGAAGTACGTATTTGCACTGTTCTAAAATGCAGTGAAAGGAAAAGCCATTTTATATTTGCAAGGAGGAGGATACCCTCCCTTTTTCTTAGCAAACATTGACTCATCTATGTACTACAAAGGATTGGTCTTCCACTGTGGAACAGCTCCTCTGAATTTGGGATGCAGAAGCTGGGTTTTGGTAATCTGGAATGAGTAAAAACCAGTGCAAGTGTTTATCTTTGGACATAGCAACAGACAGATGTATTCTTATTTTTTTGGAAAAGTGTACAGAAGATTTACCGTCTTTCCTCCCACAGAAACTGACAGTGTTCACAAAATTAGCATCCAGGAGATAAAAGTTCAGACCACAACCGGCTGCCAATTCACATAGCACAATTTAAGTCGGTGCCACTTTACAGGAAGGCTTTTACAGGAAGTGCTCAGGAAGGTTTTTGATCTATGGATGTAAAGTAAGTACTTTTTACCCTTGCCATTATTTGGTACAGAAGGAAGAGATTTTTAGCCTACCATGGAAACACGGATTTGTCAGTGTTGTTTGTATTACAGTCACATCCAGGGCCTCCCACTGTGATAGATGCTGAATAAACATGCAAGTGAGAAGTCCACGCCACCTAACAAAGATATCCAAAAGGAAAGAAATGAAACAGCTTGTCCAAGATCATGAAGCAAAGCAGAGACAGAAAACAGCACAGACTCCTTAGTCACGTATGCTACTTTGTTTGCGGAAGACGTCTATTTACTGAGGTTATAACTTCTTTACAAATGCACACCTTCAGACAAAGGTACTCCCCTTTTGCTGCTAGCGTCAACCAGAGATGTATTTCGCGGTTACTTCGTTACTCCCGATGGATCCCTTCAGTAGTGTCATCCTTACCTATAACTCCTAGATTCCATCCTAATTTAAATATCTGAAATCAGAGCTGGGTACGAAGTCTTTCTTGCAGTCCCAGAACACCATGTTCACACATTTCATGAGGATTAGCAAAGTCTGGTTTCCTCTGGGCTATGCTCAGCTGCAAGCAGCTTCTATGACCTTTAGTAGCAGGTGCTTCACATTGCAGCCTTTGTATCAAAAGAAAGCAAAACTTTTTTTCTCTCCATACTGTTTCGCTAAAATTGGACTAGTTCAAAAGTTCTTGGTGAATGAGAGGAAGGAAAAGGTTCTGCAGACAGAGCATGCTCCGTTTGTCTTATATTCTAAGCATGCAAGATAAATGTCAGGCTGATTAATTTTTTTCCTCAGCCCAAAATGAATAGGAATTTAATTCTCAAATTAAATTGGAGAATTTAAAAATCCAAAATAAGTTTTACTGAACACATTTTATTTTAATCACTTTTAAAACCTGTATGAAAAAAATCAGTCCTTTGCTGTAGTTAGCGTATTTTCACCCTGACAAAAATCTTCTAAAAGTCTTTTTGAAAATACATTTTCCTTGAAATTTTTAAACGTACCAAACCAATGCCTCAGGCAAAGTTTTTTCCAAGTTGATATTTTCCAGTGGAAAAAAATTCCTGTTTTAACCTTCCTTTAAGAAAACTTATAGCCTGACCGAGCACTCTTAGCTATGTTTTGAGTGAATAGCTCGCTTTGGAAAACATCAATCCAGACCTGATGCATACTGGCTTCTTTGCAGCCTATGGCTGAACGCTGGAACAGACTGTGCCTGGAAAGAAGGTGTACCTCTATCTTTTCACTGCTGCTGAGCCGCGCGGTTTCAGTGGGCATGTTGGTGGTGAGGGCAGGAAAGGACAGAGCATGCACGCTCGAGGGAGAAGCACAGTTGAGTAAGTCATACACACGTGTAGGCTGGTAGACAGGGTGACTGAAGCTAAGCTGAAAATGATGCTGATGAAATTATGGCTAGTGGAAAAACGCTTCTGAGATACAGCTTGCAGCTGTGTGGCCAGATGACTATTTGCAATTTCTCACTCCCCCGGTGTTGGTGAAGCAAAAACCAGCTTTCGTGAGATGCTGGTGCTTGCAGTTCATTTTGAGTTCACTAGTTAAGGGCAGTCAACACTTCTGAAAAACATGGCTACTAATAGATTCAAACATATATGAAAATACGTAAATCTGTGGCAAGCTTGATTTTTAAAATATTCCTTTAAAAAATATTCAGTGTCCTTTTAAAAAAATATTTCTCCCCTTGCGTAAGTCAGAAAAAGCCAGATCAATTTTGTCAAAAAAATCCAACAACTCCTAAACAAATCCTTTGGGCTTAGTCTAAGCGTGAGCAATTTCATCCTGAAAGAAGAATCACTGGGAGAGTTCAGAGGAAATGGAAGCAGAGGCTTGGACGCTGCAACTCTTTCAAGCTCTGCATTTGGTGCGCACTGCTGGCAGAGACACAAAGGAATCCGCAGCTGAATTGGCCCGTTATCAGGGGATGGGATTTTGTTTCCAGAGTTGTCAGTACCACTAAAAAGAAGAAGACGGAGGGCCAGAAGCAAGCCTGCACGGGCGTGCAAAGGGGCTGGCTCGCTCGCCCCAGAGCCAGCAGTTCCCGGGGGACGGGGACTGGCTGACCCTGGAGCCCCGGTTTGGCAGGGGTGCCTGCTCCAAGGGCACGTCCCCCTCTGCCACGAAGCACGGTGAAAGGTCCGAGCCCACCGCCTCGACGGTTGCCTGTCATCGGACTCGTTTTTCTCCGAGAAGTACCTGCGAACGCGTGGTGCGAGCAGACACAGTTACTTCAGATTGCAATAACAGGGTTTTCCTTTCTTGCTCTGCTCTTTGTACCTGACCTGGCATGACTCATTCGCAATACCTGTAAACAAAACACACTGCAGCGCAGTTCAATTTTGTACTACACTGAATGATGGGGCTCCTGTAGATGGCCTAGTGATGTACTACAACCAGTGTTAAGCAAGTGACAGAAGGCAGCGAGACAGTGCCGTTGAAACCTCATACAAAGAATTACTTGAAGCCTTCATATATCAAGCAAACAAGAGCAGGGGGGAAAAGAGAGGGTTATCTGAGCAGGTGTTTTCAGATTAAGTTTGAAGGGAGATGGAAATGCAAGATTGCAAAGCAGTTAGCTCTCTGCAGCCGCAAGATTATGTGAATAGGTCTCTGTTTAGCACATGCCTCTCACTGTCCTGGCATGAAAGATTTCAAGTCCAGGGAGATCTCGAAGGGACAGCCTGCTCTGTAGCATCCGATTCTTATCTCAGAAGCCCAGATAAATTTCCTCCTAGTTCTCCAGACTAGTGGATCTTGATTATCACAAACCCTATGGCTTTTCTCATAAGCTATGCTCTTACCTTTAAGCATGGCAGTATTTGTGTGAGCTGCTGCTGGGCTAGTGTCAAGAGTTAGATTCTTCAAGCCTCTCCAATATAAGCAAGTCCAGAAAGCTACTCGATTTATAACAGGGTCAGAGCCAGCCCCCACTCCAACGAATCTGGACACCTCAGTTTTCCTGTCCCCAAATTCCGGATTTGAGCATCTGAGGTTGCAACAAACTGAGCCGTCCCACCCGTGTTAAGACATTGCTCAAGAAAGGAATTCAGCACCTGTCTGAGGCCTTTTCAGCATTCATTGCAGGATTATTCTTTACATCCATAGCTTCAGGGACTGTAGGATGTAGAAGAGCTGATACTTGAATGAAGTGCTTAGTTTTGAGTGAACAAAAAGCTCATTTGCCTAAAGTGGGCGTGTTTGTGCTGCAGATAGTTTGAAGCCTTTGATGCAATAACTCGGGAACAACTTGTTCTGAAACCATTCGCTTAGTGGAGGCACGTGGAAATTCAGCATCCTTGCTCCCGCTGTTTGCTGTTCTTCCCATACAGCAGTGAGCACTAGCAAGAACTGGAAATACTGTTTAGTGTCTTGCTAGAGATCTCATTCCTCCCGGGAAATGGGTATATCCCCATTTTCCCACGTGTGTGCGCAGTACAGAAGGCAAAGGACCAGAACATCAGCGAATAGCCCCACATCGTGTCACTGGGAAATAATCACATTTTCTGTGGCAGCCGCGAAATCTCTCTCCTCACAGTCACTGGAGGAGAGAGAGGCGGGATCAGTGGGACTAAAGGAGACTCTCACTAGATTTAGAGGACTTCAGCAAAGCCCTGCTTACTGGCTAGTTCTCAGAGAGCCGGAGCTTTGGTGGTGGCCTATGCTGGGATATCAGTGGGCAGGCCCACATTCTTACAACTACAGAGGAGACGGAAAAGAGCCGAGGACATGCCTGCATGGATTTCTTCTCTTTGCTGTGGAAACTCAGAGGCACCAGTCCTCTCTGCGTATTTTCCGAAGAGCCGCTGTCTCCCTGTGGCGCGGACTTTGTGCCGCAGAAGACCTCTCCCGTGTCTTTGCAACTGCTGAGCCATGGCACAGGGAGCTGTGGGTGGGAGAGCGAAGGAAGCTCTGTGAGTACGTGAGGAGGAATGGCTGGGCTCTGCAGAACTTCTCTGACACGAGAGGAGGGACATGGCACGAGAGATTGGAGCTGCACCCTCTCCACGGGACATGCTGGCAGGTCAGGGTCAATGGGGGAAGAGACCACCGACAGTCTTTGCATCTAGTATACCTTTGACCCTCCAAGAGGGGAGAGCTGTGGAAGACACTCAGCGATTCACGGAGTTGCATGTGCTAATGAGGAGGGAGGCAGCGGCCAATCTGCCACATTTGCCCTATTTACATCACGCAACGGATTTGTGCTGATTTAAGATCAACAGGAGACAGTGATGAGAGACCTGGCTGCCCCGAAAGCACTCTCACTTTGTCTAGACCACTCGGGGAGTACAGCACAGAAGGCACACAGTAAGTCACTGCAGATTACAGGCTAATGATATGACACCTTGTGTGTTGTCAAGTATATTGCCACTCCGCCTGCCCTTAGGCAGAGGAGGCAGACTCGACCCTATATGCATCTAGCAAGTACACCAACTGTCCTCTGCTATCAAGGACAGGAGGCAGAACTAAGCAGCTCCATTCCCTGCTCAGATAAATTGGATCAACTCCCTTCTGCTGCTGCTGGCTTTTGCCTACAATATTAAGCTACTTTGGACCAGAGATCCATTCCCCCGCTCCCGTATTGCTCCCACTGCTGCATCCATGGCAACATTAGGAGCTTAACCGCGGACGACTCAGCCAAGGCCACCAGCCACTTCAAAGCACACTCCCCAGCTTGAGGATTCTTCTCTATTTCAGAGTCCCCACTCTTGCTATCATCAGTGGGACATCATGAGTATGGACAACAGAGAGCACAAGGAACAAAAAGCCTGATACCATGCCTGTGTCAGTTTACTGCTAGTCTCCAGCCTGAAGGCAAACCGTTATTTCATCAAGGAGGAAGAGCACAAGAAGCGGCTGACAGCGTTCCCTTACACACACTCCTTTTGGCAGGAAATTCGGATGAGTAGGAAAAGATGGGGTCATGAGAGAAAGTCTGGTGGAACAGATAAGAGCAAGAAGTCAAAAGCTTGAGTAATTTCACACGAATAGTCCAGGCTTGCTCCCAACCATGCAAATGAATGCAAGGAGTATCTCCTTTCACTAGCAAAGCATTAACTCTTTAGCCATTAGTTACCATCATGCCAGCCTGCACAGCTCCCAGCCACCTTCAGTGAGGAATTATGCTTATAGAATTTTCTTCTCCAATGAAATGGGATGCTCTCAAGGGTAGGTGACTGTCCCAAGCCCAAATCTTTACTACCCCTTTGCAACACCAGGTATCTTGTGTATGTATATTTTGGGACAGCATCAGTGCAAGACAGGGAATAGTACAGGATTATATGCCGCACAAGGACTCCATGTCCTTCAAGCCCTGAAAACAAAGACAATCAGGCACCAGATACCAAACTGGGAAACACCGACAAGAATTACTATTTTCTTAGCATACTACCCTACACACTAATAGCCCTGAAGTATAACTCCCATTCCTCTCAAAAATACTTAAAGAAACCATGGAACAAGGATGCCAGCAACCTGGACTTTTGCAACAGCTAGACACATAAAGTGTAGAAGTCTCCAACAAACATTTTCAGTATCTTGCGGTAGATGTGTGACCCCTGTGTAGCAAGTCTATTGATACAGGTTTGCATTTCTCAGTCACTTTTTGCAAGTCTTTCCAACATAGTTCACAGACCTCCACCACTAAGGTTTTTCAGGCCAAGATCTCCCCAAGGCATCACCCTAAAAATCCATGTCACTCAACATGGCAAAAAGAGAAAGTGGGTGAAAAAAAGCCCCTTCTAGGCCCTGTCAGTGAGTTGGATGAAATCTTTCTTTCAGCCTCTAATTATTACTCCAGCTCTGAAGCAAGACTGTAAGAACCAAAGATTTTTTTTCCAGGAACTTTCATGTGCTCCAAATAAGCCCATGAAACCTGAAAGCTAACTCAAAAGCCAAGGAGAAAAAAAAAAAAAAAAAAAAAAAAAAGAACAAAAAACCTTTTTCTTTTTCAGGAGAAGCACAGAAGCACAGATTAAATGCAGTAAGTACAGTTTAGTACAGTCTCCCTTCAGACCCCTCCCAGAAATTAGCATATCTGACACTGCAGTCTTCACATCACTAGTTTTAACTCTGGGTTTACACCTGTGCTGTCACAATTATTTCCATGAATGTGTCAAAATCCACAGTGAAATAGCTGAGGTTCCATACCTTCTCTATTTTTAGAAGCCCAAGCCTCAGAGACATTTTTCTGTTGATTAGAGGTTTTTCTGTTCAGTTCATTGATCACAAGGGCCGTTTACAAGACTCTGAGTTATCTAAAGCTGATTTCAAGTCCACAAAGCACTATCATGTTCTGAGGTGAGATTTCACATTGACTCTGAATACAGACAAGCTGCTCTGGGAACAGAGGCAAGGAGAAAAGTAACTTGTCTAGACAGACTTGTCATCGAGTGCAAACCTAACCAGAGTCCTGAGCCAACCTTTGAGAATATGTCTGACTTCTGCCATTGAGC
Organism: Aquila chrysaetos chrysaetos; assembly: GCF_900496995.4. Lineage (NCBI taxonomy): Eukaryota > Metazoa > Chordata > Aves > Accipitriformes > Accipitridae > Aquila > Aquila chrysaetos. The sequence continues at coordinate 4,636,298 of NC_044010.1, read as the reverse complement.
CAGGCAGTTACTGCCAGTAAAATCACAGTAATAGTTAAAATCAGGACCTTGATTATAAATGCTCTGAAACTGGTTAAAGCCTGGTGCAGCTACAGCAGCCGGAAAGCCGGCAAGAGGTGACCTTGAGCAGAATTTGCACATTCTTTGGTTCTGCAAATGCTTGCTAGACCACAGAAGCAAAAAGACCATTTCATGCTGACTAGGAGGTCACAGTTACGCTAGTGAACTACAAAGCTCACGGTCCAGGGCATGCGGTGCCTGATGGTGCTGAACTGTTGGTGTGCTCTGGGATTGCCTTCTTGGGAGCGAGTTCAGGCTCAGGACCATCTCCAAGCAGCAGGTTGGAGGCAGTCGCCCTACTCTGTATGAAAGCTGTCCTTGCCATACCAGATCGTGTCAGAGGGGATGCTTTGCTCCTCTTTTATTTGCCTACCCCACTTACAAATAATAACTAAAAAAGAAGAAAACATCATCCTAGTATCCCTTCTGAGATATACCAAAGAGATTTCTTTGGTTTTCAGTTCTCTTTTTCGTATTTTCCTCTGTAAGTGTTGGCAATACTTGAAGGTACAACCAAATCCTCGGGTAAGATCTAAGCAGACCTAAAGCGTAGCTAAAACATTAAACCCCAAATACTGCCACTCCATCTTGATTTGGTGCTAATTCACAGATATTTCCTATGCATAGCCTGTAACTGAAGATATTGAGCTCTATTATTGTTATTATTTTTAATGATAGTTTAGGGGATTGCTAATGGGATAATAGAGCCTTTCATAGCTTGGGCACAATCCACACTTGGCATAGAAGCAGCTGAAAGTCACTAAAGTCTAGTGTCTGGAAGGAAGGCACAGCAGGGTTAGAAAAGGTATGAGAAGGGATCACCCACAAAGATCAAAATCCTCTTGCCTTTTTTCTCCATCACATCTCCATGAGAAGCCATGCCAGAATACAGAGATTGGAATCACAGCCTTTATCATAATAACCTTTGAGACTCTTGCCATAAATAACTTGTGAGATTCTTGCCACTCACTTTCTCATTTATACCTTGCAGCTGAAAGATCATACTGTATAGTACTCCAGATAGACCCCCTTCCCCAACCTCGAGGCTGTGCCAAACACCCACCGAGAGGGAAATATAACCCAGAAAATTACAAGCCCAAATCACCCCTCTTCCCTGTTAGTTATTTTGTCAGTCCCCACCGGAAAACATCACAGCTCAGACAGCAACTGCTGACAGAAGTCCACACAAATTCTTGGTGACTTCTGTCTGCTAAACCAGAAAGATGATTTGACCATCAGAAAAAAAGAATGAAGCTAGAATAAACACAGCAAAATTTTCAGAGAGAAAAGACATGTCTGCTAAGACTATTTCTAACCCTTTCCTGAAGAGCTCTCTCCAAACTCTGCCCCCCCGCCCCCGCCAAGCAGGAGAAAGTTTCCTGGAGAGGCCAGCCCCAAACTAATCACACAGCCTCATTACTCTTTTCCTTCCATAATTCAGCGGGCTCTGCACATACTGCCTTCCTGCAAAGCCCCCCCAGACCCGATCAGTTCCTCAGAGAACTCCCCCATGCCCCTCCATGCTCTCCCCCTCAGGTGTCTCCAGGTGGATTCAGGATCCCGCTCCTGTCTCCAGGGTGGCCGTTCACTCTGTCACAAACCAGTCAGTGGTGAGCTGGGCTCAAAAGTCCAAGTTCCCTCATGACAAACAAAAAAAAAATGGCCTGGGGGCTCAGGCTGTGGAGGCTACATCTACAGAGCAGTCCTTCATCGCAGAACAGCTATGCTGGGAAGTTCTTTCGGAAGACAGGACTAGTATCTTATTGCAGGATCCATGCCCAATTATTAACCTTGTAAATATTTCAGGTTACATAGCATATTATACTTTTAGTTTATTGATATGTCCATTCACTATTAAAATTAATCTTTCATTACACTAATTAATTATGGTAGTGATTTGGCAATTATCTTCTGTAAAGTTTGGCTGAGACCAGTTGCAGCCTCTCTCGGTGCCTTTAAAATGTGCTCCAGATCCTGACAGAATGCCAGATGAAAGATATGGCTTTATTAGACCAAAACTGGGCTGCTGACAACTCTCCCGGAATATGTATTGACAGCCTTGCTGTCTTAAAAGGTACAGACTGTATGGCACAGCCTATAAAAACCTTGGACGCAGGAGCAAAGAAAGATATAAAGTTTAACACATACCACTATGCCCTTTTCATATTCCCACAGAGGCTGGAATTAAGGCAGAAATTTCATCACAGAACTTGGTTTATGGATGGCCTGGAGATTTCATGGAGGCATTTGTTCCAGAGACACGACTAAGTCCTTTCTTTGACTGGAGAAAGCTTATGTCATGCACTGCGGAATATGGTTTACTAATCACCAGTGCTAGTTTGAATGGCTCCATGGATCAAAACTGACTTTACATAGTGGTGCTGAGCACATTTGCCATTCTCTTGCATTGATCATTAGGACACTTTGCTTGCGAGGATCATACTGGGAGTCATTTCTTTAATGTGTGCAAACGCGGGCAAGAGCTGAGGTTTTTACAGGAGCTGCTTGGCTACAGGTAAAGAATGCCGCAGCTTCAGGGAGGGCCATTCAAAGACAATGAAAGCCTGCTTATTCTGACTTCTTATTTACAGCATGAGCATAACTCATGTTGTTTTGGCAGGGTGAAGATTTTGTTTCTGTGCTTTGGAAAAGCTCATCCAAATGCAGCCATCACAGGTCCTTTCAGCAGGAGCTGACTTGAAGCTCTGTCCTTTTGTCCCCTATCACCGCCCCTTTCTCTTCCGCTTTCTTCACCCTCGCTTAAGGTAAGCTAAAGCCGTGCCTTTGTGACGGTCAGTATTCACTCTGAGACAAACCTCTAGTCATTTTGAAATCAGTGTGAACACTTCCACCGACTGAAGTTGGAAGAGGATTAGAATTCTATGCAGTCAGCTCCATTGAACCATAGCAGACGTGGTCTGCTCATGTTCACCAGTTTCTCAAAAACATGTGTAATTATTTGGCTGTCTGCGATTGCCTCATTCTCTTGCAAATGGCATGCCCCGGGGGGAATAGCGCACTTCCCACTCCTGCTTACCTTTCTACAGTGTGGTCACAAAGAGGGTTCTTGCTCTAGTCCTCGGAAGAACAGCCATTGACTTTAGTAGACTTTGGACCAAGTCCTCAGCCTGAGTTTTATTCCCGGCAGCGCCCGCATCGCCTGTAAGCACTTGACAGTGGATTCATTATGGACTGAGCACTGCACAGCCTTTGCAATCCTGCAGTCTTTAGACCTTCTGGGCAAATGTTCAGCACACTTGGAGGGTATTTATCTCCTTTCATGGCTGATCAACAGAGAGGACATGGCCAGTGAAGCAAGTTCATTGTTCTGTGCCCATATGAGGTGGCTAAACATGAAATGTGTAGCTCCGTTTCTGGCTGATGACCGAGTTCCACAGTCTGCAGCCAAATGATTTGCTGCATGTGCATACTGCACCACTCCTGTCCCTATGCCATCCTCCTCCTTACCGTCTACCAGCACCATCCATCCTCAGTTTGCATGACAACACACTTATGTAAAGTCCATAAACGAAAATGTGCTTGGCTACAGTGAATCAAAGGATTGGCCGCGGACGCAGGAAGAGGACACAACAGAAATCTGTGGCGAGGGTAACCTCGGATTGAGCTATCTGAGTTTCTGGCTACAGCTTTCAATTGTGAAGTATGCAGCAGCATCCTGGGGAAGAAGGGATGCTGCTGGCAGCCAAACTCCTGGCTGCAGCTTTGTGCTCTGAAAGAGAAAATAAAATCCCTGGGAGATAGAAGAGCCTTGGAGAGACTTAGCATTATACTGAGATGAGGCATTTGTCTTCAGGACAACTTATTCTTGGATTTTGCTTTTTCAGTTTGGTAACAAAGAAACTCATGTGTAAACAACACTGTCTGGGACCTCCAAAAGCCCGTACAGGTTAACAACGACTGCTTTGTCTCTACAAAGTTAGGCATTGCTGGCTCCACTCATGGTGAGCTGAAGTTCTCACTGTACTAATGTAACATGTAAATATTTGAGTGGCTTTGCTTTTTCAGATGAACTCCCACTGCCCTTCTCAATTTTGGAGGCAGAGGCAGCACATCTGGCATTTGGAAAATCAACAACATCAACAAAACTGCCACATTATTAATATTTAAAAACTGTCTCCTGCACATGAATAGAGAAAGTTTATTATCACTTCTAATTGCATAGGCCTGTGTAATGGGTTTATGTAACATGTAGGCTTTTCTACTGAGCTCACCACTATAGGCTTTGAGAGCCTTGGAAACATTAAATAATTTAGCCTCAAAATACCCCCCAGTGGTGTGGTTCAGTGTCATGTGTCTCCATTTTACAGATGGGGAACCAACGTAACAAAACTTGCAGTGCTCTCCCTAAGGTCACTCAAGGAGCTTGTGGCAAAGCTTCAAAATCTTTTGCCTCTACCGTTTTTATTTTTTCCTCCCGAAAAAAAGACTCTGGGCCAAAGCAAAACTCAGAAGTACTGCAACTGGGTTTTGGAGACGTTACAACCTGCAGTCAGATTTCACCTAGAGCTACAGAAGATCTATACAAAAGAAGTCTTAGGCTGGACTAAATTGTGGTGTACATGGCAGAAATGTAACCAGGATTTAGTGCTTTAAAAAGTGAAGACCCAAATGATGAACTGAGAGACCACCTTAAAAAAGGACAATAACATCATGAGGAATGGTAAAATGGCTTTCAAAAACAGAGACTAGGGAGAGCAGAATACTTTCCCGTTTCATCCTGATTTAACAAATAGTTTTGACTAACCCACCTTTTTTAGTATTCTACCCTGTCCTTAGGGGAAAATCCTTGCAATAAACAAACAGAAAAGCTGGGTAATGGAGAAGTTCTAATGACATATTTTCATAAAAAAGTTTTTAATACACTGAAATGTTTCACTTTGACATTTCCTAAACAAACCTTAACCTTTTCACACTCTTTTAAGAATTGATCAAACCTGCAGAGAAAACAAGAAAATTTATGTATATATTTTAAAAAGGAATTAAATAACTCAAAACAAAACATGACATTGACATTCAAAGGAAACACTGGCCACCTAAATTTAACTTCTCAAGCTACAGTGAAATAAACAGCTTATTTCCCGATCCATGCTAAAATTTCCATTCCGATCCAATCCAGACCTCTTTTTCCCTGCACTTCTGGACTGGCCACCAAACGAGAAAAGAATTTTATTTTCACTCAGTTGACGACTTCTTTTAAACTCAATTTTAACCCTTCAAACACTGTCCAACCATGTCCACACATTTCATAGGAAGTCTCTTTCTTCATGGCAGTGTAAATTGAAGGCTTATATTCAACTTGCTGTCCTAAAATTATACTGACAGTTCAGATCTGGACCTGAAATCCATGGATTGCTGCACCTCAGAGGCAGCGGAGTCACATATTTCAGTCCTGATGGATCTGCTTGTTGCAGCTCGTGAAGTGTAGCAGTGTGCCAGTCCTATACCTGCATCTGAATCCCACTCTTTCCCTTACAAAAGCCACCAAGACTTACACAACAGATGCAATCACATTAGTTCAAGGTCCTATAGCAGAAGTGGTAGGAGAATAAGCAGACAGCTAAAAGGAAATGGAGTAGCATTAAAATGGACACAACACAGCCTAAAAATCAGAAAATAAAGACGACTATTCAGCTTAGGAATAACCTATCCCATTGTGTGGAATGTGTAGCCTTGACAAAGCATTGGTAAGTAGCCTATAGATCTATACCAAAACTCTTGGCAATATCAGAATGTTTCCAGCCTTTATGGCTCCACTCACAGAGACCCATTGGAGCAGTTCTCAGTCTGCTCCTGTCTAATATCTGGTGGAAGAATATGAGCCCAGGTGTCTCGGTTTTAGACCTAGAGAAGCCTGCTTTAATTTCACTGCTTTTGATGAGCCTATTAGATCGGGGTGGTTCATCTCTTAGACATGATGGACTCAGTGGATGAAGAACAGATTGTGCAAGCTGAACCCAAGGAAGATTGGGATTATGCTGGCAGGCAAAAGAAGGTACTTTGAATAGTTTATGGTTCCTCTGTGGCAGCCTTTACATATTGTGAATGGCCACAAACGGTCTGTTCAGGCAGTGTTCTCGGAAAGGTCCCAGAGCCCTCTGTCATGGACAGAGCATGCCGAGGCAGAGCTCTCTGTCATCCCCATTTGGCTAGAGGACTCCACTCCGTCTTGGCACTTCATGTCCTGGCCTTGGGTAGCCAAGCTTTTGTCACCTTCTGTTTGTATTACAGGACTGCAATGACCCTTTGGAGAGTCCAGCTTATACAGCTCCCTGCAGCAATATGAACAACCCTGAGCACATCTTGTCCTCTGCTGCCTATGCTGGCTCCCCACAGAACTCATAGCAAAATTCATGGCCTTGTTCTTTATCCTCATAGCCTGGGACCAAGATATTAAAACCACTGCAGAAAGCTCTTGGTTGTAGATGCTGTTCTTTGCTGTAGTGAGAGTCTATCATTAAGGGAATACTTCCCTGGTCAAGTGATGGAGTTTTCTTGGTGCCAAGTGTTGATATGGTGACAAATATTGATATTATGATTTCTAGGGGTGGTTTTTCCACAGACTACCCCAAGCCTTATCACTTTTCATTCCTGGTACCAGGTTTATTTCTTCAACAGTGCTAATCTTTGGTATAAATGTGAATTTGCTGCCTGTATGTATTTAAAAAGGAGGGGAAAAAGCAAAGTGAAAAACATATTTATGTTAAAGAATCTTAAAGTCCTAAAATCAGCTGGAATACTATTGAATGCACTGTTCTGTCCGCAGGATTAAGCCATGCCTTAATAGTGCCAGTGCATGCTCTTCTGGAAAACGCCTAAATGCTGCAACGAGGATGGAAGCAGAAGACCAGCACAGAACAGATGCTTGGATATTAGGCTGATATTTGTGTAAAAGTGCTCAGATACACATCTGTGTTTCTACAGTATCTCTTCTTGACTGGTAGCTCACTGGTGCAAGGAAAACACATTAGCTCAGTCCACTTTGACAGAGGCTTAAAGACTTGTGCTTTACCTGGCATTTGTTGTACATCAGAGAACATACAGTTAGTTATCATGAGTCAGTTAATAAGCACAACTTGTTAAGCCAATGTCTTGTGATTTCCTAGGGAAGTCCACAGACAACTGCAACTTCACAAACAGCCCCTTCTCATAACACATAGGGTTTGCTCAGGCCCAAAGCCACTTTCAGTATAACATAGAGAGGGTGCTTTTCTCCCACTTTTTGGGTAGCATATCCTGTCCCTTTCTTAAAATTTAAAGAAGTTCTGGTTGTGAAGGGGATGAGATACACTTTTGTTTGAAGGAATGTGTACTGCTAAGCAGTGCAAATTGTCCCTTCCAAGCATATCAGATGATTGCTTCATAAGAGCACAAACTCATTGTCTGTCTTTGAGGCATGGAACTATGGTAGATGCAACTTAGTCCAATCCACTGACCTTCCAGTCTCAGGATTTGGGGAACTGGTAGAAAACAATAAACCATCTCTGACTCCTTCCAGTGACAGCTCATTCTCTCTTTCCACTCCTGTATTATGAAATGTCTTTCTGGAGAGCTAGAAGATATATATTCTGTAGGTAGGAATAGGTGTTCACAGCAATGCCGGGCATTGAGAAACTAAGAGAGATGGATCTTTGCATGGCAGGAGGGAAATATATCCTGACAGAATGGCCTCGAATAAAAATGACAAGTGAGGTCCTCTTCCAACATAGAGAAAAGTGATGTCCCCAGAACAGGAATGACACAGTTAAGCAGATCCTTAAAGCTTGGATAATGCGGCAGAAAAAGATAGCCACTGATGGATATGTGGGTTGTTTTTTTTTTTCTTACAAACTCTGTCTTTCAACATAGGCACTTTTCAAACACACTTTCCAAGAATGCTGGTGTAATCAGTTCTTTGTTGTTTGTTTGGTTTTTTTCCCTTTCCCACCCCCAAATACTTAAAAGACCAAGCGTATTTCAATGTCTTTCAAAGCCTTTCACATCATGAGACATAACTGTCTATTTGTGCAAACTGGAAATGGATGAAATATCACATGCTTCACTGGAACAACTGCAAATAATTAAAGCTGAAATGAAAACCAAATATTCTGAAAAGACCATTTTGACCAGTAGTTGTTGTTCAAAGTAACATGGAAAAATAATTCCTACAATCCATTCTGAGGAACAAAGACACTGTAGAAATGTCAAAGCCTTTCCCAGATATCCTTAGGTCTTTTCAAGGGATGGACTAACCAAGGCAAAATTTGTAGGGAAAGGTACCATCTTTTATTTAGCAAATAGGAAAAAAAGGGTGAAAAAAGATACATAAGAGTTCTTTTTTCAGGTTGGAAGCAGAAAATTTCAAGCTATATTGTCTCTCTTAGATCTAAAAATCAGTCTAAGAAAAGATCTGTTTCAGTCTGTCTGATAAAACTTTGCCTTGCTGATATCCTTAGGACATCACAGCTGCAACAACGTTCTTACTACATGTAAGGTATCAAATTCTTTTGTCTTATTGAGAGGGCTGGAAGGGACCATGACAGGTCATCTAGTCTGTCTTCCTGACTTCAGATCAGAATCAAATACACCCATGTCATTCCTGAAACTCATTTATCTAATGTGTTCATAAGGACCTCTAACGACAGAGACTGCACGACCTCCTGAAGCAATCTTTGTGTTACCTCTAGTACCTTTCTTACTGCAATTTAAACCCATTACTTCTTTGTCCTATCCATCATGGCCATGGGGAATCACTTCCTCGCTTTGTCTTTTCCACAACTACTTATGTTCTTGAAAACTGTTGTTATCCTCTCAGTTTTCCCTTTTTTAAGTTAAATAAACTCAGTTCTCCTACAACTGTGTCACTGGTCTTTTTCTCTAGGCTGTTTCTGACTCTGAATGTTGTGTATTCCTAATTATTTCTGTTGCTGTCCTATAGGCTGTGTTAGTTCTGAATTTTTCTTGATAACCCAAAGTACTATTTACTTACCAGTATGGAATATGGAGCATGATCCCAAAACAGGGAGAGCACGGAGACTGATTTCACTCTTTCAGGAATAAGTGACCTTTCCTGCCTCAAATTAATAGCCCTAGAGCACAACAGCATGTTGGAACCCAAACTTGAAGTGAATATACGTTCTTTTCTCTTTGGGAATTTTCTTTTGATCCCAAGAGAAGGTAGTTACAGCAGACTAAGGCAGGGTTTCATTAAGGGGAACAGTTCTAAGGCATCTAGCAGAAAATAAATATTTTGTAGCAATAAGAATTTCATTTTTCATATGGACATGTTGCAGGCTCTTAGCATTATGCAGGATGCGGGGGGTTATTATTAGCATCAACCCTACTCATCAGATGGGAAAAGCACAGTACAAAGAAATAATGAGATGAAGCCCAAAGCCACATAATGAGAAATAAACATAAGGCAGACTAGAAAAGAAGATTTCCCAATTTTCCTTTTTTTCTTTTCTCCCCCTACTCCAGATTCTGGCACTGAAATTTTTTCTGACCTTAGGGGAAGATGATTAAGCCGAGGTTCAGGCTGGAATCCACTGATGGAGCTGGGCAGAGAAGTCAGATGAGCAAAGAAAGTGAATTTTCTTCATGTACCATGACCAGAGTAATGCAATCTATTCTGCCAGAGCTGTATCAGAGCAATGTGATGGCATTCATCTTCCACCCAGTGCCCAGGTAATGCCTGTACCTCTTTGCCTTCAACAGAAAGGCAAAAGGATAAGCTCAGATTAACTTTCACAGGGTTTTGTTGCAAAACAAGTATGTAAAAAATGATTTTAAGTGACCTAGATGATGTCTTTTCATATCAGTGTTTAGCAATATCTGCCTCTGTAGATGATGTAGCTGTTAGTACTGTAAGGATCCCTTAGGACAAACTCCTGTTGTAACACATTTTCTCTGCACCAAAGCCTACATAAATGTTAAATGAAGCCACTTTAAACAAATATAGGTAACAGAGGGAGAATAAGCCTGTTAACAGAATCAGCATTGCAGTCACTAAGTCATAATATTTTATTTATTTATTATCTCATAATACCTACAACAAAAGTAACTAGATGCCATAAAATAATACTTACAGACATAGAAGTTGAAATGACTCACCACGTCCAACCCTTCATAAAAGCTCCTCTGACTCACAGTACCCAATGAAAGAAAGAAAAGAACGTATAGCCCCTTTCCAACCCCAAATAATGTTTAGTTGAATGCCTGGCTGAGCACAACAGCCGTAGCACATGATGCTTTCAAAAACACAGCCTCCAAAAGAGCCTTAGACCATCACGCAGTACCCAGGGTGTAGACCTTCAAGCTATAAGGGAGACAGAGGAGACAAACACGCTTTTTTCCAAATGTGGTCAGCTGCTGGACTGAACCAAGCCAGGCAACGGGAAGAGCGATGGAGAGGGCAAAGGGAACAGGAATAAGGTTCTCAGCACACTGAAGAGCAAATGCAGCACCGTAAGGGGATCCGAAACACTGTACCTTGTGCCATGTGAAAAACCCAAAAGATCTCAAAAGCAGGGAGCAGGGGTATCTGTGCTGTGTGCTGAGAGTTAAGGTTAAGTAATTGCGAGAAAACGACTGTCTGGTCAGAAATAGAGAGAGAAAAGCTGTCCGTGTTATAACTAAGAGCAGCAAGGGAATGTAAGAAGACTTCCTTGGCTAATGTCAAGCTATACTGGAAAAAAGTGGCATCGAAGGGCTCTTAGCAGAAAAACAGCAAACACAACTTTTCTGCATTACTCTCAGCAAATCACCTGATTTCCCCTCTTCTGGCACTCGTGGTCCACCTCTCCCAAACTCAGCCTCAGCAATTTCTTTAACACTCAGAGCTTGAACAGATAGCAAGGGAGAGAGCAAGGACAGAACAGCGTGGCCAATGAAAAAAATCAGCACCTTCTTTTGAGCACCTCTTTCCTCCATGTCACATCTTTTTTTTTTTCTTTCCTTCCAAACCAAGACACAAAAACAGCATAATGCAGAGGCACTCAGATGGCACTGCCAACACAGTGCATAGGAAAACACATTCTCTCCCTGACTGATAATTTAGCTTTGTTTTAGTTTCAATCTAATGAACATTTATGCTGTAGCCAATCTTCAATTTATACCCATCTAGTCCAAAGCACAATTGTATGCCGAGCGGAAAATGCAGCTTTGACTCATAATAATAAGATTGGCACTGTGTCTGGCAGTTTTTCACACTTCGTTTTCATGCTTGCAGCCATATCAGTTGGGCAATGATTTTGCCATATCGCCTAAAAAAAGGTCAGGCTGGCAGACAAAAGGGGAGGACTGGGGGAGATGTAATATTGGAGTAGGACACCTTCTCGGATACCCAGCAATCTCCAGAAAGGGGTGTGGGAGAGGCACTTTCTCAAAGAGTTGTCTATGTTGAAGAAAAAAACAAAACATGCTTTTCACTCTGTGTTTGCTAATCCAAATTGCTCTGTCTTCACTCTTGCTTAGAGCAGAAGTCTCTGGTTCACATAAATCCACTGGTAAGTTAGACCTTTTCCAGTGCAGATCTAGTCCTATGGTGCATTTGAGTGCCTGATGGTGGCAAGTATGCTCAGAAGGCCATTTTCAACTACTTTAAAAACAGAGGTGTTGTCTATTCAAGAATCTCTGGCAGAGACTCTCTGGCAGACTTTCCATTAGGAAAGGTGATCTTCTGCTTAATTTAGAAAGTCAGGACCCATCAATAGTATTCTTGGCTTTGCCTCTGACTTGGTATGAGATACCAAAGCCATCACTTAATCTCCCTCTCTCTGCTTCACTTTCTTCATCAGTAAAATAAAGTGAATGATACCCAACTCATCCAGGCAGCAGACTCTAGACTAGTCAATGTCAACTGTAAATGTGCTTTGAGATTGCAGAGTGGAAGGTGCTAAAAAAGAGTTGAAGAAGAAATAGGTCCCCAAGCCATCCTCTGGAGTCCTCTCACAGTTTCAGCCTATAGAGTTCATTCATTCCCTGTCTACGTCTCGTACAGAGTTGCTGCTGCTGAGCAAGGTACCAAAACAGCTCCTGGTGAAGAAAGCTGTTGAGCACAATGGTCCTCATTCTGGCTGGAAGGTGGCTATGAACAGATGGATTACTCCTGCTTGGCATCTTCTTTCTCTTGGCTTAATACCAGACCCTATTGCATTTTCACCTGCTTAGCGTGCTGGGAAGTCAGCTCGTCCTTTGTGTAACTTTCTTTCCCATTGTTGAAAAAAATAAAGAAATAAAGGGTTCTTACCTGGCCTCTTTGGGGGGAATTTCATGCACAGTTGGTGGTGCCCAGAAGGGAGAAGCAGATGCTGTTGAGATATTCATGGTGTCCAAAATAGAAAGCAATTTATATGGACAATTAAGAAGAGCCACACGGGACTTCAGTGGTTGGAAGCTACAAGTCTGTAAGCAGGCAATTTCTAGGACTTAAAAAAAAAAAAAAAAATTGAATTCACCTGAGGCCATGCAAGAGAAGAAAAGTTATATAGAGAGAACAATTCCCAAGTTCATTCACCAGGGCATTAAGCTCCTGATTTGCAGTGGAAATGCAATATGTGGTGTCCTGACATCAACAGGATTTAGAGGACAGAGAAAGCAGTCACCACGGAACAGGTATGAAATTGTCACAAAGAGTAAGGCAAAGCAAAGCAAAGCAAGCCAGGGTCTTTCAAAAAAATTCAAAGAGGATCTCTAAAAGGCTGTCTGTCCTGACTGGCATCTGCCAGTTACGCCTACCCTCCTCTGATTCTCTGTGCCCTAGCGACTCCAGAGTGTTTTCTCTTCTCATTCATGACGTTACACAGGAAAAAGACCTGACGAAGGGACAGAAATATGCCGGAATGGGTTATACGCCTGGCATTTATTTTCTTGTCATATTTTTTTTTCTCTTTTGGCATTGGGCAGCTAGAGAATGTCAGAATTTTCTGTTGACCTGACATTTTTCCTGCTGCTTCATCAGTTAAGGAAGTTTCAGTTTCAGGCACAAAGGAGTTAAATCAATTTGCTTCAGAACAGCCCTCAGAAATCACTCAACTCTTTAAAAAGTCTCTGGAGAGGAGGTTGCTGTAGCCTGAGGGATGTGCAAGCTGAAGGCTCAGCAGCCACATTGACATTCGAAGGCATAAATGTTTCGGAGAAGGGACAGAAATTATGTGATTTCGTCCCTTCTCTAGTTGACTACAGAGCTTAGCGCACTGCCTGCGCTTGCCTTTTCCCTAGACATTGCTTTGGGCTGTCTTGTTAGGTTCAGAGTCCCTCTGAGAATATGCTGCCTCTCAGCAATACAAAGAGCCAGAGGACGTTTCTTACTCAGCTCTCCATAGCCAGAGTTGGCACAGGCTGTGCAGGAGCACTGAAAAATCACGCATTGACTCACTCATCGCTTATTTGCGCGCGAAGCCGGGCCAGCTCAAAAATCCCCTTATGAACCATCACCCTGCAGGATGGTGTGAGATTCTCCTCCAGTTCCTCAGCTGCCGAATTGAACTGTTTCAGCTGAGTAGCTCCAAGGCTTCTGCTGCATGCAGCGTGGGATCTCGGAGGGTATTTCTCCTCTGGTTGCTTGATTTAAGTCAGATAAAAACTCTGGAAACAGCTTTCCTGAAGCAGCCAGTCTCTCACAAGACTGAAACTATCATTTGACAAGAAAGAAGGGACGGGGTGGTGAGACTAGATATAGGACCCAACTGACTCCAGGCACTGCTGAAGTCTGTATTTTCCCTGCCTTTTTCATTCAGATTTCTATGGTGAAAGGAAGTCTTACCCATCAAGGAGCAAAGGCTCCACTTTGTTTCAGCATCTCTTACTTGTCTACCTTCACCATCTCCTGTAGCCTGAAAGCCATCAGAAAGCTATTCTGCATTTTCATGTCCTTTTCCTGGCTGTTATGCTGCTAGCTCTCGGCATTGTTTGAGCTAAAGTGCTTTTTTCTTTTTTCCTTTTCCCTCTTGTCGAAATAGTATGTGTCCCACTCATTCTTTCCTCAGTACTGTTTCTGACACAACATATACAGACCTATGGTTAAAGTAGATGTCTATGTTTTATGACGTCTTAAGTTTCTTGCTATATGATATGTTTTGTCATTCTGAATAACAGTTTAGCTGCTCACAGATAACACTGTAACTGGGGAACTTCTGTGAGATGCAGTTCACACAGAGTTTGAGTCCTTGGTCTGAATCAGGAAGAACAGGGACCTGAAGTTGTCTCTCATAAAATGAGCACTTGGTTAATAGATACTCTGCGGGAGAGCTCTTTCCTTTCCTGAGAAAATGTTCTAAACAGAAGTTGCATTGAACCCTGTTCATTACAAGAAAAACACCTGGTGTCTACAAACTCAAAACTTCCCATGGAATATAATAGAAAGATTTCTGTGGAATAATTCAAAACTGGTTCTGCTGATAAGGTCTTTGCAATGGGATGCCAAGATAGCCAGTAGGTCCCTTGGATACTTCTTGCGTTGCTGCTCTCCAGAGGAGGCACTACAGAAGGAGGATTTATTCCCCAAAATAGAAGGCTAGCATGGAAAAGCAGAGTTCATGGACATCATCAGAGGCCTGGTATATCTAAGCCCACAGCTCCACCATCTTGGCAGACAGGTGAGATGAATAAATACGATACCAGCCTGCTGCTACTGAGCAGAACTTCTTGGCATAAGAACATCAAGCAGGAGATCCAGAGTGTTCTCTGTGTGGTCCTTGTTGTTAGCCAGGACACATGCACAAGGATTACTCCTTGTTTCCCTGTTTCAGAACTGCCAAGACAGATGTGAAGGTCAAAGGAATGACGTGGCAGTGGTGTGGCATGCCTCCACTCAGTGTGCACACATTAAAAGGCTTATTCCATAGGGATGGGGGAAAAAAGGAAATTAAAGGTATGTCTTTTTTCTCTCTACTGGGTGTCAGGAGCTATGTTTTAGCTGCAACCGGAGACAATTCTAGAGGAAGGGGCTGACTGGCAGAAGGAGGGAAGAAGGAACAGTGGGACAAGACAAGATTAACCTGCAGAGAATGGGCGAAGAAATCAAAAGAAGGTGGTCAACAAAGCAGGAAAAAAGAAACAGGAGAAAGAATAAAAGCAGAGGGAAAGACCCCAAATAGTTCAAAGGTAGTGGCAAAAATAAAGAGGAAAGAAAATATTTGCTGAACAGACATAGAAGAAAAGGCAACCAGATAGGTTATCAATTCCAGCCTCCAAACACTACGGACAACAAAGGAATAGACGTTAAGCTGAGAAACATCCATAACCTCTGCTTCAATCCCCATGCCAATTCTAAGTCAGAAAACACGGCAACCTTACAACACTTGATGCAAAAGAGCAAGTGCTGTGGTGACTGTAACATGTCCAACCAAGACAATGGGATGGATGAAGAGCCTTGGGAAGACCTTAGACCCATGCAATTGCATGCAGGTGGGCACACTCAGATATTTCTTGAGCGTGGATCATGCTCCACATGGCTATAGAGGAAGAACAGATGAGCAATCACTCTAAACAATCCTCGCTCTTCAGTCCAGAAGAAAATTCTTTCCCGATCCCACATCCAGTCAAAGCTTTTAATTCAAGACACATCAGTCAGGCAGTACCACCAGGAGCACCAGCATAACCCACCTACTATCCTGTCTTTAGCCTTGGCCAGTTCCTTGTTTGGGCAATTTAATGCTTCAAAGGAAGATCAATTTGCCCTCTCCCCACTCCTCATTCCTCCCACCCTTACATACACATCCCAGAGAATAAAGGACTAGGAAATGAAGGGAATTCCTTCTTTACCCCAATAGTGGTCAGTGGGAGCTCTGAAGCATGAAATTAATTAATTAAAATACAAATGCAGTGTAATTCCTTCCATGAACTCAGCAAGCTCTACTTTTTAATTATTTAAGTTCCTTGCCCTTGTTATCCTGCATGGAAGGCCAGAACTTCATTCCTTTGAAGTTTAGAAACCTTCTCCTGATTTCCAAGCTAATTTATACTCATCTGATCTTTCAGCACTGCTTTTCTTCAGCTGAAACAATTCTCCATCCTGGTATTTACAAAGAGTGTATTTATGAAGAAAAACTGTAGTCCTTCTCATCTTTCTTTTGCTAATCTAACCAAGCCTCCCACACACACTTTTTAAAGGTCTGCCACTTCCCCTAATCACTCTCACAACTCTTGACTATACGTCACTTTCCCTTTTTTGATCAGAAGTGACCCAAATTGCCCACAATATTTTAAGCGAGGCTTCCTCAGTCCCTCATATGAGTGTACTACTAAAATACCTCCCTTTCTGAAAATACCCTTGCCAGAATTGCATTAATCCTTTTCAAGGCAATGTCATATTCCAGCAAAAAGGCAAAGAAAATGTGAAACAGAAAAGGGAGATGCTGAACAGAAAAATGAAAGCGTCCTGAGGAACAACAGACAATTCTGGAGGGAGAAAAAAAAAACCCGACTGCCCTGCAAATGTAAAGACATAATCAACTTTGTAGAAAAGGTAATTCAAAGGAATAATGGAAAGTCAGAAAGCTGAGGCAAGGCACATCTGTACAAAAATCACAGTGCACTAGCTTTGCACGACCTCTCAGCTTCATGCCAAGTCTCTGACACTGCTTGCTAATGTCAGCGTTTTGGCAAAAAGCAGGGCTGAAAGTGTCACGCTGGTGAGGGAGGGGAAGACTCTGAGTGCAAAGGCGGCAGGGCGAGCGGATCTGTCCCGTGACTCCTGAACAGCCCCTTTGCAGCAGAGCTCGGAGATTTTTGCCTAGTAATTTAAGAGTTAGCAATCCCTGCCTGCTTGTGTGTGCATGTGTGTGTTTTATGCGTGTGTGTGTTTGACATACAAAACCTACAGTGTCTTTCTTGAGCCCTAAAATTTTAAGGCTAATATTTTCTAGTAAAAATATTTCACTGTCCCGTAGACATGCAAATCTTGTCCTTTAACCTGTGAAAGAATATAATGGAAGATCTCAAAGTGCTTGAAGAATGTTAATGAGAAGTTACAATAATCCCCAGGCAGTGTATGCTTATGTACCTTCTGTGTATTCCACAGGGAGACAAAGTAAGTCCTGCACTAAGATGCCTCACGCTTTCCATAGTGCAATGTGATTATGCCTTTTTTTAGTTATTATTTTGAAGAAAAACTTCACACTGAAGCATTTTACAGAACTTTAAAACAAAAGATGGGGGGGGGGGGGAAGAGAAAGCTCTGCATTTTACTGTTATACAGTAAAGTTGATGGGGTTTGCCTTGTCAAAAGACAAACAAATAAATAAAACCCAACAAATTTTCTCATGGGTGGTTTGTAGAGCAGCACCTTTGTTACTGCCAGTGCAGAAGGAAACTCGACTTGCAGCAGACACGCGATACGTCAATTCATTTCCAGCGTATTGGCAAGAAGCAACACACACAAGACAGATTTATCAAGCTATCTGATAGTCTAAGAGCCAAGAATTATTCTTCCAGCTCTCTCCTCTCCTCTCTGCTTTCCTCCATACACACACATGCACAAATAAAGGCAAATCTGCCACTCCTGCAAGCATAACACTGTAAAGTTCTGCAGTTTTATTGTGGGTGTTTATCATAAAGCATCCTTATCTGTTATCTGCTTATAGAGGCGGCTTTGGTATGTTATTTCAGAGTAATAGCCGAGAGCGAGTTAAATTGCATTAACCTTTAAAGCTGGCATTAATGGGTAACCGTGTCAGGAGACTGTATTACTACACAATTTCCTTTTCCTATTCTTATGCTGGCTCTGCGTTTAGAGTATTTTTTGCTGTTAGTGCCGGCCTTACATCACAGACTTTGAGCTCTGAGCACAGTACTCATGCTCTAGGGAAGCACTCAGCTAGGAGAAACGTAGGACTGGCTTTTCCTCACCACCGACAGACATCAGGAGAGAAGGCAGGTTCTTGTGACAAAGGCTGTGCATCTTGTCCTTTGGCGCAACGACCAGGTGATTCGGTACATGCTCCATAGCCATGTTTTTCACCTGCAATAAGGTGACTTCGGGGCTAGACTGCACTCAGAACCTGGTGCTAGTAGGTTAGGACTTGCTATTGGACATAATCAGTGCAGTACGCAAGAGACAAGTCCCCTCTTATTGCGGCAGAAAGTTGTCAGCAGATCATTGGGAAAGAGAAACCCTAGAACTGAGATTTTTAGATGTGGGGACTAAAATGTATGAGCTGTACTCTGTTCTCTGTTGTTCTGACAGGGAAGACTTCTGCAAGGTATTCCGAGTGTGCAAGCCCAATTTAACAGCAGCTTTCCATGAACAGGGACAGCTGGAGCTACTCCAGATCTATTATGGTGTAAATGGAACTGGAACGTGGCCTACCACTTATCAGATATTCTCTTCTATGTATTAATTATACACGTAAAAGTCCTGTATTTAGGAATAATCGCAATAATTTATCACTTTCAGAGAACTGTAATTGCAAACACAACATAACCATTTGTCAGCTCTTTCAGATGGAAAGGAGTAGGCTGAGAGAAGGCAGCAGCCTCTTTGATCACATTTTGATTGGGAAGTCTCTTCATTACAGGTTTGGTTCGTGGACCCTCCTCCCCCCTCCTAACTCTTCAAGCCTTCTTCACAAGCTGTTTACCCAGAGAATACCCGCGCTTGATTCGCCTCCCATCGAAGTCCCTCCTGAGCTTTGGAGGGAGAGCTAGCAGGACAACGTTGTGAAAGGACACAACGTCCCCACGCAACGGAGACCGCGTTTCTGAAAACATACAGCTGACAAAAAACGCAGTCATCTTGAAATCTTTCATAAATTGGGAGCCATCAAACTTAGCATTTGGCAAGCCTACCTTACCCAAAAGACCTTTCTTTGGGAAAGGGGAGGAGGTCCAGAGGCAGTTTTAATACTTCTCAGAAAAAGTGCCGGTAAGAGCAGACTTACCTACTCCCTAGGCCTCTACATACAGGACACGCCTCGGGTGATGCCGCAGAGGTGTATGATACTTGGCTGCCATGGAGATGAGTACAACAGAAGAACCTAAATAGAAGACAACATGTTTTGTTTGGAAACGCTGTTGCAATAAAGGTGCATGTTAAATACAGAGCTGCTAGATTTTCTCGCTAACATTAATTGTTTAAATTAACACTGCAATTAACATGCAGCTGAAATAAATACATTCTTTCTTCTTTTCCCTGTTTCTGAAAAGAAAGCCATAACTGATTGCTTCATGAGCCTCCCCTGGGAGCACATGTGCTGCCCTTTAAAATGGAGCCGTGCAGCCTCTTCTCCCTGGCTGATCAGCGAGGCTGGGCATGCAGGCTGGGGAGGCTTCCAGGCGCTGCCAGCTTTGTGCTTTCTCATGAACCCCTTTTTGTCCCCAGGGCTGTGCTCAGCGGCATCTTTTTTTGCCATCTCCCCAGAGAGGTCTATCGCAGCCCCTACGTAGGTAACCGTGTTCCCTCCTTCAAGCTGTAGGGATTTACCGTCATAGTGCAATTCAGCAAGATGGGAGCTTGCACATCGTTTAGGGCTGGGCTGGTACTGTGAAGTTTTGGGCAGCTTCCCAGGAGGTGAAACACATCCCACCTACAGCCTGACCCGTTTTTGCCTGCATGTGTCAGTACACAGCCCTAATGGAGTCTATGAAAAGCCCTTACTTTTCTTATTTCAAACACCAGAGATTCACCCTATTAGTTCCAGAGGTGCCAGTTACAAGCCCCAGTGTGTCAGACAAAAATAGGGACGCACGTACTTGCACACCAGTAAGCCCCTGGTTTGGGGGGAGCGACTCTGGGCCTGCAGCTCTACGGAGGGTTTTGAAACAACGTGTTGCGTTTGGAGCAGTAATAAGGATCTCTCTCTCCCTAAGGAAAATAAAAATGACAATCATTGGTAGAAATGGTGTTGATTTTACTTAATGATAAATGAAATGAAAATTTGGATAATAATGATGGATGCCGCCAGTCAGAGTTCTTCTTGTTACAGCAGCCAATGCCTCTTTATGCACCCGTCTCATGAAAGTGTCAGAGATATTTAAAAAGAAAAAAAAAAAGAAATATGCTAAAATTAAAATGGAGAAGAAAAAGTCATTTCACACATTTAATGGCATAATGAAGTCTTTTTAATGTAATTTTCTTTACTCTTCTGATTACATATTCACAAAGAGGATCTTCACTTCCATCTTTATTAGGCGCTGTGTTTGTCATCATTATGGGTTAAGTATTTTCATAAACATTTGATGAATATTAACCATTTAAAATAAAAAATAACAGTTTACTCTCACTGCAATGACTGCTGCACATGGAGATATTAATATTAGAGCAAGTCACATGAAATTACACACCCCTGCAGCCCCATCCCTGCGTGCAAGGAAGCAGTGCAGACGCTGGGAGAGGAGATACTCAACCTAGCAAAGACACAGAGGCGCCTGCAAAGCTGCATCCTAGCTAGACCTATAGCCCAGGCTGACAGTGATCCCAAAAAGCTACCGAATCTCCCCGTCAGAGACTTGGTGTTCCTGGGTCCTTTCTACAGGTCACAAAATAACAGGCTGTTTCTTTGTTGCTTTCCCAACACGACTGCGTTCTTCTCTTCCCTGTGCTTGCAAGGGGCTGATCCAGCCCAGGCTTTAGTATAACATCCTTCATTTAATTTATATGTCATCTCTAGCTGGTGCAAATGTCCTAACAAACACATTATTAAACATGGTCTGTTCTCTACAGCAGGGGAATGGCTTCCTAAAACAAACAGTTTCAGAGCCAAGTGCTGCAGAAAAAGGAGGAGGAATGAACCCCACCAAAGAAGGTCCACCAAAAAGAGGTTGCCTGGAGTTGGGTAAAAACACAACCTGGTTAATCTGTTTTTAAGTAGAGCAGAAAAATGCAGACATAACATGCTGGGTCAATAAGAGCAGTAGTTATAATGAAATTATAACTATATTTCATTTTGATCCTTTATTTTCATTAAGAAATGTTTATTTCTCAATGACTGAGGCATTTTAAAAAAGGAAAACAATCATGTGTACTGCTTAAACATTGTCTAATCTCTTTCCTCCATCCCGGTTCTCTTTCATTTGCACTTTTATCCATTTCCCTCCCCCCAGTCAGCAAAATAAAAATATCAGTGATGACATCCTAATTTCAAGACATCACATGGAAGCTCATTTCTGACAGAAGGCTATTGTAGCAAAAATACCTGACCTGTTTCTCATCAGAAGGCACCCGTGTTCCTTTGCTTACCCAGAGGAAACAGGAGGCAGCTGATACCCTGGGGGCCTTCCCACCTGTAAACCAATTTTAGACAGCAGGCACTGGCTCAACTCTTCCCCATGAGTTCCCATGCCAATGCCAGCTTGCCCCGAGAGTAAGAAGCCATAAAGCACTTCTTTTTTGTTTTAAAAGAAAGAGCAACATGCAAGAGGTGAGGGGAAAAGGTTCACCTGCGGCTCTTACGGTGCCTCTCCGCATCTCCCCAAAGTGCAGAGCAATATTGCCAGTGCTGTCAAACATTATTAGAGGGATCAGTGTGGGAAGGAGCAGAGGGTTACTCTTCGTTGCCTTCCCAGCCATAAACTGGGTCACTTTTTCAACCCTGTAGGTAGGGGATCCAGAGCAGAAGCGTAAAGAGCCCAAAGGCCCAGTTCAAAAGATACTGACTCAGCCCTGACTGGCGAGGGTTAACAGAAGAATTACGGGTGGATGTTTAATTAGGATTTGAGCGATGGGGATTGAGCATTAGGCTGGGGTTTGTTTAGGGCTCATGTATGCTCAAGCACCGAGGTAATTTCACATTGTGCTTCGCCGCGTCCTTCGCTGAGCTCAGCCAGCGCCTTGCGGGAGCTAGAGTAAAAGCTCCACCTGGAGACAGCAGGAGCCCGCCTGCTTCCCCGGCTGCTCGCAGCGGATGCTACCAGCCAGGATTTGCTGGAAGAGCAGGGAGCCCAGGAGCACTCATCCCCAGAATTAGCTCCTCGCTTGCTCCCCGGCTGCAGCTCTGGCACTTCTCATCCTTCCAGCACTTAGCACCTCTAATTCCCCGGCCCCGCGGGGAGCCGGGCACATGCTGTGTGGGAACGCGGAGTACTTGCAGGTCTGCAGCAGGGATATGGAGGAGAGGGAGGCTAAGGGAAGAAGGAACGCTTGAGCCAAAACCTCCTGCCACCCCCTGGCCACCATCCGTGGGAGAAGGCTGGTGCCTCAGAGCTACGTTTGGATCTGGACCGCGCACAGCCTCGCTGCCGGTTACCCGGTGTCACGGGATTAGGCAGCCACCCCCTTGCACAGCGTGCCCTTCCAGCGTGCTACAACCTGCTAGTAGCCAACATGATGCTGTCTCCAAGCGGAGGATCCCACTCTTCCCTGCAGCCGCATGAGAGGCTTTTCTGAGAAAATCAAATTAGGTGTCATTCTCCGCTTCGGTTTGAGGTGCCTTTTCCAACCCCTCTGTCTAATTTGCATCATCTCAACTGATTGTTTTCCCAAGAAAGCTGCTGAGGTCACTGGTACAGCAGGACAAGCAAGGAGGCGAGAAATAGCTCCTGGGAACCGCTCACCCATCCTTGTCTAGGGTGGATTTTGAAATCCTGAGCCCGAGCAGAAGTCTGCAGCTTGGTATAATGTTTCAGTGCCAGGACTGAGGTGCAAACTAGTATTAAGCCTCAGGGTTCTGAGTGCTGTAAAGCAAATGGATCCTCTTCTTTCTGGATAGTGACTTAAATAGGCACAAGGAGCGCTCCCAGTAACTGGAACCCAGCTGTCCACATTGCCAAATTGCTGGCACAGCCCCTGGCATGGTTTTGGCCCAGCCAGCTGCATCCCAGAGGACTCCTGGGCACAACCTGTGATTTAGCATGGGCTGGGGATCCTTTCCCACAGGCAGCTTGCACACAGCCGCCTTGGTCTGGAGGGAAGGAGAGCTTTGTGGCATGGAAGCAAGGCACTGCAGGCCAAGCAGCCTCAATATCAGGGAACTTTTCTGAGACGTATCTAATTCCCGGGTACAGAAATAGGCTTTTTCGCCAAAAGTCTGCTCAGGACTACTCAATAGGGAGAATGGCAACCCCTTTCTGAGGCAGGCTTTCCCCAGCTGGGCTGAGCCCCATAAAGGTGTGAGACCTTCTCCTGGACTTGGATAAGGTCTTTCAAGCGGGGAGAGAATAAACAGATCTGGTTGAGTTTAGCAGTGGAACAAAGAGTCTAAGATATGGGGAAAAAAGTCCTTTATGCTGTTAAAAAGTGGGTGCTGTAGAGCCAGAGTGCCAAGAACAGAGGTGACAAGAGAAGCATTCAGCTCCGGCTTGCATGCCAGTGTCTGGGAAGCAAGGTTCAGTATCTCTAAATAGTCTTAAACTAGACTGGCTTGTTATTAGTGGAAACCAAGCCCTTGCATGTTATTAGTCAGCAGATGGCATATAAATGTGATGTCAGGAACCAATCTAGCACGACCCACGGCAAGAAGGAGGATGATTAAACAAGGAAATGAAACAGAGCCGAGGCATGTCACAAGAGTCAGCACAGAGGGACTCGGATCCCCAGCAGAACAGGGGCTCTAGACCACAAGGAAAAGCTTTGCCAAGGAAAAAAAGCAAGAAGTGAGTCTGTAAACAGAGCTGACCATGGGGGATAAAGATGAAATGGAAGCAGACTTTTTTACTATCTCAATCAGGGAGAAAAAAGTGACAAGAACTGACTGAGACGCTGAAAAGTGAGTGATATGCTATTGCCAAGAAAAATGCTCAAAACACTGTAACAGCTGATAGAGGTACTGAGCATCGTGAACCCAGACAGAATAAGACTTCAGAGACATCTCCCGGTTAAAGGAAAAAAGAACCAACAAACTAACCAAAAGCCTTCAGCGACAGAAAAGGGAGCAGATGTTACCGCCGAGAGCACTAGACTCCACAGGTGACTTTGGAGACTGCCATCAGCGACTCCTGGTGAAAAAGGCAGGTGCATCTCTCTCCTGGAATACAAATGCAGTAGAATCTGTCCTTACCCCAGCATACTCACAGTGAGCCCTCACCTTTCCTTATTCTTATCTAGGACAAATGGTGTCCCCCAAGAACCAGCCCGGAAGGGCCAAAAAATCTCTTTCACTTCCCGGCCCCTCACATCTGTGCAACAGGCAGGGTGTTTGCCCTCCTCTGCTTTACCACTCTTTCTCTGCTCCAGTATCCTCATTTCCAACAATGTTGTTCAGACTCAACCCAACAGGTTCTGGGTTTGTCGTTAAAAGAAACCTGTATCAGACTCCTCCCAGAGACAATAACAGGTAATGTTTTTTTACCAAGGAACTTAGGGCAGTTTTCTAATTCTCCACTTAACTTTCTGGAGATGTTCAGCCTCCAACTTTTGCTGGCCCATATAACCTGCTTGTCCAGCTGGCTTCAGGAAGAAGCCTCTAACCCTGTCCTAGTGGGGGCATCTTCAGTTCTAGCCCCTTCAGGCAGATGGAGAAGAGGACAAACCACCTCCATCAGACCTGCACCATGAAATGTGCAGATACCCAAGTTATATCCAAGCAAGCTCAGGTACCTATACCAGTGCGCAGTCGTGTAAAGAGGCACTTTTGGGAGACTGGCCCTGGCTAGCTATCACACCGTGCTTGCAGCGTGGTACCCAGGCGGCTTGCCATATTCTAGAACTGCCTGGCTCGGCTCTGCCTTGGGCATTTCTTAAGGATTCAGCCATGTCATTCAAACACACCTGCAGAAGGCAGCCCTAAGAAGATCGGAAAGCCAGAAGATCTACAGCCTCCAGCAATCCAGCGCAGTGCTTAGCACAGGCTCGAGAGGAGGTTCTTCTGCTGGTGGTGGGTGTATTTTTATTTATTCCTTTTTGCATATATACATTGTCATGTATAATTAATGTTTCCGCAGTGGTTTTTTTTGATCTTGCATGTTATTTTTATTTTTCCCATCGCATCTCCCTCACCTTAGCATGTGCCGGTTTATTTCTTATTTTTCTCCTCACAGTCAACAATCCTCCTTCCCCATCTCTCTCCCCCTTCAGCTTAGACCACTCTCCCACCTCTCTGCAATATAGGCCATCCTCCCCTGGCTCTCTTTCCTCCCTCCATCTCCCTCCCTTTCTCCTTCCTCAGTATAGGCCATCCCCCCATCTCCCTCTCCCTCTCCTGTCAGCAAAGCAGTTTATCGGCAGTTGCAGTCTCATCTATCAGTCCAATTCATCTTTCCCTGCAGCCTTTGGGGGAGAGCGAGAGGAAAAACCACAAGCTGCCTTCCTAAAGAAACCAGTGGCAGCCACGGGCATTAATATGAGAAGCTTGGGAAGGTGTCGTTTTTCACTCAAGCTGACATTTAAGCTGTTTCATAAATATGAAATCAAACCAAGGGCCCAGATGGGCCTCCACCCCCTCCTCTTTTGACTAAGAGCGGCTGTGATACTCTCTTCACCAGCTTAAAACAAGGGGATGACAGGAGCAAATCCCTGGGGGATGAAGGATAGAAGGAGCGACTGTTCTCAGCAATGGCACCTGTGATGTTTACACTAGTTTCAGCAAAGAGCCACCGACCAGTACGGGAGAGCCATCAGTCACTATTGCTAGTGGCAGATTTTCTGAGGTGGGATTTCCCTCTGAGTGCACAAGGCAATGGGGTGGATATTTTCCCCGCTATCCCCCCAAGGGATGGTGGATCTCTCTCCATCAGCAGCTCTCATATCACCATAACTGTTTCACACACGCGCAGAGCCTGATTTCACGAGAGGAGGTATAAATCTCTGTTCCTGGTCCTTTTTAGCAATCTGGCCCGCTTACACCACCCCAGTCCCCATGCAGCCTGTGGGACCATCATGGGTGTGCAACACCTCGAGCACAGCACATCCCAGGGAACCAACACCGTTTTTAGGAGAATTTACTGGACCAGCTGGGAGGGCTGCAACCTCACCCTCCCCTCCACTCCCATTAGGAAGCAATTCCTTTCACGGCTGGGATGAGGAAGAGGTGTCACGGGTACCTGTTAACGACCACAGATCCCAGGAGCAAGGGAAAGGAGGTAGATCCTGCTGCCTCCTCCTCTTGGTACGATGAGGAAGGTGTCTGAGTTTGTCTGCGGCGTTTGCTTTGTTGCGCCCACCCTGTTGGCACCGTTTCAGACCACCATCCACCCCACTGTCCCTACAAATCCACACAGCACACACAGGCAAGGGGAGAGGGCCACAGCCCGAGGAGAGGAGACATGGCTATGACACCTTTATATGGGCTGCTAGATATTACCGGCAGTAATACAGCTCCTTGGGAACCAGGCATTAATTACAACTGCCCTGAAATTGCTCGCCAGCCTGTAGAGGATACGATAGCAGAAAGTGACCTCCCGAGGCACTGAGCTCTGCCTCTTGATTTCACTATGTCATACAGTCTCATCCCTCAACACGGCATGCTCATAGCACCTTATACTGTCTGCCCCTACTGTAACCCTTGAAAAGCTATGCTTGGACTACTCTCCTCTGATGGACAGAAACCATCTAATACCCAGTACAAGTCTAGCTGACCACTTTTGTGAAAACAGTGAACTTCAATTAAAATCGCTTTTCTCCTTCCCTCGTGTTTGACCCAATTATGTGTTTACAGAGAATAATTGTGTCCCCCTAGTCTCCCTTCGACTAGACTGAACAAAGCAGGCTCGTTTCCTCTGACATGATGGGCTTGCCATTCCCCTGATCATACAGGTTTTCCATGGTGACATTTGCTCCAGTTTTAATTCTTCTCGCTTGAAAATGATTGACAAGAATGACACCGACAGTTCCAGGTGATGTCTACACCTCCTTTGTACAACCACCGTGGTACTCCCCTGTGTCTAGCGTGTTCTTCTCCCCTCGCACATCCTAAGATCTCATTTACCTCTTGGATGGTCATTTCAAGTTGTGAGCTCATAGTTGTACTGTGATTGATTGCTACAAGCAAGTCTGTCTTCTGTTTTGTTGTTTCAAACTGATAAGCTTTCAGTGTCCAGGTGAAACTTGCTCACAGTCCCCAAATCTGTGGCTTTGTATTTCATGCTGCTGCATTCCCTTACATCCCTGTTAGCCCGATTGCCACAAAACCTTGTGTGATATTCTGGTGATTCTAGGCATTGATGATGATGCCTGTTAACCCACTCCTAATTTTAGGCCAAAAGTCATCATTGAAAACATTGGTCCCAAGACCAAGGCTTAAGAACTTACCTAGCAACTTCCTTACAGCACAGCTGCCTCCTTCCCCTCTTTCACCAGTTCCTTACCCTTCTCACAATTCTTGTACTAATCCTCATCTTCTCTCATTTAACTAATAATTTCCCAGGTGGCACCATACCAAATTTTAATGAAGTACAGATAGAGAAGATCTACTACTTTTCCCTTGTCTAGAACATCAGTTACCTTATCAAAGACAGATATCGAGTTAGTCTGGCACAATCTCTTTTTGATAATGGCATATTGCACTATATCCCATTTTCTATTCCATGTCTTCAATTATTCTTTCTGACATAATTTGCTCTGAATCCATCTATGCCCTTGAGGCCAAAATAACAAGCCCACAGCTGCCTAGATCGCTCTCCTTCTCTTTCTTAAATATGGGTACTACATTTGCTATTATCCAGGCAGAGGAACCCCCAGTGACTGGACAGATTTATTAAAAATCCCATCTACCAGACCTGTGATTTCATGGGCCAGTTCTTTTAGCATGCTGGGGAGGGTGATTTCCCGGCCTCCCTGGTTTGAGCACAGTAAGCTCTCTGAATTGCTTCCATCTTGCATACAATCATTGCCTTTTCAGGACACTTATTCCCATTAGTCCACCTGACTTTGCCCCCACACTCTATATTTCTGCTCTTAGGGGCAAAGTATCCCTCTAATTTAGAGCTGTGCAAATTTTTCTCACTACATACAAAGGCTCCACTTCTTTTTTCATTTATAGTGTCAAGGATCCTTCTGTTGTTTCATTTCCTTTGCAGGGACTAACTCAGTTTGACTTCTGGCAATTCTCACTTCATCCCTGCATTTTCTGACCTCCCAAGACATACCTTTCTTTGTCGCTTAATCCCCTTTCCAAGGCTGCCTTGATGTGCAGGTGGACTAGGCAGTTATCAAGTGCGGCAAGCTGCTGGGGGGGTAATAAAAGGGCCGCAGACCTACGGCTTTCTTGGCCTACGCCAAGCGCTGCAAAGCTAGCCTTGCTGTGATTGTCAACACAGACGGGTCAGGGTGGCTGCTGCTGCTGCAGGAATATGCCCTCTGAGCAACGGGAATGGCTGCTCCTACCCTCTGCTCCTCTGGATGGCAGTCAGAGAAGTAAGTTGGACCTTCCTCTCACATCCCCATCCCAGTCCTGATTTTTCTCTTCCCCTCCCGGAGGCACGAATACCCCTTTCACACATGCCACCACAAACAGTAGCCCAAGGGGCACAGATGGGTGACTGCTTTGGGTTCAGAGTAGAAACAGGGCACTTTTGTAACTCCTTTGGAGGTGGGGGGAAACAGAGGCGGATCTGCATTTTGAGATGACGGTGGGTATTGAGTGGTGGAGGGAGAAAGGAAGACTCCTTTCTCTAACTACAGTTCCTGGAAAACCCACAACTCCTTTGCAGCCTCCCAGCTCATCTTGTCTTCACTCACCTCACACCTGCTCTGCACTGCCACCACAAATGACTTCTTTGATCTTCATATTTAGGGATGGCAGCATTCAGGAATTTGTTAATACTGTAGATAACGTGCTGCTTCTGCCCTCCTCTGTTCCTTCTAGGCTCTCTGCTTGTGGCTGAGATGTTTTTAAAGTTAAGCTTTTAGAAGAAGTTGGTCATTCATCTCCTCCAAGTTTGCTGCCTTTTCCTGGGATACAAATTCCAAATCCTTTTGCACTACCCACTCAAATGTATTCCCCCACTCCTCCTCCTTTAAAGTCTCTGAGTTCCCAAGTCCAGCTGACTTACCAATTTCTTTGCTTGCACAAAGTTTGCCCTTTGGAAATAAAAGGAAACTCTCAGTTATGATTCATTCTTATTTATCCAACCACTCAGTTTGAACTGAACAATATAGCTATAGGACTTGAAGGGACCTTGAGAGCTCATGTAGTCCATCTCTGCCCCAAGCGATGATCAGCTGTCCAGACCTCCATCACTCCTGACAGGCATGTGTTTAACCTGCTCTTTTAAACCTCCACTGGCAGAGCCTCCATAACCTCCCCAAGCAATCTGTTCCTTGTATTACTCTCCCTGCCCTCAAAAAGTGTTCCCCAGTGTCTCATCTGAATCTCTTTTCCTGCAATTTAAGACCATTATTGCTTGTCCTCTCTACCACGGACACAAAGAAAAGGTTATTGTCTTCGTGGCAGCTTCCTCCTTCCTCATAAACCCTTTCAATCTTCTTTTCCCAGGCTAAGCAGCTCCCAGCTCATTCAATCTTTCCTCACTAGCTGTGGCTTCTACATCTCTGAGCATTCCTGGTTTTGTTTTCTGGACTAAGTCCAGGAAACCCGCATCTTTCTTAAAATGTAGCACCCAAAACTTGATACAGTTGAGGTTAAACTGAAAAAGGATTACTTCACATATCTTACACGACACTTCTATTTATACATCCCAGCGTGATGTTTGCTTTCTTTGCAACAGGTGATTTACTATTATTGACTTACAGGCAGTTTGTGATCCACTGTAACCCTCTGTATCCTTCTCAGCAGAACTATATCCAGCTGCTCCCATTTTGTGCTGGTACTATCGATTGCTCCTCAGCACTTTGTACTCATCTTCATTGATTTGCATCCCATTTTTTGCAGATTATTTCTCCAATCCATCTAGATAATTTTGAATTTAAATCCTGTCCCCTGTACCATGTACATGCTTTTCAACAGGGTATTATATCATTTATTAAGGGCGAGCATTATTCCATAACAGAAGTCATCAGTGACGACAGTACCCAACTTGATGCTTCCTTCTAGTCACTCAGTGAATCACTGATAACTGTTTCACAAGTATGGTTTTCCAAACAGTTTTGAATCCATATCATAGTAATTTTATCCAGGCTGCATTGCTCTAGCCTGCTAATGGAAGTCTCACATGAGGCAGTGTCAAAACCTAACAAGTCAAGGTGCTTTGTCGTTATCTACAAGGCTTGTTACCTGTCAGAGTAGGAAATCAGGTTGGCTTTATACAATTTGTTCCTGACAAAATCAAATTGCCTGTTATTTACCATGTTGCTATCCAACTCATGATCAATCTATTGTTAGGTCCCACATAAAGCTCTCCTATAAAATTCTCTCTGCTAACTGAAATCAAGGCTACAATAGCAGCACTTTTGATGAGGCTCAGTGATTATTTGGTGATGAAGTCTTTTAGCTATCACATTCAAGAATACCCAGGCCCCACTTTTATTAATAGCACTTATTTTACAATCTACATTTCAGAAAATACAGCCTTCTAAACTGACTCAATTCTTAGTTATATTTCCCTCTCTCTCTCTCATACATGTTCAAGTGCTTTATGATCCCATGGGCTAGAGCGGACACCCAGGGGTAACATTTTTCCGGTTCCTCCCCAAAGTGATTTTATCCCAAGTCAATTCTCTTTTAGCTTTGCTACTACTTATTTGACCAACACACCCTTAATGTGCATAATCCCAGCTAACTTTGTTTCTGCCTTTTGTGAAAACCATATACCCTTCAATACCTATATTCCAGTCATGACTGTTACTCTAGCATGTTTCTATAATAACCAGTCAATAATAAATAGGTATTTTGCTGGTTTTTATGTTCCTGGGACTAATGTTAATGCACCTTGGCTGTTTCAGTCTAATCTTGCCCGTTTTTCTAGCTAAACTGTGTACCAGCGTTCCCTAGACAATACCACTAGTTTCACGACTGTTCCAGTCAACATTTGTACTCACATTTTCTTTGCCTTTTTGTTTTGTTCCTTGCTATACATCCATCTATTCCATGGTGGGATTCACCGCTGGATGTACCAGGGACCGATATATCTGTTAAGACAAAACAAAGCCATCAGTTCTGGGTTGTGCCTGTGGAAGCACACACCCCACCATACAGAGGCCACATTTTCAAAGATAGGCAAGTTGCCAAGGTGAGCAACTTTTCTGTGCCACGGCCCAGGTGGATGCCTTGCAGAAACAGCCTGGAGAGGAAGGCACAGCAGCTGCAGGTAAGTGTTCAAGGGCTATTAGTTCCCTTGACTCAGCCGCTTACGATCCTTGCAGTCATGCATCAAACTGCAGCTCAGAGGAATGGGAAGGAGAGACAGTCATTTTAGAGAAAGGTAGGAGGAAGGGGAAGGTCTGGAGTGTCTCTGCTGTATGAGGCTCTATGCTATGGGTGCTATGTAGCCTGCTCCGAGAGGTGCGTGGACCGAGAAATTTATGCTGCTTCAGACATCCCCTGGAAAACAGAGCAAGCCTTTGGGACTCGTGGCAGAGCACTGTCCTCATTTGCTGATTCTTCTGCTGCGGGTCTTTCTGTTTTCTCTCACTTTCCTCTGTGAATGACCCTTCTCTTTCCTTTGTGTCCCCAGCTATGTCCATCCTTTTTCTTTTCTTTGGATTGACTGATACTCTTGCTATTCCACCCTCTGCCTCTTTCTGCGTTGCAGTCTCCAGTGCAGCAACCCTGTTCTCCATGCCATTTCTCCTCCATCACCCAGTCTCTTCCTCTGCACATATCCTCACCTAGCCTACACTTAAGGTCCTTCCATTCAACTGGGATCATGGATCTGGAACACTGCCACATAACCACATCAAACCCTCATGGAGAAATCTTCACTGAACAGAAGTGAAGCCCAGTGGTAGTAGGGGAACTGGTCTAGAGAGAAGTTTGTGATAATGTGGAGAACAAAGTATGCAGTCACCTGAAGAGCTTCTCCAAAAGCCTGGAGATTTAGGACATCAAGAATTTTGAAGAGAAATTATAAATATTCTTGGGAAAAAATTAAGGGAGGAGAACTCTTCTCTCAAAATGCCTAGTCTCACACATTATTAGAAGTTATTATTATAAGTCAGGGAAAAATGACACAAGATCTCTTGAAACGGATTTTGGTAAGGAAACCAGCTTATATTCCTATAGCACCTGGAACATGATATCCATAATCAACCAAAAAAAAAAAAAAAAAAAGAAGAAGAAGAAAGAGAAGAAGAAGAAGAAGAAGAAGAAGAAGAAGAAGAAGAAGAAGAAGAGGGAAAGAAGAAGAAGAAGAAGAAGAAGAAGAAGAAGAGGAAGAGAAGAAGAAGAAGAAGAAAGAGAAGAAGAAGAAGAAGAAGAAGAAGAAGAAGAAGAAGAAGAAGAAGAAGAAGAAGAAGAAGAAGAAGAAGAAGAAGGAGAGATAGTAGGAAAAATAACAGAGGGAGATAGGGCCCCAGAGACATGCTATTAAAAAATTGTATTTAGAATCTCTGGGTCTCCAAGGAACAGCAGACGCAGAAGTCAATTATACTACCTCAAAGGGAGATTTCCAAATACCATACCTAGTGGGAAATTACACAGACTTGACTCACTACATGCTTGCAGCTCCCATGATCTTTTCCATTTCACAAGGCAATTGTGGATCTCTACCACTCTGGGGTGGCAGGTTTTTGATGTAAGGTGTGAGGATAACAAACATAGCTGTGTACGTGTCTAATCCAGTGATTTAATAGACCTGAACAAAAGGTCTGTTGCCTTTTGCCTCTATGCCAAAGGAAGTTCTGCAATTTCAAATTTACCTCTGTTGAAAAAGAAAAAAAAATAAAAAGAACAAAATGTAGAAAGTCTCCATGAAAAATTGTTCATTTTAGGTCAATCAGAATGTTTTGCTTGTATCTTAACTTTAATGTTACATTGTACTGTAGTTTTAAAGAGGAAATAGGAATCCCAGCAAGAAGTTATAAAAAAGCCTAAATGAAACATTTCAACCTACTGGAAGTGTTGATGTGTTTTCTAAGTGAAATTTCATCAAACAGGGCACATTTCTACAGACCCTGAAGCTTTCATAAAATCAGCCTTTACAAATGGAAAATTGTTATACTCAAAAAAAAAAAAAAATCAAGTACCTCTCCTATTGAGTTTCTAACCTTCAGCACTGAAAGTACAATCACTGTCGCTTGTGTCACTAAACAGCCTTCTAGGTATGAACGGCAAAAATCTCAGCAGTTCCTCTGGCCAGACACTCGAGAGAGTACGCTCAAATTCATGTGGTTTCACACTTGTGACCTGCAGACCGCTGCAGGTCCACAGCCTGTCTTTTAAGAGTCCATGTAAGACATCTACGAAACACAGTGTCTTTAGCTAGGTTTGAACTTGCTCTGCGAGGTGAAATTTCTGCTGGAAATGTTTGGTTGTTTCTGATTTTGAAAAGCGTGGCTGTCCCCAACGCTGTCTGCCTCACAGGGCAGCAGAGGATGAAGAGTCACCGCACCGAGCCTTGCCCTGCCGCAGGAGCAGAGGAAAACGTACTGGCTACTCACTCAACAGCCCCAGGGAAAATCTCCTCCTCTGAGGAAGAGAAAAGCTTTCCAAAGGAGGGAGGTGACAGCCGCAGCTTCCTTTGAAAGCCACTCTCTTCTCCAGGACAAGCACAGATCTGGGGTGATTCCTCTTTTTGGCTTTCCTGGTTAATCTCCACTGCATGTCTGACGTTACTCTTCCCTTGTATTTCTGGAATTACTCTTCCTTCTCTGTTGCGCAGTTACTCTCGCCTACATTTCTGGAGAGTGATAAATACGTTAACAAATGCAGCTCTTTGCCTATCAAATGTGGAAATCAGGAAAGCTGCAAATTCAGAAGATGACACTCTACAAATCCTAGCTGCTGCGATGCAGCAGGTGAAGGACTTTGAAATACAGCAGTTGTATTGGATAGTTATCACCTGGGTGAAACATTTGGGCTGTTGATGCATCAGATCTATCCTCCCTGCTCAACAGGTCATGTACAACCTAGGAAAAATTCTTGATGGATATAACCCAGTGCCCACTTTTGTCACGGAGACCTTTCTTGCTTCCTTTGGTGGCAACGAAGTCACACCCCTTATCTTCAGAGAGAAGAAGCGTTTCACTTCAGGTCAAGTAGTGTCTAGTATCAGTGAAGCATGAGTAGGACAAGAAAATGGTCACTGTCTAGTAACTAATGAATGGACCATCAGAGAAATCACTACAGCTTGCACGTCGCTGACCATTTTGGGCTAGGAGAAAGATTAATTACAGTACAGACAGTGGGATTTGCCCAAGTAAATACAGGGACATGCGCTGTAGAAATTTGCATCTGGGGAAGCCATCCTAAGCTTCCCTTGTAAGTCAGTAAAGCTCTAATCAATATAACTAATGCTGTTTAGGGTGCAGTTCATCGCATCCTAAAATAAACACCTATGTTTTATCTGCTGAAGCACTCTCCTCAGTATCCATTAACGATAATGACATACAGATGTCTATAGCAGGGGTGTGTCTAGGATATAGACACCTGCATTGTAGATACCCATCGCTAAGCAAGACAAATCCTCCCCTGCCTTCCTTTCCGAGCTATAAATGGGGCCCTGGTAAGCCAGCAGGGAATAGGCTTGCATTATCTGTGCACGATTTGTTGGGGACTTTGCTTCTATATCCTCTCATAGCTAATGATCTGTTCCATTAATTCTTAAGGTTAAGGTGACCTTGTAAAGCTAAATAAGTGCATTTCTCAAATAGCACACAGCAAATATATGTATGCACACATTTAGATATTCGTGAAAGAAATTAACCCTACCTCTCTAACTCATTTCCCTCTTTCCTTTCAGTGGCAATATAATCTACTTAGAGTTCCCAACCTTTCTACAGGCATAAAACAACATGAAAAACATGGAAAGCCCAATCGGTTGGTTCCTTTCCTGTTGATGGAATAAAAAGAATAATTATTTCCTTATTAAAACAAAAATTAAATATTTTCTAGGGTTTCATCCTTTTTTGTCTCTATTATACCACCTCTTAAAATAAAAAAAGAAACATGAAACTTAATAAAAATAAACCAAAATTGATGCAAACAGAATAATTGGCAAGGCGTGAAAATACTGCTGGTATCCTGGAGACAGACTGTGTTGTCAGTCGTTTCTTAATTTTCACTCTATTAAGGTAATATCCTGTGAGTGTGGCTTTTTTTCCGGCAGCCATTCTCACACACTGTCATCCTTGCCTTCTTCGCATGCTGGGGGGGGGGGGGGGGGGGGTGGTTTTGGTTTTTTTTTCCCTGATCAGGCAAGAAAAACGCATTTATCAGGTCCGCTTCCCAGACATCTAGAGGTAGACGTGCCGGTCTCCAAGTCCAAGCACATGGAAGGGAGCAGTGGAAGTAAATTTCCAACTGTAACTTCCATATCACTGTAATATCTGCTCAACAGCACTTTTATTGGATGTCTCTTACAAGAAGCCAAGGTTTAAAGCAACGCCGCGTACTAAAAACTTTGCCATTCTACCCAGAAAAATGTCTGCATCACCACTGCACCCTGACTTGGCCCCAGATCTGGTTCTAAACTTACAGCAGACTCATAGCAATTTGTAACCAGGCGAAACCTTGAAGCATTTGAGTTTCTGTAGCCAGCCTGACAGCCACATGTCGGTTTTCTTCATTGCTTAGTTTCTCCCCTTGCCTGTGACACTTCTCCCATGCTCCTCCTTATGAGCAGAAGATGTTGGTACAATCCATCAAGGCTATTAGATGTACCTGCTGTAAGACGCAAGTACCCTGAGGAAGTTTATAACTAAATCCAGATTTTGCAGAGAGCTGTCCCAGCTTGAAACGAACAGCATGTCTTCAAATATGTCAGGAGAGACATAAGGCCAAATTAAACTGATTTTAGAACCACAATGAAATTCTCCTATTAAATAAGACTAAACCCTTTGTCAAAAACTCTGACTGCTCCACCTGAAATAATTTTAGAAAGCTTTGGATATCTAGGAGTGGAAAATGTCTTTGGCTTCTTCACCTCTTCCGGTTTTCTCCTTGCTTCCAACCAGAACCAAATATGATGGTGTGGAAAAGTTTTAAATGGAAGCAAGAATTATCAGATGTTCTTAAACTAAAATTTGCTGCCTGTGATCAGAACCTGGCATAGCTCTTCCATCACTGTTTATCCCTCTGCTTCTGACACTGTTCCTCTGCATGCATGTGTTTGCACGTGCACATGACTTCACAATGACTTTGAAAATCCAAATTAATTTTTAATATTTTTATTATGATGATGTAGATATCCTGTGAATAGTTCCCAAAACTATGTTGGAGGTTGTACACAAACTTCCCTGCAAATGAGATATTTTCCATAATACATGTGTTCACCTTCACGGGTGCAGAGGGAGAATTGATTCACAACCTATTATTTGTGGTATAAACCTTTGGTGACCAAGTAAAAGGTACTCTCTTTCTTTACTAGCTTTGTTCATCAGGAATCTCTCAGCCTTTGAACCTTGTATCAGTGCTATCAACAGCTCACGTTCTCTTTTGAACCATTGGCATGCATAAAATAGCCAGGCTGATATTGCTGAATCTGATTTCTGCTTCAGATGCATTTGACGATAAGAGACAGTTCTCTTACTATTTGCTGCATGTCATTAGGAGCTGGCATGATCTGGATGATGGCCCGAAACGAGCGAAGGGGGAACTGGGTTCCACAAGCAGCTCTTGCCACAGAGATAAGATCCAACCTTGCAGAGGTACTTCATTCCTCTGCCTCCTTTCAGTCCTGCACAGCAGTCCCAAGTGAAAGCTCACTGGCTTTCTATGGCAATTTCAGTTTTGTAGGTCAAAAATAATAAATAAAGAGCATGCATCTGCTTACAGTATTGCCCAATTCTCTCTCTTCTTGATTTTCTGAGGGGCCAAATCACTTCCACACTCAGGATTATACCCAAATGAGAGATGAATACCATAGGTATGTCTACAACATCCAGCAAAGCAGACCTACACAGAGCAGCCTGAAAGGAATTTTTGGGGATTAGAGAAACAAGTCTAACCATGATGGTGAGTGGAATAAATGAGCCAGTGAGGAGGCTGGTTCTCTTCGTTACCCGAGGTTTTAGAGGTAGCACAGAGGTCTTTTACTCTATCACATTATGGCATATCACTCACCTGTAGCCATTCCTTTGGCTCCCCACTCTCTGCTGGGAGGTTCCATCTCTTTATGCTTTTTTATCACTGAGGACTAGAGCCACTGGGGGGAACAAATGGCTTTAGTAAGAGGACCTATGTTAGCATCTTAATGAAACTGCATGTGGCCTGTGGTCTTGGAGCACAGGCAACATGATCCTTCTTTTCCACTGGGCACTGGGAGAGAGCGTCCGATCCAGCTCTGCACTTTTTAACAAGGAGCTGGTGCTTGTTTGCAGATGGATGATTTCAGAAAGAGAGAAAGGGATTTGCGCATTCATCAGCTGGTAAGATCCCATTTCCTACTATCCTCTGTATCAGCAGTAATGCGGATTTACCAGAACTCCTGGGATCCCAGGTCCAAAACTTCCTAACTGATCCTTCAGCCAGTGAATAATGCAGCTCCCTGCCTCCCACCACCTCTTGTCTGCACCTCCCATGTACTGGTGATGACCACCAAAATTGTGAATAGTTTGGCACTCAGCTGTCTGAGAACACTTGAGAATGATTGTTACGGGGTTAATGCTCCCTACACTACCCAAGGAGCAGCTCTGAACCTTTAGCAGCACTTCACTTTGGGAGTTGCTATTTCTGATGGATTCTCAGAGCCACAACCTGGTGACTTGTTTGCAGCAGAAGGACAATATGTAATTCATAAAGGAAGACTGGAGTCATCGCCACTCGGTGCGGATCCAGGGCTTGAGACTATTTGGCTATTTAGTGCAACCATACTAACTCAGCAGGCACGGCTGTTACCAACTCCCTCCACAGGATGCCCTTTGTGTCAGTCTATAGCAAGACCCTCTGACCTGCTGGAAGAAGAGCATCAACCTCTTCTGGAAAGCACACTCACACCTCAGTGGAGCTGCACCTGGAGGGCCAGGGCCAAAGCCAACCAGAGACTCAGAAGCCTGGGAGGGAAAAAAGAGACCCCTGATGCATCTGATGAATACAGCAAGCAAGACCTAAACCAACCCACCTCCCTGGATGCGACTCGGTGTCCCCAGTTTTTGCACTGACCTTGTTCATGGCTACTGTAATTTGGAAGTGCAGAAGGTAGAGCAAAGG
Source organism: Aquila chrysaetos chrysaetos (assembly GCF_900496995.4). NCBI lineage: Eukaryota > Metazoa > Chordata > Aves > Accipitriformes > Accipitridae > Aquila > Aquila chrysaetos. The sequence continues at coordinate 4,598,166 of NC_044010.1, read as the reverse complement.
CAGAAAGGGGAGGTGGAATTGGAGACGAGGCAGAAGGGCAGAAGCTGGCAGGAAACTTAAAGGCTACAAATATACCCCAAATGGGCTGGGGCAAGCTTTTTTACAGCACCAAGCTTTGCAAAGTTCCTAGAGCAGGAAGAAGCAGATAGGCACACGAGAGCGAGAAGGGGGACCTAAACCTCTGACAAAGCTCCTGCACTCACTGCAAAGCATGTGACAAGCGACAAGTATGGGTGGCTCCAGGGAACATGTACTCCAGCCTCCCATCCTTCTACTGCATTTCCACTCCTTCAACACCAACAGCCTCCAAACTCTTCAGAAGGCTATACCGAACAGGAGATCAGCCATACCGAAGACCAAACCACACCAAAAACTACAGACAGCCACAGGAAAAGAGATGAAAAGACTGAGAGCATTGCTCAAGTGGTAAGTCCCAAATGAAGCTTAGCAGGGAAGTCAGGAGACACTTAGACGGTTCTTAGAGACTCTGCCTCATGCTATAGGAAAACAAGAAACATATCCATGGGCAACTAATAAAATCTATTTTCTTATGTTAGCGTGCCATAGTGTGGCCATATATTGTCCAGAGTGTGCAGATGCATTGTCTATTTTTCCTCTTTATTTTCCCTTTCCCCATTTCTGTCCTGTATTTCACATTCACTCTATTTGTTTATTTGTTTTTCACTCTACCTTATTCCCGACTGCCTTTTCACCTCAATTTTTTTTCAATAGCTGTTTTTTCTTTCTCACCAGTCTCTCTGCTTTTCTCTTTCCTAATGGGAGCATGGACTGGGAAACATCTGAATTAAAATGTGTGCACATCTGATGCATGCAAGAGCTTGATATGAGGCATAAGAAGTTTGCCATATCCCTAGCAATTAGCTCTTTCTCTGCCATCTTTCTAGCAGGAGGATTTTCTTCAAGAGGAAGTACATGGTACAATCAGCTCAGTTAAGGGAAGTTAAATGAATTTGGGATTGAAAAAAACCCCACACAATCAGGTTCGGAAAGAGTGAAGGGAGATGTGTTTTTTGGTATCCGTCCTGACTCAAATTGCTTTTCAGCAGTGAAAGTAAAACATATCCCATTTGCAAAACACAGGAAAAAAAAAAACAAAAAAAACCAAACCAAAAACCAGAACATGATATCACCTGGACAACTAACATTTAAAGACACAAATACAGAACTAGTGCAAATTCAAAAGAGTTCTCTTATTTCACACAAACAGTTAATTACCTGTGCCAGGGAGTAGAGCAAACAGCATGGAAACTGTCTACTTATTGAAATTAACTGAAGTGAAAACAAAGAGTGAGAGAGAAAAGATAGATATATATTTTAACACCTGATAATGAATGGAATGCTGTAAATCAGAGATAAAGAGCCCTGTTCTGCCAAGAGTTACGCCGATGTGTAACAGGGGACAGAGCCAGGCCCAACTGATGCCGCAGGGATTTTTGCTGACCCCCTGTAAAGCGGAGTTGCTGCTGTCACCTTGTATTCATGTTGTTTTCCCCTCCCTTACCCTCCCCCAAGGCAAAATCCCTGAATCAGCCGTATGCGATCAAGGCATTTTGCCACTGTACAAGCAAAATGGGGAGCTCTTGAACGCTCTCATGGCAGCCGTCCCACATCCCGCTAGTATATTTCAGCTGTCAGGTGGATTAAATATCGCCCTTTAAGCAAACTCATGAAAATGTAAGAGCCTCGCCATTTTGTCTTTCTCAAGATGAGTTCGCCGTCTCAGGCTAAGGGTGGGCAAGAGACAAGTTTACGTCATTTGGACTTACTAAACACCCAACGGTCTAAAGACCAGATATTCAAGACTCCAGCATCCAGTGAGTGACCCGGCAAGGGTCTTTCCAAAGGGCTCAGACCCTATTAGGCCCTGGCAGGAGGCAGCCAGGTTTTTGGATGCTCCCGAACTTCAACCCATGAGAACTGCAAGAGCGGAGGGCTTCTGAAGACCCTGCATGCCTTAACCACTCAGACAAACAGTGGTGTCAGAAAGCTCACTCTGACCAGCAATCATGTGCCTTTCTTTAGCCAAAAATACCAGAAAACTAGATTGTTCAGTGTTGTTCTGCAGATCCCACACTCAAATGCTGACAGCTCAAATGCAGCTGTCGCTGAATTTGTGCTCAATTTAAGTCATTTAGATGCGTAAGTACTTGATTGTGCCTGAAAATCAAATATTTAGATCTTCTAAAAGGTCTGACTTTGGGTGACAGTGAGAACAGCCAGCATGAAAGCAGACACTCCAGCTGAAAATTTGGCCCTTTGTTTAAAAACTTTTTCAGAAAAGTCCAGCAATGACGGGAAGGTTAAATGCCTGCACCGCATCGGGATGTTCCATTTCAGTCTAATCACTCAGGGATTAATCATCTGCACATCTAAATGCTGCCCAGACAAGTTGCTCCATGCCTGCAGGAGCTGGGAACTACTTTAAAAAATTGCCTCAGTACTGTCTCCAACTCAGCATCCGGCCATGAGCCTGACGTTCTCCCCTGAACCAGGAGAAGTCCTTAAGGACATCACATTCAACACTGCTGGAGAGCGAGCCCGTGAATGTGACAGCCTCCTGCCACGGGCCTGCCTGGCCAAATCAGACTTTGATGTTAGTCTGTGGCGAGATGGGGTTTTCTATGTCCCGAAGGAAAGCGAAACTCACTTCGAGTTACAGGCTTACGGTCTCGGAATCTTTCTGCTTCGGCTGATATATTGTCTAAATCTAAAACTTATTTAAAAACCTGTCTGGATGCGACGGCTTTTAATTAATCTTCTCTTAGTTTTTATACTATATAGTACCTTGAAGACGCAAGATCAATCACTGCTGTATTGTAATGTAGAGTTGGGAGACAGAAAGATAAATGAGCTATCAAGTTTAGCATTTTGATAGCTAAGTTTAATTTTAACTAGCTCGGGAACATACTGTAGATAGGTGGATAAAGTCATGAAATGGAGCATTCGTCGTTATGACCCAAGCTAGAGTCCATCAGAAAGGAACAGAAAGAGTTCCTTAATGTCTGGTCAGTCTCATACAGAATTTTCAAAAGAATAAACAATTGCTGAAAACGAGAAACATCATCAAACAGCAAAAATAAAAATCGCACAAGTCTGATGGGATGTGGCTATATTTGGCACCTTTCATCTGCATATTCTACAGCTTCCACCCTCCGAAGACTCATTCATAAAGGCATTGGGACTACTTCCAATGCATAATATTAGGCATACGTGAGAGTCGTGGCAGAAAGAGCTCTCAGTACTTTATAAGGAGGGGTAAATACAGTGTCATGCACATGATGGGGAAGAGAGAGGGAAGCGTATCACTCAAGGGTACAAAATGAGTCAGCAGCAGAGCTGGCGCAGAACTGAGGAATCCTGACTCATCATTTACTCCATCCGTGAGGCTATCCACAGCGCTGCAAGTAAGTGATACAACAGCCAGCCAAGTCATTCATCCTTTTGAACGTGCCTATGCAAGAATGAGGCACGTTCAGGTCCTTGTGCCTTTCATGACTCATGGTGACTCAAATTCTGATGTGTTTCACAGGGTCCAACTTTAATTCCGGTGTTTTCTGCTTGGTCCATTGTAATGATTCTCATTCTAATGCGTACCACGCATCCATCACAGTGACGACTTCTAACGTGCTCCACCCAGTCCTACTGCAATGACTAATGCTAATGCACTGCGCCAGTCTGCGAGGAATTTCCATCATGCATCATTTTAAGATCACGTTGTATTCAACAGGACATTCAAATTAAGGTAGTTCTTGTACATACGGTTGGTCTGCATCTTAACTCTGGCCTTTTTCCATTAGACCAGTAAAAAGGTTGAGCAGGGGGAGCTAAATAAAAAGCAGCTCTCTTTCTGTCTACGTCTCCAAGGAATTTATAAAATACCCATCGCCCAAGTTTTCCACAGGCTGGGTGAAAGTGTCTTTTTGCCAGAGGTTTGTTCTGATCCACTGGGGTGAGAATAACTGGAATTCACAAAAATCAAAGCAAATGCTGAAATCATTGCTTCTTGTTCCATCAGGTCAAGTGTAACAGTTGGATTTGGTTTTTGTTTTTGTTGTAGCTGGGGGGAACTGCATACCTGTACATGCTTTCTTATGTAGTAAAGAAAGTGGATGCAACTGGCATGACTGATAATATATATCTCACCCAAATAATTCAGTTTTCACTTACTCCTCTGGTATGATACTGAGGCTCTGAGCACACAGTAATACAAAGATTCCATTATTTTACCAATGGGTCCAAAACACTGTGGCTACATGACACAAAGAACCAACCTGGTATTAATTCATTCAGCTGGTTGAAAATTTGTCCAGAACATTTTGGTCGTTTAACTTTGCTCCAAAGGACTGTATATGGTATCAGATACCATCTGTCCTCCTCTATGTGGCATTAAGCCAGCATAAAAAAAACCCTTAAAAGCCACCTTAGAGTCTGTAGCTTCTGCTCTTGCTAATTCAACAGACAGGTACTTTTTTGCCCAGATCTGATCCAGAACAAAAATATAGCAGGCATGCAGCAGGGCACGTGGCCTCAGAGTTGAGAGATGCTGTTTTCTTCCCAGCTCGCTCCATCTGCTTGTCAGTGCAAGAGTATGTGCTGCTGTTGCGTTGGTGCAGGGATTTTAGCCAGTCTGTTCCACACTGTGGTGTGTGATGTGGCTTTGGTGCTGCAGACATCCTGGGAGGACCTGTCCCAAAAGAAGGCTCGCGTTCTGCAAAGGCAGGCTCTCATTACTAAAGCCAAAAGTATAGCAAAGACGTGCCGCAGGTCAACCGTTTTTAATAACTTAGAAATAAAATATGACTCTGGCCATTCTTATGCTCTGTTTATACTTGCTTTAGAGAGCCCTCACACGTGCTAAGTCCTGTCGGAACAAGAGTTCACAGGGAGTAAATCTCAGGCCTGTAGCTTAGAACCACTTAATCACACAACAGACTTCATTTCTGGCAGAAGTAATTAACAAAGGTTCAGCCAACTAATCAGGGAACAAAGGCACGGCTCTGTCACCTCATTGACCAATCATGCCACCCGAATATCGAATCATGAATATTGATTACTCACAGCAAAGGGTTTGCAGGTAGCTCCCAGACCAAAATACGCATAAACTGAGGCTGCGGGTCAGTCAATGCGAACCCACAGCGTAAAAGACGTACTGGCTGAGCGCAGACAACTGGCAAACACGGGGGCGGTGGGGGGAAGAAATGGGGAAGCAAAACAAAGCAGCAGCTAATTTTGCCAACCGCTGCAGATTCTGCTTGGCTGAGTATAAAACAGAGGGCAAGAAAAAGGGAGTGGAAAGAAGGGTGGGAAAAGAGGATGGTCCCTGCGGCGTCCTCCCGATAAACGCTGTCCAGAGGAAAGTTCAGAAGAGTGGGAGCACTCAGGTTTGCACCGGGCATGTCGAACAGCGGTGCACTCTTGTCTAAAAGCCTGTCTTGCAGGACTCTACACCATGTACCAGTCCTCCCAGACAGAGCACTCCTCATTCTCTTTGCTTTTCCATATGCTTGTTTTGACCGGTGCCAAGCAAGGGCACTCTGCCAAAGCGGATTTTTTCTGCCCTGCTTGGGAGCTTGCTCCTTTGCACCGTGTTCGGGCTTCCTTCTTCACACTGAGGTGAACTCCACTCTTCTGCAGTATGAGAAAAGTAAAGGGTGGGACAGGGAGATGGCTAGGGCTCAGTACTAGGTTATTCTGGTAATCACTGAGGCAGAACTGAGACTGTGAGCAGCCTGAGACAATGAGAAATTTCTCATTCAGATCATAGCACCACACCATGCTCCTGCCTTTGCAGTGTAATGAATAATAGCCCCATCATCCAGACACCTTTTTTATGGAGGAGCCATCAAAAATGGAACCAAACTGAGGAGCTCAAGCTCATTCTAACTTATCATGTAAGCCTGACTCCCAGACAAATACTGATTTCAGAAAGGATTCACACCTTCGGAAAACAGCCCCAGCCCTGTTCACGGACTTTCAAACCAAAACCAAATCTAAGAAAACCCTGAAAGAGTTGGAGTGGAAGAGTGCAACAGTTCATGCAATTCAAAGGGATGTCATTTAAGCAATATCTTCCAATATCTTCCACCACAGTGATGCCAATAGAAAACTGAGGTATGAAAGAGGGCAAATAGAGTGTAAAGAGCTAAACAGGGAATTTAAGTTCATACTTTCAAGCATAGCAAGGCAGGCAATGAGAAATTCTAAGGCTAACCCAGTCTTGCAGTCAAAACACTATGCAGAGAAGCTGGAGAGCTAGGATTTATTTTCAGCCCTGGCACAGTTTTTATGAACGACTTGGGTACCATCAGTCCACTTTGTTCCAAGTCTTGATTTCCTTAATCCTAAGGGAGAGAAATAATGCCAATAAACTACCTCAGAAGAAGCAGGAAGGGTATGGTAGCATTTGCAAGGTGTTCAGACACTAGTTTGACTGAGGAGACAGGAGAAGGCAGGAAAATAGGGGCTTCCCTGGTCATTTTCTGTGAGAATGCAGTCAGGCATGGAGAAGGTGTCCAGCTGCCCACACAGAGACAGAAAATGTTGGGTCCAGTCTCGCTGCTGTTGGTCACGCAGGGTAAAAGCTGCAGGGAAGTCCGGGTGCCAGTCGATTCACCGAATCTGAGGCCCAATTACTTTGCTATTCAACCTAGGTCTAGGTGTTTATCTGAGTGAGGCTGTAACATGCTGGGTTACGTTCAAGGTCAGGAAGGCTTCAGCGACAAGGGGGTGAACTGAATGCACAAGTGAATGTGCAAAGCCAGGAGACCAGGCCAAATTGAGAGGGGAACCAGGGAATCAGTGCATGGTTTAAAACCAAAAAGCCTTCCCTCCACTTCTCTTCCAGCCCCAGCCCAACTGTTATATAGAAAGAGGACCAAAGCAGAATCTGATGTGGAGATGATTACGGGGCCATTACCCCTGCCAACCCTTCCCAGCAATGACCAGTATCATGCTGGGATAGTAAAGAAAGAAGTCAAGAACTAAGACAGTTTCATAGCAAAGAGGTCTGAAGACTAAATTAATTCACCAGAGTAATCCACCAGCCTCCTGGAGGATCAGTCCTGGGTGAGGGTGTCCACATGAGCATGTGTATGTAGGCAAACCTCCCATGAAGCTGTGAAATCAGCAATTAAGAGGATGTAGCAGAATTTGCCTGGGGGGAAAGCATCATCTCCCATATTCTGCCTCCCAAGACTCTCTCCCCTTTTACCTCTCCCAGTGCTTCTAGAAAGGAACAGCATACTTTATTTATTGCCTCTCTGCCCAGCCTCATCACTTCAGCTGCTGAGGGCACGCGGAGGCAACTTAGTCCTGTGCAGCACTGCAGCGGGCACATGCCAGTCTCTGAATCAGTGCAAAGAGATGGCCAAGAGGTGAGAACTTTTCCTGGAGCACTTGCAGCTGACCCATTGCAAAAGACACACTGAGCCATTCACATGAGGACTTCACTGTTACAGACTGATGTTTCTTAGTATAGCAGTCACAACTGTTCCTGAGGTCAAAAACAACGTAGTACCTTCCTTCCACGGTGAGAAGAAGTTGCAATTACTTCCCCCAAGTGATTACTCTAACCAGGGAACTGCTAAAGAGCTTTAATTGCTGGCAGGAGCTCAGCTTCTCCAGCACAGGCCAGTGACTGTTGACGGAGTGGTTACAACCAGTTCACACTCCTCTGCCTTGGAGGAACGGAGCTTTCTCCGTTCGAGGTATCACATGAAGAGAAATGAGGTAAATAAGAAGGGGCACCGTTTGCAAAAAAGCGAGAAAGATTGGGATAGATGAACAACGGCAGAAAAGACACGCCGATTATCTCAAATCGCCTGGCAGAGGGGATTAGACGAAGAACAAATTTAAGCAGGTAGGGAGAAGAGAAAGCAAGCCAGGTACTCTGCCTTACCTTCCCTCCCTGGCCCGCATCTCCCGCTCTGTTTGCTGTAGCGTGAGTGCTGCCACGTTGCCGTGGACCAGAGAAACCCCAGTGCTACACGGGGAGGGCAAGCGATGCTGAAGCTGCTGCAAGGGAGCTGGAAACGGGCACCGGCGGGGAGCTATAGGTCCTCCTTGGGGCCGAAGCGGCGGGACGGCTCTTGCTACGTCGGCTAGGTCTCTGCCGGAGCAGTTTAGTACCAGCCTGCAGCAGCCAGGATGGCAGTGGGGAGCCCGGCCTCCGGCTGTGCCGGTCTCTCACGTTCCCATCAAGGACTGTGTCAGCCCCTGGGTTACCCACGCCTCGGAATACCCGGAGAGTGAAGGAGAAGCCATGTCTTGTTGTCAGCCATTTGCTACGTGCCAAGGTAGGGCGGTTCAGAGGCACAGCTGGAGACGCTGAGGAAGGGAGGGAGAGAGCTGCAACACTTTTCAAGGATATAGCAACCTTCATAGCCAATCAAACCAATTGTCCAACTGTTGTAACACCTTGTCTCAGACAGCGGCTAGCATCAAGGATAGATGTAAAACACTTAAAATGGGAAATAACTAACTAATATGTCCATTGGGGAAGTTTCTTTATAACCCCAGGCAGTTAGTGGTTGGATTTATGCCCTGAATCTCAAGGGCTGATATTTCTTATAAATTTTTTATTTTCTCTAATGTAACTGTGAATGTTCTCACTATCCACAGAAATAGCTTCCTTTTTTTTCTCTTTTTTTACTAAGCCTGTGAGCTCAGTGGGTAACACACTGCAGCAGGGAGTTCCACAGTTTAATAGGGTACCATAAAAAAAAAAAAAGTATTCTCAACACTTCCAGATCTGCATTGCCTTTTAATTTCAAAGGATACCCTTTTGTTCCAGTATTGAGAACCTTTTTAATAATTATTATTTATATACTTCTAACATACCCCTTCTTTTTCATCTCTTCTCTGAACAATATCTTCCTTCATCTTTTTCAGTCTCTCCTTATCTGAAAATCCTTCCAAGCCTCCAAACCATTTTCACTGCCTATCTCCAAGTCCTGCTATATTCTTTTTTTTCAGAGAAGTTGATGAGAAATTAGCTAAGTATGAAAGGTGAGGGTTTATCAGTAACTCCATGATGGTATTATATCTTTAATGTTAATTTCTGTCCTACGCTGTAGATATTTTTGCTGTGCATCTAGTTATGCTAAGTTCAAGGAAAGATGGGGGGGTCTAACTTCTCTGAATAAGCATCTTCATGCAACAGCTATCTCCTGCTGCTTCTCACGCCTGTGAATACAGCTCTCATCTTCTGTCTTAGTGCGTGTTATCAGGCTGTGTTTCTTGTTGGGGATTGTCATTAGAATGGCGACCTGCTAGGGTTATATAGCTGCCCAACTCCTATCAAACGAGAACTTGAAACATTTTTCTGTTATTTTTAAATACAGCCTTGTACCGCCTCGTTTAACTTTAATGTTCTGTTTGAATGCATTTCTCTGTAGTCATCTAAGGGAATGCTCCACAAGGAAAAACCACTGAAAAAACTTGCTGGGTTTTTTTTTTTTCTCTGTTAAATTCTGCTCTGAAGTGATGTCCAAAGAGGAAGGATTGCCTGGGTGATAGGACAGTGCAATGCACTATGGTAGGAAGAGTCAAATCCCTGTTCTGCTCTCCCTTCTGCTCCCTCATGTGATCTTGTCACTAGCAGAGGCTATGGGTAGGCAATCATGAGTGGTCGAATTTCTGATGCTTAACTAGTTACTGTTCATCAGCTGAACCGTAGAGGCAAAGATGTCCACATTTCATGTCCATAGAGACAGCAAAATAAAATCTCTTCACTTAAACTACCTTCTAGGAGCACACCAAAGGGCAATAAAAGCTGGCCAGCTGTCACTCAGTCAACTATGAAAGCACATCCATTCTCTCAAGATTTTCACACCTGTAATGATTCCTTAACTCACAAGAGAGTGGGGAGAAGGCAGCAGGAAAACTGTAAGGTACACGTATAGAAAAATCTGTCACAGCACTGCAGCCACATGGCTACGTGTATATTGCATGCCTGACAGTACAAAGCAGCAGTGGCTATGGCACTGCACAGAAAAGTGGCCTCTCTGGTCCCCGGTCTTCCTTCTTTCCTCCCCTCAAGAAACCTCATCTGAGGTCAGTAGAAGGATGAGCCCAGCCATATGGGCCAAAAAGAGAAGGTGTAGTGGGGGAGGTCTTGGAGCCAGGGTGATGCTCCTGATACTGCCAGGGTGAGGATGGCAGCAAGCACGTGTGCTAGGGTAGACCAGCACCACAGCATCCTCCTCTGCCTGCCGCTGCTGGGCGGTGCGAAAGCTGAAGCAGACACTGCTGCTGAGAAAAGCGAGCCCCACACCCTCCAGGAAAACGCACAGGCAAAGTAAGCAGCGTGACTAAGGTCAGTGCTTGGTTAAGGTAGTGCAACAGCTCCAGGAACAGCCCATTTTGGCTATATTTGAAGCCAGCTCTGAGCTGTCATGACACAAGTACTGTTTGGTGTGAAAGAGAAATACGGAGTTGACAAACATTGCTAATAGGAAGAGGGAAAAAAAGAACCTTCTCCTCCTTGCTTCACATTACCATATTATTTTCAGGGTTGGTTTTTTGCAGGTTTGGAAATAAACTCTGAGCTATTTTGCAAACCCCTCATATTCAGTGCAAACATCTTATTTTATTATCTGCCTTTTTGTTGTTGGTTCTCTTTCTTCCTCCTCCTCCTTTTTTTTTTTTTTAATCCATTCAACCATTTATTGGATCTTCTATTCTCCAGTGTGCATTTCTTCTTTGCTACACTATCTCCTGCTTTTCACAGATAAACACCTCACACCTGGGAGACAGGCTCCTCTAATTAGTATTAAAACCTGAAGTTTTTTTCCATCCCTCTTTGAAGCTTTCTAGGATGCCTTTTCATGAATAATAATGTCCTCAATTCAACATAATGCAATGCTCAATCAAAAGGCGCTGTAGCAATCACTTCCCAACAAGACACATCGGCCCTTCCTCTTACTCTGTACAGCTGACGATGAGGCAATAAAAAGTCCAGCCTGGAGGAGGTGCTCAGAAGTTGAGGTTTCCACTTATGGAGTCTGTTGCCCTCAACACACTCTGCGCAGAAGTCTCGTGTCTTTTGTCACCTCTCCAGTTCCCCATCGCCCTTCTCCAGCGTGACAGGAGTTCTGGCTGCCTGACCTCCTGCCAAATAAATCCCTTTGAACAGCGGTTCCCTCTCAGCCAGCCAGGCCCCCTGCACAGCATGGGACACCCCCAAATCTCTTCATTCTTCCCTGCAGATCACTTGTGGTCTAAGCCCCAGACTGCTGCCCTAGGGATGCCAGCTGCGCAGCTGAAGACACCAAGGTCCCAGGCGCTACGGATGCCCACGCTGCAGACCATTTCCAGTGGGGCCTTCCTTCAGAAAATCCCAGTATCTGCTATCTTCCCACAGAGTATCTAGGTTTCGATGGATGGAAAAAACAGCATTCTCCAACAAGAAGCTGTTTCCTGGCAGTTTTCCTAAGCGCTTCTATTCAGAAACTAGCTAGGATCACAGCCTCTGCTCCCTGAAGCCAGTCAAGTAGTACCACAACCTTCATAAATGGTGCTGCCAGCAACAGAGAATCCCTGTAGCCAAGGCTAGATAATGGCTTTTACAACATGGGTCATCTAATCCTACAATCGTTAGGATTAATATTCCTCATATTAATATTTTAAGAGTGAATTTCTTTGCTCTGTGTTTGTGTGCAGATGCAAATGCACAGAGAATGTTTGCAGGCACATGTTAAAATGTTGACAGTGGAATTTGAATGCTGTTGTAGGAACATCTATAACTTGGCACACTAGGGACCAGTCCTACTACCCTTGCTCTTGTGGGAAGCTCAAAGGAGCCTGAGTGGCTTAGGAGCTTCAGCTTTCCTCTTTCTGGCAATTTTCATTACAATTGCTCTTCCAGTTCCACTCAGCTGCTTCCAAAAAACTCACTCTGAGGAAGACTTTATTCTGCTCTACGTAGCAGTACTGAACTCTGTGGAGCAAGCTGGAAAGCGCTACTAAGAATGACAACAGGTAACAAATAGCTATGTTTTTGAATAAAATGGCTAATTGAAGAGAGTATTCCAATGTCAGTCCCAAGCAGGGCAGAGTCACTGACAGGTTTTATTTCCACGGAAGGTTTGGAAAGCTCTCTTAGTTTGCTACTTCAGCTGATCTCAACCAGCCACATCAAGGTAATGTCATAAACATAAAGGACTGAAGGGAAAAAAAACACCCTTCCAATGTCAGATCCCAGCTTCTCTTGCAAGTCAGGTAAAATCTCTGAACAGCAGGATCCGTCCTTCCTTTTTTTAGTCAGTCCTTGAGCAGATTCCTACTGATTCCAACAGATTTTGTCTAAGAGGCGAAGAAATCGCTTGGGACCCTGGAGTTCTCCCTGGACGAGGTCTTCAGGACTACATAGCGAGGTGGGAAGGAGTGCCTGAGCAGTGCCACCATCGCGGGTGCACTGTGACAGCGAGTCACAGTTCACAAGGGGACACTGTGCTGAAGGAAAGCTATCAGCTAGGGAGAAGGCTCGGGAAGACGTGCTGCTCGGGACATTTGTTCCCTATCACCCCAATCCTAGAAAGCCTTGAGGACCGTAACTGGTCCAAGGGGAGCTAGGAACTAAAACAGAGGAGTAGAGGGACTAGGTTTTTTTCTGGACCTGGAAGAACAGGAACGAATCCTGCAGACATCTGGGGAGCGATTCAAGTGTATAAACATCAGATCGTAGTACGATTTGAGATGCCACAGGATCGCCGAGATGTCTGTACAGGACAGGGGGATGTGACAAACAACCCACAGGAGAGCCCTGCCCTTCTGGAGAGGCAGCTGGAGTGGCTACAGAACTCTCTGTGGGTGTCTTTAGGCAGTCAGTTGGAGAAAGGCAGTCTGAATTTAGGCAGCCGGACCTGAGTTCTGTGGGGTTTCTTGTACCTCCTCGGGCATCTGATACTGGACCCTGTCACAAGGCAAGGTGCCAAGCTGGGCACGCCGCTGGTCTGATGCACAAAGACAGTGCTGGATGGCAAAGATCCCCACCCTTGGTTTAAAACATCAGAGGAAACACGAGAATGCAGCATGTGATTACTACATTTTGCTTTTCATTAAATGTTTCTTGCCAGTCTCCCCTTCCCCCATCCCATCCCATCCCATCCCCTTTCTCCTCCCCCAAATAAAGAACTAGCCAGACTCAGTACAGTTCTGAATATTATCTAAATGCCCACTGGGCTGAGGGGTCAGCTAGTTCACCAACCATATCAATTAAATGCCGGTTATTACCCTTTCATTATTATACAAACTAATCCCATACATCTAGTGAGCTGGTGGTGAGGTGACTTCACGCTCTTTAAAACTCGTACCATTAATTAGAGTGCAGTCAGCTCTGCTCTGATTTGCAGCCCCCCTTCTCCCCACCACCTCTGCAGACCTGTGTCCCTGTACCCACCGTGCTCCTGGTACCCCTCGCTCCTCCCTCGCAGCTGCCCTCAGCCCCCGAGCTGGGGTCCCCAGTAACAACTGGGCCTGTTTTCCTTGCTTTTCCCCTATTATTCCAGCCCTGACCTCGCCACGCACAGTTCTGCCTCTTACCCTGAATTTGAAGCCTCTCTCTCCACTTTTCTGAGACACTTGCCTATTAAACCAGCTTTTGCTTGAACAGAACCAGCTAATCATATTGAATTATGCCAGATTTTAATGTGGCTTCCTAACATAGACACATGCCCATAGGGATCCAGGCTGAGAACACCAAGCCCACATCATCTTTAATGTAAGACACTACAAGATATAAACCCTTGATCATACTCCTAATGCTAATTAGTCATCACCTTCCCCTTCCTAAGATATATGTGTCTAAGAACATTGTTGCTGATTTGGTCACGGACAAATTAATCATTGTATATGCGGTATGTAGTGGCATTTCTATAAGAATGTTTAATACTAGTGAAGTGGTTGCATTGAATCAAAAATTATAAACTTTTGCAGCTTTCCTGTAATTGCTATTCAGGGAGTCATTCTAATAGCAAGCCTCCAAAAGGAAATGAGCAGCAGCATTTTTGTAACGAAAGCAAAATGTCTTCAATGAAAACCATAGTCCCCCTGTTCCTGGAAAAACTCTGCATTATATCCTGAGAGGTGCAGACTCTGATCTAAAACTCCAGCCCTAAAATACCTTATTACTTTTTGTAATTTCTACACTGGAACTACTATCATGTAAGCCAACAATTACAAAACCAATAATGGTGCAGGTTTCCCCACTCCCATTATTTTCTCTGAATAGTAGTGGCAACATATCCCCTAGCCACTATTAGGAATCACACTACAGTTCATGCTCTTATGCTACTGCAAAATGATCTCACATAATGAACCACGTAGGGTGTAATTGATGGAAGCCGTATAACTCATGCAAACAAATAGGTGCCTAACAAATAAACATATCCAAAATGAACTTGCACTATTTGTGTGTTCAGCTGAGATATGAACTGCATCTGCTGCAGGTGACAAACAGAAAGTGACAGAGACTGGTGAAAGAAAATGAAAACCTAAATATTTACTAATTTAATCAGTTCTTCCCTTGTTCTTTACATCTGGTGGAACGTACTGACTAGTAGTCTTAATTTTAGTCCTAAGTCTTAATTCCAGTGCTAAGGTTTTGTGGAATCTAGTATACAGGCATCAGAATTGCTCCATAGCTAAGGTTATGTATGGGGATTTTCACTGGCTGATGTATAATTACCGAATTCAATTTTCAAATTTGGCACTGGGGACAAATGGATTTATTAAATAATTGCTTCAGCTGAAGATTTAGAAACTCTTACAAAGTAGACATTTAAAGATGCCCATTGAAATTCAGGCCTGTTTTTCTCATATTTCTTTGGGTTTCACTATCTTAAATCATATATGCTGTGCACACATCACATTTCACCCAGTATCTCATCTTTACAATCTTTCAGACATAGGGCAGGTATTGGGACTTGAAACGAAGACCTTTAAAAGTTATTTCTATCATTTTTTGCAACTGGATTTAGCCTGGCAGAGAAAACCAATAGATGCGAGAGCTGTCATCAACACCATGCTCTGCTATGCATCAAGGTGAGAAAGAGACCTTTGTGCACAATGTAGTTTATGGACATTGCATTTCACTTAATGAAAGGGAGTAAAATACAGATGCTGCTTCCAAATAGCAGCATCTTCTCTTGCTTCCCTTTCAAGCATATTGTCAGTGTAAATGGAAACAAGCAAAACCCAACCCCAAGTGGACCATGTCTTTGTTAGGAAAAAAAAAAGTTAGGCTCTTAACTCATCGTAACTGCATGGGTGCAAAAGCCTTGTAAAGACGGAGCCACTTTCAGAAAGTGCATAGTAGGACTGGATCCCAGCTCCTTACTCATGTGAAAATAACAACTGCTTTCTTTCTCCTAAGATTTTTCTCTCAGGTTAGCTGCTGTGCTTCCTTGCCAGGAGAATAATACTGCCAGGACATCTGTAAGCTAACAGCAGAAAGCGCTGTGGGAATCTGACTCGGGCGCACGCAAGCAAACAGCCGTGGTGGTCTCAGAAGTCACCTCCTCCCAGCTGCCTGCTCCCAAGTCGGTCTGCTTGCCACTACTGCGTGCAGAAGAACTTGCCTGGGCTTCAGCTGCTGCCATACACAGCGGCAGCCCAAACCCACCTTCACCAGCAGGTTCTGTTGGTGTACTGGGCTGCCAGCTGCAGCGGCTTGACAGTAGATAAGCCATCTCTCTGCTTTTTTTGGTTCCAGGGGCAGATACGTCCAGCAGAAGAGTGGGGCAGGCACCAGGGGGTGGCTCTGGTGGCAGTAATATCTGCCAAACACCAAACACCAGGGCTGCCAAAACCATTAGCTGTTAGCCACATCGAAACGAGAACCCAAAGTGCCATCTGAGGTCTTGCCTGCAAGGGAAAGCTCCAGCAGTCATGTCAGCGGGGATGCAGATACACAGTTTAGCAGAATGAATCCCAGCATGAACACCATTATCCCCATATGAGACACGGGGGCTTAGGGGCAGAGGGCTGGGGTTTTGCAAACACCCTCCCAAGTGACATCAGCTAACCTGAAACAGGTTCCTCTAATAGCCAAAAACTTGCACCCTGCACAAGGATTATACCTGTAAACCTTATCAGTTTAAATCTACCTCTGCAGTCATATTAGAAGGATGTTCCCATCCAGGCAGAGTGTAAAGAAGGGATAAAACACACACCAGGAGGAGCTGGGGACACGGCGGCCGGTTATGCTGGGTCAAGGGGAGAAGGGCTGAAGCACAGCTTGAGAGGGAAGTCGGGGGGGGGGCAGGTCTGACATACCAATGGTTACAAGTGTGAGGGAAGATAAAATGCCCTTCAGGAGGAGGTTCTTGGGGATTAGAGCTGTACACCCTTGAGCACACTGCCGTACAGCAGTCATGGTAATAATTAATAACAAGGAAATGATTCTCGCCCTGTTCTGGTCACCTTATTAAAGTGAGGATATTGTGGAAATGGAAAAATCCCAGCAGGACAGCACCTGGGATGATAGATGGATGGGATGCATTTTTAACAGAGCTCACTACATTTCAGGAAACATATTTCTGAGGGGAGAGTAGCTGCAAAGCTTTTATATTCCTTTCCTACTCTGCTGCTACCAGCTGCTGTCAGAGACAGGACAGGACGAGGCGAGGTGGACCCTTCCTCTGACCGACTGGTGGCCAATTATGTTATGCTCTGTGGCCCTAAAATGCTTGGCTAAACGAGTAACCTTGCCTTTATATTTTTGTTGCCATTCTCCTTTGCCTTTTGGGTTCTTACCGAGGTAAGGAACAAAAGCTGTTAAAATAACGTGAGCCAAGATGTTCTTCCTGCATGTCCAGAGTGGCCCACAAAATCTGGAAGAAGATGCTGTTTGCCCTGAAGGACTCCTAAAATCCAGTTTTCAACTGTTAGGCCGAGCTGTAGTTTCTAATTTAATAAGGGATGCTCTCGAGTAGTCTCAATGCACAAGAAGTCAAAACAGGCTTTGGGTGGGTCCCCAGGTGCGGCAAAGCTGACTTGAACATAAACACGGCACTCTGACCTACACGAATGCACAGGAGGCAATAGATTTTGGCAAGGCTGCTCCAGCTTTTTAGCCACAAACATTCACCCCCCCAGGGGCTCTGTAAAGCTCAGAGGTCCCTTCCCTTGCGTGAAAGCGAAGCAGCATCCCAGCGAAGAGAACTTTCCATGCGAGCTTTTGCAAATGCAACCCCACGCTGCAGCTCCTCTTGCCAAGGCTTTTAGGTGACGTGGTGGGCTAACAGAGAATGGGCCATTCACCCTGCTCCCGCTGAGCCACAAAGGACAGACCTTTCGCAAGGATCTGTGTTACAGTTTAAAGGGGAGGGAAGAAAAAGAAAGAGAAGGAAACAAAAGAAACCCTTAGCCCTCCAAAACAATTGAACAAATATCTCCCCGGTTAATAAATAACAGGCTCGGCTGGGGGATTGTAATTGTGTGTATAATGCATCTCAGATCTACGGTATAATTACACTCTGGAAACCATTGACTAATAAAAGGCACCAGCCAGGGGAAAGGATGCCTTCTTGCCATGGGTTGACAGGCAAGCAACAAACAAGGCGCACTTTTTCACCTTCTATTCAATAAAATCAGTGTATTAAATATGCAGGCAGAGCACCTCCATTAAGCAATTCGCTTCCTTCCTTTTCTTTCTCTTTTTTTTTTTCCTCTTCTCCTCCTTTTGTTTCCATCAAGACAGGGAAGGTTAAAAAAAAAAAAAAAAAGCTATATATGAAACCCCCAGCTATACGTGAGCTGTGTTTTAATGAGGCTGCATCTTGGTCCCTCTGCTGTACTAAGTAAACATGCTTCTCCCCCTGCAAAGAAAGGCTTTGCTTGCCTGGGCCGAAGGGAAAAGAGCTTGGGGAATACTAGGAGGCTTTTTCTCTGCCCACACCCCTTCCTCCATTCCCACTGAAAGAAAACCCTTCCTTACATTATAGAATGAATGCTTGTTCGCAGAGTAAAGGCAGTATAAGCTATTTCCATATACTCACAATGCGTTTGGACCTTTACAGGAAATCAGAGACCGGGGACTCACCTGAAGCTCACGTTTCAGTTTCTAAAACTTACGGAATCACACCTGGATTTAAACAAAACAGCCAGCTCCTTTCCTCCAGCATGCTCTGAACTGAGGCACTCAACTCAGTGCATACTTCCAGCCACTGTGGCCACTTACAATTTCGACCCTGACCGGAGAACTGAAACCCAAGAGTATGACATGACTACTTTGAGGCTCTGGGAAACATCTGGTGTGGTGCTTTGCTATGGGACGCCCAGCACGATACAGAAGGGACAGTATAACAGGTTCAATAGACAAGTACAACATAAGCCCCTTTTCAGCCCTTCAGTGCAGCACCGAGCGGGACCGAAGGACTGGAGCGTGGCCATGCCGGGAGCCTAGCGCTCAGCTGGTGCTGCCACATCTTTGCAAGGAAAGAGGAGGTGGCGTGAGCCCCCCCGCTTCCAGCTGCCCTGGCACACAGGGAGGAGAGCGCTAATGTGAATCCTTGGTTTTTTTGTTCCTTACCTGCCTATCACAAGCCCCTGGCATAGGCGACCGCTTGGGTCTGAGGTGGGTGAACACAGCGAAGCGGGCTGAGCTGCTTCAGCCTCCTCACGCACCCTCTCCGCCTGCGACTGCGGTGGGAGGTGTGCGTCTGTAGGTATCTGCTTCTCCTCTACTCCCGAGGAATTAAGCAGAAGAGACACGCTTCCCGCAGACTGAGGAGTCAGATATTAAAACTAGAAACCCGCATCCACATGCACAAAGTGGGTGAGCTGCTAATTGGGGAAGCCCACAGCTGATTAGCAAGCGCTTCTGGTTTCAGATACTTCCAGCCGACGCACCTCATTTCCCACCCGTGCCTGCAAGAGTGCAAGTCCAGTAACGACCCCGCTGAGCTCCCCGGGATGCGGAGCCTGGCCTTGAAACACGCAAGGGAGAGCAATTGAGCTGCGTTCGCTGTCACTGCCTCCCTCCTGGGGCTTGGGGAGGGAGCAAAGAGAGAGGAGTTGAGTTGGGAACGTTTCCTGACTCAGCAGTAGTGCATTCATTCGTGGAGGCACTGCTGCTGCCACTGCTAATAGGTTGTGGTAATGGAGAGGCGTCTCGCAGGCAGGACGGTGGGAGGCTGATCAGCTCCAGCAGAAGAAGTGAGGTCAGTGGTAATGAGCGACAGCGAAGAGGAATGCAAATTGCGGGAGGATTTATGGAGCGGTTTCTGCTCAGTGAGCAGATTCCAGATAAGTGGACTGTTAATAAGGCAGGCAAGCTCTTCGGCTGTGCCAGCTGTTAGATGGGGACTGGCATGCTTTTTTGAACTGGCATTCACACAAGACTGGGTGCAAGGGTGCCCACAGCGCAGACACCGTTGCACTCGCGTTCCCTCACGGCGCACACACAGGGGTGCACGTGCCAATACGTGCTGCTGTGCTCTGCTGCTACGCGGCGGGATATGTACTTGTGCCAGGACCAAGGAAAGCTGAAAGAAAGCAGGGATGGGTGGCAGGGGACTGCTTAGCAGCACACCAGGGAAAGCTGAAAAAGAACATAACTTAGCAGGCTCAAGCCCTAACCAAAGCCATTTTTATCCTCTCTTCTTCTTTCGGTCCCTCCCTCCTTCCTCGATCTCAGAATATGCTATGGTGTTAGGTGAGTATCTCTCACCAGCCCCCCAGAGATGAAGTGACCTGAAGGCAAGCACAGCAAATCTCAGCAGAGCTGGGAAAGGCAAGCTTACCTTGCCCACCTCTCGCCTGCTCAGTCTTGAGTCTCTCAGAAGCATTGCTGCTGTGAATTAGTAACGGTAGGTGTCACGGACTCTGCTGAGGAATGCCACTCTTGGGCCAGTCTGCAGTGTGTTGGTAACGTACTGGGAATCTTTTTTCTTTTAGAATTACTCCTTTTAACAGCTGTGGGATTTTATCACAATAAGCCTCTTGGCATCAGGAGAATAGCCAATTTCTCAGCCGTAGCAATGCCACCCTCAGCTGCTTGGTGTGGTGACACTCCAGAGCCTGCAAAAATTCCCTTCCCACCACTGGCCTTGCACCTTTCCTCCAAGCAATCTGCCTGCCTGCAAATTGTTAAATCCTAGTCTCCAAGTTAACGAGGCCTCACAGACTAGCTGCCATCATTGAGCCCTCCTTGGTGGTAGGAGCAAGTCCACGCCAGCCGAGGTGGTGAGCTGTGAAGCCCCATTCAAAGTGCTTGTTGTAAATCCTGAAGCTGGGGCTGCCCCACTGGACTGTGCTGGGAAGGTCCCGCCTCAAGAAGGAGAGGTGATGGGAGTCACTTCTGATGGGACCGTCCGCAGGAGAGGGGAATGGTGATGGACCCTCTCTAACACTGGACAAAGCAGAACAAGGTCCCAGGCTAAGGTGCCTCCCCTCCCATCCCTGTTCTGAGCCAGCACACGGGGCTCCCACAGACACGCACGCACTGGGTGACGTGACCAGGCAGCATGGGTGACGTGGACAGGGGATCATCGGGCATTCTGCAGCAGTCACTGCACAGACTGCAGTATTTGCAGGGCCCCAGCAGCCATGTGTGCTCCTTGGCTTCCTGGCAGAACCAGACCTCCTGGCTCCGTTTGGACACGTCCTTCTAGAGCAGCAGAGGGTCATGGCACCGAACATCTGCATCTTAGCAGCACCACAACAGGGGAGTGAGAGACAGGAACCAAATGAGCTAATTTCATCCTGAATACATGAGACTTGACAAGTCTATTAAAGGGCTGGAGCCTACTGTGTCTCATTATGAAAAATTAGTGCTGTCCTATAAAAATACTGGAGACAGCGTGTCACTTAAGGAAAGGATGTCTTGAGGATACGGTCTTTTCTTAATAGGCCCTACATCATCAGGGACATACATATCTCGGGAGTGATCCAAGGGGATTTGAACCTGGGAGCTGGTACCTCTCAAGTCTGACACTTTTAGGATACTCTAGTTTGCCCATCTCTTTCTGCTCAAATGAGGAGAAGCTGGAGCAGCCAGGGGTCAAATGGATCAAAGAAGGATTTTCCTTGTTTCTTGCAGCCTCTCAACGAAAAACCCAGTAAGAAAAACAATAGTTTTGATTCAAACAGAAACAAAACTGTGCAAAGGTTTTCAGCAAAATGAAGTAAATCACAACCATTTCATCTTGAGCCAATCCCAAATTGGGTCAATCCAAATACAATGTTTTATTTCTTCTCTGGGTTATTCAAGCTGCTGCCTAATCTTTTCTTTTAATGTAGATCAGTGTTAATGCCATTTCAAAAAACCAAAGATATTTCTGTGAAAAGAACATCAAAATTAAACATTTGAGTGTTTCAGAAATGCAACACTACAGTCAAACCCGAAATGTTTTGACATTTACAATAATTCTTATCTCTCTTCTCGCCCTGAGTTTTTGGGGGGTTTGGTGGTTTGGGTTTTTTTGCTAAAAGTCTGTGCCAGATTTGGACCAAACGTACCCACAATTTTGGCTCTCCACTTCTCATCCCAGACCCTGTCCCATCTCTTTTAGTGCTTGTTAAAGGCTTTTGCCTAGCTCTGTTTGCAAGGTTGAAACTTCTCATGGCTCTGGAGACTGACCCAGTATAAGAGAAAAAATGTGTTTCACTATGTCTCTTCCCCAGCAGCTGAGAAGGACCCCAGGAACTCAAACACCTCTGTGCCATCTAGTACCTTGCTAGCTTTGCTATGACCACAGGCAAACAGACACGTCAACTCTACGGAGACGAAAGATCAATGGAAAAGCAGGGATGAGTCCCACTAAGCTGGGCATCTTTACTGGAGGAATGCATAAGCCTCATGGGCAAAAGAAAACTAGCTGCCCCTGCTGAAGCACAGTAAAGCCCTACCAGGAGAGCTATGGCTACAATGGAGAGAAGGGCTGCAGAATCTCATGCAGTAAAACAGAGGCATGCTAGATTGCTCAGCACCCTCAGACATCAGGTCTTCACATTGCAGGGATGTTCAAACAAAGCTTAACTCAGTACATTTTTCTGACCCCTTTTCTTATAATTAGAGTGAAAAGATTTCTCCTGCCAGCTACCTCTCTAGGAATGTTGTCTTCCAGACAGGCAGAGGAAAGAACACGTATGACAGCTGGAAGAGCTCAGAGAAACCAAAGTGCTTTGTCTCACAAAAGAAAATACAAATGAGCAATCTGAGAGCCATCAAACCTGCTGTGAGAGAGAAAGAGAGAGAGAGATCGAGGTAGGATCAAATCCCTTGTTAGACCTTAAGCTCCCTGGAATTAGGCCACTTTAAGAAGAAAAGGGACTGGAGTTTAAAGGATTGAGAGAACTTCCCATTTCTTGAGACAACTCTGACCTTTGCAAAGAAAACTACAAAGAACCCAGAGCATAAAGGAATGAGACTTCTGTGTCTTTCCTTTTCTTTCCTTTTTTTCCCCCCTCTCTCAGCTTTCTTTGTAGAAACAGGTAATTGTGCTGCCCTTTCTTGGAAAGATGCAGCTCTCCCTCAGTTAGAGGCTCAGAATACAAGTGCCAGTACTGCTGCCCCTGGCCTGACGGGAAATTTGCATGGAGAATACAGCTGTGTGAGGCTCATCATTAAAAAACCTGCCTCCACAGTATGCTCTTGAGCAGAGGCAGAAAAGATCCAGAGACTGGGTGCAACCCTAGCCTAAATCCATCGAAGTTTTAGCCTAAATCCACCGACAGATGTCTAAGACAATTGCCCTAATGCAGATGGACATTTGCTAGCACAGGTTACTACCTCTATTCAAATGCTTCACAGCTACGCAGGCATGAAACGGTCAGCAGTGCATGTTTGAGTTCTTTTGGCTGCTGGTACCTTGTGTCCACTGATGCTCCACTCAGATTTGAACCTGGGTGAGGCACATCCACCCTTTGATATGTACACTGTGCTTTTCTGTCAGTCTACCCCAACGGTTTACAGGCCTGGAAGAAAATCCAGCCATAACTGGCTATAGAGAAGTAACTAGAAGCTAAAAATCAACAGCATAACACCAGGGCTGAATTTGGCCCAGCGTGGTGTTTTGACAAACCAAAAAATTAATTAACAAATATCTCCCCAGCAGATCTCTTCTTGCGGCAGAGTATGCAAGGAACACGCAGATCCATGTAAGAGCTCTATCGCCACCGTTACATGCTGGAGAATAGCATCTAATTAATTATGATGATGGCAAAGATTAGATCCAAATTCCTCTACACAGTGTGTACACAGCCCAAGCAGACAAAATAAATCAGAGTGCCGTACCCTAATCCAGCAGCTTCAGAGGATTAAATAGGTGCATTCTAATCACAGGCTCAGAGCAGCCCCACTCAGTATGCGCAGAGCTGCCCCCGTATGCGACCATGTCTAAGGGATCGCGGGAAAGGTATCTCACTTCAGATGAAAAACAGTTTAGGCCTTGCTCACCTGCTGTCATTTATGATCTCCTGGCTTGCTTTCCCTCCCCAGATCTTAGCCTACACATCCCAGGCAAATTCCAAGGGTAATAATTCATCTATCTCTTAAGCCTCTCCTGCAATGTCAGCTGGGGAAGACAGTAGTTTTCATTGCTTTACTAACACGCTGCTGTGCTGTGCTCGGTTGCATAACAGTAGGTGCACCAGTCTAGAGGTGGCAGCGTTTCAGACAGGAGGAGGGAAAGGGTTTTCCCCCCAACCCCGTCCTCTGCCATTTCATTGAAAGGAAGATACTTTCTTTTTCTTAATTTTGTTAATATGAACTATATGAGAGGGTTGGGGTTACGCTGCTCGTAAAGCAAGTAGGTCTGTTCTCTGTCCATCACAAATGATTTCCAATTTCCAGGGAAAAAAAATTACTTCTCAGAATGCAAAAAGAACAATTAAAAAAAAAGAAAAGAATAAAGAAACACATCTTTTCATACAACGAGGGTAAAATTCATTAATTGTGCCACTAATCATTGGGTTAGCTCCACCCCTGGGGTGGCTGAGACTGAATCAATCCTATTACACCTACTGTGAAACTGAGTTCTTATGCTAGCTAAGAATAGAACTGGGTGGTCCAGCCCATGAAAAACACTGCAATTTGTTGGAATGAAAAGCTTAATTAATACATACTTTTCCAAAGGAACAATTTTTTTGAAAAACACAAATGGAAATACAGTCATTTTTCCACTTCTCCAATCTAAACAATGTCTTTTGACATTCCTTGAAACCAAACATTTCATTTTGGGATGTTATACTGAACGTTTCACAGCCTTGTTTTCACCTGTGCTGGAACTGATCTTCCATAATGTCTGGCTGCTCTCTGACTTTCACCCTGCACTATTCAGCTCAGTCAGAGTGTATCTGCAGTATATTATTGGAAATGTATTTCAGACAAGCAGACCAGTCCGCGAGACCGCTGTATGTACAATGCATCCCAACTACAACTCCCATGAGGCACCGCAGCCCCATGGGCAGGTGCTACTTGATGTCAAATAAATGTTCAGCAAAATGCTTTGATTCATTTCAGCAAGTGCAAATGTTTGAACCAATCCAAGTCAAAACATTCTGTTCAGAGTCTAACATTTTAAAGCTGTCAAATGTTGCCGTATTTTATTTATGATAGTAAAGAAAACGGTGTTTTCCCTTGGAGAATCATTTCTATGGGAAATCTCATGCCCAGGGAAGCTCTAGAAGCTAAAAGACTTGGTAGAGGCTCCTTTTGTCTTTCACACAGGGTACATCTTCGCTGCAATTAAATTGCAGGGTAAATTTCAGGAAGCATGGACATACATGAGCTAGCTTGGTCTCACATGCTGTTGGTATGAGTAGCAATAAAGTTACAAGAGGCCTGTGTAGTTCATCTGAGAAGCTACGTAAATAAACCGTTAGCCCACGCTAGCATTCATGAAGTTCACCACTACTTTAATTTAGCTAGGGTGGTTATTTCTATTCATCCTGAAATCACGCCTCTGGCTCCAACATGGACGTCATCTACAGGCTGGCTCTGTATCTGATAAAGAACAAGGCACAGTACTTAGGAACATCCAAAATGGGTGAAATGAGATCTCCCAAAGGAATTTTCCTGAAAATAGTTACCCCCCTCCATGGCCTTAAAGAAAAGGTGGCAGGATACTAACATAGGGTGAAAAGAGAGTATGGATCCTTAGGGCTCCATATGACACCTGAAGAACTCCGTCCACCTCAGGAAAAAAAAAAAAGAAACAAAAAAAGAAGAAACTAAATCCGCATGTTCTTGCATCTCTCCCCCTCTCTTTTTGTCCTTCTAAGATAAAAGGTGTAATATAACCTTCCATCATTTCATCACAGCTTCATGCTGTGAACCAGTCAATACTTTTTATTATCACTTATTATCACAAAAGCTGCAACACTCTCTTATCCATCAAGTATGGAGCAAGGTCCCATTCCACCTGGTGCTGTACAAGCAGAGAACAAAAAGACAGTCTTTGCCCAAAGGAAAATCTAAATATAAGGCAAGAGAGTGGGTGGCTAGAAACAGATGGGGAAGAAGGAGGCAATGAGACCATACATCTCACCCTAACAGGCGGACCTCTGTACACTGAGTGCCTAACAATTATCTTGCTTTTGGTTTGGGGTGGGTTGATTTGGCTTGGTTTTTTTGAAAGGGGAGAGGAATATGTGTTACAATAAAGCTGGATTTGAGGGAAGAACACAGAATTACCTTTGCAGCTACTGGCAGGGAGCAGGGAAGAAGGCAGGAAGATGCTCTTCTGCAAAACTGACGTGTGTGTGACTGGTGCCAGCACAGAGAATTGACCACGGGACGAAGCTGACCTGCCGCAGCTGGGCAGGGAGGCCGTAATGGACCTTGAAAGAAAAGCAAGCTTGTCGTGTTAGAGAGGGGCTGAGGAAAGTTGGACAGAGGGTTGTCAAACCAGAGCAGCAGAGGGTAGACTTTGCAACAGCGTCCCGCAAAGTCTTATTCAAGGTCCAAGCAAAATGTGCTGTAACACCCAGGGGAAGAGACGGCTTAGCTCTGACCTGAGGCCCTGGCTTAGAGATGCTGTTCTTGAGAAAGGATCTGCAACTGTAGAGGTTGGGGGCAGGGGAGAGGTGTGCAAGTGTTAAATTTTGCCTTTTAACCATTATGCTGGACCTGGCTGCTCACAAATACCAGTTGGAAGCAAGGAGAGAAAGGCTGAACGTTCAGAGGACCCCTGATTCCAGCCCAGCCCCGGGTTTCAAGGTTGCTGATGTGTGAATCAAGCCAAAACCCGTGGCATAGAGGATTGTATTCTGAAATCCGAAATGCATTTTAAACAGCACCTTTCTCAGAGCTTTCTCCTGAAGCGAGCAAAGAAGCATTTGGTCTGCCTCCTTTTTCGTTCTTTCCCTTTTCCTCTGTATTTTTTCCTTTGTGAGGAAACACTGAAACCAGAAGGATCTCTGAGACACCAGACCTGACCAAGCGTGGGGCAGAATCTGCTCATTCCAATTATCTGCCAGCCTAATCATAAAAACATCACGGTGCACGCTCCATATGTCATTTTTATTGAATTCATTCAGGAGTTTCTCGATTAATCTTTTATTATTCCTTTCCAAATCCCAAGGTTCCCATAACAGGGGCTGATCAGCTAAAGCAATTCTTGCACAGAGAGGAAACGGTGAGAATTATCTTGGCTCTCGCATCCTTCTGTCACGTCACCAGAATTCCCTATGGCCTCTTCTTTGAGCACCTCCTGCCTGAAGAAGCCCCTCGGCCCTCATCCCTCCAGGTAAAAGAGCCTGACCCAGCCCAAGGGCAGTGCCCAGCCACAATCTTAGCGGCACCCCATGTGAAGGAGGAGAAACGAACACTCTCGCACTGAATAACCCCAAACACAAAAGGTTCACTCTCAGTACCTCTGGGGAGAAGCCTGGTCCAGACAAGTAGCATTTTGGTACTTGTACCAAACTTAGTGGCACTGGGTAGATACAATGCAAGGAAAAACGGGACCCTTTTTCAACCTAATGCCTTCCTCTTGCCTCCCCTTCTCTGAGAAACCTGGATCTTCCACGGATCTAGCAATGGCATCCCTACCCACGTGATTTTTCATGCCATCTCTGTTTATGTTAGCAATTCCTAGGCGGCCACGTGCAGCAGAGAGGCTATAGCACTCTTGTTCTCCCCAGCCAAAGCTGCTTCATCTATTCCAGCTCAATAAAACAGGCAGTAAAGGAGCTTTCCATCCCACATCTGGGATGCATCCCACCTGCGCAATTCCTTTCAACTAGGCAGAATGAGACCTAAAGGTACTGAGAGCTTCCCCAGGCAGTAGTGTTGCTAGTGAAAAAAATACTACTGGGAGAATAGTAGCTAACTGTTTGTTATCTCTGGGGTGGGGTATTCCTGTGCCAGTATCTTGTTTGGCATCTTCATCACCACCTCATTAAAGCTTCAGTTCATTAATTAAATATTTAATACATTAAATGAGGTTCCTATTGTACCGAGGAGCTGAGATCTTGTTGCTGGTGAGCGTGATGCTGTGTATCCTCCTGGGAGGCTCCAATTTGCCATACTAATTGCACAGAGGCTCTTCAAAAAGCCCTACGCTGAATCTTCTGCTGCTGAGCAAATTGTACGCTCCATCTCGGCAGGAGAGGAGCCTGAGCTGGAAAAGGCACAGAGCAGCAACTTACTCTTCTCCATGGCCCCTAGCAGTCTGGGGAGCTCACCCATCTGACAGGACGCAGTGCAAGGCAACGAAAATAACCTCCAGTCCTCATCTACTTTGGTGTGCACGGTGAGATGCAGCAGTCCCCAGCTTTGCTAAATCCAGGAGGAGCCTTGCTAATTTAGGCTGTTAGGTGGGAACCAGTTAAAAGCTTTCTATTAGCATTTTAAAAGGTCCCATTACTGCACCAGAGATTTCTGCTCCCTTGGTTATGTATATTGCAGCTGCACTGCCAGTTGACTCAATGCTGCAAAGATGGACAGAAGCCTCTGGCAAGAGCCGAGGTGCAGAAATGGGAGGCTGGAAGAAAGGAAAGGAGGCAGGAATCTCCCAAAGCAGATGGGCTGCTGGTGGAACAGAAACTTGGACCAGCTGTAAAACCGTACTGCTGCCCTACTCTGCCCTCATCTACACTTTCCTGTCCCCAGCCTGCTGTTTGCTTCCACCTCTGTCACTGTGGTGAGAAATCAACTACTCACACCTGGCTGAGCTGTGATAGAGAGAGTTGACATCTCTGGCAAGAGAGGGCAGAAAAGCTAATTATTTTCGTAAACCTTTGTTCAGCCCCTTCCCCTGCCTCTCTCACGCACAGCCATCCCTGATCATCCCTATATGGAAAAATTAACAGCCTTCCATCTATTGATATCCAGATAAAGCTAAGAATCCAAGTTCCTTGTGGAAACTGCAGTGGCCTGAACATGTGGTTTACCTTGTTGGCCCATTTCCTAGATCGAAGGAGGGACACATCATTACCGTACCATTGAGAACAACATCATGTTGTAGTCCTGTTTGAAATCCAGCAGCTAAACTGCAAAGTCTATGTACAGTAGAGATTGGGACCCCAGACTTCCAGCATCAGAAATGTGGCTTTTGTAAGATAAATAAATCCTCTATGAACAGGTGGCAGAAGGAATTGGAAGGGGCTTGGCTCTCCATGGGAAAAGATGGCATCTACATGTGTGAGATTTTTAAGAAGAACATCTGGCTGGGAGGATTAGGTAAGGAAGCTTAAAAAGGATTTTAAAAGGGTTATTGGGCTTGAGTCTTGAGGTGGGAGGGCTTCCCAGGAAGGCGAAAATGCAGGTGGGTTAAAGCTTTACTCTGGGAAGGCAAAGGGGGAGGAGGAGGGATGGCAGAGAGAACAAAAATTGCAGTAACAGGCTGAAGTACTGGACACTGATGAAGAAACAAGCAGGAGGCATTAGATTGTCTGTGTCTGGTTAGGACGCTCTTTGAACAATGAAACCAGGCTGCTAAACAGGGCCAGCAAAGCCCTATCTTGCACAACGATAGGGGGGTCTTCCTCCCTGTGACAACCTGCAGCCTGAGTAGGTTTCTCTTGGCCACAAGGCACTTGCCCAGACTGCTGCTTCTGCCCCTGCTCTTCAGTTGCCTTTTCCAAGCTGGATTCCCCACAGGTTGAGTGGGAAAGGCCCTCATGTGCCTGGATCTTGAGTGCGATCCAGCCACATCATCCCCCTCTTTCCTCTCCTGTTGACCAGGGGGGCCAAGGTAACGGAGGAGAGAGAAGCATACCACAGGACATGGGTCACTGGGCAGGCCTCCATAGGTCACCCAAAGGGTCTAGCTGCCGAGAAATCAACTTCTCAGTGCACAGGGAGGGGAGAGGACACCCACGTTGGGGTAGGCAACTCTTGCTGGCTTCTTTCTGCCCTGGCACATTTTTTGTTGCTTTTTTATTCCTCCTTTTAATGTCATGTTAAGAAAAGGAAGCTCTATAAAAATAATAATAAAAAAAAAAGCTGAGAGATGGGGAGAATATTAAAAACTGCTGAAGCATTTGGGGAAATGCAGAAAGGATTGTCCTTTGGGATGGGGAAGCCACCAGGTGGAACACCCATCTGAGAGACCCTCTGTGGCAGAGAAGGGCTGCTCTCCCCAGGATGGGATGCAAGGGGGGGTGCTGGCTTCTTCTTTCTGGACACCAGAGTGGAAGCAGAGTGCTCAAGCACTGGGCAGCGCACAGGAACCACCACAATGGATACAACGGGTGAAGAAATTCATCCACAGCTAATAAAACACCTCCACGGGGTTAGGTACCTCTTGGTGCTTAATAAATAAGAGTTAGTACACTGACAGTGGACAACACTTCAAGGGCTATTTGGCCATGGGTAAGGACCATTAGCTCCAGATGTAGGAAGTAAATTACTTAGATATCACAGTCCTCGTCCAAGATCATGTTACAGATCAGTGATGAAATCAGGGATCCAGACCAAGTCTGCTGACATTTGATCTCCTGCTCTGCTCAGGAGATCTACACCACCTCTCACTAAATCAAGTGCCACGTGCAAGCAACCAATGCTGTTACACTGTCGTATGTTTTGTAGAACTGAAGAGGAGTTAAAGGACAGAAGGTCTTCCTTAGCCCAAAAACCAAAGTGGGGAGGGAAAAGGCCTATTGGCAGGGCTAGGTCTGAATAAAGGAAAGTTTGCTCATATGAAACTTCATAGGTGGTAATATAAGTCCATGAGTCTTCACAGTCCTTGGTTTGGCCCCTCTTCCACAACACTAAATTCACCTGAAACCATGCACACTTGAAAAATCTCAGTAATGTCCAGCCAAGCATCTATCTTTCTCTAGCTTACTTCAGAGAACGTCATCTCCCATGACAGTCACAGATCACTTTTCTTCATGGAGAACATTTTTCTGTTAATTAATCTAGAAGGAACAGTTCTGATGCTGCAGATCTCTCTCAAGTAAAATCCCTGGTGTAGCAGAGTATAAATACCTGATCACATATAAGCCCGATCCACATCTCATGGACATAAATTGCAAGGTCATCTGTAGTGGACTTTGGAACAAGGTCTGAACGTCCAGGATCACAGAATGAGATGAGTTTGAAAGCAGTGTCAAAATACCTCCATTACATGGAAATGAACATGTACCCAGATTTCCGTTTGTCAAAGCTGCTGTGAAATGTACTGTCCAAAGCCATGTTTTGGGGAAGGGGGCAAGGGTTTGCCAAAAATATATATATTTTCCCCTGCTAGCTCTAAAATAAATAAATAGATAAGGTTTACAGTTGTTACTACTTTGGATTGACACATTCTATTTGCCTGGATCTAATATTTTTCATGCCCTTGCTGCTGATACTGCTCCTGTGCACTAAAGCTGTAATAAGTTAGGTAAATCCCAGACTACTCTTAAACAAACGCAAGCTCTGGGTTATCAACATTTCCTTCTCAGACTTTTTGGGGCAGGGAAGCAGGATGGTAGTCTCCTTTGCTCCAGCCCTCCTTTCCTGTAATACTGAATTGTTTTGAAAGACACCCACCATCTGTATTTTACACTCCTAATCGCAATTCCACCTTTTTCCCCCATAAGACTCTTCCTTTTAAGGCTGTTTTCTCATAAAAAACAGGAGGCAAAATTTTCCCAAGGTGTAACCCAAGGAAGTGACACTAGTGGAGAATTTGATCGTACAGGATTTGAAGCCCATTAGATGACCAGCTCAAAGTCCGGGCTGGGGTTAAAAGCTATGCAATCCATGCCTGTGCTGAAATGACAGCCATGATACTTTCCCATCAACAGTCCACACTCTAGCAATTTATTGCGTTTGGATGCAATTGCTGGCAATGACTTAACTGCCAGCATGGACGCAACAAATCACTTTCAGCATCGTGTCAGCTCTCTGTGATTAAATTGTGGATCTTAGAGGGCCCAGCCTCGTGGGATCTGAATATAAGGACAGACAAAGCCAGACATGGGTGTTGCCAGGGCCACATCCAGGCATGAAATGGATAGGGGCACAGCTCTGCACAGCCACGCAACCATTCCTGTGCCCCATGACTTGGAGCGTGATGTCAGGCAAAGCTAATGAGGGGGAACAGACCTGTCTGAGCCCTCTCCTTCAGCCTGTGCATGAAATTCATGCCTGAATGTCACATAGGGAGATGCCATCTGTTTAGTCTGGGTCAAGGATATGCTGCCCTTCGGTTAGGGCAATTCTAAGCAAGGTAACCGAGGGAGGTGGAGGCTAAAGCCAGAAGCAAGGAGCTAGAAGGGAACAAATTTTCATGCCTGTGGGTCTGGTCTGGGTGGGATCAGGTGGGAGGATGAGGAGGAACTGCCAGCTGAAGTGAGCATGGAGATGGGGGCTCCCAGGACCCTGCCTGGAGAACGGGAGTGAGGAAGGGTGGGAAGCTCCTGCCAAGTGTGGACCAGGGCTGTGCCACAAGAAGAAAGATAAACTAACAGCTGAGGAACTGACTGTAACGGCAACAGCCAGTTCAATCGAATCACTTCCAACACACAGTAACAGTATTTATCAGGTGCTTACAGGCTACCCAAAACCATAGTACCTAAATGCTTTCTACAGATGGTGGCAGATCATTACGGTTAGCCCCGTGCTTGTTTGCCCAATGTACCATCCACAGTACATTAGCTACCCCACTGTACAGATGCCTAAAGAAAAGGCAGAGCTGTATGAAACAGCTAGAAAACACACTCTGCAACAGAAGACTGGTTTAAACAAGCCTGGCCTTCCCTTTTGTGTCCATAAACACCTTCTGTGATTGTTCTGCATGTGTCCATGCAGCGTCTTGCAAATCCAGAGTAGAATATGTTTTACAAATGAACAGAAGTTGTAAATTAACGACAGACTAAGCAAAGACGGTGCAAGTAGCCAAGAGTGATCTCCCCTTCTCCTTTGCACAGATAAGATGCAGCTAAAGGCAGAGAGAGGATAATTTTCATCTCAGTTACACAAGCACCACCCTAAAGGCAGTCCACGCTCCTTCAGAGGGCATTGGTATGATTGTGATCAACACCTGCCCAAAGGCTGCTAAAAGTGAAACTAACTTCTGTTCTTTAAATATCCCAAATCTCAAAGAATAGCTGCAGTAACAGCAGAACTATGGTCCCAGGTAGAGTGTGCAGGATTACCCAGATTCCTGTATCAAATCTACCCTTAGTGTAGCTCTAACACTGTGTATTAAGCTAAGTGATCTGTCGCGCAAACATTTCACAGAATTTGCCCAGGGTCTTTTCTGCCCCTTCAACTAAAAATAGCAAACTCCACACCCTTCTCTTGATTTCATTTTCATTGCATATAATATGAGAATTTATCCCAAGGTCTACAAAAGAGAGAGGCTACAGCCTTTGCATGGTACGAGTAGAAGATCTGTGACTCACTGAGCTGTCATCTGGTGACTGAAGGTGTAAGACAGACCAGATGTCTACTGGGGTTACTTGAAAATGCTACTGTCTGCAGGGCCTGCAGAGCTGCCTGTTACCAAATGCACAGGGGAAGGTGCCACCTTCTCAGACCTGCCAGTGAAATTGCTTGTGTCATCATTCCCTAACCTGCGGCAGTTGAAACAAAGCAAATTAGAGCTGAGCGGGATCATTTTGACGGGCACTGCTTTGGCAAATGGCTCACGCTAACATCTGTGTGGCATAGCTGGCTGTAAAGGGTAGGCAACCTCTTCCACTCCTCCAGCTGGATCCAGAAAGGGACATGCACTCTAAAATCAGACTAGGACTAATCTTCTTATTTCTAAAAAAAATCAGAAGCTTCCTTTTGGCGTAATCCCTTCATCTTTCTAGCTACTTTTCTGTCTCCCAGGACACGCTGCTGCCAGTTTTCAGAGGAATGGTGACGCACTCCTGCAACGAAGCGGGAGGTTTGCAGGAGAGGCCTCCAGATTGCCTGCCACAGTGCTGAGAGGTACAGAAGCTACACGGGGAAATCCCACGCCGCCTTCCCCTGCACAGTCTAAGGGGAAATTCAGTTGCTTAAACACAGTCATCTAGAGCCATGGGACAATATCCACACGACCTCAGGCTACCACCCCAGGGCACAGGTGTCCTACAGGTCTTTGGTAATCTGCAGCTGTCTCAGATACCCTAGAGCATCTTTAGCGGGAAGAGGCAGCTAAATTTACACAACGGGACTGAGCTATTAACTCAGCAATTCACAAATTTTTTTCTGACAATGGTTATGGCAAGCATCAGCCAGAGGTGAAAGTTGCCAGGCCATATTCAACAAATGCATTTGAAAATGTTATGCAAAATAACGCGGGCACCCGAGGAATTGGAGCCTGCTTCCGAAAGGCCAAAAGATGCAGCTAGACACATACTGGGATTTTCAAAAGTATTTAGCAGCCAGCGTGCAGGATCCTAACTTCTGCTGAAACCAGCGCCAAGGCAATTTCAAGCATCCTGTAAGACGCCTTCGGTGCCTTTCAAAACTCCAGCTCCTCACACCGAATAGTAACACAGACCTCCAAGCGGGAGCACAGTTTACAACCCCCCAGACAGAGGCCTGGCACAAATGCAATCAGGCAGAAGGGATAAGAGCACACAACTACATCTCTGCAGCTAGTGCTGCACAACTCTCTGCTAAAGGTCTTGAAACACGTGCGGCTAGGCAAGCCAGGCAAGGACAGAGCCACAGCTTTGCTACCAATACTATGCCTTCAGCTCTGAGGATTGCTTTCTGTGAGTGCAACAGGAAAAAATTATTTCAACTCTTACCCCAGCACGTAACTTCTTTTTTTTCCTAGTAGTGGGGCCTTAAGTTTAAATCCGATTTCCAAGAAAGAAAAATCAACCCGAATTTCACTCTTTCTCACACCCCAAATTATTCATTCCCTCTCCCAAAGCACAATGGCTTACCTATGCCTTCTTCATTTTGTTAATTACACTTACCCAGTCAGAGGCAGGGAAGGAGGAGGCCAATGCTATGCGAATGGCTCTGACCAATCGTCTTTCACCACAGCAATACCAAATAACAAACACACTTAGGAAATCCAATTAGTGGGGAATCCACAGGTTGCAATTTGTTCATAAGCAGCACTCATTGAATACATTGGCAAATACACGTGTAAAATTAAAATTTGTTCAAGAGCAGATAAACAAGCTGCATTGATTAGACAGGCGGCTGTTAAAACTTTGTTTGTCTCTCCCACATTAGTCAAACGAGAGGATAGATAGACAAGCAGATAGGCTGACAGACAAACAGATAGATAGAATTGTTCCTGCAAACCCGAAGGTTGCATTTTCAGGGAGGCAGTTTGGGTGAAATCAATAAACCAATTTCTGGAAGCTAGAGTGCTGCTAGTAATTAGAAAAAGGCCTCTGCAGCCACCCCATGCTCAGCTGTGAGATCTCCCTTCATGGGTTTCAATGAGAGTGAAATTGAGTGACTTCAATAATTTCATGCCGGGTTAGGGGAGGGAGGTGAGGAAGGGTGAGTTCCCAACCATCTAAT
The DNA here is from genome assembly GCF_900496995.4 of Aquila chrysaetos chrysaetos. NCBI lineage: Eukaryota > Metazoa > Chordata > Aves > Accipitriformes > Accipitridae > Aquila > Aquila chrysaetos. The sequence goes on along the minus strand of NC_044010.1, from coordinate 4,563,278 downwards.
AGGTCTCTAACAGCTCAATAATTGGCCCATCCCGTGGGTGATTAAAGATGAAAATAACTAATTTCCGCTCATCTTACAGACTAATCAGATCACCTCACCCCTATCATTTTCTCCTCTATTTAAAGAGACAGTCTCTTTCTTTCTGGCATCAAAGGCTAGCAGGATGCAATCATTTAAGTTAGTGAAGAAGCTGGTTCAGGCCAGGCTGGAGTTCATGCATTTAAGATACCAGCTCTTCAATTGGTTGCTCCGTAATAAACCTTTCACTTCTGGTTTCTGCTGCAGTGCTCCAGCCTCACATGCAGCACATGAATCCTGCTACACGAACTGAGTGCTGTGTGCTGGAAAGGGGGAAGGATGGGCTCAGACTTCAACCCAAATCTGGATGTCATAATGCTTGGGCATCTTCCCCAGCCTTGGCTTCCTAGCCACGCTTTCAAGAGTTTGCATGGCAGGTGATTCCTTGTCAGAAAGACCATCTTTCAGCACTATTGCTAGCCCAAATTTTCTGTATACAATAGGTTAGATATGAGACGTGCATCCTGTGCAGCTCCACTAAGGCTTCTTGGCCACCATGAGCAGGCAAGAGGCTACAAAGATGAGATAAGGGCTGGCCAAATCCCACTTGGACTGGGGATCACATTGTACTCCTTGCATCGGAGTACCAACCCCAAGCGTGTTATTTCCCATCTTGCTCAATGCAGCACTAAATATTTTGTCCCAGTTCAGACAGTCCTTGTCTGGATTCATGGTTGTGCCTCTACAGACGCTCTGCTCTTTGGGCAATTCACAGACATGGGTTCTTCATGTCCCACCTGTATACACAGGTCTAAGTAAGTGTCCTGGTTTGTATGGGCACTAAGTACCTCCTGGTTCAGTGCTAAACTGAATACTGGCAGGGAAGACACAAGGGATGGGAAGATTAGTCTGATCAGCACTAAAGAAACAGCTTTCCTTGATTAATCTGAAGTATCAAAGAAGCTGTGAGGTCCTTCTTCACTAGAAAGATTTGGACCTGCTTTTACCAGAGACCTTCATGGCTCCTGGGAACAACTCACGGAGGCCTCAGAGAAGCACAGGGAAATCCCTCAAGCACATGTCTCTCTCCCCACATGAGAAGCCTGCAGTACACTGCTTTAAACCACAAATTTCATTCTCCAGGCCCCTCTGCTGGGTGCCCTGGAACAGTCCAGTCTCGGGAGGTTACAGCATGGTGTAACCCATGCCACTAAGGAAGAAGAAAGCAAGATTTTTCCCGAGGCAGAAGAAGAGAGAAGCAGCTTGGCAGAGAGAAGAAAAAGCTAGTTGGCAGAACCCCCTTCTATCAGGCTTGCCATTCTGGGTACCAAGCATGCTCTTCTAAAAGTCTGCAAAGAGCAGAGTATGGTTCATACAGAAAACTCAAGCACAGCTGTTTCAATCCCATGAGTCTCTGTCAGGAGAACAGAGATCAAGACGACGGAATCGAGACTGAGACCTCAGTGGTGGCCTCAGCACTGCTGTTCCTTTGCATTGAGCAATTAAGCAGTATTTACAGATGGAGAACTCCAGCCCTGGAGCTGAATCAGGTCAGCTCACTGGCATAATCCTGATTATTTGCAAAGAATGCCAGTGTCAAGCCCTATTTCCCTGAATGTAGCAGAAACCATAATGAACAGCAGTTTTCTCCCTCATTATTTTCAGGTCTGCTTCTCCAGTTAGTTCTGCATCCAACATGTCCTATCTACCTGCTTGTTTTCAGTGTCACATTCACAACTGCTTCCCTCCCTTCATTTTATCTTGGCCCTCCTAAGTTTTGCCTCTGGTAGCCTTTTCTTCTCCAGAAAGGACTGCTGCATTTTGCCTGGAAGGAAAGATCCAAGTCACAGCCACCGACTTTTATCATATCTCTGCCAAGAAGGATGTCACTGTTGTGGCTTCTCTATGGGACTTCTTTTTTAGGTAGATCCTTCATTGCTTCTACTGTGGAACTAAAAAGTCATGTCCTCCCCAGAAGCAAGCCATTGATGCCCACGTAGCACTACAAACACTCTTTCACGAAGATGAACAAAGCTATAGGTATGACAAGCCGAAGCTTCCTACCACTCATCCTGCTCTCATCAAAAGCACATCTTGTGTTCAGGACATAACAATCCCGTAGCAGAAATATCCGCTATTATTCCCTATCATCACAGCTTCCCTATTTTCACCAAATGTACCCCGTCTCCAGCCACCATATGCAGCCCAGGCAGGCTGCTGGCTCATTTTGTGTGTGCTGCTCTGCAATGCTACAATTTTCAATCAGGAGCGGGCCTGGCAGCTAATGGCAAACATGTCCATGCAAGGACATCTCCCGCTGTCTTGAACTTCAGCCTGGGCTCCCATGTGTTTACTAACACCCTCAGACAGCCCATCAACAAAGATGATGGAATACCAGTCATTTGCAAAGGCGGGGACTGAAGGTTGGATTCAGCTTTACCAAGGCTTTGGTGCCCATTATAGCATGCAAGAACATTTGTGGGTGCCCTCTAAGCAATTGTTTCAGGGAACCGTAACTACGGGGCTGCGGAGCTGTCACAATCTGAATGAGGGAGAAACACATGAGTGAGATTTTAAGCTTCTCATCCGAAACATATGGCAAAAGTACACCTCAAAACTACAGCTCTGAGAGAGGTGAACCCTCCTGCCCCTTTCAAGGGCTCCCATGTCTCCCTGGCAGTAGAAAGACCACTATCATTAACTATTTCACTGCTCATTGATAAAAGGAGAAAACTACAGCAGGGATTTCATCTTGGCACCTCAGCATGGCATTTGCAGCTCACAGGTGAAGCTTGGAAAACATTCCCATTTTCATTCCTTTAGGTTTTAACCTGCCTGCAACATTCGCGTGAGTTTTAAAGGAGACCATAAGTGGGCTGCGGTCCCCTGAATTAACCAAAAGGTTAATTTACTTTTTGACAAACTAAGGCAAATGGAGCAAATTATTAATAACAAGTATTTTACTCAATAAGCCTTTTTCTCCTTTCTGTCCCAGCTTGTGGAATACCCCTGTGCAAATGGCAGTTTCCTTACATCTATGTTATCAGAATTTACGTGAGAAATACCCATATTATATCATATATTTTGAGGGTGGAATGACCCCAAATACTGAGTTTGTGAGCTGCAGTGCTTAGCCCCAGCTGGCCACACTTGCCCCTTGGTAACTTCCTGCTTATCTATCGGGTGAGCTGATGAACATTTCCAGCGTGAAAACCTACTTGTGGGGTTTTCAACTAAATTCTCTTGATTGCAAGATCTTTCTATGAGTCCTCAAGTTAAGTGAATTAGCAATTAACTTTTTTGTTGTATCAGTAATACCTAACACCCCTTACGTTCCCGGACAGGACAGTGGGAAGAGAAGGAAACCACATGCTGAATGCACCCATTTTACACACTGGAGGAGAAATTTACACATTTCTGCAAGTGCATTTTTTCTTAACGTTTTGCCAAGCTCCAGGGTGGAGTCAGCAGCAAGATAAATGCAAGGAGTCTTACATACTTTCAGGTTTCCTTGCAAGTATCTCACACGGCTCTGGTCCGCTGTTCAGTACACACTTGAGTGTGTACTTGGAATCATTTCTAATGCCCAGAAAGCTATTTCCAGCTTTTCCGTGAAGTCCTGTCCTAACAGTCTTCAGCGTATGCATAGAGACGCATACTTATATCCATGGCTGAATAAAGGCAGAGCGCTGAATTGAGGTCTTTGTTACTAATGTACGCATGTGCACGCACACACACATACATGCAGGATGCACGGCTCTGTCTTGCCTGTTCTGCTACGCTTTCCCTTGAGAGTCATCACTGCAGCTGGGCTTGCATCCCTTCTCCAACACAACGCGCCACATTCGCTCACAGAATTGATCTGCCCTGAAAACCACTTCTCTCACATTTCTAAATCTCTTGGCGTAAAACCTGTTATTCTCTTGACATTAGGCTATTCAATACCTGTCACTTCCCCCCCTTAGAAAAAATTGACTTCCGAGTGACATTATATGATAAGCAGTTATATACTGAGACTTCTAACCAGATGGAGCCCTTCCATCACTAGAGACAACACAGAGCACGTGGGATAAATGCTCGCCGTCACATAGTCCCTCTGCTCGCTGCCTCGCAGAAGGAGCTGCTCCTTGCCTCGCAAAGCCCTGCTCTTTGAGCCTGCTCCACAGCTCTGAGCAACAGACTCTCTACATGGACATCTGCAATAGTCCCCATGCTGGAAAGGCTGGTGCTCTTTAGGGCATATTCACAGCCAGATTCAAACCCTCTTTTTTTTTTTTTTCTGCCATCCCATTTTATCGATTTATACCTCATCTCTCAGCTGTTATTGTTAGGCATAAATCTGTCCCAGCAGCTTTTGGGACTGGACCAAGACCCCACAGGCTGTTCCAAACCTGGAAATGCATCCATGGTGTATCTCACCCTGAGGAAACCCTCACCCCTTTCTAAACAAAGGGGATGTAGGTCATTCACCAGAACAGAAAACCACACATGCCTCCAGACTGCAAAGCGATGCAGACCCATGGCACACAGGAATTTGGACTGAAAGCAGAGTTAATTCACTGAAAGTGAACGGCAAACTGCAGAGGAAGACTGGGTAGGGGCAAGACATTAGGACTCAATACCTAGTTTTCTGGTTAGTAGGTCCAAGAGCCCCCAGGATGTCACGTGTGCTTTGCAGCTGGTTGTAGGCACTTCTGCCAGCCCAGTGCCCTGCCCTGTTGTGCCAGGACAGAGCGCTTCTGGTTAGGACTCACCTCGGTCACCCCAAAACTCCCTCACCATCTTGGGTTTTCATGGGAGTTGCAGGACCCCTCAGAGGTCAATAATAACTAATCTTATTAATGTAATAGCACTCAAAATAGGGAAAAGGAACTCATACTTTCAGCATCTTAAAGTAAGAGTTTTCTGGGTTGTAAAAACAGCCCACCCAGCCAGCCGTTTGTCATGGAGCTTAGTTCTGCCATAAAATGCTAATCAGCCTGAACAGTCACGTCCCCCCTGCGCCATATCTTTTTATGAGCACATTAACATGGTCGTTAGGAAGAGGGGACTCATATGGACACAAACACGTACCGCAATCATTTATTTCCCCCTCAAACTCCATCCCCAGTGACTCTAATTCATTTGCAGGAAGCAGTTTTCCTTCCCCTCCATTGAGGTGGTTTCTGGTTTCCAGAAACCCAGACATGCCCAGACCACCAAGCTGTTGTGTCGCCATTTTGCATCATTTATCCCCTGTGACAGATGTCACAGGAGCAGGTAGAGCCATCTCCTCCATAGGAGAGAACACACATGCTCTCTGGGATCTTCATGAGGAGTCGTGTCACACAGATCACTAGGTGCAGCTAACCGTTGCTTGGAGTAAGGACCTGGTAAAGATGCGATAAAAGTCACCTTTTTCCTTCAGACACCAAAACCAATCCCTCTGTATGTGATATAAAGATAGAGTTGGGAATAAAGTTTGGTAATTCAGATACAGAGATACAGGTCACTGCCACTCAAGCTAAGAGACAGCTAAAGCCAATTTTAGGAGCAGATAGCCAATCTCTAGAGGGCACCTTCATCAACACAGGCTGTGTGATGCAGAGTAAAGGAGAGGAAATAACTCAGAGCAAAGAGCGCAAGGATATTTGTCTTGTTGGTGTAACCCCCTGACTGGCCAGGGAGATGACGACCCCCACATCTGCGTTCATGGCATCCAGAACAAAAGCACTGCAAACAGACCCAGGGTGTCACTGCATCCTGCCTGCTTAGTCCCCTTCTCACCGGTTAGCTACGTCCACTTGGGCGAAACGAGAATAAGGCAGTAGTAGCTTTAGTGCAAATGATTTCTTTTTTCCTAATTCTTACTTTTTCCCCCACCAGTGAATTGTCCCCTCCTTCCATCTCCTATTCACTCTCTATCTCACTGTATGCAAACCACAATCCCCTTTTCTTCTTTCTGCTTTATTTTCCTGAACACTCATTAACTACTCACAAAGGACCGTGCCTGGCGGATCGGAGCTGCAATTATCTCCTGGTTCTGACCCGTGTTCAGCGGTCAGAGATTAGCATCAGCAATAATAATGGAGCGCGAGATGCAGGCAGCTGCATGCTGGGGATTTGACAAGTATCCAGACTGCTAGAGCCAATGTGAGGGGAAGGGAATCCACACAGGGGACTGTGTCCTCGGGAAGGTGGATGTGGACATTTCGATTTTGTCAGGGGGAAATTCCAACACATCCCTTACGCCTGCCGAGGGAAGGTGATCAACTTGTTCTCCAATATTCCAGCTGTAAATCCTGCCTCTACTCCCACTCGTTCTGGTGTGCCTGTGGACCTAAGGCAAGCAGGAGATTGTTCCTGCTACAGTTACCCTCTTGACTTCAAACTTAACACATTTTTTCATTTGCAAAGTGCAAAAAACACTGGGAAAATGGATTACCAAATCATGCACATTAGTGGGGAAATATCTCCCAGGCTGCTAAAATAAACAGTCCTGCCTTTTCCCACCCCCAGTAAAGGATAGGGAAAATATTAGACTGACTTTACTGACTTCTAGAGTGCCTTCCCACTGAGGGTTCCCGTGCACCTTTCATACTTTCTGTCCACCCACTCATCTGTTTAAGGCATCCATCCATCTCCACCGTCTCAGTGCACCATACTGCAATTAAGATTCCACAGCAGGCTTCAGTGTGGGTCTCCTTCTCACTTCTCTTAGCTTTTCAGCAGCTTTGTTTGCTAAATTCTATGGGATTGTTTGTATATGGGTTTATGATTTCTTGTTTTCAGTTACTGCAAGCAGGCTCTGATGAACAGGCGAGTCCTGTAATATGCTTGGAAAAATAGTCGATCTTTGGCTCAGACTTATCTCCTCTATCCATCAACACTATTAGCGCTGTCTCTATGTCACATCCTTGGCTGAACCTTCATCACAAAAAGTCCAGGGTGTCAAAACCTACCAGGCAATGTTGGAATTCGCCTGTCACTTAACACCTTCTGCATACTACTATTTTTTTCCCCTCAATGGGGAATTTGTGGACAAGATTCCTAAGTTCAGGGACATATGAGTTCAGGATAAAACTTCATCTGTTTATCTATTCGGGAATAACATTATAAGCTTAGCTGCTAGGCAGCAAAAAACAATAGATGCAGGTACAGCTATTAAAAGACTGGCTCTGGACTTTGTTCATACCCCTTTTCCAGTTAAGATGCTTGAGCCACTCCTGACCTCATGTGAAATATCCAGTCTTCTGGAAAACAGGGACAGAATTCTCATCAGAGCAAACTTTTTCAAGAGAAGGCTTCAAATTCATCCTGTTTCTGGTTAGCTTAGGAATAACACAAGAATAGACTCTATCAGAGCATATCAGTGCTCCCTGAATCTGGTATCTGCTGACACCTGGACATTTGGAAGTACAGTGATAATGAAAAAAAAAAAAAATCCATGAAAAAGTTAATTGAAACTTTCTGAACCTCAAAAGCTGTTCAGCTTCAGATTTGGAGAAAGTTCAGATTTGATTTTTATTGTAGCTGACTAACTCTGTCCTAAAAATATCCCTAACTATATTTCACAGTTATAAGACATCTGAAAAATGACAAAGAAAATTCTCAAAAACAATTGCTTTAGTCGTTAAATGTTTGCAATTCAAGTGGCCTCACACCCACTTTTGTGCACTGCTTTAAATATCAAAATGATTTTTTTTTTTTACTGGCACAAGAACTTTCAGCAATTAATTTTAAATTTCTGTAGGCAAGTATTTACAGCAGGAGGTCCTACCTGCTTGCTGCCCTTAAGTAAGAAGCAATATTGTGTGTTAGATGACCAATCACAACTGCAGATTGAGTGAAGACAGAAAGAGCTATGTGGTAGAAGGAAAAAGAAAGGAGGGGAGCAAAGTAGCAGCATTCCACTTTTCTAAACACAGAATATGAGTTGAACAACGTAATCAATTCCAATCTGCCAATTTCAAAGGCAAAACAAGTTCAAGAAGAAGTGAAATCATTAATTGATCATTTATTGCCCCCTTAGAAATCAATGAGTAAGTTGCCACCTCCGCTCTCGTCCTTGCTGTTGAGAAGAGCACAGGATTTTGTCACTGAATGGACCAGGGAGATAACCCTAGTCCTTCACATATGTGCAACCTTCTAGCTATATAAAGTCCAAGGCATGCTGCTACTGCTGAGTGAAAGTCTGCACTCCCACGCATTAGTTATTCCCATTTGGTATGCGAACAGAGGATGCTGCTTTGCAGGGCTGTCGATCCAGCATGAAATTCACTTTGGAAAACTGTTTTTAAAGAAGAGAATATCTGCATGAGGGAGGGGAGAAGGTGGGGAAATAAATCCCCTGGTACTTTCGTTCATTATTTAAGGCAACTGTTATTTGCTCTCTCATTTTTGCTTTCGAATTTGATATCCAAGAGACAAGATTTCTTCTACTAGGCACCGCTGGGGGAAACAGACCATGCGATCAGAGTTTCAGAGAATGCTTCATTTCGGCATTTCAGGCAGGAGGAAGGTCCAGAGGAGATGGAACAAGCAGCAGTGGGGAATCTGAAAAGACTTCAAAATACAGCTCTGATTTCTGCTGCTTCAAACCTCACATGAGCCACTGCTTCAGGTGCCTGTGTACCTCATCCAACACGACCAAATACAGAATGTAAGGAAAGGAAATCTGGGAAGCGGGGTCTCTTAACAGAAGGGAATTTGTCAGGGCCAAACACCATTATAGGCAGCCACTGTAATGAGCATCTGACCAGCACGCTCAGCTCCCCACATCTCTGAAATGGTCTTGTGGTTCCTCACTGACCGCTCTGCTCAGGTCAGGACTCACCAGGCTGCAAAATACAAACATTAAAGAAGCTGCAATGCCTGACTGCATCCACCAGTTTCTTCCAGAAGCTAACAGCCCTGTTCCTCAGAGGACTTCAGGTGGTGCTGGGTGGGTAACTGTCTTTACCGAAAAAAACGCAGTCTGGGCTCAGACCTAAACTTAGGACCTCAGAGTCAGCCCTGATGATACTTGGTGCGGTGTCATAACTGAACTTTGCAGCTGGTCCTCTCCCTGTAATGAACCAAACACGTACGTGGATCCAAACATGCTACTTTGTGCATTTACTTTTTTGAGACCAGCAATTAGCCAAGGGTAACTCATGCACTATAGAGAAGGCCATCAGATAAATGCAGACTGCATAACCTGGTATGCCTTTATGAGACAGGGAAAAACCAGTATATCATGGGATTTCAGGCAGGGAGTAGAGCATCAGCAAGCTGGAGGGGAGAACATTATTAACGAAGCACTTTCACTGAGCTACTTGATAACTTTAGATGAGGTAAGCGGAGTCTGGAGGATACGTTAACTTTGTGCACACACAGAACGGGCAAGCCTTGTGACTGTTAATGGCTTTGTTAAATCATTTCTCTTAGCGAGTCTGTCTGTAATAAAGGATTGCTGCAACTTCCCTCATTTTTTAAGCTGCTTTGAATCTTACACATGGAAAGTATTAAGTGCTGGCATTACATCTGTAAAATTAAGGCCCTAAAAAGGTCAAAGTCATCAGCTTAATTTTTGCAAAGAGGATTGAGCAACACTGGGATCTCAGGGTATCTGATTAGTTGGACCTTACAGGGTTTTTTTCTGTTGTCTACTCTACTTACTTTGACTATGATTTCTCTCCCACAGGTTTGTGGATGTTTTAAGTTATTTTTGTGGTAGCATAAGGTACCAGACTGCCCAACTGCAAGAGTAAAAGGATCCTACGCGTTTAGATCTGCAAGCAATATCGGCACTAGCTTCTCTATCCATTATCCCACCTCTCTTTCCCTCACTTCTTTCCTACCCTAAAAAAACCCTAGCAATTAAATTGAGAAGGGATTCACAGAAGGCAGAAGAATTGCAATCTTTGTGTCCCATTCTCTCCCAGCCATTTCTGGCTAACTGCCCAACAGGAGGGTTATTTATACCAGCAGATTTTTTTCAGGAGGTGGGTGAAGAGCTCTGCTGTATCTCATCTACCCATCTGATAGGCAACTAATCAGCCATCATAGTGATTTTCAGATGCGGAGGAGGGTCAGAAGCCAAAGGTGAAAAGCACTGGACATCCTGCCAATTTGCATACATGTAGCCACATGAGTGTTTAAGCTCTGGAGGGTAAAAAAAGTAACATCCACCAAAGCCAGCGTGAACAATGAAACATGTGAACGGAGCGGCCTCTGTTTTGACCATCATCTCTCTTTCCAAATCATAGAACGGTTTGGGTTGGAAAGGACCTTAAAGATCATCTACTTCCAACTCCCCTGCTATAGGCAGGGATACCTTCCACTAGATCAGGTTGCTCAAAGGTTGTTTAAAGGAAGAGGAGAAGTTCAGGTTGACTAACAAAGGAGACGACATCCACTCCAGCACACTGTCACTATGCCACAACCATCCCAGCCTCAGAGGAGAAAGCAAACGGTCAGCCAAGCCCTTTTAGTGTGTTACAATACCAATGATTTTTCAGAGCATGCTAAACCTAAACCCTTCAAAAAATCTATGGACTCTGTCACCTTGGAAATTCCAGCTTCTTTTGATCAGTACGGGGAGCCCTTGTGTTATTTATCACGCAGAAAAACATTGCTCTGCAGGACCATCAATCCAGCCTGAAATTCAATGTGTTGAAAGAAAAGGAAATCTGCATGGTGAAAAACAACGGCAAACCAAAAACCTTCTGAAGATAGTTGACACCAGAGGAAGCAAAGATGTGGTTGTTCTATCTCAAGGCAGGGGAAAGGGTTGTCTGTGGTGGGCAGAGGAGGGGAGAAACAAACATGCTGGAGAAATGGTTCTGCCAAAAGTATTCAAGGTTAGGTTTCAGAGCAAAATGAAAAAAGTCAATTAAGATGAACAGGGCCTCTATATAACCCTTCAAAGGCATTTCAGGCTGCTCCAAATGCAGGTGGAAACCACTACTCATCAGAGTTATTTACATGGGTTTAGATTTCCCTTCCCCTTCCAGTAGGAAGACTGGAAATGGACAGAGCTTTCTATTTCAGTACCAAAATTTATCACAAAGCATGTTTTCAACAACCAGTGGGCAGTATAACCAGTCCAACCACCTTCACACTCCTTTTAGCCACACAGACCTTCTCCCTCCCTGGGGCCTACTGACCCTCTTTCTTCAAATCCAGGTTCAGAATCTATTCCTTCTTGTAGTCTCCCAAGAAGCTAGTGTAAAAGACTTTCCTCCCAGGCAATAAAATGTGGCAAAAATATCCTCATATGGAAAAAAAACCCCAAAACCCCATACATAAACACCTAAGAGCTATTCTAATGAATATCACATTTGTCAGAGAGGAAGAGCAATCATTTGCTCCCTTCACCTATCATGCTGCTGGCTTCACTAGCCTCTGCAGAAAGACTTTTCTATCCATGGCTGAAGTAGTTTTTATCTCTCTCTTTCTCAAAGAGGACGACACAGGAGCAGGAGGCCTCCTACCTCCATTCATCAGGCAGCCTGGCTGAAGAGAACTGCCCTTTGGCAATGAGAATTACAGCAACACTCCACAGGGTGGCTAGGGTGAGGATTTCAGACCTAGACATCTAAACCGTAGATGTTTAAAGTCTTAGTAGATGAAGCTCAGCCTCTATCTCCCATGAGCTGCCAGCTTGCAAAAAACGCCCATGATCTCAGGGACAGAGTTCATTTTAGGAAGCCAACTTCACTGACACCCAAACTACAACTTTCTTGATACTACAGCAGCACTGTAGCATCAAACTATCCTGAGGTTTAGACCAAATGTTTCATTTTCCTCCTCAGAAAACTGTGCTTTATATGACTGGCAAAAAAAAAAAAAAAAAAAAAATCCCTATTTTTGCAATCAGCTCTTGGAGAAAAACCGATCTGACAGAAGTCAGTAGGCATAAGGGTTATTTTGTACATCTTTATCTAGCATGTAAAGTACCATACACATAAACACCCACCACAGAGCAGACAACTGAAAATTAAGGGTAATTAAAGGAACAAGATGAATCTTGTGGAAAGTTGGAGACTCTCAAAAATTTCTAATATATTCAGAAAGCCTCATTCAGGAGAAAAGGGAATCAGTGACCTGTGACTCATCTATACTTGCCTCTTCTCTTACTGTGACTTACAGTTTGATAATACAGTGGAATTCTATTTTACTGAACTTCCCTTGAAGGGATCATTTGACTCGAGATATCAAACCTGACTTCCCCACCAAAAAATAGTCTACGTGTGTGGGCAGATGTCTTTGCCCTGTTGATTAGAGAGCCATCAACTGGATTAGATCGGAGGTGATTTCTTTCAATACTTTCCAAAGATAGAAAGAATTTGACATCTCTTATGTAAAGTGCTAATTAAAGCCAATTAGAACCTGACCGACCCATGATGGTATTAAGATACCTACAGCAGAACCAGCAGATCGCTGCAAAATGGGGATTTTGTATTTCTGCATACAACTCGTGGGGAGGGGAGAGGAGGGAGGAAAGTTCCCTGCTGTGCAGGTCTTCCACCCTTTGCCTGAAATGATCCAAACGAGTACACCTGGATGGCATGAACCCTGACAAGGGACTTCAGCTGTCTGCATATTCCACTGCTTGGACGGGGGATTTCATGTGATGAGCACCCCTCTCATGTAACACATCACAGGAGTCACTCTCAAAACGACAGTCAAAAGACTAAGGGCAAATACATCTGCCTCCTGAACACTCATCTATTGTTTATATAATTATCTACTTTTTAATTATTGAGCTAGCCTCCACAGCTTCATACCAGTCACCCTCCTAGACAAAAGTCCCTTCACAGTGCCTCTGGACATGTGCCGATCCCTGCCTTTCAGAACTAGTAGGGCCACAAAAAGCCATGCCCTGTCCTAATGCCACTTGTACACTTAGAGGGGAGACACCAGGCTATAGCTGCTGCTTTAGTACCAGCCAGAATGGCACACGTGCTCCGAACCGCGTATCAAAACATGCTTAAATCGAGACTCTGAAGTGAAGGCACAGGATGTCTCTTCTTTTTCAAGGTGGCTATACACCAGTTTACAGGAGAAGCAGGACATGAGCTGCGGTCTCTTAAACCCTAAGCTGACAGCACTAACTGCAGGGCTGCTTTTTTCCTCTACTGATTACTTCAGTTGCTACTTGTGTTGCTGCTGTTCTAGTTAGAGAGGAGGAAAAACAGTACAAAACAGTACCTGAAAACTTTCATCTGAATAAGGTCAACCCAGCCTACTTCTAGGGATTCATGCGCCCATATTCTTCATTTATCTTCATTTCACACTGTTGTTCATGCCAGATAAGTTGTCTCTGCCAGAAAGCTTTTGGAAAGAGGAAGTGTCATGAGAACCACTGCAATTATAGATCCAAACCCACACCAGCTGGGTCAGCGCAGCCATTTCAAACACTTTTTGTGGCTAGGACCATGTGTTCATATACATATACCTCTATTTTCATGCATGTCTGTTTCTTCTACTTTTCTTTGTTAAGCAAAGGCTACTGCTCTCTGCAAATTCACAACAGTTTGCTGCCAAACTCTAGATGATTGCAGCAATGAGATGTTTGCAGCAGACTGAAACCAAACTTGCCGTGCAAATGCTGAGTTTGTGGCATGGGTGCATTTTGGAGCAGTGCTCCCTGAACTCTGTGCAGGGAGGTCATACAAAGGAGTCCTCAGTAGGCCCATGAAATTGCACTGATTTGTAGCAGGTACAAATGCAGCAGATAAGGTAAAGAGGTAAAGGGGGATCCTGGTGAGCTGTAGGAAGAGCTGCTTTGCCAGAGCATTGTCATAGGGCTGGCTATAAGCAGCCACTTAAACATAGGATTTCACCTGTTCCTTTCTAGGAGACCCAGCTTAAAAAAAAAAAACTATCCTGAAAAGGTGTGTGCTTGTCTCCACTAACTACGCATGGTGAACTGTATAGTCTAGGTCTTAATCTACCATCTGGTTCCTCTCCACATGATCCCATAAGAGCTGCTCCAGGATGGCAGAAAGGTCATCACAAGGGGCAAGAATTGCTTAAAATCCTCACACCTTGTCCATATACAAGGACAGCCAAACAGCCCTGGGAAGGCACACTTCTTTATTTTCTCTTTTGCCTGTGCCTACGCATGCCTCACCGTGAGGACGGAGGGGTGCAAGAGAAAATGTGATAGGTGCAGTTTGGGGCAGTTCACAGCGTAAGCAGGGGTCAAATGGAGTTAGCAAGGCAGAAGCAAAGGGTGGAGGAAACAGCCCGCTCCGGGCTGACTCTGTCCCCCAAACCACTCCACGTCACCTAAGCAGTGAACAAACCTTGAGCCAGTTCAGGTCTACTGACTTAGAACATCTGAGGGGCATTCTTCTGGAGCGTGCTCTTGTGTGTATCCTGCCTTTCCACAGCATTACGCAAGCTCGCCGTGCGAAGCTCTCCTGGATTCTATCACAAAATGGAAATTCAGGAATGAAAAAAAAAAACCCTACTGCTTTCAAAAGGAGTCAGAACTTGATTTATGGCTTTATGTCCAGCCAATACTAGCTTGGTTGGGAGAATCAGAGTTTCTGCAAGGAGAAGGTCAGTTTTAAACCTCCTGAACTTTTCTGAGCCCAAAGAAGGTCTGAAAGAAAGCCTTATTTTATTTTCCTGGTGCTCTCTGTGACAATCCTCCAATGAGACACTAGCTAACCAGCAGAAACAGGGATTCAGTCTCTCTGCATCAGCGCAGGATACAAAACCAGCACCAGTATGTCACTGCTCGGGCTAGGTCAGGGCCCGCTGGGTGGACTTGTCGCAACAAAAGCAATTTACCAGGCATGCAACGGCTTAAGGGTGCGGTGGCCCGATCTTTGCAATAACCTCTCCACCCCAGACAGTGTGCCAGGGGAGATGCGGCAATGCTATACGCAGAATGCATGGCTGCACCCAGGGCTTGGCTGTACAGACCTGACAGAGAAATTCCAAGGTGGGTGAAGCAGGACTAGGGCCCTGGCACAGAACAAACACTTCTTGGAAGCTGGTTTGCCCACTCATGCCAGCCACCGCGCTCTCCTGCTATGCAACAGGCTGGACTGAGAGTCCAGAGCACCTGAAAACATCCATACCCCTCCTCCCACATATTAAACACTAGGGGTTATTTTTACAGCTGCCTTTTTTTTTTTTTTCTATTACTCCTTTACTTGGTGCACCTGCCTGCTTTGTTCCACCTCTCAAGATCTCATGCTGAATGCTTGGAGGAGAAAGGCTGCCATGCTCCGTCTTGCCACCCCTTCCAGCACAGCTGCCTCTCTTGTACCCTGCTAACCATGAGGAACCCTCCCACATAAGAAACCTTCTCCTCAGGATACTCAGGCATTGCAGTAGGTTGTACCTTGCACAGAGTACAACCTGAGACATCCCTGGCTGCCTCTGTGCAGCATGCTGTCCTTACCTGCACACCTCCCAGCCCAAACCAGCCCCTGCGCAACATCCACATGGGTGGTCCAGTCATTCCCATCATTCTTCTAGAAACTTTGACTTACGGGACGACAGGCAGAATGAACCTGTGATTGTCCCCTAATTCCCACAACCCTCCCGCTCTCTGTCCCTGCCAGGCATGGATGATGTGTGGTGGTTTCAGAGCACTACTTTAAAACCTCACGAGTCAAACCCTAGTATCCCTTAATATTTGCTCCCAGCATGTAAGTGGTGCCTCATGCTGTTTCCCTCCGTGACCTCAATATCCAATTCCTGTTCCCCTTGGTTGCTTCACTTGCAGGAATAATACCATCTGTGGCGAAGATAATACCCTGTAGCAGCTCCTCAGTACACGTGGTCGTTCTGATTTCTTCCACCCCCCCCCCCTACAAGGCAGAGCAAGGTGCCATGTGTAACCCACATGTTCAGCTAACACAAAAAGCCTTTAACAGCAACTCTTTTAAAACCTCAGACTAATCCTATTAACTCCTAACAGCAGGTGCGAAGGGGTTGATACACCCAGTCCTATGCCTCCCACAGGTACAGAGATGCTCATGGGGTGCTCATACCCTCACAGGCGAGCACACAAATGTTCTCCCACACGCAGACCTGTTCACACACCCACCCCACGCAGCACTCGCATGCAGTTCTGCTCAATAGCATTTTACTGGGAGAGAAAAGCTGCACATACGTTGTTATGGTGTAGAGAGAAAACAGAGCTCCAGGTCTCCATCAGAGGTAGGCACAGGCTTCTCAGAGCAAGGCTTCAATGCACGGCTGTGATTTTATCTCCCGTGTCCATTTGTCGTTAGCATCAATTGCTGATTTGGTGGCACACGGATAGCATGATGTGATCTCTGTTGTCTCTCTCCTTTCCCCTGGGGTTAGGCACTGCTTTTTCTCATTACCTTTTTGCTGAAAAGTGTTTATCTCGGCAGATAATCTGAGAGAAAGCTCCTTCCTGAAATCATTTGTCGTTTAGCCATGGGAGTAGGAAGTGTCTACAGTTTCAGTCTCTCCTCTCATTTTAGAGAGTCATTCTTCTCTCTTATGCTACTGTACTTCAGCTCTGGCCACCCAGCTCTAAGTTGTGGTCTGTATTTTTGCACATGTAGCCAAAAAAAAAAAAAAAAAATCAGGCTTGGCATAAAAATTTGGGGGTAGGAGAAGCAGCAGAGGGGTCACATTCCTTAGGTTCAGGCTCCCTACCTGCCTGTTGGACAAAGTCTATCTGCCTTTTCCTGGCAGGTTTGAAATTAGCAGAGTTACAGATGCCCTCATCCCCAACAGTGGGCATCTGCTCCACTGGTAGCATGGTTAAGTGAGCGGGCAGAGCTCTACAGAAGACGATGCTGCTTTTGCTTGGATTTCGGTTTTGAACCTCTGACGCTTTAGAGCACAGAGCTGGCTGCTTCAAATCAAGTGGCAAAAAGTGCAGCAGCATTTTCTGCGCTTTGGTTAGAAGTGGGGAAGGAAAATAATTTTGTTCTGTAGATAATTTTATGGGAGTCACTGTGTAATGCAGAGAAAAACTTAGTAAGATGAAGATTTTTTTTTTTTTTTTCATCTCTTGGGAAATCTGAAGTTTTTTTCATCATAAGCTGGTGATGAAAAATTGAAATTTCTTTTCTTTCCCATGGAATGGAAATTCCAATTCAGAATGTTGACATTTTTGATCAAAACAAAGCTTTCTGATGATCTCAAAATCGAAGCATATAGTTTTAGAGAAGTAGCATGAAATGTTCTATTTTAAATTGTTTCGACAAACTAAATGTCCCTCTAACACAACTGCTTACAGGCATTGCTTTCTGGCCCAATTACAGCTCCAGTAACAAACTGAGACACAGGACTTGCACAGGGTGCTGCCTCAAATTGACCAAACAAAACTCACTGCATTGCCTTACGGGTTTATAGGTCTTCAGCTACATCTAGCACATAGTGGAGAAGGAGGTGTTGGAAAGGCAATTTGTGAAAGCAATGCACCCTAGGGAAACACAGTTTGGAATCAGTTCAGAACAAACCTGCATTTTTTCCTGGGGAAAAAAAAAAAAAAAAGGGGGCGTTTGTGAGGAACATTTTCATGCAGGTCTAGTACGGATGGCACTGGGGAGGGAAGGGGAACAGGAGGGGTATCGCGCAGCTATACCATTATAGAATTTTGCTGCTACTGTAATGACACGTATAGTTTGTTACCTTTTAAAATTAGTCCCACTCTGTGCCCACGTGTGGCAGAGTGGACCCACATGCCACTTCTTGTGCAGGGATCCACACGCAACAGCCTGCTTCTACATGCACGCATCGTGATAGCTCAAACCCACAACACAGAGAGACCTGCAGGATTCAGACACTGATGCAAAAATCAAGAACAGGAGTAACATACCCTGATATCCTGTATACATATACATAGTCTTACACACCCATGCAACACAAGACTTGCAACACCTTTTCCTATACTTTCTTGGAATTGCCATAGGACCAGAGACGCTTACTCATCGGTTTAATCCCAAACACACGTAGCGTTCAGTCCTGCCACTCACACATCATCCCGGCTGCCTCAGGAGAGCGGATCTGGCAGCCCTGTCTCCGCCGAGACAGAGGCTGCAGTTTGTGCCAACAAGGAGAGAAATCCCGCCAAAACCTTGAGAACAGCCCTGGGCTCATTCACATTTTCTTCTGTTCCTGAGGGGAAAGAAGAAAAAAAAAAAACCAACCCAGCTGTGAATTTATTGACTCTCCCTTAAGAATCTCTGGAGCAGTAAATTCCACCTTCATGGCGCTGGCTAATTAGGCATTTATTTAACTCTGTTGCTGTGGTTTTTTTAATGACTCTCCGCTGTTGTTTGAAGTTCACTGTCTATTATTTGCAATAAAACCCTCTGTCATATTTTTGCCTCATTATTCCTAACAAATAGTGCATTTCCTGTGTGTCCCCCCCTTCCCCTCTCTCTCCCCCTCCGCATTGCTCCCTGCCACCCTCACCTCTCCCACTAGCACTCCCAGAGTTTCAAAGACCAGCTGTTATCATTTTGTCGACAGAGTGCTTTTGAGAAACTTCTGTCACGGGCTCCAGCGCAGCAGGGGCTGCTGAATAAAATATCAGCCCTTCAAAAGGGAATTAAGCCAGAGAACAAAAGCAGGAGGGAGAACGAGGAGTGGAGAGGTTGGTCCTGCGGTCCCCTCTCGCCCAGCAGTTTGAAAGAGCGAGCCCTTCGGCGTCACTCCGAGGCAGTGACCTGCAGATGCACGGGACAGCTGTGGTGGCCAGTTACTCGATGATAATTGCCTTTGGCATGAGAAAGGGAAGAAGCAGTGCAACACTCTTAGTTTTGTGTCATCAAGCTCCTGCTGCAAGTTTTAGCTGCTCCTGACTACAGCTTGCAGGATCTGACTCCACTCTCTGACTTCCTTACACTTGCCCTAGCTTCGCTATGGAAGCATTTCTTCCAACCTAAGAAATGTCTTTAAAACTTGTTAATATTTTTTCCAGGTAAAACACAAATTTTCCCAAATCAAGTAAAAAAGGGAAGTGGATTGATGCACTTGGTTTCCACTGATAATTTCCAGATCAAACACCACCCCTATCTTCAAGAAGGGCAAGAAGGAGATTTGGGCAATTACTGGCCCATCAGCCTTATCATGATTCCTGGGAACATGATGGAACAAATGCTTCTGGAAACCATTTCAAAACATATTAAGATAAAAAGAGAGTAACTGGGAGTAGTTAGCATGGATTTATGAAGTAGAAATCACACCTGACCGACCTGATAGCCTCTACAATGAAATGACTAGTTTAGAAGATGAGGGAAGGGCAATAGATATTGTTTATCTTTACTTTAGCAAGGCTTTCAGAACTGTCTTTCATAACATTCTCAGTGGCAAACTGATGAACTACGGACTAGGTAAGCGGAGACCGAGGCTGAAATCTGACTGAAGCGCTGGGCTTAAAGGGTTGTGATCAGTGGCACAAACTCCAGCTGGAGGTTGGTCACTAGTGGTGTACCCCAGGCAGTCCAATACTATTTAACATCTTCACTAATGACCTGGACAACGGGGCAGAGCACAGTCTCACCAAATTTGCAGAAGATACAAAACTGGGAGGAGTGGCTGATGCACTAAAAGGTTGTGCTGCCATTCAGAGGGACTTTTACCAGGCTAAAGAATTGAGATGATGGGAATCTCAAGAAGTTCAAAGGGAAACGCAGAGTCCTGCACCCAGGGGAGAAATAACCTCATGCACCAGTACGTGCTGGGGTCCAACTGGTTGGAAAGCAGCTCTGCAGAAGAGGTTCTTGGACTCCTGTTGAAAGGCAAGCTGATGACGAGCCAGCAATGTGCCCTTGTGGCAAAGACGGTCAGCAGCCTCCCGTGAAGAAAAGCATTGACAGCAGGTCAAGGGAGGTGATCGTTCCCCTCTACCCAGCACCGGAGATACAATGTATGGGGTGCTGTCCCCTGATCTGGGCTCCCCAGTGCAATAAAGACATGGACATACTGGAGTGAGTCCAGCAATGGGCAACTGATATGATTAAGGACTTGGAGCATCTGATATATGAAAGGCTGACAGAGTTGGGATTGTCTAGCCTCAAGAAAAGAAGGCTTAGGGTGAAATCTCATCAATATAAATACCTGATGGCAGGCAGGAAAGACGACAGAGTCATACTCTAGTTAGTGGTATCTAATGAAAGAGCAAGAGGCAGTAGGTACAAATTGAAATATAGGAAATTCCCTTTAAACATAAGAACAAAACTTTTTTACAGTGAGGATGGTCAAACACTGGAACAAGTTGCCCAGAGAGGCTGTGGAGTCTCTAGCCTGGCAGCTATTCAAAACCCATCTGGACACAGCCTTGAGCTACTTGCTGTACTTGACTTTGCAGTCAGTAGGGGAGTTAGACTAGACAATCTCCTTCCAGCCTGAATAATTCTGTGACTGGAGGTTCTCTGAACACCAACCATGCTCCAGAGAGATTTCAGAACAGTCTGATGAGAACTAGGAATCCAGAATTTTTCATTTAACCTAAAAATAAGATGTCTCAACAAATCGAGAACGATTCCAAGTTGAAGAAATCGTCAAAACTCACCCCTTTAACCACAACTTCTCTTCGAACATTTGTAACAGAAAAGTGACTCAGCTTCCTCTGCTTATGCTCTACCATTATGCAGCATGTTTATCTGGAAGAAGAAATATTGGCTCACTTGGAACTGTTAGCCAGTGCAGGAGAGTTTCCACAGGGAGGGATGCGTACCCACATTCGCTGCTGCTCTTTTCAGGCACATTAGAAAAGCCCCATGCCACAGGATGCCTTCTGTCTCACCAAGGAGACCAGTTGGCAAGTTAAGACATCTCACCATCGTGCGGTTTTCTGCCATCCATTGTAAAATATTAGCTTAGGTGGTTAAGATGCCTTAATCAGGCCCGTGCTTTCCAGGCTTTACAGCTCTCCAAATATCTAGACAATTAATGCAAATCCTTTCTTCGTAACTTAGCCAAGCTGTACATATTTAAATCTGTCCTTGTAAATAAGGTCACTCCAACCCTCGATTACATTCTTACTCTGCACTCCATTCAACCTGCCAGATATTCTGGAAGTCAGGTGTCCAAACTGCAATGTTGCGTTTTAAAAGTGGTTGCACTAGAGCTATGCAAAGAGGATGTTCCTCCCACCTCCATGCCATGACACTTTCACATGTGAAGTCCTAAACTGGAGCACTGTTAGATTTACTCTCTGCTTAGCAGCTCCCATAGCCGCTTTCAGCATGACCAGCTGCTGCTTTTTTGCTTCGTGCAAAGTAAATGCATGTTTTGGATATGATAGGTAAACTTTATATATATATATATATATATATATATATATATAAAAACATGTTACATACACCTATGCATGCATATATATATTATATATATATTCCTCCTACTTCTGAAAAGAAATGATTTTGAGCAGAACATTTCTGGAACTTATGTCCAGCTCACCCAAGTGTACTAGTTAAAAAGCACTTTCAAATTTCACCACATCTCACTTCAATGTATTAAAAGCAGAACAACATACTTTGAAACAATATTTTGCTTAGAAT
Organism: Aquila chrysaetos chrysaetos; assembly: GCF_900496995.4. Lineage (NCBI taxonomy): Eukaryota > Metazoa > Chordata > Aves > Accipitriformes > Accipitridae > Aquila > Aquila chrysaetos. The sequence goes on along the minus strand of NC_044010.1, from coordinate 4,541,775 downwards.
TCTACTAAATTTTCTCAGAAGTTTAAAAGCAAAACAAATCATTTCACTCAGAACAAAAGAATGTGATCCCCCCCCAAAAAAACTGAGATTTTCATCAGCTTCTCTCAAAAGATCAGTAATTTCTTTAAAAAGAGGAAAAGCACAAATTTTTTGCAGACCTAGTTCTGTCTTCAGCCTTAGTCAATTACAATGGCTTATATTTACCAATTAAATGTCATCTCACTAGTTGCTGTTTTCTCTAATGATCTGGCTCCTCGTTAGTGAGTTTATACTAACTTTTCCACCATATTCAGTGCTCTCAAACTATTTGCAGTACCATACCTAGTTTGGTGACACCCTGCCTCAAGACAGACACACATCAATTACAACTGTTCCAGTGGAGAACTGGCATGACTGGAGGTCTACAAAATATAACTCTGACTAAACATCACGGGTTGGGCTCGTTCTGCAAAAGAGAAGAGAAAGGGGTACGACGACATGTAAAACTTCATTAAAAAGTGGAATTATTAAATATTCTATGTCTGTGGTAGACCAAGCAAGAACCTCCAGGATATAATTGCAGTAAAAGAGAGTTGATTTAAACATTAGGAAAAGCTGTGTTCCTGGAAAGCTAGATGGAGACTGAAGGTGCTTAGCTAGAGATGGCACTGAGGATATAAATCTGCACAGTGTAGTGTCAACTCAGCCTTTGAGAATGGTGGGGCAGCAAATGAAGTGGCAACATCATGTGCACGGTATGAGAACTCAGAGGAGAGAGTGTCTGTTTCAAAACCAAAACTGATGTACTCACACTGTCTTTGCTACCTGTTGACAAAGCACTAAGGAATACGAGTAGACGCGGTCTGTCCAGCAGTCAGGCACCAAGACAGGAGTTAGCTTGTCCACTTACCTTCCTGCTACCATCTCTTCGTAACTCGGAGGCTTTCCTTTTTGCCTCCCCTTGGCCTCGGTGTCCTGGGAAGCTGGAATCGGATGGGCTGGGATTTGAGTGACCTGCTACTCCAGGTGCCGATACCACATGACTCTCTTACAGCCCACCTTCTGGTCATTCTGGTCCTTCCACATCCAGACCTTCCCATTACTTCTTCATTCATACCAGTTTTGGCATATCTATTAGTTCTCTTCCATCCTTTTCAGTTACGTTACACTTTAATGCACCTTTATTGTAGCTCCTCCCATTCTAACATAAGAAATGCACGTTATTAGCCTTCCTCTTTCCAATCTCCCCTGGTTCCCTCAAAACAGCTAAGGAAGTCCACTGTGAGGACGTACGAGGCAAGTGTCATTGTGAAGGACAGACTGAGAATTACCCAGAAAGCAGTGGGGAACCAGTTCCTCAGGCAGAGACGAAAGCAAAGTACCAATCTAAGAGTCTTTCTCCTAATGTTAATAATCTGCAACATATCAGGGCCCAAAGGCGTTTTCACGCCGTTGCTTCTGGTTTAATAACACCAGAGCTGAAGAGCTACACAGAATATTTTCCTTCAAAGAGGGTTAGCTGAAGCAAGTCTGTGAATACCGAACTATGAGGGATGCCACCCTCACATGAGTAGCTGGGTGGGCGTGCGGTGAATCGAGACGTGAAGTCTTGCTCCTGGACAAAGCAGACAGTATGGACAGAGAGCAGCATTAGCACACAGGGCTCTGTGGCTAGGTTTACCAACCTGTTCTCCGTGAAGAGGTGTGATAAAAGGTTGGGAGATGCAGCTGGATTTGGGACAGGTAAATAAACAGGAAGCTGCATTTCTGCCTAAAAGAGATAAGCCTGGCACTGGGGGACATATAAACATCAAGGCAATCCACACCACCGTGAATGGATCCTTTTGTTGCAGAGCTTTAACACCCTGATGGGAAGGGCGAAGTAGAAAGACCATATATTACCTCTACCTATAGTCTAACAGTACTTTTCAGCTCGATCCTTGGAGCTCTGGTATAAACTGTTCCTGGGGGAAATCTGAAAAAGGTGACTTTGAGAATTAAGTTTATTACCAGTGGGGGCCCAATTCACTGCTCTGGGATCTAAACCACCCCTGGAACGAACACATCCGCAGTGCCCACGAGTGGAGAGAGGCTCAAAATTGCCACACTAATGACTACACTTAAATTGCCGATCAGGTTGGGATTCAGAAAGCTAAAACTTCAATTCCAAAACATAGCCTGAGGCCACAGCACGTCTGAAGCGCAGGTTTGACAGAAGGGGCTCTCATAGTGCTTCACCGACTAATGGGATTAAAGGGTTTTCATTAAACCAGTTGTAGTTATAAGGCTTTCACCTTATTGCACTTGCATCTTAAAAAGGTAAGTGTTACTGTACAATTTGATACATTTGACTCGGAAAAGATTAGCAGCCAGTTTGAAGTTTTCCATTCAAAGTAATCCAGTATCAAAAGCCTCACTTGAACCCCAAGAGTTTGGGAGTGAGGCTGTTTTGAATTTTAGTGTTCGGACGGGGACAGAGATCTTGCCTTCTGGCTCCTGATCAGGTGAAGCGCTTTTCAAATGAAAACAGCCCATACTCAAAGTTCTTATAGGTCCATCTATGAAGACATTTAGGTCCGTAGCTATCCCAAATTACGCAAGCAGGGGTAATTTTAAGAGTTTTGAGGCATAACAGGTCACAGGCAGGAATCTGGTAACAAAAGTAGGTAGAAGGCAGCTGATGCAAAACCCTCGCTCATCAAACACTGGATTTCCTCCATTTCTGCTACACTACACTTTCCATTACGGCCGAGAGATCATCTACTGCCTGTTGGTAGTCTACCACTAGCAAAAATAATTCTGGAATTTCACAATGGATTTGATGATCAAATTCTAAGAAAGACGCTGAGCGTAAGGAAAAAGTACCTTGACTACTGGCTAACGCAGATGAGGAATCAGAGGACACAAGCCCAGACCTCAGAGGTGTCAGTCACTTGACACCATCTCAAATCTGTATCTTCATTTCTCCATTGCACCAGAAGGGGGTGAATTAGCTATGCACATTAATAAAAAAAAAGCCTCAGCATTTTGAGGTACCTCATTAAACAAATGTAAGGGGGAGGAGGGTGCAGTTTATTAACATACACATGCACATTTCCCCCAGTGTACTTCCTCAGGTAGGAGGACCGCGCTGTTGCATCTACATAGCGTGAAGTTAACGCCTGCAATGGGAAAGATGTTCAGCATGACAGCTGCAGCCTGACTAAGCATCTCACACAGGTTGTTACTGAGCTACTAGCATTAACAGAATATGATACCTTTTTCACTGTAGTCTCTGCCTACTGAAGCATTTGCGAGACACATTAGAATGCAGCAAGATGTACATGGAGAAGGCTTAATGTTATATTAGAAAGCGCCAAGATCTCCTCAGGCAGTCATATCAGCAACTGTATATTATCACTATACATTTAAGGAAAAACAGTAAGTACCTTTTGCCACAGTCCCCCATGGTCACAGCATTAGCTGTAGCTGCTAGTCAGAAACTACCCAGACTATAAACTACCAGCAATTGTAACCCTACCACCATCCTCCCTTACCCCACCGTTGGGCAGCTACAGTCCAGATTTTCTGGACACCGAGGTAGTAGGGCAATAGTCTTAAGCCACTCAGGAAGAGCACAAATCTGAAAGTGTCAGCAGATGTTTTACTGAGCATCTTGAGCAAATTTCACAGTACATAGATGTTACAATTAGCGACACGGTATTAAAACAGAATATGGAAGTATTTGGGAAAAAACCTTACTATGTACAACAGTCACGCTAGGATTCCAAGTTAGTGATCCAGTTCAGCTGCTCCGCTCCCTGCTCAGGATGGCAGGATGCTCCCTGTGACCTATTCCACTCCTGGTAATTGCTGTACAAAGGACCCCCAGACCATGGGTCTCTGACACTTCATTTGCCACAGCAGTAGTTGGAGATCACCTCAAGAACAGCCACAGTCAATATTTCATGCTGCAGATAAAAGTCGCCCAGGATATTCAGAAAGATCATTTTCCAAAGGAGAAGCCTGTGGCCTCTGTGTCCTGCAGAATTTTTTGTTGCGTCGGCAAGACCCGCTCCCTTTCTTCACAGGGAAGAAGGTTGCCCACTTTATCTCCGTACTCACTGGAACAAGGGTGTGTATCTGCTACAAAAGAGCTGTACATGATGGTGTATCATGCTCCCAGAGCTCACATAACCACAGGGAAAAGCAAGATTAGTAGCCTTTATTGCCTGGGCCATGCCTTTCCTTCTAGCCAGGACACTTCTGAAGCATTACTCCAAACACTTTAGTTCAGCCACTCGATACTTTCATTGAACTACTGTGGCCTTTTGGCTACTGCCCAGTTTCTCTGGCAAAACAGCCTTTGTCAAGGCAGAGTGAAAGACTGAGCAAGTTAGTAAAGGAAAGAGGAACAGCAGGAAAATAATCTTGAGATTCTTCAGCACATACAACCACTCCCCTTTTAGAAAGGTAACCGAAAGCAAGCCATTGACAGCAGAGGTGAGAGGGAAGGAAAGCATATTTCAGTGGAGAGATTTATTAAGGCCTGTCTTTTCTTTAACTGCAGCTGTACACAAGATTGACATATCCTGTAAGCTACCTTTGATAAAGTCCCTAGTCTTGCTGCAGCAATGCAAGGAAGGCCATTTCATCTGCAGTGCATTTACAACTGTAGTTTACAGGATTTTCTACTTTCATATCACAGCCTCAGTTGCTACCTGTCTCCCAGGTCAGTGTTTTACTAGCTTGTAGTTTGTCAGCTACTGCCTGCAGTATCTACTTCCTAACAACTCTTCCAAGATAAAAAAAACAGAATAACAGAGCAGGGTAGAGTTCAGAAAGCAGATGACTCTTGAACCCTGACCCTCAATGGGAGACCTACAAGTAAGTTTGAGTTACATTGATCCTGGAGACAAGGAGAAAGATGGGCAGAGACTGTAAATTCTGTCTATGCTTCCAGTACTAGTACCCTGGAGGACAGTCTTGGCACTGTTGGTCCCTACCCAGCGAACACAACTTGCAAATAGAAAGGAATAAATGAGGAGCTGGCATGGGAAGGTCCCAAAGCCACTACTCATTTTTCTCAAATGGCAGTTTTGATTTAGAAATTAAGAATATCTTCTCTCGAGGTCAAATGAAGTAGTCATAATCTGATTAATCACTGACAGATCATGAAAACGTAGGGCTGGAAAGCCCCTCCTATCTTTCCTTAAGAAAGTAGAGACAGCCCTACCTTGGCTATTTCTGAAGATCCTTATCCAACCACTTAAAAAATAAAATGAGGATGATTCTAATGCCTCCTTGATGCATCTATTGGAGTGAATTGTCTGCCCTTGCTTCATACTCTCCTCACCCCCACAGAGGGTAAGTTACTTAACATTCCCCCCTTCCCCCAAATCTCCAGTAAATGAGCCCTCTTATATTCCCATCTCTCTGTACTTTAGTGCTTCCTCTGAGCGGCTGTCCTCACAATGCTCCTTTTTCCTCAAGCCCATTTCTCCAAAGCTGTCACCAAGGCTGAGCAAAATGCTCCAGCTAAAGCCTCCTTAGAAGTACTCCCCTCCTTCCCTATAGACAAGCATTACTCTAATCCTTCCTTCAGGGCTCTTTCTCCCTTTCCCCTTTTTTTCCTTTGAAGGTGGAATGAGACTCTCACCATTTGCAGATCATTTAGTCCAACAGGTCTCCCTTAGCACTGCTGCTGAGAGAGTCATCCCCCATTTGTATTCACGCATTTGATTTCTCCTTCCTAAGGGTAAATCTCTACACTTGTCTTGAATTCCATCTGGTTCATTTTGGACAGTATCTCCACTTGATCAAAATCCTTTGGAATTCCAAACCAATCTTCCCAAGCCCTTGCAGTCAGTCTCAGCTAGCCAAAGTAATGCCAGAGTATAAAACCAGCGTGGAAAGAATAGAGAAGGGTTGCACTGCAGTTGAACCAGTATCATTAGGCTGCAGGATGATCATACAGTGTCACCGTAACTAGTCACATGTGGCTTGAGTTGCGACAAGAAAGAATCATGCTCAACTGCTAGCACACAGATAGCAACGCATTTTGTTGCTATTATAGGTAGAGTTTCTGAATATTAACGTTACTTTGTTTTCAAGTTGAGGTTAACCTTGTGGGAGAAACAGTACTTGGACTTTCCAAGTTGAAGCAAACACGTGGTCAAAGGGCTACAAAAAATTGTAGGGGCTGTCTATTCACTTACACTGACATGTCTTATGTCACCTACTCACACAAAAGTACAATTCATTTGCCTCCAAAGAACAGACAGCAAAAGTGCTTAGGATGCAGTATGAATTTCAGGGACAAGCATCAGCATTGCTCTAAGGGGGCTACTCCTTTCTCCCCACCTGCTTCATTACTCAGGAGCTGCGAGATCTCTTATTTTCCAATGCCCCTTCAGCAGTTCTGGGACCTGCCTTGTCTCCATCACATTTCTGTAAGTGTCTGTAGCATATTTCATACCTTTACAATAACACAGGGAACAGTTCAAACTCAACTGCACCTAGTAAGTACCTTGACTTATACATGAGGAAATAACACTAGTTACAGGCATAACCCTGTCCTCCCATTCTGCCTTTGACTTCAAGTTCCAGGTTAGTAGCTGGAGCCTTTCCATTTTTCAGTGCTTGTTTCAAGGCTACATTTTGAGATAATCCCTCCAAAAGTAGGATTGGACAGAGGAGGAAGGGTGAAATGGAAGAAGAAAAGATTTAATTCTCCCCAAAACATTTCATAAAAAATTGTGTCCTATCTTATAAGCAGGGGTCATTATTCAGAGCATACAGATTGGCTTCACACCGAGTCTTAAATTTCCCAGACACAAGTAAATGGTATCATGCCCCGCAGACAGCTGACTTGTTAGGGACTTAACCAGGCCTTAGAAGAAGTACTTAATGATCACAGCAGGCAGGACTTTGCCCCTTGTCCTAACCAAGGAACAGAGACTGGAGCCCTTTCTGCTTATATTCATAAATATTAAATTAATAGACCAGCAAGAATCTTAGGTTGTCAGAGCAGATGAGGGTAAGAGTCTCTGTAGAACGAAAATGCACTTTAAAGGATGTAGGAGAGAAGTAGTTATGAAACAGGGCAGGAAGAGAGGAGGGAAGCTACAGAATCAGGGCCAGAAAAATATCTGAGTACAGGAGAGGCAGGAAGAAAAAAACACCAGAATTTTTTTAATCTTCATACAGATCAGATGAACATACTTTGTCTACAGAATCATCATGTCCTCTAAAAATATTTGTAATGTTCTAAATACTTTAAAAATACTTCACATACAAGGTAGCAAGAACAATTCAAAGATTGTCAGAGCTTTAGTAATTCAGAGGTAGGGATCCAGGCACTGCAGGTATCAGAACTAAAGCCATCACTTCAGGTAATCCAGAAGCAAAGCGATGCTTAAGAATGCTTATCTCTAGAGCAACGTAAGTCACTACGAGAGCTGGTAACAGAAGCCTTCCAATACAGGCCAGAACTGCAACAGGAGACAGAGGATGATTCTCCTGCTCCTCAGCATGGCACTGATGTCACAAATATTGCTAGCAAGCAATCTCTCAAGTTCAACCCTTTGTAAATATCCACCCAGAAGTCAGTATTAAGGCAGACACTCTACCACGGGAGGACTTGTAGTTACTTAACTCACTTGACTCTACAGGAAAGCTCTTGTAATAACAGCCCATGCAGACTCATAATAAGGAACTTGCAAGTTAACCCCAGCTATAATGCTTTTCAAACTCCATAGCTTGCCACAGCTTCAGGAGGAACACAAGAATTTGGGGACATCATTAAGTGATCCTGTGTTGAGTGATAGGGTGGGCCAGAGTTTCTCTGAGATGGACTTGGATCCTGATGTGAAATAGGAAGCAGAACACAGATGGGCTCAGCCATTCCTTCTCCTTCCAGTCAGTTGATTAGGAGCACTTACCCTCAAAAAAGACCAACTAAATCCACGAATTAGTTAAGCTCTCCTGTTCATATATGAGCTTTTGCAAAAGCTCATGGCTTTCCATGCGATCTCACATTTTAGACTGCATAGCCTTTAATACCACTTCATTCTCAAAGCATATAGTGGTTGCCTAAAAATCAGTACAACCCCATGTCTGGTCTTCAACCATAGAGACTCCAGAAAATTCAGAGAAACTTCCTGAAAGGCTAGTACAAGCGCACAGATACATAGATAACCTTCAATTTTTGACGCTGTATGGCTTAAGAAATCCCTGCACAGATTTACCTACATCCACAGTCTGAGCTGGTACCCTAGACTTCACGGCACAAGGCATTTGAAGCCACACCTTCACTGCAGAAAACAGTGTTGGTGCCTCCTATTTTTGTACTGCCTCAAAATAAAAAATAAAATAATAAAAAAAAGCTTTTACCTCTCGGGAGGTCAGTGAGGTATGCAAGATTTCATAGCGTCTGCGACACAGGCTGATGCACTACAGTGAAAGTAAACCTAGGAGGAAAGAAGCAGAAGGAACTGAAGTGAATCCACATGGGCTATTAGCCCCACATTAACACTTAAATAGCTCATTATTTCATCATTTGCCAAAGCTCAGATAAGCCCTAACTTTTAGCAGATAACTCAGGAGGAACTGAAACTAGGGGGCTAGCTAGGATGGTTTTAGCCATTTGAAAGCTGGTGTGAAAACAGCAAGGTCTGGATCAATAGATAGAAGTTCAAGGATAGTCTTAAAGATCCAATTTTAAAATCAGGAACTACCTCAGGCTGTTTTCAACCCAGAGCTCCACAGAATTTCTGTAGAGGAGTACGGTGCACCTCTACGATATTATAAGTGACACAAAAGCACAGAGCTTATGTCTAGAGCTGTGCCACTTCCCCCAGGAAAAGAAAAAAAAAAAAAAAAAAGTGTTACTACAGAAATATCAGAGGGGTCCTACTGAACACCCTCAGTTTCTGTATGGGTTTTCTTTACAACCAGAGCAGCAAGCCTTATGCAGATGGTGCAGAAGCTTCACACTAGATGAAGCTTGTCAGTCCATTAAGAGCCTGCTGGAAGGTAGAATCCACCAAAGCCAAACTGCTAACAATTAAGCGCTTTTCAGAAGAAACTTGCAGAGAAAAGTGTTTGTCAAGTCACCTGTACTCTTTACATCCCCAGAAGGGCAGAATCACCTATTCTTAATGCCTCTCCTGTACAAGTCTTCCAACAAGTTCTCTGAAAATGCTATGCTGTGCAACAGTCCCAATGTTCTGGCTTCTCACATTACTGTCTGCCACCAGCTGATTCTCTTATCCTGTGGTCTCCAGCCTCCTGCACAGGAGGAAGCAGAAATAAGCATTACAGAAGTGTCAAAAAGGCATGACTTCAGATGGAAATTCAAACCCCCTCATGAGCATCCATTCCTGAATGTCTAGTGACATGGGGAGGGTGCGGGAAGAAAGATGAAAGGGGACACTTTCATGACAGTCTCACTAGAGGAGTCCAAGCCACAGACTTAAGGAAAAGTTAAATGGGAACGAAAATTTAAGAAGTACAGCTGCAAAAGATAAAGGTGATTCTACTGCATTTCTTTCACTCATCTGATTTTTTTAATCTTAAATATCTGAAAGAGGAAAGAATCTATTTTAGTGCCTTTCTCAAGGGAGGCTGATCATATTTTATATGCCTTACCCCAATCCTAGATTACCTTGAATGTAAGAGTTAAGATTTTATAGAAGAACCTTCACCGATTCCTTCCTACCCAGAATAGGGTTCCACCAGCAGACAGTGGGAATTGTTACTGAACAAAGGCATTATTTTTGATGACTCGTCAGCAGGTCTCACCATACCTCCTGGTTAGATGCAACGAGTCCAGGTTAGTGGTGGCATATTCATCCCTCTAGAGGCCACAGAGAAGTGACCATAAGGTGTACACTGGATTGCCACAGGAGGACAGCAGGCAGTCCTTGTAAGTTATCATTTGAGAGCTGCCATCTGTCCTCTCCTCGTACCTCCCTTTCGTCAGGAAGAAGGAGAGCAAAGCCACCTCTGACTTCCCTCTTTCTCAAGGATCTGTTTTATACATATGTTCCTTCCCCTCAGACAATTTGGTGTTTCCTACTACTAGCCAGCAAGCAATCAGGCTACGTTCCTATAGTAGGTTTCAAGAGAGGGAGTGTTAATTGCCTGCAGCTCTTCAGGACAGAAATTGTGTTCTATTAGGATGAGTTATACAACGTAGGACCAGGAGTTTAACTAGGAGCTGTAGCCAACAACATACTGAGTCTGCCAAGTCTGGCACATGTTAAAGGAATCTCTTGCTCATCATCCCTGAAGTCTGCAGGTGCTGCCAATGCCCAATAGCAAAGGGCGAGGTGATATCAGGACTACCACAGCTGGTTCTGATGAAATTGTCTCATTTAATGACATCCTGGAGTAAGGGCTGGAAAGCTGTCAGAAAGATGACAAAGTTTCTTGCCAAAAAAAAAAAAATGGAATTGCATATCTGATATACATCAGTTTCAACAGGAGAATACTTCTGTGGTTTAGAAGGGAGGATGGGGGCGTAGGGGAGGATCACACCAGAATAACCAACCTTCCAGGGACTGCACTTTGTGCATTGTAGTTAAGTGCCCCTGCCCTAAGCCCCTGCTCTACCAAGTTCAGAACTGAGACATTGAGACTAACACACTCAGTAAGGCAGCATTGCCTTATGGCAAAGGCAAGCCCAGAGGTCTTCTGCCCGGACTGTTTCATTACGGGGTCAACATGAGGGGTACAACTCACTCAGCTGCTTGTCTGACCTTTCTGGAAATGGCCATAGCCAGCAGGTGTCTTAAGTACAGGGTTGGTTGGGTTTTTTTTGAAAACCAGCGGTTTATTCTATTACTTTCCCATTTTAGAGAGACTTTAAATTACTCTGCTCAAGTTGTGGGAATACAAGAGCGCTTTCTTGCACAGTTCCAATCACTAGATATTATATTTAATACTGCCTCCCTCCCAGGAGGATATTGAACCAGCTACTTCCTGAATCAACACGAAGTTCACAAGAAAGGAGGCCTCTGCATTTCAAATCCTAGTTGCAAGCCTGCTTAGGGCAGGAGGTGAACAAACATATGAGTAGCTGTAGTTTGCTTTCCATAGACAACGTGCCTTTTAGGAATTAATCCTGAAGGGTTTTTTGTTGATTTTGGTTTTGTTTGTTTTGTGTTTTGTTTTGTTTTTTTTTTTAAAGTTAGCTATGAATACTGTCTAGCTGTGGCCACCACAAGGGTCACAGAGATGTCGTAAAAAAGAAAAGATTGCTTGTACCACAGAAACGGTACAAAGAAGTAAATTTAATTCATGAACTCTTTAAGGATGTTCTAGAGCTATGTCGGAGCGATCTTCTTACGATGAAGGACACAGACTACGAATGGCTTTTTGAGTAAATGGCATTTTGTTATTATAGCACAAGCTACTAAATTAGGCACAAATGTTACCTCCAGACATTCCACTTCAAGTGCAAAGGAGGTCTCCACAGAAGTCCCTCACAACATTTGCAAGTGTTTCTCTGCTACGGATGTTTTAGTTGACGTAGCACATGGTAAGCTCAGAAATAATTTCAGTTCCTGTTCTTGGAAAGACATCTTTTTCCTTTGATCCAAAAGTTTATCATAAGATATTCCAGAGAACAGAGAAAAACCTAAGTTCAAGGCAACTGTGTGTCCTGTCTAACCCTCACAGTATTTCTAAAAGAATACTGCTGCCATATACAATGGCAATATTTCTCAAGCCTTCAGAGTCCTTTACCACCCTTTACCTGTTTTGGAGCCATTTGCTGCCTAGGTGTCCCCTCCCACCTCCATTTAAAGCCAAAGAAGGTACCTTTCTCCATCAGAGCTTTCCCCTTGCGTGAACCATCACAGCCATCTCTTCAATTTAGGAGTTGGCAGCTTTTCTCTGAGGTAGTACCTTGTCTTCACACACCAAGAATCACACTGAAGCTAGTCAGTCATGCTGCTACCAAGCTGATCTCCACTTCTCAAAGGAGGAAACAGTAATTCTGTTCTTCCAGAACAGGGAGCAAAGGAAAAGCTAGAATTACTCGCTACAAGTATTTGTACTGACCAGGGAGCTGCCAAACACTTTTTATTGCTGCCATCAATTCCATTCCTCCAGGACAGGGGTATACATAGCTCTTTTGGCTCCCAGTGACCACAGCTGGTTTCTATCCCCTCACCCTGGGCTATTGAGTTCTTATCTTTAGAGAAACAGTGAGTTACTTCACAGCAGCTGAGACCACCTTTAATTTTTTTTTTTTTTTGAGATTCTCAGGAGTCCTATTGTCCAGGCAACATTATATGACAACATTCATCATGTTTCCAAGGCAAAAAAAAGACACAGCCAAAGCCATCATTCCATGGTTTATAGGCTTTCATTTTCAATGTAAATGAGCCTGGAGTTAAGCTGTGACCAAGCAACACAGTCAGCCAAAAGGTTAAGAGCCAGACCCACAAAGGAGATTCTTAACACCTGTTTTCTCTATACATTAAGGGGCTTGACTTGTGTCTCCTTTTGATCCAAATGCTCTAGGAAGAGGCAATGAGCACCAGCAAGACTAGCCTAAGCAGCTCCTGTGTCACCACACCTCGATTGCTTATCCTCCCCAACCCAGCGCTCAGAGGATGGCAAAGCAGCACAAACAATTCAAGTCAGCATTGCCAAACACTGTCATCCAGCCATTGACAATGGATTCATAGCGTCTGAGATAGTTAAATGTACAAGCCTGGTAGTCATGAGGAAAAGGCTATAATTTTCTCTAGCTTAAAAAGCAGGAAAGATGAAAACACTTTGACAGAGGCTTGAAGCTTTGCTTCGGTTTCAGAAGCTGCCACCTCTCCTTTCTATCTCACGGTCTAATACCTAACAAGTAGTGTGTCGTGTCACACTAGGCAGCGGTAGAAGGTCTCTTAGCTCAAGGAAAGGTCTACCTTCTAGGTCACTTAACATGTAGGAAGGGGAACAGCAACTATCATAGTCCTCCTGCTGCTGAGATCAGACCACCACCAGCAGCATTACGCAGAACATCCAGGCAGAGAAGCTGGAGTTAAAATGCCTCAGACTCCAACCCAGGTGATGACTACAAGCCAACAGCCAAGTTATCCCCCTTCCCATCCCTGTTCCAAGGGGTGCACTCAAAAAGCCATTTCATACATCTAATGATCTTTTTAGAAAGCAATTACTGTTTCTCACTCAGGTTTTTGCAATCAGCTAGCTCTATGCAGAGAACAGGTTCTTTACCATCAGCTACAGGTTTCAGTTTTATCATTTCCACCACGTGAGCTCAGAAGAGATACCTGCAGAAGAATCCCAAAGCCTGCACATACAAGTGCAGTCAGACAGCAAGGATGGTTTTGGAAGCTTGTGCTTGTCCCAGACTTTTCTTCCTTTCACCCAGAAAGGTCACAAGCTGCTGCCCCCTGTCATGCCAGTTCTAACTGCTCACACACTGTGCTCAAAAACTGATCTCTGGGGTAAGAGCATAAGAGTTGTTCCAGGAGAGTTTTCACAGGCAGACTAAAGATTGTATTGCAGTCCTGGACTGGAAAGAGGTCATTCTTCTGACCCCCACGGTTAGGTTGGTTTTACCGCTGAAGCCTCTATAACATAGAAACTTGTTACAAACCTCCATTTACCTACAATGGAAGCAGAGGCTTAGTTTAGCAAGCTGGCACACTACCCCAGAGTCCAGTGTACCCGTATGTTTACTCCTCCCTCCAGCCACACAGCAATCATAGGCACCTTCCTTATAAGCTTTAGCTTATCCATTTCTAATGCTGGTTCAATGACCTCTAGAGTAACTGGGTGAGAGATAACCAGCTTTTATTCCTAGCTGCTAATGTGATGTACATCCCACCAATTGCCCTTCTCTTAGGGGAAGGATCAGGCCTTAAGAGCAGGTAGGATCAGGTCTTAGAGGAGCTTATAGCAATCAGAAGCTTAGCTGCTTTAACCAGAGAGGGGCTGTTTACCGACATGGAGTCTGAACATAGCTGTGAAGCGGGTACCGAGCGCGCGCAGACCTTGCAGAAGGAGCCAGATGCTTCACAGCTTTGTCCGTGGGCATTATGGGCTCAGCCTTCCCCTTAGAGAAGGCACGATGAGACCTGCTGCACCGGTGAAACAGAACGAACAACAAGGGCAGAAAAAACCTGCGGCCCTTTGGGCCACAGCTCTAGCAAGCAACAGCCATCTCGGTGGGACGGACAATTCACACTAAGGAGCTAGCAGTCTCTCTTTTATGCTGCCTTCACACCATTTTAAACTGCAGTGAATCAGGCCCCACAGGTAAGCAACAGAGAGGACTAAGGGAGGGCAATGATAGATTGGGAAAGCAAAGTTCTCTCAATTTTACACTCGGTCACCCAGCTTTATCTAGAGACAAGAGGAAATCTCATTCCATGTAATTCACTTACCCGCAGCACTCAGAAGGGAAATCATTGCAATGCTGTTTGTGGGAAGGGTGAGAGGCACGCTTTTCCAGTAGCAGCAAAGGACACGATGGTCTCCCAGCATAATCACATCTCAAACTATCAGGAGCCCGTAGGATCAAAGAAAAGAAGCACCAGAGCATCCAAAACGTACTTCCCAAAGGAGTCCCTTTGCACTTTACTAGCTCCATCCTGTTCTTGCTGCCCAACAGTTCATAAAACAAAACACCTGCTAGTAGGAGAACACTTTTATACTCTTAATTGAGCTGCATTTAGACAGAACTAAGGCTTGTGTCCTGCCCGCTTGAGGTAAGGCTGCTACATCCTCCGTGGGATGGGCAGTGAGAAAATATATTTGCACCTTGCAGCCATTCCTCCCCGCTTAAATTGTCAGCACCTGCTCCACATTTATCCACTGCTGTTTGTTCTGAAATTAGTTTCCTAAATCCACCCCTATTTTCTAAATAAAAATAAACAAATTTCAGAATGGAAGTAGAGGAAGCAGCATCTGAAAAATACTCTCCAGTACCATTATTGGGTAAGAATAATATTAAATGTTAAGTCTCCCTCAAAAAAAAAAAAAAAATAGATGAATGTGTGCAGAGGGAAGGGAAAGGTCTGAATCACACAAAAAGCAAAGTTTTTTATTGCCTGCTCACACAGCACTGAGCAATAAAACACACTACTTGACAAATAATGCAAATGCTTCCTATAATCTTACATGCACGTATGTGCAGCATTTTTAGGTTTCTGTGTAAACAGAACAATTTGTGATCACATCTCAAAAAGAACTTACTGCAGTGCACGTATGAATACATAGACATATGCATGAAGCGCAACGCACAAGGAAATCAGATGCATTCATTGTAAGAATTTGGGAAGTAACTCCACTACCACAGCCACACAGGCAAACATCTACAGCCCTTCTGAGCCTCTGTGGCCCCAGGGTCAGAGGTGCACAGAAAGCGAGGCAGTTACCCCACCGGGACTTTGGATCCTTTCAGTTTGATACTCAGACTTTACAAAACACAGCAGCGGAGCAGCAGGTTAAAACTTTAAAAGCTCATCTGAACAGAAGAACGGTCCCATGCAAAAAAGACCCAACTAAAATAGAGAAAGCCTGAGACGACACAGAAGCTTGAGGAAGGGAAGGAAACATGAAGCAGAAGATGATCTCGGCTTATAAATACTGCCTGCATCCCTGAAGAAGCTGCTTTGCTTCTCAACCCCTTCCCATCCAATGGGTAGCTGGTCTAGCTACCTGGAGTGGATTAATACTGCAGTAGCTAATCTGTGGTAGCCGCTCAAGTTCACACTTTTACCTCAGTTTCAGGATCACTTCTACACGAGGTAAGCACAAGCACAAAAAAAGCTGCCACAGAGCAGTTAACGCACAGCAAATCTACGGCATAGCTTATCACACAGTGATTCATTTCTGTTGACGTACTCCATAGCCAGCTCAGCTAGATGCGAGAATTGAAAATATAAAAAGGTGCTTGCTTATACAGCCAACTTACAAAATTGTTTTGCTCGTGGTATGTTTTGGGTGTCCAGGGTATCTCTGCTGCCTACAGAACCGCAGTCATTTTGTGAGACAGAGCCACGAAGATGTCACAGAGGACACAGATGTTTTGATCTCTTCAATGGAGACCTTTTTACTTTTTTTTTTTTTTTCCTATTTTAATGGAAAATAGAAACATTTTAGATTGAAAGGGCATGGGAAAGTCAAATAAAAAAAAAATCACTAGCTTAGTTATATTGTCCAAAGGACGGAAATACAGCAAATAAACAAATGACAGATAGGAAACTGTGGGAATTAGCTTTTTAAAAAAGCTTTCTAGTTTTAGTTATCTGAGATATCTTTTGTTTATTTCATTAGTTCATTTTGTGTCTTAACTGCCTGTCTTGTTTAAATAAAATCTTCACCTTGGGGATCTACTACTACAGATTTTTTACATAGTGAGTGGGATTTTCAAAACACTTTAACATTAACTCAGTTCTGTTTCCCCCTGAAGTCAGGAAGTGGCATTTTATCATCAATGGCAATGAAAAGAAAATAAAGCTGATCTAGAGTTCTTCTAAAAATTACCTTCCCACACATAATTTTCCTCTTCTGATGGTTTGCACCTGTGAACATGCATGTACCAAACATGCTGAGGTGCTTAGGAATTTGGGTCACAAAAATAACATTTGTGGTTCAGGTCCACGTCGCAAATACATTTCAAGGAGAAAAAAAAAATATAGGAATTGTACATAAACCAAAAAGAAGTTAAGAGCTTTTGTTCAGAACTACAGAAAGTGTCTTCATATGAAAAGCTAAAGTAGCAATAGTCTGATCCAAGACAGGCTGGTTAAGGATAATAGGATAAAATGAAACCAGAAGACATTTAGTCTGAATGAAGGCAAACTTTCCCGCACTGAAATTTGTAAGCTAGCTTTTTTTTTTTTTTACAAGAGGGAGTAAAACAAACATAGTTCTGTCCAGTTTGACAGTTGCATCCAAAGAGAGTGGCACAATATTTATTATCTGTAGTTACAATTCTGCATCACCAAACAAGCCGCTGCGGTGAGCAGGAGCCTCAGAGTTGCTTTAAACTGTGCCGGCTGCTTGCAGAGACGATACGATGCTCAGCAGCACGAAATAAAGGAATATTATGAATAATGGTAAATTCCTTATTTTATGTCTGAGAAAGCTGGTACAGAAAAGGGAAATGATGCGTCCAACAGTCTAAATTAGATCCCAGGTCCACAGTTCTTTTCTGCTCCCAGTGATGAGCAGGGCATTTGGTCCCGTCAGACTTGCATGGACGGATTAGTACTGGCATTTTTAATTGCTGCATCATGTGCCTGACGCGGTGGAGGAGAGGTAAGGGACAGGAAAAAGTGGTTTCCAGGCTTATGCCTGAGAAGAGGAACTCAGCTTTGTTGCAGCGTGCTCCTGCCCCAATCCTTCACAGCTCCGTTTGCACCGGCAGCATCCTCAGGGGACAGTTACTTCTCGTTGTAAGCTCTCCTTACGCTGCTTGAGCAGCAACTTGGTGCAACAGCAAGTTGCGCTTGTCATCAACATCGATGCAGAATGAGGAAAAGCCCTTGCTGCTCTGACCGCGTGGGTCTGGGGCAGCAGAGATCCAGCCCTACAAGCCTGACACGCTGGTCTGTGTATTAGCAGCGACCGTGCAGCCGCAGCAGCAACTGAGCCAGGCCAAGGCGCTGGGGCTTGTTTGACAATGTGTTCTTGTGATACAAGGAATAGGGCACCTCCGAGGCAAAGGGGATGAGCTGGAAACACGTCTCGCCTCTCCCATCGGAGATCTCAGCCTAGGAATGAAAGTGGGGAAAAGCAGGAAGCGTTTTCTGACACCCCCAAAAGAAAAACCTGAGTGCCTCGGTGTCCGGTGAGCCATGGTCAGCAGCGCAGAGCACTGGAACTGTTAGGAGGCAGGATAAGGAGAGGGGAAAAGAGGCCAGAGAGACATTTGCTGATGTTGCAAGCATCTCCTGGACGTGTGTGTGTGTGTGTGTCTGCCTCTCTGCTGCGAGGAAAGCAGCCACTGCCCCGTCTCTCTCCCTCGCTCTGATCATGCAATATTCATCAGCTTCCTTTCCCCTTCTGCCTGTGGGGATGTTGGACTCCAACGGCAGCGGCGCGATCACACGCTCCTCCAGCACCGAGGTCTGCCGAGCAAATGGAAGGGAGACAAAAACTGAGGGGATGGGGAAAAGCCCAAACTTTGAGGGCATCCTTCATTTGAAGGACATGATATCATCTTCTGCACTGGGACTCCTGGAGCATCTCTGCTCCGTGGCCTTGTGCCAGGTTCATCACACGGGCTGCTTCCCTGATTTTACTCCAGCTGAGCGCAGACCACAGGCATGTAGTGTTGCACCGGACTGCTCTGCCGGCACCACTGAAATTGCTCAGGGTTTTTCTTCAGCTGCCTGAGACTGCAGGGAGCAGTGGTATGAAAGGGCATAGGTCTCAACTCATTTGCTCCACATCTTCACGGAGAAAGGCAGGCCTAGATTTTCCTTGGGGCTGCCAACACGTATGCTTTATCCTCAAGCTTAGGCACAGCAAAGGCAGAAGCCTTTAGTTTTGCAATGGGACAAACCTGCCGAAGCTAGACTGATGCTTTTGCCCGGGGTCGCTGTGGTAAAGTCAAAGTGCTGTATTTTCATTGTTTTCCTTTTTGGCATACTCATGTGCATTATTACAAGGAGGTTTAAAAATCCTTTCACAAAGCTATTTTTGACTCCGCGTGTGTGTGTGCATGCGCGTGTAGACACACAAACTTAAACCTAGGGTTGCTCATCCTCTCCCATTTCCTCCTCCCCATGGCATCTGTTTTCCCTCTTACTAAGGCAGGAAGATATTAATTTTTTGCTCTGCTAGTCAGAAGATTAGAAGTATTAAGATGTATGCAGCATAACAGTGTTTATTTAGTTTGGGTTTTTTTTATCTGAAGGCCAAAGAGAACTTAATTTAATTGGTGGGAAGATAAAATAGGGCTGCATTTACAAACAGGTTATCTTTCTGCTGTCAACTCATCTCGCCTGCTCTGTCACTCGGTTGAATTTAATTGTTCCAGGCCTCCTAGTTTTATAAAGCTCTTCCTCTCCTCTCATTCCCGATTACCCTGTCTCTGCATAATATATTCTCTTCACAGGTGACTGTGGGTCTGTAGGAAAGCCTTGAAGGAGTGCATGATTAAAAAAAGACTTGTTAAGCAAAGCTAGAAAAGCCCAGGGCCAAATACTTGCACATACTATACTAATACATTACTTAGAAGGTATAGCAGACTCTCCATCTGCAGCTATCACGTCTTGAGACTGGTGATTTTCCCAAGAGCTGCATACAATTTTAAATGATTGAGGGGAGAGGTGGTGGGGTCTAAGACTGCCTACTTTTGAACATGGCCAGATGAGATGGACCACAATGGTCCATTCTGGCTCTAACTCTGTGATGCTTTGGATAGAAAAGCATAGACAAGATGCAAGCAGTTAGCTCTGCAGCAAAAAACCCACTCTGGCATGACTAAGTGACAGAAATGCCAAAAACCCTTTTTACTCCAAATTCCCTTGAGTATTTGATACAACCTGCACAGTGGATTGAATTCTGTCTCCACTATCTGTAGCAGAGTCATGGCAGTACAGAGCTGAGCATGCACACTTTCACGGGTAGGTTTTGCAGCCTGGCCTCACCTCTGTGTTGCAGCAGCTACAAGCTAGCGCTATGTGAGCGGGCAAATGCGTATCTAATTCAGGTACAGCTGTAGGAGCTACAGCCGTATCTTGATTAAAATTAGATTAGCCTACCCTACATTAGGTAGGCTTCAGCCAACTCACATATGCTTCAGAGAGCTATTTCCCCAGTCTCTCTTTAAGCCAGCACCACCACCATTATCAAGTTTGTCAGTACTTTTCAGAGATTTTTCTACATTTTTAATGACTGTACCCACACCATCCAAGGGGAGACGCAGCCTGGGCTGGCACATGACTTCTTCAAGCCTTCAGATGAAATAAAATAACTCAGCAAGGGACTTTTTAAGGCCTGGATGGGCTTATACATACTAGTAAGCCAAACTGATACTTTGACCTGTATTTTAAATGTACAACAGTCCCAACACAGGACAGAATAGCAGCACACCGGGACTTTCTATCTGCTCTCCTCTCTGTACTTGCATTTTAAAATAATCCTATCAGTCTGCTTCTCTAATCTTGTTTGGGGCACTGGAATACATCCATGATTACACAAGGAATTACACCTTAGTTTGCGTCTAACTTCAGAGGCTGATTTCACCACCCTGTGCTCCCGATCAGTACCATCCCCATACTCAAAGCTTGAAGCTCGAGCAATTTTTGTGCTCCTTCCCTTCTCCTATTGCTCCATCGCTACCGCAAAGACAACAGATGTTCACAAACAGGGTCTTACCTCGCAGTGAAGAGTGAAGGCAATATTCAACATTTAAATGGGATTGGTGGCTGAGAGGCGTGAAAGCTGAAAAAATCCAATGTGTTAGTGAATGTCAAATGTGATAGATAGAGCCTGAACTAGTCAAAGCAATTCTTAAGAGTTCAGCAATACTCTGCTTATGAGCATGCAATATCTTGATCTCCGCCTCTCAAACTGAAATGAAGAGGTATGCTGTATGTCTTTCTGATCCACTTGATTCAATTTACCTGGGATTATTTACCACAAGGAATGTACGTGGAATCTCCTGTGAGAGTTAAATTCCTCTTTGTCTTCCTTTTCTCTTTTTCCTTCTCTTCCTAATTCAAGTTAGCCTAAGTAAGATCAGAGGAGTCCTGCCTAGATTCCCCTGGTGATTCAGCCATGTCACAAGCACAATGCAGAGACCACTGAGTCAGCGCGAAATGAAAAAGAACGGTTCACCCACCCTTTTTCTTACCATCCCTGTCTCCTAAGCCTCCTTTGCCCATGAAGAAGCTACAGCTCTCTCAAGAAATCCATTAAGTGGAAGAGCTGTTCTCCCCATTGCAAAAAAAAGATTAAATCCAGCTCAGAGGTAAACAGGAGGGAAAGGAGGAAGCATAGAAGTAAATACATCCCTCCAAAACATAGCTACTTTTATCATGCACCTTCACATTTGCTGTAATGGAAGTTGCAATGTAGCGCTAAAAGAGAAAAACTGACGATTCATTTCCATCCTGGAGATGAAAAAGACTTCAGAACACAATACTACAGAGGTACAGAAGCCAATCCTCTCCATTGCAGGCACCATGTTAGATAAACACCTTTCTCAACTGGTCAAACACCACCCTAAAAGCAGTAAGAGCATTTGCCTCCACTGTAGCAAGAGGAGTCAAGCCCTAATCGTAATGGGGTGGGGGCAGAGAGAAGGACGGAGAAGTCTCAAGCTGTGTCTCAAGCACAAGTCTCAAGCCCAGGCTCAAGCTGTGGGAGTGCTCACCCATCACTAATGGGGGGCATAGGCACTCCTCATGCCTCCTTCCACCTTTGTAAATGTATGCCTTATCTACACCAGTTGTCTAGGCTGCTCTAGAGCCCTGTTCCTCTCGTGGTTAGTCACTCTTCTCTAATTTTCTGCCTATTTTTATTCATGGCCAGTTTATACCCATTTGCTCTTGTGCCAACATTTTCTTTTAGCATAAATAGCTCTTCTCCCTCCTTGACGTTTATCCCCTTAACGTGTTTATAGAGAATAATCATATCCCTTCTCAGCCTTTGTTTTGTTAGACAAGTGGAGCACTTTTGTAGTCTCCTCACATATGACAGGCTCGCCATTCTCCTGGACACCCCCACAGTCTTCTTCAGCATCCATTCCTGCTGGAGCTCAGCTAGGCACATGACCGATTGGTGCTGAAGACGATGTTCCAGAAAATGCCTCAGCAA
This sequence comes from Aquila chrysaetos chrysaetos, assembly GCF_900496995.4. NCBI lineage: Eukaryota > Metazoa > Chordata > Aves > Accipitriformes > Accipitridae > Aquila > Aquila chrysaetos. Next base: position 4,520,007 of record NC_044010.1, on the reverse strand, counting down.
AGCCTCATACAGCGACATTAAAAATTCCCTGTCTGTCTCAGAAATCCTTCTCATCCTAAGATTGCATTTGCTTGTTTCTCACCTGCATCCCAGAGGTGGCTCACGGTTGTACTAGCTGATCACAGGATGGCTAATACCTTGGTCCTTTCTCCCATCTGTCATTTCCAATTTATGAATTTATTTATTCTGGCACATAGCAAAAATTCTCATGTTAATCCCGAGAATGTAACCTTTCACTCTGCACTATCTAATTTCATCCTGTTTCTATTATCCTCAAGGTCACCCAATGCTTCCTTCACAATATCTCTTTTGTCTTGAAAGTCCCTCAGTTTTGTTTCATCAGCTAATTTCATCAGCACACTCCTTCTTTGCAATTTTATTCCTAATCCCTGTCTTCTCCAGCCTTTGGTAGTAATTTCCCATGGGGTATCACCTTTCTGAAGTCCAAAATAAATGAGATTTGACACAGTTTTTTTCTCTCTAGAAAGTTGGTTCTCTTCCCCAAGGAAAGTACCTGGTTAGTTTGTGGTGGTTCCACTTCAGCAAACCTGAACTGCATTTGGCCCGCTTACCTCCCTGCCTGTAATTATTTTTACCTTCACAACTTCCATTGGTTCTTTTAAAAATGGGCCTACACAGATATAGACATCTGCACACTGTTAAAAAGGAGAATAACTTTAAAAGCACCAAATAACTGAAAACAGGCCAAAAAATAGTTTCAAGCTCCATCAGGTTATTTTTCTCTTTTTTTTTTGTTGTTGTTGTTGTTGTTGTTACTGTTTCACCCCTCTTCTCCACCCCCTGAAATCAGAGAAATTCTTACTATGATTCAACCCAGATGAATAATTCCCCATTCCTCTCTAAATTATACTACACATTGTTAGCCTGACACTGCTGTAAAACCTTCGGAGTTTCACAAAGGGGCCCTTAAGCAGATACACATTGCTCATCCAGAGGGCTGCTGGAGAGAGCCAAGTTTGAGGGGTGGGCGTTGTCAGTTAGGAAAGGGCGGAGGGGGGTTGGTTATCTGCATACAGCAGGTATTTCCATCTCCTTTGAAACAGTGGGAATCCACATGCTTCATATGAGCCAGGAGCGTGTTCTCACAAATAATGACTTGCATTAATAACGTTGTCAACCCCCAAGTGCTGGTGGCCTCTTTCCAGGTGCTAGTGGCTGAATTCAAAAGGGCTGATTCACATAAAGCTTGGAAAATAAAAATAAAAATCAAGAGGCTTATCAGAAGCTTTACCATCCCTTTTCAGCAACCTCATTAAGCTAGCCAAAGGAAAATGTTTAAAATTCTAGCTGCCACTGGAGACTTGTAAAATCAGCTGGTCAACACAGAGGTGAATAGGCTACAAAGACCAAGTGTACGTAGCCTGGTAGGGAGCGACAGGATGAAACAGCTTGGCCCTAAAACTAGTGCTTCTATACGTTAATTAATTAAACAAACCCTAAATTCCAGGCAAGATCCAGTGTGCGTCACTGACTGATGAACACCCACTTCATGTGTGAGGCTATGCTCTCCTGGGCAATGAGAACTGCAAGGTAAACCTGCAGTATAACTTCTGCGCTCTTGTGTGTCCTACCAGCACAGCCTCTCCCTGCGCTGCCATCCCAAAGAATCCCCAAGATCCTAAGGCACTCCCCACCAGAACAGGTGACTGATGAAAAACGATCCTGCTCACCTGCAAACAGCACCTATTTCTGCTTAATTTTATCCTGATTTTCTTTGGATCGTGTGAATATACTGTCTGTACGTGAGTCTATCCTAACAGCCATTGAGTCAATTGGCTATTTGTTTTGCAGCTTGTCAGAGGAGCACAAGTCTCAACGATATTAAGCTCTGAACAGTTTTGTGCAAAAAGCCAGAGAGGTAGAGGAGGACCTTTTAATGTCTTTATGGACAGAACAGTTGTGTGTGTGTGTGTGCTTGCCACTTAACAAACACTGGAAGACCTACACGGGGACTCAGTCTTGAGACACAAATCTGCAGGAGACTAAGCAGCTTCCGTTTCACAGAACTAAGGTTTACATTAGACATTCAGGTCTCATCTGCCCTGAAAAGCTGAAGAAGTGGATGAATTACATTTTTATATGAGACAATAAAACAAAATTCAAATGATGGCAATAAAGAAAGAATTTTTGGGCAGGGGTGAGACTCTGAATGAACCCCAAGTCATTACTTCTGCCCTTTTATACCCACCTATAGGCATAGTTCTATGTTGGATACTATAGGACTGGGAGGACAGGAGCTACATGACAGCCATTAAATTTTTTTCACAAGCCCTCATATAAAAGATGCATTGGGTTGCCCCAGATTTTGCTGTCGAGATACTGGATGGGAAAGTGCTGAAGAAGTTGCCATAAGTTTGGTGTCCAGACTACAGTCTTCATGACACAGACATTTCTCTTGACCTGAAGTAAAGCCTATTCTTACCTCCCAGTTTCAGCCTGCTTCTGTCCTCCACATAGCCAGGAGGTGCTTGAGAAACCCTACTGTTGAAAGAAAGAAATGTCCCTGTATCCATGCTGTGAGCTATATGGCTAACTCCTGGAGTCAAATGAAAACAAATGGGCCTTGATTTACCTAACCACTACCCTGTGTTCTGCTAGTTCTTCTCAGCTTCCTACAAACGTCTTACTTTTCCTACCTGCCCTTTTTCCTAAACAAGCATTGACAAAATCACATTTAATTTCAGGAGCTAGTTAACATCTTGGTAAAGGAAAACCTTCCTTAAAGAATTCACATCTGCATCCTGCAATGCTTACAGTAAACATCCTTGAGGTTTTTCTCTACTGAAATCGGGCAATACTAGCCAGAACACCTCTGACATTTCTAAATATTTGCTCACACTAGCATATACATTGCTTTAATGCTGGAAAAAACAGAACAGCCCCTTAAGGCAGGCTCATTTCTATTTGCATACAAGTAATAGTTCAGTTTGAGTAAGCTACACAGCTTTCCAGCACTTTTACATTAGTGTGACTGCATCCACACTAAGGGTGGCTGATAAAACAGCATAAAATCACTTTTCTAAATGAACAATTAGAAATGGACACAAAATTTGCATAGAGATAGCAAGCTAGGGAGAGATGAAACCCTTCTCCCCTTTGGGTTATCTTTGTACAGCAAGAAAATGAAAATTGGTGCTAATGCTTGTACAATTCTATAGGCATATGAAGTGGTATAAAAGTATTACCCAAAAGTCAGGTATCAGTGTTAATATTTCAGCACATAAATAAAAAAAACCCAACATTGCGGTTTCAGGTGTAGTGTAAAGCAAGAGGGCCATCACGAGAGCCAAAGTAGAGAGGCACTCATTGGAGTGAAGCTGGATGCTGTCTCTACCCCGACAATTTCCTTCCTTATTCAAAGCGATTGTTTCTGCCTCCCACTTGCATAAGCGCTTTGCTCATTAGCATGCTGTAAAAGGCAAAATGAGCTGGGGGTGGGGAGAAAGAATCGGCCACTGATAGAATAAAAACCATTTTAAACCAGAGAAGCAAGAAGGTCACATCAACCCCAGGACAGTAAGAGCTGAGGGCAGTGAAGGCCATGGCACCTCGCTGTCAAAATTGCTCAGAAAAATGAGATAGAGCTGACGCTTATTTCTCATGTCTCTATATACATGACTATCTCCCCCTCTCCGGTTCTCCTTCCCTCTCCTGCTCCCTCCCACCACTTTCTCTCCATGCTGCTGCCTCTTTTAAGCCAGAGCTGTTTGGGCCAATTCTGCTCCCTTCCCAGCTGGTTTCCATACGCCGAGTCCGTTTTCATCTCTCCTAGCAGAAAAAGAACCAGCCTTCCAGGTTTGTTGGTAACTGCCTTTGAGGGACAAACCCCCAGCTGGTGTAGAGTGGAGCTGAGGATCCACCCCCAAAACAGCCCCCGAGGGGGGGGTCACAGAAGAGGCCGTTCAGTCTGGAACAGCAGCTCTGCTATGATATGTGTTAAGATTTAAGATTTGCACTGGATTTGTGACAGCCGTGGCAAGCGCGCCCAAGGGGGTGGAAGACGACAGAAGTTTCTGCTTGATGCTGCGGGCAGGACACATGGACAGCTCGTGCTCTCAGCCAGTGGATATTGGCTCATATCACTGGCTTGAGACAACATCTGGCTTCCTCACTCTTGCTCCTTCCCACTGGCTCTCTCCTATTACAAGGACAGTTTGCTGCTAACATGGCTTCAGCCCAGGAAATAACTCCATTTTCAGGTCTGGCCAGACTCAGACTGAACAGCAAGGAAGCAATAGAAGGAAGAAAAAAAAAAAAGAATAGGAAAAAACAGAGAAGCGGGATGAAGCACTATGTAGTGCCACGGATGAGCCTGAAAGGGACATCACAAGATCAAGGTCCTTTCCAATGTCCATTCTCACCATACTTGTCTAACCATGTTCTTAAGAAAACACCAGACTACTCCCTCCCTACATGATCTGCTCCAAGGAGTCTCTGCCCTTACCATTGGAGAATCTATCCCAGTGAATCTCTCTTGTAATAAAAATCCACTAATTTTTGTCCTTATCAACAGGACAAGGAGGAGACAGTCGCCTTTCGTTTTGCAGCAGCTTTCAGTATTTTGGAAGCTATTTTCACCAATGTTCATTGGCACGCATTAAAGGAACAAGATTGCTAACTGTAGCATAGACAGGACTCAGAAATAATTGGTCATGTAAGTGCAACTGACAGCAAATGCTTGAGACAGGAATGCACAGGAATGTATTGTTTATATTAGACTATGGAAAAAAGTGAGTACCATGTGTTAACTAGCACGGAGTGAGAAACAACTCGTAGGTGCCTTCTGTGCTTTTGCAGCATAAATGACGCAAATGGAGGAAGTATTGATGGAGAGCTAAACCGGGGAACCTAGAACTCCTGTGCTCTCTCTCCTCTGCCTTTCCTACACCTTTTGGGTCCATTATTCTGCTGCTGGAACTCAGCAGCAGGTAACAGAGATCAGGTGAAGGCTCTTGAGCTGGTATCTCAGCAGTCTTTCAATAGTCAGTATAGGAATGAAAGAACGCCCCCCTCCAGCCACGGTCAGTGTCCACAGAAGCAGCACCTCTGAGAACCCAGCAAAAGTGTCCAATACAGGGTGACTTCCAAACTATGAATAAAGGCTTCCTATCACACTCAGAAACATATCATTTCAATTTATGAGTTTGGAAAGAATCAAAGGAACGTGGCTCCCATCTTCATGAGCGACACTATTAGCCTAAACACAGCAGTAATAGTTCCCACCTCTACGAACTTTATATGCTAGAGCAAAACGTAACTGCTTCAGTGGTCAGTACGATCTATACGCTTTCCTGACCTTGCAGCTTAGAGCCCAGTCTGCACAGAAATGGCTAATTAACATAGCTAGTCCACACCAGGTGTGAAACGATAGAAAAATCCCCATCCACAGCAGCGTTGGTTTAACTACACTCCATGTAGGTGTGATTACATCATTATCACACCACTGACGGTGCAATAACAGCACACACAGACATGCCCCTGTTCGATTTCAATGAACAACGAAGCCGGTGCAACATGGAGCTCATTGAGAGCCAAGTACCCCCCAAAACACCCAATTGTTTAGAAGGCAGCACTGAAGGCTATGCTGTACCATGGCTGTTGGTACCAAGGACAGTTTGGTAATGAGCAGAGCTCACCATGCAGCTGTCAGATCTCTGTGAAGACACAGTAACCCTCCCACTTCCAGGTAAACCAATGCAAGTTCTCGTGGCCTTGGGAACTGATGCCCACGCCACTTAATTCGGCAAAGCTCCACTGCACTCAATCGAGTTACGTTATTTGCAGCACAAACCCAGCCTGTGCTGGAGAACCAAAGCCAGATATTTATTGAACAATATGAAGGAAGAGTATCATCCTAGAGTAGACAGAGAATTACTTCGTTTCTATAGGCCACATTATTATGCAAATAATCATCTTTGCCGTCATAAAACTTGATAGATCAGGACATAAAATTTAGGAGGTGATGAGCTTAGCATGCTATTCTCTGTAAGTGCAGGTGTAGCTAGTGTGCCGGTGGTTTGTCAAGGCCATGGGAACTGTGCTCCCCATGCCTCCACAAGAGATTTTCAGTACTGCCCTGCAGCTTTGCTTTTTAGGCACTGTCTCTTTGTTTTGTTTTGCAAAGGGTCAGCAGCACGCTGTGCTCACAACAGCAGCCTTCAGGCAGCCCATCACCCCGGTGCTGCTGACGTTTCAGTGCAGAGTGCTTTAAAGCTAAGAAAGTATTTTTATGGGGTGTTAATAGTCCCACGCAGTTGACTTCCCCAGTGACCCAGGCAAGGTGTAGCAAATGAACTGAGTTGTTTTACTAGACACCAGCAATTGTGATAGAGACAGTGTCTAAATCTTCAGAAGTGTTTGATTGGAGAGAAATCTTATTTGGCATGTAGTCAATAGCCCAGTGAAAGAATAGACCGTTGTCCAGCAACATCCCCAGAGGTATCTAGCACATGTAACAGAGGCTGGGGATAATCAAAAAAATCCTCAACTTGGATTTTCAGAATGCTAATCAGGTTTACATTTCACTGGAGGGAAACAATACTATCTGGTTTTGTCTATTTCCCAAGGCTGTTGAGACACCCAGAATCTGTCAACTAGCCACAACAAATAAATTGAGAAGTGCAATATTGCAGAGGAAGGATCTTATCCTATGTTGGGCAGAAAAGCCACCATAAAAGGGATTAGACAAACTCTTCAAGTGGAGCTAAACAATACGGAGTATCTGTTCAGTGGGCTGAACAATGTCTGACAGAGGTAGTCCCTAAATTGTCAATCCCTGGAGGCTAGAAGCACATCCCAAAGAAATAATTTCTCTATACTTGCCTGTTTTTCATATGCTTCCTGGAAAAGCCTGGTACTGGCTACCGGCTTATTTATCTGGTGTTTTTTTTTTTTTTATTTAAAGATCTTTTATTTAAGACGTCGTGTTTCAAATTGTTCTGTTTCAGGTCCTTAGTTGTGCCTAAATGAATGATTGTTGTTGTTCCTTGGAAAGAAGTTTGTTCAACAATCTCTGTTTTATTGATAGATTAGTTGTGGCTCAAAAATAATGGCATCACTCTCTTTTGTGGCTTTCTCAAATACCTGGATCAAGTCACAACAATATACCCAGTGGCATTCCCAGGGGATAACAGCTTTAAAGTTTGTAGAGTTGGAACCAGCTTCCAAAGAGCATGGTACACATACACATAAACTCTTGCTTAGGCCATATCTCTCACTTCCCCCTGTGTCCACTTCACTCTCAGGTTTGAGGCTGGCTGTAGCCCATGTGCAACGAAGATTCACTCCAGATCTTTGATGCCTCCCGACTGCAGCTCCGAGGAAAAGGCAGCCAGGGGCCTACAAGAGCAGGGAGCAGATTTCACAGCAAAATATTCCCAACAGAGCTTATAGGCAGGGCCATATGGGCATTTTTACTAATTGATGGACTGGCAGCACTACAGCGCTTCAAGCTATTAAAAAAAAATCACCGTGAAAGCTTGGATGGAAAGAGGGGGGCCATCTACCAGCCACAACAGAGCTGTGTACACAGGAGCTGTAAAGAAAGGGATGGAGCAGCTGGAAAGCATGTGCAGAGGGAGGGCAGGCAGTGAAATAACACATGAAGGGAAAGACTGCTTCGCCCTATCCCTGGATAGAGTGTGCCATCCTCTAAGTCTAAGGGTGAAAAATACAGGCATGGTGCAATCACATACTTCCTAGGCAGTGTTCAATACAAAAATGGAAGCAAGAGTGAAGGAATATGAGGCAATTTCCTGGAACCCCTCAGGAGAGATTGAATTTAGCTTGGCTGACTTGCCCCCTGCTGTGAAAAAATTATTCTTCACTCAGAATAATAGTAGTAATTATTATTATTATGACTGCTTACATAATAGCATTACCTTTCAGTCACCACCGAAATCCAAAACTTGTCAGGCTGCATGTTTTATGTACTGTGAAAACCCTTTTCCCACCTCCATGAGACAAGACGGGATAGGAGAAAACTTATCATGACTCATGATGCAAGAGAGGTAGTAGAGCCAGTCATACTCTTCCTCTGGTATCTCCCAGTGCAATTACCTATCTTCTCGAGTCTTCTGTCTGTTCGGCTGGGCAAACTCCAAGCTGCATTGAATTATTTTTCACCTCTTTACTCACTGAGCCATCAAGTTGAAGGAAATGCATAAGGCTACAGCAAGCTTTCAGTTTATCCCTCCATTAAACCCACTCTTTTGTTACCTTGCACCATGAAGTTGACAGTGATGAGTTTAGTTTTGGCCTAATGTGAAGAGGCCATAAGGTGATACTGAAGGTACAAATATCCTCTATGAAATCTAGTAGAGTGGTTCAAGTTGCCAGGTTTAGCTCTGTTACTCCTTTTTAGTAGAGGATACAATCCCCTCAGCTGGGACATGGGAACTGGTCTTTGGTGTCCCCCTGCTCCAAATCCTGCAGAGGAAAAGCTTTGTTTAAGCTGCCTGACTTTGCACTGAGACAAATAAGGAGTGCACACGAGCTCTGCTGCATAAACTCTGAATAACAGCTAGAAGCTGTTATATCTCTAACCTTCTGGGGCAGATACATTAGAGATCTTCCTCTCGCCTTTGAAACGCCTGGACTTTCAGCTGAGTAGTTCTGAGTCTTGTGATGCTATGGGTTTAGCAAAAAAGTCTGTGGGAGCTTCCAATATTAACTGAAGCTGTTTGCTCACCAACAGTGTATGATGTGCATTACACATGACAGACAGCAGGGCCTGAAGACATAGAGCTATAAGAATCCATAGCAGTCCAGACATTGAAAAAGCATGCAGACCCTAAAGAAGTTAAAAAAAAATTCCCACTGGTTCCATTTCTTTGTTCCCTGGGGGGGTCCTCTCCATTTTTATTTTGTGGTGTGCTTTGTTGCTGGCCGGAGGGTGCCACAAGGCATCCAAGACACTAATCTTTCTAATAAAATATTTCCTTCTGGGTACAGAAAGTGCCAGAAGTTTAAAAAAAAGAGAGAAAGAGAGCAATCTCAAAATCAACTTGCAACTGATAACAATAGAAAGGTCAAGTTCTTCTCAGCATAGCTGGTATTTGCTTTCATGTTCACATCTCATTGCCTCGCATCAAGAATAAGAAGTGAAAAACTAGTCTCACGGATCAACAAGCGTCACCTGCCATGAAAGAAGGTTCTGGGATGGGAGTCCAAGTCTGTGAGCCAAGACAATTGGGTTGCCCAACTGCATCTGTCACTGACTTGTAAATCACCTTCTCTAGCAATGTCACAAGTTTTCAAACTCTGAGACAGAGCCAGCAATGCTTAGCAAGCTCATGAGGCAAATGCTAGTTGCAGGAAGAAGAACCAAGGGCTTCAGGTGGCTTCAGCATCCAACTCCATCAAGCAACAGACAGCCAAAACCTCGGTGGCCTTTTATAACCTTCCGGAAAGGTGTGTTTAAACAGCACTGGTCAACAAAAGAGACAGGAGGAGCAGCAAACTGGTTAAAGCGCAAGTCCCTGCAGGTCTCAAGGAAGTGGCTCCGTAAGTTATCTTCTTAATTTTGCCCAAGGCTTCCAATTTCAAATACAAACTATGGAGAGCAACTTTTCGAGAAATCAGATCCAGAGTGCCTCAAATTAGAGATGTACTGCCTCCACCCACCCGCCACCTCTAAATGAAAATGTCAGCCTTAATTCATGAACGGTTTTTAAATCCTTCAGTGGAATGGACTTAAAAAGCAGCGGGTATTATCACAGGCATTCAGCGCTGGTATCAGACGCGCGGCTATTTTACGAGCATGCAGTGCTCTCCCCCATCCTCCCACCCTGGAAAGTTATAATGTATCTCTGGGGCAGGTTGATATTTGCACTTTGTTGACACCCAATAAATACTAATCCAAATATTTGCACACATGGAATATTTTGTGACATTATAGAGCTGACAGACCCTGATTATTCGGGAGCTGCTTTGTGCGCAGAGCTCCCATTGGTTTCAAAGTAAGTGCGGAGTTCAGAAGAGCTGCAGAGTAAGACCCGTGACATTTATGTTTATGAAATAGGAGAGACCTTATCATTTGCTGGTTCTGTAGTCACAAAGCCAGAATAGCTGATGAGGGCCTTTGCCAGTATCTTCAGTATAATCACAGTGTACACAACTGAGGTGTCTTGGCAAGTAGTAAGCGAGCTAAGGAAAACAAAGAGAGATTAGCAAGGGGTGCTGCAGGGCGGGGGGGGGGGGCACTGGCAGAGCTGGACTGGGGAGCCCGGGGCTGGGGGAGCCGCAGGAGCCGGGGGGACTGGAAAGGGCACTGGCAGCATTGGAATGGGGAGCCCAGGGCTGGGAGATACTGGGGGGCTGCAAGGCAGGAGGGGGCACTGGGAGAGCTGGGTGTGGGGTTCTGGATGGAAACAGCAGGACCGCTTTGTGGGGGGCACTGGCGCAGCCAGCGTAGAAGCTAACAGAGCTCGTATGCCATCTGCTGCTACGCTATTAACTGCTATTAGTCACTGAGCTTCATGAGCATGAAATTTCCTTAGTTGCTGAAAAGGAAGGAGAAAAGCCTAGAATGTGGCTTAACTTTGATTAAGCACCAACAAATTTGGGACAATTTAAACAAGAGGGATTTCAAACATCTCATTGAAGCATGTTGCAAAATTCCTTCCTTGCCTGGGGGAGGTACACACACCGAGTACAGCCCATTGTACTTCTCCTTCCACAGCACTTTTGTCAGCAAGATAAGGAGAAAGTATTTGCATGTGGTTAGGGAAGGAGCTATGGATTTGCTAAATGGATTTGTATCCTGTTCGGTTAGAGTGATATGGTTCAGCACATTCCAAAAAAGATGGAAGTAGACAGTAGTACGAATAGAAACAGCTTTCTCAATTATGCTAGTTAAGATAGATGTTGGTAGACTTATTAATCCTCATGCTTCAGGGCTTTTGCCGATCAGCAGCTTGGGTCAGGAAGAAACATCCTACACCTTGTCATGGTGTAATGCCACACAATTAGAATTAATGTCTCTTTCTCACCCACTAGCTTTGGCTATTTACTGGGGTAGGACACGAGGCCTCTTGTGACCACACAAGGGAAGGTTCAGCTCCCAGAACTGCTCTGGGGATACAAAGGCTACCTTAACGTATGGAAAGAAGGATACAAAATGGAAGTGTTGATTTTCTTTCTGTGAGCACTCGCCCTGGAAGCCAGACTTGCGCTCCTCCAGTTGAGTGGGGAGGGACACAGAAGATGGGAGCAGAGGCAACCTAATGTGACTGTCACCCAGCCACAACAAGGTGACATGGCTCGATTTAAACAGCAGGCTGGAGAACTAATGCATTTGCAGATAAAGGCTGAAGGCATTGCTTTGAGAAAATTATCATCTCCTTCCTCAGACAGAGGGAGAAGTGAAATGCATCTGCCAGATTATTAGCTGTGAACGATTTGCTCAATCTTACTGAGAACACAGTACATATAGCAAGATTTGGCCACAACATGGGACCAGCCAGTATCCAGCAATCCTATGCAAGTAGCAGGCCAGAATTTGGTGACAGCCACACCAGCCCACCTAGGTGCCAGGCAGAAAAAACAGACCATTTTGTGTCCGTGAGAGTCATAGTAGGTACGGTTGGACTATGCAGTAAATCTGATCCTGAGGCTATTAGGACCGGATCAAAGGCTCTGCAGCCATGTCAGGTGAACTGCTGAGCTGGTGTAAGTTCACTCTGTTGGAACAAATTTGTCCAAAACATTTTGACGACGTAAGTTTGCGCTCAGCCGGTGCTCACCAGTCCTGTCCCGTAAGAGACCCTGTGCTTCCCAGCAGCTCCTTGCGTCTCTCTCACCTGCACCAGTCAGGATCGGGCTCCCCTTGCCTGGCAGCCAGGCACCCGCGGTTTTTGGTACAGGGCGAAGCAACTGGGAATTCAGGCTTTCCCAACTAACCACATCCTAGCTGAGGCACTAAAGGAAGCTGTTCTCTCTTCATGACCATACATTACAGCCATTGTTAGTCAGTCATTGTAAAGTGCTCTTGGAGCAGTGGCAGATGTCCTATTACACTGAGAGAAGTAAGACACCTGGGTTCGTTACCACCTAATTAGGTTCTCCATGTGATTAACTACTTGTGCTGCAGACAAAGAAGTAAACTACCCAAATGAATGCCAACAGAAGACAAGCTGGCATGGCAGCAGCAGGCACCTGACAGGCACACACAGATCTGTAACTCATCTGGCTTCCTGATGGAGAGTGAAGGGTTTTTAGTAAAAGTTGTAAAACTATAATCAGAAACTCTGATAGCATATATTTTGCCTGAGTCACACTCAGGTCCTTTGTGCCCCCCGCAAACCCTTGTCATCGCACATACAGAATCCACCTCGACACCTACCTCTGGCCCATCTGAGGTACCTAAACCTTTATGCCTCCTCTGCAGAGCCCTCAGCATCTTCTGGATGCCTCAGCATCTCCTCCTCAGAGCCACCTCCACCTTCCTGGCAGGGGACACTTCTCTATATCTTTCTGTACTCCTCTCCTCAAAGCCTACGCTGTCCCTCTGCATAAGACCATTTTTGTACCTTTGTCCTGTAAGAGAAGCTTCCGTTGGCGAAACTCTGTTGGCTAGTCCTGAGGTTTGGCTGTCTTCCTCTTCCCCCCATTGCCTAAACCCAGCAAGGTAACAAAGCAAGTCTGCAAAAGCATCCCTCTGTTGAGAGTTTCCCAGCCTGCTAGAGCTGAGGCTGCTGTATTCCTGCACAAGACTGAAGGCAGCAGGCTGGATTTCCTCTTGAGCGCCTGATCCAGCCCAAACACAGATCCACATTCAAACTGTCTGAAGCCTCCAATCAATCAGTGAATTGCACTGAATGCCCTTAGGAAAAAAAGATCTTTGATGAGGCTTTGCTGCTAGCAACCAATCCAAATCCATTAGCTTTCACATCTAGAGTTCCAATGAACAATAGAAATGAGCTTGATGGCCTCAATCTTGTCCTCATTTTTCAGCATCGCAATAACCTGGCTCCACTAAACACAATTCAGCATGATTGCCTGACTCTGCTCCGACTTCGGGGATACCCAGAACCGCTATAGCTGCCAGAGAAGAGGGTCAGGACAGAGGGTGCTTTGGCAAAACTCTCTCTGTGTGTGCACATATGCATATTAGGGGAAGATAAGAAGAACTGGAATTGGAGAGGACGCTGCAGGGTAGGATCAGGGGTATTGGCAGAGCTTTATGACATAAATCCACTCGGTATTTTCTCAGTCACACATGTGTATCTGTGCGGGACTATCGCTTTTACAACGTGGCCACCTCTTGCCCAATTTCCACCACTTTTTGAAACGTAATTGTTACTTCCCCCGTTGTGGACGCTGCTGCTGTCCCTTCATAAGCCCACCCAAGCCTGCATCTCCCCCCCTTAGGCAATGCAGAGCCTTGCCTTGCAATCGGGCTGTTAGGAAGGAGGGCTTGCTCTGCCTCCCAGGACTCCCGCAGGGAGGACCCAGCTGATTCTAGGCGACCTGAAATGCGAAGAGGTGGCAGCGCGGAGCTGACGGAGGCTGAGATAATTGCATGATTTGTGCTCCTGACGAAAGCTGTTCTGACACCAGCCTGGGCCGCGCGCGCTTGGACTAGTCCCAGTGTTGCAAAAAGCCCAGCATGGCCCTGCAGCTGTCGAGACAGTTGCCTGGCAGGTGGGCAGAGCCTGCGATCTGGAGTACCAGCCTTTAGATGCTTCTCTTGGTTTTTCCAGGAGCTTCCTATACCGCAAACAGTGATTCTGGTTTACCTTTTTTTTTTAGTTGCGTTTCTGAGGCTATGTTGGTGCCAAAGTGAGACAGAGAACCTGATGGCAGCTGTTATATGCAGGACTCTGGTCCTTCCACTGATGCATAAGCAACCAGCCCTGACCCAGGATTTACCCAGTTTAGTTCTGCCTTATTTCCAATCACCTTGCCCCACACGCATACCCTCCAAGAGGTCTCTCCCTCTTGTGTGAAGGGCAGTTGGTAGTGGCAGTGGCTTTTCTCCTTCCCCCTTTTCTTTCACACCGCAGCCCTGGTCCAGGCTCCTTAACCCCACCTCTCTCTCCTTGCCTTTTACAAAGAAGGAGCCCATGCTGAGACCTCTGTGTGAAACCATCAACAGCATCTGCTAATGGGCAGCCTAATAGCCATTTAATGGGGCTAGTAAAGCTAATAGATTTGTAAAGAAAATATGAGAGACAATAGCCTAAGAGGAGTGCTCAAAAGCAGGCAAAACTGGCAGGGTCTTTCCCACCTGGACTCAAGTAGCTGAAGCAGTGCCCGCAGCCAGGCAGGAGCTTAGCTGACTTTCCAAAGCTGCCACACATTCCCGGGAAGGAGACTTCACCTGAGAATGATGCTGTCTGCCCAGCCTGAAAGGTCATATGAAGGATCCCCAGGCGGCTTGTAAACAGCTCTGCCAGATGCTGCCACATCTGGGGTGGAGCAGAGCGGGCAGGCAGGAGGTCAGCCTCCCCCACGCTGAGGAGCCGGTCGCCGCTGGAGTCACCACTTTTAATATACTCACAGTGCAGAAAAAGGTCTGCTCAGGCCTCATCCCACAGACTCCTCTTCCCCAAAGGCGGCAGAGCCTACCTATCCGAAGCAGCCGGATTTATTTGATCCTGCCAGAATTTATACCTAAATCTTTTAATACTTATTTTCCTTATGTGTAGCCAAAAGTTTTATGAGACACACTAACCCCTGCTCACGAAACAGACAATATATTTTGAAGGATATTGTATCTAGCTGACATATCATATAAATTCCCTTTGCCACCCTGGTGCCCACCTCTAGTTATACAGTCACCACGGAGCGAACACCAGCCCATATCTCTCTGGGGCTCCTCTAAAGGCCCTTATCACTCTGCACATATGCTGCTCGTGCAGGACGCCCGTGCCTTGAAATAAAAGCTGAGCTGAAATGAGTCAGGTTTTTGTCAGATGATCTTGCTGTTTTGGTGTCAGCGTTAGTGGCACTGCCAGGATAGGATAGGCATGATCTTGACAGACTTTTCCGCACCTCTCAAAGATGTGTGGGGTCAGCGAGGAGACCTCATGGTCAGCTCGAGGACAGCCTGCCCAGGTGCTGTGAGATGGGATGTCTTGGCACCGTAGCCTGACTGGGCTGTTCTTCAAAGCTGTGTATGCAGCAGTGGCAGGAGATAAGCTCACACCCCACCAACACGTCCACTTCAAACATACACCAGAGTTTACCAAAAATGTCAGGTACTGTCTTGGTACAGCATCATGATATTAGTCTTATGCACAACCCTGACTCTCCACCTGCTCCCCCATCCCAGCACCAGCTCTGTTTCAAAATGGGACAGCAAAAAGGCAGGCTTTGTTTCCCCTCATATTTGCCCAGCCAGCAGCTCTCCACCCTCTCTCCAGGCAAGTCCGGCAGCAGAGCCACGTGTCTGGGATTAGTGTGGTCTCGTGCACTCTGATCCCAGAGCAGGTACGGGTAAGGGGTACGAGATAAGTTTACCATCCCTCACAGCATAAGGGAGAAAAACCATTTTTCACTCCTTTTCATCATAACTTGAAATCTCTGAAAGACAGGTCCTGGCCCTCAACAAGATCAAATTGTTCGCCACATTGGGAATTATTGACAGGAGAGAAAAAAAACACCTGTCTCCTCTCGCTGCATCCTAAAAGCTCGCCAAGTCCTTATCCAAGAAGTGCAAAAGCACAGCAATGGTGTGACAGATGTGACTGTTTGGCCCATTACTAACAAACAAGCACATTGAAGGCGATTGCGTTTCCTCTTGTAGCTGAATTTAGTGAACTATAACTGCCCTCTGGTTAAAATAATGCTTCACTGCTTTAAGGGGTAAAAAGCACGTGTTCAGGTCCTGTTAAACCTGGGATTTGGGGTTTGCCAGTGACTTCAGCAGGCTACTTGGACCTGATTGCATCTCGGTAGTCCTGGAGGAGGGATTTTTGCCGTTACAAATACCAAATGCATTGACCAAAGCAGATCCTACAGAGAGGAGCACAGAGGCTGTCACTGCCCAGGCGACCGCTTGCCCATCGATGCTTGAGGGATACATCCCCCGTACGCCTGTACCACCCAGCCCCGAGCAGCAGCACAGCTAGCTCTTGGGCTCAGGGAGCCTCTGCTGTACCCGGCTGGCGCGGCGTAGAGACCTGGAGGACACGGAGCTGGCCTTCGGCAGCAAGGGGGAACATAGCACCAAGGGTGCCCTTCTCCCGTGGAGAACCAGAGACTACCTTTGCCTTGGCAACCACAAAGAAGACCGGGATTCATAACTGTAAGAGCTCCCTGCAGCCAGGAGTTTGAATAATTCACTTCCCAGCAAGAGACATCAATCCTTTCTCCGCAACCCCTTCTACCACCTCGTAAGATGTATGAGGGGAAGGCGGGAGGCATTTTTATTATTTTTATTTAGTTTGTGGATGTTTAGTGTTCCTCACTATGGGCTATATTCAGTCCTCACGTGCGTGATATTCTCAAGACCTTTATCAGTTAACTATCCTTGCTTTAATTTCCCCCCTGTTCTCACCCTTACTTTTCCCTCTTTATAAATTACAACATTCAGGCCTTTGCTGGCGGTAGAGCACACTACATTGTTCTGGAATAAAATGGACTTTATTCCATTATAATGACTCTGCTTCCAAAGGGGAGTAGTTATACTGGAATAAAAGTATTTTTTATGCTCCAGTCTGGAGCATAATTCAATCATAAATTACATCAGAAAAAAATAAAGCATAATAATAAAATGGCAGTTTGTGCATTGATTAAAGTGAAAACACTCTTCATTCTGGAATATTCTGCGTATAAAGTGAAGTTAGTGTGCAATAAGCAAGGGTGTGATTTTTTATAGCACACTAACTACCCTTCATTCATTCCCTAATGGATACCCTGCCAGAAAACACAAGTGCCTTTAGGTGAGGCAGGTTTGAAAGTGGAATAAACTATTGTGCATTAATGTGCACTAGGAGTATTCGTAAGGGAGCATGGGGAAGTCACCAGTGAGCTGAAAATCCACCACTAACTACTCCCCCAGTGACACCCCCAGAGAAGTCCAGGCAGGTCCCAAGGCTGGGACACCTCTAGTGGAATAATTGCTCACATTTTCCCATGGTAAGAGATTTTTCCAGGCCCATTGGTCCTCGCAGTCTGGGTCTTGCAACAAGTTGTGGGGCCTTGAGGAATGAGGGATTTTAAGTTGTCCTATTCCTGGGAATAGGGATATGCCACCAGGAGATGTGCACTGCTGAAACCATCCCTCCTAACCCTGCATCAGGATGCAGAATGTGTTTCAGGCCCCCCAGAGCAGCTGACCAGCCAGCTCAATGAAGATAGGGCTTTGTATCTGTGCTGGTACCCCGGAAGGATCGAGCAGCCAACATCACACGTATACAGCCAGGGGCTATACTTAGGGCAGTTTCTGTTCACTTCTCTTGTCAGACATTAATAGAGCATTTGTACCCAGCATCAGTTTGTATCAGCCAAGGGCTCTTGATCAGACTTCAATGTACCCCATAAAGCAATCGTTTGCAGGGAGCAAGGGAAGTGATCTCCTGGCTAGGAGACTTCCCAGGGAGTCTGTCATTCTCTTTGATTCCGCTTTATATTTTTCTTTGTATGAATTTACAGACTATGAGAGTTAAAGAGTATTCACATTTGCTAGTTTTACCTAAAGAACAGAAATATGCTATAAATGCTCTTCAACTGATTTCTCCCAAGACCTGCTGGACAATTATATCAAGGTATACTCAGCAGGGAGTCAGGCGCCAGTCCCAGCTCTGCCAGGGATGCACTGCCTGCTGCCCCCCCAGCTGAGAAAGGATGGGTCCGAGTACAGTAAGAAATCTGGGGTCCTCTCAAGAATGGCACTCTTAGGCCCTTGACAACATCTGGGTAAAATCTACTCGTGGTTCAAAACCAGAATGGCCTGCCATTCCGGAAGCCTAAACATTCGAGACATCCATATTTCTTTACCTAAGACCTGGGTTGCCCACAAGCAGCCCTGCCGTTGCCAACTGCCTTGCAGCCCTCCAGCTCTCCCAGCCCCGGGCTGCCCACATCAGCTCTGCATTTTTTAAGAATGCTAAATCACTGCCACACCGAGAGCTGGCCTCAGCTATACCTCCACTGGTAAAAAATATCCTCAAAGCCTCACTGCTTAACACATTTTCACTAATGTGATGTTCAAGTATCACTCAATGCCTCATATAGAAAAATGATATTTCAATGCTTTAGCTACTCATGGCTAATGTTAAAGTGCCTTAACAAAGCAGCGTATTCAGAAACATCACTGCCCGTACATACGCTAAAGGGAACACTGCCTTTGAGACGGTGTTAGTTAGAACAGAAGTCCAACTTCCATGGACTTTAGGAGGAGGCAGACACCCACAGGCCTCCGAGCAATTTGAACTTCAGGGCACGGGCAAACAAAGTCTTATGAATCCACCTATTTCTGCATTATTGCCCTCTATGCTGAAAAGTAATTTAAGCTTAGCTAACTTCTTTTGCATTGAACAGGGTCAGGAGAGCTCGCAGAGTCTCCTGCCAAAGCTCCGCTGTCAGGATGATGACATTTAATGAAGGGAACAAAATTAAGGTGGGGGGGAGAGGGTGGTTACCATGTTCAACTGCCAAATTGGATTCTCAAAAGCTCATGATCTTAAAGGTCTTTTCCAGCCTAAATGGTTCTATGATTTTTCCCTTCCCGGCATGTGATTTCTAGCACAGGGCACGGAGAAAGGAGCCTGTGGAAATGGCACAGGGCTCCAACAGGTAGATCAGCCTGAGGCCATCAAATGCGTTTCTCTAGTGCTCAGATCAAGAGTTGAACCCAGTGCTGCGCACTGACTTGCTCACTGCGCTACTCGGGCCCCTCGGCGAAAGGTTAGGGTGTAGCACTAAGCGAACATGGAATTTGAGACGTGGATTATATCAACAATTACAGTCTGGAGCATAATTCAATTATAAATTAAATTGGAGTTAAAAAACCCCAACATAATAATAAAAGGGCGATTTGTGTGTTGATTAAAGTGAAAACATGCAGTCATTAGCCTGTGTTTAAATCTTGTTAGCTGCGAGCAGAGCTGCATATTGCCATTAACCTGGTGAGTGCCTGTGGGGAACTGGCACTTCTCTAGGTGTTTAAAGCATAGATGTGCATCCGGACAGCCGCTGCCCTCTGGGACCTCAACACTGGAGGTCAGGCAGAAGAGCACTAAGTATTTACTGGTAATAACAATCATTCACACTATACATTTTGCAATACCTTGTGCACATTTGTTTTCATGGGACAAGAACTAGCACGAGATCGCCATTTTTAAGCAGGACGTGCGAAACCGAGACAAGGACAGATGACGGGAGATGCTTGCTCCATTGGCCAGCCTTGCTGTGACTTTGGGGCTACACACGGGAAGGGGACGGAATTGCAGTCAACGCGTGGAGAAAAGCATGAGGTCTTCACCCATCCCTGGTCAATCTCAAGAGGGCAATAGGGGCCCTGAAAGAAAGTCATATCCTCTACCAGCATTTCTGCAGCCCAGAAAAGTGCTTAGAAGACCAAAGCTAGGAAATTCTGCTCCTCTGTATTTCTCTTAAAGGCCTACAGAGAGCCTTGAGAGATGCAGGAGGCCAGAAGGTCTCGGCCCCTGCCTCACAACCCTGGCAACATCTTGCCCCCTCTGATCTGTGTTGTGGACAGGACAGAGACCTCAAAAGCAGGCCTGATGCATCCTAGACCTCCTTCACGTTCACCATTAAAACATCAACACATCTTCCTCCCGCACAGCGTTGCGCATCCTTCCTCACACATCTGTTTCGCCCCACTGGGCTCAGGAGCTTGTGTCTTCCCGGTACATTTTGAATAACCTTCCTGCTAACCCTGCTGGGACACATAAAGGCTCCTTGCAGCCCCTTCTTCCTCCCGTATTTCATACCTCTCCTGAGCCAGGCACACTGTGTTCCCATATTATGAGAGAATAATTGCTTTTCCCCAGCTCACATCCATACTGGTTTTTTCTCTTTTGTTTTACAAACTCCTCTCCCAGAGAAATATGTCCCTGCACGAGAGCATTAGATCGAATTTTTAGATCAAATTATCCTTCTGTTCTATACTACTATCCATAATTACTCCCTGTAACTTTGCTTTTGCTGGTGATCTCAACCATCAGGCAATTTTCACACATCTCGCCAATAGAATTCAAGTACAAGCAAATATTAGAGCGAGTGTGAATTTATTTTTATTTATAAATTACTTAACACGGGGGGAAAAAAAAGAGACAAACTCTGAGCACTTAGCAAATTACTGACTTGAAATAGATTTTGCAAAATTTGCCTGTGTTGTTTTCTCTTATGCTTTGCGAAAAGAAGAAATAAATAAAAAAAAAAGGGATACGTGATCAGATACTGGAAAGAATGGAGAGGAGCTGTACAAACCATAGCATATTTCACAGTGTAAGGATGTATACAGAAGTCTTGAGTTTTCAATACAGTGAGATTCTTCAGCCACCCATAAGCTTAGGCACAGACTCGAGATACTAAGCTTGCCTTTCTCACATAGGTATTTCACCTGTTCACGTATGTCTGAACTGAATCTCCTTTATGCTCTCAGTAGCTTCATCTGGGAGCTACTCAGTTACATTTGACTTTGATTTGGTTTGGAAATTATTTTTCCCCCGATTCATGTCGCTTCCTGCAAAATTTCACCCAGACATCTGGCCGATGAGGAGCTAAGCTTTAGATTAGCCCAAGTTCAGTTGAAAGTGTAGCAGAAGAAAAAAAAAAAGAAAGATCCAATAAAAACCCTGCTTTTGACTCCAGCTCAAAGTGTTTAATTCCAGAACTGAATCCAAAACCAAACTTTGTGGTTTAGACCCATCTGTCGTGAGCCCTCGGTTCGCAGGTGGAAGCCTGTAACCCACTGCCAATGAGGGCATGTTTCATGAGATTGCAGTGGGAAGACTTGGCTCACAGAAAATGTCAGCGTCTGTGCTCTCTGGGGGCAACAAGCACTGGCTCGTTCATACAGAAACTGGACATTGGGGCAAGTAGGAAAAAATCAAGACCATCGCAAAAGACTGCAGCACATGTTTTTTGTCATTTTGGCCAGGCTTTTCCAAGCCCAAGTGGAGCAAGAAAGAGCCTAGCTGTCTAAAAGCGCTTCTCTTACTATCACCAGCAAGCAATAATTCCCTTCAGCATAGATTATCAAGGCTAATCTTAGATTTGAACTGGGAAGTCACAGGGAGGTTGCAGGAAGGAAGGCTTTTACCTAAGAGAATGCTCCCAGCAGTGGACTTTGTTCATGTTAAACATCACAAAGAGAGCACGCTTAGTGACTTTTAGCAAGCCTTCTTCCAGCAACTAAGTTGCAGAACAGATCAGGTTGTATGATCTCCATCCTTGGAGGTTTTCAAGACTCAGCTCAACAAAGCTGTGGCTGACCTGATCTAGTGTTGGTGATAGGCTCAGAGTAGCTGGATTACGTGATCTCTTGAGGTCCCATCCAATCAGCCTTTCTATGATTCTGTAGCACAGTTATACCCTCCTTGATTTGGTTGTCTGTATAAATATAAGAGGTAGGGCTGAATCTGCATCGCCCATCAGACTTCCCAGCAGCAAAGTGAATCATAGGCTCATAGAATGACTTGGGTTGGAAGGGAGTACTGCAGGTCATTTGGTCCAACACACTGCTCTAAGCAGGGCCAGCTTAGATCGGGTAACACCACAGCAGATGGAGATCAGAGACTATTTCCAAAGGCCCACCAAAGGTGACTAAGAAAGCCACCTTCATTCAAGTTTACTTATGCTGCTGGGGAGCCTGCCAAACACATGGTTCTTAAAGGAGCTCACGCCTCCCCTTAAAATATTTTAGGATTCCACATATCAAAAAAAAAAAGATTGAAAAAACACTGTCTTACTTCCACTTCTAGAGGGAACCCCTGTGGTCATCAAGCATTAAAAATGGATCTGGAAGGCACTCAGGAAGATATCTAGTCTCTCCCCCTGCCCAGGAGCAGAATCCCCTGCGACCATAGCAGTTCAGATAAAAATTGTCCTTTAAGCCCTGTGGAGAGAGAGACCCCATGGTGCCTCCAAGTAGCCTTTTTCAGTGTTTCATTCTCCTTCCTATCATAACACTTCCTGGTGTTTTAACTTAGTCTCACTTCCCATGGTACAAAGGAACCATATCTTTCCCTCTTCTTTACACACCTTTGGTAGGTTACCATCACATTCACCTGCAAACCCTGCAAGGCAGGGACACAGCCTCACGGATACCTGTACAGCATCTAATACAACTGGGCACAAATCCAAGCCTTTCCCTTTGTATAGTATTTGTAAGACCCAACCTGTGCCAATGAATGCGCTGACCCCGTAAAGCAGGGAAGTGTCATTTCAGAGACGAGAAAATGAAGCAGAAAGACAGGCCGCGTAGCGGCATGCCAAAGTTCACACAGAAAGCCAGTGCCAGGTCCAGGAATCAGGCCTTAGTTGAGCATCTAATGTTCTCTCCTTTCCTTTTGGCACTGCTGAGATATGAAATAATAATAATCATGAAATGTGCCCAGACACTAAGAAGATCATCACCTTAATGCAGATAATAGGAATAGCCAGCATCTGCGTAATACAGAATCAAAATGGTTTATAATGGGGAGAACAAGATGTAGCTTAGAGTTTAAAAGTAATTAAAATTTCCTACCTAAGTTTCTTTTGCTTAATGTACTTCCAAAAAAATGTTCATCTGCTTGCAAATGCCTGACCCTAGGAGTTCAGGTTTCAATGCAATGGAAAGGCGTACGTTGGCAGAATGACAGCAACTGAACGGCATCTCATCTAGATCCAAAAACTTAAAGAAAGGGAAATACTCATTATTCTAGAGGCTCAAAGACAATTTCAATCCATTTTAACTCTAACAGGTCCCCCTGTGGCCTCTTAAAACCTACTGAATTGGAGCAAAGTAGTGTAAGCGGCAGAGTTTCATCTTCAAAGGTGCAGTGAAAATATCCAGGTTGACAAGAGGGCTCAGTTCAGGAGGTTTCGTGGGGTTTCACTGTGGACTTTTAACAATGCTCTTCCGCAGCACCTTTTATCCTGGATCTCACTGCACTTTAAAGATATTGACTGATCTCTCACCACATTGCTCCTGTGAGAGGTGTATTATTATCTCCATTTAATTAACAGGGAAACTGAGGCACAGCAAAAGGCATTGATTTGCTTGGGCCCTCACAGCACACCAGTGGAAGAGCTGGAATTAGATGCCAGCTTTCCTGATGGTTCGTTTAGGTGTCCCTACTCATTTTGTCCTGCCCCGTTCCTGCTTGCATCTTCAGTTGCAGTCCGTCCCCCCACCCAAGTCCTTAGTTGTCAGGAGCCCTGGGAGATGCGAGAGGTGCGCTGAGCCAGGCAGTGATCACAGCAAGACAAGCAGCAACCCTGCCTGCTCATTCACAGCAGTTCTGAGCATGTATAGATAAATCTCACCGGCCCAGACGAGACCTCATAGCTCAAACAGCCCTATTCCTAGCCTACCAGTCATCATTTGCAAAGGTATACAGCAAAAAGAAAGAAAAATTCCTCCTTCCTCCCCTGTTACTCAAGCACTGCCGAGTGCAACTGCTGTGCTAGAGAAGTAAATGACTTTCCCCGAAATCAAGAAAAAACATTTCTGAGGCTTAGACTGGAAACTTCAGTCATGCTGGAAGCTCTTGGCATTCACTGTGCACCTCAACAGAACTACTTTCTCATCCCACAGTCACACCTGTTTTATAAAGCTGTATGGGCTATTTATGCACATACATATATATATATACATGCATATATATGTGTGCATATATATATATGCAAATTGTTTCAAGCAGTTGTGACTGGCAGGAGCGCAACAGATGCAGAAATAAATGTTTATGTGACTCTCCAGAGAATAGTGAGGAGCAGCCCTGAGAATAGAGAATTACTACTGTCACCCAAGCAAGGTCTTCTGCTTAACACCCTGACATGATTATTCAAATATCAGCATTGTAAGCCACGGTAAGATCAGCATGTTGAAGTCCACGCATTCCCCTTGCCTGCTGAGGCAGCCTTGGCAGGAGCCAGCAGTCCTCCAGACACATTAAAACATATTATCTCACACTTGGTGCCCCACTTGCAAAGAAACGATGGTTGCTAGCTTAGATCCAACCAGTTCAGAGAGTTTTTTCTGATTGCACTTGAACACATAGACGTGCCTGTTCATGGGAAAAAGGGAGTGGAAGGAACATCCCCTCAATTTACCTTTATCCCATTGTTCTCCTCGTCGCATGTGAGGGATATAACTATATTTAGGCTGACAAGAGCAGGCAGCGAAGCCTATACTGTGCTCACAATGTGGGGGCTGATACGGTGTGACGTTATCCTTTTGAAGACGTCCCAGTGTAGAGTTTGGGCAGCTCTGGAGGAACTGGATCTAAGCTGAGAGGAGGCAGGGGGTTAGGGTGGGGGCAGTCCCTGACTGAAGCGGGTTGCCGAGTAGGGCATTAGCGAGATAGTCTCACAGTCTTAATAGAGCACCTAACAGAGATGTGATTCAGAGGACCAAAACCAGGAGTCTACGCTCTCCATTTCATTACAGGAGAGAAAGCAGGTACCTCCAGAAGGGAATTCAGAACTCCCGAGGTAATTACATAAATGTTTTGTAGCTCACTAATAGCAAGCACAACCTAAAAGGTGATGTTTGAAAGATACCTCTATTTTTGCTCTGCTTCCTTAAGAGAAACCAAACTCAAAGAGGCCTTGACCCTATTCCAGGGAACAAGAAGTCTCTTCTCTCTCCCACACGGGGCTGCTTCTGAGGTAAAGCAAGTCCTCGTCCCTCAGAGCTGCGTGGGAGATGAATCCAGCAGACACTGGAGGCTGCTAAGACACTCTGGCTGCAACCAGCAAACCGTCACATCCTGCCTATTAGACTCAGTATTTGCTAAACAGCATGCATAGTCCCCATGCTGATCATAATTAATGGAGATGCTATAGGTTTTTTAAGTGGCAGGCGCCTGTTCTTTTGGCACAAGAAGACCTGAGTTATATCACTGGTGCTGCAATGAAGACAGAAGTCACCATGATGTACAGTGTAGAGACAACCAAAAATTATTCCTGTGACCATGGATTCATTTAATTACTTAACGCCCTCACACAGAACTCTGGAGTTTAATAATGCTAATGGAGTACTTTGAGATCCATATACAGAAGAACTAAAGGAGGAAAACGATCATTATGTTCTCCCACTGTCATCCGCAGGTTTCAAAATATATTACAGTCCTTCACTAATCGTCACAATGCCCCACTAAGTCAATATTATTATAATCATTTCATAAGTGCTGAGAGACTGATTCTGATCTCACTCACGTGGGTTCAGTCAGGACACCGTATCCCAGTTAGAGGGCTGTCTCTTGCATTTCAGAGCTATGGGAACATCGTGGGTTGGAAACTTCTACTACGTAAAATAAACGAGCTTTGACCACAAGGGACTGGATTAGATGACTGGAATGTTGCCTCGTGTACATGGCAAGTCTGGCCCACCAGCTCCGTTGCCTTCATGATGTTGTACAGCACAGGTCCTGTCTCACAGGAGAAATTTGGCAATTCTAGGCATGGTTCTGGGGTTCTTTCAGATGAGGACTTGGGAGCTGACCCAGGGGCTCACACCTTAAGGCAGAACTCCCCATTTACATCACTGTGAATGACAACAAAATCCAAACAAAATGTTCAAGATCGCACAGTGGTATCAGTGAAACTGCTCAGAGCGAAAGCTGAGAGTCATCACCTTTAACCAGCAGATAACCCTTCCCTCTCTGTGGTTTTGGACTGCTGACAGTGCATTAGGCAACATGGTACATAGCTGTAGGCAGAGATAGGGAGTTACGAATTCAATTTCTGAGTTACGGGAGGTCCCTTGTCAAAACACTCACCTCACTGTGTGACCTCAGTATTCATCTCCATAAAATGGGAGAAGAAAACAATCCTGCTTTATACATTGCTTTGAGATTCTTTGAGATTCACAGATAAAACACATTTTCTAGCTCTGATTCTTTGTTTAAAAATTCATAGCATCATTTTCCCTCCTGCCCCCCATTCCGCTAACCAAAATTCAGGGTCTTGTGGGTTATTCCAGGGGAATCGGGAGTTGGAAAGAAGTCTTTCTTTTATGATATCTTGTTTATTTGCAAAGAATGCATGGAGTCATATTTTCTTCCATGCAGGAGAAATCAAACAAGCCAGAGACGGTTTCTTTGCTCACAGCATCAAACTCTCTAAGCTTTTCCTTAGGGTCAGGCTACCAGCTGCTTAAACAGGCTGTACTTCAACTCCCTTCTTCCTCCATATTTGCGTTGAAGTTTCATTCTCTCTTTCACATGCATACACACCCTTCCTATTTTTTCAGTGCCCACTGAAATTGTCTTTCCTGAGTGGCTAAAGTGCTTGCATGGCCTCTGGCTTGGATAGCAGCCTGCTATCATCCCATAGGAGAGTTTAACCATTAATCTAGAGTGAAAAAATGAAATTTAACTCAAGCTACAATGGCACTGGTGATCCTCAAGCCCAAACAGAAGCAGCCAAAGCTACATGGTACTCTGCTTCTGAGAGCATATACCCAATAACATGAACGCTGCGCTTGAATCGCTGTGAACATTCTTAGGAGAATTTCTTCATGGCAGTTCAGATGTTTCTCTCCATGGCTCTGGCAGATGCCCAGGGAATTTCTCTGAGGTGCTCTGTACTGAGGCTCCTCTGTTAGCTTGCAGGGCACGTGTTTCCTCCCAACAACACAGCTAGAAAGTCAGTCATGGGAGGAAGAAGGATGCAGAAAAGAGGATGAGTTTGGAGTTCTTTAGGTTTCTTTAATGCAAGGTGATTGAGAGTGCAGCAGAAGCCAAGATACGAGAATTTCAGAGGCAAGAGGAAGAAAATGATATTGAGGCTCTGTTATGACTTACTGGGACTTGACTGTACAGCTAAGCTTATGAACTCTAGAGGGAGCACCGTAGGAGAAAAGGGGAGGAAGGGAAAGCAGAGAAGCGACAACAGAAGCAGGAAGATACACTTGGGTGAAGTGGGAGAGGCATTGTGGGGAAGGGGATAGGTGAAAGCAGCATGAAGGAAACGGAATCTGAAAGGTGAGACAAAAAAAAAAAAACAGGAAAGTAGGAAATGGAAGAAAAAAGCTTGATCTAATAGGGAGAAAATAAGCCAGTCAATAGAAAAGGGAATAGAAAAAGAAGCAAGCAGGCTTTTACGCTAAAAGGTAAGCATTTAGGATGCTGCTTCCTACATCGCAGAAAAAAGTAGCACCTTGTTTAAAGATGGGTTTGAACTTAGTTTTGGATTAGGACTGAGCTCCGGCATAATGAAGCCCCTCAGAGCTAGTGGCCAATTTTGGAGACGCTGGCTGCACTGGCCCCTCTTGTAGCACAGTAAAAAATTGCTATGTCCAAGAGCACCATCAAGTGGTGACGGGAAGACGATATTAAAGCAGCCAAACAGCTCTCTTTTGGCGCAGTAAGTTCGCATAACGGAAAAGTACACAGAACAATTTATTTCCGTGTAGCATCCTTCACACGGAGGATCCCGCATCTCATTACAGAGGAGAGTAGAAGAGCAGATAAAGGTTTACACAGACAGCTACGGTATTGCACACACAGCACATAGATGGGGCTTCCGATTGCAGGTAGAGAGGTGGGGGAAACAAGGTGGGAATAGCCCGGAGAGGAAAGAGAAGGGACAGCGATGGAGCAGGGAAGCAGTGGTAGCAGGGAATGGAGCAGGAAGGAGCAATCAGGAGAAGGTGCCTGGGGTCAAGTGTGACAGCGAGGGGTTAAGGGGGGGAAGGAGCAGCAATTGGGGGGGGGGCATTGATTGAAACCGATACAATCACACAAATGTCACAGGTCTTTGCAGAGGGCTTGGGAAAAATCAGAAACGCAACTCAGGTCTGGGCACCGTACTGGGGAATTACCTCTCCTCAACACTAATCAACCTCCCCTCGAATTGCAGTATTCCTGACTGCTGGTGGTGTGCCCAGCATGGCTTTGGGAGGAATAACATAAGGGATAATTGTGAATAGGTCAGAGCGTGATGAGTCAATGATTATGGATTTTAACAAAGGAGTGGATGTGGCAAAAGCAGCTTGTCTGTGTCAGTGCCTGGGATGCTGGAGCATGAACCTGACAGAGAAGATATCAATAAGGAAATCATGACTAATTTAAATGCGAGATCTCAGTAAAAGGTGGCACTAGAAGAAGCATATTGACAATTGTCCCGCACACTTATCTGCCAGTTTTCACCCACAGATCTCAAAATGTTTTTAAAAGGCAGATCAGCATCACCTTCTTTATTTTACACCTTGAAAAACAGAGACATGGAGAAACAAGTCATTTCCCCAAGAAGCATAAAATCAATGCCTTGGGTTCTGTGATGAGTACCCTGCAAAACAGGTTCCTCCACACAAGGAGGAAGAAGAGCATTTCAGCCAGGTACAGACAGTTCCTTGCATGAAGCCTGCAGAGGTAGGAAGTTACGGTGGAGCTGAGATTTGGTAGAGTCCAGGCAGACAAAGGAGAGAGATGAAATGGTAAGCTGAAGGAGATGTGAGAGCTGAGCGTGGCTCACACAGGAGTGACACCACCAGCCTTACAGCTAGCACTGGCAGGGGAAAAGGGAGCAGTGCTAATGACAGGGCTTGTCTGAGAGGCAGAGAGAAGAGGAAAGAGGGTTCAAACAGCAGTGAAAGAGCAGCAGCTGGTGAGGCACAATTCACTCCAGGAGGTAAAAGAGAGAGAGAACACCCAAGGAAGACTGCCTTGATCAGTAGCACTGAGAACCATGGGGAGGTCACAGAAAATAAGGGAAAGAAAGGAAGTGGTTTGCCTTACAAGAAAGAAAGACGGAGGCGGGGGGGGGGGGGGGGGGGGGGGGGGGGAAGGAAATGGACAGACTGTTACTGAAGCACCAGTATGATCATTACAAGAGATGGATTTGCACTGGGCAACACCTATCTCATATCAGCACCAAGCACAGCTACCTCAGTCAAGTATGATCTTTGAGAAAGACTTAGTCCTTGCCTTAACTTTGTGGGCAGCTTAAATTCACTGTGCATTTTGGGGTTTTGTTTTGGGTTTTTTGGTTGGTTGGTTTTAGTTTTGCTTTGGTTTTGGATTTTTTTTTAACTTTTTTCTTCAAATGGCTCCCCTTTAGATATGTCTCTTCCTAGACTCTGCCTTTGGGCCTATCCCTTACTTTGGCAAGGAAGAATCAAAGCCCCGGCAGAGCTTTGCCATCTCAGCCACAGAGGAGTTCTGCCGTGGTGTCCTGCAGGATGATGCAGACTTCTCTGAAGCACTGTGGGACACAGAGGACTTTTTGCTTGTCTAATTAACCAGAATGCCTTTGTAGCTTCCAGCTGCCTCGGAGCAGTGCTAAGGTCAGAAAGAGGAGCAAATAGAGATTTCCAGCATATGCTTGCACATGGCAGGCAAAGGAAGGGGAGAAATACTTTCTCCAGTGGGCTTCAGAGCCTGTTCAAAATGCAATAATTAATGAGCCAAATATTTCCTCAAATCAGACTCCAGAGTCTCAACTTCCTATCAGACAATTTTCTACCTCTTCCCATCATGTCTATTCCACACAGTACCAGTAATTCTCCTTTCCCTCCTCTTCTGTTGGTGTGATTAATAATTAATTATTATTAAAGGGAAAAGGCTGAGGGGGGCAACTTCCAGTTTTGCAACCAAAAGACCCAAACCGACACTAATTATAAACCTAGTCACTTTTCACCCTGCTAGGCAAAGTCTGGGTTTATGCCAAAAGGTTGCGCATTTGCTCCTGATTGTATCTAAAGCTGATGGGATAGGGATGGATGAGGAAATGCAGCACAGTCTCATGAGCATTAGAGGGAGCTCATAGAAGGCAAGGCAGAAATGAAGAGGTCTCAGCTTTCAGAAACCCCTTCTGAGAGCTCATTGGAGGAACCATAGCAGAACTGACTGCTTCTGACTTCTTCTAATACCCCATGCTGAATATTAATGATAAACATAATAAAATATGTATATAGTGTAATAGGAATGAAAACGTGCATGTAGCACAACAGATTTATAATACTGCTTTACATACACATTCAGACAGCTGAGTAGCTGTGGTGAACATGGAGCCTGCTGCAACGAATAAAAACGAGCTCCCTGCTCTAGATACTTATTCATGCTTATGCCAGACTTTTCCCACGTCTGCTGCATAGCTTTCAGGTCCTCTTGCTTTCCAGTTTCCAGTATGGTTACACTGTCTGGACAAACTTAATAGCTTCATCTGTATAGTTGCCCTAGCACCTAGAATTATTTAAAGCTGGGGGCGGGGGAGTGGAGGTATAAAGAGTAGGGTTGCTAGTGTTCAGTGACCCTATCCCACAAGAGGTTTCAGTATCAACAAACCAATGAATTGTAATGGCTTAAGCCTCTCCAGCAGATGACCTACCTCCACTCCTGCCCTACAGCTGGTACATTCCAGCCATTCCACGGACATGGATCTGCACAGAGCAGTTCCTGACAGCTAGGGATTCCCCACAGCACTACAGAGATGTTCCCCCATGCGTAACGTGGCAAACGGGAATATGTCCTGTTCTAAGCCCTAAACAGTCACCAGTGGGAATCCACATTAGAGAAACCTGAAGAGAAGTCTGAAAAGAGCCCAGAGTTTGGAAAGTCAAGATACTGTGGTAGCCACCTTCTCCTGTGGTCTCCAGCAGGGACCACATGAGGTTTTTTGGCTGCTGTGCCAAAAACCCTACACTTTTTTCCAGCTGTATCATTTGGTCTCACAAAAGAATTTGCCTCTTCCTACAAACTACCTTTCTTACTTTATGTAACACCCTTTCTACTCCTTCAATTCCAGTCCCTTTCTGCCACTCTTTTTCCACATCCTTTATGCTTCACCCATTCTTTTTCCTCCTTTCACTAACTTGCATTGCCAAGACTGCAGACCACTGTCTATTTTGTGTGGCCTAGAAGTAGTGATGTTTCCAATGAGGATTGCTTAGTTTTGAAAAGGATTTTTTTGTTGTTGATATATGACTGTCTGCCCTTAGACACTGCAATAACACATGTACCACGCAGATTTCCTCCACAGCATGGGAAGGACTGGACTTGGGCCTCTCTCTGTGACTGCAGTTCCTCTACGAGGGAAATATGGATTTTTAAGTACTGCTGGAAGAGAAGAAGCGAACAACCAGAATGCTTTCCACAACACCTGCCTCTCACCCAGCTGCTTCCTAACTCTTCTTCCTTACCACACCAATCTCTTGGGTTTCTTACAATGCAAGATCTTTGCACACTGCTTTTGTTATCTGTACCATTACCTTTCCCACTAAAGGCAGAGGGAACAAGAGGGACTCTGGAGTTAAATCAGACACCGAACATAAAACAAGAAAAAAAAACATACAGTCATACTTTAACTTACTGAAAGAAAAGAGCCATGGTTCGAGAGTGCTGTGAGCTCAGTAATTTCCATCTCTTTAGAGGGAAGTGTCATTAGGAGAGGGGTTCTGTACCAGGGAGCGGATTTGATGATTCTGGATGAGAGCAGCTGTGGGTACTGCCACAAGCCTGCTGCACGCACCAGGACAAGTCACTTCGCTCTCTACTCTCTATCTCTGTTTTTCTCTTATCTCATGATTTCATGAAGCAGAAATGGCCTCAAGATGTATAAATGAGAGCTGTTAGGCAAAACCTGCAGAGTAGTAGTAAAAGTAATGATTATGGTAATAACATAATGCAGGCAAACTATCTTAACATGTGTTTACAAATAACAACACTATCTTTTAAGGTACTTGAGACATCCCCTGCCCTGTAGGGTGAACCTGCTCATCAGATAGTCTGTCTCCAGGGGTCTGACCTGAACCACTGAGCAGCTTCAGCTTGGAATTAGACCCCCTCTGGGACTTAAAGCTCTGGAAATTATTTAAAGTGCTTGCAAGCAAATCCATTGTGCCTATCAAACAGTTCCCCAGAGACAGTAGGAACAGGGGAAAAATTCTTCCTGTGGAGACTCTGACAGTGATCTTGAGAAAGCACCACAGGAAGCAAACAAGTCCTCACCTAAACACAGCTAGAGTTGTCTATTTCCATTTTCCGCTCTGATCTTCAGCACCTTTGCTTGCTACCTCTCCAAAGAGCTGTCAGCAGAGGTAACACACAAGGGAGACGTGTTTTTTTAACAAAGTCTGTCCACAGACTTGGCCAACTCAGCACTCTTACAGTCATTTTGTTCTGAACAACTCTTAGGTGATTTACGCCAGAGGAATATGGTACCATCCTCTAAAGCATTTAAGTTACTGGGGCTCAAGGAGTAACCAAACATTAACATGGCAGCTGCCCAAACACAAGATTAAGACTGCACACAGGATCTTCTGCTGTATCCAGTAAATCAAGGAAAGTGGATCCTCCCGTGAACTACCTTCCACTAGAGCTAACAGCCTCGTCCACTCTGCCAGCTTTGGGACTTGCTATTTTAAGTCTTCAAGCCAAACTAACTGATTTAGGCTGAAAGAGAGAGGAGCAATAAGACCAGCAGCTCAACTGGCAAGTCTTTGAGAATGACACTACCAGCACTATGGGGGAAGCGATCAGCAACTGCAGTGTCTTCCCCTGACTCAGCTGTTTGCAGAACCATCCATTGCTCTCTGTCCTCAGCCCAGCTGCCAAGTAAAATGTGTTCACCAAAACAAGAGTCACAGCAATAACTTGATCACTTAACATTGAGCAAGCCTGTTAGCATGAGTCATTTAAATTATTTTTTAAAAATTGCTTTAGGTATCTATGAGTTGACTTGGCACAAGCCCCTCCTCTTTTGTAGGCTACCACACTTAGCCTTCTAATGGGAAGATCACCCCAAGAGCACATGAAAAAGCAGTTTCCACAAAAGAGGGGAAAGAACCAGTTTATCCAACCAGCCTGCACATCACTTGCACTCAACTGGTACAAGTTTCTTGTGCAAACTAGGTGATAGAAAAACAACCGTTGCCCTTAATTAGCAAAGTTGAATTCAAACTGCAAGAGCAGGTGAGTTTGGCATCTAAGCTGGTAAGATCAGACAGGTTCGATAGAAAATCTATGCACACAACATATACCCAGCGGGATACACACAGAGAGCCCCCAGAACACAAGACGGAAGAATTTCCATCATCAAAGCAGAACATCACAGGCAGCTGCGGGCAGCCTGAGGGCAGGACACTGTTGCTAAGCAACTCTTCCCTGGGTTGGATGTCGCATACACTCCCAACCCCAACAACACCAGGCACATCGAGGATATTTCGCACTGGGGTTTCAATAGGAAGGCAGCTAACGAGGGGGTGGTTTTCCCATGCTCTCCCCAGCACCTTCTGTGCTTCACTCCAGGGACCCCCTGACCAATAGTCCCCTTCCAAAAAGATGACTGGCCTTCCGTAATTGGAAGTGGCATTTGACCGGACCAGTTGCTCATGGCATAAATATTGACATCGAGACAAAGGGGATGTGTAACATTCCCACTGGTGCAGACAGTGAGGTGTTTCACATGTGTGCCCAACAATAAGATCAGAAATAAATAGATAGGTAAATGACTGAGTACAGGGCATGGTTAGAGATAGCCAGAAAAGATAGTTCTCCTCCCTACCCACTCCCCAAAAGAACTGTAAGCTTTATTTTTTCTCTTTTTGTAAGAAATCGTCCTTCATTAAGATGAAACAGGGTAAAACCATGAGAGGTTCAAGTTTTGAAGAAAGTAGAAATATTTTAGGACATCCCACCTTCCTTCCCAAGTATTTGGCTCCTGAGGCTATCCATTTGCCCAGGAAGCTAAGAGGAGCTGGGTAACTTACAGAGAAGAGTTCTTGGGCAGCTGAGAGATTTGAAGGGCTGGTGACCTCACAAAGCAGAGAGCTGAGAGAAGAAAAATCTACCTACAAAGACATGAGAGTCTCAGTTCAAGCAGGCCTGGAAAGCCAGAAGCACCCGGCTCAGCAGAAGACCCCCCCTAGGGAAAAGAGAAGTTATTAGGGACACTGACAACATACAAAGCATTGAGCCATACTGACCAGGCAGCATATCTGTGCCTTCGTTCTGCTGCAAGCTTCAGCAAATCTCATACCCCACTGCAGAACATCTCCGTTCCAGTGATCTACCATTTTCTGAAGGGATGAGAATTTCCTTATGAAGATTTTCAGACAGGTCATGCCACACACATTAAGCTTTTAGTGCTGCTCCAGCCTAAGTCAGGGAAGGTTTCCCCGGGTTACAAGTTTATCATCTTTGGGCTAAACCAACACATCTCAAGGTACTTGAAAGCACCTTCTGGCTTTGGGGAGCAACTAAGACTCAAGTGACCCAATTTCTGACAGCACTACCTTTGTTCTTTTCAGGAGAGGGAAAAGAGGTGACTGCCCAAGGTGCAAATATTAGCATTCATTCCCTCTACCCTGGCAGAACTGAGCCGTCCTGTCTGAAAGGTATTTATATTTCCATAGATCAAGTTTTATCTAGTGCTCTGTAACCACCATAAATTCTTTCACACCACCCCAACCTACTTTTACTAGAAATGTTTCTCTGTAATTATTCACCAATGCTCACAGGTCCATCGTGCCAGGCATGGGATAAGCATACACTGAGAGAAACCCCCGGGCCATTGAAGACAGAGATACAAGTATTTGGTATTATTAATTACATTCTATAGATGAGCAGCTGAGGTTCTGGGATCCTTAATCAGGTGGTCAAGGTCTTTTGGGATGCTCACAGAAGAGCTGGACACATTCCCCACATTGCCTGAATTGCAGAGCAGTGTTTTTTCCCCCATGCAGGTTAGATTATTCTTCCTAAACTGGTTTTCTATGAAACTCCAAACATGTTATTAATGAGCTGTTATTCTTTAGAAAGCTAACTGGCCTTTTGTTTCATATTCCAGGGGGCCAAAGAGAAAGCCAGGAACTACTGTAGGCACCAGAACCAAGGGAAGGGCAAACCTTCTCCTGTCCTCCCTTTTGTTGGAGCTTGGGCATCGAGGAAGAGAAACAAATCTCAGCAAGCCTTTCCTTCAGCAGTCCCTTGCAATTGCCCACCAGGGTGTTTATGTGAGCCTGGGCCTCTGAGACTTTCCCAGCTGGCAGGGCTTTTGCCAAGCTCCACCTTTGTGACAAGGGACTTACGGCTTTGCCCAGTTCCAACAGTTTTGGACTTTCACTGCAAAAATTTGCTCTGTCCCATTGGGACAAAATAGCAACATATCTGGACAGCAGGCAGACAGCTTGCAGATAAACAAAATATAACTTCAGCCTTTCAGCTGAATCTTTTTTTCCTCCTTTTCTTTTCTTTTTTTTTTTTTTTAAACAGAAGACTCTGAAGGGGGAACAAGAGAAAGTGAACAGAAATGTCCACAGAGAGAGGAACATGTGTGGGGGGAGGAGAGGTGAAAGGAAACAAATTAAAATGATGAATAGAATTTGTGTGTAATAGTGCATTATTTATAAAGACAAGTTCAACTGAAAAACATTCCTGTCCAGGCAGGGAGAGAGAAAGGAGATAACTCTTTTTAGTTCACTATGTTCATTAATGCTCTCATCCCAATCCAAGTACTAGACGCAGTCTGCAAAGCAATGAAGGACTGTGGCCGCAGCCAACCATGTTTTGCATGGAACATCTGTGGCTTATGGGTCAACATTATGAAAGAAAGTCAAAACATTTTCAAAAGTCTCACATCATATTCAAAGTCCCCATATGGGATCAGCCTCCAGAGCATAGTGCTCGTTACGTCAGCCTGCTCTAGAGAAGCATGGTAAGAGCAACATTGAAATGTTAGAAAAGAGAGATTTTGTGACCTCTTCAGTGATCTTCCAGTGCTACTTTTCCAGGAAAGGAACAGAGAAAGAAAGTTGTCAGGTAACACTGGGGATCTTCCAAAGAGTCAAGCCCCAAGGTTTTTTTTTTGTTTGTTTGGTTTTGTTTGTTGTTTTTTTTTTTTTTTCCCCCCAAAGCTATTGCCAGGCCAGGAAAAGGATGGCTCCCTTGAAGCCACGTGAACTGCCAGTTTAGAAAATCTTGGTTTCAAGGTCCCAAGGACAGGTTTTGCTCTACTTTCCAACATCGCTCTCTAAATTCACTTGAGCTAATACAGAGTGTAAAGTTATTCAATTTTTTGCTACAATCCACATATTATATCTGCCCTTTGTCTTCCAAATTTACACTCTTCCAACACAAAAAGCACTTGCATTAGTCTGGCCATGGGGTTTCTCTGTATACTTGCTATTGCTTACAGTTCCATTATCTATGAGCTTTTTGGTGATTTTCCAAATATTCTATCTATTATTTTGTTGAAGACAGAAATTAGACTGAAAACATGGTTACTTACAAGATCACTTCTTTTCTGAAAGTCACTCACTTTTCTTAAAGCTTTCAGTATCTCCTCAGATCTCCCTGCTTTTTCAGAAATAATTGCCAGTATTGCTGCAAAGTTAACAACTTCAAGCATCCTAGCACACACATATGTGCAGGTGTTTGCCTGTGTGTAAGGCAGCTGGTCAGTCCCTCCAGTCCTGAGCATGCCTGCTGATAAACTCCACTCTCTGCCACAGCACTCTCGTCTTTTTTCTATTTTAGCCAAAACCATTCTGCTACTGCTCCTGCCTACTTCCCCTTCCTTTCAAATCTCTTTAGGGTCTGTGACTCCTGCAAAAATGGATCATCTCCTGTGGTCACCTGCCAGCTCTGTTCTGAGCCTTTTATAGAGACTGCTTGATGATCCCAGCTGGGTCTAACTAGGGCTGGATGGGTCCCAAAGGGCCAAAGCATTCTGGTAAAGTACCTCACCCAGAAGAGCTGACCTACAACACATCTTGTTGTAAGCCTCCCAAACCTGCTCTTTAACAGCTATTTTACAGTTTGTCCTTTTCATTTTCAAACTGTTCTTTTCTTTTTTTTTTTTTTTTTTATCTTGTTCAAGATGCTTTGGGGGGAGGGAGAACCAAATTCACAATCTCAGCCATTTTTGAGCCATCATTAATTTCTTTCCCATCCTCATTTACTAATAGACCTACTTTCTCCCTACTGCTACTTTTTCCTCTGATCTCTTTGTAAAAGCCTTTCTTACTCTATTTTAACCCATTAATTTCATTCTGTTTCTCATCTGTCAAGCCATACCTAATCCCTCTGATGGCATGTTTTATCAGCTAGGAATTCATCTCGTTTCTTTCTATTATGCAGCATTATCTCAGCTGCCTCACTGAAATTGAAGCATAACAGATCTCCTGCACTCGCTTTTATCATCTAACTAAGGCTCTGAATCAGCAAGGTAACGCCACCAGGCTCACCTGAATTGTCTCACTGAGGTCAGGCACTGAAAGTTAGAAGATAATCTTAAGACCCTTGTTCAGCAAGGGGAGGTAAAAGCTCACTTGCTGCCTCTCTGTGGGGGAAAAAAAAGTATATACGTATATATTGGAAGGGACAAGGACAGAGGAAAATGCTCCAAAGGGGAGTTTCCTCTATATTCCTAATCAAGAGATGTAGTGCCTGTCCCTGCTCCATCCCCCTGCTGACAGAGGAAATAAAGGAATCTGCCCAGAAGCCTTGCTGATCCTTTAAGGTCTATTTGAATCCCAGAGGAATGGCATAAGCTACAGAAGACTGGCACGAGGGCTACTTGCAGATGTCAGCTCCATCCTTCTGGCATTTCCCCTTGTGACTGCTGCTCCCAAAACCCAACAAATACTCTGTGGTTCTAATAGGGCAGTCTCTCAGAAGGTGCTAATCCACAAGATGCTCTCCAATGGTGGCAGGGAGTGGGCTGGGAGGGGTGTATACGTCTTAAGCAGTCAATGATATTCAAAAATAGCCCTGCGGGAGGATTAATTATGTGATCTGGAGCAAAGAAAATTGAGCAAAAAGAGTGTTTGAAAAATCTCCACCACTCTCCTGTTCTCCCCTGCCTCACTTTCTCATTTGAAAACTCTCTCGGTTGCTTCATTCTCTCTGGATGTTTTGATAAGGCCTTTTCTTGTTTCTTTCCCGCCCCAAGCAAGTATGATTTGATTTGGCTTCTCTTTCCTCCCCTCCCTGGTTTGAGGTGTGCACTGGTGGCTATCTGTTCAATTCCATCTCCCTGCTTGTTCATTTTCTATACAATTCCTTTACACACCCTCCCTTCAGCCAAATGGATTTTTTTTAATCTACCTTGTATTTTAAGTTGTCTTGATATTGTTAGCCTTTGGGCTTACGAGACTGTGTTTTTAATACTTCCCATCCTCTCTATGCCCCATCTTCAGCTCATACTAGAGGACAGCTTTACATTCCTTTCTATCAACTCCATAATTGGTTTGCAGGAAGTTTTAGCATCCTTATTAGAGATAGGTCAGAACCAATACCATGGGCCTGATTCCCCAGCAATAATAGAAAGTGAAGAACTACCAAGGCAATGAGAATCATTTATCACCTGCAAGGGCAGATTGAAGCCACTGCATGCAAAAAAAACTGTTTGAAATTATGGGGTTGGCCTCCCCTTCTATAATGAGCTGAACTGAAAGTCCCAGGCAGCAGAAATGCTTCCAGATCCATACTTGGCCATAGAAATTCTGGTTTGGGATGGGCAACATTAAGTAGATTGGGATGTTCATTTGGATACGGGAATATCAGAAGCTCACATGCTCCTGAAAAGTGGACTCTTGGATTATGTGGACAGTGTTTGCCCGACCAAGTAGATTTCAGCCCCTACTTTCAGCCTACCACAGAAGCTGCCCCTCCCCAACCTTTCTTACATCCAACTGGCCACCAGCTCAGAAGCCCATTGCTTACAGTATTTTTTTTTTTTTTTAAATATCTTGCAAAAGAAAAATTGCTGGCTACTCAACGTATGAGTGTCTCTGATGAAATATTTCTTTGCCAGCAGTGGTCTTTTTCCCCAATAAATGTTTCAGTAATAATAATAAAAAACCCCTCATGCTTTGATTCTAAAATACCTGAAAGCTTTTCCATTATTTCTTAACAGTTTGATCTGGCTTTTCTCAGTTTTGAACTTTTTTTTTTTTTTTTTTTTACAGTGTGTGACCACTATATAAAATATCTCCTTATTTATTTTTGCCACACTTCAGTACAGAAAGTTCATTGTTTGTTGCAGGTGCAACTGTTATACCACAATGACCTGTTTCTTTGCCTCATTTAACTCGAGCATACTCCAGTTGGGGTAAACTAGAGTGCATAATGTCATTGTCCCAAAAATAGCATTTCAGTTTCTCAATAAATCCAAACAAAACTCATTGTGTGAGTATGTCTAAAGAGATTTACTTTGACTATCAACTGTGGAAACGTAGGTTGGGACCTGTCAGTGAAGCTGAGTGCCTTTCATTTTGACGCTTTCACACAGAAGCGCAAAGAGTCCAGCTTCCACTGCCACAGCTATTTTTGGCCCTCAGGGTACTAATGAAAATAAAAGCTCTATGTGCCTTACTCTAGGTGAACCAGTCTCACTGTGATGATGCTCAGAGAAAAGTCAGTTAGATGGAGGAATACCTCTAGTCTTTTTTTTTCCCCCTCCAATTTTTTTTCCTTTCTTTTTTTCTAAAGAGACAACAAAAAGAGACAAGACTGTCTGCCAAATATTCACAAAGTCTTCTAACATTTTGACACACTGTTTTGTTTGTTTGGTATGGAGACCATTCTGAATTAAAATCTGTAGCAATGCTTGGATCTTCAATCCCTTGATAATTCAAAGACCAAGCTCTCTGGACATAGGAACCGACACCATAACACATACCCTATTAGAAGAGGTCAGGTTAAGTTTTGATTTGTCTATTTAGCCATGATCATTGCAGGATGTCAAAGCATATTCCAAACATTTGCTAATGAATCCTCATGGCCCACAGTGAAGCTGATCAGCATTATTTGAACCATCCAATCAATGAAAAAAGCAGCAGTGATTTGACCAGGCTCATGCAGTCAGTTGGTGGCACAGGTGGAAAGGTAGCCAAGCAAGTATCCTGATACCTACCCACTGCCAGGTCAGTCTGCATAGGGAGGGCTAAGCTGAGCAGTTCGCCCTATCCTGCTTCTTTCAGAGGTTAAAGGGAGCCCCAGCTCACTGCTTCAAAGGAGATCACAAATTCTTTGCCCTGTATCTGCTGAAACCACACTGACCCTCTGTTCATCATGCTGTAACTATGAGATCATGCTTACAGGATCACTTAAAAAGGAAATGTGTATCTTATGGGTATCTCATTTTTCAAAAGCCATAAAATCTTTTTTATGACCTGGCTTTTTCTCTTAAAATATAGTGGGCCTGATTCACATGGGAATGTCAGGTCAGGAGTTCTACACAAGGGAAAAAATTCAGCTCAGAAAAAAATTTGAATGACCTTTTTGATCCATCATTATACAACCTCATTTTCTTCTGCCCTAGTTTTTTTTTTTTTCCTCTACTGTTGATCATATCTTCCTTTATTGGTATTCTAGTCACGTGCATTATCCCACCCAGTTTCTGTAATGCCAGCTAAATCATCATTGTTTTCATGCATGAGAACTTCTCACTGTTCCTGCTTAGTCATTTCCCAGATTTCTTGTGTTGAGGAAAGTTTTGCCCATTTTCTCTCCCACCCTTTAACCTCATGTTCCTTTTTGGTTGCATTCCCTTATTCTTAGTCCTAGACAAACCTAGAGACATAGTCAGACCATACCTCCTCCTCATCTTTGGGTGCTTCAATAGAAATGAATATGTTTTATGCCTGACTGCAGCTTAGTTCAGTCCTTATGAACCACATGGTTCAGTCTTCCCCACTGAGAAATCACAAGTGACCTCCAGCTCCAACTCAGTTTTCATCCTAGATGGCTCTCCAACATCTCCTCTTCTGTCAGCCACCCCAACGTTCTCAGTAGGGATGACAATAGGACTTTCATATCCCCTCCCCTTCTCTGGCAACACCAGCCCCCAGAAACAGAAAGCAGCATGCAGCCCTGTAAGTAGAATCATAGATTCATTTAGATTGGAAGAGACCTTTAAGATAGAGTCCAACCACAAGTACGTTCATGTCCTCTCCTGTTGGCCACCCTCCTCACCAATTCCTTTTCCCACCCAGCCCCACACCATTCCTCTGATTTGCTCATTTGCTTTACTTTCCTGTGTGGTCTCTCCCCATGAAGCTCAGCTCTAATAGGTTAGAGCCACCAAAGGCTTTAAATTGTCTGTTCCCAGCAGTCAGTGAAGGAACTCAGTGGAGACTGGAGATGGCCTAAAAGGAAAAAACCTGCCACCAAGCCCTCCAGAAACCCTCCAGGTCCTTCCCCAACCACACTAAGAATGCTCCTGCTCCAAGGATGCTCCTTGTCTTGGAGTTTGCTCAGTTTTGGCCACTGCCCTCCTAAAATTAGTGATTATTCCTCACCATGAATATGACCTTTTGTCTCTGTTATATAGCCACTGTTGTTTCCTGTGATTCCTTTGTGACAGTTTCAGGCCCTGCCTTGCAGTTCTCCACCTTTCTCCGGTCCTCTTTTATTCCATCCACCCATCAGCTCCTGCACCCACAGTAAAAGGAATTGCATCTCCACAAAAATGGCAATTGGAATTTTTAATAGTACTAAAATAATTTAGACCATACTACAGGTAATTTTATTAACAGTCAATATTTTCTACCCTAAGTGACAGATTTATTACAGCACATTATTTTTATTATTGAATGTAATCATATCCCCATGCTGCTGAAATCCCCTGGGCATCCACAGTGCTCTAGCAGTAATAAATAACCAATACACACAGAAAAACTTTGCTAAGGTGAATTTGAGGTTGCGGGCACATATCAGTGGTTTGAGTGCATATTGCCTCTCAAGAACATTGAAGTTAAGTTGTTTGCAAGCAACAGCAGAGAACAATTCTCATTTCTTACGCATTTCTGTCCTACGTCCCATGTAGCCCTACGTCATATGTTTTTTTCTCCAGCTATTCTCTTATCTCTCCTATGGACATACTTTATTTGTACTGTCTCCCTATGTTTCCTTGTAGCAGTTAGCATTTAGGCCTAGTTGACCATGATGTTCGCATACAAACTTTAACCTTATGGGATAAGGGAATAACTTATAATTAAGAATAGAAGAGTAACTTAAGCAAGAATATGTCAAGAACCACTTGTCCAGATGAGCAGATTGAGAACACCAGCAGTGGCAACAGAGAGTTGTTGGGCACTGAGCTAATGGGCTAATCAGGCATTCGGTAATCTCTACCAAACCCTATATCCAACAGCACCTGGAGTCACTCATGGAGAAAACCCAAGGGACCCCACCACACAGCATGGGGACTACACATGCCACAGCTGGAGCTGCTATGCTGACCCATCCAATTTTTCTTCTGGGCTGCATCATCTCTCCCACTGAACAGAGAAGTTGTGCAATTCATAAAAATGCAAATATCTGATTAAAGTGTTCTGGTATCCAAATCCATTTAGTCTCTGCAGTATCATTTGGTCCTAAATAGCAAGAGCCCCATCTCCCCATGCATACATCTATGCAGCATCCCCATGGTCACCTAACCGAAGCTAGGACAAGAGGCAGCACACGCTGCATTTGCTCTAAGCTATGCACATGCTCATCAGCCAGCTGACAGGCCACACTGGGCATGTCACACTTTAGTTCTCACCATCATCTCTTCTCCCAGTGAGGGCACTCATTTAAGTTTGTCTCCCTAGCCCAGCCTCCAATTTTCTTGGTACTTATAGGAATAATTTTTTTTTTTTTTAATTGCCTATCCTGTTAGGAAATTTGGCCAAAATCAGTCAACTGATACCAGAGAAGAGCAGGACTGACAGGTTGATATGCAGGCAGACAGAATGATTGCCTGTTCCTTGCTTCTTTAAGAAGCCAGGATATAAAAACAACCTGGAAATGTAAAAATTCCTGTTAAGGTAAACCACTCAAACATAACTCCTGTGCTGCTCAAACTGCATTCCTGCAGAATACCGTTTCACCATTTCCCCTTCGTTGAAGAGTTTTAAAGCTATGCACCAGAGGGCACAGAACTATTTGTTATCTACTCCAAATAATAACCATGCTGCTTTGTTAGCACATTAACCTTTGGTCTTTTTCAGGTAAAAACTTAAATCTCACAATCAGGGAAGATGAGGTTTATCTGTGGAGGCAGGCAAGTGCAGCATGCAGGAGCACTCAGACAGCAGGGCATGAGGTGGAATTGTCAAACTTAACCTCCTAGGCTGCTAAATACTTTCTAGAGCAGCTGCCCGACCTCAGCATCTGGCAAGGTCACAGCCCTACACTGCACAGGGAAAGACTGCCTTCAGCATGCCGTTTGTGTAAATGAGGATTTGTGTGATATGTATGACTGTAAATAAAGCAATAAACCTCCCTGCTTAAGCTTGGAATATTCTGGTTCTTTATAGTCACACAATGGACTAAAACTACTTGCAGCTAAGTTCAGCTGGGTTTTGCCTTATACCAAGGCCTCTCCACAGTGGAAAAGGGAGAAAGAACTTAAATGATTTTGCCAAGACATTCAATCTTGTCTCTTCAGTTTCCTAACTCTTTATTTGGACTGCTTTTTAAAACACTTGCATGTTACATGCTCAAACCACACCGACAAGCCTGCAACAGGAGCTGAGCAAGAAATGACATATCTACTACTAAAGAAAACTTTTTCCTGCTTTCAGCCCAGTAAAAGTTAAAGCACTGATGGCAAGAAGAAATTCCAAAGAAGGGGGAAAAGAGGTTGTTTAACAGGATGGGGCGGGGGGGGAGCAAACCATTTCCTTTCAAGCCAAACTTGGAGCAAAACCAGCATTTCTGTTAAGTACTGCACAGCTTCTGGGGTTCAAGGCCCCTGTTCTTCCCATTGGGCCACACTCCTTGAGTAGCCTACCTCTCCCATGATGCA
Source organism: Aquila chrysaetos chrysaetos (assembly GCF_900496995.4). Lineage (NCBI taxonomy): Eukaryota > Metazoa > Chordata > Aves > Accipitriformes > Accipitridae > Aquila > Aquila chrysaetos. The sequence goes on along the minus strand of NC_044010.1, from coordinate 4,476,120 downwards.
CAATACCTTGTGAGAGCACACCTACCCCCCTTGTTTCCTGCAGGACACTTCATGCTCTTCTAACATGCAATGTATTATAAAGTAGCATAGAAAAAAAACCAAACCACTAAATCCAGCTTCTTTCCCTTTGCAGATCAGCACAAATACATTCTGGAACTCTGATTCTTCATGTGTTATTAAGCACCCATGCTGTTATGAGGGGGAATAATGCAATTTTTAACTTATTTGTTAAAAGACATAGGCTAGAATTTTTAAAATATTTAATATTTTTACAATATCTTCTGGGAGTTAAGCACTCAGTTCAGTGGGATTTGGGTGTCTAAGCAAATAGGGTCCTTTGAAGAGCCAAGGCATAAAGAGCTTTGAGATCCTTGAATGAAAGAAGCTATAAGTAGCACAAAGAATCATTGGCTACACAGGCAGGAATTGTCATTATCATCTTATTTTGCGATAGCAAAACCCTGTGTAACAGTTCAACACATTAGGCATTAACAGAGAGATAAAATATTCCCTAAAATAGGAAGCTTCCTTTAGTAAAACTCTGAAAATTGCTGAGCTGATGGAGAAATTCCTATCTTCTTAATGCTTTTTGTATTAGATCTTTGGCCCGCTGGTATATTATTCCTCAGAGTAGAATCGGAAAAAAGGTTCTGCAAGAATGAGCGTTCAGCTGTGTAATGTTCGTGCTCAAGAGTACCGCACAATACACCAGAATACAGCCCACATGAAGGGGTTGGAGTTGGCTCTGGGGCTGGCTAGGGCAGCCAGTCTCCCTCTCGACCCGCCGGTACCTCCGGCAAGCTTAGCACAGTCCATGAAGCCAACAAAGAGCTGGGAGGAAGAGAAAGAAGTGTTACAAGACAGAAAGCAATAGGAGGACATTTGAATTTCATAAGACAGGTTAGCCCCGCAGGGCTGAGAGAAGCAAAAACAACTTATTCTGAATAAACATGATATGGAAATTGCAGAGATAGAATTGAGCATGAATTTATCTAGGAAGCTACAGCACAAGTTGGTGTGAGATGCCATCAGGAAAACATAGTGAAAACTGAAGGCAAGAGAACTGATCTTACCAGCCATGTCTGAACCCCAGACTCCCTGTTCCCAGAACCCGTACTTTTGGTACGAGAGGTAACGGGATACCAATGCCCACTCTCCAGAGGCAGCTCCCACTACAGCCCCTTTGCTCAGCCACCAGGCTGAAACAAGTCCTCAAGGAGCATATTACATGCTTTGTGTTTGCCATCTCCCAGATCATGTCCCAGCATTGCCAGTGGGAACGCTAGTTGATATATTCTGAAATGGTGGCAGGGAACATGTTAACAGTTAAGCAGCAGGGACTGCTGGGGGCCAGTGCTTGGCTCTACGTCCCAGCCTTCTCTCAGTGGTTAGCAAGGATGCAGCAATTTATCAAGCTGAGGTACTTCATTCTCTCTCAAGAGCAGGAAAGATGGTAAGGGATGGCACAGACACACAACATGGAAGCAGGCATACTCTATGATGAAGCTTCATGCCCTTGTCCCAAGCTGTCCTCCTTAGCATGACTGATGGTGCCAGGCAAAGTAGAGTCAATTTACACCCATTCTGAGTGTATAAAGGTATTTGACAGATGAGCTCCAAAGAGCCTAGCTGATGTGATTTAAGATGTTACCTCTCCCCAGCTGTCTGCCCTGTCCCTCTGCCAGAAGTTACTGCCCCAACAGCAGGTAAAGCAGAAGAAACATGTGCCTGCACCTTGAATGCTCTAGCTCAGGCTGGTGTATTAGCATAAACTGCCAATGAAGGGTGGGTTTGTGCTAATACATCAGATGAAAGCTGCAGCCACTGGAGCACAGGCATATGCCTCATTCTGCCAACTTTCCAGTCATCTCCAGCAAAGGAGCAGAAAGGACAGCTGAGGGTATTAAAGTCATGTGTGCTGGGTACAGCTAGTCATATATATGTACACAGTACTCTGATAAACACACTGTTTTCAAGTCCGTTTTCCTAAAGCCTGGTAATCTGCAGACCTACTGATGCACAGCCTGAACAATGACTATCAAGCATTGTAAGACAAGCAATCAATGCTAAGGAGTGTGCTTAAAATGGCACAGCTACAAGCCTGCGTAGGGCAGGGAGGGAAGGGTGACTTCAGTCACCTCCCCCATAGACCTCTTAAACCACCTGGGAAAATGCCAGCTCATACCCTGGCTCAGCATCATTAAGAAGGTTGATAAGTCATCACCCAACCAAAACTTCTTTAGAATTGTTAACAATTTACTGGAAAAATTCCAGGGGTGGAAAAAAAAGCAGACAAATCTGGTCAGCTCATTCTACTATCCATTTCCGCTATCAGTGTCAGTGATGCACATTTATGCTAAATGTTTCTTTATCTCATACAGCATAGGATTTGCTTTTTACATGAAAATCATTTGTGCTTTGGAAAATCCTGTAATGCACCAATTTGCTTTGCTTTCTGTTGCATGCTCTCACTTTCTTGTTTGTTTTGTGCTTGTATCTCTTGCTTATGATCTCTCTGTATGCTGAAAATCCAGTACAAATATTTAGTAAACAATAAGAAGCTCATTGCTGCTTTCAAGCAGAAAATTTGCCTCTGCCTCACAGAACATCTATTTTGGCTTGTATTTAATTTTTCTAATAATGCATGAATGTATATCTATAGATCAGATCTTTCCTTGCTTAGATTCTACAGCGGTGGGTGCTTTACAAAAGTCAATATAGATCGAATCAGCTGTAATCCATTTATGGCACACTCATCTTTGATCAGAAGATATATCAATTGTTCCTTTTCATATATGACAGGCACAAAACTCCTTTTTCACTACATTGATTTCAAAGCTTTAAAGTTTTTTAAATTTAAGGACCCCTGGATGATCATCTGTTCTGACACTTCAGGAACACTTGGGGCAGCCCTGAACTAGAGACCACAGAAAGAGCCATGACATGGATAAGGTAACTAGCATATTCCCTCTAAACTGTTGTTCTAGTATAGATTTAACAGGTAATGTACAGAGGTGCAGGGTGGAGTTCTAGAGCTCTCCCTTCACAAGGTAGATTTATCATCCCAGTGAGAGTCTGTGTAGGTAATTCACTCTCCTCCTTACTTTTCCTTGCAATTTCAGCTAGAGACCAAATGCTTTTGAACTGCTATGTTGACACATGTTCCTCCCTGTGAAATCTCAGGTTAGTCTTTTTTTTTTTATAGTAACCTGATTTTGAGTGCCCAGCTTCACACCAGAGGCCACAGTGACTTCTTCACTGCTTATGGCATCTAAATTCAAGAGGGTGATGTGAATCTCAGACTGCCTAGGATTCACAGCTGTCAGACCCAGGCTCCGTGTACAGTCAAGGGAGAGAAAGAGTCATCCTAGAAGAAAAATTTGGAGCACTGAGGCATGTGACTCTTCCATGGACAACACTGTAAACCAGACTTCAGTAGCCCTGGAAGAGACAGTCCACTGCCCATTATTTTTAACTTATTTCCCACAATATCAGGCACATCTGTCCCTTTTAAGCATTTTAACTGTTGGCCTGAATGTAGCTATCATGTGCCTCAGCCAGTGCAGCCAGAAATGGTAGGTATCTAAAAAAGCAGGAGCCTTTGCTGAAAGTGTTGATGTTGGTTGCAGTCTCTGAAGCAGGTATTAAGGCCCCCAGCAGGTGAAGTGAGGAAGCCTCAACAGGCAGAGAATAGCTGCTCTTCCTGCCTCTCTCCAGCTTTGAGGCTACTCATTGTAACCAATTTCATCTTTTTCTTAGATTTGCTCAGATGATCACTAAGTGATGGGAGACCCTCCCTAACTGAGCCTTCCTGAGAAGAATTCTGGTGTTTCTGTATTTAACTTGGACATGCAAGAGATCTGTTGTTACACAAAGCAATTTTTTTTTTTTTTTTTTTTGGATGACAGAAGCGCAGTGGCTTCACCAGTTTGGATTGGAAGCAGAGGACTTTGAGGCCACCCTGGGGGTTTTCAGGCAGAACAACTGTGGAGCTAGAGCTATAAATTTAATCACTGTTTATTGACGTGGCGATGTTGGGTGTATTGATGTATTTTATTGCTAAGCAGTGCATTCTCCCCATGTTGTTATCCCCTTGAGCAGATTAACTGCAGATTCCAAAATACTGTCCAGCAGAGACATGCGTGTCATACTGTTTTCACTTTGCTTGCCTCCCACATAAAAGAACAGCTATGAACGTCAGCTGAAGCTTATTTCTCCTGCACAATGGCCTATCATTTTTGTAAAAATAAATAAATAAGTGGCAATCATTCATTTTTTTCATGGGTATAAACACTTTGGGTCAAACTCAAAGTGACTGAAATGATATTGCATTTTACCTCTGGTTGATAAGTAGTTGTAATTTACAGGCCAATAGAACTAGGTGGATAGAAAAGCAACTACCAAGTAGAATTAAGATAAAGAACCTCCCACTCTCACTTTGTCTTACACCTTTCACTGAGCTGCCTTTGCTCCTGCATCATTTATTTCCTGACTGTACGCTCTTGTAAGTTACACTAAGTTGCTGCCAGGTAACATACAACATCATTTATATCACCTTTGATCAGTGCCCAATTACAGAGCAAGATGCTAGAGTCACTGGTTCAGTCCCAAACACACAATCAAAGCAAATTTTGGAGTGAGAGCAGGCACAAGATTAAGTCTTTATACAAAGCTGAAGAAATTAAAGGCACAATCACTGGGTAAAATGCCACCCATAGATGGTTTCCCTTAATAATAAAGGCTGATCATCATAGGATAGGCTCTAAATATCTAATGGTATATCTTACCCTTATTCTCTGCACAGAAGTCTTAGACTTCCCCAAGCTATCTCCAGCTGATATGATACTTCAACTTGGTACAGTGTTGTGCAGTTGCTACAACGGGACCCCAGAACAATAAAGCCAGTGTCAGCAAGATGCCTTGTTTTCCAGTCCAGAGATAACCTGATTAGTACCCGCTCAAGCATCTCTGCACTGCTTTTGAACATCACAGAGGAGCCCTGAAGGATCAAGCTACACTAGGTTTGAATAGCAAGGATTTTCCAAAATGCACGGTGCATTCCAGTTGCCATGGTTTGGATCTTGTCCCTTCCCCCAGCCTGCATTTAAGAGTGGCTTTGGGCAAATCATTTCCCATTTTTATCCCTCCATTGGTCCCCGCAGCATGGTAGTACTGTAGAACCTCACAAAGGCAAGCACTTCAGGGCCATGTCAGTACCAGGACTTGAAGCCATGCATGTCATTGCCATAATGCAGTTGCTATTCGATATTGGATATATGTATTCTTTGGAATTGATAGTGAGCTTTTTCCACTGGAAATTAGTATTTTGTTGAATATGACAATAGGAATAGCTCTCAAGTATATATAACCCCCAAAACCACATCGGCAGTGGTAGCAGTACATTAGCATATGTAAGACCCATTTGGTTTTATGAATTCGGGAAGGATAAGATTAAACCCTCTTGCATTAATACCTGCTGCAATGGTTTCCCCCTTCCCTCCTATTGGAGGCTGGGAAGATTAATAGCCATTTGTGAAAAGGCCGTTAAAAATACAGAGCTCCCCATGCACACTGGTGCCAAGTATTAGCTACTTTTTCACTGGAAGCCTGGAGACCACCTGTATTCTTACTGACTATATCCTTCACCTTAACAGACCTCAGTCTAGGGACACATCTTTAGGACTTACTCATAACACACAAATGGCAGAACAACATTAACAGCTATATCCAGTGTATGTCTAATACTTCCCATTTTCCAGATGAGTGTTTCCAAACTGTGGTCTGCAGACCTCTAGGGCCTTGGTCTATTTCTGTCTCGGATGTGCATTGCAAGGATCTGCACATGGGAATTTCCTAGATGTTTCTGCACATCCCTTCAAAAGCGTAAGGCATGAGCAAATTGAGAGGTGGGGAAAATCTGTACATAAAAAGCATTTTTTGAGGCCAAATGCATCCATTATGAGAGTGGCAAAGAAAAGATGGGTGTCTGAACACTCTAGCTCCAATTGACCCCAGGCACTCCCATACACAAGGTATTGCTATTAGCAAGGGCTAAGACCCCATCAGCCTCCTCCTTCCCCTTTCCTCCTGTAAATCCACAACTGATGAAAAACATTAATTAACTGTCAAACCCTCCCCCGCTCTCCGTCAATTAAATCTGTTTTATGTCCATTTTATCTATCCATCCAGATGCTTTAATTAGTCTCCATGATTGCAATTCATCAGCACTTCCTAGGAGTAAAACACATCAGCAGTCTTCTCCCTCTGCACAATTTATACACCACCTCACCTAATGGGGCTCTGAGCTAAACTCATGTTTTAGGCTCAACTACAATGCAAATAATGGTAGTGATTAGTACAAAGGGAAACGTCTTTCCATTCCTAGCTAAAAAGTTAATATTATGCCTTCATAATCCACGATACAATGATTTAGTAGTGCCATTTGTGTCTCCTGATTCCCTAATGTAATGACTAAGTACCACAGGGATAGGCACATTATCTCCTGTTTGTAAATTTTTAGCAGGTTTATAAATACAGCATGGCCTTATTGTGCAACCTCACGATCTCTCTGAACCCAAAAAAGTTTAAAATTAATAATAAATGATAAAACTTGGGGGAAAAAAAAAATGAATCAAGCTTCATTAAATGATAAAATCCATCAGGAGCCGAGGGCAAGGACAGGGGCAGGGACTCAGTTAATTTGCGAGAGTAACGTAATTTTGAATTGTTGGAAAGATATAAAAGTGGAAATTTGTAATACAGTTTTAGTTTGAAGGTCATCCCAAGGAGAGAAGGCCAAGTAGCTATCTGACCTTGTCCAGGAGAGAAAGAAAGAATATATTCAGTTACGTTGGCAAAATTCAAAGACTTATGTGATCTTGAGCTGCAATGATTAAGAAATCAAAAGTTCAAATAGCTGAGCTGCCATCATTCCCACTACAAGAGAAGACCTCCATGCAAGTCTTGCAGCTGTGAAGAAAATTAAGCAGCCAGCCCAGAAAACCCCTTGCCATCCCCCACCTTGTTTTGTGCTCTGCACAGAGAACAGTCATATCCACTTCAAGCTTAAGATTAATTCCACAGCAGTAAGACCTTTTTACCATAAAAGCTCTCCTGGTAACCTCACCTCTACCCCATGCCTCCATGATGATGCATTAGAGCAGTTAATCATTTATATCCTGCTTATCATCACTGTGCTGTCAGAAACAGACACTAGACCACTAAGTGTTAGCATGGGCTTCCTATACTAGACAGACATTTGAATTTCAGACATAATATCTGTGGTGAGGGGACTTTACTTTCCTCTACCACCACATCAAGTTTAATACATGAGGACATGCTAGAAAATCTCTTGGAAAGATACCCAAGCTCAACAGAAAGACTCCAGAGGAAGATGAATTAACCAGTCTCCTCAGTAAACTTCCATGGCAGATGCATTGCCATTGTCAAAAGTTGCCTCCCATTTCCAGTGTAATTTTTTTTTTTTTTTTTTTTTTTTTTTACTTCCAATATTCAGCTTTTAGCATTTCTTAGGATTCTGCCCCTTAAATTAGAGGGGCACACACTTTGGGGCTTTAGAAAGACATGAAAAAGTAAGAATAGGTGTAGCATTAAAGAGAAAAATTAAAATACACTCATTTTGAGCTGGTAAGTATGATGTTGGCATGCTAAATCCTCTCCTTTAGTAACAGTGTTTGATATTCCTCTTCTCAGGGGAGCAGGAGCTTTACATTCCTTAGCCAAATCTTTAAAAACAGTATAGTCTTCTGTCAGAAAATGGTGATCTGAGAACTGAGCTGTGTAGTGTCTGCATGAATATATCGACTGTATTAAAAAGAATGACTCAATGTTATCAAAACACCTTTGAGTGTAAATACATATTTCACAAGGTATTTCAGATATCTTTAAAATATTTATGTTGCAATTAAACTAAAATTCATCCCAGTTTGACAACATACAATTTTGAAATGTCAAAACTGCCTTCAGGACAAAATTTCCATTCCTGTTGCCAGCTGTCATGACATCCCTCAAAAGCGGCAGACCATACTGCTCTGATCTCTCTAGGTCAGGAGCTTTCGATTGCTACTGCCTACCTGTTATTCCCACTTTCACCCGGGAAGAACTCACTCAAGACCACTGCATGTCAAAGACTTATTCAGCAGGCAGAGAAAAAACACAACTTTCTTCAGCTGGGACTGTGCCTACACATCTTATGTGGGCTGCAGCTGGGGAGTAAAAATTTACCAAGGCAAACGACTTATCCACTGCCACAATTTATTGTCATCTCTGATCTCCTGACAAAGACACATGAATAATCACTCCCTAACTATTTAGGCCACCTATCAGTTTTGTCAAGAAGTGTAGCTATGTCAACAGAGGGTGGTAACTTCTGGTGATGAGCTGTTGAGATCACTAACCTTCATCCAAGATTGACTGCTGTTTTGTTTTAACTCTTCAGTTGCAGGTAAATTGTAGGTTGATGCTTAGCCCGGAGCATATAAAGAAATGCAAGCACATGCAGGTCAAACTCAATATTCATTGAGATCTTCATACAAACCAAGGCTTTCCGACAATGAAAAAGTTGCATTTGAAAACCCACAAAATAGTAATTGCATCAAAATATAGCTAAGTATAACCACCTTACAAGCATGTATCACACCTGATTACAACCCAGACATCTTCCTGCCAGAGTTTTCACATTCTGATTCTGGTCCCTTAGAGATCCATGGATCTCTAAATATGGAATATATACAGTTTCCATAAAAATAAACAAGAGAGACTGTTATGTTAATTCACCATACAGGGGTCCTCAGTCTCAGGAAATTTTGTAGGGATTTGCAAACTAAAAGAGATTGAAAACCACTGTTCTCTATCAACTCCCCAAGAATCTATATGGTGCCGATACTAAATACCTCCATATATTATTTGCATACTCTGCAGATGTTTGCATGCTGTGATTATGTAGAATAACAGTGCCTTGAATCTGTAAAACACTGGTCTTATTTATATACAATGCCATACTTGGTATTTTATGTTTATATTTTCTCATAAGCCACCTTTATATATTGCATTGGTGGGAAACTATCAAAACAGCTTTGAAAACAGCAAACACTCAATCACAGGTCAATTTTTCTGCCAATTCACTTTCATGTTTATCTGGGGAGGGAATCTTGGCTTCGATGGTGTCAGAGCAAATTTCCTCACTGACTTGAGTGGTCCCAGAATTTCAGTCAGTGTGTTATAGTATTTTTATTGCATCTCAGGCAAAGTAATTTCTAGCCTTTCCTTTTGGAAACTATTTAATAGCTCAATGAACTTCACCATAAGGGTTTTCTCATTCTTATTTCTTCCAATCACTGCTAGCTTTGCCCAACACACATTAACTAATTCCTTCTCCACTTGGTGTTTACACACTTCAAATATTCAGAGGGCTACGTTTCTCCACATTCCCATCACTGCCAGATGCATTAACTTTCATTTTTGCCAAGCTGAATCTTCATTTGTCTCTGTACCAAGTCTCTAAACTCTCTAGGTATCTTTGTATTATTACTATTTAATTTCTGTTAAGTACTGACAGTATGCCAGGTGCCTTCAGTTTGCCAGATGCTGCACAGAGTGGAAAGGCACAGTTCTCTTCCTGTGGAGCAGACAGTCTAAAAGACAAAGCAAAGACGGGACAAAGTGTCCTCACAGCTCAGAGCATATGGTTAGGCTTAGAATATGGGTGCAGCTGTGAAACTAGGTTGAGGGATGAAAATAGGCAGGCCCCTTCTGTAGTCCTGGTAAGAAAGAGTGGGTTTCCCAACAGCATAGGAAAGAAAGGTTGTGCTAATTTTGTGGGATTTTTAAGGAAAAGAGGTGGCACGAGGCTGAGAGGATGGATTTGGGGAGCAGGGCGGGATGCAGAACAAAAAGCAGTGCAGGAGCCAAACCAGTACCTGTCTTAAATGAACATTGCCCCAGCAAAGGCAGTGATGGCATGCACGAGGAAAGTACCCTAGGCCCCTTCCTCAGGAGTGAAGGCACTGAAATAAAAGGTTGGAACCACCACCACAAAGGCAAGAGACCAAGTGGACAGCCAGCCCGAAAATTAAATCTTTAAATCAACTAAATCTCAAATATTGCTCCTCCATTCCTTGTGGGAAAGAGCACTGAGCACACGCCATGATCTTCCATCCTCCCTCCCACTTCTCCTGCTTCCCCCTAGAAGGGATGAGACAGAGACAGTCCCAAGCAGGTCCCCCCCAGAGAAGGGAGTGAGACATGAAACACTAAAGTTATATTTATTCAAGCCTTCAAGAAGATCTTGAGCTCCTAAAAGCCACCTTAAGGCTTTTCCACACAGGTACCAAAGTACTGGCCCTCAAAGAAATGGAATAATACATATAGTACTGCACAGATTGGGAAAATAGTTAGGACTCTAGTCCAGAAGAGAAGCATCCCTGACTGCATGAAAAGCCAGAGAAATAGCCACCACCCTTCTATTTCTCACAGAAACAGCGATATTTGCAAAGAGTACAGCCCTCCTTTCAGACATCCCCATTCCTTCCCTCCTAGAAACCTACAGGCAAGGAGATAAACTGTTTGTAAATAGCAGTTTCACACCAATTAGCTCCATGCTCTGCAAAGAGCATCACAGACTCAGTGTGGTGTTTTTAAGGGCTTGTTATTTTAGAGTACTACATATATATTTCCATATAATTGATCTGTTCTACTTTAAAGAGGCCATCAGGAAGATATGTGGGCAATTTATTGTAGAGGTAAGAGAAGGAGGGGCAATGGGAGTTAACCTCAGATTAGTTGTGTTTACACAACAGTGTTTTACACTGTGGGCTCTTGGAATGAGACCAGAGCCCACACTGTTCTCCCCTGCCTTCCCAGCACCCTGTTTTCCCCTGGAAGAGAAGGCAGACACAGCAGTAAAAAGTCAGGAGAGCCAGCCTCAGTAACGACAGGGCCAAGATAAGCACAGAGAATACTCTGCCCCATAGCATGGATGCCGCCATTTGGGCACAGGTTGCTAGTGCTGGATGTCACAGAGCTCATGCACAACTGCCTAAAGACATGACCACATGGATATGGCCTAAATTAGGTACTATTTGGCTATAGTAACTTGGCACACCTGACCAGCAAGAAAGCTGGCAAATGCTGGTGACAAATATACAAAGTACTGGAGTATCTCAGAAATGCCAAGGTCCATGGCCTCAGAAATCCCTTCCGTGCCCTGAAGATAACATACCATGACAGAAGCAGAAAAGGCAGGCCACAGAACTGTGACTGCCATCATTTGTTATCCAGGTACAGACATTAAGAGCAACCAGGGCTACTCTGACCTCCTGCAGAGCACAAGGCATAGCCTCCGCCAACAGTTCCTGCCTCACACGCTCGACTTCTGGCTCACACCATGTAGAAGGCTGCCAGGGCTGGACTGAAGACTTGAGTGCTGGTGAATTAACCTGCTTCTGGCAGAGCTCTTCCAACAGCTCATTACTCTGCTATGCCTTATTTCCACTCCCAGTTTGTCTAGCTTCCATCTCCCGTTCTGAAATCTCTTCACACCTTTGAGTACTAAAGAGATGTCTTAGATTAGACAAATTCTTCCCCCGTTAGCTTTATTCCATGATCAAGACCCTTCACTTTGATAAGCTAAATAGAATTGTCAATGCCTTCTCTGCAGACGAGAATATTCCCAACCCTGAATCTTTCTTGTAGTTCACTCAGCCATTTTCAGCTTTTGATGCGTGGACTCCAAAACTGAAACAAGACCTGGAATCAGTATACCAATATACATCTGCTTAATCCATTTTACTGAAGGCTCTGCAGCAAGGAGCAATATACCACATTCAGCTCTGCCAGGACAGCCAGGAGACATATGCAAGCATCACACCTTGGAACAGAGCAAGAGACTGAAAACCTGATAAGAAATAGACTTCTCCAAACAATGTGGGAAATATATCTGGGATCTTGGTGAGGACCACACAATTGGCTTGTGGTCAGGATCCAGACAGGATTTTCCATTCGAAGGGTTCTACAACAGTTCTCCAGCTGTAACCCAGCTCCCTGCAATCACCAACACCACTTCACAAGCAGACAGACCACTGTACTGCCACAGTCAACATTTGCAAGCATGGCTATCTGCCCACTAACATAAAACACCTCTCAAAACAGAAGACATGGGGCAAACCTTCTACTTGTCTCCTACTCTGATGTCCCTGAACAACGTCCCAAGTACTTGCATTCAGCCCATTAATACCAGAACCCCAAAGTGATTTACCAAATCTGTCCAGCACAAGAGACAATTCCCCCAGCCAATGCCTGCCCCACAGTTTCCTTTTTGTGATGCCTGGCTTCACAGGAATAATATACATCTTGCTTACTAATGCTTACACATCGCTCCATAGAATTGGCCTCGTCCTGCTGTTAGTTAACATGCCATCTCTGTTACGTGCAAGCTTTACAAGCAGCGATTTTATCATGTCTTCCCCACAGACCCATCTGTTTTGTTACTGTAACAAGTGAACTTTTTCACTTCTTTTCAGGGGATGGGGAGAAGGTCTGCTAGTTTTAGAATAAAATAGCTGCTTGATGAACAGACCTTATAGGAAATTATCAAAAGCACATGAGGATGACAGGAAAGAAGACAAACCTGTCAGTGAAGGAAGAAGTTGAAAGAAGTGATCGCCGAGGACAGATCAAGGGGAGAAGCTGCAAAAGCAAACCAAATCAGAAACATAAGCAGGAGCCATGAGATGTAGAGCCCTGAGAACAGAAGCTGATTTTGATGCACAGCACAATGAAGAGCCACTGAAGTGACTTAAGGAAGCAACTGTATAATTAAGAGATCTCTAGGCACCTTCTCAAAGATGTCATGACTTGTAGTCAGGGTGAACGAGCAGAACAGCAAAGCAATACTGCGGGGGCCATCACCTTGTTGCTTTTCCCCCATGCTAGTATCCAGAGCTTTTATATTGTGCTGGAAAGCTTCAAAAGCAAGAAAACACAGGCAGAAATGTGATCTTTTTTTCCAGCCTTTTAAAGTTATTCTGCTGTGGCATCTTGGTGAAAAGTTCTGTAGAAAGCTAAGACAGGGATCCACACAGAAAATGCAGAAGAAATACATCCATTGGATAGGAGCTATTTAAATATTTGATGGCTAATATATTAAATGTTAATTGAATACTACAATGATTTTCTCCCCTGGACAGCACGCAATTAACATTTAATTTGTTATAAAATATTTAAAGTTATGAAATATCCGAGGGCAACTGAAATGTCTCTTCCACCAAATTGTCTTGGGACAATGTGCTAAGGGGACAAAAGGTCAGGTTAGCATTTCAAATTCCTCCAAAGATCTGTACAAGAGACATGGGTAAAGGTTTTAGGGCTGGCACAGTTCAAGGACATAGTCAGAGGGTATGAGGGGACATGCACAGATATCTGATCCTGTCCCATCCAGGCTAAGCGAGATCACAAGTCCTCATGGCTACAAGGCACCCAGCTTGAAAGGTGCTGTGGTGACTATCCATTCCTCAGAGAAAAGCAAATGCTGTGCACTTAGACCAAGCATCTGTCTTAATGTTATTTGTTTCAGAGATGCTAGTGAGGGATCGGAGTCTTAACTACTCTGCGCTCATTCACTCCAAGGCATATTGACAAAAAAGGATTCAGATGACACAGAGCTACTGCCTTGGCTGTGCCCAATGCTTCACTAAGCCTCAGGGATGGTAAATCAGCTTGGGATGTTAAAATTCAGCTAGTTGTTTAGGACCTGAACACTAATCTGTCTAGTTTGCTGTAGCAGAGTTGAACATCCTAGCATTTCAGAAACTTACTTTACTCTAGTGCCTTGTTTAGCAAGAGGGGTAGGAAACCTTTGCTAAGACTTAAGGCAGAAAGGGACCTTTTAATTAGTCCAACAGTGAATCCTTCAGCAAATTTAGGAAAGCTCAGCCTCAATAGTCCTGATGTTTTTGAAGTAAAGCTCAAAGAGCAGAAAAACCCATCAGAGTTCCACTGTGTATCATTCAGGAGACATAGGGAATTCATACACAAGCAAACCAAACCTCTTTTGCAGGCACCCTTAATTAAAGTAGTGACTCCCATTGCTAAGAAAACCTGAATATCCCCAAGGGTACAGAAGGTTCATCTACTCAGCTTCATGTTGTTTGGCCCTGGCTTACCTCAGCTTTAAAGGGAATACATGCTTTGTAAAGCTCACTCCTTAATGCAGCTTCTTTTCAATTTCTAACTTCCCTGGGCTCAGACCTTTAATTGACTGTTTTCTAAACATCTGCTAAACAAACTCTAAGATTTAGGCTTGTAACAATGGATTATTTCTATCTAGAAGAATTTCAGCTTCCAGAAGCTCCTCGCATTCGCTGCTTAGAAAGGTTTGACTAATGTGGTAAAAAACCCGTCATCTTCAGTTCATGACTATGTGGAAAATGGTACTGGGGGAAGAAAAAAAAAAAAAAAAAAAAATCAAGGTCCTTATCAGATGGAGGTCTCTGGTCCCTGGCTATGCACTGGCTCACTCCCTCCATCATGCTCCTTTGATAAGAGCCATATTGTCATCAGCTGCCATGGTGAATCACCATCACTTCATGCACAAGTATACAGCGTCACAGAAAAACTGCATCCAACAAAGTGCAAGGCTTGTCTGTGGGAACTGACTGACAGCTTGCACTAAGGATTTCTCTGGGCCAAAAATGGTGGTCCTGGTCCCTGGCTATCAGACAGAGGGAGAGCCTTCTGTCTGCTGAACTGTCTTTCTGCCTCTGTGTGGCAGAGAAAAGAGGATTATAAGAGTACATAGAGAAGGCAAAAATGCCTATACACTCAGAGGATCATAGTAATCATGGAGGATAAAATACTGTACGTCTGAGTTCATGGTCATGATAGACTGCTGCAAGAGACGAGTCTGGCAGCCTGCTTGGTGCCACCAATACAGAAGCCACACATATAAACAACTCCAAGAAGCCAAAGGAGTGCCGAAATGAAAAGGTTGTTCAAGTCAATGCCGACTCACTGATTCAGAGACTCCTGATTTCACATACTTGGTGGCTCAGCATGTTGGAATCCAGCATTTTGGACTGACCTCTTGGAAAAAGAGGTCTTTTTTTCAGTTTGTCTCCTCTTGCTCCATGAGCCTTGTACTGTGGGAGGCCTTGGAGGGTTTTTGCTGGATTTCCCCTGCCGCCCCCCTGCCCCGTCCCAGTATTTCCTAATATCACCAATATTTCAAATTATGTCCAAACAGAAGATGCCAGCGAGAGACTTTAAAGGTTTTGCAAGGAATGTTTCCACAGAAATCAGATTTTGCTTCTGCAGAATGATTCTGTCCCTTACTGCCGCTGTCACAAAAATATCAAATAAACATATACACTTTTTGGTCATGAAAAGACAAGAAACAGGAGACTATAGGAGTACTAAAGGACAGAACTGATGTGCTTTTTCAGAGCTGGACAGAGCAACTTCAGAACACTTCTGTGAGGAAGAAGTGCTGTAGCACATGAATGAGGGGCATGAGCAGACATAGATGTGGAGAATATAGGACATGAGTTAGTGAAGTTCTTTTCCTCAGCCTATCTGCCAGCCAGATCTTTTATCACACCTTGGGCTTCTTTCTTCCACCACATCAGATTGCCCCTTCTTGTTTCACACTGTTCTCAGCCAAAAACGGATTTGCCCAAGCAGGACCTGTTCTCCCGGTATGGTGGCTGCCACTTACCTAACCAGTGGACCTAGCCTTGTGGCAGGTTCCTGTAACACCATAGTATATCAGTGTCGTACCCAATTACCATTCTCTGAGGAGTGAGCCCATTAACAAGCTGCACTGAAACCAGATCTGCATACTAATTAGGGAGCTGCCTTGGAGGATATTAATTAGGGGTGACACTTTCAGGGCAAGTTCTACTTTCCTTCTTTGTATCCCATTTGAGACATGGCTGGGAAATGTGAGTACAATACAAATAGAGACAAGATGGGGCATTATGGGGACAGCCTCTTGCCACAGCAGCAAAGAGCAGAAAAGTTATAGCAATATTCATTTTAGGACTTGCTACTGTGTCAAGGAAAATTCTAGAAAGCCACAAAACATGTTTTCCTCTACCATTCTTTTAACCTGGAAAGGAAAGATACAAGGAAACTTCTTTCTTTGTCTCCACAGAGATAATCCTCCTGCTCCTTTCATTTACACTCCTCTAGGTCTCTAGTACAAAGGTCTCACACAAGTCCAGCAGCCTTGGCAAATGGCTGGGGCACATCCAAGAGGATTGAGAACTGTTTCTTGTCCTGGCTCTGACAGTGACTGAATCCTTGTTCCTTGAGTTTTCTCTTCTGTTTATCATCTTTAGTCTTATACAGCGCCTTCCCCATGCAGCCCTGAGCACTGTCTAGA
The DNA here is from genome assembly GCF_900496995.4 of Aquila chrysaetos chrysaetos. Classification (NCBI taxonomy): domain Eukaryota; kingdom Metazoa; phylum Chordata; class Aves; order Accipitriformes; family Accipitridae; genus Aquila; species Aquila chrysaetos. The sequence continues at coordinate 4,459,721 of NC_044010.1, read as the reverse complement.
TTCACAGCCACGGGCCTCCATTCCCTTCTACAGCACTACCCTGCACCTACAGCAGCCCTGAAGAGCCAGCAGAAGAGCAGGTCTGCAGCTTACACCAGAACCTGGAGACAGGTTTCACAGCACTTCACAGATTGCTGAGTTTTACTGTTAAGACTGGAGGTGGAAAATAAGCAGCAGGAGTGAGAACTCCACAGCAAGGAAGACCCTGTTTAGAAGCACATGCCACTCCTTTCTTTGCTGCACAGCTTCATGTATTGTGTTTGTGTACAATTCACACATCTGTCAACACATCACTGTACAAATAATTTCACCTCCTACTAAACTGCTGCCACCTCGCTTACTATATTCTCAATGCATCCCCTGCCATTAGTTTCTGGGTATCTCACAAAATGAGGAAATAAGCAAAACAAATGCTAGACTGGATCATGTCTGCAGGGCATGGCAGTGCAGGGTCCTGACTCCCACTGTGAACAGCATGAGAAGCTGCAGAAGAGCATGTGCAATCATGCAATTAACAACCTGCCAATAGGGAAAGTTTCCTCCTTAATGCCATCAGTTATTAGGGAGAAGATACCCTCAAGCATGAAGGTTTGCATTCCTTCTGCATTTTTAACCTAATGTAATTGTGTATGCTTTCACTGGCTATTTCAACATCCCTTCCCCTTCCGAATTCTGCTGAGCTTCTGACCCCAAAGTTATCATGTGGCAGTGAGTTCCACAGGTTAGTGGCACTGTAAAAACATACCTATTTTTCCCTATTAGAAAGGAATGCAGATTAGGCAATGCAGATGTCCTGCACATTTTAATGCTCACATATATGCTTCATTTCAGCTTTTTTAAGAGGTCAAATTCTAGCTCCTGATTTGTAAGACAGACTCGTTTAAGCTATTGGCACCAGAGTCAGTAGAAACAAGTGAATAAAGAAGAAAGGCTGGCATTTCTTTTCCACATGGGAAAAAAAAAAAAAAAAAGAGGAAGTCTGTCATTTTCTTTTAGTGATCACTTACTCTGAATCCCTTGATTTCCATAACAGAAGCATTAACGCACAGATAACTTTTTTTGGGTCAGCAGCTGCTGAAGAAGCCAACAAAACACTCCACTTTTTCCACCCTTTTTCTTCCAGGCTGAGGTCACTCACCTGACATCAGGAGGCAACAAAAGCACAGCTACTCCACACGGGAAGGCGAGCCAGGAGCTGAAGATACCCACAGTGTCCCCTCAAACCAGAGGCACAGCACCACGGCATCCAAACAGGGCCACGGCAGGAGCAGGTTCTGCTAACAGTCTAGGGATGAATAACAACGAAACAAGCCAGGTCCTGAGTTCATGCAGAAAGTCTACTTAGTTGAGGCAGCTAGAGATAAGACTATCTACAAGGTGGCTCAAGGCAGGACTAAAACTCTGACTTGGAGCCTAAAAGCAGTTCCTGGACCAATGGTGGAGGGTGCGTGGATGGAGGGTCCAGGTGAGGCTGGTCAGGGTTGTTAAGCCACACAGGTGCACTCAGGGTCTTGATACACAAGTGATTGGCATGGAGTCCCAGGTGCAGGCATGCCTCTGTGGCAGAAGGCAAGCTTTTCCCTCATTGTGCTGAGGCCCTGTAAGATATCCACAGGCCAAGGAAGCTTCTCCAATTTTATAAATTCCTGTAAGATTCAATGGATAGAAGCAAGCTGGGTGGCTGTTAGACAGTGGGCAAAGTTAGTTGCATTGACTCTTACACTGTTTTTTTTCGGTTGCCCTAAGTACCGTTAAATCTTTCCAAGGAATATGTGAAGCACTAGGATTCATTTCTGGTTTATTCTCTTCCTCTTTCCTCCTCCTGCTTCAACAGGGTTTGGGGCTTGTATCTTAAGGTCTACTGCACTTTTTTTTGTGAGGGGAAACATTTGGACTTTGAGGAGTGGTCAGTGGGATGACAGACAGGCCTTAACTCCTGTAGGAGTTCAGTTCATCTCTGACTAGCTCCTGTAAAGCCTCTGCTTCCTTCAGATAGAAACTTAGGCCTTGGAGACAATTCCAGTCCAGCAGTGTGCATCCTGGCTCTGTTCTGCACCTTCAGCCACTGATGCCTTACAGGGCGGCCTTGAGATTAGCCTTGCCTAGCTTCCATGCTGCAAGCTATGAATGTAGCCTCAGACACAGTGGAACTATGATTCACACCACATGTGGGACCACAGGAGCCCACATATACTCAATATGATACCTTGCTGCCAGGCGCAGCCTCCAAAGCAGTCCCATGGGTTGGCTGTGAAGGAGCCACAGAGCCCAAAGCCAGGCAGGGTGCAAAGCATTTGTGCTGCTTTGCACAACTCGCTTTCACTGAGGAATAGACATGGCCCATGTCAGCCCTTGCTGCTGCCTTTATCCCACGGGTACAGAGCAGCAATGTGCTCAAAGGAACATTGCTGGGCTCTATTCCTGGATTCATCTGTATGCTAGGGATGATTTCCCCAGTGGTTTTCTTCTCCAATGCTGGTGAATCATTCCCCCGCCAGAGATGACGTATCCCAGTAGCTTCTAAACATGCTTTGGAAGAGCATATTTTCTGTCTTAGGATTATGCCAGATGGCATCAAATGATTAGTGGGTTTAATATAAGAAGCTTCCTGGAGGAGGAAACTCCTAGATCCCACCAGAGGGTCTTCACCACTCCTCTGGTCCTTCCCCTCCCAAACTTCAAATTACAGTAGCTGGGCCCCTGCTGCACAACTGAGTCCTCTGCTACTCTATCAATACACTCTGAACATTTTTCAGGAACAAAGTGGAAAGCATTTCCAGCAAATGCTTTTAATGTCACTCTGTTTGCCAAGAGATGCTGCCTCCTGCTTTGGTTATCATTACGAGAAAGCATCTTTGCTTAAACAGGAAAACAAGTGATGATTTTTCCCTGAGTCGCTCGAATCTCTAGCTAAGTACTCCCTGGCAAAGGGACATGGCCTGTGCTGAACAGAAGAAAATATTTGGAGTCCCCCTTTTAAAAAGCACCCTTTTGTAAGCATCACCTCACCACTTCAGAAAAAACCTATCGTCAAACATCTGTCTTCCCTGTCTCCCTTCTCTCAGATGAAATCAGATGGATTGTGTGACTGGTATTTTTGGGGCTGTAATCCATGCTAACATGCTGTGCTCCTTGCCTCTCTCTTGTGCCTAGACTCCACCTATAAACATATTATGGCCTCATATTTCAAGTCAATAATCTTGGATACATTTCAAGTGAGAGGTACTGAGGGAAAGCGCAGCTCCCTTCCTAAGTTTACAGCAGATAACCAATAAGCTGAGTACCTTTCCCAACAATGATCCATTGCCTCCTAGGAGTAGTTTGGAAGGATGATGCTCCTCAGTTTCCCAGTAGGTCAGTATCCTTGAGGGAACAATATCTCCCATCATCCAGCGCACCCTCACCTATGGTACAAGGCACTACAGCATGATGGCTTTCTTCAGATTTTCTATTCCTGGCAGATTTCTGAGCAGCTTTTTACTTCAGAATAGCCTCTCTGCTCAAGTAGTAGCTGCTCACACCTTCCAGTCTTTGTTACTCTTACCTTGAGGAAACATTTAAGCAAGGGCAAACATCTTTCTTGTGAACGAGCAGAGTAAGGACCTCACCTTCATTAAGCAGCATCACCATCGCCACACCAACTGGCAGCTCCCAGGGGCAGCCTGGGTGTGACATTCAACAGCCATTTAGCTACAGTACCTCTTCCTCAGTGGGCATTTTAGAGCTTGTGACAACTGAAAATCATGCTGCCTTCTGTTAAACAGGATGATAGCACAGTTCCTGCTTCTCTCACAATCTGTCTTGAGTGCTCGACTGCAAACTGCCTGTGTGGATAGCCCATTCCCTCATACGATGCCCAGGGTCAGAGATTCCAAACACTGCTCTAACGCAGAAGCCAAGTGATCACAAATTCAGATTTATAGTACATCTGCAGACAGTTCCTCTTTTACTGCCACGCTAGCATCTTTTTACAGATTGAGCCAACATAGTTTAAGAAGATAGCAGTTCCTGCTGTTTGTTACAGCCCTTCATATGAGGGGACTGCCCTCACAGCTGAGACCTAAAAACACTCATCTAAGCATGCCTAAGGAGTGGTAGCCTTTTACTCTGCTCCAGCTCGGTCTGCCAAAGACACCTGCCTGTGCTTTCACTACCAGCTCTGTCACATGCAACTAGTGCCAATCAAGGATTTAATCACAGCAACAGCTCACCTTTCCTTCCCATGCCAAGTCACAATCCAAAATATTCATGCAAGTGCCTACATTTTCCCTTTGCAGCATAAATGGAGAATGTGGCATCTAAAATGGCTTCCAAAATAGCCATCACACTGAGCAAAGAGAAAAAATGAATGTTGTACATAGTATCCTCGAAGGACAGAAACCATCCCTGAAACAAAATGACCCTGAAGACGTAGACCATAATCTATATACTAAAAGGCAGAATGAGGGCATATGGTCCACAACTTCTCTCCTTTCACATATCTCTGTGCCATTTAAGCAGCTCCACTGGTCTGGATGTACCATGACACTGCACATCTAAACATCACATGCCCACTTAGTCGAGGAGCTACGAGGACACCACACAGAGGAGTGTGAGCTCACGCAGTGGGAAGGGGGAGCAGGACACAATGGGGAAAAAGGACACGTGTGTCATATTCCTTTTTCAGAAATTCAGGACGGAGAAAACACAGAGGTGTGAACGCTGAGAGCAGTCCCCAGTGCACATGCCATTAAGGTCACCCCTCCTTGCCCCATAGCAGCACTGTATCTGCCTTTTGCTATGCTTGTCCCTTGCCTCCTCTCTGTCTTCCAAACAGTAGCTTCTTTCAACAGAGAAGAGTTTAAGTTCCTAAAAAACAAGGTGGTCATACTTCCCAGACACTGAATCCCGTACAATAGCCACATTTTCTACAGCATGGTATCCTGACAGCCACATCACAGTAAGGATCATGTACAAACAGCTCTTGTGTAAAATGTATTTGCTGATACTGCACATCACTTTTGATTGAAATCTGAAGTTTGTCTGTGTTCATGCAGCCTCCCTTTACCTGGTCACCTTTCTCAGAGTAAGCTGTTGCTCTCATCGCCACCTTGTTCCTGTTCTCTCTTTCCCCCCTGCTGCTTCCTCAAAACAGTTTTATGCCATGAGCAGCCATAAATGCATATAGTGGGGTGTGTTCTTCATCACGTGAAACTCCCTCAGCGGGTCTCCAGGCCTGGGAAATGGCTGAAGAAACACTGAGCCTCTTCACTGTTCACTCAGGATGCCTCACTTTTTGCTTCATCTTTTACTGGCTCTTCCTCCTCCTTGCACCCACCTCCTTTATCTCTGTCTAGGCAAAAGTAACCCACTCTGCAATGGCACTTAACCACAATTCCAGCCAAAACCTACGTGAAGCTAAGGCCCATCTGGAGGGTGCAAGGCTGGGGCTGGGACTAGGTCTCAAGGCCTCTGCTCTTCTTTTGTCTGTCTGGCTAAAAGCTGTAGCAGTACATAAATGTTATTGCTGAGCGTCATGGGCAAACTGCTCCCCAGTGACCTTCCTAGTCCTTAGCTCTATTCCAAACTTCCCTACTTCCCTGCCTTATTTTCTTGACGTTAGCTGTAACTACGTCTTCTCCTCTCAAATCCTGGCTCTCAGTCACCCATGCCCTTGTGCTTGCCCTCCATAATTTCATGTGCCCCACTGCTTTCATGTCTCAGGCAGGTGCACTGTGCAGCACTTCACCTCTCAGCAACCTACTGCCAGCCTGCTCTGTAGAATAGCAGATGTCAGTCACAGGCCATGCTCTGTGAGCATCTGCAGAGGGCAAGAAGCGAGGATGCCCCTCCTGTTCAGGTGGCAGCACTGTTCTGGCAGGTGGTACTCAGCTCTTTGCCTGAGCCATCAGACCGTGGGTATTTGCATGCAACCCAGGATACTTACAGGCATCTGGGAAGCTTTGGAATAAATAAAAATTGAGTAACCTATGAGTCTTAGCAGCTGCAAGAGCTGGACAGTAGCTGTGACTACGTGGGAGAGTGACTACATCCTAAATGAAAGACCAGAATTTTGTGTTAGTCCTGCTCTGGGCATCAGCTAACACGGACCATAACACGTCTCTGAACAGCCCACTGAAGAAACCTCTCTCCCTCTCCTGACTCTAAAAGGAGCCAAACCCCTTTCCCTACAATTCATCCCCCCCTGACACAGAAAGATGTTTGTAGGATTCAGCCTGGCACATTTTCCAGCCTCGCATCCATTGGCACATATTTGCCCTGTCTCTGCCACTGTCTAATGATGCCTCTCCAGCCAGGCAGACACATATCAGCCTTGATAGGATCCCTGTAGTAAGTAGGCTTGGAGTCACTTCCCTACAGCTGGGCAGCCAGCAGTGTTTGCTGAACAGATCTGGCAAAGCAGAGCCACCCAGCTCTCAGCTGCTTTGCCTTTCCCTTCAGGTCCTGTCCAGGAGGTATCCACGCTTTCTGCACTGGCACCAGGAGGCTCGTTGGCAGGAATCTTCTACCTCATGCCCACTGTGGTATCCCACTTTAGTCCAAGCCACAGTGCCTGGAGACCAAGGCTCTTACCTTAATGCTTTGCAGCTTGATCAAGGTGAAATCTGATCTGCTGCTCTGAGGCCAAGAAATGCCAGGATGGCAGATGGCAGGGAAGAAAGGTGAGCAGAGCTCTTTGCTGGCATCCAAGATCCTGGGAGAAACCAAACTGCTCCTGTAGGGGTCAAATACCAGGGTGAGTAAGAAGAAAAAGCTGCCAAGAAGTGTCTTGATTCTGTTAAAAAAGTCAACAGTGAAATATTACAGATAGATTAAAACCCAATATAATGACTTAATTTATTGAGACTTTATGTCCTGGTCCCTCATTGACAAGGAAGAATCAGAGGAAGGTGAAATTGTTAAGCAACATACTTGCCCCCAGCTCGAGCTCAAGCTGTCCTCTTTCTTTTGAGACTTTCACAGCTCAGAGATGTGAGCTGCACAGCAGAGATGGACGTCAGTGAACACAAATGCATCTCCACCGATGTGTGGGTGTGGGAGGGAGGTTGGGCAGGGCTCTGCCCGAGAACCTGGCATCCTTTCCTGATGCCAGCCACTCCTCTAGGCAGCAGTAACAGCTGTGCTGTTTAGTGTTTCTATCATGTTTGCACACATAGATCTCCAAGCACTTCACAGGAGAGGCAACCGTTGTTGTCTCAGTTCACCCCATGAGAAAGACTGCAACAAGCAACTGACCTCCAAGATCGCCCAGCAGTTTAGGGAGGCAGAGAATCATAGTCACAGAAGGACATTAGCTCAGAGTGTTACCTACTTCGCTAAATTGCCTCTCTTTTGGTAGAAAAAAGGCAAAGATGAAGCCTCACAGCTCGTCAAAAAGCCCAGAGATGAATGGGAACCAATGCAAAATACCAGCAACTGTACAGATTCAGAGAAGAGCAGTAAACATGATTAAAGGCCTGGGGAAATTGATTCCTGGGGAGGGAAAGAGAGCTAAATATGTATTGCTGCCTAGCTATACCCAGAGGAGCATACTTAACCTGCTACAAGTATTTGATGGAAGAATAATTGTCCTGGGAGGAATAAAGGTCTTACAGCTATGAAGAACAGGGTGAAATTAAAAGGGTGGAGATTTAGCCTCTGATGGGCACACTCAATAATGGAGATGCTGACCTGTCTCCCTGAGGAAAGCCTGTTGCTTTGCTCATGCAGAGCTGTCTGGGAGACAATCATTCTCTGGTACAGCAGTGGACTCTGGAGGTTTTTCCAGCCCTATTTACTTGGTTTCTGTGGACTAACAGAGGTTTCCTGTCTCAGTAGCCTGTCACTGGGGGTCAGGTGGGGTTTGTTTTATAAATTCTGATGACGGCTAAGGGATACCTGGCAAATCTGTATCACGGGAGAGTCTAACCAAACATCTACCTCCAGAAACACAAAGTGACGGCAATAATACACAATGCCTCCAGCCCTTCACTCTAGCGGAAGAGGCACTGTTATTCTTGTCAGAAAACTGAGGGACTTGAAATCTAGCATTTCTTATCATTAAGGAAATACTGCAGATGGGTGTTTGCTGTAAAAGGTCGTGACGGCAGAGCTCAGAATAATTCTATCTGAAAGCAAGAAAAAATACAGCAGTTCTGAGAAGAGGGCATTGCAGTGTATAAAGGAGGCTTCACTACACAGACCTGGTGAGCAGAAACTTTAGCCCACTCCAGTACCTTGCAAACCACTACCTCCTGCTAAATGCAGTGAAACCGCATGGTCTGGGCTTGGCATGGAAAGGAACCGAGTGCATTGCACTCATTTACCTCAGGCAGTGGAAGAAGGCACATACTTTGAACACTCATTGATTTATTCAGGAAGGATGCACAGTGTTGGACAAAACCTGCTTGTCTAAGAGGTGAAATTAAGTATTTGTACAGAGCAGGCAGAGAGCAGAAGTCAAAGGCATTGCTGAGACCGACTTTGTGCAGGGCTTTCTTCACAGATCTCCAGGCCTCAGGGTATCTTGCGTCCCACACTTGCAGGATGGGGTCTGTATCTTTGCCCATCTCCCCAGACTCAGAGTACTTTCTGCATGCACTGGCAAGGGTTGTCATCATAACCTGCTGTCTCCTTTGAAGTGCTCACTGTCTCCTACTGGGAGAAGTTACTTTTCCACCTCTTTCAGTCTCCTCTGCCTTGCACCAAGACAAAGGATCACAATGGTTTTGGGAGAGAGTTGCCCATTTTCTACACCTACTTTCCTCTCCTTTTGGGCTTGTTCTCATACTCAGAGGAAATCTACTCTAAGGCCATATCTGTTATTCATTTGCTTTAACTAAATTATCCTGACCTGAAGTGCATGCACACTGCTCATCGAGGCTGACTTCACTGTATATGTGGGGCTCCATGTTCACTCCCATTAACCTTCAAGCATTTTAAGGGAATATACCATGGTACAAGATTCTGCTTTGCTCTGCTCTACACTCCTTGGTCTAGTATATACTGAGTTTCACATCAGATAACACAAGAAATGTGGGGCTGGAGCAGGGATTGAACTAACAAACTTCCAGTTTTCATCTCCTATGACATCATGAATGTTTCCAGCACCATTTTCAAAATATTGTCTGATAAACTAGAGGCCACGCAGATAGATGTTGTGATCAGAAGAGGCAAAATATGGCTGTGATGGCACACAAGTATGAGAAACCATGAAGTGAGAAGGTTTGGATTTAGGTTTTCATTAGGCTTTCAATACCACAGCAGTATGAGTGAGAAGCAGGACTTACCACTTCCACTAGATACTAACCGGGATCGGCTTTTCTTGGCAGAACACTGCTTCTCACCTGAAATAATTGTGAGTACAGCAATAAAACAGCTCTACAGGGCAGGGATAACCAGCCCTGACTTCAGGAGGCCAGTGGAAATTTCCCTTCAGAGCTCCCTGTGGGAAAAACTGCAACATATCTCACCTAGGCTGTTGATAGCTTTGCACAGAAGATGTTCCCAGACTGTGTAGACATAGCCTAACTGTTCGCTATCCTTATTTTCTGTCCCTCACACATCAGGCAAAAACATTATTGGACTTATTTACAATAATATAAGGCCTCATAGCTCTCTTTGCATGGGTTTGGTGACACATCCACAGTCACAAATACCAGGGCTGGATGCCGTGTTCTCTTCCAGCTGCAGCCAAGAATACATTATTGCTCGGTCAGATCTGCTGACCGAGATGCTCTTGCAACAAATCCTGTCCCCATTTCAGGCAGAAGGAGTTGGCTTAGCTTTAATAACAGGTCATTGTGAACCTAGTTCAGATGGGTAAAACAAGTTGTGGGATCCTGACAAAAAACCACCTCGGGAGGTAGGTATAAAAAGAAACCTAACCCAGGCGGGGGGACCATGTCAGAAAGCAGGAGTCGGTGCGCCCTTCGCCTGGCACAGCAGCAACAAGGAAAGCGTGCGTGATCTGTTCCTCAGTGTGACAAGGTCTGGAAATCAAGGCTCATGATTTCAGGAACATTGGGAACAGGGTCTGGTCTGCTGTAACAAGCTTCGACAAACTACTTGCTTTCTTCCTTCCCTCCTTTACAATTCTTCTTTCGCGTGCGAGAAAGCCAGCCCACCTGGTTTGCAGAGCCTGTCACCGGGCCTTTAGACTGGAGGAACAGGCGATTCCTTGTAGAATGTCAGCAGCCCATGTTTCTGGGAGACTGAAGGGCAGGTGGTACTGCCTTATAAATCATCTAAACATGCCTGGTGTGATAAATGCCTGCTGTATTTTGCATAACATCTGGGACAGTACAGGAGAGACCTTGGGGGTTGGGAGGGAGCAGAAAGTGAACGTTTTCTGAACGTTATGAATTGACAAAGACAGAGATGGTGTCACCATATGGTCAAAGAAACAGTCAGAGATGCCCAGTCCGCCTCCTCTGAGGGGAAAGGCAACGGCTGGGGCATGAAAACACAGCAGCCAGAGAGTATTTGTTCTGTTTGGTTTTGTCAGGATTTGACAGCGTTAAGAATAGTGTGGTCTCTGCGTGGCAGGATGAAAGGACGGAGAGAGGGTGGAAGAGGAGGAGGAATTGTGTGGCTTTCAGATGGACTGGTTGGTTAATTCCTCTGGGGTTAAAAGGAGAAAGATCAGGAACAGCAGAAACCAGCATTGGGAAAAGGACTTCTAGGAATTACTACAGCAATAACGGACATCAGGACAAAGAAGGTTTAAAGAAGGTTTAAAGAAAAGAACTGAAAAACAGTTTGAAGCCTGAGCATGATTTTAACACCTTAGTTTGACCAAACTACCTTGAGCCATCTCCATCTATTCCTGAAAAATAAACATGATAGGCCATCTCTTGTTGCAGAGGACACCTCTTATTTCAACCCTCCATGCTTCCAGCCCTCCCTCTAAGACCTACCTCCCACCACAACTGGAAGGTAACCCACCTGAGTGTATTTTCAATAGGCATTTGAGAGCATTCCTTAGGACAGCCCGAGGGAGCACTGAATCAATCTTCTTTTCACACCTTGCGTGACTGGACCATTCTTCTTGCCTTTGACACCAGTGCTTCAACCCATGTATGGAGTTGATTGAATCCCAGGCACATCCGGAACCAAAAAGAAAAAAGCCACGGAGAAACCTCAGGAAACCATCTCTTGCCATGAGGTACGATGAACTAGAACTAAACCATGCCTGGCAAATGGCCACCTAATCTGCTCTTAAAAAGCTTTCCAGTGATGGAGTCTCCACACTCTCCCCAGGCAATCCATTTTGGTCCTTCTCTACCATTGCCATTTTATTTCTAGCCTGAATCTTCCTTGCTGCAATTTAAGCCCATTATTTCTTGTCCTATCCACCATGGATGAGAAGAACAGTTTATTGTCTTTTTCCTTGCAGCAGCCTTTTATATACTGGAAGACTGTTACCACCTTCCCCCTTCAGCCTTCTTTTCTGTGGCTAATTAACCCAAATTCACTCAATCTTTTTTCATAGGTCATATTTGCCAGAACACTGATTGCTCTCATTACTGTCCTCTGGACTCTCCGTTCAGGCTCCTGCTTTCTTTAAGAGTAGTGCTGAGGAAAAAAAAATTAAAAAGGCATGCCCACATACTTCTGTGAATGGGTGTTTGGGTTCACTGCATTTCTACTGATCCTAAGTTAGCACCATGTTTTCGCTGGATTATTTTCTCTTGATTTCTCTTCTATGACTCTTTTGTCCCTTCCCAAAGATGTTCATGATAATTCTTGCCTCTTCACAACCCAACAGCCTATACTGCCTGTCTAGGCCTTGCTCCTTGTAGCACAAAGGTGGACTTCCCCATGACTTTACAGTGCCACACACTGGACAGCAGATGAAACAAGGGTTTGCCAGCCCAAGCTTAAATAATGGCAAAGCAGCCCTAAAAGATTGCAGTGTCTGAATGTGTGTCCTATTATTCAGAAATGCGCTTTATCACCAGGTAACATTTAAGGATAAAAGAATACGTTCACTTAAAAACATAGATTTGCAATAATGGAAGTGAGTCATAAAAAGACCAAACAATATTATTAAGATCATATTTAACTTAAGAATTCTCCATTGTGGCTTCAGGATAGTTTTCTCCAGTCCCTCTCCCTCTAGATGAGTCAGAATTGGAAGCAAAATGTTTGCAAGACGGGCATTTCCAGGAAAGTTGCTTTGCTATGCATTGTTTGTACCAAAATAGAGTACTATCATTGCTGTAAGTTTTCTTTTTTTGGCATCTGAAATACGCCACAAAATTAATAGAATTCGACAGTAATTGTTCTAAAGCCTTGCAATGCTTTAAAATCTTTATGCATTTGGAAATGTCTTCATAGTCCAATCTGGGCCATATATTTCCTGAAACATCAACATTACTAAAAGCAATGAACAAGAGTATGAGCCAATGTACCTTTGCTCTTGCTGTATCTGTTTCTGCCACTGTTGCTATCGTGAAGAAGTCTACTATGGAACATGCTAGATTAGTTAACCCCCTGTTATGGATTTATGATGTGGCGGGGTTTTTTGGTAGTGGGGAGGGCGCTGCAGGGGTGGCTCCTGTGAGAACCTGCTCGAAGCTTCCCCAGCTCCAAGTCGGACCTGCCCCTGGCCAAGGCTGAGCCCCTCAGTGAAGGTGGTAGCGCCTCTGGGATAACAGATTTAAGAGGGGAACCTGCAGTGAGTAGAGGGGTTGGAATGTGAGAAGAACCCCTCTGCAAACACCGAGGTCAGTGAAGGAGGGGATGCCCCTGCAGCCGGTGGTGAGACAAGATGGCGGGCTGTCCCCCCCCAGCCCATGGAGGGGAGCGGGGGAGCAGATGCCCACCTGCAGCCCGGGGAGAGAGGAGCCCACGCCGGAGCAGGGGGATGGAGGCCCCCCAAGATGGCCGCCGCTCTGTGGGGAAGCCCACGCCGGAGCAGGGGGATGGAGGCCCCCCAAGATGGCCGCCGCTCTGTGGGGAAGCCCGCGCTGGAGCAGGGGGATGGAGGCCCCCCAAGATGGCCGCCGCTCTGTGGGGAAGCCCGCACTGGAGCAGGGGGATGGAGGCCCCCCAAGATGGCCGCCGCTCTGTGGGGAAGCCCGCGCCGGAGCAGGGGGATGGAGGGCCCCCAAGATGGCCGCCGCTCTGTGGGGAAGCCCACACTGGAGCAGGGGGATGGAGGCCCCCCAAGATGGCCGCCGCTCTGTGGGGAAGCCCACGCTGGAGCAGGCTGGGACTGGAGGACTGCTGCCTGCGGGAAGGCCCCACGCCAGGGAAGCTCGTGGAGGACTGTCTGCCGTGGCAGGGACCCCACGGTGGAGCAGGGGACGAGCGAGGAGTCCTCCTCCCCCTGAGGAGGAAGGAGCGGCAGAGCCATGGCGAGCTGCCCCCAGCCCCTGTTCCCCTGCCCCACTGGGGAGGAGGAGGAGGAGGGAGAGAAAACCAGGAGCGGAGTTGAGCCGGGAAGGAGGAAGGGTGGGGAAGCTGTTTTAAGATTTGGGGGTTATTTCTCATTATCCTTGTTTTGATTTGATTGGTAGTAAATTAAATTGATTTTGTTTCTTCCCCAAGTTGAGCCTGTCTTTTGCCCGCGACCATAAGTGGCGAGTGATCCCTCCCTGCCCTTGTCTCGACCCACGAGTGTTTCTTTATATTTTCTCCTCGTCATCCCACCATGGCTGGGGGTTGAGGAGTGAGCGAGCAGCTTCATGGTGCTTTGTTACCGGCTGGGCTGAAACCAGGACACCCCCACATGAAGCCGGCAGCTGGAGCAGGACAGGGAGGAGATACGGCGAGTGAGCCGCAGTGGATAGATGAAGGGGTGGAAGAGGGAGCAGGGAGCAGTAACGGGACTGGGACATGGAGACAACTATGGGCATTGATTGTAAGGGAAGGAAGGTTGAGATCCATCTTTGATAATACTGTGAGAAACAGGAGCAGCACAAACCAGTATCCATACAATGCCGTTTACTCCCTGTAGATGCTTGTAATGAAATGCCACGCCATGTTTGTTACTAATCTCCACCGCACTTGCAGGCGAGCTGCTCCTATAGCTTTTCTTCACACGATGGCTGTGTGCAGCATGTATCTCCCCCCGCAGCTGGACTCAGCTTAGAAGCTTTCAGTGCATTTGGGCGAAAAGAGCAAAAGCAGGATGGGCTTTGCAAAAAGCTCATTGGACCACTTAAGAGTGCTTGCAGAAGTGCCGTCCAGGGTTCCCAACACAGAACAGGAACATTTTCAGTTTCATTCTAGGGTCATCATTTTCTGAGTGACCTTGGATTCACTGTTGGCTGCTTTCCTTGGATTCAGTGGCGGCCGAGCTTCAGAAGTCAGCTCCACTTCCAGCATTGCCAAAGCAAAGCTGGTTACTGCTGCTGCAAAGGTGTGGGATGGAGCAGTTTCTGTTGCCTGTGTCATGTAGAAGCACTGAGCTGGTCCCACTCCTCACTACTTGCCAGGGAAAACAGGCACTCAAGGCTGCTCGTAGGAATTCGGATATATGGGTAGGAGGCAGCCAAAGTGACCCTGCAGTAGGAGAGGGCATGCACAGAAGGGGCAAGCTGGTCTTAAAATGGGGCAATGCAGCGTGGAACAGCATCTAGGTGACCACCAAAGAGAGGATAGTTAGGAACATCTCCACATGAACCTGAAAGCATATTCACTCAAGGTGTAGTTACTGTTTTCCCAGGAGGACTTGTTAGTATTAGCACCATGTAAAATGCTATGGAATAGAGGCATAAAGGCATGCTGTGCCTAGCTGTGAGGCACTTCCAGGCAGATGAACGTTTAGCACCTCGAATATATAAATACCCTTGTTATATAACAACGTTTGAGTTATGTTTCTTACAGCCTTGGTGAAAATCGATCACAGCTCAGTTTCTCAGTGAATATCATTGCAGAAGTAAAATGACTCTCAAAAGGCTGCCAAACCTTCCCATGCATAAGCCCTAATATTCACCCTTTTTGTCCTCAGTTACTGCAGTCAGCAAGGAGGGCTGATTTCAAGCCTTAATTTCTGCTCTGAAGAGCCCAAAAGCACTGCTGGAATCCAACAGTCCTTTCCCAAGTACAAGCCCCTTACCAGGCTCCCTCTGCAGCAGGTGACGTTAACACTTCTCCATATAGTTGTTCAGAAAGGAATGGTTTTTCACAGACCATTCATTGACATATAGCTCCCACAGCTAATCCTAAAGTGCTTTCTAACACCATAAACTATACACGTTACAGAGATTAGAGCTGAACAAATATTTCACTATAAATCATTTATTCAATAAGTTTCACGTGTTTTGTTTTTTTTTCTATTTGTGAACTGTCTGCAAACTGAAAGCCAAATTCCCAAATTCATTCATTAGTCAAAATTGCCCATGAATTTCTCCTGCAGATAGTTTTTGCCCTGCAGGCCATTCATGGGCAGTTTGTTATGAATAGCCTCAATTCAATGCTTGGTTGGTTTAGCTGCAGCACTCATGTGGACGTGTCTCTGTTCTGAACGAAAATTCACTTTCAAATATGAACCAATATTCACAGTGAATTTCTCCCTCTGTTCACTCAGCCCTGGTAGGAATCAGCCTATTCAATCTAACTGGGTGGGTTAAGCTGTCCACATCAACACAACGGGCTGGAAAAGGAACAAAGCGATTCCCAGTTGAAATCGTTCTGTATGGAGGCAGGATGGGAATACTCTGCTGGACGGTTGTGAAGTGTCAGAGTTCATGTCCTCACTCTTCCCTGAAGGGTGACCACCAGACATAATTGGGAAGCTGGCTACATCTTGTAGCTGGCTACACTGGCTACAGTGCAGCATCTCCTTGGGTAGCGCAAGGATATCTGTTCTACTGTCACCCAAGGAAGATGGATGCTTTCGGCTTACCCAATATTCTCAGAATGAAGTAACATGGGTGAGTTTTGAGTCACAGCCAGACCTAGCTCCCTCTTGCCAACCTGGTTTGCAGTGGGTTAATCCATTCAGCATGTTTCCAGGGTGTTTGTAAGAATCCTTTGCCTCTCTAGAGAAGAAAGTAGATGAAGTAGAACATAATGTGTTGTAAACACTAGTTTGAAGTTTGAGTTACCATTCAACAAGCCTGCAGGCTTCTCTCGTCCTGTTATCTGTCTCCAGCAGATGTTCTTCACATCAGATCACTGTGTTGCAGTCCCTGCTGCTGCCAGTACTGCCAAATCCAGCTGCTACTCGCACAGGGGCTCTGAACAGCCACCCAGCTGCACCTGGTGGTCCTGCTTCTCCATCAGTAGCTCGTCAGGGCAGCAACGCCCTGAAAATCTCAGGCAGGTAACAACAGGGGCTATGTGTGTCTCAGCACCACTGGCATGCCCTTAGGAAGAGATTTCATAGGCTGATGCAACATTGCTAACTGTAAGGCTTCTTATTTCTGAGGCTTGAATTGCTCTGTGTAGCTATTTCATGATGGAGAAGCAAATCCAAAGGCCTTCTCAGTTGAGATTTCAGGTAAATACATGGGCAGCCAGGAGAGAATAGTAAATGTCCCCAGCTGGAGAAAATGTTGATTTTAAGTTGAGAAACTCAAAGCCAGAAGAAACCAAACAAGGTGGTCGGGAGAGGGAGGAAAATGAAAAAAATATCTAAACCCAGTAAACAACTGCCAAAGCTAAAAGCTTTTCATTTTGTGATAAAAAAAATATTTCTATTCCTTCCCATGAAAAGCAGACATTTGCTGTGAAAATATTTCACGGAAATTTCATATGAACTTTTTACTATCTTTCTTTTTTGCCAGACAGTTTTGAAGGAGGTCTAGTACAGGCTGAACAATAGTTATACATGTCTTGAAGCTGCCAATTGAAAGGTATTTGTATTCTTTGTATAAGAAAAGCCCCCTTACATAGCCTTCAGAATGCATACAAGATAAAAAAAGCTTCCCTACACCTGTATTACCTTGAGCTTTGTCCATGAAACTTGTTGAGCTTCAGTCTATTCAAGACACTGCTGTCATTACCCTTTTGAGCACCTTTCGCTCAAAACACCTCCAAGCTCTTTCTTCACCAATTCTTTTTCCCCTTCCCAGTCCATTTGAAGCATTTTGCCCTCACCTTGACAACTCCTCTTCCACCCACTTCTCTGCACCTGTTTCTTCACTCAGCTTTCTAGCAGCACCTTTGCTGAAGCCTCTTGAGTAGTCATTCTCTCGCCTTTTCCAAAAGGGTCCTGTGACCAAAGATTCATCCCTGATCCCTTCTGCGAAGCTGTTTTTGCCCCTCTCCAAATCTCCCCCTACAAGAGATTTGCCTTTCCAAGGTCTTCTCTCAAATGCCTGTGAGCAAATCCAGCATTCCTCTGCTCCTCCAAACACACAGACATTACTGAATAGGAAACTACAAAGGCACACATGAGAAGTGCCCGCTCATTCATCTTACTGTCAGTCTTCTTGCATCCTTCAGGAGAGCAGACTCTAAACTCCTTGGAACAACTGCCATGGCTTTTTTCTATCTTTAAAAGTTCCTACCACTTTTATCATGATAACAAACAAACAAACAAACAAACAAAAAGCAGTACTTCACCTAGGATGGAGATGAAACCCCCTTTTGGTTTGCAGCAGCAGATGTTAAAGAGTGAACAGCAAAGCTGCTTCACAGCGGGGAAGAATGAGAGGGAAAAGCCCATAGCTGGTTAAAAGTACTTTGGCAGAAATTTATGGAGGTGAAATAATTTACCTTTCTAACTGTAAAATTTAATCAAATTTCATGGGGTTTACTTGCTGGGACACCTTGAGGAGGGGTCACAGCTGTAAGTCTTGTCAAAAACAAACCAAACTAATCTGCAAACAAAACACATGACATCTTTAATAATTTGGAAGAAATTGTGCACTCTCTCAAAATCCCACTGCTTCCCTCTGTGTATTGCCTGCTGCCACCCCAGCCTTGGAGCGGCTCGGCATAACCCTTCGCCCAGGCAGGCCCTTCTCCCCACGAAAGCGGGAGGGTGATGGATCCCAGCTAGAAGTGCATCTGCTGCTCAGTCTCCTTCACCCTTTCCCAGGAAACCTAGAGGATTTTTCCTGTCTGACACTGGCCTCGGAAGGCATGAAGGTTGCACCCAGGGTTATATGAATGAAGGGTGCCAGGTCCTTCCTACGCAGCAAATGAATGATTACAAAGCTACCGTCCTGGAAGGGGAGGGAAAAAAGGTGCGTTGCTGGCAACTCTCTTGATTTTCTTTTTCCTCTCCCACCCTTTCCTTCGGAGCTATGTAAAACGTTAAGAGTAGGGAGAGATTTCACTTAAATTAGGTTTACAAATAGCCCAGTGAATAGGGAAATGAGGTGCATATGCTGCGTGTTAACGTGTCACCGCCACGCAGCCCGATGCGACTGGGATTTGGAAAGAAGCCGGGTCCTGAAGATGAGGTGCAAACCACTGTCAGTCAGGAGCACGCTGGAAGGTTTCTTGGAGCGCAGTTTCCGAAGCGCTTGATGCTGCTGCCCTCCGACGGTCCCTCCCGGCAAGCTGCCTGCTGCCTGCCTGCTGCCTGCAGCTCAAATCGGGCTGGCACACCGTGTTGCGGGGGCTCCAGCCCCAACGCTGGTGGCCGAATGTCACAGCAGCCAGGCCAGGGGAAGCGGGGGCGTGCAGAGGTGACCCTGAAGGGAACCGTCATTTTCAAAGGTTTTAAGTGCAGTCATGGTCTGGAGGAAAAAAAGTCTATTAAAAATGACGACTCGGTGCTCTCTATTTATTCCCTGTCACTGAGATTTATTTTCTGCCCAAAGTTTTTCTTTTTTTTTTTTTGGTCTTTCCAAACTGCAGGCTCCATCTGGCAGCCGAACATCAAGCTCTGGTTTTGATACCTTGCAATAAGGGTACGTGTTGATAGTTGAAGCTGCTATCTTGGCAGCCCTGGGGATGAAAGCCTTCTGTCCTCAAGGTATCCACACAGTATAGAGTGTCCACATAGTATCCTGGCTGGCTTCTTCCAAACGCTGGTTCCTGCCAGCTCAGCTCACACTCTGTCTAGCAGCAACACTCTGTAGCAGCTCACAAGGGCCACTATGGTCTCCATGGTCTGTCTGACCTCCTTGCTAAGCCTGCTGGCAGGGGGGTCAGGAACAGGGCTGGCTGTTTTCATTACTCCTTTTATTTACTGTCCCTGATGAATGACAGCTGACATGAAGGCTGTTTATATGTCCATTTGTATCTCTCTAGAGGAGGGGTAGGGAAATTCGGATGTAGATTCTCTCATCGTTTGCGACATCGGGGGTTGTTATCAGCATTCATATGGAAGCTCTGCACCTTGGAGGCAGGGTAAACGCCAAGAAATAAGCAGCTGCCTATTAACACGGGCACCATTTTCACTCTGAGGTGTGCTGCCATCACCGTTGATTTATGGAGGAGTGGACAAGACTAAGTTGTTCTCTTGAGAGATGGTAGAACAAAGTCATTGGGTGCTGGTGAAATCATTGAACTGATCATCTTTACAACCTGCAAGCCAGCCTCCTGAGTTCCCTCAGAGACTCAAACTGGGGCTAACTGGGCCTCACCACAGAACTGGGAAAACTGGGAGAGGTGGAGGTAATTGGGAGGAGGCAGAAGGTGGATGAAGAGGAAGGAAGGGTGAGGGAAAGCCCACAGATTTGAAAGCCAGAAAGTGAGGAAGAGGAAACTAGACTAGAGGCTTCAGCCTCATGGACTTTGGGGACAGGACTGAAGAGGGTGGGGGACCAGGAAAAGAAAGGGGGAGGGACTGGAAGAGAAGGAATGGCAGAGTCCACAGAAAGGGAACAGATTTGTCAGCAGCAGGAGAGGCAAAGCAGAGGCGGGGGACAAGAAGAAAGTCCTCTCTGAGGCAAACACCAAGGGAGGGAATAGCTCAGAGAAGATATATGGGTGGAAGAGGGGAAGAGATGGAGAAAGCCAGAGGGGCTGAGGTCTGAGAGCAGGAGCCTGAGGGAGTAGGACACTGTGCCTTTGGGACTTGGCTTGAAAAGACAGCTGCCTCGGGGATGAGGTGTGGGAGGAGGGACAGCACAAAGACGCGGCTGCCCCTGCCTGTGCTGCGGCTGTCACTGTGCAAAGGAACCGTATTCACTGTGAAGGCTCTCAACAACTTCTCAACAAACAGCTGTTTTCACCAGCTCACCTCTGAGCACACTCCCTGATTGTGAGTAACCGACATGCTGGGAAGCTGTTAATGCTGCAGCCGTCCTGTCAGGAGCAGCCCGGGCAACAGAGCTGATTGCTTTTACTTGGTATCCTGAAAGCAAGCTGAACCACTACACAGTGCAGCATTGACAAGCTCCAAGGTTTACAGAGAAGACTGGCTTTTGTGCCACTCCACAGATCAGCACCGCTCCTTCAGTCAGCGAGGCAAGTCTTAAAGCCCACCTCCTGCTCCCCAAACCTGGTGGATGCTCCCTATTTCAAGGCCACGCAGCATGGTAACCAAAGCTCTCCATTCCTACAAGGAACACCAGAAACATGAAACCCATAGCTCCCTTTTTTTCCTCCAATTGGCAAAAAAAGGGTTTGCCTTTCCATCCAGGTCTGAGGAGGGCTCTGGGGTTAGCTGGGAGCAATAAGACTTCTAGCCAGGTGTACACTAACCACAGTTCTGCCTGTGGAGGTAATACACAGCTCTCCTGTGCTCAGGGAACACCACTGGGATTGAGTTTGCTTGATGCTAGATAAAACCAGCCCCCCGTGGCTTTCCTGTCCACGGGACAAAGTCACCGTGTTTCCCAAAGGTGATTGGAACTGAATTAAATCCCTTCTTGCATCTCCTAGGGGCTACTTTGAGTGTGGTTGGTCACCTACTTCGAAGAGCTGCAACCCTGCTAGAGAGGAGCGAAGGAACTAGGCAGTCTTAGCACTAAGGAAAATCCTAGTCTCTGGTTAAAAGTAAATTAATGAGAAGTACAAAGATCTGTATATTCCTAGCATACCCTCTCTGCAGCATCTGGCAAAGTTAACACCCAGGGCTGGCAATGTGCATATGAAGAAAGATGCAGATTATCCTTAAAAAATAAAACTCTTATAAGGCAGGCAGGCAGAACCAATATTGGAAACATTCTGTTTTACCCCTGTGCCTAATGAGACTGTGGACTCTCTGAGCAGAGATCTTTAAAAGCAAGTTAACCATCTTTCAGCAAGGGATTAAATATAGTTGAACCTCTTAGGATGGACCCTGTGGGGGTGTGCGCTCACGTGTGTGCATGCGTGTGTGTGTAGATTAGATGATTTTTTTGAAGCCATTCTCAAGCCTGTTCTTTATGATTATATCAATTTTCCAGGTGGGGAACAAAAGTTTCAGAGAGAGTAAAGCTAACATTTTCCCTCTCAGGCGCCTATGTTCAGATTAACCAGCGGGTCTGTCTCTGACATACACTCCAAGCGTCCAGCTGTGGTCCCTCAGGATGGGTGTCTGCATCCCTACTTACCTCAGGTCATGCAGCAAGTCAATGACAAGCTGAGAGAGAAACCCAGGTCTGACTAGTACCCCAGCAGCACATCTGCTGGATCACAAGCGCCGATGTATTTGTCTTCATTTTCTGTGCTTTTTTTCTATCCTCTTGAGTAATTTCCTTCCCTTAAAGGATATAAATCACATACCTACAAAGTAAAGAATTATTTAAAGAACATTTATATTTAAGCTCAAAACGGAGTTTGAATTTAACTCCCTAGTGGCTGAGATGTGACTGGCTAGTGAATATAACTTGGCTTCACTATATGAAGATGTTTTATGGCTTCAATACCAGCTGGCCTGCAAACCAGTGTTCAGTACACTGGGCTGCTGCTGTGGGTGAATACCCTTGCTGCAAGTTAACTTAATACTGCCTTCATTCATTTCACCTAAATCAAACTACACTGCTCTCGGCCCCAAACGCACACACGCACACATCGGGCTTTGCCCCAAGTTAACTCAATCAGTTTAACAGCCCCATCTCATTGCATGCCACTCTCACACCGAGACAAGGTAACAGAGGTTTCTCTTTGCTTCTCTAAGTCACACCACAATTTCATTTTGTCCCTGATCCTATTGCTGATAAAGACTGGAAGGGAAATGCAGGGGTGGAGCCCTTCCCAGTCACTTCAATAGCATTGACAGTAGCAAGTGTTAAAGGTAACCCATTAGCATGAAAAGGGATACTCTTCCTGTTCATTAAGTATACCTTAGCAGCAGAAACGCCACCAGAAGCTTTAAATGAACAACAAAAAGGACCTAAAAGAAATTAATACATTGGGAGAATCATAGTGACCATGTTCTAAACAACCTAGCACCTAGTACCTGTTCTCTCCCACCACTACCTTGTGTAGCAGTTGCGTTTGTGAGGGCTGTTCTCTTCCCTCTGTGCCTCAGTCTAACAAGCAACAGATTTGCAACAGCTCTGAACAACACAAGCCTAATGCTGCGAATTACGAGTACTGAAATACGATGCAAAGACACGTGGCCGTTACATCTACAAGACCGACAGTCACCGATAACTTCCAAAAACCTTTGTAAAAGAAAACAAAACAAAACTCTACAGCTCGAGAATCCTTTGTGGCCAACAAATATCATTTAAAACTAGCAGAGACTGATTTGATCAATTTTAATGCAAACCTTGAACTCCACGCTCAGAAATATGACACAGCCGTCAGGCACTGCAGCTCCCTCCCAGCCAGTGGACAAGGAACTTCATGTCATTTGAAAGAAAGGTTAAACCTACTGTGTATCTGGTGTGTGCTGGGGAGAGATGGGGGCACAATGTTTATATTAAAGCCCAGCTGAAAGGCTACCAGAAAAGCCCCATGGGCTGTATGTTCTTGACTTGACCGACAAGAATAGAAATGAGGGCACGACATGGAATTCCTGATTATAAGCTGCATTTCAAAGGCAAACAGTATTTGTTGAGTAGCTGGGCTTAGAACTGTGGTTCGGACCATTTCATAGACCAGCTTTCGGTAAACACAGATCTGGAACCAAGCTCTGATTTCTAATACCCCAGGAGCCCACTGCCTGGGGCTGGAGATGGCTCTGTGTAAAGTGAAAAGCTCTGGAGTCTTGGTGACATCCAAAATCTATTAGGGTCATGTTTCCTATATCCCATCCACACGTAGCTGAAAAGAAAATCAAACTTGGGAGGTTTGCACATAATCACCTTGCCTTTTGAACAAAAGCCTTACCAGACTTGCCTGAACAAGTACTTGGCTCTCATACCTGAACCCGAACTTGAGATGTCCTTGATGTTGCAACTAATCTGGTCCCATTACTGAGCATGGACATGGACACTGGTTTCACAAGGTCGCTGAAGCCTTGGCTCCCCAGAGCTGGCTGGCAGGCACATAAGACTTAGTTTGCTGTGGCTTTTCTTGCTGGGTGCTCTCCTAGGCTCCGAAGCATTGCTCCGGTGTGGAGGAGCTAGAAAACTCTGTCAGGCAGCTCCTCTCAACCTCAACAGTAGGGCAGAAGGACAAATTTAAGTCAGTTGTTAGCCCATAAAAAGTCAGTTGTACTGGTGGATACAGTTAAATAAGGAAGCAGCAGCTCTTTACACTAACTATTTGTGTCCCATCTGTTCCCTAGTATTGCACATGTATCAGCCCATTCCCCATGCCTTTGAATCACAGACCATTATAACAAGAGGAGGAGCTGGGAAGCTAAGGGCAGGCCATGGTGAAAACCATTTGCTTCTGGGACACGGACAAAGCACTCGAGCACCCCCACCGTGGCATAGCAGACACCACAGTACTGAGGGCAGATCCTAAGTAACAATCGTAGGAGAAAAAAAGGAAGAGGTGTTCATACTCAAGGAACAGAGCACTTTATTCTCTGCGGGACCACAAGGAAAGGAAACCAACCTACGAGCTAGTAAGGAGGTGAAGCCTGGTGCAGACAAGCTGAACAAGTGAACAGGAGCTGATGTAGTTCTTCATCCCTCCAGAGGATGTCACCGTAGAGCCACCAAAAAAGGCGAGCGTTGTGACCCAAATCTGGCGAGAGAGTGAATAAATGCCTAGTGTTCAGCTGCTCTTTGGACAACAGCCCCCAGCCTCCCTGTTCACTTTCCCAGAAGTGACTAACTTTCCCTAGGCCAGCGTGCAACTTGTGGAAGGATAGGAAGAGAGGCAAAACCCACCGTGATTTGAGAGATGTGCAACAGGTTAGCCTGGAAAGCAGATGGGATGAATGCTCTAGGTGACTGGGCTTAGCAAAGGCATGGGGTGTTCACAGGCTTTACGGTTGTGCCTGCTTTCAACCTCTTTTGATGTCCTTGAGCATGGATGGGTGCACGGAGGATGCATTCACGCACAAGGAAGACGAGCAAAGAAAACTGTGAACATGGAGATTGTGTTCATGGATAGCAGGAACAGACTGCATTCTGCATCCATTGACCCAGTGCACCTAAGAAAGAACTGGTGAGAGGTCTATGTGCTTGTTCACCCATTTCTGTGGTTCGTGTCACAAAAAGGTAGTCTTTGGTTTTGTGCATATTTGTTCCAGCAGCAAACCACAGCCAAAAGGAAGAAGCACTAATGATGCTCATGGCACATCTCTCTAATAATTTCTGTCCCTAATGATATGCCTTAACTTTGAGAGTCGAAAGCCACACTGGCTTTTCTACTGAGCCAATTCTAGCCTCTGCTGCCTTTGGTCCTTCATGTGGGACACAGGGACATACATGCCTTCGCCACAAGCCTCAGTCTAAGAAGACAGGAGAGGATCACTAGTGGAAATGCTGTACCAGTGACGCAGAGCACTAAAAAAGATTCTCTAGGCTACTGTGCAACCTTAGAAAGCGTCACAGCTTGAAGTACTGCTGTTGCAACCCAAACCATGCACCTTTTCCCCATCTCAAATGCCCACATGGACAATGACCTGGTGATTGCTATACTCAGCTTGCCAAAGCGTCTTGAGATCCTTCAAGAAAAATAAGTACCTGAGAGAAATTCTGCAGTTATTCTGGAATGCAGGCTGTGTAGCTCAGCCCCTGTACCAAACACAGTGGGTATAAATACAAGCAAGCTAAACTACAGAGACTCTAGGCTTTACTGTATCAGGTCTCTTAGCCAATGTTTCTCTGTGCACATGCACCACATCAGTTTTCCCATTAACGTGTATCAAGAAGAAGGAAGTCATCATCCCTTCCCAAGTATGATTTAATAAGTTCAAATCCAGGAGCTGACCTAGACTATATCCAGTGCTAAAGAATCACTTGCCAGCCAGCCATGCAAGCTGCGTCTTAATCTCCTCTCTTCTTTGCTGCTATTTGTTTCGGGGCTTTGGTTTTGTTTGGCTGGGTTTTTTACATGGATAGATTAAATTTCCTGCCAACCCACTTTATCATTCAAACATGTTACAGAGGAAGAGAGGGGAAGGAGGAGGAAATCAGGAACAAACGACCAGCAGAAAATGGCATTAGAAGGCTTAGTGAAGAGTCTGATCTTTCACCATGCACACTGTCCTGTTCCTACACATCAGCAGCGCTCTCTAAAGCAAGGGAGCCTCTACCACAGGGAAAGGAAAAGTGCTTTTTTAGCTGTCGCTGTCTATGGAAACTCATCAAAGAAAATATGCCAGAGCCCTAGAGTCAGGAAGTCCCAAGGCTACCAAGGTTCTCCTCCCCAAAAAACTGCATTCACCAACCCATGCCCAAAGCTCTTGCCACATATTTTCTCCCACTCCCTCTCCATGGCTGTGTAGGTGACCTAATGAAACCTTTCTCTGCGCTGCCCACCAGCTAGCAACAAGAGCTCCGGGCTAGTGCCAGGCTCAGAAAATGCCTTGCATGTGCCCTCCCTTGCTGAGGAGGTCACAGACCTGGTAATTCTCAGTAACACCCTCCTGGCACTTGCAACATGCAGAGGCAGACATGGAAGAAAGCAGTCTGAAAAAAAGAGCCGTAGCCTTTCACTCTCCCTGCTTTCAAGGCTTGTTTTGTCCCTGATGTTCACCTACTTCCCACCTGAGGAGAGACACAGCTCAGTGACACTGAATTCCCTTTCTCAACACCCGCATTCCTGATCCTCACCAGCACGTCTTGCCTTACTCGCGAGCAGAACTGTAACGAGGGCACGGTGGGGGAACCCCTGCTTTGCTGGCATCAGGAGAACAAGCTGCAGGCAGGATGGCCAGCAGCACTTGGAAAAAGCACAGAGAGAAGGTCAACTCAGTCACAGGAGCTCTGCTCCAAGCCTCCCTTTAGCAGAGGCCATAAGAGTTAACAGGAGGATCTGTTGGGTTTGCTCTGAAGTGAACATGTGAAAGGGATCTGCTTCCTCAGTCTTCCCTACCCTCTGTCTTAGAAACGTTCAAGACCCTCGTAAGAGAATCTGCTGAATCATTCTGGGTGCTCTTTGTGTTGGCACACACACGCACAGACTCATCCAGTTGCTCACAAACCAGCAGCACCATGGCTGGGAAGATCCCAGTTCGAGTGCAGACACAGAAAGGCACTTGCATGCCTAAAGTAGATGAAGCCAGGATTGCTTCCAAGAGAAATCCAGTAACATGCAAAAACTTACCAAAGTGTTTGACGAAACCAGAAATTTATCATTAAAATTCCCCCAATATCTTTCCTTTTGGGGGGAGGGGAATCAAAAAATTTCAGTTTGATTTCCTCTGCCCAGTACCAAATCAATCACCCAGTTACCTTGGTCCTGGGTGTCATCTGAGGCTACCCTGATTTGAGGGACTCTTCATGAGGACCTAAACATTGACATAAGGAGTATTGATCTCCCGAGCATCCCACATCTTCCTGGGGAAGCCAGGCAGTCTTGGACAGGACACCATCTGGGAGACTGGCTTCTGCTGGAAACTCGTCTGTGTTCTGGCAAGAGTTTGTTGAAGTGCATGCGTCTGGGTAATTTTATTTTTTTTAGTTCAGATGAATCAGCAGATTCAAGTCCAAAAGCTGTGTAAGTTAAAAAAACTTCTGGCAGTCTACAGACCAGATTTCCCAAATGTTTTAAATTGAGCTCTCATCTACACCAATCTCTAAAAAGATGTCCACTTCTAAAGTCTTAAGCATCCTCTTATGGTTATTTCTCTGTCTCAGCACTCAAATGTACCGTTAATTGCTTGTGCTAGAACAAGTTTCCTTCTGATATTCTTTGGTAGAAAGTGATATAACCGATAGGTACTGACATTTAAAGTAACATCCGTGGCACCCACTGTGGTGGATAATCCCTACCACACAGCTGGAGTTGAAGGCTGTCAGCAAACTCAAGCATTTCACTAGTGATTTCCACTTACAACTACAATAGCTTGAACCTTTGTTTGGTTTTTAATGGTAAATAGTCACTGTGGAGCACTACCAAGTCATCTAACTGGTATTATTCTTGGCTAGATATTTGTATTGCAGCAATGCCTCACAAGGTACAATTTACAGCATTACGGTAAAACTCCAGCGTACTAGGTGTTGCACAAACCTAGTAAACTATCCTGTATCCTAGGAAGTTCTGCTCTAGTTCAATAGACAGAGATGTGCAGAAGAATGACATAAGGGGCAAGCCAGTGGCAAGAAATGGATAGTATAGCAGAATACTGACAGGGCTATCATGGGAATAAAATGCAAAGATGTTATTAATGTCACATCAAGGTTGCACAATCAAAAGATGAAAAATGCAAACATTAAGATTCCTACGACAACTTTCAAAAAATGGCAATGCAGTCATCTCATTTACTGTAAGGCCTATAGCTGAAAACACATTTACAGGAGTATTTTAAACTAGGTGTTGAAAATACCAAGGAATGAGAACATGATGCATGTGCAGCAGGGCTGAATTACCACTGCTGTTGGATCTGTACATTTCTGGTTTTAATAATCATTCTCAGAATATCTGGGGGATTTTAGAGAATCAGCAGTGAAAATGAAACACAGAGAGAAAAATGCAAAATCTTTAGCAAAACATCAGGTTGCCCTAACTAATAATAATCTTCTGCTAGCAGCTGTTGATACAAACTAAGAAACGTGTGCTTCCCAGTCCCCTTATGCCCTGGAAGTGTGAATGCTCAGACGCTGACATTTCCCATGCTCTGTCTATGGGGATCAGCACCTTTGTTAACTTCCTGACAGTTTCCCCCATCAAACTTACTCAAAAGCCCAATAAAGTCAGTGAGGACCTTCCTGGTGACTGGTTTAGATTTTGAATCTGGAATGAACGTGCCATGTTTCAGATTAGAAAACCAATACATGAGCAAAGCTAGGCTGTTTTTAAAAACATTTTCCCACAACTCTCAAAGCAGCAAAGGATCTCCCCCACCAAATGACAGAAAATAAAACTCACCTTTGTCTGGAGAAGTACAGACCTTGCAAGCCTGGGAAACTGTACCTTCAAGGGTAATGTGTCAGACTATTATGAATGAGAAAAACAAGGCTATAGGATCAGGGTTCACTACCAAACTGGCTGGCCTAAAAACACGCAGGTCCTGGTTGCACCGTCGCTGCTTACTGCCAGTCATATCAAGGATGAGTATAAACAGCCAAATTCATCGTAGTTACAGAAATAGGGGGTGGAGGGAAGCAGCAGCAGGCAGTAAGAAGTCCTTTTTTTATATGAATAAAGTTTTATTGAATTTTAGACAATTAGAAAGAACAAAGAAAGAGGAGCAAACAGTCTCATGGAGTGTAGGAACCAGAAGAGCTCTCCCAGTAGAGGAGGGGGGCTGCTGAGGGCAGTGTTCCCCTAAATGTCACACAGGGGTTGTACAAAAGCAGAGAGAATGTGTCTGGGCTTTTCTTTGATTGTAGGTTCGTTTTTTTTTTTTTTCCTCCCACATTAGTGTTTCTAAAGCTACTCTTCTTCCCCCGTCAATCCTACCACCCAGCAGCAAAGCGAGCAGACAGGCAGGAAAGAGGACTGCTCCGGTGAAATGTGCGTACACACACAGAGCAACTGCCTGCCTGCACTGCTGGGGGGGTTGGCACCCACTCTGGATGGAGTTGTGTAGAGGGGGAGGGAAGGGAGATTGGATTTTTTTTTTCTCCTTTTTCTTTTCTATTTTAAGCAAAGAAGGCACAAAATCTCAGCCAACCTTCAAACCTAGTGCTGCCTAGGAGCCCCCAACCTCCCCAAAAGCCAGTGTGTCCATGTGGGAACCCAGCCCTCACCTCTCCCTCCTCTTCCTCGGAGTCTGTGCTTGCATTTGAAAGGTACCGCTCAGGCAGAAGGCCCTGCACAAGGTTTGTGCACTGCTAGGGAAAGTGAAGCCGTGCAGGGACAAGGAAAGTGGGGATGAGGAAGAGTCTGTTGGCTTAAACAGACCCTTTTGCCAACATGAGACCTACGGAAAGTCACCTATGACTCCCCACATTGCTTTTCCAAGAGCAGACCTGGGAGGGCTCTGGTGCTTTTTTGGAGGTGACCACTGCCTTTGTGTGTGCAAGGGTTGGAGTTATGCAGGAGGGCCAAGACACCCATCCAGGCACAGCCCCTTTGAGCCAGTGTCCTCTAGGAGGGCAAGACCCAACCCCTCAGTCCAGCCCTCCAAATAGCACCAGGTTCCTTCAGTGGTTTCAACTCTTGGCTTTGATTAAGGCTATTTAGTTGCAATAGAAAAAGGATAGGTGCCAGCCACAACCACCTCCCTGGCTGCGAGGAGATGGCAGAGCCACCGGCAGATGCCACCAGTACCCAGCCCTGGGACATTGAGGGAAGTAGGGGAGGCAGGGAGATAACACGTGGGCTTCCACAGGGTTACCCCCTCCATTAAGCCCCTACTTTCACTCTTTCTAAGGAAAGGGATTTGGAAACAAATCCTGCCAACCTCAGTGTCTGGGAAGTCTGTGTGCATGGGAGAGTGGGAATGAAAACTGATGCCTCTATGTAAGGTCCCCAAGCCCAACGCATGCCCTGCCACGCCGGCCAGCCCTGGATAGCCTGTTAAGGAAAACCCACCATGCAAACCCCAAAGCTGTAGGCTTTGAAGCCACTTGCCCCGAAGCAGAGCAGCCCAGGGGCAGCAGACTCCTCTGGACCTGCCTGCTGCTCTGCCACACCACCGTGTTCCTCTCTGCCTCCTGAATAAACCCAGCAACACCCCAAAAAGCCCTACGCCCTCACCCCGCACACAACGTCTCGGGCAATGGATGGCTGCGTCCTCCACAGCCACGAACAGGGCTCTGCCGGCACCCCGAGCTAGCGCGGGGAAAAACACCCAGTCTGAGGAAGACCTGTGTGTGTGTGTGTCTGTGTGCGTGTTGAGGGGGGGGGGGGCGAGAAATGCAAAAAATAACGACAAATACTCCTCGGTCCGTGCCTTTGCCCCAGCCATCCCCTTGGCCGGGCTGGTGGCTGTGCCTTCATGTCACCCCTCCGGCCTGGCCCATGCCTCCTCACGCCTGGCTCTGGCGCACTGCCCTCCTTCGTCCGGCAGCGGGGCCAGGGCCGTGGGGAGGGGGCTGGGGCCGCCATGTTGAGGCATACCCTGCCTCAGCACCCCTCCTGGCTCAGCCCTCCCTGCCCCGACGCAGGCTGTCGTCCTCTTGGAAATAAAACAGCAACAACAAGGGAAAAAAAAAAAAATAATATATATATATATATATATATCTCCCCAAACCTCCCTGAAAGACCCAAACGGACGGAATCGACCCCCAACAAAACCGACAGGAAACAAAAGCAAAAGTTCCCCCCCCAAGGTCAAGGCTGGGCGCACGTCCCGGCCGGGGCCCAGCAGCCGGGGAGCACGTCCCGACCTCCCTGCTCCCCCAAAAGCCTTGGCACATCTGCGGCGTCCACCGGCGCGAGGAGCCCCAACAGCCGGGGTGGAGGCGGGGGGGGGGAAATACGGCATAGCCGATGCTGTCCCACCGGCCGTCAGCGGCCTCGGAAGGGGAGGGCAGGGGGGAGAGGCGAGCGTGTGTCCCCCCCCGCCGCCTCGCCGCTTTTCGGGATGGAGTAGGGTCTCTTCGCCCCACCGGGTACGAGAGGCCCCTTGCTCGGCTCTTGGCCTCTGGCACTGCCCTACACAAGGGAACCGGCCCGACTTTGGGCGGGCACCATGACGGGGACAGCCCCAATCCTCTCCAGCGTGGCCTGGCTGACGGCGTAGGAGCGGGTGTGCGGCAGCCGAGGCTTCCTGCTGACCGAGCCGTTGCTCCGGATCACCTCCTGAGGGGACGGCGCCGTGCTGGCCGTCACCACCAGCGTCTTAGGGGGAGCCGGGGACGGGTGGCCGCCGTTAGCATAGACGGGGCGGGTGCTCGTGCTCCCCGAGCGAGAGAAAGGGGGCTGGTGGGCATCGTTGCTGTTGCTGAAGCGGGTGAAGGAGTCTGTGGCGTGGTTGGCTTTGGGGTCGTTCCAGTAGCGGCTGTTGTAGGTGTTGGAGGAGGTCAGCGTGTCGTTCTCCGATGAGGAGGCGTCGGCGTGGAATGTCTTTGCGGCGGAGGAGCATTTGGGTGGCAGGTCGTCCTCCCTGGGAAGGAGAGGGTGTGAGGGCACACGGAGGATGCTGCCCCGCTTGCCCAACGCTCCCCACCCCCGGAATACCCTGCTGGGGTCAGCGCCATCAATTCAAGGTGAAGGACAGCACCAAAGTGAAC
Organism: Aquila chrysaetos chrysaetos; assembly: GCF_900496995.4. Classification (NCBI taxonomy): domain Eukaryota; kingdom Metazoa; phylum Chordata; class Aves; order Accipitriformes; family Accipitridae; genus Aquila; species Aquila chrysaetos. Next base: position 4,428,264 of record NC_044010.1, on the reverse strand, counting down.
CAGCATTGCTCCTTGGCCTGTTTGCTCATCCCTCTTTGCAGGACCCACCTCTATGCACATTAATTGCCTACCGCCGAGGCAAATGACCCACGCTCACGTGTCTAGGGGGGCAAAACCAGTGGTTGTCACAGCCACTGGTACTTTGCAGGCAGTCAGTATGACTGTACAACCAATGAAGCTGATCCTCAGGGGAGCTGCAGGAAGCTACCAGAGGGAAACACTGGGGCTGTAACACCAGGGAAGATCACAGTTGTATCTCCAGAGCTTTGCAGCTATCACTGCCTGGTATTGTGGGTCAGGATCCCCACCACGTCACTCTCCTACGGTGCTAACAACATCTAGTCAAAGCTCTCAATAAAGGCAATACTGAAAACAAAATCTGTCATTACCATTCTTCATTTGCTCCCTCCATTTTCTGGACACATACGGATGGATATCTTCCCCTGGTCCAGGGGAACACACCCAGGATTATCAAGAGTGAGATTTCTGATTGCCTTCCTGCGAGCCGCTGCTTTTGCTGGGCTATCAGAGGTCCCCTGCCACCAGCTTTCCCTGACCCTTACCTTATCTCGTTGGGAATCTCCTCCTCTTCTTCTTCTTTGTGTTTATTTTTCCAGTAAAACAGTGCCACGGCCACCAACACAATGCAAACGACGAGCACGACGGCGCCTGTGGCCACCGCTCCTGCGATCAGGCCGATACTCCGAGGGTGGGCTGTGGGGACAATTAAACAGAAAATAGAGAAGAAATCAGGGCTGGGCTGTGGCCAACCATGAGCGTTTGAAGCTACCGTGGCTTGGGAGGAGGGAAAGGCAACGTCCCCATTCCAGGGCACAACGATCTTCTGATAGCGAGGCACATGGTGGCTCACAGCAACCATGGTTACACACTTTACTGTCACAAGACAGAAGCAGGCGGCCAAGCCTCCCTTGGCAAAATACTTACGTGCAATGACTTGCAGATCCAGAAGGCAAGTGCTGGTTCCAATGGCATTTGAAGCCACACATTGGTAAAGACCTGAGGACACAGTGCTGATATTTCGGAGGGTGACAGTGCCCTGGACTTGGTCTAGTCAGAGAGAAAAGAAGGATTTAAATCCCTCCCCCCCTTGAGGAAAACCGTGAAAAGGCAAAGTCAGCAAATACAGAATTTTGGTGTGAGACTCTTAAGAGGGAAATAAATTAGGAAATAACCTTGAGATGGAAGCATTGTGCGCGCGCGCACACGCAGAGACAAGATTAGGTCTTAAGGAGCTTACACTTGATGTTTCTTTTTCTTCTAATAGATGAATTTCTGTAAATGAAGGCTTGGGACTCTCAGCATTGTATGAGAGAAGGGAGGAAAGAAAAGATGTGCAATTACCTATATCCAGATCTACCTGCTAAATTCAATCCTGCCCTGCAGAACCCCTGCTCTCCCATCCCTGGGCTCCCCACCACCTGCTCTGCCAATTTTCCTCATTCCTGAATTATGTAAAACTAAAATGCTTGTGTATTCTTAAAACACAGCAAGATAAAGGGCAAAAGTACAGCTATCACTACTTGGTCAGGACATCTAGGCTAAGAAATCTTATGCACGGGACCTGGGGCTGGGCAATACCCAGTCTGATCAGAGCCTTGCTTTTACACGCATCTGAAAGGCAACTCTGGCAGTAACTTACTAGAGAACAGTGACCTCGTTGTGAGAAACTGGCAGTATTTTCCTGGGATGATTCTGCCTCCCTTCTCCCAGTTTCCAATCTATAAACCTTTCATTTGGTTTAAAAGGCAGGTGAGTCAGCAGCTGAAATCTCCAGCCACATGCCAACATCTTGCAACCATGTTCTCTCTCTCCCATTCAACCAGACCCTTGTTCCTCAATGGGGAACATGTTTCTGTACCAAAAAACCATGAAAATTTAAGTGGCCACTGGAGGGTACCTAGTGCACCATGGGCTCTAGGAATCTTCGTTCCAATAAAGTGACCATGCAAGCGATGGCAGACACTCAATGAGCCATGCCACCTCTGGTGGCTCAGACAAAGGAAAGCACAGGCTGTCACCTGGGAAATAAGAGGATAATCAACAGAACGAGCACCTTGTGTGGCAGTTGGGGGCAACTTGGGAACATTGTCCAGTTTCTCCCAGAGGTATGTTGGCCGGGGGATGCCTTCTTCCGAGCTGCAGGTCAGTGTGATATCGCTGCCCACGTCCAGGGACCCCTGGATTCTGCAAAGCGGGGCAGAAGGAGGAACTGCGAGAGAAGAGGGGAAGGTGACAGCAGATCAGGAAATATGACCAAACAGTAGAGCTGTTTCTGCAGGGTCTTTCTGGACACGTGCTGCTGGGGAAAGTAAGGACTCTGGCATAAGCTGACAAGGGGACAAGAGGGATGCAGCAGACAAGAACCCATTAAGGTTTGGGGGGTGACAATTCACAAAGATTCCTGACCCACCAGCCCATCAGGGTTACAGACTACTGCTGACTTTCACAGGACCCAGTTCTTTTAGATCCCGCCTTAGAGAAAAAGAAGGTGAACATTTCTGTCTTTGAGGCAGCAAGGGTGGTGAGAGCTAACAGAGCTGCAGACAGAATTTGCTGTGGTTGGGTTTTGCTTTCATATCCCCCTAATGGCACACACTCTGGAGTATTTAACATCCTAGGGAGCATCCAGTACTAATTGCTTTCATGAAAAGGAAGCAAAGATCTAAAGTCATTCTCTTCTTCTGTTGCTATGCACAAAACTCTTACGGTCCCTTCAGCTCTCCAGGCTGCCCTTGTACTTTATTTATGCTTCTTTGCAACTCTGCAACACAACGCTGCCACAAAAGCTTTCTCTCCACCGTATTTTAAAACTCCATTATATGTTACCTGCACATGAAGGCTACGTGCCCTACAAGCTCCCACAATACCCACAAGGCAGCCCATCCCTCACCACAGGATGTCCGTGGGCTCTAATGCATGCGCTACCATATTGCTCTGCTACGATGCACTACCATGCACAGAGGATCCCCTTGTCCCTGTTCCTCCCCTCTCCCCCACAATACCAGTAAACACACCCAAGACAGTAAGTCCAATGACTCCAATATTCCTGACGCCTCGGTCGGGAAGATTGTTGACCAAACACTGGTATGTGCCAGTATCCGATAGCTGAGTGTTGTTGATGAAGATGGAGGCACTGGTGGTTGGCATTGTCACAGCAAATCCTACTCGCCCATAGAACTGGGGTGCACCACCAAAGATCTGACCCCCTTGGTAGAGAATAACCTGGAAAAGAAAGGAAGGCTCAAACAACACTCTGCAGGAGCTGAGCAAGGAGGAAGAACAGCAAGCAAAACATGAGCTTCCAAAGCCAAAAGGACCAGTTCCTAAAAGACCTCTAAATAACCAGACCTCAATATGAGGTTGTCCCAGGCAGACCCATCCTAGCAGAGGTGTTTTCTTTAAAAGAGGAACACACTCTGTAGTCTGTTTTATGTCAACAAAAACCTTCACAGAGGTAACAGAGCAGATAGATACCCAAGTCTTCTGTTCTCACAACTGAATACCAAATGTGATGGGGGCAGTGTGACCCAAGACCAATGCATTTCAAAGCAAGGACATTCTTCTGCTATCAGAGTATGTGGGCAAAAACGAGGCCAGCAGATCTCAGGATGTGATTCTTGTGCCCACCACGACAGACTCTCATTTGCTAATGTTCATAAGAATGGACTTGCATAAGCAACAGACAGTGAAAAAGTAAGAAGGGAAGTAAAAGGGGACACGAGTCTATGACAGGCCATATGTTATGGCACATTTTACATAGATTTCACAGGTTTAATCCTGCAGCTGCTCCCAGGTCCTCCAAATCTCATATCCAGTGCACCAAAACCTGGATTACATCTCTTGCGCTCTTTTGAACACACAAACCACCAGAGGTCCAGGGCAGCAATACAGTACCACGTACACCTGCCCCCATTGCACATCCAGCCGAGGACACAACGTGCATCAGTTAACAAAGCACTGAAGAAAACAGATTCATGTAAGATCCAGAGGGCATGTTCAGCAATGAAGGGACATTGAAGTTCTGGGACAACCAGCGACTCAGCATTGTAAAGGGTCTATATCCAGATCAGCACGAAAAGGGTGAGGAAAAGGAAAGCCCCAAAGAAATACATGCTCCAGTAGGAAAGGACCTACCTGTTGAGGCTGGTTGGCATTAGAAAGAGGAATGACCATCCAGATGACATTAAGGTTAGTGAGAGCAGCGTTAGTGGTGAAGGTGCAGGGCAATACTGCTGTCTGGCCTCGGGCAACCTGGATACTCCCTGAACTGACTGACACCTCCAGAGGACACACCAGACCTGGAAAGAGAAGGACACCCAGTTCAAGCACTGCAGGTGGCTCCATACACTTGCAGGTCATGACAGCAGCATCCTGTTGTTACACAACTGTACCTTACCATGTACTTCGGGCTAAAAAGAATTATATTCCTCCCTCAACAGATCAGGCTGCCCTCACGCAGACCTTTTTCACAGGCAAATGCAGATAGGTGGCCCTTTTAAGTGAGACTCTCTAGTTTCTGAGCCTCTCAAAACAACAAGTTTTTTTTGGTGACGGGGCAAGAGCTGTAAGAGCAGCCAAGCTGTGTCTAAGAGGTAATGAAATATGTTTTAAGCTCATCAATCTTAATGATACCAAACATTGCTGAAACAGAAAAGGAAACTGCATTTTAAAAGTCTTCACCTTCAAGGGGTAAGAAGAGAGAAACACAGTTCTCCCCACACTTCTACACCTCATAGTCCAGCATGAGTGGAAACCTCTTAGTGCTATTTTTAATTTACAGGATTAAAAATCTAAAACTTTTCCAGTCCAGGGACTTCTATCTAGCTGGTGAAAAATGCCCACTGATAATGGAGGGTCTCAACAAATCTCATTTATTTTCCAGCATTTCCACCATCTACTTCTTTGCATCCCACACAGGCTGGACAGGACTCAAAGCCTGACAAGCCCCAGCTTCCCAGCGCAGCACCTCAAGGTTGCAGTTTTTAGACTGCAAGTCACACAGGGAAATCTCTCCACTCCTACTGCCAAAATCTTGTCAAATGAAACTAACCAAGGAGTCACCACCACCATTTTGAGTAGCACTAAAATTCTTTAAACCATTTTCCCCACAAAATCAAAATATTGACTACAAAAAACATCTCTCTATATGACAGCTCACTATCTTCTTGTTCAAAGCATGTGGGAATCTGCTAAAGAAGGTAAGGAATTTTCAAGCTCCAAGGCAATATCAGAATATTCCTAGCACCCAGGTGTAGTCTGTGGACCACCCCATTCTCTTGCTGACTCCAGGAAGCGCTGCCAGCACAGTTTCTATTTTCTGCCAAGAGACACTGGTTTGCTGAAGGTGAGATGATTCACAAGAACAGGTTTCTATTTGAACTACGAAGAAATAGAACTGGCTAATTTCTGAGAAAAAGGTGAGTGGTCTCTCGCATGCTTGTCTGCTGGGATCCTTCCCAGCCTACCTCATGGAGAGATGGGGTGCTCAGAGCCTGGGAGTGCTGCGCTTCAGATGCTACAGATCCAAAGTTTCTAGCACCTCAACAACCTATGATGAGTTCCTGGGTTTGGACTGACTACTCTGGAGCTGCAATACCCCAGGACCTTGTAAATTCTCAGCAACCTTCTCTGGACTTCCATTCCTTCCTCCATATCTTCCACCTCCAAAGCCCCAGGTATTTCAGAGAGGCTCAGAAGTGCTTCAGAACAGAGCCAGACAAAATGCCATTTTAATCTCTCCAAGGGAAATTCATGAGTTTCTTACTTAGCAGAAAAAAAACCCAAGTCTGACTTTCCTCACAAGCTTGGAACATACTTAAAAATATGGAACATTTTGGAAATTCCTAGGGAAACAGTTCATCTCTGGTGCTAACATCTCAGAGAATTAGGTGCCTAGATGAGGAACAGCTGATGAAAGCTTAATCCATCAATCTCCTATGCAACGCTGTCAGTAGCAAGTGGAAGTAAATAATTTGAAGAGCCAGTAATAAGCATCACCTTTATTACAAGGCATCTGCCTTCCAGTTGTATCTGTGGTCAACAGACTGGGAATGGTTTTGGAATCCTCATTTGCCTATGGCTGGCCAGGTAGTGGCTGTACCCCAAAACCCAGAAGTAATTGATGTCAACTTTGGAGACGTCTCTTACTGAATATGACCCTGACAAGGGATTGTTTTCTGCAGGCCTAACTTTGAAGGCTACCTTGCCATGACTACTCATCCAGTCTAGCATCATCCATGTGCTAAACAGTGTGCAGGGAGTCACAGAAATTTGGACATTTATTGGATTAACCTTTCTCTTCAACACAGTGCAGAAAGCTCTTCTGCCATGTTCAGCGTAGATTTAATGAGACGTTCTCCATCAGAGGAAAACCAACTACTCATCTGATTTGGAACAGCAACACGTGTTCTTCAGCCCCATCTCTTGTGCCCTCCACTTTCCCCTCCAAGAAAAAGCCACACATTCAAACTCTTGTCGTTCAGAAAACGTAATACTTAAGTGTGAGTATTCACTAACAACAACTTTACTGGAAAAGTTAGAGTTTACAGTTTGCATTGCAGGGTTAGTAACATCAATCACTCAATCATCAAGATGATGTGATTTTCGTACCTAACCACCCTCTTACTACTCCTAATATTTACAATTAGTTGATTGTAAACATCCTGCAGAATAATAAAAACACTAAAATAGAACATGCATAATCTCTTCACTGTAAAAATAATTTTCAATACATTTGAGAATTTCCCAATCTACTTATGAACAATTTAAAAAAGGAAAGAAAACACATAATATTCCCTTTGCTCTGCCAGTACCCCAGTCTCTCCCTGCAGCACCCCACAGGCCCCATAATCTCCTCCCCCTTTCAAGGCACCACAGCATCCCTTTTAATTTGAAAGCCATGGAGTGGGATTTTTTTTTTTTTTTTTTTTTTTTTTGGAGGGGTGGGTGGCACTACAGAAGAGCTGACGTCCCCATCCATTTCTCTTGCCAAGGGAAGCTGCTTTGAACCTGGCATGCAAGATGAGCACCCCTGACACACCATGCTGTCCTGTCTCTGTTGTTAAACCCACGGGCAAGCCAGCTCCTCAGACTTGCCTTTTCCTCACACATCCCAGGGCCCGCCAGCTGCTCTTTGGCCCGGGATGCGTACAAGGCAGGTGGCACTTAAAGACAAGGACTCATTTTGTTAAGCTAAGTGGCACCTGCAGGGCTACAGCTGAGGAAAACACACACAACCGCTTCTGACAAGTAAGCTCGAACGAGGCGACAGGAGAGTCAGGAGACCAAACGTAGGCAAAGTCCTCTTCCACCACCATAAACAGGGAGGTAGGCTGGTGTGTTAACACGGCGCTGGGGGGGGGGGCATTACTACAACGTGACTCCTCTCCCAGGGAGACAGCTGAAAGAGCAAAGATCAAATCCTCTTCAGAAGCTACAGCACCTTTCTTTGTATCTCAGACTAGTAGAAAATGTAACACACTTAGACGTGCACTTGCCCATCTATGCAAGTATCTACGTGACCGCATCCTTCCACACCAATTCTCATGGCCCAAAACACAGGTAGATGCACACAAAGACACATACACTTATAAACCCGTATGCCCAGGAAGACACCTAGTAGGAAAACTCAACCAAACGACACGTATTTAAACTTTTCAAAATTAGGAGTTGCAAAAATGTGGCTTTGCATTAATGCAAAAGGAGGGAGGCAGGGAAGAGAGGGAGGAAGAGATGCCAAATTTAGCATATCTATTGGGATAAGGATTTTTCAATGCAGCCTAAGGAATGAGGACTTGAATTCCCTTGGGTAGATATAAATGCAAATATAGATATATGCACACACATACGGCACAGTCTACTAAGTCAAATTACACATAAGAGGTCAGAAAAATCAAGCAAAGGATGTTGCAAAGGGTGTCCTTTTGCGAAAGTACACAATCCGGATCTTTTCTAAGCACTCGGAGAAGTTTAATGACTTGTGAGAGACAATAAGAATCGATCACCACCAAATCATCTCTTAGAATTGGATTACAATGGCCATTACACCCTCTCTTGTATGTGTAGTCTCCTCCTTACTTAGCAATTAAGCATCCCTGTAAGCAGCATGCCTGGAGGAAGAGCAGGGTACACCACTGTCAGCAGAAAGAGGAATGGGCCCTTCCTGTACGTAGGACACTTTGATCTTAGCTTGATTCAGCAAACGGCTTTCTCCTTTGATCCTGATGCAGCAAGCTCCCATCACTAATTAGAACGGATGCTCCATTTTTTTGCCCCCTATCAGGGAACCAGCCAGCAGAGCAATGTTTTGGCTACAAAGGCTCTTTTAGAGTTTCTTCATATTTCCAGGACCAAGTAATTATCCTGGCAACAAATCACTCTGATTTCATTTTTGTGGCTCGCCGCTGCTTTTCCAAGTAGCACACTCAGCTCCCTCCCCCGCATCCACGAAGGGGTCCATGTGGATAGTTCATACAGCATGACACAAGCGCGTAGATCCCGGTCCCGCAACCAGCGTTTGCCTCTCCGCTGGGTATCAGGAGGAGGCAGATGCTGCCACATGTTTGCTACCTGCCCTACGAGGGTTGCAAGCCTGAGAGGCTTCAGAATATACCAGATGGAGCGAAGCTGAAAGACATGGGCACATCCTAGCGCTTTGACTCGTACTAAGTTGACTGAAAATGTTCCCAGCTCCCGCTCGCTGCCACACCTCTCTGCCAGAGATCACCAGCGAGACCAGCAAATTACCTTGGCTGACAGCCCCCTGAGTGAAATGAGGACTTCCACCACCATCACTTCGCATCAATGGGCCAGCTTATAACGTGAACAGCCGATGCACAATCACCAGTCCGTATCACCATGATGACAGATGGTCACAGACCACAGGGACCTCAGAGGCCGTGCCTTCAGGAATCACCGTGGTCACGCTGTTGAAGACGTGCTAACGGCACGTCCTCCTCTACTGTTGGATCCTCCCCGGCACCTGGTTTTTAGAAGCAACCATGCTCAGCGAGATATCTGGGTATCACTTGGCTGGGTTGCAGTATAATGCACTGAGAGGGTCTTCCACCACCGTATTTAGCTTAGGAGCGTCGATCTCCCAGAACCACAGAAAAATAGAAGTTTCTCTGGAGGGTCATTCAAACCGTGAAAGACCAGCTCCTGCCCTCCCTCACCTTCTGGAGGACACTCTCTACTTTGCAAGTACCCCCCAAAACTGTTGGCAAGTCAGCAGCATTTGGCACCTGCTAGCAGCAACCTCCTGATACGCAAACGGCGTGGGAGGTTGGGCTAGCATGACTTTGCATACGCAGAGGCCAGAGTACAGGTTCGCTCTGCAGTGTTGGCAAGCCAGGGAAGCAAATGGCCAGGGGAGAAAGGAGGGAGGGAGGTGTGAAAGGGATGAAAAATACCTCAGCTGTGTGCATTCTGCGTCTCCAGACCTCAAGGGAAAACATGCAGAAATATGCGTGGCTGGGGGGAAAATGAAAATAAAGCTTCAAGCTGTACCAGCTTGCATCCGAAACCCAGGGAATGGCTCCCCCCACCCCCAGTCCCAGCACAATTAGCAACCCTGTTGGCACGTGCTGGGGAAGGCGCCTTTGGCAGTGTGACATTTTGGGTCCCTTGTTAGAGAGGCAAAGCTGAGGTCGCTCAAAAGTTTCAAGAACAGGGTAGGAACACAATGTTCGATCTGGCAACTGCAGGCAACAGAGGGAAAAACCGCAGAGCAGTCTTTTTCCTGAGATGAAAGGAAAACACAAGTCACTGTGCCTTTGGCCTGCTTCGTATCTCTGACTCTGGGACCAAAACGGCCTTCTGTGCTAAAGAAGAGAAATGTCTCCCACCCCAGATGAGCTGAGGTACGTTGCCAACCCAACACGCTGAGCAGCAGCAAAACCTACAGCCCGGCAAGGAGTGACTCACAGCTGGAGAAGACAGCAGCAGATGCAGGGAGTGCTTCTGCCACAGGACCTGCTACTGCAGCAACCGTTCAAAAGCCCCCGAAGGAGCCTGACTTGCAGTTGCAAGCACTGATAACATTGAAGTTATCCAGCACGATATGACAGCATCCAAACAGGCTGCTCAACAAGCTGTCTGAATACTGGTCTTGCCCATTTGCACCAGGGACTGAGTATCCTCCTGTCATTCTAGATGTGCTACACTTGCTAGTTCAGAATCTATGTAATCAAAAGCAGTATTTACCCAGCCTCGTGTCTGGAGGCAGCTTGCGGTAGGCTCCAACCTGCTCGTGGAACCAGCATCACACCAAGCATTCCAACGGAGCACAGATCTGAGTTAATGCCCGGCTAGGCTGAATTATTTCCAGTTCACTAAGGAAATTCTACCATGGAAAAACTTCCAGCCTCCAAAGTCACTCTGCAGGGCAGGCATTTGGGACAGATGCACACTCTCATAGCAGACTGTACCCTGGGGCCAATGTGTCCTAGCACAAACTTTCCTGGGGAGGATGCTTGGCAGAGACCTCCTTGGAACAATTATACTGGGACCAATGGTGAGAAGAAGGGAGGGCTCCACCACACTATAGCCCTTCTGCCAGCTCACAGCAAGAAGGCGGCAAACTCTGGTCCAGAGACATCTACGGGTTGATTGCCTCCGTGCCCCAGTTTGTGGGCACATGTTATACAGGTGCTACAGGGAACCTTCCCTAGAGCCTGCGGGGCATACTGAGGACACCAAGAAAATGTCATGCTTCTGCCAGAAAAGAGGGACCAAGACTTTCTAGCATAGCTGCTCCTCAAGACACAATCAACGCTGCCTAAGCCGCTCCCAACAGAAGTTTGTCTAATTTAGTCTTTAAAGCCCCAGACGACGTCTGTACTGTGCAGCACAGCGTAGCAGTCTGGTCCAGTACTCGGCAGCCCCTGCTTTCTGGTAATTCCCAGAGCTCTCACCAGTGGTGCCTCTTCCCTCTCTGCATCCCGGCCATGGAAGTCACACTTGCCAACCCTGTCCCTTCCCCTCGCCCTGTCCAGCTCTTTCCGCACTATCCCTGCCACAACGATGGGCAAGTACACAGCTCAGAGCTAAAAAGAGAGGTTGCAACTAGACAGAGTTTAGCCGTTTTGTTCTCTGAAACAGCTGCATCAACCTTTGAATCTCTCAGACACCAGATGGAGAATTTATTGGGAGTAAGCCCGTTCCCTTTATTTGAACAGGGACAATATCCCAAATCAGGCTCACGCTGGCTCTTTCTGGCTCACAGGTCTAGCAGTGGGATAGTAACCTGACAGCGTATAAGGCAAAATAATTTCCAACTCTTTCCTTCCTCTCTTTGCTGGCTTTGCAGGACAGACTGGAACAAACAGCAAGAAAACTATCACATCTAGCATCTAGGTTTTAGAGCAAGTTCTCCGTAACACAGTTGTTAAACCTACACTGACACTAACTTTTCCTCTAAGGTGTATACAGTGTTACTCTCTCTGTTAAATGCAGGTCAAAAGCCAAGTTAACCTCTAAGCACCTTTATCCCTGGAGAAATCATTAGACACAACTGGTGGTATCTAGTTAGCCTTCCAGCACGGAGCCTCCCAAGTAAATAGATCCATTTTACCACACTAAGAGCAATCTCAGGATTGCTGCCCACCCTGTAGGATATGCGGGCTAGCAGACACTAATCCAGGGAGAAAACACAATGTCAGGGTCTTGAACTTGAGCCCTGCAGCATTTCTTGCCAAGAACTAGACCAGCTGATCAGGGACATTGGCTACGTGTAAATCTGTGCTGATCACACCGCCACTTCTCCCTTACCATCTATAACCTCATCTGAACCAGACAGAAAGCTAACAGTGAAACTTCCCGCTGACCCACTCTGCTCTGGCCTCAGCTGTTGGCCTGGTGAATAGCGGTCATTACCACCCCTGCCATCGTCCCTCTTAGAAATAGGTCTTTCTCTGCAGGCCAGCTGCGAGGAAGATTTCAAACAACTGTCTGATTGAGATGACATGGAGCACATCTCCCTGCCCCTGACCTCCCCAACCTGCAGCCGCAGGGGGGATGAAAACTGGACTTTAAGACCAAAAAAAGGCAGGAAAGCTTTCAGCTAGACATACTTCAAGAATGGTGTCAGTTCCCTCCCACGTCCTTGTCAGAGGAGCTGGACTAGCTCTTGAGGGGGTAGAAAAGTGGCTCTCATGACACACTGAGGAATTTGATTCCTTCCCCATTAGTGGCACAGACTCCCTGGGTCCTGCTGAGCAAGTCAGCTCCAGGTATCCTCAGAGGCTCCCGATTAGCCCCTATCAATTGCTCAGGTTTAGACCTCAAGGGTTTGATTTGCTGAACTGCTGAGCATTCAAACCTGCTGGGGAAATCAAGAGGGGCTGTGCTCTCCGTGTAGCAGGGATCCATTATGTTAAGCTCTCTGTGTAGCCTGAACGCTGGTCTTCCAACAGATCTTAATGCTTGTGTTTAATTAGTCACAGTCTTGAAATGCAAAAGAGGTTTTTGAACCGTGGGAAGAGCATAGTGTCAGAGCAGCTTGCTAACATGTACAAAGTGGGAACAAGAACCCAAGTCTGGTTTACAGATGCCATGAGGATAGCAGGGCTGGAGCCCAATGACCCAAACGGTCCTTTCCAATTCTGCAGTCCTGCTGTGCTCCCAGTACTGGCTTCTCTTCTGTGTCTCTATCCAGCCTGGCTGAAGCTGCCAGGAGAGCCGCCTTCTTCGCAGCTCCTGCTAGCTGGGATGGTTGCCTTGCATCTCCGCTGCTTCGGATGCAGCATGCATGCAAGTTAGAGATAAAAAAACAACTGCATTGTATTATAGCAAGATTATAAAAATAGGAAGGGACATTGATAGGAACAAAAATAGCATCCTCAATGACATTAGCTAGGATAAAACTAATCAATCGCTGTGCTCTGGGGCATGCGTTAATCCCCTCTCCATGGTATAGTGTTGCACAATTAGGTACATTATGGAAAGTTTAACGCTTCCCTCCGATGCATGCGGCACTGGCTGCAAACAGAGACTGCTGCTATCTGAGCTGGCAGTCCTTGAATTCACAGCATTTGCAGAGGACTCGAGGAGCAGCTGCACTACTGAGGTTGGGCGATTTTTTGCTTTGGCAGATGAGCAAGACCAGAGGGGACCCAGAGGGGATCAGGAACTCCCTCAAGTGCTCACTCATTGCTCCCCTGAATTGAAAGAGGGAAGGGGTGGGTAAACCTAATTCAGCCCATTTTGTGGGACCATTTGGTGTCAAACTTTGCCCATTCCTGGCTGTGCCCAGCATTGGAGTCATCAATGACTCATCCCCCCAGGACTCAGGTGGGCAAATCAGTAGCATGCAATCTGTCTACAGAAGACAGCTGAAGGCCACAATGAGGCAGCATACTGGAGGTACAAACTGGGTGATGTGTCCTTGCAACAGGGTGCCAGTCATTTCTTTCCCTCCTAAGGTCCTCCAGAGATGCTTGAAGCACCATTTTCCAAATCACAGGTACAGGCAAGGAGGAAAGTTTAGCTGGGTACAGAAAGGTATCTCCCCATTCTTTACCTTCTACAAAGCTGAAACTGGCAAACACAGTCCCTCCTCCTTCACCCCTAGTCCTGTGATAGATCAGCTCTGGGGAATCCTGCTGCAGTAACTTAAGACATTGTCATCCTCTGCTGCTTACCTTGTCGCTCAGCACAAGGTTATTGCCCCAAAACCAGCAAAAGCAGAAAGGAAGCTGTGCCTCCATCTCACAGCCAGGCGTTAATTAGCACAACCTGCTGAGGAAGGTGTAAGGACAGGCTAACTTGCTTTGCTGTGAAAGGGGAAAGCTGCATTGCAGACACGCTGTCCTGTTCTGCTCACTGCTACAGTGGAGGCATCATCCAACAGTAATGAACGTCTAGGGGTGGGAACATTTTACACAACCACGGCCAGTTACTTTAGCTGAAGTGACTTGGGAATGAAAGCTTATCAAATGTTCATGCAAGCATATTTAAGGTGGGAAGATCAGCTTGAGTTTGCAAAGAGCCTGCAACAACAGCTCGGAGCTGCAGACTTTCCCGTTCATCTAGCTCAGATGCCAACATAAACGTCCCACATCCCTCCTTTTAATTATCTCACTGCTTGTCACAGCACATCGCAAAGGAAAATGCACCTTTTACAGTAAAGAGTTGTATCTGTCTTTCCTAAAAGAGGGAAAAGGCACAGAGTTGACTGAGAGCCGCGAAGGCATACATTGGCTTCGTTTTCCTGAAGCAGGTTGCAAAACCTCACAGGAGCCAGCTCTTAACATTTGGGAAGCACCACCATGGCCAGCCACTGTCTCTGAAAGCATCCTCAAGCATCCCCATGGGTATCTGTAACCACACCTGAGGCCAGCTGAGCCCACAACATACAAAGTACAGGATGAGGCTGCATGGGATGAGATGAGAGCTGTATGTAACTTGCTTACCCCAGAGCAGGAAACTAATTAGAGGTCTTCCCAGGATCTAAAAGCAAAAATAGGCTCGAGTTCCAACCCCCGCCTCCCATTTCTTTGCTAGTATTCTCCCAGCATAGCCCACTCAGCAGAGACGTGTCACGCTGCAGATCAGTGCCAAGTGCTGGCAACAGCATGTGACATTGCTGACACAGCAAAGTTGCCTCCTTCGAGAGAAGTTATCCACTGGTGCCTCTGCAAGAGAAATGTATCTGCTCCCAAGACTGGGGAACAGAGAGTCAGGGTTAGGAAGCTGAAATTAAAACAGGTCGGCAAAACTCTACTAAGACACTCACTCCTATTTTCTGTTTGCCGAGCCATAAAAAATACATTAACGGCCCAGCAGCTTTGTAAATGATTTATGGTCAAAAGAATAAATTTCTTCCTTCTCTCCTGGTTTAAAAAAAAAAAAAAAAAGCGCAACATAGTGATAAACTGCTTAATAAGGGAAAACAACTCGAGGCTTAAATATGTTCAATGGTATATTGAGTGGGAAGGACAGAGCCCATAAGGAATAAGATTAAAGCCCAGTAAGGGGAGCTGGCACAGAGGAAGGCAGGATGAATGAGTGGGCAGGCTGGAATATACGACTTGTGTGTGGTGGGGAGAGGCAGGACCGCGGGGTGCAGCTGCGTGGGAAAAGAGGTGGGGATGGGGGAAGGAGAACTGGCTCATCAGTGACTTTTAACACCGAATGCATCGAGACATATGCGTTCTGCATATCCCCCCACCTCCTGCCCCCATTATGAGAAAAATGCCATTGAAACACAGACTGCAAACTCACGCCCGAGTGGCTTTTTCACCTGCCCTGACACTACCATCATTAGGGCTAACTCCAGCGCAAATAGCCCCAACCTACAATTCAACTACAGTTCAACTACTTTTACCCAAAGCACCGAGAGCTATGTCCATCCTCCCACAAAAAGGAGGAAGAGCAGAGGGCGAAGGACAGAAAAAAGACAGCGCCTGCCCTATTAGGCACAGGCTGGGTGAAGATGCAGGGACACGCTGCTGCGTGGCACTCTCACTGCAGACACCACTGCTATCCTCTGGGAATCCTCCAGGAACCTCAGTTGGCCACGTGAAACCCAGGCCTTCCTTGCTGATGCTGCTGCGTCTTCCAGAAATGATGAGGCAGCAAGAAAACAGGAACACGATGCATCCACCCACCCAGATGTCGATGGGCTTCATCCCAAATAGTAGGGCAGCCACGCACGCAGGGCTGCACGTATGACACAAAGCCACTGAAGTCAACAAGGAGGGCTCCAAGGAGCTGGGATTTCCTATGTGAGAAAGATTCCCTGCAACGGGGAAGAGCGAAGGCTGGGCCAGACCTGCATCAGGCTGGAGAGGGGCTGAGGGCAGCCCCAGGAGGGAGACGCTGGGGGAGAGGAATGAGGGGCTGCGGTAGCAGCGTGGGAGCTGGGATCGGGGTTAACGAAGTGCAGGGGACCATGAACAGTGGGACGTGAGGATAGCAAGTAACTCCCCAAGAAATGGCCCCACGTCTCCAAGGCAAAAGCAGGGGAGCTCCCCCAACGCTTCCTAGGGTACCCACCTTACCTGCCTTCCCCCATTACCAGGATATTCCAGCACCATCATCACCCCATGGTTGGTTATGATGGCCTGTGGGAGGTTATGATGGGCTGGTCCCCCAACAAAGGGGTGACTAAGACAAAACAAAATAAAATTAAATAATTTAAAATAAAAGGAACGCCTGAAGAGACAGAGACTAGCCATTTCTGAGAAAAAAAGTTTTCATTTAGAGACTGAGAAGTCAGGAAGGACTGTCACCAGGATGAGTATCAGATTCTTAAAGGATCTAGGTCCAGCTACCCACAACCTTCGGCTGAGGCAACGCCAACAAGTTGGCTATCTGCTTTCCACCCCAGTTTTGTGTCTCATGTATGAAACGTTCTCATCCTACGGAGCACACGAGCTTTGCAAGTGAAAGGATATTTGGCAGATGTTCTTTGGTGTCCACCGTGCCTTTGAGCTCCTCTAAAAATTTTCCTGCTCTGCGATTCGGCTGCGAGTCCTACTTCACCTGCGCCGCCGCCTGCGTGGCCAGCAGAATGCCCACACGGAGCTGGGGCCACCCGGCCGGACACCGATGCCCTGGCTGATTTGATATGTCCTAGCAATTCCACTGAAGGCAGTTAAGTCACTGGAAATACACTTGATGTTTAAAAATTAAGCACATGTTTAAGTATCTTGCCAAATCGGGGCTTAAAGGTCTAATCACATTTGCATCCATTTTGATAACAAAACTCCTGTGGTCCACGGTATGAGAGAGAGTCTTTAAGTGAGAACAGGCACAACCACAGTGAAACCTCCCTGTCTCATACATGATGCTGAAAACAAGCCTGATAAAAGCATAAAAGCGTAACTTTCAGTCTCCAGAAGCAGTCAGATTGAAGCTAGCTTTCATGGGGATGTTCAAAGGCATTAGACTTTCATATCTGAAACTTTGTTAATCCCAAACTACTTTGGATGTAAAATTATTAAAATTATTAGAAGCAAACAAACAGAAAAGAAACAAAGGCGGCAAGCTCTTTTTCATTTAAATTGAAAAGAAAGGAAAACCCAAATTTGTCTTCTGATCTGGCAAATGTCAGGTCAGTAATTGAATGTTTCAGATTATGAGTTAAGCTGTCTGAAAGGGGTTGTAAAAGGACAATTTTCCACCGGGAAAAAAAAGTTTTCATTAAAATCAAAATAGGTTGTAAGAATATCAACTTTGATGACATTTTCAGTGAGTGAAGACAAAATGAATTGCTTCGACTTTCCCATTTAATTATGGTAATATTGGCATACTTCAGTTCAATAAGGTAAAAACACTTTATTTCAATCCATTTAAACTTTTGCCGTGTATTTAGATATTACATAAATTCTAACTTCGTATAATTTTATTCAGTAATGGTACAGTGTTATATGCACACACATACTTAATACGCTATGGCCTTTCGACATCACGTGAGCAGTATCTTTTCCCAATGGAAATTTCCCCTGATTTTTGTTCCATCCACTAAAAAAATCTGGACTCTCCCTGTGATGTGAAACGAAGCAGAGAAGATACGTTAGGACTTCCCTGGAATAGATGACCACTTTGTTACCAGCTTTAGCTACAAACAACTCCAGCCCAATGTTCTCATGGGATCACCCAGAGTTCAGGAGCTGTAGGTGTTTCCATGTGAAATTTGGTCCTGATGTTGCTCAAGTTGCCAGCGTCAGGCACAGACACGTCCACACATGAGCCACAGGAATACATCCATTTAAGCATTTTGCTGTCCTTTCCCTGAACGAGACTCGCTCCCTGCTCCCCGTCCTCAGGGAGCACCGCCTTCCCCACCTCCCTGTCCCGAAACCCAAAGCTTTGCTGCGAATGTTGCCGACTATAAATCAATTCCCCACTCTCCAGCCATTTGGGCTTATCATTCCCACATTGCGTGGGGGAAGCAGGACCAATACATAAAATGCGCGCAGCCAGATTAATGCAAACCTGCTGTCCGTCTGCTGCGTGCCCTTTTGACGTGCGGGTATGTGACAGCGCAGGGCGCAAAGGTACCCAGGGTTGAGGCATCTGCAGCTCTAAGCGTCCAAGCTGAGATCCCTGGGCCTGACTTGTCACAAATGCTGAGCATCCTCATCAGCAGCCGGTCCCAGCCCTTCTGCTCTCCAGTCGGGTACCCAGCATCGTGCTGGAAAAGCTCAAGTGCAGACAGTTGCACCGGTAGCTCTAAAATATGCTACCAGGTAAGGCGCCGGGGCAATGCAGAGGGTCTCCACTTTGCAGTGAGGAAAACCAAGATGGAGAGAGGGTATAACTCACCTAAACACCACGCAGCAGGTCAATGGTGAGACAAGAATAGGACTTTGGTACCTGATTCACGGGCGTTGCTCTGCCTATTAATCACGGTCTCCACCACTGTGCCAAGTATTAGCATTGATTTCAAATTAACGCACGCATTTCTCATCAAGGAGAAAAAAAAATAACCAAGAAGGTTCACTACGTTCAGCTCTGTTGGAGGCCAACGTGATTGTTAAGAGCAAACGCCTTCTGCAAGAGGCTCTGCCCCAAAGCGCTCCAGGCTGGGAGGCACGCAGCACTACCCTCAAGAAGTGTCAAATGATCACAAAATGCTCCAAAACTCTTAAGGAGGTTTTCAGAAAACACAGAGTATGGTCGTAACATGCCTGAAACACAGGAAAGAGGCTTTGTGAATGCAGCTGCTGCTGTTACTGTATATGACAATGTGCCTCCCTTCTTTTCTGACGCCAAGTCCTGAGAGTTAACTCTGGGTGACCAAGCCTCACAGTTCTGTCTGATTTTATGCTTGCCCTCTCTTCTTCCCTTCCCCGATGTCCTAAATTTCCTTTTACAAGAGCTGCTAACTTTTGCAAACATAAAGCTGCTACAGGCTTGCCTTGTCTTTTAGAGTTAGAGTCTCAGGAAAACACTTTGCACATTTTCCCTCCACAACAGATGCAAGAAGCTGCTTATGCCCAAGCAGCAAAGTACACAACTGCTCTGAACTAAGAAAGATTTTTTTCCGCACAGCTGGCTCAGTTTTTCACATGGATGTTGTCACTCCTGCCAAGTCTAAGAGCACACAGAGCAGCATTAATATGAAAGAGCCCAATTGGACACTGGTTTAACAACAAGTTGAAAATTCCCCAAGCACAGCCTGGATGCTGGGTTTTCCTTTTCCTTTGTTTTTTGCTTTAATGCACCCGGGGCTGGGGGAGAGTAAAATAGAACAAAACCATAAGAAACCACTGAAGGAAGTCTTAGCCTTTTGGGGGTAAATTCCCTTTTTGAAATTCAAAACACACATGTTAATCTTTAATGTGAAACCCTGGATTAAAAATTCATTCAAAAAATCTCAGTTTGGAACACTTACAATTCCGTTGCACTATTAAAAGCTCAGATCAGTGCTAGTCTGCATAAAGCAGTCTCTCCAAACTCTTTCCTTTCTCTTGAAGCCAAGAGCAGGTACTCGCTGCTCTCCCCACCTATCCTTTAAGCTCGGAGAAGCCTTGTTGTGGTTCCCAAGCGCTGGGAAATGCTCACTCTCAGGGTGTCCGGGTCCCGTTTCAGAGTACTGCCACTCAATCTGTGGTCCTGGGGAGCAAACCCGGAGCCAGCGGGAACAAGCGGCACTCTTCCCAACAGCACTCCCCTCCTTCGCAGGGGTAGAAGTAGTGCAGGCTCATGGCTTGACTCAACCTCCTCACCTGTGCCTTTTTGAAACCAGATCCTATCCACGGGCATCAAAAACATCACCGGCCTCAACCTCTGCCCGAGTGCCTTGGCGATGCTGGGGAGGACTCGCACCGATTTCTGCGGGTCAGCCCCAGCGTTGAGCTCGCTGGTGCCCGCAAACACCCCCAGTTTTAACAAAGTGACGTGGGATGCACAGCCGCAAGGAAAAAACCGTCTGTGCCTGGTCCAGGATGCCACAACTCACTGTGGCAGAGGACGTTTTCCAGAGGACTCACCAAAATATTTTGCATCCTGGAAGGAAGAAGTGTTCCCAAACTGCCCTGTGCCATCTTGCTATAAGGTTTCTCATCTAGAAACATGGGGCATGAAGCTGAGCCCTCAATTTTACTTTTCTGTGCTCCCTTTTTATTTGCCTGCGGAGGGTGGACTGAGGGACCAGGCAGCATGTGCAGAGGTGTTGCGTTTTTTTACAAGTATTTTTGGAGCCATTTGCTCTCTTACCAGCTGCAGCCTTACAACGCTGCAGTAGGCTGAGCAGGAGGCTTCCATCTCTAGACTCTGTGGTACCACATCGTTTACCGTAAGGGGTAAAACTTTCTTTTTAAGCATTTTAACAGCCACCTCAGCACAGTTGCGCTAGCAGTTACCATCACGAAGCAGCCTCTCTCCTACCCTCTTCTCTGCGCTCGCAGGCTCGTCTACTTCCAAATCCGCCACCTGAGCCCGTCCCCAGGAGGCTGCCCTTACCTGCAGCCAGCTGGGTCCACGCCAGAAGAACCACCGCGCCAGCCGAGGCGAGCGCTGCCCACGCACATCCCGGGCGAGGAAGGTGCGCGGGCAGCGAGCACGACTCTTGGAGGGGGTGTCGATGCCTCCCTGACCCCCCAGATGCTATCGGAGGAGAGAACCTCTCCTCTGCAGTCAAGACCGCTACCTGCCGCGCAAAAGGTACCGCGTGAGACGGAATACGCTGCGCTGCACCGCGTAACGGGCAACCTCGATGTCATCGGAGGCTGGGCGAAAACGATGCAATCTGTCCCTAGCTTTAAAGCAGTACTTATTATCAACAGGGAGGAAAAGAAAGACAAAACACACAGAAGAGATTAAACACGTACAAATCGCACTTATCTCTCCCTTGTTTATCGTAACTTTTCCTGCCGCGTTTGCTAATGGCAATAATAATAATCACTGTAGTAGAATCACGCGTTGGCTTCTTTCCCAGAGTCTCCTCTTGTTCACCAGGCAGTGAAGTCATTGTATCACCAAAACTTCACAGAGACCTGGTTTTGCAGGAGGGGCCCCACCAAGAAAGCTTTTGACAGCTTCCCACGGAAGCTGAGAAAACAGAAGAGGAGTGGAGGAGAGCCCTTGTCTCGCGGACAGGGGAGTGATAGGCAGGAGGGAAAAAAGGTGGCAAACCTCCACTGTATTTGCCAAGAGTGGAAAGTAAGGAAAGCAACAATTACGAATGAACACACAATCCAGCACGCAAACAGTTCTGCTCAGGATGCCGATGTGTTCCCCCCCAGCAGGATCTGAGCACCCCTGGGAGCCGGGGGAGGCAAGGAGCAATAAGCCCAGGTGACTTGCCCATGCTTGTGCAGAGCTAGATGTGAACCCTCACTCTCCAGAGCCCAGCTTGGTAGTTCATCTCCCAGGTCACCTCTCCTTCCATAAACTCAGTCTTCTGCTTTTAAACCCATGTGCCCATCAAGTCAGATTACAATTAAGACTCCGCAAGTATGGCAAAATATATTCATGAACATCTGTTTGAATAATAAGCCTGAATTTGCTTCGACAGTATTCACCCGACCTGGTTTCCTTGCCTTCTGCGAGTGCTCACACCAGCTCTCCCCTATTCAAGGATGACGACACGAGGGAGAGGCTGCTGCACACACTCACGTAAACACGAAGATGGTTTCGGCTAGTAGAGGAGGAGTTTCCAGCCTCTGGTGCGCAGACCTTTCAGGGGTTGCAGGCTACTTCTCGGTCTCCATAAAAACCAGCTAAGATAAACAAGCCTAAAGTCAGAAGGCTAAAACGTACTGCACCAAGGCCTGGCCTACCACTGAAAAAAATCTGTACCTGGGTTTGAATCCTGGGCTCTGCAGTTTGAACTTGCTGGGAAAAGAGGGGTAGTCGCTTACGCTGAGGCCATACCTGCTCCTCTGGCTGGTTGCCCCCGGGGGTGCAGGTAAGCATCCCTCCCGCTCCTCTTCCCGCTGCCTCCCTCCCGGCTCTGCCAGCATAACTGCCGGTGTAATAGCTCTCCCACGCAGCTCTGGCAAAAAGATCCTCGTTAGCGGGTAAGACCAAATTTTTTTCTACTGTAGGTCACGCTGAGAGGATCAGGTTAAAGAGCAAGAATGCAGGCAGCTGTGCTGGCAACCTGAACTGACGGCAACCTCTGGCAGGGGAAGGGGAGCAGGGACAGCCTCCCACCTCTCCATCCACCTCAGCGGCAGTCAGGGCAGCGCATCCGACTGCGGCCTCGCTCCCTGCCTCCATTTGCCTGGCTGTGAAATGGGGCAGCGTCCCCTCACCCCACCAGCTTGGGCACGTGGTATTGAGGGAAGGCAGGTGAACAAGCAGAGGGAGTGATGGAAGGAGCAGAAACCATACCCCGAGGTCTACATGCAGCTTAAAAGTAATAAATACTCAAAGCAATAGATTGCAAGCTAGAATATGACCCTAGGAAAACCATTTCTTGAAAAACAGAAAAGAATAAACTCAACTGTATATGCTCGATGGCCAGCCAGAGAGAGATCACAGAGTTAAACCAGCATGTCTTAAAACACACACCCCACAGACATAGATGGAAAGGCTGCCCGCTGGATGCCTCTGCGAGAGCCCCGTATCTCCACAGACATTTGGAGAATATGCGGAACGGTTAAGAACAATACAGCAGGACAAGAGTAGTCTCCGAGCAGGAGGAACCAAGAGTTTGAGAAAGACCAGCACTACACTGGATAAATCCTAGAACATGAGAAGCTCAGAAGGAATTGTCTTTTGAGGCTGCCACAGGGATGCTATTTACATTCACAGTAAACACAGGCCACGGGGAAGGAATTCAGCTCTAATGACAAGGTGGTACTGCGGGAGGCTGTGCTGTACTGAGACTGGCACAAGGCTGCTGCCCATCCAGGGATGACTTTGATCAAAGGAACAGCTTTTTATAACTACTTGCCCACTTCTCATTATAGTAGAACCTCCTAATATGTATTTCTACGCTCAAGTCACCAAATGTTAAAGTCTTTTCCAAGCTCTAGGAAGTGATACAGCAGAGGAGGAAAGCACTTCTGCTAGGCTGGAAGACAGCATTGCTTCAGACAGCACATGCAG
Organism: Aquila chrysaetos chrysaetos; assembly: GCF_900496995.4. Lineage (NCBI taxonomy): Eukaryota > Metazoa > Chordata > Aves > Accipitriformes > Accipitridae > Aquila > Aquila chrysaetos. The sequence goes on along the minus strand of NC_044010.1, from coordinate 4,405,236 downwards.
CAGCAAACCGTAACCACAGAGGACAGATGAAGAAAATAGAGCTACCTTTGGAGGGTGGAAGTCTAACAAGTGAAAACATGTTTCCATCAGTCTTTTGGCATGAACATCCCTGGCTCAAAGTAATTAAATGGGTTTGGTTCATACTTTTTCTTTTAATTAATCAAGAGGAATGGTGATGCTGCCTCCACACCCCCATTACAACTAAAATGATGCCCAGCAGCTCAGCAATTTCCCTAGCAGAGGGAGAAGAGACTTGGGCATCCACTCACCTACCTTCTTTCCTGCAGCCCTGTCAGCGACCCTCACAAATCTCCTCTCCAACACCAATATTGCCCCCCCCCCGCCGAGACCCAAGGGGTCGTGGTTGGAAGCAGCGCGGCTGTGCCCACCACTGCAACGGCGCAACTGGCCGCGGCCGTGAGAACCACGGGAAGGGGCCGAGGGGAAAACTCATGCCCCCGAGTTGAAGGACATCAGATGGATCCTCGGTCCCCGGGATCGACGCTCACTTTGCAGCCCATACTTCCAGCCCCGCGCCGGCGAGACAGCAAACACGGGGACGCGGGACGGCAGCGCGCAAGCTCCCTGCCAGGACAGCACCTTCCTCCCCAGGGCAACGGAGTCGGGGTGCTCACTGGAGCTGACAAGGCCACGCAGCACCGGTTCGGTGTTTTGCATCCTCCGAGAAGCGAAAAACAGGAGGTGGCAGGGTGGTTTTCCCCCTGCTTTCTGGATGCTTGGGTTTCTGACAGATTTCTCTGCGAGGGGCTACCCAAAAGCTCCGTGGAGCTGGAGTGTCAAACGTTAACACTCAGCACTTAATTTGCGGCGCAAATCCTGTCAAACCCGATCGCGTCTCTTTGCCCCTTCGAGGCATGCCAGCCCTCTCGACTTCTGCAGGGGGCTGAGGCTTTAAGGAATGACCAACTGCTAAAGCGAGCCTGCGAACCGGCAGGATGCGCAGCGTATGCTCCGGCGCCAGGCATGTCCTCTCCCCTCTCCTCTCCTTCCCTCCGCCGGCTCCACGTACGTACACGGAGTGGCCAGCAGGGAATACACCCCACGAGGTTTAATTAATGAACATATTTGAAAGCTCCAGGCATCACCACGCTAAAAGGAAAGAGCGATAACATTAGGGTCTGAGCACGAGCTGTTCGGGTTAAGAGAGGAGGGAGATGGGGCTGGAGGTGCTGCCTGGCTGGCTGGGAAGCATCCCAAAAGCCCAGGACCCTCTGCAGGGATCTGCCATACTCATCTGTGCCAGGCACAGAGAGGGGAAGGAGCCTTCTAACGATGGGGGATCGGGCAGGATGAAGTGGCAACCCATAAAACACGGCAGATGCTTATTTCTTCTGAAAGGAGAAAGTGATCATCGTGGAGGAATGAAGGTAGGAAATGAGCTAGAGATAGGGAGATACATCAAAGGGACAGAAAAGAAACAGAAGAAAAATAGATAGAAAAATGCTAAAAGATAAATGTAGTATGTTTTTAATTTGCATGAGAAAAATAGTTCTCTTTTCCTCACCGATCATCTTTATTAGCAACAAAATTTGCAGCGAGATCTCAGACTAGCTATCTAGCTATGACAACAGCAAAGCTCTGAAACAAACTGTTCCAGGGGGGCTGTGAAAACTCCACCTCGGGCAGCTTTTGAAGGCAGGGTGTAGGGCAGGCTGAGGCTTAACCAGGTACTTAGCCTGAGCAGCACACGGACCAGATCAGTGCCTGAACATTTGGCCCACTATCTACTATCTGGTTTTTGGAGAGCAGCTGCATGAAACCGCTGAGTTTGTAAAAGCTACAATTTAATAGGGTTTACCTACATAGTGCTCATCTCAGTTTTGCAGACCACAGTCCGCATATCAGTGACCTAAAAAGATGTCCCAAGATCTTCTTCTCAAGCTTCTGCAGCTCTACCTTTGTACATGCTTCAACTGCAGGGACAGGCTCCAGGAGAGGTAAAGGAGGCCACAGAAAAAAAAGGGATGTGTAGGAAGCCCACTTCACCCCAGGGACCTACAGCTTGCTCAGCAGTAGTGCACGTGTTGTACGTAGCCACGCTGGGAGATGCAATCTCCTTGGTGCTTCCAACTCCCCTTCTCAGTCCAGCAACCCACTATCCACCATCCGCACCAACTTACAGCCTGGAGGTGGAGCACATCAGGCCGAACTGTGTCATTTTAGAGCTTGGCTATGAGCGAGGAAGCCAGTGGCAACACCCTGGGCAGGGGAAGAAGTTGGTGGCAAGCAACTCTCCATCTCTCTCTTCATGACACTCCAGGGAGGAGGTACATGGGAAAAGATGCCTCCTTGAACATCTTCTTTCTCTGAGTATCTGCTGCAATGCAAATTCCAACCAGTAGCCCAGTTACAGGGTTAGATGGGCCTGAGGCAAGACCCAGCAAAGCCACTGCTATTAAGAGAATGGAAAAAGCAGTGGCTAATCTCGGGCAGAGAACAACCATGGATAAAAACCTCCTGCCGGGAGCACTGGAGCATAACAAGAGGTCTTAAATCTCCCTGCCTGGCACCATTCCCGTTTAAAATCCTCCTCACTTCTCGAGCCAGCAGACTTGATAGGAAAAGACTACCTTCCTCCACATGCAGGGAAGAAGAGAAGGGGGAAATTCTCCTGCTTCTTCCAGGAGAGGAGGGGCAGCTCCGCTTGATCAAACTCGCCTGCTTACACAAAAGCGGGAGCAGCCGGGCGGGTGATGCTCTCTCTAGCTTTGGCTTACCAGACTGACACCAGTACAAAGCCCATCCACCAGCTCTTGGCTCAGCAGCTTGCCAGACTGGTGACCAGCTTCAGAGATCAAGAAGAGGTCACCAGCTTAGCTTGCAGGGCTGATACCAAGGCACGTTTCTACCTCAGTCACTGGGTTTTCCTGCAAGTTTCCCTTCCAGCCTTCCATGCAAATATCAACAATTGTGGCTATTTATGTTCTCAGGAAAGCGACTGCCTGGGATGAGGGGAAACTATAGGAAAGGAAAACAAGAAATAAGATCATGAAGAGGAAAAGAAGGAGAAAAGTATCCAAGAGTTTTCCAGCACCACACTTACATGAAAAAAGCAACAAAAAAGGTTTCCTTTCCTTTCTTCCCTTGACTTCTTTCCAGTCCTCTTTTCCCTCCCTTTTCCTCTCAGTGAAAATTGAAAGCTGTGTCAGAAAAAATTAAAAACCACCTGTCCCGCTTCCTTCTCCTACCCTGACCATTTTCCTTAGAAAAAATGAAAAGAAGACAAGAATGTAATGGAAGCTTCTGGGAAAGTCTTTGATTAAAAAAGCCATTTTTCATCAACACATACAGCTGAAGGAAAAACCTGGACCAGCTCCACACATTTTGGAGATGAAGATACAGGCTAGCCCCGAACCCAGAAGTATTTGTCCTCAGCAAAAGGAAAACTCAGACACAGCATGAGTACATGTGTCTATACTAGGTTTAATCCAGTTGGCATGCTAAAACCAGCAGGGACGCCACTCTGGAAAGGACATTGCGTATTTTCCTGATAGCAGCTCACAGCGAGATCTGTGCTGCCCCGTCCTCCCTCTGACTCTTACTCCTGCTGAACAGAACTAATGCAGCAATGCCATCACACCTTCCTTTGCCCAGGCAGACAAAATCCCTGAATGCACTGATTCGGTGCTACAACCTCATCCAGCAGGTATCAGAGCCCCAGCTCCTGCCCAGGAGCAATAGAGCAGTTCGTGTACATGGGGCTGCTGTCAAAGGCACACATCTCTGCGAGGTTTATTGGTTCTCTACCTCCCACTTGCTGGGAGAAAGCCAAGATGCAGGAATGTGTGAACTTGCTAACTCAGCATTTCTGCCTTGCTGGCGCAACGTCTGGACATTGCCTTCTAGAAAGTCTTATGACCACTTGTTGGTTGCAGGGCCAATGCTCAAGCCCAGGTCTTGTGAAGCTGTTGGCCCAGACCATCGAGGCTTTATGGATAGTACGGGTCACGAGATCAGCACTAACGAATTCGTTAGGGAAGGGAGACCTGCGAAGGACCCACAGGGCACAGCCGGCAGGCACCTCTGCCCACACTGAGACACCCAGCAGCTGGGTCACGGTGCACCGCAGTGGCTGGGGGAACAGAGGAGACATGCCAAGCAGAGATGGGGTGCATCGAGATTAAAGGGGTCCACACGTCCTCAAATAGCTGAGAGCACCTGCTCACGTATATGCATAAACAGGGGAACGGCACTGTTTCCTCTGGATCTTCCTCTAAAGCAGATTGAGGAGAACCGGAGGTGGGTTGTCACTTTTTCTTCAGTGCAGCGGTCCAGCAGGAGGGAGCCGAGGAGGGGAACTGGCACAAGGACACATCTTCCCATGGACGGGATGATGCACCAAGAACTCCCTGGCCAAAGCACTCTGTTGTTCCCATTTAGTGCAAGTACTGCTGCACTCTTAGGCAGCAGCCTTGTATTCCCCTCATGCCTCCTGCTCCGTCACAAAAAAAAAAAAAGAAAAAAAAAATCCTCCTGTAAAAACATTTACCCGCCTCAATTTTTTTCTTAGCCAGCCTTTGCTTCACCCATGAAAGCACAAAAAGAAGCCGAGCTCTGATATACCACAGCATCCTTCCCATTATCCCCATCCTTTCCTCCGCCCAGTTTGAAGAGTAATGACCTGAACCAACCCCAGCTTAAGACAATGGGTGTCTGTGTACTGACTTCAATGGAATTTGGGTTAACACGGGATTGCAAAGTCTCCAAAATTAATGCAACTGTAATGCTGTTAAAACAATGGCTCAAACGTCAGGAGATCCCTGAAGTTAAAGGTTTCTCTTGAAATTAAGTAAGCCATACCCCACATCCTGCATTGTCTATGATTATACCTTCATACAGAGAAGGAAACAACCGAGCGCTGCACATCTGAGAACAAAACAGGAATATAAAACACCGTGAGTGCAAAGCAAACATTGAGAGTAGATAGCAGTAACTATCTACCTCTTTCTTTATCCCGCAGTCAGTACTGATATCTTGTTCGCTGCAATGCTTTTTGTTCTTGTGCTTTTCTTGAAAAATTAATAAAACAAAAGTGTTAGAAGAAGACAGTGCATGTAGAACAAATACTCCTCTGACGACAGTTACTCTACAACAACAGAGCTCAGAAAGCAGCAGACTCAGCCTCAATCTCAGCTCCGTGTAGCCGCGGGATGCCACCTTTGAGCATCCTTTCCAATTCACCAGAGGCCAGGCAGGAAAGCAACAAGACGTCGAGGAATACGTCCCTAACAGCGACACCATCTTTCAGAGCTTCTCTCCCCATACAAGTAACGTCCTTGCGCATATTATTATCCCAACTGCAGAAAAGAGAATCTGAACCGCCTGGCTCCAGTTTTAATCAGAGCACCCACTAAATTGTGACCGCTGACAATTATGGATGCCCATCGTTAACCAAGAGGGATTAGCCAGAAGCCGAGTACCCTGAAGGCGATGAGGGCTGACGCTTTGGAGTAGTCCTTTCTCCGGTCGCTGTGATAATGCCATGTCCCAGTGTGGCCCCACAGCTTCTCCTGCAGGCTCCAGTGGAAGTGGGGGGAGATGGATGGAGTCGAGGGGGGGAAGCGGGCAGACGCTATTTTCCACTGTTTGCTCATCTTTTGGGACCTACCTATTTTCCCCCAGAACTTTCCCGGGAAATCCTGGCTGCATTTAGTTTGGCTGGGGTACAAGGCTATTTTTAGGGAAACAAACAAACAGTCAAAAATCCATTTTTAATTTTCATTTAGATCTAGGATTTATATTTTATTTGTTAATTTTGCTTTAATCTCCTTGTCCTTCGTTACTCCCTGACTTTCACAGCAGGGGAGAGGAGGGACAGAGGAAGGAGGGTGAGGAGCAGGACCCAGTGGGAGCAGCAATGAGAAAGGTACTGAAAGAGGGAAGAGAGTGAGGGGGAAAGAGTATTGTTGACAGCATCCGATCCTCCGATTAATGTATTTCTAAGCAGATTAACCGAATCCCAACTGCTCTGTGCCAGGTTTCTTCTCTAAGCTTCTTGCTCCCCCATGTAAACAAAAAGACATTTCCTCTGAGCAAACACCCAACATACTGACCAGAGCTCTGGCAGACTCCCTGCCCTCCTGTAGCACAACGCTATGGGGCACAGGAGAAGGGGGGAAGTATGGGTCTATGGAGGTAACTTCTATTTTTAAGCATATTTTGTGCTGTTTCTTTCACCTCCTCAGGACTTTGCACGACTCCCGACTTGACCATCTTCAGGAAGTGTGGAAGGGTGCCAAAGTGATGTGGGAAGATGAAGAAGCAATGGCTGGTACTATTCTGGTCCCAGAGGCACATGAGAACTCTTGTTCTCATTAAGCTTTGCTTATTTGTAGCTGCTCTCCATGGCACCCACAGAGGGAAGAAGGGAGGGAGAAGGGTGGGTAAGAGCATCCCCAAAAGAGGTGGTAGGAACCACTAAATGCAACCCACTCCTTCCTGCCCTGCCCCGCCGAAACCTTCACGCTGACTCCCTACAAGAAAGAAATATTGCCATTTCAATGCAGGTTCTTGGAGCATTTCACAGTCAGTAGTCGGCCAAACCCCCGCATCCCTGCATCGCTGTCCCTATTTTATAGACGTTGAAACGGAACATAGGAGAGACTTCTCTGAGGTCACGGCACAGCCCCATTCACATGATCTGAGTTACAGACATTTTTCCAGGTCACAAGACCAGCCTCGGCTGCATAGGTCTTCTCTAACGAGCCTCCAAAATCAGCCTCCAAGTTTATTTTTTCCAGACCTTGTGAAGCAACTTCTCCACCAGACAGTCTCCAGCCTTGCTCCCCAAGGGCAGGTTTTCCATCTCTGCTAGCAACAGCCGCGGGGGCCATGGGACATTTCTGCGACGGAGCTCAAAGACCATGCCTGCCTTCAAGTGTAGCAGTGTTGCCAACCCATCCTGAAGTGGAGCTCGGAAGGATGGCAAGACCTCCTGTCTCCTCTCTCCTCTTACAGCTGCTCATTTTTTCAGTTCAGGTTTTCTCCTGGCACTCTGCCTTTGCCTGAGCAACAAGTGGCTGAAGCACTCACAGACCCCTACCACCCTCTTTGGGTGAGAAGAACTCTCCTTCAAAAGGGAGCCTTTTCTACATCTCCTCCCGGGGAAGGAGAGCAGCTCTCGCAATGAACAGCCAACACAGCACAGTGGATGACACCACTCAGAAAGAAGAGGAATTCCCATTTGCTCAGCCACCCGTCTTGCCCTCCTCAAGTCACGGTGAGAGCTTTAAAAATTCAGCCAAAGACACGCTAAAACTAAACCGCTGGCTTTGCCACACAGTGACTTTCCTAGCATAAATTGTCCCTGAGAAAGCTCCACCACACACAACTTCTAAATGAAACACTTCAGATCTTATTGCACTGTACAGCACGGTGTTTTCCTACTGACGCCTTTTCATTAAGAAAATCACAAGAAAAGTTCTGTGCTGCAAATGGAAGTGGAGATTGTGACTAAACAAGAACATACAGAGTCAGTTAAGGCTGTAGGGAAAAGATAAGGGCGAGGGGAAAAAAGCAAATGAATTTATGTTGCCTAAGGCACTGAAGGGAATAAGAAGGGATTTACAAATTCATCAGGAGGAGAAGAAGCACCAGAAAGAAGGTAGGTTCATTAATAAATGAGGATGAGGATGAAATTAATGGTTCAGAAATGGCTGAGCAGCTTTTTTAAATCTGTCCTTAGCCAGAAGAATAAAGAGAGAGGAAGTTTGGACTAGAAAGAAGGAAAAAAAAGCAAGTTTAAAAAAAGCAGAAGGAAAAAGAACTTGAAGAATGATATGTTCACAAACCAAATAAAGCAAACGACATCCTAGAACTCAATCCAGAAAAGACAGAGACATTTTTTAAAAGTATTTTTCACTTCAACAGAATTAATACAGGGCTGAACATTAAGCAATCTATACATATAAGCACCTGCATAAATGTATGCAGGATCAGGAGCCTAATTTGTTATGGCAAAGGCATTGACAAACGTATTATCCCAGTGACAAATAATCTGACAATTTACGTTGAGCAAGGGAGGCTCCACAAAACCAACAAAAAAGCAAACATAATAAAGATTTTCAATAAGGAACAGAGCTGGCAATGTTTAAGTCCAAGTCGATATCTATCCCTAGTGAAATAATGAAACAAATATGAAGGGTCATTAAGAATCTGAAGAATAAAATCACATGCGATACACAAGTGAAAGTCTTTTTCTTTTTAACACACATGCACAACTAGCACCCAGAGGAAAGGTAGTAAAGGGAGTGTGGAGCTTTGGGAATTTGAAGCTTTATGAATTTGAAGGATTTGACATTGCCCCACTGTGTCAGTTTGAATGGAACCAACAGCCCACGGATCAAAAAACTGGCCAGAGGTACCAAAAGAAAATACGCTTTGTTGGACTGGGAAATGACAAATGATGTGCCAAAGGGTTTGCATCCATGTTGATCTTATTAAACCAGTGTCACAGGAAACGAACACTAACTGTCCATGAAATTTGCAGCTGACACCCTACAGAGAAATTGCAAATATAATGGAAGAGAAAGAAACAGGCCCTCGACGAACACAGAGCACAGAGCTCCTTAAAATTAAGCATGCGTGGGCAATGGTCCGAAAGTTAAAGCAGAGAGTAGCATGACTGGGACAGAGGGTGATTGAATCTAAACTCATCAAAGCCACAAGCTGAACCCAACAAAATAGAAAAATGCAGGTAATGTCCCTAGAGAGCAATAATCCAAAAGATGGATACTCAGCAGGAGGGAGAAAGCACGGAAGCTGTTTTGTTCTCTGAGACTTGAGGTTACAGAAAATAGCAAATAAAAAAATCTTGACGTGCTATATTAGCAAAACAGGCTCTTGCAATTTTGGGTGGTGAACAGAGGGGCATCCCATCACAGCAAAGGGAGGGAGGAAAGAGTTTCTGCACCATTTCAATGCAACCAGCCCAAGGATTCAATTTTGTTCATTCCATCAGTTTCTCCTCATCAGCAATAAATGAGCAGCAAACTAGAAAAAAAAAACCAACATCAGAGACAATTGATAAACAGACCTGGAAGAATCTATGAAGAAGACTAAGAAGGGTTAAATGTGTACAGCTTATTGAGGAATGACCCCCAAGGAAGTAAACTGTAAAATACACTTGATGCATGTGAATACTGCAGAGTGGGAGGAGGTAATAACTAGAAGTTATGAGATTAAACCAGAAAGAAAAGAAAAAAAATAAAAAGAATAAACCTTATATCAGGAAATAAGTTGGCCTAGTTCTGCTTCTGCATCAGTGAAAATTAGAAGTAACTCAACAGAAAGGAAAGAAGGGGCATAGAAAGCAGGTACTATGAGCACACCCAGAGAAAACATCTTGGAGATCCTTTCCCTCTCTCCCAGTCTTTGCACTGTCTGAGATCTCAGCTCCCAAGCTCCAGCAGCACTCTTGGTTGCATCGATTTGTTCCTTCCTTTTAGGAAAAGCGCTTTACTCGGTACACGAGCACTGGGCAGAATTCAAACCACTACTGAGGCAAAACAGCATTGCTGGGTGTTTCAGCAGCTCTGGCTAATCTTCCGACCGTTAGCAACATGCAGAGTTACGTAAAAGAGATACTAAGGCTCTAATTCCACTATTCATTACCATTATTAATACAGTGACACACAAATACATAATAAAGACCTCCTGTCCCTAGGGAGGTCATGTTTCCAGATGCCTGCTGACCACAAGAAGGGCTGGGAGGGGGACACGGTTTCCGAATCCCTCTAAGCACTACCACGCTGCATAAACAGACCTGACCTCTTCTCCTGGACAATGACGAAAATGAACATTCCTATCTCTCACTGAAATTTAAATCAGCCCAAACTGCAGGTATGCCCACAGAGCGCTAAATCCAGGGAGGAACATCCTCGGGGTGCTACGTATTTTCAAAAAGACAAATCTAACCCTCAAGTCAGGAGATGTCCATGTCTGTTACTTAAGAGTCAACGAAGAAGAAAACGAGTAACATTGCTCAGCAGCCCCGAGGACCTTCATCTAAGCTGCTGCGAAAGGTCTGTGCAACTGCAGGCGCAGGGAAGGACAGAGCACGCTGGAGAGGAAAGTACTGGAAAGCAACGTTGCTTGGTGGTAACTCATGTGACAAATTCGGCCACCCATTAACACCCATTACCGCAGGACGAAGGAGCGCTGTGATAGGGGCTTTCGGAGTCTTTGCCCGTTTACTGAAATAAATAGGCATCGCCTGCCTGAGAGATGTCTTCTGGAGGTTAATACACTTAATATCCTTATTATATTCATTCCTCATTTTCTGATGGCTAAATCCTGGCTTGCCCTGCCTTCATATGCTGTAGTCTCAAGCAGATGGGATGTATATGTGCATTCCCCACCATGAATTTTGGGCAGGACCAGATGCAGCGCAGCGTTAAGCGTTCCCAGCTCACCCGGTGGCAGCAGTACTCAGTTGCGCCCCATGGTCCCAGAGAAGCAAGCTCAGCTGTTTGGGGGCTAGGACTGGAGACCTGCCTTCCTCTCAATGCCTGGCAGAAGCACTTCAGGAACTGCAAAGCTTTTATCCAGCAAGCATAAAAACTTCTATACAGCTCACTTGCCCCACCCAGAGGCATTTTGCTCCGAGTCCTGCAAATACCGAAGTTCTGCAGCCTCCACGTTCCACAGGCGAGGGGGACAGATAACGGCCGTATCACTGAATTAAACCCAAGAAGCAGCAATGATGGTAGCGAGGGAATCCCACAGACCTTGACAATTATCAAGTTCAGGCCCTCTGGAGCCTTTCTTCAGTCTCTCAGAGTTGTGGAATTGATCTGGAAACCACTTTATTAATGTTCTTTCTTTTCCTCCCCTTCTCCCCAAGCATCATCATCATTTATTAATTTATGATTAAATGAATTATTGATTCTCACTGCACCTGCAGTATTCGCCATTGTCCTTCTTCCCCAGAGACATCTTTGACTGATGTAAGAATGGCAAGATGTCAGAGAGACAAAAAGAGGGAGAGAAGAAACTCGCTGTGTACGGGACCTCAGACAAGCGTGCTCCCCGTTGAAGCGCCAAGCTGCAGAGGATGGACGCAATGCACCAGGGCACAGCAATGGTGCCACCTTCTCAGACAGCAATGAAAAAAAAAAAAAAAAAGAAAGCGCAAAGCCAAATTGCTTCTGATAAGGAGGGAATGAGTAGCAGAGCTATTCATAGGCATTCAGCACGTGGGGAGGTATTAAAAAAAAAAAAAAATCTGACCCAAAGCAGAAGCTTTTGTTTTTATTCAGAAAATTCAAGAGACAGTTCTTTGAATACATCACTGAAAAAGCCTTCCAGGCTTTTGCCTTGCGATTACAATCAACAGATGGTGATTATTTCACAGGCTGGGGCATCTGGTCAGCTCCTAGCCAAACATAAATAAAAGACCTTTGCATGATAGTATCGGGCATTCCAGTCCAGAAACAAAACCAAGGTTGGGAGCAAGAGATTAAAAAAAAAAAAAAAAAAAAGAGAAGAGGTATTTAAAGTTGCCTGGTTTTGGAGATTTTTCCTTTCCAAGAGAAAAGATGGAGGCTGGGGGCAGGAACAAATACAGTATCTTTACAGAAATGTGCCCTCTGCACAGATGATCAGAGCTCAGCACTTCTGAAACTGATGGAAATTCCTGAGCCAGAATCTCCCTGTCATGAATTAAACCTAAACCTTGACCCTTTATCTAGGCTTTGCCAGGCCACATAAACCTTCACCCTTTTTTATAGCATCTTTCACCCAAGCACTGTAATGTGCCTCCCCCTAAAAAGCCAAGCAAGTTTTACTCCATCTGAGAATGGGAGGAACGCATCAAGGTATTGCTCCTGCTTTTCATCAGGGCAAAAGAACGACCAAGCCATCGGGGAGAAACATCCTCTCCCCATATATCTTTCCCGGCCAGAAGAGCTGCGATGTTCTCCTTGAACGAACCGCACAGAGAATACATCTCCCAATTTTTGTCCTTCCTAACAGTGAATCGCCGCTCGCCCCAACGCCAAGAGGCGCACGCTGGCTCTGCGCCCCTGCCCGCTGCCCACCGAGGGGCTGAACCCACGACGGCAAGGGAAGACCTAATTGCAGGAGACAAATTACCCCCTTAGGTGGGAGGTGCGGGGCTGCGTTTCGGGGAAACGAATCCCTGGATGACAGAGGCTTCGGGCATGCGTGCGTGCAAACGCTCCCAGAAGAAACGCAATGACCACATCTGTTGTTCCCGCACCCCGATTTTGTTACGCTCAGTTAGCCCACAGCTCTGGTTCATCCCAAACGTACACGAAAGGATCGCAGGTTTTACCTCCGAGCAGCACAGGTGCTACGAACCTCAGGGAGGTAAGAAGAGACTATTACTTATTACCTGCACCCCGACAGATTCCCCCACCGCTTTTCTGCACGTGAAAGCAGGCTTGTTACCACCTCCCCGCTCTCCCTTTTGCTACTGGTGGCACCGCGGGCCAGCCTCGCCTGATCCGCAGAGAAGCTTCAGAGCCCTGGTTGCTATTTTGTACTACAGGACGATGGCTGAAAATTTAGAAGGCACGCGGCCAGAGAGCAATTTCGTTAGGAAAACAAGGCAAACGCTTTCCGTTCCTGCCTTACGCATGCCTCTGGGTTACTCAGCCATTATCTGCTAAATTAAGGCCAGCACGGCTGGCCGTAGGAGCCCGTCCTGTACCGAAGTCACGGCCAACCGTGACTTCCTAGCCATGGCCGTGGGGCACACATGGCTGTCTTGAACTCTCCGGCAGCTTGTGCAGAATCCTCGCCCGCTGCTCGCGAACACGCAAGCCCTGCTCTCGCGGGCAGCGCGAGGAAAGAGATGAGGATCTCCTCCAGGTTCCCCGCCATCGCAGCTCGCGTTACGACATACCGCTGAAAACCGTTTCCGACTCCCTCCCGGGGAGAATCGGCGGAATTTGGCCATTTCATTATGTGCTCGGCAGGACTACAGGCGAGAGTGGAATTAGATGCCCACTCTCTCGCTGAGGAGTAGCGAGAGGGACGCCTCCAGCCCAATTTATACAGCGGCATCGGAAGGCAATGGCAAAACAGGGCCCGAGGTGGGGCAGGGGGCATGGACGGGTAATACAGGAGCGAAATCTCTGCAGAGAAGACACATACATCCTGGGATGAAGGAAGGAAATTACATTACGCTCTACACGTACAGGGAACAAGCTTGGCTCTGAAATAAAAGAGCAGCACGCTACCCCACCGCCTCCTATTAAATTGATGGACTACATGGCTGTGCCCAGGGCTTCTCAAGATAAAAAGGTTCATTTCCTTAGAGAACAAGGTTTTGACCTTCACGACCTTACCGGGCCTGTGCGCGTTTACCCATTTTAATTTCAGATTAGCATCTCGCATTTTCAGTACCTAGGCGATTACTGTTTTCGCCTGTGCAGCAACCGCAGTTCATAAAAGTATCGGTTACCCTCCCCCTTGTTCACAAAATCAAGGCAGATCTGACCAGATGGCACATGCTCCTGTGCTCTGTGTCAGGCTGCATTAATTCAGGGGAAATGAACTCTCCTCCAAAACTATATTTATTTCAGACACCGCCATGCCCAGTTGCTGGGCTGTCCTCAGGAAAACCTAGAGCCAGGTCTTTTCCATGAGCTTAGCAGGGGAGAAAGGATGGCAAAGGCCTTGCTGGAAATCTCGGATACCAGGAAGGAGGAATACACACAGGCCCCCAGACGGCTGGAAGTATTTCAGTGCCCCTTCCCCAGGGCTCTGAGGCAGTAGCTGTTTCCCTAGCGCTCAAAGCATCACGAAGCAGAAGATGCTCCCACACCTCGTTGGACCAGCCCAGTAACATCTTAAGGCAGTGCTACTGGAACAGCTCAGCCTTTTGGGGAAGGTTGCATTACAGTGCCTCGCTAGGATCAGGAATGGGATTCCTCCAAGCAAACGGAGAAAGGCAAAAGCTGTTCTGGTATGGTGGAGGGTGTGCAACTTGAGTTACTATCTAGATTGAGCTCTTTGACAGGCCCGCTTCTGCGGGGTTTAGGCAAGGCATTTCACCAATTTATAGCTCTGGCCATGCTGCCCGTTGATGGCCCATTTCCTCCACCTTCTGCTGGAATAATTCTCCCCATTGCTGGAGACGGTATAGTGTGAGTGCTGGAAAGAGAGCCTGATTGGGCAAGAAATGCCCTTTGTTCCTCTCTGTAAAACGTTATTTACCGTCTTATACAGCACATATAACAACACCTAAGTGCTATACTATAATTAGTAAAATCATGCAGAGAAACTGTTCATGTGGATAATGATACTTTGCGTCCTCCCGTGTGGGTAGTTTAAGGTTGAATTAATTCATGTTTGCCCAGCTTTGTGAGATCTACGGAAGAAAGGCTATTGTTATGCAAATAATTATTAATAATGACTCCTCCTGTGCTGCTCCCCATTAAATGTGCTCAATTTATAAGTCAAAGGCTGTTTTTCTCCGTGCTGCAAAGATAAACTGGGTTCCACAAATGGAAACGTTAGTGTTAGTGTACCTGGCAAGGGAGGACAGCTCTGAAATGAGGATGCTTTTCTGAGATTGAAGGCTCGGCTTCTGGTTCCTCCTTTCTATGCCGCAAGTAATATATGTGACCCTGGAAGTCACTTGGAAGAGCAGTCGCGCTGCCTACTCAAGACATCAAACTCAGGCACAGTTCAGAGGATCTCAACACAGAGGCAAGCCCATGCAGAGGGAAATTCAGACCACCAAATACCATATAATTTGCCCAGAGGTGAATAATTATCTTCGTTTCACGGACTAAAGCACAAAGACTTTTGACAATAAAGCAACTCTTAGAGGTATGGTGAGTATAAATACACCACAGATATAATGCTCAAATCCTACACTAAAGAAGGACAGGCGTCTAACAAAGACAATTTTTAAGAACACCAGGGTCTCAATACAATGCAGGCATGAGGGGTTTGGTATCACAACCACAGTCCTTCGGAACAGATGTGCAAAACTGCTCCACAGCTGGCTGCTAAGGTCCCTGAGAGGTCTCCCACTGTGGATGAAGGCAGGACCACACAGAGTAAGTAGATAAGGAATTTCATATTGGACAAGGCTTCTCCCAGGTTGCAGGGTATATTGTGAGCCGCACAGGGGTCACACCAACACAATACCCTCAGGAAGGTTGCATGACAGGGTGCCCCTCAACAAATTCTCCTTTCTTCATCTAGTAAAATCGTGAGGGCAGAAAAAGAGAAATTTGGCTATTGCCATAGTCTTTTTAGAGCTTCATCAGCCCTGTACAGGAATAGTCTGAAGACTTATAAAAAAAAGAACAATTTTGTCCACATGCAGTGCGAGGCTGCTTGCAGCTAGGACACGTTTGCAGCTTTCTTGTGCTATTTCCATGCAGGAGACAGTCATCAGTGCAGCAGGTCTGATGCACCCCAAGCCCTCGTGCACACTTATTTTGGTGAGGGATTTCTCAAACAGAAACAGAGAACCAAGAATTAAGTTACGCCTTTGGCTCCCAAGGCAGTAGCTTGTGTGCACAGGGCTCCTGGGCAGGATAGGCTCTGACAGAGTTTAACGGCCCCCACCTCGAGTGGTCACCCTCCACCACTGACAAACGTTTTTGCAGGGTTCCCACTGCACCAAAGTTCACAGATGCCTTGGGCAAGTCACAAGGTAGTCAAGCTTTAAGATGGATGTCTTCCTGCATCTTCAGCAGCTGTGGACACTAGAGAATCTGCAGTCAGAACTTAGCTCAAGGAGGGTTTGAGGACCACAAGAGACAGAAATGATGCCTGCTCACCTCCCTGTAGCTCTGCAGATGCAATCCGGCTAAGCATCAAGGAAAATTGATTTGTGCCACATGA
The DNA here is from genome assembly GCF_900496995.4 of Aquila chrysaetos chrysaetos. Classification (NCBI taxonomy): domain Eukaryota; kingdom Metazoa; phylum Chordata; class Aves; order Accipitriformes; family Accipitridae; genus Aquila; species Aquila chrysaetos. The sequence goes on along the minus strand of NC_044010.1, from coordinate 4,389,384 downwards.
ATGAGCAAGTATGAGGTGAAAGCACTCGTGCAACTGATGTGGTAGAAAGAAGGTCCTTCTCCATTTTATTTATCTGCTACCCTGCTTTCACAGTAGCTGTGATAAATAGATACTAATCATTGCCACAGACGGTCCATTGTTCAGATGTGTGCCCTTCCCTGAGGCCCCTGGAAAAATGCATATTGTGTGTGCCTGCATGAGAAATACAGCCAGCCCCACAGCTTGCATAGGCCTGCAGATTTGCTCATTCAGTCAGCCATCAGTCCAAGGCACAAACACTTGCAGTCCACCTGCAATTACCCAAAATCTTCAAGAAACAGACCAAGGTGGTGTAGTGTACGGATGCTGCGTAGCTGCCGGGAAGAAAAGTGCGTGCCCTAAGCCCTGCAGAGCAGTGTGTCTAGGATCTGATGTTTAAGGGATTCCTTAGTGATTTCAGCAAGCTGATAAGAAGCATCCTAGAACAAGTCTTTTTTGAACTGTAGCAAATTTAACCTAAGGAAGCTCTTCCTCACTGTCTTGTTTTCAGCTGAGGGAAAGTCAGGTCTCTGGGGTAAGGTTGCCAGCCACTAGGATCGATGGCTTCATCTTCTGACACACCTGAATCCCTTCAACATTAACTCCACAAGCAGCAGTAAACAGGGTGGGCAGTAAGGACATTTTAGATAGGTCTCAGTAGTTCAAGCACCTATGGACTTTTATTCCAGCCCAAACAGCTTTTCCTCAGGCTGTTTCCCACAAATAGGTTCCTGTCACTGGGGTCTGCTGTAGTAGCCCACTTTGGCTAGGCTAAGACATCTTTGATTACGGAGGACTTTTGTAAATAGATTTCTCTAAGGACTGAGATCAGTCTTTAAAACATCACACCTGATCTGCCCTGTAGAAACTAAAGCTCATAGGACACTTTCTGTTGGCCAGCCAGTGGCCTAGGACTGGACGAGGAATCCGGCTAAAAATCTTCAAAGATCCAAAACCGTTATAGGTGTGAGCAAAGCATTCTGTTACCTACACGGCCACAAGTCTTTAGCTAGAAACTTGGCGTCTCTGAGGGGTTTTAAAGGCTTTTAGGCCTTTCTGTCGAGAAGAAAACGGGAGACTGGCACAGGAGAGAACACAAGGGTGGTAAGTCCAGGCCGGTCACAAAGATGAGAACTTCACTTCCTTTTTTTCCTCTCTTGGACCCACTTGTCTAGAGCAGCAAAGAGAATATTCACAGGCAAGAAATACACTTAATTCATATACTTAATTTTTTGAAACAGCAGCAAAGATGCCAAAACTCAGGTGCAATTAGCCTGCAGGTAAAGCTCAAGGTTTTCAGTTTACTTCCCAGGTGAGGATGCTATTAATGATCATGCATTGTGCCGGTAAATCACAGAAATGGTGCAACTCCCAGGTGCAACAGGACAGCTACTTCCTCAGCACTCTGGTTAAATTTATTCTTTAAAAGAGGAACAAAAGGCTTCTTGAGCAGCAGAATATCCGAAGACCGATTTCCTACAACCATCCGGTATGCGGCTTCTCAGGTGTCCACTAACTCATCTGAGTTCCCACCGCAACCGTTGCAGAACTGAATAGCATCTTCCCACCCCATTTCCAATGACCATGAGTTCCCCATCTGTCTGTCTTCAACAAGTTACTCACGAATGACTGAGCCTCGGTGACTTTTTGGTTAGCTCTTGCTCTTCCTGTAGAAAGTGCCTCTTCTGCAGAAGCCTGTTTCGCCACCGGAGTATATTTGCTACCTGGAGCCTGTGGGTTTCACTGGTAGGGGAGAGGTGTGCAGGTGCAGCTCCCATCAGAGCATAGGTCTGAACAGAAGCATTCAAGAAACAGAGCAGCAGGCTCTTTCTTGCATGCAGTTAGCTGTCTGATTGCTCTCTTGTAAGACTGGCCCTGGGGGATAGCTGTGACATACGACTGCAGTGCAAACATTGCAGGTGTTCCCCAAGCTGGGAGTTACTCAGGATCTAGTACAAATTTCATGTTACAGGTAACATATGAGCAGCATCAGGAGAAGAAACACTAATTGGATGACTTATGAGCCCTGAAAAGACCAGGCAAGAGGTGAAACAAAAGAATCCCTTCCAGACCTGGAGACTAGTCACTGACCGGTGAACCGACATTGGCCTTGGCAGTCGTGTCTATCTACTCCACTATCAGCTCCACACGATGCAGCTTGAGACCCACGATGAACCGCTTCGTGTAACGGACACCCCCAGCACAGATGAAGGCCAAAAATCTCCCGTACCGCTTCTGAGAAATGCCGTGAGAAATGCCAATACTTTGCGCTGTAGCAGAGACACAGCCAAGAGGAGGAAACCGGTTTCCAGATTTTACAGTTCAGCGATCCCCTAGACCTGCTGAGGAAGAACATCTCTGCTCTCTGCAAGTTTCGATGGAAAAGGGGAAAGAACTAAAATATCCCCTGCTAGTCCATCCACGGAGGAGATCTTACCACAGCATGGTTACAGCACACGTTCAGAAATGCAGGACTTAAATGTATGGCAAGATGCTTTTCCAAGGGAGGAATGTGCAGTTTCATTTATTTACAGCAATGCTTCGCACTCCTTTCCTACTCTACCGGCAGCTCAAAAGATGCACAGCCAGCAGGAGACAGCTGTTTTGGGATCAGCTTTTGTCACAGAAAAGATGCTGTGAATAAATCATAGGCTCGTGAGTTACTCTGGCCAACAGAATACCCCAGTATAATTAAACCCCCCATTTTACAGACTGTTAAATTGAGACACGAAGCAGCAACCTGACCTGCCATGATCCCACAGGCAGTGAATGACCAAGGCAGGAGCAGTGGCTCTCCCTAGCCTCCCAAGAAGGCACACGGACGAGCAGGAATAAAGAAGGCACGTCTGCCTTCTTGCTGCTCTGCATCGTCTTTTTTGAGATCCCTCCTTCCATCCGCATTCTTGAGATGCGCTCTTGGCACTCGTGTCAGCCCTCCGCATACACCACCGATCACGGACCGGGCTTCCCAGGATGCTTCCTGCTTATTTGTTTGCTAATGAATATTATTTTTAAAAAGTAAGAGGTGCGGGGGCGGAAGGCTGAGGGAGACCGGAGTGAAGGCTGCCGCTGTGCTCAGTCTCTATGGAAATAATCCACAATGCTAATACGTCCTAAAATGGTAATAAAGCCTGTGTTCTCTTATGTAATCCCATAGTAAGAAAGAGCTCTGTCGGCTTGCCTGACAAACGATATCTCTGTAACCTTGGAGGGGATTATTACTAAAAAACACAAGGTGGAAAAACAAAGCGACACACACACAGGCGCACGCAAATCCATCGGATGCAGCGAAAGGACAAACAGCTCCAGCCGGGCTCCCGTGCGTTGGCCCCACGATATTACGTCTCTGCCATCCAACGGGGAAAGGACGTCCTGGCAAAGCAGCAGCCCTCCTCCTCTGTTCACAGCCCCCCCTTCCCTCCCCAGGCTCCCCAGCACCAGGAGCAGGCAGAAGGCAGGTTTTCCCCTCTTCTGTCCTCCTTCCCTCCCTCCCCTAAAATGAACATTCAAAGCCCCGGCAGCTGGCCAAATCCAGTTTGCCTGCGTCACCGACGCACATGGATTCACATCTGTCCTGCCCAGCGGTGATGGAGCCAGGGCTACGTGCGTCCCCGAGGAGGATTCATGCCCCCAAGTCCATCAAGTTGTGTGTCAGCAAGCGGGGGAACTGCACTTTTTCTGGGCACAGCTGAACGGCACCGCAAGGCTTAGAGTTTGCCTTAGAGGTATAGGGAGACAGGAGGTTTGGAGGCAGGGATACGCTCATTTTGGAGCCGTCTCTAAGTTTGGCTGGTAAGCCAGAAACCAAAGCCAGGTACCTCTTTGCTCTTGTGCAGAACAGAAATGAGGTACCGCAAGATTAAAGCCATGCTTCACGCGGCAAACCACAGCGTACAGGTAGTCCTTTCGCCACCTCCCTCGATTCCTCTCTCCCCCCGCAGACTGTGCCCCCTCTGCGAACGTGGAAAGGGATCCACCGGGCCACGCTGGAAACTCGTCAGAGGCACGGGTCTAACACAGTAATTGCTTGAGCAAACACTCCTGTCCTCATGTGGACCAGCCAGCCCCGAGCTCCCTCCTCCAGGACACGGCAACCAGACGGTCAGGAGGCTGACCCCAGAAGACAACTCACATGCCATAATACGAGCACCAAGCTGTTATCTCAGCGCCAGTGAAGGATGGTGACTACTCCGGTATCTCCTTCCCACAGATGAAAGTATAGGAACATTTAGCGGAACGCCAGAAAACTTTCCTGGGAATGAGAGATGACATCAGGCGGGTTTCCGTGCCTGATTGAACAGTCACCCTTTCATGATAGGCTGCGTTTAAGAGACTTTTAATGTTTTCTCAGACAGCAGGAGATGAATGAATAGGGAGTCTCAAGTCAGAGAAGATTCCTGAAGGCAGGAGAAAGCCAATTCTGAAGAAAAAAAATCAGTCCTAATCCTTAAAAGGGTGTTATTATGAGACTTAAAAGACATGTGTAAGGGAGCACAGCCTTTCCCAGTCAGTGCATGTAGATGTACACAATGTGACTGCCTGGAAAATAAAGGGTTACAATCATTATTCACAGCAGTCACATTTTTTTAATTAATAACCTTGTAATTGGTATCGACTTAAACCAACTGATGACAGTCTTATGATGAGCCATTCCCAGCCAAGCTTCCTACCCAATTGCCCTCAGGTCAGGAAAACAGTGACCTCCATCAACGGGCAGAAGCTTTCCGCCCCGCACTGGGGTCTCCTTCCCGGGCCACAGAGAGGTCACCCCACGCGAGACGGAGCAGCCACCCATCTCCACAGCCTTCCTCCAGCTCTCGCCTGCTAGCACCGTGGCTGTGCTCAGCCTCCTCCGTGCTGCACCGTGGCTTCCACAAGCCAGCGTCTAAAACGCCGGCAGTGTCTGATGCAGTGATTTCCCTCTGGGGAGCTATGATTAAAAAAGATGAGCCCACAGTCAGGGCCACCAGAGCCTTCTTGCACCTCTCAAAGCCCCTTCCCAATGGCACCCTGGCAAAGCAAGCAAAGGCTAATCCACCTCTAGGCATTCATTTCTAGGAAGCAGAAGGAGCAAATCTTGCTCCTCTCTTCAGAGACAGGCTCAAGCAATGGAAGCTCCCCCCCTCCCCGGCCCAGATCTGCAAGATATAGTTATTTTGGATATCTCTGACATAACTGCAATACGCAGCTTGGACGTGCCTCTCTGAAGCACGGGGAAAGGAAAAAGGGCAGCGCTGTCTCCACAGCAGCTCAAGCCACTGCCTCACCTGACACAGGTCGTCACAGCTAAAAAGAAAGCCCTGTGGCAGTATTTCTGGCCCGATGCTCGTTTACAGCAAATTTCAGGAAAGGTTTACTCCCCAAAAGAAAAGCACAAGTCACCTGGGTACAGAAGGCATCACAGCAACCCCTCTATAAGGCTTTCCCCAGCCGCAACGCCAGGCACGCCAAAGGGATGGAGAGGCAAAACCATGGGTCTGACACCAGGGCTGGGCTCGGAGAGTCCCCCAAAACAGCGAAGCATTCCCCCCCATCCCTGGCAGGATGGAAAAAGTTCCTTTTCTCCCCCAAAGCCTCGACAGGTAGCCCACAGGGCTTCCATCCTTCAGCCAGCATCCTCCGGAGGGCTTCCCCCCTCCACTACCAGGGAGCAGCATTAGAGGGCAGTGCGCTGCCTCGAAAAAGGGATATATATATGTGTGTGTGTGTGTGTGTGTGTCCCTCCCTGGGTAGGGTGTCCCCCCGGTTGTCCCTCAGCATCCCCACCGAAGGAGAGGACCACCCTTAGCCCCCGGCCCAGGTCCCCTCGCCCCCGGTGGCCACTGCGGAGAAGCCTGCCCACCGCCTCCCCCACCCCGGGAAATTCTGCAGGGGCTGCGTTTTAATTAGAAAATGCCGGGGTTTAATTAAATAAATGCGAAGCTGAATAATGCAATCGGGAGAATTGCCTCCGCTCTTTTCTTCTGCAATTCAATTTGTTTTGCGCTGGCCCCACACTTCTAGTTTTCACATGCCAAAGACTTTTGCATTGATCACTCAGAGCTGCATTGCAGAATTTGCCAGGGACAAAGCTGGAAGCGCCGGCTGTTGAATAAAGGGCAGTTGGAACTTTTCACAGCTGGGGATGCATCGGAGGCAGCCTGCGTCTGCAGCAGAGGAACTGATTTTTCCAGATTTTTGGAGCACCAAAGTTCCCACTGACTGTGAGTGGAGTTCAACAACGCTCCTAAAAATCAGGTGCAAAAGAAGAGCGCAAGAAAATACGCTGTCCCATCTGTAACTAGGAAGAGCAAGCGAGTCAGCATGCACACACACACGCATGCAATCGAGCACATAAACCAACAGGGTATCTTCGTTCTGCAACCCTGCAAAATGCTTCATTGTTTTCCTGAGCACGCAATTGTTAATTTTAAGGTTCTTGAAACCAAAATTACAAAACAAAACCAAGATTTTCGCTTTCGAAAGCCAGTTCTGGTTGCTAAGTGACTACAATATACTTCTCTATCACATCATTTGAAAAACCCACGCACTAAGAGCAAGGAAATTGCTAGGTTAGGACATCAGAAATGTGCCCTAGCAAGATGACGAATTTTATGTATGGATTTGTACTACAGTAGCACTTAGAGACCCCAGGGAGTCATTGTCTTTGATAATGTTAAGAGTAAAAGATGGCTCCAAGGAGGTCTTAAACAAGCTAAAACAGGGCACAACAAGTTGGTAGCACAGACCTGGAAAAAAAAAGGAGGGCAAGATTGAAAAGAAAAAACACCACGACAGAAGAAAATGTAAAGGGAGATATCTATGGGCAGAACTGATGACTGAGAGTGTAATAAACTGTATTTGGATGGAGAGCTGGTGGGGGGCTTGGGGGAAAGAACACAAAAAGCATGAAGGAGGGGCTAAAGTAGGAAAGTTTTAAAACTAAGGACAGAAGTTTGAGAGAGCAGGAGACACCAGAGGAGCACCCTGTAGAAAAAAAGCTCATAGCAAGGGTACAGACATAGAGTTATAGGTGAAAATCTAGAGGAAAAAACATGAAACTTTGGCAGTCTGCAGGCAAAGATGTAGTAAGAACTGAACATACCAGTTGAAGGCAGCACAATCAGTAATAGCTGCAAGACAGCAGGCACTAGTTCTAGTTACTGTAGCAATGTATGCGAAAATGCTCGTACTGAGAGAATATGATTCCTCTGTGCTTTATCAAGCATCACATAATGAAAAGTATGAAGCAACTTTGCTTCCCTTCCCTAATAGCTCTGGAATTCTTAAAAAGGACTATTGATTTTATTTCCTAAATACTATTTTCCAGAATGCTTGTCCTGAAGAATTACTGTCAGTGAATAAATTAATCAGCTGACTGTGCCTGTGAATAGTCTTTCTGCTTGCTGATTCTTAGGAATGCTGGCATCGCTGTCTGGTATAAAGCCTGCATGTAGCTGTAACAAACCCCGTTGTTTTGTAAATACCCTTTTATTCACAAAACAGTGCTATGTTTTCCCATACGGCTCTCCTACATCCCTCTCAAACAGGAATTTCACATGCAGTGCCAAGCAGGGAACAAAGATAAGCAAGCCCAGATATTTTGCCACAGACTTCACAGTATCTGCACACAGGGTCTGTGCCTGGGAAACGGGCAGGGAGCTGACCCAGCGGGACTTGAGCTATGTACAGACATGATGCCTGGGGTCTTCTCCAAGCCAGAGGACCACAGCAGCCCTGAGACCTGGGACTCAGCATGACCACCCACTAAATATCCACCCCAGAGAAGTTCAGAAAAGACCAGGAGAGTTTGCACAGATAATTTAGAAGGAAAAATGATGAAATTTGATTGGTAGTGAAATTAGAGAGGCGGACTTGGTTTTAAGCCAAAAAGCTATGATTACTGTCTATATATACAACACTTATGTCATTTATTGAGATCACACTGTGAGTTTGTGTGGGTGTACGTCAGTATTTTATCACCCACACAGTTTTCAAACCTGCTGGTCAGAAAATTTAACAAAGCAGTAGACACCTCCAAGATTTAGGTTCCTGTAAGTTGCGTGACATTGAGGGGATGAGTAAATTTAGTGTTGTGACAAACCGTTGTAACAACTCAACAGCCAGCTGCCTGGTTTCACCTGCCAGGCAGTCAATCGCCACACACAGACCCCAAAGCCAAGTACTTGCCAGCCCAGTACCTGGTCAAGCAAATAGGAAGGAGAGGAGAAAATAAAGGATATTTCCAAAGGTCACAAGAGATGTAGGAAGGAGCTGAGTGTTACCGGGGCAGGGGGGTGGAAATCTTTGGCATGGCATGGGGTGCCTGAAGATGTGTGGACTCTCAGCAAATGCTGTGGTGCTTGATCCTGGGGATGTCAGCAGAAGAAGATAGCGTTGCAAGAGTGCTGGGGACATAGGACAGGAACCTGCAGGCAGCCAAGTTGCCAAATGAGCTTTTCTTTTTATGTCAGCAGGTGAAATGACTATTTTCTTTAAAGGTCTATAAAAGAGGGGTAAGTACCAGGTAGGTACAAATGCAAATCAGTGTAAGCAAGTTCCTCCTAGGCATGCCCACGCACTGCATAGTGCCATTAGCTACACATGTACGTGCAGCACTGTCCTCATTCACCTACATGTTGCCAGCAAGCACAGAGAAATCAGAGCAAGCCCAAGCTGAGTACACTTGCTCGTCACATCCTTGCCTTATGCCCTGGCCCTGAGATCATGAGGTCTCTTGTCTCTATTTCCAAACTGAGCTGCTGTACCTCAGGGGCTCATAAAGTGTGTTGAACAGCACTTCGCATCTGAATGATGCCTGATCATTATCCGTAGAGATATTCGGAACAACTGAGTATCTGCAAGCAACCTCTGCAAAGTGCGTTACCATCTCGCAGATAAGTTACAGATCTACCAGGCCATCTGTGACTGAGGCTTTGGTCATCCCTGCACCACGACCCCCCCATATCCTCAGACAAGTCGCTTCACCATGGCTATCCACGCAAAAACCAGATCCGTATCCTCTGCCTCACTGCCAAGGAGGTAGAGTAGTGGGGAGTTCAGGAAGAGGAATAATTTTAGGTTAATAGATGAACTGCTCTATGCTCTTTTAGTGCCACTGCTTCTTGGTCTTGAACCAACACGTTTTATATCTGTAATTGTCTGGATAAAAAAAAAAAAAAAAGGCTCACACAGCCCTGCAGGTCCTTGGCTATTCTCTTCTGCTCCCATCTTGCAGCTCCTGCCCCGGTACCACACGGCTCCCCGCCAGCGATACCCGAGCGTCTCTGGCATGCCGCGGGTTTGGAGCGGTAACCGAACACGGCTCCTCAGAATAGACACGCTCCCCGCCACGGCTCCCACCCCCCCGCATCTTCGGTAACCCTACCCTAGCAGGGCAGGGGCTGGAGGCAGGAAACCCGGCGGGCCAGCAAAACAGGAGACACTCAAGACTCCGGGGATTAACTCTATCCATCAGGCACAACTGCTGCCCGAGTCCTTATCCCCACCCCATCCCCAAATCTTCATGACAGGTGGAGAAGGAGGGGGTGGCCACCACCCTCTTAGGAATCCCCAAACGCATGCCTAAGGGCTGGATATAACCAGGTACGGCCAGAGGCATCCTGGCAGAGGGACGAAGACGGCGAGCCAAATAAAGACATGGAATTCAGCACCCAAGTGGAGATAAAAATACACGGACTTCACCCCTGCCCCGAGCAGAAGGAAGGGCCGAAAGAGCGCACCGCCAAACCCAACAAATTTCATTCTGCCCTTCCCAAAATTTTCCAAAGACACAGCAAATACGGACTCAACTCCAACATGCAAGTCAGACCAAGCGTGCCGGGAGCCCTTCAGCAGCGCTGGCAGGCACTGCTCATACCCTGTTGTGGACCTGTTATTCCTGGGACGTGGCTCCCAACGGGTAAAAATGGTGCCACATCACAGGTAAAGTGAAAATGGGTGTACAAGCTCCGCCAGGATCCTGCGGGCTCAGAGGCTGGGTATCTGCACAGCACCCTGGGAGCCACCAGTGAAAGGGAAGAGCTGCCCAGGGCTCACGGATGGTGAAGAGGCGAGGGTGGCCTGGGGCTGGCGGATAAATGGGATGAAGCCTGGGAGATAGCCAGGCTTCTCGGATAGGCACGGCTGGAAAAGGAGCCACTGCCCTCGAGCATCCCGCACCAGACACTGGGTGAAGTCCCACGACCAAACGACCAGCGCGTCTGCGCGTAAACCCAAGGAGGAGCAGGGAGGGAAGCTGTGGGAGAAATGCAGGAGCAAGGGTAAGAGCCCCTGGTTGTGCACGGCTTGGACTGGGAGGAATTGGGAGACTGGGGACAAATGAGTCTCAGAGAAAACTAAAAAGAAGCAACAGCCACTAGACAGAAAACACAGACTCCATTTTTCTGCACCACTGAACTGAGTCACTTAGTCTTTTATGAGACCAATGATGCACTAGGAAAAAAAAAGAAACCCACCCTCCACCTGAGCAGATGAGGCATTTCTAGTGCAGAGCACACACGAACAGGTCAGAGGAGCACCCTACGTGCCTCTCTCACAGCACGGCACAGCACCGTGATGAGCAAGGCGCACAGCACGGGCAGGATGGCAGCACAGTGTGCAAGGCAGCGGGACTACCGAGGTGGTGAGACCGATCAGGCTGGAGAGGACTGGTGAAGGGGACAGTTTGGTGGGCTGGAGCCCTCAGTCCAGGAGCCTTGGAGGAGTTCAGTCTCAGATCTGGGCTTTGGTGCTTCACCTTTCAGAGGGAACTCTGAGTACGGTGCTACACCCCATCATGGTTCGGACCAGAACCCCGTATTTCATCTGCTCTGTGAGAGACAGAGCTCACCTGTGGTTGCAGCCCTTTTGATCCAGCTGCTCTGCATTACCATGGGACAGACCACGGATGCAGAAAGCCGATGAGACCATGAACAAGAAGAAAAAAAAAAAAAAAAGCTATAAATCTATAAGGAGGTAACTCTAGATATAATCTGTGTGTGAGGTACCAGACTCAGCAGAGCAATGGATCTACTTCACTACCCAGCAGCCAGTGCAGGTCTAACATAATGGAAGGCACTTTCACACGCGTAACAGAGCGATCAAAAAAGACGGGGTAACAGGAGAAGGACAAAGCCTGCCAGTAACCTGGAAAACCACAATCAAGGTGTCACTTGTGCAGTGCATCTCTGCGACACAGAGAATGGGCATGCATCATTTGGTAGAAGAAGGTATACATTTAGGTAGAGCTATTCAGGAAAAAAAAACCCCAACCTTTGCTAATGTGGCAATAAATGCAATCAATACAGATTGCTGGAGCAATCAAGTTGTCTAGAGAAACCGATACCTACGGATATCATGATCAATAATGCAGGATTCTTTAAATACCTCAAGAACAAGAAATTTTAGTGCTCTAGACTGAGCACCTTGGTTTGCTGGCACTGCCTTAGTTTAGAGAAACACAGCCCTTTTTCATAGATAGGTTTACTGGAAGCAGCATTATGTCTATATTTCACCAGCCGCTCTCCACGGGCGGCTTCCCTCCCCCTCCCCAGATGGCTTCAAAGCTTCACCAATCTTATGGCTTAGAGGTGCCAAACTGGATCAGGTAGACCCCGAGTACTCTGCAGCAACTGAGAGCCAGACACCGACATGCTGACACAGGGGCAGCAGCCGTGTCACCTATATGCAAGTTTTTAGCAAATTGAATGCAAGGTGCATCACACGCTGAGGGATGCGGTTATCTATATTAACTGCTTTTACAGAAAATGCGCTTTAATTCAGCTCCTTCCTATATTCCTCCACCGCCCCCCGCCCCTAACTATCAACGACTTCACGAGAAGTCTCTGAAGCAGAGGAGCTGTCAGGAGGCTGTAGCAGCTGAGCATGAGACAACAGGGCTCTTCACACTTCAGCAATACGTTGGAGGCAGTTAAGACTTGAGGTATTCACGCATTTGCTGGATATTATTGGTCAGTGATTAAGGAGTTAACTAGCCAGCAGTTACATGTTTGGGTTTAGTTCACCCCTCTCTGGATGAACTGGTCTGCTCGCCCCTTCAAGAGCAACCATTGCAAACACCTTCTGCAACTTATTGCAGAAAATCTGCTGCAAACTCAGGAGCCCCCCACCACATGCTCGAACATCCAGCTCTGCCTCTGATGTGTGCTTGAAAGGAAGGGGAAAAATCTAACAGAAACTGAGATTTGTCAGTATTGCTGAAATTCTGCAAGCCTGGCAGCAGCTAGGGCCATAAGGGTGGCAGAGGCACTCGGAGAGAGGAGATCGGGTAATGGCCTAACAGAAGAAGAAGAAGGAATTAGACAGCTGATCTGAGAGGAGATAAAGAGGGGCAAAACAGAGCACAAAGCAGAATATAGTAACAGATCTTGTCTGGAAATATTGTCTGCACAGGCAATAGTAAACCCTTACAGAAGGAGACAAAAAAACATGTTCTGGAAAAGGTGTGCAGAAGTGCTGTATTTGGTAAAGGAGATTCTCTGAATAAAATCATTTCCACCTTCAGCCCACTCTGACCACAGAATAATCACCCAGCTTCAGCAACCAGCTGGGAGGACTGATGATGAGAAATAGATGACATACACAAATTGACACACATACATATGCACGCACACAAACGTACAAAGGAAATTCCTTAGTAATTTACTGTTGCGTATCTTAGGCTGCTTCAAAACCCTCTCCAAGGCAGGCGACGAAAGCTTTGTCTGCCTGTATCTATCCTGTGACATAAAGGCAAGCGGGGCTGGCGAGGGGGCCTTCCTACAAAGTAGCAGGCGCTGGCCATTTTGCTGGAGGCAGGATGCCCAACGCTCTCGCATAAAGGAGCACAAGCCCCTGTTTCTACCCAGTTCTGCCTGTGAACTCTCCCCAGACAGAGGACAGCCATACCCCTTTCTTGGGAGTGAAACTTTGACAACCTTTGTGAAAAGCAAACAGCCCAAGGATACAGCTCCAAGAGGCTAAAGTGCAAGAAAAAGACCCTATAAAGGGACAGCAGCACAGGGCAGAGAGCTCTTACCATCACCAACGTGCAAGGCTGTACGTTGGATTACTCAGCTTCCTATTTATTTCAGTGTCTCAGGTTCAGTAGCCCAGCTGCTTAGGAGAGCCCGGTGCTCCTCACCTCCCCTGAGACAAGTACCTTTGCTGCAGGGTTATCCTCAGCTCTTCTGTGGCTGCTGCCCCAGCTCACACGCACACACATTTTGGACCTGGCACGAGCTCAGTCCTCGGTAGGGGTCCAGGTTAAAACCCACATGCTGGTTCCACTCCTGCAGATAACCCCTACCTACTCAGCAGTGTGGGCAAGGGGTCCCCCAGTCCTGCCCATAAGCCTACCGAGATGACACCTTGTGCCTTACCTACGCAGTCCCGACATATCCCTTATCCCCTACAAGCCTATCTTCCCCAGACCAGCCTTTAACTAACACATTTTGCCATGCTGTCCCCTGCATCAACACTTCACTTCCAGAGCGGCAGGCAAAGGAAGCTGATGGGAAATCATTCGCTTCCTCCACCACCACCTTACCACGTGTCGGGGCCAGGGACCCGCTGGACCCCCAGCCTATGGCCGGGAGGACCCTGAATTCAGAGATTTGCACTCAAATCTGCCACTGTACGATGACCTTGTGCAAGCCAGGTTTCCAGCAGGATTTCAGGGCAGGAAAAATTCAAAGCCCTTCAAGCTATGTATCAGAAAGATAAAAGATCATATCCTCATCCTCAGCGTGTACAAAAACATGTAGCAGACTCAGCAACTTCCAGCTAAGAGACTGACTGATGACCTGCAACGAGGATAAAGGTACCCGAGAAATCCCCCAGAGCATGAGCAGCAACATGCAGCCATCTCTCTACTGCTGTTGGTTCAGAAAAAACATTATTTGGGGTAAGTCAGCTCCACTTAAGTAAACTTCCCTGTATTATGGGAAATCTCCATAGCAGGACGCCAGCAGGTACTGATTTACGCAAGTCTTCCCTGAAGCTTTTTGCAGTGAAATCCTGGTCTGCCATTCAGATCAACTGCCCATGCAGCTCTCCGGGACTATTTATTTGCACTGTGTGTGTAGAGAAGATCTGGGAATGTAACCTCTTCTGCTGTTCACACCTCTCCCAGTACCATACACAGCTCCCGCACTGCTGCAGAGACACTGGCAAAACCAGTTCGGCTAGCGGTCCTCCAAAGCCCAAGCGCCTGCCGCTGCAGCTCTATACCCTGCACCGCAGAGACAGCACGGCAATAAGAAACGCCACTCTAAAAGCAAAGTTACGAGGCCACCTAATATAGCTGGGAAAAGGCACGCATCCCCTTGCAAAGCAGGAGCAGCAAGCTGCAAGGTACGCACAGGGCGAGCGCTGCGCTTCCGAGGCTCAGGCTCCACCGGAGCACCAGTCCCCGCAGCCCAGGGCCACTGGGTTTGAGTTGTACAGGTGCTTTCCTCTGGTGACGGCTTTGAAGACTGCCCATTCATCTGATTTGTGAGTTATGTAATCACCGGAGGAAAATAGGGTTTGTTTGTTTGCTTTTTGCTTTAATAGAAGTCATGTAATCACTTTAGGTTTAAGCTCCAGTCCAAATCGGACTATTTTTACATTTCGGGCTTGATCTCTCTGGAAAGAGGATGAGTCCTTTGGCCTGGCTTACAAAGAACGAGTTGTGATAACGCAGTGAGTGCTGGAGGACTACATGGAGAGCAGCGTGTCCCTTCTCACCCTGAGCCCTGGGGTGCACTCACTGGTTCCTCACCCCACAGCTCCCAGGTAGAGATCCCTGGGAGCTGGTGGAATAACCTGAACTGCATGGCCTGGACGAACCTTGAATACTCTTTCATTTCCCAATTCTTGCTTTAACTTTCTTGCACCTATACACCCCACTGCCATCTCCCCAGAAGTAATTAATCCTCTATTTCATCCCAGGTTTTGAGCTCACCACATTGTTCAGCGTTTCTGTCTAAAACCCAGCAGCCCTTGCTTTTATGATACTTCCCTTGACATTAGCTGTCACCGTGCATGCTACCTACCACCTCAACATTGAGGTGCTAAGTTTCAACCAAAGGAACCGACAAAAGATTTGCACACTTTAGCAAATCATACCTTCCATTACACAGGTGCTACTCTGCACACAGACCAAGCCTTAATATCTGGAATAAAACAGGCTTCCCCACTACCACCCCTTTGCAGCAGAGACTGCCTTCTGCTGAAGACAGTCCACACTTTAGAGGTGGTTAGACCTTGGCCTGAGCCATCGTAGAAACAAAATCTGCTTATAGTCTTTCCTCAAAGTGCAGAGTGTTTACAACCTGATTTATTGCCCCAAGCCCCATCCGTAGCTGTTTTTGCTCCTTGTCAAACGATTTGGATTTCACTCAACACTTCTTTTCAGGCGGAAACGCCCATCACGTTGGCAGCGGGATTAAAATGGCATGTGAGCCAGCCAGGGTGAAAATGTCCCCATTAATTTTTCATCTTCCTTCAGGCAACTCTGCCTATAGATCTACACAGGTATTAAGACAGCCTTGTCAACTAAAACCGTTAGTTCATCTTCCTCCTGCGTCCCCGGTGCACAGCCAGCGGAGTTGCCAGCAGAGCCGTGGAAGGCAGCGACCCTTTCGGAGTGGCTGTGCCCCTGCCATACCGGGGGGTCTGGGGCACCTGCTGAGGCCAAGGACGGGTCCCCGTGGACCGAATCCACTACTTCAGTCACTCTCCTTCCACAGCACCCCCAGGGATAGCCGAGCCGACGGCGGCTGGAGAGAGTTTTCCGTGGGGCGTTTGATGCCAGGTAGTCCTTCGTGCTAGCTACCGCTGGGCAACCATCACTTTGAATCAAAAGTGTTTACACAGCCTAGAGCATCCCTCCGCTGCGCACCCTCGGCCCTCTTCAGTGGGGCCCCCAGAGGTCAGACCACGCTGGGGAATCGCGTCTCTGAACGGGCATCTCACCAGGAGACACCGAGATGCTGCGACCGAAATCCTCCCGTGCTCTGCCCCAAAGCTCTTAACGGCAGCAGCGAGGGTGATCCCACCTTCAATTTCACAGAGCTGCTTCGCTCCAACCCATACTCGGTCCCCTCTTCTCTGACATCGCGTCTCCCTTCAGCCCTCCCCAGAGAGGCACCGAAAGCGATGTCAAAAGCAATCATCCCTGTAAACACGAGAAACTTGTAGCCACCCTTCCTTAACAGCCCTGCTACAGCCCGGTCTCCCGCTGGCTCTGCTCCCATATTCACTGAGCCCAAACAGGCAAAAGCCTATAGCAAAGCAAGGAGACCTTCATGGGAAAAAATAAAACGCTGCCCAAGGCGAGTTGTTAGCAGGTTGTTCTCTCTGCCAAGCCCTGGCTGGGAGAGCAGCCTCTCCCACGGGAGAGCCGTGCTGTTGGAAACCCAGGCTTTGAGGCCAGAGGTAAAGCTGAGGACCAGACCGCTTCTAGCCATTAGAGATCCTGTGGTCCTTTTTGTTTTGTTTTTACAAGATTAAAAGTGATAAGCCCAGTGTCATGGCTAAATTCCAGCTCAGGTGATTACATGCTCCCTATCTTAATCCCCCCCCTGCCCCTCCACAGGTCAGACTGGATGGAGTAATAGCAAGCCAATACTTGCTCAATAACTTATTCATTTTGCAGAGGAGGCACAGCAAAACCAGCAAGCCAAGCTCAGGGAAGACTCTGTTCAGAGGTATTTGAAGCCAAAGAGACTTTGACAAGCGCAGATCAGCAAAAAAGTGTTTTAACTGTCTACCAGGCAGAATGCTCTCTTAAAAAGCTGATGAGAAATTTAGAGATTTGTGTGCATTTGATTGCATGTCTAATCATACGTCCTATTGCTATAGATCCAGCCTTAAAATATTGCTAAGGATGCAGCCTTACAATACATACTTGATGTGAGGACCATTAACAACGAGAACTACGTAAGTACTGGACTTGACCAGATGGCAGAAAGATTTTTGCATTTTCTCATCATACAGTTACCGATGGCTCTGCACCATCATCATAATAGCTTTGTCCTCCAGCTGTATAGTCATAATTGCATTTTATTTTTGTATTTCTTTGCAATCTAGTGCTAAGCACAGCTCTCAAAATGGCTGCTTTTGTTCCACGTAGGACCCTTCCCTCCCCATGCTGGCTGGCTCTAACTTTTGTTATGACAATATGTTTATCTTCTCTAATATTTGTTTACCCTTTTTTATTCCATCTATTTTCTTTGACATACATTTTTAATTAGATGCAATCCTCTGCTTTCATTGCCTGCTAACACATTCATTTAGAAAGTGCGGTGCTCACTATTGCTGCAAACCTCTGTTGTACGCTTAAAAGGTCAAGTCTATTTCTTGCAATAACCTTTTTCTGGCCAAGTTATCAGTCATACATCACAGATAAGATGATCCCTAAGGAGACCACTTGTATTCAAAATGTATTCAAATCTTCTTCCGTTGGTGATGAGGATTTGTAAATGTGAGGGGTAACAGTATCACACCACTACAGTAATAATTATTTTTTACTTTTAGAGAGAATACACCTTTCGCAAGGGAAACTCTTCCTTCTAGACTCATGGTACACTTGAAATCACTGGAGATTTTGTTCAACACGATGCCGTTCTCTTTGAACTGGTACGTGCTGCTGAGCCCTGAACCCTCCAAGCCTCCTATGGGTAGAGTGTTTGAGGCTCGCTTGCCCCCTGTGTATTCCTCTGAAATTTCTTAGAAAACTAGGAAGCACTGGAGCCACCCCATTCAACACTCCACCAGAGATAGTAACCTTCCGTTTGTTTTCTCCAAGCTGGTGCCCGGGATGAGGTGCAGGAGAGAAAGCAACAGTGCTGAGAGACGAGTCCTTCTCCTCCAGCCCCACGAGTGGGACAGGGGACCGCAGCGTGGCTGGGGTGCTCCAGGGACAGCTTCGGCTTTGAAAAAACAAGGCAGGTACCAGGTTTATGTAGTCAATTGGAAGCATCTGGGGATGCTGACCGCAATGGGCGAGACCGACCACAGCAGCAGTTTGCCCTTTTTCTTTCTCCGAGGATGATCGCGAGCAGCGTTGGGTGTACAAGGCAGGCAGCACTTCTGGGCTAAGGAGATCAAGCTGAGGCGTGGAGAGGTAACCTGCCATCGCCCAGGTCAGTGGCAGAGCTAGAACTGGGATTTGAGCTGGGAACAGGAACCAAAACAGACTGAAATCGTGCTTTGCTGATGTCCCGACTTTGCCCACACCTTCCCACCGCTTCCTTCACGTCAGCCTTAGCGACTGTGCCGCTAGCTAAAGAGTCAGCTCAGGGGGGCGATTGCAAATGCCGGGATAGGGGAGGCGGTGGGAAGTCACGGATAGGCAGGCAGAGGGTTGCAGCATGGTCTCAAAACAGCTTATGCCATCCACAGACCCACGTCTTGAGCAGCCCTGACTCGCAACCTCGTGCGTTTGTTACCTCCTCAAGCGTACGACAGTTGGACGCCTATCTCAAGCCAAGTAACTGAACCGCTTCCAAGATAAGCCAGGCTCTCCTCAGCACTGTAATTAATTCACCAGCCTTTCCCTTTCCCCTTCCTGTGCCAGGTCAGCAAATTCACTGTTATGCCAGCTACTAAAACCGTATCTCGCTCTCGCTGGCAGTTTAGCAATTTTATTGGCGTGAATATGTCTTCCCCAGACGGCCTTCTGAAGTGAACGTATGGTAGAGCAAACAGCTGAAAGCGTGCAGGGCAGGCAGAGCAAAAAGCTTGCATGATACACGGGGCAGGAGCCTGGGAGAACGAGGCTGAGCCTGTACACGAGGTGGAGAAGAAAGCACTCCCGAGCCGGAGAGAGACGTCGCCTGTACCCAAAGAAGCTGTGGGACCGCTCCTCTGGGATCAGGGGTGAGCAACACCGGCGTTGCTCGCGCTCACAGCTACGCCGTGGTTCGCAGGGCTGGCTCTCAGCTAGACCCTGCGATGCCTCTCGAAGCACTTGCTTTTGCAGCAAGACGTTGCTGGGATGCTGCGGGAAGCCCACTGCGAAACGTGGCAAAATAAGATGCATCCAGGCTGCCTGTGAGTTATCAGGTACAAGAAGCACTCCTGTGTGATGGAAAACAAGTTGCTAAAATAAAGATATCAGCTCTCCAGCTGTGTAACCAGGGGTCCTCACTGTGAAGGCACATGTATACCAGCCTTCTCCACTTTCAAAACGCTCCTCAGATTTCATTGCCATCTCAAAGCTGATTATATTTACCCTCCAGGTATTGTCTGCATTGTATTTTAATAATCTGCCCACCTGTTATTATTTTCTCTCCCAAATCTGTCGCTCTTCAGCAGTGCTGTAATTTAACTCCAGCTGAAGGCTGCTTGGGTTTGGATGACAACGTTTTCTCTATTAGTATCTGCCAGAGACAAAACTGAAGCTCATCAAATGATAAATGATCATAACCGCCTTTCACTCAGATTTATTTAGATCACGACGCAGAGGAAAAAAAAGCTGAAACGTGTTTGTTCGTCACAGCCCCACTGCGGGCAAACATCGGTCCCCAATCACGACATGACCCACCAACCAGAGATGCCCACTGGCCTCAAAGGTTTCCTAATGACATTTGCAGCACCACCACACACGTCCAGTGCGCTATTTTCTCCCATCTTTTCTCTTCCCTTTCAGGGGAAGGTGAAAATCAAGACCAGATGCTGTTTTTCTGGCAGGATGGTAAAAGGGGAAGAGAGAGATGGTCACCGCATGGTCTATCACCTCTCCATGTTGTCCAGGCTATATTAAAAGAGAGGGCAAGATCTTGTCCTGTTACACCAAAGTAAATCCGATCCTGGTGAAAATACATCACACACCCCACTCTCCAATATCAAATGTAAATATACATGGGAGGAGGGGGTAGGGAAAACTCCTTCTGGAATTTTATGAGTGACCAGCAGAAGCCCCAAATGACTTGGGCTCCTTTTGCAAAATTTAGAGAACTCTGAAGCAGGTTGAGTCCAGAAAGCCCAGGCTCTGCTATCCTGAAAAATGCACATTCAAGCTAGCTCTTCTGTGCAGGCCTCGTATTTCCTTTGGCCAGCATCTCTTTCAACTGTGCAACATGACATTTTACATACTCAGCAATACCAGTCAAGATCTGTACCGTCTCCTCCCTGAGAGGAAAGCAGAGGAAAAAAAACCTAATGTATCATTGCACTAAAGTAATTCTGATCTGGCCTGGGGGTATATTATGATGAGGCTTCACTCCCTGGTATGCTTCCAGACGTTTCCATTTCCTCGCTGTCACTTCCCCTCGGATAAGTTCGCCTGCACTGTTTGCACAGCTGTCAAGTCCACTGGAGATGCCAGGAGACCGACAGCCGCTCACACAACCGCACCGACCTGCGACACAACCCTCCCGCCCGGCCCTGTACCCCCGCCAGCGCTTCCAGCTCCCTCCAGCATGACACCAGTCACCCGCCCAGCAGCCGACGACCCGCTCCCTCCGTCCGAAGCTGCCCGTGAGAAGGACCCGACCAAGGAGTTGCCCCATCCTCTGGCCGGGAGCCGGTGGAAAGAAGAGCAGGACCTTCTCTGCGCACATAGGTTTGCTCCCAGGTGCAGAGTCAGGCCAGGGTTGCTCCTTGCTGGCACACACGTCCTCACCGCCGTGCAATCACCCTGACCGGCCTCACCAAAGGCCGATGGCTCCCTGAGTTGACATGGGCTCGGACGCAGAGGACGACGACTACTTTCGATCTTTACTATCTGTCAGCCAACAAGCTGCTGTCTCACACTGTCCCACAAGATCTTGTGGGCTTGGGATGCCTTCAAGGAATAGTCTTGACCTTTGCCTGGACAAGAACTTCAGACTTTTGTGGGGTGTCAGGATCCTTTGCTCTTTAGACAACCATCTGCCTTCTCTCGTAGATACATGATGACATGACATGATGACAAGAAAGCTGCTTTTCACTAGACCTTGCCAGGCAAGGAAGGCAAGACCCACTAACAAGACCCACCCAAATTTTATCCAGGCCAGTTGATCGAGGGGTTCATTGCGCACTGGTGGAGCCAGGACTAGCAGCTCGATTGCATGTCCTGAAGCAAGCTAAGACCAGACTGCACCAGAAGCTGGCCATAACGCAGAGGGATGGAACCTCCCAGCCCAACAGGCTAGCTGCAAGTCAGCAAACATTACAGTGCCTAGCCAGTACGTATTGGCTGTGAAATAGCTGATACAACTCTACTTGAAAGATGCCTGCAGTTCCTCAAGACATCAGATCTCAAAATTTGGATGTCTGTGTCAGCATCATCCTACAGACCCTGATTTTCTGCATTCTGCCACAGACTGCAGTTGTCCAGGGTTGCCTGCCT
The DNA here is from genome assembly GCF_900496995.4 of Aquila chrysaetos chrysaetos. Lineage (NCBI taxonomy): Eukaryota > Metazoa > Chordata > Aves > Accipitriformes > Accipitridae > Aquila > Aquila chrysaetos. The sequence goes on along the minus strand of NC_044010.1, from coordinate 4,368,065 downwards.
GTGGGAAGGAGGCAAAGGATCGATCCTGCAGTTGCCGTTGGTTGCATTATTCAGTTCTACCATCAGTGTGCGTCAGTGGCAGGATTTTCCTCTCTAGAGGTGTCTGGAAGTTTTCCAGGATGAAAGCTTCTATCGTTTAGCTGGTGCTGTTACCTCCCTGGAAAGACAAGGATTCACCCCTTCATTGGTGATTTCCGAGGTGACAGCAGCTGTCAGACCCTAGCAGAGAAGGTGAACATAACAGTTGAAAGAAACTTGCTATTATTCTGTCAGGTAAAATGTCTGTGTGGATGCTGAAACATCCCAGGCAAGTGCAGCTTGACTGCTCTCCTATCAGTCTTGTTAGGAGCTCAGTTTATTACATTTTGTTACTGCTAGGCTGAGTTCATTCTGGGGCCTCTTAATTACAATGCAGTCTGCTTTGGAAGTATAACCTGCAACAGCGTCTGCAAGCACTCACAGAGCAGAGAATACGGGGCAAGCTAAAAAAAAAAAAAAGATGTCAGAGGCAAACCTTCAGCTGTAAAGGTCTCCAATTTACAGCCAAGCAGGTTACTGCAGGGGCATTCGAGCCGAGTCACTCTGCGTTAGGATGATGAAGATGGGGAGCAGCCGCCCCGGGTAAGAGCTGCAGCAGAGCACGGGCACCACGTCACAGCGTTTGCCGTGCCAGTACCTGGAGCCGTCGCCTCCGGAGAGCTGGTGCGCAAAACAGGAACGCGTTTAGGGGGGCATCGTGCAGGTTTGGGGAGAAAGGCAGAGGGGAACAGAGAACAGACGAGGTACGAGATGAGGAATTTGTGTGCGTTACAGATAGGTTCCCATAGGCAGCTGTAAACTTGGTAAACACATTATGTTTTGGAGATTAATGAGGTGAGATGCTTGCAATGGGAATCCATTCTAGGCAATGTTTTCTGCCAGCAAAAACTCAGCGAACTCTATGGAAGACATGTAGGCAGCTGGGGGGGGGATGTGTAAGCATATGGAGGGGATCAGCTGTATATGGGAAGCAGTCCCCAGCAGCGTACAGGCAGGCTTAATATTGGGAAGAGTGGTAGGCTATATTTTTAACAAGTAAGAAGGCTCCAGCACAGCCATCACTAGAAGCACTCAAGTAGACATTTCATCTGTCTGTCAAGAGAGTGATGTTGCCTTTTCTGCGCAGGCGCAATCGTGGGACAACGAAGGAGTAATGCGTTAGGTGGCTGTCACTGTGCTCCGGCCGTGGTCCCTCTGAACGCCTCCAAGAGCACAGACTGGGTGTACAAACCCCTCGTAAGAAAACTCAAATCCCTCCTGCCCGAGATAAGGGAGAACCTCCCTACACTGCGACTGAGGCTCTGCTGTCCAAAAGGAAAGGTCTGCAATTTTTAAGCCTTATTGGAAGGCAGAGTGCAAACCCAGCAGCATGACGGGCACGCCGATTTGGCAGTGCAAACCAAGCAGCGCGTACAAAAATCAACGTGGGCACGCTCTGAGGCTTTTCTATCTCCAAGCAACTCGGCACCACCAGAGCTCTCCCCATTTGACCGAGGACAATTGCCCTCTGCAGAGTCCGGGGAGGTGCGGTGCCGCCAACGTCCACCAAATCCTTCCCAGACCTTATCAAAGAGACAGGAGGACTGACACCCTACTACAGTTTGACAGCAGGCAGATTTAACAGTGACAGTGTGGGGTAAAGCGTTACTGGAATATGTAACATTTGCAACACGTCTCCACCAAAAATCACAAGCGCTGGTGCTGCTTGTATCTTCATATTAAAAAAAAAAAGATGTGGACAAAGGGACAAAACATGTATGTATTATCAAACAGTCCAGCCCTGGCTGTACAGAATACTTTACCATGGGGTCTTTCCTCCAGCGTTTTCCTGTCTGTATATACGTGCCCCGAAGAGTGATGTTCTTACCATTGTCACTCATAAGCCAGTCCAAAAAAATGTCTGTTAGGAGCTTTTCTTGATGTTCCACCTACATTTCTTTCCCTGAGCTTTATCACATCACTCCTACTTATATACCTCCTGTTACCCCCGCTGAGCAGCTCCTTCTCCCTGAAGTTCACACCCTTCAAATTACAGGAAGACAGTTAAGTTTCCCCCCTTAATCACCAATTACCCATGATAAACACACCTAGTTGCTTTAATCTTTCCTCATACCTCGGGGCCCCTCGAGCACCCTAATCGTTGTTGTTATTCTTTGAACTCCTTCTAACTTGCCTGCCTCTGTGACAATGTCTGGAGCCGAGCACGGAGGTTTGGGTGGGATCTGACCAAAGCTGCATGCTAATTTCATCATTAGCAAGATTAGGTGTCTCTGGCAGGGCGCGGGTGTTTCTTCATTCGCACATCTCATCGCTCGTGGCGCGGCTGTCTGCAGTTTCCTACTCCCACTATCATTTGTTGGTTTTATTTAACCAAGGGATTAAAAGCTTTCAGGACGGTAATTACAATGATCGTTTGAGTGCCGGCTCTGAAGCCTGACGACACGCCAGCCCTCCTCCGGTTCTTCGTGGCACGTCCTCTGGCATGGGAAGTGCCCGCAGGGATGGGTCGGGCAGCGCTCCCACACTCGCAGCCTCTGCGAGAAACCTCCACCCATGGCAAATTGAGCCCAGAGCACATATGCGTGGCTCAAATGCCACAGCCACGGGCAGGAGAGCCTCAGGGGGTGTATGCAGGAACTTGGTGCCCTCTGAAATTTAAGGCACTGCCTTCCCATCGCCGGCCCTGCCAAGGAAAACTGCCTGTGCACGCGTCCAACAGCACTGTCCACAAACACAGACTGAATCTAGGGCAGGAAAGGCAGCTGGGGATGCTCTGAAGTGGCAAGTGCAATCTTTTAGTGTCAAGGAAAAGGCTGCATAAAAGCCACCCACGCATGGCTGTAGAGTCGCATTAGCTCTAGCATACTAAGCCAGAACGAAAAGAGTATCTGGTGATACATGACCACAGTATCGAACGATAGCCTGTCACTGACCTGCTTGTACCCAGAGCACAGGCTGGGAAGCATCCTACAGGTAGACCTACGACAGTCTTCTGCACTATGCCCGCTGGGCAGAAAGGCAGGGATGTCACATATTTTCAATTTGTTAGCTTTCTGCATATGTTCCAGGAACAAATTTCCATAAAATGGAGCTAATGAGTCTTGCCTGGTTTGAGACACAGAGCTGAAAAGCCCTCCACATAAGGCATAGGCAGTATTAATAATATATTAGACTTCTCTGCAATACCGTTCTCACAGCTGAGAACATATGTGACCCTGTGCAAGCTTCATCATCTCTCATCTCTGTGCCTTGGGGGCTTCAGGGTAATTTCAAACTTTGAAAGCCTTCCCCTCCACTTGCTCCAGTTTCTGTTGTTCCTAGAGAGCCGTCCGAATTTCACAACATCACCTGAGCAGTAGATAAGTAAAAATTGTCTCAGCCGTAGAGGAGAAATCTAGGTTAATTATGTTGATAACTTAACCCCCGGGCTAATCTCTAGTCCATTAAGGTAAGCAGATGGTCAGCTCGCTGCAGGGAAGAGGAAGAGAGGACGGAATAGCAGCTCTCATTCACAACATGCAGGACCAGACGTGTCCCCGAGAGGGTGGGCATTCCCAACCTGCTCCCTTCCCCCACAGACGGGTTTTCTTTGCACCCACGGCTGGCGAGGCAACCTGGAAAGGGAAGCACAGAGCCACCAGGAGATAAATAAAAGCCCACACGAGGTGGGGGGTTTTTGCAATTCAGGTAATCGGCGCACTGGCATAGACTGAAAGCAGGGAGGGATAGGGAATGGGAGGCACATACGGATGGGTCTTGCAGGCTGTCAGACCTGAAATGGGGTGGTTAAACAATACAACCATGTCAGACACAACGTGTCATCGCATGAATGGAGGAGAAGCGTTTGCAGAGTAGTCTCCTGACCAAAGCAGACACTGGAAGCCCTCCCAGGAGCACTACCGTGTAGGCTGTGTCCCTCCCAAGGTGACCAGGAGGGAAGATGCTGTGGTCAGTGCACAGGGCTAGGAATAGGTGACCCCCAGCTCCTGTCCCCAATTCTTTCAATGATGAATGGATCAAGCAGGAGCAAGGCATTTTGCCTCAGTTTCTCCGTCTGTAAAGAATTCCTTCTACACCTTGCAGGGAGATTTTTGTAAAGCTTAAATGCCTGTAAAGTGCTTTTCAGCCCTCGGATGAAAAGGGACAGTGGCACCTCACATCTCTGTTAGCAGTCATCCCATTTCTTCAGCAGAGAGGCAGGGATGCCAGGAGCTGCTCTGCCTGCCTAAGAGCTCCCCAGCTTCCATTGAAATTGCAGAAAAGTCTTCATCTGCTCTCCTCCCTAGAAACAGCAAATCCCAGGAGGAGAATAGATGAATATAGGTTTGCGTGCAAACCACCACAGTGTATAGAAGGGACTCTCCAAACTACCCATTTTGGGGATCATTTCTCAGGGCAACACCACCCCATCCCAACTTAATCCTCCAACCACCGTAGCAAGTGACTTCGCAAACACTGACACTCTGCAGGCCATCTGCTAGGACTCCAAAGGTGTCCACAACGTGGGAATATTCAACCTTATAGAGAAACAGAAATTAGGAGCTTCAGACTTATTTTTAAAGGTACAGTTCAAGACTAATGGTCATATTGCAACTTTGCATTGTGATATTTGAGATCCACGTGTGAACTCATGACAGGATCAAATCACAACGTAACTGTCGAGTTGCCAAGCTGAGACTAACATGCAACATGCACATTAAACAATTATATCTGAAGGAGATGGGACCAGCTGGTGCACTTTAGAGCCATTTTACTTGTTTAGGGGGCAGCCTGAGCAGCCTTCCCTTAAACATGCACTTGGAGGTGAGCTGCACTTTGGGAAAAGCAGGGCTTATAATAAGAAGATGGCATCAGCGAAGCCACAGGTACATTTACCTGGTGTATTGCAACCAGAAGCAAGCCCTGGCGATCCTTTGAGCAGATAAAGCTGCATAGCTGTGGTTAGCATGCTGAGATGCAAGGTGCATTAGCTCATGCTGAGTACTCCACTGAAGCAGCCTCATGGCTTTCAGACCAGCTTTCATCCACCAGCTCGGATGGAAGGTCAAGGGAGCTTCTACCTGCAATATATCATGAAGGCATTGCCCACGTCTCCTCCCTGCGAGCCTATAAATCCCCTGCTCCTCATCCTTCTTTTTTCCCCTCTCTGTAGTGCAGGTTCTTTTGGGAGGTGGGGACGGATGACACCAAGTAACACCTCATCACCACTAACACACACGCACACAGAGGGATGGTTCACCAAAGAAACCACCTCTTCCCTGAGGAAACCATACATGGCTTCACCTCCCAGGAGCATCCTCCGGGCAGTCATCCTTTCCCTGCTGCACCTTGTGGAAGCGGCAACAAAAGTGCAGCTTCTGTCAGAAAAACGACTGTTACCAAAGGACCCCTTCTCACCACCGAGACCTGCTGCCTCTGTATGTGCCCAGCGCTGCTCACCCAGATACATTTTAATGGCTCCTTGGTTATGCAGTACCAGCAGGAATAACTGAGCTGTTCCTCTTCTGGTTCAAATTTCAACATCAATAAAACACGTCCTAAAGTAATGCCTATAACCAGCAGCACCAGCCCTTTATTCAATACTGTAGCTCATGCCCTGGCACGAGGACCCAGGCATCTCCCCAGGTCCTCCAACTGAGATGGTTCACCGCCTCCTTCCCCACCATCCCAGGCAGAACACCGACTTCTCCAGCCTGAGGGACCCCGGGCACGTGCTTTGTTCTTTGGTGTGGCAGCACTTCTGTGGGTAGGCAAGCGTCATAACCTCAGTGTCACTGATGGACACTTAAGCCACAGGTCCCTAAATCCTCTTCCAGACGCAACTGGGAAACATGAAGGAAAAGCTAGCAGCACTCACCCTGCTAAAACTGGCATTACCAGCGGTGGGGTGAGAGCAGGAAAGATGCTTTCTTGCGTCCCAGAGCCCTGCATGTGTTGGTGACACAAAGGCACGAGGTCTGCTCCAGCGGCTGGGTGACACCGGCAGCACCATGCAGCAACCGCTCTGCACTGAGCCTCGTCACCCCATTTTGTGTCCCCTGCGGAAAGACTGCCATCAGCGCTGGAAAAAAAGGGGGGAGATGTTTCCTTGCTACTTAAAACATCTGACAACGGTAGGCATGTCACAGTAATAATGTGGATGTTGGAAAAGGTGCATGGGAAGGAAGCAATTTGTTGCCCTCCCCAAAATACGTGGTCTTGTAAAAAAGGCACAGGAAAGATCAATTTCTCCTTTGATTCCAGGGAGGCAGACTGATAACGAGCAAATGCAGGACTCGAACTTCTACCACATGCACACCAGCATTGGACATGTTGTTCAGTAAGCCAAGGCCAAAGGAGAAACAACTGGTTGTGCTCCCCTCCCTGCACTGGTCCTGCTCAGCCCCCAGCACCATCCTCTCTACACCTCAACGTGGCATAGGAAGAAGATGCCAAGATGCGAAGCAGAAATACAGCTCTACCACTCCAGAATGCCCCAAGCTGGGCTGATGGCAACCTGCAGGGCCCTGAGGAGGAGTGGGAAGACATCAGGTTTCAGCGAGTCTCTCCTCTCCCGAGTCACTCGAAGGAGGAACTCTGCTTTGGATTCAGTCCAGCCCAGTGATAATTTCTAATCCAGCAGCTGAAGGATTACAGAAAGTTAGAGGAGACAGATGGCGTTGCAAAGATGGAGAAGTCTTATTGCTTGGCTGCAGCCTGTACTTCCCAAGGTTACGGCCAGGATTTCAGAAAGATCCACCCAGGGCTGGCCACCCCACCGTACCAGCGAGGTGCCGGCTCAGTGTGGGAACAGCAGAGGCTGCTGGCAGGAGAGGTTTGCAGATGGGATGCAAGGAAGAAGGATCCCTCCTCTGCACAGCCTCACGGGGCTTTCGGTTTGGGACCCGACAGGGAATAAGGATATTTTACATCCATCCAGCACTTTGCAGAGGCACGAGCCCCGTTAATTTGCACACTGCCTCCCCGCACCACAAGCGACTGTCACCCTTCCCAGTTTTACCTGCTGGAAAACAAGGCACCAAAGTGGCAGAGCTTAAAACAAAGCGATGGGGGCTGCCCCAGCTCCCTGCAACCTGCTCTGGGGCACAGCGGTCACACCAAGAAAACTCACATGCCAGCTAGCACCAACCTTGCTCCCAGCAGGGCTGCAAGAAAAAGATGCTTCGGTCTTTGGATCTTTGTTTTTATCAGTTTGCAATAGTCTGGGGCTTAGGTGAAAGATTTATGCATGGATAGGTTTTTTACATCTGCTTTTTAAATTCTTTTTAAGACACATTAGAAATATTAGGTCTCAGCTTCCTAATTTTTGCCAAAAACGTCTCCAGGGAGCTAATGAAATAGTCACATCACAAGCAACAGAACTGAAGCCTGAGCCAGGGAACTGGAGGAACCATTGAAAACTCACCCTCTGCTTTATGTTAACACTTACTTAAGCCAGTTGCCTGACAAATGCTCGTGAGAAAAAACTGTTTTCCTGAAAGCCAATACAATTTTCAGACAAGGGTGAGGAAACTTCATGATACACCTTTCCAATCTTCCCAGAAGCCCTCCAGGAAAACCCGGGAGACAGCTTCCCGATATTTCTCATGTGAATAACAAGTAGAGAAAAGAACCAAAACATACTCCAGGGGATTTCAAACACCCATGGATAACGGCACAGTCATCAGCAGCGCTGCAGTAACCTCCACAAACCAGCAATGGATCAGTGAAATGTGCAGAAGTCTGACAAAAGAAACATCTCTGCTTCTAATGGCAGTATATTTTTCTTTTTATGGGACACCTTTAAAACAAGGCAAAGCGAACAAACCTGAGTCACGGCACTTGGTTCTGCTTTTAGCTCCGTCCAGGCTGCGCAAACCTTGGCAAAATCTCTCCCCTTCCTACCCCCTAGCCTTGCCTGCTGCCAAACAAGCTTCTCAGGGACATTTTTGAGGCCTACAGATGAAAATGTATTTTGACGGGTCCAGGACGAGTAAGTGGCACCCCCTAATTTTGTACTGGCATAGCCAGGACATAGGTTCCCCTTCCTGCCCACTCCGCGACATTGCCAGTCATGTCCGGCACAGGGGTGGCACAGGTTTTTTGCACAATTCCAAGCAGCTGCAAACCGAACATGCACCCGTGCCCTTGATTTAATAAATAAATAAAGCTCTAGAAAGCCCACGCAGTGCTCCCTCCCCTGCTTTCAAAAAAAAAAAAAAACCAAACCAAACACCTAAAGCTCAGTGGACCAAAACCCAAGTGGTGAATCTGAGCGTGGTCCGAGGGCAGGCAGCGTTTTATACCTCCGTCTTCTGCTTCAGTGGAATGTGCTGAGGGCATTATTTACAGCAGAGGCATTGTTGCACACCAGTTACTCTTTCTGTGGGAGCTGTGGAGGCTGCAGGAATAATGAGATAATTATCCCCATTATTCCCAGCAATGGTGGGAATGAGACCGCCTTTGTCCCACGCTCCAGACTGCACCAGCTCGGGTGGTTTTGTTCTACCAGCCACCTTCACGGAGGCTCCCAGGACATTTCGGCTGAGGCAGCGCCTGGTTGCACATGCGGGGGTACAAAGACCATAAGAGACCGTGGATATCCCCACAGGGCAGAAATCTCCCCCCCCCCCCCCCAGGAAATTTCAGCCTACCGAGAGTCCAGCATGTCCCCGCTCCCCTCAAAACACATGCCGTGCCCTACTTGGGTGAGGATCGTCGGGAAATGCAGACAGCAGATGGGAGGGAATTAAACTCAGATTGAAGAGAGACTCAGGCCCCCCAGAATTGAGACTTATTCCTGGCAACACACAGCTGAAAAGCACTTAGATATCAGCGGTCCTTGTTAATTCACCAGAGGGTATTATCCAGGCTTGTTACAAGATTGATGTTCACCGTGGTGCAATCGTTAATAGTTACCCTCAGCACTTGGCCTGGATAGGGATGCAAAATCTAGTAGCCAGAAGTTGTTTCTCTTCCTCACTTGATCATTTTGCTGATCCCTTGGCCTGAGCATAATGATCAGATTAGAAGGCTTTTTTTTTTTTTTTTTGGCTTCTTAGTCTCCTTAAACTAGATTCACACTTCTGTGGGCCACTTGTCATCACTGCCAGGAGCATTAATTAGAGCCGAGGAGAACCTGCGTGACCTGCTGCAGCACGAAAACGGCATCATGGAGGAGCAGCGACTCCAGCAGAAGGCTTGAACCAGGAGCTCGACAGAGCAGCCAACCTCCCCGATGGCCCAACACACTCAACGGCTCCACGTACATTCAGGGAGTCAAGAGACCGCTGGAAAGCAAGAGGAAGGTAGTGCAGTCACCAAGCCTGAAAATCCTTAATGCAAAGTTACATGCTGCACTGCTCCGCCTGTGAGTAGGCTAGATGGGCCCTTCCACCCTAACCCTTTTCACCATCCCGTAATTTCAGGGAAGACGCAGGATTGTAGGCTTCATAGAATGCAAAGTAACCATCATTAGGTAACACCTTTCTGCAATACTCCTTTTATTTCAGCGAGCGCTGCAAGCACGACGGCTTGCTGCTCTCGTATAGGCGAAGAGCTCAGCAGCGGCTACCTCTCACACTCGGCAACCCTCGAGGGCTGCAAGGTTATTTGCAAAGGGTTGCCATCCTTTGCCTGTTCTCCACCACCACGTCTTCTGGCTTTCGCCAAACCCCGGCTCAGAAGAGCCCCTGGGGGCCCGACGGCCGCGTGGGGACGAGCACAACGAAACCGGTCATCGCGGGGCCGCACACAACAGTTGCATTTACTGAGGTGGTGCCTGTGACTTGTCGAAGCTATTTCAGTTGGAAAACAAAAAGCCTTTTTTTTTTTTTCCCCACCCCTTGTTTTTAAATGGGCACCAGGCACGTGAAAACGATGCTGGCTTTGCACGCAGCTGTAGCACCCGTGCCCCGTACCGCCGGCAGCAGGAAAACCGCGCGCTGTGGGACCCACTGCGGTGGGCACAAACCCCATTTACACCCTCAGCTGCCTGGAAGGGGCGAATATCCTTGGGGATCCTGCCTGCTCACCGGGGAAAGCTGCTGGGCACCAGGGTCTCAGGCATCCCATTACTGGGGCAGCAGAGGAAGGGAGGTGAGGAGTGACTGTACACAGCAGCAAAGGGGAAGCAGAACCCAACGATTTTTGGCAAATAAAACACACAAGCAGAAAAACTGGACAAGGCGCGAAGATGGTGAAAGGGAAATTAATTTAAATAGAAAAGGCATATCTGCTAGCACTGAAGTATTCCATCCTGGCGCACACAGGTTTCCCTGTTTCTCTCCTCCAGAATGACTCATGACAAAAAAGTCTGTTCTTTAAGAAATCCAGGTAGTAAGTACTTCATGAAGGAAAAAGACATGGAAGTTATGGATGCCAGGGATGAAACAGGAGGTGAAAAATCAGAGCTTTGTTTCCACTCCACTTTTCCCATCTTCTCTGCCACTAGCCGATGCCTAGGTAAAGCACCAGCCTGCACATCCCCTCCCCGGGCTGCATTTAGTCTCTTTCAAACTAGGTGAGAGTCATCAGCCTTCCAGCTTGATCCTGGCAGGAAAATCCAGCCCCTGTGCCAGGAAAGCATCAGCCAGGACACCTCTTCCCTTCAAAACCCTTTTCTGCCCCAGCCCACAGCCATGCTAGCCACGCGAAGCCGGGCTGCTGACCTTCTCCTGGCACAAGCCTCTCCGCATATTTCATAAGGGGATTGTTGTTTTCTCGTGGGTTACACGTTTAAGAACATTATATTTGGAGCATGGATAGAAAGGATCTATTTAACCAGATCTTTTATTCCCTCTCTTACCCACACGTACACACTTGCTGCTCCCCCACGGCCAGCTCTCTGTGCACACACACACTCCCCCCATGCATGCCTTTTGGCTGCCTCTATCACACTGGGTTTAATTAAACACCCTGGAGGCTTGTTTCTAAACCCAGATTATTGATAGATTTTTTTTTTTTTAATACCCTGACTGCTGCAAATCAGAATGAAGTGAGGCGAACAAAAAGATTCAAGTGGGAGAGAGGGAGGGAGAGATGGGGGAGCCCAGCAGCGCTCAAATCTGAGCAGGACAAGGACATAGGCTCCGTTTGGAGCAGGATGCAGGAAAACACAATGGCAGTCTCCGAGGAAGTCCAACTGTGAGCACCCTGCCAGTCCTCGGATGAATTGCATCCCAGCCGCTAAGAAGGAGAGACTGGAATGGACCATCAGGGTCACCAAATGCAGCACCGTGTAATTGCTGGCAGTCTGGCAATGGACATTTTGATACAGAAAGGCCCCACAAAGAGTAACTTCGCCCTCCTCCTGATGTCCTGTGTCCCTGACAGTAGAAGATCCAAAGCTGTAACTACAGAGTGCCCAGGAACAGAAGAGCAGACGAAGTGCTCCACTAACACCCTGCAAGCAATGCTCTGCTGTGCGTCTTCACCATCGGGAAGAATTCATTGGGCAAAAACGCCCAGAAATTTGAAAGACTGGATCATGCCCCAAAGTACAGAGGAGGGGAAAAAAACCAACCAGATTACAGCAGATCCTGCCATGCTGATCAGAGAGAGAAATGCCCTCCTGACCCTACACAGATGACCAACAGGCAGTCTGCAACATGAGATTAAAGCATGGGCAAGAAAGGCTAAGCTTATGAGTATTGTCCAGGTAAACTGAAAATGCCTGGAAGGAAATCCCTCCAGGGATGCCAGCACTCAGGCCTGAAAGATCCTTTCATCTCCAGTTGGTTCAGGCTTTCCTGCCTAACTGAAGATCTGGTTTGCAAGACACCTAGCGCAAATGACAGTGAGATGAATTGGGTGTATTTTTTATTCCAAAAACCCACCCAGGATTTATGCTGGCTGCTAATCCTCATGCTGGATCCAAATCCAATGCCCCTGCTGTTGCCAACACTGAAACAAGAAAAAGGTTTTCCTTTGTGAGAAGGCAGGAAAAAGAAACCACGATAAATCACATGCCACTGCTGAATGTCTCTGGGAGAGCTCATACCATCCCTGCAAAGACACAGAGGAATGAGAATACTGGGCTGGGGCAGAAAGAGAGAAACTCTAGCCCAATTTGGCAGCGCTGGCGATTAGTGTAGCAGAAAAAGCGCTTCATTCCCACGCAGCAGCTACTGCTGTACGGGCCAGAGGGGCAGGTGAGGAAGAAGCTGCAGCTCGGAGCAGCCAAGCCAACACGTAGCCAACGCCAGTAGTCTGAAGGCTGCAAAGAAGGAGTCTGCCAGGGGTCTGCCCCTGCTCTGCCCACCCCGTGACTCCACAAGTCTGACTCTCCCAGCTTGCAGCATACTTGACCTACCTCCTGGGTTTCTTGCCAGGCTTAACTCAGCATCTGCAATGGCCCATGATGAAAAGCGCTGTCTAAAGCAGTGCAAAGTACTGCAGGCACTGGTTTCTGACGACACTTGCCAACTGTTTTACCGCATCGCAAGGCGGACAAAGGCTCACCGCACACCGAGAGAGCCACACACGCATCGAGACTCAGGCTCAGCCCAGTCCAGCACCCACGGCAACAAAAGTCCCGTGCCTGAGTCGACGCTGGTTTTAGTGACACAGCACAAACTCCAGTTTACGCTTTAGCTAGGGAAAAAGTCTTTCATACTAGACTGCACCTTATCCTCAGACAGCCTTCTTGTTCCTCCCACTCCTCCAGAGAACATGCTTCTGCCGTGCAAAGTTTTACGTCTTGAAATAAATGGGATGGCTTTCTTGAGCACAGGCGCAAGTCAGAAGCGGCACCTGCGGGACCTGTGCCGGGGCCAGAGGGAGCATCTCATCTTACCCCTCAAAGGAGAGCGGAGGATCTCTCATCGCCATCGGGGCTGCCCGGGGGATTAGCCCACAGTTGTTCGTCTTTGATGTGAGAGAAGTCAGGCATGTGAGCCCAGCTCAGCGTGCAGGGTACCCTCTGTCAATCAAAGGACTGAAAGCTGTAGCAATCAAGGCCAGAAAGCGCCTCAGCTGAGCTGAGCTATAACCGGTAACTACAAAACTCAGCAACATTCCCACTTTGTAGTCTTGTACAAGCTCAGAGAGAGACCTTAAGCTACACACACACACCCCCATCCCAAATACTCAAGGAATCCCTGAGTAGGAGGACTGAAGTCTAGGTTCCTGCAATCTACTGGCTTGGGATTTCTTGTGCCTAATAATCTACCTAAGTTCACGCTACAGAGCTCCTTTCCCTCAGTGGGGTTATTAACTTGGTTTCCTTTCTTAATCTGGTTGTGTGTTTTGATTTATTCTAGCAAATGCAGTATTTTGGAGACTCCTGTCAAACAGGGCTGAAATGGGCCAACAAGGTAGAAAGCTATAAGGTTGCACTGTCTGCTTCACCTTCACCATCCTTCCCTCCCAGTAAAACTGGGCTAAAAACACATCCTGCAAGTGCACTGTTCAGTTACTGCACCCAGAAAAAACCGAGAGCCTCAAATCCTGTCTGAAATGCACGGTTTGGGCTAAGCAGCCCTTCCCGTTCTTGGCTTCATTTAGGCAATAGATTTTTCAGGACTTTTAAATAACCTTAAACATTTGAAGTGAACTGTATAAGAGATTATTGATGTGCCTTTCTTTACCTGACTTAACTCCTGAACCCTTCCTACCTGGCCTAGGACACACAAGCCATTAGGATGCGGGAGCGCAGGCAAGAATAGAAGGGCTGCAGTGGCATGCCGAGGTACCACTCCCCACCAAAACCATGGGTATAAGCCCAGGTTTTATAAACCCAGGTTTAGGCTGAGGCTGGCACCTAGGCTGTAACGCCAGCTGCTTCACTGAGCAAACCCACATCATCAGGCTCCTTCCTAGCCCTGGCCCTCGCTCCATTCCCCCTCCTCGGTCGCACCGGGTTTGTGTCGGATCACCCCTGCGGCCACCGCGCAGCCAGGGATCAGCTCCCACGATGGCTGCACAAAGCGTGGATGCTTAAGCTTCTTCCACTGCAGTTCTGGGGCCTCCACAGGATGAGCTGGGATTCAGGGTCAAAGTGTCAGTAATTCCTTGGTAAGCACCCAAGTGCTCCAGGGGGGCCAGTAACCCAAGATGCAGAGCCTGCTGCCACTCCTCCACGCCGCCCAGCAGCCGCTCCTCGATGCCCAGCCACTTCACAAGCCCCACCGATTTTCAGCAAGGCAAAAAACCCGAAGGACGAAAGCTTAGTGAGCTGAAGGTCAGAGCTAGACACATCCTTGCCTGACTCCAGAGGGGGCAGAGATCATGTCGTGACATGAGGACACCGCTCCTCAGGGCATCAACGAGGAGAAAGGGGCAACCTCCCGGTAGAGAGCGGGAGCTTCAGCCCAAAACCCCACACTGCCCTTCTCCCATCCAGAGGGTCAGGTACGAGAGCACAGCCGCCGCAACCTGGTCTCTGCGTAGGCACGCGAGCCCGAGGTGAAGGCAAAGAGCAGAAACTATTTCAGGTTACGTGACCCCATCTCCACCAAATAGGATTGCCACGCACAATCCAATTGGCCGAGGTGGGTCACGGCACTGAAAATAGTTTTGTACTCTTGCCCTCTTAGCTGGTAAATAGCTTTCAGCCCCTCAAAAGTGCTGAGCTGCGCTATGCTTTGGTGGAAACAGCTCGCGCAAAAGTGAGATGGCTCGAGGAGGGGGAAGGGGAAACCTGGGCACCGGGTGAAATGCTGCTGCGGCATGTTCAGGTCAAAAGGACAGCCTGAAAGGAGCCATTTGAAAAAAAAAAGAAAACACAAGAAATGAGTTTGAAGTTGCAAACCACTTAAAGTTTTATCTATGATTTCTATTTAGGCACATCTCATACATAAAGCCTCCACGGTTAATGTGGGACTAGGACCATAGGAAGCAGCGTAGGACAGAATCTATTAGCACACAGAGCCCGGCCCCCATCGTATAATCCCTTTCACAGACAGATTGAGATTTATCTTAAAGACTGTATGGGTGTTTTGCTCTTGTTACTCTGCTTGGGAGCTTCTTCCCAAACTTCCCTGAGCTAATGGTTTGAAATTTTGCTTTTAATTCCCAGACTAGATTACCACAACTGATTTATAGGAGCCTGTACTGCTGCCAGCACCTTCCCTTAGCCTTAAAAGGCTCTTCCCCCATCACACTGTTTACCTGCTGACATATTTACAGATCACTCTCACACTCCCACAACCATTTTCCTCAGGCTAAACAGTCCAAGCTCTTCTAATCTCCCCTTGTAGGACAAGCTTTCCATTACCTCATCATCCTGACAGGCACCTGCTTCAGCACAAGCACAGCTCCTGTTTAGCAAGATCAGCTAAGAGGAACTCCTTCTGCCCAAAGGAGGAGATGAGGTTTTGGGAGGTTGCTTTTTTGTTGTCGATGATTGGTTTTTGTTGGTTTGTTTGGGTTTGGTTTTTGTTCGGGTTTGGTTTTTTTTTTTCTGAACAAACTTTCTCCCTTTGTGTTTTGGTCCCTAGATTTTTCAACATCAACACTTCTGTCTTCTCTGATCCCAGGGGATCTTTAAGCCCTTGAAAAGCTCCCTGCACTCAGCTGTCAGGACAGCCCCACGTACAGCCCTGTCCTCACCATGGGCATCAGGATGATGGGAAGGAGGGGCTGCCGCTGGAACAATTTAATTTCTGCTCTCTGGCACGGGCGATTCAAACAGCAGTGCCATTCCTAGCTGCCAGCACAGGGCAAGAGAAAAGTGTGCTCACAGCAATACTGAACAGGAACCTTTATCCAACCAAACCCACCAGGACGGAGGGATGAGTGGGGCTCAGCAAGGCTGTCTCCCTCCTCCTGCCCCTGCTCTGCCTCGCTCTTCCAGGACGCTCGCGGCACTCACTCCCTCCTGCTCCGTTCCCATTAGCGTGGGATGATGCAACCAGACTTCTACTGCAATTCGCTGAGGAACGCTGCCGTCCAAACTGATGAAACAGCAATTCAGCAGAGGATGCAGGAGGCACTTTAGAGAAGTGGCAGTGACACCAGACAAGCTTTCACCACATTTATCAAAGTGCCTGCAGATTCCGTTTCAAGGCGGTAGCGATACTCATAAATAATGAGCAGAGCTCCTCTGCATCTAGAGCATTTTAATAACTAAAAGTGTAAAAAAGAAGCCTAAACAGCACAGTTAGTTCTGCTCCTGCAACCTTTTTGGTCTTCTAGCAATATATATCAGTGATTTTCTCCTTTTTAGTCCCTGAAAACATGAATCTCCCTGGGTGATGCCCCTTTAGCACAGACGCGATCTTTCATATACAGAGGCCATGCTACTGCGCTGTTACTGTTAAACGCAGAGCTTTATGTTTGTGTGTGCACGTGTATGTGATTGCACTCACCAGCTGCTTGCTCAGGCTTCAAGCACAGAATAAACCAGCCCAGACCCTTCCCTGCACACTCTAACTTTATGCACACTCTCTTCCTTCCAATCACTACTGGGTTTGAGAATAGCATTGGGGGGGGATCTGTTTCCTGTTTCATCCCCTGATTTTAAGTTCTCATGAAGAATTACAAAGGAAAGAGCAGGAAAAAATTTCCTGAGACCCAGCTTGGCCAACGTCCCCCCTTCCAGCCCCCCACAGCATCCCCACTGCCCTGCCCATAAGCCAATTTAAAGCACAGATGACAAAAAGCTTAGGGGTCTTCCAACACAGGCTCGGAGGGCAACGTGGAGCCCACTCACAGGAGCAAAGCGATCTTTCCAACACCACGTTCCCTTACGCACCATTAAAACACAGCCTGACCTAGTAGGACAGCGGGATGACAACACGCGTACGCACAGCAGCACAGGCATACGCTGCCCAAAACACATCCCAACTCCGCAAGGATGCTCTTGCCAGAGCACTCGCGTCTCCGGAGGTCCAGCACAGTTCTGGCATCGTATCCTGCGACCAGGCTCAAACAAGGTGCACCGCTACAAGCGTTGCGCTTTATTCAGCCTTCGCGAGTCACCGGGAACAAAATCAGGATGGCTCGGTCTCTGCTGCACGCCCCGCGGCGCCTGCCCTTTCACGCCCAGCTTGAGTGATGTCCACCGTATGGCACAGTAAGTATGCCCTCTCCGCTAATGTGATTCACAGCCTAATTAAACCCCTGCAGAAAGAAGACATTTTCTCCGCGACTTGCTGCGAGTTATTTGCACAGACTTGCCGAAATGCAGCGGTAGCTGCTGCCGCAGCATCCTCTCCGCAAAAGAGACAGGAAGGTGCCGCGGGGAGGGAAATGGCTTCTACTGGAATAATTTACTTTGCTGATGAATACTTGGAAGCGCCAGCCCACCGGAGCTTCCCGGTCCCCCCTCTTCAGCGTGGCAGGCAGCAGGAGCCGGGAGCCAGCCAGCTGCCAGGGTCCCGGGTTTGCTGGAGGAATATACCTGCTGTGCTGGTGGGAACCCACCTCTCCTTCCCAGGCTGTTCAGACAAACGTATCTGAATCTAAAACAAGGGGCACACTGTTACCAAACCCACAAAACTCTGACAAACGTAAGCAGTTTGTTCTCCCCTCGCCGCCCGCTCACAATGGTAGTCACTGCGGGTCATGCGGGAAAGCAAAAGAGGGCAAACAAACAGTTCCCAGGACCCTTTTCCTTTATGGGTCCAAAAGGGACAAAAAACCCCCAAGGAACAAAGCAAGTCAGATACAAGTGTCACAAATTATTTTTTTTAAAAAGTATTAAAAAAAGGAGAAAAATAAATAACCTGAATTCAAGTGCCCAGTTATTGTGCAGCTGAAGAGTCTGCTCCTCTTGGGAAGCGCTTCCTTTCTTAGTGAACGTGTCCTGCTGAATTACACAGAGATGCTGGTGAAGGGATGCTCCCTTCCCAGCAGGTGAAATGCAAGTTCAAAGTCCTAAGAATTCAGAATGCAGCTGTCAGAGAAAACACTGAGCTGTTTCCAGGACCATATTTACAGCTGGATTTAGAGGGTTTTATACAGTATTTAGAGCTACTGTTGGGTTTGGTTTTTTTGGGGGGGTGACTTCTGCATTTCTTTTTACTTAATTGTGAGTCATCAAGGTGATAACCATGTGCAGAATGGTTTGTAAAACTGAAACGCAACAAGCTGAACTATCATCACAGTCTCATAGCTAAATGCTCCTAATCTGGAAATGAAATGCCAAGGATTCTCATAGTAACATTATCTCAGCATTTTACATACCCAACATCCAGCAAAACAGTCTTTGAAAAAAACACAAAGAAATATTTATACTGAAAATACAATCTTCTCCAAGCGCAATGAAGACAAGATAACATTTGCCAAATGTCACAATTTAGAAACCTATTCGTCTGAGACATTAATGTTACGGTAACACAAGCATGTATATTTTTCTCTCCCTGAATTCCCCACAACCTCCACTATTAAAAAAAATAAAGGATCAGTTCAGTTAAGTATTATCAGTTACGTGTAACTGGAGCTGCTCAGCTTGAACAAGTTCCACAGGCTTCACTAGTGTAAACTCTGTAAGAGGGAGTGCAGCATTTAAAAGCTACTGGCAAGAAGGTCCCCTCCTGCAGAGTTTACGCACTCCACAGAAGTACAAAGATTTCGACAATCTGTTGGCTATGTTAAAACTTGCCTAAAGTTTCCATACTGAAAATTGTCACAGGAGCCCGAGAATTCCAGTGGGACTCAAATTTATTTTCCTCTGGGCCCCTTGCGCTTCATCAAGTTGGTAATGTTAATAGAAGGTCTGATCCTGCTGGGCTCTGAGCATCCGCAGTGTTCCCTGGGCACATCCACAGGGACTGTCAGCTATCGTAGCTCCTCCAGTGAAGTGCTGAGCATAACAGCGTACCAGCCCCTATAGCCTCAAACAGCACCGAGTGCTTCACTTCCTCGAAACGTGCTGCTACTAACACTAATTTGTATACATTTTTTTATTCAGTTTGTTTCCTGTTCTTTTTTTTTTTTTCCCCTTTCTCATGGGAAAGAGCAAGAAGGGCTCTTTTAATAAAGAAAATGTGACTGAGTTTCTACATACTTAAATTTCATGCTTTCATATTACAAATAACCCCTCCCAAAAGATCAAAATAAAGGCACCATCCTTCCCAACCCCACAGCACCTTCTTCTCAGAGCATAGTGATACCACTCCATCATAAAGACACACACACACACAAATGTTGCCAAATCAACAACTGGAAATTCCCTCCTCTAGGCTGAGACCCAATTGGGAGACTCCATCCTAAAAAGAAAGCCCTTCTTACTCATCAGGGGTGTATGAAAGCTGAGAGTACGATGAGTTTGTCAGTGCTAATACAGGCAGCCAGAGGACTTCTTGTAGGAGGAGGAATCATCCTGCAGTTATGCCACCAAGCTGGGAAGGTGACGTGGTACCTCTCCCAGGTACTGCCACCAATTTGCTCGAAGTCTGCGCTAATTGTTTATGTCCAGGTGCTGGGAATATTTCAATGCCTAATTCCTGAAGTCAGTGGTTTCTAGGACAGCAAGCGAGGAGCCTCCACACCTCTGTAGGTCTGTCTCGTACTCTCCCTTCTGCCCCTTGACCCATGGGCACAGGCAGGCAGCCACATCAGCCTGTCCTTCGCACGGGGCTGGCTCCACGACAAGGGCATCGGGGTAACCGAAAGCATCGCTCGGATCACCTACCCCCAGAGCCTGGGGATCAAAAAAAAGCTGAATTTCCAGTGCTTCCGTTGGCAGCAGAGAAGCAGTCGCCAATCTGCTCCGAGCCTCCACCACCAACCCGGATGAGCCCCATACTCCTCGCAGGACTCACCGCCACCCTCGTCCTACCCTCCTGCCAGAGCTGGGGTGGAAACGGAGGGGGCGAAGGCAAAACCTCCGGGCCCCTGCACACGCTTCACCGTTTGCATGCTGCAGAGGGGTGCAGCTCGCTTTAATTAACATCTTCGTTAGCAAGGGGAAAACAGGACTGCAAGAGCTCAGCGCACAAGAGGGCATCAGTGGAGGACAAAGAGTACTCGGTGGAAAAAAATCAAGAAAGAGAAAGAGAGGCGCAGCTAAATTAAAACTTTAAGTGACCAGAAGCAAGCATTACCTTTCCTTATCAGCAATTTACCCATACTGACAGAAGAGAAAGGTTTCTCATTCTCATCTGCTGTGAACTAGCGATTTAACACGTTGTAACCGGTTTTAGTGGGCTTTGTTTGCTGCCAGCCTTGGCAGAGGTCTGCCTGGCCTCATCACTGTCCCCACACTCCAGCTGGCTCTTCCTTCGGCAGCGGAGAGGGAAGCCTGCTCTGCTGCTGCCCCTTCTGTGCCTGCTCTGCAGAATTTAAATGTCATCGGTGTGACACTGTTTGGGGAAAAACACAAACAAACCTGGAGTCCCTTACCTCTACCCATAGAGGGGAAAAAAAAAAAAAGAAAAAAGGAAAACCATTCAGAAAAGCAGCACCTACAGTCACTCTGGCACATCACAACGTTGGGAGCTCCTTTGTGGCTTTCCAGTTGGGACTCCTCGTGCCACCAAGAGCTCCTGGAAGCTGAAAGCAGCAGGAGAAGCAGCCAAGCTCTCCCACACCTCGCTAGGGAGAGGAGCTTCTTTGTGGCAGAGACCAATCTGTCATGACACCTGCACCAGCATCATCTGGAGGGCAAGCTCCAAAAAAATTAGCAGAGGGGGCTGTCAGCCCTCATCTGCATCTGGCTGCAGTAATGAGACTCCAGCGCTTCAAACCCAACCAGATCGCTGTGGGGTCCCGCGTGGGGACACGCTCGGCGTGGTGGGATGGGGCAGGAGGGTTTGGTTTGCTCAGGCTCAGAGGTCCCAGGGCAGGGGTTTAGATGTTGCTCCTCTGTCCTGCCTTTACCCTGAAATCTCAGAGGTGGGGAGTCAGAGCTGCGTGTCTGGAAAAAAACACCAATACAGAAAGCTACCTGCGTGGCAGGATGTGTTTTTTTTTTTTAGAAGAAAACATCAGGGATGAGGCACAGGTCTGCCTCTGACCTGAAGCATCGGCGTGAACTCGCAAGACAGGAGCCCTGGGCATGACGCGTGCTCACCCCCGTGCATCATTCCAGCCTTTGGCAAAGGACCCTACTGCATCCCCCATCCCTTGCCGCCACTCCAGTTTGACTTATCCCTCCTTTTTTTTTATTACCTCGGCACCACACGAAAACCAGCTGCGAGTCAAACAAGCCTCTGATAAACCATAAAGCCCTAAGTGGGGACAGGCTGGGGCCGCTTAAAATGAGTGGCATGTTGCCCAGGGCCAGGAGCCTGCCCCCCACCAGCCCGGCGCCCGGGATTTCGGCAGAGGGGCTGAAAAGCCCCATTGAGGACGGTGGGGACGTCAGGGCTGGCTGAACATCCCGTCCACGGACAGTGGGCTCCTTGTTCGCCAGGGAAGCCTCAGCAGAAAGCCTGCTATTGAAATGGAAATCAGGGCCTCGCACCCAGCCAGGAGGAAAAGGAGGAGGATCGCCGGCTCTTCGAGGCCACGGGGAGACTTCGGATGGGGGAAAGGATAGGGGGGAGGGAGGGGATGGAGGAGGGGGAGATACGCTTCAGCACGCACACTGCACAAGTGGATGGTGGAAGGGGAGAGAACAAAAACCCTTTGGGGGAATAAAGGGAATCCAACCTCCCCGGCGAGGGTGAGGGGGGCACTGGGTGTAACTGCTCAGCTCTCTTGCCCCGTGAAAAGTAAATTCGGTAAGGTCAGGCATCTAACATGCCTGTGATCCCAAAAGCACATCCCAAACACAAATGACCCACATTACCCATGGAGAAATAACAGCCCCAAGGAGTAAGGCCATGTGCCTACAGAATTGTAGCAGGTCTGGTACAGAGACATGCTGATAACCCCGTGCAAAAATTATCGAGTCCCAAGAAATTTCTCTCTCTTCTTCAAGCAGAAGAACCTGTGAATCCATCCCTTCCTTCTCACTTTTCTTTTTCCTGGTGGAGGGGTGGAACAAGGCTAGAGGATGGGGGTAGTATCATCAGTAATTTGTGCTGGATCATTACATGATAGCACGCCTTTCCAGGCTGCAAGAAGATGCAGTGGCTCTTCACACAAGCCATCTGAGCAAGCAATTCAGCAATGGAATAAATCAAGGCAAACCCTCAATAAATTAAACCTGAATTAAATTAATTAAGAGGAGACATTATGACTTCAATCACAGGAAATTCTACAAGCCGACCTGTGGCTTTAATTTCACAGCTGTGCTTGTGCTACCCTGTGGTGCTATCAGTCTAAATTAATTCTAGGTAGAATCATAGAGTGGTTTGGGTTGGAACGGACCTTTAGAGATCATCTAGTCCAACCCCCTGCCATGGACAGGGACATCTTTCACTAGACCAGGTTGCTCAAAGCCCCATCCAACCTGGCCTCGAACACTGCCAGGGATGGGGCAGCCACAGCTTCTCTGGGCAACCTGTCCCAGTACCTCCCCACCCTCACAGTGAAGAATTTCTTCTTTTTATCTAACCTAAATCTACTCTCTTTCCATTTAAAGCCATTATCCCTTGTCCTATCAATACATGCCCTTGTAAAAAGTCCCTCTCCAGCTTTCCTGCATCCCCCCTTTAGGTGCTGGAAGGCTGCTATAAGGTCTCCCTGGAGCCTTCTCTTCTCCAGGCTGAACAACCCCAACAACAGCCTGGGAGGGAGAGGCTGTCCTACAGAGTCCAACAACCGAGGTCCAGGCTTCTCTCCTCATCCCAGTCTTCATCCTGGATCAGGCTTGACCAGGCAAGGAAACATCTCTTCCCCCAGTCTTGATGGCACCCCACTCCCATGCACAGTTTCTCTGGGCAGGACACTGGGAAAAGGACAGAGCCTAAAAATGACCTTTAGCTTGCACATTCCTTTCTCAGGCAGGAGCAAAAACAAAGAGTTAGGTTGGTTGGGTTTTTTTTATTTTGGTGTTGGTAATGGGATAACAGACTGGGACTTACTCCAAAGTTCAATTATTACAGCACCACGATCACAGGGCACGAGAGAGAACAAATGATACACTGAACTCTGACCCTTAATTGGGCTTGCCAGGAACCCCCTGTGTCATCCACAGGAAAGATATTCAAAAGGGAAGAGTAGAAAGCAAGAATCAAAGGAACAAATGAAATGGGGGTGCGTGTCCTGCCCACCTTCACCCTTCGCTTTAGAAAGTAATTGCTCCCAAGGTTTCCCATTTGCTCTGTTTCTTAATAGGCAACAGGACATACTTGGAAATAAAACTATGGAGAAACACAGGGAAGGCTTCACATTTGCCCAGAAACCTGGCAGTCTCCAAACCCCCCCAGTAAGTAAGAAAGCCTTTCTTTAAGCCATTAAGATGAAGCGCAAAGTGCCATGGACAGACACAACAGAAATGCATCTTTTCAAGGCTCACCAGGGTGGGAGGGAGATTGCTTTAGATTAAAATGCTACACTTCCACGTTGGGAAAGACTAATGTGTTCTGCAGAGCAATAAAACCTCTCTCTAGATGCGTATCGGCCCTCGGAGTTAAGAGTCACTATCTGTGGGTTTCTCACAGCACCAGTCCCATTCATACTTTCAATAGGGACTCACACACAGCTAAAACACCTGGAGACCAGAGGGCTGGAAGGGGAGGATGCTCTCCTGTTGCCATTGACTTTTGTAGGAGAAAGTGGTTCAGTTACTCTCCAGGTAACGCCTGGTGCCCATTTTAACCGTGATTCCTTCACAATACATAGTTTAAAAAATTACTCTCAATTCACAATCGGTTTGAAAATGATTTACTCTCAATTTGCAATCTCTTGGTGAATAATTTAAGGAAAAAAAAAAGCTTTCTATGTGAGAGAGTGAGTTAGAGAGTTTGCTTGCACCAGCTTTTTTGGTCGTGACTGGTAACCTCGATCACAGGGTGCTGGGTCCTGACACAGTCTGAGAGCAACGGGCCAGGAAAGCTAAACAGAAAATTTTCTTGCTTGCTCCCAGGAATGCCTGTGCAGTGAACAGCCATCTCCCAAACACTCGTGCAATTGAACCTGCCTGTACAAAGACTTAGGAGCAGGTAGATGAGGACAGTAAGGAATATTTACAAACCCCATTCAGTGGCAGGAGGCCAGCTCATTAGAGTTGATAAGGTATGGTGATCTCAGCACATGTTTCACAGGCCTTAGTGCCTTTTCTCTGCGATGGAGAAGCAGGAGCAGGGAGGGAGGGAGAACACCATGCCAGCAACTGTTACCAGCACTGTGTTTGATCAGCCTCCCCTTTCGCTTCCAAGGGACCTGCTGCAGCCCCAGGCACCACGTGAGGCAGGAGGAAGGTGCTCTGGGAATTTCGGTCTCCCTCCTGTCTGCCCACCTCGTGCTGTACAAATTGCTCTCTGCCCAAGCTCTGAAAAAACACCACAATCTATCTTGCTTCTGAACAAGGGCTTTGAGCAAAAGCCTTCAAAGTTAGTGTAGGTTGGGGACTTAAGTTCAGGTAGTAAGAGTGAATCAGACCAACCCTTTCATGTCATAAAGGAAGGGACACCTAACTTCTTGGGGGTTCCTGCTTCAGCAGGACCAAACATCTTCAGCACCTGCTTTGGGACTAAACTTCAGCCTCCCAAGAAAGCAGCTTATCGCTTTGAAGAGGAGGTGATGGTTCCTGATGTGCCTCAATACAAATGTAGGTGTCCAGCTTTAGGCACCCAAGTGTGGTATATTTGGCCTAATTGAACTGGCAGGAGTCCCACCGTGCACCTTGGCAAAAGGCTGGGTTAGACAGCCTCCACAGAATACACATCACATCCAGCCAAGAGACTCAACTTCCACCCTTCTAAATAAAAACAAAAGCAGGGAAGAGCACTAATGTCCAAAGAGCATCTTTTGACCACTGCCAGGGAAAGCAGTATCCCCAGCTCACTGGGTGGCTCCTCTTCCCCAGATGCCGCGATGCTGGGAAGAGACTAGAAGTGCAGGTAACACGGCACACGTAAGCTCACCCACCACTTTTGGCAGTCCTTGCTGCCAGAGACCCCAGCTGCGATTCCTCCATTTGGGTAACAAACATATTGCACCCACCACATGCAGATATTGGGGAAATTCAGTGCCTATCACTTTCGCATCCACCATCCTCTCCACATTTTTCAATCATCAGCTGAAGCCATTTACTTTCCTCTAGAGTCATCTCTTTCCTTTTCCTTCCTATTTTATTTCCTGAAGGAAGAAACAGACTCTGCCCATACTGCCAGCAACAACGATTAAATACCTTTACTGCCAAAGTCCTACAATGTTTTGCTGGATGGCGTCACTGCACCAAAACTCTTCTCCTGTTAAACGGGACAGCAGCAAACCTCAAACAGGCAGTGAATGACCACCACACCAGTAAGTGCTCAGCGCAGAAGTAACAAGAGAAATTTCAGCAATATAACATACTTGTAGGGAAAGGACAAAAGGGGCAACCTACTTTGCAGAGATTTAAACTCTCTGGATTTTTTTAAATTGATCACTGTTTTTACTAATATAACAATTATTAATAGTTATCACTTCATTATGTTAATTCACCTCCTTTTTAACCCTTGTTGTGTGAGTACCAGCCTTCACCACAGTAGTTTAAGCAAACTGTTGAATCACTCAAGTACCAACACAGCTTAGGTATTCAGCCCAGAGGCTGCCAGAAAAGCAACAGCACCAGACACCACATACACACTGGCACTGCTAAAATATAGCTGACCATGTACTAAAACAAAAAATAGAAATATCATGTACTTTCGTTTGCTCCTATTTCTTTCAACCTCCAGGATAGACAGAAACTGAGCATATATTTAATCCTCTGTTTTACTGACTTTACACTAAATGTGTGACTGCCGCTTTTATTTGTGGTATACCTTCAAGTCCCAGTGAGAATATAGAATCGCTGAGTCCCTGTGGAGGTTTAGGGTACTCAACAGTATAGCATCCCACATCCTTCACAAGCAAATTCTTCTAGTTTTTCAGTTCCTCTGGGATGGGACGCAGGTCTGCTTGCCCAGCCAGTCCCGGACTCATCCTGCCCCTCTCCTCCGAGCCTCATCAGGCGCCGGGGTCCCTCGCAAAGCACAGCCCAATCTCAGTCCAATCGATTGAGACTCTCCCAGTCTCAATCCCTCTGCGTGACCATTGTCCCCCACAGGAGAGGCTGAGAGAGCTGGGACAGCTTGAAGCAGAGAAGTCTTAGAGGACTCCCCATCGATGTGACTCACCCCCAGTGAGTCCCCATCTCCATCCAGTCCCATTTGGCTCCCCTTCTGCCGTTCTTCCCCCAAATCCCTTGGCGCAGTCCCGCTCCCACCGCGCTCCTTTGTCCCCAGGCATCCCCTGCCTTAGTCACCTCCCTGTCTCCTTGAAGATGAGCAGGGTGGCTTGTTCCTCCATCACCTCCAGGTATGACAAAGGAAATCCCCCGAGCAGGTAAGGGAGACATGGACCTGCATCCCGCTCCTACGGCTGGAGACCAGCCCCAGCTCAGCTCACAGCATCTCCAGGGGAGGACTGGGTTTGTCCCAGTACCTGCTCAGCGCGGTCTGCATGCTGGTGGGGAGCACGAGGAACAGCCCCATCACACACAGCAGCTGCAAGGGGGTGAAAATTCAAGGGCTTTTTCTTCCTTGCTAAATTCTACAGTGCATCTGCTGAGCGCATGGAAGATCAGATTTGATTTTTCAAAGGCTCTTTACCTAGCCAAATTCAGGTAGATTTTCCTCAAAGGTGGCAGAAAGCACACCTGTGTCACACAGACCACCCTTCTGCTGCGTTTCAAGGTCTGGCTGCACAACATGGTAGAAAGGAAAAATTTTTTTACTGAGAGGTTTGGCAAACATTGGAATGGGCTGCCCAGGGAAGTGGTTGAGTCACCATCCCTGGAGATATTCAAAAAGCGAGTGGACAGGGTACTTAAGGACATGGTTTAGTGGGCTTGGTTAATGGTTGGACTCGATGATCTTGAAGGTCTTTTCCAACCTAAATGATTCTATGATAAAGGTAGCATCCAAAAGAAAACATTTTCCTTCTCAAAAATGCAGGAACCCTTTTTT
Source organism: Aquila chrysaetos chrysaetos (assembly GCF_900496995.4). Taxonomy (NCBI): domain Eukaryota; kingdom Metazoa; phylum Chordata; class Aves; order Accipitriformes; family Accipitridae; genus Aquila; species Aquila chrysaetos. Next base: position 4,341,114 of record NC_044010.1, on the reverse strand, counting down.
CCCCCCTAAGCTTATTCTCAAAAATAGGAGAGAGGTAGCTAAGATTTTCCATACAAAGTCAGTCTGAGCTAGAATCCAGAGACAGGAGAGTTTCAGCCCATCTTTTTAAAACCTGGCAATAGAGTTAAGTGTCTCAAAGCAAAGACAGAATAACAATAATGACCACCACAGATACTCAGGGGACAACAGTTGTAATCGAGGGGATTGTTAACCCCATTTATCAAGAGTGAAACTGAGGCAAGAAAAGGCAAAAAAGTGTAACTGAAAATACCAGGTATCCTTAAACACAAGCAGCACAACCAGCCTCCCTGATTGCAATATTATTTTTTTTTTTTTAAATTCCTAAAAATACCATTATCTCCAGAGACGATCTAACCAGGTTGCAAATTAACCGTGCCATCGGCGCAGAAATACGGCAGTGGCTCCCATCGGGGTTACCGCAGGTCCGGCTGGCCGACTAGCCCCGGCTCTTGCACAGCATGAAGGAGGCGAAGCCGCTGCGAGAGACGGATCGAGCACGCAGTGGCTCAGAGCCTAAGCGAGGCATCTCTGCCAAGCCGGCAGCGGGCAGAGCCGGCGTGGTTGCGCCCGCACCCCTGAGCTGCTGCCGGTCAGGAATACTCAAGTGCACAGCGCAGAAACGCTTGAGTGACCCTGCGCCGTGCCAGCCAGGTTTGATACAGCCACTCGTGAATCAGAGTGAATAAACCGTGCCAAAGCTCCTCTCCTGCAAAGCCAATTAGGTGTCTCTCCGCCGTGATTCCCTTATACGTGGTAGCTGGGAGAGCTTATCCCGGGTCCCAAGCAAACACGTGGAAGCCAGCTCAGGTCTGGTGCTGCGTCCAGGCTGCAAAGCCCTCTCTTGACCCAGGCTCTAGGGAACACAGTGCAAACATCAGCATGGCCCCAGTAGGGCTTACGATCGGTGGAATAACCCGCACCATGCCAAAACACACACTGTTTCCAGGGGAGGCTTCCAGATGCATTTTCTTTCCCTGTGCTACCCAGTATCTATAGCACCTGGGTGCTTCACGGTCCAGACAACGCTACTCTGCATGACCTCAGTGCTACGAGGGAAGCGCTCTACCCTGAAAAGCCCAGGGATAACAATTCCCTGCGCAGCAACCCTAAGGAAATCACCAGCTTCATCCTTCTGCCCCAAGGCAGGATTTCCTACAGCTCTGTCACCCTGCCAGCTGCTGGCTGAACCTATTCTTAAAGGCCTTCTTCCATGGTGGAAACTCCATACCTTCCCCAGCCAGCCTCCTTCAATGGTTGTCGACCCCTCCTGCACGTAGGAGACCTCCAAGGAAGATGCAGATCCTATAGAAGGCAACGGTACTTATGGTGCTCTGGCACGTGGGATTAAGGCTGCAACTGTTTGGGTTTCTGCGGGAGAGCATGAGCACACAAGCAAAATGAACCCTGGGAGTTTTAATAAACCATGCGCTCTCCTTACATGGAGAGCAGCCCATAAGATAAAGAATCTCTTCACAGAGTCTCTGAAGTCTTATTCATGGTCTATTTGTATATCTGCACTGATGCCAGTGTAGATACATCCACAGAGCACAACACACCCTTGTACATAATGACAAGGGAAAAACATCGCAGATCTGCTTGGCTGGGCCCCAAGTCAGGGCAGTTTTGCTGCAAACCTTTATCCTCATAACACATCTTAGGCCATAGTTACGGCAGTAATAACAATATAGCGCCGACATAATGTTTTGCCCTGCCAGCATCGTCGGAAACAAGCCCCCCGTCATTCCCTTCCTAGAGGTGGGGAGAGCAAGCCCCAGGTATGCGCACCCACCACGGTGCACGTAACCAACAGGGCAAGGGCAAGACACACGGCCTCACGCTTGCTCCACGCTCCTCTTACCATGCTCTCCAAGCAGAACCTCCTCCTGCCTCTCCCTGCCTCCTGCTCCCATGGCTGGTCAGGGAACAACAGCCTGAGAACAGGTATGAAATTCAGTCCCAGGACAAGAAAACGCAGGGAAAAAAAGTAATCTGGAAGATGAATGGAAAACACAGCATTGGTGAGGTGCTGCGTTTCCCCACTGGAGGGGGAAAAAACAGAAATAAAAAAATAATAAAAAAATCAGTTTCCCTATGCAAGTCCTCCGTACATCAAAAGAAGTTCAAAAAAATCACGCAAAACGCTGCCTCGCTGCTGCTTTACTGGTGTCAACCACTGCAGGACAAAAGGGATGAGGGTGTTCAGGAATGGCCAGCCAGCCTGATGACAGCAGTCATCCCTTCAATCTCTCTGCACGCTGCATAAAAATACGAGTGGGGACAGGATAAAAGCAGACCCTGCGCCTTTCTACCCACACCTATCAGTGTGCTTGTGCAACGATAACCAAAAAAGCTGCAAACTCCTCCAGCGACTTGAAGTACAGCTGCCCCATCTACTTACCAAACCATCTGCAGGAGGCGGCGAGGACATACAGTTCTTACCCATTTTCTTTGGTGCTTATTTACTCTGTGTATCTGCATAACCACGGGCAGGATTTGAAATAAAAGCCTGCTCACGCACACATACAGCTTCCCCTGCCCCACAGAGAGGACAGCTTCGGACCCCACACTTCCAATGGAAAAAGCGTGTGTGGGCAGGGTGGGGGGAGTAGTCATGAGCAGAAGCCGTGATCTGACTCTGTCAGCAGATGACTTCTATTTGCACTCGTTAGCACTGCCCTAGCATGAGCTAACACCACCCCCTCGGGTAATTTAAATTTATAAAAAAAATAGAGGAGAAGAAGAGGAAAAAAAAGCCCATATTTCTATATTTAGGAGGTTAGGATAATCGGGGTGGAAGAGCCCATCTGTTTGACATTCACTCCAGCTGCTGTGGATGCGGAAATTTGTCTATTTTCTTTCCTTTTGCCTGTTTCGACTTGTCCTGGCTGACTGTGACAGACACACAGACAGCCTGATGTATGGCCACAGCCATTTAGGTCTGAAACTGTGCGCCATCCCATAGGAGTCACTGCAGAACCAGTTGTACAACCAGGATCTTTCCCAAGGGAGTGTAAAACAGTTAATAATAATTATTATTATAATATTATTGTTTTATTGCTACTATTAACAAATCTATGTTTATAACACTGAAGAGGGAGCAACAGAGAAAGGCAGAAGACAAGCTAAGACACATCTTAGACCTCTGTAAAAGTCAGGTTTAGGAAGGCAGGCTCCCCTCTGCCACATCATCCTTTGGGGAGATCTCCCCATATAAAGCTGAATTTGTGGGATGCCAACTCGTCATCAGTGGCACTAGCCACTGGATGGAGACATAGCCACACTTCTCAAACTCACCTGTTCTGCCATTTTCATCCCAAGGCTCTATGAAAGCGAGCCCAAGCTAAATTCAGAAGTGGCCTTTGATCTCCCACCTTCCTGAGCTGACCAGGCTCTGGTCCCAAAATAACAAGGATGCAATTGCCTCAAGAAGTCTCCTGATGCTGTTCCTGTCATAGATACGAATGCCCACAGCCCTTGCAGGATATAGCATCGTTGCCGCTGTAAACCTAACGCAGTGCTACTTATTTTGCTGCTAAAGGCATCCCTGTAGCATGTAAGGACACATGGCAGAGTGTTGGGACCATTTGCTGTTTATCTTGTTTGGTATAGGTGATTGCTTTTTAATTTCGCAATGTTCATCGCTGGGGTCATTAAAGGTGCCGGGGATGAGCAGTAAGCCTGGATAAATTTTATGCGATTAATGTTCTGAAAGCCCTACAAAGAGAAGAGAAGACTGCCCGTGCAAAATTCAGAATTCCACCGCCAGCTTTTCCTTGCAGGGTCCTCTCCGTCCCTGGAGCTGGAATTACACAACAGGACATGGAAGAGGACAGGTGGACAAGGAGCACAGACTGAGAAATAGGAATATAGATGGGGAAACACATCAGTCTAGGGACTCCCCAGTCCTCCCCACAGCACACACTGCTAGTCCAGCTCCAGCGCTGCTTTCTTCTGCCCGACAAACATTCCCTCACCTCCCCAGCCACACAGAGCCAAAACTGCCCCTTTGACTTCCATATGTGCAAGATCAGGACCTAGGCCATCACCCTAAGGGGCAATAAATGTGTCCAGAGGTCAAAAAACCTCCCTTTGGAAAAAGCCCTCCTCTCACGTACATGGTGTAAGTCGATGCATGCAAGGAGTTGATGGACACTGATGACCACATTTGGCTTGTCCTTGTGATATATCTGGTCTGGCTTTTGGTACAGAGCATGGCTTGGATGCATTTCTGATCATTGTGGCATAAGAAACAACATCTTACTCCTTTGAGTCTTTGCTCCAGAGAGGTCGTTTGAGCTCTTGCGAGTCAGCAGAAACAGTCACTCTTCCTCACCCAAAAGTCAGCCCCTACTCCTGCAGCTGCCTCCCCCACAGCATTACCCAGAGATGGCTTTTTCTCTTCCCAGACCACACTGGTCTGAACTGTCTGTGGTCTTCTGCTAGCTACTCCACTCGATATGCCCATGGGTATCATGGCCCACAAAGAGTTGTCTCCTTGGGACGTGAGGCACCTGGACCCATCCCTCCTCTCACAGAAGAGAAAAGGCCTCAAAGATGTTATTTTTCTTTTCATAAGGTTCATGAAATTAGGTGGGCAGGTACAGGTGAGATACTCATTGCTAGCTGGAAAGACCAGGCCACGCTCAACCCTCTACTAGACATAAAAGACTCCACAGAGGTCAGCCTGAAGGCACAAATGGAAAGGAGATGAGGTCTCGCTGGTTCACAAACCCACAAAACTAATTATTTAACTGTGCTTTGCAGGCAGGCCAACAAAAAGCCACCTGTGTTAGAGCTGAAGGGTACATCACAACTTCAGAAGCTGCTTTCCACAATGCGTAGCCTCCAAAAGATGCACAGAAAAGTGTAGACCTTTCCCAGTTTATATTGTTAAAACAGCCCTTTAAAGATGCTGAAGCAATTCATACCTATTCCTTACAGACCCAGAGAAAGTTTTCCTTTCTGTGAGGGTCATTTTTTCAAGCATTATTCAATATTTCTGAATTAACTTTTTTTAAGACAGATAAGCCAATAAAAGCACATGGAAAATATTCTGAAATCTGAGAAATCTTGGAAGATGAAGATTTAAATAAAATCATAAATAAAACTAATCCCTGGGGGGGGGTTCAATTCTTCATGTTATTTCCCCCAATATTTAAGGGAAAAAAGCACAGAATGACACACGTGGAAAACTTCAGATGAACTGTCTTGTATTTGATGAGATCAGAAATACTGCAAAAGCTAGTGCAATATTTATATCATCACCTCCCCCCCCACCATCTGAAAGATGCACTACCCCATAATTTCAGATGAGGAAACAAAATTCTCTCATATGTTCACTTTCATGAAAGATAAATTTGCTTTGTTCTATATTTTGGGCCCTAATTCAGCAAACCACTTAAACATATGCTGAAGTTCATAATTTGCCACTCTACCACTTATGCATCTACTCAGGAATATGCCTGCAGTCAAGCATATGCACAGCACACTGCTGACTGTGGACCTTACATCTTTCTGTTCGTTTCTGCAACTATTCTAATTTAGTGACGTGAATGTACAAGGAAGTAACACATTTTAAGCAATTTTAGCACACGCTGGCAAAAGTGAAATTTGAACTTGCCCAGCCACGTAAATTATCTGAATAATTATTTAAAAGTAATAGCTAATTCTCAGTACCTTTCAGAAACAGCTTACTTCTAACAATTACTTTAAGCTGTCAGGACAGTGAAATACTATGGCGTGAACTTTTGCTCTGTATCAGTGCCGAGCAACCAAACTTGGAGCAGAAATACTGCTCCCCCCCCAAAGGAAACAGGAAAAAAAAAACCCTCTGCTCATAAGCATGCAGTATGTCAAATATTATTTGTAGAAGCTATTCAGTAAGTAATTTCAAATAAGTAAAATGCAAAGAAACCACAGGATGTTCACAAACATTTTGCAAATAGAAATGGAAGAGGAATTCATTAAATAAATTATTTGCTATAAATTATTCACCTACCTCTAATCTTACTACCACTTAAACTATAAAATTCATGCCATAAAAGATACAGGATACATAACAAGGCATCATTAACTTATGCATTTCTCAGTGCTGCTTTATTTTGACTGTCCAGTTATATTATTGCATTAAGGCAGCCTTTTGTCTTTAATGCACTTTGAGTGTAATACATTTTTGTTTTAAAAGCTGAGCTAAGGAGACCTGGCCTGATTTTAGACTGTGATTTGATTTTGAGCTCCAAGGCTGAATAACTCTTCAAATCCAGGAGAAAAATCCAAGCTGTTCTCTGAGCAAACCCAAAACGAATAGAAATCTTACACAGTTGGCTAATTTCATGAGATTTCCACAATTTGGGTCCATTTCACATAAACTTACAGCGAGGAGCGGGTATTTTTGCATCCGTCAAGCCACACAGCAAACATTCATCGTAAAGGCGAGAGATGCAGGAGGCACACAGAGAGCTGAGGGGCGAGGAGGAGCTAGGAGCGGATCACAGGCAAGGGACACCAGTGGCTGCCCAGGACCCACTGGCTCTGCACCAGACCACAGGGTCAGCAGCATCCCCACCCCAGTCGCTTTCCCCCTCCTCCAGCTGCAAGACTAGCCGCCAGCTGTGCCCAGGCTATATGGCCAGAGGAAGAAATTCCCCAGAGGAACTTAAAATACAGTACACAATTCTTTTTAGCCATGAAAACAAAATCCCAGAAAGGGTTCTCACTCATAACCAAGAACGAAGGCAGCTTTTGCGTCTTGTTTGTTTCCTGACTTGTTCTAAGTGACAGCCATGCTCCACTATTCATTTGGTCTCTCAGCAGTTATTTTTTTAATACCATATTTGTTTACTTTTAATTAAAACGATGATGATTGTCACTGAATTTCTCTGTGCAAAACTGATGCAAACTGTGGTTATTTGGTTATGGAGGAAGAGAGTGAAAAAAGGTTCCTGAAGTTGTCAAAATATTCTCCCAATCGTCTCCAGAGCGAATGCTATCACTGCTGTTGGCAATGGGTTGCAATTAAACATTACACCTCACCACGCATACATATTTTTACTCCTTGGAAATGAAAGAAAAGCTGGTTTCGCAGACCTTTGTCATCCTGGACCAACTCGTAGCAGGCTTAGTGCTTGGCCCAGTGGACATGAGGTGCATTTATCAAGCCCCAAACAGCACAGAGTCCCTACATACAGTGTTATTACACACTAGTATTTCCACAGTACTTACGAGTGCTTTAAAAGACCCTCAGCACAGGGCCAGAAGAGGCAAGGGCATAGGGTCCACTCACATTGGACACCTCTTGAAGACTTTGGTCCCAGCTCCTGACCCACAGACCTTAAAAGCCAAGCAAGCTTTATCGCAGCAGTTGCCACATCAAACACAGGGAGAATAGCTATGGCACTGCTGACAGGACTGCTTCCTCTCCTTGCTGATTTTCAACATAAATTCACATCAGCCAAGGCTGTTTAAAAGGAACCTGAGGGAATTGAGTCTTAATTCCCATAGGTACCTTATAAAATCCCAATTGTAACAGACAACGCTCTATTTTTTTATTTTTTTTTCCATTTCCAGAGTGAAGCCACAGCATGGGTAGAGAGTGGATAAGGAGGAAGGGCTGTGTTTGGCCAGATGGAGACTAAGGTTCCCTTGAGCAATGAAGGCGACTCTTCAAAATGCAGGGGGACCAGATCCACTCATCTCTATAGCAGTGCCCTGGCTAGCACATCTCCACCATCCATGGCAAAACTCACACAGAAATACAAATTGAAGGCAGGCCAGTCCTGCAGCAGACCATGCTGGGCCTCTCGAGCCAAGCCTGATGGCAAAGCTATCGCCATCTGATCTCACAGCAGAACCCAGTGGGGCAAGGCTTCCTCCAAAACATCGTCAAGCCACAGATTGTTTAAGATTGCCACCAGCATCACGGGTTGCACCCAGTATGTGAAGAGGCAGCAAGCTGGAGGCAAGGAGGACAGACATACAGATGCAATCCCCTCCCCAGTGCCCCCAGTGCCACTTCTCCGGGGGTCCCCGGGCATGACTTTCATTGTGGAGGTGGCCAAGGCAAGGATGAAAGAACCGCATTTGATTTAGTCACTGCAGATTTTCTTTAAAGACTCAAAAAAAAAAAAATCAATAACCATCCAAGAGCCACTGCCACGAAAAGTCAGGAGGGAAAATATTCATCAGGCCACTGACTAAATCAGCAGACAGGCAAGCACGCTCCCGTGGAGAAGGGACGAGCTGGCAGTCAGGAGATGCAGGCTCCAACCCCAGGTTGGCCATGGGAATCCTGCATGACCATGAGCAAGGCAATTCCCATCTCTGGGCCTCAGTTTTCCCATCAGCTGCATGATGATCTAGATAACACGGCTGTTACTTAAGTCAGTGGAGAGAAAGATTATACTAAGATGAGCATTAAAAAAAAGTGGGTGGGTGGAACACAGCATAGATATGAAAGGTTCTGAAAAATATGTGGGCCTCCTTCATGCTCCTCATCTCCTTCTACAAAGTGGCTACTTGAAGCAAAAATAATAGACCCTTCCTACAAAGCAGCACACATCAGACACATATATTTAGATCACTGCGCAAACAACTACCGACTTTTGTCTGAGGCAGGAAAGTGGTACCCCGTGCTACAAAGGGGGAAAAAAGACAAAGAAGTCTGAAGTCACCCTGGAGCAAGGAAAAGAAAAGGAGCCAGGTCTCTGGGACAGATTCAGCTGTGGTATAAACACTGATGCCAGCCACACAAGAAGGTCAGGAGTACATAGCAAAGCTCTCACGAGCCTGACCTGGAGGTCCATCAGGTGCTGGATATATATAGGACAAGCTCTCATCTTCCTGCATGTCAAACAATTCATTTCAAACCCCTGAACAAACGGTAGGACGCTGCAGCAGAAGCAACCCTCAGGAAGGACAAGCCAAAACACCTTTTCAGTCATTTTATTTTGCAGCTTTTTTGGCTTGCTAAGCTATCCCCCTTGCCCGGTTGAGGGTGTCACACACTCCTTTTCCTCACCCAGGAGGCATCAACCTGTGACTAGGGCCACTCACTTGTCCCTGACCCCCAACATGTGTTTTCTACCTCTTCTACTTGCTCAGGGCATGGAAATGGCAGCAGAGACCCAGTGGCAGCAGGTGGGAACAGAGCCTGCATTTCCTAATCCCCAGTGCTGACAGCCAATTAAAAAAAAAAAAAGGAAAAAAGCTCCCCCCATCGCCTGGTTTCTCCCTTACATACATAGCATCACTGCTGCCTGATTGCAGCCTCAGAAAAAGGAAAGAAAGAGGCCCAAAAGGCAGCTAGGAAACCCACCGTCCATTGGCTTCCCTCCACGCGAGGCGAGCGGGCTCCTTCTGCTGCAGTGACTTGGCAAGCACACCTCGCTCTGACTCAGCACCTCGCCGGCACCTCCTGTCAATTATTCCCACAAACTGCTGACGCCAGAAGGGCTATTTGTAATTAGGATGCTACACAAGCCGGTGGCTGTGGGATGCTTCAGCTCCTTCTCCCTTTCACCCGCAGCGGTCCCTTCCACTTCAGCCCGCTGGCTCAGGGCTGGAGCACCCAGGGAGGGTGAAATGGGGGATTAGTGCAAGAGGGCTGGAGGATGGGGACCAGGGTGGGTGGGGGAAGCCTACCCATGTTGTAACCTACTCTGTGGTTACACGGACAACTGGCAGCCAAAATGCAGTCTTACCAAAAAAAAAAAAAAAAGCAGCCACTGAGAATAGGGGTAGAGCAGCAGATGAGACTATGCATAAAGAAAAAGCTACTAAAGAACTAAACACAGAGCATTCCCCAAAAGAACAAGCAAAACACAGCCTCGCTGCAACTCCATGCAGCTGAGAAACACAAACCTACGCTCTGTGTCCGAGGCATTTTCAGCGCAGGAGAGGGAAGCGCTCATTGCGGATGAGTCCCATAATAGGGGCCCAGGGCACACCAGCTGTTTCAGGGGCAAAAGGAAGGGCTGCCCTTGACAAGCCAAGGACATGATGATTCTGCAGACAGACTGAGGCTATTCTGTCCCTCTGCCAAGTAGCCAAGGTCCTCTCAACCTCTCTGAGCCACTAGCTCCCGAGACACAGCCAGAAAACCAAGCGAGCTTGCAGCCTAGCAGCTCCACAACCAACAGAGACGTTCAGGCATCAAACCCTGTCAGACAGCGAAGCTCAAGCACACGCTCAGCTACAGAAGCAGCCCAGCAGGCACATAAGCCCAGCAGCACCCTGCAGAAGCCCTCCGGCACCTTTTCTCACAGGGCTTCACTAAAAAAAAAAAAAAAAAAAAAACAAAAACAGGGTCTGCCTGTCACCCATCCCTCTCTCCTTCTTCAAGGGTCACTGGGAGCTTCAGGCCCCTCTCACTGGCACAGGGCGAGCGATGCACAGAGACCCTTTAACCAAGAAGCAGGAGTGTATTTTCTGGGATATTGCTTCAAAACCAAACATTTCATAGAGGGCGGCTGACGCCGATAGACCGCACGGGAACACGGGTCGGAGCAGGCGGTGTGAAGCTGGAGCAAAAGGCTCCAAGGAGCACTTCAGGTTTGATGCTGAAGCCTGCAGCAAACCTATCTCTACGACACGATGCAATAACCGCTTTATACAGTACAGGAAAGGGATGAAATCGCCACGATAACTAACGGCTGAAGTGTCCAACATTCTCATAGTCCGTGGGCCCACAGCTGCAGAATTCAGACAGTAATGTCCTGCCTGGAAATCTAGCGTGGGCAAAAGGGCAGAGATATCAAACTGCAAGATGAGTAATGCACAGATCCCATCTAGATAGTCAAGGCTGAAGAGGGAGAAAAGTTAACTAAACACCAAATCTCAGTACAGCAACCTGGATTTACCACTGGCCTCCCAATCAGGAAGGGAATATCTACTGCACAACGAGGAGTGAAAGCAAAGGAACCACAAAGTCAAAGAAAACAGCAAAAAATAGCGACTTCAGCAACACACACAGGAATTAGCTAAGTGTCACAGCAGGTTACAATTTTGCAGCGTCTTAAAGAGCGTAGGTAGGGCTTGGAACAGCCAGTCCCAGGGCACTCAGAAGCTAAAACGCTGCAACTGATGCAAAGAACAACCTGAGTCAAAGTAACACTGACTGCTACATAATCAAATTTAACATCCTTCTGAGAAAAACAGTACCAGAACTTTGCATCATGCTTCTTAAACATTAGAAAAGATGATTACAAGCAAAAATGGTCAAAACAGCCTAACCCCAAAAGCAGAGGAATTAAAGTTGTTACACTCTGTATGGTGGTGTGTTGAAGCAATCTCAGCATCATCCTGAAAAGGTAGTCAGTGCCCCTGAACAAAAAAAAAAAAACCCAAAAAACAACTGCTGAGAAGCAAGCACACTGTGGTCAAACAAAAGGAACAAGAAGTCATTCAGTCTAAGCAGTTGCTTCATAAGATGGTAGCTAGGAGGGCTGAGAACAAAACTGAAGGCCAAATTGCAAAAGTCAAAAAACAACCATTTCAATATATTCAAAGGACAAGTCCAGAAGTGCTGAACAGTAGGAGAATGACATTTCTCAAGTGGCTGCGCTGCTAGCGAAGACATGCAAGCTCTTGCTAAGTCAGGTGTTCCTTGAAGTTAGCAGTCCTTTCCCTAAGGGAGGGTACAGGCTAACCTGGAAGTGTCCGCAGGGATCGGTAAAACCAGTCAAATTCCCTAAGCCCCTAGAAGTACACAACAGGAGACAAACCAGCTTAATCTCTGCTCAGAGAAACTTGTGGCCTTTCAATCCACTCAAGTTTTGGAAGGAAAAGGACAGGACTAAGTGATTAATTTTCAGTCACTTCAAAGCGCACCTGCTAAACCATTCCGGGCAGGATACCAGTTTGGTGCCAGCCCCATCCTCTGCTTGCCAGAGGTGGGAACCCCCCCTTGCCTTCCCCCCAGGTGGGTTTCATGCCAGCCGGGTTCAGGCTGAGCCCAGAGCTGCTGCCCCACCGTTCGGTGCCCGGGCACGGGAGCCCTTCTCCCCCTGCCCTTGCTCTGGCCCCGATTACAAGGGATTACTCCCAGGTTTCATACCAGCTCTGGGGTGGTTTAATCTATTCCTTAATATCTGGAAGAGAGACAGGGAGCTGGCGAAGTGATTTGGGCTGGCTGAGACAAAAGAAGATTGAGAGAGACTTCCAAGGGATCTGACAAAGCTCGGCAAGTGGGCAGCATAATGCAAGATGAAATTCAACGTTACCAAATGGACAGTAATAAGAACTTGAGAGAATAATCTGAACTACTCATATACCATGGGGCTCTAATTCAAATGTAATCACTTGAGGAAAATATCTTGGTATCACTGCGAACGGCTCAATGAAAACATCTGTTCAGCATACAATGGTGGTCAAAAAAGCAAGCAAGCTGTTAGGATGTCTAAAGGCGGAGGCTGAAAAGGATGCTGGATGTATTAAAATGCCACTGTGAACACTGACAGTGCACCCTCAGCTGGAATTGCTGCGGTTACTTCTGGATGGCACACCTGAAAACACAGAAGGCACACCAAATTCACCAGTCAATAACACTTACTGGTCAAGCACAGCTAAAATTAGGACAATTTAACCTGGAAAGGAGTTAGATAGAAATTATCAAAGGGGTATGAAGAAGTGAAACAGGTCCTTCTATGTTTTTAGTTTGGTTTAAGAGAAAGACAAAAGGTTGTTCAATACAACACAAGAGCAGGAAATGTGACCAGACATAAGGAAACGATGATGATTTTCCTTTCCTTTTCTGTTTTTACTTTTTCTGCTTATTCAAAGACTGCCCATAATTAACTACCAGGAATGATTAGCCCATGTTATCGTAAAGTGAAGAGCTCAGCAGAAATCACGGAGGCCTGTGCATTTATAAGGATACTGGGAACATCCACAGATACATCAGGTAGAAAGAAAAAAAAAAAGAAGAAAAAAAAAGCATAGCAGCACTACACCCTCACGCTTCCAGGCGTTAGCCAACTTCTAATTAACAAGGATTAGGAAGTAATCTCCCCAGTGGGCATGCAGAGAGGGTGTACCAACCCACTTGCTCCTGGCAGAGGCTGCTAATAGACCAGGCAGGGGAAGAGCCGAGCCCGGGCAGCCCACGCCATTGGGGAGGCTGAGTTTTGGGTGCCCAGCGGGACCACGCACCCACCCCCCCGATAACTGAAGAGGCTGCAAGAGGGGGCTCGGTGAGCCCAGCTCGGCCTCGCTTCTGACAAGGGGAAAAGTTTGGTGCCTGTTGCTTTGCAAGCGGAGGGGGCTTCTCTGAAAAGGGAGGGGATGGACTTTTTATTCGCTTTACATTGGCAAGAGGAATATCTGACTCGGTTCATTTTATGGCAAGGAAGTGGAGCGTGGGCAGTCCCTGAAATTAAGAGAAAATTGGCTTCAGTAGGCTTTGAAGTCCGGAGCGATGCGTACACCGACCTCCTTCTAGGGTAACCTGTAGCACTGGCACGGCACCAGACTCCTCTTTGCTAAACGTTTGGCACCAGTTGCGCACTGCGGGGGTTTCGGCAGCCCCCGGTGAAGCATCCATCTCTGCAGACCAGCGGTCTGACCTGACCCAGCACTGCTTAGACAAACGCACCACACATTCTAAGCAGTGTGTCATCCCCCCCTGCAAAGTGACATCCCTGGCTTTGGCATTTTGAGTAAAACCAAAGCCCAGATGTAACCAAGCGGAGTTCAGACATCAGCTTTCTCCTGCTGATGCTTGTGAAACACAATCTAGCTCACATTCTCAGAGCTAGGGTGACTCGTGAGGATGTGAGAAAAAAAATGCACAAGTTTTTATCCCTAAGTAAGTGATCTAATCAATCTAATACCAAAATTACACTTGAAATTAACTTCATGCAGGTACGCAAACGCACAAGTACTGCTGTGCTGCCAGGAGGAGAGCTGTGGCTCTGCACGTGCGCTAGTAACGAGACTGAGCTCGATCTGCGAGTCCTGCTCTGATTTCTCCAGCAACTGCTCCAAAAGGGGAAACAAATTTTAACAAAGTATTTAATTTCTTAATATTTCTTATGTATTTCTTAAATAGAAATAATGTATTTCTTAAATAGAAACTTGTCTTAGTTTGTACACCATATTCTGCTTCTTTTGGTAGAAGCAGCGTTCTACAGCATGACAGGTAAGGAAAGGACACGGGCAATGCCATATACGTGTATATGGTGTTTGCATACGTGTGTCAAGATGGCAAAAATAATAGACAGACCGTACACAGATACCACCAATTGCTGCAAGTTGGTTTTTACTGCTGCTGTTTTTAAAATGCCCTGTAGAAAAACAATAGGGGCCACAAAAGCTTTTACTGTAGCTACTTCCACTAAACCAAGCCTTATCAAACGTGGGATGTTTTGTAAAATCATAACTGTGTTTCAAAAGAAAAAACAGGGGAAAACTGTCAGAAATACAGAAACATCCGACTTAAGCATCTTTGGGATGAAAAGTTTTGACTTTTCACATCAAAATACCTTTTTGCTTAAGGGTATTTTCTTGTATGATAATAATAATACAATTCCACAAAGAAATACAATACTGGTTGTCCCAAGATGGAATTTCTCTCAAAAATTTCCTTTCAAAACCATCAAACCATTTAACTTGTATTTCCCTTCAGAACAAAGCCAAATTCCTCAATCCTGACAAAAGAAAGCATTTGTCCTCAGCCCAGCTCAAGCAATGAAAAACAAGGCAGGAGCCAGAATGGACACAAGTGACCTCCAAAACCAAAGAGATTAAAACATATAAGGAAAAAACACAACCACAACAGCTCACTGTGCATGGTTAATAATATTGTGTTCTCTCTGGTGCATCAGACATGAAACGTGAGAGAAAAGTGGGGTGGCACATGATTAGGAGCCCTGTAATTGTGACTTCCCCAAAGGAGAGGCTGGGGAGATGTCCTACCTGACAGCAAGCAAATCATTTCACCTCTGTACACTTCAGTTTTCCATGCTATAAATCAAACTGACTGTCCTCACAAAGTAAGTTTGGAGGCTCTCAATTAGTTAATGTTTGTAAATGACTGTGCAAACACAAGGTAGTATTAAGCAGGGAACTGTCTTTGTTACGCTACTGTCTGTTAAACAACCAGGAGCTAAATTTCTCTCTGAACATTTACAAAAGGGAAGGCAGCATTAATGCTCCACGAGGAGAAAACTACAAAGAACAGATTTTCAGTGCATGCACTTCTCCTTGAAATAAACTGTGTTAAAAGCACTTTACTTAAAAAGCACAATGATAGTAGCATCCTGCTAAATATAGATGACTCACCACAATTTAGTAGTGAACATCCCTAAAGAGTACCATTACAGTATTGCTTAACCTGCTGCATAAATTTAAGCATTCTCCTGTGGTTACAGCTTGGACCAAGACACTCAAGACTACTACTAGCAGCCGCTGACCTTCAGTGGGTCACGAAGCCTCTGAGCCTCACTTTCTCCATCTGTACTATTGGTATAATAAAAAAAACCCCACACATCTCCCCAGTGAAGGCAGGAAAACTGATTTCTAAGTTTCTTAATGAGTTGTTTATACCATACTTTGTATATCCATACCGCTACTGAACAGCTAAATATAGCTGTTCTCGAGGCACTTTGAGATCCCTCGGAGAAGGGAATCTTGCAAAAGAAAATTGGGTTTGAGGCAATACTGAAGAAACAGAGATAAAGAATCAGTTTCCAAAATAAGGGAAGGGTGCCCACTTCAGAGACACAAGAAGTAGTTAATGCATCTGTGCCTACCACTGGGGACCAAGGTCAGGTTGCGAGCAAAATGATTTATCTACACATCACAAAACCACACAGCTTGACACAAATGGCAATCTGTTCCAAAAAAAAAAAATATGCATAAGCATGGAAGAGCGAGGGACTGCCACAGTCCTCTCTTGCTAGGACCGAGGACCTGGTGCAGGGCTGGAAAGGATACATGGGCTACCCCAAGGGTGCTGCAAGGCCAAAAATTAAACACCCGGTTTCAGCCGCGATAACCTCAGACTGGCAGGAGGGTGACTTCAGGTGAGGACTGGAAAGACCGACCTGTGTAAAAAGTTGCAGACCAGCTGTTGCATCAATGCAATACTGCCAGGCATGCACATGCACCATCACCACCACCCCCCATCTTGCAAGATCCAGCTGCAACAGACTCTAACATGCTGACATCTCACCTGTTGCAATACTATGTCACAGGATCCAAACACCATACAGTTAAAAAAAAAAGTTGGTTCTGCAGTTTAGCTGTACCCGATGTGTGATTTCTAACACGTTTGACAATTTGAAGCATGCTATTTCTGGCTACGTAGCAGGATTGACTTGCAATCACAGGTTTGGTTTCAAAGTTCTAAACAGAATTCCCTCCTATCTTTCCCTAAACTTCTCTAGGGAGCCTGAAAAATATTATTTCCACAAAAGTTATTATGCTCATAATGCTTTAGAGGGAAAACACAGACACTGCCCCTGTCCCAAGAGCATTAAACATGGGTATTACAAGGCCCAAAAAAAGCAGTCATCTAGCTCCGGTTAAAAAGAATCATTGCTATTCTACAAATTGCAAAACAATGTAAGAAAATGGGACTATAATACTTGATTGACATTTCACTACAAAGCCTGACTGTATTTTATCATAGGCATAAAGTGCAAGAATGACAAAACGACCTCCAGGGACCTTTCCTCCACCACACTTTTCATTTGTTTGGCATTAAGTATTTCTTCTGTATATACACTCTTACAGCTTCTGATCCTTTAACTTTTAAACCTTTCACCTTCCATTTAGGTATCACTTTGCATGTGACCCCATCATATTTCTTCTCTATCCTCTAAACCAATATAAAGCTTCAAAAAGGGGAAAAAAAAAATCACTCTCCCTTACCAGACTTAGCAACCCAGAGCAGAAATACACTTACTGATCTTCTGCAAATGTTGTTTAGAAAAAACTCTCTCAATTTTATTTCAGCTTTCATGAGTATCTGTCTGTTCCTTATACCTTATCAGGGTTTTCTTTTCAAATTCAAGAACCAGTGAAAATATGGCCATACTGTGTAACACAGAAGTAACTGTGTACCATAGCTATTTTCATCTACCACCACCTTCTAAAGACTTTTCCTAAGACAAAGAAAAAAAAAAAAAAAAACAAGCTTGAGACACAGATGGTTCATTCAGGTAATCTTTAAGCCTTTAAGGAAAGCACAAGAAAAACTATTACACTATTGCAGATAAATATTTCATGGAAAGGTATGTTTCTGTGCCCAGTTGTCTCTGTTGTCATTGTCCCTACCTGCCCTCAACCAAAAAAACCCAAAATTAAATATCGAGTCAATCTTTTTGCCTAAAGAGATAATTAAACACCCCTTTAATTTTAACCTTAAATCTGGCTACTGTTATATGTTTTAGCGGTGATATCACATAACAGAAACGCTTCATCACTTATATGCCTCTAACTGCAGTAGGCACAGTAACTTTCTAGAGTTACACCTTTACAATGTCTGCAGACAAAAAATTGTGGCATCGAGAACCTGAAAGTCATTGGACTCACTTCCCAAACTGAGAAAAGTTCAAAAAGTAAAGAAATGGCATGACGTGTGAAACAGCGGAGATCATTTCTTTCAATTAAATGCTAATAAACTTTTTTTTTCCACAATTCACCTCTCTGAAGTCAGCAGGTGCAATTTCCATTTAATGCATGCAACTCAGACTCCCAAATGTTTCCTGAGGATGGTGCTCAGGGTGCTTTTGGGGCTGAGGCATTTGGGAAAAGTTCACCTCGTCCACCACAAGACTTTTTTCTCGGCAGGTCCAGGGCAGAGAGGAATGGCCCGCTGCGCCTCGCAGGGCACCGAGAGCCAAGGCACTGCTACCCAAGCAGCAGACTCCATCCAGACCCGGACTGCAAGAAAATTTCACCCAGACCTTGCCAAGACATCTCCGGTATTCTTGTGGGAGACCCCGTCATTTCTTACTGTCCTCCTGCTCTCTCAGGGATCACTTGCAGGAGGTTTCCCAGTTTCCCAGTCACAGAGGTGGGCAGCAGCAGTGCCCGGCTGGCTCAGCAGAACTGCTCACTGCTGGGCAGACCTCCACTAAACTACTTAGCAAACCTCCGCACAAACGAGCGGACCTTAAGAAAATTATCTTGTAGACCTCGACAAAAGGCAACGGAGCGGGCCTGCTCTGAAGTTTGGCACTCCTTGAAAGAAGGCGTTGCCACCTGATCAACAGATGAGCCCGAACATTTAGCGCTCTGTAGTTTCTCCTGTTGCCCTTACCACAGCATCTCCTAGCGCTCTCCAGCAATGCACCAAGCGATGCGAGTAGCATCTGTCACATGCAATTCGTTCCCTTTCCACACAGAGGACCGGGGGGTACGCACCTTATTTCGGGAGGGCTTCTGGGGGGGGTAGGAGGGGATGGAGTGCTCTCCATCTCTCCACATCCCCAGGGGTAGGCACTTTGAGCTGAAGGAACCTGCCGTGCACCTGGGAGGAAGAGGAGGCCGGGGAAAGACACCCCCGCCCCGGGGGGGGGGGGACACACAGAGGGGCAGCCTGTCACCATCTCTGCAGAAAGTTCCCCACTGCCTCAGGGCCTGAAGGCTAGACCAGAGTTTTCCCACCCAGGTGAGCTTATCAAGGGGCTAGGCCCAGACAACGAAGCCCGGCCTAAAGCAAGTTTTACAGCACAGTAAGGAAAAAAAAAAAAATTATATATATACATATAAAATAGTAAGAAGGATGGTGCAGCAGAGGCAGCAAAAGGAGCCGAGCGGAGCAGCGCTCCTTCCCCACGCCTGCCTGCAAAAAAACCCTCACCCACCGCCGCATTCCCGAGCATCACCCGTGGGGTGGGGTGGGTGCCGGGGATGGGGCGGGCGGGGGGGTCCCCCCCCCGCCCGCCCCATCCCCGGCACCCACCCCACCCCACGGGTGATGCCCCGTCCGTGGCTCCCGCGCTCCGTTCCCACCCGTGCAGCAACTCACCTCGCAGGGCCAGAAGAGCTACCAGGGCTACCGGCACCCACCTCCCGCCGCCTCCGGGGCGCCGCCGCGTCATCCCGGGGCCGGGCGAGGGGAGCAGAGCGGGGTCGCCGAGCCCTGCCTTTTCTTTTTTTTTTTTTTCTCCCCCTCTCCCTTTTTTTTTTTTTTTTTTTTTTTTCCCCCCACCCCCCCACCCCCCCCCCCCCCGGCAGGTACCACCGGGGATGATAACGGTGATGCCGGGACCAGCGTCGCTTCCAGTCCCCGGGACCGCCCGCTCCCAGGCTCCGCCGTGCCCCAAAGCCCCGGTAAGTAGCCCCGGGGAGGGCGGCGGGGAACGGCGACCGGCCCGAGAGCGCAGCCTGGCGGCCCCGAGCCGCCCCCGCAACCCGCCGGGCTGCGGCTTGTCAGCCCCCGCACGTCCCGTCCCAGCAAACAGCGGTACATCCCACCAGCCCTCCTTCTCTGCGCTGGCCATCCACTAATTCGGGTTCCCCCCCCCCCCCCAGCCTCACCGTTAACCCGGTGCCGCTGCATCCTTAGGGATGCTACACGGGCCAGGGTGAGGAGTTGCGGTCCGAGATTGGAGATTGCACCCCAACAGCTTTTCCAGATTCAGCGGGGGGGGGGGGGGGGGGGGGGGGCTGCTTCTCTCCAGGGCCTGCCTACAGCTGCAGGGAAGAAGAGAGCAGCAGCACGCAGCAAATTATTTGGGACGGGCTGCGTGGGACCGGGCACCGCTGCAGCACACGGTATAAACATCGCCGGCTTGCTGTTCAAAGGTATGAGCCGCCCTTACTCCGGTATTCAAGAGTGGGGGACGCGAGCGTTCACTACACCTAAAAAACAGACCAAGATACCTCTGAAGGGAGTAAGGCAGTTCTTGGAGTTGGGGCCCCACAATAACACAAGAGTCACCAACAAGTTGTGTCGTTTAGGGTCGTGAGCTTAATTGCAGTCCTTAAGGCTACACAGAAAAATCAGTCAAAATCCAGCATCGAGCGTGCAAGCAGAGGGTGGGAAGGGAGGAAAGGAGCCCCTTCCAAATTTAGGGTGGTGATCCAGGGAAAGGCTCAAAGCAGAGCTCGCACAGACCGACTCCTCACACACAGCCAGCTCCCTGTCCAAGTCTGACCACGTTAGTTTTGCTTTGTGAAAATAAGCAGTTTGGCTAGGAAAGTCCCCTAACAATTCTGCAAAACGCACCATTGCGTCGTTCCCCTACCCAAAGTTTCCTCCCCACCAAAGCACAGCCGTGCCGCCTTTGCATCCTGCAGGCGGCCAATCCACCTTGTGAAGCTTCTCCCTACCTTCTTCCCAGCCAGAAGCCCTGGGAGCATCCCCATGCCCAGCACCCCTCAGGTTTCTACCTCCTCGGTTGCCTCAAAAGCTGTGCTGACCCTTTATGTGACCACACTCCCACTGAGAAGGTGGGAGCTGCACCTGGGAGCAAAGATGACAAGGAAAAGCATCTGGGGTAGCAGAACAGAAATTCCTTTAAGCAACATGAAAAAGGTAGGTTGGTGCCCGTGGAATCAGTAAGTGGGAAACTAGCTGCCACCTAACCAGCCTAGGTTAAGCTCTGCCTTGCCCAGCATCAAGCTTTGCCACCCTTCTACCAGAGGACTAGGTAAAAGTGTCACACCAACAGACCAGTTTTGCTGATTTTCTTGGTTCTGGGGAAAAAAAAAAAAAAAAAAAAAAAATCACTATTTATGAGGAGCAATGGTTGACCTGCCCTTATCAGGCAGCAAAACTCCTGCTGACTCCCACGTGGGCTGGGTTGTCACTCAATGAGTGGTGTGGTACGATGGGGTGAGAAGGCACCGCGCAGTGATTCAGGGGATGCAGCCCCAGTCTTTTCCAGGTGTCGGTGCCTGCTGCACATCCTCAGGCATCAAACCTGACAACGCGGACAGTCTCATAGGTCTAGCACTCTTGCAAAAACACCCTCCGCTCCAGCCCTGCCACAGGCAGGCGGGCTAAGAGGTAGTTTTGCTCCATTAAGGAGCCAGCTCTTGGCAAAGGCTCAAGCAGCTGAAGCATAACACACTTCAGAAAAGCACCGAAGGGAGAGTCGTAGCCCAGCTGCTTCCCTCATTCTCCGGCAATATGGGGACTGAAGTTTTCTCAGACTCCCTCAGACCGCTTCTCTTTCCTTCAGCCGACCTGCTGTATTTTCCATCCAGAAAAAGGATAGAGGAACCTGATGTTCTTATTGATGAGAAGCAGCTCCAGCAGACCCCCATCCTCGTGGGTACGTACAGTGACCGCCTGGAGGAACGCAATGGGTACGTCCACGCTCCCAACTACAATGAAAGCTCTCGAATGTTTCTCGCCAAACATAACCTCCTTCACCAAAGTCAACGGCAGAGAGCACAGAGCATGTTGGGCATAACGGCCTGCCACTACCCTTACTCCTTCAGAAAACTTCTGGGGATGAAAAGAGGCAAAGACAAATCAAGTACAAACAAGAAAAACCGCATATTCTCCCTAGGACTGCTGCACTGCTTTCCTGATCTGCCAAGACTTGGAAGCTCTCTTGACCTAATGGAAATAAGTGTGTTTTTTAGTATAAGGACACACTGCATTTGGCAAATGCCATCCCAGCTCGCCTTGGACTGTTCCTTGCGACCTGCTGTGCATCAGCTGGCAGGTAAACAGCAAAGATCAGTTCGCCCTGTACAGTGGCTGAATTAATGTGCTTCCTAAAGAGCGCAGCGAGCATAATGTGAATCAGGAGCCTGGTGGTCAGAGAAAGCATTTCTGCCCAGAATGGACCCAAACGACTCCTTTTTGACCCAAGCTGGTAGGAGCAGGGAGTATTTTAATCACCTTTAGAATCCCGTCACCACAGCAGATACTACGTCATACCCGCGTAACACAGTGACACAGCAAGTGACTTTAGCTGCTTCTCGCAGCAATTGCAAGAACAATCTGTGGCCACGCTCCAGAAGGATGGAGCAGCCACAGGGAATAATAATCTTCAGATGCACCAGTCAGTCCTCTCACCCTGGCTCCCTCTCCACCTTACCACCACTTCCAAAAATAGCTTGCAGATTGTACAGAAAGGACGTGGACGAGGAGATATTGTTCCTGGAACTCTGAATTTCTACTTGAGTTGCCCTTGAGCCTTCCCCAAAATATTAGCCTTATGCCAACCATTTATTCAGGGAATGCAGCACACTCCAGCCTGTTGGATGCTAGAGCTGCAAGCAGACACATATTTGCTGCTCCAGCACTCTATTTTCCCACCAGTGAGCATCTATACCTCTTCCTTAGCACTGATGGAATAGTACATCGTGGATAGAGGAGATACATCTGCGATATGCCAAGCATCGGATGCTGGCAGGTGACCACTGCAGGACTCAGTTGTGTTACACTGCTCACAAGAGCAGACATGGGATCCTTAAACTGAGTGGCCAAGATATTTGCCAAGACTACACGCTAGGCTGGGCAAGGACAGAAAGAGGAAAAAAAGTTAAACCACTCCCACCTGCTTTTTCTTTTGAAAGAATTATGATAAGTAATGCAATTCTCATGTCTCAGGGAAAACCATCTTTCCGAATCAAATCTGAAAAGGCAGCTTTTTTCCAGGACAATGCTTTTTTTTCCTCCTCCCCTTTTCCCTTAACATGGCTCTAAAAACAAACAGTGGGGATGCAGTTGGGTTCAAGAGCTACAACAGATGCCAAGTCTTACATCACCTTCGCTGTCTCCCAGCTTGTTACTGGGTTATCTATTGTCAAATGGGAATTTATTGAAGGTGACATTGCTTACAAATTGATCAAAATCAGCTTCAGTGAAGTGTCCTTCCAAGATATAAAGAGATGGATAAAATTCACTCAGTTGATCATTAATAACTTCAGTCTGTGGAATTGGTTATCTCCTTTTGACAGAGGAAATAGAGTTTGCAGATTGAACGGTTTTAATCCTATCTGAGAAGAAATATGACAGACCTTCAGAGATACACCCAATTAACTATCTCTGTACCTTTTCAATCAAAAAAATAAAACAAAACCCTAGATTTATTTTGCTGAACGCCTGTGTATACAAAACAGATGTCACTAACCAGAAGAAACAGCAATACTCCTGTCAACTCGTCTATCCCAGGAGATTTTTTTTTTTCTTTTTTTTCTCCTGGCCACAGGGATGGTTACACAGGAATACTGTCCCAAACACAAAGGTTTGAGTTTATGAAAGCCGACATACTGGAATCAGCAGGAGCCTCAGGCCTGGGAGAGGTGGGTATTTACTAGTTTACCCTCATCTGCCCTCACTGTCCGGAGTCAGAGTCCAACACAGGCACCATGACACCGATACATCGCCGACGCAGGCTTTCGGGCGAGCGTTGCCCGTCAGGATAACTCGATCCCTGCCACAGCAATGACCTCTGCTTGCACGTCAGCCACGCAGCGAGACCTTGGGAATATCCGAGTGAAACCAGCCCCAAAACAACCGGCAAATGTCCGCGCTCCTTCGATGCCAGATGGCAGGAGCGGACGTGTCCATGGAAACCCGTGTGGATTAGGTGTACTTTCAAACTTTGCAGCGCCGAAGTAGGCCACTGCGCCGTTTCTTTTTCTGGGGCCACTTTGACCCTCGCCTTGGGAGCAGGCTCTCTCTGCGCGTCCCCACTCGATGGGAAGGGAGCCGTACGGCCAAGCTCCGCGAGCACGCAGGAGCTGGGCTGGGGCACTGCTTCCCCTCCACCTTTCCACCCTCGTGGGCACACTGGTTTGTCTGGTTTCTCCATCGCAGGCACGTAGTACCCGCGACACACCTGCTTTGCTTAGCGCGCTGCAAGATGCTCCTTTCCTCAGTAGCATGGGGAAAAAATGCGTTTCTACGCATCCCATCTCTGTGGTTTCTGACCATCCCTGGAGCATCCCAATGCGCTTTGAGTTAATCCACAATCTTGTCAATTCTCTTCATCTTTTCTACATCTTCCGAGTTTTACTTGGCTGCTCCCACAGTTAAAGCAAACCTCCTCAGCTACAAAATCCTCTCTGCTTCCCTCCTCCTGCCCAGAGCCCTCCTGTGTTTCAGCCTACGTCTAGAAAACCAAAGCTTTTTATTCAACATTTTGAAATCCTTCATCTCCTTCTCACTCCGCTCCCCCCAACCCAGTCTACGCAGACATGTTTGGAACAAATTGCTCCCCAAGGCTTCAACTAAATCTTTTCTTTGGACACGCTGTTCTTGCTGTGGTTAACAACTGTCCATTGTACCCTGTCAGACACATGCTGCCACCCCTGTTAGCAAATGGTGGATGCTGCATCCACATAAAAGCATTTCATAATGCTGCCATTTACATAATAACTTTCTAAATTGTACATCGACAGATTTCCCCAAATCATTACAGTAGGTGAATTAAATCTTCCGCTAAACACCAGCAAATGGTGGTAATGACAAGTCTTCTAAGTAGCACACCCCATAAAGCTCAGAAAATGGAAATCAATCACTCTTCCTTTTTTTTTTCCAGAACTGCTGAAAGAATTTATTACACACAGCTGTGACAGAAAATAAATAGATGACAAAATTGAGAAGAAATACACTAAAGTTAAGACTCATGTGGACATATTCCTGCAGTTGGGATACAAAATGGGTCTTCGAGAATCTTGTTTAGTAGCAGTGTTGCTGTGGCTGTGATGGTCTAAAGATATGTGAGGTGCAATAACTTCTACAGAGAAGCAATAACTTTTACTAGACCAGCTGATGTAGCTGAAAAATACCAACACGCTTTTGGGCACATTGACCTGAAGAAGGGCTTCCATCCTTGAAAACTCATCTGTTTTTTCCTTATTACATCCGCTGGTCTAATAAAAGATATTGCAGCTTTCTGCATTTCTTAACTGTTTGATGTTCATTGGCAACTAGTAACCACACATAACGTCTTTCAGCCACTCACTTTTTACTGTGAGGACTAAAAAAGAATAGGGAGCCTGGGAAAACAAGCAGCTAAAATCCTTGCACTAGTGGACATACAGCCACTTTGCTTAACCTTAGTGTCACTAATGGTGCCTGTATCAATAACTTGCTGAGATAACTTTTAATCCAGTAAGTTATCTAGAAAGGCCAGAGAGATCCCAGGTAATGGTGAAAACCCTGGGGATATACAGGACAGTCTAGAGAGCACAGGGCAGAGACTTCCACGTTCAAACACCAACTTTGCCAAGCCCATAGAGCAACGTGGGTGTCCGTGGCACCCTCACGGCTGCTCCCAGTTCAGGAGGGTTGCTTGGCTCAGACCACAATACTGTCTATGTTACTCTGCAGCTGAGCAAAGCAACTCTGTTGGACCGAGGCAGGAGAGAGATCAGATTTTTGGTCTTCACAGTGCAGTGTATCCATAGATGAGATAGGTGGCCCATGCAGTGATTGGGGGGGGGTTACATATTACTGGCATAAAGGTCAATTTGGGCAAGGTGTCCCACCTATAAGGCATAATGCTACTTACTACCACCACACCAAAGCGACTGTTAAATTTTGGGGAGCATGCGCCTCTCTCCTGTCTGTCAGTGCTTTCATGGGACAAGTGCTCAGCAACTTCTGGGTCTGACTTGATCCTCCAACGCAAGGAGCCAACCACATCCCAAGGGTGACTCCTCCAAAATCTAAGCAGCCACGTGGCAACGAATGAAGTCTTCTGTTTAGAAGCAACATAAGAATACAGTAATATAAGAACAAAACATAAGCTCGCACTTTGACACAACCTGCTGCTTAACATTTCTGGTTGCCCGTGCTCCACTTCAGACTCAAACCGCTCCTTGTAGCAGCATTTGCTGTGCTGCTGGGAAGCTGCCCTGCGCCCATGCCAGCTGATCTTCCTTTCACCTCTTCTGGAAGGAGTTCCAAACCACCCTGTAAATCACCGCTGACAGGAATGCAAGTTCCCAAGCTATTATTGACAGTATTGCCTGCCGTTGCTTAGCGCTAGCCATGGGCCACACGGTGTTTGTCAGAGTACGTGGCGCCTGAGGAGTTAATAGCATCTTGGACGTGCACAAATTTAGCTCCGCTGAACATACTGCTTTGGCGCAGTATGCCATGGCTTCCTATGCAAGGCAGGGTGTGCCCAATTCACACTAGCTTGGGCCAGAAAGGGTTTGTTTCACAGCAGAGAGACAGCAGGAGTGTCTTTTCTTAGAGACCTTACCATGATCGCTACACAACAAAACAGTCACCACAGGAGTCCATCAGGGCCAGGGTTTAAGCCAGAGGAAGAAGTCATCAGGGCTGACTTAAGGACAGCAGGAAGGATTAAACTCTGCCCTCACCAGACAGTCCTAAGAGCCTGAACCAGCAGCCACTGTTGGGGAGGAGAGGAATAGCTCCACGTATAACACAAGGCAGATTTGCATCTCCCACCAGTCACACAACAACAAAAGCTGAATTTTCAAAACATGTTCACCAATGCTCTTTCAAATGCCCATTTAGGGATTACAATTCCAGAGTCCTCATCAATTAACTAACATGGGGTAAAGTACAGCCTCTCTCTCCATTTTGCACTGGGGCTTGTAAATAAGCTGGCAAGTAGGATTTGTAAGCACCCTTTTGACACTCCCATAGGTAGCCCAGACACTGTAGTCCCAAGCAAAGACAGTGCTAACTACCAAAAGTTTTTGTTGCTGAATCGACTCCCAACCAATTTTTGCTTCCCTTTATGTATATAGCAAGACATTTTCTTCTCCCTCCATTGCACAAAATGGTCATTATAGCTGGCAATTACAGCACCAACACTAAAAACTCGACAGGCTCATAGAAGGTAGTGTCCTCTCAGTCCAAATCATGTTTTCTCCAGGTCACAGGAATGCAGCTATAGTCCCGCTATTTGCCTTTAATCGTGAACATAGGACTTCAGTCTCCAGAGCAGAGTTGTCAGCCCTGCACCTTCCCTCACCCCTGCCTTCATTTAGTGGTGCTTTAAATATGTATGCTTAAAAAGCAAAGTTGAGTTGTCTAAGTGCAAAGGAAAGCCTCTTAATTAGCACTCAAATCAGAAGAAGGGGGGAAATGAAGGAAAAGCGTAAATTGATTTAACATTTTTCAAGTTAATTTCCTGGACCTTGCCCCCCCTCCCTCCACTTTTTTTTTTCTGAATCTACCAAGACAACAGCCCTTTGGGCCAGTTGGACTGAAGAATGCTGTCTGTAAAGCACTACATTGGGACTGCCAGTTCATTTCACCCTGATGGCACCGATTTATACCAGTGCCTGGTCAAGGATTAAGCCCTCCATCAAATTTTAACAGCCCCTTGTCCCTTTAACAGTCCAATTTCAAGCAGGAACCCTTCTTAGACCCTGGATGTCTCTATGGTAACACAACAAGATCGTTTTGTTCTAGCTCACAGCATTGTGCGCATATTGAAAAGCACAGTTAAGATATTTTGAAGTGGAGAGTCCAGATCAGCCAATTCTGAAGCCTTGCAAGAAAAATGATTATGCAAATTAAACTCCTAAAGGTGAATGAAAATGAACGCTTTCAACAACAATACCATTACAGTATG
This sequence comes from Aquila chrysaetos chrysaetos, assembly GCF_900496995.4. Taxonomy (NCBI): domain Eukaryota; kingdom Metazoa; phylum Chordata; class Aves; order Accipitriformes; family Accipitridae; genus Aquila; species Aquila chrysaetos. The sequence continues at coordinate 4,313,614 of NC_044010.1, read as the reverse complement.
AGAAACGAGACCAGCAGTCTCAGCAAGGTGCCTCGCTCAGCAGTACAAAACCCACTACACCAGTTGCCTTACTTTTTGCTTATCTTAGCAAAACGGTCTGGGACAGAACGGTCACACCAACAAAAGCATTTCTAGGTTTTGTAGCTGTTGCTGCAGCACAGCCACTGCACGCAAAAGTCAAGTCTCCAGGAGTCATAACAGGGTCCCTCTCACGTTAAGGGAGCAATAAATGAAGATGCAGCAAGTAGAGCCCCGAGTTCAGGACTGGACTAGCAGAGGCAACAATTTAAATGTCTGCTTGCCCCCAGCCTTAGAGGAAAACTGCATCTCACATATTCCCCTAGTGCCAACTGACTTACAGTTGGCAGCAGCCTGCAGTATCTCTCCCTTGCCAGTTTCTCCAGAAAACATCACAAGAGGAGCTTGGTCTCATGGAGTACTGCAAGTTGGAAGGGCAGGAGAATGTTTCATGCCAGAGGGCACAAAACTGAGCCCAAGGAAGTTATTACCTCTTCTGGTCATTGTTTCTGTTTTATTTTTTCATGGCTACCACTCACCTGCTGAGCGCCACTGTTGCACTCAAATTCTTGCTATAGACAGAAACAGACCTTATATGCAAACCCAAGAGTTTACTGTCAGTGTAATTGAAATCTTAACAGTCTAATCTAAGAAATATTATTTGCCTAGATCTAATTATTAAAGGAAAAAATAAAGACTACTATTTGGAAAAAGTCCGAAATTCTTTTCCATGCTTCCTGGCAAACATCCCATCTTTCTCATTGCAGGGAGGAGCACAATGCCGATGTATTCTTCCTCCTCCATCTAAGGTCCATATGGAGCTGGGTTTATACATTTTCTAGCAACATTTTACATCTCACTCCTCCTTCCTTGGTCCAGAAGTCCACACTGCATCCAGATTTACTACTGTTGTGGTTTCACCCCAGCCAGCACCATGCAGCCACTCGCTCGCTCCCCACCCCCAAGTGGGATGGGGGAAAGAATCAGAAGGAGAAAGGTAAAACTCATGGGTTGAAATAAAGACAGTTTAATAGGACGGAAAGGAAGAAAATTATGATAATAACAATCATAAAATGACAATAGTAATAATAAAAGAATTGGAATATACAAAACAAGTGCTGCACAATGCAATTGCTCACCACTGGCCAACCGATGCCCAGTTTGTCCCTGAGCAACAGTCTACCCCCACCCCCTCCCCGGCCAACTCCCCCCAGTTTATATACTAGACATGACATCACATGGTATGGAATATTCCTTCAGCCAGTTGGGGTCAGCTGTCCTGGCTGTGTCCCTGTCCCAACTTCTTGTGCCCCTCCAACCCTTCTTGCTGGCTGGGCATGAGAAGCCAAAAAATCCTTGACATAGTGTAAACATTACTTAGCAACAACTGAAAACAATCTGTTATCAACATTTTTCTCATACTAAATCCAAAACATAACACTGTACCAGCTACTAAAAAGAATATTAACTCTACCCCAGCCAAAACCAGGACTACTACATATGGAGAACCTTTACATATATTGTATTTTGTTCTTTTTTTTTCCTCCAATACTGGTTTTGCCCAGCTCTCATGTCCGCATTTCTTTATCTGACCACTGGTGAGCTGTTTATAGAGCTGGGGTCTCTGCTGGTATCCTGCACCTCTTTTCTCATCACCCCATGCCTGTTCTCCTCTGCGCTGTCTGTCCCCTCTTTCAAGGCCTCTGTTATCATACCACGCCTGCATTTCTCTATACTATATTGGTATAAGGAGCAGGGAGCGTGTGACCTCCGCTGAGATCGTCCTTTTGAAAACGGCAGGCTCCCAAAAAGATAAGAGGTAGTAGCAATTGAGCATTGGTCAGGCAGAGAGACCATGTTCTGCTGGGAGAAACACATTCTTCAAACCCAGCTGGACAGCTATAGAGGATCAGGCTTTTAGGAAACCAATTGGAGTTTTCAGTTTGGTAGCACAGATTCAACTCAGTTTAGCTAAATTAAGCCCTTAATAATAAATTCACTTTTTTCTTCATCTGCATGTTGTTCAAAGGCATGCGCTGGACCAACCTATGGGAGGCTTCATTACCAGCAGGCCCTTGGGTGCAACTGGAATATGAATATGAAATAATTCTGAGAAGTCCTAGTTACCACCCCCGGTGTTATTCACTCTGTCTAGACACATCTAAAACTGAGCACAGACCAGATCCAAGTTTTTCAACTGAATTTTTACCAAAAGTGTTTTTCTTCACATTGCATCTTTTTGTCAAGAGATTCCAGCATAAGCTTCTCAAATACAGAAAAGGTTTGAAAGTTTTTTCTTAAAGCTTTGAAATAAAAGTATTGCCTATGAGGCAACTAAGTTGGGGGGGGGGGGGGAAAGTAACTTAAAAATTCTTAATTCAAAAAAATAATTAGCAAATTAACAGTTTCAGCAGGGTCAACATCCAGTTCAGACTAGGTTGCTTGGGGCTTTGACCAGTCAGTTCTTCAAAGCCTCCAAGGACACAGAGTCCACAACTTCTGAGCTACCTATTCCAGCGACTAATTATCCTCAGCAAAAAGGGCCTGCCTCCATCTTCTTGATGACTTCCACATATGCACTGGAAGACCGGTATTCCCCTGACCCTGCTCTTCTCCAGGCTGAAGAAGCCAAGCTTCCTCAGCTTCTCCTTGTTTTCACACATGGTAGTGAACCAAAGCCTCTACATCACTGCAACAGTACTTGATCTCAATCCAATTTAATCAGTAGAGAATGACAGCAAGCTCATCCAGATAAGAGGGTATGCTAACCAACTCAAGCTTTCTCAGAGTGGAATCTGCACTAACACAGTTTAACAACTTAACACGTATGTAGGACAGGAAAGATCTAAGTGACCTCCCTGGACATACCACCATTTGAAAAATGATGCAGGTACTACTGAATTTGGGACTGGGTTTACACTTGCGCTTAAGGTTACATTTGGACATCTCACATGGACTCCTGATCCTACCCCCAGCGGCTCAGGGCAGCTTTTTCTGAAGTTATCCTCCCCCACCCATCCAAATTCCAGTTTAAGATGGCACAGATTTCTTCCGAGTATAGAACATAGTATCCCTGGTAACTGGAGCTGATATGTTCTATAATGGTTTCCAGGAGGTGTCATCTCCAAGGATGAATCCTTCTCCCAAAAGGGAACAAAGCAGTTGGCTTTCTCTAGGAAGGCAAAGGCAAGCAGCTACAAACCAGGTTTTTCAGAAGCGCCTTTTTCACAACATCAGGATCCATTTTATGAGACAAGAGCACAGTCCTTATCTTACCTGTGCCAGAAGGAGCCCAGAGCCATAGAGCAGATCTTGACCCTCCCCAGACCAAAAACCACTGTTCATTCTTTCCTCCTTAGCCCCATTCCTCATTACACACATGTTGCTGTAAGAAAATCAGAGGACTGTGCAATGGTGCAGTCATGTTGTCGGACTGAAAATTTAAAGCCTTTCCCATTGGATTAGGTAAATGCAGCAAGTACCATGCAATCAAGGGCCAGAATACGCCTTGGCCCGCAGCCCAATAAATGAATCCTTAAGGAGCTGGCATCTCACTTCCACACAAATATAGCGCTCTGCTCATTACCAATCCAGTCTGGAATACTGGGGAAGACTACAGGAAAAGAGACACCTGCCAGAGACGCCAAATTATTTCCCTGCATACTGATTTATGCAGCGATACTTCCTAAATCGCTAACAAGGGGAGCACAAGCTGTGCAGCGAACAGCAGCCCCAAGGTGTGACGGGGAGACGCGCGGCAGAGCTCCTACGACAGCTTCGCACGTCCTACAGCTAGAGGTACAACAGCAAGGTCTTCAGCGCAACGCGGGGTTTTGACCGACATCTGCTTCGCAATCATTTGGCAGGCGGTCCTTCCCCACGGCGTAAAGGGGCAGCAGTTCAGTTTAAGCCTGCTAGACCTAGGTTGCTTGATGGGGAGAGATGGGCCCGCAGCAAAGGCAGCTAATGCCCTTCTAGGAACCAGGAGTTCCAGCCTAACTAGCTTCCCTCATTGCCTTGGTCATGCCAATAACGAGGCAGAGACCTGTTTCTGCCTGGGACAGACCGCTTTCTTTACAGGCAAATTCCCCTTCTCTTCTATAGTCCTGTGTTTCACCCACCAGTAGGTTTCCAGTTTCAGCCCACCAGAAGGCAGGAACCCACACATCCCTCGTGAGCAAAACTTCAACCTCTGGTGACCCTGGGGCCCAAAACACACGTCATCGACAGCATCACCAGACATCCACTTTTGCAGCGCTTCTCCCGCCCCCTTAAATAGCCTTCCTCAGCTTATTTCTCCTTGGAATCAAAGTTGGCCTCCGCAAGGGAATGGCTGCAACGACAGAAACTGGGACTTTTATGGAAATAGTCAGGAATTCATTAAGCATGAAAGCTGCAATAGTCTAATATTTTACTAGTGAGCAGCATTGCCTTCCAAAAAGAGCCTCAACATTTTTCAGATGCGCTCTCTCTCACACTGTATCTTTAGTTCTGTTTGTACAGCACCAAGCACGCTACGGCTGACATTCGGGTATGGTATTCCTAGACTCTACAGCTGTGGAAATAAAGAATGTGATATGCCTAATTGGAGGTGTGATCCAGGCTATAAATGATACAGTCCTGTCAAAACTGAATTAATCATGTACCTTTCACCAGCTTAGCTGTACTCTACCCATTAATCCATCTTCACCGAGACGTGTTCTAGTGTTACAAATAACTCATCAGTTTCAAAGGCATTTCTCCCCACACTATCCCCACTCAGGACAGACAAGATTCAGATTCAGCCTTGGGCAAGTGATGCTTTTCTAGGCATAAAAACCCTGTACAACAAAAACCCTCTCATCTTTAATGCCTGATGGTTGTGAAGGGAGAGAAATGGGAGGTTCATGCTATTAGGGAAGGGCACAGCTGCACAAAGGGGACATATGTCCTAAAAAGACTCAAGATTTTAATGCTATGACTTTTTGTGCATAGAAATGCATTTGAGTCATTTTTAAATGGTTGCACAGCTAATTCCCTTTGAGTTCTGCACAGTTGGATTCATTGAAATGGAGGCAACTTTGTTCACAGTAGTAGTATTGTTGTAGTTGTGAAGGCTTTAGGCTGTAGCTGAGACAGTTTGTAGGGAAAGGAATTAATTTTTATTAGATCAGCTAAGAGATGGAAAAAACCCAGACAATCTTTTAGGCATGCAAAGCCTTCAAGATTAAAAAAATAAGTCTCTGGATCAGAACACTAGGGAGCCAAGGAGGAGATAATTCTTCCAATAAACATTTTTAACTCATTAATTATTCCAGTGAAGTTTTTTGCAATAGAAGTTTGCATGCAGTGGGCTAAAAAGTTATCAGGGCTCCTTCAGGATGAGCCACGTAAACAAGTTGTACTTCAGGAGACACAAGGAACAACTCCATCCCCAACTCATTCCAAAAAAGCTTACCTGGCACACAACTTGCTCCCATCCACACATCACACCACAGCAAAGACTTTCCCTCTCCAGCTGACAGCAGGCACCTGCAGGCCACTCTTAGCTGAGAGAACAAATGGTTATACCCAAAAAAACCACCTTTGCTGCTGGAGTGTAGTTAATTTGTTTGGCTTTTTTAGAAATAGCTAGGGAAAAACCAAAAAAATGCAACAAGTGATGACATGAAGGGAAATACAATGTACTGCAGAAGTTAGAAGAGATGCTAAAGTAGCAGAAAGTCACAGCTTCAGCTGGGAGCAAGCCAGGATTGCCAGCCCTAACTTCTACAGCAGCTGGAAAGTACCTAACATACACAATCTAATGCTTCTCCAAAAAAGGAGAAGTTCAGCACTCCCTAACCCTCTGTAAGAAGCAAAAAGGGTTGCTTCTTGGGGTCAGTAATGGCAGAAAGAGCAACGCTTGTTACAGAAATAATATGCCTTTTAGAGGAGTTAACTTGGGTTGATCATGTATGAAGTATATCCACAGGCAACCTGAGCCAAAAGTTTTTTGGCCTCTTCCAAATGTAAGGTATTAGCAGTCTCTGCTAACTTTGCATCCCTTGGGCTCTATAGGCCTCTTACACCACAAAAAGGGGAGGAAAATCTCTCATTCAAGATCACCTTTGAGCTGAATTGAACTCTAAAAGGCTCACTGGACACACACAAAGGTAGTGGCAAAAAGTCACCTCCCTCAGCGCTCTAGGCACCACAAAACATTTTCAGGCTGGCTGGGAAAGCACTGCCCCAACTTGGGGCTCAGACAAGTCTGCAACAGGCTGGGTCAGACTGGTCACCAGCAAGTGTCAAATAGGTACAGTGAAACAGGGCAGAGCAAAGCCCCCAGCAGCTAATCCAGAAAAAAAAAAAGCACTTACCTATCTTTTCCAGAAGCAGATGGTGTAGCAAAACTTATCTGAGACAGGACAACAGCAAAACCCCACCACAACAGCCAGACCAAGCCTCTTCTTGCTGCTATTTAAGCAGGCCTGCTGGCACCAGGGGATGACCCAACCCAACTTCACAGCTGGCCCCATTTATATAATAACGACCATCAGCAAGACTGCAAAGACAGACTTTTGAGGCCCTGTCGCTTGCCTCTATTAACAGCATTTCCTCATTTAGCTCTCACAAGTTTCCTAGCAACATCCTTGCATGCACATTAACACATATATTAGATCTTGCACTGGCACCTGTAGAACAGTCAGGGCTGAAAAACTTTGCTTTCATGTTGACTCTGAGGGGAAATCAATTTGCCTCAAGAAGCAAACCCCTTCAAGGCAGCAAAGGCTACCAACACGCTCGTGACACGTTCGTGAAACCGTGGAGCTCTTAGTGAAGGGAGAACCCGCTGCATCCGATTTCATTATTGGCATTTTCCACCTAAGGAGGCAGTGGGTTATCCTCTCCCTGCAGCTTTCAAAGGCAGCAAATGTCAATACACAGAATAATGCTCTGAACAACACATAAAGAAGTCCGAGCAGCCAGCCAGGCAGACACTGGACAAAGGGTCAAAAGGAGCAATAATTCACTTCTACACAACCTGTGTCAAAGCCTCCATGTGTCTAATATCTGCCTGGTTGGGCAGCTTGATGCTACCCTTATTTCTCACTGCCTGAGAGAGTGGCTTTCTTGCCCAAACCAGCTAGTGGATGGGTTTACCTTCCCCAGCACCATCTCAGTGAATCCATTGTGGAGGAAGGACTTGTCCCAGTCTGCCGGGTGGGTTCAAACTTCACGCTTCGTGCACCAACAGTGTCTGCACACCAAGGGAGATGAGGATTCACCAAGTGCCCAGAGCAAAATCTCAATAACTAGCAGGAATGAGAAACTCCTCTTTGTTAAATCTCACTTGTAGCAGTGACACAGGGATAAATAACACCCCGGGCTGGGGCAGGGCAGAAGTTGCGCCAAGTTCCTCATACCATTAATGTATACCAGCACCTCCCAGGAGCAGCAGATCAGCAGCATTTACCTACCACATTTGCTGTGTGAATAATGCAGAGCTGCATAACTGGCTTGGACTGAAATCACTTGGAGGCTCCCAGACAAACAAGGAGGGCTTGCGACACTCGTCAAGGTGATCAAGACAGTCTTGAGGGCTTGGAGGTCACAAACACTCCCAGTCCTCCTCACCCTGCGCTCCATTGCTCTTCTCTGCAGGACTCATTTGAACCGAGATTTTCCCCTTGTCTGGAAAGTAATTTGGAGCGTGCTTTGAAGCCCAAGCATACCTCGCATCTTGCCCTGCTGAAGCTTCATGCGGTAGAGACACGTATGGTGCAAGAAAATTGCCTTGAGCTAAAATGCACGCTTTAGGGAGAGTGCTTTGCTTTTTGAGGCAAAGACAGCCTTGTCTTGCCTGTTGCCTAAAAAGGGGGTCATGAGAAACATCCCGATTTGCTGCTGCCTTTCAAATGGGGTTTCCAGCCCTGGGAAAAACTAATGCCGGTGTGCAGATCTCCTCCAGACTCGGGGGGAAGCTGGTGCCTCGCAGGGTCGTGCCCGGCAGTGGGGAACTGGAGCGAAGCCACCTCCGGGAAGCGTGCGTCTCTCCGATTAATGCTCTCAAGCTGCCTGTTGACAAAAGCAGCAAGAGGATTTGTAATGCCTAAGCTCATCATCATCACGCTTTGAGAAAATCCCTCTCCAAGAAACAGTGTAAATAAGTAAAGTTTTACGAGTTAGCGGACTCTTCTAATTGAGTAACCCTTGTAAATTAATAACATTGAAGCAAATGTGCAAAGACTCTGCTGACTTTCTGGGAGATGTCTAATAAAGCCCAGCTTTACTAAAGCGCCCAGAGGAGCTGGTCCCCAAAACTTACCGTAATTTGTTGAGACACTAATGATAGCTAACTCCTAGTGGTTTACTCAACAGCATGGGCATAAGGACAAGAGAACCATCAGTAGGTCTTCCCTCCTGACCCAGCCAGGTGCTAATCCTTCCGTTCCTACTACCTTGCAGTCCCACAGTCAAGGGTGGGGGGCTCTCTCCCTCCTTCGAGGGGGTCCAGTGGAAAACCCTCCTTTGAGCACCCTTCAGAGCCAATGTGAAAAGTCTCAGGGGTATCCCTGCGCATCGCTGTCCCTGCCTGCGGGCTCCACATCTCACAGAGACCACATCCTCCCGCCCTGAGCAAATGCATTTAATAGTTTAGCCCCAATAGGTGAAACATGAAAAAATGTTTTGTTTCTATTGCCACTTCTCTTGCACTTTTTGCTTTGCCTTCCCCCATTCCAGCCATTAACAGCTTGGTCTCCCTGAGAAGAAGCTGCGGTCGGGTGAATAACGCAGAGTGAATATACTTTTCTTTTTTCTTTGAATGAACTTTGCGTTTCTTTCCTCATGGACACTGACAGCAGTTCCTGCTACTGCGTTCACTGCTTGAATCTATTAGGCCATCCGCACTGTATCTATTTTGACTTTAATGGCTGTGAATATTCACATGCCTTCAGTCACATTGCTTGCAGCTCGCCCACCCATAAAATTGTGCTGGTGTTACATGCATTTAGTTGAAGGCCCCCCGCCTTCACTCACACTCTAGGATTGGAAACAGCTTATGATGATCCAAGTTAAGTCTGTAAGGAAATTATGAATTAAAAAGCAGATGTAAGCCACTTTTATACTGACATGAGAGAGCTCGGAGTGGAGATTGCGCTGCTTTAACTAACGCAGGGCAAGGCTGTGAGTGGGAGAGGCCTCGGGCGATGGAGACGTGCCTTCTCCCAGGTTCAGCCATGCCAGTGGAAGAGCAGATGTACCTCAGCTTGCTCTCGCTGCCCCTGCGAGAGCCTACACAGCGCTGCTGGGAGACCAGTTCACAGGAACCTTCCCAAATCCGAGCCACAGAGAAAGCAAACGGATTAGTTGAAGCCATCAAAACGGTTGACGTGAGCTAAGCTTGAGGATTTTGCACAACTTGGATGAGGGAACGGAACGCGCAGCTTCCAACAGGGCAGCAGTGCCAGTGAGCTGGGGCAGCCGCCTTTTCCATCAGTACAGCTACCTCTGCTCACCTGCGGAGGCTTGGGATAAAGGCAACTGGCATCACCCCCCGACCAAAACCTGTTTGGATGCCAGTGCAGCCCACATCACTCGCGGCAGTGGCCTGCTGTGCCCAACCCAACAGCAGGGAAGGGACGGAGGAGGGCTTCCATCAGGTGCGGCGCCCAGCTCTTGAGCCAAGTAGGCTAGACCAAAGGGTGCAAAGTAGAATCATAGAATCATAGAATCATTTAGGTTGGAAAAGACCTTCAAGATCATCGAGTCCAACCATCAACCGTGCCCACTAAAGTATGGGACAATGACCCCACTGCCTGCTTCACCTAAGCCAAATCATTGAGCCAGGCTGGCTACTGCTGTGCTCAAGCAGGCAGAGGACTTGTAGGACATGGAACTATAGACATGCAGGACACGGAATTATAGCATGCAGGACACGGACTTGTAGGCATGAAGGACAAAAGAAGAGGAACACTTCCAATGGTCCACCAAAGGCAGCTCCTCTCGAAAGTCCTGGCCTGGCCTCAGTCCTTCAGCTCTGAAGCAGTCAGTCTTGCTGACATGGCTGAGAAGCCCTGAGATAGCTCTGAGTGCACAGAACGGCTCCCGAGCTCCCAGGATTTCAGCATCTCACCGGCTCCGATGGAAAACACTCTGATACACAAGACGGAGCCCGGTTTGAGAGCACCAAGGGGCTCTGTGTGCGCTTGTGTTAAAATGCCTTAAACTGGCAGCTCTAGTCTAGCACAGCCCCTGAATCGTGGGCAGTTTTGGTCGGTGAAATACACCTGATTTGTGCAAAAAAATAGCAAAGCAGCCGTGCTGCGGGGCAGCCCTGGTGTGCGGAGAGACACAGGCAGAGGAGCATTCCCACCTCACGCGGCGTGATCAGCACCGTGCAAACATACGCACCCCTTCATACAGGGCTAGGAGGCTGCTCCCCACACTCGCAGCTCCTGAAGCTCTCCCAGCAAGGAAATGGACATTAGGATCCAGGGAGCAGGGATGCCTACCAGGTTCAGGTCCCCTTCTATAAATTCATTAGAAACTCATCACCCAGAGGATAGGCAGACTTGCTGTGACCGCAGACAGTGTTTTGTGCAGCCTGATGACATTCAACCTAGCAGAGCAGCACCTCTGGAAGAGCAGAGTGAAGGGAGAAGTGAAGGGATGTGGGATCAGGGACCGGTATCTGAGCCATGTTTCTCGTAGCCCCCATATCACATTCCCTTTCCCCTCTTACACTTTGGATGTGTGCAGTAAGGTTCAGATCAAGCCCTAAGCGAGAGAGGAGGGCTTGTCCCCACAAACCAGATCTTCTACAGCACAACAGGGCACCTCTCTTTGCCCTGACCACGACAGAGGGACAATAAGCGATGCTGTGATCATTTGAGGAACATAGAGTGGGATGGGAGTGAGGGACACAATGCACAAGACCGTGGGACCGCTCTCACAGGGGTGAGCTGAGCTTTGGCTGACACATAGAAACCAGGACGCACTGATTGCTGCAGGTTAGAGGGCAACAGCCCAGCTTTCTTCTGCACACATAGGTATAGTGGCAAAGAGACCACGACTGTCTTGCTGCCTCCTATAACCTGCTGCCCTGGGTAACCCTGTGCCTAGACCGACCCCTGAGCAGCCCCAGGGCTCAGAGCTCGCTGGTGCAGCGCAAAGAAGCCCGACAGTGCAGAGCAGCTACTGCCATCACGGCTACCAAAGCCAGCACCTCCGCTGCAGCCATCCCTTTGTCCCCCGTGGAGTGGCAGGGCCCTCACAAAACCATCCTTCTTTTTCCTCCTCTCCACACTCGTCTCTGAGTCCCTGCTCCCTTCTCTGCTGCGTGGTGCAATGCAGCTCACGGTCCGCTCCCCTGAGGAGTCCCAGAGAAGCACTCCTGCACTGACTCCAGCGCAGACATCAGGAGCGAGACTTCCAATGCCTGCAACAGGACGTGCAGCCTGGGTGTTCAAAACAGGGGAAATATATTCCTTCCACACTACTAGAAGCCAAACTTACTTCTGAGCTTGGCAAGCCAGAGATACCATGCCATGGCAAGGTCTTGTTCTTCATATTTAAATATGAGTAACATCCCTTTGGCAAGTAAGTGCCTGTCTGTGGTAGAACAAAGAGACTTTTTTGCCAATGCATCAAGCAGAAGGAAAATTTTACTTGCTTGCATCCCCAAGACAAACAGCACAAAATACGCTCCCGAACTTTGGGTGATATTTAAGTGTCAAAGCCAGTTCTCTGTAACTGCAATTCTATTCCCAGCCTTTGGCGTCTGCAGGCTTACAAGCTAGATGTCCCACAGGAGAGCGCAGAGGAGGACATGTTCATATAGGGGGAAATATGTATTTACAATGCATCCGCATTGTGCAGCTGCACTGTGTATTATTACACTAGCTTCTCGTTTTATTAAATCAGATCACTGCAGAAAGGAAAGAGCTCAGATGTGATGGTCTAATGGAAAGCCAAAATATGAAGGTTGTTTGCTTTAAGAAAAAAAAAGCATGAAAGCTGCTGATAAATCCAACAAAACTGATTGGTGTATGAAATCATTCAAGTCAATAGATATAAAGGTGAAGGAAGTGGTGAGAAACAGCAGCTGAAGGTGCTCATAGATAGAATAAAAGAAGATAAAGAAGCAACTCGGCAATGCTCCTCTCCTCCCCAAGGAGCTCAACTAAGCTCCAGAGCTCCTCGCAGCCTTACGCTTCAGGGAACCGGGACCCTAAACCAAGCCAAATCCCAGGGCTGTCCTAGCTCTCACGAAAGCCCAGCCACACCAGTTGCTGCTGGCTAGATCTCCTGCTGGGCTCATTTGGGGAACGGTTCCTCGCTGTCCCCTCAGTGGATCCCAGTGCAAGGGGACTGGGCTGAGAGCGGGTGACACAGGTCAGCCTGTTCTGCTCGCAGCCGTCCAGCCCCCCACCGCCCCCGCCGGGAAAGCAAATCAAACTTCTCCAGGAAAGTGAGGCACCGCGCAGTCCTGGCTTCCCTGGTTTTCATGCTACCAGCTGGTCTAATTTCGCTTGACATTTCTTCCGTAACAACAACTGCAACATGTCAGGATTAATTAAGCCAAACAGTGGGCGAGTCTCAAAGGAGAACACACATCTGCCGTGATGTGCCCCCACCTAAAAGCCAAGGAGCTTTGCATGGGGAGGGGAAAAGTGAGAAGGAAGCAGGAACGGTGAGGAGTCTTCCAGCGGGAGGAGCACAGTGAGCGGCCTCGAACTGGCGGGGTTCAGATGAACACCAGCACGGCTACGGCAGTCCAGCCTGAGAGCAAGCGCCTTGTTATTTAGCCCTTCAGACAGGCTCCTGTAGTTTTTGCAATGTGTGCATTAGAGGTCTAGCAGGCAATTAAGGCCGCTTCTTCCCAAATCCGAACATGCGACAGTTTGTTGGAAGATTCCCAGTGAAAGGGTCAGAGATAGATGCGTATCTGTGCTCTGGAGACAGGGTTGACCCTCCGTGCACAGCCCAAACGGTGGCCTAGCGCTGAGGAGCACAGCTATGCTTCCCAGTTTCAGGCTGGGAAGGAAAGCGGATCTCCGATATAACTAACAACCAACGCAGCCGGTGATGACAACGCAAGACGTTAAGTGCATAGCAGCTGCTTTTTGTGAAGACGACTCTCCCTTCCTGACGGTGGCCAGGAGAGGGGTTTGCACAAGGGCGGTAAAGGATGCTCGTACCTCCTGATAGCTGCGATAGCCAAGTGGTGGCACAGTATCCAGCCATTTCCCTGGGGCCCCTTTCCCAGCTGGAAGGTGGGACGTGGATCAGCCCCTCAGCTTAGTGGGTCTCAGTGGCACTCAGTTTGGTCGCTAACACCAGAAGATGACCGTTAGAAAAACCTGGGATGTTCTCACTTCCCCGTCTTCTTTTTAATCGCTTCTCTCAATTCCAGCCCTGCTGCCAAACCTTCCAACCTTCCAGGAGGCAGATGAGGAGCCGTAGGTAGTCTCCTCTGTGCTTCCAGTTCAGCATTAGTTCACACAAGTTGAGCCCTGTCACCTTCACCAAGGCGGCAGGTGGTTCAGGAGTAAGAGAAATTCCCACGATTGTCATAATGTTTTAAGGCAGGAAAGGTATATTTTAGTAATAAAAAGAAGCTGTCTCGGTAACTGCCACTACATGTAGCATAGACATGTCATAACAACCTGTACAGACATAATTACCTAAATACTAGTGTTGGTTGATTATCAAAAATCCTGATCCGTGAATCAGCCTTCTGCTTGACTCACTCTGCATGATGTCATTGTATGTCAGTATCTGGATAACCACGGAAATGCTAGGCTGAATGTCTTCTAATTTTAGCAAAGATTTACATTTGTCCAAAAGACTTCACCAACCGTATATTTATTATCATACTCTTAAAATTAATCCCCTCATCAGAAATCACAGAGGGAGATCACTGCATAACCAAGGAGGCCAACTACAGACAGAACGACAAAGAATTCCCTGCAAAACCTGTAACTTCTTAGTCAAAACTGTTTATTAATAACTTTTGAGAAAATCTACTGAGAGAAAAACAGGATTGAGGCACAATTCATGTACAGAAAAACGAGCGTTACATAAGCACTGAGCGATTGAGCCCACTTTACTAGGTAGTAATACTAGAACAACAATCTCTAAGCTGTGTTGTACAGATGTTACAATACAGGATGTTAAAGGGTTTGACCTTATTTGTCATAGTCTGCATTCTTCAAAGCTAAGAAAAGTCTAAGATGAGATACCCAGCCATATTTCTGCTCCATTTCTATCAAAGCAAGTGTAGCTATTGGGTAGCTACTTGGCAGAAGGTACACCAATCAAGCCAGACTGGGTATAGAAGACGATGGAGAATGCTTACAGGTCTCTGTTTTTTTCTGTACGCAATGTTCTTGCAAACACCCAAAGCTGTGGATTCTCTCCCTGGCACAATCCTGACATATATTGGTCTATGTCTTAAGCACAGAGATATTATAATGGTGTATACAACCGATCCCGGTAAATCTCTTGTGCTCAGACGTCTCTAGATAGACTTGGATCAAAAAATTCAAGCCTGACTCCAAATCCAAGTCCTCCCTTGCCCCACCACTGATGAAGAGCTCCATCTCTGTCAGGGTCTGTAATGAAAAGGCACTATGTCCCCAGAGACACGGCATACAATTCTCAAGGTCACTGTATGTCCTCAGGCATACTCCATCTGCATCCACACCCCACAGCTTATTGCACTTTAAGCCTGTCCACATGGTAAGTGGTTTTCTAATACCAGCCATAATTTTGCACCCAGTTGGCATGTGGAAGGCTATATTAAGCCCAGACGATTAATGCTGTCTTTGCTGAGAAGCAAGAAAATAGTCTCTGTGCTATTATACTCTGTCAGCTTTCCCAAACACTTCAGGCAACTAATTCTGAGGACTTTTTGACTGAATTGACATAAAATGCATCCTTCCCCTCTTGTTGCTTTTTAAATGCTTTAGGTTATTTTTATACTGCAGTCTCAGAGGTCGTTGGCAAGAGCATGTTCTGCCTCCCACCAGGCACTCGAGGAAATTTATGAAGACAGTCAGGTCCCATTTGTTCTGGTCATCCTTGGTGGGTTTACATGTCAGCAATAACATGAACGAGCATCAGTTTGCTGTTTGTCATCAGAAGCCCCCTGGGTCTGTCCATGGGGAGGTGTTTTGGAACAGATACAGGGGTTACTGCTTTCAGTTGATGCAGGAAGAAAATGTGGTCATCGGTAGATGTGAAACTGGAGAGAGGCCACCTGGAAAGAATTAGGAAAGCTCTAGGAAATCCATCAGAGCAAAACCAGGAGAAGCAGCCATTTATAAGATAGGCAAGGTGGGTGAAAAGTTTGAGAGAAATACATATTTATACATTCTTGACTTCTGGGACTGAATGTTTTGTGAACACACCATTCAGAAGACATTCTAGCTGAGGACTCAGTTTCCAGATACTTTCTACATCCTCATGGCATGAAATGAAGTGGAAGGACTGGTCTTAAATACTAAGCTGATATTCCCAGGAAATCAGAGATTATGCTTGGGTAACCACTTTTTACAGGAGCTTGCTATCGTTATCGACTGACAAGGCGCACACCGGGGTGAGGTTTGCGGCTCAGGAGTGAGTTAAGCCGCGTGCACTTACAGCCAGTGTGAGATGTAGGAGTCTGGACTGTAGGTACCTACGTGAGAACTAGGGGCCAAACATCTGCTTACAGTCAACAAAAAACGAGTCAATGCAGGCTTCGGAGTCTGGAGAGCCGGTCAGCCAACCAACCGTGTCTGCTTCAGCAAGAGCAGCGCAGCACTCCAAACTGCACCGCCTGCATTGGCTGGATCTCTGCTGGCTGCGATGTCAGAGCTTTCCACGCGCCCACATCTGAGCGATGGAGTTGGAGCTAAAGCCTGCCCTCAGTAAGAAGTTTGGGAAATTCACTCGCTGCCAGAGGCCAAGGCGAGACACGCTTCAGTCACTGCATGTCCAGCTGGCCTTGCCTTGCCATTGCGTCCTGTTTTTCTCGTAGGTTGCTCTGACTAACGTTAGGTATCTGCCTTCAAAGCGTCGACTGCAAACACAGCGTGCCCTGACATCAAATATATAGGTTATTCTTTCGCAGACTCAGGTTGCTTTATAACATCATAATCAGTGCGACTTTAATTTCTCTGATTCCTGTCATCCAGGCAATGGGGCTTCAGCAATTTTGAACAAAAATCAGTCTGAGGGCAATCAATCAGACCATTGATTTGTCGGCACAAAATGAGATGTTGCTCAACTGCAACATTTTGACGTCCACTGAACAGGAGATACAGTGGAGTGAGAACTGGATGTTTAAACTCCCCACTGCGGATAAATTGTCTCAGCAACATTTCTCCTGTCCCCAGAGTTGCCATCTCTTTAACCAATAAGCACTTTCCTTATGGACGTTGTATTTTGCTGGCTGTCTTCCCATGAGCTTTGTGAATAGGCAGTTCCAGCGGTGCAAGCTCCTCACTTGGAACAGAAAGGGTGTTGATGAAAGCTGCTTTCAAGTCAGTCCAATCCCTCTTGGATCAAATGATGTTTGGGAGACAGAAGACCTTCTGTTGCAGCAGTTACAACAAAGTTATTTGTTTTACTGTGGTTTACAATGTCAGCGCAGTCACGTGCAGAGCACAGCTGACAAAAGGGCCTGTACCACTGCTGTTGTGCACCACCATTTCAGCAGGAATCCTAGAATCTGGGTTAGTGCCGTGGTGCCTGACCTTCAAAAAGGCCAATGAATAAGGTGTTTAAATCTGATATCTCTGTGTCTGCTCCTAAGATTTTTTTCTTATGGCGAGAGCTAGCAGCATACTTTCTAGGGCATCCAAGTGGCTAAATTTTCCAGTCCTGGACTGGAAATGTAATTTCTGATAAGGCTAGGTTGCCCATGCAGAAAAGAAGAAAAAAGCAGTAAAGATATTATTCTCTTGCCATCCAAGATGTCCTAACATCGGAAGTAATCATGTACTCAGCTCTTCTCATTCCTGACAAATTCTGAATTGGCAAAGCAGCCCAGGGCCCCATCCTCCACTCTTGCTGGATTGCAGGGCCACCTCCTCAGTTCAAGAGCTTACTGGGGGAAGCTCCTGGGGGATCAGGTATTTTATGTCTGAAGACTATTGCCTTTACCATTCTCATAAATAACACAACAGAAACTTCAATATGATAGATTGCATCTTTTTTCTCAGGCAGAAGATCACACCCAGTTTCATGATTTATACAAATGCAGAGTAGCCATTTGCCTTGTAAGACAGATGAACATTATGGAGATCTTTTCTTGCATGTTGTTGGAAAGCTGAAAGGCAGTCTATTACAAAATCGATACTGAGGCTTCGGCAAAGAGGGAGGAAATAATCCGTCCTCCATATCCTGGCTGGATAGGACAATATACTGACAAGGTGGATAATGACAATGAAACGCTGGAATAGTTGCTCAGTTTGGGGTCTGCAGAGTCTCTACCCCTCGGATGATTTGGGAACAGTTTATACAGCTGGCAGGAAGGACACCAGTGAAGCTACTCCTGCCTTTTGGAGGGGGATTGATTAGGCTAAGTTCTCAAAGTCTGTTAAGGCCTACAGTTCAGCAAAAACTACAGGATCTGGTCAGGATCAAAGCCCTACAAGCAAGCATTGGTAAGCCAGGCCGTAGAGGACCATGGATGCATTAGTATGAGACCCGTGGCCCGTGCTGCACTGACTTCTGCATTCCAAAACATCTGCTGGAGACAGCAGGAGTTCGGATGTGCAGGAAAGCAGGACTGGTCCTTGATATTCAGTGAGAAGCTCCTAGGATTTGGGCTGAAAAGAGCTCTCTGCCTCATGCAAAGACATTGCAAACCCCTTCACTTGAGTTACTTGATGCAAAATATCTCTCCCCATTGGTGGTGGCACTGCTAAATTGTGTTCCTTTCTATAAATCCTTCCTGTTGTCAGTGGGTTGCCTCTTACTTACGGCCATTGTCCCTTTTGTTGCTACCAAGGAAAGAAACATAGCAGAGAGCTTTTGTTTAATGAGCCATCACATTTAAACATCATTTGTCTCAGTTGTTTTCCTTTTCTCATCTACCTTTGCTCATTAAACTCCACCCGGCTTGGATGTTAACAGCATAATCATGGGGAGCAATAGCATCACGAGATTCCTTGTACCAGCGTGATGCTGCTACCCCCACTGCTTTCCCCCTATTCACCAGCTCTGATGGGTCTGTGCTTGCCTGGCATTACAGCCAGGGTAGCAGCAGCTTCAGAGCCAGCTTACTGCAAAGGCTGAACAGCTGGAACTGTGCTTCTCCATATGGAACAGGGTTTCGGATGGATTTTCTTGGTCCTGCCTGTGACGTTCACCTTGTCCTTTTGCACGTCTGTCGCAGCCAGTCGCCAGCCCCTTGCCTCCGCAGAGGCTGTGGGGCGAGAGAAAGAGCCATCAGTCTGTTCTGTACAGATGGTACATCAGCTGTGGCAACACGCAGCAGGGACAGGGGACAAAAACAGAAGCAGCGAGGTAGGGGACTGGTGTCGGTGCCCCTCTGCGGAGGTGCTGCAGGAGATCCGCCAGCACAAGGGCTCTCCTGTGCTTCCTTCCCTGGCCAGGAACTGCAGCAGCCCTAAGCCAGGCAACCGGGGGAAGCAGCGGCATCACTGACCGGGCAAGGCTTTGGGATAAGGGAGCTGCTCGCTCCCGTCACTAAGCCTGCAGATCCTAGCCAGACCTGGAGAGAGCAAAGGCAGCTGTGATCTCCACAGTTCTCACCTTCACGTGCGTGCTCAAATCTGAGGCAAAAAATGACCCTTGCATCCTGGAACCTCTTGCTGAGTCAGCTTTGGAGAGGAAGGGTACATCCATTGACTCCTACCGTGACTCATTTTTAGCACGAAGAACTATAATGAAAACTCAGAGTTTGTTATCGACCTCCATGGCTTAGGCTGCCCATCTCTTCTCAGCTGTCCAGAACATTCAGGTCCTGACAGATGGCACTTTTCACCTGTGAGGACAGTGCCAGGACCAGGAAGCTGCAGCAGTACCCGTTGTTCGCCAGGTTATCTGAGTGAAGGAACATGTGTGATGAGTTTAGTCAGCAGTTCACAGCAGCTAAGTCAGGGCGCTGGAGGTGGGAGATGCCGACTGTGGAGCTGTCACTTTTCTGGCCCATGGGCAAACAGCTAAGGCTGGAATAGCCGTGAGTGACAGTGACCCTACGGTGCTAACGGGGGCCTTGATAACCCTGCTTGAAAAGCAGGTCCTCAAAGCAAGTGGCCATGTCCTCCCATCTGCACCACCAACAGCTGGCTCTGTACGTTTCTGGCCTTGTCCTGGCTTCAGCGGGGACAGAGTTAATTTTCTTCCTAGTAGCTGGTACAGTGCTGTATTTTGGATTTAGTACGAGAATAATGTTGACAACACACTGATGTTTCAGTTGTTGCTAAGTAGTGCTTATCCGAAGTCAAGGACTTTTCAGTTTCCCATGCTCTGCCAGCAAGGAGGTGTACAAGAAGCTGGGAGGGAGCATGGCCAGGACAGGTGACCCAAACTAGCCAAAGGGATATTCCATACCATAGAATGTCATGCTCAGTATATAAACTGGGGGGAGTTGGCCAGGCGGGGCAGATCGCTGCTCAGGAACTGGCTGAGCATCGGTCAGTGGGTGGTGAGCAATTGCATTGTGCATCACCTGTCTTTCTTGGGTTATATTTCTCTCTCTTTTTGTTACCTTCTTTTTCATTACAATTATTATTACTATTATTACTATTTTATTTTATTTCAATTATTAAACTGTTCCTATCTCAACCCATGAGTTTTACTTTTTTTCGATTCTCCTCCTCATCCCAATGGGGTCGGGGGGGGAAAGAGTGAGTGAGTGGCTGTGTGGTGCTTAGTTGCTGGCTGGGGTTAAACCATGACAGGCCTGTACTAGTCAGATTGAGTATTTGTGTAGGATCTCATCAGAGGATAAATCAAAGACCCTCAGTACAACAAACCAGGGAAGACTGGCCCTGAGGAAGACGTTTATGAGAACATATTGTAGCCTCAAATCCCTGTTAGAGATGGTCAAATTTGAGTCTTCTTTCCAGACCACTAGGAATACTTAGCAGACACCCTGACCTCCCATCAGTGGGGAAGTTAACATCAATCTCGAATAAAGTCCACCTGCCCTTTCTCCAGTTGTTCAACCTTCCTGTGAGCTGAAGGCAGCCAGGTCAGAAGATGCATATTTTTCTCACTTGCATATATACCCACTCTTTGACAACCCACTGTACGGCAACTCTGCCTTGGCCCATGGGTAACCCTGCGCGTCTTTTCTTGGCCTTAATTGGCCATCATAACTACAAGGCTCAGAAGCAGAAGTATTCCTCCAGCAGAATGAGGAGCCAACAAGCAGCACTCTTCTAACGGGTGGTAGCTGTGCTTCTTTGCCACTACCCAAACCACCACCCCGCGTGTGTGCGCACACAGCGCCGAGCCCATCTTTCCCAAAGCTGACAGGCTGTGGCTACTTTCTGCAGACGCTCAGCCTCAGAAAGTCAGAGCTGAACCTCTACTCCAAGGCTTAACCCGGCGAGCTCCATGAGTGGGGCTCAACCTCTTCCATAGCCAACCCTACTCCTGCCTTACAGAGGGGCAGAAGAGTTGCAGCTTCCCAATACTCACTAGATGTTCCTGATTTTCCTCTCCCCTTTTTCCACCCGCCTAGGTTGGAAACACTTTTCCAGCCTTGTTAATTATTCTGTGTACCTTTCCTTCACAGGGAAAGAAGGCACTTTCATAACATCATGTCCGACGCTGGCACGGCAGAGCTGATTCCTCTTTTATGAAGGGCTTGATCCAGAGCCAGGGAAGTCTCTCTTGCTCCTCTTTGATTCTTGTTGTCCAGATCCAACTTATTCTTTTAAAGCTACACTCTTTATTCAGCAATACCCTCTAGATTTTGTCAGTGTGGGGAAATTTTAACAGTGTAAACTAGGTTATGAGATTGAAAACTAAGTAGTTTTACTGGCGAATATATGGAGAGAAATTCCTTTCCCCCTTTGTTTTAGTGATGTTTTGGAAGAGGCTTGAATTAAACCAAAAAGTCATTTATTCTAAAAGAACGCCTGCAGGGTACATAAACCAATAGCGCCTTAATTATGCTTGTATGCTCAGTTTGATTGCTTTAATGTTTCTAATTACAATGGTAACACTTCTCCCATTTGACAAGTCAGGAAGACAATTTGGCTCAACCAAGGAAGCTGGAGCATGGGTTATTGGAGAGCTACATCACCTTCCAAAATGGCTTGCTCCTGCCAGCTTGGAAAGAAAGGATGCTCTCATTGGCATTCTGTTATTTCAGCCTGTTCTTCCTTTGGGGCACTGATGGGGTAGCATTTTCAATGACAATGCAGCGGCAATGAAAATGCTGCTGTTGTCACTTTTGGCAAGAAAACGTTGTGGGCATATGCAGAATCATAGAAAATAAAGTTGAAAGAAACCACAAAGAACAATCTCTGCTTTCCTTCCGGGAGAAGACAAGATCATTTCAGTGTGTTCATCCAAACTTCTCTACAGGCAGAAGGACCTGAGCCATTTATTCCTGTGCTTTATTACTGTACCATTAGTAAAGGCTTCGTAATGTCTAACCAGATCCTCCTTCTGCTTAAGCCAATTACATATTGTCCTATCCCCCAGGAGACACAGCACCGATTATTACTTCAAAGCATGTTAAGGCCAATATGAATTTAACAGTAAACACTGGACTGTGAGTGAGGTGTCTAAAGACTGATGATACTTATGTACATCTGGATGGAAGCCAGAGCCTGGACAATTTTTAAGGGGTCTCCATGGACAGTATAAAGGGCTAAAAAACCTTACTGCAGAAAATTGTAATCCAATTTGCTTAGATGGAAGAGAAGGATGGGAGCTTTTTCCTGATGCCTGCAAAGATGTGTTTCTCTTACATCCAGAAGAATGTTAACTCAGATCCCTTAATAACATAGTCTGAACTATAATTTAATTGGTAAGCAATAGATTATATTTATATCTTAGTAAATTTAATCCTAAGTATCTGACTCCATTTGAATGCCAGAAAACTTTGAGTTCAGTGCTACCTAGCATCTTCTACAGTCTGAGTAGCAGAATGACCTCTATTGGTGTTCTTTTCCAGCATATCCCATGAAATGGTACCTCCAGTCTCCAAGGAAAAGGTCAGTGGGGAAAGGTTATGCCCAGAGCTAACACCACACCAAGCTAAAATCCACTCCTAATTCAAGAGCTGGGCTGGGGCTAACAAACTAGAGGGTACTACTCCATGCCATTCATGGTGAAGTGGATGAGATCTTCCAGTGACCCATTTCCAAAAGTCAGCCTCTGAAAAGCCAGCATCTCCTGCAGCTGACAATCCTATTTCTCCCTCTCCATTCTCTATGCCACAGATACTGTTCCTGTGTATTTAAATTTGTGTATTTCATATGTCCCCACACACATTCCTCTCCATTACATTAATTCTACAGTGTAGAATTGTTCACGTCTCTCAGGAACATGTATTTGGTGAAGAGAAGAGCATGGCTGTACTTCTCTCCTATGCCCCGCCAGCCTCCACCAATTTGTGAGAAACAGCTTGAACCAGAACTAGCATCTTTGTATTTAAAGAGACCTCAGTGGATTGTCTTCCAGGAATTGGATGTGGGAAGACTTTCTAGTCTCTCAGCTCCAAGAGAGCAGTGCCCAAGATTTAGGCACATTCTCATGGCCGGACAAGGGGTTTGTCACCATGCTATTCACTGCTGAGCCAAGACAGATCATCTAAAACAGCAACAAGGGCAAGGGAAGGGCAAAAAACCACAGAAGTCGACAAGAGTAATGCTTTGGATAAGTGTATCACTCTGTAATCAGTTCAACCCCATTTTTACTCTTAGACCCAGACCCTGTATATGTTCAGGTCCAAACATAGAACCCTCTTTATTTCCTTCTGAAAACACTAAACTTTAAAGTTCAGTGCGCAACCTCTGGAGTCAGCGCTCTCTTCTCCTGGTTCCTTCTCTAATGCCCTCTTTGACCACATCCCAAAAAACTTGCCAGTGTCCAACCTGCCCCCTTCCACCCACCATCTTAGAAGGTCACCCCTTCCTCGCCACTGGCTCCCTCTGGTCCCAGGAAAGCACATCGGGTCTGATTTCTGTAGGCAGCAGACCACTCCTGGTTCTGCAAAGAACAGTAGTTATTCAGAGTCAGGTGGAGTACACACTTGTCCAAGCCCTGCAGGTTAGGACGTTCATGAAAGTTAAGGTAAATTAACCAAAGATGTGAAATGAATGCACATGAATTAAAGCATGTTAAGCCCTGCATGGATATTTGGGGATAAAGTGACCTTGCTTTGCTTTTGTTTAATTGTCACCATAGTGAACTGAGGCCATTTTCCTTCTGTATCAGAGCACCCACACAGAGGTTTAATGCACTTCGACTTCTGCGCATTAACTCACACCTCACACTAATTTGTCTTAACTCCCCATGTAAACAAGCCCTCAGAGGACTGGTTTTTTCCTCTCTCATGTGACAGTTCACTTTATCACAAAGTGAAATGTGTTGGAGAAAACTATTTGCAGTGAATTTTCCCTCAGTTGCGCCTGCAGTGACATCTTTGCTGTGAATTGCTGCAGAACTTCTCCCTCTGCCTAAGCTTGTCTGCTTTTTTCCTCTTTAAAACACCTATATTGGAACAGCTTATAATTAGTAAAGCAGCATCCCTCTACCAGGCACATAGGGAACTGCTGGCCTGGTCTACAGGTGGGGTATGGGGGTGATCCAGGGAGATCAACTGGTGGGCTCTGGGCCACACAGGATATCTGCAGCTGAGCACAGAAATTGTCTAAACCCAGGCCTCTTTTGCCCCTGAAAATCTCTTTTCTCCTCCCCTCAGTGGATTCCTCCTCATTAGAAATAGTCGACGAGCTTCTTCAAACCTCAGGATGATGCCAGTTGTGTGGGAAAGAAAAAGAGAAAAATTACTGCCATCTGCATGACTCTCGTGCAGGGACAAATCTTTCCCTCTCCCCCTTTTTCTCCATCCCCCCTTTTCACTTAAGAGCAGTAGGAGACCTTCACATTAAGATACTGAACCCATCACAGTTGGAACAGACGAAGCCAGAGTGAGAAGGGAGGTGTTGGAGGCTGAGACAATGTATTTTTAGTCATTTCGATGAATTATGGAGACGTGAAGTTGATAATTTATTGAAGAAGGGAAACGGGGGACTCTATGTAAATGTTTTCAGATGAATAATTAATGTGGCTTTCTAGCATCAGGGGGTCTTTAATTAAAGCCTCTGTTAAACAAGGCAAGGCAGACAGGCCCGGCTCCTTGCAGCAGCTAATTGCACCTTTCCCATGTATAGCTACGATTCAGAGATGAAGCATCATTTGCATCAATAAAGAAGGACAGATCCTTCGTAGTGTGAGCGGCGGGAGGCTGTGGAGACCAGCTCAGTGACCCCAGGGCTGAGGGGGTTTGCATCACATTTTAAATTGGCTTGGCATACGGGCCAAATGAGGGGGTGCGGCAAAGCGAGGACAGAGGGGCTTTGAGGAATGCAGAAAGCCACTCACAACCGCCTGTGGATTACAGCCTCTTCAAGAAGGACCTACTGACAGGGTTATCCAGAGTTTTGCTGTCACTGCGTGATACATTTGCCTTCCAAAAGCCATGGAAGTACCATGCCTGCCTCCCTGTCCCATGGCAAAAGATGGGTTCCCAGCAGAGGGGAGCACAGCAATTAGGCAGCGTTCGCAGGGTGGACTGAAGAGGCAAACCTGTGCCTTCCCACTACCCAGCTGCTATCCTTATCCCCAGCATCCTCCACAGCACCACCCCCTCGGGTGAACATCACGCCTGGACTCTCCCTTCCTTCAGGGATTTCACAGCTGATGGGGAGAGGAGGGGATGAAGGTTCACTGTGGACTTCAGTCAGAACAGAGCATCCCCTCCCTCTGGTGCCACGTGATGGTGAGACAAAACTGAAGCCTTCTCCCTCGCAAGGGTTTGACCTCCCAGAAGGTCTATGATTATTTCTCAAGGGAAAGTATAAAACCATGATAGCTTCAGGAATTAGAATGGGGCAATTAAGGAATGACAGAAACAGCCCCGGTTAGTATCACTGAGGACCTTCCAGTATAATCCCAATTTTGGCTTCTTTAAAGCCCCAAGGAAGAGCAGGTAAGTTTCCAAACAGGAAACAAAGTCTCGTTTTCCTGGAGAACGTTCTCTAAATTAGACACAGATTAATTAGTTTTGACACCTTGGCAAAGAAGCAGTATCTCACATTTTTCAGTCATTTTTATCACCAGTAACATTCATAATAACATTATAAGGTGAGGAAGGAACAAGAAAGAGACAGCTGAAACTTTAATAGAAAGGGTTAAATCTAAAGTAGGCTAAACAGGTTCCCGAAGCAAATATTTCCAAACACAGAAGCTAATCACATCTTTCTTTCCTGCTTTCCCAAAGATGGGGCTGAAGGAGACCTCAGGGGGTTACCTAGTCCATGCTAGTCATCTGTGAAAGAGGTTTGCTTAACCTGCTACAGGTACCTCCCCACTTTCTGAAGCCATACTTGAGGCACTCCCTTTTGGCACTGAGCACAAAGACAACCTGGAGAGCATCCCCTCAAGAAGGGTCTCTCTGTTCACCGTGAACACCTCCGTTTTCAGGAAAGCACCAAACCTTCGGGATTGCAAGCATGCGTTTTCAGTTTGCCCACACCAATGCTCTTGACAGGTCTGAAATGCGCCTGCGAGCTTGGTGGAGGTTTACGGTTGTGTTTCGTGGTAGCAAGCACTGCAAGAAGGTTTTGGAGGATGCGCTCGGAGCCCCTGCAAGCAGCTACGAGGCTCTGCTGCTCTCTGCTGGGAAATGCTGGCGGAGCCCTAGCAAGAGGCCATACTGGGAGAAGAGCTGAATTTGCCAGTATGCTCTGGGCTTGGTCTCTGCACACAAACTCTCAGGGCTGCCTGTACAAAAGCAGACACCTTGCTGCAGTCTCCTCCTCAATGTTGCTGTCGGAAGCGGGCCCACGTCAAAGGTCGCTGGTGTAGGAGCAGTCTGGGCGCAAGTCAGCAGCCCCAGCGTTCCTCTTGCGTCCCAGCCCTCTCTACCTCATGCAGGAGCCAGCTTTCTCCACACCGCTTTGTTGCACTTACACCTGCTCTCCTCCCAGCCTGTAATGCAGTTTTACTTTCTCAACAACCCTCTGGACGGAGGGCAGAGCACTTACCCCACCGTACAGGTAAGGAACCAACATGCCGGGCAACCGCGCGACCACCCAGAGTCACAGGTCAGCACGTGGATGCGCAGAGATGTCTCTCCAAGGACCCCCGCCACTTCCTCGCAGCCTGGGTTTTTTTGATCGTTGCTCCATGCCGCAAAGCTGCTCTTTGCTCTCCAGACCTCAGGAAGGCTTTAGCTACATCTGGCTGCAACTGTGCAAAACGACAGGTCAGAAAGTCTCGGAGCCACAGCGTGCAGGGATGTGCGAGGCCACAGCCTCGGGTATCGGCCGGGCTGCGGCAGCCTCCTGGATCGCGTAGCAGGTGAGCTCGCCGCTCCGGCCAGCAACCTCAGCCCGGGAGAAAGCCCGAGCCCCGACAGCAGCTCCGGCATGAAGGAAGGGGACGAATTCCCCAGCCTGGTGCTGACCCTCTGCCCCTTTAAGCAATGACATTTAATTTTCCAATGTGTTTCATCTCATGCATCCTATTATGATTTTCAAGGACTGGATGAGGTGACAGGAGTTTAAGATGGGCATTTGCAGGATTTGGCTATCATATATATATATATATATATATATATTTACAGCTCAATAAAATAAGAAGAAATATTCAAAGTGAACAGAGTGTGGAAAGTGATTTGTTCCAACTCTTCACTGCGGACTTGCAAGAAACCAATCAAAGAGGCTCAGGAGTGGTTTGATTGTAATTTATTAACCCAAAAGGGGCCGCATTGTTAACCAACATTATTTATAGCGAACAGCTCAACCATCTCTACTGAACAACTGTGTGATACTGCAGGGACAAATACAATGAGTTACTACACAGATAGGACAAAACCAGCAGCAGATCTTTGTTACAGCTGTTAGAAAAAGCGTCCCCAGGAGACAGACACTGAATCTCTAATGGCTATCTTATTTCTCTGACAATTTATTTAAGTTTTAACTTAACAGCAGGAATGATAGCCACAGTTACATAGTGACTCCCAATAAAGGAGCGTATTGCTGATCTGCAGCTGGTGTTTTCTTATTTATTTCAAAGCCTTTAAGTTCCAGACTTAGCATATGGTGCCATATAAATAATGATATAATAATACGTTTTTGCTTTCCATGTGCCTGGATAGAAAAAAAGCCATGTGATTTATGTTACATGAGCATTGTATTCAAAGGCATTATTTTGCTCAGAATTTTTAATGCATTTAAAATGCATCTTCTCCTTTTTGTAATCTGTTCTTTTGAAAGAATAAACAGAGCAGTGATGTTTATTTAATGGAGTCATTCATCTTACTTCCTTGTACAAAATCCTAGCTTTCCAGCCCCAGCAGCCAGATCCCTGCAGTAGGCAGTGGGGCTGGAAATGGAGAGATCTGCTGTTAACCAATGAGGCACAGATGACAGGAAGACATGGGGCTCGAGATTTACCCACAGCAGGATGCTATTTGAAGCCAGCAGGCAGCTAAGAACTGCTTAGTCCGGTCCAGTAAAGGATGGAGAGGAGAAACCCATGGGAGAAGTTCTGCAGTGGAGAAAACAGCACTGGGATGGCTCAGCACACAGCTACGCATCCACACACAACTCAAAGCAGATGCCTACTTCAGTTAAAACTGTAACTGCAGTCACTAGAGCAAACACCCCCCCCCGAAGTATGACAGGGATGTAACAGTTTACAGCTTTCCTTTCAGACCCTCAATACACTACCTGTGTGAGCATTACAGCTGTGCAGAAATACCCAGCTGCAGGGCAGGGAAGATCTAACTCACACCTCAACTGTTCCTGGACGTTGCTGTCTTAGTTGCCAGACTGACTGGCAGCAAGACCTCATCAAGCAAAATCTTCTTCACAGCTACAAGGGTTGCAAATGTGAGTTTAAACATGCACAGATCACTGCAGAACACAGTATTTCTAAGGGGTGTAGAAGACAAACCAGTGAATATTCTGCCTACAAACTTAAGCCTGTTCCGTTGGTCCACAGCTCCTAGAGGAAACATGTCAGGGTCCACAAATCAAAGACTGACAATCCTGAGCACCAGGCAGTATACTGTACCCTCTCCCACCACGTGAGGACGGGATAATTAGTGGAGGTTGAAGAAGTCAGAGCCTGAAATCTCCCTGAGAGTCCACCCAACCAACTGCCTAAGACCCTTCAACAATTTTACAGATTTTACCCAGCACCTTTCAAGACCTTTCCAAGTAAACACAGACCAAAAAAAGCCCACACTCAAACAGCCAGGAGTCTCACGCTGTCCAGAACCATCACAGTCACATGGGAAAACGGGAGAGGCAAGATGGGCTCAGAGGAGTTGAGTAAGGACCTGGCATCCCCCAAGTGCAAACAGCAGTGCTCCAGTGCAAGATGGTCTGAGTGGTCAGCGTGGCTGAGGATACAGGCAACATGGTCATGAAGCTAGTACTGCAGCAGCAGGGAAGCTGTTTCTCTCAAAATGTCAGCGTAACCTGAAAAACACACACGAACTGAGCTGCTCTGAATGGAAGTGACATCTGTTAGTTTAGCACAGGTTTTGAAGTCCTGTATCTCCCTCCCTCTCACACCCCATCAATCCCCATGGCAGTTTCAGCCACTCATGTTTCAATCCCAGCTCTTGTCACACTGGAGCATGAACCAGAGCATTTCAGAGGCTGGTTACTGTGGTAACCCAGCACAGCTTTTATCTTTCCTCTTTCATCTCCTCCTGGCGGGGGGAAACTGGCAACATTTCTTTGCTTTTTCTGATGAAGTTCATCACGCAGCACACCGTGAGGACCCATGTAAAACTGAGCGGGAAAGTACCTCTCACATGAACGCACATGTAAATACTTCTCAGCGCTCTACTACCCTACTTCTTGCTTCCCCGCCTCTCTTTACAAGCGATTTGTGTCCTTTTTCACCTGACCCTCTGCGTACAGCTTGCCTCTGCCCCTCTCCTCCAGGCCTCCTCACTGCCATGGTGAGGGTCAAGAGCCGACGGGCTTTCTCGCGCAGCAGGGCCCAAAGCACACCGCCATTCAGCGTGAAGCGACTCAGCTCCCTGCAAAACGAAAGGCCGGTGGCAGGCTGGGTGACGGGGTGACCCCTCACGGCCTTCCCTCTGCCAAGGGAGACCCCCCCCCCCCGCTTCCACCAGGCCCCGGGCAGCCGCAGGTCCCCACAGAGGGCTCGCTGGCTGCTGACACGCACCCAGAGACCTCTCTAGTTCCCACCTAGGGGGGAAGAATAACGCGGGCGAGGGGGGGGGCGGCCCCCAGGCCCAGGCCCAGGCCGCGGCCCCTCACGGCCCCTCACAGCCCGGCGCTTCCGCCCTAATCCATGATGGCAGCCCGGCGCTCGCCGCCCACGTGACACGGGCGGCCCCGCCCACCGAGTCACGTGAGGGCGGCGGTTTCCCCGGCAACCTCCCCCGGCGTCTTCCGCCTCCTCTCCCGCCTACGGCGAGCGGCGAGCGGCACAAAAGGGCCGGCGGCGGTGGGAGGCGAAGCGCGACCCTGGCCTGTCATGGAGACTCGGGGGCCGGTGAGGCAGGATCCCGATCCCCGTTCCCATCCCGATCCCGGGTACCTCTTCCCCCATGCCGTCTCTGGCCGCACCAACCCGTGCTGCCCCGGAGAGCCCCATCCCGGCCTCCTGCACCCCCAGGCCACAAACCTGGGGGCAGCTGTCATGGCTTCCGCCTCCTCTGGCCCAGGGAGGGTTTGGGATGAGGGGGAGAAAGGGGACTAGGAGCGGGGGTGCGGGGCTTGGATACAGCAGAGTCCACAGCGAGCTGCTCAAGGGGGGAGATGGGTGAAGGCTGCCCAAATTTCAGCTGCTTGCTATCAGGGAGCAAGACCAGAGCTGCAGCAAGCGGGAAGATGAGCCGGGAGCTGAGGGCAACCACAGTGCAGGCCAGGCAGTGCCCTTAAGCAACAGGGCGCAGGCCCACAGCACTTGGGTGCAGGATAAGAGGGCTCAGCGACAGTCCCAAGCAGGGCAAGGCAATGAGTCAGGTCCAGGATCCATCCAAGGGGCTCCTATCCAGAGACAAAACTACCTACAGTATTGCACATAGAGTCCGCCTAGGAAAACCGGTCAGTAAGTGAGGATCAGGCACAGGTACACCTACTGCATCGCTCAGACCAGGTCTGAAGGCTTGGGCCTGAGCTTAAATGGGGTTCCTGGGCACACGGGCAGAAGGTGTGGGTGGGAGCAGTCACAGAAACCAAACCCTATTAGTGCATGCTCAAAGAGGGGCTGCAACATATGTGCAGAAGGATGCAGTAATGAGATGTACCTGGTTTGCGGGCCTACATGTTTAAAATATTCTTTGTTCTTTATTTGTTAAATATTTTAGCCTAATGAGCATTCAGAATCCGAAGTGGAGGAATCTAGTGTACCACCAGCTGCTGAACCATCTGAGGACCAGACACCTACAGTTGAATCCCCACCATCACTGGATGACTTACCTGGGGTTGAAACACCAGCATGTGCAGACCAGCCATCTGTAGCAGAATTGCTAGTGTCTGCAGACCAGCTGGTTGTGGAGAAACCACCAGGTTCTGAGGGCCAGTTACCTGTCGTTGAATTTCCCACGTCCAGGGAAAACTCACGTGGGATTGCATCACCTGTGGGCGAACTGCCAGGTTTCAAAGTCAAGATGTACATGTCTGACTCCGCACAGGCTGGTGGTAAAACATCTGAGGCTGGGTCATCAGCAGCTATAGTCAAGCCGACAGAGACTACATGTGAAATATTGGAGCAGCCAATGGTGTATGAAGACCCCTTTGAAGTCTCCGTTAAGTACATGGAGAAACATAATATTCTGCAGATATTTCAGGTGAAATATCTCTTCCCCTTCTCTGTCCAGAGGCTTGCTTGAGAAGCTGGGCCTAAAGTTAGCTTGGATGAAATTATCCCTTCCCTGGATCCCTCCTTGTCCTATGCTTTCTTAAGTGTAAACTTGAGAAAAGCAGTATAAAAGGACCTTTGATCATCTTTGGGGATTGAAAGAGGTGCTTGCTTTTTAAAGTGCAGCTAGTGTTGGAGCAGAAAGTGCAGCCACCCATCTACCCAAGGATCAATACTTCTTTCCTTCTGTCTGTCTCTGTCTCAGGAGATCACAGAAAAACTGGTGTACCAGAAGCCCGAGGACCCCTTGCAGTTCATGTTGCTGCAGGTATGGTGTCTTGCTGGGGCTCAGCGGGGACTGTCTGTTAGGGCCACAGCAGAAAGCCAGCTTTGCTGAGCACACCAGAAACATCATCAACCCATGATTATTTCTCTCACTGTGTGTCTGCTCACTTGGGAGGAGGA
Source organism: Aquila chrysaetos chrysaetos (assembly GCF_900496995.4). Lineage (NCBI taxonomy): Eukaryota > Metazoa > Chordata > Aves > Accipitriformes > Accipitridae > Aquila > Aquila chrysaetos. Next base: position 4,282,102 of record NC_044010.1, on the reverse strand, counting down.
GAAGCACGGGGCAGGAGCAGAGTGTCCAGGGTGCAAGGGACCACACGTGCTCTAAAAGGAGAGGGAGGAGAGGTATGGGAGGATGGGTGTGTGGAAGAGCCGGGTGTGGGGGGAGAATGGGGTGGATGTGCCCTGGAGGACTGTTGTCTGAGAGGTGAGGGAAGCTCAGGGACAGAAATAAGGCCCCTCTGCATTCCTGTGACCCTTCTCCAGCTCCCTCTATCTCACACTGGATAGCAACACTCTTCCTGCCCACACACCCCTATTCAGGAGAGCTATCTCTGCTGAGCCTGCAAGGTATTAAAACACAGGAAATTCAAAGTCAGTGGAGTGAGGCGATGGTTTAGGAGTGAGTTAGAAGTGTGGGGAGCTCCTTGGGGAAAGGAGGAGGTTAGAGGAAAGAAAGCAGACGGAGGAAGAGAGAGTCTTTTCCTTCACTGCCTTCTAGTCAGTCAGGGGAAGCACCACCTTTGTGATTTGCTGCTGGGTTTGTGTCGTACTGAATACAGAACTTGCAGAGGAATGGCAAGGTCAGTTCTGGGCACCAGTGGTAAGGAAATAGGCCCCCAAATGACCCTTTTCCTTTTCCTTTTGCCCAGGTGCAGTCTATGATAAATGCCAGGCAGGCAGAAATGGAGGGAATATTGGAGGAGAACGAAGATGCGAAGGTGTTTCTGGAAGAGATCCTGTACACTCCTTTTCGTCCCTGCTGACCTTGCTCTTGCAGTATGGCAAGGGGCCTTCACAACACCGTGCTTTTGTAGTCATTGGCAGTAACTTGGAACAGGCCTGATTGTATCTCTGTTTCCTGATTTTTCTGTTCTGTACTCTTGTGCTTCCGCTTGGGTTTAAATCCTGCAGCCAAGTTTGGATGCACAAACTCAAATCTTAAAGTGTGCATGGACCTGCATGCACGTATGGCACATCTTGAAGAGGCACGTCTGCTGAACTCCTATGCAGTCTCTGCATACAAATACATAAATCCCACATTTAGGCCACCCCTAGACTCTGTTTCTCTGTACAGAGAAGCCTCACAGCTCAGACAATGCAAGGACAAAAGCAAGTAGAATTAAAAAGCAGCCCTGGGCAACCCACGGTCCTCTCTTTTTTTTCATGCTGCATTGGTGGCTTACTGTCTCCAGCTGTGCAGCAGCACCAATGTCCATCTAATACTTTGAGAGGCTAGGTCTGTGGCCTTTCTGCTGCCCCCAGAGCTCCCCTGAAGCAAGAAGCTGTCTCTCTGCCTCTTACACACACTGGGCGCAGCTGTCTTGCCCTTAACCATCCCTGCTGGGTTCCAATCACTCTGTTTTTTGGGGTTGTCCTGCTTGTATCATTGCAAGTATAGTGTATATTTTGATAAACAGAACAGTAAAGCAAGAGTTGCATGCACCCTCTACAGCTTCAGAAGACGGCACTCAGGAATATGGGAGGTGAATAAAACTAAACAAACCAAAAACAAGCACTGGTAGCCCAGGAAATTCAGAGTCAAGGTACACTTTGCAAGCAGTCATTTGAACTGCTTTTGACTCTCAAAACACTTAGGATCCTCGTTTTCATACTATCTAAGTGTCTGTTTCCACCCTGTAAAGAAAGTTTGTCTTTCTTGTCTCTTGCCTAAAGGTTATTGAAAATGTGCAACGGAGCATACTGTTATTCTGGCTTCATTTCATGTGTATGTGCTGATGCCAGAAAGTTTTTTGTCAATACAGACTTTTCTCTTTTTTAGGCAAGTGCTCTAATTTCCTGATGGATGGTAGTGTATTCCCAAATGACTGTCTCTATGGCTATGAAGAGAGCATCATAGAAACTTATCTTCCATCTATCTATTTTCAGCTAAAAGTCTGATGATTAGGTTGTATGATACTCCACAGCAGAGTGTGGGCCCAAAAAGTTTGGGAATAACAGAGGCAAGTATTTGGCATACAAAATCAGTGTCTGAGATGAGTTGCCTTTCTATCCAAGACTCTCAGAAAAGATCAATTAACTCATGTGCTTCCAGGTTAAATGCAGGTAACCACCCCTGTCATTCATAGGGCAGGAAGGTTTTAAAGGTATTGTGAGCCTAAAGGTGGCTCAAGATTCAGGTAAAATCTTCATGGCTTTTATAAGAGGTTTGATGTAGACTTTAGGCATCTAGGTCCCACTGAAGCACTGAGATGCTTTTGAAAACCCTACTTATCTTCAGCGACTGGAAGAATTGGACACTTAATGAAACAGAGAGAGCAATTGTTTTTCAGCCTGATAAATACTTGATCAAGAATTTGTAACTGGCCCTATACATACGTGCCCTGTGAATGTAAGGGAAGTGCTAATGCACCTCTGTGAAACAGGCAATGAATGGAAGATTAAGATACCGTTGAAACCTTTTCATCTCTGTGGCCACTTGTCAGCATGTTTTCCCAAGAGGTGGAGATGTTGGCATGTCTTTGAATTTTGCTGTAGAACAGCATTAGGGTGCTTTGGGAACAGCTTTAGCTGTGAATTTCCTAGGTTTCTATTATTTGTGTATTGTATTTTGTTCTCTTTTACTTATGAAAAACTTTTGAGTTGTAATATGTTCGCAGACTATAAGTGTATGCCCTCAACTTCATGTCAGGATTAAGGGAGTTATGCAAGGAAAGATCCTTTATTTCTCTTTCAGATAAGTTAAAGTGAACTGGAAAGCAGTCTTTTTATGGATGACAAAAGTTTTGCAAGAGAGGCCCTACTCAGTGTTCCTCAGCAATATCAGGGCCAAAATTTTCCTTTGGTGGCCTAGCCACATGATCTCATGCTACCAAAGTTGCTGCATGGTAGCAAGAAGTCCTCTCCGGTGCGTGTAAGAGAGAGCACCTGTCTTTTCTGTTTCTTAGGATCAAGGTCCCCCTCCTTTCAGGAGCAGCAGTCATATAGAAATGAATGGGGCTGCACTCAGGACAGCTGCGTGGGCCTGCAGTTGGCTTGTGTAGATGGTAAGAGACTGTGGAAGGCAGTAGGCCAAGGACAACCCGTCAGCTTTCACAGACTTAGAGGGGAATTGATCAGCTCTGAGCAAGGGCTTTGACCAGAAATCTTGGAAAACCCATCATGAACCATCTGCGGAGAAATGTCACTTCCTTCTCCTCAAGCCTCTCAGATGATTGCATTCTATTCTGAACTGCATTTTTTCAAGGAGAAAAGTCCAGGAACTTAGTTTTATGAAAACAAAAAAGCATCCTCCAGAAGGTGTGCAGATTATTGTGTTCAGGCTGGTGCAACACAGTTGTCCTTTTTGATTTGCTTCAGAGTTTTGCTGAAAAATACACCTTAGATCTAGAAAAATTCTACCTCACATTAAGGCACTAATGCACCTCTGCTGTTTGTGTGTGTGAAGGCTTTTTTGTGGCGAAGAAAAGGAGAAAAGTTAGATTTAAAATGGAAACATTCATTGTAGTCTGAATTCCAGAGTGCCTGTCCCTTTTCCATAATGTCTTTCCCAAACCATCAGATCCATGTTTCTTCTTCATTAAGTGGACATTTATCAACATGACATTAAACTGTCGTTACATTTCTTGCCTTGGGTGCTCTGAAGGAATTAGCAGTTCATTGTGTGTAACCGAAACTATTCCATATAAGTCCTTATAGCACGCTAGTCACTGTATATTTGAATGCCCTCCAGTAGTGTGCTAAGCAACGTGACTAACATCTGTTGTTTGCTCTTTCTCCTCTCCACGAGAGATATGCCTGTGCACTGAAGTGCATTCTTTTTAGAAAAGTGTTTTGGTTTTTTACCCGCACCTGTGTATTTCTGAGTGCTTCTAATGGATAGGAATAGGTCATGGAGTGGAAGGCGGTGAGGTTGGAGAGAACTTTGTAGTTCGCAAGGGTGTTTCCTCCATAGTTTGAGCTGGGCACCGAGAAAGTGCCGTATTCTCACAGCTGAGATTTTTTGCTGGTCCGTGGACCGGCCTAGGAGTATGACATCCAGTTCAGCTGCCAAATAGCATGACCGTTTTTGCTGTGAACCTTGTAATCCCCCAGAAGCAGGATGTGGAGGGGCCAGCCAGAAAGAAATTGTACACACCTTGAAATAGGTGTCTTGGATCAAAATATCAGATTCTTTTCTGCCATCTTTGTAATGAACTTAAAATTACTCACACGCCCCAAGCGATACTAAAGTTGCTTGTGTACTGCCTCTTAACCAATTAAAAAAAAAAAAACCCATAACGTTGTAACTGGTGATTAAAGGTCCTTTGAAAAGTTCACACAGACTCTGCTCCACTTCTTAGTTAGGCGGAGGGCACAAGCAGAATAGCTTTTCAATGGCCAGCTACTTATAGCATGAGACATTTCATTGTGACTCACTGGATATGAATCATTCCTACATAACACCAACCTTAAGCTAGTTTAATGGCATTGATTTAAAAGTTTCACAATGATGTGAAACTCCAAGTAGGCAGCATCAGCTATTCAGGGCTGCATGTCTGAAATGAAAGAAATTAACCTCTGGGTAAAACCCAACAAAGAGCTTAGCTCAAGAGAGAGCTCAAGCTGAAGACTGGAGAATGTGGGAGCACTTAGAAAGGGAATATACCAGGGCAAATTGATCAAACCCTGTCTGACATGTCCTCAGGTTGTATTCAAGGGAAAGCTTCTCTTGACCATTCATTCAGCCAGATGAAATGCAGAAGAAGAAACATTCCCTTAAGGCCAGGCATCAATATCCATGGCTGCATTCCTTTTTTGGGACTGCCTTCATGGACATCTTTGATGTAGCAGCATCACTAAAAGTTCATGGCCATGCCTCAAGATACACAAATGAAAAGGGGAACTGCGAGTTGTTGGGGTGACATGGGCTGGATGAACAGTCACTTGCCATCTTGTCCTGGGGAAAGGTGGTGGGCTGGAATGTCACTGCAGAACAGCTGAAGTTAGGCAAAGCAATCCCAAGAGATTCCTATACATGTAATTCAAGACTGGAAACTGTCTGCAGACACTGCGGTATTTGGTCTGTATTAGAAATGCGTGGTATGAACAAATGGAGCAACGCTCTCTTTCTCCCTCAAGGCTATCATCCCAATTCCTCATGCAACTCCTCTCCCAGGTGGGAAGAGCTCACCCTCCTTCGCTGGTGTCATTTCACAAACTGCAGTGCAGTAATACCAGGGAAGAAACAAACTGTGAGATGGACTCACTTGCTTTATTTGTTGTTATTTGCTTTGAGACCAAAATTAACTTCTTGTTCATTGTCATTCATTAAGGTGGCAAGAGATGGAGGAACACGGGACTACACAGAGCCAGACGTATGATGGCACACAGCTATCTAGTACAGTTCACAAAGTAAAAAAGGTAGGCAATGTAGTTAGGGGAGTGCAACATCCAGCTTACACTGACTGTGAAAACTTCACCATAAACTTACAAGCCTTTAAGACAAACATCTTGCTTGGAATCACCTGGTCCAACACTTTAAAATTCTTCTTACGAACTAGGAGCCAGGATCCATGTTAGGGTTAGGAAGTTTGTAAGAACAAGAGGTGACCTCTGTCCTTCCTCCTTCCCGTCCTTCAGTTTATCTTCTAGTATAACACAGGAAACAGAGGTGAATAGAGACATGTGGAATAGCACATTTGTCTGTTAATGGGGAAAATGCATGTCATACCAGCCCTTGAAGCAAAATAGTTCCCACCTTGAGGAGCTGTTGGTGTTTGGACAGATGAGTAGACATTAGGGAAAAGGCTATATTAAAATTTGGGCAAGTGGTCAGAAGGCCAAAGATTTTAAACAGTGGCTCAAAGTTGCATAAACACCATGAACACCACAGGAGTCCCTCTGAAGAGCAGAGCGATGCCTGCTCTATCCCACCGTTGTTTAAGTATCCCCTTGGGTCAAGCAGAATATCCTGCCTTTTTGCAAGGAGATTCAGGGAAGGGCAGTGTTGGAAGTTTGCTGAAACCCCACAGTACTGAAAGCAAGTACTGCCCATTGGAGAATGCAGCTTTTGCTCCTGTTGTTTGAATCCTTGGTAGCAAAACAGAGCTATCTTGAGAGACTCCTTGACCATGGTCTGATGCCATGATGCTGATATATGTTTGACACGGCAGGTGATAGGTGTGCATATGGGAGCTCAGCCTGTTGTTGGGAGCAACAGCTCCCTACTTTTTGCCCTATTAGCTGTCTAAACGTTTCCAAATGAAGAGCAAAGCTCTTTAGAAAGGTAAGAGCTGAGCAGGGTCCAGCACAACTGTAGACAGAATTTCTTTTCGTAGTTACCTCTTAGAAGTTGTTCATAAGCCTTCCTGGCTTTTCAGAAACCATGTGTTGAAAAATGGCCCTTGAGTAGTAGGTTAAAAAGCATCTTGAAGAAAAAGGTGAAACTTAACCTTTCCTGCGTGTGCCCATGAGAGGGCAGCACAGACCGGCTGAGCCTCTGCTAAAGGCTGTTAAGAGGCAGGGAGACTAACTCAGGCGTTTATATCCAGCCGTGGAGCAGCTAAAAGTAGAGGAGAAAAGGGCTGGATGGCCCAAAGCACAGCTCCATCCATCGACCACCTGAAACTAAAACCCAGGTACAGCTGGGTACAGGATTGGGTCAAACCCCAGGCGTGTGATAGTCAGGCTTCTCAAGGAAGTTTCCAGTTAGTTACTGCAATTTTAAAAGAGAGTTTCAGAGGAAGAATATTGGACAGTGCCTACAGTTCTGCCAAAGCAATGAGTCGGTGTGAGACATCAACCACACCCTCACCAAGGCAGAGGCTGTCACCCCAGGAGTGCTATAAACCCGCCTAAGGCATGCATGCTATTTATTTCCATCCCAGCTCTCCCAAGCACCGCACCAGCCAACACCCCTCTGCGATTCCCCTTTCCTCCTGCTGCCGAGACTCTTGCGATGCAGCTTTAACTTGACTGTCCTCCCTCTTTCTCTTGGGTGCTCCAGCCCTCTGGCAAGGTAGATGGTGGAGATGCTGAGCTAAATGAGATATATGCTTGCAGCACTTGGCTTACAGCGTGGTGGAAACTGGACAGTAACAGGCAACCGTGTGTAGATGGCAGTGCTCCACTGCCAGCCCGTTACAGTCTTCTAGATCAGAAGCAGCTAATGCAGCGGAGACAAGCAGGATGGCTTTGGGAGGAACGAGGTATCCCCGAACACCCTTCAGTAATGAGCTGGAACAGTTAATGTGAACAAATTTCTTTGGCCCCTTGCAAACAAGCAGTAAAGGTCCCCAAACAAGACCTCTTCTTTCTACCATGCTGTGGCTCGTGACTCACACACAGGATTTTGGAGGAGAGGTTTTTAACCATCAGCAAGAGCAATGCAGTCACTAATTCCGGACAGAACAGCTTGTTCCCAGTCTGTTAGATGAAACTCGACTGAACCACCAGCACCAGAGGACCATCACAGAGCCACGGCCATTTGGGAGCTGGGACCACATCCTAAGAGATATATCAACACTGACATATGCAGTCTCTCAGAGGCCAGAAAGCCCTCAAATTCACAATCACGAGCAATACAGAGACACTTTCTAGCAGACCTTCCCTGGACATTGTCAGCCTTTTAAAGAAGCTATCTAAAACACCAGCAGAAAATTTCCATCTTCTCCAAAGTCTTTTCTCCTGCTATGTATTTTGCAAGATCCCAGGCGATTCTTTGCCTGGGCACAGTGAGATTTCTAGCCTTCCGTGAGCCTTCCCTGTGGTCAGGCTCCTGTTCCGAGTGAGCTGGCCTGCCCTCATCTGACGGTGAGATTCAAGAGGAGGCCACGTCCCATCTACTGACCCTTTTATGCCACCAAGGGTGTTGGCTGGGGAATGCCACTTTTGCAGGGCTTGGCTCCCCTTCCCTGCCAGGAGAAACCTTTGCTGGTGGGAGTGGAGCCAGGGCAGGTCTTGACCTCAGGGCTCCCCCAGGCTCTTCCGTGCTTGTTTTATCTTCTGGTCTCTGCAGGTACAAAAATGTGACCTGTAGGTTGCTGAAAGATCTAGGTGAGATCAGCAGCTCTGATGCAGATATTTTGGTCTGGGTTTTCCTTTGCAGAAATTAGCCTCAGGCCCGTGATGAGGCTATCCTACGAGTTTCCTTCGTAGTCAGCAGAGTAAAAGAGGCATCCTTAGGGGGAGATTTAGAGCCCAAATCTCTCTCAATGTGTACAAGAAGGCACCCTGAGGGTCTCCTTTATTAACAGTAGTAGCAGCCAATAGAGATTAGGCTTTATAAACATCCACTATTTCTCTACGCTTTTGGGTTGAGATCACTGAGGAGGGGAGCCACAGCAGCTGGCCTAATTGTTAGCAGTGGGGTACCGAGATTTAATTTGTTACTGCCTTTACCCACATGTGCGAATTCCACTATGAGCACTAGCCCAAAACTCCCTGGGGAAGCAGTTCCCCGCCTGAATGCAGTTCTTTACCAAACAGAGCAGCTTCCTCCAAGCTGTTTGTCCTTTCTGCTTGCTTGTTTGTCAGAAGGAGAAGAAACGGTCTCTTCCGAAAGGCTGAAAGTACAGATTTTCATGCAATCACGTGATTCCAGTAGCTTGGGCTTTATGCAAACACCCAAAATTGCAAGTCTTACCACCACCAGAATACAGCCATGGTTATAAGCTCATGAATAAAACTACCCTACAAAATTAGAAAAATAAGGTGTATCCCTCTCCTTCCCCAAAATATTAAGAAACCCCAATCCTTGAGAGTGTGCTTTATAGCGCTCTTCTTAGCAATGAAGAGTGCAATGCCATATTCAGGGGTGGATTATGCATTGCCAAATGCAAAATACCAGGTTTACCAGCGTCACAAAGATGCCTGTATCTGGGTTTTCTGTAACGCTCTTCATCAAGGTATCTGAGGGTTTAGAAAGAAGTTACTTACTGCATTCCACATTGTACTAAATATATACATACAGTTCTGCTTTTCAGTCTATATGTTTGCAGGCTTCGCCGGAGTGGCTAGCCCAGCGACTCGGTGGTTTATCCTAACCCACGATAATTAGCCTATGGTTGTTGCTAACGGTATGCCATTTGTCTCCCCACACTCAGCACTGTTTGGTAAACAATTTCAGGGACAGAGCCGCTCTCTCCTGATCTCCCTAGGTGGTGTTCGCTTATTTATTCTCCACGCCCCGCAGTTATTCCCCTCTCTTGAGGTTGAGAGGTATAGAAGTGGCAAAAAAAAGGGCGAAAACATTGCAGAAAGGGGGAGGCAGCTGTAGCAAAAGCCACGACCCGGCTGGGGAGGCAGGAGGCAAGGCTGGCGGGAGGCCAGGCCAGCTGCAAACCCGAGGGGCCCGGCGGATTTCTGTCCCCCACGGCCCCGCGTCCTCGCCCCCCGTGGGGACGCACGGAGACGGGAGAGGAGGCAGCCGTGAGGAATTCCCTTCTCCTCTGGGGAGGATCTGGCTCCCGGCCACGGCACGTGGAGGGCTTGGGCGGCAGGCGCGAGCCTCAAACCCAAATCTGGCCGAGGGAAGGAAGGTCGAACCGCGGAGCGGGAAGCAGCTGTTCGCGGCATTCCCGGGAACGCGGGAGTAAAGCCGGGTGGCAGGAATTGGGGCTGGGGCAGCTGGCGGTGGTGCCCTCAAGGGGAGGTCGCTGACCCAGCCGGTGAGGTGGGGATTCTGCCGGGAAAGGCGACGGCCCCTCCGCTCACGGGCAGCGCCTTCGCAGCGCGCTGCGGCAAGGATGCTCGGCTTCATTCCCGCTGCTGCCGTGCGCTGGAGGGACGATCATCAAAAAAAACCCCGTCCCTGGGACACACAGGCGGTGTGTGCCAAGCTGAACCTGTGCACGGGCTCAGCCAACGCTGCGGCCGCACTGCTGGGGATGTGGGATTTCCTGAGCTCTCGCCCTTAACCGGGAGATCTGATCTTCCCATGCAGTGTTGCAAATGCCGTTAGGAGCCTCCTGTTCGTGGACGGGAGTGGTTCCTTCGTGATGCTGGCACGAGGCGGTCACAGAAATCACTCCTGGGACCTTGCTGCTTTGGCCGTAACCGCCTTTCCTCCCTGTGTGCTCTCTCCCTCTCTCCCTCCCTAATTCTTCCCTCTCACGCACTCTGTCTTAAATCGCTATTTCCATGCTATGAAGAAAGGAAATTCAAAGGATGCAGGAATGTGAAAGGGTATTCTCAGAGGTTAGGAGCAAAGCCAGCTGATTGGAATTACCTACAGCATCTAATCAGCCCTTTTCAGCACCTTTATTCTCTCTTCAGGCATCCTCCAGCATCCCTCCCATGTCTATTTTGAAAAGCCACGGCACACTTTGTGACAGGCATGTTCTTACATTGCCCTGTAACCCACAGAGCACGTTTGCCATAGTCAAGTTATAGATCTCCTGAGAAATTTCCTTTTCCACCTCCATGTGAAAATGGGCCAGGCTGTGGCCTCAGCATCTGACTGTGTCTCCAAATGAAACCCCAAATCGCAGTGTGTCTTCACTCCCAAGCCAGCACTTTGCCTTTCACCCATACACAACAGTATGTGGACCTGTGTCTGGATACACCTGCGGAAAGCATATGCATGTGAGGTGTGTAGATCTGTACGTGTACATATACGTGTGCGTACGTATGGCTCTGTGAGGAGGTGTGTGCACTCGTGGGTCTGTAGCATTGACCAAGTGCAAGAGCTTACACAAATGTCTGGGTCTGGCTATATAGAAGTGTTGGCGTGTTCTCATCTGCAGCACGCCAGCGCAGGCGCAGACCCACAGGGGAGGCTAAAGCAGCTGCAGGCACCCCACTGGAAGTTCCCACCGCACGGTTCGTCAGCCCCATTGCACGCCCTTGCTCAGGCAAGGTCTCTGTAGAAACTCATAGTCTGACCTGATTAACACACACCAAAAAAAGTGCAAACAAACAAAACCCCCATCCCAACTCTCTCCTTCCCAATACCACATTTCTCTCCAGGTTTCACCAAAAATATTCTTACCTGCTAACCCAGATTAACAACGAGCTGTGAGCAGCCAAATGGTGATGGCAGCTTAGGACTGACCACCACCCTCCCCAGCCTTACCCACTCTTCCAGCCCAAACAAGGATCACGCTAACACCTTTTTGCAGCTTCCCGGACAGGGCTACTGAGCAGCAAGAGCTCAGCCGCACCAGTGCTCTCTCTCCCAACAGCCGCTCTCAGTGCTGGTGACTGGTAAGTCTACCAACTTCACTACCAGCTTCCCCTTCCCTCTCTCCTCTTTCCTCATCTTCTTTTTCCAAATTAGCATTTCCACGCTCGCTGCCTCTTCTCTCCTCCCGGGTGGGACGTGGTGGAGCATGCTACCACGGCAGGGCTTGTGCCTAACCACTGCCCCGTGTCTTGCCAGGCTGTGACACTCAGGAGATGCGCTGCTTATCCCCGCCACCAGCTGTTCTCAATCTCCGGCAGCGATGATGGGAGCCTGGTTCCTAAACCCCAGCACACCAGTCAGCACGAAACGCATTGGTCCCCCCAGCACTGCCGAAAGATTGGGCAGGCTTCACCTGGTGCAGGGAGCACAAATAATGGGCAAGCAGCTAAGAGTTATTTAGGTCCAGACAAATCTGCATCCCTACTCTTGAGCAGCCAAGTGACAAATGTCTTGTCCCTGTCTACTAGATCAGGCTGGCTGCAAAGCCTGGGTCTTCTTTTGCTTATCGCTGTCATAACTCATGGAGCTGGAAATGCCAAAAGCACTGTCCTTTCCTCAGGGTGAAATGTGATGAGGATGACATGGGAATGCTGGATCTCTCTTCAGTTGTCTCCAAGTACCAAGGGGATGCACAAAACATCAGAGGTATTGCAGTTCTCACTAATTTCCCACAAGATATTTGCAAAGATGGCTACCAAAGAGATATATATATATATTCTTTTGATGTTCGCTTTTGACTTGTGAAGGGCTCTAAAAACATGTAGTTCCCATCACCCTTCCCAAGCCCGTTATTCCTGTGACTGGTTTTTGCACCAGCAGATGAAGAACACCAAGCACAAGCACTTGCGCTTTTGCCAGAGACTTGCTCCAGTCTCCAGTAACAGGAATCCCGACTTTTGGCAGACTTGTACTGGAATGGGTGAGGGAGAAGAAGGTGAGAGACATTCCTTTTCTGCTGTGCTCCTCAGCCCCTCTCGGTTCATCACAGGCCAATTAATAGATATGTCCCTGCTTGACTTTGCTCAGTCTTAATAAGACTGAATTTGTTAAAAATCTAGAGGGCCCAAGGAAATACAAAAGTCTCCCCACTTTTCATGTTATCCGCAGCGTCTTGCAGAGTAGCCAACACCTACACTTCTGTTTCCAAAAAAATCCCAAGCTAAATAAAATGAAAACGGATCCAACCCAAACCACTGGATTTTCCCCATGCAATGTAATTAAATGAAAACATTAAAATTCATTTACCCTCTTTTTCTAGTCAGTACATTCTTCTTACACTCATGTTCAAACAGCAGTCCAGCAATCCTAATATTTATACTTACATCCTTCCAACTTGCCCATCCTCTTTAAAGTTCAAGTATCTCGTACAAGTGAGTCATTCATCCACCCTTTCGAGAGTATAATAATAGAAATTCTTTAAAGCTTTGTGTTTTCAGCACAACTGCATTCCGATACGATCTAAGAGTCACAGAGACACCCTCTGGTCCCAGGAGGACCGAGGAACAGGTTTGGCTAGAAAAAAAAGTTTTCCTCATGTGATGGGCACCCTACCAATCACGCAGCACTTTCCTCAAGCAACCTGGGCTCTTTAAAGCCCAGCAGAGGTGGGAGAAAGGGACTTTTTTCGGCTTTGCAGGTGGTCAGGATTTCTTCTGGGAAGCATCACGAGAAGTGAGGGGTGAGTGCCTTGCTTCGGTCATCGTCTTCCTCTTAATGAGGCACATGAGCAATAAGTATCTGTTAGGAGAAAAGGAAGCTTTTATGTGTAATGGTTTTTATTTTAGTCCCTGGGCTGTGTTTAGTATGTGGGAGTCTGGTACCTGGGTGAGGTTAACTGCAGAAGATTATTAAGTATTTCATTTTTCCTACCTCAGGCTGTGTCTTCTCTATGGCTGTTTAAATTTGTTTCATATTTTTTCTCCTAAAGACTGGGGAGGAGGGAATGGAAAAATTAAATCTGTTGCAAATATATCTGAGTGTAAAAAAAAGAAAAATTATTGCCGAGAAAGATGAATCCTGTAATTCCCCCTCACTTGTGAAACTGGGAAAGGAAAAAAAAAAACCCCGTGTTTTGGCTGTGCTGAACTAATGAGGGAGAGAGGAAAAACCTACCTCCCAGCTCTATTTCCGAGGTAATTATGCTTGATGATGATTTACCAGCCACTCCGCTGTTCACACAGGCTTCATTTCATAGCAATCTCTCTCGAAAGGAAACTTAATTAGTCTCTGACCCCTGCTTGATGCTGAGCTTTGTTTTTGCTTTATTTTTCTCCCCTGGTAGCATGAAATAACCGGCTGTGTCTTCCTTTTCTGAGTGTGGTTGACTCCTGGAGCACAAGCTGTTCTCTGTCGGAGGCGGCTGCATTTTGGGGCAGGTGGAGCGATGGGGGAAGTCCAGCGGGGCAGGAGGACTGTGTGGTTTTGTGTGCGCTGGAGGTGTTTGCTTTAAAATAAGTAAACAACGAATTGACACTTGTAAAGCGTTTGGCTGCTTAGAGCAGAGTCCAAGCAACTCATCGATAACATATTTAATTGCATCCTCTTAAAACTCTGAAGATGTCCCAAGCACTTGGAAACTACCTTCTGTTTAAGCCCCTTAGGGTCTAAATTTTCTGCTAACCAATTGAGAAAAAAAAAAAAAAGTAGGTTTATTGCTGTCTGGCCCCTCAAACTTTCATGCATCAGAGCCCGCAGCAGGTCAGGGTGCAGGCAGGTCTATGGCTCGCGGAGGCTTCCCACGGCACCGGCACCGGCACCGGCACCGGCACCGGCGCCTCCGGCAGCGGTTCCACCCCAGTGGCTTCCCTCCGTCAGCGCCCCAGCCCCAGGCTGGGCACCTCGCTCCTGCCTGTAGAGACGTGATCTCCAACCAGGACCAGGGGAGCACGAGGTGTGGAGCCCGGGCTTCTGCACCGGAGGGGGTACGAGTAAAAACCAGGTTTCTGCCGTTGAAGGGCTGGGTTTGTTTAGTTGCGCTCGAGCGGCGCGGAGCCCTTCGGCCAAGGTGTGTGGAGCCCATGAGTAATAAAAAAAATGCGTCCCTTGTCTCTGCCTTCTTACGCCGTGAGAGTGCAATGACCTGCACGGGGATGCTGAAGGAAAGGGGGTTAGTAAGGGGTGAGGTGAAGCCCCGCTGCCATGGTGAGAGACCTCCAAGAGCGGGGTGTAGAAACAAATGATGCTCACAGGGGTGTTTTTGGATATCCCTTGGTCACAGTGCCGTGACTCCACCACGACATCTGGCACGAAATGCGAGGCAATCAAAATGCGACCCGCTTCTGCATGGGGCGATGCCAAACCAATTCTTATTCATTGGCTTTTTTGGCTAGAGATGGAGTAGGACCAGACTAAGCAGGGGGCATTCATCTGTCAGGCTACTGAAATCCTGTCCCAATCTATAGAAAGAGGGGGTGTGGAGATTTCAGAAGACCAACCAGCCCAATGTGTGTGAGGGATGCACAACCGAGACTGAATCCTGCTTGACTCCAGGAACTGCTGCCAGCAGGGCTTCCTTTGAAAGCCTCCATGGGGTTGTCACCTAAAATACAAGGGCAGAAGCCAGCCTCTGCGGAAAGGAGCTTCGTTTTCGGCTCCCACAGTTGTGCTGCAGGTCTCGTAGAGTCCCTGTGAGTAGAGCAAGGGAGGACAGGTCAAGAAAGCTCCAAGGGCATGGAAATAACAGATCCGTCTGCAACTTGTGGAGGAATAAAGGGAGGCAGCGCTACCACTGCTCTTGGGCACTGACAGGCTCCCCATGAGTGTCAGGAGTGTTTTGGGGGTGTGAGGGGGGAGAAGTTGCAGTCTGGGTTGTGACCAGGGCATAAAGAAGAGGAAGAAAGATGTGCTTCAGGAGGGGCATAGGTTTTTGTAGTACAACGGGAGCAACAGACACCTTTCCAAAGCTGCTTGGAGCACAGAGCAAAGTCTGTGGTAGTGATAATTGAGTACCTGGGACCTAGATGGGTCACGGGTAAATTGCAAGGTGCCCGGGATGTGCTGAGGAACACCAGGTCCATCCAAGCTCAAGGCTGAAATCCCAGGACCTGGCCACCCTCTCGTGTGGAGATTTTGGATAACGGTTGCAGCTGAAGCTCCGGTTTCCTCAGGGGTTTCCCTGAAGCCCCAGGAAACTGTATTTGGGTCATAAAACTAATCTTAACCAGCCCGCAAAGAAGGCTCCTCTGCCTCCAAACTGATTTGTGTCCGCAGGCAGGAGCTGCTGGCGTCTGTCTCTCTGGGGGCTGGGAAGAAGAACCCGAGGGCGGTTGTGAGTCATACCTGCATGCAGCTTGCCTCGGGCAAGCCGGCCAAGGTTTGCCTCATGCCTCCGTAGTCATGCACTTGCGCCAAGTGCTGTGCAAGCTGTTCTTGCTTAACCCAGCTTACCTCTGGGGCGTGAGGAGCAGGCAGAAGGTGGAAAGCCCCAGATCCCCCCCCCGGCTTCTCCTCTGGGGTGTGTTGGAGGGTCAGGTCTCCAGATGGCTAGCTGTCGTCATGGCCTTGGAGCACCTCCCCAGTGTCTCAGCTGTGGTGCCGGTACTAGACCCTTTACAATGGAGAAGGAGCCAGACAAGGGGTTGCCACATGCGGCACAAGGGAACAAAGCGGACACCGAGAAACGGATTCCTTGGAGGCAGAGGGAGAATTCATATGGCAACATCATTACAGTGTTTATTTTTAGGTCTACAGTAAAGGCTCTTCCTTCGCTTTTCCTCTTCCCGGTCTCTCTGCTTCCCTCCGCCCCGCAATCCCATTGGACTTACGTAGGGTACTGGAAAGCCTTAGGTTGCGTAGAAGCTTGCCACTCTCCAGTTGATATCTGTGTGGTGGCGACCGTGTCCAGCTTTCCTCCCAGCTACAGTAGCCTAGGAGATGGGCTTGCTGCAGGAGAAGAGGTTTGCTTGCTTGGACTGCCGTGACTGCAGTAAGACCTGCCTAAGGAGAGGCAAGAGCGAGGCAGGTCCTGCCTGCCAGGGAGGAGAAGAAAGCCAGCTTGTGGGGAGGCAAGCACGTGGGCTGGGTGGGCAGCCCACGTACGAGGTGTGAGTGCTGTCGTTACACTGCAGGGGGGTCTGTAGGAAAGAAAGGGAGGGAGAAAGAGATTCCTGCAATGTAAAGAAAAGGGTTGCGACTTTGTTAATCGCACTTGGTATGATCTGTCATGCTAGCCACATGGCACACTCAGCACTGCTATCTACATGGTAGCTGGAGCAGACCTGCTTTTCCGTGTAGCAGTCAGAGTTCATGTGCCTGCATTTGAGCAGGGAAGATTTCCTTGCTTTTTGGACTGCCCCCTGACTTGTGATGTCTCTTAGATGGCAATAACTAAAGGCTTTTCGAAAATCTCTGGAGTTTGCAGCACAAAGATCCATGAGCCAGGCAGTGGTCTCTCCAGCTTTCAGATGAGTAGAAGACCAGCGTCTGTCTCAGATTTGGCAGACTCTGTAGCGTTGTATTGTAGACCACATGTGGCCAAACATTGCCCAGACCCAGATTTGACCTGCAAGAGAGTTTTATGTGGCCCCCCTGGGCATCCTGGCTGGTCAACAAGTTTGGCAGGGACAGAGCTTCAGGTTGACCTCATGAGCTTGCCATTTTCCAATACAGAGCCATACAGCTTCAGGTATAAATAAAAATATGGGAATAAAAATGGCTTCTCACCTTGGATATAATGACCATCCCCACTCACGCTCTCATGAGAAAATACTTACGTGCTCTGCTGCTGGTATAATGGTGAAAACACTGGAGATCGCTCCATGCCTAACCCTCAAACCACTGCAGAAAGGGTGATAGGAAATTCTGGGTTTCCTCTGTCATTGTTGGAAGTCCTGCCTACCCTAAAAGGGCAGCTGCTGGGGAGGCTGAAGGTGGCATTGTTAGAGAGGTCCCACAATGCTCTGTTCCTCAGGAAACTCCCCTTCCTTGACAGCTGTGTCTGCTCTTATTTTCCAACAGCTTCTTTGAAGAATCCCTGAGTCAGCAACCCCGGCAAGAGAAGGCACTAGCGCAGGTACTCTGGCAGAAGAGGGGTGTTCGAGCTGCTTTTCCTGTTGTCTGCTCAAGTTGGACCCACTTCAGCCCTTCTTTCATGGCTTATATTTTCTTAACCACCTGGCAAATGCAGCTGTCTTAGGGTTGGGGGTTTTTTCCCTCCCCCTCTCCATGCACACATGCGCTCCGTCCCTTTGAAAGAAGGACTTGGTTGGCGCTGGCATCTGGGCTTGTTTCTCCAAGAGGTCTCCTACCTCTGACTACTGCCTTTATGCCGCTCTCTCTGGAAGGGGGTGAATTTGATGCAGGGTGCCTGGCCCCAGCCTGCAGGATATTGTGCTCTCAGGAATTTGGTGGGAATGCTATCTGGCCCGGCTCCCATGAGCCAGCTGCAGCCTGAGCTGCTCTCTCCCTCTCTCGCACCTGACCGGGAACTGGGGTCCCAGATCCAGTTCTCGGCATGGGTGGGAGACGGGGCTGCCCTTAGCAAGGTGCTGCCAAGCCACGTGCCATGGGTATGTGTGTGGGATACAGCTAAAGCGCCGTGGTTGCCAGTTCGGTCCCGTGGCAGTGCTGGCCAAAATAAAACAGCCAGTGGGGTGGATAGCATACCCTGGGGTAGAGCTGGCTCCTTTGGAAGAGGAGCGAGGTGAGGGCACCGAACTTCTCCCCTGTCCATCTGGGTGTAGCTGGTGTTTCTAGCCAGCTGGAAATACAACACCATGAGCTGAGGTTTGCATGGGTGCTGTTGCGATGGTGAAAACCCTACCCGAAAGGGAGCCAAAGACACTGACTGCCCCAGAGTGGTCCCGATCTTCTGTAGCTCAAGTATCAGGGGGAGTTTAAGTTACCAGCGTCACACCTGGGGAAGTTTTCCTCTGCAATGACTATGAAGCAAGGGGTGGGAGGTGTACAGTCAGGCTGGCAGGTTCCATCTATCCTTCCCCTCGGGGATAGTTTCTATTTCTGAGTGAAGCCTACTGTACTGGTCTAACTAAAGACTGTCTTTGGTTTTTCCCAGGTTGCATGAAGAATTAAAGATGGCAAAAAGTGGTGATGGCATACGCATCTTGCAGGGTCTATTAGTCTTTGGAAATGTGGTCATTGGGGTAAGTGAAGTGGGACAAGTATGGGTGGAGGCTTCCTTCCAGTATGATGCTTCTTAAAACAGCAGCTCCCAGCCATGAAATCCCTCTTCACTTGTGAAGTCCACACATAAATAAACCAGTAAAGCATGGGAGGAGGGGTAAAGAAGAGCTGTGCTAGCTGATCAGTTGGGTGGGGAGAGGACATCAGGGGCTGATCCACAAGACCCTATGAGAATGAGTTCTAGGGGAAGAGCCCTTGCTGCTGACCAACACCTTTCCAGCCACCTCCCTCCATGGGAAAGGTTCTGTTAATTCTTTCTTAACATTCTCAAGTCCTAAGCCTGACCTCTCAGGTCTAGGCTGGGTGAGTTTTGCCTGAAATTCTTCTGTGAAGGCACAATACAAGAGATTGTAGAGTTGGGCAGAGGAGGAGTTAAGTAGCCCCTGTTTGGCAGAAAGTTGAATGAAAAGAAAGCAGTCTCTGTCTTTTTCTGTCTCTGCTATTTCTTTGGGAAAGCTCAATCTAATGGATTTCCCGAACTTGCCCTTCTCAGATGTGCGGCATTGCCCTGACAGCAGAGTGCATCTTCTTTGTGTCCGATCCCCATGGTCTCTACCCTCTGCTGGAAGCCACAGAAAACGATGACATCTATGCTGCTGCCTGGATTGGCATCTTTGTTGGCTTTGCACTCTTTGCTCTGTCTATCCTTGGTATCGTCGGAGTCATTAAGTCCAACAGGACCTTGCTGCTGGTGGTAAGTGTAGCAAAGTTAGCCTACCTAGTGCTGCCAAACTGAAAAAAACGCCGCCTTAGTTTCCCTGCTCACCTTGGTAATCACCCACTCAGCAAAGACAGCTTTTATTAGTGACAAGGAGCCAAAGGTTCTTCTTGATCATGGCTGTGGTGTCCCACAAGGTAACTCCTCTGAGGACACATGCATGAGAAGCTCCCGAACCAGGCTGAGGGAATTAATGGTAATAGCCACAATGGAGATTTAAGCTGACTACCTTGACCCTGACCTTGAAGCAATGAAGAAGCATTTGTGCAATCAGATGTAGCTGGGATGTGGTTTAGATCCTCGTTTCTCCCCACCCCTTACTGCCTTTCAGCTGTCATATACCATTCAGTTTAGAGGCTGATAAGTAATGACTTCTGTACAAGGCATTAGTATGTGTTAGTATACCAAATATGGGTGCAACTGAGAACATTAGACATCAGCAAGCAGGCAGAAATTACAGGGGTGGGAACGGAGAGCTTTGGATAAGCAAAGGACAATATTAAGACGTGAACAAATCTCTGTACAATTTCTACTTAGTCCTTTAGGTTGGCAGTGGCAAGACTTAATCGGTGCTTGCATTAACGAAGGGTAGAGCCAAAACTCTGTAATCATCTCTCTCTTGGATTCATATAGGATGGCAGGGTGTCTGTTTTAAACAAGAGGCACTTAGAGATCTGAACTCTTGTGCCAGGGAATTCACCGGCAAAGAGCTGATGGAAGAGAATTCCCTTAACTCTGAATTTTAGTGTCTTGGCTGAAACCCAAGGCTGTGGTATAGGAGAGAAGAGAGGGTACGAGGGGCAGAAGCTGGGGTAAGAAGAAAACAAATGCCCTGAATCTGAGAAGAACATTATAAAATGTGGGAGGAGAAATAGAGGCACAAGAACTGCAAAGGGAATATGGGAAAGGTTAAAGGGGTTGTGCTGAGAAGGGAAGAGAAACAGTGAAATAGACTATGAGAGGTGATCCTCAGGATCTGTTTTCATGAAGGATCTTTGCTCACAAAGTAGGAGTGTTGAGGAAATCTGACGATGCAAAATCAGGAGGATCTGAATGACACTCTTAATTGCACCTTCTGTTTCCCCAAAGTACAAGCTCTCCTGCTAGGAGTGAACAGCCTCTTGCTGAAAAGCTTATAGCTGGCAAATGGAAGTGGAAGGAGAAGACGTGGAACAAGCATGAGTTGCCAATGAGATGCAATAAAGAAAAGGGCAAATGTTATTCTAAGCCATATCAGGCAAAGTATTTTCCATAGAGGCAGGGTGGTATTAATGCCCCGAGGTTCCGATGAAATCTCGTCTGTGAGATGGAGAACAATTCCAGTCATACACCTTCAAGAAAGCAGATTGCAAACCGAAACAAGCGCAGGGAAGGGCTACGTGAATGTTCAGGTGCATGGAGAAGACTGAGGAGACTAGGATAGCCTGGCCTCCTTTGCCTTGAGCAGGGTTTCAGGCTTAATCTTGAAAGAACTGCTTAACTCTTTCTCCAAGAGCTAACTAACTCTGCTGTCTGTCTCCCACAGTATATTATTCTGATGCTGATCACTTATGCATTTGAAATGGCTTCTTGTATCACAGCAGCGACTCAGCGAGACTTTGTGAGTATTTCTTTCCTCATATATTCTTGCGACCGTGCTGGGAAATGTTGCAGTTCTAGAGCACACAGCAGTCCTGTTCAGTGCAGTAAATGTCCTGTGTGGTGGTACAGTATAAGCTCAAAGGACTACTGCTGAGTTAGACTAAGACCCCACAAGGAAAGTCTCCAACGTCATTATTCTAATCAGGAAATAACTTTGTTCTTTTTAACACAGTTTTGTTATTTTAAAATTTTAAAATGTTTACAATCTTGTAGTTAAGGAACTAACAGTGTGGGTTAGCTGAATCATCAATACAATGTTTAGTCGTTCGGCTACAGACTGATTAATCTACCACACATGCAGAAGACAAATCTTCAGCATTGCCCAGGCAGTGTTACTAGTGAGGGAAAGATTACGTAGGTTATTAGAGACACTGGTAGGGAGGGAAATTACTTCTGGTGCTTTAGTTCCAAGCAACGTATTAAATGTAACACATAGCTTCTACACATCTCCTGTGATCTGACATCTGGTAGAGCCTGCTTAAGAGTCGTGCTCAAGATCTGCATCTTTTTTGCTCCTGCTCCTCAAATCCTGCTCTTTATTCTCCTGTGTGTAAAACTGGGGGAGAAGCAGCATTCCTGTTCTCCAGCAGGACACTGAAACCAGCAAACAAACCCGCCCCAAATAACCCTATATTTGCTTTACACGGCCACTTATTTACATAGTT
This sequence comes from Aquila chrysaetos chrysaetos, assembly GCF_900496995.4. NCBI lineage: Eukaryota > Metazoa > Chordata > Aves > Accipitriformes > Accipitridae > Aquila > Aquila chrysaetos. Next base: position 4,260,864 of record NC_044010.1, on the reverse strand, counting down.
CCTGCATTCTTCTCTGGTTTTTTTTCCCTGTAGCTCACTCCAAATCTCTTCCTGAAGCAAATGCTGGAGAGGTATAACAAGTCAGACACAGACAATAACAACGACAAATGGATGGCTGAAGGGGTCACAAAGACATGGGATGAACTCATGCTTCAGGTAATAATAACACTGAAAACTCTCACTAATTACTAAATGCTCTGCAGCCCTGGAATTTCAAGTCCTCCTTGCGGCCACTCGGTAATAAAGAGGACGGCATCTGCCTTGAACCTTAGAGAAAGTCCTACCACACTCCCTGTTTTGCTCGTTTATCAGATGGCAGGCTGTCAAAGGCAGGCACTTCAAAAAATCTCTCCCATAAATCTGTGGTTAATGCCTAACCAGCCATGTGCGGTGTCCAGCTGCGCGCGGGGCTGTGGCCCGGGCCCGTAAAGACCGTTCCCTTCTCTTGCTCCGCAGAAGCACTGTTGCGGCGTGCGGGGCCCCTCCGACTGGCAGGAGTACGCGTCCGCCTTCCGCTCCAGGCACAAAGACGCCGACTTCCCTTGGCCGCGCAATTGCTGTGTCATGGATGCCCAAGGGTCTCCCGTCAACCTCGACGCCTGCAAGCTTGGGGTCCCCGGCTACTATAACAGCAACGTAAGACCCTCTCCACTTTTTCCGGTTAACGTATGTTGGTCAAAAGCACCTTGCTGGAAGGGAAGGAAACAATGAATAGCCTTCCTCCTCCACTGTAAGGTACAGGTGCTCAAAAGCTTTCTGGAGGAGAAGCGAAGCCTGTAGGGTCCTGGCCGTGTTGCTGAACACAGGGTGGGTTGTAATAAAGACTTTCCTGATGGAGAGACAACTATTAAGAAAACTCTCCCAATGCCACCAGTAAGAAGTGACATCTCCAACATGTAGATGGACAGTAGCTAAATCAAACTTAGCCCAAAGATGAGTGCATACGATATGAGTGAGCAAGTCAGCAGTTCTCCTCCTCAAGGTAGAATTTTTCAATAGACGAGCTTGTGCTAGTCAAACAGATTGCTGGGTCATGAGCATCAACTTCTGCACTAGCAAGCATTTCTAGAAGGCATTCAAGCTTCCAAATTTGCCTGCAGCTTCCTGATTCTGGAGGTCAACTCTGTGTTGGCCTGTGTTTGGTTATATATGTACACTTGGCAAGTGGATGGCACAGGAATTTGTCCTGGAAGTGTCTGAGATGGCTCTACTTTGTATTTGGAGCTAGAAACAGGTAGGCTATCTGCAAGCTGTCAATAAGCAGTGTAGCTCTGGCTCGTCTTCTTGAGACCCTGTGAGGTACCCAAATTGCAACAGGAGAGGAGCATGCCACCTCAGTCTCTCTCAGAGGTAGATAAGCTTGTTGCCTTGTGGTACAAGCTCAAAGCTGGTGTTGATTCATTCACGGTTGTCTTACAGGGTTGTTATGATGCTATTTCTGGGCCAATGAACACACAAGCCTGGGGTGTTGCCTGGTTTGGTTTTGCCATCCTCTGCTGGACTGTGAGTACTTAATTGCCTCTATTTCCTCTTCTCTTTTCTTGCTATTCCACACTCAGTTGGGTGGAGGTGGATGACAGGACTGACGCATTTGAAATGTCTGTAGATTATAGTTATTCGTTTGTCACCAATCTGCCTGTAGCCTGTTCCACTAACAGGGCTACATTTACAAGTTTCCCTCCATTCTGGCTTCCACAGGTAAGGAGCTAGATGGCTTTCCAGCCTGCTGTGGCCTGCTGCCATCTCAGCAATACGACACAGCAAACACAGCTTGCAGATACTTGTTTGTGAAGGGTATTGGATCATCAAAACAGTAATCATGACAGATAATTCAGTTTCTAGTTCAAAGACTTTGTATGAGTGTTCTAAGTACTCAGGGTTCAGCAGCTTCATGGCAGATAATCCCCAGCAAGCTGAGTGATCCATTCAAATAGTTACGGCTGCACATATCTTCTTTCTTCACTGTGAAGCTTCTGTGCAGATAAAAAGCTTTAAGCTTCCTCTGCCTGAACGGACTTTGCTCATCGAGAATTTCTGTTACTCCCTCCTACCAGTAGGACTAATTGGGGCTGGGGGAGAGGTGGGGAGAAGGAAACGGGGAGCGGAGAAACTCAGTAGTTTTGTCGTTTCAGTTCTGCGTCCTCCTTGGTACCATGTTCTACTGGAGCAGAATTGAATACTGAAGCCCCAGCGTCCTCAGCGCTGTCCTGAAGCACCGTGTGAAACTGCATTTGTTCATCGCCTGCTCCATTCTCCTTGTGCCACGGAGGATTTGAAGTTTTCCCACTACCTCTCCCATATATACTTTTGCCCCTCCAAAAACTTGACACACAGAGCTGATGACTCCAGGAAAGAATTTTCTTGTCCCTTCTTTGCCCCTTGTTCTGCAGCCTTAATGCCTCCTGGCTGAGGCACAATCCTTCTTTCGCTGTGCAAGAAATCCTTGGAGCATAAGATAAGAAGTGCTCTGATTTGTTTTGTGATGACATCAGAAAGGAGAATGTCCATATACGCTTGCTCCAGAAAAATCTCTTTCTAAAACTAGGTTGAATGTAAATCATAATGCCAAAGGCTCCAGCAAGGGCTATGTGAGCAAAACTGTAACCTCCTGTGACCAATAAAGACGGATGCTACAAGGGAGAAGACTGCAGACCTCTCTAATATATTTTATTGTTCAAGTTCTGTTCCTGGTCTCTCTTACCCCTTGCCTTAGAATAAGGAAGATTCTTTAGGAGTTTAAGTGTGTCAGCAGTAAAGACATGTTGCAGATAAAAAGTCTGTTGCTAGTCAAGCCCAATAAAAGGCTAGCTCACTCCTCAGCAATATGCTGCCTATATTCAAGCCTACCTCCTGTCACTGATGAAACTACTGCATGTGCTCCTGCCTTCAGAAGTGCCAGTCCAGGAAAAGCTCCACTTGCTAACAAGCGACTCCTTCAAAAAGCTGTTATGTACTTCACACAAGATTTCACACATTGAAGGGCTAGAATTTGTGCAGAATACGAGGGGTCCTACGCTGTAGTTGGCTTTGCAAAAGTGGCTGTCCCGCGCCCTTAATTTCCATGCTTCTTGCTTCAGCTCCCTGCATGTATATGGTCACATCCCTTGTGTACTTCCCCTTCCACATCCCTCGATCAGGTAGGACAAAAGGCAAATAATGGCAACGAGTAACTCTTGTGAAAAATGCAAGCAAGGAGCTAACTGAACCAAATTCAGTCCTTGCATCAGCAGTTACATTACTCACTCAGTTCAATAGAGGCTGTTTACTTTGGCCCAGACTGATCTGGTGTCTTTCCTAGTAAAGACCGGTAGTTACATATGTCGTGTGAAATATGCTCCTGTATAGAGCATTTTAAGGTGAAGCCTCTTCCTAAGGTGTACTGCTTCAGGTCCTGACACTTGCCAGCTGCCTTGATTCTTCGTTTTTGTATATTCACCAAAACACTAATTAAAAAGAAGCGGAAGTGAAACGTTTTTTCTTGTTCAAGATTGTGTGTTTGCGAAGGGGAAGTGATAAAGGTCTGTCTCTGGGACATCTGGGGCAGTGCGAAGGCAGGCTTTAAAGTCCTGTAACTCCATCCTGAAGATCAGAGTGCAAAGCACCATGATGCACGGTGCTACAGAAACTCTGTAGCTGATAGTCTCTTGCTGGGGTGCTGGGGGAGAGAAAGAAGCAGCTATGAGGGCAAATAGCTTGAGGAAGAAATGGGTCCCTGCAACACAGAGGGGTTTTCTGTATGAGTGTGCTTTCAGAAAGGAAAAACCCCACAGATCAGCCACTCCACTGGTGCAGTGGGGTGGTGACTGTCTTGGAGACACTGGACTTTTCCATAAGGAAAAGCCCTTTTCCATAAGGAAACTAGTCTTTAGCACTTTTTTGTGAGACTCAAGGCATGGATAGACCATGCAGACCGTGTATGTCAGTGGTCTGGGTTTGTTTTGATGGGGGGGGGGGGGGGGGTGTATGTTGCTGAAAGCTACAGTAATACCTAAATCTGAAGAAATTTAAAGATAATCAGTGTCTGCCTAAGTTAGGCAGCAATAGCAAAGACTGGGTTCTCTGCTACTTATCATGAACTGCAAATCCCTGCCAACTGCAACAGCAGAGAGGAGAGAAATGGGGGAGTAAGGACTGTGCAGTCACACAGCCTCTGTCCCTGCTCAGCCAAACCCCTCCAAATACTCCTCAGTCATGGCAGCCTTTGTGGATAGCTGCACTCCTGCGTAAAGGTGTTTTGCTCGGGTTATTTCTAAAACTCAAGTAGCTCTGCAAATGGGTGAAACAATTGGCGATGGGACTTTCTAGAGACTAGCAAGGTCTTCTGCATATGGATGTGGCTGGAGATATGGCCTGGAGAAAACTTTAGGACCACAGAAGCAGGTAATTTCAAATATTATTTTCCTCCTCTGGTCTTTTGCTTCAGACCCAGAGGTCTCTTCTTTCCTGCTACATCTAAATGTGGTGTGACTGTAGCACTGTGCTCAATACAGAGGAAATGCTGCAGGATTTTGCAGGAGAAAAGGAACCGAGACTACTCAGAATAGACTATTGAAGTATTCAACTGCTCCAACCAGTTGTAAGTGATACCATTGACCTATTGCATAAACAGCAGCTTAGCTGATTAAGTTTGGGTTCTTCAAATTTGCTTTCTGCTTCTTAAGCCTTTCCCTCACATTGCACTTTATGACTTACGTTTTAAAAAAATAAAAGCTGTGATGAACAAGTGACCTGGGCAATGGTGGATCTGTGCAGAAGTGCCTAGCATGCCACAATGCAACCAGAAAAACACAGCTTTATCCGCCTGAACTGAGGAGGAAAAAGAAGACTGGACTGATGGCAGAATGATGTTGAGCACGCTCGTGAAAAATCCTGCACAGCTTTTTCTGGTTTTTCAGCTTCTGAAGGTTGATTCCAATCTCTGCAAGTTCCCTACCTGGGATGCCAGGGGAGGGTGAGGAAGGGATGGAGTCCATGATAGGAATGGTGGTGAACTGGTTTACATGTTGGCTGAGGCTCGTAAAGAAATCCTGGTCATTCTCAGCTGTTTGGATTGCTGTCTGAAGGTATGGATGTATGTGGTCTTCAGAGCAGTCAATATGCATATGTGCATGAAAACTGCTGGACTAAGGCAGGATGAAGCAAAAAATTCTCCAGGTGGAAGCTGTGTGGTTTGTTTGCAGATTTGCTCTGTGTATTTCTTCTCTGCAGGTGTGAATATTCACAGTTCTCTCCTGGCAAAAAAAGCATGTTTCAATTCTCCCATGGAGCTACCAACTATATTTTTAGATTATTAATTTATTGTAATATTCCCAGCTCTGAGAAATCAGAGTCTCACTGAGAAACATCTTCTGTTCATACTTGACAGAGCAGCGTGGCCTCCAAGCCAACAAGAATCCCAAATCCTCAGCTGCTCCCCTCCCATACACACACAAACATAACCTGATGTTTTTCACACTGTTGAATGTTTGTGGCCGGCAATACTGAAGGTCTCCGTTCCTTCAGGCAATGGGGCAATGTGGGGCTGCCTTTGTGTATTTTGTGCCTTGCCCCCATTTTTCCAACAGGCTTTCCTACCCCTTCCTCCTTTCCCCTCGCTGCTTCTTCTGCTGCACGAGATCTCTTTGCACAGGCCCTGTTTCTCCTTCCCTTGCTGGTTCATATGCGACATACAATGCCCACTACGTGCCGTGCTTGCATCTGGCTACCCACCTCATTGCGAAAACCAGCAACCAGGCTGTCGGTGGCATTTGGTATCCTCTGACTCAGATGATTTATTCCCCATTCTGCTCACTGCCCTGGCATCTTAGTTTTTCGCATTCCTTACGACAGGGACTTGTGCCAAGCAAATGTTCATCGGGACCAAGTCTGACTTAAAACTAGCTCATAAATGAAGCCTCCTTCTCCCACTCCTTGGCAGCCCTGCCCTCTTTGGCAACTGGGGAAAGCCTCTGCAACGTGTGGTATGCTGGGAACCTCCTGCAAGAACTCTCCCTGTAATCCCAGGCATCTATCTTTAGGGGATCCTGCTGCATGAGGAGTGGAGGATGACTGCTGAGGGTTTATCCTCAACAGGAAAAAAAGGTGAGGGCGTTTCTGACTATGTTAGCTTGCACGCGAGGTGAAATTCCAGCATAGGCAAGGTCATCTGCAGTGTTTGCACGCTCACTAGTTGAGATAAACTCTGCAAGAGAGCTAAGTGATGAGCGGTGAGCTGCTCTGGCTACTCAGGGCTGGTACTGACTGAGTGAATGCAGGACTGAAAACCTTCCCTCTCTATTTTTTCCGAGGCAACACTCACCTTTAGCAGGGTATGTAGCTGGCACAGAGGCTGGAGAAGGTAAAGGCAAGCTACTTCAAAATAATCCCTGAAAATAACCAGCCTAGTCTCTTTACATCTCTCTTCTGCCTCCACTATCTGACCCTCGATGTTTAAAGCAAATTATCTCACAATACAAATAAAGGTGAGTAAAGCAGTTTGTGAGCACCTATTTTTTTCTGACCTAAACTTCTTCCTGACTCTTGTGAAGCAGGAGGGAAAGAAGTAGTTACCTGATATTTTTCAGACTGATTCAGCTCTATCTCATGGCTGGTTTTTTGGTTTTTTTCTTTTTCCTTTTCAGGTTTTACTTATCTGGAAACTTTCCCTGTTTAATAATCATCATTCTCCTTTCTCCAGCTCTGGTCATGCCCATGTTCCTGTTCCTCGTGGTTCATTCTTAAGCAGCTACTAAGTTTTCTTTGAAGTCATTTTCTCTCACTGAATTCGAATATTTCCTGGTCTTTTCAGATAAGGGATTTAAATGATAGAGACATAGGTGCTCCCTGTAGCTATGGGAGAAAACAGGTCCTGTTTTAAGATATATCTGGACCCAAATTGCACCACATAATTGCTATTAATTTTCTAGGTTTACAAAATGTAGTTCATCTTGCACTGCAGTTTGCAAATAAGACATGAGGAAATAGCTACGCTTTTTTATTATGGAGTGAACCAAATGTTCTTGTTTTAACCCTCATGCTCTAGCTAACTTTTGGGGGCATCAGGACTTGGCCAGGTCTGAGCTTCGCAGCTCTCATTCATTTCTAATCCTTAACCCTGAGCCTGTTCACCCTTTACCTTTGTGGCGAGACATGTTCTTTGAAAAGTTTATCCTGCTTAGACGGAAAATGAACTGAGACATCTCACTGCCTTTCTCCATCTTGGCCATTATGACCCTGTTCTTTCTGCTGTTGCTGATGCCTTGTGCCAGCTTGGCCTAAGTCTGCCCCACTGGACTAAATTTCCTTCCATGCACTGCCTGCCTTCCCTTTGCTGCCGGTTGACCTTTAGTTCCATCCAGTGGGATTCCAGCTAGACACCTCCTGTGTCCCACAGCTGCTGGACTCCTGTGTTGCAAGGAGGATGCATGAGACACTGGTATCAAGTGCTCTTTGGCACGGGGTTAGATTGTTTCCTGATTAACAGCCAGTTTGGGAACTTGCTTAATCCTGGGTTTGGCTTAGCTGAAAGTATCCAAGGTGTTACAGCTGGTGCTTCCAATACAACCTACCCAGATGTTTGTCCTGAGTCAGACTTTCAAACTCGTAGTGATGGGAAAGCAGGCAAAAGGAATTGGCTGAAATTGTGTTCAAGCACTTCCATATGTTTAAGCACCCCAGTTTAGGGCACAGTGCTGAGACGAGTATGACTAGGTCCGCAGTGTGACGTTTGCTTGATTTTCATGACCATGGGAATGCTGGGGGGCAGCCTGAGATTCTCCTCTTGTCTTATGGCCAAGTCGTTGCTAGATTCTGTGGCACAAAGAATACAAAAATACTGTTTCTCGTACAGCACGAATAATTGGCTATGGCTAACAACAATTACAGAGGTCAGCAGACATGGTTTTCTCTCCCACTTTGTGTGCCGGTTGCTATGGTAAGCAGGAAGCACAACGCAGGCATTTTCCTAAAGGGAAATTAAAGTCATGAAGGAGGTAGGAAAGGGAGTCAAGCCCTGAATTCAGCTGCTGAGTAGGAAAAAAAGTATTTCATTTAACCTAATGATTCATCTGGGTTTTAGGGAGAACAAAGAGCAGGCTGAACTGCAGGTATGCCCACTGAGGCTACAACCACAAGAACCCTTCTCTTTTTTTTTTCCCCAGAGTAGAATAACAGACAGATACTAATAATATTCATTTCCATGCTACAGCTCAGAGATTAACTCAGTGAGGGCACTGCAAGAATCCAGAGCACCAGGAAACTTAAATCATAATTTTTTAAAGTTCTTGCTTGTCCTTTACAAATCAACAGAAGTGCATACACAATGTACCAAAGGCTTCATAATAACTTCTAATGATCCAGCTTGGCTTCCCCTCTGCAAGCATTGGGATCCCAGAGTATTTCTGTACTCTGTTCTGCGTTGCTCTGCGTTATCACAGGCAAGGCAGAATTCTGCAGGAGATGTGCTAAATGGGAGGACATGGTTGTGCATCACCGAAATTTCAGCCTGGAAGAACTAAAAATGGTAAGAAAAAAGATGAACTTTACTCTTGGAAATTTTAAAGCATTTCAGATAATGGTAATTCTACAGAAGTCTCCAAGCCCTCACTTCATTTTCAGAGCTGCAGAGCAGCTGCAACCCTCATAACCTCTAATGAGAAAAGTGTGTGATCAGGCCCTAACCTTTATCCCCATAGTCAAAACCTAGACAAACAGAGCTTAGAGCCCTGGCCACTCGCACAACAAAAGAAGGGCTCAAACTCGCATGTCAGAGGAAGACAAATGCATTTGCACTGCATTCATAAACCAAATCCAGGAAAAAGAAAATGTTTCAAAACATCACTAGGGCACAGGTCTGTTTTTATAAAAACTCCAGTTTAATCTCATGGCTGAGACCTGGCAAAACACCTTTTTTTGGTGGCTGTTGGTTTGGGTTGTTTTTTTTTTTTAAAGCAATAAGGCGCAAAGGCAGGCAAGTCCACACAGAGAGCAAAATTAACAAAAATACAATCCATCAGAGCTAGCAGGAGAAATAATCACAAACCAGGGCCAGTGGGATGGGGACAGTCCTCTTCACAGTGTCTGACTTCCAGCCCTTCCCTTGACCTGGCAGCAAATAGTATGTCAAAGGGGACCAGTGCCTGCAAGAACAAGATCTAAGGTCTGGGCTGCTGCATGGAGCCCTCAGGAAGCACTTGCCTCCTGCCATCCCTCCTTTCCAGGGCTGTTAAAGTCCTCTTCCACCTCCAGTTGAAACTCAGTGGCAAGCTTTCCATTCCTTGCTTGGAGCAGAATTAGGTATCACCAAGCCTTTACACTGATTAGGAGCAAGCAAAAGCTAAACCAAATTGGGAACAGCTACAGCTCCTCCCCACCCCTAAAGATATTTTTTTTCCTAGAGATGGAGAGAAGCAGAAGGGACAACTGGAAACCTGGGCGTGCCTGAAAGGTAATATATGCTCCAGTAGCTTGTTTGCATTTTCAAGGACTGGGGAGAAGCTTGTGGTGGAAAGCTAAATCAGTCCTTGCTCTCCGGTCTCCCCTGATCTTCATGCCTCCTCTCCCAGGACATGATCCAGCTCAGGAAGGCAGATTCAGGCCTTCTGCCCACCACAGATTAGCCAGAACTTATTAGCTTCTCCTCTGTGGGCAAAAAGCCAATTGATCTTACATCCTTGGTGCTACAAATGTTGCAGCAGAAAACAGTTCCATGCATCAGCCCAAGTTTCACAGATGTGCAGGATTCTATTTAGGCAATTCCTTCATTTTAATTACATTTCCTTTTTAATATATTCATATAGAATGATCTTTTATATATATATATATATATAAATTTAACACAATATTCACCACTACAGGCATTTCAGAATTCATAAAGAAAGAAAAAAGACTTTGATTGCACCATTTGAACTCTGGATGAGGGAAAATGTTGCAGGGCTTTATGGATGCTCTCTAGTACAGACCTAAGTTCCTCTGAAGCTCTAAAGGTGAAAAAAGAAGTGCTCCAGTCTTTCTGAAGTGATAGCATGGGATGGACAACCCAGAGGAATTTATAAGGTAAAATACAATCCTCGTTTCTGTTTACTCTCCCACCAATAAGGCAGCTCCCACATGAGCTGACATTATCCATGTCCTTCCTTTCCATCAGAGGATTCCCATCTTTGCCAGCCCAACCATTTCACTCTGAGCTACGCTTAACAGAAGCCACACAAACCCCCTGACTACATGGGAAGGATAAGTGAACTCGAGTCACTTGTCTCCCATCGGTCAAAGCCCACAAGCAGCACATGCTGGTGATACCGTATCATGACTGAGACTGGGGCCATCTGCAAACTTGGGAATGGCCTTTATACTCTTCACAGTCTCAGGAGAATTGAAATGTACTGCGGGGTCCCTGAAATGACCCTCGCAGAGCTGCAAATGATGTGACAGTCTGTTTAGGAAGGTCCTTTCCATAGTGCCAAGAACAACCAAGTTATCTGTCCTATATACAAAACTTCAAATTCTGGGCCAGACCCATCTCCCATCAATTTGATCTATCCTTCTCCATAATGCTTCACAGAAAAAAAAAATAAACAAACACCCAAAAAAGCAAAAAAACCAAAATCCTTTCTTAAAGTCTCTAGTGTTGGGGGGTTGTGCTGGAGGGCAGGAGTTTGGTACCCACTGTACCACCGCAAAACCGTGAACTTCAGAAGAGCTTCCAGTCTCAGGTTCAATTTGTTACTGTGCGGTGGCAGAGGATGACTTAAGGGCTCTGAAGCAAAGATGACATCTGGTCTGACCCTGAAGCTGACCTCAGGGATGGCTTAGTAAATTTGGATCTCAGGAAGGTCCAACCACACAGTCAGCACCATTCGATGGGAGATAGTTTCTGTCTTCTGGCTCCGTCCAACTGTCAAGCTCTGGTCCTTGAAGCTGACTGCAACTATCAGTATCAACACGGATCCATCATCAAGCACTAAAAACTCTGCAGAAGTCTGAGTCAGGAGTTGAGAATGGTGACACCTGTGCAGTGGTGCACCTTGCAACTAAGCAAGTACTCTCAGCTCTGCAGGATCTGGGGCTTTATCTCAGTGCTCTTGATACAAGCCCACTTGTGACCATAGAGCTATAGTGATGTGCCTGCATTAATCCCGCTTGGCTAGGCTCTTAAAAGTTTGATACATCAGCTGAAGGCTGGAGATTAAAATGTAGATAGAGATGGGATCGAGCTACACAATAGAGATGCCATTACAGAACCTCTGCTTAATTAAAATCCAAGACCTGGATCTGAGTTCAAATTCTGAAACACTCTTAAAAAGTATAGTCTGGATACAGATTTTAGTTGAGGCTGATCTTTAATATTAAGTAAAGATTTCTAATAATTTTCTCTTGCAGGAGTTTCACCACTTATGCCAAAAGCGCTATTACTTACTGGAACGCTGTTAAGAGTTGAGACAGTGTATTATATACAAATTGCCAGACCTCATTTCTTGTTCATAGATCAGCTTATATGAGAATAAGGAGGGGGAAAAAAAAGAAAAAAAAAAAAAGAATGGTTTTAAGGTGCCAAGGTTTCATCACATTTTCTTCTTCTTTTGATACATTACTTCGTGAGCTTCACTGGCTCCTTTCCAGATGCCTTGGCAGTCAAAACTTCTAGGAACTGCGAGAATATAAATCCCTGTCCAAAGTAAACTATTTTGTTGATGCCAAAAAAACCTGGGCATCATTTCCACAACTTTTACTTTCTCCAAAGCCTTACCACAATACCTCGTATCGCACCTTCCCAAGTCATTTGCCATTAACCTAGCCATGGTGGTGAAAAGCTTTCCCATGAGGCAGTAAAAAAGGGCATTTGGGTGCCATGTAAATGCAGCACAGAGCTGTGCTAACTCTGAGGAGCATGGAGGACTGGCAATCCCCTAGTTTTAATGGGAGGCTGCACAGGCATCTTATGGTCTGGGAGGAGGATAATACAATTGTCATGAAGCTGCATGTGCTGGACCTGCCGTCCACGGTTTGCCCAGGTAAAGCATAGGCTGACATCTGTGAGAGAACGTGGACCCGAACAAGAACTCCAGGCTCTCACCTGGCTTAATATTCTCCCTTAACAAAACTGACAGCACTGACTTAGTTCTCTGCTCTGTTCCCTCTTATATGACATTACGCGCAAATGAGGAGTACGGTGGGGAGGTTCAAAGATTGCAACTGGTGACAGGGAAAAGCCCTCTTTTTTTTTTCATGCTCCCTTTGGATATGGCAGGAGAAGATATATTCCTTGCATTTGTGGACCCAGAACTTCTCAAAAGTACTCTGGCATCTCTCCCCTGTAGCAATCAAAGTGTGCAGAGAAAGCACCGTACAGGCTCTGGGCCCTCCAGCCGCAATGACACTAATTAAGTGACACATTCAGTACAGACCAGGAGCTCATGGATTGAGTTTGCTAACAATTTGAAAATGCCAGCACTTCAGAAAAAAACCCTAAACATACACCCGTTGGGAAATCCTGACTGACACTCATTGTGGTGGCTATGCACTTTCTACCAGATGCTCAGTTACTGCTCAAACTCTAGCCCATAATACCCATCCGAGGGCCTACAAACTCAGACATCTCCATGAATGATGGCCCCTGCAAGCACCATTACAGGGACAATCTCAGTGCTGGCAGCAACACCTGTGTTCCAGTCTCCTCCATAGTCACTGGTGACACTTAAATTGCAGAGACAGCACGGGCTGTACCTGACTTTGCAATCACGCACGGTCACATACCAGGCAATAGATGAGCCTGCGGTGAATGTAGAGTTAGAAGCTTTATGAAGGAAGCTTTAATTCTATTCCCACGGCAGCTGTTGCTTATATGAAGGTGTATTTGCCTGTAACAATAACGGCCCTTCAGGAGAGAGTTTAATTCACTTCAAATCCCCCTCTCAGGATATTGTTCATGATCTGTTCTGCAGTCCCACAAATCACCCTCTTTACCATACTCTTAATCAATCTGAAAGCACTGAGGGCCGGGAAGGTGACAACCAGCCATGCTCTCAAAGAAACAGCGTAAGATCTCAAGGAGAGGAAGTTTAAAGGAAGAAGAAGCACCTGGGGACATGCCACACAGTGGCAATGAAAGACCAAGGGTCAAGGATATGTCAGTCAGGGTGCAAGAGGGCAATAGCCCAAGGACATGCAGATCAGAAGATCCTCTTGCTTTTCGCTGCTGTTGGCAGTGTGGAGCACAGCTGGAGATAGTTGCAGAGGTGTCATCTGGCTTTAAGCAACGATGAAAATAGTTGATACTGGCCTTTGTTACGACCGTATTTTTGCTTTCACTGATACCAGCCTGAGAAGTCTCTACCGCTGGACAGCCAGCTGCTCACTAAAGACGGATCTTGTCTGCCCAAGGAAGGTGTGGCTGAGCACAACAAAACTCATGAGCAGGACTTGGAAGATTAAAAGAACAACTAGGCGTTTCCTGTCCAGCTACGTTCATTCCAGCCCTTGCACGTGCCGGGAAGAACGCATCTTTGATGCAAGGACAGAGCTGGAGGCAGCGCCTTCAAGGTTGTGTGTTTGTCACTGGAACATGCTTGGGTGTCTCACACGCTGTGTGACTTGCTCAAGCCAGCTTCGCCTTCCTCTTCAGCTATCCCCAGCCTCCTGCACTGTTTATTTACACTGTCTAAATCAGACAACAGGGATGGATAGGCATGGTCCTTCACTGGTGGCTAGGAAACAATGGAAGGAGGTCCCAAACATCTGGACTTACCTCCTCAGCAGATGTTGTGTCCCTGCACCCTGGGCTGCAGTGCTTTGGAACAGTGTTTCCTCCCAGCCCTATTTTCTAATTATACCAAGATTTATTTTTCCATAGGGAGGATGAGACTTTCACAGGGCTTGTTAGACAATAAGTATGAGGAAATGCAAGTTCCCTGGGACTGGCTTACAAAAAAAAGCAGACAGTGAGGGACTAGGCAGGGGTGAGAAAGGGAAGGAAAAGCAAGACAAAAAGACTATGACCCTCCATAGCAAAACGCTTTGCAGGAAACCGTAAAGGATTCGGGTCCATCTTGCACAAAATAGTTATAACAACAGCAAAATGGCAACAGAGTTGGTCTTGGACACTCCCATCCCATCCACCATGGAAAAGGAGTAAGAGAAGCAGTTGCTATTCGATCTGCCTCCCACTTCGTCCATCCAGAATCACAGAGCGCCTCTGGGGCTGGTAAAAGCAGCTGGTAGAGGTCTCCAGTCTCTGGCCATTCTTGGGGATGGTCATTTTGTTCCGCAGCGTCACCCCCTCAGGCGTTGTCCGCGAGGTCTCAGACAGTTCACCGCAAATGGGGCTCGAAGAGGTGGTCTGAGTGGGGCTCCTTATGGGCGATAACAACACCCTGGAGTCTGCTGAAGAGGAGGGGTGGTCCATAATGGGGAAAGGGGGACTGAAGAGGATCAGACTCTGGGGCCTCCCGGGCCTAGATCTATAGGAAGGCTTGGAGAACCCTGACGGCCTCTCCATCTTTGAGGACTGTGGGTTATCTCCAGCTGTCTCCCCCTCAGAGGTGCGCTTTCGGCGCAGAACAGGGGCATCCAGATTGGGGTAATGACTGGACTGAGATGGCTCCAGCGGAGAGCCGAGGCTGCCGTGCCAAGGACAGGCTGAGTCCTTTTGAGCGGGGTCACTGTTTTCTTTCTCTGCTTTGGCTTTCTTCTCTGTCAGTGGGCTCTTGGGGGCCTCCAGGTGGCTCCATGCCACCCGTTGAGTCTGCCTGATGGCCTGCTTGGCTTCTGCTTCCTTCTTCTCGGCCGGCAGAGCCGTGTTCTGAGCCTGCAGCGGCTGGGGGATCTGGGTGTACTGAATCTTGGGTGGTATCACAGGCACCGCTCTAGCCTGGCACATCTTAATCATGAAGGAGGTCCTGACTGCCGACACACTGACAGGGGCAGAGTTACGACGGCCAGTGGTGGCATGGGCCACTGCCAGGTAATCCAAGTCTAGATCCACGTGGGCATTGAAATGAGACCCCCAGGGAACGCCTTTACTGGCAGCAGGGCAAGCAGTCGGCAGGGATGGGACAGAATCACTGCTTTTTACTTCCTTCTGCCCACACAGGAGGTTCCCAGGGGCAGACGGCATGGACAGGCTCTCGAATGTGAAGAAATCTGGGGCTGGAAGGAGTGACTCCAAGTTGAGGGACGATGGCCTAGTCTTCGCTTTGCGAGGTGTTTCTTCACCTTTATTACCCAGCTGTGACTCCGTGGCAGAGCAGAGTGCTTTGGTAACAGTCTCTCCTCCCCCCAGGGCAATGTCCTGAGACATGGGTAACTCCTCCTTCGTGTTCTTTGCCTGTGAAGAACTGCCTGGGCTATTTTGGTATGGTAAAGACAGCTCAACCTTTGAGCTCCAAGGGTTTTCTTTGCTCCCATCCACTTTCTTTTCCTCTGGCTCTGAAAGAGGGATTCTGGAGGGTCCTTCTTTCTCAGCTGGTGCTTCCTCCTTGCTGAGGGGATACCTCAGCTCCTCAGGTTTTGAAGGTTCTTCTGGAGGACGGGTGACGTTTTCATCTCGCTTAGCTTTGCCCAGACTAGGGGGGGAGATGGCTCGTGTTTTGGGCAGCTCACAGGTCACTGGCAGAATGTCACTGCACGGTTGCTGCTGGTCAGTGGCATCTATGAAAGAGAATGGGATAGTCCACAGACTCATCACTGTGTCTTTACTGTCCAGGGAGAGGCTGCGACTGAATCGTGGTCTAAGAGAAAGGCCTGTCTCTGCTTTCTGACTCTGTGGCTGGAACTCCTGTATCACCTTCTCCTGAATATCCTTAAAGGTGGGGGAATGGAGTGGGCTCGTAACCCACTGGTGATCCTCCCATGGCTCCACAAGTTCTAAGCTCTGCACATTATCTGTCCAGGTATCCTCATCATCCTGGTCACCAGCATCATGGGTTCTGCTAACAGCATTGCCCTCCTTCTGCTCCTGGATTCCAGCTCCACTCAGCGCCTTGGAGGAGAATGTGTCCCTTTCATCAGCAGTCATTATCTCAGGCTTCTCCCTCTGAGTCTGGACTCTGGTAAGACCATCCTTTACCCTCTGCAGCTGGCAAGTGCTATCTTTTTCTCTCCCTGACTCCGGACATGCTCCTTTGGAACAAGAAAAATCATCATTTGGGGCAATCTCATTAAATTCTGATTGACTATGAAGCTTCCAGTCCAGGGGAGGAGTGAGAGATTCACTCCTGCTGTCCATCACTGGGTGGTGGTTCTTTGGAGCGGCTGTGCCAGTCGGAATAGTACCCAGTTTGGATAGGGCTGAAGTACAGCTCTGCTGTGCAACCGCATCAGACTGGCAGTTGTGGAGGCTGTCTTGTCGTTCCATGCCGCTGGCACCAAATAAAGGCACCTGAGTTGTTACCTGTGGTGTTTGGCTTGCAGATTTCTGCTCAGACAGTGTTGGGCTCTGTCCTGGGCCAGGGGAAGAACTATCTGTTTGTACTGAAGAAGAGGATTCAGAAATTAGGCCCGTCTTGGGGACAGCTGCTGGCAAGAGCAAGAGCTCCTCTTCAGGTTCGATAATTTTCAGTTCCTGCTGTATCTCTGGCCACAATGGTTCTAGAAGGGCATTTGCAGGGTCTTCCTCAGTCTGAAAAACAAAAGAAACACCATGACCTGGCAGCTCACAACTTACCAGTAAATACACCTTCATTTTCCTCAAACAGCCCTCTTAGAATAGACAGGCTTCTGAGCGAGCACACTCATGGGTACAGAAACACAGACACGCATACTGCTACCAGTTCAGGGAAGGAAATATGTCTATAAACAAGTGAGTTCATGGAGAAGAAGATCCGAGGTGCAGCCAAAATGAGGCCTGGACAGATGTACTGAAAGAGTGAGGTGAATGAGTAGCTGGAATGTCTCAGCCCGTTTCCCAGCCCTTCCCATTCAGGCTCGCTTGGCCTTGCCAGAGAATCTGCATTCCCAAATTGCACACGAACTGGAATGAATAATCTATTCAAGGAGCTATGCCAACAGATCTTTAAATAGCTGCCCAGAGATGAGTATCGCTGTAAGACGCTTGGTGAAAAAGCTCTGCTAGAGATACAGAGGAGGCAAAAATAATAATTAAAAAAAAAATAGTGTGTAGAGAATGGAAGAAAAAAGGACT
Organism: Aquila chrysaetos chrysaetos; assembly: GCF_900496995.4. Lineage (NCBI taxonomy): Eukaryota > Metazoa > Chordata > Aves > Accipitriformes > Accipitridae > Aquila > Aquila chrysaetos. Next base: position 4,243,751 of record NC_044010.1, on the reverse strand, counting down.
GTTCAGGCTGTCCAAGAAAAATGGCACAGCAAAAATAGAAGGGGAATTCAGAGACCATGGGTCAAAATGCTCAGACATCTGGACAGTCTCACATCTGGAAAGTCTCAGAGCAGACAGATTGTGCTGACTGCAGTCGTATAGTTACAGGAAAAGAAGACCAAAAGGGGACAGTAGGTAGTTGTGTAAAGGTAAATCACCACATGGCCATGTGGACAGAAGTGAAATCAGTACATGGTCAATTCTTGACCCTGCTTAGCCTAGGTCATAGACTGAATTTTCGTGACTAGGGACACACAATGAAACTTTAAAGAACCTCCCAGTCACCACCATGACATTGTCCCCCATCTTTTTTCTTCTGCCTTCTTCCTTACCACATCTCTTAAGCACGACCCTTCTTCTGTCTTAGCCGTCTCGATCTTCTGCTGGCCACAGCTGCTTTCTGAGGAGACATCTTTTGTCTTGAGCTGTCCTTGCTCTGCCTTGTCTGCAGGGAGTGGCCCCGTATGAACCTCTGAGGCTGGTGTTTGTTCCAAGGTGGGACTCTGCTCCGAGGACTGCCGGGGGCTGCTGGTGTTGCTTGTGCAGCCGCTTTGCCCACATGATGCCTCCTGATTTTCTGCTGCTGGCTGTGGAGTTTCTAAGGACTCGGGTTTCCTGGCTGCTGCTAGCTCCTCAGGGTGAGAGCCTGGATCAGAAAGACAAATGAATGATGTAACTACTTGTGACTGAAAACATGTGCCCTGCTGTTTCAACCCAATGCCAACCAACAATGCTACAGAGCTCCCTCCGGGCACAACAGGACGTTGCTGGGAGGCCACCCACTCCTCAGTCTCATTACTGCCACGAGCACCAACCTGACCTGCTGCCATCAACACCCCACCCTGCTACAGCTTGGTCTCTTTCGGGCCACAAGAGCAAGCTGGAGCAACCTCCACGCCACCAAGCTGCAGGGCATCTCCACATCCCCCTCCTTAACACACTTTTACCTCTGGATGCTGCCGCTGGCAGGGCAGGCGCCGGCTGTTTCTCCTTCCGCTCCGGCGCCTGCTCTGTCCTCGTGTGGGTCCCCAATTCCAGGGCAGAGGGGCTCGTGCTCTCGGCCACCAGAGAAGACAGCTCCTCTAGGCTGGAGAGGGAAAGCTTCTCCTTGGTGGGCACACGGCAGGGAGTGCTGTTGGTGCTGATGACTGCAGATACCCGCAGGGGGACCGAGACGGCGAAAGGCTCTGAGATGTTCAGGGCTTTCCTCTGGTGACGAGGGGAGGCCTCCAAGGGAAAGAGGCTGCTTGGGAAGCCTGACTTGGAGGCTGTTTCGGAGGTGTAGAACATGCGGCCGCCTTTGGGGGAAGTCTGCTCGTTTTCGGCATCTTCTGCTGCCCGGAAGACCTTCAGCTGCTCAGGGGGTGACTTTGCCTGCGGTGTCCGGGGAGGACCTTTCTCCCCACTCAGCTCTGAGCTTCCTTTGGCCCCCATGGCAGATCCTTCCCGCTCCCACTCATTCTCCTTGCTGAGGTCATATGAGCTGCCTGTGCCTCCTGTCCGTATCTTCATCACCGGAACAAAAAACCCTCCAGTAGTCACCGTCCGTTTGAATCTGCTCTTTTCATCCTCCCCTAGAGATGGGAAGATAGAAGGAAGTCAGTGGGAAGCAAAGCACTAGCAAACAACCCTCTTCTGTGAGGACCCCTCCTCAATCCCTCCAGGGATGAGTCCTGTCCTGGTGAACACCCACATTTCCACAGAGAGATGGGAAAAGCACGCGCTGAAGACCTTCCAGGCTCCAGCCCTGGGGCCTCCTTCAAACTGGGCAGGCAGGGCTGGACAGGATGCTCTCCAGTGGAAATCACCGAAGACTTTTATTAGAGGCCCCTCTATCAGATGCAGCCAAGTCTAGGGCTAGCGTGCATTGCCCACAAAGATCACAGCTCCAGGCTTTGTCAGCTTATTGCAAGCACTTTTCACTTATGAATGGGAATTTTGTGCCCAGAATAACCAAGAAGGAAATCGAAGCAATCCCACTGCTAATAAAGATGCAGCTAGGCACAGCGGTAACTCTGATGTGCATACGCCAACATAAAAGACACAGAAAAGGGTTAAAAATGCATGCACACAAAAGCAGGGGCACGTCAGCAGCCATGGCATAAGCATACAAAGATACAGAACACGGTGAGATAGACAAAATACAGACCACTGCATCCGTGCAAGCACGGGGGAAAGCTGAGAATGCAGAGGTGCAATCCTTCACCCTTACAGTACAGGCTATTGATGTCTCACCTTCCACTGGCAGGGAACACAGTGAGTCCATGCTCTTCGCGGGCCGAATAGTTGCTTTTTCTGTGGAAAATGAGTTTTAGAAGCAGGCTTCAGATCCTGTGGCTTTGCAGGTTTCAGCCCATAAAGACCAAAGGCTACATATAGACGGGCATGCCAGGCAGACATCAAAGTTATTTTCCATTTCCAAGCATTCCCCCTCTGTATCCACACCACGCTGCTTATTACTCACAACACTTGTCCACACAGCCGGGGATCTGCTAGCGCTAACAACAGCTTTGCACCTGCTGGACATGTGGAGAGCTATACTTAACCCAGCCAGTCAACACCATTTCCACTGTGAAGCAGTTAAGCATCCCCAAAGCTGTTATGCGCCGCTGCCCTCCCAGATCAAGTCAGGCTATTGGTTGTAGGGACTTTTTAGCTAAACTGACATAAATGCCTTCTCACCTCTCATTCCTGATAGCAAATGTTAGGTTATTTTTACGTTGCACTCCCAGGCTCTTTCGCTGGCACGAGCATACCCTGCCTCCAGCAAGCACTCCGGGAAATTTATGAGGGCAGTAAGCAACCTATTTTCCCGGTCATCCTGGCTGGACTTGCTTGTCCAGAAACAAGCTGCCATTTGTCACCAGACACTCTACAGGTCCGTTCCTGAGAGACTTTGGAATACGTAGCTGTTACTGCTCTGAAAAGGAGAGATGGGGGGCACGTAGCTGGCAAGGAAGACAAGTCATTCTCTGGCAGCCCAAAAAGGGTCCGTGGAGCTGTGGAAAATGTCTGGGAGCAAAGTTTGCTGTTTACAATGTTGCACAAAGTAGGTAAGGCATAAAGTGAGCAGGCTTGTTGGACTTCATTTATTTATATAATTAAGGCTTCTGGGACTGACTTTCACATGAGCATAGGAGAAACTCCACATACTTTTTGCATTTATATGGAGTCCTGGCTACCTTTTACGTTCATATGGTATGATGTCTTGAGCACTGGCTCCGCTTTCGCGGAGGAACAGAATTCAAGCTGTGGAGCTCGCGTTTTATGTGCCTTGCAGACTTGTGTGCATGGACACAGACTGTGTTAAAGCATGTGCTGAGTTTCAACAGCAAGTTCATCTGTTTCCTCACATTAGGCTGTAAGCAGAGAGCACACAAAAATACAACATGGCAGCGCTAAAGCACTGCTTCTCAAAAGCACTGCTTCGGTGCCTAAATCTCTGCACATGGTTGCGCTTTTGTGTGTCCTGCCGGCGAAAATGTACAGGCTCCTGTCACTCGGTACTGTGTTTGGAACAAGGCTCGGCCCCCACGACCACTGGGCTCCAGTCATTCCTGGGCATCCTTGGGTTAGCACTATTTTGGGACAGAGTATTCCTTATCAAACTGAGAAGGTGATCCCATGATCAAAATAGGATGGAGAGCTATTTTGAGGTCTGCCATGGGCACCCTGTGTGAGGCCATCTGTACATGCAAAACATGGGGGAAGGCAGGGGTCCAAGAAGAGCTGGATCCAGCATTTGGCTTCACACTCACTTCTGATCCAAATACAGCCTCTCTTATATGTGGTGGCAGGTAATGTTGCCAACATTAACTATTTTGTTTTAAGTCTTGCAATGTTCAGTAGTGCTCCTCCAAACACCAGCTCCTGGAGTCATGAGATTGTTTTTAAAAAATTGCACCTGCATCTTCTTTTTAAAGAGTAAATTTCTTGACTTGGAGATACTAAAAAATCTAAAACATATAAACCCAAAACACTTCTTTATGAACTCAGGTAAAAAAGGTTATGCTTTCTTTTAAAAATTGTGATTACTTTTAAGTCAACTTCATGATTTTTAGAACTTGAGTCATCATTTCTGAACACTGGGAATTGGCACTGCCATGTGATTTTCTAGGAAGCAGGGTGTTTAAGACATTGCAGCTCAGGAGGGGCTAGAACTTGGGATTACAGCCAGGAGAACAGACAACTTCTCTCTTGTAAATTCTGCAAAAGTAATAGCTTCCCTCGAAGTGCTGAGAGCCAGGAGCCATAGAAACTGCTGGCACCTTGTTTTTCACAAAGACACTGAACACAGTTGGTTCTTTAATGTCCTTTAGTGGAAGGACGGCCTGGAAGGGCAGACATTCTCCCAGTGCCATGTAAGGAACATTAGGAACCAGAGGCTGGCTGGGCTGGAAGAGTGGACTAATCCAAACCTACGTTGCATTTCCTAGTCCCAAGCTTGACAGCTGAGCAACCGGAGCCTGTTTATTTTCCATACCAAAATGGAATATTTACTGTATCTGTCTGGCATATCCTCCTGAAAGGGTGCTTCTCGCCATCACGTGAAAATGAGATGTGCATGAAACCAGGCAATAAACATGAACCCATTAGACTATCTCAAGTCTAATGGTGTTAGTGTCATGTGGATACAGGTTGCCCCATGCTATCAATATCACAAAGGAAAGCTGCAGAGAGAAATACTTAACTGAAAAGCGTGTTCTTACCAGAAAGCTTCTGTGCCCTTACGAAGACACTCCCGTTTCGACTCAGTTTAGACTTTGATTCTGAGCCAGAACGGCCCAAGTTAAATATCGACTTCCATTTTTTGGACTTGGTAGATAATTTCCTCCTGGAAGGCAAAAGGGCTCAGGAGGTTACCAAACCCTAGAGACTTTTGTCTTTTTAAGATCCCACAAAAGCCTCTGAGCTCTCTCTCCTCAACACTGTCCTGCTTTTCTTCTCACACCTCTTTTAATTCTAAGGCATGCAAGGCATAGCTACACAACCAACTCTTGATTTTCACTAAGTGATTTATCTGTATTGCTGATTTAACCATGTCATGGATGGGAAGACACCTAAGCCCGCTCTTCAGAGAGTTGGCACTGGCATCATGCTACAGCAACTGTGATTGACTGAGCGATCAACCATGCTTGTCTCCAGAAAGCAGAGGTTTCTGAGGCTAGAACTATCTTGCAATATAGTAAAGAAAAACTGCCTTTTTAACAGGTTTTAATGTCAGAATGCAAGATAAATTCCAGAGAACTGATGGAACTGGTACTATCGCTCAGTGCATAAAGCTATCCTTTAGAGTCCACATGTCTTACAGTTTTTATGACTTTGCGAAAAAAAAAGGATCCCTTAATACAAACTAGCTATTAATGCTTCTCAGGCCAACATTAATTTAATTATAGGTGTTATATGATTATATGCAAGTATAATGTACTAACCCACAATGAGGAGGCTTAAGGGAATTAAATCAATTTCTCCTGACTGTCAGAGGAAGTGGGACACCAGCTCCCTGTGTCTCTTTAGAAATCCCAGCTTTAAATAGAAGCTGCTACTCCTGAAGCCAGTTTTTGTCTGCATGAAGCAGACATGCATGAAGCTGTTTCAGTTCCTTCACATACCCATTCTGACTCCTCCCTCACTCTCTGCTCTTCCAGAGCAAGAACCCTCTTTTCTCCCTGTCTTGCTCTCCACAATGGGCTTTCTAGCCCTATAGTTCTGCTCTTGTTTCAGATCAGTACTCAGAAGAGCACAAATCAGTTGTGCAAAGAGGATTAATATCTTGGGGATAGGACTGTTCGCTTCAAGTGAGAAAGGAAAAGGCACTCTACAGGGGCAATACACCCTTTTGTCTTAAGCTGGTTATCCTCTTGCCAGTATTCTGTTAGATGGCTCCTTTTTGCTTGAATATATCAAGTGCAAATAAATATCTTTGCTCTGGTGCTTTGGGTCAGTAGATTAATGAGCCTCCTGCTGCAGAGGCTATAATGTCTCAGAACCAGGCAGTAGAGTGGCCATATATTAACAGATAGATAGACCAATAGATAAATACTTATGGTGGGCAGCAGTGCCAACAACTGCAGCAACCTCAGCTGAAATCAGACTCTTCTCCTGGCATAGGTGGCATAGGTGCCACTATGTAAATATCTCTCCATGTGCTAGGAGTGAAAATTCGCCTTACTGCGTGGCTATGAGTATATGGGAACCTGGAGAACGATGAAGCTGAGCAGGTCAATGCCACCAGGTGCACCATGGACAAGCCACCAGCAGGTGGAACTTGTAGAAGAACTGTGTCTGGACCTGCTCCGCGTTCAGCCCATGTTTAGCCAAATCCTGAGCCGACACAAGGATGCAAAGACAATTAATTCCTCCTGCAGGAGGTCTGTGAGGTTCTGCCTCGGTAGAGGGATGAGGGCTAGTGGAGCTACGAACCCACCAACTGCAATGCTTCTCAGGAGCAGCTGTGCCTCTTTTGAGAAGTGCACACGATTTTTCTCTCGATGGTGGCTGTAGATTCTTTTGTGCAGGTGTGGGGGCATTATGCTAACAAAAGTCTCATTCATTCCCAATCATGCTGGGGAACCTGCACTTTTTTGTTTGCACTTTACACTCTTCTCGGCACTTACTTGCTGTCAGGGAGGTCAACAACTGTGTGGAAGAGGGACCCAGTTACGGGGACAATTTCAGGCAAACTGTTCTCTCTCCTTTCCTTCCGAGCAGGGTGGGAGGCAGACAGACTCCGTGCCTGCGCTTCTTCCAGGCTCACCAGTTTCATCGGCAGGGAGGCCGAGGGGAGGGTCAGACTTTTCACAACCGATGTGCTCTCTGAAAAGCAAGAAAATACATTCCAGCCTGGGGTGAGGAGAGACGAGAGCAAGAGCTTCATGTCTTTATTTGACTGGAACATCTCCTGCGGAGGGGGGAAAGGAGCGGCACGTGCAGGGAGAGAGGCTTTTTGTCAGATAAGTCTTCCATCTCCCCAGCAACCTTATCCATCTGAGTGCATTCCCAGCAGGGGCCACGCTCACCAGCCAAAAGCTGCGTTGCACAGACTTGCTGCCTCTGCTGTAGATGTTTCAGTGTGAGAGAGGTATCTCTGAAAAACACCAGGATTCACACATTTCCCTTTCCCCTCCCTCCCTCCCTCCCCAGATTTTGGAGCAGTTTAGTCCCCGATCCAAACCTGGTGCCTAATTCTTTCTCTCACTTCCACATCTTTCCCCTTGTCTTGTTCCAGGAAGGGGGACTGTTCTAAAAACCAGCATTATTTTACCTTCCTAATGCATTTCAGGGCTATGGAAAGCAGTGTGACCACTAGCCCTGGGAACTGAAGGTCTCTGTTTACATGGGCAGTGGCAAAGGCAACTTCCCATATGCCATCCCAATAATAGCACTTTCCCACTAAGAAATCAACTGGGATCATCAGCATTTTCCTCTCTTGACCCCATAAGGCTGTTAAAGGCCAGCAGGGTTCAGCACTTACTAAACTTGGGCCACCTTTGGACCAGTGACCTGCAGTACAACTAGAAGCCTTGGAATTTACTAGCCAGTCTTTCGCTACAATGCTTAAGGCAGTATGGGAGCAGTTCCTCACTCCGTGCCTTCTGCCAGGGCATAAATAAGGGCATAGGAATGGCACCTGCACCAGCAGAGCAGAGGTGTTACAGGTTGAGCAGGGCACTGGAAATGTGGGCTCCAGGGACAAACTAGCATAGAATGCCACATGTTAAGGGAAAAGTGGACGGGACGAGCTGATACAGGGCTGGAAAGAAGAAAGGTGGTTACTCCCTCACTTCTGAAGGTATTACGAGTCTTCCCAGTGTGTAAAACAGAAAGATGCATATTTCTGAAATTATGTGAGCTCACTGTGAATCCAGGCCCTCTCAATTCTCAGACTTAAAAGCATTTTGGCAACAAACCCATCACTAAATAACAAAATCAGCATCTCTGAAAACTGTTGATGTCCCAGTGGAGGGGGGGAAATCTCTTTTGTGAAATGTCCCCAGGTACAAGACATAAGTTTTTAGAACACAAGCTTAAGTTTTACCCGGGGAGTGTGGCCTCTGACTTGGTTGGATATGGTGGCTGCAGGGCAGGTATCATTGGTATAAGGAATTATAACTGGGCAAGCCTGAGAGAAGAATTGAGACTGTGGCTGATGGGCTTAGAGGCAAAGCTTACACCAGGATTGAGAGGCAATCAGGTGGTCTTCCTTTTGTGGAAAGGGTTAAGCCAGGTGAGATCATGCAAAAGATGAGCCATGGGGCGATCTGGGAGCACAATGAAGGAGGCTAGTATTCAAAAAGAAAATGTTGGAGATAGGGATGAAGAGGACAAGAGTAATGAGAGATTGGCCTCAAGGTGTCTTTGGGGGAGTCTGTGAGGATGGTAAGGGTTGATGTGCTTGAAATATTAGTTAAAGGGGATACACTTAGACCTGGAGTACATGGCAAGTGACACTTGGAATGGTTCAGGGAGGTTGTTACCAATGTTCTCCGCAGAGCTGGCTTTTCTGTTGTTGTTGAAGATCTGGTCCACGTGATTCAGGATGAACTCGATCACCAACTGCTGCACTCGCACCTCCAGGAAAGCTGCATCCCCATTGCAGCCAACTGCCTCAATCTCCTTTGACCTGCATGAGGAAAGAGGTATACTAGTAGCCAGCATTGCCACACACAGTCCCTGGGAAGGAAAGACTAGCTTTCTTCCTGCAAGACTTGGAACAGGGAAGTCTTCCCCATTCTTGCTTTGCCTCTTCCTCTCCTTCCCTCACAGGCCCTCATCCTCTCTCTGCCTTTTCTCTCTCTTTAAAATTATTTTCCCTGGTTTTGTCTGCTACCTGAGTTATTTTCTTTCCTGCCTGTGTTATTTTCCCTACTTAGCTTTTACATTCTTCAGCAATAGAAAAAACTGTGACTCTCAAACTCCGTTCTTCTCCCTCTTTGCTCCTCTTTTAGCTATTTCAATGTTGGGCCTGAAAGACAACACAGGAGCCTTCAAACACTGCTTCCAGATCCCTACTCAATGCTTCAATTATCTCTCAGTGAAATCCCTTAAAACCCTTCTTAGGTCTTCCCCACACCAATTTTTTCAATGCTTTGCCGTCTGCCACAGTCGTCTCTTCTCCGCCCCTCTGCACTCCCACATTCTCACTCTTGCTCTCAGCAAAGAAACATTCTTTATCTTGACATGCCAAAGTGTTGCTGAAGAAATTATCTCTGGGCAATGGATCCTTTGTAAAGTTAATGACTGGTGTGTTAGATAATAGCTTGGGGCATTGCCAAGAGGATAACCCTGTAAGGAGACTGCAGTTGCATGGCATGCTCCTTTCTTTTCCTCCCTGGGACTTGCACTTAGGAAAGATTGCAAAAGGAAACAGACTTCAGTTTTTTTGACAAGGACAGATACTAGAATGAAAATGTCTTAGTAGTAAAGGTCCACTTTGTGATATTCAATAGAGTCAATATTTGATTAATTTTCAGAACCTGCTCTGCCTGTTTTGTGATTTAAAAGGGTGAGAGAACTCATTAGACAACGCTTTTCAGGCCTGTACCTCTCTAGTTAGCCAGTGTCCCTCCCTCCTATCCACTGCCAGCCCAGGGCTCCCCCCACCAGCTCTGCCAACTCCCCTCTCCTGCCCAGCTCAGTCCTGGACTCTCCCTGCATAGTTCATTCCTCTCAATACATGGGTATGGGATGGACAGGGAAGGGAATTTCAACAAGATACAAAATATTTCAATTTTTTTTTTTCTCCAGATACTATTTTTTCTTGCTCTGCTTAGGTCTACAACATATCAGCCAAACCTCTGCCTGCATCTTGTCCGGGCATCTTCCCATCAGAGTGCCAAGCATAGCAAACAGGACAAACTAGCTGGCGGTCTTGAGATCTAACACTAGCTGCCATATTAAACCCACCAAGCTCAACTCACTTTTCTCAAGCAGATCTGGGCACAGGCCTGTAGTATTATTGCCCTGTTGCTCTCCCTTCCACGCCTTGCTGTCTCTCACCGCTCCACTGCAGAAGCACTGGCACTGTCAGAAATGTCATTTCTGTTCCACAGGGATGAGCTAACTCCTCATTTTTAAATCGATGTGCTCAACTTGCAAATAACAGCTTTTTTTTTTTTTTTAAGAAACACACAAAACCACAAGCTTCCTTGGATGTTGGCAGTAAAACCTCAGATTATTCAACCTGGAAGAATTTGTTCTCCTTTTAAAAGCTGTTTGCTCTGCTCTACTGTTCCCTTTAGTTATTCTGCTTTTCCCTGTCTTTGCATTTCCCTCAGGGGATGGGTCTCCAGGGTCAGGTGCTGGCATTCCTCTTGGAGCTCAGCACGGTGCTCTGGATGAGTGCACTCTCTACTGTACCTGAGGAGATTGGGAGCCCACACCAAGGCCAGGTTTCTGGTGTGCATGTTGGTCATGTTGCTGAAGGAGGCCAGGTGAGTCAGGTGCTTGATCAGGTATTCCAGCGTTCTGCAGGGGTTTCACATAGAGAAAGAAAAATGTGTCAAGCGACCGATGCCTGCCCACTTGGACGGCAAGGGTCAGACCCAGCCCTGGCCTCAGATTTCTCCCCTCCTCAAGGAAGGCAGCATCTGCAAAGGCACAACAGGCCCCACAGGACAGAGGATTTACAGCACCAGCATTTACACAGGATGGCGGTGAACACCTGAACCACTGTGCTCTGGGGTGGCCGAGGATGGGGCATGAACCAAACCATCCTTAGCATGATGGGTGCAGAGAAGATGGCAGATGGATGGGAGAGGGAGTGGGATGCTGCACAGGCTGAGGGCTTAGCTCTTGCTCAGGCACCTCCAGCAGATCTTCTTCTCCTCACCACACCCAGGACACTGGCCAAAGGTGCCATGGGTGTCATACCCGGGGAAGGAGGATGATAGGCTGTGGCAAGGAGAGCTTGTTCCATCTCTAAAAACAGTTTGTTCAATGATATTTAAATGCCAGCTAAATTGTCCTCAGATTTGGAAATGGTGAGTCAGCTTTTGGGAACTGACTTCTGGAAATTAACTCAAGCGCTGTTTCAAGTAATATTCCCTGACGGTGAGGGTCACCACACTGTTCCTCGGTACCTCCATGGACAGGTTCTCACCTGTAATGTGATGGTGGGAGCTCCTGGATGACATTTTGAATTCGTGCCAACTGCTCATCCTCGGGGAAGCGTGATACTGCTTCCTGCGGGGATACAAGGAAACAGTCCGCCTTGGCAATAGACTCAGGGGAAGAAGAAAAGGGATAAGGAGGATCACATGAGACAGCCTGTCTCAGAGGGAATGCTCTCTTGTTACCTTACACAGCTCTTGGTAGAAGAAGTTGCTTTTTTTCCCCAGCGCAGCAGAGATTTGCTGCACTGTTATTTCATGTCTCGGTACATCATTCCCACACCTTGGGACATGGTGGTCAATGTTTTGGGGAGAGGGGCATTTAAGGAGTGAGACCTTCAGTTAGGAGTTATGTTTCTTTTTTGTTGTTGTTGTTCTTTTTCCCTTTTTTAACTTGGGCAGTGATGGGTGGAATAGAAAGAGAGGGAAAGAGAGAAGTGAAAATAATGGAAAAAATGAAAAATAGTGAACCCTCCTCCCAGAAACTGTGTTAAAAATAAAGCAGGTCTTTCAAGCCCCGTGTTATGAAAACAGCTTGGATATACAAGTTCCATATTCTTCAAAATATGCAATATTTGGCTGTCATATGAAGATAGCTATAGGGATTGTTTGTGTTAGTTTGCATCTTTTATGATGGGAGAAGCCTTAGCAAAATCACTGTCCAGGCAGATTAATAAATTCTTAGACTCAGGGTTAGACTAGGTTAGACAGAATCAAGGTTATACATCTTGGTCTTGAGCAAGTCTCTACACACCAAGAGCTTAGAGAGCCACGATAAGCTTTTGTCTGCATTCCTAGGAGTTTACTGCATTGGTATTCATCTGTTCAGCTATTCCTTTTCAATATTTGTGCTAGGGGAGGACAAACCACCAGTGAGTTCAAACAATGCATGACTGTCCGGGAACCTCCTGCCTACCCTACTGCCACTGGAGTTTGGAGCGAGTTCAAAGAAAGATGCTGGGACCCACGCTGCCAGCAGAAGCTTTGCCTACAGACAGACGTCAGCACTGCTAGGAAAGGAAAGGAAGGAAACAGCCCGTCCCAAACCACCCGTCGCTTAAACATTATGAACCTGAAATTACCAGCCACAACTAGAGAAGCATCTTCTTGTAGCAGTCACTACAACATCCACACTGATGATGCTGCCATCTCTGTTCTGGACACTGTCCTTTTCCCAGCAGACCATTTCTCATGTACAACCACTAGCAAACCAAACATTGCCAGTTTCAAGGCCAGAGATGAATATGAATTATGTTTTATTCCCTAACACTGAGAACTGAGATCTGTGCCCTCTAGTTTGAACTTCTCACTGTTGTGATAGCAAAGAAAAACAAGTGAGCTCGCTTGGTGTACATAAGCTGCGGATGCACTTGTTTTGCCCAAATTAAAGGTAGGTTAACTCCTTCTAGTAATTTTTACCCATAACTACAGCTTCTTTTAAAAAAAAAAAAAAGTCTATTACAATCGGCCCAGAAATCCTAAGTATAAGAACTCTTGTGATCTTCATACAAGGTTTCCAGTTGAATGGCCTTGTCCAAAGGTGGAGATGGAGAGAAATATAAACTTTAACTGCTGCACCTAAAACATGAGATTTCAACTAGATTGTGCACAGTATTTTCTCCCCCAGCACTGATTTTCATTCCCATATTTAACTTCCAGGTCCCAAAGACCTAATGCTTAGACAGCAAGTGAATACCAGCTTCTCTGAGGTCATGACCCATTCGAACCTCCAAGCCACATCTCTGACCCATATGTGTTGTGCCTTTGAAATCTGAGGCCCCCTCCAAAACTCAGGATTACAGCAGCAGAACACAGAATTCAAGGAAGAACCAACAACTCCATTTATTACATGTCTATTAATCATGGTATGAATTTATGTCATTTAGGATTTTTTTACTCCACTGGTGATTCTGGGAGTGCACGATTCAGAAGCCCTGGTTAACAAGAGGAATAGAGCCCGGAGAGAGAAGGTAGGCTTGGCCTCCTACAGCTGATTTACTCGGTCCCTCTACGCCCAGGCTAGACCAAGCCAAGCGGAGTCAACTTACCTATCCTGTGAAACAAGCATCCATCACTAGAATGGCAAGTTGAAGAGCGTGAGAGGGCATCATTTTCCAAAAGTTGATAGCCAGTGAGGTCATGACTGGGATGTTACATCTGTGAACTTGACATAGGGATGACCAAAAGGCCAAAGCCTCCCTAGTCATTAAAAATTTGACTTTCCTTAGCCACAAATGTCTGAATCACTCTGGTGACTCAAAGTGGAGCCTATCTCATCTCAGAGACAGCTCCGACTGAGTCAGGCTGGGATTAGCATGCATCCTTTACTCCTACCGGCGCTCTTCTGCCAAGGCACAGCTGCCACCGTTCCCTGTTCAGACGCCCCACGCATACACACGCTCCTAGCGGGTTTTCTGTTCCTTGGGGAATTGGTCTTGTTTCTTTCTTTCCTCCTGGTATCTGACTGTGCTTCCTGTCAGCTGGGTTACCCATTATAAATCCCTACTGAGTAGACTTACGTGAATAATGGATTTTGTGGCTGAGCGGACAAACTAAAAAGCCGGAGATTAAAAAAAATCTCTTTTAGGTCAATCCAAAGTGATAACATTTGGGGGAGCTGGCACAAGATTTTAAAAAACAATTGTTCAAAGTTGACCAAAGCATCACACTGAACCATAAGTAAAAGAAATTATAATTTAAATTTGGGGCCATTTAACCCTTTTCTGAAAGACGTTTTATTTAAGAGTTAGATGTGTTGATTTAATGTTGAAATACTTCCTTTAGAAAGTATTTGTAAAAGAAACATTTAGACAGTTACAGAAATGTTTTCCCTTTTGTTTCTGAATAAAACTATTTACCAAATGTATCTACCGAAAATCTGCAAGTCATCATCCCAAAACTGCACTTTTCAGCAAACATTCTTCCCTAAAAAAAGTTTCCATCTAAATCTTCATGTTTCCTTTAGAGCATTTTTCTTTCATAAATCAGTAGTGATAGCCAGAAAGACACCAGCCAAATAGCTTCAACAAGAATGAGACTCATCAGTTACTGTGAATGGTTGAATAAAACCCTGTATTTTCAAGATCCTATTCATCCTGACCGTCTCTACTTTAGAGACCCTATCCTATGTCCTCAGGATCCCTATATCCTGAGGATATAGGCCAATTTTTCAAATCTGCTCAGAATTTTGACTGAAGTTTTGACTATACATCACCTTGAAACACAGACCGATCTTGCTTAAAATTTGACATCGAAACAGCAAGACACCTAACACTATTGCAGATCTGTCAGGCAGCACAGCGAGCCAATTCCCACCCACGTTCCCCAGCTCAGCTGTAGTCCCTGACAGCTACCTCACTTCTTATAGCAGGTTCCTGCTTGGCTGGTCCCATCTGGTTTTGCCCTACAGCAAGCCCCCTCGCACAGATGTGCGTGCCTCTTCCCATAGCAGGCAACAGGGAGTCTTTGGAGAACGTCTTCTTCTTTCTAGACCCCGTGGATCTCTCTCAGTGCCTCCTGAGCCATAGCAGTGCCACTTGGAAGTGCTTGCTTCAGGATAGAGGCAATGCAGACGGCAATACCTAAAGCTAAGGTTGCTTGCCGCTTCCCATTTCATTTGGACAGGATTTTGCAAAACTTCTCTGCAACATCTGACATTTTTGGTGATGTCCCCCTCCACATCCCGGCAAATGGGAAAGAGTAGGATGACAGAAATTCTTAACAAAGGACAGATGTTTCTAACACTGAGAAAACAAGCTTTCCCGTCCCCCCACCCCGTTGTTTTAAGAAGTTGGTGAATTCTTTTTGCTGAAAATTCACACCTCTGGCACATAAGATTTCAGCCTGAACAACTGGATTTAAATTTGTTGGTGTCATAAACAACTGAAAGTGGATTTAGAGTGGTAAGAAGCAGGCAACCTTAACAACAAGCATAGCTTGCTGCGCCACCTTTTAATAAAATATTATCTGTCATCAAAATTAGCCAACTCTCTTAAAAATTCAGGCTTTCTGGTCTTATTTTTCTGCTCTCCCGCAGTCTGCTCCTAGGCTCCAACTGTATCCATGTATAATCTATGGTTGTTTTGCGGAATCAAGTAACTACTCTTTGAATTATAATCCCTTTAAACAAGGTTAGAGATTTCTGCTTGGCCAGCTGCCACTTTCCTCTGCCATTTGTATTTAATGACATGATCATGATGGACCTGATATGCCATAGCCAGCATAACCTGTGTCATCATCTGCACTCTGACAAAGTGTGTGAAAAATCCTACAGATGTAGAAAAGTTGGTGCTTTACACATGGGCTGAGCAATCAGTTTGTGCAGGTGTCAGGGACTGTCAGAGGGATAGGGAGGAGGAAACCACACGCTTGTGATTACGATCACAAGCCCCAGGTGACCCAGAAGACTTTAAGTGATGGACAGTAATGAGGAAAAGAAAGAGCATTAGTAATTCTGGGAGGAGGTGCACAGTGGGGAGAAAGAGTAACAGCAGGGAAGCAACGCAGTGAAAAAATGAGCAAGATGAAGGGGAGGAAACAGCAGAGAAACTGAGAGAAATAAACATGAAATGGGGGAAAGAAACAAGGGCAGGGAAAGAGAGCCAGTGCAAGACAAGAAGGGAAGAGCACTGAGAAGTGTTTATACAGATAGCTGCACCAGAAACCAAGACATTGGAGTGAATCCCAAACAGCTGTCATGGAGGGACCTGCAGCACATCCGCACTGCTGGAGAGAGGAATGAGAACAGCAAAGGGTCTCACCGTGAATTTCTTGTAGAGCTCATAGGTGAGGAGAGGGTTGGGCAGTTCCCTGAAGTACAGCTTGCAGAGTGACCCCACGCAGTGGATGTCCTGGAGGTAAACTTCCCTTGTCAGATCCGGGCATTGGTCAGAAACAAACTCTTGTCTGAAACAATATGGAAACATAATAATGTTGGCAAATAAGAGCTGTAGCATCCTAATACTCCACCTTAAGTACTCTTTTACAGCTAGAATTAAAAACAAACTGGAAGGCAGAGATGTCTCTGCAGCCTGGCCCAGATCGTCTCCCAGGATCAGGCCCCGAGGTTTCAACTAGTCTGTGGTTTCCTAACATAGGGAACTGGTCTGGTTTCCCTAACATAGTCCTATGAGTGGACTTCAAACTGATATAAAGAGATTGCTTTGTCTTGAAGCTAGAGAGAACAACTCAGCATTTGTGCTGAGACCCTCCAGGCCTTTCCCATTAATAGATGCAGAGGGAGATAATTTTTTTCTTTGTCATGGGGCTAATCCCTGAAATGTTGCATTTCCCTGTTACCAGCTTCAGAGACAGTTTATCTTCTGCATCAGTGTAGAGCTCTGTTGGCCCCAGTCCATGCCTGAGGGACTAACAGCGAAAAGGTACGGAGCAATGTGACCGAATCTCTCTGGCACCCAGACAGATTGCCTTTACCTCAGTTTTTGTATGTTGGATGTCACTCCTGAGAGGCGGTAGATCCCATCCACGATGCCATGAGTCTCAATGAACTCTGCACAGCTCTTCAGCACGTAGGGGACTAGGAGAGAAAAGCAAGGCAAGATGCCCAATGAATACACACTGAGAACTTCCAAAAGTCACCACAGAGGAGACGGTTTCATGAAACAACAGCAGTGGCTCTCTGCAGATGCAGGGAAGGGTACAGCAATGGGAGAAATACAGGGCAAACCAAAAATAAACCCCACAAAGTGGCCGTAGACAATTTGCAAAGTGAGGATATGCTATGGTTGTGCCACGCCACGCTCACTGACATGTGACAATGACTGACCCTGAAGTCACAGAAACATTAGGGGAAGAAAGGTAGGGTTTCTCTCTCTCCCTTTTTCTTTCCTTTCCAGAAAATAAGCAATTTCATTCTAATTGAAAGCATGAGGTAAAGCATGAGGTCCTGGGAACCTCCCCCCTCCCCAAGATAGAGCTCCAGCCTCGCTGAATTGTGCCAAAAGGTCTGATTGGCTTGGATAAAAATCAGAGAAGCATTCACACTTCCATATAAGCCTACATACCCACAGTTTAGTGCTCATAAACTCCCACAGAGGGGGTATAAAGTTCAAATATTGACTAGATCTGCACACTGACAAAATCTGACATTGGCTTCAAAAGAACTCCATGAACATAACCAGCCAAAGACTTAACCAGCCTTAAAACTGAGAGGAGCCTGAGGCACAACATTTACATCCAGACTTGGACCCAAAGCGTATGTTTATATTTTCCCCATTATATAGGTATAGGAAACCCTCATCCTTTTGGTCAGACCAAGCCTCCCTGTCCCCAGTACTATAACAACCCTAGCTATAATAATAACAGTAAGAGAGCCCTTCCTTATTAGGTGCTAGAAACTACTGTGTATTTAATGCAATGCTTCACACAGCCATAAGCACAAAAGTCAGTAAATGCAGAAGTTAAAGTTTCCCACTGCAATGCTGACTCTGCCGCACTGCGCATTCGGAGAGCTGTATGGAAGAAAACAGACTAAGCCATACATTTGACTGGAAAGCCAGGCCCAGCAATTACTGCATCTTTGTGACACTACAGATAACACCTCTGGCTGGACCTTCCCTGAGCTCTTCTGCTTGAAGTTCAGGACCATAATGACATATTAACGTATGCTTCATCAGGCAGCATCCAAAGACAGAACTCCAAGGACAGCCTGAACAAAAACCAGCTGGTACATTATTGTATTTCTTATGGGTGCCACTGAGGCCAGAGCCAGTTCGTGGGTGGACTTGCCCGTGCCAAGCAGCCCAGGGCACAGGCTCTGGTGAGGAGGGCTCCCAAGCTGGTGCCTACCTCAGTGACACGCTATTACTGAGTCCAGTCGGTCAGGGAAGTGCTACCCTTCTGCCTCCCGACTCTTACCAAGGGAGGTAAAGAGGTCCTTCTTGTGTGTCCCTTCTCTTCTCTTTTGGCGAGCTCAAATGCAGGAATACACAAAGTGCCAGAGATTACTTGGAAGCCTGATTGATCCAAACAGACTAATTGTCCTCAGTTAAAGGAGCCTCTCCAAAACAACAGGCAAAATTTGACTTTACGTTTTTTTGAGTAGGCATTCATAATGCAAGTACATTAGTCATGCTGTGTCACACTCAAAGCCCTTGGGCTGATTTTTAAGACCCTCAAGTTGTTGGGCTAAGACTAACAGCAGAACTTCTGGCAGGGACCCTAGCCTACTACAACAACAATGTTCATGGGAAACCATGAAATCGCCAAGAGAACAGGTAAAGTCTACAGAGTCAAAGCTTTGTCCACACCAGTCACAGAGCTCTAGGATTCTCTCCTCAAGGACTTTTGAGGACAAGGCACAACAGTGCCTTCCAGAAGGAACATGGGAAGCATTCCTTTCAGTGCCTACAGCACCTACTTCCTAAGAGGACTAGATGATGTGGAAGGAGACAGAGCAAAAGCAAAGTATGAAATTTCCTTAAAATCCTGCCAAGAAAAGCCCAAGTGACACATCAAGAAAGAAGATCTTCCTATCTCTGAGTAAGACCTGATTATCTGTAACTGCAGTGGGGAACTCAGATCATATGATGATGAGCATGCTAGAAATAAAAAGAAGGAAAGGCAAATGACTCAGGCCTCTTCTTCATTTCTGGCTGGTCAGGCTGTACCATCTTTGTGGCAGGAGCTATGCATACATGGAATATTAAGATTTCCTTCTTGGTAGAGGGCTCTGGGAATAAATCTAATGTAAACAGCAAAAATGAAAGCTAGACAGATCCATGTTCACTTCAGATCTGTTTGTGTAGGAGAATAGGTGAACCACTCCATGCTACCTGGAAAAAGAAGAATTAATTGAACAGAAAGCTTATCTGATCAGGACAGCCACGTGACAAAGTTTGTTTAAAAATTAAACAGTCTTTCATATAGACAAACTTCATACAATGGAGCCTAGCTGCCACAAAAATGGCCTCCATGCCCACAGTGCCCTTTATTAGATACTTTTTAAAAACCTCAGTGTTAAGAATAAGCACACCAACTAAAAATGCATATACTGATGTTTGTTGTGACTAATTTGACCTCTTGAAAGTAAGACCTATTAAATCACACTATTGTTTTGCTGAGTTTTAAGTTTCCTTGGGACAAATTAGGTCAAGAGGCCTCAGGCAGGTAAGCAAACCTCTTATACACAAACCAGAGAAGGCTAGATCCATCTGTTGAGGACTGGTAAGCAAAAAAAGGGGCCTGAGGGGAATAATCTGTAGCAAACATATAAAATTCAAGCCATTTTTAAAAGTGGGTGAAGACTCCACAGTAGAGGCAACCTATAGACTGCAGATAGACAATATGCACCAAGCTCTGCCAGTATCTCTTACTTCAGCCCTGCAGTCTTCCCTGCTTTTCCAGCCCTGGGCTTCTGACATATCTCTGCCAGTGCCCTTCACTCATCATGTACGTGCTTTCCTGCCATACCAGGTCTTTGGCTCTTATGAAGAGAAATAGCCAGTTATGCCAAAATGTGTGGCAGTTTTGTGATGTCAAAAAAAATCCCACATAGAACACATTTCACTTGCAACCAAAAATGATGGACTTTGACCTCAGATCTCTGGAGGTGAAGGGACTGCATCAGCTTCCTGCAAAGCAAGTCCCTAAATGCGGCACTTGTACGAAACTGGGGCACAATAAATGTTTTCTTTGAGCAGAACCTGCAGCTCTGAAATTCCTGAGCAGCTCTGATCTCCTACAAAGCTGAGTCTTTGGGGCACTTGGGGGAGGTGAGGTTAGAGCGGCAGTGAGCAGCTCCCTCCCAATTCCAGGCGTTTCTGAGGTGGTTTGGTTACTTCAGCCGTGGCTCCTGATGAACCAAAACAAAGGCTGTGATCAACCCTGAATGCAGGGAGGTACAGACTCTAGCATGTGCTTTACAACAGGACTCTATCGGCGTTACAGGGTACATGTAAATCACAGAGCTGGGTCTCTCCCGAAGGAAGATTGGATGGGGATGGGGATTTGTAGCAGGGGCTGTGCGTGTATGTGCAGGCACAGAAAGGGGTGGGTGAGGGGGTGTCCAATCTTGACACTTCTATAATTAAAACTGGGCTAGCGGCTTAGAAATTGGAAGAGGCAGCTGGTGTCACACAGACCCTGCTTGTTCTGCCAGACAGCCAAACTGTCCTCATTTAAAACTACAATAGAAACCAGATGGAGGAGGAGAAGAGAGCATGGAGCAAGGCATCAGTCAGAAGGGAAATTGAGTTATAAACATACTGCACACAAAAGACAATACTTCTCTTCCCCTAGACAAAAATAAACCAGAAGGGCTGTCGCAGTAACTTGTTCCACTCTCACTGGCTATCACCTCCGAGCTCAGTGTACACAGACATTCACCTTCACCAGGGTCTTTTCCATGACCGCAGCTCATGCCACCTCCTTTACATGTGTGCTACTCCTGCCACGTCATGTATCATGCCTCCCTCCCCTTCTGATCCCTCTGGCTTCCAGCACCAGCAATGGGCACTGAGCATCTCACCTCCCAGCATTGCTGGGATGGCAGGGGAGGGTCTCCCTTCTCCTATTTCTTCCCAGCCGTGGTGCCACCACCCACCAAACCTCCGCACCAGCAAGCAAAGTGCTCATTCTTTGCCTGCCTGACAAAGGCGTCATCTGGCACAAGGCTGAGCATTTTGGATCAAAGCCGGGGAGACCTTTAAGCATGTACCTAAGCAAGTCGCTAAGCAGCCCAAGAAGGAGGGGACACTAGCAAGAGAGGGAGTCACCCCATCCAAGAACCAGTGGGAGGATGGCCTCCTGGCCTCCCACCAAAGCCAGCAAAGAGCGAGAAAGACCTTGGTCCAGCATCTCCATCCAGGAGATGCAAGCAATGCCCTGTGGCCTTCAGTGCTGCCTTCTAGAAGAAACTCTTAGTCTCCATGGGCTACAGAAGGACCTCGGGGAGGAGGTCGCTAAGTCAGCCACCCTAACCGGTCAGTGTGAATACTGTCCAATAAGACTGTGCTTAAAGTTAGCTAACTTGGACTGGGTCATATGTTCAGGGTACACTGGACTGAACTGGACTGAATAGCAGCAGGCTTCATTTTTGTCTTTATCCTTCTCTTGTTCTCTGAGAGGGCTCCTTGCAAGGATAAAAGTCAGTGACAGAGCTACTCAGGTCCTCCTTAGTGTTTGGTTTATGCCACATGGAGGACGTTTCACATACTTTCTAATTTTATTTTAATTCTAGTTCAAGTAACGGGAGGATAAATGCAAACCTTTCATTTCACCTGAAACACCAACTTTTTGATGTTTGACTTGCAGGAAATCGTTTGGGTTTTGTTTTTTTTTTTAATTTCTCCCAAAAACAAATTCTGCTCCATAAAAAAAGTTTGGGGCATTTTTATTTCACCATTTTGGTTTTGTTACATAGTAGTGTTTTTTTAAATTGTCTTCCATTGCCCTCAATAGCAGTACATGCTTCCTATCATGCTATGTCAATAGCATGACAATAAAGGTCAAAATAGTCTCTTGTTTCAATTTAAATGACTAAATTAGGAAATATTTCCTCCTAAAAACTAAGTGTTTCACTCTGCACTAAGCAAAAGTTGTTATTTTGTATAAACAAAAATAACAAAACAGTACACATTTTAGAACATACTAATATATTAACTTGGCCTCCTAATCACAGGAAAGGAACAGCATTGTATAAATGGCAACATACTTGAGAGTCAGTATCTCTGATGTGACGTTTTTCTGTATTTCCTGATGCTTCCGACTTTAAATCATGAGCTTTAATGCTGATTCACTAGAAATTTTTTTTTTTTTTTTTTTTTTTTTTTTTTTGCTGATCTTGTCTGAATTTTAGTAGGTGTAAGGTTGGCTGAGAAACAGATTCCAGAGGAGACCAAACTGTGCTCTCCTCCCTGCAGGTCGCCTGAGCCCTGGTCCAGCACAGCAGTCATGATTCCAGTTTGCCTCCCCAATGCAGAGCCCTAACCCGTGGCAGCTAAGGATAAATCCTGCTTTGCCCCCTGGTATCATCTCCTTTGCCTTCTACCGTCTTCTTTTCAGTGGTGGCATGGGATGGAAAGGACCACAGCATCCGAAATCACTGCAGAGGATCTCTCCTGCTCAGAGATTAAGTTGGCAGAGCCGGGGAAGGGGAGGATTTGACCTGCCTGGACGTAACCGCTACAAGGACAAACAGAAGGCTTCAGTCTCCAGGATGTCTATGCATACTTTTCAGCAGCACTAAATGCATTTTACAGAAGAAGAAAAAATAAACCGTCTCACCATCAAATTCCAGTGTTTATTTTGGCTGTTAATGCTGAGCTACCACAACCCCCTCCATGCACACACACACCTGTGTTTGAATAGCATGAGATAGCTAAACACCACCAAACAGGCTTAAAACTCCTCGCCTCTTCCCCTTTAGCTGCCATGAACACAGTTAAAAAAAAGACAAATAGCTGGCGCCGAGGTGATCCTGTCTGCATGGGCAGCGCAACTGAATCACCATATAAGTCACACGCTTCATTTTTTTTTTTCCTTTCTACTTCTGTGGGAAATGTCTCTGCAATGTCACGAAGGTTAGCACAACAGTGCCGTTCCCTGCGATGAAAGCACCATCCTGAACGCAGTTGTGATTCTGGTGGGCAAAGACATAGGCAAAACGGATCTTGAATCTGTCAGATGCTGCGAGTCATCACCCTCCATGGCCTGCGTGGGAAGTGGAAACGCTGAGCACTGTTCGGGATGTGGCACGCTGATTTCAAGCGAATGCATTTCAACACAGCCTGCAGGCCCAGTGTGAGTTTGAATGAAGTCAATGGCACCACTAGCAAGGGGTTTTTTCCCATTGATATTATACCCAGCTTACATCTCACATATCTAAATAAGATGTGTAGGAACACCTGATTTTTCCAGAGCAGATCTGACAACTGTGATGTTCCAGGCAGAAATGAAACAGCCTGTGGCAGACCTGGCCAGCTCATCGACAACACACATCAAAGAAAGCCTAAGAGAAAGCACTGCACAAGCAGACATCGAGTGCTGACTCTCAACCCCGGCGGTCACCATGCCCTTCTGAAACGTGACTAGTACCTTGATATAGCTGGCAAATTCTGTCATGCAGGCACTTTTGAAAAGAGGTTGTACTAAATACTAGAATAGTTTTGTTAGGAAAACATCCTGCTGTGGGTTTCCTGAAAAAAAAACCCAGATAACCGAACAGGATATCTCCACTCCTAACTTTTATGACTCTGTGATACAGCCACCTTGGAAAACAGCGGCTTAGGTTCTGCAGAGCAGGTCAATGAGCTGTGCACGTCCTCAGCTAGCCACCTGAATCCTAACAACTCTGATCCACAGCAGATTAGGGTGGATATGGTATAGCGTTTTGTTCAACACGGCACAAGCAATTGAGGTAATTAATTCTGGAGGTGGGAGTAATGGGACAATTTATGCAGTCTCAGAAAAGGAACTCGGGTATAAGTATAGAAAAGATCAGAACAGTTTTGAAGCTGCATATATTGAATTGACCTCTTTCTCCATAAATGCCTAGATACTATGAGGATAAGCAGACTATAAGACGGGAATTCTGCCATTAACCTCGTTTCTGATGACACATACTAAAACCACTACCAAATCCAAAGGCTGTGTCAGCACTGGTGGAGCGCAGGAGTGAGCGGGGCACCGCCGATGCTGCAGCTCAAGGGAGCCGGGAGAAGCAGCCTGCGAGGGAAGAGTGCAGGTAAGTGTTGAGTGCTGGGATGGACAGACAGTGATGTAGGCTCCAGCTGAAGTCTCTCGAGTGCCTGCTGTCTTTCATCCAGATCAATAAATAAGCTGATGGACTGCAGGTGTCACACTGTATCATGTTTTGTTTCCTGTCTCCGCTCTCTTCTTAAGCATGGACACCAATGTAAGCCGTGCTAAGCTACTTAACTGATGGCAACAAAGCAAGGAAAATATATGGACTTCACAAGTTTTTCCTCCCCTCAACAGATTTTGACCTATATATTTTCATTTACAAGAGCTTCAGAAGCAAGTTAGAAAACAAACAGTGCACAGTCTCCAACTTTTACCTGAGCCTGCTAGCTGATGCAGACTTGCTCAGTTTCTTACAGTTCCAAAATTACTCTGGAGGTGACTTGTAAGCTATTACACCCATTTCTTGACTGTAAAAAGAGTGTAGAAACCAACACCTCCCTTGACACATGGGAATTCTTACACGGGATTCTTAGGATGCCAGAATCTGGAGAAAGGCAATTCAAAGGGATCAACGCATACTCCCTACCTGGCTGTCAGTGTTAGTTTGCTCCTTATTCCTTTCTGACTAGGACTTTAGTGTGCCAGGCAATAGGGATCCAGGTTTCTCTTTATAAGGAAGCCTTTTGGGCCTGTTAGAAAGAAAGTCTTGATGTGCATCTGAAAAATACCAGCTAGTTAAACAGTTTTGAAATCCTTTGTACTGTGCCTTTCACAAACAACACTTCCATACACTGAAATCTATAGGAATCTCTACAGAATATAGAATTTGTCTGTAGTTTCTGTGCTGTTCTGTCACGTTATCACACTGACAGATCCTTACTCCACTTTCATAACGATGGCATGCTGGTGACAAAGCAACTAACTCCCAAATAAATGCTCTTGGAAGGCTTCAGGAAGAATGAGGCTGCTGTTATCCTGCTGGTGAAGAGACAGGGTGAAGGCAGAGGCTCATGAACTCTGGTGCTGCAGCAAAGTGGGCTGCTCTGCAGTTCTCTCTGCCGTTCTTTCCCAGGAAATTTCAGTTGTCCCTCTGAACGTGCAAAGATAGGCTGGAGGGCCGTCAGCACTCATAGCTCTCCTTCCACGCTTGCTGCACAGCAAGTCATTTACAAGCCTATATGACAGCCATTCCCAAGCTTTCAAACGCACATCCAACTGTGCCAGCTAATGCAGAATGGCAGTGCCAATGAGCTCAGGTGTGTGAAAGCAAAAGCAGGGTCCAATCACCCCACTGAGAGCCCAGGTTAATGTTTGGTAGCAAGGTACAAAGTCACTGAGAAGCTGGTCCTGAACCAAGTTCTCATATGGATGAAAGATTGCATGGCTGAATCTCACAGTACATATTTATATCTTTTCTCTTCTTTTTATTTTGCCCTCTGCCACACTGATGGACTGATGCGGACTGACACTAGATTATGCAGCAATGTTCTTTCACTCAGGCTTCTCACTGATCTTGCCTCTAGGCTCTCCTAGTGAAGAGTGGATACAGCAATTTCCAGAGGTTATTCCAAATGGGCTGTTTTACGGATAGTCAACAACTTAGGGCAAAGAGCAGGGAAAATTGCTGAGGATCACTGTATATCGCAGACAGACAGATGAGGAGCCTAAATACAAACCCGTAAAGGCTGCAAATGAGAAGTGAAAGGCAAATGAAAACAACCTTTTGAGAAAAAGTAAATAAGGCTTTATGATGTCAATCTGATTGAAAACAAACATGCGAAGGCACTAGCAATAATCAGTCATTAGAGTTTGAAGCCAAGCAGCACAAAATCCATTCCATCTTTGCTCAGTTGCTGAGCATATATTTAGACTGGGTGTTTTCATTGCAAGGCTGTCTGGGCCTGACCCAAAGCACCGCACTCATACAAAAAATCCCATTGAATTCAGCAGTTTTTTCCACAAGAGAAAATAAAAACAAACCTGTTTGTTCTACTCTCTCTTTACCTCTTACCATGGCATGCAAATACTAGCAAATGAGGTGCAGGAATGATAGAAGTATTTTCACCAGCTTTACAGAAGCATAAAATGATGGTGTGAGGTGCAACCCAGTGTGGAATTAAGACTGCTGCTGGCAGCGGAAGGTCACCTAGAAATGCTCCTCCCAGCCCTGCTCAGAGGAGGCTGAAAACAGGTCAGTCTTTATTTGAAGAGGATTAAGCTGTGGGTGACTCAGATTGCTGATGTTTGTCTGGTGAAACGAGGTGCTGTTCTACCCATCCTAAGGAACGCCCAGGGCGTACGATCGCCACAGCCTGTGGGCTCAGTTGCTATATCTGAGCAGCATGGAGAATATTCTGCCAGAAGCAGCATCTGGTCAGACACACATACCTCTATACATAAATAAATGTATATCTATGTATATATCAGCATATACATGTGTGTGAATACATATACCTATATGCACATATTTGTACATATACAACTATATTCGTTTATGTATGTATATGTGTGTGTGTGAGAGGTTTCATGTGCATTACCAGGAAATTCTTCTTAGAGAAATAGCTTTTTTTTAATAAGGTGTCAATCAAAGCCTAATACCTAAAGGTGGTATTTACAGAGTCAAAAGCTGCAAAAGCCTTGCTAGGCTGATGTCATAGGTCTGGGGGATACATCACTACATGCTGGTGCTCTTGCTTGTTGAAGCTTGCTCAGCCTGCCAGAGAATAAGCCATTGCCACAGATGTTTTCCATGCTCTCCTGTCCCAGGCAAAGTGCATTTACTTAGTGCATGGCCCTGCATGTTGCTACGGTGCTGAAGGCCTTTCTGGGTGAAGTACTTACTCTCTGCCAAGGAAAGTTGTTGGTTTGGGGGTGGATTCCTCAAGCATGCATGGATTTCTACATTAGCAAGTGCAGAACCAGTCTCAGTGGATTGGTTTCACTCAGTAGCTTAGTTAAGGAGGGTAGCTGATGGGATATGGGTCATTTTGGCTACACCTTTTCATCTCCAGAGGCTGCAGTCCTCTAAAGCGTACCTTATAGCCTTGATTGCAGGGATCGTATTTTCCTTTCCATACACCAGGGAGGGTAAAGAGCTCTAAAAGAAGCTGCTGAGAAGCCTGGCTCTAACATCTGGATGTGGTTCTGCACCTTCAGGGCTTCTTTCAGAAACAGCAGGGAATACAGCAGTGCTCCATCTGCCAGCCTTGTGGCAGATCAGCACTCCGCATATGTTGCAAGAGGGCAGCTTGCTCGCTCTCCAGAGCCTGTGAGAATCATCAAGGACAGCAGAGGAGGCAGAACAGCATTTGCAGATGGTGTCACACAGCCTCCTAGCCTTCTAGAGGCTGATGCTGGGCTGGGATTGTTTAGAAGAAAATATTTCCTGCCATGGTATTTGTGTCTACCTCCACCCCAGGATGTCGGCACATAACTACCGAGATGCACCCAGAGCATACAGCATGGTTTCTCCAGGGCTGACCTGCAGGGACCTTACCTCTGCAACTGCCTGTCAGAGGGGTAAGGGTATCAGAAACAGAAATTAGTTCTGTCAGAAGGTCAGTGATGAGAGGAGGCACGGTATGGCTTTTACAAGCCCTACTAAAAGGGGAAAAGAAACAAAGCTGAATAAAATATTACAGCGTGATGCTATCTTCTTATTCCCCAAACAGGCTTCTATCCCCTCACCTAGTAGGGATTAGACAGGAGAGATATCTATCTATACGTTACTCTTCTTTGTATTCCCAAGGCTTTTCTGCCCCCAGCGGGAGCAGTTGTCCCCATGACTTTCCTCCCCCACAGAAAATCCCCCCAGTTCCACATGGGATACAAGCCTCTCCCTCCCTTCATCTCTCAATAAATATGCATGCCAGGGGTTATCAAGCTGAGGGTCATTCTCAGTGCTAACAATGGAAAAAAAAGCAATATCCAGCTGTTACTAAAGTAGTAAATCTAGTCACTTCGCAATTGCGCTCCTCAGTTTCCAAGCCCCCCAACAGATTCCTGATATATTCCATACTTTGCTCTTTATTTTGTTTTCCATTTGGCACAGGACAGGCTCCGAACCAGTGTGAAGAAAAACAACCCTTTTTTTTTTTTTTTTTTTTTTTTAACCCCCTTTTTTTTTGTCCTTTTTTCACCGCGCTATCTCTGCTCCAAGTCAGGCCAGGTAGCGCTTATCATTTCCTCTGCACTGCAAACACCAGCGTGCATGAGTTTCCTGCCGGCGAGTCCTAAACGGCAAGCTGACATTGTTTTCAAGACCCCTCTCGCTTGGAGGCAGGAGCAGCTCTGCCGCACAGCGCTTCCTGTTGATGTCAGGCCCCTCTTCCTCCCACTCTTCCTCCCAAAGCAAATGGGCTTCCTGCCGGCATCTGTGTCCTTTTCCATGAGGACTAGCAGGAGCCATTTTCCTACACAGCGGCCGGGAAAAAATTAAAAAAAAAAAAAAAAAAACCTAGCGGAGACAGGGATATAATGGGGAGGAGCAGGGGTGGATGGGGTTTTTTTCCTAGCGATGTTGAAGAACATCTGGGGCCTCTCTCAAGGAGGAGGAGAGAGAAGAGATAAGAGGTCAAAACAATAGAGCTATGTCTCAGGGATGCCGGTATTTGCAAGTACCAGAGAAATCACTTATTAGCAGAGAACATCAGAGACTAATTACAGCTGCCGCTTTCCCACTGCTAAGGAATGTAAGCTCACAAAAGAAAAGCTACAGCCATGGCCCCCATGCTCCAGCGGCGCTGTCATAAGCTGTGGGAGATGCCAAGACCTTTACGCTAGACCATTGCCTTCATTTTTATTCTTTCAGATGGAGGATTCTCTACCGTTGCCAGCACTGTTTCATCAACAGTGGAGAAACAAACTGGACGGCAATTGCAGAACACAGCTTATGCCAAGCTGAAGCATTTCAGCTTCACCGACTGCCATTGCATGAGCCACTGTCCCAGCAGAGAAGGGAAAACCTAACCAGACAGCATGTTGGACCTCCCCTGGTCCATGGCGTTCGAGGTTTGCATTTGTCCCATTGGAGAAGCTGATGGGCTTGTCCCAACTCCCACCAGGAGGTTATCAGTTTGCTGCACAGTGTAAGAAACAGCCCGGGAACGTGTGATTACGGGCTCCGTCATGGTGGGGACACACAACAGGGCAGAGTGTGAGCACAGACAGCCATGGCTGCGGCATTGCCTGCCCTCCACAGCGTTTCAGCCACGCGGCTCACACGGCATTCCGCACAGGGCGAGGAGCTGGCTTGCGTTAGGACACGTTCCCTTCCAAGCAGAGGTTTCCCATGACTGGGGAAATAGAGTCCCCCAGCATTTTCTATACCACATCTAAAACTATAGCCAAACAGGTTGGGGTGGGGAGGGGTCTACTAAGGGGTCCCTAGCAATAACCAAAACAGGACCTTTCCCTCAGACTCTCAACTGCTGCTCCTGATGGTCCTCTGCGATGAGTTTCATGTATATTTCAATAAAATATATTGTTATAATGTGATTTTTCTCCTTCTTTTCCTATCTGATGCCTGGTCATCTTCCTGTGTCACTGTAGGAGCTAAGCAAAGGGTTACACTTCCAATCTCTGGCCATAAACTGCCACAGAGGCTGACAAAATTACTCTGGCCTCATGCAACTGTAGCCAGCAGCACATGTGGCCCCAAGTCCGGCAGAGCCAGCGGAGTTGCAAGAGAGTGAACTGGGGCTTAGTTTTCTTCACAAGAAGAAATTCTTACTCAAGGTGCAATTGCAAAATCTTGACAGCTGGTGCGGGTGGAAGATGCAAAGGAAAAGAGACCACCTACGTTCTCACAGCAGAAGCTGGCCTGGGCTGCTGAAATTCGCAGCGCTGATATTTAAGCAAGCATTCCCAGTCGTAGAAGATGCACCCTGCATGGCTAAACACAGCTGGAGCTGTGCCACTGCCCGCACACGGGGACAGGGGACCGGGAGAGGACATGTCCCTCCACTTTTTAGGGAGCTCCAGCCTACACAGTGCCAATGGCTTTTCTGAAAGGTGCCTATCGGCTGGCAGTGCCAGCTAAAACCTGTGAGCGCTCTGCAGGACAGGACCCCGTTTCCAAAGCTGCTCTGAGAATAAAACTTTGACGAAGGAGCACGCAAGAGAGACGGGCTCCACCGTGCTCACATTTTCCCATCACGCTCTCCCTCTCTTTTAGTACGGCTTGCTATTCGTGAATGAATTACCTCAATCCCTCTTAAGCAATGTACTGACCAGGAAAAGGGCGTGGGGATTATTAATGGAAAAATCCTTGAATCTTTTAGCCCTGTAGCATGGCTACAGTTACAAGGAAAACAGGATACCACGCTGCATATGGGGAGGAGGAAGAGAAAAGGAGCAGAAACTCAAATGATCTACAGGGACTGACTCGCAAGGAAGAACAAAGTGGCCGTGGTAAATAGGCACAGCTGGCCCAAATTACCAGGAGAGAACCGAATGCGCACAATAGCAGTCTGCACGGCGTGCAAATACCACGGAGGGAAAGGGCTTGCTCTGGATGATCAAGGGGTTGTAACTAGGAGTGACTGAATGAAATTATGAGGGGAAATTTAGGTTGAATGGTAGGAAAAACCTCCTAAGAGTGAGACATAGTATCATGTAGAATTGCCTTCTCAAGGGAGGGGGTGGGAGCCACGCTGCCTGGTTATTTAAAATTAGGCAGGAGATTACTCTGAAGGGAACGGTCCTCCGTGGGCTGCTGTGACAAAGACAAAACAATCTTGCCAGCCTTCCCGTGTTGTTATCAGGCAATGCCTTTTAAGCCACAGTGAGATCCCCTGGAAGAGCTTTGCTGTGTTAATTATAAAGGAAAGCATATAGTGCCAGCACTCACTACAACAAGGGACAACCGCAACCAGCAGCTGGAGTTTAAATTGGATACTAAAGCATGCGGGAAGAAAGGCTACTTGAAAATCTTCCAGTAGAATGATTTTCCAGTGGGAAAGTGTGCTTTTCACAGGATCAAAATGGTTCACCAGAACACAGGGATTCGGTTTGATTTTCTCAACCAAAGGAATGCTCCCATATATTGTTTCTAGAAGGTGAGATATGTTCACTTCCATATCATTATTTTCAATGTAATGTAACCTTTTAGAGAATTTTTATTTAGGGAAAGTTTCTGCTTTTTTATTCCAATTCCGGATGTAAGGAAGTCTTGCGATATGGGAAGATGGAGCACAGTGCAAAACAGGAACCGGCTCTAATGGATATCAAGTGATATCATCAATGACTGGCTAGTGTTTGCTCCTCTCTGTACACTTCTGAGGACAGCAGCACCGTTCTTTGCAAGCTGAAGCCCAGAAATTGTGTGTGTTTCTCGTCAATGAACAAGAGAAAAAGGAGGCGAGTGTCCTAGGGTTTGCTTTTCAACCCTCGGGATACAAAAAAACCCTCATTTGAAATCTTGCTTGTATCTCACGTCCCCCATTGTGAGGATAAAAACCCAGCACAGTCTCACAGAATGTGCTTAGTTTCCGTCAGCAAAAATCTAACCCCTTGGCGAGAAGTCATGAATTAACAGAGGATAAGTATCGTTCTCATCCCATAGGTGCAAAAATGAGAAACAGAAATGAGTTGGCAGCCTGAGGTTATGCAATGAGTTAGTGGAAGAGCTAAGGTTAGAGCCCATGGTTTTGATTCCCGCTCTGTAACTAAACCACACATCCAGTTTTCTTGTATCTGAACTCCTGGTAAATAGAAACTTACCTTCAAAAGTTCAGGTGTTGGTAAAGCATGCAGAGATTGCAACTGGCTTGTCAGAATCACTGACCCAGAAAGTCGATTTGAAGATCTCACACAGATGTGTTTTTCTGGGAGACACTCAATTCTTCCCAAGCTTCTACCAAATCAGAAAGACGCTCCCTACCCAAACCTCTAGCCAAAATCTGGGCACACGGACTAAAATCTCAGAAGGACATTTGAGTCAGAGATCGCCAACCAGATTCTTGGAGCAACCTTTTGGGTTGGTTGTCCTAAAAGTTAGCCTTGTACCAAAAGACCAGACTTCAGTACCCCTATGCCTAGGAATGTTCAGAACTGGATCCACACTTTGTGGCTTGGTCTCACTTCTAATTATTTTCCTTTTTTTTTTCCTCTTGAATGGTTCTCTCATAACTAAATACCACAATAATGGCAAGAAGCTACCCAGGGGCCATCTGGGGAGAAACTGCATTATTTCTGATCATTTCAGGGAAGGGAGGTTGGTGGGGGGTGGGAGGGGAGGCCTGAATTCACTGGAAAAGATGTCCTGTCTGTTCACAGATCAGTTATACCAAACTTCTTACATTCCCTGCCTTCTGACTACTTCCATCTCCTCAACTATCCACTGGTTTCCTTTCTTTACCTTTCATTTTCATTTCACACGGCACTCAGTTTTCAGCATAATTTTCTCCCCATGGAGACCAAACTCAAACCCCACCTTTGGGACCTGGGCTGAGGTTTAAAATCCCTCCCCAGCAAAAAGCCACTTGGATCTGACATTTACGATTCAGGCCCGTATCTTCCAACTGCAGCTCTAAACTGGATCAAAGACTTTTGTTCCTAGCTTTTGTTCCCAGCTTTTGTTCCCTTCTCTGTTCCCTTGAAATGTCAGCAAACATGATGGCTTTGTTGATGCCGTCAGGGTGGTCTGACCGCTTCCCACGCTGGGCATGCAGATTGGGTAGCCGTGAAGCAGTCAGCAATTCACTGGGTGTCTCCTCTAGGATGTTGTTGTTCCTCACACCAAGGCAGTGGCCTGAAGCAGCAACAGTGCCATGAAATCAACAGAAAACAAATCCACCTCCAGCTGCCCTGGCTCACACAGGGACACGCAGACTGTTCGTTCCAAACCAGCAGCTGCCGATGCTGCCAGGAGGACGGGAAACCATGCTGGGAACTCAGGGCTCTCCTCGGATAGTGGGATAGATATCCACCCCTTCAGACGTTCCCCACTTTGTCCGGAGCAAGGCTCAAAATATATGTGTTAGTGCTGCCTCCTGAGCCGACAGACTGCAGGGCTGTCAGAGCTCAGAGCCCTCACGGCTGTTCTAGCTCTCTGCTGACTTCCAAGTGGAAATGGTTTCTTTCAAGTCCAAGTGGGGGGACACAGGTATGTCACACCCCGGACACCACCTGTGACCACCCCAGATGCCCCCAGGGCCGCTCTGAGATGACCTGGGACCTCCTTGGTTACTGGCTGTTCCTTGATCGGCGCTGGCTGCGCTGCGGGGTGGGGACAGACAGCACTGCCGACCCATGTTGTTCCCTGCAAGGTTATAGAAGAGCCTGGGCAGAGCCCAGCAGGCTCTGCCTGAGCCGTGGGAAGTACCCGCAAAAAGTTGTCTGCCCGCTGTCACAGCATCACAAAGCAGTTCACAGGAGGGATGGCGAAAAAGATAGGCTATGAGTCAACTACTAACCACAGGACATATTTCTCTGCCCCATCACAGGAACCACTTTTAGCCTGCACTGTCCAGTAAGGGTTGCCTTAGCATCACTCCTCTGCCCACGCGAAGTGTTTGTACCAAGGAGGGTCCTCAGGGCTTCCAGGACATTTGTCCTGTTCTCTCTGCTTTGCCTGCCAATATGCTGCTAAATATCGGTCGTGGCCTCTCAGCTGTTCTGAAATAACGTGTTTGGCTTCAGCCTGAAAAGCCTGGGTAGCACTGCTCTACTGCACTATCCTGCTAGCCATCATGTTAAGGATGTGATCATATTTAAGAATGAGCTGAAGCTCTTCCTGCTCTCTGCTCTGCACCTCTCAGGTTCAGCCAATCTTTTCCTACCACAATGCTTTTTCCCACTGTTTATTATTCATTTTCTCCAATTACAGCAGAAAAGGGCCCTGGCCAAAGAGGAATTTTGCAGCATGTCTCAAAAAAGATCATATTTGTCTGCAGCTTGGCTTCATTTAAGGAAGGTCATTCTGTGGTCAAGCACTCTCAAAACAGACAATGCCTTGTCTCCAGGTCTCCAGAACCTCCAATCCAAGTACTGACATCGAAGCTTTCAACTTGAGTCCTCCTCTGATACATATTCAACCTTACCAATACTTTCTCAGCAGTCTGTCCTTCAAGAGATTTTGGCCAACACAATCTACTTCTCTTGGAGTCAATGCTACCACCATCTTCAATGCCACAACAGTGCTACCTGCTGTTGATAAATCCACCTAAAATTTGGTTCTTTTTTTCAGTCTTGACACCAGTTGTGTTCTGGTGCATTCCTTGGACTTCCCTGGAGCTGATTTGTGGCTTACTCTGGTGGTAAGAGGGAAAGCATGGATGTTGCGGAAGCACTTTGTCACAGGGGAGATTCGCAAGTACCCACGTCACGTAGACGTTGCTTTTGTTCTGCTGTTTCGCCAGCCTAAATCATAAACCCCTTTACGGCTGGGAACACTTGCTGTACATGCAGATTTTAAGTACTTCCACACCAGTTGGCTGCAGCATCCCAGATTTATACTAGTGTCACTGAGGTCAGAAGCTGGCCCGATGCCATGCAGCCTGTGCTTCTGGAGGAGCTCAATGGTAAAAGGCAGTATGCTGAAAAGGAGGCAAGGTGTCAGTGCTGCAAGGTGCTGGGAAAACTTTTCAGAGCCACAGTAACAAGCTGAAGACACCCTTTCTCTGCCAGCTTGTGAATCCCTTATACTTCTTCTGTCTCACTGTGAGAGACCCTGTGTGTTGGAGCACTTGAAAGGACACATGGGGTGCCAAGAGCCACATGCTAGGGAAGGCTTGTGATCCAATGTGCAGCCAAGGAGTATGTTCCTAACCGGATCCCTTGGCTTGTACAGCCCTGCTCCATCCAACTTTGCCACACAGCCCTCCACGTTCCCTTCTACTCCATAGCTTCATACACCAGAGGACAGCTGGGCAGGGGACATTCAGTCAGGCCAGCTGTGCCGCTGGCCCACCTGAGCAGAGTAGGAAAGGGGCTGCAGGGAGACTCATCAATACAAATGCATGAAGTGCAGACACGGCTGTCATGGAGTACAGACCAATGCCCTGGTCGCCTGGGCACAGATGGTCTCATGTAGAGCTAGAGCCAGGTTTCAGACGCAGCGTTTGGGCCATCCCAGGTTTCAGGATGGTTCTAGGTAGAGATGGGAGTCAGTTGTATGAATCCCGCTCATAATGCACTACCCTTGATCTGAAATGCTGGGCATAATGGCATGATTTAGCAGCATAGTCTGGTTCATAACCCCCTTGGTTTTGCAGTAGGCAAGCAGATGTTTGGGTGGATGATGACTTGTTGGACTCGGGCTGGAAGGGAAGATGGCAAAGCGGATGGGAGTCACAGTCAGGTGTATATCAGCAAGCTTGTCCTGCTCAGAAGAAACAAAGGAAATGTTGCAAAAGATAGTGGCATTCCCAGGGAATCCACTTTTTATCTGGTTTGCCTGGCTGTGACCTGAGACTCCTTTATAAATCGCATTCAGGAAGGCAACACTGGCCAACAGAACACAACAACTAATCATAAAATCCAAAGAATATCCATTATGTGCTCAACTAGTGACATTTTAAAGCCTATAATGTTTTGCATCTGTAGTCTCCTGGCCTGTAGTGTATACTCTCAGTATATATCTACTGAGCTAGAGACAGACTCAGATAAAAACCCTGCAGCTGAACACCCTGGATTTCAGGGAAGTTGAACTCAGGTGTCTGTACTTCAAATTCAGCCCTGATCAGAGCAATCTAAGAAGAACCAGTTCAAAATGAGCTGAGGTCCAGACAGGCATCTTCATCTCCCACTCTGGGCAGGAGACAGCAGAGGCCAGTGCCAGACCTCCGGAGTGTAATCCAAGCAGGCTCTTGAGATATGCAAAACTCAGGTACAACTCAAGTCAGATTTGTAGACCCGTAGACCTTTGTAGAAAACAGACACAAGGTCTCAGTCCTCTTTTACACAACAGCCTGGGCAGTCCTGACAGGAATCTTTACAGAGTGTTTGAAAAGAGAATTGGAAAAATATGAATTTGGGAAACAGGAAGGTTATAACCTTGCTAGCGCAAAGGCAAAAGCCATTGCACGCGCACAAATTTAGAAGCAGCAACAGCAAAATCCTTTGAAGGAAAACACCAGTGATTTTTATTATTGCCTTATATGAGTTCAGAATGTTGCAAAGTTAAACAAAGCAATTATAAAGCTGGGTATTTAAAAATACTTAATGCTTCACAGTCTCCTTTGAGATGAATCAGGTATCCAAACATCTGGGGACTGCAAAATCCATCAGGAAACACAGACAGATGAGACACATCAAGACAGGAAGGTTCAGGGCTGCCATCGGAGAGACAAGGAACAGCAGGAGATTCCCGCAGCTTCTTTTGGGTAAGAAATGTTAGTACTACATGGATGTGTACACTAAACAAAAAGAGGAAGAAAAAGAGAGGGCTAAAAAAGGTTTTTGCAAGTCTCCTGCTGTTCTGTGTCTTTCTCACTTTGCTCTGATCTCTCTGTACATGTCACTGGCTGGCAGGATGACTGCTTCCTGATTCATGATTTCATATTTAATTCTTTCTATATAAAAGGAATTTAAGGGAAATTATTACAAATGGTTTGGCCACACTACATCAAGTCATTGGAAACTATTTCATTACCCCTGACATTTTCTTTTTTTTTCCCTCCCTTTTTTTTTCTCCTTGAAGAGAAAAGTTAGATGCTTTCCTAAACGCTTTCCAGACTTGAGCTATTCACAGATTGCACGTGGAAGGCAAACACAGCCCAGGCCTGAAAGAAAGAGGCTCTCATACTGGACACCCCAGTAGCTTGGGGCGTCGCAGGCGGTGTCCTCGGCAGCATTTCCTTTCAGAGAGCCCTTGCTGCATGAAAATGCTTTGGGTGTAGCAATCCTGTGCTCATCCCACAGGCGCTTCATGAAAGAGGCAACTGTTCCATGTTGGGAATTCAGAGAAACCTCTGGCCAGCAGCGGCTGCTGGAGGCGCCCCGATTAAAGGCCCATTGTTTTGACCACTCCAGCAGTCCTGCTAAACTGGTCCCTGATGAAGCCCCTGTCTGTCCAGTGGTTTGAGTAGAGGCAAATAAGTAAATACGGTCGTTGTGGGGAATAACAAAGCTTGGGGGAACCAAGGAAAGAGGAAGCAACAAAAATAATCCTTTAAGGCACTATGTTTCTTCAAAGGCAAATGCCAAGGAGTTGGGTTTCTGGGCTGTGTTTCTTTTGTCTTTCTGACTCCTGGATCTTGCTGTACTAAGGGCTTTGAGACACTAACAAACACATTGCAAACACAAGAAGGGGTGTTGCAGGAAAAGGGCGTTGAGATCATACTTAATCAAACTTCCTTACATTTTGATAGCTACAGTACTGCCGTGTAAGTCAATCATCTCTTTGCCTTTGCAGTTCTCTGCAGCCAACACAGCTGAGCTACACGCTTCAGGCCAAGACCTGTATCCTGATGTTATTACATGGCTGATGGGTTTCAGAGGAAAAAAACCACCAGGCTATGTTCATCTCCTTGCACAGGTCTATCTCAAAGGGGGACAAACTGCATGATCTAAAAGCAGGAACTTACTGGAGACTGTAAAATCAGAGAAGTTTTGATTCATAGCACAGGCTTCCAAAGCAAAGGAAGCTGGGACACCGCACGCCCTCAGCAGGCAATGAAGCTGAGCACATTTAAATGTTAAGTCTTGAAAGCTTATCCAAGCGAGACAAAGCTGCTCCTGCTCACACCCATAGACTCTGGAACTGATCAGAGAGACTGAAGCTCATTTTAACACCAGTTAGGCACCAAAGGGGGAATGAAAAAATGTAGTTAGCTGATGAAAAAATGTATCACTCACAATGCAGTAACTCAATGGCATCTCCTTCCACTTTACAAAACCAAGCTTGTTTCAAGGGCTGAAAGGAGCCAGAAATAATTCCCTCACCTCTTGCCCTGGCTCAGTTTGGGGTAAGAATCTGGAAGAAGAGCTTTGGATAACAAAAGTTGTTGGCACTGTGAGCATCTTCCTTTACTCTCCACTGTTTCTGATGAACACTATTCCTGTCTATCCTTTGGCTGTCTGTACGCAGAAAAGCATCTCTTCTACTGCTCTAGCCCTACTACCAAGGCTGCCAGGATTTTGAATTTTGCTCCCACTTATAGCCCTCTCTCTTCTACCGTTCATTGGCAGTCTCCAGTAGTTCCAATACAGTCAGTTTTGCTCTCAGACTAGTTTTTCCAACCTTCCCCTTCTCCGTTTCAAGCATATTGGAATTTCCTCACATGCTTTCTCCACTCCACCTTTGCCCTTATTCCCTTTCCCCATTCATTCCCTCTGGTCTCCTTTTTCTTTTCTCTGCCACACTTCTTCCCTCCCAGCTGTTTCTTTGGATAAATTATCATTAGCTTCTATCAATAACCTAAGGTTGCGCCTGGTCCCAAAACCAGAATCAATTGAAATTGCTGGCGGTGACTTGTAAGGGGTAGTCCTTTCCATGATCCAGTAATGAACCATGTCCCTTGGTGTGCAAAGAGAAAGCTGTGTTATTGCATATTCTCCCTTCTAAGTCAGAGACTATAAAATGAAGATTGCAGTCTTGCAGAAAGTCTTTGTAACAATTTTTTTTTCTTGTTTTTTTTTGCAAGATTAGCAGAACTAAAGACAGCATCCTGGCCAAATTCCAGTTTAGGGTAATCTCTTCTGCTATTTCAGATAGATGCTGCATTGTTTTTCCATTTCCTAGACCCAGAGGTTAGGTGGTAAATGGCTGTCATGTTCTCTTCAAAGCTGAAACATCACGTATCAGGGCAGAGGCCTCACTAACTCAGAAGGAAGCGCTAGCAACCTTCCTCTCTAGGTATGTAATGCCACCCTGGTGTTCCTCACACCTCCCTCTGAGGTTCTCGGTAGGACGCCTGCCCGAGACAGGCAAGCTGGGCAAGCGCCATCCTTTTCTGCCTTCACTGTCATTCAATGTGGCACTCCCCACAGCTGCAAGAGCCCACTTTTCAGTACTGGGTGATGAAAGCAGCTGAGACCCTCCACGTTTAATAATAATAATAAAACCAACAATAATACTGAGAACTTTGTACCAAAAAGAAGACAATACCAGCATCATTTAACCACTGAGGGGAGTAGGATGTGGAAAAAGAAGGAGCGGCCTCAGGTCTCTCACTGAGTCAAGCCATGGCAGGAGCAGAGCTGGCCATAGCCTGTGGCATGCCACTGGTGTGACTCCTACCACCTCCTTTGCTCTACACAATTCAAACTCCAATATCTGAGCAATTCAGCCTTCATTCATATACAAACACCGGAACGTAAAGAGAAAAGCAAAAGGTGTGCTTTTAAGCTGCTTATATCTCCACAAGGTCACCAAACCAGATGCGGGATAAAGGAAGCCAAGCTGAGGGTGCAAAATCTCGTTTCACACGTGAACATCCATGCTCCCTTTTAGCCCTGAGTACTGCTTTGGCATGGGGCATGGAGTGGATGGCACTGCCCAGGGTGCGTGTGGAGCTCTTCCCAATATTTCAGACAACTGTGCTGCTGGTAGCTCGCAAAAGCACTCAGCCGAAACCACTGACACATGTCAGATCTCCCAAGCAACGTTACTGGCCCAGCCAAGTGAGTTCGAAGAGCCATCTGGCCAGGGACACGGCCACTTGCTCCCCGGACCAGGATAATTGGACATTGTTCGGTCACTGAATTGCCACTCTGTTGGGCTACGGGCTTGTCTCGTAGGGAGAAGCTAATTAACATGCAAACTGCAAGGGAAGGAGTGGGTCAGAGATGGCACTCACCCCTTCTTCTCACCCATAATAAACAGGAGGTTTGTGTGAAACCACAACGCCCTGACGCAGGGAGGGGAGAATGGGTGGGGAAGAGAAATGTCCCTTGAACACTTCCCATTCAAACCCTAATACGGGAGCCCTCATCAGACATGGGAGAGGATTTTCCTGCCATACCCAGGTTTTGGTTTGCAGTCGGTTCCCTGTGAACTTGCGAGCAGCCCCCCAAAGCCACCCGGAGATCTCAGCGGCGCTCAGTGCCACGCTTGCTGCCTTCTCTCCCTTGTCCCACATCGGCCGAGGTCTCGCTTTTCACCACCACAGCCCAACCAAAGACCTGAAAGCACTGCAGAGACAGGACTGCACTGCACGTCCCAACCTCCACACTGCTGTCACCCTGCGGTAAAGCAAGTAGCACTTTGCTCTCAGGCTCGTTTCAAGGAGGCAGAAGTGGGGAAAGGGATAGAAATAAGGCACTTATTTTTGCAAGCTAAAATATCTTTCCTTAAGCACAAGAATTGATGTCAGGTGCACCTGCACTGTCCCCTGAATCACAACTATACAAAATGTTTTCATATCCTGCAAACATTCTCTGTCAAGAGGCAGGAACGCATGTTTCTGAATTTTCCCATTCTCCCAGAGAAAACACTTATGTTTCTTTCCC
The DNA here is from genome assembly GCF_900496995.4 of Aquila chrysaetos chrysaetos. Classification (NCBI taxonomy): domain Eukaryota; kingdom Metazoa; phylum Chordata; class Aves; order Accipitriformes; family Accipitridae; genus Aquila; species Aquila chrysaetos. The sequence continues at coordinate 4,203,543 of NC_044010.1, read as the reverse complement.
CTTTTTCTACCAATGCTCACTTAAATTTGCTTCATAGGTATATAATGTTGCAAAGAAAAGCCTTGCTGTCACCCTTTGTCCATCTGCTAAATCCTTCCACCATCCTGCAGTGAGTTCAAATCTGTAGTAAGAAATGTATGAAAAATCCAAAATAGGGAACCATTATTAGGGCAGGGATAAGCCTCCAAAGCCCTTAGGATCCAGAGCTGCAGTTCACGTCTGTCTTTAATGCTCAAGAGCTAACATCAATAATTTAATGAGCGCCTTACATCCTGAAATATTTTACAAACTGCAAAAACAAGACTCACTCCACCCACCTCTGGGCTGGGAGGTGGCAGCCGTTGAGCTGGGCAGAGCAACACTACGTGACAGTTTAGGACACTGAGTAGAAAAACAAATCATGGCTCCAGCTGAAATTGCTTCTGGAAAGGGAAAGACGCAGCACAGCATGTACATGCGTAAGAAAGTCCCTATCCCCTAGAAACAAAAGATAAACCAGAGCTTTTTTTAAAGGACTGGGACCCTTGTTTTACCCTGTGCCCAAACGGCAACGTTTCCCTAAACGATGCCAAGGCAGCAACTTGACTGAACTGATACTACGCTTGCCATCTTCTGAATCACCCACCCCATTCCTGCAGCACATTTTTTGGGGCAACTCCCATGCAAGCGCTAACCAGACATAAACCTGCTTAGGGTGTAATTGCTGCAAGCATGGCTTAAGGCTGAACAGCAGCATACTTATTGAGCTGCCATGTTTAGGAGCCTAAGTAGTATCCAGTTAATCTCCTCAAATCTCATTATTGCAGCAGAGTGGCAGATGGGTATTTTAGCAGGCTAGAAATGAGGACTAATTAGGACTCCTAGCCCTTCTTTGTATTTATTACATCGGTTCCTTCCGTGCCTCTGAAGCACGCTCTGCCTGCCGCCCCGAGGACAGCAGGTACTGGCTCACCTGCACCTGGCTGACCTAGAGACGGGGCTGCAGGAGGATGTCCCTCCTCATCCAGGTGCTGCCAAGTCTAGAGAGGGACCCCAAACTGAAGCTATTGGGATCCGGAACTGAATTTCCTGACTCAGACCCTGTTTGAGGCTCTAAACAGCAAACCTTGGGCAGCAGTATGTGACTGGCACTCGCAATCGAGCCAGGAAGGAAGAATAATTGACTCAATAGATCAAAACCAGCTCTTCCTATTTACCGCTCCTAAGCCCGCCTTAGGCGCAGACGCTTGATGTATTGACTTTGGCAACATGCGCGTACTGCCATCCTGGCAATAAAGTTATTGAAATGGAGGGGATGGGGGGGAAACAAAAAAACCCAACTAAGTAAGGGGAACTGAAAACACTTGAGAGAAGGGAGAATCCCCCACGCCCCCTCTGTAACCCTGAGCCGTTGCCTCAGGCCAAACCCCACGCTCCTTTTGGAGATTCCAGGACATTTGTTTTAACTTTTTTTGCTGCATTCCTCTACCTTGTTGTACTTCTGGTTTCCAGCCGGGACTGGAAGGGAGAGAACAGGATTACAGAAGGAAGTCTGTTGCTCTATTTTTCTGGCTTGATTAGAAGCAGAAGATGCAATAAATCTCACAAGAGAGTTTGTTCTCATTTAGCCTCTCATGTATCTGAAACTACCTCACCAGAGCAAGGGTAAGGAAAAGGCAATACCAAGTGGAGCACACTAGGAAGATAAAAAGAGAAAGAGCAAAATGGTGAAGCTGTTCCCCTCTCTAATTTTGCATAAGGAAAGCAAGCAATTCAGTCCCACTGACAGCTTATTTATTTCACACAAATTGCAGCGCAGACGCAAGGGACCCAGAAGGAGGCTTACCCTGCCTGATCACACCTCTGAACCTCCTGAGGTGTGACTGCCATCACTACCAGCAGCACCATAATGAGAGATGAATAGAAAAACAAGCACTAGTCGCACATGGAGCAAAGGGGTTTCCACATGCTGGTTGGCCCTGTTGTGCTGCCAAGTTGCCTGTCTGCAACAGGACTGACAGTCACATTCACTGCTGAGATGCCAAATACAGAATACAAACAGTATCAAAATATCCAAACTGAAATATTCAGATCCAGATAAACACGCCCTCCCCCCTCACCCCCCCCCCCCCCCCCCCCCCGTATTTTCTCCCAGTGTTCTGGGTTTGCTAAATCAGCATTTTTTGATGAGCCAGTGAATATAGACAGTGAGATCAGGCACAGATCTAGCCTGGATTCTCAGCCCTGCATCCTGCATGTAGAGAAAGATTGCAAGCACGTCAGCACCTTTCAGAAAAAAAAGGCAGTACTAATGCTGCTGTGTTTGGTGAAAACCAGCAGTGGTATCCTTTAAATGAAGTTTGTACTGGGGAACCTGACCTGGTCTCCTGTCTAACACTCTTTAGGAAACAAGTTACACAACTTAGTTACAGCAGGAATGTCTCCTGGCCCTTTGGATGTTCAATCCCTATTTTAGAGATGCAGGTATATCTCCTCTAACCATTTCACCATGTGACCGTATTTAATGACATTACAAAACCAAACGCACACACGTTCCCAGATGGGAGAAAGCAAAGAAAGGACATGAGATGTAAAGAGAGCTTTGCATTTGGTTTGGGGTTTAGTTTTTGTTCTTTCTTTAACTGTTCTGTGCTTTACAGAACTAAACAAAGCCTCCTGTTCCAGATGATAAATCTTCAAGCTGCTCCTGGCCCCAGAGAGCACAGGAGATAATAGCATTTCCAAAGGCATTTAGTTAGCTGAGCCTTGAGTGTAGAAGAGGGCAGTGAAAGGAGCTGGAGATAAATGGCTATGAACCCAGCTCAGCTGCTCAGGGCATATTTCTGAGAGCAGCAGCCACAGCTGAGAATCCTGCATGGGGATGCATGTTTCCCCTCCTTCCCCTGTGCTGGAGAAGGGCATGTAACACAGCCACCAAAAAAGAAACAGGTCCAGTCGCAAGCCCCCAGTTGGGTGCACAGTGCCTTTGGGAGGGGCTGTACAACCACCACCTGAGAAAGGTGTGCTGCTTCACAACATTATTTGTAGGCTTTCTATTAAGCCAAAGCTCTGCATAGCTTTTGTAAGATGCAGCATATCAGCGTATTATGTAAAGCATACATTAATTCATTTGAGCTGGCCAGCAGCAAGACTGCAGAAACCGCTAGAGAACGGGGCCCCTTTATGAAAAGACAACTCATTTTCAGCATTAACCAGGGCAGAAAGGATCCTTTACATTGTCCAAATTGCATGTTAGTTATTGACTGAAATTGCCAGCCTAGGCTGGGAGACCAAGGCCGATTTCTGATAGAAACCGTATAGATTGCTAGGAACACCAGAATTAGGAAGAAAGTTGCCAGCAGGTTGAGGGGGGTGATTCTTCCCCTCTGCTGAGCACTGGTGAGCCCACACCTGGAGTCCTGTATCCAGCTCTGGGCTCCCCAGTGCAAGACAGACTTACTGGAGCTAGCCCAGCTCAGGGCCACAAAGATGATTAAGGGACTGGAGCATCTCCCATTTGAGGAGAGGCTGAGATTGTTCAGCCTGGGTAAGAGAAGGATCAGGAGGGATCTTATCGTTTTGAATGAATACCTGATGGGAGGGAATGAAGAAAAGGGAGCTAGGCTCTTCTCAGTGGTGCCTCCTGACAGTATAAGAGGCACAAATTAAAAACTGTGAGATTCCATCTGAACACAATACTTTTTTACTGTGATGGTAGTCAAAGGCTGGATCAGGTTGCTCACAGAGGTTGTCTGTGGTGATATTCAAAACTCAGCTGGACACAGTCCTAGGCAACTGGCTCAAGCTGACCCTGCTTGAGCAGAAGGTTTTGTCTAGATAATCTCAAGAAGTCCCTGCTCATCTCAGTAATTCTGTGATTCTGTAACATTTTCTACTGCTGTTAAGGTAACTCTTCCTATACGGACATTAAATTACTGAGTCGAAGCAGCCATCCGGCCAACCCGGCATTGCTTGGAACTGGGGCTGCAACACACAGCATCAGCTGCTGGCACCAGGATGGACGTATGCTGGTTTGAGCCTAGGCCAGGCTGCTGCTTCCAAACAGGAGGACAGCAACTGAGGTAGAGGAGCTGAAGGCAAGTGCAAAAGGCACGGGTTTTGCTCTATCCCTTTTGGTGCACTGTTAAGATCAAAAGTGCCTTCACCAGGCTGAAAATGGGGAATCTAATCCAGCTGCAGGGTCGTGTTCAAGGCAGGTGGCTGAGGCAGAAGACGACTGGGAATTCGCTGTCTGCTTACATGGTGTGTGCCGAAAGACTTGTAGCGTTAGGGACTGACTTCCTCGCTCTCACACACAATGATAGCATTGATCTGGCATTTGAGTGAGGGTGAAGTTTAGTATTGGTGTCTATAACTTCATTATATGCGAGGGCCTAAACATTTGACAACAAGCTAGGTCGTAAGCCCATGGTAAGTACTTTCATATCTGCAATCACACTGGTGCAGAAGACCCAAAAGTCTGCTTGTGGTTTCAGATAAATATAGAAAACAGAGGGTTACATTATTGAATTAAGTATGAAAGTTAATAATACAGTCAGCGCAGTTACCCCACATTATTTAATTTAACACTAAATTCAATTTCTGTTACAATGTTCTCTGTCTGTGTCCATTGTAAACATGCTGCAGATTTTTTTTTTGTTGACAATGCAAAACACATTCACTGAAGTTATCAGCAGAGAAGCTGAAGGCTCTGGCATACGAACAAAGGACAGCTGGAGCTTGAGGGTCTGGGAATGTATGGAAAGTAGACACTAGCAGGCAACTAGCAACACTAGTTGCCCTCAAAACAACCAGCAGTGGAGCCAAGTAGCAGCCTTTGTATTGTAATAAGGTATCTGCAGGTTTCCATGTCAAAGCTCTAAGCGCGTTTAGCACCCTGTTGGTGGTTCAGGACTGGAGGGAGATGCTGGTAGCAACGCATTCTTTTATCACCCTCCATTTATATTTCACACTTAGGAAAATTGCATCCAGTGCAGACCAGAGATCCAGTCCAAGCTGTGATGTGGGCAGTCAATCTGACAGCCATCGCACCCTGGCCCCTTCAGAGCAGGACTGGGTATACCATTACTGACAGGCTGTTTTCATTTCCCCTATTACCGTTAAAGGAGAAACACTGGAACATAAATCTTTGGCACAACCCTGACTGCCAGCAAATGTTGCTGCTATAGAACTGTGTCATATACGCAAAGCCCGAGTTACAGATGCAAGCTGTCTAGTATTTTGTTTATGTCATGAGCTCTCCAAACTAGAAACAGGCCTACACCAACATTTTGGATCCAAGCACTGCAGACAATCGGGGATCTCTCAGACTGCTTGTTCACCATGTCTACATCAGCCTGTGTTGTACATCCACCCTGTGCATTGCCACCATTTCATCCACTGCAGTTAGTTACTTCCTTGAACCTTTGAGAGCCGTGATACCACAAGCAGTGAAGTCCCTACTCCTTGGTTTCCCAAGTTCAGATGAAATCAGCTGTTACCAACAAAAAGAAAACATTTGCTAAATCAAAATACATTTTCTAATCTAGAATCTGCAGGCAAGACATGTGATTCATGCTGTTCGCAGGGGGTGGGGGAGAAGGCAGGATCAAAGTGGGGCTTAGTGCATGCAAACGACACGTGTGCCTCCTGCAGTGCTTGGTAAGGGAAATGTAAAGCAGGAGGCAGCATGGAAGAGCTCTCTGCTAATCACACAGCGCTAGCAATGGAAAGCCAATACAGAACAAGGAGCTGAGCTCGCAACATGAATGTTTAACTGCCGTAACACTGTGCCACAGAGACACAAAAATCCAGCTCCCAGGAACCAGAAACAGATTGAGGAAGTAACACAGGCATCATCCAAAACAAGGAGGAACAGCGGAGTAGCAGAAGCAGACAGATGGCTTCTGCTCCCGTTGTTCCCAGCGTCTTTTTGCTCTCACTTTGTTGCCATAGAGGCTGATATCTGGGACTCATAATGTGATGCTCCGCTTGTGAGAACGGGTGAAGAAAAAGCAACCTTTACATTATTAATAATTTCCCACACACAATCCATTTTGGCAGCAGAGTTTCTCAGTCCCCTGTCTGCTGGACTTGCCTTGGCAGAGTCTGAAAGGCCAAGGAGCTGTTTTCCCCACAACCCCAACCCAGCTCCTCAACTGCCAATTCATGTACTTAGCCCTCAGGGCCCCTCTGCCACAGATCTCCTCCACTGTACTATAATACAGTCCCCCTTCTTTTGCCCCCAAACTTCACAGCCCGACAACCCCTTTTGCTCCCATTACAAAGATGAGGGGATGCAGCCTTAAGTATCCACACAGGCTGCATGACTACAGCCAGGGACAGACCCCACAGAGTGTGGGTCATGGGGCTTCTTAGTATATCAGCAGTGTGAAAATGTAGAGCAGACTGCAGCAGCACACCTGACCAAAAAAAAAAGAGGACTAAATGCATTTCAAGCCAGCCCAAGAGGCTGTTCTTGTTCCATTCTCCTCCTAGCCCCTGCCGCTTCCTTCTTTGCAGGGAGACAAGTGTTTGCATAGCCTCAGGGTGAGGTAGGTCAGGGAAGAGATCTGGATTGAAAGCAACATGGCTACAGAAAGAGAAGAAGGTTTCTTTTCAGCTCGATCAGTTCTTGAGACAGAAATCCCCAGTGCCACAGTTTCTAATTTTGAGAGCAGGATGAATGCAGCTCTTCATTCTTCCGCAGCAGATTAAATGAGCGTGTGGCATTTTCATTTTTCCAAGGGGACTTTAAAAAAAAATGGCCTCGTCTTTTTCCTCCACATTGCCATTAATGATCCTTCAGCAGTTTTCCCCGGACTTTCTTCATGCATCGCTAATCAAAAGCATCTACCCAAAAGTATGGGCATGCATTCACTACAAAACATCAACACAGGAAAAGCAGCTTAAAAAAAATGTAAGTGGACACAAATGCATCTTTGAGCAGAACACACTTGCATGTGCTATGGACTTGCATGCACCCTCACGCACATCCCTGCATGCTGTTATCCCACAAACACATGCAGCTGCACGTGCAAGTGTGAGGAAGGAAAGCCACATGACCCAGAAAAGCCGCTTCACATCTGGGTAGCAGGTTTAACGATTGGCTCCAAAGGGAGTCTGTTCTCGAAGCAAACCACTTTCTTCCTGGGTGACGGATCTCCTCATCCATCTGAGTATGGACAAGGTAGCTTCACAATGAAACATAGAGCATCAAAATCAGGCAGAAGACAGCATGCTAAGGGGCTGTGCCAAAACAGCCAAAGAGTATCCAAGGCCACCGTTCCTTTGTACAAAGTATATTACCACTGAATTATTGTTACTGTTTTCCCTCAGAAATACTTGCCTATCCTAAAGTCTTGACCTACTGCAGCTCTGAAAAGTGGTTAAGATCCTGCTTGGGGAGCCAGTGCAAGCCAGAGCAACCACGTTTTTATAAGACCACTAATGCTAAATAAAAACTTTCCTTACTCTTTCATTCAAATACAGTTGTGACAAGGCAGAAGCAGTCATTGCGCAGCCACACAGCATAGAAGAATATCATATGGGCTACCCATATTGTTGTCTCCTTCCCCATATTACAATCCAGGGACTTGTAAGGGTTTCCTCACCCATCTCCCTGTGCTACATTTGCAGACAACAGCTCCCTTTCCCTTCCCAGCCTCAGGGAGTGCTGCTGGCCTGCCCTGCTCTCTGCCATGGCAAGAAGAAGCCTCAAGTGGACAACACAAGGGAGTTGGTAGCTTCTACAGCAAATAACAAACAAAGCCAATAACCAGCATTATACAAAGAGAGCGAAAGTGCTTTGGGTGCTACAGGCTCAGGATGAGAGCCATTGAGGGAGCTGTGGGGAGTGTGGGAGGGGGTTAAGGGGAAAAGCTGAGCTCATTGCATCCCAACCAGACAACATCAGGCAGGAAACAGATGTGCAAGAAACCACAGAGGGGTACAGCAACAACAGAACTAACTCTCCAGCAAATAGGGGAAGCTTGGACACACAGAGCTGACCTGCACCCTGAGAACAAGGCGTCTAATCTGAGATTTGGCTTTTTGCAGCCCTGGTAGCAGCACCTCCTATCCCAACATCTAGACACCATCATGCTAAAAATGAAGGAAATGATTCAACCTTTCTCCCAGTCCTACCTGGCTCTAGGCAAATGAAGCAAAGGTAGGTCTGAATTAGTAGCAGTTCCTATGCAAAAGACTGGATTATCTTTTACCAGCACAATCCAATTTTTGTAGATGCTGTGCATATTTCCATTTTAGAAAGTGGAAGTTGTCCCTGACTATGTACCTGAAATCCCAGTCCGAATCTCCCACAGTTAGAAGTACTGGGATATTAAACTCCATTCTGACTTAGTCCTTCTCACTTTAACAGCTTTGACTTTTTCAGCCGCCTCTTACAGCATTTCTGTGATATAACCAGAAGCAAGACTACACTTTGTGACTGTTTTCTTAAGCAGTTCAGACTGTCCTGCCCCAACTGAGGTTTGTGGACAACCTTTCGTCTTGTCTTCTCTGCTGGCCTCTCCATCACTAGAAAATTATACTGTTGTTACTACAGGAACCGGGGTCTGATGTGCAGCTCCCACTGATTTCAGTAGAGGGACTATGTGCTTTTCTCCTCTGGAAACCAGGCTGGTTATCAAGAGGCCAAAACATGGCTCTAATGTTAATCCTTCAAGGCTAATATCTGTTATCTCCACTGCAACAGTACAACACTTTTAATAAAGTTTGACACAGGAAAATGTTTTAGTAAAGGGCATTAGCACTAACTTCCTCCTGCATGGGTGCCTATCCATTCCCAACGCCTGACACTGCTTTCTAGTGAAGCTCTGACACGCCAAAAGATCACTTGCCTCCGTGTGCGGATTCAGTGCTGGCAGTGACAGAAGAGGAACTATGTGAAATCAGATGACTTTTACTCATTGGTATTGCCAGCCACCATTCTTTTATGTCTTATGTGAGCTTTTCCTCACATCCACTGCTATTAAAGTAATTGTTTGAGAATTTTAGTGGGAAGGAAGAAAAGCTATTTTTTCCCCAAGTTTCTAGCCCTCTTGCCAGGCGAAAGACTTAAAAACGTAACTCAGATGCACACTGAAGTTTCAGAAAACAGAAAGCAGAAAAAGAACCCAGCACTGATTTTTATTTTATCTCATGATTTTTGTGGCCTGAGTCATGGTTTTAAATGCTTGGGAGCATTTGATAGCTGTCTGCCCCCATAAGGAGCTCAACCAGTCTCTGTGTAGAGACTGCCAGCAGGAAAAGGCCAAGTAGGGTCAAATGCGGTAGTGACAGGAACTGACTTGAAATACAGTAAATTCAACACATCTGAGCTTCGAACCAGCCACCAGACAGCAACATCTGTCCATCGCCACTGACCTGGCTGAGATCTGAAGAATCAACTTAGGGCTAAAGGCTTTGTATCTCATTTTTAGTCTTCTGAGCTACCCCACTGTACCTGCTAAAGTCTTTCCATCTACACCGCTCTTAAATACTTTGTAGTTCTACCGCAGCTCTTGTTGTATTATCACAAAGCTCTTCATAACAGAGCCTTAGGTACATCTGTCTGGTAAGAGAGACAGTGGGATCTTTTCACCCTTCACTGAAGCGCAGCCATGTCTGAAGCAGACTATAGCAAGTTATTAAAGAGTTAAATGACAGGAGAGGAAATGCTGATACCTTAAGCAGAATATAATTCTCTCCACTGGAATTTGGCAATGACACAGGGACTAAGGTCCTTGCAGAAAGCACAAGCTGCTCTTCAAAAGCTGCAAGCATGTAGGGACTCAAGTCGTGCATCTCCTCCACAAAGCACCACACAAGTAGTGCAGCACCCCCTAACTGTAATGGCCGTGTACTAATCCGGAGTGAAAAAAGCCAAACTGAATTGTCCACACTAGCCTTGGCCATCTCCTGTGCTACCTTTGCCATCCCCAGCACCAGCAAAACAGTTCTCTGCTTCTCTTTGCCTGTGCGAGTGTGCAGGACCAGTCACACAAGCAGCACTGCAGGATGGCATAAAGCAGACCTGAGCATGAAAGCACAACCAATCTGACTTGGGTCCTGCCTGTCCTGCAGCCTCCTCTTCCTTTCCCGTTAACCCTTCTGGGTGCATTTGAAAATCTGCTTTCACAAAGGTCCACAACAGAATGTTTTCTGGACAGCAGCCGAAGTGCTCTCCCCCTCCTCATCACTCCCAGATACCCTGAAGTGTCTTACATCTTCATTGCTTCCAAGGAGGGAACAACCAGAGACTGCATCCCACCAGTTAAACACATAGTACTAGCTAAAGCAGAGAGAAATTTACTGCTTTACGTCTCTACCAAATCCCCTGCTTGCAGGAGCACTGGCTTGTCCCTGGAAACAATTCCTAAAAGGACAATTCAACTATCCCCAAATCAACCATCTCTCATACCCTAAATGCTCTTTTAATTTTGTTTCATAGTTACAGGTTGCAAGTTTGTGATGTCCTGGTGACATCTGAACCTTCATTTCTTCCCAGGATGTCACTTTGGCATACTTGGTCACAGTCCTATTGATCCTGAGAGCCCTACTAGCAACGAAATGAGTATCTCTAATACTCTCATTTCTTCTCCCCCCTGTCCTGACAAACTGAATTGTACCAGTCTAACTTACTTACAACCTTCCCAATAAACCTATAACAATTGAGTCTTTCATTTCTGGATCCCACGGCACTGGGCAATGGGATGTGCTATTCAGCAAATAGCAGTACTGCATAAAGGGAAAGGAACTTCATATTCTCCCCCACTGCTCCTCAGCATGGAGAGATAAGTAGGTTGGAACTGCGAATCGTCCCACAAATGAGACTTGAGACAATGTCTTTCTTTCTTGTGCCCAAAAAAATATTAAAAAAAAAAAAAACTATGGGATTTCTGGTAATAAATTTTGCTGTTCTGGCCTAATTTCAACTGCAGTAACTATGTTTCTCCCTTTAAAATCCCCCTTGCTGCTTCAACTGAATATACTGCCTGTGCCTGCCTTCCCTGCGTTGTTTTTCAGTGCTCCTGTAAACAGCTGTAAATTGTTCCGCCACCGCGGCAGCTCATGGTAGCACTGGATGGAATTTATCTATCTGTACCTCACGCTGGCAAAGTGGTATCAGTTCATTAAGGCTGTTATTTTTGCTATTTCGGTTCATTTGCTGTTAAGAGTTATATAAGTTAAAAGATACAGTAATTGTTACGGACGACTCACAATGAAATTGAATGGCTGGTTTTCCCCCATACCTGAATAAATTCACATATATAACATTTTATCTTAGTGATATATGTACTGCCCTCTTCACTGTGCAATGGAAAGAGCTACTGTTATGTAGTCCATCCCTCCACCAGTGCAGTTCCACACTGTACTTCATCAGCCATGCTCATCAGCAAATGAAAGACTTGATTGTACAGCCCTCCCTGTACAAAGCTGACATTGCCGCTAGAAGCTTTTTTTTGCTCGGAGTAGCCTGACATTGGTAAAAGTTAGTTAATTCAAACTGGAATATAATGCTAAACCTGGAACATAATGCTCACATCAGGGATGGTAACAGGCATACATTTATTTTTCCTCTTGCTAAACTGCAGGTCTTTCTGTATGCCAAACTCTCAACTGCTTCTCTCATCATCCAAGCCACTTCAAGAAAAATTATTCTGCTCCTTCTCTCATCCAAGACTGACCATTTCAGAACCCCCTGATCTTATAGCAATTACCTGTCATCTGAGCTACTATATTCTCATCTGATATCTGGGGGCATGGAGGTCAGGGGGAGGAGGAGAGGAGAGAAAGATAACAGGCAAGGTAGTGAAAATATTAGCTCAGCTGCCCCCTTCACCTCACACCCATCCCTACTCCACCCCACCCCCCAGTCTCAGTCCTGTCTCCATCCAGCAGTGAAAGGACAATATGGGAACTGTACTGGAGTCCAGGAGAGGCAGATGGGACGTTCCCAGTTCCTCCCTACAGCCCTGCAGCACTCTAGTCTTGTGGACTTTGGGAGGATTTCCAAGTCCGGGAGGAGGCAACGCTAAGCGCAGTTCTGATTTCCAAACCTAGCTCCCTAAAAGCCTGCTACCCCCTTCCACAGCCAGGCGGATGGGAGAGGGCATCGTAACATAAGGCTGGCCACCTCTGTCCATACTTAGGCAGCCCGAGAGCCCTAGCCCAGTCCTTTCCCCACACACAGCACTGCTCATGCAAGGGTCATGCAGACGCGTCACCAAAGCAATCTTCCGATCGTTCATTCATTGTGAATAACTGGGCAGTGACTCCACTTCCCGGGGATAAAGCAGCTCCAGGTTGTCTAGCCCTCAGCCTTGGGAAGGGTCCGCTTTGCAGTCCTACCGGTAAAAAAAGGGGGACGCGCGCTCTGCTCCTCCGCAACCAGAGTGAGAATAAAGAGGCATTTACCATCCTGCCCAGAGCTCTCCAGATACTCCGTCAGGTCGCAGCCGAACGCGCTCGCGGCTCCCTTCCTCTTGAGTTTCTGTTTGGCTCCCTTGTTCTTCATGAGGTTAGTCCCAAAAGAGGTTCGCCCCCCTCCTGCCTTGCCCCCCTCCCCCCGGCCTCACGCGGGGCGACAAAAATCTCGCTCTTCTCCTCAGACCACCGCCCGTGTCCTGCTCCCAGGGAGCAACATCGGGGGTCCCGTACAGCGTCCAGCCAGAGAAGTAAACATTAATCCCCACCAGATGTTGGGCTGCTCCTGTGGCAGAGGAAGGTCAGGGCGAGAGGAGGCTCCCCAGTCGGCAGCAGCAGCGATCATAGCCCGAGTCCGGAAGGGTTCTCATCAGAGGGAAGTGGGTGGTGGACGGGTGCCCGCATCGGAGCTGGCAAGCTGGGGACAGGCAACGGTGGGGGGGACGTCTTTCCCTCAGCGTGGTCCCGGGACCCTCCACGGCCACCTTCTGGGTTTCGTCAGCCGCGCTGTCGCCACTTCCAGCAGAAAGCGTCCCAGTCTGGTCGTCCTTCTCTCGGCTTTCGGAGGAGACTCGAAGTTCAAACGGACTAATGAAAAGGGACCAGGGAAGAGTCTGCACAAGGCTCCTCTTTGGCTCCCCCCCTTCCCCTCCTCCTGCCTTCGGACAGTTAGAGGAATGAGAAACCAGCTTCCTGTCCTGACTCCCGCTCGCTCGCTCTCTCCTTTCCCCCGTTTTACAAATCCTAGGATTATCCAGCTCAAAAAAATGCTGAAAGGAAGTTAGCTGAGGAGGGGGGCGGAGGACGGTTTTTGGCAGTAAAGTGCATGTGTGTGTGTGTGTGTGTGCGAGAGGCTGAGGGAAGGCGGGGAGAGGAGTTGCGGGACGAGGATGGGGACAGGGGGGACGGGATGGCGGGGGGGGGGGGGGGGAGAGGGAAAGCCTGTCCTGACAGTCGACAGATAACGGACTGGCTGAGAGGAAATCACAGCGAGCTGAGCCGCAGCCCGCAGCGCGGTCAGACGCTTCCTGCGCTACCAACGCTCAGCTCTGAAAAGGCCCGAGGAGGGGCCGGCGAGGAGGAGAGAGACCAGGAGCTGCTCCAGTAAATCTCTGCCTCTGTTCATCAAGTCCTTCGTCACAAGGCGCCTTCCTGCCCTCGAACATGACTCTGTCACTTCAGGATTTGCCTTCCTCTACAAAGGCGCAGGCTGGAGCTACCGAAGGGCAAGAAAGGGGGCAGAAAGTTGGGAAACTAAAAAGAGGAGGGAGGAGGGAAACCTTCTGCTCCCTCCTCCCCAACAAGCAGAAACAGATGCCATCCGGGCATCTAAGTTCACGTACTTTCAAGTCAGCTTCCAAAATAGGCTCCCCTTGACCAACGAATGGGTTTAGAGATAAGGAACAGAAATCACCCGGTAGAAGGGAAACGGGATGGGTCTGCCCTCAGGCCCGGAGCCTGCCTCCCCCCCCAACACCTTTCTAGTCTAACTTTCAGTACACACCTATCTCTTCTTGTAAGACCAGTCACTTGCACTTACTCCACGCTTTTTTATCCCTGAAATTCAGACCTCTTTACAGGGCTGGGTATGCGGCGGGCTGCACGCTTCACCTAGGGAGGCAAACTTAACTCTGCTAAGGCTTCACTGGCCCCTCTTGCGCTGCGCCAAGTATGGGTCTGGGTGAGAAATAAACAAATGAAAAACAGGAAATTGCAGCTTTTCACCAAAAATCAGACCAAAGACAAGGAGAGTAGTTTTGGTTTGGAGGAAAACCAGCCAGGAAACAGGGCAAAGGACTCCCTTAACTCACCTCCCTCCTCCACCCTGGGCTCTGCACCCTCACACAGCAGAGAAACCCCATCTCCTCCCACAGACATCTGCAAACTCACCACCTCACCCCTTTATTTTGACAGAGTCGTTTTTCAGAGAAATCAAGCCTCCAACTGTGATCCGACCGCTGCCAAAAGCAATTCAGGTTCTGTCTGTTGGTATGGTGACTTCTTTTTTTTCTTCTTCAAAAGCGTTGGATGTTACCACTTCACATACAAGAAAAAACACCAAGAGCCCTAGTGAAGGACCTTGAGCAATTATAACTCCTATTGTGTAGTTTATCACCGTAATTATCATCATTACCCCTGTTTTACAGCTTGCTGGCTGATGGGTTGAGGGGAAAATGATTTGCAGAAGGGTGCCAAAGAGATCTCTGGCCTGTCAGCTCCCAGCCTCCCGCTCCCACTCCCAAGCTAAGGGGGAAAACTGAGCTCTCGCTCCCAGACCGACGGTTGTTCTCAGGGACCCTCAGTGCTCATGAAACACTTAAAACTTCCTTGAATTTATTCTGGGCTTCTCACAGCACCTTGATGTCGAGCCGGCGCACGGGATCCTTCCCCGCGCCGGCGTGCCGCCAAAGCCATCGCGTGCCACAGCGCATCCTGCCTGCCTGCCAAGCGGCAGACTTCAAACGGGTCGGACAGACAACAGGACGCTCAGACCTGGATGTCTCGCCAGGCCGTCCCCCCCGCCGCCTGGGCGGCTGGCCGCCTTCTGTAGGAAGAGAAAACCCTCTCCCTGCCCCGTCGGGGAGGAGGTATGTCCTCCTGCACACGCCAGCCCTCTCCCGCGGGGCTGAGCCCCAGCACCGGACCGGTGAGGGGGAAGAGCTTCACCGCAGCGAGTAACCACACAATCTTCTTCGAAGTCCTGAAATCCCCTCTGCAGACACCTCCCTCCCTCCATGAACCAAACAGAATGTATAAACTCCCCGTGCTGGTCTCCTCCATCGCCCTACGTCAGATGGCGTCACTAGCAGGGTCTGTGTCCCCAGCCCTCGCCTGTCCCCTCTGCCTAGTGACCCACCACTCCCCCCCTCACCTCCATGCCCTCCCTCATCTTAGATACGGTTTCCCCGCTCCTCCCTCGCAAGCCTACCCAAACAGGATGTCTTTCAGAAGCGGACGGCTTCTTTTAAAAACCAATAAATTCAATCAGTAAAATCAACCCCTGTGCGTATAGAGCTTCCTCCTGTCACCGGCAAGGGAGCTACGGCCCCAGGCGCAGCAGGGAGCTCCCCGACATGGCCGCCGCGCGGCATCCCCTCCCTCACGCAGCCCCGCTCCGAGGGGCCTCGGTGGCCCGTGGGCCCGGAGCACGGGGACTCGTGCAGCCCGTCACCCTCGCCCCTTGGCGTTTCTCACAGCCTGGGAGGCATTTTCAGCTGAAAGCACCGTTTTCTGGAGTCGGCTCTGTGGCAGTTCCCTGCAGGGGGCTGAGGGAGGCGCCATCTTTGAGACCCACGGCGGTGGGTCCTGCTGGACGACGAACGCCGCAGGAATCGAGCGCTGCCGTCCGATTTTTGGCTATCTGGGGGCTGTGCTGTGCTGCCCTGACCCCAGCCAGGCTATGTGTGGGTGATGCTTGTCCAGGGCCGGGCCGCAGGACCGCCATCAGCCATTGCCACCGGGCTGCCGCAGTGAGGGAAGGGGAGAGACTGCCACCCCCGTGCCAAGAAAAAACAGCATTTGAAGCACAAGTGCAGCGAAGAGGTGCCAGAAACAAAACAGGGAGGATTCTCGCTTTATTTATAGACGCTCTTTCAGGCGCTGCAGTTTTTTGCCTGGCCACCCCGTGCCAGGTGCCCCACGGAGGGAAGGAGGACCTGGAGAAAGAAAATGGCGTGGCAGGCAGGGTGAAAGAGGCATGTGCTGCGGCGAGCGAAAGAAGGTGCGAGGAGCTCCAGGAGAGCTCTTGCCCGGCAGGCTGGGCTACGGGGGTGGCTTTCCCCGTGCCGGGACGAGGTTCAGCGAGAGGACAGAGGGGAGGTCGCTGCGGGATTGCCTGGGGAGCCCGGGACAGGGAGGAGGAGGAGGAGGAGGTCAGTCAAGGTAAGCGCGAACCAAACAAGGGAGGCTTTACAAACAAAGCGCTTCGTATCGGAGCCTGAAATCAGTGCTGAGCCAGGGGATTTTTCCGAGGGAAAGGGGCGATGTTCTGCTCCATAGAGGGAAAAATAAGAAGTGTGGATTTGTGCAGCCCAGGAGGCAGGGCAGGTCTCTGCAATAGTTAGGGTGAGCAGCAGGGCTAAGGAGTAAGCCAGCGGCCCTCCTGGAAAAGCTTTCACAGACGAGAACAGGCAAAGCCAGAGAGGAAAAGAGCTTGGGCCAGAAGTGTGGAAAGCAAAAAGGAGCTCAAAGCTGAAACAGCTGGAAAAGAATGGGGAATTTCTCTCCCTCCTAAAAAAAAAAAAAAAAAAAAAAAAACAAACCAGAAAAAGAAAAAAGTGAGTCTGCAGAATAAGAGCAACACCAAGCCAAGCCAGAGCTCTCACAGAAGCAATCTATCTGTAGAGATTACTTCCTAGTCCCCACCGCCGTACAAGCAGCATGATGGCCAGCTGCCCCACGGTACCACAGCCCAAATCAGGAAGTCATGGCCCACAACACTTAGTTTAATTCCTTCCCTTTGAACCTGTAAAAATAGGTCAGGATTTGAAGTTCGTCACAAAGGCCTCCCTGTCAGAGAGGGCCGCAGGTTCACGCAGGAAGGTAGGGCACCTTCCCATCCCGCTTCGCTGCCATGCCTCGCCCTTCGCCTTGAGAGCGGATATGGCAAGCCAGCGTTTGTGTGTTGAATGAACGTAGGACGGATAATGACTTTACAATTCTCTCTGTTCTCACAGACAAGGTATCGGTGACCCCAGAAGCAGTCAGAGAGCCTGGAGAACTGCTTTGGCCATTAGGCCTAAGTATTTCTTCCCCTTCTAAGAGCCGGGGGCCACGACGGAGGCGTCACACAGGCTATTTCTGGGCACCCATCTCTCCCCTCCCTGCTGCGTTTCCTTCATTGTGTTTGAGCTCTTTCCTATCCGTGGCTTTAAAATCTCCACCGATCTGCCAGGCGCCACTCAGCACAAAAGAGCCGGGGGGGACGGGGGGGACTGGGAGTGGAAGACCCGGAGAGGGGGAGATCTGAACCCCTAAAAATAGCCCTGCCGAGTACGACCGTTTTCCTGACACAGACGGTTCATTGTTAGACCCTGACACGCCAGTTCACCCTCCCTCCCCACCCCTCGACATACTCTCTTTCCTCTCCTGCCCCTCTCCGGTGCAGTTTCCTGCCTACTCCCATCTCCGTGGCCAAAGCTGGAGTGTATTGTGAAGCCTAAAGCCTGGCGTGGAGGCTTTTGTTTCTCGGAGTACACGTCGGACCACAGACTATGGGGCTACCCTTCAGCGTCCTTTGTCACAGGGCACCCACCACTCTTGGTTCCTCATTTCACCCGTTCCCAGCTACAAGCCCTGTCTCCCACAGCTCTCACCTCCCTTTCTGCGTTCCAGAGGACCCCCTTGCCCCGCATCATGACACACCTTCTTCTGTGTGTCTGTCTGCCCTGTCCAAGCTTTTTGTTAGCTACTTCACAGATCCCAGCACTTCGGCTACAAATGAAGGAGACAGCTCACACTTGCAAGCTGCCGAGCCTCTCTGCTGCTAGCTGCATACCCACGGTGTAACCAGGAGGTACACCAGACCTACCCCCAGAAGTACCAGGAAGGTAATTTTCTCTCACTTTGCTGGTTAGGACATAGGGCAAGGATCTACGGCCGGAGGACCTGCTGTAGTCACTGACATACTAGGAGCAGACATATACTCCTGTCCATTCTATCTCCTTGAGTATCATCCCAGATGCAGTGAAGTCTGAAGTACGAAAGTAGCCTAATATACCATGATATCCAGTTATTGACTATACACACCACAACTACAAAACATGCAACTACATTTTTAGCCAGACTGCCTTCTCCCACTGTTCACAGTCGTTTCAGAAGTGTCTTGCATACAGAAAAACAGAGGAGGAACATACCTCCCTTCCCTTACTCGGAGCACAAACTTGTCTGAACAGTAACGGCTGCTTAATCCTCTGTTTGTACAGCATCTAGCACAGAGGAACTGTAATTCTTGACTGGGGACTCCAACTGTTCTTTATTTAAACAACATAAAGAGCATTATTGAAAGGTTTTATGTCTCCCAGTGTAAAACACTATTGATAGCGCAGTAGTATATGACAGTATTATAAAACAAACATTCCGAGAAAATCTCTACCAGACAAGCCACACAGCCAGAAAAAGCTTCCTTCATCTCAGAGACATGTTCTGAACCTTCTCCAAGCATCTTACCAACAAGATGACCCATTTGGTGAGGCAGGAAGGCCACAAACCTCACACCATGGAGCCATTCCAAACTCACACAGGCCTTTTCAAGAGCATCCTGCCAGCAGCTTTTTGGATGACATGGAAGAGGCAGCTGGCAGCCCTGTGCTGAGTACAAGCAAGACAGCATGTCATAGAGAGAGAGGTAAGCCCATTGCTTCTCATGTCTTACCAGCCTGTGAACACAAGCAATAACCAGATTCTCAAGCAGAGCCAGGATCTCTAGGAGCTGAGAAAACTTAATCGGGAAGAAAATCTTGAGATCTATCTATCTATCACTTCAGACGCTTTTTGCTTAGTCACTATGTCCAGCAGCTATACTACCACAGCCTAAAAGAGAGCAGAAGACGTTCAGTATTTGTTCCTCCACATTTGCACCCCACTGGTTTTGTAGGAGTTTCCCCCACCCTTTATCCTATAAACACTGTTCTAGCAGAAATGAGAAATCTGTTGAGCCAGAGGCCTATCATCGAAAAAGAGAAACTATTTAGTCTCTCCTGCTCTCAATTCTGCCAAACAACAGCATTAGTAGTATACTATAAAGGACCCCACATATAATTTCTGACCAGCCCAGCTCACAATCATTCAGAGGACACTGACACCAACACCCACTTCACTGCCTGTATTTCCACCTTCCTATGTCCCTCTCTTATTATCCATTCTGCTAATCATGTTGCCATGGGAGAAGGAAGTTATGGGTTAACCTGACTGCGTAAGAACAGCAGTCCATTGCACTTGCATTAATTTAGTGGTGATGCAAGGCTAAGGATTGAGAAAGAATCTCTACTATAAGGACTAAGCCTGAAGGGAGGAAAGAAATTAATTTAGGGGTTCACTCAAGCAATAATCTATTTTGATCACTTTCTGCAGAAGATAAGGGCTGTTTTGTAATAATCTTTTTTGTTGAAAAAAAACCACAACAAATAGCTCAGGGGATGCTCACTATTTCAGGGATAAAAGCTGGCCTGTTACATGCTATTTTTAGAAGTCACTTAAAACCTGACTTCTTTTATTCTGGGGTCTTCTCTTGATCACTTGTGAGAATCATCTTTTCTATGAGAGAGTTATGTCTTGTTTTAGCACAAGCTTTCAACTAAGACTCCTTTTATTGTGTCTGAACGTCTAGCAGCACAAGGAAGGGTTCCTATGAAGAATCGCAAGCTATGATGATGGTCTCCAGCTAGGACAAACTGCTACTTCACCCTTTCTCTCTGTCTCTAGCAAGGCAAAGCACGATTTGGTGGCAGGAAAGGGGAAGAAAGGAAATACAAGTTTGCAAAAGCCACATGTCCCCTTCGCAAACACCTCTGCAACAGGGCTGTCAGCTGTGATGGGTAGAGTGCTAGCAGCTGTGGCAGGCAAGGCCAGGTGTTCTTGCAAGTGGCAGGCTCCGGCACATTTGTTGTTTCTTATTTCTACTCGCTGAGCTAAGTCCCTGTAAGGAAAGCACTGGTGGGTCTGCACAAATGATCTCCTATTGTCTTCCCTGCAACGCTGACCATATTCCCTCTCCCTTCTAGGCTTTCTCTTCCTGCCTTGCACCACATCCCTCTTCATGGTCAGGCATGGGCCTAGGTTAAGTGGAAAAACAACTTGCATTTCTACCATGCTCTCAAATGCTGGAGGTACCGAGCAGGGAAATCAGCTACGTAGGGAGACTCCTTCTGCCTGAGATTTGAGTGCCCCCTCTCTCAGGATGTATAATATTAAAATTCTCCACATACTCCCTCAGGGAAAGCCACATTTCTCCTTTAATATTTCCTTACCTGTGCCCTGGCTGTTCTAGCAGGAGGGGTTTTCTGTGGGGATGTGCCAGGTTGTGGGGGATTTTTTAAATTCTTTGGCACATTTGCTTTCTCTTTTCCTCTGCTTTCAGAAATGTCACCAGCCCGCAGTGCTGTCAGCAACATTACTTAGTTTGAATCCTACTGAGTCTCAACACCTCCAGGCAAAGGTGGCACAAAGTTATCTTCTTTCCATCACAGGCCAAAAGGGCTTGGCTTGCCTTCGCTCTTGACACCTCATTGTCTAAATCTGTAGTTCAGATTATTTCCTGACTCATGCTGGAGTTATATTGGGTGTGAATTATAGCAGAAAGTACTCAGAAGACTTCAGGCTGGAACCAATAATATTCTCTCTGTGCTTTGCAATTACTTGCACAGCTTAACAGGCTGCTTTCAACTTTTACGGCTAGTGTAGCGTCATTGTAGCTGGCCAATACGATTGGGACATCTGGGGACCCCTCTCCTGCGTAACTGGGGTGCCCATAGCAGAATAGGTGTCTTTTCTGTAGACAAGCAGAGGGGTTTTGTTATCTTCAGCATAAGCTTTGGCTAAGAAGCCTGGCTCCCTAATGCTGCCCTGCTATATTTAGACCCTCTTCTGGTGTGCCCACCCAGTGCTGTTCCCCTTGTTTGTTTCCTACCAAACAATGAGACCTGAAAGAATTGCTTGGAAAGGGGCCAACGCTCTTGCAAACGAAACTGTCAGGCGGCCAAGCTTTGCAACGGCCCTTTGTAACATACTGTACTGGGAAATGGGAAGCAATTGTCCCTCTTGCTTCAACCTCCAGTGTGGGCTTTTTCCCCACGCTAAGAGCTCTGTGGTGTGGCCCTGCTCCAGGGACTGTCTTTGAGGAGGTGTCAGAAGACATGGGGGGAATGCCAAGGGGCAACAAATCAGGGTGGCAAGGAGCAATGTAAGATCTGCTCTCTGTTCTCCCTCACCTCTAATCCTGTATTCCTGCCAGAGCGTGTTTTAGCAGCAGGTTGTTCCTGGAAAGGCTTTGCTATCTGCCCTGATTGTAGTAGAAGCTGCTCATGTACATATAGGGTTACAGGTGCAGTCAGATGCCCTTCTCACTCACCCCGTGTTTCTTTTCTGTGCTCTTGTGGTGCTTGGCTACCGTTTTCTACAACCTCAGCACTGTAGGGGGAGAAAAAAAGCAGCCCCAGCCCTACTGGTGAGCAGAAAAAGAACCACGTTAAGATTACTTTTGCTTGTTTTAAACAAATGGAGCCAAAGGGAAAAAAAACAAATGAGAAGGAAAAAGCCAGACAGGGAGAAGAAAGATTTCTTTAAGACAGAGGGGGCTGCTTGATTCACAGTAGCCTAAATTATGAGAGCCTGGAAATTGCAGATATGCATCCAAAACAGATTTTGTTCCATTACCTTAGGTTCCAACTTTGTTGCTTCTTTTGGCCTCCTGAGCCAAACCCTCTCTAGCCAGAAAAGGACATATGTATCCCTGAGGGAGATTCCAGGAACATCCTTCAGTTGAATCTGGTTTGGGCTTTTCTTTAGGCCTATAAGCATTAGAGAGGTCAAAGCTTGCAAACACACACACAAAAAAATAGATGCCAATGCTTCCAGCAAGGGAAAAAAGGTGCTGAGTACCAGCTGCACAATTTAGGGCAGGAGAAAGATCAGCTAAAAAGGTATTTGCCCAAATCAAGAAGGCATCTGCTGGTCCTGCCTGATAAGAGGGGTGTAAATCTCCTGTGAGGAAGAGGGGGAAGCGCACATGCCCCCAGTGCCAGAATCACTGATCACCACGTACACACTGTTCTCTGGCAAATTTAAGAGATGCTGGGACGAATCCAATGGTTTGAGTTATAGTTACGTAGCATCTTTTTTGTAACAATACCAAGTATTTGCAACTTGAAAATGGAACCAACTTTTAAGAACGGCTTAGGAGAACGCAGGCTGGCAGGAAAAATGCAGCTGGGGGAGAAATAAGTAGATAATATTTTGACACCATGGGCACACAGCAGCAATTGGCAGGCGTTGTAGGACAGCCATCTTAGGCAGAAATTGTGTAGATGAGTGGAGAGTACAGAGAGCAGTTCAAGCGTTACAGCAGGCAAATCAGGTAAAAGGGAGAAATTAATGCAGCAAGGAAAGGCTGCACTTCAGACTGACCCCTAGCAGACAGTGTCTATAGGATACAGTAAGCAGGACCCTGCACTGTTGCACTTCAACGTATCACAGAAGACAACTTGAATAACTCAAATGGCACTAAAAAAGAAGAAAGAGTCAATTGGGGATGGCCCTTGTCATAGGAAATAAGGCAGTTTCATATGCATCGGGTTTTCTGGGTTGTAATGTTATTGTCATATGTAGCAACTGTCTTAAAGTCCCAGCTCCTGGAGTCAGGGGATTTCTTGTACGAATCTCAGCTTACCAAAAAAGCAACATCCTTCATTAGTGTACAGGGAAATTTTAAAGACGCAAACCATAAAAGCTTGGAAAATTTTGGATGGTGGCCTAAAAACCAAAGGTCTGTCTCTATAGCAGCTCCTGATTTGGTGCATACAGGCTGGCCGAGAAATCTGGGATCCTCTTGGTTCAAATTGCAGTAATAAAGGGGGTTATTTCATACTTGCTGTTTATTGCAGAACACAGATCCACTGTGCTGAGTGACTAAAGATCATTTGTGGAGCCTTAATAGTCAACAGGAAATTATATTCTCATTTTGCCAAATCACTTTATCACGATGCCATTATGAAAAGACTGTTCATCTATTTTAGTGGTTGCTTAGGAGATGTGAGAGGGATTGGCCTGCAGCCATTTCCCTCTTCTGAGTCTCCCCAGGATAGTGCTGCAGCCCCTTACCTTTAAGAAAGCCACTGGGCAACTGCTTGAATGGCCAAGGAGATTTTTATATTCGGGCTCCTTTTGTGACCTGTTGTGGCAGCAAGGCCAGGTGGAGGAAGTCCTGTTCCAGCTGAACAGGAAACAGAAAAGCTTACCAGCAGGGAGAATCAGGGGAAGAACGTGGATTAATGACACCCTGAGAAGCTCAGGGATGGCAAGGAAATGGCTGCTGAGGTGGTGCTAATTCTCTGGGGAGCCCACAGCAAAAAGTTCAGTGGTTGCATGGTGGACCCTGTTCTGGGAGGAGCCTCTTGCAGAAACTTTTGTTTAGATGTTGTGAGAGGCTGAAAGAGTTAATGTCTCAAACACTGTGGTGGGGCAAGTTCTGCTTAAGGACTAACTCTGCCTAACAAGGAACCCCAGGTGAAAAGAAGCTGGGAGGCCGTGCTGGAAGGTGCACAGCTCCCTGCTCTGATGTGCTGAGCAAGGCAACTCACCGAGCAGGGAAGGAGAAGTTACTCCCCAAACGACCCCCAAGCCCAAAGGCTCACAAACCGCTCATGACACCTAACTAACCTAATGCCTGCCCGAAGGAGGGGGCAAGGATGATAAAAGGACACAAACTGAAGCCCCCTGTGCGTGCCCGCACCAGAACTGGACCCCTCGGCTGACTGAACCAACACTGGACTCAGGACCGGTGACATCTTTCTCTCCTCTCTTTCCCTTTTCCTTTTCCATAATCCCTACACCTCATCCCTTTAGTCATAAACCATTGACCAAGTCTGGGACTAAAAGCGGATCCAGCTGCCCCTGGGCCCTTCTCTGAGAAGGAGTCTAGAAAGCAAGGGGTCTGCTCTGAACCTCCTGACCCAACGGGAGGGCTCCCCTTATTTTCCCTGAACTGATTCCCAAATAAGCAAGGCCTGTAGTATATGTTTGGTGATGTATGGTTAGCACGTTACGTCATTTACTTACATAGTTTCATGCCAATTTTTGTTGTGAGCATACCAATTTTGGTGGTGAGCATGCCAATTCTTGTTGTGAGCAAATAAAAATTGAGTTTTGTGAGTTAAAGGATCCCTGGTGTGGTTTCACCTTAATCCTGACCTGGGAATCAGCAAACCTGAGTCATCGTCCTGAGAAATTGGGACATGACAGATGTGAAATGAATTAGAAGGACTGCTAGGGGAGGAATCATAGTTGACTTTTTTTTTTTAATTTTTTTTTTAGCCTTTAAAAGAAATGGATCTTCCTTTTAGAAAGTAAAGCTGTTTGAAAAAGGAATGTGAAATTTTGACACAGTGTATTAAAGGCCTAATCTCACACCAGCAAAGTGAGGCAAGTCACCAGTATAAACTCTAAAAGAAGTCTGCTGAAGTCAAAAAGCTTCTTTCCTTACAATTGGCAGCCTTTTCTGGAAGCTCTAGGAGCTTTTCTGAAATTTATTCATTATTAGTATGTTTTTGATTCAGTAACTTATGTTCTGATCAGCACTAAGAAATTCATAGCAAGTTGGGAAACTAGACTAGATTTTCTCTTTTGGTCTCACTATAAATGAGATTTGAAAGGCTGAGATCTATTAGCTCTAAAACCTTGTAAGACATATTGACCAAAAAGAAACAATTCAATTCACTACCTACAGATAACATAAGACCTTTCCTTGCTTAATCGGTTTTGATCAACTTATCTTGTATATCCTGCACAGCTACTGTGTAGCTTCATTATCTAATAAAAAGCAGAATTAAAATGCTGGCTTTCTGCATCTTAATTGAATTCCAATTCTCATCCAAAAATAGCTTGACACAAATCAAAGTAAAAAAAATAATTATCATGTAAATAAGCAAAGCCATTCACTATTTTCTAACATAACTAAATGCAAATTATGGATCTGAATAAATGTGAGGCATTAGATTGTTCTATTTACATGTGTAGAGAGCCCAGGCTAGCAAAAAGTTACCAAATTTAGTGGAAGGGCTATATTTAGTTTCAAATCAGGATGCTTTAATTACCAGCTAACAGGATGCAACCTTTTTTAGTTTAGTTTAGTTTTGTTTTCTGGTAATTTTTATGAGGTTTTGGAAATAACTACAAATGTGAAGCATAATTAAAATAGATTGCTCCAATCATCCTTTTTTGCTATCTGATATTTTTAAATCACACCATCTTGAACAGACATTATCGCACACCAGTCTTGTGGAAACTTTACAAATGCTTTTCTAGGATATCCCAGTTCATGCCAACTCACAGTTGTCTCCCTTTTAAACTATCATCTGGGCTACCCACAGCTGAGTTTGAGCTGGATCATCTCCTCTTTTCAAGTTAACTTTCGCAAAAAGTAACACAGTTTCTCATGTGTTTGCTGGTTTCACTGGCTCTTTATGGCCAGAGCAGAAGTGGATAGCAGGGGAGACCTCCAACACTTAGTAAGTGCTTAGCAGCCTCCAAGCAAAAGAAGAAAAATTAACAAAACAACACCTTTTGTGTTCACTATAGTCTAACACTACCTACTGTTTATTACAGGCATGTGAAACCACAGTCACTCAATACCTGAGAGTTAGAAAAAATTTTTTTAACTTGCTGCCTAAGCTTTGAAGGGCCACTGCATCAGAGTACAGCTCTTGCATCAGGGTTAGTTAGGCACCGCATTTCCAGAAGACCTTGGAGTCTCTGTCACCCCTCTTAGTCCTCTTGCTCTGCCCTTTCCTGGTACAATGCTTCCCGTACTTCAGCTTTTCATGCCGTCCTTGGGTTCCCAGAGCCCATTTGTAGGCTGTAGAACAATAGCAATTGCTGAAAATATGAAATGGGAGAAAAGAAAACATCTTGGTAAAACACTCACACACTGGGAGTAGGATATAAAAATAAGAAGTGACAGCTCAGCTCTGGGGCCCGAGGATCTATGGGTTGTGGATAAAAACTGCTTCTATTTTTCTTCTAGAGTCTTACCTCTTGTTCTGCTCCTGAAAAATGCCAATACGGAGACAGATCCTCTTTGTCATCAGTCCTAGGAAGCACATTCCTCCTGTGCTAATACCATCATACCTTCTATTACCGTAACATATTCTGGATCCTTCTCCCTCGTTTTATTTGGCTCCTAGATCTCAGTGAATAATTTCACAATGAATTGTTTATTCAGCAAATCTCGCTTCTTTTTCCATTTTTGAAGTATCCCAGAGCAGATTGCAATTTCCTCAGGTTCTTTATTATCTTATGTTACCTGGCAAGTTTTCTGCAGTTTCTTCCTCTCATCCATGAA
Organism: Aquila chrysaetos chrysaetos; assembly: GCF_900496995.4. Taxonomy (NCBI): domain Eukaryota; kingdom Metazoa; phylum Chordata; class Aves; order Accipitriformes; family Accipitridae; genus Aquila; species Aquila chrysaetos. The sequence continues at coordinate 4,177,082 of NC_044010.1, read as the reverse complement.
TCGACTGTGAACTCTGAGGGAGATACTTGGCTAGTCGTGGTTTCATGCATATGGGCCAGTTGTGATGAGTGAGACTGCACAGCTTGAGAAAAATCAAGAGCATAGTCACGTGCCAATGTTTGACTGCAAAAAGATCATCATTATCACTTTAAGTTGCTGTTAACTTTTACATCTGTATCTTCACTTAAGGAAAGTGAACATGAAAGAAGGATGCTGAAGGGAGAATCATTTAAATACAGGACTGCATGTCATTGAAGGGGAATAACTTTTTCATTATATTCAGACCAGGATATAGCCTCAGATATAAAATTCAGAGAGAGAAATGACAACTGAAAAATTATATTGTCAAGCTGCCAACAGCCACTTCATTTCATTGCTATCCTGGGGCACCCTGGTGTTTACCATGTCCCCAGCCCCTACCAATTTGTTGTTCAGTTGCAGAAGGTGACTGAAGGCAAGCGGAGCAGGTAGTCACATAGGGAAAAACCAAAATGATCCTTCCTCTAAACACCATGTGGGTGTGGGTTACCATAGTAAGGAAATCCCTTGAAAGGGTGTCCCAACATTGGTATAGTATGACGGAGGGCCCTTGAAGGGAAGTGCTTGTCTTGGTTGACCTCCTGGGTTGTGTGCTGGCCCCACCTTGATATAATGAGAGGGTTGGTGGAAAGCACAGGTTTGCTGCAGGCACCCGTCATCCCTGAACTCCTTAATTTACCTTTCCAGTGAGGGAAGGAGAGGCAAGGAGTGGAGAGGAATAGCGACGGTTTCTTTGAACAGGCACTGACTGAGAGCCAGAGTACTTTGGGGAAAAAGGAGAAAAAAAGGAACTCCACCCTTTTACCACAGAAACGTCTCAACCACATCCCAAACCCCGGCTAGCTACAGAGTCCTTCCTCGCATTGAGAAGCAGGCCAGATAGGGAGCCAGGAGAAGTGGGATGTACAGGGACCCGGAGATATTTTTAAACGTGCTGGAGGTCTGGTTGCATAGTTTTGGCCTGGTTTTGTTGGCACAAGGCCCTTTCTTCCCTGGTTTTGATAGCTCACACTTGCTGAGGAGGCCCTCCTCGTGTGTCAAGATGAAATTTTCTGGCTGACGAGATAGCTCTGGGGACAAGTAACCAGACCCAGCAGCTTTTCTAACCGTGCTTATTCTGCAGTTGGTTTGGTTGAGGAGACCCTCCTCTCAGACGTGCTGTTCCGTGCACAAAAGCAGGACTGTCAGGGAGGACCTGCTGTCAGCCTTCAGACAATATCACAGGTTTGACTGAAGGACTTCAGGCCAAGTCAGCCTTTCCTTCCCACACAGCTTTTCAGCCAGATCCTCCGTTCCCCATGCAGGAGGCAGACCACCACCATGCTGGTCACAGAAGAGGACCACAGGAGGTACTGAGGAAGCACCAACCTAATAAGGGAGACGAGCCGTGACTAAATGTTGTTTGCCTACTCAGCGTATGTAGAGGATGGACAGGGAAAGGATTGTGGCTGTATGCAGGGAGGGAGCTTGGGTGCCTTACACCTTTCGGAGGTGTAAGGCACCATTGCTAAACAAGAAGGTGAAAAAGAGGTGATGAAATCCTCCCGATTAGGCCGTGGAGGGAGCACACGCCTGTGCTGGCTCTGCACCCGGTGTACCTGGTCACCTTCCATCCACCGGGAGATGATGAGGAGGAACTGCAGGCAGGAGGGGCCCAGCCACTTCCCCACGCAAGAGAGGGCTGAGCTGATCTCAGCCCATGTCCTGCTGCGGTGATGTGGTATGTTGTGGTGATGTGGGACATCCTGTGACACAACTGGTGACAAAGCCAAGAAGGATTAAAAGTGCTAGAGAAGAGAAGCCTTGGTGTGTTTATTTTTGGTAGAAACAGGAAGGATGCTGGTGAGGCTAAAAAGAGCCCAAGCGGTGTCCTTTCAGAAGCCTACACCTAACAAACTATGTATTTTCCTACACATGGTAAAGGCAAGATCTCATCCTTTATGTAATAGCTTCCATGGAAGAGGCATTTAGTTAGATGGGAATTTCTTTGCCTCCTGCTGAGAAGAAACCCCATCTGGGTGGGAGCAGAGCTGGCATTTAACCATGAAGGTGGTGGAAAGAAGCACGCATCTGAGAAATCAAACACGTGGAAGGTAGCGAGTCCAAACTTGGCCAGAGTAACAGTGCTGTAGACCTTTCCTGAGGAAGGAAACACAGGACTTCTAATAAACACCCTTCATTAGGGACTTCAGTGTTCAGCTCTTCTGAAAGGGAGCACCTCCACCACTTCCAAAGTAAGCCACTCGAATGAATCAGCTGCTCTTGTAGGTTTTGTTGCATGCAGGGGGGATCCTTGATCCAAATGCTGATCACGACTTTTGTGCTTCACATACAAGTGCTGCTAGAGCTGCAGTCCTAAGCTAAAGGCTCCTCGTTTTTTTTTCTCCTACTGATTTTGGTTTTAAAGCAACTCCAAATGGCCAAGAGGGAACAAAGAGATAGTATAGCCTCTGTTGCTGATAAGTTAACTTTTTCTCTATGGACCTATATTAATTGCTTCTTTCATTAATGGTGTGAGCCGGTAGATTTAATTTTTGAACAAAATCATGGTTAGTAGCTGTTAGTAACATCTGAGCCTGCCTCTCTGGGCAAAGTACCCCTTTAGAAATTCCTGCGTCTGCAGTAGCTAAAGCCTTTTAAACATGTCAATCATTTTCCTCTGAGGAAAAATTAAAATCTACGCTGACGCTGTCGCTGAGATGGCTGCAGCAGGAACAGCATGTAAGGACCTCCACACTTGACACGGGAGGCATTTGTGGGATTTGGGACACAGTTTGACATCTAGTGGTAACGTGTGGTATAATCCCAGAGCTCACACTCGAAAGTGCAAAGGTCACAGTCCCAGATCAGGCAAGCTGGGGGAGGATCCCTCCATCAGCCAAGTACACACTTGTATGCTGCATATACAGCCACACACCTTGGTATTATGCATCTTCTGTCCTGCACTGACATTTGATGAAGGGAGAAAAACAGCGAAGAGGTAGGCCCAGGTCATATTTCATCCAGAAAAGCAACATCTTTTAAGATTTGTGTTTTGATCTCTTTGCTTATGATCTCTTAGATCGTTATGCATGCTTTTACCATGCTAATGAAGCAATAGCAGGAGAGTCTTAACTCAAGGAAAGCAACAGAAGTTGTCCAAATAGTTAATTCTGATGTCTGCTAGGTGGTTGAGTTTAAAGAAATTTGGGATATTTCAGCTTCAGGTTTGATTAGTGCCATTTATGATTGCAACCAGGAGAGTCTTGTGGAGCTGATCTGCTGCTGGGAACTGAATAATGAATGCACAGACAGAGCCGTCTTTATTAAAAGAAAATGTAGGGAAGAGCAAAATGATTCAGGTGACGTGAGCAGCAGCCCAACATAACACTTCTGGGGAGTTACAAAGAGATTGAAATCTTCTTTATTTTTTTACTTCTCCACATGTCCTACAGTCAGAATGGAAAAGTATCATTATCCCTTCAGAAACATGATTTTAGCCCAACCTACACTCAAAATCTCATAGGGAAATCGCATGCTCTCAAAAAGTTTGGCCTCTTTCTAGCTCTAAGAAACTCGGCTCGACTGCAAGGCTGAGCAGCTCCTCTGAACTTGCAAGATCTGCTTCTGAGCACTAAAATCAACCTGTGCAGATAGATAGGGGTCAGGCAGTTGCTCTATCTGCCTGGAAACATTAGCTTAAGTATGTATACAGGGATTAGTAAAAATTTACCAGGAATGAATTTGGTCCACTGAGTACAGCTGCCAAAACAAAAAGAATAATTAGAAATTATATTAAGAGTTCTGGAGCATTTAGGGCAATTGTTTCCTTTCTATTTATTTTTAGAGAGAGAAAATAAAAATAATGCTTAAATCAGAATAGCAATTACGGGTTAGAGCTGATGAAATGACATACCCTGTCCTCCAGATGTAGCAGAGCAGAGATACTCCATTCCCCCTCCTTCTTTGGGAAGTAACCCCTTTTTCTGTATGCATTAAGGCAGGGGTTAGTGCCCAGTCTCTGTAGTATCGTTACGTGAACCGTACGTGCTACAGTGCAAACCGCATTTGAAGTCCACTCTCTGGTGCAGTAAAATGATGTTTGCTCCCTGGGGAGCAATTTCTCAGTCTCTGGAGTGTGTTGGTGTGTGCAGTTTTAACTCCCCCCCAAGATGTAGCTCAGCTGGTCACCTGAAAATTGCCTTTTCCTCGCAGAAGCAAACCCAAGATTTGTGAGTGTCCAACAAATACATATGGGGATGTTCAACTAAAAGGGCCAAAAGCTTTGGCCCGCTTTATAGGCCTGCCTGCTTGGAAGTATTCCTCTGTTTAGTAAGTCAGGCAAAGGGTCTGGCTGGCTGAAGAGGCAGGATGGGTTGATTTCCCCTGGCAAGTGGATGGGAACCAAGCTTCTCCTCTAAGTCTCCAGGTTGCAGAAGGCTCCAGGTGCAAGAGGTAGAAAGGAGTAAGAAGCATCAGTGAGCACCGGTTTGTGGTAAGGGAAATCTACTTGCCCTGTTCTTGCTCTGTCCCATGGCCCATTCGCACACCATAAACAGCCACAAGGTCTGAGTGTAAGAGTATCTCAGTTAAGGCTTCAGACTCTCTTCACAGCCCTGTTATGCACTTCACAGCTGCTTGCTTCCTCAGACAAGCAGATGAGCTGGTATGGTTTCCCTAATGAGACCCTTAATTCTGAGGAGAGATACAGAGCACCCCCTCCCCGCGTGGAGCAGAGAAAATTTGCACAAGCAATTCCCTAAAAGCCTTGCATTTCACTCTCTTCACTCTATCATCAGGTTTCTATCATTCTTTTCTTTTTTTTTTTTTGTTTTTTTTAAACCTAGCTGCAGCCAAGAGCTCCTCAGGGCAGGAGCTATCTTTGTCTGTCTGCCAGGAGGGTGCCACAAACATTTGTGGCACAATACAAACAACATAGTAGTGTTGCCTCTAGAAACCAGCCACTGCTACAGAAAGAGGAGAAAATCTAGCAGTAACAGGACATCCAGGGCAAAAGAATCAGCATCCTGGCCAGTGGCAGCTCCAGTGTTTTCTAGCTGGTGTGGGGATCTTGAAAAAAATTTTGTAGTAGATATGTTTCTGTATGTATAATGTGATAGAGGTTTAAAGGAAGAATATCAGACAAGAACAGTGAAAGATTATTCATAATCAAGCTATTACTATAAAGGTGAAAGTAGATAGGGTTCTTTTGGGAAGTGGGGGTAAAAAACAGAAAAAATGGCCATTACTTCGTAAAAGACCTTGTAGCCTTCTCCTACATGTCCCATCCTTGCAATCAGCCTGTGTTGCTGCATGTCCATCTCCCAGCCTGGGGACAGCCACTGAAATCCCCACTGAAGACTACTGCACAGGAGCACAAATGCAGAAGAACTCTAAAATGTTTCAGCATTATTTAAAAAGTGTATTCATCTATGGGAACTCATTATGAGTACTCTTAACAAGTTTCCATGGATATATTTTTTTAAATAACACTTGATTATTTTGAAGAGTGGCAACTCAGATGAACCCAAAAAAGCCTGCGTAGGAGAAAGTTGTAAAGGTGAGTCCTTTACAAGGTAACAGCCATGTCTTCTGTCTTCCAACGTATAACAACAAAATGTTCTTGTCTTGTTAGTATTATCTTGATAATGACAACCAGTGCTGTTCTTGCTTTGTACAATGTTGTTGCCTTAAACACCTGTTGCATTGTGCTGCGACTGTATATTGCCTTAAAAAAAAATGACAAGGAAAGATTTTAGTGAAATTTATAAAATACTAGTGGGGCTGGATGCTGCTGTCCCTAAGGTAAGAACTGTCCTGGTCTTGGCCTTTAAAACAGGAGAAAGAAATAGGATTTTCATCCCTGCTTGTAGAAGTTCTCCCTTCCCCTTTCTTCTCCCATCATGTGTCCTCTAACAGCCAGATCCTATGGTCCTCTCCAGCTGGGAAGGTGAAATCCTGAATAATCAGGTGAGTGCTGGCTTCTGCTGTCCAGAGAGGGGAGGGATCCTGGTCGTGGTGTTTTACACTGCAAGTCTCTCAGCCTTCAGGGCATGCTGTATAGCCTGCGCAATATCAGGTCTCTATGCTCTTGTTCCTCAGCTGACCTCTTACAGCCTAAAAAACACAATAAGACAAACACCAGTTTATTTGTTATGGTGAAATGGCTGAAAGAAGCCATGTATCGCAGTGTGTCAGCAGCTCTGATGCCTTTTGCAGGCACAACAGAGCAGGGGCTTTTACAATCCATTTCTGGATATTGTTCCTATTTATCAGTAACGTCCCTTCAGCTTATAGCTGTGCTGGCTTCCTTTTACTGCCTCAGCCCCCCCGAGCCCACACAGACAGTGCAAGGCACAGAGCCGGGCTGGCAGGGCACACAGCAACCAGTGACCGCTACCCACTGTGCTTCCAGCATCCCCCACGACGATCCCGGCAAGAGCCCCAGCATCACCACAATTTAAACACTAACCAAACAGCCAGGTTAAACCTGCCCACGTTGTTTCTGGGCAACGGTTTCCTTCATAAACCCGGACCTCAGACACTTATTCTCCGCAGCAGTGCGGCTCACGGGCAGAGCCCACACTGGGGTACTGGAGGAGCAGAGCTTTCCGTGCACTCTGGCTGACGTTCTCCTTTACGCGATGCCTTCGCAGAAGTGCCATTATTGCGCTGGCGAGGACCTTTGCCCATCATGTGCCCGGCAATCCTTCCCCTGAGGTCCCGTCTCGCCTCCTCTTTAAAGAACTAAACTGCAGCAGCTCCAGGGCTGGAGCTCGAAACGTTTTTCCCGACAGATTTTCAAAGGAGCTGTCAGGGGAGGATTCTTCTCCCCCAGCTGTGCAATGCCTACGTCAGAGCTTGTCATCTACAGTATCTCTTTTTATGATCAGCCGAAAGGAACAGGCGCTTGAAGGGCATGGTTCATTTCTTTTTGCTGACTATAAAGGGAGTCCACGATGATGAGCTTAGCTGCAAACGTCTGCATTCAATCAAGTTGAGGGAGATGAATTCCGTGCTGGTGCCCAAAATTTTTGGAGGCTTTAAACATTTAACCCCATTGCTTAACATTCAGAAATTATTCCACATTTTTTAGGTTGGAAGCATTTCTCTTTTTTTCTGGCAAGCTCAGCCTCTCCCTTTTTGCACACTTTAAAAAAACCAAAACATCATCTTGGCATCATCTCAGACTAAAATGGTGCATGCTAGTTAATTGTCTAACAAAATTGATTGATTAATTTTTTATCTATCTATTTATAAAACTTTTAACACTATGAAGCGCTACAGAAATGCCATGTTGTTGTCAATAATTAATGAAGCAACATCTGGTGGGCGCAAAGATGGATCACTGTCCCACAAATTAAGGTACACTGTGTTAACTTGAACACTAATTTTAGGTGAGTGCAGCTTATTACAAGCCTTCACCAAACAGTTTTGCTGAAAGAACAGTCCTTGCCTCTGACAGCTTTTATTGTTGTTCTTGCTGCAGCTAAAATAAAATAGTAGCCCAACACTTTGTTTTCATCAGGATTATTATAGATATTCTTTCCTCTCACTCCATTCTGCTCAGTTTCTGGAGCCACCCCAGCGACTGGGATACCTGGTCTCCTGCCAATGTTCCACCGAGCATCTGTCCTGTGTGCCTCTCCAGCATCTTCCCCAAGAGGTAACTTCTGTGAGAGTGTGTGTGTGATGGTAATGAGAGGCATGTGGCTTCCTTTGATAAGTCCAGAGAAATGTGTTGTGCATTTGGGTTCCAACCGATCCCTCCTTTTCAAGGCTGCAGGAAGTAAATCAGTCATGTTTTAAATGATCCCACGCTCCAGCTGCTGCAGATTTGGAAATTGTTAATGAATGCTGCTCACAGCGTTATCTGCTTGTGGCCATATGGCTCTGTAGGGAGAAACTTCCATCCTGAAGTATTCTGTGCACCTTTCTGCTGTACCTGCAGTGCCGCTGGAAGGCAACTATCACCGGGCTAGAGGGTGACAAACAAATTGCGTTCAGTAGCCAGTGCATTGCAGCTGGACACAAGGGAGAATTTTTAATTTTTTTTTTACACAGGCTACCGGGGTAAATTTTGGTTTCTGTGCCAGTGTAGAGCAGACTCTAAAGGCCTTGACTCCTAATGATGTGTGGACAGCATTCTGCTTGGCATACTAATGCATGAAATTAATCCCTTCTGATCGTATATTCTGACTTAGAAACTCTGATTCCCTTCTCAAGGCTCAGCAACCTTTGGAATGAATGTCCATTCCGTCCGCCCATATTCCAGTGCCAAGTTCCTGCCCCCTGTGTGTGGCTAGTGTGGAGCTTTATCATGTTGATTGTAGACTAATAAAAAAATATGGGTTAAAAGGGACCTCAAACATTCATTTTATCTATCTCCTGCCCAAAAGAGAATTACCTGTATCTGGGCCATTCCTGGCAGATATTTATCTAAGTTTACCGTGATGGAAACTCACTCATCCCAGACAATCTACTTCAGTGCATCTGTATCCTTACCCATAAAACTTCAATGTCCAGCTTGAATTCCTCTTGCTGCAGTTCATTACGTGTCCTTTCCTCAGCACAGATATGAAAAAAGGATTACTCCCATACTTTTTGCAGTGGCCTTTTATGGGTTGAAGACTGTGCATCACAATCTCCTCCTCAACCAAATGTCATCTTCTCTAGATTAAGCTAGCCCAGTACTTTCTGTCGTTTCTCACAGATCTTGTTTTCTCCACCGTTGACCTTTGCTGGCACCCTCCTCCTAGACTCTGCCCAGTTGATCCACAAACGTTTTGAAGTGTGATGCCAGTTGTCGAGCTGCTTTCGTACCAATACTAGTGCTGAAGGATTACTTCCCAAGTCTTAACAGGAGTCTAGCCATACTTCTTAGTATGGTCTTACACATTTTCACAACAGTGTGACATTGATGATTCACAATCTTATTTTGATCTGGTGGAAACCCTTCCCACCCACCCTTTTCTCAAGTCCCTCTATACAGGTCTGTTACATAGATGGCAACAAACAGTTGCTTTTCAGTAACTAAGGGACTTGCTTCTCTTTGAATGTTACTGACTTTCCCCCTGGGAGAGATGAAATATCCCCTGTGGCTCCCAGATACACCTTAGAAGAGCAATCTCCAATATCCTCAAAATGATTACACCAATTTGCATAGCCGTTCAGATAAAGGCTTCTCCATGTGAGGTCCTTTTAACCCCTATATGAAACTTTCACCCTGTTTTGGCTGGCACTAGCTGGGTCTTGGCCCTCCCTGGCAGCAGAATGGAGCTCCCTCCAGCCATGGGCAGGTCAGGAAGGGCTTGGCTTGAGCTGCAGCATCCCATGAGTATGAGAGAGAGTTTTGTCGCCCGTCCTGCTGGAAGGGAGGACCCGGCATAGTTTAGAGGGAGAACACTTATGAGAGCCCCTTGTTAGAAAGCCAGTGGCACAGTTAGCGTATTATCTTCTCTTGCTGCTTCATCGTGCAATGGAGAGCTGCAACGGTCCCTTTAACATTTCACTGCGGCTTCGAGGAAAGGCCCCTCTGAGTGTTGTTCCAAGGGCTTCAGAGCAGGCCAACAAAAACAGGCAGGGATGATTAAACTACAGACCAGCTGAGGTGAGCTTGACACAACTGCTGATGTTCAGGTCAGCCAGTGCTTGTCTTCCATCCAGAGGCTTTTCCCTTTGACAGAGGAGGGTCCTGCCTCCAGTCGCACAGCTTGCTAGGCTGAAACAGGGAGACAGAGCTCAGAGAGGAACTCCTCAGCAGCCCAGGGGAGGCGGATAACATCCAAAGGGGCTGCTCCACCATTTTCATGATTGTTAGTGTGCGTACGTGGCTGGAGGTGAGCGCTCAGGGGAAGGTCCGTAGCAAATGCTGGCTCGATGGCTGTGTGAGGAGGACGTGGCAACGCTCTACACAAAGCAATAGGTGGGTTACTCCTCATCTCCACAGTGTCATGACACCACCGAGAACTTCCTACCTGCCTGCAGCCCCCCCCCTTCCCCTCCTCCTGGTGCTCAGCCAAGTTCTTTGTCCTCCACGCTCCCCACTCGGCTGACAAGAAAACAGCCCTGCAGCAAGGCTGAAGACAACGCAGAATTGTCAGCCTCCACTGCTGGTGTCAGGGTCAGGCCAGCTGGCAGACAAGGAATCATTTGAGCTCAATTCTTTGGCAAGCTAAATGAGCGGCGCTGGGATCGATCACACACAGGCCTGCAGATATTCATCATGGGCTGGATGCACTGTTCCCAGAGGATGGTGCTTCACACGAGGGGCATCCCTGTCTCAGCCTCTGTGGTTAAAGAGCTGGAGTTGGGGAGAAGACCTGAACTGTATGGAGAGACTTCCAGGAAAGTTAATGCCCTACTATCTTTCAAAAAAAACCTTTTTTTCTCAACAGAAAATCTCTAACTCTTTTAAAACAAAGTTAGTTGCTGATCTAATTCCAAATGCTCTCTGCTTGACTTGAAAGTGATTTCAGCAACGCTTTGATCTACACCCAAAAGCCACTGGGAATAGCACCAACTGCTCAAACAGGCCAAAGCCAAGAAAGGAAAGGACCCCTACACTTAAAAAAAAAAAGGCATCCTGGTTCCTAGGCCTCCACCAGAGTCACCCTGCACCCAGGCAGACTCACAGGCTCTTGGGAATGCTTCTGTTTGAAACCAGCAATACCCTCTGGAAGGTCGTGTGCTGTTGGGAATATTTCCCTTCTCTTTCTAGATCACTCTATCCAGCCTTCTAATTACAGCTGGCTAGATTATTTTTACAAATAAATTATCCGACTAATTCAACCCTTTATCCAGCTCATGAATCATTAGCAAACAGACTTTGCTTTTTGTTGCTCTTGGTAATTATTTCATGAATAGTTCATGCAAATAAACTTCAGTCTGTGGGAGGTGTCTGCAGCTTGCTCCCCTCTCCTGTTCAGGCCATGTAAGTGGCTCCCTCACCGATGTGCTGTGCTTTACCGCTCTCGAACTGCAAGTCAGAATGCTTTTAATTACAAGATTTCTCCTTCCTCGTGTAGAAAATACCCCTGCCACAGCTGTGTCCCAAACGTTACATGCCAGGCAGAACCCCATTCACACCAGTCTTTATGAATAAGAAACAAAAGAGAGTGGGGGAGGAGTGGAGACGAACAGCTGTGCAGAATCTGAATAAATATTCACTGATTCTCTTTTCTGCAGCATCTGCTGTCTACGTCTCCTTCTCATGTGCAAATAACACATGAAGTGTGTGCAGGGAGAGCTAGGAGACAGTGGTATGCCACATTTTTCTAGGGGCTGGCCCACAGAAGTTAACAAGTCCTAATAATGTTTCCAGACAGAAACAAAGATCCTTCTGATTATTATAATCCCTGTTGCTGCCTCATCTTCACTCCTTATGTTTTAGGCTCCACCAGCCCCATCTCCCTGGGGCATGCAGCTTGGTATATCCAAAGGAGCCAGAGGAATAGCAGAAGTTTTCATGCTAGAGCAGCTCTGTTCATCATCTATCATAGTATCCTCTCCTGAAAAATGATCAGACAGATGTGTTCTAAGATGTAGTAAAATAGCTAATGACAAATCTCATGTTTTTATGTATACTTTGGAAAGAAACGCCTTCCTGACAGTGATCCACTTAGACCTTGACACATGACAATTGGCAGCCATGGTTGTTTTCACCTACTCGGTAACCCTGCAAATTCTGCTTTTGCACAGGCTAACCTCTTCCTCTCCCCCTGCCTTTGATTCCTCCCTAATATACCTTGCTGTTCTGTGTTGAATCCAGAGCTGTTCTGCTGAGTGATGTGTATCCTTTGTGCCCATGTATTACTGCCTGCAGCCCAATGCAAAAAGAAAATGCTTTCTGCCCTTTACAAAAAAAACATCCGGTGGGTTGGGGGAGAGAATCAGAAGAGCAAAAGTGAGAAAACTTGTTGAGCTGAGATAAAGACAGTTTAATAGGTAAAGCAAAAGCCGTGCCCACAAGCATACCAAAACGAGGAATTCATTCGCTACTTCCCATCGGCAGGCAGGTGTTCAGCCATCTCCAGGAAAGCAGGGCTCCATCACACGTAAAGGTTACTTGGGAAAACAAAACGCCATCACTCCGAACATCCCCCTTTCCTTCTTCTTCCCCCAGCTTTGTATGCTGAGCATGATGTCATATGGTCTGGAATATCCCTCTGGTCAGTTGGGGTCAGCTGTCCCAGCTGTGTCCCCTCCTGACTTCTTGTGCCCCCCAGCCTCCTCGCTGGTGGGTGGTGTGACAAACACCCGTGTAAGCACTGCTCAGCAATAACTGAAAGATCCCTGTATTATCAACACTGTTTTCAGCACAAATCCAAAACACAACCCCATACTAGCTACTATGAAGAAAATTAACTCTATCCCAGCCAAAACCAGCACAACTTGGAATAATCAATTCACACTATATATAGCCCCTATATGCATTGCAGCCATTCACAGAGAGATTTCTGCCATGGTATAGGGATTTCTATTTCCCAGTAGCCCTAAGTTGGATGTGGGAGAGTGTATTGCAGAAGCCGTGTAGGGGCTTGCTGTGCCCAGTTTGTCAGTCCATAAAAAGCCATCACAGGCAGCTATCTGTTTTAAGAGGTTGTTTGGCTCTTTTTGCTTCCAGAGGGTTTCATTTATTATTGTGGTTAGAGTGAGCTGCCAGTACGTTCATCAAAGGCTTGCTTTTTTTTTTCTGGACAAAAACTGGGTTTTCAAAGGAACGGATGCTCATGAGAAATGTTTGTTCCCTTAGAGATTTTAATTCTTCAGAATAAAAAAAGCACTTGATTCTTCTCCAATTTTTTGTTTGTTTAGGCTGAGGAAGGGGTATTAAAACAAACAAACATTTTTCTATTAGAACTGAAATAGGATGAAATTGCTTGATATGACTGAAGAAAGATGGTCCACATGAAATGAAACAAATTATGATTCAGTGTTCATTCCTAAGTGAAACAAAGTTGGGGGCGGGGGAAACTTTGGATAAAAATGAAAGCTGTATATTTGTGGGGGGACTTCATGTGTGGAAAACAGCCACCATATTTTGCTAGTCCTAATGAAAGGTAAATGTATTTGGGTAAAGTGATGGGAGTTTATAGTTACTGTTCATCAATTTTAGTCCAACCTCTGGCTGTGCATTTCACAGCCACAGACTCCCTGTTGATATTCTTTTTCTAGACCTTTGGCTTCATTGAATGCAGAATGCTTTCAAAGTGTACATTGCAAGGAGTGAAACTAATAGCAAGATTGCAGACAGCTAAGAAAGCATGCCAGACTGTGAAGATGTTCTGGCATCAGAGCACTGATGTGGGACCCTGGCAACAGGATCTGTCAGATAGCTCTTACTGAGTTGTAGGCTCTTAGATATTGCAGATTACTCTTGTTCCACACACCCCCCTGCCAAAAAAAAAAAAAAGATCATAGGGTAATTTAATTCAGGTTGAAAGGGACCTCAGAAGGTCATCTTGTCCAATCCCCTGCTCAAAGCAGGATTAACTATGAGATCAGATCGAGTTGCTCAGGGCTTTGTCCAGTCTGATCTTGAAAACGTCCAAAGATGGAGACTGCACTTGACCCATCAAACTAAGGGTTAATAACCTGAACCATATCATCTTGAACCATACCATCCACTGTATGCATCTGTTCATCTACTCGTCTTCCCACCACAACAATATATCTAATCATAGCAGGAGAATGTGATGCTAAAAGAGCTGTTCAGAGAGGAACCGTCTCTAGCAGATAGCTACTCTGCCGACTGACTGCACTTCCCTGCTGTCTCACTGCAGGATTTGCATGCATTCACTGTTAAATATTCAGACTCTTTGGTGATAAACATGAGCAAGATCAAATAAAAGACTGAGCAGCTCTCCATGTCACTTTAAAATGCAGCATGTCTAGCAAACTCTCGAAGATGCTGTTTAATCCACAGGTATCTGCATGGAGTCCTAACCTCCTTAGACATTATTTTTTTAGATCCGTGTAACCACCTGTACTGCTTGCTGATAGGTAGGCTGACATCAAATACGTGCTGTGTAAAATTCAGAGGCACAACTGTTCCTAGTCCCAAAGATTCACTGAATGTTAGAGATTCATATTTCATACTTGCAAGTCCATTATAATAGCTCAATGCTTGTTATAAGCACCCGGGGAAGATCTTTGTGTATAGGAGACCTGTCTAACACGTGTGGTGTCACAAGTGAATGGTAAAGTTCTGCAAATTCCTCATGTTCATTTCTGTAGTCATGGCTATAATGGAGGCTGGCATTACTCTCCAGGCCTGGATTGGTTCTCCACCAATATCGATAACTTCAGGTGGCTTTCAATAGCCAAAAAAAGAAAATTAGGTGTGTCATTATTCACACAGCTGCCTATTTTTACTAGGACTAAATCCTGAACCAATTAGTGGACCATTCAGTATGGCTGTACACTGAGAAACTGTAGTATTGGACATGGGAGAGGACAATAGATGGAAAAGTGGATGCAAAGTCATCTTACTGCCTGTTTCATTACATGCTCTGTGAGACTGGCCTCCAGGTTGGTGAGGGTGATCCTTGTTGTCTAGAAGACACTCGGTGATAATGACAACAGTTACATTTTTCATTTATTTCTTGTCAATTGGCTCTAGCAGACAGCTTCAGCACATAGTCATATACTCTTTTATCTACACTGGCATATGCCAAGATAGATAGAGTCTAAGTGCCTGTATGTCTAGATTCTTCATCCTTAAGTCCTTACAGGAGCAGAAAAATCTCAGAGTCAGCAGGAAGGCTGCCAGCACTCAGTCCAAAGCTGCCTGTGAGGGTGTCTGCACTTCTGCTTTAGGGACACAAGGAGCCTGCTCCGCCTGCTCTTAAAGTCCAGCTGCACCTTTCAGGGATCCAGGAGCTGGAGGAGAAGAGCATGCCAAGAGGTGGCCAGAAGGAATCAGTGAGTCTTGATTTCCTAAAAGTTCTGGATTTTTTTTTCCACACGATACAGGGGCAGGGTTTCTCCCTCTCTTAAAATGATTTTTTTTTTAGGGCATAACAAACTTTTAGTCTGCTAATGTGTTTCATTCCGAGGGCTGGTATATTCACAGGGGTGATTCTTACACAGACAGAAATTTCAAAACAAAGGCCCTAAAGAAAAAGAGGTTTCTAATACCTAATCTGACTGCCTCTGTACATATTCTGGCACTGGTTTCAGGAATTCAGTGTTGGTATATATTTTTATGCCATCGTATTTATAAGACATTATGTTATGGGTGACCCATATATTTCATACGAAAAAAAAATCCTTTGTTAAAACATTTACAGAAGCCTAATGCTAAAATCCACCTACAGAAACGGTTACTGGCAAAGAAAGTCCTTTAGCATCCCCTTCTTTAACATGTCTCAGCCCAATAAAAGATATTCAATTTTCAGCTAACTGAATCCCACCTCTATAAATAAGAGACAGGTACTTTGAAAATGTGCAGTAACACAATAAATGCCAACTTTCTTGAAAGTCGCACTGAAAGTCAAAAGTTCACGTCTCTGAAAAGTCAAGATGGATGTGCACTTTCTGCAGCATAGAGGGTGTCAGATGTGTTACTTTTCCAGGGGGAAGGAAGAGATTGTACTTGAGATTTTCCATTTTAGTGCATTTGAAAGACATTTTTTATCCATTTACTCTTCTAGCATCAGTAGCAAGAAAGTGTGCATGAAAGAGATTACCGAAAATATAAAGCCATTCAATAAATCAATAGTGTGCTATCACTTGGAATATTGTGTTCAGTCCCAGTCACCAGCCATCAAGCGGTTGCAGTAGAAATGGAAGAAGTTCAGAGATGGGTGACATGAATGATTATCTGCTTGGGAGGCTGCTGCTAAAAAAAGATTGAGAAGGATGCGATCCTTTAGTTTAAAGAAGAGGCAAATAAGAATAGTTAGGTTAGGGAAATATAAAACAGCAAGTGGAACAAGAAAAGTAGAGTTAGCATTTCTTGAGACTCTTTCCATTAAGACAAACGCTGTGAAAATTCCCAGCCTGGGTCATTTTTGCAAGTGCTTTATTATATATTATTATAATAACTACTGCTTCATACAGCATCATTTAAAGCTGTGTACTTTATAGACAGACTTAAAGACAAGAAGCACCCACTCAGCATTCAGACTCGCCGTCCTGCAGGACAGTTGTAACCACTCTCGGTCAGCACAAGCCACCACAGAATGAAAACTCTGCAATCACAACCATGAGTTTCAATAAATATTTCTGCCAACATGTATGAAAGTACTGTACCCTTCTTCCTTCATCTGTTTGGTTTTGACTAACACTGCAATGAAGCACAAGTTTTCAATAACCTGATCGTCAGAGACAGCTAATCTAGGTCCCGTAACATTTAGGGCTCAGTGAGATGATTCCTTTGAACATGTCAGTGTTCAGCAGCTGAACTTTCTCTGCCACTACGGCAGTTTTTGCCTCTCTTTGTTTAGATGCTTCAAAGTCTTTCATAGTCTTTGGTCTTATATTACGTGGAGTCCAAGGGAGAGAGGGGTCAAGCCAACATAGCTACTTGGGACTTGCTTAGTTTATAGGAAGCATTGTGGTACAGTTGCTTTTGTTAGCAGGAGCTAGATTAAGTTGCTCTGGAGAAGTTTTGCATTCATATGTTCCTAAATTATTGCACATCTAGCTCCAGAATTTTCCAGCTGTCTAATTAGTAAAGTGTGTCCAATACGAAAGCCTGCAGCATTTTGCCCCCTTGCAAGCTAAACTTCTGGTCATATTCCTGGTTCTTCCTGCTGCAGGCTGAACATCTGACCCATAGGACAGTTTACTCAGTTTCCTTAAGTGTTATCTGCTATTTCTTTTATTCACGATGAATAATATCTTATTCCCTCAGCTGTTCTGCTGAAATAAAGAGAGCCACTAGTGATGGAGCAAAGTACAGCTACATGCTGGGGGAAGTGGTGGAATTTGTGAGACCTAGTTGAAAACGCAAATTTGTCATATTATCTCAGAGTCTGGTAGAATAACTCTTGACACTTCAGTCCTGAAGGCATGGAGCACATTTGCACAGGGAGGCTTGGGGTGCAAATCGCGCTTTGCTCAGAGCTTAGGCAGTATGAACTGTGGTGCCCATGTCCTGAGGTGGCTCCCTGCAAGAGCTCTCTTTGAGCACCACCGAGGCATGCTGCAATGCAACGCCGTGATTTTTTTTTTTGTCTGTAGTCTTCACTGGGACATCAGGACCCCACAGCTCTGAGGGCCAGGGAAGGTAAGAGCCACCCGACACCATATCCCCATCAGCGCAAGGTTTCACTCCAGAACCCCCCGCCACCATCAGGGAGCCCTAAGCTTTTGTGACAAATATGTTTCTCTTCAGCCACACTACTGTTAAACCTTTTTGCCTGTAGCACTGCTGACAATCCAGCCATGATTAATACTGTTCAGATGGAGCTGAGCTCCTCTTCCATTTTATCATGCAGGCAGCAGTATGAAAGGCTGAGGAAAGAGCTGATGTGCCCCTTCCTCTGATGTATTCTCTGTTAAATGCTTGACTCAGCTGAGAGGTGACCAAGCATCTCCCAAATGATTTGCATCAGAGCAGGCACCTGAGCTTTTCCTCAGCCCAGAGTGACACAAGTGCTGGTACTTGGTGACTTGATTCTCAAAATGCGTTGAATGCGACAGGGGAAGAGAGGAATCACAGGCAGGCAGAGAAAATGGTTACAATCTGGAGCAAAGAAATAAGGTACCTAAGGTACCTATCCTGACCTATGGTCAATGGCAATGAAAACTATGGCTTGCAGCAAGCTGGACAACAATATCGCACGTGGTTTTGCACAGAGGCTGTGTTGTGTACACACACTGGAATCAGATTTTAGACTAATTGCCATTTTACACACTGCATTTCCCAGATAAACCACTCATTGCCCTCCTGGGTGTTTACTGTTTGTTTGTTTATGCTGTACAAGAGCAAGCTGAGGCATATGAGCAAATAAGATCTCCGTCTGGTGTTGCACGTAGTGATAAAAATGTCAGAGATTGTGGCTGAGAGTCTAAACTAATGGTAAGCATGGACCAAGAGCAAGTTTCTGATAAAGGTATGTGTTGTGCTAGGGAGATTTTTTTTTTCTTGCTTTGGTTTGTTGCCTATTAGCCACTGCTGGAGGAACACCAAGCAGTGTAACCAATGAGTCTTTCCCTTACAGAAGAGGTGAGGACACTGGCTGGGTAGATGCTTGTCTTGCTTCAGGCAGAACCAATGCAGGCTCTCTCCCCGCAGCCTGCTCCGGGAGAACCCAACAAGCCCGCTATGGGTTGGGAAACCACTTGTCAGCTGAGTCAACTTCTCTTTCCTGGTGATCCCAAGGATTCGAAACTGATGGGTGAGATCACAACATCTGTGGGATTGAGTCTTTATAAAAACAAGAAATTTTTCAAGGCATTATACTGAAATTTTAATCTGTATTATCGCTCTCTCTCTATGTATATGACTATTAGCATTGCAAGATCTCCCGCCTCAAATTTATTATTTAGTATTTGATGTCCTCTGCTGCAAAGATCTTTCTCCCATCTAACTGTCTGTCGCCTGCTCAGCAAACGGTCCTCGTAACCCAGACCCCAGGGAGGCTACAGAAGAGACATCCTGTTATGATGGGCAGTTGCTCATCTGCCTCGGAAGCTCCTGCCTGCATGACTTAATACACCTCCCTCTGAAAACCCTTGGGAAGATGGACAGATGTCACTGATTCCCAGTCTATTGCTAAACAACTATGCATGGGACGTGGCCAGCACCACTGGCCCAATTGCAATGAACCCTGCAATATTTAACTAGAGGGAGAGCAACTCAGGCAAGCAAGACATTTAGCTGGAGCATAGAGGGAAATAATCTGACTTGCCTTATGGCTACTAGCTAAGGGACTCCCTGCCCTCCAGAGCGGTTGCACAGATTCAGCTGCGTCCTGGACTGTTTATCTCATCATCTTTGGACCAAAGTACAAGAGGTACCTTTTCCACTAACTCCCCACAAAACTCCCTGCAGCTGTAAAAATGAGAAGAAAAGACATTTTTGCCTTACTTTATTTAGTGTGTCTTGGCATTAAACATCATATCATGAGCTTAGTGAAGACAGACAGACTTGACAGGTGCCAAGTTCCAATGCAGTAGTGTTTATGGTTCTTGTAGGCAAAAGAGAAAGCCATCTCCAAAGCTAGCCTCTGGCACTGTTATAAAACAAGGATGCTGATACAATCCTGATACCAGATCACATACTCCACACCCTGAGAGTCAAGCTATAGAGCGCAGGAGTGAAAAACTGACATTGAACTCAGCTCATCACAGATAAGCTGCACTGATGTGGCAGCGTATATGGGAAGAAATGTTTCAGCTGCTCATGTTGCGGTGCAAAGAGACTCTGTAACAAGCAAAAGAAATTAGAAATTCTCATTGATATAATTGGCATTGATGAAACCTGGTGGGACAATTCGCATGACTAGAATGTTAAAATCCATGGGTTTAATCAGTTTAGGAATAAGCGAGCAGATAAAAGAAGTGGAGGTGGCAGTCTGCATTAAAGACATCATTACTTGATTTAGAGTTATTGATAATCCAGAACCAAAGGATGTTGAATGCATACGGATTAATGTGTTACCTAATAAAACCCAGGAGGCATGCTGGTACAGGGATGTTCCAGACTGCTAAATCATACCAGAAAATAAGGTGAGTTATTCTTTAAGCACCTGTCTCTTCTTCATATCTACTGCAGAAGGAAAAAAAGGAAAGCACTGTTTTAAGGAGTTTTGATTGTAAGGTTATATGCTGGAGCTGATAGAGTTTAAAGGTTTCTAAAATTACAGATGATAATGACTGTGAGATGATTACATTAAATGTGGGCAAACAGAGGGCAGTTGCAAAGAGCTAATTTCTCAACAGTAGAAGAAAAATACAAGCAAAATTGATGGGGGAAAAATTAGGCATGAAAGATGAATGAAAATTGGCAGGTCTTACAGAAGAGTTTGTTAGAAAAAAGTACAGCTTTGCAATCAACAAAAGACATGCTTTGGCTGAAAGCTCATCATCCTTATTCAGCTGCAAAGTCAAAGCAGCAATCAGGAACTGGAAAGACATGTCTGATAAATGGGTTATACTGTTTCAAGAAACAGACGGCAGTCAATATAAATTAGAAGTTATGAATATAGAAAACTGATAAAGGAAACTAAAGTTGAAAACAAGTGACTGGTAGAGCTAAGGACAATAAGGAGAATTTTAAGTGTTTTAGGAACTAAATAAATTCTATCAGTTGCATGGGTTCGTGACTAATGGAGGTAATATTTTATTATACATTGGAAAAAGGGAGACTGACTTAAGTACTTCTTCTGGTCTGTATTAAAAAAAAAAAACCATCATACGAGGATGAAGAAGTACTTTCTAGTCCATTAGTGTCTGAAGATATTAAACATCACTTACTAAGGTTAGGTATTTTAATGTTTCCACATCTGAACGACTTGTACCCAAGAGTCCTAAAGAGTTCACGGTGTTACCTATTGATTAGAGACAGCAACCTACAGTAAACAAATCTTGGCATGGAGGGAAGATCTCAGAAGACTGGAAGAATGCTAATGCCATGTTAATGTAGCAAAAGATGCAAGCAGCTTGTTCCAAGTAACGGTAGGTCAGATAGCCAGA
This sequence comes from Aquila chrysaetos chrysaetos, assembly GCF_900496995.4. NCBI lineage: Eukaryota > Metazoa > Chordata > Aves > Accipitriformes > Accipitridae > Aquila > Aquila chrysaetos. Next base: position 4,156,415 of record NC_044010.1, on the reverse strand, counting down.
CGTCAGCTGCTGACAAAGTAATGAGCAGAAATATAATTAATGCCAATCAACATATTCTTACTGAAAGAGAACATGTCAAACCTGTTGTGATTTTCTTGGATTTGCAAGTTTAGCTGATGAAGATAACCGCACAGATTTCTGTTCACTTAGTAGCGCACGATATTCTGATTAAAAAATAGACCTGTGATGATGTTGGAACATCCGTAAAGCACATCATAAATGGATTAAGAATAAACAGCTGTAAGACCTCTAAAAAGAGTTGTCAGGAAGAACAACTCTTCAAATGGGGATGGTATCTCACACAGCTCCACAATCAGAACTGGGCCTGATGCCTAATGATCTGGAAGTAAATAAAAAATTGCAGCCAGCAAAATTTATAGAGACATAAAGCTTGGCAGAGTAGTAAATACAAGAAAAAAGACGGTCATGGACCCTGAATTGCATTCAAGAGCAAGTGGGTGCCTACAGACAAAATGCATTTTGATGCGGTTCAATGCAAAGCTAAGAAGAAAGAGCACAAGCCGTTCCTACCAAAAGTGCCTCTGCGCACACCGACTGAATAGGATGTAGTGGCTATGCCAGACAAGCAATGATCATCTTGTACCATCCTGTGATAAAGGGGACTAATATGAGCTTTGAATGCAGAAGGAAAAAATGTTTCTTACTTCTCTGGTGTAGAGAGGTTATTTTATGTTTGTGTAACAGTATTAGTGAGACTAAGCCTAAAATATGTTCAGTTCTGGCGTCCATCTCTTAAAGGATGCTGAAAAATCAAAGATGAAAGAAAATAGCCACTAAATGTTTAGAGTGCTGGAGAAAGTGCCTTACTCACTCAGTGTTTACTTGTGACTTAAAGTGCAACGTACAAGTACCTTCATGGGGAGAAAATGCCAGCTACTAAAGGAGTCTGTAATCTAGCAGAAAAAAACAGAGCAGAAGTCAGTGACTGGAAGCTGAAGCTGGACAAATTTCTGCTGTAGATGAAGCATGAATTTCAACAGGGAGGGTGGTTAACCAGGAAACAGCCACTGGCATAAGATACGGACGTCCCATCCTGTGCTGTCCTTAAATCAAAACTAAATACTCATCTAAAATAGAGATGTTTTCATCAAACACAAGTTCTTCCTGTCATTACAGTGGCAACGGAGTAAGAATGCAAAAGACCCGCGGTGCACAAAAGGTCAGACTGCTTGATCAAACTGTGATTCCTTTTAGGCTGAAACTTGGCAGACCCAGGAATTGCATTTGTGTTCACCTGGTCAAATGAGCCATGCTGTAAAAATCTGATCTCCAAGAAATAAAGAGAGGGTCTGTCCCTTTACTGACCGTCTGCCGTGGAAGCAGATGGGGAGCTTGAAGAATCACAACTAACACGGTGCTGCTCCTTCGTCTGTCTTCCTTTTTGCTGCCTTTAGAGGTTTGGGTAGCTATCCCTAAAAATCAGCAAAACATGAGCATAAGATCATCTGTGGTGTAATGTTGTGGAGAGTGTTGAACTCATTTCTCTCATCTGGAAGATTGTCTTTAACCAAAAGCCTTTGGTATTACTCGGTAATACTGCCTTGTGCTGTAGTGTAGCAGGGAAAGAATTTGTACAACGCAGGACCAGCAGAGCCACGAAACGTCTTTAATTCCCAGGACGAAACAGCACTGCAGTCCAAAATAATACTTGCAAAACAGTTTGGGGCTGTTTTAGTCATCGAGTCAGATTGGCTGCATAGCACAGACCATAGGAGGGTAAGAATTGCTTAGATTTGTGGGGGATCTCCACCACTGACAGACCACGTACTGGGGTCCACTAGCCAGAGGACACTGCAGCTCTTCTCCTATTTGAGGTATGAACGCCTGTGTACTGTTTCTCTGCCTGCCAGCCCGGGGACTGGCTCCTGCAGGTCGAACTGGCTAACTTCTCCCTGCAATCTCAGCAAAGGGAAAAGAATGGAAAAAGCCAAAGGGAAAAAAACCTCAATTCCGTCTTGCAGCTAATTATTAATCGTATGCGGTTTCCCAGCATTTCCAGAGTGGTTCCTTGGTCGCCTCAGGACTATGCCTTAGCCTTATGAATCAGAAAGAAGCTTTTCTCTTTCTCTTTCTTTTGTCACGTCTTTTCCCATTCTTTTGCCTCTTTTCCCCTCTCCATCATCATACACCTTCATTCCTTTCTCTGATCCTTCTTTCCCCAGCTCCTACTTTCCAGTTCCTATTCCTTGTATCTCCTTCTCTTCCATCACCTCTTTTGCTCCATACTGTCTTCTCTTAGTCCCTCTCTCACAGCTCTACAACCGCAGCGCCCTGACACAGAAAAAGTGATCTGTTCCTATAAGAATAATACAGCTGCAGCCCCAGCCTATTTAATGAAAGCCTTGAGTGTATGGCAAGAACGGCTTGTGAGTCCCTGAGGTAGAGGTAATATTTTGTATTAATATTTGATATCTTATTTAGGATGCTAAATCAGATGCATGAAATCTCCCGGGAAGAATTGAAGGCAGGGTTCTGTTTAAATGATATAGTGCTAAGCCAGGCTGCCGGACCACCCCTTCTTGTCTTCCAGCCAGACCTCTTTGAGCTGCCCTGGTTTTAGATGGAGCACAACCTGCTGTCAATCTGAGAACCAGGGGAATATTATTTATGAAGCCCTTATATTGCTTAGGTTAAAATTCCCTGCAACTGTGTCGTCCTCCAACTTTTGTCTTGAGTTATTTCTTTCTCTGGTGGAGTGCCTAACCCCAAATGCTGAGTCAGATCCCTTCCCACATACTTTAGATCAAGCAAAAAAGATGATTGTGCATTTTTTACTCTCTCTTTCACACACACACATGCAGAGGGGCTTCACCCCCTGTCTGCATCCACATATATGTGGCAGGAGGAATTAAAAAACCCCTGTCATTCACTGTTTCAAAATGCATAAAGCCAAAGTGATTTGGCCCCTGCTGAAGATGAAGAGTTCCCAGCTTTCCCCTCAAAGCTTCATCCAACTAATGCTTTTACCTTGCCTCGTGTTATCCCCAAAACACATATGTGCATCTTTGCCTTTCCTGCAGATGATCTGGAGTCCCCCAGCTCCAGAGCAACCTCATTCTTCCAGATCTGCTCCTGCAGCTCCTGGCTGAGCTCTTCTCTCCCCTTTCTGAAACTCTGCATCTTGAGGTGGCACCAGCAATTGCCTCTTCCCCTTCCCAAGCCTTCCCAAAAGGGAGGTAGCTCTGGGCATGTTTTTTCTCATTGCATTTTTCTGTACTTGGAGGGGTGAGAGGGAAGGTGGATCCATTCTCTATTTGTCTCTCTTCTACCCCTACCTCGAAAAATATCTCCTTTTTTCCTGAGAGAAGATGATGGGATGGGAGGGAGTAAGGAACAGGGGGCAGAGGCAGAACCTGCCTCTCATTGCGTTTTCTGCCGCAGGAGGCAGGCGAGATTGGGGAAGGTCAGTCCTTCATGCCACAGGCATGGCTTGTGTTCAGACAAGCATCCATGCTGCAGGACTTGTCTTCAGACAGGAATGACGAGGCTTGGGAAAAAAATGATTTCTCTGGCCTGGAGTTTTGGTCTCAAGAGGTCAGATCTATAAGAAGCTATGGTTTTTGTGTACTGCTTCTTGAAGCTAACATTCCCATCTACTCTGCCCCAGAGAAGCCCTAGCACAACGGCTCCTCACTGCGTGTCTACTACCCTTCACATAGGCACTTTCCAAAAATGCTGTACGTGACCGGGTTCCTTTCTTGAGGATGCAGTATCTCAGCATAAGAGCCACCTCAGCAAATGGGGCAGTGGGAGAAGGGAGGTTACCTGCCCCACAAACACCCAGAAGGGCAGTAACAGGAGTAGCGAGAAAAAAAAACATGCTTTTTTTTTTCCTTCTGGGCTTGGGCAGACTGACAGGCACAATGAAATGTGTGGGTGTCACTTGGCAGGTGTGAATCATTCAGGCAAGCTACAGTACACATATTTAGTTGTTTTAAACTGTCTTCATACATCAGACCTCGCCGCCCCTTACGCAGATTTATTGCCGCAATCTTTCATTGAAAGGATTAATGTCATCCAGACCTGGCTGCTTTGGACATTTGCATCAAGGCTGCCAGCCTGGTAGTCGACATTTCCTCCATGGCCATTTCTTTCCCAAGCCATTTAGGAGATCAATGCAGGGAAGGGGAAATTCTGGCATCCTTCAGGTGAAGCACTGTCCTGTCAGTAAAATGACTGACTTTCTGTGGCCCCTCTCTGCTAATACATAGTGCGATGCCTGGGCTGAGCACAGAAATCCCACCCAGGGTCTGGGGGCAGGTTTGGGGAAGAGGTATAGCCAGAGGTCTGGGCACGCATCCGGAAAATCACACATTCTCTTGTTAAACTCTCAGGCTGACTCACTGCGTGACCCTTGCAGGCAAATCACCTCCCTTTGCTGAGCTTGTTTTCCTGCGTGTGAGTTAGGGCTGAGGGCAGTGACATAGCTAGGTGCAAGATGGGGGGTCTAAACTTACTATTGTGAGCAAAAAAATCATTGTTGAGCAATTAGGCGTGTGTTTGTGTGTGGTGATTGGCAGAGTCTGGCATTAGAGCTGGCTTCATACGATCAGAGGATCTTTTTTTTTTTCCTGAGGAGTAGTGATCAGTTTTATCTGAAGAATAAATCGGAATAACTTTCCAGTTCTTCTCATTTCCTTATGGAAGCAACACAAATATTTTCCCACCCCAGAGGTAGCACTTCCCTCTCTCTCTCGTTCACTGCTGGCTACGCAGGAGCCGGTAGGCAATTAGCTTTCTTTTATCAGGCTGCCTGCCAGCAGTTCCTCAGCAGAACCATTACACTTTTGGGGAAGCAAAAAACCACTGCCACCGCGGACAGGCAGCCCTGCCTCCCTCGCTCTGCACGGTGCACCCGCACGGTTGCTCCCTGTATGCACGGATTATGTCCTCCCCATGATGAACCATTTTTACTGTGGCTTCTTCTTCGGTTTTTCACCTCAGGACTGCGAAACCGAGTGGCACCTTGTTATATGCGCATCCTTGTCTCTCTGTGTATTTAAGCAAGCCAGAGGATGCTGGCTTCTCACTACAACAAGCACAGACCTGAAGGCTCTGCAGAACTGTGTTACTGCCAGACAGCCTCTCTACAGTACTGTACCATAGCTCCCAAGGGCACATTTTCTTCCTGATATAAAATACACTGTTCTTCATGTCCTTCTCTTGGCTACTGCTCCCAGTCCTATTTTGGTCATATACATTTGTGCTATAAATGGTCTCCTAAAATCAGAGCTTATCAACATTGGCTCTGGGCTCAGAGCTTCTTTTATTGCATCAAAGGTGCATTGACATTCTTCCATCTAATTTACTTCTCTTCTTTTTGGCTTTTTTTCAGTAAATTGGTCAGAGGCACATGGTAATAAGCAAAAAGTTCAAAAATAGATCACTGATAATAACCTTCTACCCCTAAAATTGTCTTGCTTTTTGAAGCTAGGAATTCAGCACTTCCCCTAAAACTCCCAACTTTAGAAACTACTTGGTTTTGATTTTCCCAGTGCCCGTCGGGTACCTTAAGTATTGGCTTTCTGAACTAGCCAGCGTATGTTTAGCAGGGAAGGTAAAGAAGGCAGCAGCTGATAGTCATCCCCGCTTTGACTATTTAGTTTTTGAACTAATTTCACTGGGGTCGAACATTGCTTCCATCAGTTCTGTAAGAGATCATGTCCTCTACCTGGGCTGCCATACCCTCCACTTGGGCTGTAGAAATAAATCCATGAGGTGCTGGAAGGCTGTCTGTGGCCCCCAGAGTCCAGAGAGCAGTGTAGCCTTTTAAAGGTGGCAAAGCAGATTTGCATTTGCAACCCCTACCCCAGGGCAATCGGCCATACACACTGGCAAGGTCCAGTACGGTAATGTATCTGGCTCTGGTTTGCAGATCTAGCAGATCATTTAGGTGAAGCAGAAGGTAACTGGTGCTTCGAAGCAGAAGTTAGCTCTTGGGAAGCACCGAGTGCTGTGAAGAGACAGCAAAGGCAGTGATTCTGTTAGCTGCAGACACCAACACCTGTGCTGCTTCTTTTCTTCGCCCAAGGTTTGGAGGACTGCTGGTGGGGGGAAGCATGTCTTTCTGATATCACGCATTGCCCTGCATCGGTCTGCCTTTGCCTACGTACCAACACCTTGCTAAACTTGTTAAGGCTGGGAGCTCTTCCCGCTAGCTGTCCCTTCGGCTGCATACCCCCCATTCCCCCGATGGCTGTGTGCTTCCACCTACAAAAATTAAAAAAGGGAGGGTCTTGGTTTTTTCCACCTCTGAAGTACAGTTCAGAGCTTCCTGGGATTTCATTCAGGCCAGAGTCATAGTAAATCAATTTCCAAGATTCTCCTCCCTGCTCAGCCCAAACAGCTCTTGCCATTTTGCCAGTAGTTTATCTTCAGTTGCAGGTAGTAACAACAAAGCTCTTCCTCATTGCCAGCCCGATTAGTTTTATCAGCCAGCCTGCCTTGCTGCTTTTGTCTGAGATTTTCCCCTACAAGCTTCTCTCTCTTATCTCTAAACTGTGGTGGAAGTGTTTGGGGTTTAGCTTTGGACTGAGGTCCAGGAGGCTTTAGGCTATCAGCCATTCGATACATAAAATGGAGAAGTTCCTGCTGAATCCTGCGCAACCTCCCAGTGAACAAACAAAATGCAGGACAAAAATCACCTGAGCTCCATTCACCTGCTTACGTTTCTTCTTAGGGCCTCTCTACTAATTTGTCCATCCAGTGATGATCAAAAGACATTCAAATGGCTTTTCTTGGGGGTGGAAAACCTGGGAGTAGTCCTCTACTCCATCAGAGTTTCTCGCCTACTCAGAAATGTTTAACCAAGTCTTGCAGAGCTCTTTCTGCTGTAGTGCTGTGTAATGGAGCTCCCTCTGGCCATCAGGTCATATTATCACAGACAATCAGAGCGTATCAGTTTCACACAAAGCTCAGGCAGACAAGCAAGACAAGACAGTCTCCAATGCACCATGAATCTCTCACTCACATCACACATCATTTTGCTTTTAGCAAGACCACCCTGTCACAGCATATAATGTACAGTACCCATCTTACAGGGCAACAGTGAAAATCAGGTTATAGCTGTAAAATGTTTTATTGCTAAGGCCTATTTATTCTTTTTATCCTTATTCTGGATCAGAACATCTCAATATCTATGTTTCTGTGTTTGTTTCAGGGTTTTTTCACCGTCATGCCTCAGAAAATACTTCCTTCTGCTCAGTAACACCAGACAACAGAGTTTTTCAGACTGCAGGAGGGAAGGAACCGGTGTGCCACAGTACTGATGATCACAAGGCAAGGCAACGTGGCCAGGAACCAACACCGAGTGCGAGAGGATTCTTGCCCAAAGGGAAGTCACATGGAGGAGCAGGGTGAACCTGCACCCAGCTTCCTCTCCCTCTTTGAGACTGCAGCGAGCAAGGAAGGATCGTGTGGGATCACAGAGACGTGGTGGGATGTTACTCACAACTGGAGCCGTGGTCATGGATGAGTTACAGGTTGTTTAGGAAGAACAGGCTGGGGAGAAGAGGATAAGGAGTTCAGTCCTATGTAAAGGAGCTCCTTGACTGCACAGAGCTGCAATGAAATGGCCAGCCTCTGAATCAAGGTCAGCAGAGAAAGAAGCAGGAAGATGTTGTATTGGGGTTCCATCACAAAGCACCTGACCAAGAAGGGGAAGTGAATGGGGCTTTCTAAAAACACCTAACAGAGGTCTCCTTACTGCAGGCTCTGATCTTCACAGGGGATATCAACCACCCAGACATCCGCTGGGAGGGCAACAGGAAACCCAGGAATTTCCTAGGAAGCTCAAAATGCAACAGGGACAAAGCAATGTTCTTCTTTCTGCTCACAAACAGGGAAAAATGGTCACAGAGAGTAGTTTGGACCACAGTAACCATACAATAATTCAGTTTAAGATCTAGAGGATGGCTGGGAAGGTAAACAGCAGTTAATACTCTGGACTTTCATAGAGCAAACTTTGCCTTTTTTTAGAGACTTTCTAGGCAGAATCACTTGAGAAGCTGCCATGAGGGGTTAAGATACCCAGGAGGGCTGACTGATTCTTAAAGCAAAATTATTGAGAGCTTAGGAGCAAATGATCTTACTGGGCAGAAAGACTGGGTATTTCAGCATAAGGCCCACTTGGATAAGCAAGGAACTTCTCAATGAATTAAAATGCAAAAGGAGAGCACACAGGCAGTGGAGACAAGGAAAGACATCAAAGGAGGAGTATAGAACCATTACTTGCATCCTTGGGGATGAAATAATGAAGACCAAAGCAAATAAGGAACAGAGAGAGAGAGCCTGGAAACCTCAGCAAGAAATGTCCAGATGGGATTCATTTTAAAAAGTCAAGGCTAAAATATTGCTAGCACATACTCAGCAAGTAGAAGATATGTGAAATGTTTCTGGTAACAGCATAGGTCCTAGGGAGAGGAAGCACCAACTAAACAGAAGGTTTTAATATAAAAATTTGCTGAAAATGGTCCTTGTTGCTTTGGGTGCCTAACAAAGATGGGGAAAAATCTGACTCTGGCAAGAGTTTACATCAGCTGTTCACTTGTAGCACTTCTGGCAATTTCTGGAACCGGAGATCTGAGAAAAATGATGAGACCAGTCAGAGGGCTAGAAGGTCAAATTTACAGCAAGTATTACAGAAGTTAAATCTATATCTGTGGGATAATAGATGACCAAAAGCGAACACAGCTATTCATCAATAGCTAAAGGGCAAGGCTGCTTAAGGAGGCAGGGAGACAAGCTGGCATAAGTAGGAGCAAAAGAGGGTATTTCTGACTTGGTGTCAGGAAAGTTACGTGACCAAAGTTGCACTGGGTCATGGAAAACTTTCCTGTGGGCAGAGATGGAAGCTCTCTCTACTTCGTTTCATTTGTATGGTGGCCTCTGTGGTAGGTAACACAGAGTGATCTGTGCCAGCAGTGGGTGGGAGGTTTTGGAGTCAGGACGTGAGAGGGGCAAGGAGAAAATGGTGTCAGGTCCTGAGAAGGGAACAGTGCCACTACATTTGATTGCCCTGGGTTTCTGCCCACCATATACTCTTCCACCTTCACCTGAACCAAAACGTCCACCAAGGATTGCTGCAAGAGATCAGGGTTTGGCTCAGAATACAAACCTGATTTCTCGTAACCCTTATTTTTTGGTCTCATTGTAACAGAACTGATTTATCTCTACCCCGAATGACACAGCACAGCAGGAGCTACAAGCATCTCCCATGGACCCATTTCCCCTCTCCAGGCAAGAGCGTTAGTCAAGTCGCTGAGTTCCTTTACAGTAAAGTTCCATTCAGTCAGATGAAAGGGACACAAACAGGATTTGGATTAAGAAGGTGTTGGAAAGGAGTCGGGAAGGGTGCTGGATGTCTGGGAGAAGTGAATCCTTCCTCACTTGGGGCCATTTGGGGAGGAAAAAATCGAAGTGGGGCCATATAGACGTAGACCCCAGGAGCCAAGACCTGCACATTTGGGGTGAACTGAGAGCTACGTCAGGTAAGGAGAGGCTGCATCATGGTTCCCCAACCCCGTCCCCTCTCCCCACCACATTCACCCCCTTCCCGAGGGGGTGCCTACTAATTTTTTGCATCCTATCTCCTGGCTCTTCCACACTGGCCCTGCGACTGCAGATTTAACTCTTAACACACGCTTCAGAGAGAAGTGGCAGCTTTGGGTAGTTGCAGTCTGGTCAACTGGAAAGCTGCCCTGCCCGTGCGGATGGCAAAAGGCAGGTGATTCCCCCATCTCCCCCGGCCGGCTTCACACCTTGCGGTGCCCTGACTGAGTGTCGAGCTGCCAAGAGAGGAATCCCTCACTCGCCCCTGACATCTGCCGAGCCGTTAGAGAGAAGAGCACTTGGTAATCATGTGCACGCTTTGCTCTGTCAACACAAAGATTTGTCCCCCTGCTCCCCTCCCCAACCTCACCCCGCGGCTGGATTTCAGCCAGCGGAAGCCCTTTAGAAAATGGAAATGGATGCATCTTTCGCAGTCATTAGTGTGGATTGTGCTAATGGGATGTCATGATAAATACTGACAGTTAGCTGAGGGCAGCGGCGTTCACTGTGAGACTCCAAATGAGAGGGCAGCAGATGCTACAACGAGCTCAAAGCGTGCCTTTGGAGGGGGAGGATGCAGTGGGAAGGCAAAAGCAAGCTGGCGGGCAGGCAGGCTGGTGACGAGATAACAGAGCTTGCCGCTTCAAGGTCACCAGCCTGAGAGCGGTCCTGGGTGCTAGCAATGCTGCAAACGGAGAGCAAGGGGAGGGGGGTAAGGCCCTGCAAGGGGAGGGGATTTTGCGTATTAGAAAGGCGAGGTGCTGCTGAAGCCTCAGGAGGATCCCACGTTAACAACAGATGTTAGCACATGTGCGGGCAGCCCGGGAAAGGCTGGGCGAGGGGCTGCAGGGCAGGAGGGGATACGGGCAGGATCACGTAGGTGCTACCGAGCACCGCTAGCAAGGGTAGTTTCAGGGAAGAGATGAGATGCTGATGTTCAGGGGAGAGGATTACTTGACTTGCATTATCATTTGAGCTCACATGCACACGAAAAAATGAGCTTAGAGCTTTGGTACCTCAGGGAACTGACCAGCATAACTATAGTTAGATAATTATACCATTAAATCTATGCTAATACTACTAAGGCTGGTCATGAATTTTTTAACAAACCAGTGTTTCATTGGAAAATAGCAACTGATTTTATCAAAGATGAAACTTTTCTCAAGGACAAGCACATTTCAAAAAAAAAAAAAAAAAAAAAGAGACAGTAAGAGTCAGAACACACACTTACTATAGTGAAGTGTTTTCAGGACATTTCTCTCCAAGCATGATTTCCAGGTAAATGTCCATCCATGAATCAGACAGCCAAGGGACCTCAAATTGTGGATCCTCCACCCATGGCAGACACTGATCAGCAGGCTGCTAAGGAGCTCTTCCTCACTGCTCTGATTTATTTTCCCTAAAAAATCTCAAAAGGATCTGATTTTCATTGTGGTGCAGATCAAAAAACAATTTTTGCATCCTAAAGTTTGGTAAGGCAGGAAAAACTAGTTCAGTCTCTGTTGTTAGTATAATTCACCCTCGGGGAAATGCTGTTCTAGAATAAAAGCATTTTCTTACTTTGGAGTAATTACTCCTATTCCAGAACAGATTATGCACATGAGGGAGTTAAAATAACATAGCTAGAGCAATAACTGTTATTCTATTGCCACACTACTCAACTCCCCAGTATATTCAAGTCTTAAAGGATACAAAAGTACTTTTCTTATTGAGAGTATTAGCTCTCCTTAGATCAATGTTGCATAGAGATGCCCTATTGACAAAATTAGTCTTGCCTGACAAAATTAGACCTGCAAAGACAGGTGAAGGATGAACCATGACTTGTTCGAGGAGTTAACATCGACTTTACTTCTTGAGCAGCGCTGGGGTGCAGTATTGGTGTGCACACATGTCCACATATGGACACACATGCGTGCACACATACATGGAGCCTTTGTACATTCATGCTTATTTCATGTCCCTGGCCTGATCCTTGGCTGATTCTGAGATGGGAAGCGCAGAAATAATAACAAGGAGGCCTTTCATCACGGATGAGACTGAAATAAAGAGGGGATACAAGGTGCATGTGGTGTCAGCACATTACGTTACATCCACCCATCATTTTTCTCCCAATATTTCTCACTGGAAGTAGCTCTGAAGATACCACAATAATGACTATTGGCAGGATTTGTGTGGGCGAGGTGCTGAGAGCCAAACAAGCCCAAAGTCTGAATTGCCGTTTGAATCTCCCACGCAGAGTGGCCTCTTCAGCGCTGAGATGAGGTCAACAGATGGAGGAGGATGGAGAGGAAGGGAATTCCATATCAGTGCTCATGAGCTCATCCCATTTCTTCGCACAGAGACTATTTCCACCTGTTTGAGGTTGGGTGGGACTGCCTCTTCTTCTTAAAGGCAGCCCATCAGCATAAGTATAACCCATGCAGAGGATTGTCCAGGGGTCTGAAGGCTTTCTGAGCCCTCTTACAGCATTGTCACATCCCGTTGTCCCAGCACCACTTTGTGATGCTCTATTTCAAGCCAGAGAGTTTTATGTTGCAAAAATTACTTAATTGGCCATGCATTACAAGCACTCAAAAGTGACAGCTTAAAGGTTGAGATGCCTTTATCAAAAAGCCCAGCACAGTGGCCTTTCCATTTGCTAGTGTAGCACAATATAGCAATCACCAAGAGACCTTAGTTCATCTACAGACCCTTATATTTGCAGCCTGTTGTCCTGTTCAAGTCCTGGGTTTGCCCATGGACACATACTTCTTCACTGCTGATTGACGTGGAAACAGCATGTCTTGGCATTCGACTCTTTTCTTTTTTTTTTTTGCCACACCACTCAGCATGGCTGTAATCACCTTGGCCTGAACAGTGCTCAGGAGATTTCCAGAAAGCAAGTGAGGAATGTTAAATGCTCTGACTCAGTAATGTCCAAGCTCTCTCCCAAACAGAAACCTAAGCAGGACTACATCGGAGCGGTGGAGGCTGTCCACACTGAGGAAGAGATCGCAGGCTTAGAGGAAATCACGTTGCAAAGCAAACCGCACACCATATACTTCTCTGCCTTGACAAATTCTGCTCTCTCATCAACAGATTCAGACCTCCCATGAGGGAAGGCTCTGACCAGACTCAGCCTCGCAAGGCTGGTGTCAGTAGCTGGCATAGTCAGAGGGACCCATATACACAAGAAGACTGGATGAACAAACATCTAAGTGCATACCAGCAGAGACCAGCACGCATCTTTCTGCGTGTCCGTAACCCACAGCAGGAGGCAGATTCTGTTCTAGCAGAGGGTGATCAAAAACTTCTGTCGCATTTGTGAGCTCTCTTTGCATGCTTGTGTTGGAGGAGGCATGCGGCTGAACTCAGAGAATCCATAGGGATTCATGGCTGCCTCTCATTTAAAGACCAAAAATCGCAACTAGAGCTGTTACCCAGATCAGAACACCACCACATCAAGAGAAATTTCCCATCTGACCTCCAAGCGTCAGGCTTTCATACGGGACTTTACAGCTGCGAACTCCACCAAACCTCCGGCACGCTCAGATTCACATCCAAGCACTAACCCAGCGAGCAGGCGGCGGGGGGAAACACCAAGCACGGAAAAGTCCCGCTCGGCCGCTGGATGTTGCGCGGTCGCAGCGCTGGATGTCGCGGAGGGCAGCGCTGCCCTGGCATTTGCCTCTTTCCCCGCCTGGAGGTATGGGCTCTGCCCTCAAGTGTCCAGCGCCAGGAGGGGAGCCAGCCTTGGGGGCACATACAACTGACGGTGATTGTGTGTCTCCAGGACAAGCCCATACTGTGTGAGGCAGGTTCCAGCCTGTGCAGGCAGTGCTATTTGACCCTTACGCGGACCATTCATTCCCCCCGTACAAAAGAAAGTCTTGTTTAATTTGATGTCGATGAAAGACGGGGAGCGGAGCGAAGCTCGGAAACAGAAGCCACTTTCTCATATAGCGGAGGAGCTGGGTGACAACTGCCCTCTGTTCTCCACCCCCAGCCTCCCTCCGCCTCCCAAAGGGAATAGACAAAGGACGTGTCATGATCTGCTTTTGGAAAAAGGAGGACTTGACAGCGCTGTCAGTAGAGCGCTTGGGGAAAGCAGGGCCCTTCGCATCCTTCTGGACACGAGATTAATATTGGCTGTTAGGAATGGCGACGCAGACAGATCTGCTCGGTCGGTGTGTGTTGAGTGGCATCGTCTCCTCGGCGAGACCGGGGTCTGTACGACAAAGCTTTCAGAAGCTACTCCTGCATTAATTCAGGGTAATGACACAGAGGATCTGGCCTGTGCTTTCAACAGATAGCTCACTTAAGATGCAGTTTCTTATAAAAGCGGTTACTTTATGGAAAAGCCTTACTGAATTTAACAGAGATGAGACTGACAGAATGGCATAGAAATTATTCTTAAAGCTGACATTTTAATAGAGAGTGACTTTCTTTCTTTTTTAAGCCATCCTATAGAAATCAACCATCAGGATATAACTCTCTGCTCAACATTACAGGATGGCTCATAAATCGATTGAAAGGTAAATATATATTTTGCCTCTGCAGAACTTTTCCAGAGGGGCAGGATGCTGAAGTGCCATCCCCCAGGTGCGCATGGAGCCTGTGCCCAAACAGCTCAATAGTTCAGGGAGACCAGAAGGGCTGGCTGCCTTCAGGTGATAGCTATGTATCTTCAAGTTTCTTACCTGCTACTGAGGCTAGGGAAAAATTCAATCTGAATTTGTCGCCTGAGCTTGGGTTTCTTTAAACTTCTCCATCAGTACAACACTCTTTCTCACCACCCCGCTCCCATCCTATTCTCCCCCATCACACGGGAATATTCCCTGCTGCTGGGGTGAGTCCAAAGCTTGAGACTTTCTTTTCTCCTGCATTTCTTTGGCTGGTGGACAGGAGTGATTTAGTTTTGTGGGATCTGGGGAAAGGCAGTCACTCAAGCTCTCTCCAGCCTTTCATGGACAGACCCCATCCCTTGGGTGCAAGGTACACGCAGAGGCAGGCAATTGCTTAACCCACGCAGAAGGTGCGTGAAGGCTCCGGCGTGCACGTCAGCGACCCTTACACATGCTGCGTAACTGTAAGCCGGTTTCCAGGATTTTTTTGCAAGCTCGGAGTCCCGCCGCGGCAACAGTGCCTCACGGATGGCTAGGAAGGAGGCAGAGAGCCCTGGGAGCGCCGAGCCGAAGCCTTGTCGGAGGCTGCGAGCCCCGACCTCGCAGCGGCTCCTTGTCGTACCTTTGGAGTTGCGCTGCCGAAGGAGCCGCCTCCCAATTGAAGAATAACAGATGCGTTTACCATACATCAATCTGTCTCTGTCTGGGTCCTTACCCGGCCCCCATCATCATCCTATTCAAGAGCCTGTAAAGTATTTAAAAATAGCGTTAACACTAACAATCTCTCTTTCTTTCCTCCCCAGCTTGTAGCAGAAATAGCTTGATTAGTGTACGGTTCTGGTGCTTCAAGGGGGAGAGAAATGAAACTGCAGAGCTTGCAGAGCGGCTTTTCAGCTTTCTTCAGGCAGCAACTGCCGGCTGCTTCGCTGAAGCACAGGCTCTTCAAAGGATGGCAGGTTTTAGATCAAGGACTGCTTGTTCTGTCGCACATCTTCTGAGGCAGATTTACAACGAGGAGAGAGGCACTGCTGCAGCTTTGGACCTTGGAAGAGACATACCTGACCCCAACTCCCCACCTCCTGCCGTCACTCCTTCACCACCCCCAGAAGGCTGGGAAGAAAAGGAGTTGGGAAGGGGCTCTGTCCTGGGGACAGAGGACTGCCTAGGCAGAAGATAGCTCAGCAAGCCCTCTGAAAATACGATCAGGCCGTAGCCTGACCAGGGACTTGGCAGACAAGACCACCGGTGCGTCTCATCGCGTCCCTCAGATACGGATTTCAGTGGTGACTTTGAGGGAACCGCTTGTCTTCTCCGGGGCTCATCCTCACTCTCGGCAGAAAGGGGGTGCTACCTCCTCCGCTCCCAGGGAAGGTGTCACTCGCTTAAGTACCTGTGGTGTTTTGAGATTTGTATTTACAGAGGCAGCGTGATGCCGCTTCCTAGCAATGCTTTACGGGCCGTGTCAGCTGCGAGCACGACTCTTGACTGACCATTTCAGTAGGTTTCCCTCCTTTGCCTCCACATCCCTTCTCTGCCCTCCTCCAGGGCTGCTGGTGGCTCTTCCTCACCTTTTGTTGGTGAAATACACCACGGCAGCTGGGAACCAGCAAGGGCTCTGCTTGCTTCTCCCCTACCTCGAGTGCAATGAAGAGGCAAGTTCTCAGCACAGCTGCTACCAGACGGGTACCCACAGCCCAGCATCACACACTTGCCCACAGCAGAGGACACCATCAAGGTCCCTGCTGCAGTGTAGCCAAATCCCTTGGCAAAAGGGAGGGTGGGAAACGTGAACAACTCACTCCCCCAGTCCTATAAGGTGCCTCAGACACGCACGGTGCCACGCGTTAGTTGTAGGAGCAGCAGCAGGGGAGGGGAACCGGGAGAGCTGGGAGCAGCTGCAGCCACTCAACCCAGATGGAATAAGACCTCGGGAGGCTCATGGTGCTGAGGCACAGCTTACTCCTTTGCAGCACGAGTCAGGGAACGTTTTCCACAGCGGTTCCTCTCCTATGACTTACTGCTGCGAGACTCAGGGATGTGGTCTGTGGGTCTGCCTCAAGGCTGACGCAGCATCAGGCCCCTTAGGGCATGGCAGTGAAAAAGCAAATTGCAGGAATAAATTGCGTACAGATTGCAACAGTAAGCTACCCTCGCTGGCAGCATCTCTTCCAGGATCTCGAAGCGCTTACCGCTTGGGAAGGAGATTAGCTTTTATGGCAACCTCAGGATGGAGATTTCATGGAGCTCTTCGCATCACGTTGTGACACCCGGAGCACTGGTGTGCGGGTACCTGGATTTGTCTGGGCTGGACACAGCAGTGGAGGCGGTGGAAGGAGGAAGATCTTACCAGTGCAGCAACTCCACTCCCGTGTGACTGGGAACACAGACTGCCCCAGGCAGTGCTTTCAGGAGGGATAAAGAAGGTTATGGCACACTGGATCCCCCACTGTCCCCTCCAATAAATCTAATCTACTCTGGCTGTTCTAGCCAAGAGAAATGGCTCTGTACTGACACACCCCCCCCCCCCCCCCAGACCTGAGTCTCAGTTCAGACTCTTTTTGGCAGGAGCCAGCTCTGACCAGGTGGGGGGAGCATATTCCTGCAGGGCTGACCCTCAGCCCAACCATGGGATGCACTGCCCAAACTGTGGCTCTGTGTGCAGCAGTGAAACAGTCGTGTCAAAGGTTGTGGACACAAAAAGGGAGAGCCTGGAGCATGAATAAGCAAAGCCTGAGTGGTTTGGACTTCCAGAGTTGCTGGCAGCCTTGGAACTGATCTCTTCTTCCCGCCTGTGCACTCGGGAGAGATCCTCAGGAGTCAAAGTCCTTCTTAACCAACCTTTCCTAGAGAGGTCCTGGGGTTAGGGTGTTCACCCAAGGATCGTCTCCAACTCACTGACCACACAAGATATCTGTGGCTAATCGTGAGTCAATTATCTCCTCCGCAAGTCCCTTCCCCAGCCACGGAAGGAGGATAAAGTCTCTGTCCTGTCTTGGGGGATGCTGAGACTCAGTGCCTCGCAGGGGTAGGCAATCAATTTCTTTGGTGCAGTTTGCCTAAAATCAAAATCTGCAGAGCCAGAGCACCCCAGCTAGCTAATTCCTGGAGCAGGGTAATGCTTCTGCCGGTATTGCCTGAGTAATTCAGGCTTCTGCTGAGCCATCTGCGGGGAAGCGTCTCACCATTTCCTGACACCCACACGCTGGCTTTCAGCCCTGAGCGCACAGGACTCTTCTGGGCCGACCGTACAACCTGGGGACTTTATACCTCCAACATTGAGGACGGCTGGGTGGGTGGATGGATGCCTTCCTCCCAGTGAGGGCAACCTGGGATGCCAGGGCAGGATAGTGCCAGCCCTCAACACACTCGGTGAAGGAGAGCGGCGATTCATGCCGCACAGCCACGAGCACGGCGGCGGTGAGCGTGGCCGTAGGTCCTGCCGGGCGCCGAACCCGTCCGGCTCAGAGCATCCCTTTGGCAAGGGGAGAATCAGGTGAGGGAAGGCACTGGCACACACGCGCCTGCTGCTTCGCCCGTGTTGGGTTCGCCTCTGTGTTGCACTTTGTAAATGTCATTTGGGCTGTAAAATGTCACTTGATGTCTTTCTTTCCGGGGTGTTTTCAGCAACGTCTGCTCCAGAAACGTGGCCGAGACCTGCCAGCTAACCCGAGAAGACAGACTTCTCTTGTTCTTCTCCAAGAGCACTTTCCAGCCAAGGATCTCAAAACATTTTGCCCTGCTCAGTGCATCCCACAGCGGGAGCCTTGTTACCTGAAGCCAAACTTGATCAACAAGTCCCAGCCTGAGCCTGGGACTGTGCTACCTTCTGCGCCTCGTGGTTTGCTGAAAGCTGTGGCAACCTCTTCAGGAGAAACTCCTGGGATGTGGCAGTCACAACCCTCAGGAGAATAAGTGGGGGAAAGATGTGTGCTGCCCAGCTCTATGGGAGAAGGCTGGAAAGAAGTCTTTTAGAGCAGGGCTGAGGTTTGACAGCCCTCACTTCTTCTTCTGCCCTCTGTGCATTCAGCCCCAGCTGAGAGGCTGAAGAATTGCTTCACGCACCCCCCTTCAAGCAGCGTGGTGACTTTATGACCAGGAGAAACAGCTCATAAGAGAGGCAGGCAGGGGAAAACCGAAGCGGGCCTGTCTTCTGCTCCCACATAACCTGCTCCTAGGCAGAAGCTGCCGGACAAAGCGTTGGCCGTGGCTGCTCACGCGGCCAAAGCAAGAAATCACCCAGCGGCCGCCGCAGTGGGAAGCGGTTGCCCTAACTAACACTCCTTGCCTAGCCCAGAGCTAGAAGGGAAACTGAGGCACGCAGCAGTGATGTGAGCCATCAAGCAGCAAGCGGGGAGGCCAAAGCCCAGAAGCATTGTGGCCCCCCCGGCCCCGTAGGTTGCCATATCGTTCGTCAACCCTCACTGTCTGTAGCGATGGCAGGTGGCTTCTCCTTAGGGCGGCTGGAGCCTCGGTGGGGAGCGAGAAATCAACCCAGCACCCTTTTAACAGCAAAACGAGCCACCCGGGGATGGGGAGAAAAAAAAAAAAAAAAAAAAAAAAATCCCACCCCCTCGCTTTCACCGGCCCGGGGAAGGCAAACCTCCTCCTTCGAGGGAAAAGGCCCCCTTCGCCTTCCTCCCCTCCATCATCTTCATCTTCATCCCCATCCCCATCCCCATCCCCGTCGCCCCTTCCCGCCTGGGCTCGCCTTGTCGCCCCTTCCCCTTTTAAGGTGGCCCCGCGGGATCCGCGGCGCGCAGCAGCCGGCTACGGGCGGCCCTCGGCTCTTTCCCCCCCCCCTCCCGCCCAGGGTGGCCTTAAATCGGCTCCGCGCCGCCCGTAGCCGCATCGCAGGCGCCGTCCGAAGGCGGGCGCTGCCATCCGCCGACGGTCCCGGTCCCGGTCCCGGTCCCGGTCCCGGTTCCAGGGCGACAAGGAGGACACACCTCCTGCCCGGCTGTGGGTGATGCTTCCCCGGCAGCCCCCGGTGCGGTGCCGCCCCGCTTTCGGTGCTCCGGCATCTCCGCCGTGATCGGTGCATCTCGCCAGGTAAGAGGGAACCCTTCGCGTTCGGGTACCGGCTTGGTTTTTTGGTTTGGTTTTTTTTTTTTTTTTTTTGGGGGGGGGGGGGAACAACGCCAGGGATGCAGGGGTGACCTTGCGGTCCCATGGGTGCCCAGCGGTTGGCGCTGGGAAGGGGGGGGGGGGGTACCCTGCCCCGCCACCCGGGTCCCCAAACTTCATCTGCGCTTCACCGGGACCCCCCCGTCCTCGCACACCCTCCCCCGGGCACCTTCCAAAGGAGCACCATCCCATTCCCAGACTGGAATTTTCCAGCTGGGGGGAGATGCCCCCAGTCCTGGTGTCTGTCCCCCCGTGGCTGCAGCAGCCACCGAGTCAACGCTTGCCGGCATCTCCGACCAGGTTACCAAAAAAAAAGGGTCCCGGGCAAACCGCTGCCCGCCCCCAGTCCCCCTCCCCGGAGAGGTTTTATGGCTTCTCTTCGTGATAGATACCGGGGAAAACGAAGTAGAGAAGGGCAACGGGGTTTGTGTGCAGGCACACGCAACCCCCGTGGGAACCGACCGCGGGTGGGCATCCCCCGTGAGGAGCTCTGGAGAGATGGGCTGGGGAAGGTCTCCGTCCCTTTTCACCCCTGCCTGGCACACGGGGTGGCTGCCCAAGGGATGCGCTTGCTGGTTTTCTGGAGCAGAGTTTGGGGTGGATGTTCCTAGGTGAGTTGGAAAGTACTTTTTTTTTTTTTTTTTTTTTTGCCCTCCTGTTCCTGCCACTCGCTCGCCCAAGCCGGGGACAGGAGAGGAGGAATAGGCTCAGCAGGCAGTGAATGAGAGGGAGAAACCCCCAGGTGCTGCAAACTGGAGAGAAGCACCTGGTTCGTCAGTAACAACTCCTTAGGCAAACCTGCCAAGGGGCAATTTCTGTTTGCGCTTGGGAGAAGGGGTGTTCGGTTCAGCGGGGCAGCACCAAGCATCTCTGTAGCAGAGCAATAATGACGAGCAATAAATACCCATCCAGCAACTTGAAGCCCGCACAGCTCAGCGAGTGAGTGGGGGAGCATGAACGACGCAGCCTCTGCAGGTGCTTTCAGCTCTTTTCCTGGACCCGGAGGCCTCCTTGTGCAAAGCACGTATGCAGAGAGCATAGCAGGGTACAGCGGCTTCACGCACGAGTCCGATCATCCACCTCCGCTCGGGCTTAAATCTCATCTGGTGCAAAAAGGGAAAAATAGATGGTGAGGTTCATGCCTTGCATCCCCGGACCGCCAAACAGCCTCAGACAGGGCTAGGAACAGGGACCGTATAGCAAATTGGGAGATGGGTGCACAGAGACAGCAGGACGGGATCCTCGCAGAAGGGAGGCCATCGTTACTCCGAAATGAGATACCTTGGTAGGAGATTATGGGCAGATCGGTCTCAGGTAATGGAGAGGGTTACAGGGCAGGAGGGGGCCGCTGGCAGAGCTGCGTGTGACAGCCTGTGTCACATCTGCTTGCAGCCGCGCACGCCGCCAAACCCCTTCTCTCCGTGCCTGGAAGCGGGATGCGGGGGACGGGATCACATTCGGTCCCTGGCTTGCTCCATGGTTTCCTGGAAGCTATCTGTTAGCGGGCACACCTGGGACACGGACCGTACGTGAGTGCCGGCGGCCGAGCGCACGCCGTGCCGGCCCGGCGTGAGGCCAGGAGCTCGGTGGCTGTGATTCCTCGTCTCCCTCCCTCCCTCCTGGGAGCGACTTCAGTATCGCTTTTCGGGGCACTTCAGTCTGCACTGAGTTAAGGCTCCGCAGGGCAGTTAATGTACAGAGGTAGGTGCGCTGAGCAGCTAATGCATAGTATCGGATATTTCAGGAATTGGATGAGATCAAATCAAAGCTCTTGGCTTCTTTGACATTTTCAGTGTAGTAATAATAATAATTACAATAACTGATAAACCGTTTAGGCAACCTTGCAATCCCAAAGCAATTCAGCCAGCTGACACAGAGCACAGCTGATATGTGGCCACCTTTACAGCGAAGGGCCTCAGCCTGACTTGCAAGACACTTAGTAGCCACGGGATAGAAAGTAAAGCAGTTGGGCTGAGGACACTTGCTCCCACGGCAAGGATTTTTAATGAACGAGGCTCCCGCACCTCTGGGCTTTGTTACGGTGTCATTTGGGAAGACTGTTGCCTAGGGAGCTGCACAGAGCTATAGAGCAGCTAAATGTATGCGAGAGAGAATTTACTTCCACGACGTACAGCCCTTAAATTCACACTCTTTCCATGGTTTGGGAACGTCTTTGTGAGTAGTGCTTGTGTCCTCTAACCGCATCTTCCCTGCAGAGCATCCGAGGTGGTACTGGACAGCTCAAGGCTGTGTCTCCTGCGTACCCAGCATCCCTTCTTCTTGCCTGGTGCTTTCTGGCAGGCAACTTTTCCCTCCGCTTCAGCGGCAGGCCAGGAGATGTCCTTAGTATCAGAGAGCAAAGTCGTACCTAGCAGGCAGCCTGCTGGCAGGAGCCTGGAGTGGATTCACTCCGGCCGTACCCCCGGATGGCTTTCTTCCCCTCTTCGCCACGGTAATCACCTGCCAGCGGCACTGCCCTGCACAGACCCCTGTTTCTCAGTGCCTTCGCGGCTCTAGCCCCCCGCTGCCCCTCTGCCTCGGGGGGCTGGTGCTGCAGGCACGGTCACCTCCAGCTTCCCACCGATGCCTCGGGAGGCAACGTTGCTGTCCCAGCCGTGAGAGGCCACCTCACAACCCCATCCGTCTCCCAGAGCTTCTTCCAAGGTCTCTTCTTCCTCCTTTTCAGCACTCTCAATTGTCTTTCCTATTCCCAATATTTGGGAGCAATAAAGAGATCTCCTGACGTATGCTGCAAGCCTTCGTATGTATGCCTAGGAGGGATAAGATATTTAATAGGCTCCAAAGATGCCCTTTACTGAGCATGCAAAATTGCTCTGGGAAAGCTCTGCAATTATTCTGCAGGATGTACACAGGAAAGATGATATCTGTCCCCTTCCTCCTTGTACTTAATTGTTCCTAATAAAAGAAGAAGCCTAAAAAGGTGGTAATAAGCCAGACTGGAAGCCGGGTCCCACACGCCTGCAGGGCCCTGGAGAAGTCTAGAAGCGCTCTGCCCTTTTTGCTCCTGGCCTTTCTGTCTAATAATAAGCATTATGCTCGTCTGCGCCGCTTCCCATCCCGAGATCTCAAAGTACTCCGCATACGTGATTAAGAGCACTCCCTGCCCACATACAGAGCTGTTTGTCAGGATGACTACCCCCACTTTACAAGGGAGACACTGCAGCTGATAGCGTCAGAGCTGAGACAGCCCCAGATCGTCTGTCTCCCAGGCAAGGCCCCTGTATCTCTGAAAAGCACTTGCTGGGAAGCAGCTCAGCCTAACAGGACTGCGATTTAAAATCTACCGGTACCATAAGAGACCAATAAATACAGCGCGCGGATGAGATCTGTGGCTACCGACGTCCTCCTCTCGGGCGCAGGCACGAGTGCCTGAAGCCCGCTCTTTGAAAGGGACGGTGGTCAGACCCTACCGATTTCTCTGGGTCGGGGTATGTTTCCAAACTGCAACGCGACCCGTGGTGAGCACGCTTATAAAAACTTGGTCCTTTATCCTTTCATGCTGTTTTAAGCTGTGCAGGCTCGTAATTAAGAGCTTGAAGTCTCTTCTAGCTCACTCTCATGTGACATCAGTGCTCCCGAAGGTCCTTCCTTAAGAGCTCGAATTTATCTACTTTGCCAATGTTCCCAAGCGTTCAGTCAACTGCCTGGCTGGCTTCCCCTGCCGCGCAGTGGGGGGGGCTGAGATCCTTCTCCCCGAGATAGATAAAAAATATTGCACTCCGCAAATTCCTCAGATTTATAAAATGTGAGCTAAGTTTCCTCAGGAGACACGGCTTCCCAGGGCTGTGACACAGAACTGGGATCCACAGCCTCAGCACAGGGACCTTTAGATTTTGTTTGCTGGTCATCCCTCCTCTGAGCAGGTAATCCCACTAATGCCTGATGCACGTAGAGAGATTCGTTAAGATGGGGCTAGTTAGCTCGGGGAGACAAACGAGGAGGGACATCGGGGTGAAAAACAAAGCAATCAACAACATAGAAGAGGGAGAATGAATGCTTCTCTACATGGCTTTTCTTAGTAGAGGAACTGGATCGCGTTCAGGAAAATGTGAAAGGTAGCAATTTGATGATAAAAGTAAGTATTTTCACATGCTGTGCATACTGGCATATGGAACTCGCTGCTACAAGATGCTGCTGGTGCTGAGTGTAGGATTCAGGAAAATCGGAGACATTTTGATGGGTAATAGATCATTCATCACTGGACAGGACAGTCCATCTGAAATAGATCTAAATCTTCAGGCTTCAACCTCTCGCAATTGTCTAGCATAGGATTTCTTGTACCTTCCGAAACCCACAACATCGATCAATGTAAGAGAAAAAGGACAAAAGGAGACAGACATGTTTGAGTGAAGATCACTGGGGCATATTTTCATTTCCATGCAGAAGCAAAAAATATGTGTTTTGCAGCCTGTGTGCTGACACTTAGCTCTCACAGGTTTGGTTTCTGTCAGCTGGAGCAGGTTCAGGTTAAGTTCTGATGAGATTTGAGCTGGTCCAGTGGTGCTTACGCTGCCGTTTCCCCTGCCTGTGCTGTTGATTTTAATAGACTGCCAGCATCCTGGCAACTTTGTGTGGTGCTGGTTTATGAATACTGCTGCATTACAAAAGAAAATTGTATTGTCCTATTCTTTGGATGTTACCCCTTGGCAATGAGAGCAAGGGCATTTATTCCCAGGACAGTCAGCCTCTAGCCAAGCAAAGTGCTGGGATTACTTAGAGCTGAACAGGGTTAGCAGTCAGACAATCTCGGCTCCGGATAAAAGATTTTAGAGCAGCAACGTTGCCTCGTTCTGTAAGTTCACGTTTGTGGGTTTGTGTGTGGGAGTACGGGCACATGGGAACCGCGTTTTGCTAGCAAAGCAGGATTGCTCCTCGGCAGCCCTTGTGTGGGAGAACTTGGAGAAAAAGCCAAGGACCGGGCAGGCAGCAGCAGCTTGCAGACCCTGCTTCCCCTGAGCTGATGCTCCCCGTGCGGCACTGCAGGGCAGCCTGGCTCCTAAGGACAGTGTCTCTAAGGGCAGGGGTAGAGATGCGGTTTTAGCAAGGTCCTCTGTGACCGACTAAAATCTCCCGGTACCTCTTGCTAGAAAGAGCACAGTTGATCCTTGCCTGGCAGGAGCAGAGGTTGCCGGCTCCTCTCCCGCTCCGTGCCCCAGTCGTTAAATTAAGATAGTTAATATTCATCTCTGCCTGAGCCTTCCTCATTCCGAAAGCATGCTAAAAAACCAGCTGTAAGGGGATATTTCTCCTCTGACCGGCAGATTGAATTATTACGGTTATGTCCATAGCTAGGGGTCAGGCAACAGTGAAAGCCCTGGCTGTGACCACAGCTATTGCTGCCATGTATTACTGCCATTCATCGGGGCAAAACTGCGCAAAGTGCCACCTCGG
Organism: Aquila chrysaetos chrysaetos; assembly: GCF_900496995.4. Taxonomy (NCBI): domain Eukaryota; kingdom Metazoa; phylum Chordata; class Aves; order Accipitriformes; family Accipitridae; genus Aquila; species Aquila chrysaetos. The sequence continues at coordinate 4,131,705 of NC_044010.1, read as the reverse complement.
AGACCAGTGCTGGGCGAGCCTGGGTGCCAGCAAGGGATCTTGTCCTCTCTGCGGTGCTGGGGTGCCTTCCTCACGGGAGGTGGTCCAGCCTGGCGCGCTCGTTGCGTCCTCCCCTCCACTTTCTCCCCGCCACGGTGATCTTAGCTTTCTCCCTCCTGCTACCCCGTCCCCTGGATCCTTCCCTCCCGCGGCCCTTCCCCCAGCCCAGATCCACACAAAGGTGAAAAGGAAGGAGGCACCGATGACTTTCCTGTATCTGCCAGCTTCCCTCTCCACCTCTGACGTGAATGAGGCCCTTCATGTGCTCCTCTTGAGCAAACACAGATGCTTTTGTTTTATGGGCTGGTGGGACGGGATGGAATTAATAAATCAGAGCGCCAGTGCTGTGCTGCCACATTCCTGCAATTTTAAGGCCAGATCACACACAAAAAAAGGCAGAAGCAAAATAGGCAATCTCTTCAGAGAGAGCTCAGATGCTTTGACTGTGCCTCCTGCTTGCTGTCCCACTTGGTCCCGTGCTCCCTCACCCTTGTTCATTCCTCCTTCTCCTTTCTCCCGCTCTCTCATTCCCATTAACCTCATCTCTTCTGTTCCCTCTCCCTCCCGCAGGAGCCACTTTCAGTCATACCTTAGTATCCCACCTACACCCATTTTTCTTCCCTCACCTCCCTTTCATCTAGCTTCCCTTACCCCCACCCCACACCAAGGTCTGCCCAAAGCTTGGGAATTCAGGTATGAAGTTCAATGTTCTGCACGCAAGCCCAAGAGCCAGGAAAGCTTCGGCTCTTATACCATGGACCGAAATATCTCTTTTTATACCTGCTTCCTCCACCCCGCTTCATGAGTTTCTCCTCATAAGGCAAATGGTGCTGCCTGAGAGATTCAATGAATGACTCTGGGAATAAACTACACAAATTATTACTGTTCTCCTCTCAGACACGGTATTTAACAGTGTTCCCGTGAGGAAAATTAGATCCCGCTCCAGAACTGGCGGGCCTTCTTTCTCCTTGAAGGGTAACCAGAAATACTTTGCCAGGCTTTGCCCAAAATTAATTTTTTTGAGCCAGATAGCAAATTTTTAACATCGCTACTTGGCTACCATCAGGTGGCAAGGGGCTAGGAGAAGATCTTTTTCCTCCCCTATAATTAGCTAACTGTATTTCGGGCTTCAGGAAGGCAGTGCGAACCGCGTGGTTAGTATAAGCTACTGTCAAGGGGCTGAGACACTTTTTATTCACTGCAAGGGTTGTTTTTTCTCTAATGAGCTTAGGCACTTGAAAGTCATTTCCCCAGAGTGCTTATACATTGTTGTGCTTATCTTACCTGTGGGGGAACTGAGGCACTGAAGCAGGTGAAATGATTTGCCCAGATCCACATACTTACGCATAGTTGAAGCCAGAAAAAGAACGAAGAAATCTTGTTTCACAGCTGAGTGCTTTATCCTCTGGCCTCGGAGGAGGCCAGCAAAGACCTTTATCTTGTTTAGATGAGGGGATAGTCATTCCAAGAGGATGCCGGGGCAAGGGTATATTTCTGTACTAATACGTGTCTTAATGAGTCCTGTTGCTAAGCGGCTTCAATGATAGATCATGCATCTTCTTCACTAAGCATTGAAATAATTTTTTCATCATTAAAGCTAATACAGAATCCTCAGAAACATCCAAAACTCACAGCAGGGGCTCAAATTAGCAAGCAAACAGAAACCAAATCCTGATTATCCCTGTGCACCTCTACACAGCCCACAGGCAGCATCTGCTGAAGTCAAACAGGAGCCCGGCTGAGCCGTATCTCGGGGCTGGGCTGGGCAGTCAGAGGCAAGCTGGCAAATCCTACCGCTCGCAAGGTCCACAGCAAGTTTCTTTCCTCCCTCAGACATGCGTGCCAGCTCCTTATCTCTGTGGAAAGGAGGTAGGGGTGCTAACCACTGACTCCAGGTAGCTGAGTTGTCCCCTGGCAGATCTTTAGAAAGGAGAAATTATTTGCATTTTGGCACATCTCAGCCTGGCCAGCATTTCTCCCCCACCCTGTTTGTTTTTTTCGCCCCCCCCTTGGAACCGCCTCCTCCATCCTACTCCCATCAACCTTTTGCAGCCTCTGTTTTGTCAACAACTAGATATTTCAGGTGTCCTCTCCAATCCAGCCCCCTGCTCTGCCTTCACTCGCACGTCTTCCATCCACGGTGGGATACCAGCATCTCTTGCGCTGTAGCAGCCCATAGGCTTCTCCATAGCTCCTCCAGTAATCCCAGTCCATTTCCCATTCTGGTTAGCAACTCTCATCCCATTTTCCATTTTCCTCAAACCTACGGCGCTTGGCAGCACGTTATCAAATGATAACAGGAGCTTTCTTTACAACAGAAATTATGTTTCTAGCTTCTATCTTAGAACAGGACTCTTGGAGCATTAAGGGAAACATAACAAACCTCTTATTACTCGATAGGCATCAGCAGCTCCATTACAAGGGAAGGCACAGGACACTGCTGAGCACTTTGCTAAGATCCAGTCATCACTGCTGACCTCTATGCTAAGAAGACTTTTGTGGGTGAATATAGTTTACCCCAAAGGATAATTAAAAGGATAATTAAAGGAAATTAAAAATTGCTCTTACCACCCCCACGAGCCTTCATGTATGGTGCTCCCTTCTCTTGTCACCCTCTTGACAACAAATCCAGTACTGCTCACGTATCATGACCAGTGTCCCCACTTGCGCTCCCAGTCACGTTAGCTTGCACGCTTCATCCCTCCTAGCAGCCTCTTCTGGAGGTGCTGCAGAGGACCCTTGTGACTCTCCTGTCAGCACCTACTCCCATTCAGCGGTAGATAAGCTGCCATCAGCAAGTTTTGTTCATAGTCCAGCAAGTCAAGCCACGCTTGGATTGTAGCTCCCTGGAAGTCAAACCAAGTCCTGTAGCTGTTGAACACTGGTGCAAAATAGTCACTAGGCATGATGTCTGCTCTTTTGTACTCCCTTCTGCATCGCACTTACCAGACAGCTAAAATCTGATACTAGGTATTTCTCTCCTAACCCTAATGTGGGTCCTGACCTGAGCATCAGGACAAACCCAAATGGCCTGGAAATTAGTTACAGCAGCAGAACCGGGAAGCCAGTTTCTTCCTTCTTCCTCCCCAAGAGGTTTTGGGATGTTTCCCCTGCCTAGGAGCTGTTGCTGGCCCTTCGGGGGTATGTTTTGCAGAGCTGGTAAGGGATGGAAATAGTTCACACATGCATGTGGGAAGCTGGGAATGCCTCACTTGGCTTGTTGACCTCCACAAACGTCTTCACAGAGAACTGCTGTTGGCCTTGTCCTGCTGTAGCTCAGAAACACCAAGGCGTCTGTCACGCTGAGGACACACTTACAAGACGGCCGATGACCGGCATGCCAGGCTCCAGCCAGAGATGCAGGATGTGTGCACGCTTGCAGGGGTTTGGGAAAGAAGAGGGTAGGATCAACCTTAGTAACATCATCCTAAGGTTAGCCCAGTTTGGGTAACACCCAACATCCCTTTGCTGGGAGAGAGTTAATAAGTTGAAGAAGGAGACTTGACTGCAGAAAGAGAGAAAAGACTGTTCACCAGACACATAATACACTGAATCTGTTTAAGGACAGAGACTGGGAAAAGCAACCAGAAGTGTGCTCCGTGGGTGGGAGATCATTGTCCAGCAAGGACAAATCAGACCCCTGTTTTAAGAGATTCCTGAGTTTCTAGAGATCCAGTTTCTAGTTCTGCAGCTGCCACTTTTACCAGCATTGCTGTCTGTGGGGAGACAACGCGCTGACCCAATGCTCAGAAAGCTTTTCGATAACCAGAGGGTGCTTTTCTCCCCCCAACACAAGAAGAGAGCCAGATACACCCCCAGAATCAGGAAAGATTCAGATCCACTTCTAAGATTTATAGCGGGAGCCCATTTCTTGTTTCAAGGAGAGACTGCTCTTTGTCTGCCCTGATGTTTCAGACCAACCTGATCTGCCTTTGAAGCGAGCTCAAAAGGGCTCTCAAAGTGCAGAGAAGGGTTCAAAAAAAGCCCGGTTCATCTTTGCCCTCCAAGCAGAAGTATCTGTCCCTCCCCAGCAGCCCTGACCGCAGAGATGTAAGAGCTGAGGAGAGGCATCTCCCAGTATTTTCTTGCTGGTATTTGTGCAAAGATGACACTCCAAGCTCAAGGGGCAGACAGAGCAGACAACTTACCAGCTTGGAGGGTAGCATCAACCCCTAATTGCATCCAGGTCTTGAGCAGCCTGAAGCACAGGCTTATTCACAGGTAAGCCCACGAGTACAATACAGCATAGGCTGACCTCCCTCCCAAGAGAAGCTTTATAGACACCACGTGCAAAGACCACTTTCAGCCCAGGTTACCTTCATGCGCAATCAAGGACCACAGCAGAGAGCAAGCCCTATACAAGCAAGCCCTATGCACTCTTAAGAGAGAGAGCAGAGTTTGTTTCTCGTGCTGTGAGCTAGTCTGCTCTCAATTCCCTCACAGCCTTCCTTGCCTTCCCAACAGACAAGCCTCTTCCATTTTAACGTGAGAGACGTGGAAAACCAGAAACCAAAACCTACACCTTTCCTTCCTGGTAGGACCGGATTGTTGTCAGAAAGGGGCGTTTGGCTTTTGCTACTCCTCAGCTCCATCCCTTCGCCCCAATGCATCCACCGTGTACTTTTCCTACAAAGAAAAGCTTTTTTCTACCATGATGTAGGGTTATCTTCTGGCAGCTGCTGCCGGTGCCTAAGATATTTCATCTATTGCACTGACTGCTCCCCTGCCATTCCCAGAAGGTGGGAATTGCATATGGGTCTCTTGATCTCAGATGCCCTGGCACCTAATTTGGATGTGGCCTGCCTGTGGTCCGGAGTCAACAGCTTCCCTGTTAGGACAGGGAAGGACAGCAGGACAGCCTCAGCAGGGCACCGGCCATCACCTTCCTGCCCCTTCTTTCCTTCGCTCCCTTCCTCCCTTTTCATTTCATATGCAGCAGGCAGAAGAATAAACACTGTAGTCTTCTGACTCTCTAATTTTCATTCCGGTGTTTCTTTTAATCAAGCCCAAGCTATACAGATCAGCTGTGGCATTTAAGGTACAAATCAAGCAGCGGACCATAACGTATATCTATTGCAAAAGACAATTCTCTAGGCGCCACTTTATTTCTCAATTCTACATTTGTTTTCAGAAGTGTCTGCACGACACTTGGATGCCGCACAGCAAGTGGCAAATCTAATGAGTGCTGATGATTTATTCGGAGGAAGAAATCAGAATTAGCATTTTGGACCATCTCAGCTTGTTACGGAGTGAGCGTATTTCACACAGCTCAGAGAGCTGCAACAGCAAAAATGTCCATCAAGGAGACCAAAGTGGTGTTTCTCCTCTTTCCACTTCTCACTTAACCAACGCCTGCATGATGTGGTGGCAACTCATCAGTGCTGGCCAGCTGTTAATCTATGGAGCGGCCACCCATGAAAACATTCTGCCCAAATTTGTTGTTTGCATGAGGCTTTTATTGATCACAAAATTCAGCCAGCATTCCCAAATAAAAACTCCAGGGGGTTGTTGCCCGTAAACCGCACGCACCCTCTGCCCACAGTCGTTTCCGTGCAATAAGGGGCCTGGACTCGGATTCTTCAGGGTGCCAGCACACACGTGTAACCATTAAAATGTCAGTATTTCCACAGGTTTTGGGAAGCTAGTAGACATCTTTAGCTATGTCTGTGTCTTAAATGGCATAATTGCTATTCCACTCATTTGCAGTGTGATTTCAGCCAGAGCAGCTTCTCCTTCGGTTTCTTTTGCCCTCCCTGGGAGTAACCGGGAAGTCGAGCAGGGAAGAGCATTTCAACATTGCCTTTGAAAAGTAGGAGGAAAACAAGCTGTCTAAATCAATCAAGAGTGTGCATTAGTGATAGTATGTTCCTCTGGAGGTCTGCATCTGATGTCATATTGACACATAGCTAAGATCAAAGCCCATCTCTGCACCCTGGCTGCTACCAGAGGAACAGCGTTGGCCTTTGGGCCCCGGACCTTTACAAGGAGCTTGTGATCAATGTGATTTCTTTTGGTTTTTTCCCCAAACAAGCACCTGTGAAATGTAATTATCCATCAAATAATGCCTAATGCTTTTTTCTCTGAAAAAGTAATTCTTCTCTGTCTTTGAAAATGTTCTGGAAGCAAATAGTATGGGTTCTTCCTTTCTGCTTTTGTAAGAAACCTGTAAAATGACAGCTCCCACTCCCACCGAACAGGCATCAGCTGTTAACTCAGTAGGGAAAGCTCTGGATGAAATGTACAGATACTTTGGAACAATCCGGTATTGTTTTTGCTTCCTTAGAATTATTTTGCCTCCTCGGAAGAAAGAAAGCTTTTTTTTCTTTTTTTCTTTTTTTTTTTGGGATAATGCAGATATTGGGCTGATTCACGCTGATACGTTTGGAATGATTATTCTGTAATAGTCATCAGCATCTAAAAAGGACCTCGGTTCTGCCAGAGCTTGGCAGCAGGGGAGAGAAGCTGATGTTTGAATAAGTCCCCGACTTCCCTTTCAAGAGAGGGTAACTTGAAGCAGAGAGGTCTCTCAGGAGAGAGCTGGCTTTCTCAGGAGACATCTGGTACCTCCTGCTTCTGTTTGGGCCTGAGCTGCCAATCTTTCTCCGGGTATTTCTGGCACCCCTGGATTACGGCTCTGCAGCGCAGGAAAATTGGGACGGGGCGGAGGGCTGTGTCCCTCTGAGTCACAGCCCACCCTTGCCAAAACTCAGGGGGATGGGAAGGCGGTGATGGGTCGCGTGGGTCAATCGGGAAGGACGTTTGGGTCCGGGCTGGTTAAAAATAGCCTGGTTTAGACCTCCTTTTCCAGGCTCTGGAAGGCTCCCTGCATAGCTGGGCTTTGCAGCCAAGTTCAAGGTCTAGTCTATATCCGAACTGGGTTATCTCCGTTCCTGCTGATAGCCCAGATAGTGCCTGGATACCCTTGATCTACCTGGGGATAGCGGGCTGAGCCATACACTGTCTCAAAAGTATTGGCTCCCACGGGACCTAGCCAGCAGATTTAATTAGCTTCGTCAACGTTTCTTTTTTGTTTTCTGTAGGGGTTTTTTTGCTTTTTTTTTTTTTTAACTTGGGAACAAAGCACTGTATAAAGCATCACCCTCCCCCACTCCGTGCTGCTCAGACACAAGCCACACGTCTGGGATAAGGATGCTCTCGGGAAAGGTGCCGTGTTGAGCTGTTTATGGACCAAGGTTGGAGGAAGATGCTCGACTTGGGTTCACGCGGGCGGTGGAGGGATGGGGGGGGGGTGTGTGCACGGCGCATTCCGCAAGGATGAGCCTGGTTTCTGGGCTGAAGGAACTGCAGTCCCATATGGCGAAGGGATCGGAGCTGGCAGGGAGAGGATGAAGCCTTTCTTTACATCTGAGGAAGAAGCACGGGGGCTTGGGAAGGACGGCTGTTTCACTGGGAGTGACTCACTTCCCAGGGAAGTTTTCCCCGCAGGAGCCCGCGCACCGAGCGACAGAGCGTAGATGGGGCTGAGCCTTGAAACCCCACAGCTGCTGATAGCTCCGCTCTTCCTGCCCTGGGGAAGGACCTGGCCATCCTTCCCCATATTGTTTTATTATTTGTAGTTCTCTGGTTTTTGTCTCTCCGGGGGGCTCGGTTAATTTTGCCTTCTTGCCCTCTGTCCCCACAAGCGGTAGGGAAGTGCTCGCCTCATTCAGACGGCAGGCTTCGCTTGCCCAGAGCCGTTCACGAGGTCTGCGGCAGAGGGACGATCAAAAACCCCAGCAGAAGAGCACCCTTCCACCTTCGGACAGGACCGCAGCGGTCTGCACTGCCTGTGCTACTGGGAGGTCAAGATCCCAGTTGTGCGTTTAGGAAAGAGCCTTTCCCTTCCCTGTTCCGTCATTAAAATTTCCCTTCCTAGAAAAAAATACTCTTCCTTCTTTTTTTTTCCTTTGCATTTCAGCCACCCAGTTCCAGCAGAGTTTAGGGGAGAAATTGCTATTTATTGAGCAGAAAACCAAACCTCCCTTTTCCTCTTCTGTTTCCCACCCCCACAAGAAATACAGCTGGATGGGAACCCTCGGGCACTGTCATTTAGATCTAGCCTCTCCTTTCCTACATCGATGCCATTCCTGCAGACCTGTGTCGGAGTCAGAGGAGTCCCTGCTGCTGAGAAATGTCCTGTTGTGGCTGTGTTTGCACAGTAATTACCCCTGCTTATCCCAGAGCAATAACCCATTCCACCCACTTCTGTGGTTCCTTGAATCCGTCCTCCCACTTTATTCTGCACGTCTCGAACAGGCAGGAGACTGCCCGGTGAGGGGAAGCGCTGCAGCATCTTAGCCTGTCTCAATTTTAAACAGTATTGAAGTTTCGGCTGAAGGCTCTGATGGGCCCGAGGGAATGGAGGGAGAGGGGACAGCCGCTTCCCGTGGTTTTCAGCAAAGCAGAGACAGAGCCGTTGCTGATCACCACAAATACTGGCGCTGCCATGAATTATGCATTCCTTGTTTAAAGAGAGGTCGCTCTCATCAATAATTGAAAGCTCCCTGCTCTGCCTTCAGCATCACGTCTCCCACACCGGGAGTTAGGGAACTCATGAAATCTGCATGGACTTCCTCAAGGTGGCTAGGGGCTGATGGAGAGAGGCAGCAAAACGCAGGCAAAACAAACCAAAAACCTTGCTGACGGTTTCGGTGCGTGAAATTAAGAGTCATCTGCACCTGCCGGCAGCTCTGCTTCAGTTCTGCCCCTCGCACCCCCTCTCTCCTCCCCTCTCCACGCCTCTCCCCTCCCAGGGTACGCACAGAACGGTAGGTTTGCAAACATGGTACAAACCAAGATTAGAGGGTGTTTCTTGAAGCTTTTGGCTCCATTAGCTGAGACTAGTTTGCTTTGGGTGCTTGCCTAGAAAATCTCTACACTGGATGGCGGGATGTTCCCAGGGGACGGTTTGAACAGTGAAATTTGTCCCTCTGGGAAGATAATGATCTTTAGAGTCTGTGTCTCAGACTACAGACATACAGTCCTGAGGCTGGGGTTGGTCCAACAGTCAGGGTCTTCTAAGCCTGGCTCAGACAGGCTGGCTGCCCTGATCCGGAGGCTGCAGAATCATCTTTCTTGCAGAGCAAACTTTTCAAAAGGTTTCGTTCTCGTGCTGAATCAGGCAGGTGGAGGGCAGAACTGAAACCTCAGAACAGAACTACCAAAGCCCATGTGATTCTAACCGTTTCTGAGTTATCAAAGAAGACGTAAATTGAGCAGTGTTTCGACAGGGCTCTAGGAAAATCACAGGCACCTGAACTCACACGTCAGCCGTATAAAACCCAGTCAGTTGGACCTTTCCCCAACTTTCACCTTTCTCTACCATTCACCCAACATGTCCTTTCAAACTGTTCTGCAACTCAGGGAGAAAGTCACATATGTGACCTCTTAAAGTTGTACCTTAACGGTGAGGCCGGCTGGGATGTTCTCCAGCCTGGGAATCCTTACCCCTCTCCCAACATCTGAGCTGCCCTGCCTGGAACAAATCGGACCCTGTTGGTAATTTGTCAACAGCAGATGAAGGGATCGGTCACATGCGATGCTCTGAGCCTCAGCCAGATCTTGCTTCTCCTCAACATCAATCTGGGGCATCCGGGCTGGGGCTGGGCTCTTCCCCCCATGTGTTTCTTTCGTTCTCTTCTCCCGTATCCTTTCGGATTAATGCCCCCTGCACGAGCACATGAGCTTAAACAGAGACGGGATGGCGTTGTGTCCCGGGAATTGAGAAATCTGACAAAGCAGCGTGAAGCGACAGTAGTACAAGAAACATTTTGTCCCTATCATACTCAGCTTTGTGCTCTGTGTGTGTGTGTTTGTTTATTTTTTAATGGAGAACAGAAGATTGATGGATGAAATTAAGAAGAGGGATGTGTAATTGGAAAACAGCTCAAGAAGGCTACAGGCAGCATATTGAAGGCATCCATCAAACATTCAGCTAATGTTGTTAAGGGTGTGTAGCACAAACAAGGGCTGCAGGAGACACTGGGAAAAAAAGAAAAGGGAAGAGAAAGTAGAATAGGCAGGACAGGGGAAATAGCAAGGGAGGAGAAGAGCCAGCAAGAGACTACAATCAATAATATTTGTATTGCAATCGCATCCAGAGACTCCTCCTGTTGGGATCAGTGCAGGACCATACAAGCACATTAAGAGACAGTCCCTGCCCTCTACAGCTAAAACCCAGGAATTACGGGATGATCGCTGGAGATGCATTTAGATGATCACAAAATTTTCTTCTGATCTTGAATCTCATTTAATAGCATCTACTCTGAACGGGTTTAAAGGCAGAAGGAAGGTAGCTGCTTGTGCCAAGAATACACACAGTAATGCCTGCCAGCCAGGCATGCAATTAATCTGAGCCACTTAGGGGACTTTGTTTTTAATTATAAAAAGTAGGTAAAATATGTGCAGTAAACCTCTGTAAGCCCCATTGGGGCCATCAGCAGGCTACCCGGAGGCATTGACATGTGATGGGTTTGGATGCTGTGTTTTCAAAAGGATGGGCTGATGTTTTAATGGACCACTTTGTGGGAAATATTCCATGCAGGGTAGACATTAAGAAAATGCAAAGGGCCTTTGTGTGGGGAAGGAGAGAAGACAAAGGCTAAAATTATTAGTAGGCCAGGGGATTCCTCTAGTCCTGGAGACAGGGAAGAAGAGAGACTTTTAAGGACTGAGAAAAGGCAGGTGAAAAATGTAAAGGAACAGAGAAAAGCAGAAGCATGATGGATGCAGGGGGTGGCAGTGGGGGAGAGAAGGTAACGTTTTAAAGAGAAAATAAAGTATTCCAGGACAGATCTTCTGAAAATGGGGCTAAAGCCAGCTCCTCTGTGAGGTTCACAAGTGACCTGGTGCTTTATGTGGGGTTTAACTTCTTCAGCATTGCATGCTTCGGAAAAGCAATAGAGAGAAGGTGCATGTAGAAATAAATGAGCAAGGAGCACCAGGGGTATTGCACACGCAGACAGCATCTCCACTTGTTTGCAGCGTTCGGGAAGCATGAACAGGGCTGGCTGTGAGGAGGAGGAGGAGAAAGAACTAGAAAGGGAATTCATTAAAGCTTTTCTAACTCTGATCCGCTCTCCTCTGTGCTCTCTTGGTAACACAGCTGCCACCGCCGCCTCCTCCTCTCCTTCCCTCCAGAAGCGACCTGAGTTTGCAGCAGTGGCAGGCCCGCTGCATAGAAACTGTGCAGGTATAATTAAGGCCTTTTATTAAAGGCAGAAAACACTGGCTGCCTGATTCTAGTGCAGGGACGCTTGTAATTGCAAGCGTCCTAGAGGAAGGAAGGAGCTGCGATGACCCTGGACCAAGGTGCCTGCTGCCGTTACGAGGCAGCGCAGAGCCCTCCTTGGATTTCTTTGGTGGCTCCGTTCTCACGGTCCCGACTGATGGGAAGCTTTGCTCTGTGCTGCTACGCTGCTAAGGGAAGGGATTTCCCGGAGGGCAAGCAGCCCCTGGTGTGGGTAACACCATCCTGCCCTGCGTCCAGCCTAGATCTGGAGCTTACCAAACACTTACGCCTTCGGCACTAAAGCTTGAAGGTGACTCTTGTACCTGCCCTGGACCCAGCCATCAGAAAGCAACGCAGTTATGCAGAGCCAGCCTGTTTGCTGCACAAGGCTCCTGCTGGCATCACCAAAACTCAGCCACACAGGTTCCCTGGCCCACTTCTTCGTCGGTTTTTCCGTAGCTTGAAAGTAGAGGAATGGGCACCGCAGTGTTCCCTGCGCGAGGAGGTAAGAAGCGTTAGAGATTATCGCCATGAACGGTTGGTTTGGGGAGCAGTAGAGATAGGTTCCCTTGAGGGATTGCTCCAGCGTGGTACTATCGGTGTCTAACAAGGAATGAGCTCGTGTTGCAGCAATTTCCTTTATAGGGCTTGTGAGTATCTGCTTGCCTGCCAGAAGACTTGCTGAGACATTCTAGTCTTCTGTCAGATTTGGCTGAAATGGGTTTGATGGTTATTGGTGGCGGTAGGGCACTGATGAGCCCTGCAATCACATAATCCTTGGCTTTTTCAGGACACCAAGGTAAAATGTCAGGGAAAAAATTAAAGACAGGTCTTAAGAAGGTCCCAGAGGATGAATTTAGAATAGCATCCCCTGATATCTTCCAGGAGTACCATGCGGCTGCTGTCACTGCAAAGCAGAGCCCTTTCGGACCAGTCGTCTGGTCTCACACAATTCTCTAAGGCTGAAGCAAGGCAATCCTTCCCCTTTGGACAGATGAGGAGCTGCTGGGCGCAAATCCCGGGCAAGCAGTTTCCTTTGCACAAAATGTGCCTATGTCCCTTTGAGGACCTTGGTTTTAGGCAACTGGCCTTCAGTACACCTAGAAAATCCCCGGCAGAGCAGGGATTTAGAGCCAACCAATTTAAACCTCCTTTCCGTCCTTTGTATCGGTGCGATGCCATCGCTCTCTTCCCTCAAACTGGCTTCAGCCTAGGAGAGCAAGAGGGCCTGGTGGGCTGTGCCGTTCAGCAGCTCTCCGGTTCCCAGGGCGTGCGACTGTAGTTTCCCAACAGAAATCTCTCTGCAGGAGGTTAATGAAAGTTTTATGCTCCCTTTCAGCCTCCTAATGAGCATCGCTGTGGTAGCAAGGAAGGAGAAGTATTTGGCATCAGAAAGGTAATCCCAGAGGAAACGGATTACAGATGTTACCAGGAGGGAGAGGGGAATAAAATCCAGCTATCAAACACCAGGCAGCCTGCTTGGAGCGATAGCAGAAAGTCCTCAGATGGTAACAAGTGACTTTGCTCTGTACCCTTCAGTGTTTCCGTGAGCTGCTGTTCTCCAGCAGCAGAAGTGGATCCCTCTTGCTGGAGCACTGCTTTTGTTGCTGGTGTGTAATAACAGTATCGGGAGATTTCATACGCAGAGAGGGACCAAAGCAGAAGCTAGAAGTTGGAGGAAAATGTTCCTGACTGTGCCAGAGCCATACAGAAGGCAGCACGTGCACTAGGCAAGCCCATTTGATGTTGGACTTCCAGAAGTCATCTCTGGGATCTCTTGCTTGAATGACTTACTGCACACAGGCTGTTAAGGGTCGTTCAAACAGGTGAGCCAGGACTGGGATCTCATCACACTATGACTTAAAACAGGAGTGAGTTATGTCCCTGAACAAGTGGTCTGCAATAGACGCCCAAATACATCTGTATTTTCCAAACTGATCATTAATGTTGGGTACTTTGTTGAAGGCATGGCTACCTTGAGAAGCCAAGGATCTGATTTCCAGACAGACTGACTGCTCATTAATTGTATTAACTAGTGGGAGCTGAAAGCGCTCAACAATTGTGAAAAATCAAGCACAGGACTACTGTAGCTTGGGCCATCTGTAAATAAGCCACCCCCTGTTGTCAATTATTCCTGATACCTTTGTCTTTTATTTGTCTTTATTTTCTTTTAGTTCCTCTCACCTTATAGAAGGAGTTTCGAAAACAAAGGTTAAATGTTGCAATTCCTCAGATATCATGATCATGTACATTACAGAAATGCTAAGAAAGAAATTTAAGTATTCTGAAGTCTGTGATTTAAACTAAATGCTGCAGTGACCAAACACTGCAAGCCAGGAGTAGAAAGGGATGTGGAATAATTAAACTTTCAGCGGGCATCACCAGTACTGTGGAATGACTGAGGCAGGGATTTTGTGGAAAAATTAGTAGGTGTGCATCCTAGCATGCATCCCTGATTGCCTCAATGCGTCTGCAAAAGGAGGATGAACTAAAACTGCAGGAGTGAAAGAAATGCTGGCTGTCTTGAGGATGCCTAACATTTTCTGTTTTGTCCACTTGCATATGCAGGAACACAAATCTTGCACACAGTTTTAAAAAATTCTACAAAAGAAGCAAATTAAATGGTCACCACAAAGCTCAGGATGAATACCAGCCCCGGAGAGGGGGCAACTAAAAGTCCTCTCTGGCTTCAGAATCAGCAACATGAACAGCCCTAAGTCAAGGACAGTGGGTTCATCACGGGGCAGCGGGAGGTTCTTTATAGCAACATAAATAGATAAAAGCTTCTATTCAATAGCACAGGAATTGGCCGGGGCAGCTGGACAATGATTCGGGCCTGCAATGTTAATGGGGCTCCTTGTAAGCTTATACTTAGACAAACGCTTTGCTGGATCGGGGCCCAACACTTATCATGCCTCCATCCAAGCAAGCCGAACTCAGTCCATTAACTTGGCCTCTAGACTTACTGTCCTAATGTTCGTGGTGACCGATATTTCGGAGGCCTTACTCTTTTTTTTCTGCTCTGAAAGGTAGAGAGATGCCTGGGCATTGGAAGCTCTCTGCAGCATGCTGAGGAGACGTAACCTACTGACCACGCTCCTGATTGCCTTGCCATGGGCTCTTCTCCTAACCTTGTGGCACCAGTACCCAACCACCCACTACCTCAGCCTGCTGAGAAGTAAGTGCAAGAGTTCTGCTGTCAGTGTGCTGGTGGTTGTGATAATGCCGGTGCGAACCCTCGGCAGGAGATGCTCTCTTATGGGACGGGTTAAACAAAGACAAACTTGCCTGAAGGACCCCTCAGGGTTTGCCTACAGCAGGCACACGAACTGTTCGTAAGAGCGCGTTAAACACGCACCTTAGGCTGGCTTTGGGGAGAGGATGCTGATGTGCTGAGCACTGACTCCAGATAGATGTGTCCCCAGCACTCCCTGGAGAGGAGGCAGCCCGGCAGTGATTAGTTCTCTAACATCTTTCTTCTTCCTTCCTTCCTTTTGTCCCAGAAGAGACAGATGAGAACGTGACTTCTAAAGCTCTCCTCAACGGTACATCTGCACTGAGAGAAGAAGGCCTCCCATCATGCATTCGGCAGCAGCAAAGCATCGGGGCAACGCCTAAAGTCATCCAGAATTACGTGTACTCCAGGCCCCCCCCATGGTCAGACACCCTGCCGACCATCTTCGTTATCACCCCTACCTACACCCGGCCAGTGCAAAAAGCTGAGCTGACCCGTCTGGCCAACACCTTCCTACACGTCCAGAACCTGCACTGGGTGGTGGTGGAGGACTCGCCCCGGAGGACCAACCTGGTATCCAACCTGCTGGAGAAGGCAGGGCTCAACTTCACCCACCTCAATGTGGAGACGCCCAAAAGTCTGAAGCTGGGGCTGTCCTGGATCCCATCCCACACCCCGAGGGGGACGCTACAGAGGAACCTGGGGCTGCACTGGCTGAGGGACAGCTTCAGCAGCACCCCACCACCAGAAGGGGTAGTGTATTTTGCCGATGATGATAACACCTACAGCCTGGAACTCTTCGAAGAGGTAAGAGCCGTAAAATTACACGGGACAGAAAAGCAGGACGCGGCCGCAAAGCCTCTTAAGGCCAGGTGCGCTTGCAAAGACCTCTAAGATAGGGCTGCCATGTGGACTTTTACCATCAGCTGGGAGAGAAGGGCTCTGGCAGGTTGCCTAGAGGCTTCCTCGCCCGCCCTGCACTCAGTGGGAGCTGGATATAGGCAAGATGCAAGCCTATAGTTATGCCAACCCAGCAGCCATGCTCTAAAGGGCTGAAAGAGCAAAGAGCACATCTGCCACGGTATGGGCTGCAGGCGGGAATAGCCACTCACGCACCATTGCGGCAGCTTGAGCCCCTTTTGCCAGGGGCCAGAGGATATATACTCCAGAATTTATACCTCTCCTCAGGGAGAGCTGACCTGATTTAAATAAGCACCGAAGACAAACTTCTGGCAAAGCATAAATCTGCACTGTTGTAGGGGTGTGATGGGTAGAGGATGTTAGAAAAGTTGACTGACTTTCTAATCCACCTTTTCTCCTTGGCTGCCCTTCTGTACTCTGAGTTCCAGCCACCACAACAGGGCTGTGCCCCTGGGATCACTGAAGCTTGCCCAGACTTCTGCTGGAAACCTGGCTTTTGTGAAATGCCAAGCCTATTGTAAACTTGCAAAAATTCAGTAAACTCCCTTGTCACCAATTTAAGCCAAACGGTACAGACGTATGCATCAGAACATATTTCCAGTTTTCAGAATTTTTTAGATCTCTGCTAAGCTTATCCTTTCTTACTTCTTGCCAGGTCCTTTCTGACAATTTCAATAAAACCCCACTCTTTTAGGCAGTAGCCATGGATGGAAGAACAAGGGTGGGGAGAATTTGCAATAAATGAGGACAAAGACGCACCAGTCAGGGAGGGAGATTACTTGCATGAGGGTGAAATTGGACTGAGTGGAGTTGATAATACGGAGCTAGAGGCCTGGTAGAAGTTGTGTTGGGCATTTACAAAAATGATAACATTTTACAAAAAAATTATAAAAGTTCAGAGGAGAACAGAAAACCAAAGGGGTTCCTTCTTCTGAAGGACTGAACGTGGGCACGGAAAAGCGGTGAGTTTGGTGTTCAGGGAAGAACGTGCTGAAACAGCCTTGTGGCTTTGCAAGCTGTAGCTCTTCAAGCAGTAGCACAGGTGAACAAGCGCTTGTGCTGCCCAGAGCTACGCGATTGTGTGGGAAGTCAACGGGGGAGGACAGGTGCCCATGAAAGCAGACGATGGTGCACTAACGAGCTGGGACAAACGCGGCGGGGTTGCATTCTCACAGCACCGTTTCTTTCTGGCACACAGATGCGCTACACAAGGAGGGTGTCAGTCTGGCCGGTGGCTTTCGTTGGGGGGCTGCGATATGAATCCCCAAAAGTGAGCCCAGCAGGGAAGGTGGTGGGCTGGAAAACTGTCTTTGACCCTAACCGTCCCTTTGCTATTGACATGGCTGGATTTGCTATAAGCATCAAGCTGATTTTGGAGAAGCCTCAGGCCAGTTTCAAGCTGGAGGGAGTTAAAGGAGGCTACCAAGAAACCAGTCTGCTGAAGGATCTAGTGACTATGGATGGGCTGGAGCCCAAAGCAGCCAACTGCACAAAGGTGAGTAGGACAAGAGACCTTGAAGAGACATTCTCCTTGCTGCGTCCTGGCTGCTTTTACAGCCTCCTGCCATGCTCCTCCACCTTCCACTGTGCCTGCCCTGTGCTGGCACGTGTCAGTGCTGAACAGTGCTGGGACAGACGGGCAGAGCCTGCCAAATTCTTCACAGGCGCAAAGCTCAGAGAGCGCTGAGGAACAGTTAGTGCTATGCACTCTATGTTAATAAAGAGCCCCAGATGTATAATTCGTGCCCAGATTGCTTCTCCAAAATCCAGGAGGATTGGAAGAGGGTCGAGTCTGGCATTTCAGTCCAGAATGATCCCTCCTCCTTGTCACTGATTCATGCATCTGTGAAGACTCTCCCAGGTTCAACCCCTTTGAATCATGATGTCCTTCAAACAGCTGCGAGTCCTGGGTTGCTAAGGTTCCCACCCGATGGATGCACTGCTCTCAGCGTTTCTGTCGCATCCAGAGCCCCTGAAATCTTTGTGATTCCCTCTAGGTGTTGGTCTGGCACACAAGAACTGAGAGGCCCACTCTGGTTAACGAAGGCAAGCGTGGATTTACAGACCCCAGAGTAGAGGTGTAAGCAGAGAGCCAGCTCCAGGGTGTGAGTACCTTTGTCTTTATTTGTTTTGGCAAGGTAAATAATCTGTACCTGTTTCCTTATTTATGCTATTATTTCCTCAAAGACTGCGTATATGACTGTCCCAGTAACTCCTCTCCCATGCCACCCTTTGCACAAGAAGTAGATCCTCATCTTTACCTACTTATGGTCTGCATTTCATACTTATTCAAGCCTCCTTGCAGTCCACATGGAAGCTTTGCCTGCACAGATTGAGAGAGAAAAGTGGCAGAAGAATCCCATGGTTTCACTCAGTAATAATGACAAGCCAAATTCCTTGCTCCCCCATTTCTGCCAGCTCGAAACTCTCTTTAGTGTGGGAGTTGTCCTACAGTGTGTAGAAAGAGATCGCACTCCTGCAGAGGAGCTTTTCCCCCAGCAGCCCTGCCACCCCTGCCATGCTCCATGCATCCACCTCCAGCTTTTATCCTGCAGGAACAACTGTGGTGTGGGTGCAGCAGGGAAAGGCTGATGGGACACTTAGACCACCTCAAAACAGGAACCAGCAAAGCGCAACCTGCACAGACTCTCACAGAGTTTGAGGGGCTTGGTACCAACATTACCAGAGCTAGGAATGCATCTGCTGGTGAGGAGAAATAGTGAAGGCACCAGCAGTACCTCTGTGGTCCACAGAGCCAGCGATCAGCGTTATGATCAGAGATCAGCGATATGTTCTCAGAAGTAGAGCTTGATGAAGAACAGGCTTCAGAGTAGCTGTGACCTCCTCCGCCAGCTGCCCTCTGATCCCAATGTCTGCCCTTGGCAGGTTCCTAGCCCCAAAAGAATAAAGGTCTCCAATTTGGGAGTACCCAGTTCTTTCTGGAATGACTCATACCTGTGGCAGGATACAGGGTGATGAATGATTTACTCCTACTTTGGAAGGTATTCCTGATCCCAATATACACCTCAGCTCAGCTCTACCAGTGGAAACAAAACTGACAGCTTTTTATACAGGCAGTCATGAGTATTTCAACTTCTGCACTGCTCTGCTGTGTGCATTACTAGTAGCTGCATACAGCATTTCCACGTCATCTCATCGTCTCTGAGTGACAGCCGTACAAAGAGTGCAAAGCAATCCCAGCAGCTGCACACCCAGCAGCAGACGGGAGGGACAGGAGTCACGTTGCCTCAACACAGACACCTCATGCCACCGCAGGGACCCTGGGGTAGTCTACCCATAGGGCACAAACCCTGTACTCTATCTGCCAGCTTTTCATTAATATCTCAGATAACCTAGCAACCCATAAATGATGCTAGACACCTATGCTTAGGCAGCAGCCCCTCTTTTAACCTGTGCTTCTGTGAAATCCACTAGCGGTGGATCCTTTTACATACCCACCCATGCTGGCTCTGCAGTAGGCTAAAGCTATAATTGCCCAAACTCAGCTCATAAGGACTCAGAATCCGGTTAACTGGTCTGGAGGTACCACCTACTTTGTAAAGGATGAGCAGGCTTATGAAAACTCAGACAAATTAGTCCTGCCTTGCCTACTTGAGGGGTTGGCTGCTCCACTACAGGTGCAGAGTGTGGATGTGACGTTTTCATAAATGTGCCGTTTATGTATCGGCACTTTTGCCCTCACCCTCTCTCCCCAGCCAAACACTCAGCCATCCTCCACAAGAAATGCAACGCACCTCCTATGGATTCTCATGGGAATGGCTCCCCATAAGTCATTTCTTGTGGGAAAGGGAAGCGCCCGGTCTGAGAGATCAAGACACAGCCGCTCATTCACCAGCAGGACTTGCACCCTTATCTAGAGCCATCCTCTCTGGTGCTTTCAAGCCAGAGTGTCGGCTGGGCCAGCTCTGTAGATTTTGAAGGAGCTTTCCACTTGCATTAGCAGAGAATTTGACCACAATCCCTTCTGCACCACCGTCTGCCATGTGGGCAGCTGCTCTGACCTGCCAAGTGGGCAGGTGGCATCCACTCCGGGAGACACCTGCAAGGTAAATTGCTTGACCGGGCAGTCAAGGAAATCATTAGATTCTCCCCCTTAAAGTTTTAAATTGAGATCTCTGCTGACGGTTACAGTGTTTTGGAGGTCCTTACTATCAAGGCTGCTGAGCTTCAGAACCTTGACAGACATGATCTAGATAAGCCACCACTGAGAAAAAAAAAGAAAAGAGGTAAAATTGCTCCCCTGAGGATGTTCTGTTCTTAGACACAACAGGGAGAATATATCTGTCTTTCCCTCCTGGCAATTAGCCCTCACTGAGGGTCAGATCGAGCCAGTCAAGTCCCAGACCTCCCAGAGGCCACTTTCCCCTTTAACGCCTGCAGATGTGAGCCAGGCAGACGTTGCCTGGTGCGGGATTTGGTGCTCTTGTTAATCTCTAGTTGGACCGCTTGCACGGCTGCTTGGCACACGTGCCTACTCGGTGGATTGCCACAGACACCGTGTAGAGGCACCCTCTGATCATGAGAACTGTGAAGATCGGGCTTCAACAGGTGCTGCGTAAATAGCAGTTATTTTGTCCCAGCTGGAATCCACTCTCTTCCTTGCCCGCGTTTCCTCCACCCTTAGCTGTGTCCAGCTGAGTCTGGGGGAGAAAACTCTGTGCACCAAATCAGAGCAGGTCTGCAAAGGGGGAGCAATAAGACACATCAGGGTTTTGCTTTTCACGAGAGACAACAAAAAGAAGAGCTCAACATTTAAAAAAGGAAAGTGTTTTTCTTTTCTGCAGTAGAAATTCTGCTTTTTTTGCTGCCCTGAGAACCACCGGGCAGGATCTGAGATGTGCTGGGATTGAGGATCGGGGGTGAGAGCCTCAGCTACTTCTCCAGCCTCTTCGTGCCACGTGGAGGAGGAGGAGGGACAAAAAGGGGGTCTCTGAGCCCATCTTCAGCTGGACAAAGGCTTTCACTGTGGAGATGCTGTGGAAAATGGCCGTAAGCCTGGTCTCTGCGAAACACTGTGGGGACATGCAGAGTAGGAAGGGGAATGTGGAGGATGGGGAAAATCCTTGGGATTGTCTGTATTGCAACAGAGGCCACAGAGCAGCCAAAAGCTGTCACAGCATACGTCCCTGCCGACTGTATTGAAACCTCCTCAAAACACAGGCTTTGGCTTCTGAGAGCAGGAGACAGAAATTAATTTCGCTTCATATTTTTCTTTGTTAAAGCCCTGAAAACTATCACTCAAGACTGGTGTTATACAACCTACCTATTCTTATTGCTAACATCTATTTACAGGCATCGGAAAGAGAAAAGTTTGCTTAGGTCAGCACAGGACTTTTGCTGCCTTGTGATATTTGGAAACAGGGAAAGTTCATCTGCATTTCAGAGCTTCCAGACAGACTGAACAGGGATCCTCAGATCTCACCCTCCTGCTCTTTCTTTAAAAAATCATCAGAGAGGTTAAAATAATGATTCTAGGGGGAGAAAACAAAAATCCTTCAAAACCTTTTTCCAATTCAGAAATAAAATCTCCCAGCTAGGACTCTGCAGTGCGGATAGAACAGGCAGCTCTTCAGCCATACCCCAGCCCAAAGCTGTGCGTGGTGTGGTTGAGGTTACCGATGCCTCCCTAGCGTCTACCCGAGCCGGGGGACAGCCTTGTTGGAAACGCATCTCCTGCCCTGTGGTACTGGATGTGGTATCGACATCTCTATCTCCTTCTTACCTCGTCTTGTGTTTGTTTTGACAGCGGCAGCGGGCAGCGATCGTTCCCGAAGTTCGTCAGCAACCACAGCAGCTGCGCGCCCTGCCTGTTCTGCCCAGCGCTCTGCTCCATCGCTGGAGGATGATAAACACCCCCAAAACGTCGCCACGCCGATCGGCTCCCACTGCCCAAAAAGGTGGTAACAAGCAGGGACAGAGCTGACGTGGTGCCCTGCGACCCTACCGCTCTTCACCCTTGACTTCGTGCACTGGCTCCGTTCCCCACCTGGGAGAGGAGTGCTTCCCTTCCCCTGCGGGCTCTGTGTTTTTAACCGTTCGTTAAAATTTATTAGACGCGCTCTCCATGCTCGGCTGTGCCAGCACCGTGGCTGAAATCCAGGATGGGTGCCTCTGAAGGTCTCTCCTGGCATATCGTAAAACCTGAGCTTCGGTACAGCAGCTGCGAGCTGCGGCGGTTCAAGGACAGCAGTTGTCGCAAAAGCACAAACGCGGACCTGTCGGCCTGAGGCTGGTATGCTCTCAAAACAGCTTTAAAACAAAGCTAGCCTGAGAGAGGCTCTCCCTCTGAAGGATGCACTCAGATACCTACGCGGATCAGCCTTCAGCGTTGGAGAGGGAGCTGTGCTGAAGCGCTTCATTTGGGGTTTGGAAGTTCAGATGGGATCCGGTGCCTACTGAGAACTCGAACTGCCCTCACATAAGGTTGTTTTGGAGAATAAGGTTGTTTTGGAAAATGCTGGCCCAGAGCCCTCTGGATAAAGTTCCTCTCCTGCTCAGGGAGACCCGGCAGGTACTGTACCTCAAAGACCGTGCCTCCATGTCTCGCTGCAGAGACCAGAAAGCAGGGGAAAAGATGGGTGGACTCGAAAGCATCGCTCCTAGCCTGGAACCCTGCTGCAGCACCATCAGGCGCTCCAGTAGCGTCAAATCACATATGCAGATTTGCTTCCTAGACCTCCAGAGAGGAAAACACCTCTCTGAGGTGGAGGTGGGTGAGAAGTGCTCAGAGAAGAGGAACCCTCAGCCTGCACCCATCTCCTGTGAGAACGTCGAGGAATGTGGAGAGGCACCGTCGGGAAACGTATCTTGAGCACATAGATGACAACTGAAACAGCAAACGTGACGAGGTTTTCCAGCTGAACTTTGGAAGGCATGTGTGGCACTGTGAAGAGAGAGGAGACAGTGTCATGTGGATGGGTTTCCCTTTCCCTCAATAAAACAGGGAGACAGCCAGGTGGAAGGCAGCCCACAAAGGAGGAGGTGGCAAATGAGGACCGAAGGAAGGATGCACTGGATTAAAAGCACAAGTGTTGGTACCATGTGTGTGCGTGGGGAGTGGTGTCGCTGTGACTTTTCCAGGAAGATTCCTTGAATGACCCAGAAACCCCTCTGAGCCTACCTTGAAAACCATCTTCACTCAGGCCGTGAGAAACAAGGCTTTAGGCATTCAAAACACATCGAGGATTTCACAGCTGGGGGAAAGTTATGAGCAATTGAATCATCCCCTGCCCAAGAAATTCTGGGCTGGCAGGAAACTTATTTATTTGTTGATTTATTTATACTAGAGTTGTTCTCTGCCTATTCCTTGTTTAGTTTTGGTTTTTAGCTTAGATCACCTGACATGTTCATGAAGAAAGAATATTTCCCCCCTCGCCCCGGAACAGTAGAGCATGGCGTTGATCGATGAATGTCCTATGTTCTGCTCTCCCTGGGGTTTCTTTAAAATGGTGTCTTAAACTGGCAAAATAATCAGAAACACAGCAAGGAGGGGAGTACGGCGAAGGGAATTAAAGTTCCTTTATGCGAGAGACGTGGGTGGCACTAAGTTTCTGGCTCCCGAGCAATGATAGCGAGGTAAAAACATGTGCAAAGGAGTGCCTCACTCAGCAGATAGTCCTCATGGGATCTCAGGAAGCCTCCGTGAAGGGGGGTCTTTGAAGGGTATCTGAGTCGGTCCGTGTTCCCTCAAATGGGAAACGAGCGATGGGAAATAGGAAAAATGCTATGGGAGGGGGGCTAAAGTACAGGAGGGGGCAAAGGGGATGAGATGCCTCCTATCAGGGAGGGAGGCAGGGGAAATCAAAGAATAGGCAGCAAATAGAGAAATGGAGACTGTGTTTAGTGAGGCTTAGACCAGGGTCTTTCTGGACGAACACACCCAGCACTACAAGGCCACCCTGCCAGCCGTCCCAGCGTGAAGAAATACTGAACGGGCCATGAAAACGGTGTCTTCTCTGGGCCCTAGAGAGGTCCTTACACAGCAAGGATCTGGCATGCTGGCACGGGATAGCATGAAGGAAGCCCGGCGTCCGCAAAACACTTTTAATTCTCCATTTGTCAGAGCTTTCTGTCCCGTTCTCTGCAGGAGGTAACAGGCCTTGCACTCCAGTGGGCTTTGCCAACCCATCCTGCCACCAGGCAGGTGGGCTCAATGCTTCCACCCAGTATTAAACCAAGCTTAAGTCCCCTTCATTGTGGTTTCGATGAATGAGCAAGAGCGAGGGAATAAAGGAGCTGATTTATCATCCTCCATTTTCTCCTCTGAGATGGGCAGGGTTTCTGCCCGAATGAACAGGAGGGGATATGGTGATAGATTCCCTGGCCTTTAATCTCGCGCGGGTCCTACATAGGGTTTTGGCACTGACGGTGGGCATTTGTAGCAAGGATCTATTCCCATTGCAAAGGATAGCCCCCCTCCCCCCCCCCCCCCCCCCCCGTGTTTTTAGAGAGTTCTTCTCTCTGCGTCCCTATAAGAAAGCAAAATTATTATTCCTGTTTTTCCCACTGGGGACCTGGATTCCAGTGATACGTACTACGCTGCTCATTCGGTGCCGGTCGGAGTCTGCTCTCAAGACCAGCCCTATCACACCATCTCCATTCTTGCCCCAGCCTGACCCTGTGGAGGAGAGTTTCTGTGAATCAAGAAATTCTGTCGGTCACGAAATTGTGCAGGACCAAGACCTTGTATGGACAGCGTGGGTGTACGCGGCTGATATTCCAGGCTAGCAGATGTTTGGACCTGTTCAGCACAAACACTCTTTTCCCTGTAGAGCAGCCTAAGGACAGCAAGGACTGCTGCTGGCCAAGGTGTATCAGCTAAGGGTGGGTGAGTAACACACACCACAAGTTACGACGGCTGTTTGTTAGCAGAGCTAGGTGGGAGAGCCCAGGAGGGGAGCAGCGCTCAGAGTTACAGGCTTCAGGCAAAGTGAACGCAGTGAATGCAATAAGGAGGGAAGCTGCAGATCAAGCCTGAAGTATCTGAAGAAGAGAAGGCATCCCAGCGCCTGGTTTTTACTAGCATATTAGTATCTGATATTCATGTTCTCTGAGATTCATCCAATTCACCAACCAATGAATATTACTAACATTTCCTGTTGCAGAAAATACTATTGACGAAGGAAAGAGAATGTCAAGAAAGTACTTTTTAATGGTTATTTATTTATATTGAATGGTACTAGAGCGTAATTAAATATGATGTGAATAGTACGATATTGCACCATTGTCTTGTCTTGCAGCGTTAGTGCTTACTCCTCTTACAGGAAAACACAGTGGACTCTGTAATGGAGAATGTATCAGTTTTAGTTGTTCTCATTTTAAGGGTACTCGCTTCAGTCTTCATCTGACCCAAATGCTACAATAGAAATTCAAGCAAAAACATTCCAGGTCCCTGACACTGGTACCTGCATTATGGAGATAGAGAGAAGGAGACAGGAGAATATAGCCTAAACTCTGTAGTCTCATGGCACCTCTAGATGTCATTTTGGTGACATGGTGACCATCCCTACTGAGATATTGCTCTGCAAAGGCGCTGACCACGACTCAGAAGTGAGTGGTGGCCAAAACGTAGGGCAGGCAGTCAGCTCTCCATCACAAGGGAGAGGGGAAAGGTGCCACAAGCTGTCTGCTGGGTGATGTTATCGAGGTCTGCTCTGCAGGGTGCACCGTATCCCCTCCAGCTCTGCTGGGCCAGGCAGCTCCTGCGCCCTGTCCTCCCCCCTGGGAAGAGCCAGGACAAGCTCTCCTGGCAGCACTATGGGAAGACATAAGGGATCTCCTGCAGGAATGCGGTGCCATAGTCTCTCCCAGTCGGTTCTGGGGGTCAAGAGACCTTTTTCAACTTCCTCCTGGAGGAGGATCAGTTGCTTAGGACAGCATGTGATGGGAAAGAGGCGAGGGCAGTAGCTCGTGGTCCTCTGCAATACAGCCCACTGCATCTTCTGGGCAAGGGGGGGACACCCAGGAGCAGCACCAACAGGGTAAGGAAGCGCAGGCTAAGTCCTTACAAGGTCCAGTCTAACCAACTGCACGCCGTTTCAGTCCCTGCTTCTGCCAGTCCCTGTAAGCTACAATCCACTGGGAAAAATGTATGAACTGTCATTGGGACAGTAGATGTCAGTGCAATGGGATCAGGTAGGGAAACAACTCTAAGTCTCTTGGTTCTTCCTTCTCTCTCTCCAGACCGGAGGAGAGTGGATGGACCTATTCGACAGGAGCCCACTGTTGGCTAATCCACAAGCCTGGGAGAAGCTAGTAGACCCAGGTCCTGTTTCTAATGCTCTCACTGATTTACTCTGCCATTTGGCCAAGGTACGTGACATCAGCTATCTGGGTTTTTTTAACAACAAGGGACCCACCTCCCAGAAACATGGAAGCACTTTTAAGACTCTTTTAAGGAAGCACTGCTAAAAATTTAGCATGCTAGAGTACAAGCCAAATCCATACCTCTGTAATAAAAAAATCACATTCACAAAAGTGTTGCTTAAAGTGCAATGTGAAGTTTACGAGCCAAGATCCTGCGAAAGGCTGAGAAAGAACTGCCGTGGCCAACGGTACCTGAAACATCCACCCCACTAGAAAACACAGTCACCCCCCAAAAAAGAGGGACAGCTCTGCTTGGCTGTGGTGGCTGGAAGCTTCTACAATGCCTGTACGAGGTCTAGTGCTACCTTCCTCTTCCCTTGATAGAAACCCTGGGGACTGGGAGGGCAGTGGATAAGACACATCGGCCGACACTGCACGAGCACCCTGCTTGATATCACTCTGTAACACCAGCACACGGTTCCTCCCCTCCTTGGGCACTGCATTTTCAAGGCCAAGCTTTCCCAGCCGCCCTGCTGCAGGCCCCAGGAGACAAAGGAGGAGGATGGGAAAAAGAAAGAGCAAGCAAGAATGAATCTTATTAAATGGAGCGAGGTACTTCTCTCTGTCTCTCATCATGTTCGGGGCTGATTGGAGATGAAATTGCACTTCGAGGGAGGGGAAGCCCCCTCCCCTGGGACAATCCAGAGGCTCTCGCACAAACTTAATTTCAAGCTCTGTTGAAGACGGTGTTTGTCTTTTTTTTTTTTTTCTTTATGCATTCAATTTAATTTCTCAGGCAGACGTGTGAAAATGAGAAAGGCAGACCTTTGACTGTGAAGACAGCCCAGTGCCTGCTTCTTACAGATCCAGTCTCACATTGTTTTCCTCCATCACTGCCCTCAATAAGTCTGTGCACAGAGGTTGCTAAAATGCCCGCCACCTCCCTTCCACGCTTCGGTGGAGACAGTTAAATTATTTTTTTTGCATTTAAGCAATATCTGATTCATTTTTAATTCAGAACACACCCCAGCTTTCCACACCTCTGTTTAAAAACAGGAGAGCTGTGACCTTGAAAAGGCTCGGGCCTGCTGGCACCATGAAGTTCTGATCTGAACT
Source organism: Aquila chrysaetos chrysaetos (assembly GCF_900496995.4). Classification (NCBI taxonomy): domain Eukaryota; kingdom Metazoa; phylum Chordata; class Aves; order Accipitriformes; family Accipitridae; genus Aquila; species Aquila chrysaetos. Next base: position 4,104,838 of record NC_044010.1, on the reverse strand, counting down.
CTGCTCTCCAGTCCATGCTTGCTTGCTCTCTTGCGAGAAAAAGGCTCGTGGTGGTTTCTGATCCACCCATTTTGGTGACGATGGCTTGAAGGGGAAGGAGAGGAACTGCATTTGGTTTTGGAAGGCTCCTGAGGGAGACGATCCTGGAGATTCAGCTCTCCCAGCCCACACAAACACGTGCTCTTTGGCTCCTCTGCAGCCAGTTGATCTGGCTAATTGTATGTTAGTTTTCCAGTCTCAAGAGCATATACACACACAGGTAAGAATACAGGTCGGGGTAGGCTGTTGCCTTTCCAGCTGACCTGCTGCTCCTGCCCAGGATCTGACAAAGGGAGACAATTTTTTACAACTAAGCCCTGACTGCAGGGAATTTAGCAGAGCTGCCGGTGCAGGATGGTTCCAGTGGGTCCGGCTTCTCCCTGCCTCCGAGAGAGATGGAGGCAGACAGGCCTTGCCCAAGTTGTTCCTACATCGTGATTTCCTACTGTGACCCACGGGAGGATCGCAACCAAAGCATAAAGCATAAAGCATAACGCATAAAGCAGTACCGGGCCCTAAAACAATTGCTGTCTGCGACCCCAGGTCATGCCATGAAAATCTTGGTTCCTCTGTTTGTTTCATGGTTGACGCAGGGATTAATTCTTTCCTGTCCGTGGCATTGTACTCGCTGGAGATTTCGGCAGAACAGTAAGCGTTGCTTTGTTTTACGGAGGGGAAGACGAGCAGGGTGGGTTTGCGGTGGTCACGGAGGGAATGGCACAGGGAGAAGGTAAACGGTAGAGACTCGCAGCAGCGTGCAAGAAAAGCAACCTTTGCAGCAGCAGCATTGGGGGGGGACGGTTTCAGTAAAGCAAGACTTTGATACATTTTTTTTTAATTTTAAAAACCAATTAAGTTAAAATTAAATGTGAAATGACGACAATCCCGCTTCGCCCGGTTTGGGAGCCGAGCACCCAGCCAGCAGCTACGCCTCGGAGCGGGACGGGAGGCTGAGCTAAGGGGTGTAAAATTGCCTTTTTACAACTCCCCGCAGTGCAAACCCAGCCGCTGACTTTTCTTTGAAAGCCTGTAGGAATTTGTTATCTGCGAGACTTCTTTCCCTCTGCCAAATTTCAGTGAAAACGGGCGACGCGTTAAGAACCCGTTCGGAGAGCGGGCAGGCGGATGGAGGCACAGTCCCGTAAGCCCCAGCTCATTAAGAAATCAGCCAGTAAAGGGATGGGTGTAAAAGCCAAAATTTTTATGGGCGGTGAGGCCATGTGAGGAGGCCCCTCGCTGTGGAGGCTACGCTGCCGTAGTCCCTTCTGGCGTAGGTAGCGAGCAGCGTATTAATTAGCCACCTCTGCCCAGTTCAATAACGAATTTAGAGTCGGGGCAGCGGCTGTGGGTTGGGAGAGGAGAAGGGCCGCGGCACGGCTCGGGACTACAACTCCCAGCATGCCCCGCGGGGAGCACAGCCCGGCTGGGCTCCGCCCTGCCCCGCTTTGCATGCTGGGAGCTGTAGTCTCGCCGGAAGGCGGGCGAACGGCGTGGGGGCGGCCGCCTGATGGTTGGGTCGAAACGACCGCGGCGTCGGGCTGGGGGGGGCGGAGCGGAAGGCTGGGCTGCTGCGAGCCTTTGGGAGGCGGTCACAGCTGAGCCTGTTCCCCCCCCCCCCCCCCCCCCGCCCCGCCTTACGTGGGCCGTCCCGCCGGGCCGCACCGGCCGCCTGCCGCTCGGTCGGTTCTCTCAGGGGGCGCGTTTCCCGCCCTTGGCTCTGCCTCAGGGAGCCTGTCCGGCGGGGGTAGGCGTCAGGGTGCGCCGCCGCCGGTGGCTCTTCTGCCCTGAGGTGGCCTTGAGCGGCTGCTTCTACTCCCGCAGCCCGCCGTGAGGAGGTCGTAGCGGGTGGGTTGGCGCCGAGCCGCCTGACGAAGCCGTGCTGGAAGAGCGGGCTGCCGCCTCGGAAAGTGTGAGGAGGAGGAGGAGGAGGAGGAGGTGGTCTGGTGTGCCCGGCGATGTAGCCCTGAACGTAGAACGGCAGCTCGTGGAAGGCGGTTAAACTCCTCACCGGTCTGGTTCCAGAGCATGGGCTAAAAGCTATGTCCCTCTCTCGTGTCGAAAATCCTTGCTTTCTGCTGTTTCTGTTCGTCTTCCAAGCCATATTTATCCTGATACTCTACCGAGGTGGGCCTTCGAATGTGTTTCGTGGGTTTTTAGACTCGCATCGGGTTCTGGATTACTCCAAAACTCATGATGTGTATACAAACCTCAGCTTGTTCACCCAAGCTCCCAATGAAGAAGCTATGCCGTACTGCTCAGCGCAGTCACCAATATTTGGTAGGTATGAACCGGTAAGTGTTTGAAATAACTGCTTTGCTGCATGATAACGTTGAACAGTTTGCAAGTTGTACGTTTTTCAGACTTTTCCGCTTTTTTAAAGTGGTATCCTGATGTAATACTTACTCTGGCAAAACTTTCTTGTGTTAATTAACTCATTTTTATGGGTTATACAAGGAAAAGTATTTTACTGATCTAAAAACTAACAATATTAAGGATTTGGCTGCATAGAGATTGTAGAACGAGTGAAAACAGTGCATGGTCTTAATACCAAGTTAGTAACACTTTTTTTTTCTTTTTCTTGGCGGTGCTGTATAAAATATGCTAAAACTTGTACTTTGGTAAGTGCATAGTTTTGACGTCTGACTCGCTGTAACTTCTGAGTTCTTTGTCTCTGCCTTATATCAAGCTCATAGTTCAATATAAATTGATTAACTGATTAAGTTGGCTTTAAATATCGTTTGTATGAGCATGTAGCTTGGCACCTTGCTCTTCATGGTGATCTTTTTGGTCTATGATTGTTTCACATCCTTTAGACTTAGAAACTTCTCCTTTAAGGTCTGGTCACAGGTTAATTTGTATTTACACTAGGACCAAATTAGAGCTGATCTTAGAGGCAGCATTCATCCAGCTACTGCATTAAGTAAATACAGAGTCAAACCTGTAAAGCATGCTTGTTGATAGTAAAGTGGTGCATCTCTGGTAATAGTGAATCAGTTCGACTGAGCCACCCAAGAATGGATGAGTTCTGTAAGCATGTGCTTACCGCTGGTTTGGGGACACCTGCTTCTTAGAGTACTGTGTAGTAAGTTACCCTCATCTGGTTTTCCATACTACACAGGTTTCTGCATGTGTAAGTCTTGCATATAACTAGTCTTGGAGCACTAAGTAGTTGCCCTGCTGTTCTAGGAAAGCTGATCACCACATGTGGAGCACAGTTAAGAGCAAATGGCTGACCTTGGTTCACAGGTGGAAGCATTTTGGAAAGCCAGTGCTGTGGTTACTCTTGTGTCAAGTTGCTTAATTCAGTTAGAGGACTCTGCTGGGATGCTTTGGATGAGCCTTTTAAGACTGCAGTCTTCATAATGATGCTTGTTCTTTTGGGAAGTTTTCTTCCTTCCTCTGTTGCTGAAGTTAAATGAAATACATGCAATATGTCTGATGAAATTGTGTGATAACTTTTGGGTATATGCCTCAGCATTTCCCTTGGAAACAGCTCTACTAAGTAACTACTGAGATACTAATAGGACAGAGCCTTTTTGCACAGGTGCCAGTTCTAATGGTCTTAGTCTCTGTTCATCACTAGCTACAGCCCATCAGTTCTTTTGGGAAGCTACAATTCTGTGTTTCTGCCTTAATTGTTTTATTTGAAAAAGAACAGCAGAAATGTGCCTGTACCCTGCTTGTCTCCACTACTGATGAGAATCCACTGTCCTGAAAAGAGTCAAATGATAAAGCTGTGGTCTCTAAAAAAAAAAAAAACCAAAAACAAACAAACAAAAAACCAACCAAAAAAAAACCCCAAACCCAAAACTAGGTGCAATTCTGTGCAGCTTGCAGGCAAACCATCAGATAAGCAAGAGTAGTGACGTATATGGAGGCGGCAGACGCAGGGTAAAACTACACTAATCAATGCTCTTAGAGCTGTGAAATCTTTAATCTTTTTAAGACCTCTTCTTCTGCCCATCCCTGAGACTGCTGAGAACAGAGGGGATTGGCCTGTATGTCATACTTTAGAGCTAAAATGAGAATGTAGTGTTACTTATAGACAGAAACCAACAGTAAGTTCACTGGGAGGAAAAAAAGAAAATGAAGCAAAGTAATTGTGGAAGTTTTGCTGCATAAAAAATTAGAGTTGAGCATATGAAGCATTGTTGCTGTGAAGCACAAATTATTTGGAGCATTGATACAGATTCAGCTTAAGAAAAATGAGCGGTCTGCTACAACTTAACTTTTACTCAGTGATATTCCCCTTTAAATATGAAGTAAATTATTCCTTCTGGTATTACTATATACCAGCCTCTTCTGGGTGGTTTGGGTTTTTTTAACCCGAGAAATGCATGCTACTCTGCAAGGTAGTTGCCCTTTGTTTTGTATGTGATGGGCCCATATGAATAGATGTATAAATACTTTATAAATGTCTTGATTGGTTGTTATCATCTTCTCTCATGGGACTGATCTCTCTTGGAAGCGTTATATCAGAGATAATAATGTCTTTTAATTTTAATTTCACAAATTCCATTACGTGAGATTTCAAATCAATTCTTGAGGATTCCAATCTCCAATTCAGAGCTGGTAATAAGTCACTGTGTCCACTCCAAAGTGTGTTAAAGTAGCTGGAAGAATGCCAAATGGCTTAAATGGTTTCTTCATCAGGGCTTTTATGAAGTGCAGCACTTTTTCCACTTATATATATATAGTAGATCATTTCAATAACTGTTGGAATGTAAGATTAGCTTGCAGTTCATCTGTCTTTTTCCTACCTCCTGAATCTACAGCATGTTGGTTCTTCCAGGGCTGTGGAGCAGGAAAGTGTAATTGCTAAACACCTCTGCCTTGGACGAACTAGACACTTGCTGACTAATGTTACTTTTTTAATGCTTAGTGGTGTCCATTGAACCTTTTGTGACCAACAACTTGAAAAGCATTGTACTAGATATTCAGTGTCTTCATTAATATTGTGAATAAATTAGTCAAAGGTGAATAAATTACGAAAAGGTTAAAGTTTCTACACAAATATCCAGTTGCCTGTTTCTTCCTCCTTTGTTTTTGGAAAAAGCAAAGCGTTTATATGCTGACTTATATGCAAAACTTAACAAAGTAGCATTTAAATTCAAAATCTGACTTTCTCACATTGCACGCAAGATGTGTTGTTTTGGTTCATCTTTTCCTCTTACCAGGAAGTAGCTTGATGGTAGACGACTCAGATTTAAAGAGGTACCTTACTTTATGCATGGTATGTGCTGAATGAGTTGGTTTGGCCCTTGAGGACTTTAATAGTTGAAAGTTCTGACTGTAACTCTGCTGTTTATCATTTGCTCATGTTATGGAAGCATTTTTTTTCTAAGCCCTTCTTATAGTAGTTACTCCCTTTCACTCCCATCTGTCATAACCTTTTAATGACTGTGACCATCTGTTGTGGTAACGAGTAGCTCCTGCTACATTTTCTGAGGGATGCTCTTCTGCTAGAGTTTCTTCTCTCAGATTTAAAGAGAAGTAAAAAGGTGGTAATGCTGAGACTTATTTTCAGCTGCAGTTGAGGCAGCCTTGTATTCTGTCATTAGAAACTGGTGCTTAAATTAAGGCTGTTGGTCTGGTGGGTTTTTTTTTACCTTTCATTCAAACAGTGGTAAAAATATACAAATACGACTCTATTAATGTAGTGTGTGGTGCTGCACTTTCTCAGTGAGGTATTCATCCATGGTACTGTTCCTGTTCGTTTAGCTTTTGTAAGTTCTGCTTATTCTGGTTGAACTCAGTAATTATAGCTGCTAACTCTAAATGTGTAGCAAGTTATTTAGAAGTCATGTAGTTTCTTTCTTAGGATGGGATAGATCTGGTCAAAATCAATAGATCCCCCTGATAGTCAAATATCTTGCCTACAAAGTAAAGCAAGCAGGGAGTATGCTGTCACTGGCACCAGCTAACAATACAGACAGGGAATTGTGAGTTTTAAATCTACACACTAAAGTTTCATATTAATTAAACACCCTCCATGTGATGGTACAGGCACAGAAAGAGCGTAGGAACCAGGCTATGGAGAAGTTGCTTGGGCGTGTCAGGGTGTTGATTCTGTACCTTGTCTGAACTGGGATCCTGTGCTTTCTAGAACATCTAAGACAGGGTTTTCCTCCTTTCCCAAAGCTGTGCGTTAGCAGTTTTGTTTTTCCCTATTTGGTTCAGCCTGCAATGGTTCTGTTCACATCTGGGATTTAATTGGATTACAGTGCATTAGCCTTTTGTTAGTTGGGCAGGAAGGAGATCTGAGAGCCAGAATTTAGCTTGTAGCAAAGGATGTAGGGCAGCCAGAGGTTTGGGGCTATGTCACAGACTAACTTCTTTTTTTCCGTGGCATATACTAGATTGAATTTCTGAGCTGAGTTTGAGGTATGGAGCCAGGCAGGTTGGGAGAACATGGCATCTTGAAAAACCTGAAAAATGCAAATTTTACCCTCATGAATCATATGCTTGGGTATGGAAGGAGACAACAGGAGTGAAACCATTGCACATTATCTTACTCATACCCTTATGTCCAAATTTAGATTTCATTTTTTGGAATTTAAGGATTATCGCTACAGAATCTTACTCTGCAATACAAAGAGCCCCAATTGCATTATAGAAAACAAAACCATGCTTTTGTGGGAGAACAAAAGGGGTTAATTCCCTTTCTTATACCTTCCTTGGAGCAATGATCTGTAGTTGAAATCCAATCTGAATGTAACATTTCTTTAGCAAGCTCCAGTTGTCATCAAATCGGTGGTTAATGGTGCTTTAGTTAAAAGATCTGATAATCAGGCAGTTCATAAATCTAAAAAGCAACATAAACTACAGGTTAAAAACAATGTTGGACTGAAACATGGTGGTCTTAAAGGCAGAAGAGGAAACTGTCTGCATAGAAGTAGGTAATAACATCATAAAATGTTAATCATAAGTGTGACCTAGATTCATGGGCCCACAACGTGATTCTCTGAAGAACTACTCTTCTGTTTCAGGCACAAAGGTATGGCAATGCACTCCAGTTCCCTACTGAGGGTAACACAGTCAAAAATCAAATACCCCCTGCGTTTCAGATACCTGGGGAAGGACTGAAAAGTGATACTTAAAAGTCAGCTATTGCAAGATCTTGCTGACAAGCAAAATTCAGGTTTTCCTTTTAAAAACAAATGAACCAAAGCCAACCAACCAACAAAAACAAACCATGAAGTGGGATTCACAGTGGCTAGACCTTCTGTTCAGACCAACCTTCAGGAAATGCCATTATGTGTGTTCCTTGAGGAAGAAAAGGAGACACTTACTGAGTATAGGTTTACCTATCACAAATGTGAGGTATACCAACATCCACATACTAGCAAAATGTTTCCCAATTCTGAATGGACAGCTTGAATCTTATGCCAAATTTAGTCCCTAAAGGGCTCAAAAAACCCCAACCCCCCAAACCAGCGGAGGAATGTTGCTTCCTTCTGTGTCAGTTAAACAGGATGTGGGTGAACGCAGGCTCAATTTTCTTCGTTACAATTGTGGCAGAGACTTGAATGCAAAATGGGCTGGAAGAAGTATCTTCTGGACTCACCTGCTTAAATACTTAATTAGATGTAAGACACACCCATACCTTTCCCTGCTCAAATGAAAGCTATGAAACACCAGGCCTAAATATTTGCTCTTTCTCTCTCAGGCTTCATTATCAGAAGTTTTTTGAGAGAAGAATTTATTTCAGTGGTTTATGAGGGAGTCTGACTTCCAAGATACTGAAAACTTAATCTTTAAGACAGCCATAGCAATAACTATGAGCTTGGAAGGAAAAGAAAATCTTATTTGTATCTATTTAAAAAACAAAACCATCAACAATAAAACCCCAACAACTTGCCTCACAGGCTTCTGGTGCAAAAAAATATTTTGTCTTTGGGTAGCGTGGCCTGCAGAGAATTGTTGGTCCTACTTAAAACTGTCATTTGAAATTGTCACCTTTTAATTGTGATTTAGGTGAAGGTTTCTTCCTAGTTCATTTAAGTCATAGATTTTAATCTTGTTCTGCATTTGTGCTTTATTTTCTTAGAAATTGACAGTGGTTGGAAACCAGTAAGACACACTGATCTGTGTATAAATATAACTCTTCTGCTAGTTCTGGAACCTTTTCTCACTACCCAGAAGGACAGGCATTTAAATAATTGTAGAATTTGTTTATTCCTATTGTAACAATATGAGACTTGTGTTGAAATTGTGATTGACACTTAATATTGATTCTTTCTTACTTGTGACTTGTCAAGCTTTTTCCATCTGAAGAACGGAAGTATTCATATAAAAACACAAATTTTTTTTTTTTTTTTTGATTAGGTAAAAACTGTTGAACATACCCAGTATGTTTTGTATTTAAAATTGAGGTGCTGAGTAGAGGAACTGTCATACATAGTTTCTTTTGCTACCCTGTGCCTGTTCCTGAAAATGTAACATCTCTCTTCTTCCTTCTCAGTTCTGTCATCTGCTTTTCCCAAAATTTTGAAGTACTGCCTGCTTATCACAGCGTATATAATTAAATAATATAGCCAATACAGAACTTGTGGCATGTGATTATACAATCAACTTGAAACGTTTTTTAAGATAAAGCTAACATTTCCTAAAGCATTTGTATTCATCCAGGCTTTAAACTATTTCTCCCCCAACCTGCTGAATATCCTTTTGGACATCTTTGTCCTTGAATCTCCTCTGAAAGAGGCTTAGAGACTTTCTCCATATGGGTGGTAAAAGCAGATACGTCTGTTCATCTTGATTCCTTTTCAATGCTATTCTTACAGTGAATACATTTATTCAAGGATCCCATCTAAGCAACACAAGACAGAAGGTTTGCTTGTGTAGTAGGGAGCCAATACCAGAAAAAAGCAAACTATGCAGGAGCTTGGTGAGACTTGCTGGCTGTGCTGGGACTCGGGATGCCTCTGGCAGGGTGCCTGCCGTCCTGGTGCTGAGCCCGGCACCCCTCGGTGTGGAGCCGTGGGGAGGTGACCAGCAGGCAGTGGTGGAATTCATCGTGTGGGCACATCTGTGTGGTCGTGTTAACTGTTCTGTGGTGGAGCTGGTTTCTTCAGTAGTAAACATATATATAGGTTTGAATGAAGATTGAGAAACATCACTGATCTTTTTTTTTTTTTTTCTTTTTTTTGTGTCTCTCCTTACAGTTGGTCCATTAACCATCACCTTCAGGGTGCTCCCTAGTGAAAGAATGATCATAAAAAAAAATCCTTTTGTTCAGTCAGGTGGCCGCTACAGGCCACCTCACTGCTTGGCACGCTACAAATCAGCCATCCTTGTAGCATACAAGAACCAGGAGAAGTACCTTCACCATCTTCTCTACTATATTCATCCTTTCTTGCAGCGCCAGCAGCTCAGTTACAGTATCTACTTGATTCAGCAGGTAAATCTAAATCAGATGTGCCTGATGGTGTAGCTGAACTTCCCAGTTAAGGGTTAGGTTCTGAACAAGAAATGGGAATCTTCTAATGTGGAAGTACCATTTTACACATGGGTTTAGAGCAGGTTGGTTACGTGCTGTCCCATCTCCATGGCTGCTAATGATTGAAATATCATACCACTTGTTAAGATCATCTTTCTGCTATTGATTTGTTTTGCCTTTTTTTTTTTTTCTTCTAGAGGGATAAAGTTGTCATTAAGTGGTAACTTGTATTTTCAGCTGTTCAAGAGTTGGATGTGGTTTGTCTTGTAGCTTGTCAGTGTGGCTACTGAGCAAAACTGTTGAGACTAAATGCTAAAGTGAAGTTGGCTATTTTTAGTCTGTATCAGATAAAAACATCTGGCTTGACTCTGCTGTGGGGCAGCCTATGCAGTTCAAACAGCCGTTTTGAACTGACGTGGACTGGTGCTGCAAAAGATCAGTGGTGTGAGAGCAAGTTTTTGATTCATTAATTGAAACTGATGGTTGATTGGGAGGGAGGAGAAGCTTTTTTGTTTGACCAAGATCATTTTTTTTCTCATTTCTAAGCTTTAATAAGCAGTAGTCAGGGCAAAAGTGTTGATGTGCAGATGTACAGGGAAGGATTGACTTACTGGTCTCTTAAAAGTCAGCCTTCTTCAGGAGCCTGCAGTATATAGCCCCTGACCCAGCAAAGCTTACAATTGCTGAGAATATTGTGAAGAGAATGGATGAAATTTTCAGAGTCCGGGGCATGGAATTTGTAGCCAGTATTGATTCATTCCAGTGTCATTCATTTGAATAAGGCTTTTTGATTAACATAAATTTTAATTGAGTTATCCTCTTTGTTGTTTTGGTGAAGAAATGTAGGTTTTCTTTTCCAGGTGGGGAATGGTACATTTAACCGAGCAAAGCTGCTTAATGTTGGTGTCCGGGAAGCCCTGAAGGATGAAGACTGGGACTGCCTTCTTCTGCATGATGTCGACCTAGTACCTGAGAATGATTATAATCTCTATGTTTGCGATGAATACTATCCCAAGCATATGGCTAGTGCCATGGATAAGTTTCAGTACACGTAAGTGCCTCTATGTGCTTTGGATGTACGTATCCCAACTGGTTCACTTTCTGCATAGAAAGTATGAATGGGGACAGTGAAAGATACAACCTTTAAGAGGTTTTCTGTTAGTTTTGCAGTAGTGACTTCACCAGAAAAGGGTATTCTTGCCTTCAGTATTGAAGCTTTTTTTTTTTCTCCTTCTCTTTTAGTCTGCCATATAAGTCCTTTTTTGGGGGTGTATCTGCTCTGACTCCAGAACATTACATGAAGATGAATGGGTTTCCAAACACATACTGGGGCAGTGGTGGTGAAAATGACGACATTGCTACAAGGTACTAATGCACAGGACAGGCTTAAAATAGAAGGGAGCTGGCTAGTTAAACATGTAGCATTACCCTAAGAAAGGAACTAAGATGTTCCTTAAGAAGCTTGCAGTATCATTATAATCCAGAATGCTGTTGGCATTGGGAATGGTTAATGTCAGAAGATGTTCAGAATCTATGAATCCACTCGTTGTGTGCTGGGAGGACAGAATGTTACTTCACATCCTTGTGCCTTCACTCGCTCTGGAGTGCGTCCAAGGGGTTATAACCGCACGTGGTTGACAAGTGACTCCATTGACATTAACAGCCCCAAGGGAAGGGAGGAATCTGCAAGCTTGACAAATAAGAAAACCAAGAAGGTACTTACTAATTTTCAGACAGTTGGGAATGTAAGTTATGTTAAGGGCACCTAGGTTGCTCCAAGTATTACCTAATCACCAATATGTGGAATTAAGGAACACAAGGAATTCTAACTTCTGTCTTCAGTGCTGGGTGATGGAGAAGCCTGTGTACTACTGTGAGTCAGTGACAGCAAGATCTGATGTTTTTTCTTATACTTGAGTTGCCATGGCAGCAGCATGCTATAGAAGTGAATACAAAGAGTTTAGTTCCAGGTACTCAGCCTAATGCAAATTCTTCAAGTACAAAATCACAGCTGTAGCTTCTTTATTCAGCTTTGTAGTTGCACTGTGCACCTTCATCATCCTGCATTGAGGCAAGCTCACGGGCAGTTCATAAAACTAAACTGATGATAAAGGCCTTGTGTGTTTTTTGGTCTTGCACAGCATGACAAGTTATACAGTTTCAGTGGAATGTTCTCTTTGAGGACTGCAGGAGTTTTTACAAAGCACTATTCTGGGAATTGAAAGTCAGATTTTCTAACATACAATTCCTCCTTTTCCTTTCAGAGAAACCTAAGTAAAAGGGTGTATGATTGTTTAGAGATTCAGCATTTACTAAAGGAATAGAATGCCAGGAAAATAGATTTTTTACATCAAACACTACAATGCTGGGTCTATTCAGCTGTTCTTAGTACAGCTTAGGCATCTATTGGGGTTTTCAGTAGCTGTGGTAGAGAGTCATGCCAGTTATGCATAGGAGCGCACTTCCTTACAGAAATCTCCTAAGGCAAGTAGGTTATGTAGATCCCAAAATAGCCCTTTCTTGAAGGGACGTAAATCATGTGTCGTTTCTCCGAAAACTTATGCTAATGATTAGCAGTGTTCTGGCCCATAGGTACATGGAGGCCATGGACAGTGCCTGCTCATGATTTAATCACACACTGATGTCTAAACCTGCAGAAATTAGGAATGGGCTGACTGTTTTTGAATGGCCAGGTTGATGCACCTACTGGGATTTGGATTTTAGGAGGTGCTCAAGCGCTTCTTACCATGTAGCAACAAAATTAATTAGTATTTGAAATTGGACATTGAAATGTCAAAAAAAACCATCCTGTGTAAAGATTTTTTGCTGGGATACTGCTTATTAAAGCAGAGTTAGTGAAAAAACATGCTGGCTGCTATTTATATTATACAGTACTGCAGCCTGACAACTATTAGTCCTAGCAAACACCAGGATCTACCTTTTATTAGAAGAAAATACTAATTGGAACTACTTACGTGTTAACATTATCAACTACAGGAAGGTCTGTTGTTTTTTTCTTAACAGTAAATGAATGTATTAACTGTTTCATAATATGCTTTTAGTTTAATCTTGTAATGCAAAATCTGTAACAGCAAAGCTAGTTTAGTGTTCTTGCTTTTTCTTGTCTTTTTGACTGAATGTGCAATAAGCTTATGTTCAGAAAACAAACCTTGTCTAAAACTCAATCTGAAATAATAGTATGTCATACTGTCAATGAAGTGTTGTAATCATTTGATGGCTCTAGACTAGCAAATATTTTCAGTTCTGTAGCCTCTTTCAGCTTTTTAACATTCCTGCTTCAGCGCAGCTTGCCGCTGTACCAGATCTCCGTGGAAGGCAATCACACGTTGCAAATGTGCAGGTTAGATAACTGCAGTTGAGCAAACATTGATTCTTACATTCACAGGAATTTTCTCTGTGTAAGAGCTGCCCTGTGATAACAGAGGTTTGCTAGCCCTAGCACTATTACAGGCACTTTGGTAAACTAACATAGATGCCATCAGCAATGAGTTGCTTGAAAGTCACTCAGAATGCTGTTTTTAGGAGCTCTGTTCTGGAATTCTGAGCCTTCAGTTCACTTTTATCGAACTGTCCTGCAGCTGATCAGCTCACATTTGTTTGTCTGGTGCCTGTATTTATCACTAATCTCTTATGAAGCCAGTCCTCTAATCAGGCCAACTGAATGAATGGCACTTCTCAAAGAACAGAGAGAGGCTTAATCTGGATCTGAAACTCAGGACTGACTTCCTTTCAGAAACTGCAAGTTTGGTGGTTTGTTGGGGGTTTTTTTGTTCTGTTTTTTTTTTTTAAGTCTAGGTGATGGACCTCTAGGCAGTAAAAGCTCTGCTCTTACAAGGAAGTGAAAATAATGCCCAATTGTCAGATTCATGGGAATTGCTCTTGAATGCTCTGTATGCTGTTGTTCTTTCCCTGCTTGCTATAATCCTCTTTACCCTGTTGAAACATACTGCAGCTGGGAGCTTTCTAGCGCAAGCCCGGTTAGAACCTGCTAGAGAAGATAATGCGGCACTGCGGTGGTGTTAAACTTGCTCCCTTTGGCTTCTGCATTTTGCTTTGATTGCATTAACACTGAAAACGATCTCTGACTTTGAACTTCCCTATAACTAAGCCTAGAAATGGCATCTTTATGCCTAAGCAAATATTTTGTTTCTTTTTTTAAAGGATTCAGCTAGCAGGAATGAAAATAGTCCGGACATCACCTCACCTTGGACGCTACAAAGTGATGGACTACAATGAAGAGACAGAGACTCAAGAGCCTTGGAGAAGGTAAGTGTTTGGGGGGGCAGTTAGGAGGCTGCTCTTTGCCTTGTGGCAGGTTGACTGTTACCATCATCTTCCTCAGAACAGGTAGTAAGTATACCTAATGCCACTGCTTGTTTTTCTGCTTTAAAATGTGGCTATTTAAAGAAGGCTCCCAGTCAGTTTCAGCTAAATCATTCTGTATCTGTCTCTGCATTTGAAGGGTTCCACCCAGTCTCCTACTGCTAAGGACATGTGTTAGCTAGGAAGCTAACACATATCAGACTTAAGCATCAAATTATACAGGGAATAAAACTTAAAAAAAACCCACCACTGCCTGCCTCGTGAATAGGTAGAGTTCAGTTTGAAGAGGCACTTTGCTACAACTTCCTGTAATAAAAACTTGCTCTTCAATCGGTGTGGATTTACAATGTGCCATTAAAATAGCGGAAGGCAGTATTCTAGCTTGAAGACATGAGGAAGGTGCTGTGAGACCTTAGCAAAGACTCGGTTTTATATAAAAGAGCTGGAGGAGGGTGTTGGGTCAAGTGTGGCGCTTCTCATACTGACAGTGCAGACTTCCCTCTGTCACCTCAAAACCCAGGTTTCCATAACAACCCTGTATTAAAACCTACCTACAGCAGCTTATGTACACCATTGCTGCAAGCCTCGGTGTTGCACTCCCAGGTCTCTCTAAGCTGCTGACAGTTTCTTGGTTTTTTGTGGACTGTAGTTGCCATCTCCCTCGTCTCCCTGACAGGTTCCAGTGCAAATTGTCCTCCTTGTTTAGAATAGTCAGCATGAACTTACTCTAATCTGTTTAGTCTTATAAAATGCCTTCTCTCTCTAGTGTGTATGATGTGAGAAGAATTTTCTTGGGGCTTTTCTGCTAGCAGTTTTCATCTGCTAAGTACATGCCACCTCTGGAAGACTATTTCTTCTGCAGCTTCAGCTGCAGACATCACCTCTGTTGTTCTAACTGCAGGTATTGTTCCTTTTTCAGGCCTACTTCTCGACACAACACCAGAAAAACATGGAAAGATGATGGAATGAATTCATTAGAGTTCAAGCTCCTTTCCAGGACAAAGCATCCTCTTTATACCAACATCACTGTGGACATTGGATATGTTCCCCCATTTTCTTAAGAGAATGAAAACAAAAGCAGAGTTTGGGCTCAGCGTGGCAGCATGTGTATGGGCATTCAGCCTCTACCTCCTGTTGTGGTGTGGAGTCTGCACCACCTGAGACTAATCCTTTTGTCTTTCATGAATTTCACTTTTCTTCTCACTGTTTTAGAAGAAAAGGCCTCAAGAATAAGGTACGATAGCAAATAAACAGGCTGTGGCTTACTGTAAAAATTGTCAAAGCACTGTAAAACTAACTACTGAGCCAGACCCACCTCCCAGCCTTGGGGATCAAGGTCTCCTTGACAGTAAGCTGACCCAAGTTTTCTGGAACTGTTGTTCCATAGCTGGATAGCTCTGTACTGCTTTGTACTGAAGTGTTAATTGGGATGCAAGCCATTCTGTCAGATGGGCTTCTGAAGTGCTGTACTTGGAGAAAGTGTTGAAGCCAGTTACTGTTCTGTAAGTATCTTTTGTGAATCTGAGTAGAATAAATTGAGTTATGTGTTTGGATTAAGATTTTCTAGAATATTTATTACACTCTTACTAAAGGAGAAAGTTGCTCTGAAATGAGGCAACACCAGAGCTTAAGTCTTTGTTTTTTCTGGCCTGATCCACCTGTGTTTAAATGCTTCTCTTGTAGCTGTAAGTAATTCAGGCTGAATGGGACCTGAGGCTGTCACCTAGTCTAACCTCCTGCTCAGAGTAGGGAAATTAATCTGGTATTATTTCAGCTGTTGCTCAAACACTAATTATCTTTCAAGGTTGATCTGTCTTCAACATAAAATACTAGTTTTTCCTCTAAGTCAGGCAAACATGTCAGCAGTGGAGCTGTGACCCTGGCAGGTATGCAGTTGTACTTACCTGACTGTGAGACTGACACAGTCTGCTGAAGACTTTGCCCTTTCTGTAATCTTGCCTTCCCTATTAAGTCAGTCAGTAGCACTGCCTACCAGGTCCAGTTATTTTGCAAGCATGACCGGGTATTTTTGCTTGGTACTTGTAGGTACTAAAATTCCCTGTTCACTGAAAAGCTGCATCTATCCCACTAACACCTAAGGACTTATTTAAAGCTTCAGTCTTCTCTACAGTTGGAATGATGTGTCAACCAGCTAGAGAATCATCCTTCAATATTACAGTAAGCAGAAGTTGCTTTTTGTAATGTAATTAATGTATTGTGTCCTAAAAGAAACTCTCTCAAACCTGGCTTCATATTTACCTGCAAGGGATGCATAACTGACAAGCAGGTGTAAGGACAGTTAAGTATAATGCAGTAAAGAAAGTGATTTAATTAAGATTTTAGCAGAAATGCTGTAGCATAGTGGAACAGTTAGTTATCCACAGACTTTCACCAGTCTCCTAAAACAAGAATCACAAATAATAATGGCCTGGGTACGTATACAAATATGCACTCTGCTAACAGTGTGGTCCAAAGCATTAAACACCACAGACAGGAATTTCTGACACACCTGGCCACTGCATTTCCTTCCAGATCTCTCCAGAATAACACACAGCCTGCAGCCTACTGCAGAACCGAGACTTTTGTTTTGCCACAGGACACCTCAGCAGTCCTGCAGCAGGGTGAGCTGAGCTCATGAAGGACAAGAGAAGCCTTTTGAATGCAATGGAGTGTATTTATTGAGAGAGTTTTAACATCTCATCCATTACCATTATTGCCCTTCCCTCCCCCATAAGCAGTTTTTCCTCAGGCTGGAAAAAATTAGCCTTTCTCAGCAAGTTTGTAGTTGGTGAAGAATTCTTCTGCTTTTAATGAGAAAAGACTGGCCTGGTCCTTTTGAAGTCATGGGAGTGTTGGCAGTGCTAGGCAGCCTTCCCCCTACAACAAATAGGAAGTTTAAGAACAGTTGCAAGAACAAATGTTTTTTCAGGAGAGTTAGTTCAAGTCCTTCCACTGGACCAGCCCAAACAAGGACACTTTTGCAAATGTCCCAGCAGAAAGTGCATAGAAGAACGTGAGGACCTGTCCCTCGGGTCAGTCCATAGCCCCAGTCCTCACAAAAGGAAATGACCAATCAATTAGATGCTGTCAGGAAAAAAAACCACCTTTCTTCTGTGCTATTGAAGTACTCGTTCAAGCAGAGTGACAGGAGTCATCTGCTGTAACAGCAACCACAAACGAGATCTGTTGCCATTTCCTATAACCTGGGTGGTGCTCACCCTTATGAGATCTTGGGCTGCGTGCTGAAATCCACCGTGATGTTGACATATAAAGGGTTATGTTCCACTGAGAGCAGTTTATATGAACATGAGTTCAGCCCATCTGTTTTCCACGTTCTCGATACCTGACGTAGAAGCTTCATCCTGAGGACAAAGAGGAGAAAAATCTTCATTGACAAGCGTAAGAGAGGATTTTTTGAGCTCTTTCTCACTACTAGTAAACTTGGAGGCAGAGCTACTGCCTGTCTGTATCTACTGGGAACATAAAGTCATGCTTTTCCTGTCCTCAGCATGGACAATTGGACATGGGGAAAAAAGTCCTTTGGTTTAATCTCTGAAATCATATGCTCAAATCATATCCATGTAACTGTAACTTTGGAAGTTTCTCAGGAACATCACCCAGTCAGTTCTAGGCAGATCTCACGTACAGAACAGCAGCCGCCAGCTGTGAACAGTGGTGTCACAGGGCTGTCCCCCACAGCCCTCTAGGTACCACAAAACACCCGTTTGGCCTGGAGCAAAGAACATGGCCCCCAGGTGCCTGGCTCCTACCCACACACCAAGACAGTGCAAGGTGGAACACTGTTCCTGACTCACCTCTCTCCATTCTCCTCATTACCGTGGTCTCGTTTGTGGAAGATCATCGTGTACCTGGCTACATCAGCAGACGGCCTCACCACTCTCATCTTCTGCATCTCAACCCTGGAAAAAGCAATAGTGCATGAGCAAGATGTCAACTATAAACAAGCTCTTAAGGAAAAAACCAACATTTGGAGACTCATCTCTTGTGGATGCCGTGGAAGCAAGCACAGAGAACTGTAGGAAGCTCATCTGCATCTCCTCCACAACCCATTTTCCAGAGAAATGGGGCTCAGAGTTGTGTTTCTGGAGAACAGGTCCAGTAGGGTGACAGATACCCCTTTCTTTGAACAGAAGCAGGTAGCTACTACAGCAGAGGTCATGTAGAGCTTTAAGTACACATTATACAACAGAGTACATTTAGATTAGTATTGTCTGGTCTAGTTTGTACTGCCCTGTATTAAGCTAGGAGGTCTGTAGCAAGATTCCACATGTTTTGCAACAAGTTCATCTCAACTACTGCAGTAAAGCACCTATACTTGATAGTTCTCCACTTAAAAAAAAAAAGAAAAACCAACAACAAAAAAAACCAAGCTTGTTTTCTTTTTTAACAGTTGGCAGTCAGCTGCAAAATTTTTACTTGTTCACATAAAGAAAAATTTCTTTCTGAGAACAGTGCCAGAAACACTAAGCCCCATGCAGACATCAGGCACTTGACTGGAGCTTTTGGCCTTAAACGTATCTGTGGAGCACAACAGTTTTGCTCTGTCAGCAGAAATGGTTAACTTCATGACAATGGAATTAAGGAATAACCCAGGTCTTTGCTAGTCACATCAGCAGCTGAAAAGAGCAATAGGAAGCAGAGAACTGAAGAAACTGAGCCCCTTACAGATTTCCTGTGACTACTTGTAGCAGTAAATTATCAAAGAAATACAACAGACGATCTGAAAAATCTCTTTGATGCGCACCTTAGGAAGGGGCCCAAAAGAGACAATCAATCACATTTAGCATAGAGGCAAAACAGCAGGACCTAAGAGCACTCCGGCCCGAGTTCTTGAAGATACTGAAGGGGATGCTGCCATCTGCCGTCTTCGCCGAGGAAGGCTGCAAGGATCTGTCCGTACAACAACCCACCGAGACAGCAAGCCTCCCATTACCCACCACTGCAGCCTCTGTAACCAGCCCAGTCCAAGGTCCACCCGAGAGGGAAAGGCGTGAGCCCAGTCCAGTTGCAGCGTGCACTCTGGGTCATACAAATTGGTTGCCACACCAAGACCTCAGCAGCTGCAAAGTTACGAGGTGCCACGCACAAGCAAGCATCGCTTTTGATTCCAACCGTTTGCAAACATTGTAGAGACCCTCAGTAAATCCTGCGGATCTGCTGCCCACAGGAACATTTGAAAGAACACCACTACCACCTTTGCTCATTAACCATGACGCTTCTCGGGAAGCTGGGGAATAAGACGGTACCAAGCTATCCCCTACCACAATAAAAGCTATCTTCCCAAGAGGTCACAGGGAAGTTGGTGTCTCTAGCTAGGGGTAGGGAGGAAAAAAAAAGTTATGATTAAGAAGGGACAGAAATCCATGTCTCCAGCAGAGATTTTAGATTTCTTGAGGTACAGCTGACTGATCTGCTGAACTGACACAGAGAAAAAGTTTCATTTGGAAGTTCCTAATTTTAACAGACTTGATTTCACCAGTGTAATTATTTACCATTACCAAGGATAGGAATTTTATGTAAACAAACATTTGGGGGACATATTTAAGCAACTGAAAAGGACAAACACTTAAGAATGACAGAGCATACCCAAGTGACAAATTGACAGGCTCTGCCAGCAGAGCTTGCAGGGTTGTGGGTTTTTTCTGTTGGTTTTGTTGGTTTTTTTTCCCTTCCTTCACTAACAGCAATGCAGGATTAGAGGTTTCTTCCTGGGCAAAAGATCAACATAAAAGTTTTGTTGACTACTTTGTCCCACTAAACCTCTCAAACTATCAAGTTTCTCCTACTTTGACAGGCATGTCTGCAAAACAAGTTTTAACAAGAGCAAAGGGCATATGCATATATATGCAGTCTTTCTAAAACTAAAGTTATTCACTATCTTAACTATAATCAATACCACCTACATACAAACTAAGCCCTGCTTGGACTAAATCATGGGAGTCAATGAATGCAAAAAACCCAATCCCACCAAAACACACCCACACTCTTGCAAAGTATTGGAACACAATACATTTGTGTCTCTGGTTCGCTTGTTTTGTTTTTGTCTCAGCCACACAGTATTTGTATTCTTGCTTAGAAGCTGGTTATAACAGAAACGGCAAGATTGAAGTCTGGCATGCGATTTGCCAAAAAAAACCCCAAAACATAACAAAAAAAAACCAAAAAACAAACCAAAACCCACCAAACCACAAAAAAACCCCACCACCCTAACAAAACCCACACCCAACCAACAAGCTGTCAGGAGGAGGAGCAGGTCTCATGCGTGCCTAACCTTTGCAAAGAGGAAACTGTTCACAGAACTGCATCTGGCACTCCAAACCCCCACTGCAATACTGTTCTGAATTAAAGGCTCCTGTAGTGCTCCACCTTTGGAGGCTAGGTGTGAAGTCATGCCCATTTTTTTTTATGTATTTACTTTTTTTAAACCAATTCCTCCACCCTTTAACATCCATTTCCCTCTAGCTTTTTTTTTTTTATTATTATTATTTATTTTTTACCTGATTCGAAGGTCATCATCTTCTCCACCCCAACCCCAGTACTTGTTAGAGAATCCATTCACCTTGGAAAACTGATCTCTTGTTAGAGCAGTTACACCTCCAAAATATCCCCGGTACCGTAACCTAGAAGTACACAAGAAGAGAGAATGAAGAATTAAAAGTCAAATTCTACCAACAATGAAAGTATCACCCTGAAACTCTGGATCTAGACTTGTCTATCATAGAGTTCAGGGCGCAGAAATCCATGAGGTTGGTCTTGTTCACTTCCTCTTTTCACAAAAAGATGATTTGCTTTAGGCCAGAAAAAGTCAGCTCTCCAACTGAGAACACGGAGCCTTCTTCAACAGTTTCTCTCTCTCTTTACACAATTCCCCTTGCCAGCCAAAAAGATGCTTCACCTCAAGGACTCTGATGAGTAGAAAAGCAACAAAGCTACGCACTAATATAGTGGAAGCTTTGCAATAATGACAGCAAGCCACCATCTATCTTAAGAGCTGAATCTGAAAATCTTGGAATGAAATCAGATCCCAGCAAGGGGGCATGTGCTATGGGATATTGCAGGACTAATTCCAAGGTAAGGTACAGTGCAAGTTACTTAGTAACCTAATGTAATGGAGCTCAGCTCTAAAGGAGATTAATTTCTAACTTCTACCTTCCCTGTCCTAGAAACCGCATCTACTTTAAAAAGTTATTGACATACCATGCTTATTTATCTTCTTATACCATTTTGCTAATTGCTTTTCATGATAACCTCCTCTTTCTTGGCATTACAACACAGCTTCTACTACGTTGCCACTGCCAGCTTCAGAGGTGATGTGCACATGGCTGCAGATCACATTTTGATTTCTAGATGTATGTGAATCTAAACAGATGGACAAATTGCCAGGGCTAGAAAGTATCCATTATGGCAGTTTACATGCCAGACAAGCGAAGGTGCAATGCTTCTTATTATTTCTGTTTTACCATGAATCTAATTTAAAAACACCAAAAAAAATCCCCCCAAACACCACACACAACCTCCCTCAGACTTCTTCCTGGCTGATTTTTGCTCCCGTCATAGCATCCCAGGAGAACTGCAGAGGTTGAAGCGGCCTCTGGGGATCAAGCAGTCCAACCCCTCTGCTCAGAGCAGGGTCTGCTAGAGCAAGTTGCTGAGGACCTTGTCCTTTCAGGTTCTGAGCATCTCCAAGGATGGAGACTTCACAACCTCCATGGGCAACATGTTCCAGTATTTGACCACCCTCACAGTAAAAAAAGCTTTTTCGTATGTTTAAATGGAATTTCCTGTATTTCCATTTGTGCCCATTGCCTCTTGCCTTTCACTGGGAATGGTCCGCCTCCACCTTCTTCACTCCCTTCCATCAGGTATGTACACACATTGACAAGATCCCCCTCTGCCTTCTCTGCTCCGGGCTGGTAGAGCCTGTCCCAGCACTCAGCTTCTCTTCACATGTCAGATGCTGCAGTCCCTTAGTCATCTTTGTGGCTCTCCTCTGGACTTGCTCCAGTATGTCCACGTTTTTATTGTACTGGGGAACCCAGAACTGGACACAGCACTCCAGGTATTGTCTCAATGGTGCTGAGTAGAAGGGAACAAACACGTCCCTCAACCTGCTGACAACACCCCTCCTAATGCAGCCCAAGATGCTGCTGGCCTTTGTCACGAGGGCACATCGCTGGCCCAGATCCTCTTCTATAAAGCTGCTTTCCAGACAGATGGCCTCCAGCACATACTGGTGCATGGAGTTACTCCTCTCCAGGTGCAGGACTCTGCATTTCCCTGTGTTGAACTTTAGATTCCTGTTGGCCACATTCTCCAGCATGACACAGTTCTCCCTGGTACATCAATGACCCCTCCAAGATTTCTATCTTCTAAAGACTTGCTGAGGGTGCAGTCTGCCCTATCATCCAGGTTACTAATGAAGATACTAACTAGTACCAGCCCCAGCACCAAACTCTGGAGTAAACCACTAGTGACTGGCCTCCAGCTGGACTTTGCTCCACTGATCAGAACCCTTTGAGCCCAACAGTTCTGCCAGTTTTCAGTCCTCCCCACTGTCCACTTACTAGTCCATACTTCATCACTTTCTCAATGGGGATGTTATGGGAGACAGTGTTGAAAGCCTTCTTAAGTCAAGATAAACATTATCCAATACTCCTCCCTCATCCACCAAGCTAGTAAAATCAGAGAAGGCTATCAAGTTGGTCAGGCATGACTTGTGAAGAGACTGGCTTAATCACCTTCCCAGGGATTAAAAGGTGAGGTTGACCAGCCTGTAGTTCCTCAGATCCTCTTTCTTGCCTGTCCTGAAGATGGAAGTGACATTTGTTTTCTTCCAGTCCTCAGGAACCTCCCCCAATCATCATGACCTTTCAAAGAGAACAGAATGGCCTCACAGTGACAGCAATCAGTTCCCTTCGCACTCATGGTTACATCCCATCAGGTAACATGGTTTTACGGTGTACACCCAGTTCAAGTATTCCTTAACTTGATCCTCCTCTACCAAGGGTAAGTCTTGGTAAGTCCAGACTTTTCCACTGGTATCAGATACCTGGGACTCCTGAAGGCAAATCTTGCCAATAAGGACCAAGGCAGATAAGGCATTGAATATCTTGGCCTTTTTCTTGTCTTTTGTCGCCAAGTCCCCTGCCACACAGCAGGTACATGTTTTCCCTAGTCTTCCCAGCAGCTGACGTACCTGTAGAAGCCCTTCACGTTGCCTTTCATGTTGCTTGTGAGACTCAACTCCAGAGGGGCTTTGGTTTTCCTAACCCCATCCCTGCATGCTTAGACTGCATCTTGTGTGTCCTCACAAGTCACCTGACTCTGCTTCCACCTCTTTCATGCTTCCTTTTTCTGTTTTTCTTCCTCAGGAGCTCCTTGTTGCTCCATGCAGGCCTCCATTCACCTTTGCCTGACTTCCTGCAGGTGGGAATGGACCATTATTGAGCATGAAGGAGGCAACCCCTGAAGATCCACCAGCTCTCCTGAACCCTTTGTCTCTCCAGGTTCATCTCCCAAGTGATTCTTCCAAGCAGATCCCTGAACAGGAAGACAAGGGTTGTGATCCTGCTATCTGCCTCATTCCCTCCTTGTTTCTGACCTTCACATCCCTGACCAGTTCTTCCTTGTTTCTAAGTATAAAGTTTAGCAGAAGACCTCCCTTCATCAGCTCTGATCACCGGTGTCATGAAGTTATCACCAATTCACTTCAGAAATCTCCTTGATTACTTGTGCCCTGTAGTGTTGTCCTTCCAGCAGATACCAGGATGATTAAAGTTTTCCACGAGGACCAGGGCCTGTGTACATGAGCTTCAACTGTCATTTGCTGGGACTGTGATATTACTTCCCAAAAGATGGTGTTATCTATATAAACATACAAAAAAGATTGTTCTAGGCAGATGCAGTATCTTGTGCTCTACCTGTGGTTTCTTCTACCTCTGGAATGTTTACTCTTCCTTGCTCTCTCCCCTTTATCTCCTCTCCTAGAGGGGACTAACGATAAGGTAGGGGAGGTCCTATCAAGTTTTAATTATGCATTACTACCTTGAGAATTCTGCTATAGGTGCTGTAGAGAAATGCAGTGAACAGGTGGAATGGACAGCAAGGAGGTCCCATAAGCAGCAACAGCAGGGAAGTGCCCTCCCCAGCCGTGCTTTCAGGCTGCACTGCCAGTCACCAACAGTACCACATCCCCCTGCTCCAGCAGCCTGGTAGGGTTTGGGAACCGACTGCCCACCCACACATCCACATGTGCACCCCGCTGCTTGCTTATGCACCCCATTATTCCCCTACACCACTGGAGAGGCAGACACCGAAGGAGCCAGAGCTGTAACCAGGACAGTGCTGCCCACTCAACCCTCCTCAGGCAGAGCAGAACTGGCAGGGCCCAGGCATATCTTGCTCCTAGGTGACATCGTCTGCAAAAAATGCACCTCTCTAACACTGTTCAACCACCTCTTGCCTGAGGACAAGAGAATATCAGCTCCTTTGGGATTTTAAATATGGGACTGAAGAAACCATACAATAGAAACAGTCATTAGGAAAGGATGTAGTGCTGGTCTCAAGGAAATAGCTTAGCTAAGAGAAAGTTTTCCCACCCTTACCTCCAAAGTTTTAATAATATAAACCTTTTTTCTAAAGAATCTAAAACTGAGTTGTAGTTTATGTAACTAAACATAAGGTACTTGCTCTCCAAAGGAGCATGGCCGCTAAGATTATCACGCACTGCATCACCATAGAAAATATCCCCCTGGAAGAAAAAAACAAACAAACAAAAACCTCCAGGAAACCCACAAAACCCCCACATTCCCACCCAGGATATTTTGTGTTAATGCAGAACACGTATGACTTCAGTTTTCTCAACCTTGTCTGAGTGACATGTCTTAGTACGCTCACCTCAGCCTAAGCAAAACACTGAGGTCACCCAACTGGGATTTCAACCTGTGGTCTCAGCTCAGTTTAGGTATCATTCTTGAGCTCAGGCTCTGAATTCCTTCAGACGTACCCAGGAATTCCCTTGGAAGTAGAGCATTATTATCCCCACTTCCTGGATGCATAAACAGAGGCAGTGGACACAGAAAAAGTATGAATCAAATTCAAACCACCAGTGTCCTAGTGAATACTGGTGCCGGGCATTCACAACAAAAACATTTTGTCCGTACTCTTTAAAGCCAAAGCTTAAAGCTGACCTCTAACTAACAGCTCCTTTCCACAAACAGGAGAAACCTGAGGAAATTAATAGTAAGAAGATCCCTTAGTAAAAGCAAGAATCCATCTGCATGCTTAACTAAGCAAAACACTTGCAGTTACTAAGGCACAGGAGGTTAAGTAAAGCACCTCAAGCTGTATGCCATGTTATTAGCCTGGATTCTACACACCTGTCAATTAACAAAAGCAGCATTTCTGTTGCTTTGGTGTACTGATGATCCTGGAGGCCTCGGTGTTCTCTCTGCAAGACACAGCGCTCCAAAAGCCTGTCAATGAGCCTAGTTCATTTGTGCTTGTTCCAGTTTTCACTAAATGACTGGGAAGTGAATATTATTCTGTATAAGAATTTGCACATCCCACCTCTTTCTCATATATTTAACAAAGGAAACCCAGAAGTGAAGCAGAGCTTTACTTCAATGTACTTTGAGATCAGCTTTTGAAAAGCCCACTTCTAATTAATATTTAGACTGACATGACATAAGAGGTGAATCTTCAAAGAAACAAGTTCAATGAAAACACTCTAAGTCATTAAATTCACCAAGCTCAGAAGCCCTTTTTCTCTGAGGTGGACTGAACCTGACTTTTCACTTTAAATTATTTATATCATACTGGCACTTAGGGTACCCATTTAAAAATCGGAACAATCCTGTATTAGACACTGTCCAGCCAAATAATTAAAGGACAACCCTATCCCTTGGCAAATTCTCATACTTGAGTTCTCAATATCAGCCGTTACCTCTTCAACAGCAAAAGGTAAGTGGCAAGTTTTATTATAGTAAGATCACACCCTCAAATCACAGGACCAGGAGACTGCAAATGCATTTCTAGCTCTGACAGAAGGTCTCTGCACAACCTCTGGCATGTTGTTTTCCTCTCAGAACACCCTCTACCTCACCCCAGGAACCAGAACGATGACAATGATCATTTGTACAGGTGACCACGGGGCTGACTTCAGAGATGTCCATACAGTTCTCTTTTGTCAGAAGGCACTCCAGAGGGCAAAGCATTACCACCAGAAACCTGGTGCCAGGAGAGAGGGTAGATACCAGCATATGGCTCCATCAGAAGAGGAACTTTATCAGTAACATGGCATTGCCCAGTTGGTATTCTTTCCATATTCCTGGTTTCCTACCTGTATCCAGTATTGTTCCTGCCAACTACAAGGTGCTTTGGTTGTCTGTCACACATGTAAATGTTAAAGTCATTTTCTGGCACCAGATCCACATCATGGAAAATGAAACAGTCCCAGTTTGCTTCTTTTAGGGCCTCTAGGTATCCTACATTCAGCAGTTTAGCTCGATTAAATTTGGTGCTGCCAGCCTGTGGAAGAGAATGGAAAAAACCTCTGAAGAAGGTGTCAAACCTTTTGAACCAGAACTGCTCTGGGGCATTTGTCCTGATCACGTAGTTTGCAACCACGTTCATGCGTCACAGCCTTTACAGACATTGGGTACAGCATCAGAGTGGCCAACGATGCAAAGTGTTTCTTCAGTTACTACTTGTCATGAACAAACACAGCCAAGGCCAGGAGAGCCTACGGTTATCTGGGCACCAGAAGTATGCATGCTGCAATTTCACTACTATTTCTGCTCCCGTCCTGGAGTTCCCATCAGGCTACTTAACAAATGAGGCATCAGCAAGCAGTTTAGAAACTGGTGCTCCATACGACTGTGTCAGTAAGGCTTATAGAAGTTTTTTAAAACAAAAGCCAAAACCAAACAAAAAAACCCCCACCAAAAAAACATTATTCCCATACTAATTAGTTTATAGATGTCAGAGCACCTGCCACAGATGATTTATGCTTGTCCACTCAGTTTAAAGGACAGCAATGCTTAAAGAGTTCACTGTATTTCCTCAGGTCACACAGTAGGTGGCAGACTGGGAAATAAAAAGCAGGTCTCTTCATTATTAACTCCTATCTATAACCTAATTATTATGCTGCACAGGGACTCCCCCTAGCACAGAGCTTCACTTGACTTTTACTAGTCTTCATTGTTTGCTTTTGCTATAAGTTAGTGTGTCTTTGCTTTTCAAAAATAGCCTTTTTCACCTTTGAGATATACATATATACACACACACCTGGCAGTTTTGTAAGCTTACCGTGTCACCATTCACTCTGGAGCACGTGTCACACTTCACTATGGTGTGCTTATCTTGCTAGGTATTTTTTACTGGGCTGTACACACGTGCCAGCCTGTAGAAGGCTTTCTGCTCCTTGAGGACAAACAAGGTGGTGAGTTGCCTCAAGTTCCCACTTGGGAGTCAGAGGGCCAAGCTCTGCGCTCCCAGAAACTGTCAGGACAGACATTTTCCAGAGCTAGGAACCTGATGTACTTGAAAGAATAAAAAAGAAATTTTCAAGAGAAAGGGGTCATTTGCTAGAAGGTGCCTGGACTGAAAGAGGCTCCATGGAAGATGAGAAAGAAGCTGGCCTTCCCAGACTGAGGGAAGGTTAGGTGTAGGGAAAAGCAGTTGTATACAAAGCATTTTTTATTATTCTAAAAAGTAACGCTTTGCTCTGAAGCAGCAATTTGTTCACCATCACTAACAGCCATCTGCTCCTGCACAAAGAAGATTCATGGGATTTATGGCTCCATATCTGCAGTTAGGGAAATACAGCCCAGTGCCCACTCTGAAAAAATTGTGAGGGATAATCAGTTGCTTCCATTCTCAGTCAGAGAAGGACTTTTCCAAGAAAAACTTAGATGCAATTCACCCAAAATCTAGGATGTCAAATTTCTAAGTGGGTTTGGGTTTTTTTTTTGTGGTGGCGGTTTGTGGTGGTGGTGTTTTGTGTTTTTTTAAAAGTGTCCTGTATATGAAGATACCTGTCAGATAATCTTCTCCTGATGATGAAAACACAGGTTATTGAGTGAACAGAACAATTCAGGTGACTGGTAAAAAAACATGCGAAGAACTTCAGTTGTATTGGGTATCAAACCCAGCCTAGCTCAGCAGCAGCGCCTACCATCTGCTGCAGTTGTCTCCCCCTATCAGTACAGTCAGCCACCACAGCCCACCTCCTGCACGGAAGTAGGCAAACAGCAGCTAAATTGCTTTCCAGGAAGGGCAGTTTTCAATGTTAGACCATATACTGAACAAATAGCAAAGTTTACTCTCATCTTTTATTGAGGAGAGAATTGTCGTCCTCTGTTTCTATGGAAGAACACCACTGACCACAAGACAAGCTTATGTTGGGAAAGAAATTATTCACCCTTTAGGGATTACAAACTCACTTTTTTTCAGCACTGCACTCACGTATGCACACATTTGTGCAGAGAAACACGATTTTCAAGATGTTACAAGCAGACCATAAAGAAGAGATCTGGAGTATGCCCTTCAATGGCTCACAGAGAAAAACATAAAAGGCCCACTTCTTAACCTTCCTCCAAAGTAAACTCTAAATTTTAATAGTTAAATCCTGGTTTTAACTATTTATTTCCTCAAAAGATACTTAAAACAAGTAACAACATCACAAATGCAGAGTGAAGATGGATTTGCCATTGAAGAGTTTTGGTAGACCCACTTTCAGTCTTTGGGTATGCCTGTCCACATGGAAAGGCTAAGCAAAAGCTTCCAATCTTCAAGTAAAAACTCTGATAGAACAAGTCCCGTCTCAACATTGCTGCTCCCATCAAACAAAACTTTCATCCTTCTGTATTCTGTATTACCCATGCTAACATGACAACAGCCGTTCTCCACCTCACCTTTCAATAAATAAAGAGCGTATGCCCATTCTCCCAGTGATTTATTGCTAACCACCGCTTCCTAGCTCAAGTGAGCCATTATACGTATGGTTACAGTACATACCAATGCAGAAAAAAAGCCTCAGTTTTTCCACTCTACAGGCCACATGATGACTCTAAACAACGAAAGAACAGTCTATTCCAACTGAAAGTATATATCCTGCCATGACTTTTGTTGCTATTCTGCTGTGCCACTGAGGAAAAGTGTAAGCTGTCACCTAGAATGCACTGCCTCATACTGGTTAATTGACTCTGGCCTCTTTAAACAGAAGGGACGAGAAACTATTATTAATTTATCACCTTCTCCTCCTGCTGTCTGAAAAGTCTGTTTAGAGTTAAAGCAGAACACATAAGTAAATGATAGTAAAAGAAAGCAAACACAATAAAAGATCAAGAAAAAGACAAATCTACACTGCTTTTAGCTCATGTGACTAGAACATAAGCACCTTAGATGAAAGACAACATAACACAAGTCTGTATGTGCAAATTTTAGCTACTGTCTCAGCAGAGCTAGAAAGAATGCAAATAAAGAAATTAATAAATTTTTCAGGAACCAAGTGCTCTGCCATGACTACTTCTTCCCACGGCTGTTGCTGAGCAAGTAAAGCACCTACAAGCAGTAGCTGTTGTGTTTAGTTTGAGACAGCAGAAGTAAGTACAACCACATGATACACACAGCTTACGAAGCACGACAGCCAGCAAGCAGATGGGAGGGAAGAGCTAGATACAAACTGAGGCCTTTGATCCAAACAACTCCAAATTTAAAGACAGAAAGCATGTCAGCCTAGTTACGCTTCTGTATACTGCAAGAAAAGCAAGTTGCATTAGTAATGCAAAAGATGCTAACTCAGAAATAGTAAGTTAACTAGACTGAGAAATGGATACCAGTTAAAGACACTGTTAATACTTCCCAGCTTTGCTAACAGCAGCTGAGATCCTGTAGTGCTACCAGCAACGGCTGCAGGCACCGCTGCATCCCTCAAGAAGTAGAAGTGTTCGAAGCAGGCTTGGAGGACTGATGCTAGACAGGAGAGGCAGCAGCATGCCTCTCCTCGGACTGCAGAGCACTGACATCCCCACCCAAACATGTCTCTGCACAGTTGCCTCACCTGGTGAATAACGTAGATGCCATAGTCCAGCTGCTGCCTTTGTAGGAAAGGGTGGAGGTGCTCCAGGAGGTACAGCAGATGCTTCTCTCGATTGCGGTGTGGGATGAGGATGGCCACGTGCTGCAATGCTGAGCACTCCGTAGGGTGATACCGGCCCTTGACTACCTGAGGGTTCTCCTTTTGCACTTCTTCTAGTGTGAGAGTTGCTTTGAAGGTCAGTTTGCTGGCACCTCCTGTAGGAGAAGCACAAGAAGCTTTCCTGAGTCATTGCTGGTTGTGGCTAGTCCACTCACCTAATGAGGCACTCTGTAACCAGCATAAGAAACCCAGGTTCAAGCCCCAGCTGGTTTCCCTGCCTTTCCCAGAGAAAAGTACAACTACAAGGATATTATGTGGGCAGTGGAAGGAGAGGGTATTGAGCATTTAGTTGCTTAAACTGATTATAGAGTAGTGATGATAAAAAAATACATTAAAAAAAAAAAAATCAAGATAAGTGCCACCACACTGCAGGAGGATCGGCCAGAAACAGCTGCCAGGACAAAGCAGAGGAGGGGGAAGTGGAAAGAGACAGGACTGTGGCCATGAGAAGTCATCTCTACTTAAAGATTTAACAAAAGCATCACAGGCTTAAGGCTATACATTTGTAAGATAAAACGTACCAAGGCTTTCTGTAGCCAAATGAAATTTTCATCACTTCTCTTGCACTGAGCTATTGTTCCAGACCCTCCAGACTTGGCAAAACCATGAAAGAGAACAATGCAGGCAACTGTGATAGCTATGGCCACAGTGCGTTTACTTAAAAAAATATGTCTTGGGGGCAGGGGTGGGGGTGTGCAGCTAGACAGCAGCTTTTCGGACTACATCAGGAAAGAAGGAGGAATCCAGCTTCCCCAACAAATCCCTGATCAGGTTCACAAAAAGGAAGAGGAAGAAGACAATGACATGATACTGCAAAGCAGAAGCCTGGTGCTGCTACCAATACCAAGACCAAAAAAAAAGTGGACAATTAAAATGGCCAAACCAAGGAAAGAGTCACCTATTTGGACCTTCATCATAACTAGTGCTAACCCCAACGCAGCTGTGCAGTCCTTCAACTGTCAAGATAGAGAGATGAAAGTACATCTAAAATTGAAAGGGCAAAAAATTAAGGAAAGGTGAAAAAACTTGTGGTTGAGATAAAGACAGTTTAATAAAAAAGCAAATGCTGCACATGCGAGCAAGGCAAAAAGAGAAATTCATTCATTACTTCCCATTGGCAGGCAGATGTCCAGCCACGTCCTGGGAAGCAGGGCTTCAGGACGTATAGCAGTTGTTGAGAAGACAAACACTGTAACCATGAACATCCCCCCTTCCTCCTTTCCCTGAGCTTTTATTGCTGAGCATGATAAATGCTATGGTCATATGGTCTGGAACATCCCTTTGGTCAGTTTGGGTCAGCTGTCCCAGCTGTGTCCACTCCCAGCCTCTTGCCTACCAGATTTTAGGGGGCTGGGAATGAGAAAGACAAAGCCTCAACAGTGTGCAAACACTGTTCAGCAGTAGCCAAGTCACTGGTGCGTTACCAAAGCTGGTTTAGGCACAAAGACAAAGCACAGCACCATACGGGCTGCTATACCAGCCAGACCCAGCACAAGCACTCTGTGCCACAAGTCGCTTCCTCACCCAGAAGTGCTTACTGCAACTGGTTGCGTTATACTTGTTTCACAAGAAAAGTGTCTAACTGTAAAATGGCTAGGAAGAAAACCAAGTCAGCAGTACCAAAGCAGATGTAACTTGTTAGAAAAGAGAGGAAAGCACCATCACTTACGCAGGTACGGAGACAGAGCGGGGCAGTGACCCTGAAGTGACTTCACCGTGGGAACTGATTCAATCTCCTCTTCCTTTTGACTGTCCTCCAGGCTAGTTACCTTTCTGAAATCCTCCACCATGCTCTTAGCTTTAGAAATTTCATGTCTGGAGTCCACAAAGTAACTGAATGTGGCCCATAGCACCATCAAACACAAAGTGACAAGCACCAACACTTTGAACTTATAGAAGAGGTGAAAGACATACAAGCTCAAGGCCATGGCGCTCTCTGATCCACAAACTGCTTCCTCTGCTCTGATGCTGAGGCAGGCCACTGTGCACCCAGTGGGGATGAAACCAAAGGTCCTGAGAAGAACGTCACAGTAAGGAAGAAAAGCTGGAGGTAGGGAGGGCTGCCACACTTCCTGGGGTTTTGCAATTCATGGAGCTATGGTGCTGCTTGCTCTTCAAATGTCAGAAAATACAACTTAACCTGGACCAAAAAAAAAAAAAAAAAAAAAAAAAAAAAAAAAAAAAAAAGTGTTAGTTTCTACCACTCTCCACTCCTGTACCTTCACAGATTTCATGAAAATAGCTTATGACAAAACATGAAAGGAACAGCAAGTATGAACTACTGGTCAGAAACTAAGACACTGAGCTTTGGTCCTAGCTCAGCCACAAAACAGCTGCATGATTTTAGGCAAATTACTTTCCTGCTTTGTTCTCCACTCCCAGTCTTTTTCTCTCTCTCTCTCTCTTTTTTTTTCCCCCCAGACCAGAAAGTGCAACCGCTGCCCCATATTATGTCTGTGTACAGTGCCTAGCAATACACAGGATTTACTACTACTATTCCCACCAAAATTAACAAAAGTTGCAAGGCAAGAGGTTCTGCTGGCTATGAGTAAAGTTAGCTCCCCCCCATCAAAATGAAAACCACATCAATCTCTGCAGAATTAAACTGTTTTCTTCTGAAAGAGAGTATTATTGATGCTGTGCTGCTCTGCACAACACAGTGTGAGCCCCACAATACCTGACTGGCATCAGAAATCATTCCTCCGTATTTGCTGCCTGCCAGTACCACTTTACCCAGTATGCCCTCTCACATGCTGCTGCAGGAGGCAAATATTCCTGTCTTTCAAGGGGAAGGTTCGGTTTTTCAGTGTTAGGTCTGTGATGATCCAATCCTTTGTTCTGTTCCCTGCCTTCTTTCAAGAGCTCCACTTTCATACAGCCTTTCACTGTCATCATACTACGAAGTTACCATGCTAATACTTTTGTCTGTTATTATCATCTCACAGCAGAGAAAGAATGAAACTTCAATAACAGAGAGCTTTGATATGGAAAACACACAAGAAAATTGCCACCTGTGAGAAGAACAAGGACTGAGGCTAAGTGAAGCAAAGGCAGTGATTAAAGACAATGCACACGAAACAGACTGGATCAAAGAGAAGAAACACAAGAATGTGGAAAGTTATTTTATACCAGCTTTCAAAATATACATGAGACCCTGGAGAGATATCACAGGCAGAAGGAATACAGTAACTCCACATTCCCACTAGTTTAGCCAAGGTGTCTTCTGGGAAAGTTTGCTGATTGACAGGGATGTATGTGGGAGCCAGACCTAGGACTGACAACACGAACTACTCGATGTACTGCCCGAACTTCTCGAGGTTCATTGCGAATGACAAGCTGCTGTCCCTCCTGGCAAGCACTACACAGAGTGGCTAACCTGCTCTCTCCATCCACATGCAATGCACAGTGCTGCTCTAAGGAAGCGACAGAAGAGTTTTCAGTGCCCTTACCACTAACAGTGAAGATTCTCCACATCCACTTCAACCTCAAACAAAGAGAACAAAACCAAAACAAACAACAAAAAGAGATGCTACAGCAGAGAAGATAATTTTACTTACAAGGAAAGGGGGCAGAGGGGACAGGGGGGACAAAAAGAGGGAAGGGGAAAAAAAAAAAAAAAAAAAAAAGAGGGGAGAGGTTCTTGGGAAGGAAAAAAAAAAAATTTAGTATGCAGCCATACTAATAACCTCAGTTTTTTGAGGGGTTTTGCTGGGATTTTTTTCCCCATCTGGTCTTCAAGAACACAAGGCCAGAATCACCAAAACAAACAAGAAGGGAAGCCTGAGTTCCTCTTAGTCCTCCCCTCCTTGTCTCCCAACCCTCAAGACCACATTTTCCAATGAATTCTTTCTGTTCTTAGATAAATTACACTGGAGACCACATGGGCGTCTGCCTCATTGTTTTAAAAGACACAGAAAAGTTAGCTTAGTGCTCTCACTTACATCCTTTCCCCAGATTTTCCACACATGAAATCATCAGAGTAGTCTGTAAGGTATTGACAGCATGGGTCTCTACTACTCTCTACAGGAAACCTGAGAATGAACAGAACTAGTTTTTCTTCTGTTGATACCCATCAGCTCTGTTGTCAGAACAGGAAAGAAAACACCAGCAACAGAGCAACACCTAACATCCAACTGACCTACAAAATAAGGAAACTACACAGTTCAGGACAGCTATATACATCTAAAAAACAAACAAACAAACAAAAAAAGAGTATCAGCAAATCTAAGTTGCATGCTGACAGCACACACTACTTTCTACTGTCAGCTTGTAATAAACAACTGGAAAGCAATTCTGAGGGGCAGTCGGTAACACATTTCACAGATACAGTAAGCTTGACTACTTGACTACTTGTTTCTGAAGGTAATTCATTTTATAATACTAAGAGGAGTAAACCAGTATCCAGCTTCTGTTGTTCTGTCCAACAGAACAAACACAGACTTCAGATCCAAACACAAACAAGTCTCAGCCTCAGTTATAAAAATCTTCACACTCACTTAGCACACCTCTTTGGTGTATTTACATACATACTGGGGTAAAACCATACCTCCATCACTTCTCTCTCCTATACAGCCAACACTGACAACAGAAAAGAGAACTAGAAACTTTTTCTCCTTCTGTACCACGAGAGCTGTTCAACAAATTCTTACTACAGAATTAGCTGGCAGAGGTCTCACATACCTGTAGAAGAGCACTGCTCTCACTGCTGACAGCTACCCCAACAAGCCATGTTTCTGCAAACACTCAATACCCCTTTCACCACAACCCTGGGACAAGCAACATTCAGCCTCAATATCATGCTATGTACCACCACCGCTCCGGCAGGCGCCATACAGTCTTGTATTAAAAATACACATACGAAATAGTAATGTCTCAGAACCACCACACACCCCCCAGAGGAAGCCCACCCCAAGTATTTTGGGGCATCCTTTTTGACAATCTGCTACAGATGCCAGATGATGCTAACCCTGAGCAGCATGCATGGTGAGCCCGTCTGCACCAGCTCACCCAGCAGCCTAATTCTCTTTCTGGTACCTGTCACACAACCTTTGTTACTTACAGCACAGGGCAGACATGCTGACTGAGCGCTGGGGAGGGTACCACCGCCACTGTAAAACCAATTCTCAAGTCTCCGATCTTTCTGCAGCGCTCAGCAACTTCATCCTGAGTATTACAAACAAACCTGGACCAGAACGCAACCAGATGGAGAGATTAATGGTGATTAATACAGTCACATAGCTATCTCAAAGCTTGGAGATCAATGCAAGAACAGCAAGGATTTGTCCCCCTTACTATTTTCCCCCTCAAAAGGGCACACAAACCTTCTTTTGACCTGGTAGCCTTCCTACTGGTTCTGGGGTTTGTGAACAACTGTCCTAACACAGCCTTGGTGGTATTCAGAACAGAATTCATTAATCCAGAGAGATAAGGAAGATGGCCGCAATGGACAGGGATTCTCCACCTTCTACCCTTCAAGGGGGAGATGTGACAGATCTGTTCTACAAAAGCTCCATCACATTTTAAAAAGCGTGGTGGTCCTGCGTATTTTAAAACCAGAGGTTGAAATGGACCCCTCACTCCACTCTTTTCCCTACTAAGACCGACTACAGTCAATCATTAGTCTAGGGTCCTGCAAGATCAGAATCTCCATAAACTCCAAGTACTAGTTTGTTTTAACCACTTTTTTTTTTTTTGTTAAGTATTCCTGCAGTTTCTGTCACTAACCAATACTATTTATTCTGACAGTCTTTATTTTCCTTTTCCTCACAATAGCTGTAGGCTATAGCTGAAGTACTGACACAATATACAAAACACACTACTGGGAATGCAGGCAGATGGGGGCAAGGGGACTAAGATGTGAAAAAGCAACAGGAAAAGAGGGAAGAGGAAAATCTCAATTAAGGAGAGAGAGAGAAAAAGCACAGGGGCATTCACTTTCCAGCAAACAGGACCCTCCAGTTTGCCCAGGAAAACAGATGAGAGTTATCACTGTTTTACAGTTAAGAAAAATTAATCAAAAAGTTTGAAGTGGGCTCAAGCAGAAAATGGATTAAACCCAGTTAAAAATCTCCCCATGTTTCTAGAGTCTCAATTCAATCAGTCTCTGCAACAGGTATAGAGGAAAAGTCCCCTAACTAAACAGGAAAATAAAAGTAAGTAGAAGGAAATTAAATGGGAAAACTACATGAATGGAAGGGAAGACAAATGTTGAGATTTTCAATGAATATATTTTGTTTCAGCAATTAATTTTACTTCTTACATTTTGCTGAGTCTTGCTGGCAGACATGCCGTAATAATATAAAATTAGTAGCCATGGTGCCCTAAGAGGTGACAGTAGAAATATCATATTGATACACTTTGAGTTAAATAGTTCCAGTTTTTAGCTCAACTAATGAGCAGTAAACAGGATAACATTTGGTTTTGACTATTGCCAGCTGAAACATCAGTGCGTGCCTTTCAGCCCAGCATTACTTCCTAGTTTGCTGTCATTAGCTGTCATACCAGGGAAAGACTTTTGCAGGACAGAAGTGATTCTGAACCGCAGCTTTGTTCAAATTTCAGATCGGTTGCTTAGGACTCCAATTCACAACTGCAGCAACTGAGGACATAATGGTCCAAAATGCTTTATGCTATTATCCCACCGTATATCATCACCAAAACAATAGGGATTCAAATAAAAATGTCCACCACCACCCACCAGTTTATAGTCTGCAATACTTGCATACACGAAATCAGTGATAAGCTATATAAATGATCTAAGAACAGTAAATACTGTGGACCCCATGGGTAATATCAACACGTAATAATTAAATCGAAGACCTTGTAATTTGCTCATTGCAGGTTTCTATGGAATAATCTAAATTGCTGCCTTTCATAACTTCTCAGTTAGTGTGCAGTGTTCAGCAGGTGAAGCACTTCCCCTAAGGCAGGTAATCTCTCCACAATAAATCAAGGGTATCGTTGCATAAAGTGCGTGCATGAGGAGGGAATTTCCTTCTCCACCACCCAATCTAAATGTGTTCCAGATTAATCTGGGCTGAAAAGGACAACATAAAGTTAAGATACTGAATGACTATCAACAGATGTTTGCTAAAAATCAATTTCTTAAATTCATAGCCTCCCACTTTATCAGAAGTGGACTGCATCCTTAAAGTTAAGACAGTTGCTTGCCTCTGATGCACAGACTAGTGCAAATGGGCTATCCCCATAAGAAGTTATTTTTTTCCACAAATAAAATAAAAAAATAAAAATTAACTATCCATGGAAAAAGACATAATGAAATATCAGGAAGCAATCAGCAGTATTAGTCAGAAGAACAAGCTTCCAAAATACCTTTTTTTAAATATCAGGAAGAGCACACAGGTGTAAAATTGCTAAGGTACAAGATGTTAAAACTATGAACATAAACTCTGAACTTACTGCACTAACCTTGTTTCTACCCTCCTCCCCTACTATTCAGTTCGGTGATATCTCACACATACCAGTTTCCTTTGTCAGCTTTGCAAGATTCCTTTATAAACAGATGTTACTAAAAGTTCACAGTACTGGCCTCTGACAAATATTCAGACCGTACTGCTGTCAGCATGAATTACTTCCCATGATAACTAAAACCACATCTCCACTGAGTTCTATGGCAGTGACAGAATGTTGCTCTTGCTTAAAATACACTTGAGCACTTCAACAGAGCAGCATAAATACACATGCACAATCACAACAATTAGTCACTTTCAACTCATCACAACACACACCCAGAAGGGCATAATTCATGTTTCATAAACTTGCAGTTTGGTATTTTGATGTTTTCTATGTAGAATATAGTACGTATTTCAAAATTTGGAAAGCATCAAGATATTTTGGGTATCTTAAATGGAAAAACATACATGAATCAATTTACCCATCAATTTACCTTACATTATTACTTCATAGGTTAAAAGGTATTGTTTTTTTCCCTGAGACACAAGAATGGCATGTGCACAGAAAGGCATGTCTGTATCTACTAACAAACGATGAAGATCTGTACCCTCATGAATGAAGGCGACTGAGAAACACAGTGAAGAGCTGGCACTTCTACAACTCCTGCGAAAGATGGAGAACTCGTGAACTCAAAAGGACAGTAACTGGAAATAAAAGGACAAGCAAGAGGTTAAGCCTCAATAAAATTTGTCTGTCAGAGAAACATAAGGAAAGCTTGATCATTGCCCCTCTGGAGGGTCTACACTTGGGGAAGTAGTATAAAAGCCAGCATTGTAATACATCCATAAAATCATTATTAATGGAATAGTCTTAATAAAATACTGACTAGAATAGTCATGCATAACCTACTCCAACCTTAATAAAACCAAACAGCCATTCTGCAATTCAAAGGAAATAACGGAGCAGATGCTTTGCACTTTGTAACTTCCACTTAGATAAGATTAAACCCTTACCAATTAAGTACAGGTTGAGGACAGGCAAATCACAACCACAAAATGGTTGAGGTTAGAAGGGACCTCTAGAGCTCGTCTAGTCCAACCCCCCTGCTCAAGCAGGGCCACCTACAGCCAGTTGCGCATGACCGTGTCCAGATGGCTTTTGGATATCTCCAAAGATGGGGACTCCACAGCCTCCCTGGGCAACCTGTGCCAGGGCTCAGTGATCCTCACAGTAAGAAAAGTGTTTCCTGATGTTCAGATAGAACCTCTGGTGTTTCAGTTGTGCCCATTGCTTCTGGTCCTGGCACTGGGCACCACTAAGAAGAGCTTGGGTCCATCCTCTTTACACCCTCCCTTCAGGTATTTATACACATTGAGAAGTTCTTCCCTGAGCCTTCTCTGCTCCAGGCTGAACAGTCCCAGCTCTCTCAGCCCTTCCTCACAGGAGAGATGCTTCTGTCCCTTCATCATCTTCACAGCCTTTCATGGGCTCTCTTCAGCATGTCCATCTCTCTTGTACTAGGGAGCCCAGAAATGGACATAGGACTCCAGGCGTGGCCTCACCAGTGCTGAGGAGAAGGGAAGAATCACCTCCCTCGACCTGCTGGCAATACTTTGCCTATGTAGCCCAGAATACCATGTGCCACCTTTGCTGCAAGGGCACACTGCTGGCTCATGTTCAGCTTGATGCCACCACCCTTAGGTCCTTTTCTGCCAAGCTGCTCTCCAGCTGGGTGGTCCCCAGCATGTAATGGTAAGTGGGATTGTTCCTCCGACCCTCTGGCGTATCTGCCACTCTTCACAACGTGGTCCAGTCTGCAAATGTGCTGAGGGCACACTCTGCCCCATCATCCAGATCATTAATGATGATGTTAAACAGGACTGGACCCAGTATTGACCCCTGGGGTACAGCACTAGTTACCAGCCTCCAACTAGAATTCACGCTGCTGATAACCACCTTTCCGGTCCTGGCTGTTCAGCCAGTTTTCAATCCACCTCACTGTCTGCTTATCCAGCCCATACATCAACAGCTTGTCTGTGAGGATCTTACAGGAGAGAATGTCAATGGCCTTCCTGAAGTCCAGGTAGACAATATGCACTGCTCTCCCCTCATCTACCATCCCAGTCATTTCACTGTAGAAGTTTATCAAGTTGGTCAGCATGACTTCCCCTTGACAAATCCACACTGACTACTCCTGATGGTTTTGTTGTCCTTTATGTGCCTGGAAATGGCTTCCAGGATTAGCTGTTCCACCACCTTCCAAGGTATCAAGGTGAGGCTGACCAGCCTATAGTTCCCAAGGTTGTACTTCCTGCCCTTCCTAAAGGCAGTAGTGACATTTGCTTTCCTCCAGTCTTCAGGCACTTCTCCCAGTCACCATTATCGACCAAGATTATCAAGAGTGGAGTCGCAATAACATCAGCCAGCTCCCTCAGCACTCATGGGTGCACCCCATCATGGCCCACGGACTGTCCAATTTGCTTAAGCATTCCCTGACCTCTTAAGTAATCCTCTTGCACCAAGGGTACAGATTCCTTACTCCAGCCCTTCGCCCTGGTCTCTGGGACCTGGGATTCCTGAATCCCAGCCCTGCTAGTAAAGACTGAGGCAAAGAAGGCATTCAGTAGCTCAGCCTTTCCCACAACCTGCGTAACCAAGTCCACCATCTCACTGAGCAACAGGCCCACGTTTTCCCTCATCTTCCTTTTGTTACCTATGTACTTAGAGAAACCCTTCTTGTCATCTTTGATATCCCTAAATCATGGCTGATATATTGGTTGGTGGGTGAAAAAAGACCACCCAGTCAGACATTAAAACATGCAAATAATAATTCAACCAAAAATTCAGTACTAAACAAATCTTGTTATAAACAATAATCTGCAAGACACTGGAAATGTGGTTCTTCCTTCTTCTGGACCTTGTAATTCAGGGTGACTAACCCTCAAATATGGGTGGTAAAATGTCTGTGGTGCAACTAAACTCTTCTCATAGCTCTCAAACCTGACTCTAGCTAGATCTGACCTTCATCAAAGGTACCAGGAAACTTTCATCGGAATGTAAAGCGCAGCTCTTCTTGTGAAGTAAATTCTCAGTGAAGCATAACCAAACCTAGTTTAGAAAGTTATAGCTGACTAGAAGGGCACAGCACTTCAGGCCACAAGGTTAAAAACACCATGATACCCATTTCAAAATCCATGAAAAAAAAATTAAACAGAAAAAAACCAGTTATCCAAATATCAGCCAGAATTCCAAAATCAATGAAAAATGAGAAAGGTCTCCATCTATATGTAGACATACTCATATCTAGACAAGACACTTCAAATGCACTTCTAAACATATCCATGATCATATTGAGGCACATAAATACTGCATGATCTCCACTCTCCAACATCGTATCTGTACCAATAACTGCCCCTGTGCTTTGCAGCTTGTCTGCCAGCTCAAGTTCTGTAGCCTGCTACATTTTTTGAAATCCATGCCAAATCCTCTTTGCTTGCTCCAAGATTCCTAGCACTGTTCAGAACAGGCTACCTGTAGGAACTGATGAGAAACGCAGTGCTGTATGACTCCTCCATGAACAGGGGTGTTCAGTTCTGATCCTTGAGCCTGCTGGCACGAACACAAAGCCCTAACTTGCCCCTCTCCATCCAGGAAGGCCAAAATAGTAAGCGAGGTTCTAGCACGGACAAGACTTCTTCCAAAGCAAACTAGGAAGATCAGAACCCCATCCATTTTCATTCAAGGTTTTCCCCAACAGAAATACATGTGCGTTGGAGTCTGACACGCTGTGCAAGCACAGAGCAAGGGAGCAACGTAGGTGCAAGCTGGTTCCCCACGTAAGGACTGCAAGGTCAATCTACCCATCTGCCTAGCAGCCTGATTGAAGCCACTAGCATTACCAAGCTCAGAGATACCCAGAAATTCTAGACTAAAGGCCATTCTTTTTCATCTAAGCAAAACTTCTAGGTAGACAAAGACAATATCAGCAGGAAGACTGATTACTGGTAGCCCTTATCTAGATATTAGTGAAGGAAAGTAATCTTATAAACAGAATTTAATATGTAATTGGAGTTGATAAACACTCATTATTTTCCAAACACTTATTTTTCCCTGATACATTTTTAGATAAAAATTGTCATTATAACTATGCTAAAGCCTAGATTCACATGATTACTTATCAAAACAAGTTAACATTTAACAGTATAACTAATCAGTGAGAACACACTGCCTAAATTTTATTTTTCATGTGTTTGTACTTAAAACAATTCACCCTATATGGAACATCTGCAGGACAGCTCCAGAGAGATACTTTAATTTGATGCATGGAAAATTAATTTTTGATTTACACAAACTAACTTTCTGACTCTACCTGTTTCACAGTGCCCAGGAAGGACAAGTTTCTTATCATGCAGGATTTTCCAGAAGCCTCTGCAACCTCCTCAAGCTCACGCACAAATTCCACAGACAGCAGAACAGGTTCAGCAGCGAAAACAACTTTCAACAACTTTAAAAACCCTTATAAATTCAAGCAGGAAATGAAGCATGAAAAGAGTTCCTGGGGACTGCATTTATGAGCTCTGTACTATGCAGACTACTATTTAGTATTTTATCTAGGCCAAAACCAAAAGCAGCAATAGGTTAGCTCTGGGAGTATCTGAAGAAGTATACCAATCTTCATTAAGCCTTCCAAGAAAAAATTCAATTCTTTACAGCTGACAAGGTACAAAGATCACTGTACAGCATCAGCTGTTCTACGCAAGACCTTCAAGTTCTCAAGTTTTACAAGAGTCTAAAGCTGCTCCTTTCACAGG
Organism: Aquila chrysaetos chrysaetos; assembly: GCF_900496995.4. Taxonomy (NCBI): domain Eukaryota; kingdom Metazoa; phylum Chordata; class Aves; order Accipitriformes; family Accipitridae; genus Aquila; species Aquila chrysaetos. The sequence goes on along the minus strand of NC_044010.1, from coordinate 4,062,567 downwards.
CATTTCCTTCTTTTCAGCAGATTAGTTTTTCAGTAGGGCATTAAGCTAATAGTTTTTAACACCTCTTTTATACAACACTTATAATCCTATTACCTCTTCCTATTAAAAAAACCACCAACTGCACTGCAAAATGGTGAAGTCATGGGCTATTAAAAAAAAAAAAAACAAACAAAACAACAAACAAAAGAAACCCAACCCTCAAACACCCTTTCCACTTCTCAGGATTTCAAGCCAAATGAAGCAAGCGCATTAAACCACTCACTGCTGCTGCCACCTCCCTCCTTCCTGTAGAGCAGTCACTCCAAAAAGTATGGAGAGTGCTACGCAAGCAGCAGGCACTTTTCATCCAGGAAACCCCACACCATAAAGAAACCTCTGTTACCTCTCACATGCTGCAGGAAAGAGTCAGCTCAAAACTCGCAGGATGACGGGGAAAAAAAAAAAAAGAAAAGAGCCAACACATCCCGCTTTTCCCCAGCCCTAAGAGGCTCCCCAGTGCCATCCCACACGCCGCTCCCTCGGCTCATGTCCCAGCCCGGGATGGCTGACAGCCTCTCTCCTTTCCTCCTAGCACAGCAGAACCAGGCATATCTTGACAGTGCACTGTGCCAGAAGCAATACTGCATACAAATAATTACTGTAACGAACCATCCGACTGGAAACAAAGGCTCAAGACTTTGCTCCTAAAAGCAAACCACAATTTCTAGTGCAGCCCTTTTGGTATCTGCTCCATTTGGAGATTTTTAACAATAGAGATGCCGTTCTTCTTACGTAGATCAAGCTGCCCACCCTCTTGTCCATACCTGTGGAGAAGCCCAAGCACTCCCACTGTACTCCTCTCTGTTATCACCCAGACATACCTGCCGATGACAGCGACGTGTACTTTTGCAAGGGTGTTTCAACCAGCCTGGCTCACCGACCAGTCTTTTCACAAAAGGTAACTTAACTATTACAAGGCTGTCCCTCACTGGTGCTTTTTCCACCACTCTGCCTCATAACACTCCTCTAGCAACCTCACAGAATCAGCAGGATGGAACCAACGGAGGGTGTCTCTTTGCCATCGTGCTCATCTGGGGCTCTCCCAGGCTACCAGGGCAGCAGCTCTGCAATGGTAGCTGTCTTTACTGAGCTCTGGTCTGGTACACAGCTGCCTGGAAAAGTTTTGCTGCCAGCCTACCTAAGCCTCCTCCCTAGCTGCTATATATTAAGCTAACAAACACACTTCCTTCAGTAGAGTTGCATCTACATTAGAGTAATTTATGAGCACACCTATGCCAGGTAAGGGTGGGATTTTCTCATGCTTCCAGTCAACATTACTGATAATGACAAAACACCATAAAAAGGATGAGGCCTGAGTACACACAGGCTACATGGCTAAGATGGATTGTCTTAGAGGTGGGGAGAGAAAGGATAGGTACAGCCTCGTGACAAGTGTTAATCTCCTGTAACTCAAACCTGTTTGAACTCTTTGTGCAATACGTACATTCCAAGCAGGCAGGTGTTTCAAAGCTTCCCCAGTAAGCCGCCTCTATGCCACAAAGATCTTACTTATTATTAGGACTGCACAAGAGTTTTGGGGAAAAACTTCCCTGTTTCAGACACCTAGTAGCATAGAAAAAAACTTCAGGACTACCGTGTGTCTTAACTGGTCAGCCACAAAGTCAGACCAGTCTGGATCTCGACCATCACTGTCTCACCTTCCTCTCTGCTCCAGTCCCCAAACTATACTTTCTCTGCACCGGCATCGGCTCTCACGCAAACATGGGGTTAGCCAGATCAGGAGGCAAGCAGTATTTCTAGTAGCCTTCTGTGATCCTCTGCCTACCCCTCCCACTGAAGAATGTCAGAAGACCTGGTTCTGTGATTCTATGACTACCAGTAGAAAAACAGTAGCTCAGCTTTCAGTTGAACAGGAAGGGTTATTTTGGGAAGATAACAATATACATTTCCAGGCACTAACGGGTAGCATTCTACAAACTGCCTCGAACCAGACAATTTTAAAGAGGAAAGGTACGAGTTAAAAAGAAACAGACCAAGGTGCATTTGTGGGGCCTGATCAGAATAACAGCCACTGCCAGCTAAAACATTCCAGTTGTGTTGAGAATACAAACAGATGAGCTGGCTCCACACTTTGTCTTGCTATTTATTACTTGATAACTGCTTGATACTCAATGTAAAAGAACAAAAGTACTGGCAGCTCCAACTCCCTGAATTACAAACTAAAAAAAAGATAAAGAACACATAACACACCAGGAAATAACCTAGATATTTAGCTTACATAACTTATTGTCTCCATGCGTGTGGGCATCACAGAAGAAGTGACTGCAACAGATGTAAATGAGGAAAGGCTTGGCAGGCAAATACAATAAATCCATTTCCTACAAAAGGAACATCATGGCAGAAAAGCACTGAAAGAGGACTCTCCATACAGCTTTAACTCAAACATGCAGGACAGAGAAGAAAAATAGGAGCATCTCAGAATCTCACCTATCCCTAACAGGGATGCCATTGTTCTTCCACCCAACATTACCACAAACAAGGAGCACTATTCCTGTGTTCCAACCTGCTCTGGTTTATGATCAAAGAGCTGAACAACTTGCTCCACAGGGAACACACTGGACAAAAGCAGCAGTCCCTGAGCACTGGTATGTGTGAAGCCCATTGTCCTTTGAATGTGTGTCACTGATTTTCCAGCTGCCAGACACCCACCCAGCCACTCTCTCACTTCCCCCCTCCCCATTAGGACAGGGGGAGACAATACGATGAAAAAGCTCATGGGTTGAGATAAAGACAGGGAGATCACTTACCAATTAGTGTCACAGGCAAGACAGACTTGACTTGGGGAAAATGAATTTATTGCCAATTAAAAGTAGAGTAGGATAGCAAGACACAAAAACTACACTTCCCCTCCACTCCCTTTTTCCCAGGCTCAACTTCACCCCCTCATTTCCACCTTCTCTACTCTCCACCCCACAACAGTGCAGGGGGATGGGGAATGGGGGGTCAGTCCATAACAGCTCCTCTCTGTCACTCTTTTCTCCTCACATTTTTCCCCTGCTTCAGCATGGGTCCTTCCCATGGGGTACAGTCCTTCACAAATTGCTCCAGCATGGCTCCCTTCCATGGGCCACAGTTTCTACCAGAAAATCTGCTCCTGCGTGGGCTCCTCTCCACAGGCTGCGGTCCCCGCCAGGAGCCTGCTCTGGCGTGGGCTTTCCATGGGCTGCAAAGTAGGCACCTGCTCCAGCATGGTCCTCGCCACGGGCTGCAGGGTGGACATCTGCCCCGCACGAGGAGTGCCTCCTCCTTCTCTGGACCTTGGTGTTCACAGAGCTGTTTCTCACTTTTTTTTTTGGTTTTTTTTTTCCTCTCTCTCTCTTCACCCCTCTCAGAGCTGCTGGGCAGCATTTTGCCCTTTCTTAAATACATTTCCCCCAAGGCACCACCAGCTTGGCTGGTGGGCTCAGTCTTGGCCAGCAGTGGGTCCATTTTGGGGCTAGCTGGAACTGGCTGTGTTCAGCACGGGTGCAGCCCCGGTCTCTTCTCACAGAGACCAGCCCTGCACCAACACCACTGCCAACACCTTGCCACCTACACCCAATACAGTATTTCATTAGCTGAAGTGAAATACCAACTTAAAAGTGGTTTAAAAGATCCAGTGCATTGCTTGATATGTAGGGCTTCTCAATAACTCATACCTATCTACTCAGAATATACATCATTTTCTGACTAGTACACCCAGGTGACAGAGTCCTCTCTACCCTGTACCTCCAGCCACAGCACGCACACACCTGTGATCTATACCTCTGAGCTTCGTTGTCCTCTACTGATGTCCAGAATAGTAACTACTTACTTCTACTGCCTCAGATTAACTGACTGACACTTTTTGACTGTTAATCTAGACAGTCATTCTACATGGCATAAGTATCCTGCCATAGCTATGCTAATCTATCTTCAGGCAGACAAACTTGAGGCAACAATTTCACCAATCCAGAAGAAATTTCAGTTCACTTAATATAGGGCCCTAGAAGAATCTTGGCTTTAGCATTACTCTTGTTGCAGTGCTTTACATCTATCTCAAATATTAGTGGATATACTTTTAACATATCCAGACAATCTGGTGAACAAGGAGCAGACATTTTTATATAGCCACATTTCACTTCTAAAACAGAGGCCCAACTCTTGGCAAACACCCAGTGCCTAAAACATCACATTAAGATTTCTGAGATTACCAAAGGAAAAGCATGTGCTTTCTTTACTAAGCAAGTACAGAGCCTTTGCTGCAAATGACTCAACATCATTATCAAGCACAGGACAATCGAGCAGGTGCTACTCCAATACTCCAGTACAGTTTTCAGTTTGCTAAGATGTAATGAACTCTTATTTTATGCTAGGAAATGCAATCTAACATCTCCAGGCCAAGACACACATTTATGAATGGCCTCTCTTGTTACACAACTACAGCTGAGCCACTGATCTCACTGTAAAAGACACAGCACTGTCAGACTGAGTGCAGTCAAAGAGATGGAGCAAGGCATACAGCAAACAGTACTGGCACAGCCTGTAACTACCTAACTGCTTACCACGTAAGTTGTCTTTTAAAAAAAATACAGCACAATTTAAAAACATCTTCCCCCCAAGGTCAGTGGAATATCCTGAAAAAGCACATGGTAAAACAGTTTTCTGTGAACACAGGAATCTCATGTATAATGGAAAGCTAAGGTCATGATTCAACTCAGCAATACCCTATCTTTTTCTGGCAGCTGCTGCCTTGCTGGAGTGGATGCCAGATGTCAGAGAACTTGTCACTTTACAAAAAAACCCCAACCAAACAGAAAAAAAAAAATTCAACGCATTTCTGGCCAAATTCCTCACTCACCTCTCTGCTGCACAAAAAATAACATCTGAGAGAAATACTATATTAAAACAGCACACATTCTTACTTTAGCTTTAAGTACTTCACAATGAATTTTTTTAACCAAAGTGTCAACCACCAATAGCTAAAGCAATACAGGACAGAAGTTGAAGTAAGCGTATAGACCTGTGGCTACTTAACACATTTATATTTTTCAGTTTACAAGTGTCTACAAACAAAACTGTAAATAAATGAAAACTAATAAAGTTGTAAATGTATTATGAATGCATAACTAAGAATAGAATCCCATTATTTGTTTCTTATGGAGGTACTTCAGCATGAGAACTGCACCAAAGACATTCCAGTTGAAGCTTCCTTAGGCATGAAGAGATTTTACTTTTTTTTTTTTATTTTATTTTTACAGTCTTATCTCAGTAAGGATTACAAATTGTCAGTGCCTACTGCAAAGACAGCTATCAAGACACTGTGTAGGCGGCATGATTTTGTTAAGCTATTAAATGTACGGGACCTTTTCAATGTTAAAGCACAGTTTACATCTATGCAGATTTTCAACCAATCTGCAGATGGATTTTTATGCAGGAGGAAAGTTTCAAACATACAATTTAAGAGCTCTAACTCACATCCTTTGGAAGCGTTATGGCCTAGAACAGCATTTGACAGAATTCAAAACTGTTCCAACAATTCTAGTTCAACCCAGCAACAAGCAATTTTAATCAAATGCTTGTGGAACTAATTCTAAAAACATATCCTCTGAGAATCAGGATACTATAAAACCTTTTGGACAAGCAGCGCAGTAAAATTCCAGGCAGTGGGAGATAGTGTATCACTCTTCCTCACACTCAGTTACTAATCTCTTTTCCCCATCTCACTGGATCTTGCTGGGGAGTCCAGAGAACTAAAGGTGAGATGTGATATGGACTCCTACTCTCCAACTCCCTCAGGGTTAAAGAGCTCCTGTTCCTCTACAACCCTCCTCCTCTTCACTCAAGCAGCAGCCAGGCTTTAGCTCTTTCCAGGAACAAGAGAAGGTCAAGGGGGATTGATACTTCACTCAGAAGCAGAGTAGGGGAAAGTGGCTCCTTTCCAACCCTTCACTTCTCATTACTGTGCAGGTGTTACCCCTCCCCATCTCACTGAACTAGCTGGAAGAGTTCAGAAGTCAGCTACAGGACTGAAGACTGAGGGGGACACAAGATTAGTGCTGCAGATGCCCCAGCAACATCGGATCCAAAAAATTTGCTATTATTTATAATTGCGTACATTTAGAATCATCATGGTATCAGTTTAAAAGGATTATCTGAATTATAATGCATGATAACTTTATCCCACAATTCACTGCCTGATGAATAAATATTACCCAGTTGTTGCTCCCAGCAGCAGCACTGCATATATGCTAAAAAAAAATATTTAAGGACACCAAGATGACATAATCATAGCTGTAAGGCATGTTACTTGTAGGTATGCCAAAGCACTTCCAACAGAAGAAAGAAAAGCACAGAGACACAATACTTATAAAAACCCCTAGATATGTCAAAAACTATAAAGAAAAAAGTGATGGAAGCTCTCTCCCATTGTTTTACAGTATTTTCAAGGTCCCATTTATACACAGTGCAAAAAACACAGCCTCTGAAGCAAAAAAACAGCTAGCCCAGTCGCACACCTGCTGGGTGTCTTTTGGACTAAGTATTTGCCTAAACAAGTAGGTTTTTAACGGAACTCTTTCATCAAAGCAGGCAATCATTCGACCAGGCTTCAGAATCCCCAGGCATACCACCTTCAAACTAGCAAAACATAAGTTCACCAAACTCATTCATGCAACTTAGATTTAGGATCATATAATAAAAAATAGAAATCAAGCACCCCTCAACTTCTCTTTTAAATGATATGTAGGAAAAAAATAGAAGAACATGGCAACTCAAACCAGAGCAAAAAAGAAAAATGCAAGCCTTCCTAAGTTGAAGTAACCAATTTCTTACTTCTAACTGAAAAGTATTTGTGAAAATGAAATACAGCTGTTACAAAAATGACAAGGAAATAACTACACAAATCAAGAACAAGATCGATCACACTTAAAGCATTTATCAAGAAAACTCATTTACAGTATCTTGGATGAAAGGTGATATAATTCAGTGTTAAAGAAAGGTTCATGAAACATTATCGAAGTTGAATAGTGACAGAGACTAATACGAAACCCCAAAGCCGTGCTTTTCAGTATTCTAAATTTAATCAGAGTATTTGTAATTAACAGAAGACTTACAGAGTCCTCACTGAGTTGCAAAGAAAAAAAAAATCTTTAGAGAAAGAACATCTCACATAACTACCAACCTTACTGATAAAAAGTGTAAATATTTAAAGAATGTGAGCAGATCCTAAAGTTTATTTCTTTGTTTGGTTTTTTGTTTGGTTTGTTTTTTTTTTTATGTTAGCCATCTCAAAGACATCAAACTTTCACCTTCCTTTTCTCTAAAACCCTCTGTTGAAAACTGAGCTCTTCTAAACCAACTCTGATGTCCTTTGGGAACTTCCTTAGCTGCTAAGTGAAAGGGTGGAAAGAATGTTAAATCCACACGAGATCTTCACTGTTAACTCTTTGACACAAGCAGGTATTAGTAAGGTATTCCCCTTTTTGATTATTGCTATCATAGTGCTGTGAAAGTCTTAAGTCCTATCAGAGCTATACCTTAAAGGCATTTGTATTACGACTCAGAAACCAAACCTTCTCAAACACTCTCACTAGTAGCCCCATTTCTGCTTCCCCTCAAGACCTGCAAACACATTTCCATCATCACCTGCAGCATTGTCATCAAATAAGGGCCCTCATGAACCTGTGCAAGTCCCCTCTCAAGCCCTCTGATCACTATTCTTGTCCAAAATAACACCTAGAGCAATGAGTGAAGAAGTTTATGTCTCATCAGTGAGAAAATTATAGTGAACAGAATCACTTGCCTGTGCTCCAGGTTTCTCCACATGTGAAATGGAGAAAATAATACCAAGTACTGAATTTACTTTGCCACAAAACCGTTCAAAAGCTTTTGTTAAAGTGAAAACACCAGTGCGCTACATCTGGCCTCCTGACTTAGGATCTCTGAGCCCGATAGAGTAAGTACTTCCACCTGGTATGTAATTTCTAGATAGGGAACTGTTCCCACTTAGTAACCCTACAATGAAATTATGTACCGGCAGGCTTATTTGCAGGATCGCAACCTCAGGTCCTGCCTTCGATGTTCACAAGAGATGACTGCAGAGGGATTCCCTGCGTACACAGTGGACTGCCTACGAAGCGATGAGCTGCAGAAATCGAGCCAAATTTTCCTCCACCTACCAGATGCTCAAAAGTACGAGGCACAATTAACCACACACACACACCGCCCTCTGCTCTTTCGCTAAGGGTTTAAAACTGAAACACCGTCCGGAAATTCGTTATCCCCACCACTCACTTCCACCTCCTCACCCCTCTCACCACAGTTTAACCCGGCCCCAACACCCCCAGCTCCCGCACCTCTCGCCGCCTGTTGGGGACAGGCCCTCACCTCACCGCCCGGCAGCTTCCCCCCGGCCCCAAACCGCTTATTTTTAACCGAAACTCGGTACTTACGAGGCCGGGACGCCTCTCACCCCCGGCGCCACACAGACGGACGGACAGACTGACTGACGAAACGCCCGCTCCCCGCGCGCGCCGCCCCCCTCCCCCCCGCCCCGGCACAACCGCCGCCCCCGCGCGCAGGCGCCCTGCCGCGCCCGCGCGCCCCCCTCCCCTCCCCTCCCCTCAGCGCCGCGTGCCGGGGGCGGGGCGCGACGGCCCGGCGGCTGAGGGAGCGGCGGGCCCGGGGCGTGAGGCGGCGGGGCCTGCCTTCCTTCCTTCCTTCTTTTCCTTCCTTCCTTCCTCCTTTTCCTTCCTTCCTCCTTTTCCTTCCTTCCTCTCTTCCGGAAGGGAGCGGGGCGAGGGGCCGCGGCTCAGCCCTTACCTGCCGGCCCGCCCTCCGCACCGCGCCGGTACCGCCGTCGACCCCCAGCCCCCGCCCAACCATAGAGCGCGGGGGATAGAGCGGCCGCCTCCCGCCATAGAGACACCCTCCCCCTCGCCGGTGGGATAGAGCGACCCCGCTGTGGACGTCGTGCGTCGTCGTCCCCTTCCCCGCCATGGCAGCCGCTCGGCGGGGCTGGGAGGAGCGGGCCTTACCATCCCTTTGCTTCGGGATTTCAGAGCAAAGTCGGGAAGCGTAACTGTATCGGCACAGATCAGAGGGTTGCCGGCGGCTCGGCACGCCCGGGGTGGTCGTGGCTGGGCGCCGGAACTCTCCCCAGGTCTTGCCGTTTGCGGGAATGCAGACATGCCTGGGGTAGAAGTGCCTGGGTTTTGGAAGCTGCGGGGGAGTTTTGAGGGCCGTGGGCATCGCAGCATTTGCATCGCTGGTACCTGTTGAGAGTTCCGCTTCCTCTCAAAGCGTATCCTATTTAGCGCTTATTTACAGGGAAATTAGATGGGGTTTGGCAGGAGTTCTTAGAATCTCAGAAATAGGAACTTAGAAGATGCCTGCGTCCAAAACCTGATCGCTCAGGAAAGAGAACGGTGTGCCCCTTCCCAAAGTCGAATCACAAAAGGGCTTTCTGCGTTGAACCCTAATGGAGTGCAAACAAAACCCCTTCAAATGTGCGTGGCCACATGCAGATGGCTGAAAGGTTTTAGCGTGTTATTAGTAAGTTTTCTTAATATTTGAAAAAAGCCTCAAAGGTATTTTTGCCTACAGTACAAATTAGTTCACTGTATAGATCAACCAAAGTTCGTATTGCTATAACACAACATTTGTTGTTTCTCCATGCAAAACTTCCCAGCGTAACTGCCCCTGCCCTCAAAAAAGGAACAATTAATTTAAATTATTTCGTCAAAGTATCAAAGCCATTTTGCTGATAACGGCAAGAAAAGCAAAAGGGGAGCAGTAGGGATGGCCACAGTGCTTCCCTGCTGAGTCTGCTTGGCTCTAGGGTAAGGCTGCATGCATGCCCGTCGGGAGCTAGAATATTCCACCCAGACCTCGTAACATTGCACGCAAGAGGGATCTGCTGTCAAGCACTAAAAAAGCCCGTCAAGAAAAAAGCAAAATTCATCTTTTGTGGGGAGAAATTACTTCTGTTAAAAGAACCAGAGAGGAGAAAACATATGTTTAAAAGTGTAAAAAATTAAATGAAGCAAAACGTTGCAAATGTTTTTGCAATAAAAAAATAGCCTCCGCTGACACTGTCAGAAATTGAATCTGAGGGAGAATGAAGTATAGTCTTAAATTCCTTCTGTTTGTAAATAGCGAAGTATGTTGAAAATACAAAATTAAAAGATGTATGAGTAGTTGTCCAGTAAAAACTGTATGAGTGACCCCTTTTCCAATGGTATCAGTCACACCTGTTGAGAGTTTCAAGTCAGGTTTTATAATGTTGCGTAATTGTCAAATCCAGATGCTACTTGCTGATTGTAATCAAATCTGTCAAAGCGGCATCCATCTCAAAGATAGTATCTGTCAGTGCTGTGAGAATCAGAGCTATAGAAGACACTCCACTGAGAGAGTGACAGCATTAGTCATCGTTTGACCCAGCCGAGACTGTACTGGCATTATCTGGCTTGTCAGTCCACGCGCATACCGCAGATTTAATTAGCGTGTATCTTCAGTCCCAACGCACACAGCAAGTGACATTCTCGCTCATCTTACAGGCCAACAAAGATAGGTAAGCAAACAGTGAGACATGAAGCTCTTATGGCGGTGGTCTCGCAGGATAGATAAGGGGAGAGAAGAGGTGGCCAAAGGTATGTCTGAAGATGCTAGAAGCAAATCGGGATATGCAGGGGATCTGCAAGTGCTGTGTGGACTTGGAGGTATCGGGGATACTGTGTTGCAGCGTATAAAGGATGTGGGAGAAACTTGGGCTACTGCAGTAAAGGCATCGTGGGGGATGTGGGAAAGAAATGCACTGAGAACAGCAGTTAACTCCATTTATGGCCCATGGAACACTGTGTTAAACTGATAAAAGCACTTCTATGGCTACACTTCTTTTATAACAGTCCCTCTGCATGTTTTCCTGCACAAGCGTTCTTATCTGGCAAATTTAACATTTGCCAGACTTTCCTGAATCAGGTTTCTTTCCTCTGGAATAAATGTTATGCTTGTTCCAAAAAATAAAACCCTCTCGTGGATCTCATGAGAACAGTCTGTATTGAGAAGGGTCCTGAGTCTGGGATCTCCTTTAGTGATCTATCTTTAATTTTTTATTAAGCAAAGCCTTACATTTTCCCCTGCCTCAGAAATTCAGGTTGTCCTAGGTGAGATCTTTAGCTGTTGATTTTAATCTCACTTGTAGAATATGACCAGAACTGAACTTAAGCTACCCAGAATATCAGCCATGCATCACTGGGCCCTATGCCACATGCAAATGTAGGACAAGCTATTTTTTCCCCAAATGTCCCAGTGACTCAAGGTTTTCAAAGTGTAAAATGATATTTTTTAAATCTTTGAAAAAGACCAAAGATCATTCATTAGTTGTGGAAATAATGCCATCCAATAAATAATTATCTGTAAACTTAGGAGTAGGTATTTGAGTGGAATGCCACATCTCCAGTTTGGAGAAGGACACACAGTGTATGGCATGTTGAGTAACATTATTACATTGAGGTGATGAACGGACATATTTTTTTCCTCTCTGGGAAGAGGCAGTGACATCAGACACCAAACCTGATACCTCATCAGTTTCCTTAGCACAGCACAAAAGGTTTCCCTCAGAAATCAACTCCATACCAGCAGGTTCTTTGTGCTACTCAAAAATTACCAATGAAGCGATCCTGGATGTAGTTTATCTCAGTACAGTGTCATAGAAACAGCGGAATTTCTGAGCAAACAGAATCAGAACATGGGTCATTTGGGTCTGTTTCTGTTAGTGTTGCTATTTGCTGAGCAGAAGTAGATTTTAAAGCCCTGCAAGTTAGTTTCCTATTCACATAGACATCAGTGACCTGAAGTAAAATTGTTCCATAAACAGGACTTGCAGAAGATATGTCGTCCACATTGGACGCATTTCCCTGCAGCAAGTGTGAAAGCAGCCTTTCTTTTAATCTCTGTTCTTCAATCTCACAGTTTAAACAAAGGCCTTTTACCTGATAAATCTTTTGGATGAAAGCCATTTGCCTGATGCAGTGCGGCCTTGAAAGGTGAACAACAGCAGTGACCCTTTCTTGCATGCCGATGTGATACAGAGGAAACTTTGGAAGGGAGATTTGACTTCCCAGGCAGTGGTTTGCACACAAAATCCGACTGGTGTTTGTGCGGGCACAAGAGGAAGTTCCGCCTCAAGTGTTTAGACATCAGTGACTCGCGATCCCCCTGACACTAGTATTTTCTGTAAGAGTGTTGATATAGTTAAATCCAGCGTTCTGTGCTCCTATTTTTACTGTGTCTTATACAGCTACACCCTATTTTAAACCTCGGAGCCCAATCCTAGCACACACTAAGTAAACATTCTGCAGCACAAAATCACTTCCATGGAAACACGCCCTGACGGTGATGACTTACTGTCACGGTTGTACAAGTCAGCACAACAGAGCTCACTTTAACATGGTCTAGGTGCTGGTAACAGCGTGGTGTCAGCAGCAGGGAGTTTACAGCGGGCTTCAAAAGTCATCCCCACAACTGGTGGATGTTCAAGCGATTGGTTCGTGCTGAATTTCATGTCACTACAGCTACACTGTTAGTGGTACCCAACCTCATCTGGATATGTGTACACAGGAGGGCAATTAACGCCTTGGCTTTGTCAAGGTAAGGCTTTGACTCTCTGAGTGAAGTAACAGCTGTATCCCAGGGTAAATTTACAGGACTGTTCAGGGTCACACCCGTTTATGTCCCACAGATTGTGGGGCAATAGCCCTGAAGTAAAAGGATAGAGGAGACGTTTGATAAAATGAAAAAAGGAAGGAGTTAAACCAGAAAGGGATTTGAAACAGGAGGGAGAGCGAGTGACAAAGAAAAAGGCTTTAGGTCTTCTAAGGGACAGCGGAAAAGAGACACGAAGCATGGCAGAAGTGAGAAGCAGATGAAAAGGGCATTAACCTGAAATACCAGAAAGGAAATGAGAGAAGAAAACAGGAACAGAGGTAAAGACAGGCAAAATCAAGTGTGCTACTAGCTGAGAGTGTAAGAAGTTTTATACCGTTAGTGTTTGCTGGTATACCATCTGGTGGGGAAAGTAGTGGTACGGTGACTCAGTATGAGTGTTTTACCAAAGTTCCTGTAGCAGTTACACATTTAATCAGAGAGGAAGGGTCTTTTTGAATGTGGGCCTCTGTACTTTCCTGGGCTTCTCACAGATGTAATCCAGTGTTTCACATGATAAAGTCCCACGCAAGGATCAGTTAAAACACTGGGGGATTTCACAAAATGTAGCAAGGATGGTCTCGTCTTTCACATTCTGCGTGAGCTGCTCCTTGTTCCTTAGCTCAGTCTGCATTACAGTTTCCTTGCAAATATGAGGAGAGCAAGGACCAAAGGTTCACGCAGCTGTCTGATGAATTCCGTCATAAAAATACAACATGCCATGGATTGGCCACAAGGACCCTGGCAGATAAATGCAAGGTATTTCTGAAATAGCACTATCAAGGATAGATGGGAGTAAATTGTCACTCCGCAATTGTCCCGGGCTCATACCATTTCCATGTGAGAATGAGAAAGGAAAAGATGAGGCGCCCAAGTCTCTATACCATTTCAGTGAATTCTATAGGCATACCATTAATAAGTAGTGTGCTAGGGAGGAGGGTGTGTAAACCTTAAAACATCCAGCCAGAGTTGTTGTCAGGTCATTAGCCTAACTTTTATAAGTAACACAAAGTTACTTCTTCGAGTCAAAATGCATAGCAGCTGTAAGATTCTTCTGCATGTATCCAGACTTAAACTGGTGTTCGGATTTGCAGCTGAGAAGGAATTTCCCACCTGTTGAATTACCAGAGCCCTCCGTCACCTACCTTACTGTGCCCCATTGCACAGCTCCATCAGCTAAGATCTCCTGGGCATATTTTACACAAAGACCAGCTTTCCCTTGGAGCAGGGGCCTCGTGCCTCAGAGACACCTGGGCTGAGGTTGAGAACAATTTATTTTTTGAAAGGTTTCACATTTTAGTTTGGTTTGTTGTTTTTTTGGTTTTTGTTTTTTTTTTTTTCCCCAGCTGATCCAGAACAATAGAATGCTTTGGCAGATTTCCTAGTACAAGGTGTGTATTACAGACGTGCAGACACAGGACTACAGCCACAGTCTGCTGGTACAACTGAAACGTCACTGGTCATTTCTGTGGCTACAGGGAGAAGGATGAGCAAAGCTGAGGTGCGAGGGCAGCGAGGCAGGCATATGCGGTCTGTTAAGAGTGCAGCAGCTGTGGTCCAGTTCATAGACATGAAAATTATCTGAAGATGCTGCTGAGGCTGAAGGAAGGAAAGCGAATGCGTGAAGGACAGACCCTGATCTGCTGGCAGGGAATGAGGAGGGAACATTCTGTTATCAGAAACAAGCCCAACCACACTGATAAGCCACTGAGACTTTACCAGAGCCCCTTCCAGACCATCGCTTTCAAAGTAAAACAGAACAGCGGGGAGGGTCGGTCAGGCCAGCTCCCTCCCATTTATTATAGACTTGCCTGGCCCGAGTTACCAGGTTCTGAGAGTAAAACTGTTAAGCGGTGCATGCCCACACAGAATTGTCTGTTGCTCCCACGCAAGATTGTTTTTTTTCCTCCAGTATTTCCTCTCGCTCCCTGGAACAGCTTTCTTGTTGCGACTGTGAAAGCTAATCACGCTCAAGGAGATACCTTTGCACCAGTACAGCTCCCCAGCTTTGGGCTGGCACCTACAAGCTGGCCCAGAAGTCACTTGCCGAAAGCAGCTCAAGAAACCCTCGGGTTGGTTTCGTGTCAACCACCGCCAACCTTTGATTATTTGCTGCCGCTCGGTGGTTATTGCAGATAATAGCTGATGTCCCTACCGCACCGCTGGCTCCTCACCGGGTCTTTCGGGACCCGGTGTCCCGGGTACCTGTGGCTACCTTCGAACGCATTCAGGTGGCCCAGGTCTCCTCCGGTGAGGTGCCCGCACCGCACCTCAGCTGAGGGTGGCAATGGCAGCAGGACTTTTCAGCTGTCGATGTTCCGTCGTGGGAGAAAGAGCTTTTGCTGGCGGAGCATCTCCCCCCGGAGGCTCCTGCCTGCCTCCACCCACCGTGCCGGTAACGCGCGGCTTTAAAAAAAACCAACAATCCCCTCAAAAAAGACGAACCGGCGGCAGAACGCACCGAGCCCGCCCGCCCGCCTGCCCGCCACTACCAAGATGGCGGCGCGGCCGTCCCGCCCCTCCGCGGCGCCCTTCCCTCCCTGGGCCGGCCGGGGCCGGCGGCCGCCGCGGTGGCTGCCGCGGCCGCCTCCGCCGCCGCCTGTCGCCCTGTGATGAGAGCATCAGCCCTCACTGCCACGTCTCCCGGGCAGCTGCGGCGGCGGCGGTGCGGGCAGCCGGCGGTGCGTAGGGCCGCTCCGAGGTCGGGCTCGCCCGCCCTCTTCTTTCCCTTCTGTTCCTTTTTTTTTTTTTTTTTTTTTCCTTCAACCCACAGGGCGGCCGCGGCCGCCCCGTCCCTGCTCCCGTCCCGCCGCGGCGGGGCAGCGGCGAAGCGGGGCTGCCCGGCGGGAGGAGGGACGCTCCGCGGGGGTACCCGCCGCACCAGCAGCACCAGCACCACCAGCAGCACCAGCACCACCAGCAGCCTTCTCGTCCCGGGGCGGGGGGGGGATCGGAGGGGCCGGCCGCCGGGCCGCTACCGCCGGTAAAGGGACCCCGCTGCCGGCCGATGTCCGAGCCGCGCCGCCGCCCGCGCTTGGATGTGTGAGTACCGGCCCCGGTTCGCTCCCTCGGGGCAGCTCCGATCCGGGAAAGCTCGAACGACCGAAGAGGGTGGTGGGTTCAGCCGGGTCGGGTCGGGCCGGGGGACGCGGACCCAGCCCCGGGTGTGCGGGGCCGCCTCCCGCCTGTCTGTGTCTCTGTGTGTGTGTGTGTGTCTCTCGGGGAGGCTTCTGCTGGCTTTGTTTCGTCCTGCTGGTAAAAGTTAATGGCCTTGGGTCCCGGGCTTCTCGTTTTAGACGTTTCCCGATGTGTCTGGGTTAAAGCGAGAGGTCCGAGCACGTTGCTCGAGAGGTGGGTGCTCCCCGATACGAGGGGTTGAGGATTAAAGTTGGTCTGGGGTCACGGGTAGGTTTGCTTCGGGCTTTTAAAACGCCGACCCTACGTAATCAGTCCTGCGAGGGAGGTGGGAGAGGGCACCGGCCTCTGGAAGATGAAGAGCTGAGACAATTCTCTGTAAGTCCAGGCAAATCCGACCCGCCGTAAGGAACCGTTTCCAGAAGGGATGTGGGCGCACACCTCTACGGCCGTTCTTTTTTGTACCACTAAGAAAACAGTGTATCGGTCATCCTCCACTATGTGGGATAGCAGTTACACCGATGATTTTCCTTATTACACGAGGTACCTCCTTCACTACTCCAGCATCACTTTAACACACGAACGTGTAGCGGAAACAGAGGCGGCTTTGTCTGCAATTTATGATCGCTCTCGTGCATGCTTTTTCGTTGTGAATAACGGGCCCCTCATGGCGCTGGCATCTGTTACGGCTGTAAGTGAAGGAATGAGATGTCTATGTCACAAAGCGGTGAGTCGTAAAGTTTTTGGAGACGAGGCATCCCTTCTGTAACCAGCTCAGGTCTGTTAACTCGCTGCGATCAGAAGAGATTTTCCGGGAGAGGGATACGGTGTACGGGGACGGGAGTGGAATGGCTCAGCTCCAGTTTCGCGGGATGCTGAGAGCAGAGCGGGACACCAGCCCTTTAACCCGCAGTCTGCTCCTTTACTCACCTCCCGGCCGCTCGCGTTGTTGGAGTGGCTTTTTCTGACGCTCGTTTCTCCTTCCAGCCGCTCCTCTGGAGAACCAGCTCCTTCAGCCAAGGTGCTTGATATTGCCATGAGATGATGCTCTGCTGGTAAAAACTGGGCCCACTGGTGCCAAAGTAGTAGCCAGGCGATGCTGACCTCTCTGAAACTTCACCCGCTCCTTGTTGTCCCTTATCGAACTAGAATTTTTTCAGGTGTAGATGCAGCTACTCCTTGTTTCTGTTCTTGAGTATCTTTGACTCAGGTTTTGCAGTGCAAACCAGCACGTAGGGTGGGAATGCTGTCCAGGTCTGATTTATTTGGAACGACAGAGGAGCTCAGGTAATATCACTGACACGGTTAACTGTGTCCAGCGTGACGTGTACTCCTAATCTCGAGACCATAGAACATCTGTGTGCCTCCCATACAGCTCACTCCTGGCTGTCTCTTTGCAGACGCAGGACTTGCAGGCATTTGAGACCTGATTTTCAGAAGGTCTGGGTATCCACACTTCTACTGATAGAGGTGTCTGTATTGCCTCAACCTGAGCATCCAAAATCATAGATAATTCAGAAAAGGCAGGCCTTTTATCTTTATTTTTTACTTTAATTTTTTACAGTCTTTCTGACTGCAAAAGGGGGATAAAACATTTTGCTTCCTACTTTTGCAGAGTATGTTTCTATTCTGCTTGAAAGAAGGTAAGTTCTTTTAAAAACCTCTTGCAATGTACAGGTTAGCACCTTGCTGAATTATTCTTCTAACAGAGACGCTAATGGTGTCCTGCAGTAGCTAAGGAGATAAAGCTATTCTTATCTTAGCGGCCCACCTATATTAGCAATATTTGTGCTGATGTAACATTGCCAATATAGTTACACTGTTATGTATTACTCAAAAGCAGACAGGCCTAATCACTTTTTTGTCTATGCTTTCTTCAGACACTGCTTTTTGGTTTGAAATTTTAGAGAGAATCGAATTACGTATGTAGTATTTGAGGAGGAGAAAACCTACGCATTTCTGCTGGTTTTGGAATTGAGCAGCACTGAACTCAAATCTTTCTCTGAAAGTGTCCGTATTGCAAATTGAGTTGGGCAACTCAAGTCTGGATATCATAAAACTAATTTTTTTTTTCTTCTGCAGGCATCAAATCTGGATGTTTGAGAATACAGAAAGAGCGTATATGCTAGAAACGTTTTTTAAAGTGGCTTCCAATTTCCATGAGTGTTCAGTTCAGAAGCCAGTCGGGCCACTCAGTACGACTCTGTAGAGTTACAGCTCCTAAAGATGGATGTGGTGCAAAGCAACAAGATAGTACTGATTATGAGACCGTCCTGCTCCTCAGTCTCAGTGCTTTCCCTGTGCCTCAGTATCATGAAATCCTAGAAAAAAAGTTTTCTTCTGGCAGTTGCAAGCATGTGGTTCCATTTTAGTTTACAGATGTGAAACTCTTGAGTTGGAGGGGTTGGATTTGTACTCTGGATTTAAAGAAGAGATATTTTGTCAATATGAAGATGGATGTGCTTGTTAGCACTGGTGAAAATCAGTTAGAGATTTGGCTGAATTTGTTTACTATTAGAATGTTTGGTCTTAAAAATATTACTGATTTCCAACCATTCTTTTGTTTGTCCATTGTGAAATTTCATGTCCTGGCATGTTTATGGACTGAGAAATACATGAGGAGGGTTGAATTTGGCTTGCAGAATCTACTTACATGCTTGGGATCTTTAGACTTTAGTATTACTTGATCTGTCGTACTTACTTGTGCAGTATGATATTCTGTTACACATATTTTCCTTTTTGAGGCCCAATTTTTGTTCTCCTTGCACTGCCATTCCGTTGGAGAACTGATACGGTTTGATGACAGTACTGCAGGGCTAGCTTATGCACGAGAAACTGTAGGGGAGATAGAAAATTATGACAGTTGACCTTCCTCATCTTTTGGTGGTCCCTTCTCTTTGCCATCTCCTTAATCCACTCTCTGCAGAGCGTGGCCTGTCGCGGTAATGGATGGTGCCATGAAGTTAGTGCTCTCCTCTTCTTTGTTCACCTACTCGCAGCATGTCTCTTGTGCTGATGGAAACTTTAGTCCATTGATTTCTAACTGTACCACAGTTAGATAAGCAGTACAGTTTTTAGCAGGTGGATTTTTAAAATCAGAGGTAAATCTCTGGTAGTTGTGTGACTTGGGCAAATAGTTCACGAGTTCACGAAAAATAGTTCACGAGCTATCACAAACTTGCCTGAAAGATTTCCTGCCATTCTTCATGGGGTGTAGTCATTGGAGAGTTATTTCCAACCTTTTTTTGACTTTTGGGGCTGAATGTGTTGCAAGCGGAAAATGAGACTTCTGGTGGGAAGTGAGTATTATGCAAGCTAGTCAGAAAAGCCATGCTAGCTAACATGGTGCAGCGGCATCTGTGTATGCTGGCAGGTTTGAAATGGTTGATTTAAACCAACCAAGTAGACGTCTGTGGCCCAGAAATACTTATAAGGGAGCGTGTATGCAGTTTCAGACAGCTAAATTAGTCTTGGTATAATTAATTGTACCAGGGATTAATGTATCCTATTGCATTTTCCCGATCTGCGACATTAGTTGCTCTGTAAATGGTTATACAAGGTTCTGAGTGCTGCCTACCGGAGTAATGCAAGTTGAAGACCTTCACTGTTTTGCAGGGAACTTGTATAGCTGTTATTTAAGAGGCAAGTAGAGGGGAGTTGATGTATTCTCTCATACGTGTTTTATATTTTAATGCAGATTTATGATTTATGCAAATTACAATTTATTTAGAATTCCTTGCAATAATTTTGCTTTTCCGCAGTGTCAGGGATATGCAAATCGTTGTTGCACTGGTATTTTCTGATATGAATCCCAGTGCGATGACTTGGGGTAAGGCTCAAGGAAGTGTTTCTTCCTTGTGTTTTACTCTGTGCCTTCAAACTCATTGCTACAGATGGCAGATGCCTGCCTTATTTTTAGCTATGTGAGGACAAAATAGAAAAATCCTAGTGACTCCCCATGATTTGTCATCATGGCTGATCTCCATTAAATTAAACATAGGGATTGGCAGAGGAGCAAAAACAGCAGGAAAGCTGCTTCTGTTTGTTTTAAAAAAAGCTTGTCTAAAGCACTAAAATAATACTGTAAAAAGTATTCACTACTACATACAGAGACCCCTGGGAGGAGAAATACTTGCTGAACAGTTTATCCTGTTTGGGATAAGGAAATTGAGGTCTAAATCAGTAAAACAACTTCCCTGGAAGTCAGTTGAAGAGAAGAGATTAAAAGCAAGGAGTTCCTGGCTTGCAGTCCTGTACTCAGGCCATGAGACCATGTGTATGTATTCAGGGTTTTGGAGGAGAATGCGTATTTTGGTGGCTTGCTTGGCTGAAAATTATAAGATGGGCTCTTAAGGCAAGAGCATCTTTTCTTCTTTTTGTAACACCCCTTCCTCCCCCAGTAGCGGTCTGTTTTGTTGCGTGTTTGCCCCTGTAAGTTGGAAAAGCATATCTCAGTGGCCATAGCTAAAATTCCTCTCCTTCCCCGGTCACCGGGCATTGCACTGTGTAACAGGGCGGTATCTCTGCTTTCCGGCAGTGGCTGTGTTTTAGCAGCGCCGTGTGTGCAGTGTTTACTGAAGAGCTTTGGTGCAAGATGTGTGTGGGAGTGTGTGTTGATAAACTGTATTAACGGCCAGCTTTGATGGCTTTGCCCGTGTTGTGTCTGCTAATACATCGTCTTTGTGATTTAGCATTATTTCCCAACCAGCGTCCCTTTCTAAAGTGAACTTTTGTTTCTGTCTCTAACAGCCACATGGAGTTGGAGCTTAAAACTTTTGTGTTGTTGCATATCCAAATCCTGTTTTGGATCCGAAGCTGAAACTCTCCCGAGCTTTCAGACGACAATGCAGGCTGTCTTTGAGAACCATACGTCTACCTCAGTAATTCCCACCAGCTCTTTAGTGTGAGCCTCTTGCTCTGGATGAGGCTGGACTTGCTGTCCCTCTCCCCACACGATTTAGAAGCATGGGAACTGTAGGACCAAAAATAGGCCATGACCCAGCTGTTCAGGCCTGCATTTCCCTCTGCTGCTGGAAAAGCTCAACTTTGCAATTCTGTGTTGCTCTCACACAAGAACAAGCCAATGCTTTCTTTATTCCCAGATCCAGTATTTGGCTGTGAGTGTTGCTGTATACATCAGAAGAAGCCAAAGAAAATGTTAATGTCTTGCTAACTGTGTGATACTGTTGTCTTGGTGAGAAGTGTGTTATCGGCCACTTGTAGCTGCTGAGCCCCGAGGACTTTGTGTTGTGGTTTTTTGGTTTGGTTTTTTTTCTCCACATTTTGGAAGATAATTTCACTTATCTTCATTCATAAAATTATTGTAGTCATTCATTAAAGTCTTACTAAGCTGTTTGCTCTGACCTCCTGCAGCAGTTAGTTGCACAAGGTAATTATATGGTTATGAGGTATTATTTTATTACTCCAGGAATCGCAGCTTTGTTGTTGTACTCATGCTCTTAATGAACCTCCGGCTTAGTGTGTGTATCTCCTTTCCTCCAACTCACAAAGACTTGAACTCATCTGTGTTCTGAAGAGGACCGTATCACCTGCATACCTCTGGAAATTTCTTCCTTACGCCCCCTAAAGTAAGGTCTTTGAGGGGATTTTTAAGGAATGTGTAGGATTTGGGTTGGGAATCCCTTTCTGTTTTTAAAAATTGCTTTTTCAAACTCTTGGATAATTTTCTTGGTCTAGAGTATTAACAACTTAAATCTATGTCCCATCCTTAAAAGAGCACGTCTGCAAAATGAGCTGAACTGAGCTCACTGCACTTTAAGGTGGAGAGGCTTTTCCTGGAAAACTTTTCTTTCCTGTTCCCACTTTTGTCCATGGGTATTTGAAATACTCTGGCAGCTACAAATGGCAAGTGCTGCCTTCACCTTGTCTTTAGCTAGAACTTTTGTTTTCCCCACTTATCTGTCTGCTTAGCTCTAGCCTTCCTTGCTGAAGATGCCTGAAATGAATCATACAGTGTATATGCCGTTTGTGAAATCTTGCCGCCTTCTTGCTACTTTCACCCTCCGGTTTTGGCACGTGTGTAGAGGACTGATAGATGAAGCCTCTTCGGCCAGGGTTGTGCTGTATCAGAAAAGCCTACGCTGACTTGGTCTTGCTGGGTTGGTTTTGTTATTAGAGTAGGTTCTTGGTTCTTAGTCACTGAGCAAAAATTAGTCTTGCTGGCGCATCACCTGACGGCAGTGATTCACCGCCTGGCTCTTGTCCTCCTTGCCCGACCCTGGGCTGTGCTTCAGGGGGGTTTCTGTCTCTCTCCGCACCAAATCTCCTTCTTAATCCGTCGCTCCGTACGGCGTGAGGACGTGGAAAATGTGCTGACCTGGGAGACCTCCCTCCTAACCGGTTTTGCCTCCCAGACCGGGGCCGGGGCTGAGCTCTGGGCCGGGTGCCTGGTGTGTGCCTTTAGAGCCAGCCCGAGTTGAAAGGTTGTGTTGACTTAGCGCCGGGGGAGCTCTGTGCAAGCCAAATATTTAGCTTTCCATCTGATAACCTGTTGGTTGTTTCCTCCCCTGCAACAACCAAATGCTTTTTTTATTCCCAAACCAAGCTAGGGCTTCCACAGAAGTTTTGCAGCTTCTCGGCTTTCGGCGTGGCAGATGTGAGGGTGTTGACAAGGTGGCCTCGTGACCGAGGCATGGGTGCAGCCATCGCTGTTCCTAGGCTCTCTTCTCGATTTTTTTTTTTTTTTTGGTGTTGGGTGAATCAGTTACCAGCTTTCTGTCTCAGTTTCTCCAGCTGTCAAAATGTTTTTGTTTAAATAAATAAATAAAAGGCTCATGCTAAAAGGAAGTAAAAATAAGCCATAGTAACTAGGACTCACAGCAGTTCAAAAGAAAACTTGCCTATACGGTGAACTTGCTGATAATCTGCAAAGACATTAGGATTGCTGGACAACTGCAAATTGGGATTCGGTTGACCAGCTACAGCGACTTGAAGTGAGGACATGAGTAACCAGGAGACCTCTTTACATGGCTTGTTTCAATTTCAGAGATTGATGGGGGTGGGAGGGAGGAAGAGGAGAAAGAGCCGTTTGTCTGCCAGCTGAAAGTCACGACTGCTATGGTATATATTTAATCCCAAAGGTTAGAGAATCCTACCCTATTTTCCTCTTCCCATCCTTCCAGAAATGGTTCCACCAGGGGCTAGTAACTGTCTTTTGCAGCCTTGCAAACAAGGTTTTATAAATAAGCCACTGTCGGGGACACGGTGAGTTGTTGTAGAAGGTGTACAGGTGCTGGCTGCGCTCTTCAGTGGGGACAGAGCCTTTCACCCAGGCCAGGGTGAACCGTCCAGGTCTTAAACGGTCCCTTGCCTTTGTGGTCTGGGAGCTCATGCCTCGGAGCTTATCCACACAGTCCAGTTCCAGGATCTATGTTTCTTTTGGAAGCAAAATGATGTAGAAGCCAGTGCCCCTGACAGCAGGAGGACAGGCGGCTGCTGCAGCGGAGGGAGGAATTGCCAGATACCTGGATGCAGGAATGCTCCGGAGATGGCGATGCTGCTTGCCGTGGCACGGAATGGCTGCTTCTGGCACTGCTGCTTCCACGCTCCTTCCCGCACCATTCCCAGTTCGTTTATCCTTTTGTCCCGCACTTGATGCTAGCTGTGGTTCAGAGCATTACCGCTAGCACCCAGAGGGGCTGGCAATGTCGACGGTGTTTTGTCAGCGCTGGTAGTTCCCCGTGCTTCGTGTCAGGGCTCTGCAGCCGTGTCGCGGGGGTGGCCTGCTGCATTTCCCTGCAAGGGAGCACTGCGCAGGTGGCAGATGTGTTTCCGTGCCTGCGTAGCCGTAAAGCACGGGCACCCCGAATGGAAAATCTTGCTAGCAACGCAGACAATGCTGGGAGCTCCTGTGTTGCTGAGGAGGAGGAGGAGGTAGGCAGGGCTCCCTTGCGAACAGCCACAGAGGCAACGTGTTGCTTCACCCCAAGACATCACGTGCTTTCTCAGCAGGAAGAAGGCTGCTTTGATCAAGATGGAGAGTTGCGACAAGGGACCTGTGGTCTTCTCGGGCCACGTTGCCGCAAGCGAGGATGACCACATTTCCCTTTCTGCTCTTGAGAGTATCTGGTTGTAGGACTTGTGGAGCCAAGGAGAGCGTCTTGAAAGTTTTCCAGGCTCTGAGAGTTCTCACGCCTCGGTGCAGCGAGCTTCCCGAGAGGATTGGAGGCTCCGAGTTTTCTCCAATTAAAAAACGTTAATGCCATCAAAATAACTGGCTGAGCATTGTAGCGTTTCCAGCAGAGAGATGGGGAACCAGGCAGACTTTTCATTCTGATGAGTCACTGACTCTCTCCTGATTTGCCTCTCCTAAGAGCTGTTTGGGCAGCTGCTGATGCAGGAACATGATTCTGAGTGATGGTCCCTGGGGAGCAGGGCAGGGCTGCATGCTGCTTCACCTCTGAACTGGTGGATAGTTTGTCTGCCTAGCTCTTCATCAGTAAAGCCTTGCTCACAGCTGTGGTTCTTGCCTGCCTTGATCCTGCCTCATCAGAATAGCTGGAGAGCTGGTGGGGAGGAGGGGTGTTGGTGCAGAGAGACAAAATGCCCAAGTGCTTTCTGTAGTCCTTAAAGCATGAATTGGAAATCAGAGTGTCTGATTCCTGACGTTCCTGGATCTTCTTAGAACCATGTCACAGGTGAAGGTTCTGTCTCTGCCCCAAAGAAAGAGCGTGGTCCCTCTGGAGGACCCAAGAGCCGTTCCCTGTGCGCGGACAGGACCCTGTCCGCTGCTCCGCAGCTGGTCCCCAGATCCTTCTTGTGTGTTTTTATGATGCCCACATCTGCCTGAGAAGGGAGATCTTGGAAGCTAGGCCGTTTCTATTCTGGGGATGCTGAGGATGGAGGGACTACAAGTACGTGACTCATTTTTGAGGGAAATTACAGGTGAATGGGGAAGAACAATGTGGAATCATGTTAATGGGCTAAAGAGTCTTGTCAGGAACAGCTTTTAGCTTCCATTACTCACTTTTTGTGCCTGCAGCTATATATAAAATAAGATCGCTGATGGGGTGGGGACTCTGCAAACAGAGAAGGGAGCCTGGTACACTCCCAGCTCGCTCTGCGAGCTCTTTATTAATACTTAATATGACTTGGATGCACACAGGAATCTTATCTGTTGGAGTAATGGGTCATGGCTACTTTTTTTTTCTTGTTAGCATATTTTTCACAGTAGAATCATGCCTTTGTTTATTAATTGAAAAGTATAAAAAGGCTTTTTCCCATGTCTCCCTCCTCAAAAAGGAGGGCTGTTGATTGGTTCAGGGCCAAAAAAAGCAGACTTGGAGTCAACTGATCTGTAATCTCACTGCTTCCTTTATCTGGGGAGCTTCAGTTTTGTGTGGCTAGTTTTAGAAAAGAAAAACAAACAAAAAAAGAATAGTTCTTTTTCAGAGGCAGATTTTGCTCTAACAGACACCTACCTAATTTGATGAGACTCCAGTGCGGTTATTTAAAGCTTGGCTTGAGGAACTGCCCAGTCTATATGTTCATGGCTCACTGTGAAAGGGCTTATTCAAGTGCATTTAAAATAGGGTGCACTGACGTTAAGGAGGGCTCCTTTCCACAGGCATTCTTTTTTACTGGTAGAAACCTGCATTTTACTGGTTGCAAAAACCAGAGGGTGGAAGTGCGATTACTCAGTGTCTAACTGTCTACGTTGGTGAGCATGTGAAGCATACTAATGGGATAATACTAATGAGAGCTGTTAAATTATTTACATGAATTATTGAATGTGGCATAAAATACCTTCCACTGTTAATACCACTAATTAGACCACCAACGTATTGCATCCGTTATCATAAATATCCTGTAGGTTGAATCAGGCCAACTGTTTTAGCTTCCACAGTCCCTGCACTAGTTTAATTTGGCTTAAAATGGCTTTCAAAGTTGCTCCTTTTAGAGGTTTTTCTCATTTTTTTTCTTCACCTTAGCTGCTTATGTGAAGTGTCTGGATGCCCTAAATGAATTCTGCATTTTCTGTTGCTGCCCCTGCTCATCTTGTGCCTGCAGGAGAATTTTCTTCAGTTTATATTTAATTCCTGAAATATAAATATTCCCAAATAAAACTCTAGAACATCCTAGGGAAAGCCCTCTGAAAACTTTAGAGTCTTGACTAGAAAGGTAAGGAAGGCTTGAATTACCTGTTGTGTTGTCATTGGAATTATAATGAGAGTTTTGAACTCTGCCAAAACACATTATTTTCCTGCAAACCGAAATTGTCCAATGTTTGCTCTCTCCTTTCATGCAATTTCACAACTCTTTTTTTTTTTTTTTTTTTTTCAAGTGACCTTCATGTGGCTATGTGGAAAGCATTTGTCTCTAGAAACACTTTGATTTTTGTTGAAATTCTGAGAATTGGTTATTGGAATAGAGAAAAAGGATGGGAAATTTTAATAGAAAGGATGATTCTTTGAGGGAGTTTTTTAGAATAGTCCTCCTGCACAGTGTTTATGGTGACAGTGGTGTGACTCACTGAGCAAACTTCCTGGCATTTCTGCCAGCTGTGATTTCTCAGGATTTTAAAGGAGGTGATAACTGAATTATAAATGGACAATAGGTTCCATCTGTAAATTTCAAAGATAGATCCAGAGACTCCCAGAAGGTAGGGGTGCTTTTTTGGACCCTGGGTTGGTTCTGGCTGTGATATTTTGCCAAAAGGGCAGCTGACTAGTCTCCAGACATGCAGACACACCAGAGTCCTTGTAGCGAGATGCTTGCTCAGTGTCTTGATTCTGTACAGCACACATGCTTGGAATGACTTCCAGATTCACACTCCAGTTCAGCCCCTCGCTCTCTTATGTCTGCTAGCCATCAGAAACTTACCTGACTGCTGAAATTCTTGCAGTGTCATGTGGGAGACCAATGAAATAAAAGCAAAATTGTATGGGAAGTGATAAAGTCTGTGCCAGAGAATCCACCTTTGTCACTGGTATTCCGAGTTGCCCAGCCTCTCTCATACTAGTTCATTTTAAGGAACCGATTACTTTATATATGTCATTTAAAATAAATAAATATTTACAGGCTTACTTTTTACATTTTTTTTTTTTTTCCGAGGGCTGGGATATGGGATTGCCTATATGTGCCATTTGAAGTACATGCATACATGTGTGTTTTGCTGCAACTACTCTGCTAGCTAGAACCACTTTTAAACGGACCTCCTCCCATCGTGTCAGTCAGGCTTTCTTAGCACGGAAGGGAGCTGAACCGTGCAGTTAACTTCAGGGAGACCAGTCTGTCCGTTCAGACCTCTGGCAGAGGGTTCCAAATTACCTTTCAGCATCAGAGCCTGTCAAGCGACGCGGCGGGTGGTTAAAAAGACCTGCGCAGCTGTAGGAGCTCCTTGCACCAAACCGGGGAGAGGGCTCTCCCCGGGCTTGCTTTTGAACCGAGGCACGCAGTTGCGTGGTCTCCGGCACTGGAGATGCTCGGTGACACTTTCCAGCCGACAGGAAGTGTTAGCAGTCACTGATGGCTAATTTAAGCAGGCGCTTTTTAAAGACACAGTGTCAGTAGCGTCCGTTCTGTGTACGCAAGCGGACGCCGATCCGGTGCCGTTGAAATGGCGCAGTCTTTTAGGGTGGTGGTGGGTGTCCCGCAGGGCTCCGAGCGTACGAGAGCGGCTTCCTTTCGCGTGAACTCGCTCGGCTGGGGTGCGGACTAGGCGACCAGCGGTTTGCAGCTTCGGTGATGTTTCTGCCTCCTTTGCAGACCTGGGAAGGCTTCGGGATCGTTGTCTGGGTCTCAGGGCACAGCCTGCTGCAGGCACTGGAAGTGGATTCGTTCCTGGTCATGCCCGGTGGAAGGAGGGGACCCAGCCGGCAGCAGCTAAGCCGTTCAGCTTTGCCTTCTCTCCAGACGCTGGTTGGCGGGAGCTGCGGAAACGGTACCGGTTTGAGAAACAGGTGAGGGCAAAGGTAGGGTCGTTGAGACACCTGCGGCTACGATAGCACTAAAAGCTGGGAGCCATGATCCACTCTGAACTCTGCGCGGGAGCGTGGCTTCGTGGTTAAAGCAGGGAACTGGGAGATGGGAACCTCGAACCCTCTGCTGTGGCATTAGGAGATGAGCCATCCAAGAGGGAACATGCCCCGCGTAACAAAACCTATTCCAGCTTCTCTTCTCAGCTCTGCTGTGGCACCTGCTTCCCTCTGCGGCCCCTCTCTTGACTTCATTTATTAAAATCAGCCTGTGGGAAGTGGTCTCAGCCACTCTTCACCGCTCACCATCGTCACAGTGGCCAGGGGTAGAAATCGCACAGTGCTCAGTTTGTCTTTCCCTGCAGCAGTTCCCAGAGCAGCGAGTCCTAGCAGACCATGAGTCCTTGTTTCTCTTGCTCACTTCCCTGCAATGCCACAGGGAGTTAGCGTGACATGTCAGAGCTCAGTTGTGAGTCCCCTTCCTATGTGATGGAAAGGCAGGGCAGGAGGATGCCTATATTCTGTTTCAGCCCTGCTGGTTGCAGATGAAACTAATTCTCAGAGTTGGCAAAGCTCATCTCCATTTTCTGGGGAAGTTGGGGGCTGAAAAAGGAACACACAGTGACATTTCGATCTCCACATTTGGCATAAAGACTAAAAGGGCCCAGCATTGCTTCTTCCATACAGAAGTCAGCAGACTGGAGAAGCTATTTGCTGCATGTTGAAGGCCCGATCTACTTGGTATAGGTTCATCCTTGCAGAGTAGAGAGATCCAAGCCACTTAGCTTTGGCATTTAGAGACTTCTCTGGCTGGGACAGATAGATGGATGGCACAGTCTAAGATTCCTGAGGAACAAGTGACTGTTGAGACCACGGAGTCAGTGGGTCCTGATTTCAGTCAGACATAGCATAGTTTATGTCTGAACTTCCTCCATCAGTTCAGTCTGCTGGAGCTTTTAGTTGTCCTAGCCTCTCCTGAGGGCTAGGAAAGAAGGAAGCGTGAGAACACTTGAGAGGTCAGCCTCTAGGAAGTGGCTGAACTCCTCTGTTCCATTTTTCATTACCCCTCTTTCTAAGAGAGGAACTGTGAGCAGAAAGACGATGGGCACTTAGCAATACTGGAGGAGGAGGCTGGGTGCTGCTGTAATGTCTTAGTGATGGGTGGAAGGAGCCAACATTAAGCATTCAGTCTGGCACAGTCCTCAATGATTTTTGCTTGGAGTTGCTTCCTTGTTCTGTACCTCTGTTCCTCCACCTACAAGTTTACTGAAATATTGCTGGGCATGTCACAGTAGACCAATCTTGTTTAGAGAAAATGCTGGATAAGGGTTTTGTCTGAGCCAAGAAGATGATGAAGCTCGCCACCAGTCTTGCACCAGAAAAATGAACGCAAGACTGCTGCCAACTCTCCTCTAGCAATGCCCAGTCCCAAATTCACAACCTCAAGCACTCCCTGTCCTGGAAAACGGTAGAGATAGCGTAGAATGCTTACCAAGTGAGTCGTATCTGTCTGCTTCAGGAATGGTAGTGCCATCAGCCTCTCTGCGCCTCCGATCACAGCGCTGATTACTCCAGAGCCTGTACGTCACTGCCGGATCCCTGAACTGCCATTGGATGGGAGCCTTCTCTTTGAATTCCTGTTCTTCATCTACCTACTGGTAGCCCTCTTCATTCAGTACATCAACATCTACAAGACTGTCTGGTGGTACCCATACAATCACCCTGCTTCCTGCACCTCACTGGTGAGTTCCCCAGCAAGTGCCATCACTTGTGCTTTTTCATTACACAGCTTCTTTTCATGCTTCTTCAGTCCAGGAATCACCAAGCATTTGACATTAAGGGAGTGAAGGCGAGTTCACATGCACCCCCATCAGCCAGGGCCATGTCATCCCCCATTTTACAGGGGAGAAAATACGTGGAAGGTGAGAGAGAGGTGTCAGCAGGACTCATTCGGTGGAAATTTCTTGCAGATACTCGCATGGCCTAGCTAGCTGCTAGGGTTTGAAATGGAGTTAAGACTCCAGGAGCCTGCTCTCTCCTGCTGTGGTTGCCCCTTCCCAGTGGAAACAACAGAGCCTGAGAGAAGGGAGATAATGCAAGTTTTCATTAGGATCTCACAGCAGGTCAGCAGCAGAGGAGTTGGGGAGGGGGTCAGATCCTCAGCTTATGTAAACCTCCCAGTCTCCTCAGTTTCAGTCTTCTTCCTGGCCCAATAAGGTGGACAACCTGGCAGTGACCTGTACCTGAGTCAGCAAACCTCATCTGATTGAAGCTAGCCTCTGAAGTGGTCCTTCTATATTGTGTCCTTGCCGCTTGGAAGCATGAGGTGGTTCCTTAGTTAACAATGCCGACAGGTGGTGCTGGTGTTCCAGTTATCCGTTTCAAGTTCAGCTATGCGATGCTGGACACAGCTTGCTTTGAAGAAAAAGCATTCTGTTTTAGGCTCCCTACCTGAAAGGATTTAATGGTCATTTGTTTGTTCCCATCAGAAGTCAAGCATTCTTTTTTACTCAAAATGTCCTTGAAGTCCCACACAGCAGTATTCAGAGTCTGCTAATTGTTCTAGCCGGAACACATTTGATGGCTTCACTGAAAAGTCATAGCGGGTCCAAGAGCTGTATCTAACTTGACGCAGCCAGAGCCAACATTAAACTTCTAATACAGATCTATGGCCTGTGAAGATGACATTTCTCAGATCAGCTTGATTATCAGGGAGCACTGGTCACTACAGACCATTTCTGAGACCAAGAGCTAAAGTGAGCTGGTGTGCTCACTCTGGACTCCATTTTGGCTGCCCTTGCTCTGGTTGCTCAGTGGCTTTTCCCGGGAGAACTTGCAAGCTGTTCTCCATAGTAAGATCCTGGTCCTAGATGTCCCTCTGACCCCAGGAATACCTGCCTGAAGGGTGGGTTTGTTTTGTTCTCAGTGGGAGGAACCCCCATGTGTGGAAGATCTTGCTTTGGGAGACATTCCCGTGTTACTGATGTTTATCCCTTCTCCCTCATCCCTAATAAAGAGCTTTGGGGAATGCTTACACAAGGTCCTAATGCGCTCTCAGCAGCCAGCTTTCTAGTCCCACCCCAGCTGGGTGGTTTCAGAGTCCCTTCCCCTGGTGAAGACCTTTTTTCTTTCCTCCTTCAGAATTTTCACCTCATTGACTACCACCTGGCGGCGTTCATCACAGTGATGCTGGCGCGGAGGCTGGTGTGGGCCCTCATCTCTGAGGTAACATTCCCACTGTTCCCTCTCCTGCCTGTAGTACTGACTGCAGAGCATGACCATCCATGGCCCGAGAAAGTTCTGCGAGTTGGGTAGCTGAAGGGTTTCTTCCTCCAGAACAAGCCTGGGTGTGAAGGACTAAGATTTCGGGGATGCCCTTCTGCCTTGGAGTTTTCTCCTTGAGCCCATTCATGTCCTGCAGTATTGGGTAGCTCTGTTGCCTCTGCATCTTGAAGATGATGAAATGGTCCCACTTGCCTCTTTATCCCTGCAGGCGCAGTATTGTACCTCACTATCTTGTGCCAGAGAAGTGGCTGAGAGAATTGCAAGTCAGGTAGCAGAAAGGCAAATAGAGAAGTTGGCTAGCCAAGACTGGAAAAATGGACAGGAGATGAGAGGCGAAAGGTCAGGAGGAGGATGTCTGAGTACACTAAAGTGAAATAAGAATAGCTAGAAGAACTGTTTTTCCAGTCCTGGTTACTCAGTAACTCTGAGACTCTGGTCATGTCACCTCAGACTTTGAGACCCTGTCTGTGTTTGTGAGAGCAGAACCAGGCCAAATAAATGTTTGAGAAAGGTCATTTTGAGACAAATAGAAGTTCTGTCCACTGAAACAGTTAATCCAACTCCAGGCTAAGCAACTAAGCAATAAGTTTAAAAATAAGTAAATAAAGGAACAGTTATGTCCTGTTGAATAGGTGAATGGAGAAGACGGGATCTCTGAAGTTCTCTTTTCATCTCTGATTCCTGCCATCTTCATTTATGTTCACATCCTCCGTAAAACTTCCCATAGACTGAAATTTCTGCACTGAAACCTTCCATGCAAGTTCTTGCGCATCCCATCTATTGGCTCTAACCCCTAAGAATCTTTTCATAGTTCAGTTGCCTTCTCCCCTCTGGAGATTGGAACAAGCTTTCTTGCTGTCCTTTTGAAGGTGGTGCCTCCTCAGTGGACTGCAGCCTGTACATCCAGTAGAGATGAGTGGTGGAAATTAGTTTGGGGATTGCCAAGGTGCACCATCTTCTCTTCCCTCGGCTGAGAACTGTGACATTCCAGTTCTTGAGGAAAATGAGTGCCGAGACCTGGTCTTTCTAAAGGAAAGAGCAAGGGGAAATGTGTCTCAGGCTGTCCTGGACTATCATCAGAGCAATACAGGACTTGAGCAAAAATATTTTTCTCCTTTGCAGCTCTGAATTTTTTTTGTTTTAAGGCCCTATTTTAGTCATGCCCTACAGCTTGCGCTTATTTGAATCTTTTGGATTCTATCAGTCATGAATAAAATCAAAGGTGTTCACCTTTTGTAAGAGAGTCAGTCTCCTACTTCTGGGAAGGAAGAGGGCAGCCATCCCTCTTACAGTGCCTCCCGGCACCCCTCTCCCCGCTCCTTCTCCACAGGCACCCCCATGCTCCCGTTCCAGCACTAATGTTACAGGGCTGCTGAATGTTTCTTCTCCGTTTGCAGGCCTCTCAGGTGGGTGCAACATCAGTGATTCACTACATGGTGCGCCTGGTGCTGCTCACCCTCTGTGGATGGGTGCTCTGCTGGACTTTGGTCAACCTCTTCCGCAGCCATTCTGTTCTCAACCTTCTCTTCCTGGGCTACCCGTGAGTGACACCCCCTTGTACCTTCAGCGCAGGGGGAGCGTAGCAGCTTGGGGGTGGCATGAGCCACCGTGGGAAGCAGAGCTGTTGACTGTAATCTGTCTCCTCATTAAAGGAGATCCTCACGATTAAAGGAGAAGTAGGAGTAGCTGGGGGATGAAGCGAGGACGTGGTGCTGAGCTGATGAAGCAAATTGCTTCAGTACGCTGTTTGCGTGAGGGGTCTTTACTGTGACTGAAGACTGAGCTGTTGGGATCGTTGGTTCTACAAATGGGACTTAAAGAAGCTTCTCTGCAGTTGTTGAAGCTGCAGCCTCTAACCTTTTATAGGGGAGAAGAGTTGGCCACTAGCTTCTGGAGCGAGGGTTCCTGCGTGGTGTCCCTCTCATAAGGGCCAACATCTGTTGAGAAGGTGCCCCCTGCTTCATGTTGGGATGGTTGTCATTTCAGCCCTTTTTTTCTTTCTTTCCCTGCAGGTTTGGTGTCTACGTTCCTCTGTGCTGCTTCCACCAGGACAGCAGAGCACAGCCCCTACCTGCAGACTGTGGTTACTTGGTACAGGACCAGATGGTGGATGATGGGGCTTCAGCTGTCAACAGCCTGGTCAAACCCAAAGATTTCCTTTCGCTTCTGTGGGAATCCTTGAGAGAACAGTTCAATAATCCTACGTCTATCCCCACCCACAGCTGCCCCCTTTCCCCAGATCTCATCCGCAACGAGGTGGAGTGCCTAAAAGCAGACTTCAACCGCAGGATCAAGGAAGTTCTCTTCAACTCTCTCTTCAGTGCCTACTACGTGGCATTCCTGCCACTGTGTTTTGTGAAGGTAGCTCTTGTCTGGCTCTTTCTGTGCCCCTGCCCGCCGTCTCCTTTTGAATGCTGTGTGAATTGCTGCCAGGCCAGATTCCTGGTTAATTCCCCTTTTCTCTGTCTCCCCTTTGGCAGCCCGGATAGCGGAGCATGGCTGCATCCGGAGTGCACTAGTACTGCTCCTGGTTGGCGGATAGGTATTGCCATAAATGTGATGCACCTCTAGTCCCATCACCCCACTTACTAACTCCCCTTCTCCCACCCCCTGTCCTAGGCAGATGGATAGCTGTGTTCTTCCTAGAAAAGGGAACCTGTTGTTACCCGTCTCAGATCCAACATCCTGGCTTTCGAGTGCTTGGATTAGAGGCTTTGGTGGTCAGCCTGTTAGAAAACAGAGCCAACTAGGATGCTTGGCAAGCTAAATCCAGGAACCTCTTGTCAATGTGGGGGTTGTATTTTTCAATCTGTTGTTTTTCTAACTTGAATGAGCTCCAGTTGGTGTAGTGAAATGGGCAGGGCTCCACAATCCATGTAGCAGTCTTGGTGCAATTGGTGCTCCTAGGGCAGTTCTGTGGCAGGCAAACCCCCTTGTTATCTGCTGCTGGAGGAGGAGATGCACCAGCTGCAGCCGAATCCCCTGCCCTTTCTCCTTCAGGTCGAGGAGAAGGGAGTCTTGAGTGTTTCCTAAGCTGTAACCCTCTGAAATCACCGGTCCAAAAGCGCATGCCTGTAATGTGTGGTGTGGGTCTGCTGGATGCACACGCAGTACGTCCCTTGTCATTCCTTCCTGTGTTTTGTGACAGCGGTGCCAAGTTCTTGCCTGGTCTCTTTCCAGAGCACCCAGTACTACGACATGCGCTGGTCCTGTGAGCACCTCATCATGGTGTGGATCAATGCCTTTGTCATGCTCACCACTCAACTGCTGCCTCCCAAGTACTGTGACCTGCTCCACAGATCAGCTGCCCACCTCGGCAAGTGGCAGAAACTAGAACATGGTTCCTACAGCAATGCTCCACAGCATATGTGAGTGTGGGGACGAGGAGGGGTTGGCATGCCTACCAAGGGGCTGAGAAGACATTCTAGTAGATAAGCAAGTATTAGCAGTGCTTATCTACTGAGGACACTTATCCATTCCCCACAGTGCCAGGGGTCACAGATGCAACTCTCCTGGTCTTTCTGTTCCCTAGAAACGGAATCGTCTGCTCTAGAGAGCTGTCTGAGCTCCTCCGGTCAGTGCTGGTTCTTTCCCAGAAACAAATGCTGAGATTCTTCTTGGCCACTGGAGAAGTAGCTTGTGCAGGGGCAGGGGGTGGCCCCCTCTGATGCAGCGGGCTAGGTTCTTGCGGTGGGAGCCATTTGTTCACGTTACTCAGTCTGAGTCCATCTGGTGGGCTTGTGATCACCTCTCTGCTTTTCCAGTGGGAGCTACAACATGTCCTTGTGGCAGAGGCTTTGATATTTTTTAAGTTACAGTCCATTCCTGTGAACCCACGTTCAGGGAGTTGGGAGCACAGATGCTAATGCTCTGGCATTCTTTCCCCACAGCTGGTCAGAAAACACAATATGGCCACAAGGAGTTCTGGTGCGACGTAGCCGATGCCTGTATAAAGCAGTTGGGCCTTACAACGTAGCAGTGCCTTCAGATGTGTCCCATGCCCGCTTTTATGCAAGTATCTCTTCTCTTGCTTGACGTGTTACGATTGTGGGAGGGAGGAGAGGCTCAAACCTAGCTGCAGCAGAGCAGATTATGCGGAACAGAGTTCAGTGCTGCGCAACAGCCTGTTGCTGCTGAACAAAATACCTCTTTGCAGCAGAGAGGCTTTCCCGTTGCAGCGATGTCTGGGCAAGATGGAAGCCACGGCTGCCTTGTCAGTGCTTTCTCATCATGGTGACGCAGCTCTCCCATCAGGCAGTGGCATATTCTTAAGGGGGTTCTGGTTAACATCTTCCAGGGAAATGGGAAAGTATGCCAGCTGGCCAATAGGTTATTTCACCAGCCTCCCCTTCTCAAGCAAAATCACGCTTCTACATGCCTTGTTTCTTATGCTGCTTCCCCTAAGTAACAGCTAGGAGTGGTTGGAGTACAAACATTTCTTCTGCGCAGCACAGTGGTCGCTAGCTCAGTGGTGCCTGACAGTATTATGTACGTACCCCTCCCCACTGTAACACTGCAACAAATTAAAGAAATCTGTCCTTTTTAACTGTTTCCCTGCAGTTCCTTTTTCACCGTCCATTACGGCTGCTCAACCTGCTGATTCTCATCGAAGGCAGTGTGGTCTGCTACCAGCTCTACTCACTGCTGCGCTCAGAGAAGTGGAACCATACCCTCTCCATGGCCCTCATCCTTTTCTGCAATTACTATGTCTTATTTAAGCTCCTCCGGGACCGGATAGTATTAGGCAGGGCATACTCCTACCCACTTAACAACTATGGACTCAAGGCACACTAGGCCGGCCAAACGTGTACCGCTTCTCTTTCCCTTCCCCCAGGGCAGGGAGGGAACCTCAGAAAAAAAAAATATTTTCGTACAGTTCTATTTTTTTCTTGCGGCGTTTATAAATATTTAAAATATTTTATATTTTGTATACTATTGTTTTTGTGGGGCGGGAAGGGAACCAGTGGCAATTAAATGTCGCTTTATAAACAAGGTGTTATTTTATATATATCTAAAAAAAAATCAGTGTGTATATACCGTATATCTATACCCATACATATATCTATGTGAAGCAACAGGATTGTGTGTGTGGTCACTGTGTCCGCTTTGCTCACACAACTGCCTTGCTATTGCATACTGTAGGGATAGAACTGCCATTAATTAGGAACTGGTCTGCTGTAGAGAACTTGGATAAACTAACAGCCAGGGGAAGAAAGGAAACACAGGGGCCTTTCACCAGGATGAGTAAAGTTTATCTTAGTAACCTCAGTACCAGGGAAGTCTTGCACTGGAAATGTGCACTGATGTGATACTGGTTTAGGGGAAGGGAGGAAGCAGTGTGCGGAGAGACAGGCTAAGTTACTGTCAGTCAGTAACAGCTCTCAGTTCCTTCTTCTTCCCACTGGTATCAGGATGCAAGTATTATTTTTACAAAATAAACTCTTTACTTTAGCTGCTATTTAGCCTCCTAGTAACTTGAGCTCCCTCGCTCTACCCAGAGAATGAACTAAAGATTGAAATTGATAATTTCAAGGTAGTGTATTATTTAGGAAGATTTTTGAAATAAATAGCATCATCTAGCAGGATGGTAATTGATTATTTTAAACATCCATCTCTAATCCCTTGAGTAATAGCATTAAATTAGGGAACATTCAACCATTTCCTTCAAGCAGTAATGTTCCTGGCAGAAATTTATTCTTGTCAAACACTTACCAACTCTCTTATTGCTATACAATGCATTTCAGCGGTGTTTCACTCTAAGGTATGTTGGTAAAGTTTAATAACTTATCATTAGTAACAGAGGAAATACTTTGCTTTTAAACTGTGCTTCATAAAGCTGAACTATACTAGAATCCAGTGAAAAAAGTTGTGGCAGTATCACATGGAAGAATTGAAAAGACAGTTATCAACCATATAATTAATTTAACTGTGGATGCTGGTGACGGCTGATGGTAGGAGTTCATGCTTTAACTCCAGTAATTAAGGAGGACACAGCAATGCAACATTCTTCCATTCAGATGCCATCTGACTTAACTTTACTAATGGCTAAAGTGCTAGCTCTCTTTAAAGAGTGGGTATGTATGGGGGGAAAAAAACCCCCAAACTATACAGAGTTTGGGAGAAACTGCAACTACTTTCTGTTCCTTCTTTCCTTCCAAGCTAAGAATACAGCGATCTTCTCTGCTCCTGTCTGTAGGACAGCTTCTCCAGCAGCCTGATCACAAGCCCAGGATACCTGATAAGGTAGGCAACAGGAGATGCCTCTGAGCATCCTAAGCTACTCCAAAACAAACACAAATGCTTAGCTTTAGTTACTCCTAGGCCTTTTCTTATCTTTCATGTGGCCCTAGTGCTGCTGGCAGGACACAGGTACTTGGCAGTTTACAGTCAGGGGCCTTCCAGTGAAACACAATACTGTGGCTTAGAGCCTATTCTTGTAGGAGTATAGTCTTTAGCTTTTTCTCTTGTAATGTCATGCTTTATGTAGTATACCCTCACCTTTAATGCGCGTCTTAATTCTACCTTGATTGCTTCAGGAAGCACATTTGGGATAAGAAGCCAATCCCCCTCTAATCTAGAGCAGGCTCTCTGCTGCACATGGCTTTGTGCGACACCTTTCTTGCACCCAGCTTCAACTCTTGGAATCATAGAATAGTTTGGGTTGGAATGGATCTTTAAAGGTCATCTAGTCCAAGCCCTCTGCAGTGAGCAGGGACATCTTCAACAAAATTGGGTTGCTCAGAGCCCCATCCAACCTGACCTTGAATGTTTCCAGGGATGGGACATCTACCACCTCTCTGGGCAACCTGTTCCAGTGTTTTACCAAAAAATTTTGTCCTTGTATCTAGTGTAAATCTACCCTCTTTTAGTTTAAAACCATTACCCCTTGTCCTATTACAACAGGCCTTCCTAAAAGGTTTGTCCCCATCTTTCTTATAAGCCCCCTTTAAGTACTGAAAGGCCACAATAAGGTGTCCCTGAGCTCTTGCAGTAGCTCAGTAGCATTTCCTACTTTCAGTACCACACAAATTTCACCTGTTTGTAATAGCTGTCTTAGCACCCCTTAAGCAATACTTCACAGCATTACCAGATAATTTCTTCCATTTACACACCTAAATGATAGTAGGCTTATACTTAAGCAACCAGTGGGACAAAAGAGGCTCTCCAAGGCTTAGCTTGGGAAATAGAGATGTGCAACAGAATGCCAGAACCCTGAACCAGGGCTTTGGGTCACAGAGTTGATGAAGGTTCATGCTGTACTTTTTCCTCCCCTTGCATGTAAGGCTGAAGTTAGGTAGGACTACTCATGCAGTGAGCACAACCAGACCTTGTGCAACGGTTAGACTGACCTTACACTGTTTGCAGCGTAAGGGACAGAAGCACAGTGACACTTCCATAGCTCTAGGCTTTCTATTTTGCTTTGAGGGACTAAGTAAGGGGCCACAACACACACTACCTAATTGGCAGGTGTGTTAAGATCCTCCTCTTTCCAAGGGAGCTAGGCATTATTTCTTAAGGGAAGCTGCCTCTCCCCTTCAAAATAGTACCTTTGTTATATCCTGGAGGAGTTCTGTGAGGTATAAGGGCTAGGGATTGTACCTTTCCATGCACAGTAGTACAAACTGCCCACATACAGTCCTGTAGATGCGGCTGTATTCCATGTTTACACAGGACCGCTACACAGAAAGAAGTCACAGAAGATAGTTGCAGCTTCCCCTTATTGGCGAAAACACAGCAAGGAACTAGCTAGCATGGTTGGTCTCCCCAGTGTAAACTGGGCCATCCAGTAACGAACAGGGAGCAGAAAGGATGCCTGCTCAGCATCAGTGGCTGCTTAGATCAGTGTTCCTCCCCATTCCTCAAATGGGGCTGCTACTAAGCCTTATTCAGATGAACATTGAAAACAAGTCCACTCTAATACTTGGTCAGGTCAGACTAGGAAAAAAAAAAAAATTAGTCCCTATCTTAGCCACTCTATCATGCAAGGATGTCATAATAAATGGATGGTTTTTTTGTCTGGTAACGAAACTGCTCTAGCTTCAGGCCAATTCTCAGAAGAACAGCTTCATCCCACCATTTTGCCATGACCTGGGAGATGAGAGAGACAGAGAGAAAGAAAAGGGGGGAAAAAAAAAAAAAGAAAGAGAGAAAAGTAGCATCATCACATACAGATGCTCTGCAAAGCCCTGCAAAACTAATTTCCACGCCCCACCACCCCCCCCCAACAGCACCAAAAGAACACATGCTTTTCCCTTTTACCCCAGTAAGTATGGCATCAGTGCAATTGGGATAAAGGCAGCTGTATGACTTAATTAAAAGACACGGACCTTTCATTTACATGAGACCCATTTCAAGAGGGAGGACAGCAAGGAAGGACTTAAAGAAGTTACAGAACTGAGAAATAAGGAAAAGAAAGGAAACAGCAGTGACAAATAGTGGGTACTGATGCAAGTAGACAGGGAGACAGAGAAATCTATCTCCCAGATACCTGAAGAGTCCCTCTGCCATTCAGGAGTGTTACTCTGAGGCAAGTCTCTTCACCCACAACTTAAAACTTTATTACCAGTACCTGCCAACTCCTCGAGTGTGCTGTGTGGAACAGCAGGAACCTGGTTATAGCGATTCAGGACAAAGCCAGCTGGGGATTTTGTGACCCAGCATTCACAAAGAGCCAATACTCACCTGGAAGCTGATAGGAAGCCCAGCAGTAGAATATCCAATGGGGACCACAAGGCATGGAATCCCAGTGAAGTTACCAAGCTGCATGAACCTGGGGGAAAAGTTGTCATCAGCATTCCTGCCCTAGGATAGGACAGCAGTAAAGTCATCCTTTTTTGGGAGAGGCAGCTAGGATCAATCTCTCCTGCTCTACAGCCTTTCCTTCAGTTAGTACAGCTAGTCTCCAGCTGTTCCCAAACTTTTGCTTCCGTAGTGCAAGCAGCACTCTTCTTACCTCATGGACCGGACTGTGAATGATGAATCGCTGCTCCCAGTCGAGAGGTCAGATTCATAGATTCTTGGGGCAGTGGAAGCAACAGCTGTGGAGGAATCACAGAATGATTGAGATGATTGAAAGGGACCTCAGGAGGTCATCTTGTCTAACCCTCTGTCTCAAGGATGGTCAGCTAGAGCAGGTTGCCCTGGACCATGTCCAGATGGCTTTTGAATATCCCCAGGGATGGAGATTCCACAGCCTCTCTGGGCAAACTGATCCAGTGCTTGAAGAGCAAAGGAAGAGTCA
Source organism: Aquila chrysaetos chrysaetos (assembly GCF_900496995.4). NCBI lineage: Eukaryota > Metazoa > Chordata > Aves > Accipitriformes > Accipitridae > Aquila > Aquila chrysaetos. Next base: position 4,022,247 of record NC_044010.1, on the reverse strand, counting down.
GGCAGTGGGCAATCTTCAAGGAACAGCGCAGTTCATTAAAGCCACATGTTTGATATACATTGGTGATGCAAACTCATGCCCCTAGAACACAATCAATTTGCTGGGATTTATGAATTAAGCAGTTAGTTTCTATTTAGAGCAAGAACATCTTCATACATAAGCAGATGTCCAGTCCCTCCAGTGTAAACATGCTGGCTCTGCAGCTCCTGTTTCAAGTACCAAGGAGTTTCTCATTGCCATGGATATAGGCAATAAGTCTAGAAATACATAGCAGTCTTTCTAACCAGGCTGCATTTTCTTCTAAAGGCTTGAGGCACAGCAAAGTCTTTGCAAAAAGTCATGCTCTTAAAATTGGGAAGGGAAAGTTAATGGAGTGACTGTTCTTAAAATGCACCACAGAGCTGTTGGGGACCAGCTCTTTGGCCAAGGCTGCCAATACCTGGTGTAAGGATACAGTTCACAGTGGTGAAGATCTCTCGCAAAAATCTCATGCTCCGAGTTCTCTGTCGATTTGCCTGCAAGCAGAGAGACTACTGTCTGACCGGGCCCTCTTGGTTCACAAGGCTCACGTTTGATGATGACGGACTCTGCCCATCAGAACCTATGCCTTTGCAAAAGACGACACAATTGCTGCGGTTTGGAATCAAGGCGCAGGACACCACTCCAGGTGGCATGTCCTCTGTGGTGCCCCACCATTCAGCATGTTTTCACAGGAGAGGGCAGTACAGCTGGATCATACCTTTTGGCATGTATGTGGACATTAAGAGAATCCTCTACCTCACCTTTACAGTTTCACTAAGTGTCTCCCTTCAGCATTCACCACAGTATGTTCCTTACCGTAATATAATCCAGAGCTGTGAACTGAGAAGCCAAGGCCAGGTTAGCCCGAGTGTCCAAATTCTGAAAGAGAAAACATCGATCATGTCTCTGCTTGCAAGAAACTGAGTGCGACAGCCCAGGACGTCTTCCAGGTCTGCTCTCCTATATCAGTAGTCATCCAACAGGTGGTTTGTCATAGAAAAACCAGGAGAACCTCACGTTTCTCACTGATGTGACACTTGTTCTGTATCAGCCGGGACAACTACTGGCACTGATCCAAGCTGCTGGTACTTACCATTTCGTGGAAGTGTTTATTGAAGTCAGGCTGCAGGAAATCCCTCATCTCACTGAGAATGCAGATTACATGTGCTACTCGCACTTCCTCCATCTCTGGAAGAGACACGTCAACCACACTGGCTCCCAAACTCTGCAGGTGCTCCACAGCTGTGTACAGAACAAGTAAAGCACAGACAGCATCCCTGAGTTCACCAAACTTTATAGAAGGGCTGCAAATCCCCACCCCCTTGAGAAGCTAAGAGACCCCAGAGGCCATTACAATGCCAGCATCTTCAGTGCGTCATGTGCCATGCAGACTGCTGCAGCTGCTTCTCGTAGGTAAAAGCCTTCAGTCTAACTAGATCTCAGTATTCCAACAGGGCAGGGATAGGGGCTTGCAGACCGGTTCCTAACTTACCTGCTACATTTCCAGCATGTTCATCTCCTCCCTCTAGCCCCCCCCAGTTAACCCAAAGAGTAAAGGTGGACAGACAATGCTTCCCCACACATTTGACTTGACCAGTATTCTATCAGCATGAAGTGATTATTTAGCATCATGAGATTCCTATTCAAAGCCTCTTCTGAACCATAACGGTAGAGAACTCGGGGGATACTCAAGAGACCAGGTCAACAGTACAGGTTCACTAAATCCTGGTGCACTTTAGCAAGGCTGAACACCAAGACTTTGGGATAAGTGAATCTTTTGCTGTCTGAAAAGACTCCCCTTCTTTGTTTGACCCCAGCTTCTTCATAAATACCCAAGCTTGCCTGTTTCACTGGCTTATGGTGCATCTCTCCTAAGAAAACTCTAGGCATGTATAAGCGTGAGTGTCTGTGGAAATGAGGAGGCTGAAGAAAATCCAGGCAAACAGCCAGAATAACGTGAACTATCTTGGCTCCAATGCATAGGAGGCCAACTACTATACCAGGCATTGTAGAGTCTTTCTGCCCCAGCCCCAAGCACTCACCAGGGTCAATTTTTCTTAGTCTAAAATCTGACAAAGCCACCCCAAAGGCACCATTTGGCTGATTTCAAGGAAATACCAGAGGACTGGATACATCACAAAGATCTAGCCTTGTCTTTCCTACTGAACATTATATTGTGAAACAAGTCCCTCCCTTAGAAGTCTTTTACCATTAAAGCTTGCACAGTAAGTATTACTGAACACAGATCTGTCTTTATACAGACAGAGGCTTAGCACACTGGACTGCATTCTTCCATTGTAACCCAACAAGCCTACAACTGCAGAGCTTTTTAACCCTCAGCAGTCAGGAGGCCTTCCCCAATACAAAGCTACTGCTGTTTGTCCAGCCAGACCTCTTTAAGCATCTGCCTTTAAGGACTTCAGGCGAGATCTTTTTAATGCATACATAAGAGGAGCACCAAGTGATACCATGACATCACGCAGAATAAGAGACTTACAGACTTTTCCTCCTTACCTTTCTCACAGATGGACAGGACTTCAGCATCACATGCCTAGAGAATAAGAGGAAAGAACTAAGCAGACTTTAGTAACTGCTCTCCTCTCCTCGGTGAGCACACTCACCAGGACTTTGGTCCTCATGGAGCTTTCCTTGTTCCTGTCCCTAATGGTAGTGAAACACAGCCCTCCAGGACTGCCTTAGGCCACCTACTCCAAAAGAACAGCTTGCAGGTCATACCGCTAAAGAAAAGGGAAGGTTGTCTTTTCCAGAGGAGAGGATATTCCTCCTCTGCACTGGGGCAGAGCCAGAAAGAGTCCTTGTTTTCCTCCAGGGAAGAAATTCTGAGCACGTTTGTGGGGTTGCATTACAATTGCCAAGCGGTACTAGCTTGCAAGCCCAGTTTCTACATTGGAATGATGAAATACCACTCAGCAGTTACAGCATCGTCAACAAATGGATAAATTAATTTTCCTCATTTGATTTTAAACTAACTGTCTTTTGTAATCAGTTCAGAAGCATTGCTTCCAATAGAAACAGCACTATGAGGAAGCATACTGCCATCAACTGTACAGTTGTTACCTTTCCTTGTGCCTCCAACAGACTTTTACTCAAAAGGCTGCCTTAGGGAAAAAAAAAATCTATCCCTGTAGATGTTTTCAACCAGGCTATATTCTCTTCCAATTATAGGACTAAATATGAGAAGCTCTAATGATGACAGGCAAGAGAACAGTGAATGCACTGAATTCCTTTAGAATCTAATTTTGCAAAGCAGCGGAAAGAGAGAGATAGAACAGGCACCTTAAAAAACGTCCAGTCCACTCCCAGTTTTAAGCCTTTCAGGTCAGGAGCACACATACCAGATAGGGTTGCTTTGGGCTGTTTTAGTCCTGCAGGGAACAAACAAGAGTTCCTCCTTTTATCTAGGATGCCTCTAGGAAGGCAGAGCACCTGGGCTCAGGGAGGGAGCGGGCTCACCTACCATATGGATAGAGCGGATCTGGCTCAGCAAGGATACTGTAAACAATGGCTGCATCTGCCACTGAGGTACAAATAGGGCCTGTAAAAGAGAGATCAGTTGTAAAAATCTGACAAGGGGTAAATAGTACCTTCCTCCCAAGGTCTTTTGCAGGCACACATTGCCTCCCCTATGAGACCACCACACAGCAAGGTCCCTGAAGTGGAGCACAAGTCCTCTTACCTACGCTGACTGTGGAGTAGGAGAGTGGCAAGCTGCCTTGAGAACTGATCCGCCCAAACGTACCTAGAGAAAAAGAAATGCATTATTAGTTAGATATCAGCTAATGCATTATTAGCTAGATATCAGCAGTCGCTGGCAAGATCTGACCTAGATGGCTCTGGTGCACCCAGTCAGTAAGCAACATACCCCTGTGCCAGTTACTTTTATGTCTGCCATTTCAGAGCCCAGTCACTCATCTTTCAATACCCTGTTCTGCTGACCACAATCTGTCTCATCAGTGAAACAGATGCATTCAACAGTGAAACTGTTTTCCCCCATAAAAAATTATTTAGTTGAGGGGAAATATTTGCAGGGATGTTTTGAAATACATGCATTTAAATATGCAGAAGCAGCATATGGTATGGAGGATGGAGAGGCAGGAGCAGGATTATCAACAGCAGGGAGATGCCACCCCCTGGGAGATCTCACACACTTTGCCAGTGAGACTTCATGCCTACACCAGTTGTCTTCTGTGAGTACTTGTATCACCTTTCTGACCAGTTACATTTTTGTCATCATCATTATCATCTTCCTCAGGTGAATCAAGATTAATCAAGTTGATCACATGTGAAGGATGGAAAAAGAGTAATGGCTGAGTATCTGGTCTCAGATGAAGCAGCTGAGATCCTTTGGAATGATAAACCATTCCCAAAAGCCAGCATCTCTTCCAAGTGACAATCCTGCCTTGCCACCTTCCACGCTGTAAACACTGCCCTGTGCATTTCTTATGTCCTCTGCACATTCTCCTTGATTACATTCTTACTGCAAAAACTGCGTTGCTACTTCTTGTAATACTGAGATAAGAGGGAATGGCTACATCCTGGTTTCATACAAGCCTATTACCAGGTTTAACTTACCAGATACAAATCTGAGCAGCATCAGCCTCTCCGTATAATTGGGATGATGGCGAACCATCGTGGGTGGAGATGCTTTTCACCAGCTCACTACAGATGCCCAACTATGTTGGGAACACGTCCCAGCAAAGAAGGAAGATTGAAGAGGGACCAATAGGTAGAAAGAAAAGCAGCACGCACGTTTTGTTTAGCAGTTGACTCAAGTAAGTTAGGGTTTTTTGCACATCTGTTCAATAACTGGTACTGAGAATACTTCCACTCTGCCAGTGCAACCCACGTGACTCTCAGGGTGTTAGACAAGTTTTGCTTGACAGGAATTAATGGACTATGCCTGACTTGTTTGTGGCATTCTATCTGATACAGCAAACAAGACACACATCCCCTCCATGATTAAAGGGCTCTACCTTTCAGGCCCACCACACCACAGAACGAAGCAGGAATCCTCACAGAGCCACCTCCATCTGTGCCAATAGCCACTGGGCAGAGACCTACAAAAAAACCCCACATGTTGGCTTGTGATCAGAAAGACATCGTGTTGCCCTGTCCATTCTACCAGCAGCTGTAGCCAAGACAGCACAGAGAGTGCTCTGTTCAGCTAGGAGTTCCTTCCAGCTTCTAAACCCCCTCATAAAAACTAAATACCTAAGGTACTTTGGCTCAGGACCTTCCTCCCACCACCCCTGAACTCCATTTAGGACCACCTACCTGCTGCTACAGCTGCTGCTGACCCACTGGAGCTCCCACCTGTGAAGTGGTTAGGCTTGTAGGGATTCCTAGGGATCTTGTGGTACCTGAAGCAGACAAATAGTGTTGAATCTTTTCCTAGGAAGGACCACGTGCACTACAGGGCAGGAAAAGATCCAGAAACACAGCTCAGGGATTCTGATCTCTTAGTAAAGAGATACCATTAAATCCCAGATAGTGCTATGTCCGTAGAAAACAAGGTGCAAAAAAGACTTCTGCCTCAGAGTCCAATCTCTTGTTACCATAAGCAGCTTATCCAAAAGAGACAGACTCAAAGCAAGAGAAAGGACACCACTCCAGCTCTTCTGTCTGTGACAGCACTGTGCCATTACTTCATGCCACAGGGCATTACGCAACTCCAAAAGGTGGAGCAGTTGGTGGTCAGCAATTCTTACAGACAAGCAAGTCAGCATCCCCAGCTCTGCCCTTTATGCCAGAGCAGCAGCTCCCAATGTCTCCAGTCTGACCACAGTCCCCAGACACCAAAGAGACCTGCCAGGTGGCAGGGTATCCAGCTGACCTCACACAGTGAAGAAATGCCCTGGCACGTTGTTGCAGCTGAGGGGGAGCCCCAGTTCTATCCAGCTGCACGGGCACAAAGCGTGGCTCTACACATGGCTTATCAAGGTTGTGAGGACCACGGGTCTGGAATAGCAGTTCTCAGCTTGGTTATAGCTGGAGAATTTACAACAGTAAAGCAAATTCCAACGAGCCTGGTTTAGCTAGGAAATAAAAATACTATGTTTTCCTGAGATGACTGTACTTTTTCTCACTCTTCTGGGCCTTCAGCCATTACTGTGACTGAGCATTAGATTACTATTTATTTGTTTTCTGTCACCGCTTTTGTCTACCACTCATCCTGTAAACATTCACACCTCCAGGCCTATAAGGCCCAGCAAACCAAGTTCCTTACTCAGCAGATGCCACTTGGATCCTCTCCTTCCTTTGGTTTCAGGAGCCTTCAGGCTTCCATGACTACTCTGACCCTCAAATATACAATGCTGGGTTTTCATACCCCCAGGGTTCTCCCTGCACAAGATGCCTCCATCAGTTTTATTCTCACATGCTTGCTCTATTTTTGTACCCTTCCCTGTCAGTTCTGGACAGACTTTTAGGTACTTCTAGACCAGGGGAAAGAGAGGGGAAAGGGATTTTTACCTGTTAGGGTTGCATCCAGTTGTTCCAGTCCCTAGTTCGTGCATGTTTGAGACCCCAATAATGATAGCCCCAGCCTCTCGCAGCTTCTTGGTCACAGTAGCATCTTCTGTTTCGGGCTCCGTCCCAAGATACACTGTTCCCACTCGGTGATGGTAAGGTACCTTAGCAAGAAGACACCTTATTACTCATCCTAAAACCCTGGCAAGGTAGGCAGGCAGAAGTGCATGCTCCGCGTGCACACTTTAACTCCACAACAGATCCCAGACGTTAGGACCCACAGAAGTAAGTAAGGGCTAGGAAGCTTCACTCTTTAACTTGTCCTGTGTTGGTTTCTATTAGGAGAGACACTTAACCCTTGAATATTTGGTCCTTCTCCCATTCAGAGGAGTCCTTTTAATACCACGATACAAAGGAGCAGAAACATGTAGATGGTCAAAAAGTCTGCCTCCCTGCAGCTCTCTTTTCGATTTTTCTACAGACAGAGCTGCAGCGTTTCAGATCTGCAGTGTTTTGAAGCAAGGCACCAAGATTAGATGAATGCCAAAATACCAGATGGACTCATTTTCAGGGTATGCTAAGTATTCTTCACTTTGAGGCAGCAATGGAAGGATCTGTACATAAACAGGACTCCCACCCTATGGGTAGGTCTCTGCAGAGCCTATGACAGCTTGACGGTACTGCCAGGAGTATTTAATGGTAACTGTTGTTTGGCCACAGGCAAAACTCCTTGTGAGTGGGGCTTTTCAAAGTAACTTCCGTATTTCTGACACATGTCCTTTAAGGTAAGGAGAGAGGGATGCTTTGCCAGTGGAGCAGAGTCAGTGCCTGAGAAATACAGTTATACCCACTGCTACAGATGCTTTTATACATTCTCATTTCATCACAAGAGGGACTGTTTCTCACCCCCACCCTCTACTCCTCATGGATTAAAGTGATCAGTACGAGTTACAGAACACGTCTGTTGTACCCAACATCTGTCTTCACCTGGCAAAACTTGTTAATCCTACTCATTACAAACCCACATACTACCCCTTATTACAAACATATTCTCAGGATTCTGCTGAGGAGTTGGCCTTAAAACCTTGTCGCAGTGAGTTGTCTAGGTTGACCACCTGCAGCATGAACCGACAGCTAGACAAGGAAACTCACCACTTTGAACTCTTCTTTCAGACACACTGGGATGCCATCCAGATAAGACAGCGTACACTTATTTCTGTAACGAGCAGTGGAGGCCTCAGCCATCTGCACAGAGAAAAAAAAAGTGTATGTTATATATATTTAGTTGAGCTGAAGGTCATTACCAGTATCAGAAGAAATACCAAAAACAGTTTTCTCAGGCTGCTACTAAGCCAAACTATAAAAGTTTCCTTCTCCTTCCACCATATGCTGATGGGAAACTACTACTTGGAAGCATCTATGCTAACGGATGCCACATAAGCACACAAGTCCCATTTTAAACATAGTCGTCCAGCAGGAAACAGATTGCTTTAATGCTACCTCTCTTTGCAGGAAGGAAAGCAAACTTGTTTGTAGTTGTCTACACAAGGAGGGAGGAAAAGCATACATATTTTTCTGTGCAATATATCAGCAGAAGAGCCTCTGCTCGTTTTCTACCAGAGGCAGACATTACCAGCATTATTTGCTCCTGGTCCCATTGCACTATCGCTCTGAGTGGGGGCGTGGATTTGTCGCAGTCCTCCAACATGGCAATGATGTTCTTTGCTACCTGAGATGGCGTCAGCTTCTCACTCCTACAGGACAGAAGTTGGGACCTTGTTACAAGACGCCCACACCACACCAACACACAGGTTTTGTCTCTCATGAAGCAAGATGGCAGCTGTCACAGCTGTAAGTAAGAACTAGATAGGAATCTGTGTGTGGTGACAATTTCAACACAGTTGACACCATCAAGACAGGACACTCCCTTCCTTAAGGGGAGAATTTGCCTACACAGCACACCCCCAACCCTTAAAGTAGGGGCAGGAGCTAGGAGAGTTACCCAGATATTCTTGAACCACCAGATAAACAGGGAAGGACAGCTGACAGCTTTACGGAGAGTCCTCAAGCTCCTGAAAGCCTGAGGCTATAAAACTCCCAGTATCATGAGCTGAGACCAAGAGGCCAGCCCCCTTTATACAGGCCTTCCATTACAGAGAAGGGGCTACCAGCAGTACCATCATAACTCACCTTCAACAAACAGGCCTTCCCTCCCTCCTGGCAAAAGGCTAAGTTACACCACAAACACATCTACCTCTGGCTGACACAAAAGCCTCACAGTCAGGATGCACCTGTAACACCAGACTGCAGTGTCCGCCTTTTGCTCCAAGGCCACAGCCTGCTGGCAGAGGTTGTCCTTGACGAACAAGGGCCAGGAGCACCAGAGGATTTATCTGAGCGTTCCACACCTGGCACATGTCCCAGAGGCAGCCAGGAGTTACTGAGCAGCCAAAAGCTCACAAAACCTCAGAGTCAGGGATGTGCTTCCAGCTCTTTCCAAGCTGGACACATTTACTGGGTGAAAGCAGGGAAACTGCTCACAGGAGCACAAGCAGCTGGGGAACCAAGGGATTCTTCAGAGACCCACAGTATGCGCAACTCACATCATCCAGATGAACCTTCCTCTCCTTCTCACTCACATGTCTGGGTAAACAAGGTACGTAGAAATCTCTCCCAGTGAAGACTGACAATAAGCCAAGGAAAGCAGCATTTAAATATCCTTGCAGGGCTTGTAAAAGTTGTGCCAGCTCTCCCAGTTGGCTTTCCTTCATTATTCTATTAGGGCGAAAGGACTGCAGAGGCTGACGGTAAACATTGGTGCCTCAAGGACAATCCTAACAAAGAGACACCTGAGAGCTTGTGGAACAGTACTAGCCACAGCAGGGGAACATGCGAGACAGGTTGCTTCCAGACCATAATTTCACCTACCGGTAGCAGTCCAGGTAGTCTTTGATCCCTTTGAAGCTAAACCCATCGCTAGCAGAATCAGACCTGCAAAGAAAGAATTAAAAGGGCAATTGTGAACCGTCAAAGCCACCTCTGTGTAGACCTGTAGACTTCAGCATCACAGTCCGATGCAGGTTTGGGCATCACTCACTCACAGTAAACCTGCTGGTCACCGTTTGGACCGCTAGCCTATGGATTTCAGCTCGCGCTCTGTCAGACTCCTTGCACCCATGCCAGACACCAGGTACACTAAGGGTGCCAAAGAAATATGGGGTCAGTCTTGCTGACATGTTCTAGTTGCTTCATATTTCTACTGCAACACAGCAGTCATTAAACTGTTCAAAATTTATTCCAGGTTTACATTTGCTACTCACCACTGCAACTTTACAGAATAGCTAGAATATACTCATAAACCTACTCCCAGGATCTCTGTCACAAGTTCAATCCAGAGATATCCAGCAGCATATACAGTGTGTGGTGCAGGAGGGGGAAAAGGCACTATAGAGCACACACAAGGATACACATCAGCAAACTGCTTAAAAACTAAGTCAATGGCTCTAGCACATAAGAAATAGACTATTTCTCATCACAACAGGATGATTGCAAGATCTTCTGAAGAGCTAGCTACAATTACTACTCCTGTGATGTCTCCATATCATCACCCAAACTAGAAGCCATATCCTGGAATAGGACAGCGTACGGCACCATGATGTGCTATGCAGGGAAGAGGTAAGGCTCCAGTAACCTGCCCTGTAGTACTCAATGTATCACTGGTGGAGCTGGGGACACAAGAACCAGAAGGCTGCACTCACCCTGACCAATGCCTAGAGGAAATACATCCCTCCCTCTAAAGTGAAGGAGCTGAAAGTTTTTCCTTGCTCTAGCTTAAGAACTCAAGCAGGGGGCAAGCTTAGTCCTGCTAAAAGCCCAGGTACATACAGAGAACCCACCCTCTGCAACGCTGATGAAGTGCAGCTTATAGACATTTTCAGTAACTATTGGATAGGGCCACAACTAAGAACCAAAACCAGATGGGGAGAGCATTCATAGCAGCCCAGCTGCTCCCACCTCAGCATCAGACCACAGCGAGACATGCGAGTCTGAGTAACATTCTGCCTGGAATCTAGTGGGATTTAATCAAGTACAGGCTGCAATCAAGAAGGTGAACCAGCTTTTATCCAAGCAACCTGACTAACAAAGCCTAATTTCTTGTGGATTGTTTTCTTTATAACCTGTGTTCCTTCTCTCCTCCACGCAACCCCTGTGTTCTCTTTGAGATTCCTTGCAGGCAAGAAACAGCACATCTGCAAACTCACTTAAAGGGATGTATGCACTTACTAGCCAACCACTAAGTGCATCTGTTCTAATAGCGCAACCAGAGCCCTGGCAAGGGCAGAATTTGGTCTCTCCACAATAAACAGACTCCCTGAAGCTTGTAGAAACTTCACATTGCTTGTAACTACCAGTGATTTATAAGTTACAACAGGAAAGATGACTGACAGCACTGTTTGTTTTGTAAAGCAGGTGGGCGTGGAAAAAGATTTTTAATCCAGATTACTGACAACAACAGCTTCCCACTAACATAATAGTGCCAACACATGTTTTCTTTCACTCCACTCTTACCTATCACATACTAACCTTGCATCTATCAGCTGCTCGATAATATCCGGAGTGCTTTTAGCTTCAGACTTGTCTTCTGTAACCTCCGCAGCAACCTCTGGGATAAACGTGGGATCTTCATGAATGTCAAGTGAACGCATGAGCGAGAAGTTGTTCAGCCTGAAAGAGAGTCACTGCTAGAGTTTGCAAGCTCTACCATGACTAATTTTTCAGACTGTTCACAGGGAAACTTACCCAAGAACATTTTGTCTTAGCAGTCTGCTCTCACAGCAGGGAGTTGCAACAGTTACAAGATAATCTCTCACACCTTTTCTAAAGGCAGCATCAAATCTACTCTGCTTGCTTAACAAAGCCTCCTACCACTTGACATAAGGCCAGCCAACCTCCGTAAACCCAAACTAGGAAAGAAATGGTGAGAGTTTTCAATTCACTTTAATTAGTCATATCACCCACAGACCAATAAAGACAGGACTGGAGAGGAAAAGAAAAGGAGAAAGTAGTATAAGCCATACGTTCAAGCACTAACCCTGTTAAAACAAGCACCTCTTCAGACTTTTCCATGATTTGCTTCAACACAGCTCATTTGCAACCAAATACAACAGGGATTGCAGTGCAAGTCCGGGGCTTAGAACATGTAAAGCAAGGAAATCAAGACCCTGTCATAGGTGTCACGGAATAATCTGGTGTATAACAGCAGTAACACTTATCTGGGTTTGATTCACTGAAAAAGCCCATGCCCCAAGTAAAAATTCACAGGTACCAGTTGTCTGTAAGGCATTTCTCCACATCCTGGGATCTGCATAGCTGACCCATCAAATAACAGGCAAACCATGTGAGCCAAGCATGAGGCTAAGGTTCCTGACACCTCTTACCTGAGCGGCTGTCAGTGCAATGTATGCTTGAAAGCACAGTTTCTAAACAACAACATAAGTGAGAGAGAAGGAGAAAAGGCTGACGTAAAATAGTATCTTTAAAAAGAACATACTAAAAACTCTGAACTTCACGTTTGTCCTCATTTCCCCACTACTACTATTCTTTTACCACTACTGGTGTTAAACACAGCAAATTTGCCCATCAACAAGCTTTGAAAGAAAGACTGCTCTTTCGCAAAGGAACAGAAAGCCAAAGAGGCAAGCTGGCAAATTTGATTTCTCAGCACCTGCCTGAATGTGAAAAAAGGTTAATTTCTTCCGATAGAGACCCATTCAAACCAGAGTAGTTAAAAAAAAAAAAATCCAGTAAACAACATCTATGAAATAATCTTGCTCATTCTCCAATCAAGTTATGCAGCTTCCCTCTTAGAAAAGGTCATTTCAGACAACCTGTAAGTGGTGTGCAATGCAAGCACCTTTAAAAAAAACCCAAAAAACAAAAGAAACTTGGAGGGGAAGAAAACTCCCCACTCTTACCTTATTAACAGCGGCAGTAAGCAGAGCTGCCCAAAAGCCTAGAAGAAAGTAAGCAGAAACATTGGTTTGCAGTAACTTTGACCCAAACACCTTCCTCACTAGACAAGGAATGCTGAATGTGCTCACAATTGCTGTAGTTTCAGAGCACCCTAGAGAGCATGCAATGCTATGTAGTAAAAAAATAGAACAAATACTTGTATTTCAGGCCACAAAATTGGCCCAAAATGCTTTCCCCCCACCTCTCCTTTATATAATTATAAAGAGAGTATTCTTCTGGCTCTCCTGCCTTTGTCCATCCCTGACTTGGCGCAGAAAGCCTGCAGCTACAGGCTGCAACCCTGTTAGGAGGCATCTACATAGCTCCCATCCCTTACTTTCTTCGTGTTCTGCGGATTATGCAAACATTGGATAAGGTAGAAGCTTATTATTATTTTGCTCATTCGACTGCTAGGATCTCTCCTGTCGTTCAATGAGCTCCTGCAGTAAACCGAGTCAACTTGGAAAAGCATGAGAAGTTTAGAGACTCCATGGTAGCAGTCATCTGAAAACACTCTTTGAATACCTTGGTTCCCAGTGTAGCAACATCAGAGGTCTGAAAGAGACCAGCCTTGTTCTAGCCTGTCTTAATAGCTCAACAATGGACTTCAAAACCATGTTAAGGGATGCACAAATACAGTAAAGTCTGAAGCAAGGCTCACACCCCCAGATCCAAGAAATGATATGTTGCCTCACACATTGCGTAAGAATTACAGTTCTCTTTTTGAACAGGCATTGCTCCTAATCTACATCTAATCTTAGACAACACAGTCCCGTAGGAGATTGAGAATCTCACGTCCCCCCTTCAAGGGGGATGTCAGGAAAGGAAACAAGCCTAGGGCCATGCACCAGAAGCGGCTGCAAAGCAAAGGATAAAAAGGTATTCTGGTTGTTATATCCTGGAAGAATGCCACTTGCAAGGTATTCTCACAAATAAACACAGCCCATTGCTAGCTTTCACTCCAAGCCCAACCAGCCACCAAGCTCTGTAACAGGTCACGCTGTTGAAATGAGACTTTTCGTGCCTAACCTTGACACTGACTCAAAAGCAAAGGCCAAGCAGCAGCAACAAAATCCACCTGCTTTCGGGCGGACGATGCCGCAAGGCGCTCACCGCCAAGGGGACGCAGGCTTTTCTCCCCCCAGCACCCTGCCATAACAGGACTCGCACCTCCTCCACGCCAGCCCCAGCGGGAATCAACCCGCAGGCTCGCTGGCACGCCAAAGCCCACCCGAGGAGAGCAGTGGCAGGACAGCTGCCTTTAGCCCCTTCCCAAAAACCCCACTCAGAGGGCTGAAGGACCCGAATCCCTTCGTGTCCGAGGAAAGCCGGCGGCAGCCGTATTCTGTATTTGATGCCGGCTTCGGGCCCTCCGTGCCCAAAAACACTCGTGACACCCTCAACCAGAGGCCAGCTCCCTCCCTCCCCACAGCATCCCACCCTGGGGTGACGGGGTGAACCCGAAAGCACGCAGAGACCCGCAACCTGCCTACAATTTCCCAAGCAACCCCGGCTTTTACTGCCTTGTTTACCCGGCCCCTCGCCCCTACTCACCGTATTAGCCACATGGACGAAGAGGCGCAGCCCGGAGCCGCACAGCCGCGGGGCCCACTGTGGACAAAAGGCGTGAGGTGAGCGCCGGGCCCCGCTTCCCGCCGCCCGCCCGCCCGCCCGCTCCGTCCCCGGCGCTCACGGGATCCCGAGGCGGGCTGCGGCCCCTCGCCTCGGCCCGGCCCGGTTGCCGGCGATGCAGCACGGTCCCAGCGCTGCCCGTGTGCCGCCTCACGCAGCACAGGTAAGCGGCGGCCGGCAGCAACGTGAGGAGGAACAGCAGCAGCAACGGCGCCATGACGACCCCTTCCTTCCACCGAGCCCGGCGGCAGCGAGTCCTCCCGTTACCGGGGCGGTGCTCGGGTCTCGCCCCGCCTGTGGGCCGGCCCTGCGGGCGCCTGCGCCCTTCCCGGAGCTGGAGGCGGGGAAGAAGCGCGGTGTTTGCCGGTGCCTGACAGGCTGCCCCGCCATGTCTCGCTTCTTCCAAGCGCTTCGCCGCGCCGCCAGCGCCCGGGTGGCGGGTCCGGGAGTGGAGGAGGCGGACATTTACCGATGGGGTCTGACAGGTTAGCGGGCTGCCGCCGGTAGCCGGTCAGGCTCCGGGCTACCCGGGGGAAGGGGGTAGTGAGGGAGCGGTAACGCGCGTCGGGGACGGGAGGCGGCTTGTTGTGAGAGGATGGCGGGAGGCGGCTTGTTGTGAGAGGATGGCGGGAGGCGGTTTGCTGTGAGAGGATGGCGGGAGGCGGCTTGTTGTGAGAGGATGGCGGGAGGCGGCTTGTTGTGAGAGGATGGCGGGAGGCGGCTTGTTGTGAGAGGATGGCGGGAGGCGGCTTGTTGTGAGAGGATGGCGGGAGGCGGCTTGTTGTGAGAGGATGGCGGGAGGCGGCTTGTTGTGAGAGGATGGCGGGAGGCGGTTTGCTGTGAGAGGATGGCGGGAGGCGGCTTGTTGTGAGAGGATGGCGGGAGGCGGCGGAGGGGCCCTGCGGCTGCCCGGTGCTGTGCAGCTGTAATGGGCTGGGTTCCGTGTTAACAACCCCCAGGTCTGAAATAAATAAAGGTGTAAATAAGGGTGGCTCCCGGGCCTGTAAAAGCGGGCTACAGCTGCCGCAAACAGCGGTAATTGCTCGCTGCTCTGTGTAAATCTTCCCTGGCTGCTTCAGTCACGCTCTACCTCAGCTTTGCGGTGAGGTGGGTGGTTAAGGCCAGGGGCTCGCTCCCTGAGCCCTGCTTTTCCCGCTCCCGTGTCTCTGCACAGCCTTAGACAGCCCTGTGCTGCAGGAACAGATCAACGGGGCAACGTTCATTCCCCTCAAAGTGGGTCGACGTTGAGCGTGAATGCTTTAAAGCGCTTTCCACTGCCTGAAGGGTGGATGCTAAAGGGGAGTGCCTGGGCTATCCAGCCTGCTCCTGTGTTTTCCTTAGCTGTGGGGAGCCCACATTTCAATCCCTGTGCTGGTTTGGGGTTTCTGTTTCCCGAGGGCTGGTGAGTTACTTCACACGCTCAGTGTGCGCACTTCCCCGGGGAGGAGAGGGCAGCAATGGTGTAACGCTATTAACAATACACAGCATTTGATTCTGGGTATGAGGAAAGATCTTAAGAACTCCTACTTGGCTTGTTTTGTAATTGTTTTGATATATTGTGCCCCATAATAAGGATTGCAATGGTGGTAGTAGCTACAGTGACCTGCACTTGAGGTCTGTCCTAGCTGAAGCATAGGAAAGCTGCAAAACATCTTGCTGAGAAATTATTATTATACAATAGTAGAGCGTTACAGGCATTTTCAGTAGCCTAAAGTGCATCCCTAGATGTAGTACTTACGTATTTTTTAAAAGTGGCTGGAGCTGAAAATCAAGCCATCTTTTAGGAATGCAAAGTAGTGGCTTAATTATTGGATTAGGTTTCTTGTACAGGCCTTTGTAATGAGTCGGGGCATTTTTTGTGTGTACGCGTTCCTGAATATGGTTTAATTTAACGGACTTGCTATAGCACTGGTGTCTCTGCTCTCCAGCCGGGTAAACCAACTTCTGCTGAAAACTGGTGTGCTTTTCCTGTAAGGCAGATGCTTGGGAAGGCCTGTTCTGGGCAGGACCTGTTTCTGGTGGCTTCAAGCTATAACTGTGTATAGAGTGTATTGAATGATTGTGTAAATGTAACAAAGTGCTTTTATTCCCAGGCATCCAGCTTCGCCCTTATCAAATAGAAGGTGTAAACTGGCTGGTGCAATGCTATGAAGTCCAGCATGGCTGTATCCTGGGTGATGAGATGGGTCTTGGGAAGACTTGTCAGGTGTGTCATCTTCTTCTGGAAAATGATCTTTACCTACCTGTGTTTTTTAGCCCAGCGTTTCTGCAGAAGAAAAAAGAAACAACACCCTAATGTTTGGTCAGTTAAGCAGCCCCTTTCTGAAGTCCATGCTCAAAAGAGAGAGCTCATTGTTTCTTTCATTCCTTAATCACTTAAAACAACTGTTAAGTTTTGAGTAACACTCTAAAAAGGTTTCAGGGTTTTGTAAAAAGATGAGTGGTCATGTTATACAGACACCTTAACGCATAATTCATAGTGCGCAGAGTTGAAGGCACAGCACACAGCCAGTACAGAGAGGATGATGTTGTTTTGATGCACCTGCAGCAAGATGATTTTTGAGTTTGTCAACACATGGATTAAAATTTACAGGTGTAAATTTTTCAGAGGTTTTTTTTTTTGTTAAGTTTTTCGTAGGTTTCAGTTTTGTTGGAAAATGACTGTGTTTTGGTTCAGTGGGTGGTATTCAATGGGTCTTAAATAACAAACTGGTAGTTTTAGAAAGTGATGTATGGTAGATTTTTTTTATGACTGTGGGAGAAAGGTCTTTGGAAAGGGGCTCCAGATATCGAGGTCATGTTTTGGGATCTAAACTTTTTTGTCATTGATGGTGGATCTCATTTGATATTCTGTTAGCTCTGCTTTGTGCTAGAGAACCTGTGGGAACTAGGTACAAAGCTCAACAAGGAGACAGTTTATGTAGGTTCAGGCTATTGGGTTGAACCCTTTCCTTGTTATCAAAAAATTTATTTTCTTTGCTTTCTAGACTATTTCTCTACTTCTTTATTTGGCAAAAAAAATAACAAACAAAGAGAGATTTCTCATACTTTGTCCTCTGTCCGTTCTGAGCAACTGGAAGGAGGAACTGGAGAGGTAAGTTTCAAGTTGTCTGGCTCATCATATTCTTGCACAGCAAGTTACAAAGATTCTCTTCAAATGTGCTCAGTCCAACCGTTTTCTTCCTTTCAAAAGGAAAAAAGTAAAAAAGGAAGCTACTAAACCAACAAATCAATGCAAACTATACCGTTAATGCATAGTCTTTACAATGCTGTGGTATACATTAATTCATCCAACTTGCATTGGCTGACTTTCAGTCCAAATGCCCCCATTAGCTCCTTGCTTTTTATTGATTTGTAACCCTCCATGCTCAGCCTCTCTTAGGCAAAATCTGCTGAAGACAACCAGGATTCTGTATGATGAAAGGTAAGACCCAAGTTGAATAGTATCTTTCTCGGCATGCTCACATATGCATGCAAAATACATTACATCTGTGCATGCAAGCCGTCGTCACTGGGGTGCAATGACTGTGCTGATGGCACATTTGCTATGCCCGGAATATGTACATTTTTAAACTGGAGCCCAAAGATTCCTTTTAAGAGGGAGAGCAGAAAGTTAAAGATTAGAACAGAAGCCTGTCTGTGTGGCTGTCAGGCAATGCTGTCTCTCAGCATCTGAAGTCATCCAGGTTACGTTCTGAACTGAGCTGGCCTGATTTGGATACACTTGCAGTTGGAATAGTTGGGGGAAAGTGCATTCCTTCATAGATCAGCAGTGAACAGCTATCCAGGAGGAACATTAGGCAAATATCAGTGGTGGGATTAAATGAGGAAGAATTTTATGGTCCCAACTCTTCCTCCATGGAACTGGTTTTATCTGCTTTTTGACTAAGAGGATAGATTTTTGAGGCCCTGACTTGGACCTGTTTGCTGCAGACATTGTTTGCCTTTATTTTAGCATGATTTAGGCCAGTTCTTTAGTCCCAACTGGGCAAACTGTATTCATTCACCTGCTTCTAATGAGCTTTTTCAGTTCAGAATAGCAGATGGGCTATGAGACTGGTTTTCAATCATCTGCTTTGGACTTTGAGACCTAGGAGAACACAGTTTATTTGGGACTTGTCCAAACCAGAACCGGCAGCTGAGGTGCCAACCTGAGATGCAAATTAATCAGGAAGGGGTTAGATTCAAAAGCTGAGATCCAACCACATCTCCCAGGAGGGTAGGGTGTTTGGATAGGAGATTCTCATTATCTGTGCAGTAGCTATGTTTGATAATGGGGTCCAGGGTCATAAACATATGAAAGACTTAGCTTGGCTCACTGTTTTTGCTCTGTCTTTCTCCTGACAACAGGTTTGCTCCAGGTCTTTCCTTTGTGACATACATAGGCAACAAGGAGGAGCGACCCAAACTGCAGCAGAACCTGAAAGAGCAGTCTCACTTCCACGCGCTCCTGACAACGTATGAGGTACATGATGTCTTTGTGACTTGAAAGGAGGGCTCAAGTTTTTCCTCACCTTTTCCATTCCTCTGTGCTGCCCAGCTCATGCCTTGTCCTCCATAGTCATCTCTGACCTTCTTCAGTGATTTTCTACTCTGTAACCCATTTCACCAACTTACCTAAGTTGCTGCAGTTTTTGTGTCCCTAAGATAAGCTACTTTAACTCCAGCCTTACTGCATAGCTCTATCGCACCTTGAGTAAAGAAAACAGACACATCCATCCCTAACTAATGCTAATGGTATCTGCATTGTCTTTGTATGGTGCCTTACAGACCTTTAACATTTAACAGAAGTGTACGCACATGTGACGTTTATTAAGATTCTATTAATCAGGCAACGCAAGAACACTTAGAAAGAGTTTGCCTTTTTTGTGCCCTCTTCAGCGTGCCCTCCTCAGACAACTCATTTCTGGACTGCAAAATGGTGAGGTTCCTGTTACAATTGATAGGACTTTGGGCTGAATCTGATCAGAGCTCACCTAAGAAGGTCCTGTCCTGCTCTAAATGGAATCAACCAGAAAGGGATGCTTCCTTGGTTCACTGCTTTGGACTTCGCATGATCTGATGCTTAATTATCTGGAGTGGGGAAAAAGCCCTTATTTTTCTCTTATGAGTCAGTCCCACTTGGGTGTTACTTCATATCGGCACTTTGCTTTTATTTTAACAATCTCTTGACAAACACACCAACTTGAAATTAGATGTAAAGCACTGCTTACAGCTACTGGTGGTTCCCCCCCCACCCCCCCCATCTCCCTTTCCCTTTGCCCTTTTGCATTCCTTCTCTTCAAGTATTTCACTGTCTCCTGCTGGGAGCTGTGTGACCTGTGCTGACCACTCTGAACCTGCATCTTGTTCCGTGTTGCACAAGTAGGAATGGGTAGCAGTGAAAACCCTTGTCTTGATTGTGATAAATGGAGGTGCTCATACTGAAACAAGACGAAGAAAGTGATCAACTCTATCGAGATACTCACTTACCTAGTATTTTTCTTGTCTCTGTTGCTTTTGGGGATAAAATTCTGTGTTAGGGATTTCTTGAGTGACCTGATTTCTCTTCCTCTTTGAATCTGAAGTTGGGCAAACAATGTTTGCACTTTAGGATATTAGCAAGTCATTGTAATAGCTTAGATTATCCACTGAAGCATGTGTTTGCTTAGAGTCAAAAAGATTGTGATGCTTGTGCTGGTTTTGGCTGGCATAGAGTTAAATTTCTTCACAGTAGCTAGTATAGGGCTATGTTTTGGATTTGTGCTGGAAATAGTGTTGATAATACAGGGATGTTTTCCTTATTGCTGAGCAGTGCTTACACAGGTGCTTCTCACACCACCCACCAGTGAGGAGGCTGGGGGTACACAAGAAGTTGGGAGGGGACACAGCTGGGACAGCTGACCCTAACTGACCAGAGGGATATTCCAGACCATATGACATCAAGCTCAGCAATAAAACTAGGGGGAAGTTGGGAGGGGAGGAGCTGCTGCTCGGGAACTGGCTGGGCATCGGTAGGTTGGTGGTGAGCAATTTTTTTCATTTGTATCACTTGTCTTTCTTGGGTTTTATTTCTCTGTACTGTAGTCCAAAGCATAGCCCCATGCTAGCTGCTAGGAAGAAAATTAATTCTGTCCCAGCCAAAACCAGCACATTCTCTCTTTGTTATTTTCTGTTTCATTACAATTTTTTTTTTAATTCCAATTATTAGACTGGTTTTATCTCAACCCACAAGTTTTCTCGCTTTTACCCTTCCAATCTCTTTGTCCATCCTGCTGAGAGGGGGGAGTGAGCAAGCAGCTGTGTAGCACTTAGTTGCCAGGAGGGGTTAAACCACAACATGCTGAAGGCGCATGGTGTTTCATACTGAAAGAGAAGGATATGAACAAACTTTAGAGGTGAAGAGCGTTTATGGTGTCTGTAAATTTCCATTAATTCTCTGAGGTTTTACTGCTTGTGCTTTGCCAGAGAAAAGTTAAAAAGTAGGATCACAACAGCTTGTGGTTACAGTAACTGTCATGTTACTTTCCTCAGGTAGTAAGTGGCTTCATGCCACTCTGCTCCATTCCACCATAGTTTGCAAGTAGACAAAAAGATGCTCTGTTTCTTAACTGGTGTATTTACTTGTCATAAATCATGGTTCCTTTTCTTTCGTTGCAGATTTGTCTGAAAGATGCAACATTTCTAAAATTGTGAGTCTGGTTTTAATTTTTTCAAATTTGATTCTGCACGTCTGTCAGTGATTTCTTAATTGTATATTTGTATGTGTGTGAGATCCCATGCTTGTTTCACAAGAGCCAAGGATGTTCTTTGCTTGTGATTAGAGCTTTGCCTTTACCAACTTTCAGTGAAGAATCTTTAAGGTCAGCTAATACGTATGTGAACTTCCTCCAAGGACAGTTTTCAAGCCAGTTAACTCAAAATAATATGATACATAGTGACTTACAGCAGTACACTAAATATCAATCCAGAAGCCTGATAGTTAGAACAGAGATCTTCAAGAGCTTCAGATTATAAAGGTGAATTTGCTGAAATTGACCTGCATTATACTATGGTGATCCTGTGCTATTACCATCTCCTAAAGTTTATTGCCTCTTGCCACCAGTCAGAACTGTAGAGGGCTTCTGGAGCATTATGCTTTCTAGCAAGACTGATTATACAGGTGAAATTCAGCCTGTAGGAAGTACTGTAATGTTCATGCAGGATTTTACAGAAGCCTACACTTGAAATGGGGAGGAATTTTCATATTTTTTAGTAATAGTGCCAATGCCTTGCAATAGTGGTAAGTGCTTTGACAAATGCTGGGGGCAGCCAGCTATCATGAATGGCTGAGGATCTTTGCAGGAGCAGAAACCCAGTGGCCTCAGTGGTGCAATTTTGGATCTCCCAGAACTAGTCAGGCCTCCTATGGGCACCCTGTTGTCTTTCAGGAAAGCACCTGTCCTTGGTCGCTGCTGGAAATAGCAGGTTTTGCTGGATGAATGCATCATGGTAGAAGCCAGGCCTAACAACAGGTAGCTGTAGCCATACCGTCCTTACAGTTCCACATCATGTCCTGCTCTGCTGCATATGATTCTGCTTATTTTGCAGTTTAGCCCTGGTACATAGTACCCAGGGAGAGCAAGTAACTAGCCCTGGTATGACAGAAATGTCAGCTCCAGTGTAGTTTCCTACTTCTAAGGCTAGCACATAACATCAGAGCCATGTCAATCAAGTTTGGTTGTTTTTGCCCTCTAGTCTTCCTTCTGAAAAAAGTGGTTGCTAATCATTTGTACCTTGTCCTGTGTAGGAGCACTTGAAGCACTTTGTAAAGGTGGGTCACAGTTATCAGATGTCCCTCCAACACCACTCCTTACGAGCAGTGTGACAGCACAGATGAGTTGAGCAAGAGCCCCGCTCTAATGTAATGCATGAGAGATCAGACTCTGCTCTGTGCATGAGCTTCTGCAATGCTTCACGCTGCAGCGTCCCCTCTGCATTTCAGCTGCTGAGCCTGTAGAATAAGTATAATGGTATTTGACTGTCCTGGCAATGGAGAACCACTCTTAAATAGCAGAGGGGAATCAAGGCAAACAAAAAGGCTGTGGGGAGAATGTAGGTCACTGTGATTCCAGCCCTTGTATTCCACTGGGAAGAGAAGTGTGTGGGTAAGAAAAGCTGGAGGGTCATGCTTTCCCTCCCTTGCCTACTGATCAGCCAGACTTAACTGTGTGGAAATCACTCTGGGATGTGGGAGTTGAAACCCTAGTGATAAGCAGGCACAAAGACTGAGGTTGAAAAGATCTGGAGTTTGTATTAAGCCTAGTGGATCTACTAGATCACCACTGATTCTGCAGCCTGCTTGAGCTAAGCCTACTGCATATAGCTGTACGAACCCAGAGTAAGTTGAAGCTCCTGTGTTGGGTGATTTACAAAAGACTTGTAATCACTCTGCCATCACTACCTAATGATAGTTGGGTTTTTGCACAGATGCTAGGGCCTAGTTTCATGTCTCTTTTTCCAAATCATAGACCTTGAATGTTTGACTAACTTGTGCTTATGTCATTTTCCCCATAGTAATGGGGGAGGAGAGAAAAGCAACAAATTGAAGTGAATTTACTTACTTTTGATTTCAGAAAAACTCATCCAGGCTATAGTTAAGAAGCTGTGTTGGCTCTTGAAAACCAGTACCTGTGAATTCCTCCCACCCTGCTCGTGATGTTTGCTTGTTGTTCATGGGGTGGGACCATCTCAAGTTCAGCCAAGCAGAGCCACCATTTATTTCAGTCTTTTTGTATTTATAAGAATGAATTGTCAGCCCCTATCTGAAGATGCTGTTTTGTGTTTGTTCAGCTTTAACTGGGCTGCCTTGGTTGTAGATGAAGCTCACAGACTGAAAAACCAAAGTTCTCTGCTTTACAAGACACTTTCTGAGGTAAAATAACTCATCTGTCTTCTGGAGTCTCAAGGCTTTTTCCTCTTCAATATAGCATACAGATTCTCTGTTTGTTCCTCTGAGTAGTTATCAGGCTCTGGGCCACAACCAGTTTCCATCAGAGTTTGTGAACAGGTTCCCATATTTAGTGGCAGACAGATAAAGGCCTATCTTGTTGGCTTTGCATGGAGGTGGACAGTATTTGGAGCTTATCTCTCATTCTGAACTCATGTTCATGGGACCTCAAGTCATGAACTTCTGACTTCCATTGTCCCATTTAAGGGAGCCACCCTTGTTTATTGAAATTAGTAGAATCGCTCCAGCTTCCAAAGCACCCTGCCAGAGTACAATGAATGCCTGAGTGAAGGCTGCGCTTCTTGTCATGGCAGTGAAACATGGGCATTAGGTGTGGGTTGGCATCAGCAACAATGAGCTACAGTACCTTGGAAAATAGTTTTTTTATTAAATTCCTGAAAGTCTTATATCTTCTGAACATATTGTCCATGATGTCTGTATCTCAGTAGCTTTGGCTGTAGTCACAAAGAAATAGGCATGATTTACCTTAGCTCTCCTTCTAACATATTTTCTATTACCAAAGTTGAGAGAAGACTTGTATTTTTTCAAAGGCAACCATATTCCCCAAGTCTCTTTACAAGGATTGCTGTAAGCAACTTGGACCAGATAATGTTGCTGTGTTTGTCAGTTAGCCAGCAAATAGAAATGGAACATAGGCTTTTGCAGTTTCATTTCACTGTCCTTTTCTGACAGCATTTTCCAGTCATGTCTCATTACCTAACACTGAGTATGCAGTATTGGACCATAGAGTGCATGGATCTGACAATTTTAATAGTGGTGGTTTTGCATTTTGTTCTTATTTTGCTTACACTGGTGCCGTCCTAGTCAGTTTGGTGGAGCTGTTTGACTGCCACACCATGCCTTATGTTGGATGGTTTGGGCAGACATTTGCAGCATTCTGCAGGCAGTTCTGTGCCAGCTGTCATCTTTAAGTTAAGCTTAGGAGGGGTGTGGGCGGAGTTACATATTAAGTAACTTTTCATTCCAGATATTTTCTCCTACTAATTTTGTTTTGTTGCTGGTTCTTTCAGTTTTCAGTAGGCTTCAGCCTGCTACTCACAGGCACTCCAATCCAGAACAGCCTTCAGGAACTGTACTCCTTACTCAGCCTTATTGAGCCTGACATCTTTCCTAGGGAACAAGTGAAAGAGTTTGTTGAGTATTACCAAGCGATCGAAAAGGAGAGTGAGCCAGGTCAGTAATAAGCAATGTTGTACTTGAATCAGAACCAGCTGTTATCTTGACTAGGAAGCAGAAATGTTGTGTCCCCTTTATTTGCCTTTTTTTTTTTTTTAATGCTGACTAGCTTTAAAACAAAGCCACTAAAAGTAATGATTACTTACCTTAATGTAGCTCTTATGTATTTAAAGTATGCAGCTGTGTTTTGGTTTTTCTGTAAAATTGGGCTTGAATCGTTCCACTAATAGATGTAAAGTTCCTTATACATTTATTTTGAAAGTATAGTTTTGAAGGTACTGTATAAATTCCTTACATTTAATGCAGTAATTTGCTCTTTTTTTCCCCTGCCTCTGCGTAGCCAAGGAATTGCACAATCTTCTGCAGCCATTTTTGCTTCGAAGAGTCAAGTCTGAGGTGGCTGCAGAGCTGCCAAAGAAGGTGGAAGTGGTTCTGTACCATGGAATGTCAGCTCTGCAAAGGAAGTACTACAAGGCCATTTTGATGAAAGATCTAGGTAACTGAGGGGTTTGAACCCTATCAGCTAATTTTAAAACCAAAATTAATTCCTTTTGTAAATTCATGCTCTGTTGTGAAGGAGAAGATACTTTGGTCTGCAGAATATGCATAGAACGAACATGCCAAATTCAGTGCTTTGGGCTGCTTGATTTGTGATTTTTAGCTTGTGATAACATAAGAGACATATGAATCTAGAGCTGAGCTTTTGCAGAGCTGGGGACAGTCAGCTTCAGGATTCAGCTTTGGGCCAGCCTATAATTAAAAATACTTATTATCAAGTAAGTCCGCTCCTATTCCATGTTTTTGTATTCAGACAAAAGAGTAGTACAGGAAATTTTGGATCTGTGGATTTTTGCAAATTTTCCGATAGTAGTACAGATGCCATACAAGAAATTTAAATGTACTGGATGTAGATATGAGTTTCTTGGGAAAACACAGGGCCATATAGACAATGCATCCACAGACTCTTACTGTTATAGCTCACTCCTTGTCACTTCACGTATGAACTAACTGTAACAAAGCATTCTGAGGTATGAGAGAGAAAGTATTTGGTTCTCTCTCAAATCCTCCTTTTCTATCGAGGCGTGCCACATCATATGGCTTGCCAGTGCTTATGTGTTGTAGGGCAAGTAAAACTGGGGGGATGGAGACCTTTTCTTCTAGGGCTAATGCCTGGTGCATCAAGGAGCCAATGGCACTTTGCATGCACATCACCAGGCAGGCTGAACCTTCTTCTTCTAAAGTCAGCATATGTGTACATATCTTCTTTTCCTCCTCACAACAGTGCAACCCTTCTTAACTTCCTGGTTGCCCGGTAGATCTTGACTCTGCTGCATTACTGTTTTTTGTTGGAAAATTCAAATGAACTGCACCAAATTTCTTTCACTATTTTTGATGATTTCTAGATCTATAATTCACTTTTAGAAAAA
The DNA here is from genome assembly GCF_900496995.4 of Aquila chrysaetos chrysaetos. NCBI lineage: Eukaryota > Metazoa > Chordata > Aves > Accipitriformes > Accipitridae > Aquila > Aquila chrysaetos. Next base: position 3,996,501 of record NC_044010.1, on the reverse strand, counting down.
TGACAGTGACTCTTTCCAGGGAGTCCAGAAAGTTTCAGGGAATTTGACAAGGCAGAGTAGTTTTCATCAGGGTCTTTTTCTAAAGGCTTGTCCAAAAACTGTGAGGGAAACTGTTTGGTCCATGAAAACAGATGTGTTACTCTTGAGATGGAAATTCAAATGCAGATGTGATATGCAGAGAGAGATACTCCAGTGCTGAAGCACTGCAGAGCAGTGCTTGGTGCCCAGGCATTCCTAGTCACACGCATTGATGGAGCATGGGCTTTCCTGCTCAGATCCCTTTCTGTGCTCTTTGTTCCAGATGCATTTGAAAGTGAAACAGGAAGGAAGGTTACACTTCAGAATGTCCTAATTCAGCTTCGGAAGTGTGTTGCCCACCCATACCTTTTCAATGGTAAGGAAGCACTCCTCTCTCTTGAAATAGAAATAAGTTTCTTGTTTTACACAATGGTTTTTTATTATTGCTTGGCAGTGTAATACTTAGAAGCAGCAAGTAATAAACAATGTTGTACTTGAATCAGAACCAGCTGTGAGTTTCTGACCAGTTCCAACTTATGACAGCTCATCAATAATGAGGAATAAAGTAGGGGACTGTGTGAAGTCTGAGTTTCTTACTGCAGCTCTCCACTTGCTTTCTCATCAATGCATCTACTCTCACCTAAACAATGAAATAACAATGCTTTATGAACTACTGAGGGTGTTCTTTAGAGACAGAGAAGGACCATCACTTCTCAAGCAAGCATCATGGGGATCTGCTTGGCGATAGTTGGCAGTGCAGACACACTAAGGTTGACCACTGTTGTTGAGTTGTTACTTGCATGGTATTAGGTCTGCTTCTGAAACTCCTTTCTGTTCTAGGTGTTGAGCCAGAACCGTTTGAGATTGGAGACCATATTGTTGAAGCCAGCGGCAAGCTGTGTTTGTTGGATAAACTCCTTTCATTCTTGTATGCTGGGTATGTCATGTTGGGGTGAAGAAGATAGGGGAGGGTTGACATAGGCAGACGAGGTAAACTGGGAGGTCAAACTACCTTATTTAGCCATAGATTGAACAGATATTCATCACAACGCAAGCACTGCCCTATTTGTTGCACATTACTGACTATCTGAAAGAAGTCATTTCAGTATAAGGAGCTGCATTAGAGATGGTAGAGGAACCTCAAGGATTTTTGTAGCTTCCCTTTAAACATTTCTCAAAACATTTCATTAACTCTCTCACATGTTCTCATATTTGGGAACCTGGGAGAATAACCATCTGACATGGTATTCAGCATATCTGGTTTAACTGTGGGTTTCCTGAGAGTAGCCTCCAATGCATCAGTTTTGTTCCTTTGTGCTACCATGCCTGTGTTAGCCTGGGAGGCAGAATGCATAGCAAATGTGAAAAAGAAATTTGACTGGACCAAAAACCAAGAAGAAGCTGAAACTTTAGCTTTGGGAATGGCATTCAGAACTCCTGGTGCTGGGCTCTGGTGACTTCAGAACCTGGAACCAAAGGATCTTGGATATTCACTTCCAGCTCTCAGATGAGAGGCAAATGAAACTGCGGTTTACATTCTTATGCAGTATGTGAAGCAGTGCCTCCTGCATGATGCAAATTCAACCTTCTCTCTTAATTGGGCTACGATTTCCCTTTGACTACTTCCAAAGGACAGAGCTTCAACAGACCTTTGGAAGTTCTGATATGGTTGTGGAGGTCTTTGTCCTTCTGCTGTGTAGCACCTTGTGAGTGGGTGTCTCTCCCTTGAATGCCTTTGCCACAGGAGCAGCCCTGTGCAAATTCTGGACTTGAAAACGCCTGTGTTCTGCTCTACAGCGAAGTCTGATTTAAACAGAGCACTGAGGCCTAGAGCTGGGAGGGAGGAGAGTTGATTTCTCACTTATACGTGATTGTAGGCAGAGTTTGATCTCTGAGGATCATTTGCTGGAGGAGAAAATGCTCCACTGTCACAGAGATGCTGATACTACATTTTCCCAGCATTTAAGATGCTTTGTAGTGTGTGATTTGAGAGCAGTCTGGTGTGGTAGGTCACGTGGTGAGGAAGATGTCGTGATGCTAGGTTGAGCTGAGGAACCTTTTAGACAGGCTGCTTTGGATCCTCGCCAGGCTGCATCCAGCCAGCAGTGGAGCTGTGCCAGAGCCTTGTTACGTCTCTGCGACTCTAGGCATGGCAGCTGATGATGGCAGATGAGGCTGACTGCTTGCATCTGGATGTGGGGCTGAAAATGTGGTGAGGGAATGGGCCATGGCACTAGCGTACAGAGCTGATGAGGCCTTGCTATGTAACAGTGACTGGTTAAGCTATTGTAACCCCTCTACCACTCTGTGAAATGCTGTCACAGTATGTTGAGGCTCTTGGTGTCTCATGTTCTTCTTCCAGTGGCCACCGTGTCTTGCTGTTTTCTCAGATGACTCAACTGCTTGATATCCTGCAAGACTACATGGACTATAGAGGTATGCTCTGTATGCTTTGGCAGCAGAGGGCTTATCCTAATGATCTCTGCCATATATTGTTCCTCTGATTTGGTTGATCTGCCTGGGATGGAGAAGGGACTGTGATGAGGACTTATTGCTTCTTAGTAGCTAGAAACCATATTCTTGCAGTGGTGCTGTGAGTTGGAAGGTCTTGAGTTCAGTTCTTTGCTGTGTTACCACCTGCCTGAAATGAGCTGGCACTTAAATGTTCTTCAAAGTAGTTTCAGCTTTGGTTCCTCAATAAAATGGAGCTAAACAGATGGCAAGGTAGCAATGTTTCATTATATACCTGTGTTCAATTATGTACCGGAGTGCAGAAGTAATAGCACTGAAGGCAATAGACTTGCTCTAGATTCAGTTTGTCCAGCACAAACCGCAAATTGGGCCGCATTCATACCAGTAGATTAATTTTTGATTAAAAAAGTTGTTGGCAGTGGGGCCCCAACATGTCTGCGAGGACAGGTTGGATCAGACCATTTTTGGCAAGGTTACCAAAGTGTTCTTGGGACACTTTCTTTTGTTTCAATCCACATGGCTCCATGCCTATGTAGGATTTCCCATGAAAGAGGCTTTTGTTTGGTGTTTATGGTTTTGGACAACTAATAACGCAGGATAAAGCCAAATGTAGGGCCATATCCCATACTGCTTGCTCACAGGAAAGCACACATTGAAGGCTGTGGGAGTTTGCATAAGGAGGATCCAATGGTTGTTGGCCTGTTTTGTGGGGCCAACAGCCAGCACAGCATAGTCTGAAATGGAACTGTGTGCTAATGTTCTTTTGCTTTGGCTCTGAATTTTCCTGTTGTGTTTCCAAGCAGTAAATTAAATGCTAAGAGTCTCTGCTTCAGACTTAGCTAAATTACCCTTTGCCAACAGTCAATCTGGAAGTCAGGGTCACTATTTCAGTTCATACGAGGTTTAACTGGGAAAGAATGAAGGAGTTGAAGGCAATAAAATGAGAATCAGGGCGGGAGGATTTGGCATAAAAAGATTCAGGACAGCAGTGAGACAACAGAGAATGAGGTAAGAAGGTAAGAGCATAGGCAGAATTTCAGAAACATACATGTTGCTTGTTTGAAAAGGCTACAGTTACGAGCGGCTGGACGGTTCTGTTAGGGGTGAAGAGAGACACCTTGCCATTAAGAACTTTGGTCAACAGCCCATCTTCATCTTCCTGCTGAGCACCAGAGCAGGTAAGTAAGGAAAGGTGAGACAAACAACCCGTCTTGCTTCTTTTGCTCGCTCTGGCAAGATTTCAGGGAGTTCTGAATCCTGCAGAGCCTGTTCATGTGGGGGATTTTTGAGGGAGACAAGACACATCCTGAACTTGGGTCTCTCAGCTAGGATATCTGGTTTCTGTGCTTTCCTTTTGGCAGCTGATGTTAAGATGCTTTTCATATTGCAGCCACCTGAGTTACTTTTTTTTTTTTTTTTTTTTTTTTTAAATTGCAAGTCCCATAATGCCTGTTCCTGTATCAGGTTGAGCTTAAGGAATCTCACTAGCATCTTATTTCTGCAAGGACCAGACTTTAGGCAGGAACAGACTTCCTTTAAGTAAGCTGGTGGAATTGCTTCTCAAGTTTGCTGAACATGGACATGCTCTCTAGCTGGCAGACACACTCAAATGAGAGCCTTTTACTGTCTGAGACTGCAGAGAACACCATGGGACTGCCATCTGTGCTTCTTCCCCTCTTAGTTCCTCAGGCAGATCTGTGTCTTCCACACAGTTTCAAACTTCCCTGTCTCTCTATTCAAACAAGCACAGAGGCAGGCTTGTCTCCAGAGGAGGGATCCACACTGCTTGATCTCAAGCATCAAACTTGAACTAAGTTTTCCTTTGGGCTTCTGGTCAGACTTTCCTGGATGACCCTGGCTCCAGTGATACTGCAGTGCATTGAGGGGAGTATGCAGAGAGACTGAAGAGAAGCGCCTAATGCTAGATAGTAGGAATAAGTGTGTCTCTTGCCACATTGCCTGAACTCTCCCTGCCCATGTCAGCCATACTTACATTTGTTTTTTACTGCACATTGCTATGTCTGGCCAAAGCATCTTGTATTCAGCTGGGAACGGGTGTGCTAACAGTATTTCCATCAGTGTTAAGGACAGAGATTTTTCAGGTGCATGACTGTCTCCACTTGCAGGGATGTTCTGATTGCTGTGAAGAGGTGCTTGGCATTAGCTGGGAGAAGTGTAAGGCAGCAGGTTCCCTCTTCTTTAACTACAGTGTGTAGTCACAATAGTGGGTATTAAAAAAACCATAATTAACTGTAGGGTTTGGGGGTTTTTTCATTCCATGAGAGCCCAAAATCTAACCTCAAAAACTTTTAAATCATGTAAAAACCTAGGCTCTGGTTATTGTATAGTTGGGCCTAGTGTTTTCCACTGTTTCAGCAGTGTATTTATGTGTTGCTTCTGTGCTGCAGCCAAGTCATGACTTGGGCAGTCCCTTATAGCCTCAGTGAAGCCAGTCCTTGCTGGGTTGATCTGCCTGTCAGCAGAAGAATATGTCTGTGCTCATCAGTCTTGACAACCAGTCCCCTTTGCATTGGTTCACTTACACCCTATATTTTTTTTATTACATTGCCCAGTACATCTTGGGTTTGGGATGTTGCAGAAAGCTAGAAGCTGGAAATGGAAGGCTTACCCATCTTTTTAGATCCTTATGAGACTTAGATTTGGGCTTGAGAGATGGATTGAATTGGATACAGTTGATCAGATCTGACAGAACCTTGCATAACATAAATTTTCCAGCTTCTCCTTTATTTTCTGCTGGTGACTTATTCTGTGACCTTGTTCTTTGTTTGTAGGTGGAGTTGGCATGAACCTGACAGCAGCAGATACAGTTATTTTTACTGATAGTGATTTTAATCCACAAAATGACTTGCAAGCAATAGCACGAGCTCACCGAATTGGGCAGCACAAGTGAGAAATGTTGCTACTTCTGGTTTGATTGCTGACTCTCTTGGTCTCTCAGTATTGCTTTCCCTGCCCATAGGCAATGGAGGGTTAAAGGACAATAGGTGGAAGATCAAAGAAGGAGGGCAGAGAGAATTTTATGTCTTCATTTTTCTGTTGCAGCCTCATACAGTCTTGTCCTTGTCTTGTGTCTAGGGTGGAAGCTTTGTAGATTTGGAGGAGGAGAGGGAATCTGGAGGTTTGCTTGCACTTCTGCAGTGAGCATTTCTTCTGTGTCAGGAAGCAATTGTTATCAGAATTACATTTCTGCTGACTATTTTTGTTGATTTTGTTCTTGCCTTTTTTTCACTACCAAAGGAGTGTGTGAGGGCATAGTGCTCCATGCAAGAAAGCAGCTTTAGTGCACCTCAAAAAAGAAAAATAATAAGATTTTCTTAAACTTTTCAAGGCCTGTCAAAATTATCCGCTTGATTGGGCGAGATACAATTGAAGAAATAATCTACCGAAGAGCTGCTTCTAAGCTTCGGCTGACAAATGCCATTGTAGAAGGGGGTCAGTTTGCTCTGGGAGCACCCAAGCCTCAGGGAGCAGCAGAGTTACAGGTAAAGTAGAGCTATATCCTCAATTTGACTCTAGTAACGTCTTCAGAAACAATCTGGGACATTTCTATATTTATGTCTGATATGAACCTAGCCAAACACTTATGTTTTGGGGGAGTTGTGCATTGACACGTCAGCTTTTGCATGTCTCAGGAACCAAATGACATCCCAGGTCTAGACAAGATCTGAAGTTTGAAGACAGGTTTTATGATTTTGAGACTCATCCATTGGTGAAAAAGGGTTTGTTTTCTTGGAGAAGAGGGGAAGGCAGAACCTCTCCTTGTTTTACTTGTTTATTTTTAATTATAACAGGTCTACAGTGGAGACTGACTCATTGTTTCTAGAACTTACCTGTCTTTGTGCTTTTCTCTCACAAAGAGAGCTGATAAGTACTCAGTCAGCTTTTGGTTGCTAGTCTGAAACTCGGTCAGCCTTCTGTTGACCTCTTGGCAAATTGAGTGTCTCAGGAGTCAGGGCATGATTTATAATTCTGACCTGAAAGCTGAGGTTTGTGCTGAGAACTTGGGTTGAAAACCTCAAGCAAAGTGACATTTTGGGGAATATATCCCCTGTATGCAGCTAAACCTGGGAGAAGTTTGGAATTAGTGTATCCTTTCCCCTGCCGCCTCCCTTCCCCGCCCTGTCAGCATGTATCTCAGCAATTGTAGTTTCTATGGGAGAAGTGGAACTGAGCCCATAGGAAATTCCATGCTGATATTTTTCTCCCCATGGATTTTTGTGGTATTTAAGGTTTTGTTTTAAAGGAGTTGGGGGCAAAACCAAGCCTGGTCTTTCTGGCTACGAAGAAAGCTGCTTGAATGCAGTCAGTACAATGCTGTTTTGTCATTTAGCCCTGAAAAAAAATGACTGTTCAAGTCTGGATGAGTTATGTTTGAGGGAGACATGTTGTAGGGGCCTGTCCCATCAGGTGTTGGAAGAACTAAGCATGTTAAAGCATAAGTATTTTGACAGGTAACATTAAGGCTTGCATTTCTTCACTCATATATCCTTTGCATTTAAGCCTGAGTAGCTTGAGACACTGGGATTGGCATGGTATTAGGAGTTATTAATATGGAACTTCCCCTTCTCTTTGTTAAAGCTGAGTGAAATCTTGAAATTTGGCTTGGATAAATTGCTCTCCTCTGAAGGGAGTACTATACAGGATGTGGAGCTAGAAGACATCCTTGGAGAGACAGAAGGAGGGAAGTGGGTCATGGATGTTGTGCTGCCACGCAAAGAAGAGAGTGAAGAGGAGGATACAGAGAGTAAGTTAATAATCTAAATACCTATGAAATACATGACACTTGGGTGCACTTAGAGAAGGCTTCCCAGGCAGGTGTGGTATTTCTCAGGCAACAAGAAGAAAAGTGGACTTGTAATTGAGTGAGTGACTTGGATTTTGTCTGTGGCCTATCCACAGACTTTATTTCCAAGCCTTTATTGGTCTTTTTCTTCTTTTTGTGTCCTTATTTGCCTATTTGTAAGATAATAGTAGCAATACTTTCCCAGTTTAGTGGCTGGGGGGATGAATTCCTTCATGTACTTCCAATATTTTGAGACCTCAGGTGAACTTCATGAGAAAAGGGGAAATGTTCGAATTGCAGATGCTGTTTTTCCCACAGAGAACCATTAAGACAGCTCTACAGTTTTAGACATATAAGGGTAACTTAAGGAAAGACCATGTAGCAGGTGTGTTGTATTTATCTCCAAACAAAAGATTATTGGCCATGAAAATCATAAGTTAAAATGACCTTAAATTCCAAAATGTGAGATAAGAAATGCGGAGTCATGGAGTCTAAGCAACTAGAACAAACCTACTCTGTCTTCAGTACTCTACCTTCCAGTCCACATGTCACACAATTGCGGTTAGTTTTTCATAGCCCCATACTATATGAGAATAAATTCTAAGGATACTTTCCCTCTTCTAGTGTCAAATTCAGTGAGAAAGACTGAATTTCTGTTTTGAGTACACGGTAGTACTTAAATATAGATCTGTGACTGAAGTAGAAATACAGCCCTGCAGGTTAGGTATTGCCTGTCCTGCAGCAGTTGCCAGCAACCAGTAATTATTTGCTGAGAGCTAAAGAGTGGTATTTTCTGTTGGTAACTTAAAGAGGAGCAGCAGTACCACACTGTGTAATAGTTATTGGGAAAATAGCTCACCCGATGAGCAGTAACTCTGGGCTGCCAGAGTTCTGTGCTTTTATTTTGTTTGGGAGCTCAAAAGCGGAAGTTTACTGTCCTTTTACAAAAGTTGCCTGTAACTAGATAGCAAAGCTAAATGGATTCACTGCTGACAGAGATGGAATGACCAAAAAGAACGGTGATGGAGCCACAACATAAAATAGTTAATTGACCAAAATAAGAAGAGAGGTTCTTTGCCAATATGACTTAAATTAAAAGCTTTTGCCTAAGGAAGTTAATCTTGATTCTCTTGTTTCTACATGGTGCTGACACTGGTCATACAAAAAAATGATGAGAGAGAACATCTTTTTCTCTGTGTTACAGAGAAGCCAAATTTCTTTTGATCTCACTGTACATTTTAGGTGTTAGTGGCTTTCAGTTCCTTTTTACACTTTCTAATCATTTTTTAAAGATCACATGTACGTGTATGAAGGCAAAGATTATTCAAAAGAACCCAGCAGAGAAGATAGAAAAGCATTTGATCAGCTTTTGGATCTTCAGAAAGCCTTGACTGAAGAGACCAGTAAGGAAGGGAGAGCTCTCCGGAACAAAGCAAACGTAAGACAAAAGACTTGACAAGGCACATGGTGCTCTTTCATTTGCTTGTGGAGAACAAGGCTGATGGTTTTCTCTCTTTACCTATGGCTTGCAGAAGGCACGTTAAAAGATTTGGATGTCAATGTAGTAAAGTTGGCTCTTGAATGTGAGGGCTTGACAATTCAGCAATTCTGATAACAGAGCAGAGATACAATGTGCAGGGCACTCATATAAATTTAGGTCACAAAACCACATATTACGTGACAATTGGGATCTGATGATTAAGATCTGTGGACAAGTACACAAATGGGAAAGGAGCGTAGGTTAAGGTGGGCACCAGACATGGCTTTAAGATGAGCAATTTGTTTCCATGATACTTCTTTCTTTCTCCAGGCCCTTCTCACAGGCCTCCGGGAACAGTCAACCAGGAGGAAGCACTTGTTGAGCCCAGAGGAGCTGGAGGCTAGGAGAAAGAAGCGTCAAGAAGCAGCAGCAAAGAGAGCAAGGCTCATGGAGGAAAAGGCGGCGGCAAAAGCAGAGGCAGAACACAAGAAAAAGTATGGTTTGTACTGCATCTACTACTTGTAAGCTGATGTCTGTTACACTATACTTTAGAAATGCATGTCTGAGGAAAACAAGTCGTGCTCTGTACCCACTCTGGCAGGTGGGCCTGGGGATGAGGGAAGGAGAAGATGACAAAATGGCTGCAGGCCACCCTCATGAGAGAGTTGACTTCATACATCAGGATGTTCCTCTCTGTGTGCTCAAACTGCATAATGTAGGGATGTGCAGGTGGAAAGATGGCTTGAGCCCCTAGGAAGGGTTCTTTTCCCCTGAATACACTGCCTGACTTCACATCAAATTTAACTCCTAGAGTGTGGCCTGAGTAAGAACCCCATATCTGAATGTACAATGAGCTTTTGGTAGAAGCTCTCTGAAATGTCACAGTTGGCTGCTATGTATTGGTCTGACATCTGTGACTGTCTGGCATGTGTCTCAACTTTCCCCTCCTTGTTTCCCAGATGTTCTTCCTTTTCACTACTATGCTCACTTTTTCCATGCCTGCAATTGGCTTATGACACTGGCATGTGGCTCTTAGTGTCACAGATAACAACTATGGTAAACTTTCTTCCGGTCTAAAATAGGGGAGGGGAGCAGAGGAAATGTAAGTCTGGGTCTCCTGTGTTTCAGTGCAATGATGTAAAACAAGGTGTGTGCCCCCCACCTTTGATTTTTGTTGAACATCATCTTCTCTTGTTTTGTTTCAGGATGGCCTGGTGGGAGGCAAATCATTACACATCTACTTGCCTTCCTTCAGAGGAAAGTGACTCTGAGGAAGAATTTGAGGAGGATGAGGCTGGGCTGAACATGGATTTAGATTACAAAGATGCAGACCTGAACTGTATCAAGTACGTCATGGGAGATGTCACCCACCCCAAAGCAGAAGAGGAGGATGCCATCATTGTCCACTGCCTAGGTGGGACTTAAAACAGTAATGTTGGGGGAGGTGGACAAGGGGGCTGAATTGTCCCTACTAGCTCAATAGTTTCTAATTTCCATCCAGACTGAAATAACTGGGATTTGAGTCTGACTTATTCTTGGGTGGCACAGAGGCAATACAGCCTCTACTCCATTATGTATAAGCCACAGAAGTGCTAGCAGGGTGTACATCAGTCTCTTCATGCCCTCTCTGGATTTATGGGTGAGCCTCTTGAAAGGTGCCTGTATGGCTTGAAATTTTATGCCTGTGGCGAAGTGAGGACAGTTCTGCCTGAGAGCAGGGCCTTTTCTTCATCCCATGGAAGCTGTAGGGATTGAATTGAGATATTGAAAATCTTCTCCCTTATGCAGTCAGCAGAGAGAGACAGGCACTTCCAGAGGCTCAGGACAGAGTTTCTATATCTCAGTGCTCATATCTCAACACTGACAATACAGAGGCTCTAGGCTAGTCTCTAATTTAAGGACCTCTGTTAAGACACTAAAGCTGAGGGAGAGAAATTCACATTACCAAGTTCCTCCTGAATGGGTGTTGGAGCTGCCCTCTGACCAGGGATACAGCAGAATGTTATAATCTGCTTTGGCTTATGTTAAACTCGGCACGAAACCTCATGTTTAAAGTGGAAATACCAACTCAAAGTGAAAGCCCACAAATAACAAACATCTAGTTGTGGGAAGCCCAAGGCACTGGGGACATACTAGGTGCATGCTCTATACACCTATATGCACATATGTGAGGATACCAACAGGTTTATATGCTCAGTGACATGGTTAGTGCTTGTTCGAGCATCCTCGATGGACAGTAAGAAGGAATTCTTCCTGCAGAGTTTTTCAGGGAACTGTGACAAGTTTGTTTTTCTCAAGGGCTGAGGTTTATCCTCTAGGATGGTCCCTTGAGTACTGGCTGACTTCAGTTTGTGTGTGGTTCCCATATCTGTTTTTGATAATCATTCATTGCATTTGTGTGGAGTAGGTCCCTTTCCTGCAGGGGTGGTCTTCAACTTCACTTTCTAAAAAGAGCCTAACTTGTCATTTCATTCTAGATGACTCCGGCCGCTGGGGAAGGGGTGGTTTATTTACAGCTCTGGAGGCTCGTTCTGATCAGCCAAGGAAAATATATGAGATGGCAGGAAAGATGAAAGGTAAGAGATTAAAACTTGACCCTAGGCCAAGATACTTGAAAGAGCTTAAATCCCACTGATGTTGCAGGAGTGAGGTGCCTGGATACCTTGATACTACTCATGGTTTTTTGTCTTTCTCTAGATATGTGTATCCCTAGCTCTGAAAGTAGTGATACAGTGGGTGCTTTGACGTGACTTGTTTGGAGTGTGAGAACTCTGCATAGGGGTTGGTCATTCCAATCCTTGCTGCAAGTCCATAAAAAAAGAAAAAAAACCCCGAACTTGTTCATTATTCACAGGATGTTTTTCACTATATAAGACAGAGCACTGCATCTTCTGTTGAAGTGCTTTTAAGGAGGAAAGTCACCTCAGGTGGTACTCAGCTGAGCCTTTGGTTCCCTCCAAGCACTAACCTTCTCCTGAGCGTGTATTAGCTGTTTTGAGCTACCTGCAGCTGGTGAGGAATGCATGTGTTGCTGTAAGGTGGACCTGTTGGTTTTTCTAATTTCCTGGGAGATGCTTTCTTCTTGTTCCAGTGTCTCTCTTTCCATTTGTGGTCTTTAACTGGGATGTGTGTGTCTGTGTGTCTTGGGGAGGGTAACATCTGTCTTCCTTCCCTGGGCAAAGGGTCTGACTGCTGAAACCATCATGAGGAGATAAAGAAAGCCAAGGGGAATAATACAGAACGTGACAGCGAAATCACTGCTGCATTGACTGCCCGTTGACTCTTCAGGACTGATTTTTTTGGTTTTGTTCTGTTCTTGTTTTCTGGACAGACCTGGAGTTAGGAGGAACCCTGTTATTCCCCATTGATGATAAAAAGTCCAGGAAAAAAGGACAAGACTTGGTGAGAATGAGAAGCTCCTTTTTGTGTTGCTCTGTCCGCATGTTTTTGAAGCTGTGTGAAATGAATGTTATGTCTTTCCCAATAATAATGACACTGAATACTGAACATGGCTAAGTTGCAGTTAAACGTTAGAGAAAAGGAGATCTTTTTCTCATTTATTGAAGCTAATAGTAATGCAGTTTTCCAGCAGCTATCACTCCATCTCTTAGCACTGTATATAGACTCCATTTCATTTTTTTGTGTGTTTTCTCCTTAGCTGGCCTTGATTGTAGCTCAGCACCGGGATCGGTCCAACAACTTGTCTGGCATTAAGCTGTCTGCTTTGGAAAAGGGCCTGAAGAAGATTTATTTAGCAGCCAAGAAAAGGAATGGTAAGTGTCTGTGCAGTAGAACAGTGAGTCATTACATGTGTGATTGCACCTAAAGATGATGACCAATTTCCACCCCTCCTGTACTGTTTTTTCTGAAGTGAAGTAAGAGTGAGATCTCCATGGCAGATATGTTGTGTTCTAAAATATTTCTTCTGTTCTTGTTGGGTAGCTTGAAGTCCTTATCTAGATTGCTTTCTATATGTGTATCTTGTCCTAAAGAGTGTGCACTCTCTGTTCCCTCCTCCTCAGCAACAGTGCATCTTCCACGTATTGGGTATGCAACAAAAGGTTTCAACTGGTATGGTACCGAGCGGCTCATCCGAAAATATTTGGCAACACGGGGTATCCCCACTCTCATGTATCCTTTTGGAGTATGTCTTACTTTGTTCACAATCTTAATATTGAAATGATCCCCTAAATATCTTGGTGAATGCGAAGTGAGGAAGCAAAGCAAGGCACAGGCGCCACAGTCCAGCTAAAAACTTGGTTTCTCTGACTTTGCTGTCATCCAGGTACTCATTCCACAGTGAGGACTTACCATTTTAGGTGATAATGACAGATAAGTGTGATTCAGTATGCCTGTCAGAATTTGTTAGAAGTAGGTGCTAGTCTTCTGTTGACAGCCATCAACTTACCTGTATGTGCCATGTCTGTGGGGGAGATGACTGGAATTGCAGAATAACGGAAGTGACTCAGAAAGCAGCAAAAGTGAGAATGTGAAAAAAGCATTACAATGTTCCAAGCAAGTGATAACCTGCTTCCTTGGCTGAACGTGGTGGAGTTGGTGTGTGTTAGGGCAGGCTCCTGTAACAAAACAGCTCACTGCTCTCACCTTCCAGGAAAGGAAACAGAGGTTTACAAGGAGGCTCTGTTTTGTCACTTCTCTAGGAAGACAGGGATTTGCTATACTGCCACTGTCAGCAATTCTGTGAAACTGAAAACCTGAAACAGAGACAACAGTATTCAGAGCATTCTGCCTCCTTCCTTGGTGAATCTCTTGGTGGACATGTTGTTGTCTGGCATTCCTTGACACTTGACAGTATTTCCTTGACACTTTTTATTAGATACTACTTCCCTAGGAATAAAGGCTTTTCCTCTGCTTCACAACCATATTCATCTTCCATGACAGCCTCAAAGCCATGAAGATGCAGTAATTTTATTGAGAAACATGCGCCAAAATCTTCTCAACATCACGCAGACAGTCTCTATGCATCCCCTTAAGAAGCATGGCTTACACGGCCATTATTCGCCCCTGTATCTCTCTCCCTTTATTGGCCAGAACGTTTACATATTGTCAGTGGCTCTGGAGCGGAATGAGACTGCGTCAGAGTTCAAAGAGTCTTTGGATAAGGATGTTGGCGCAATCCCAGATCTGTTTTGGAGGTGGATAATTAAACTTCCACTGATGGTCAGTTGTTATCGCTTACATTAAGTTATTGCTAGGGCTTGGAATTACAGTATTGTTTGGCCTTATATCCCTCACCCCCCCCCCCCGACGCCCCCCTTCAAATTTCATCCCTTGTCTCAATATAACTCTTTTCAGGCAGCTTTTTAGAGGTTACCTGGGACTTCTGTGTATGTGCCCATATAGACGTCTCAGTGGAAAGGAAGCTGTCAACCGCATGACAACCACATAGTATAAACTGTTTATACTGTTCCAGTTTCCCAGAAGTCCATTTGACTTGCATTTGTTCAAATATAAAATTTAGCCACATAATCACGTGCCTACAATCTAGCAAAATCCTGACCAGTATTCTTGGCAAAGGCATGCAAGGCTGCCAAAATTTGAGACTTTATAAATTACACCTTTCCTTCTCCCACAACTGCTTTTTCATTACACAGTTCTTTGTTGCAGCTGTTGGGCAAAACGAGTACCTTATTGCTATCCAAAAAGCTGTGTGAAAGGTTCCATGACCCTTTTATTCACTTTAAGGAAATCTTAATGCAGAGTTTCTGATGTTGGCTTTGCTCTATTGGAAGCAAACTTTCCTGGTTTTTGCATTGTTGGCACTGTTCGCTTTAGCATATTTTTAGGGTATTTTTAGTACAGCCAGGCAATAGCAGCTCTCCTAATAAGTGTTTTGACTATAGAGACTGTGAGGTGCCAAGCTTAATTCAATTTAAAGTTCAGCTTCCAATAGGAAATCACCCCACAAGCAGTGGAACGTTCGTCTTTATCTAATTGCCAACACACATCTCATTGGCTGCATTTACACGGCCTCTGTAGCACCATCTGGTTACTTAGTAATTTCAGGCCCGATTCTGACATGGCTCGTCAGGTTGACTGGTGTGCTGTGCACTAGAAGAAGGCTTCCTGAGTTGGATATTCTGTCATTCACTCTTAACTCTACCAGAAAACCCCAAGTGATTCATTATCTCCTTTGACCCTGCTGAATCTTAGGTAAGCTAGTGCTGCATAGCACCGCTGTGGGTAAGACCTTGCTTGCTGCTGCTCTCAGGAGCAGCCCCCATGGATTTGCCAAAGGGCTTGCAGGATCAGAGTCTGACTGTGAAGACTTTCTGGGGTGAAAGGTTACCTTGTTTTCCCCGAGTCATGCGAACTGGCACTCTTCCAGCAGGCCGGCTGGTGGCACTGTTAATCAGCTGGAGCAGCACATGTTGCTCTTCAGCCTGCTTTCAGAGAGCAGGGCAGTGATCTCCAGCCTGGAAAAACACTCCATCTCTGCCAGAATTCAAACACCAATTATGCTTTTTTCTTTGCCAGCTTGACTGAACATGTAATTTCAGTCTGCAGATTCAAGGCTCTGTTCCTCCACCTATTCTTTTCCTGTATGTTTATTGCCCTTTAAAAGGTTTCATTCCCAAGTGTTCCAGTGTGTGCAGTCTTTTCCTCAGCTTCACACACACCTATGGCCAAATCCCAGCCCACCTACAGGTTCTTGGCCACCATGCAGTTGCACATGGACAGGATTTGTCTTGCGGCTGAGTTGCCCCAGGATAGGTTGAAGTAGTGCATCTACCACCACTATGCCCAGGTATTCCTATTTGAGGCCTTATGCTTTCCTTTGTTTCTACAAGAAGATGGGGCTCTGCCTCTGTCCTGTGCCCCCCACCCTGCTAGAACTCTGACTGGACTTATAAAGGAGAGGAGGGCATGACTACCTACCTGTTAATATCCATTACCCTCTAAGATAAGGTCCACAGGGGGCTGCAAGGTTCCTGGCACACACGGAGGAAAGGTCATATAGATTCTAGCCCTCTAACTTAGGGGCAAGTCAGACAAAAGATGTTCTCTTTTTCCCTCTGTAGTCCTCTTGGCCTCTGCAGATGAAATCTACCATAATTTTTTTCCTTTAAGTTTAGTTAGGAAATGCTTCTGGAGTGTTTTGTTTTGTTTTTTTTTTTTTTCCTTTTTTAAACAATATTCTTTAAATCTGCTGAACCCAAAGAAAAGTCCTACTTCTATCTGTTTTGAAATGGAAGTGAGATTTCAATTGAATCCTCAACTGTGTTTTGCAGAATCTCAGCCAAGTGAAGTTTTTCTAGTGTTTGCTACCCACCACCATTTCTCTTTATTTGGGCAGAAATCATGTATTTTGGATAATTAATTCCATAAAGGGCTCAGTAGCTTTTATGCAAGTTGCTATGCAAAATAAATGTGTCATGCTGTTTCTTCAGCTGTGCAGTACTACGCATTTTCCCTTTCTAAATAGCAACCACCCCAAAAGGGAAGGAAGGTGTTCTTTTGTAGTCATGTCCCTCTGGCCTCTCTCTTCCTCTAAACAAGATTTTCTGCAGCCTAAGAGCTGAAATGTGGCTCCTTGTGCATATCTGTCATTGTATGTTTACTTAAACTTTAAATGTATGCTGCTAGATTAAGGTCAGTGGGAGACAGAGCGAGATCATGCACAGTTCAGATTGGCTATACAAGCAGTTTCATCAGATAGGACCTATGAAGGGGCATCCAGTCCCAGTGAAAAACTTTCCTCTCCACCCCATGCTGGAGGCTCCAGCTGATGCCGTATAAGAATGAGCAGTAATTCAGAATGACGTTTACACTTGTGCTGCCTCAGCTCATGCTTATGTTTCTTACTTGACAAGGCACTGCCTCTGATTCTCAAAGCCTTGTGCAGACAAATTCTGTCTTTCATGAGGAATCTCTATGGCCTGTAACTTAAAAATGATCTTTTCATTCTACTCAGGAAACAGTAAAAAAAAAAATGGAGAAACCAGTCGAGTTTTATGGACATGTGTAGATGGGTGATTTTGTCACTGAATTTTGTCACAGACAAAAATTATCTGGATATGTCACTGTGTGTTGGGGAAGGTGGAGTCTTGATTTTGGGGAAAGAAAGAGGAAGACTCATTTTCAAGATGATGGAGAAAATCTACAGCAAATTCAACCTCGGTATCTTAACAAAAATATCGTATGTATGTGTCTCCAAACAAGGCAGAATCTGGCCCACAAAAATGATCGGTAGAAAAATATAAGGATAAGTAGATGGATTTATTTAAATTAAGTGAATCTAATGGTCCTGGAGGGGGAAAAAAAGAAAGCAAACCTTTGGAAAAGAGCTGACTTAAAAGTGTAACCTACACATCAGGTCATGTGAAAACTCCCACTGCTTTACAATAGATGATTGTAGAAGAGGCAGTGTAGACCTTTATTTAGCTAATTTGACTGGATAGCAGGTTTGTTGTGCACTGTTATCAGCAAATCAAAATGTAAGACCAAGTGATTCAAAACACTAAAGGATTTGCTATAAGAAGGGATAGTGTCCACATTCCGGGAAGTACCTCTTCTAGTACATCTAAGATCACTTGTGTCCCACAGCTGTGACCGAAAATCCATCTCTCCCTGGTCTTCTGTCCAACTTGTGCTTTTCAGAGTGAAAAATACAAGCCTGGGAATGCAGTAGTGGGATTAGTAGAATTACAGATGAGTATTTCCTATAAAAAAGCAGATCTCTATCATTTTGAATTCTTGGCATGAATGAGTTGGCATGTGTTTTCCATGCTGCACTCAACCATCCACACATCTTGGCCTTGGTCAGATGGTAATGCATTTGTGGGACGACACCTAGAACCTTCTGAAAATGTGATGAGGACAAAAATTGTCTGGATCCTCATGTTTCAACCGGAAAAAGAATATTCCTGCTTGCACTTCCTAGCATTTTCTTGAGTATTTCTTCAAAGTTATGGATAGAAACAGTCCGCTCAAGGAACTACATGAAGTGAGAATGTCAGTCGTGTCTATTGGAAAAACAAATCAAAGGAGGTTAAGGGAAGCCAGAAGCTGCTTCTTGTAAGATCTGAGAAAGTCTCAGGTTTTGCTGCCTTGAGCAGAAAAGAATTATTTTCTTAACTTATTTATTGAATTAAGTGCAGGGCATCTACTAGCCTTCCTCTGCTACTTCGGTGAACTTGAGGCTGTAGCGTTGGCATTCACATGATAAGGATTTTTTTTTCCCCAAATAGGAGAAGAGAGACAAGTTAGGAGCAAATCAAAGGTATTTATGATCTCGTGCAAGTCCACTGCAGAAAGGGATGAAGAATCAGAGATAATATCCCTTTTCTGTGTGCCACATTATGAAACAGGCCAAGTTTGGGCCTGGCTTCCTATGAGGGTCCTACCTCTTTATCTACCTATCTGTGTGTGCATCTAAGATCATGCCACAAAGCAGTGCCAGTCCGTGTACTTGACCACTTACAGATCCTTCCTAGAACATCTCCTGGCCACTGTGCCGGCAGGAACGGGAAAAGATCAAAACAGAAGGGAACTGAACAGTAAAGGTGTCTTGCATTACATGCAGACAGAGCACGCTCTGGACCAGAGACCATCTTTGTTTGACATGGACATACTGGAGTGAGTCCAGCATAGGTCCACTAAAATGATTCGGGGATTGGAGCATCTGACATACCAGGAGAGGTTAGGAGAGCTGGGATTTTTTAGCCTTGAGAAGGGAGGTTTCAGAGTGGAATCAAATGCGTGTGAATGTGTATCAACATGTATAAATACCTGATGGAAAGGAGTAAAAAAAATGGAGCCAGGCTTTTCACGGTGGTATCCAGTGAAAGGAAAAGAGGGAACAGGTACAAACGGAAATACATGAAATTCCATTTAAATGTGAGGGGAAAAAACCCAAACATTTTTACTATGCAGGTGTTAAATGCTGGAACAGGTTGCCCAGGGAGGTTGTGGACTCTGTCTTTGGAGATACCCAAAACCCGACTTGGCACAGCCCTGAGCAACCTGCTCTAGTTGATCCTGTTCTGAGTGGGGAGACAGGACCTCCAGAAGTCCATTCCAACTTAAATGATTCTCCTGTGAATCTGTGAGATCCATTCTGGATACTTAAAAAAAACCCAAAAAACAACAAACAACTCTAATCTTGCCTATTCAGTAGTGTACAGGAGCATAGCGCCTCACAAATTTCTGAACTATGACCCTACCACTCAAGTAGCTTGACTGATGTGAAACATTTCCTCATGTCTCAGTGGTTTAAAGAGATGATGAGAGATAAGCATGTAACAGCGTCTCAGCATCTGCCCCTGAGCCCATCTTCAGTGTATTCCTCCTTTGCCAATATTCTGGACAGGCCATAGGTGCTGGTCCTCTCTGAGGTTTGTGTACAGCCCCAGCTTAGATCTCTTAGCAGTCTTCTTTCTGTGGGGTACTGCAACAAGTCCTGCTGCTCTAGACCATGAAACCAGTATTTAGGAATCCTCTAACTATTCTTGAGCAGCTCTGGGGTGGTGTAGTCAGAGAAGAAATACAGACTTAGCAGAGGAGTTTCTTGGTCACTTTGAAAGAAGTCCAGTTAAAGACCTTTGAAAAAGCCCCCTCTCCCTTGTTGAAGTTTTCCCTGAGTTTCCGTAGCCTTTCAGGCAGGGCAGCGTCTCCCCTTGTCCTTTTCCCCCACACGGCACAGGTAAAACCTTGCTCCTTGCACCGAGTCTCTCCCCTGCGCCAGATGTATGGCCTACATAAGCTCTAGCCTGTTGCCTTTCGTCACATTTCCCGCACCTCTGCGCGGGGAGGAGGCAAGCCCCGTTGCGATAGTCGAGCGATAGTCGAGCCGTGGGGAGCCATTAGCAGCCGGTAAGGCTGAGAGGCAGGCTTTCAGCGGGGTGTCGGACGCTTTCCAGGGCAGGGCCATTACCTGGAATGCAGCAGAGTACTCGAGCCTTGGGCAAGTTTAGACACATGTTGATGCATAATACAAGATGGAGCCTATCACTTGATATCGGCCTCTTCCAGTCAGTCAGGGGGTTGGGTAAGCAGCTACGCCATGCAAAACAGGAGGTAATGTAACTACCAAATCAGAGTGATACGGAAACGTTTCTTCTAATTCCCGGTTGACTGTTGCATTGTAAAGTCATTCCATGTTGTATGGATCTTGACTAGGGGGCAAGCACCACAAATAAAACTGGCATTATTTTAGAAAAAGGGAGTGAGGGGAAAAATAAAAGATGCAATCTACAGCAGCCACGATAAAGTTATTCCTATCAGATAGTTTCTGTGTTGCATTATCTTCTGCATTTGTTCCCTTTGTAGACTGGATTGTTCTTGAGTAGTTCAAAGCGCAGGACTGGAATCTAGGAGGTCTAGATTTTCTTCATGCATTCCTAGCTGCTGGTCCATTGTACAGCCTGAAAACTTAACTGTTCTTAAAGGGTAAGACGACCCAGAGGTGAAATGAAAAAGGAGCAACATGTGAATACAGAAAAGGTGACTTGCACGGCACGCAGAACTCTGCCCGTTTCCTCCCCAGCTGCCCAGAGCTAGCGGTGTAAGGAATTTGTTGCCCAAGGCAGGCTTCGGGCAGCCTGTTAAGAGGCTTCAGGCAAACCAGGCCCTTCTCCCTGGGGGGCAGGATGTCCTTCCTCATTGCAGACCTCTTGTGACCGGGGGCAAATTGCACTGCAGCTGCAGGCTGTGGGTGGAGGAACAGACCAAGCAGTGCCGAAGGCTAGGCGTTACAGTGCCTATCAATACACTTAGCCCTGGAGAAAACCCAAGAACGTGGTTGTCCTGGATGGGAGAGCTCAAAGGGACTGGTCTTTCTGCCGGAGGAGAGCGTGACGGCAAAAGGAGAGGTGAGGGGGAAGGCTGGGTGGAGGAGAGATGGAAGGGCTCAGCCTTGGAGGGGCTGCGGGGGTGCGGAGGTGGGCACCCGGGAGCAGGGAGGGAGGCGATGGGAAGGTCTCGGAAAGAGGGCCAGCAACAGGATTTGCGAGGCAGAGCCTGTACGAGCTGAGCTGCGGAGGAGGCAGAGCTGCAGGGAGAGGTTCCAGGGGTGAAATCAGGCCTCGACGGGGAGAGTAGCGGGTCCAGCCGCGGGTCCCCACCGGGAACGACCCCGGGAAAGGCCGGCCGGGAGATGCCAGGCCCCGGGAGATGCTGGGATCCCGGTCGGAGCGAGGGCGACCGCTTCTCGGGGAGCGAAGCCTCGCCCGGGGGGCGGTGGCTCCGGCGGGGGAGGGACGGCGGGGCGGCGCCGGGCACAGGAAGCGGAAAGCGGCGGCAGCAGCGACGGCGGCCGCCGCCGGGGGAAGGCGGCGGGTCGGTGCCGGGAACGGCATGGGGCGGCCGCGGGAGAGAGGTGAGTCCGTCGGTCGGTCGGTCTATTTGCTTGCTTGTCCGCCTGCTTGTCTGTTTTGCGTGCGCGGAGCGCTGCCCTCCCGCCGTTCTGCCCCGGGGTACCCGGGTAGGGGCAGCGGTGGGGCAGCCTCTTTCGGCTCCCGCGCCTGGCGACGGAGGTCCGTCCCCGGCCGGGGAAGGGGGGAGCTGAGAGCCCGGCTGGGCTGCGGTGATGCCGGCTGCGAGGGGCGGGAGCCCGCTGTATCCCCGCTCCATCCCCGCTCCCCCTGCCCGGCGGTTTCCGGGGCGGCTGGGCGCTGGTTCCCGTGGCCGGGCGGAGGGGGAAGGCGGGCGGGGGCGGCCGCCGCCGGGCCTCCCTCCTGCCGGCCGGGGCTCTGCCTCGGCGCTGCCCTCGCCCGCGGTGAGGCTGCTGGGGCGGCGGGTCTCGGCTCCGATACCGCGGGCGGGAGAGGTTTCGACTTCCCGGGGTAAAAGCCTTAAATGCCGACGAGGGTCGTAGGGGTAGCCCCTCACGGTGGGCAGCACTTTTCTCCGCCGAGCCGAGCCTTTGAAGGAACCCGTGCGCTGTTACTGCGCCAGGATGAGTGGGTTCACGCTGGTGCAAAGGTTCTGCTGATGCCTCGCATGCCCAGGCCGTGTAAAACCAGCTGTTTTATGTCTGGACTCATCCCGCTGGACAGCAAGGCAGTACAGAAGTGACCGGGGGGGAGGGAAGACACAACCACACTTCTCTGCTTAGAAGCTGGTTTGGTCGTTGAAGCGATGCCCGAAGTCATGGGCTGTCAGGACCGAACGGTTGTTTCCGTTCAGCAAGTTACGGCCTGGGGAAGCTCCCATGGCTGGAGATATATCTGCTCCAACGACAGCGTCTCCTTCTGCGCCTTGGCAGTGCTGGCCTGGGATGCATACCTGCACGCTTCTGAGTGCGCCCAATAGAGGGCAAAGCTATTGCATTAGCTGTTCAGTAATGGCACGCTTTGGAGAGCCGCTGTGAACCGACGTTGTGTTCTTATTTAGAAGATTGTCAGGGTTGTAAACTAAGTCTGTTATGCCAAGGGCTGAATTCTTTGACTTGCGGGGTCTATGAACGTGTATATGACTTGATGGTAGGGATTTTTGTCTGAGGAGGCAGACTCAGCGATTCAATGACTGTTTGAAGCAGTGGGGTTTTTTGGCCCTGAGTTTGTCAATAATGACTTGCTCACGAGATCTTTGCAGCTATAAAGAGTTAAGAAATCAAGTCACCCTAGCTGGAAGAGCAAATTAGAACGTTGTGGCATACGTTCTGTGGTATCATTGCCTGTGAGCCCATCACTGGGGCATCCTAACTTTGAGGAGAAGAGTTGTGGAAAAGAGAGCTTTAGCAGTGCTTTGCCATCTTTGAAGAGCTTTATTTTGGCCATGCTTGGCTCTTTTCCTCCTCTGGGGTTTGGCTATATAGCTGGCCGCAACTACGGGACCAGTGTTGGCTCTATGATCATTTCACTTGTTAATTTTGAAAAATAAATGGTGAATAGAGTCTTACAGAAAGCCTCCCTTAAGAACGTTCCCTACGAGCTGAAATTTTGGAAGGATCCCAGCTTGTGTCAGAACCACCCAGGCAAGCATCTAACTGCCCACGGTCATTGGCCAGCAGCTCCCTGTGGCTGCTGCTGGCGTTTTGGTTAGTAGCGGCAGTGTGCTTGGTGGCCCTTATCTTATGGATATGTGCAACTAGGGAGGGCTTACCGTTGCTGGGAGAGCAGCATAGTGTACTAGGAAAACACTACTAAGATGACTGCGGTTGTCCTAGCAAAACTGCATGTCGTATTGTTGTGGTAGCTTGCCTGCCTTCCACCCCCATCTCTAGCAACTAAAGCAAAGAATGGTATCATAAATGTGGCTTTGCTGCTATAGGGCGTGTTGTGCTGCGTAGGGATACCTGAGAGGCAGACCTGAGTGGAGAGCTGTGATGTCCAGTTCTGGTGGTGGGAAACAGTAAGTGTCATGCTTCTGCATATCTGCTACCGTCACTGGGGAATTTGGCGGAAGGAGAAAATGAACCCTTGTGAAAACTATCTTACGACTTTTTTTTAATTTCTCGTTAGCCTTTACTTCAGAATTATCTGATTTGGGCCAAATTAAAAAACAGTGGTTATTTCCTCAGGGGTCAACACCCTTGCCCTTTCTCCTTGCAAGGTCAGAATGGCATTGGCTTTGTACAGGGTTGAGCAGGAGGAGGGAGATAGAGGGAGATTCCATACTGTGGAGTCCCACAGTGTTGCATGCTGGGGATTTGATCAGGGTCTGTAGGCTTCTTTTTCATTTTAAATTCAAATATAAAATGTAGGGTAGACATGCAGTATCCTAAAGGAAGGGGTAGGCTTTCAGTGGAGAAACCTTTTGCAGTTTATAGCCTTTAATGCTATCTCAGTGTCTAAGTGCTATGGCTAAAAGTAAACTTTGAAAATAAGGTACAGGTACTGCCTGCTTGGACAGGCAGAGTCTGAAGAGTCTTGCAAGATTCTTTCCCCTGTTTGTTTCAGTAAGGCTGTCAGGCTTTAAACGTCAGTATGGAAAACTGTGTTCCTGTGCACAGTCCCAGGTGCTCTAGTACCATGAGGGTGAGGGCACAATATTTTCTACCATGTTGCGTGGCTCTGGGGTTAAGAGGTGCACTTGAAGGTCTAGCAACACAGGAGAGACATAGGAGCGAGGAAGTGCAAGGTTTCGCCAGTCTGACAGGATAGCAGCTGGGGTACAATTTGCATGATAGACTTGAACACTGCTTGTGCTTCAAAAACTTGGACAGCACAGATGCGGTTCTTGGAGTGGGCAAAGGACATCCTCCAGGGATGTGCTTCACCAATGGGTCCCATGTGGAGAACTTCCCAACTTCCAGCTGTGTAACAGGGAGGCAGGAGGCTGTGGCTTGCTGCTTAGAAATAATGCTTGCTTGGGTGGTGGTTTTGGCCGGGCATTTCTGTTGTCAATTGAAACAGTCTCACTATGTTTTCAGACCTGTGTTGTTGCATGTTCTGATTAAATGTGCGGGTGGATTGCTTCAATAAACCAAGTGACTTTTCTTTTTGAAATATCCATGTCATGGAATAATGGTTTTCAGCCTAGGGGCTGGAAATTCCTGGGGGTCTATGAAGTCTTTCTAAGAAGCCTCTGAGAAGCAAAAGAAAATAGAACCTATTGCTAGAGGGCTTGAATTTGCTGACCACTAAACGTTTTTTTTTAGGATGAGGGGCTTGCAAATCAAGAGCCACTGCTGTAGAGTAAAAGCCCTGGTTTACATATACATATTGAAGGGCAAAATTAACCTTGTTTAATGACATGCAAAAATAAATAGAAAGTTTTTGGAAAAACCCTGTTTCCCAAAGCTCGTTGGCCGTTAAAACTGAAAGCCTTGGCTCTGCAAGTAGATTAGCATGAGTGAACTTCTGTGCTTACAGATCAAATTGCTGGATTGGGGCCTGCTCAGGAAATTCAAAAGCAAAAGGTTCCTGTGGCATTGCTCATAGGTCTTACTATATATGCAGTTGAACATAGCAAGTTGCGTAACTTCTCGTTTTTCTGAAGTGAATAATAGGAATATGCTGCAGCCGTACCGTGCGCCCAAGTTAATGCCAGAGCTGGAAGGCTTCCTCACTGCTTAGCCATCTTTTAACTATTTTTACTCTTGAACCCTAACGCTATCCTGCAGCTTAGCTCTTGGGGTTCTACATGTTTAATTTGTAAAGCTCTTCATTTCACTAAATGAAGAAAAAAGATTTCTTGGCGCAATAGCTCGTGGGCATCCGTTACCCTATAGACAGCTGGTGCCATTTAACAAGTGAGGCTGACAGTGTATGGAGCTGAATGTGCGCACATCCTCATGGACACTTGTGGCTGCTTGTGCTCCAGATGGTACTTCCAAATATATGTAACTTCATGAACCAACTGGTAAATCAACTCTAATTGATTGCAAGTTTTAAACAGAGTAAGACTGAAACTGTACAGACAAGGATTTCAAAGCTGAGCTGCTTTGGAGTTATTTGCCTCAACTTCACAGAGGAAAATCCATTGGGAAAGCATGGGATGTAAAAGAGCGCTCTTGTTTGCGTTTGCCCTCTTTGATTTAAAGATGTAACTTGCTCTTTTAAATTTCCCTTGGGCTGGGAGCCAAACTGTACTCCCTTGAAGACGATCACAAAGCGAACTTCATTGGAAATGGGATTGGGCTCCCAGCATGGAAAATAGTAATTCAAAAGAACTCTTTCTGGAGATTTATGAGCATATGAAAAGAGGGAGTTACAATGAGTTGTGTAGCTGCGTAGAAACTGTAATTACAGTGATCTCTGCGATACGCAGGGGTCACTACATTTCTCTACTGTCATGCAGGACGCGGCCATCCTTGTTACCAGAACGGGGTCCCAAAATTTCCTTTTGGGAAAATTGTTTTCCATCTAGTACTTGGCATCCTTCTGTCATCAGTGAGTAAGCGAAAGGCAAAGTGAGAGTGCCGGCCCCACTGCGAGCAAAGTGCTGGGTATGCAGTTAGACAATTGTCGTGGCTGGAGTGGAGGAGGCATTCCCATCTCCCCTCTAGCTGTTAGCTTGCACTGCTATTCACCCTGGTGTTGGTTTTGCTGTTTGGGGCTGTGCTGTGAACTAGGTCACGGAAAGGATCCAAGGCAAAAGCGTGGCGAGGGGGAGAAAAGGGATTTTTTTGTTTTGTTTTCCAGTGGTGCTGTTTGCTTGCTGAGAATTGTGTTGACACAACAGAGAGTGGTGAACCGTGGTGTGGAGGTGGAAGCTACTTAACACCAGCTTTCTTGTCAGGGCCGAAATACAGTGCAACTGTACCCTCCGGCTGAAGGAGCTTTCTTTCACGCAGGGCCAAAAGCTCTGCAAACAGACCATGCCTTCAGTGGAGTCCTGCGAGTTGTAATGATCTTTTGTGAAGCCATTTTAATTGGCTAAATTGGGCTTTCAGTTCACACTTGTTTGTGGAGGGATGGGGCTGCTTCTTTACGCAGCGTTGTTGTCCTTGCCCAGAGGGGTAGGGTAAGAATCATCATTCGTAGTGACTTAGTAGCGTTCAAAGACTGTGCTTAGTTTGGGTATGGTTGTGCTATGAAGGATACACTTATAGCTTGTCTTCTCTAGCTTTGCTCAGGATCTAGTGGTGGGCAATATTGGGCTGGTGGCTAATCCAGGGTTGACTTCTGTCTATGCCATTGAAAGAGCTCCAACCCAGAGGTGTAGTTTAGTATGTTACTTGTCTTTTGGTCCCCTCCCTATCTTTTCCCCAGTAGTTCCAGAAGCTTTTCTGGGGTAAGGCTGGTCCCCTTCCTGCTGTAAAGTAGACCAGGAGGTAGGTAACCAGCTTGGCTTGGCTTGGCTATGAGGAGTGTGTGTTTGGACTGTGCTCCTCCCTCCTTGGTTTCTTCATCTCATCCTGCTCAGACTGGGAGTGGTGTCTAGCTAGCAGCCCAGGCTATCCTTTGTTGACCAGATCTAGGAAGCCTTGTTGATAATCAGCTTCGGTTGGGCACCAGACAAAGCCAGTGGTCTTCTGCTTTTTCCAGCTGAAGTTGGGCGGATACATTTTATTCCCAGGAGCTCTGTAAATGCTTTGACAGGAAGATCTATTTAGCTACTGGTGTGTCCTGCAGCTGGGGCAAGGAGGTGGTGCAGAGTCCCCAGGTTCATCATACTGCTTTTGACAACAATCCAGGAGACTTAATGTTTTTTGGGGGCCGCCTTGTTGACTTTGCACAGAGCTGTGTCAAAACCGTTGCTCTTGTTTACACAGAAAACGAAAGTTGGCATGATCCAGCCTGCCCTAACGTTCCTGTGTTGGTCTTCCCATGAGTCTGCTTTCTCTGCCTGGTGCCCAGCGCTGCCTTGCTTCATCCACCATCACATGGGCACTGCTCATTCATGGTTCCTGTCTAGGCAGCCTGTGCATTTCCACAGCAGCCTCTACTTGCCAAAATGTTCTCTGACATCTCCAGAGAAGTGTGACCCTGTGCTGCTGGGGGTGAGAGGGGTCAGAAGAGGAGCTCTGTTCCCAGTCGCTGTCTCAGCTCTGATTCTTCTGTCTGGGAGTTGGGGGAAAATTCTTTTATGTGGTTAGAAGAAAAGGCTGGGAGTTGATACTTTCCTAGAAGCCTAGGAAAAATGTATAACCCTTCCTGATGTATGCTGGCAGCTCTCCTTGCTTTTCCTATTCCTGTAATGTGGTGGTATGTGTTTGTGAAGATAGTGGTTGTTCTCAGAAGGACTCCAGTAACATCACAGTCAGTGGTTTAAACCTATAATACTTGTTATCACCTTTTGTACAACTGAGGGTGTTTCTGGTTTGTAATGCCTGATGATTAGAAGGTCCTGTGTAGACATCTCCTCTGTTGGTATCGTAGCACTTTTTGAAGGGGGGGGGGGGGGGGTGGCCTCACCCCCGTTGATTGGAGAGGAACAGACAAAGAGGAAGGATTTTTCCATGGTTGCCTAGGACAGTAGCAGGACAGAGGTAAAAATCAGCTTTAATGAGTCCCAGCCTATTGCTGGAGTCATAAGCTACAGGCTGTGTGCAAGTCTAGGAAGTTAATGAGTGTTAACATCATGTGTCCCAGGCTGGGGGATTTTTATTCCTGTTACAGTAATGATGCCATTTTCCAAACTGTGCTGTGCCTTGGCTTTGTGTTTCACTGTGTTTAAATCCATCCTCATTCCTCCCCTCCCCAAACCGGGCCTTACGTTCCCATCCTTATTTGTCCTTCCTAGCTTCTCTGCTGCCTTTAAGCAGCTTTCTCAAGGCACGATATGCACTTAGAGCTTGGGAATTCCTGTACACAAAAGACACCCCCCCCCCCCGCCTTCTCCTTTCCAAGAGCCCTGGCAAGCCCAAGTGTTGTGCAAATACCTGCAGCTCTCCATGCAGCGGGAACGCTTCTTTACTTCGTTGCAGATTGCACCGCCAGCCAAGGAACCCTGTGGGGAAGAGGCTTCATTCTTTGGCACGGCTTGCATGTGGTAGAGCTCTCTGCTCGGTTACGAGCTTTTCTGGAGGTGTTAGTGGAGGAATCTTATGGTTGGAAAGAATAGTTGGCCAAGTATAAAGCCCGATTTCTGTTGTTGTCCCTCTGTGTTTGGAGAGGGAGAGGGCTGAAAGCAGTGGCCGACTGTTTTATTGCTAACAGCTTTGAAAACTGCTGTGAACAGAAAATGACGGAGGGATCTAATTTAATTTTTAAAGCGGTCTTTTGCACGCTCTGGAAGTATAGCATGGCTGTAGTCCTGTGTTGGCTGGAGGTAGCAGGCGTCTGGGCAGGAGGCATGTGAGAGTGCTCCTGCGTGCCAAATGCTGGGCTGTGCCAAGGTACCTCCGTCCATAGCTGCAACCCCTCTGTCTGCACCTCTTCACTGTTTGCATGCGTTTCCCCAAACCGGTGACTAACTCCCCTTCATTCCATTTCTCTTCTCACCTAACACAGGATGTGGATTTGGAAAGCAGGATGGTGTCAACCCCTCTTCCCCACAGGGTTCAGGGGTTTTGACATGTCACCGTTGGGAATTGTACTGATGTCACCCTGTTCCTGTTCCAAAAAACATGACCCTCTTCTGCCCTTTACGGATGGGACTTAAGCTTCTGTTCCAAATGGAAGTACGTTGTAAGAAGTGTTGGCCCATATAAGCTAGAAATGATCTCTAATCAACTCTCCCCAGTGTTATTAGTGTGTATATATAGAGACAATTTTTAATAAAATTCAATTCTTCAAGGCCCAAATTAGCTTCTGGAGGCAAAGGTTACAAAGAAAGGGACGTGCTCATAGTACCATTGATTGTATAGTAACTAATGCTTGTAAAATGTGGGCACACCTTGCAGTTGTGAAAACAAAGCAGGTTCAGACATGGTGGTCCGATCCTCTCCTGCATTTCTCCTAGGAAAGTCACCCTCACCCCCCACCCCTTCCCCCTATATGTAGGCTATAATGCTGCCATTCAGAATCTGGGGGGTATTTGGGCTGTGCATTACGCAGGTGAAGAAATGGGGGTGTGGAAGTTGAGCCTGGTACTTTTTCTGGGGGTGAATTTTTGTATCAAGGCTGCTGAGCCTTCTTCAAGTTACTGTCTTTTCCAGGTGACTTATGCTGTTTCTTCCGGACTTTTAGATGAATGGGCTAGACTTTGCAAAACAGAGTTACGTTATCAGTTTGCTTAAAGCTCTACAAATGCATGTATTTCACTAGACCGGAAAGAGAGATACCAGCCAGGACAAGCTTGTGAATTGGGCACAGTGAGATGAGTGGTGACATGTGGCTAGGGTGAGGGAATTGCTGCAGTAGGAATGATGTCTTGCTTTGCTTAGAGTGCACTGTCATGCCTGTTTCTTTCCTCAGGTCGATCGTGAGGAGCCGAGCACCCTCCCTCCCCTCCCCTCTTATCGGATTCCTCGTAAGTGAAGCTCGCTCACTCTTTGAGGACCAGACCTCACTGATGACTGGGAAGCAAAGAGTACCCAGGAAAGCACTTTTACCACGGACTCCACCTCAGGAGCACCAGGAACTCGTCTTCTAAGTAAAATCTGTGCCCCTTCTGTGCAGACCTGATGTCTGCTGCAATGGATACAGAATCAACATATTCGGGATACTCCCACTACTCAGGTCACTCCAAAAAAGCCCACAGACAAGGGTAAGGAAATATTTATTTTTAATTACTTACTGCTCTAAGCTAGGACATGTCCCGTGGTAAAAAATTGTAAGCCAGGATGAAATCAGTGGGGCCACAGCTCTGGAGGAGATAGATGCATGTGGAGAGTCCTTATGAGGAACCCAGTGAAGAGACTGGAAGCAGTGATGCTGGTAATTTAATGATGTTCAACCTGTTGGATGCAAGCTGGGGTAATGTATGGCCAGCAAGATTGGGATAGTGCCAACAGAAGGATAAGATCACTTAACTCTGCTCTTGAAGTGCGAGGGATGAGTAGAGTCTCTGGCGAGATGATGTCAGTTGTCCTAAACCGATAATTGCCAGTTTTCTCTTCTGATGCCATTTCTTTATTGTGTAATAAGGTTTTCTATCTCTCCCCACCGTCCTCCTGGCTATTCTGTTGCTGATGTGTTGGGTTTTTTTAATAGAATTTGAGTGGTACTTGAGTCCACAACAAGTCCTTTATCGGCATTGATTGGATTAGAAGTCTGGCTTTTCTGAACTTGAATAGCAAGTCCTCTCTGTTGTGGTAGTTCAGCAGCCTCAAAAACCATCTTGCTCTGAAACTTCTGATTACTTGGAAACATTATCCTTTTTTTTCCCTGCATCATCATTAGTTTTACATGCAAAATGTGTGCCACTTGCAGTCTTTGCAACTTAGAACTGAGCTGGTCCAAAATAACTTTGCATTTCAGAAGCAATTATCCTGTGTGGTTGGAAAAGTAATTCTTCCATGAAATGAAGTCTCTTTGCTCGCAGTCCAGTTATTGAGTAAAACATCTCGTTTGCCTTTTCTCCCTTCCTTAACACCCCCACCCCCAATATGGATTGCCCTTTGAAGCTTAGAATGCCATGTGGAAAGATGCCTTCAAAGTTCCCAAAACAACATAAAAATCCTAGAGCCTCTTACTGTGAACAGGAAAAAGTCTCATCCCAGGAAACCTTTGGGCTTTGGGAATTCCGAGAGAGATGCAGTAGCGAGAGCAGAGCTGGGACACTGGATGCTCTGGAGCTTTAAGCCAGTCCCTGAGCACAGTGAGGGTCTCTGGTGTAAAGGCTGCTTTCCTGTCCAGGCAGGAATGGGAGGAAAATATTGATGAGCAGATTGGTGGAGCTTAACTCATCTTGACACATTCTCAGACAAGAAGCTGTGAGGTCTACAAGGGTATTCTGGAAGTAAGCACTAGCCTGGTACCCTTGATGTTCTTGCTGTCTTTGTAAGAGGTTAACTGGGGGTTATTAACCAGTGGAAATAAACTTCACCAATTGTGCTACAGTGTTAAGGTCCTAGTTGGCAACACTCTACGTTGCAGGAGCTAAAGCTGTCTTGATTAATTCCTTCTGTTAACTGCACGTGTCCCTGTGAGACACTATTGCAGGTGGAGAGCTGTGTAGACCAGTTAATCCCCAGTGGAATTGCCAGTTGTTTGGAGAATGCGACCTTCCCTTCCAAGCACAGCACTGGCAGAAGCTGTTTTAAGAGAAGATGAGGTGGTGGGGGTGTACCTCTGTCCCCTTTGCTCCCCTCACTGATCACTGGGAGGGTAGACTGTCCCAGCCACCAGTCTGTAGGCTGCTCTGGGCAAGGTCCCTCTCTACCTCTTCCAAAGCTTGTTTTGTCACAGATTGGGTCAATATTGATCAAGAGATGGGCAAGCATGACTATGACCTAATGCTTAGGGCACCTGCTGCAGGTAGAGGTGTAGCAGATTCCAGGCCCTGCTCCAGAAATTATCTGGTAACTTTGTTCTCCTCTTGCTCTGTTTGGAAAAGGAGTCGGGACAGGCACAAATCACCGCGAAGCAAAGACGGCAGTCGGTCTGAGAAGTCCGTCACTATCCAGACACCTCCTGCAGAGCCGCTGCTTGGGAACGATGCCTCTCGGGCAGAGGAGGGCCAGGTAAGGAGGGAGCGAAAGCAAACGTGGAGTGTGATTTCTGGAACAGAGCACGTGACTTACCGGCACATGAGTAGGAAAAAAGTGTTGCTCACGTGCTGTTAGTAAAGAATCATGACTTATGGGTACCCTTTATTCATGCATAAAGCCAAGGTCTCAATCAGTTTTATCTTTTCCGAGAAGCATTATTTTTGACAGCACCAGTGCTGATATGACTACTCCTGGGGCACTAATTTGCCTCTGTCTCCAGAGCGTCATCTGCCAAGCTCTGTAGAAACATCTGTTTCCATCATCTCATTGTGCATTATTCAGGTCAACCCTTTCACCTGTATGTGCATTTTTGTTTTTAAGCAGGATTTGCTCTAGGTAACTGTGTAAAGCACATAAGGACCAGGATCCCGGTAGGGAAAGGAGGCAAGAAACGTAAAACTAATGTGAAATAGCTGGGAAGGAGGATGAACTCAGTGGAAGTTAGTACATTAACACTGGGTTAAATAAAGAATGGAATAACGCTGGGTTTAGATTGCACCTAGGATGGATCCAGTACTCTTTCTGCTCTAGCAGTTGATGTGAAGGTGCATATTAATTTTCAAAGAATGGCTGATGCTGCAAGATATAGAATGCAGGATGTTTCAGTGCCTCCTGGGCTGGATTTGGGGTGTGTTAACCCTTGGCTGTGGGGCTCCACCTCTGCCCTTTCAGGAAAAAAAAAAAAAAAAAAAAAAAGTGATGCCTAGTTTCCACCCAATCTGTGTATGGTAGTACGTGTAACAGTACTCGTGTAGCCACAGGTGGGCTCACTTCATGTACTGCCATTTGGTATTTTGTCATCAGATGCTTGTTTTCATGAGTCCCAGCTATTACTTCAAATAGATCTAAAAGTGCTGGTGAATTCTTAAGCCCTTGTTTTCATGCTGACCTCCTCAATTTGAATTAAAGCCAAAGTGAAATAAGTTGATGCATGAGCAAGACTTCTCTGCTAGGGAGCAGGGTGCCCTGGGTTGGGTCCAACAACTTTGTACCACTAAAGATTTAGACTTATATTTCCAAATAACTGCACATTTTTTTTGCTTATGCTACTTTTAAATGGGAAGAGCTGTTATAAGAGGTAGACTGAGACTAGGGTTGCCTGTTGTCTTCACGGCTGTAGCCTTAAACTGCTGTGGTGTTTCTGTCCCTTCTGTCTTCCACACAGTTTCTCAGTTCATCAAATGGAGGAAACTATGCAGAGCTATTTCATGCATAAACATAAAATAGTTGAAATGCTTAGATTGCTTTACTGAAGACACTGGCAAAGAGGGAAATGTGATAGGATTATGCTGCTTTTCAGGACATACTACAATGCAGATATCTCTTCTGGGGCCTCTGTTTTGGTGAGAAGCCACTCAAAAAAAACCCCTGATATTAATTCAAGATGCTGACTGTTTGTGGTTGGTCTGTCTCAAAACCCTACTGCTCTAGGCATGGGAGGTATTCATGTCTTGGAGTGCATTAGAAGTTAAATCCCTGGAGTTGTTCGAAGTAGTCCTGCTGCCTCTGTCTACTCCTTTCCCAGAGATTCTAGAAGAGTCTTTCCTCTGACTTTTTTAAAGAAGTGAATAAAGGTTTAAAATGATGCCTCTTTCTTTAAAATGAAATACTTTGATCGGCATGTGTAGCTGCAGAAGTCTGGGAGAAGGTGTAAATCCTATTAATGACACCGGCTGCAGGAAGATATAGTCAGGAGGGTAGGAGGCAGAGCAAAATGTGTTTCTGAGTGTTGCAGCTACCAAGGTGTCAGGTACCAAGCAACAATGCGCATGTATTGCCACTGTTTGGTGTGTGTTTGTGGGAAGCATCAGAAGTCTTCATGTGCATGAGTCACTCCAGCAGCAGCTGTGAGTCAAATCCATACATGTCAGTGTAACTCTCTGGCCGTGCCAGCACCAGGAAGGAGCAATTGGAGGCATCGTGGGATGGGAGGACTAGCTTGCAGAAGTCCCCAGTATTAGCTAGGGAAGAAGTGAGACTTTCAGAAAACGTAATGTGATCTGAAGCTTGACTATATGGCGACTGTATTTCAGGTAAGCTTCTTTGTGCCTGAGTGGCTTCTGACAATATCCTGGCCTCTAATACCAGAGCTACTTGGTAGTCTAGGATCCTCTAAACTTAAAGCCCCATGCCTGAAAATATCCTCTGTGACCACCTGTGATTTGTTGGTTTAACTAAACTTTTATTAGAATGTCAGCTATTGAGGGCAGCGCTACTGTAGAGGAGAATAAAAGAAAACAAAGTGGAGGAACTTGCTGGCAGTGCGGTTGCTTCTGTTACGGATGGAAAAATAATGTGTGAACATGTTTTTGATTGTGTAACAACAACAACTGGCTTGAAACACTGAAATGAAAATTTCCCTTCCAGGTGCTTCTGTGGTGCACTTGCACCGCAGAATTTGTGGGCTGGAAGAGTGCTAGTCCTTGCCCTGCACATGGGAACTGGTGATTACTGCAGTTTCCAAGAGTTATGTGATATTACTTAAGTGTGCTGGAAGAGGAACTGCTGGGGTACAGTGAGTGGCATAGCAAGCTGAGCTACCTGCTCTACAGTAACAAGTTTTTAACACTAATGTTTATAGTCACTGGTTTGGACAAGTTGCTGTTGTTTCCAAACCTTTCCTAATTTTCAGGGTTGATTATTCAATATATTGCAAGTGTTGCTTTTGCTATTTTTTTTTTTGTTTTTCTGGGACTTAAGTCTGTTGTAGCAATCCCTTTCCGGGCAAGAAGACTAGAAGACCTGGAAGGAATAACCCAATTGTTTCAATATTATTTTTGTTTATCTCTTCCTCTCTCAGGATGACAACTGGGGTGAGACCACGACAGCAATCACAGGCACCTCTGAGCACAGTATTTCCCAGGAGGACATTGCCCGGATCAGTAAGGATCTGGAGGACAGTGTTGGGTTGGACTGCAAACGTTACCTGGGCTTAACAGTGGCAGCTGTTCTCGGACTTCTTGTCTTCCTTACCCCCATCGCCTTCATTCTGTTACCCCAGATCCTGTGGCGGGATGATCTGGAGCCGTGTGGTACTGTTTGTGAGGGACTGTTCATCTCTGTGGCATTTAAACTCCTCATTCTTCTGATTGGGACCTGGGCTCTGTTCTTCCGCCAGCCCAAGGCAGATATACCAAGGGTGTTTGTGTTTCGGGCCCTTCTGTTGGTCCTCATATTCCTGTTTGTGTTTTCCTACTGGCTCTTTTACGGCGTTCGCATCTTGGACTCGAAGGACACCAACTACCAAGGAATAGTACAGTACGCGGTGTCTCTGGTGGATGCTCTGCTCTTCATTCACTACCTGGCCATTGTGCTGCTGGAGCTACGGCAGCTGCAGCCCATGTTCACTGTCAAGGTAGTTCGGTCAACAGACGGAGAGTCGCGATACTACAGCTTGGGGCACTTGAGGTAGGTACAACGCCTTGAAGTCCAGCGGTGTAGATAAGTGTGGCTATGCTGTAGCATGAAGCATCAACTGCTTTTGTACATGCGATATTGCTGGTTTCTGAATTTTCCCCCAGAGGAGTCCTGGAGTCTCTCCACAGTTACCAAACTGAACCTCTCTTCCCCTCTGTGAGTGTGGGAGAGTTTGTCCCTGCTTCAGAGGAGTCTGTGCATTTCTGTAAATGGAAAGAGCTGATGGCACAACTTCAGGCTGATCATTGGGCTAAGCCTGATGAGATCTTTAAGATCCTTCTCTGGGCTTCTTGCCCTGTCTCCTTACTGGAGGGAAGGGGAAAGGCCTCCTTGTTTAGCTAGGGCTGGCTTGTGCTCTTCGGCTCTGCGGGCCAGGTGCCACTCTGAGAGCAGCCCTTCAGGCTGTGCGGAGCATCACTCCTCGGAGTCTCCTGACAGCAGGCCAGTCCATGTCACGGGCTGAAGGAAGAAGTAAGTGTCCCTGTGTGAGAAAGCATTCAGCAACCTAACGGGCTGTTGAAAATGTCCTTTTGTCCTCATTGTCCTGTGCAGCTGAGAGTCCTGTGAGGAACACGAATAAACATCCCTCTGGTCGGATCAAGCACTGTCATTTGGATCCTGTGTGCACCTTTTGTGGCCAGTTGAAATGCTTGTGTTCAGGTGTTTGTGCTCTGAAGGCTGTTGCTGTGACAGGCTGGGGCTACCTTGAAGGGCTTAGCCAGATAGCTACACCATGGGATCTGAAGGCTGCCTCCAGTGACTGGGGGCTCTTTACTTGTTTCTAAGGTTGGCGGTTTTCTGCAGTTTTGTGTTGGCTTGAGGGAAATAGCTTTTAGTCCTGCTGAAGCAGTTGTCTTGACACAGCCAAAACCTCCCAGCAGTTCAGGCATTTATTTAGGAATAATATTTTTAATGAGTACTGGGGCACATGTAGGTGCTTTTTTTTTTTTTTTGGCAGTGCTATGCTGTTCCTGGTTTGGTTTTGTAGCATGATGCTGCTCTTGTCATAGGTATGGATCAGTTTGCTGGGTCAGATGTATCTGGGAGTGTTTGGGAGCTGTGCAATATCCATAGGTGTGACACCTGCATGCCTGCTTCCACCTTCCTGCT
Source organism: Aquila chrysaetos chrysaetos (assembly GCF_900496995.4). Classification (NCBI taxonomy): domain Eukaryota; kingdom Metazoa; phylum Chordata; class Aves; order Accipitriformes; family Accipitridae; genus Aquila; species Aquila chrysaetos. Next base: position 3,960,252 of record NC_044010.1, on the reverse strand, counting down.
GGGGTTAATGCTTCCCTCAGCAAAGGTATAAGAAAGGACAGGTGTCTCAATCTCCTTAGTTCCTATGTCCTGTGAAGCTCTCTAGAAATCCCTTAGTTCCTGTGTGCTGTGAAGCAGCCAGCTGAGCTCTGAAGATGATTCCCCAGACTGTATGTGCACTTAAACATCTGTTCTGCTTATCCTGTCCAGACCCCTATGGCATGCGTATCTATTGCAGATGGAGAGATTAGTGTCTGCTGGTTTAAGTGGATGTAGGAACAGTCTCCTGCAGCCATTAGCTGAGCAATGGAATTGCTTTGAAGCAGATTTAGTGGTTGAAGCTCAAGTCTGGGAGTTGACTTCTGGATGTTGTTTCTGGCTTAATGGAAGAACTCAAGGCCTTTTGGGTGGACTAGGTCTGGACTCTGCTGTATTTTCCTTCTCTGTAAAATGTGAAGGAGAGCCCCTCTTGTGTAATGGAAGTGTTGCCATTGACTTAATGAAAGGTCACCTTCAGGGATTAAAAAAAATGAACTAATCTCAGCTGGTTTTCTTGTGAAACTTTTTTTTTTTTTTTTTTTTTTGAACTTAAAAATTCCTCTGTGGTACGTGGCAGATCCAGCATAGCCTTTAAGACTAGGGAGATGGAGAGATGACTACCAAAGAGTTCCCCTGTGCCACAGCTTTGTGGCTTGAGGTGTGCTGCAGCAGTTCTCTCATAAGTGAATTCCACACAGAAAGTTCAGTACATGTATATATACACCTATATACACACACAGTGTGCAGGTTTGGTTTGAGAGAGTTTGCTGGTTGCTCGGTGGTAGATTGTGGGTTTGTGTTCAGAGGAATTAAGATCCTACGCCTGCCAAAGTCTGCATGCCTGGCTTTAACCATGTAAGTAACCTTGCCATCGGAGGCAAAGAACTTGCTTGAGAATTAAGGCCTAAATATTTAATAGCACATGTGTTAGAAACGGTGTTCTCTCCAATTCTCTCTTTGTAGAAAGGTTTTGAAATGCCTTGGGTGATGCGAGGGCAACAAAGAGTTGTAAAACCTAGGGTGAAATCTGAGATGTATGAAAAATTAATAACTTTTCATTTGTTGGTAAGCTGATTGTAATTTTGTTTGGCATATTGAATCCAAACCATGCAGCATGTAGATGCTTCAGTGTCTTGTGTTACAGAAGAGTCTTGCCAAGCGTGTCCAATAATGGTAAACTAGTGTTGCTTTTTCCTTAGTTTCTGAAAGATGAGTATAATGTGTATTGACACGTGTTTTGAAGCCTGTGTGTTTTTCCATCTTTACTAATGTAAAGGTAGAACTGTGTAGGTTTGATCAGTGGCCAAGTGTCTCCCAACTAAGGGAGAGTTCATTCTCTCTCCCTCTCGCTACAATCAACAGGAAGAGTTACTTGTGCGTTAACGGTGAGAGCTGCTGGTCTTGATTCGGAGTGTGGCCCCAATGTGACAAACACTGTAAGAAGTGTACGTAGTTGGTATCTCCTTCAACTTCTAAGGGCTTAGGATTGTGAGATATTTATGTAAAACATGAGAAATTTGGGAACTTTTGAACATCTTTGCAGCATAATTTTGCAAAGTTTCCATAACGGTCTTGACATGCTTGTTGGTGAAATGTCAGGGTCACAAGGGACTGCCTTCTGCCTCTGGCTCTCTGGCTGAGGCATGGGGCTGGAATGGGAGGTCTGTTGATGGGAAAATGTGGTGACATGCAAGGACAGTTTGGTTTACTCAGGAAGACTAGAGAAGCAGCCTCATGGGTATGCTGGAGAGGTGGTTGTAGCTATGATGGAGTATGCATATACTACTTGTTGCTGCCTCTGGGCTCTCCATTTGCCACCCTGCATGCTTGCCTCACCCCAGCACTTTTAAAGGGGTCTTAGGTTGTGGGCTGCCACCTGGAAGGAGCAAGCATGCTTGAACAGGTATAGCAATCTGACTGCCTCCTGAAATCAAAACCTTGCTGCCTCAGTCCAGCCTTTTGCCCTCTTCATGCTCTCAGATATCTTCAAAGTTTTGCTCCCTGGCTGTTCACGGAGTCTGTCTTGCTCAACTGCCCAGTGTGCTCTGGAGAAGCTGGTGGCAAGAAGGATCTTGAGACATCTTATCTTGTTCAATGTTGCTTCTTGGAGTAGCTCTGGATTTTCCGCAGGAAAATTGTTGATATCAACCTTTTTAATCCAAGGTGGAAGCTTTCAAATTCTAGGTCTTTTCTGATGAGGCAGAGAGACCTGCTATGTAAGTATGAGGAAGACAGACTTTCTGGGGAAGAAGGGAAGAAAACAATAGCGCAGCCACCCTTTTCTGGAAAACCATGTTTTTGCCAGGCAGGGTACAGACAGGATTTTCCACCCTCCCTGGCTCCAAATGCAGCAAAGAAGCTGAAAGTGCTGAGTTAGGTATTCCACTCCACCCCTGAGGGCTCTAGGTCCAGGAGGGTAAGCATATTTGGGAGTAGTTCCCCAAATTCATATTATAATCAACCTATTAATAGGCTGGCTTGGTCCCACCCCCAGCACTTTGGCTGTAGCTTTTCTTCTGGGAGACTTGACTGCCAAAACGAGCATTCCCTTTGGCATTGATCCAGGAGCTTGGGGGGGGAGGTAAAAATTAAATTGGAGTCCCAGTGAACGTGGTGCCAAGTCTCAGCTCACTGATTGCTCTGCTGCTTCTGGTAGGAAGGGCTGCCATGCAGGGGGAATGCTTTAAGGTGGTATGTATGGGTAAAGAGCAGGGAAGAGAGTAGATGCAGGAAAGGTCAAGCCTGGGAAAATGCGAGAGGTTGGGTGGGGTTGCTGGCGAGACTTTTGGAAGCAACAACAAAGGTGGGGGAGAGCAACAGTAGATAACTTTTTCAGTTGAAAGGCTGATACTTTTGTGAGCTGAGGCTTGGATTTGCAGCTGAGGATTTGGTCTGTCCCTACAGATAGGGACACTGATGGAGCCTGTCATCCACAGTTCAGTACCTTCTGGATAGCTCAGAAACTACATAGGAAGGATGTTGCTGGAGAAAACCCTCCTTTTCTGTAGTTAGGGTGCTAAACATATTCCCTTCCTCTCCAGTGAATACTCTTTCCCCACCCTAGAGCTTTGCTAGTCTAGACAGCTCAAGAAAATGAATGGCTTCAAACACATGTGGTAATTACTGATCTTACACATAGGCTGAATGTTGGGCTCCAGTATAGCCTTGGTTTTCTGAGGTTAGAAATGTCTGAGAGTAGGTCTTTCCTCCCTTTTGCTCAACCTTGCAGTAGGGATATGAGGAGCAAGGCCATGATAGTTCATCATGTGTCGGGCTGTATGAAGTACTGAGAGCTTCAGCCTGCTTTTCTCTTTCCTGGCATGGGCTTGCCTTTATGAACCAGCTGGCTGAGAAGCTAGTGGGAGGCCTCCGTATGCCTTTGGAATAGGGGTGCAGTTTTTGCAGATGGCTGTGAGCTGGTTGATGTTCTCTGTCCATCTAATCAAGAGAAGCTTAGCACTCGGAAATAGCAGCTCTGTATAGAAAAAGTCTGTTAGAGCATTGCCTGTACCCGTGTTACCCATCTGCATTTGGATAGATGTTTGCTGAACTGTGGTTTAAAAATCCAGGAAGGGAGCAGCTGCTTCCTCAAAACAGGTACTTGTCACTGAACAGCCTGTACCTTCCCTGCAGGCATTATCAATATCTTATTGGGAAATCTCGTGCCCACGCTCACAAAAAGTAGACGCATACATGTTTTGCAGAAGGGGAAAACATCCAGCCTGTCTCCCAGCTGAACTGGATTAGCTGTTTCTTAGGTGGTGCGTGAGCCTTTAGCTTCAATACAAACCAGAGCTGAAGCAGAATTGCATGGTGGAAGCTGGTGTCACTTTTGACCCAGCTGTTTTGGTTTGGCAGTCTTGTATCTATTGAACCTGTTGCTTATAAAACTGATCTCTAGGCTGTCAGTATTTACTGATCTAATCCGATGAGTGCTCTCTTGTCTGTGTCCCTTGGTGCCACTGGGGCTGTGTTCCCTAGTCGGGGAGTGTGTAGAGGGCTAAGGAATGGGAATAAGCTTCTTCATACTCCAGCCTGCATTTGTAAGCCTTGCACATCTGATCTTGCAACAATGAGGTGTTGCTCGAGTATGTCTCGCCTTACCAAGGGTGACATTTTTCTAATGAAGAACACCTGGTCAACATTTGAACTGTACAGAGTGCTCTTGCCTGGAGTTGTGTCGACACTCCTCTCAAGGTTATGTTGTCCTAAAATCTCCCCACGCCTCAAAAGGAAAGCTTCCGTGGCATATAGACACTTTTGGTTTTGTTTCTAGCATGGTGACATGTATCAGCTTAGCCATGGGTTTAGGAAGCTGGATCTCTTGCCTGAGGCAACAGCTGCTGAAATCTTGCTGTTTTCTGGTGAAGGAACTTCATAATGTGTGTCTAATTGCATTGGTTGGTCATAGTGTGACTGATCCCATATGCTTGTGGGCCTTTTCTGTTTCCAGTCAGGCGGTCAGAAGTGGGACTGGAGAACAAGCATAGGTGCACACTAGTGCAATGCTGTACCTGCCCAGCTAAATCCTGCTGGAGGCACTCTGGGTTTGCACGCTCTTCCTTCTACCCTGTGTGCAATTTGCTTGGTCTGCGTTCCCAGGGAGTAGAGGAGTTACACTAACCTTCCTTTCTCCTTGGGGTTTCTTAACCCTCACCATCTTCCATAGTGATAAACACTGTGATGAAAGAGATGGAGCTGATGAGTTTTTACCTTGTTCTGTAGCAACACATCTTATTAACTGTCCTGATGCCTTGATTACAGGAGCTTCCTAGAACAGCATTTTCCACAGACTAGCGACTTTGCAGAGCAGCTCTGTCGCCAGAGCCTCCAGCCTGTGTGAAGTTAGCCTGGTTCCTGAATGCATTTTCTCTGTTCTGAAATCAGTACAAGGCACCCTGATGGGCATTTGTGTGAGTGTCTCCTGCCCATCACCAAATCTGATGAGCACCAGCACTGAATAGTCTCTCCTCCCAAGAAGTTCTGGGATAGCCGGCTAAATGGGTGTTAATTGCATCTGCAAGTGTGAAGCTCCTTGAAGAAACTGAGCTGTCTGCTCCAGAGCAGCTTCTTTAGCACTGAGAGGTGTCAGACTTGCGACCTCCAAGCCAATGTCTTTCCAGCAGCACTTCACATAGCTGGGTGTTTACAACCACCTTTTTGCAACTCATCATCTCTGCAGCTGGGCTGCTTCTCCATGCTCCTATTCCTGAGCTTGCAGATCTCTCTGTCCACAGTTGTGTGGCATGGGCAGTTGAGCATTAGCACCCTTCAAACGCTCCATGCCATGGAGTAGCTGTGGAGTAGGGAAGGAAGATCTGACTTGGGGCTGAACTAATAATGTCTTAATGGGAAAAGACGTGCAACTGCGTTCTTAGTCATTCTTAGTCACAGGCCATACCTTTCCCCCTCCTGCCTGTGTCTGCTGCCTTGCCTCCAGGAGGATGGTGCCACAGAGAGCAGTTCACCTGATTGCTCTTGCCATGAGGGTACCTGTGGAATTGCAGAAGGGAATTTTCCAGTAGCCTCTGAAAAAAATGTGTGCTGTTCCCTGCTGCGTAGGGAGCAGTCTCCTTTGATGCTCCAGATGAGTTATGGGAATGGTGCCTTGTTCTGTTTTACGAGGGTCGGTTTGGTGGTGCATGGGGTGTGCTGTCAGCAGAGTTCAGCTAGGACTTCTTACTTAGGTCAGAGCAACACCTCATTAAGAGGATGTTTCTTTGTGACGGTAGTGAGCAGCAGACTCCAGGAGTGCCAGGTGCTTCTCATTAGAGGGGAGGGGAAAGTCTAGGATGGACTGTCAGTATCTGACTGCATGCACAACTCATCTGGGAGTTTCTGATGTGGTAAAGCCTGTCTCCAAGGCCTGGGAGGGCTCTGCTTTTCTGAAAGGAGCATGTTTTCCTAGCCCCATGCCTTTCTGCATATGCTTTTCCGAAGATTTTATATATGGCTTTACACATAGAGCTGCTCTTCGTTTTGATAAAGATGACAGAGCTCAGGAACTGAAGTGCCCACAGTCATCTTCCTACCCCTCTCCTCCCTTGTTTGATCTTGATCTTTGATCAGCCCCAGCACCCCTTGTGCACACACCACCTCCCCTCTCCTTTTCACTGGGAGGAGTGTGGAATTGAGTGTACTAGACCACAGCCCAGGTACCAGTCGTATTGTGCTCCTGCAGATGTACCAGGCAGCAATGGCGAGTGGTGCAGGGTGATTGTTATACCCTGGAGCAGTCTCACGTTTTTTGAATACTTAATACTTTAAAAGTTTACAAGCCTACTTTAAGTGAAGGGCCTCCTGTCAATTATTAATACCCCTGGCTAGTATGCTATTACTTGCTGCCTGACAGTGAACTACTAGGCTTTGTCCTTCTGAAGGAGATGGTGTGGAGGAAATGCCATTGGTTTCATCTGCAGAGATTTTGCTTCTTGTTGGTTTGTCTTTCAGAATCAACGCTGCCCAGAAGTACAAGAACAGCATGTGCTCCAGCTTACCCTGTACTTAAAGGGTTTGTCATGTAATTTCTTTTCCACTGCTGTCGGTGCCCTCCAAAGCGCCTGTGTGTACCACCCACAGAGACAGATGGTCTCCCTAAGCTGCTGAACAAATTTTGTGGCTGTGAAGATACTTTTATCTTCAAATCCTGCAAAAAAAAAAAAAAAATCCACCCCCTCAACCTTTGGCATCTGTTTCTTGTGGTGAATGATGAAATACAAATATTCTGCAAAGGAGTGAGCTGTGTGCCCTTTGGGGGAAAGGAGGAGGCTCACTTCTTGTTAAAAGTGTAAGAAATTGTGAATTTACAATTCTCATACAGCCCAACCAAGTAATGTCCAAGAAAACTGGAAGCTAATTCCTGACCCTACCCTTGAAGGAATAAGGAAGAGTTAATAGGGAGCTGGGTGGTAGTAAAAGAATTCCCCCCCCACACACACACACACACACAAAACTGAGGGCAATATTTTCGCTTATATCTTGATCCCCCCTCCAGCACTCGCTCCCCTTAAATGAACCTCTGTGCTTAAATTCCCTTTGTGCAGTTTCGGTCAAGTGGGGACCTCAGCTGACAGGGGAGAGCTATTCCCCAGCTGACAGCAAAACAGGCTCCCGGCACAGCAGTAAGGTCCTTAGCTGCGGTTTGGGGGCTGCCAACTCCGGCTTGCGCTCCCAAAATCCTGGCAGAGGGTCATCTGCATCCTTGTTGGGACTGGATTTTTGATGCTCAGCTTGGAACTGCAGACCATGTCCCTGCAGCCCTAGCATTGCTTGTAGGGTTGCTCTACACTGGCTATAAAATGTGGTGGCTCTTGCTTGTGCAAAGCTTGCTGGGATGGGGCTGGGTGGTGGAGGGATGCTGTGCAGAGAGGGCTGGGCTGTAGTTTAAGAAAGCTGATATTCATTTGTGTGCAAGGGTCTGCTAGTGGGTAGCATCGATGCTGCCTATTCAGGCCTGTGGGTGTAGGCTTGTAGGGAAATAACACTTGGAGGTGTTGTGAGAGAAATACTAGAAGAAGTTAAAGCTGCTGTATTGAGTCGAATGGCAAACTTCATTCAAAGTCAGGCCACGTTAATCCTGTCCCCTGCTGGGGGTCAAGTAAGAGGTGGTCCTCTTTCCTGAGAGAGAATCCTACCAGGCTGCTTTTGGAACAGGAGCTGAATACTGATGTTTCATGGCAGCAGCATCTAAATGTAAAGTCCCATTACAGCACTGAAGTTTTTCTGCCAGCAGAAACTTTGAACACTTTATTTCTGTTTTTTCATTGGAATTAAAGTTGTGTTTCTTAGCTTTCACTTAAAAAAAACCCCAACCAAACTGCGCCTGCCCCCCCCCGCCAAAAAAAACCCAAACAACAAAAAACCAACAAAACCCACCTCGCCCTTAGTTGCTTCATAAGTATTAATGTAACTCAAAGAATTCCTTGTCTGAAGACTCTGGCCTTATTTGATGCATGGTCAGGCTTTAAATTATCTTTTGAAAATGCAGATTCTTGTAAACTTCTTGCCATACCTGCCAGTCCCTGCATATTTTTTTTTTTTTTTCTTTTGGGGCTCAGACTAATCAGAGGCAGAGCATACATGTGTGTCGGGAAGAGGAAATGCATTGCTGTCATGGATTATGCTACTCCCAGGGACTGGAAGTGGTAATCCAGGGTACCATGTATTGCCTGCTGCTGCAAGGTTCCTAGGCACTTGAGCAGCTCACAAGCTCGAGTTGGAGGCTAATGGGTGCCCTGTAGCTCAGGGCTTGTGAGTCTGGTATTTCATCCCTTACGTGTCTGCCCTAAGTGCCTGTTTTCACTCTTGCATGCAGGGTAAGCTCTTGGTCTTGCTCCCAACTCCTGTGTTCAGAAGGTAAAGCACACCTTGGTGTCATCCCTGACTTGTTTGAAACTCCTTAAATCCTAAATATAACCAAGTGTGTAGAAACTTTTGAAAGAGGTTAAGCCTCCCTCATAAATACTCGGTACACCCCTCAATTACATAAATGTTTGATCATAGTTTCACATCACTTAAACTAATGCTGCTGCAAAAAATACCCTGTCAATGGTCTGATCCTTCCTCACCCCTCCCAAAGAAATCTTGTCTGGTTGCACAGGGATCTGAATCGTGGAACTAGTAACTTATATCTCTATATTATCTATGTAGCTTTATAGTTTGTTTGTGTATCTTTCTTCCTGGGTTATTTAGCCCAGCTCAGTTTCTGCAGTCTTTTTAACTGTCCTTCTGGTGCTTAAGGGTTACAAAGGCTTATGGTGGCATAAGAAAGGTGCGATGGAGCAGAGGGAGAGAGGCAGGACAGCATCCTCTCATGGCAGTGATGGTTTAATTGAAAGCGATCCTGCTGCTGCCTGCATGAGGAGACAGATTGTGCATATGCGTTGCTGCAGTCTGCCTGCAGAGCAGGAGCAGTCCTCGGTGATGCATGGCTCTGTCTGCAAAAGTGTGCTCCTCTGCTGAGCTTGGGGAAGGGAGACCCTTGAGTCCTTGCTTCTCCTCTGCTACCCAGCTGGCCTATGGGGGACCAGCTGTGGCCCAAGCATGAGGGACAGGTCTCTTGCCCCAGGCAATGTCTCTTAAGGTGCAGAGCCAGACACTGTGTACCACATGGATGGCAGCTCGTTGCTGTGGTCTTGGTGTAGAGTCGTATCTCCAGCTGAGAGACTCCACTCTAAATTATCGTCTTGAGCCATGCAGGTCTCCTTTCACAGGGCTCTTTGGCCTCAATAGTCTGCTCAGCTGTGGAAATTGTTATCTGTAAGATAGACTTCAGCATTGTCCCTGACGCTCTCAAATTGGTCACGGGTCTGTGTCGCGTTGGGTGCGGACAAGCGGAGCCTGCTTGGGCTGGTGGCAGCTGGGTGCAACACCCCCAGGTGCCCGGGGAAGCCGGCTTGCCCCTGCTTTGTCAGCATCTGCATCTCTCTGGTGTGCCTGTATCTGCTATGCTGTGCAGGTTTGTGGGGACGGCTTGACAGCAGCTTCCTCCCATCATATGTTCACTTAAGTTGTCCCCTTTGTGCTCTTCCTCTCACTGTCCTCCTTCCCAACCTGCCAATTTGCTCAACAGATAAAGGAAGCTTTTCACAGCTTTGGTTTTGCTTCACTGTGAGCAGATGGTAGTTGATTATTTTTTTTTTTCTCCTAAATAAGCAAGTTAGTATTCTCGCTAGCTCCCTTGAGGATACCCCACCACTTTGCAAAATTGCGGCGTGGAGGCAGACTGCTTGGTGTGCTGGCAGTGCACTTGGAAAACCATTTCTGAGCTCTAGCACGTGGATCCAGTAGCTTCTGCTCTCCAGATCCGATTCAACTATTACCGGCTCCTGAGGGTGCTGGGCTGGGCTTGAGGGGTGGATGTCTGGCCAGGCGTTGGTTTGGTTTGCTGTGGGTGTCTAGGACATGGCAGATACATGGCTGGGCACAGGCAGCTCCTTTGCTCTCATCTTTCTTCTCTGCATCGCAACAGACCCTGGGGCAATGAGGTGCTGGTAGCAGGGGCTTGCTCTCTGCTTGATGAGAAGGTAGTGCCTTTGCCTGTCTGAATGTGTTGTATATGATCAAAGGGAAGCAGATGCCTCTAGTTGGAGAGCTGTTGGGGCATCTGCGTGTGGTTATCGGTGTGCGAGGAACTGGTTGAAATCCAGCCCAAGCTGTTAGTGCCTGAAAGCTGCTCTTGTCCACTGGCTAATCCGTGCGCTATACCGTTTAGATTTAGTGGTTCTGCTAGGTATCTGCATGGTGAGTAAGTGCTTGAAAACACCTACCCGCACACACTGTTCCTCTTGGAGAGGCGGTCTTGGCGTAGGAGGATGCGAGTGGTTTGCTTTGGAGCCTGCTGTCCTGGCAGCTGGCTTCTTCAGCCTTCTGGGGGAGAGGTTTGTTGTGCCGCATGCTCAGACTTTCACAAGCTGCTCTTTCAGATGCAGCCCCTGAAGCTGCTCTTGTTGTACGCTCACGTACCCGTTCCAGTGGATGGGCTGAGGTAATCAGTGCAATGTATCCTTGCCGCATGCTAACGAACTCCCCTTGGCTAGTCTGTGAGGGGGCTGGAAGACAGCCTTTCTGGTTACCTAGGCTGACCCATTGCAATAAGGCATCCTAGAATTGCATACAGTGAACCTGGGAAGAAGCTTAGGCTCAGCAAGGGCTTAAGTCTTTCCTTTCTTGTGAAGAGTCCCCCTGCCTCCCATAGGAAGCTCTTCTGGTGCCCTGGGACCTCCATTGTTTCTAAAACTTATGTTAGGCTTTTGCAGCTTGTTTTTTATTTCATTTTCTCTCTGTTGAATATGATGGGGGTAACAAGTGTCCCTATGATCTTTGCCTGCCTTGGCACTGTATACTGTGAAATGAGATGTTCACTGTGTTACTGAGGAAGGGAAGTATGGTGCTGTCACAGTATCTGACCTCAACACAGTGACTGTGTTTTCCTGGTAAATCATATTACCGGATCTTTGGGACCGCATTTCAAGTGAGAGGATTGTGCTCTCCTCCTCCTCCTCTTCCTTCTCGCTATATATCACTACTAGTGTCTTGGGTTTTTGTCCTAGTTAATTATACGAGCTGCCACCTTCAGCTGTTGGAAGTGGAAGCAAGGGCAGCATGGCTGTTGGGAAAGCATTCATTGAAATTTGAAGTTCTACCAATAAATGTGACTGGGAAAAATATTCAGCCCATATGCTGGTACCCTAAAGACCAGTTAACTTCCTGAAGTATCAGGCTGGAAAGTTTCTCAGAAGGAGAATTGCAATGGGAGCATGCCTGTGGGTTTACTGGGATTTTATAGTTGCTTGCTAAAACTTAGCACTCTGTACTTCTGTAGCAGCATCTTCTTAGTACTCGCCTGGGAATACTTTTATAGGGTTCTTCAGGGAGGCTTAAATAAGTAGCTTGTTTGGGTCGTATGACATAAAGGAGTGGATTTCTGCCCCCCCCCCCCCCCCCCCATTTGGTCATACCCTCCTGTAAAATCCTCTGTTTTAAAGCTCTCGTTTCCATACTTACAGCTTCTCTTCCAAATAAAAAGATTCGAACATAACAGCAACATTAGTAGTAGACTTGCAGGGGTCATTTTCATCCATACTGGAGGGTTTTGGCTAGGCTGCTGTTGAGGAAAACACACAAAAAAACCAACCTGAAAATGAATCCTACTCTCCCTCTCTCATTCAGAAAATCCGTAAGTTGAAATCCTTTCTGCATCAGCAGTGAACTACTGTATTGCTTAGCTGGTGTGTTGATTCTGTTTTTTTGTCTTGGGAAACATGAGACTTGGCGTAGAATGTGTGTGTTGGAGAGCACAGTGTCTTGGACCATGCAGGGCAGAAAAGGGAAGATGTACGGCTGGAAACCGGGCTGGTGCTCTCCTTAAACTTGGAACATTTATGTGACAGTTGTTCAGATGTCCAGTGTTGGGGATGGGTGGGGACACGCTTAAATTCATGTTCTTTTATTTTTTTTTAAAAAGGCTGGGAGGGGAGAGAACAGATGGGGACTGGTTGCTGCAAAACTGTGGGACAAACCCTGTATGTGTTTGGGCTCCATATAAATTGCACCATTAATGGATGGATGTTCACTTCCATGGGGGCAGCAGCCGTGCTGCCATCACAGTGACAACCTGTTACTGTGCTGAGGTTTCCTTCCCTTCCCCGATAAAGGCTTGACCTTGCAAATTCTCTTCCCTGGCTGACCAAATCCCAGAAGTCGGGTGTCTAAAACAAGCTTGCTGCATCCCAGTCACCCGGTGCCTGTTCCAGGGAGGGCGAGGATTGCGCTTGCCTGCCTTAGCTGAGCGGAGACTTCAGTTGTGGTTGTCTGACAAGAAAATGTGGTTTTCCTTTTCCTAGGGGCTGTGGTCTTGTTCTCTTGACTCTAGCAAACTGAAATGCTGTTGTAGTTACGACGATCAAAAGACATTTTTCTGCTCTGCTTGTTTGGCCACAGCTGCTGAAGGAGTTCCTTGTCTTGGCATCTCTGCTGAGATCTGATTCCAGCTCTGTTTACTGGAGAGGACAAAACTGTAGCTGAGGCATTGGTACTACTGCCGGCGCTGCAAAGCACTTCTGCACAACCTCAGTCCTCTCGGGAGCCTTGCTCCAAGGTGCTGCTTGGGAAGGACAGCGAGTACCAAATCCCCCGTGCTGTGCCAGATGCAGGAGACGGCCCCTGGGGTGGCACTGCTGCCCGGGGAGCATCTGTCTGGGCAGCCTGCGCTGGCCTCACCCCTAGCTATGGAAGGCAGAGCAGGGTAGCAAGTCTGTGTAGAGGGTGGTAGAAATACCTTCTGTAACTATTTTCAGCAGGGATTTTGGTGTGGGAAGCATTTTAATTTCAATTGTCTATTTCCAGTTTTGTTTCCAAGGCTGCGGTCCTGGTGACTTTGCTTTGGAAGAGCAGTCAAGTGTGGTGAAGGACCAGGAACTTGAGCCCCAGCTCTGTGCCTAGCAAAAGAGTATGTGAAGGAAAGGGATTTTCTGGGAGGGAGATGTGATTGTAGGGTGCTTCTGGGAAGGCGCAGAAGTTTTCTGAGCCTGTTCGGTGTGAGCTGACAGCACTGCTAGGGAGTAAGAAGTGCTGTGGATGAGCCTCTCGGCGTTCCAGGAGACCTCAGCATCTTTTGCAGTAGGTAAGCTTGCTGCAGTTGTAGACTGGAGACTGCTGGAAAGGCAAAGCCGGCTCTGTGTGGAAGGTTGCTTTGTGCAATCCTTGCTCAGCTTCTCTTTGGGGTGCCAAAGCTTCCCAACTGGCTGTGGCATGTATTTTGTGTGCCCAGAGACCTTGGCTTGTTTTCATGCTGTGTCTGTTTTGGAGAACGTTAAAAAAAAATGTAGTTTGGAGGAGAGGAGTCTGTGTTGGGAACCATTTGATTAAATAACCCCAAGCTTCCTTTGCCCTCAGCCCTCAATTAGCACAGCAGTGATCAGGCCTCTCTGACTATCCCTGTGGATTTTAAGTGTGTGGCACACCTTAAACTCTGATGCTGCAGGATTTGCATCCCTAGCAAGGTAAGGAAGTGGGTGCTCTGGCAGCAAACAGCTCAGCTCTTTCTGGATGCGTATTTCTATCTGTATCTGTTCCAAAAGCATGAGGCACTCCTCTGCCTTCGATGATTAACAGCACCTAGCTGATGGTTGGTATAGTGCCATGACAGGCTACATTTCTAGCTTAGCAGGAAAGCACAAAACTGCTAAAACCATGTGAATGACAGCTGCTGCAGCCTGCTGGGTTTGACCGTAGTGTGTCCAATGGCAACATTGGGTGTAGAGGTGTGGCTTCAATCTTTTTTTTTTTCTTCTCCTTATTTTCTTTTTCACTAACCCTTCCCCACTGCTTCAGAAGACTCAAAATGCTTTTTCTAGAAACGAGCATGGCCCAAAGCCAGTATTTTGATATTAGAAACAGGCTTCTTTCCTTGTGCTTTGCTTCAGTATAGCACTGACTTGTTTTCCTGAAAATCCTCTAAAAAAGCCAATTTCAGTATTGGTGTAGCTGTGTCACAGAAGGAAAATACAAAGTCAAAATGACCTCTGAGCTACAGAGTATGGCAAGATCTCAGATATCAAAATTCCGTGTAGCAGCAAGTATTCAGGCAAAACTGTTCCTGACTTACCTTTTGAGAGAAAAAAATTGGTGATAGTTGCTGCCTTTGTGTCACATAGTCCCCTCCTCCCCTTCCTTGGATGCCCTGTAAAAGTTAATTCATTACTGTTTGTAAAGGTCTCTGCATTTCTCTGCTGCCAAATGCCACTGAGGTACCCTGCGCTTCTGTTGGGTATGGTTGTTTGCTTTCCCTCTTGGCAGCATGCTGTGACATGGCCTTCTTCAGGGTAGTAATAATAATTTAAAAAAAAAAAAAAAAAGCAACCTTCCAACTACACAAAATGCAAAGCAACAAAACGTAGACCCTTACTGCTATTGCCTACAAGAAAAACTGGGTTTCCAGTAGGCCACTGGCCTATGCAAGAGGCTTTTTCTCCTGTCATAGGTTTTGAGTCTGAACTGTTGCATGAAAATGCTTTTCGTGTCCTGATATGCTTTTCTGTATTCTGGTAGTTTGTTACAATGAATATAATATATAATGAATATATAATGAAATATATTGGGCTGCCAGATCCTCTTTGTAGGACATGAGGAGGATGCTCACTCTGACCTTCTCCAAACAGGCAATTAAGTATTGAAACTTTCTGTTCGTTTTCTTCCTGCCCCTCCCCATTATTCTAAAATCGTAAACGCAAGGAAAGCCTCAGTTAGCTGAAGTGTGGGGTGAATGAATGCAGTGACCGACATGGTACTGAACTGCTCCTGAGACACTGCTGCAAGGAAGCAGCCTCTGAACGCGGGCTCTGGGAATGCTGCCAGTTTCCATTCCCCTCGGAGCTGGCTTGTGGGTGGAGAGGAGGCTTGCTGCAGCCACTTCACCTTGCTCGCAAGGCAGCGGAGGGTCTGCCCTGCAGTGGAAAGTCCCAAAAAACCTGAATTTCTGTCGGGAGACAGCAGGCTTCCTTAGCATTTTGCTTTGCTCCTACTCGCTCCTCAGGGCATCCTCTGGATGCTTATTTGCTTGAGGTTACCCTCCTCCTTGCACGTTGTGTTGCACAAGTGTGTTGGGTCCCTTTCTGCCATGTTTGGGACAGCTGTGTCTTTTTGGGGGGGAGTGGTGGTTTTTGTTGCTTTGCAGCTCCTGCATGGGGCAGGGCTGGCTGTCCTGCACTTTGCAGGGTGAGGCTTCCCCTTGATGTGGGTGAAGAGGTTGAGCAACACGGCCCAGAAGGCTCTGATTCAGCAGCCTTCTCCTCGCTCTTGCTAATTATTGTGACCCTTCTAATTTTCTTGTCTGCAGCATCTTCTCTTTAATTTTTTTTTTCTTTAAGAGAATTTGAAGAGTCGCAATACAGCTGTCTTCCTAACCTGCAACGCTTAGGATGGACTACATGGGAGACAGAAATGGGCTGGTAGAAATTTAGGAAACTGATGTTTATTACAATTCTCTCCCTAAAGAGCAGACCCTCTGTGATTGGGGTATCTCATATGTGTGAGCCTGTACTAGATTTGCATCAGCAAAAAATAGCTGGGCTTTAATTTTCAGGGCAATAATGGTTGTTTATTGCAATATAAAAGCTTTATTGTGGTTGAATTTTGGGCGCGTGTGCCGATGAATTGGTGGGGTAGGTTTAGTGAGGGGATGGAAGGGGTAGTGGGTGGGGAAAGCTGGCATCCTGATGATAATATTCTCTGTGGGGTCCAGGGAAAATGTGTATGTATTAAAACAATTTATTCTGTCCTGTGATGCACTATGTTTTGTTCTAATAGAACTAGTTGGTCAACGGGGCACCTCCCAAACATTTCCCACTGCTGGGATGGAAGTCCCAACGCTGTCTGAAATGAGTGCAGTGTATTAGCAGAGTATAACTCTGTGTGTATAACATTTTTATCTTCTTGTTTTTAATTGGTCCTAGTTTTCCGAACGTTGCATTTTGAGATGAAACTCTATGGAGTTTTACCTTCCTGGGAAGCGGATGTGGAAAAACTCAGTCATGTTTGAATGCAGTCAGAAGGGGGAATATGTGCTGCTGCCACATGACTTCTTTTATGAAATTTTGTTTTTAAGCTGCAGCAAATTCACAGTAGAAATCAGAAGTCTGGTAGGGAGAAATAAACCGGCTTTCACTTGTTCTCTGTCAGTGCCTACGTGTGTGTGGCAGTGGGTCAGTCTGTACTGCTTCATTAAAGGAAAATTATTTCCTTGATTAAACAGTGGCTTTTGATTACATATCGGTAGCTGAATGCTTAAATGGAGTTGCTTTTAACAAAACTGATACGAGGAAATATGAAGGACCAGCGCCTGAAAGGTAAAGCTTCTTTAAGATACTCTAGCTGGATGCAAAAGACCCTGCCAAACGGTCTTAAAGATGGAATTTGCTTCAAAAGCTAAATTCATCATCTTAAAGGTATACAGCTAATGAAATACATGACACTGTAGCATAAATCTGACTGATGAAGGTACATGGTGAACAAGTCTGGGTTTGTTGTTCTGTCTCAGAATCTCGTGAATGGGCTGGCATCTACGCTTAATTCACTGATCAGTGGGAGGGGGGCAGCTGGAGAATGAGGATGGCAGAGGGGGTGTGTGTGTTTAAATTACTGGGGTGTGATGCAGAAGTTTAATATAGCACAAGGCACAGGAAAATTTAAATTGCTCCTCCAGGAGTGTGCGTTGAATCAGTGGTAGTGCTGAGAATTGAATTTAGGTCTTAATTTGTTGATGTCTTTTTTTCCCACGTACCATCCTTGTAATGTTTTCTTCCTGTGTTGTAACATGTGTGAGAATACTTGGTTGCTTTCCTTAGGAGAGGCTTTGTTGGTAAGTGTGAACTTTACAATTAACTGGCAACAAATGTGTTGGCAGTTCCCTTATAATTTTTGTGGGTTCAAAATGAAATTAAGTGTGGGTTCTTGGCAAACTCCAGCTGGCTGAATCGGTGTGATCTTGGTGATTTGCTGAGAATACTACTGCCAGCCGGACGCCACGCTGCGGCATGCAGCCAGAGCAACGTGGAGGGAGCTATGTCCTAGATCCCACAAGCGTGTTGGCATTTTTAAACACCGTAGCTCTGGCTTGTTTTGAAATACTGTCCTATTTGTTGGTAGCAGTGCCTAAAGACATCTCTCTCTCTGTTGTCGAAATGATTGCAAAGGAAGATACCTCTGGGTTGAGCCTTTCCTGCTGCTGGCGTGTGTGCTGTTTTGCTCCCATGTGTCATCGTTTTAGGTAGAGGCATCCCTTCAAAGGGATGGAGGGAGTGTCACTGCTCCTTATTCTGTCCCTCGTCTGGGATTTAACAAGCAATACTGAGGTAATCCCTTCTCCGGCAGCCATACTCCTCAGGCAGCGATCTTATCTTGCTGTGAAAGCTTGAAGAGATTGGGCTCTTGTCAGTGTTTGGATGGGGGAGATCTGAGGAGCTGTGAGGTGCGGCTGGAAATGACTCAAAGGGAAAAGCATCCATCCTGAGTTGGTCCCTCCATCTGGGCTGACCAGCTACAGCAAAACCAGCCTGGTGCTCTGATCCTCAGCCTGGGCAAGGTCTCCACAGCTATCGTAGCGCCGAGGCGGGCTGAGCTCTTGTTCTGTGTTTTCCCATAGTGCAGGCAGCCTAGTGCTTCAGTTTATGTGCTGCCCTTGTTTAGGGATTTCCTGTCATTCTCCTATTGAGGTGACGGCAGAGACGTTTATCTTGTGTCCCAAATGAAATTTCAGGTCCTAGATAAAGTAATTAATATTCTGCACATTCAGAATTGTATTGCACAATTCTGTGGGCGTGACAACCCTGTTCCAAATAATGTGGCTATTTCTTCTTTTTTTTTTTTTTTATTTTATTTTAAGGAAACAAAAGAACTGGTTGCATTTTGGGGGGTTTTGTCTTGTTTTTTTTCTTTTTTCCCTAGCATCCAGCGAGCTGCACTGGTGGTTCTGGAAAATTACTACAAAGATTTCACAGTCTACAACCCAGCCTTGTTAACAGCCTCCAAATCCCGTGCAGCCAAGCACATGGCTGGCCTGAAAGTCTACAATGTTGATGGTAGGTGAGGTAAAATGTAGTCTCTGAGACTGGGTGGGATGGGGAAGGGCAGGGCTGGCTTTATGCTTTGTTATGCACACATTCTCACCTTTTTGCTTTGCCAAATCCTTGTCTCTTGCTGGAAATCTTCCTAACAGCGCTGAGTTTGCCAGTTCCAGATGACTTTACAGATGTGTTTAGCCCACAATAAGGCTTTTGTCTTTGCCAGGTGAAATGGCCAAGTTTTGGGTCAGATTTAATTATTACGTGGCTTCACAAGCACTTTTCGGCACCACTGCTTGTTTTAGGCAGCCTCTGCTTTTTGTCACCCTTGGGTCATCTCCTTGGTTGTGATAGCACAATAAACACAACTTTTAACCTAAATGAGTTCCCCGGTCGTTTATTGTGCTGCTTCCACAGGCAGCCTTCGGGAAAGTGAAGGAGGCTGATACCAATGTGGGAAGAAGCAACTGTGTAAGCAGCAGTTGCCAGTGAAAGCAACGCTCGTCAGCCTGCAGCCTTAGCACTAAATTAGCTATGCCTGGCTTATGCGTGGCCATGCTCCCAAGTCATCGTGATGCTAAGCAGCTCGTGGAAATTCAGAGACCCATAACTATCCCCCTTAAGCTTTGCCATTCTACAGACCTGCTTCAAACTTTTGGGCTTTAAAGAGGCCTGTGGGAGGGTGGATGGGTGGATCCCTGTAGACACTCAAAGCAGTGAAAACTGGACTTAATCATTTGACACTCTTAAACCCTATCAGTGAAAGCTAGGCTTGATAAGCAGGGTGTGCCCAGCCATCACAGCCTTTACAAAAGTGCACATTCCTTTGATGGAAGAGCTGAAGTTGTGTAGGGAAGCTTTTATGGTGAAGGACGGCTGAAGTCCTGTGACAAGATGTGGTAAGGCACATCCTGCCTGTGAATGCATTAGTATTGAAAGGCTTTGAGAGCTGGAAGGGAGAAGGGACCAAAGGGACTTAGCTGGGCAAGGTGGCTCTGCATGCAGGGTGTGGAGACTGAAATATGAAGAATATCTGTCACATGGAAAAACATGAGACATGATTGTTTTGCTTTCAACAAAGTTTCAGTGCCTTATGGGTGTGGGGTTTTATTTTATTTTTTTTAATTTTTCATGACTTCAGAAGTTTCAAAGACCTTATTCTATATGCTTTCCCAAACCTGATGCAGCACTCCTGAGTCTGTAGAATTAATTGGAGGTTTAGATCCTTACAGTGGGATGTCCCCATCCTGAAAGAGGAAGGGGAAAGGGGGAGGCAGCGGGGAGGGAGAGGGGCAGGCTTGCCCATCGTGTGTCCCCTGTTATCTGGAGTGAAGAAGCACTGAGGTGGGAGAGAACGAGTTGAGTTAGAGAGGGGAAGCAAACAGACTTGCTCTGCACATTTCTAGAGGTGAAATCTTTCATTCCAGCTGCTCGGTGTGGCCTGGTGTGTGGAAAGTGAGGGCTTCCCAATCCTACAGGTGTCCGCACGCCATTCAAACCCAACCGCCTGCCAGGCTGGCTGCAGGACATGCCATTCTCGTTGCTAGCTGGCTTGTCTTCTCCTGCGCTGCAGCATTTCTTCAGGAGGTGGCAGGGTCTCTGTTCCTGCAGCACCTGCTGGGATGTTGGGACTCCCAAGCTTGGAGGAGAAACTGCTGGTCTGGTAGTATTAGTAGCTTAGGAGGTGCTAGCTCACAAAACTTTGTTGGAAGAAAAGGAACCAGAAGCAAGCTCCAGATGTGGCTGGCAGGCCTCTCCAAGTGTCAGGCTCGTGAGCCTGCTGGGAGCTGAAAACTTGTGCCTTCCTTTCTGGGGCAGTACTGGTTGCCTGGGCTGTTCCTTGTGCAATGCCGCTGCCTTTGTGGACATGGAAATCTCGGGCTTAGAGGCATGTCCTTAAGAAGATTCCCGTCCATTTTATAAAGCAGAGTGTAGTTCTGGCTGCAGCTTACCTTGGCATCCTGACAGTCTCTTACACCCTCCATGTGAAAAAACAATAATGCTATTAAGGCAGCCTAATTTGTTGGCAGCTTTTGTATTTGATACCGGAGCAGCCAGGAAGGAAAAACATCTTGCTGTAATCTCTCTTTTATACAGAGTGGGGAGGCTCACCTTCAAAACCAGGATTTTCATCGCCATGCATAGTCAATGAGGCGAATTACAGTTCTAACCCAAATTTTGGAGATGGTGTCTCCCTCGAGTCATATCCTCCATTTTAGGGCTGTCAAACAAAATCTGAAGTGTTTAGATGCTTAAGAAGCTGTGTGAACGCTTGTCCTTCCCACTGCTGCGCTTCAGGCTTCTGCTTGGTACCTGGTTTGTGCTTTTTAGGAAAAAATTATAGAAGTTGGCCTTGCATGAGAACAATGTTAAGCATGTCTGTGCAATTGATTGGCCTTAACCACTGCCAGTTGAGAGTGTGCATTTTCAGAGCAGTTAGTCAGAAAAGCAGCTCTTGGTGGTTTGGAGGCAGTCCTAGACTTCTCTTATTTCCCTCTAGGTAGACCCACCTCTGTCCTCTATCTAAGTAGAAGGGTTGGTAGACTCTTCTGGGGCAACATTTTTTCCTCTCTCTGCCCGAACAGCCAGAGCTGTGAGCTTCATCGGGGAGCTGCAGAACCTACTACTGTATTTTAAGGTCACTAGTCAAGGTCTTGTAGTAGACAGCTCTGTCACTTGACCGTGCGTTACAGAGCAGATTTCAGCTTCCCTGTTCCTGTAGCTGTGTAGGATCTGTTAAAAGCAACAGAAACTGTAATGGCAGATGCTGCTCAGAGTGCCATGAGAAGCTGCTACACATGCAGATCCCAGCCTACCCTATTGGCAGGACTGCTGCTTGGACAGCATCTACCCTTGTGGAAAACTCTATGCTTTGTCTAAAGGTGACGCTGCTGCCTCTGCATCCTGTTTTTCCTCCCTGTGTGTAACTGTCTGGAGTTTGGCTTTTGTTCATTCATCTCCATGTCTCATGATGTTCTTGTGTTTGTCTTTCTCCTCTTTCCAACTCCTCACTTCTTGTGCTCTCACACTGTCTTGTTGCTGAAATGCGGTGTGTTCCAGCTGCCCTTGCCTTCAAACTGAAAACATATATAATGGGTGGTAAGTTGCATCCTTGGCATGTGCACCTCACCTCTGCCTTTGTGTATGTTGTGTGAGATCCTTCATCCCAACTAACTTCCCTCGTCTGTGTGCCAAAGCCCCCTCTCAGCCCGTTACGCCTAGCAGGGTTTCTACCAGAGCTCCTGAGGACTGGGGAAGGGTTTATAGGTTTGGCTGGGAAGGCTGGAGCCACAGAGCACTTGTGACAGATGCTGTGGGGTGCTGGTCTGTCCCAGCCCCAGTCCTGTGGCAGTAACGCTGCCTTTCTTGTCTCCTTGTTGCTCGTCCTCGCCTCCTGAAGGCCCGGGGAACAACGCGTCGGGGCAGTCTCGTGCCATGATTGCAGCTGCAGCCCGTCGCAGGGACTCCAGTCACAACGAGCTCTACTACGAAGAGGCTGACCACGAGCGTCGAGTGAAAAAACGCCGTGCAAGGTAGAGCTGTCCCTTCCTGGGTGCCGTGCCGCTCCTCGGTGCTGTGCGCTCAGCCACGTGGGGCTTGCCAAGCCTGGCGAGAGGGGGGACCCGTGATTAAGGGCTGGGGCTCGGTTGTAAATCTGTCACATCAAAGCAGCATATGAAACCCAGATGTATAAGGGATGGTGACAGCTTGCAACTGGAATTATCTGAAGAACATGCGTAAAGCAGAGCTCATGTATATTATGCAGATAAGCTAATGCAATGTCATGGATTAAGGAACAGTCCAGTGCTTCACAAATCTGTAGTTACTTGCTGTAGGAAATCCCATTATTTTCGCCCATGCTCAGGCTTGTCGTCTTAGTTCAAGTAATCCAGGGACAGGATCAGTGGAGCACTCGGTGTTGCCTGTTCATGGGCAAGAATATTTGTGTTTGCAGACTACTGAAAGGGGCAGTCTGACTGCCCTTTTCAGTGAGTTGGGGAAGAAATACGTGACCAGAAGCGGTTATGTTTTATTTTGCAACATAGGTATGTTTTCTGCCAGTCACACTTAGGCTGCAGAGTTGATGCTTTGTTGAGGTGACCTGAGATAGCGTCTTTATTTGCTCTGGAGCCTAATTACAGTTTGTAGTTAACATACCTAACAGTTTGAGGCAAGTTGCTTGCGGACAGGCACCCCTGAACTGAGCTGTGTTTAGAAGGACTGTGCCGTAACTGGAAGGAGCTGGCTTGTTTTGTGTTTTCTTTTGGCAGTTTATATTTCATTGGGAAAGTGCTGGCACAGTGTCCCCCACCTAGCCTGCTTCAATCTGACCTGTGCTCTGTAGCCACTGTCTTTTGGGCTCTCTTCCAGCCTCAGAGCAACAGGACCTTAAACTTTTCTTTCTGTGCAGTGTAGCATCCTAACTCAGGCACATGTCCCTTGCTTGCTGAGTTTGGTTAGAACAGCTGCTTAGTCAGAGGAAAACAATCAGTCACTAGAAGATCAGGCCAGATGTTTCAAAGGAGGAAGGTTAGAGCTGCAATAAAAAGACACGAGGAGACTAGAAACTGATTTCCACCCCCCACCTCCCACAAGTCAAATTAAACAAAATGGGTAGGGGTCAGGGCTTCTCATGCTGTTCCTTGTATATAGTCTGAATGTGGTATGCTATACCTCTGCCTCTCGTGAGGCAGCTTCCCCTGGCTTTAAGATGCTTTGGATATTGAGGGCAGCCTGGACAGTAGTTGGTGACTTGAATGGAAATCTAGTGTGAAACAAGTCCTGTCTGGAGGGGCAAAAGAGTTTTGTTGGGTGACTCTTTAATTATCATTGCTTTTTCCTCACTAACTGCAGCGTGGCTCCTCACATGTTACTTAGTACTGGGTTAACTTGCAAGTGCCGTATGGCATCTGTTTGCCTTTTTATGGTGTGGTCTTGGTGTTTACTCACCTGTGCCAACACAGGAATGGTTCGCAGAGGATGTCTCTAGCTGCAGCGAAGACGGGAGTCCTGTCACTGTTCCGTGGAGGGGTGTAGAGCAATCATTCGGCAGCACAAGTTCTGTACCTGGTTGGTGTAAATCGGAGCAGACTGCAGCTTGAGAGCACAGATAGTCTTGGAACAGTCTGTGTCCTGGGTCATGCTGTTTTATAGCCAGCCTCTTCCTCACTGCTTGGCTGTCCTTATGCTTCACACTGCAGTACTGTATGCTGGAACCGTTGTTTTAAAAGACATGCATTGAACGCAAGGGCAGCTGTGTCTTGTTTGAGTCATGTAGCTGATGTTTATGCTGTGTTGGCAGAACTAAGTACGACACTCAGGCTTTTAAAGTCTTAATCCTGGTTTATGATCCTCAGTTGCTGGATGGCTTGGGCAAGGAAAGAAAAGCTGCTATCTACCCCTCAGAGTGTCAGTAGAGAAGGTTTTATGTAGATTGCCTGATGGCAGGCAGTGACTCAGTGGCAGAGATGGGAATAGGAGCTTGTAAATCCTGACTCCCAGGCTCTGCCTTAACCACAGACCCATCCTACTTCTCTTGTTATGACTCTTGTTGTCCTGATTTTCTTTCTGCAGGCTTGTGGTTGCAGTAGAGGAGGCTTTCACTCACATCAAACGCCTCCAGGCAGAGGAACAGCAGAAAGCTCCAGGAGAGATGATGGACCCCCGAGAAGCAGCCCAGGCAATCTTCCCGTCCATGGCAAGAGCTCTGCAGAAGTACCTTCGCACTACCCGCCAGCAACAGTACCACAGCATGGAGAGCATCTTGCAACACTTGTCCTTTTGCATCACCAATAACATGACACCAAAGGTAACGCTTTCTCTAATGTTGTTGCAAGAAGGAGGGAGAAAGGGATGGCACATCTGTGTGTGCACGCAGAACACAAAATTGTCAAGGGAGGTGAGTGGAGGTTTTCATAGTTGCTGCCTGTGATATCAGTGCATTGTAGGTTGCCTCAGGTCTTAAAGGGAAGTAACGTTTCCTCTACAGCATCTTTTGTCTCTGTTTATCTGAAAGTGCCTAGGAGATAATTGTTCTCATATGCAGCTCAGCAAAAGGAGTACCAAAGAAGTGTTTGAGATGGTGGCCTTGAGTCACAGGGAATTCTCCCAGGTGGCTCATGGTATAGCAGCATGATGCAGGTGGCAACCTGCAAAGGACCGTTTTTGTTTTGGTTTGATTTGGTTTTTTTGTCCCCTCTGCAGTGCTGCATTTTGGACTGCTTCTAATTACTGCCTAAATCCCTGTCTGTCCGAATGTTTCTAATTTGTGGACCGCTTGGTCAAATGTCAGTTTGCTGCTTCATGCCCTGACTGTGACTGTTGACTTGCAGACACAGAGAGGGACTGAATGATGAGAGAAATGGGTCACACAATCCATCTCCGACTCTCCACCTTCCCCTCTAGAATACCCCACAATCCTAGAGAAGGGTTAGAAATGCGAGAATTTACTCCTGGGCCTTTACACCAGACTTACTACACTAGGAGCAGAAATGCTGTCAAGAGATGGGGCTTAGCATCCCCTCACTGGGATCCACCTGGGACCTCACCCAGGTATGCAAGGGGGAGTTCTGCTGCCATTAAGATTGCAAAGGAGACTTTAAAACACAAGCACTGTCAAACGGCGTTCCCTGTTCAGCTTTCAGTTTTGCAGCCTTAGTCAGGCTGCAAACATGGAAACCTCTGCTTTCCACCTTAGCTTGGCCTGGAGAAGGGAGGGCCAGCTCGTCCATGTGCCTGCCTGGGACTGCGGTTTTGGGATGTGTTATGGGGCTGGTAGGGGAGAAATGACCTCTACTGAACTGCTGTCGGATGGCAGTGCTGAGAGCAGAAGTCAGGGCTATAGCTTTGCAAGCTTGCTGGGATGGACTGAAAGAGGATCTCCTGGTGGTTGTGCTCCTGGGGTCTGAAAAACTGGGAGGGACTGGGGAGACGATGTCTCCTGAGTTACGGAAGCTGAAACAATTTGCAGCATGGCAAGCCCATGCTCGCAGAGCTGTATCTGGGGATGGGAAGAGAGCATCAACGCGGAGCGAGCTGTGGGGCCGGTGCTAACGCGTGTCCCTCTCTCGGCAGGCATTCCTGGAGCGTTACCTCAACCCAGGCCCAACCCTCCAGTACGACAGGGATCGCTGGTTCTCCAAGCAGTGGACTCTTGTCAGTGAGGAAGCGGTCACAAGCGGGTTACAAGACGGCATTGTGTTTGTCCTCAAGTGCTTGGACTTCAGCCTTGTTGTTAATGTGAAGAAAATCCCCTTCATCAAACTCTCAGAAGAGTTTATAGACCCTAAATCGCATAAATTTGTCCTCCGCTTACAGTCTGAGACTTCAGTCTAAGGGATTTTGAGGGTGGGTTGTTTGGGGATTTTTTTTTTTTTTTTCAATATTGTGCTTTTGGGTTTAATTTCCCCAATGCTGACTGAAACTGGCAGATGATGGACCAGTAATATTTGACCATCTGCACTTTATTTGGAAAGGGGAGGGGGGAGTTGAGATATCTTATCTAGAAAGAAATATCTTAAGAGGCGACAGGGTGACTTGGCTCGGTTAGCTCAGCCTTGGAGACAGAACAGATTTATTTTTTTTTTCTTCCTCCCCCCCTCCCCAGCATACTGTAAATCTCACGCTCGCTCTTTCTCCGCACGATTGCAACGTTGGTATTTTTGTTGGAGCGCTGCCTTACGCTGTGTGCGCGCCTGCGCTTTTGCATCTCTGCTTTCACTACCTGTAGCTGTTTCTGAGAGTGCGTTGCTCACCTCTCCGCTATAGAAATCTGCTTCCACGGGGGTGTGGCAGTCCCTGTTCACTCGGAGAGGAGTGAGAGGGCCGCTTCTGTGAGCCACCTAATCTGGAGACTGAAGACTTTTATTCTTTTCCTCCTCTCCATGTGCCCTCTTTTGTCGGTGCTGGACCTGTATGAGCATAGTGGGATGGTTTTGCTCTCTGTGTCTCTGTGAAGTTGCTTGTCTTGAAATGGATCAGCCCATCTTGCAGCTGTTCAAATTTAATTTTTTTTTTTTTTTTTTTTTTTTTAAACCAGTGCTAGTTAGTGAAACTGTTCTGTGTGACACAGATCCCGTTTATCTCTCACCTGCTTCCCGCTGTCCTGCTTGCCTGCATCTTGGTCGGGCACTCCCATGGCTCCCCATTTCTGTCCTCTTCTGTCTGGCTTTCCGAATGGGTTTCTCCAGTCACGGTCCCCTCAGGGTCTGCCTTACCACCGCTTCCTTTTGCACCTGCAAGGGCTGTGTATTTGCACTGGGACAGGGTAGGTAAGTAGCTGGCTCCTCAGATAAATCACAGACCCTCCCTATGTCTGACAGCATCTTTGAGGGGAAGGGGCGTGCAGGCAGGAATGTGCCTCTCCCTCTCTAGCCGGCTTCAAGTGTGTCTGGAGGAAAGATGGGCAAAAGCACTTCCCTCCTTGAGGAGAGGAGCCAGGGAAGGGCGGACCTCTGCCATGTGCACTTGCTTTGGAGAACTGCTGTGCTCTGGAAACACTGCAGTGTGTCCTTCCCCACCGTACGCCTTCAGCTATAGCTAAGAAATACCAAACTATGTCCGAATGTTGAAAACCTGCCTGCCTTTCTTGGCCTTTCTGTACTGCAGGAGCTTCCTCTCGGTGCTGGGATCTGCTCCTGAGAGTTGCAGTTTTGTTTGTAAGGCTGCCTTTGCCCATCAGTGCAGCTTTCACGTGCAACTTTAGTGTCACCTGAGTTTTATGGGGTTTTGGCAGGTTTGCTTTTAACGGTGAGCCTAAAGCGATGTCTGAAGTCTGATTGCTGGCACAGGGCATCGCGTGACTCTCGAGCCAGCTCCGAGGCTGGCAGTGACCTGCCTTCTGTCAGGTCCCTCCGAGACACCCCCAGCTCTGTGGCAGTGGATTTGCATGTGTGAATGCAAATGCTCGATTCATTCTGCCCGGTCTTTTGCCATGCAAATAGCTCTATCAGGCGGGATCTGACCTGCTCTCCATACCGATGTCTTAACACAGAGGGCCCCAATTCAGCGAGGTACGTAAGCCAGTGCCTTTCATTACCAGGCTGCGTTGTCTTCCGAGGGGGGCTGTGACAGCCCCTCCTGTCCCCTTGGCCTTCCCTGGGCTCCTCCAGCAGCTTGTGAGGTTGCCTCCACGCTCTCACCAGCACAAGGTGGGCCGGCTAAGATTGGGGCTCTTGTTAGTCCTGCGTGGCATGGCTGCTGTGGGCTGGCCAGTGCCCACCAGAAGCTGGTGGGAGGGAGCAGCCACCTTAAGCAGGTGTGCTGGGGACAGGGCAGGGGGGTCCAGCTTCTTCCAGCTTCAGCAGCACTGGAGCTGCATGTCCAACAGCACCTGCGGATAGTCCTCTTGGGCTCAAGGGAGCACCTTGGTGAGCGAGGGTCCAAAGTGGTGATTCCCCATCCAAGTGACACTTGGCAGTGTCCCGCACCGTTCTTACAAGTGCATGGTAGTCATCTGGATCCTGCCTTCTCCATGTAATGTGCCAGATGTGGTTGTGAAGAAACTAGATGGTGTGGTACATGACGGTATCAGGCCCACGTCCCTTAAAGGATGGGAAGTAGGTAGAGCTCTCCCTTCTCTAAACTTAGTGTTTGGGTTTCTTTCTAGGTCAGGCTTTCTGGTAGTCTGTATGGGGACTCCGTTATTGACTGTGGCCTTTGCAGTGTTTTATTTTGGAAAAAAAATAGATTGGTTTATTCCTTTTTTTTTTTTTTTTTTTTTAATTTTAAAAAAAAGGAGGGGGCGCATATAATATCTCACACTTGGCTCTCCTAAAGGTGTGTGTATCTGGCTTTTATGATGCGCATAACCAGCAAGGTGGGAGAGACTGGGAGTAGCTTGGGAGACTATGGAGCACTTATGCCTGTGTGGAGGCTACTGCCTACGGCTGAATTGGCTCATTTCTGTGAAGCCAGAACAAGAACCACCTTGCCGGGGGCTTGGGTGTGCCGTATGCGTGAGAGCACCTTGTCACAGGCACCTCTGTAAAACTTTCTTACTTTCCCAGGATTTCCTTTCCCTTTCCTTTTCCCTCCCCCATGAAGGGGTTGTCTGACAGTATCTGCTCAGGAAACTCATGTCTTAATTGCGTTAAATCCTTGAACACATGGAGAACCAGACGGAAGCGGCGTGTGCTCACTCTGGGTCTGCTTCCTCATCTGTGTGCTGTGGTTCAGCGCTGCCTTTTCTGCCTGCCGCTGAAAAGGACACTGTCAACGGGGGCCAACTCCTGCACTAAACGCTCTTCCCTGTGTCGGCAACATGAATGCTTTGCCTGATGAAATCTGAAGGAATGGACTTGGCCTCTCAGTCTCTTTAGAGGTGCAACCTGCTTAAGGGTGAGGACAGACTAAAAGGGGAATCGGGACTCCTGAGTATTCCCCGTGTTTGTTTTTTTATGACATTTTATTTTTCAGGGTCTCTCTTGCTTCCCCTCTCTGTGCAAAATCAGGGGACCACTGTCATACCTACCTCACTGGGGTGTTGTGAGGCTAAACTCAACTTGTCATCAAGTGCTTTGAGATCCACGGATAGATCTGTGGCATCTATAGGAATTCAGACTCTGTATAAAAATACTGAGCGGGGAGAGCAGACTGGTTTGTTTAACTCTGTTTATAGCCAGCTAATGAGTAAGAATCGAGTCACAGGGAACGAAGCTCTGATCCAAATCCTGCAGTCCTTAGTTCTGCAGAGCTTGCCAAGAGTTGAGCGTAAATAAGGCTTGTAGGGTTTGCCAGCCAAGTGCAGGCTGTTTTCCTCTGAATGCCTCTCCTATTCTGCACTGTCTCCTTGCACATATTCTCCTTCCTTTCTCCCAGCCTGGGTGCTTGTACCTGGCTGGGAATTGGGGTTTTTTTTAGAATTCAAGTGGTTTATAAGACAGCCCTGTTGGTGGTGAAGTGGACAATGCCCCCCTCGGAGGAGATCCTTGCACTGGACATCCTTCACTAAAGGCTGAACCATTCGATAGGGTGCTGTGTTGCCTAGCCAGGAGTGGTGTTGCCCCACTCCTCTCTTCCATGTTGGCTTTTTTCCTGTGACTCTCAAGTATGCTGCTTGGATACTTTAAAGGCTTTGGTTTTTTGTTCTGATTTGTTACAGCCTAAATCCAAAGCCATGCTGAGATCTTCCAAAACCAGATGCAGCTAAGACTTTCAGCTATTCCAGAGCAGATGGAAATGGCTGTGGGTTTCCACGAAGGCTGGCTTTCTCTTTCATGGCTAAGGAGTGAAAGATTTGCATTTTTTGCAGCTTCTAGGAGCGTAGGGGCCAATATTAGACCCTTAATATCTTGCCAGTCCTGTCACTAGGCCTGGGCAAAGGTTGCTAGCCTGTCTGTTAGCCTCTCATTGCTGTACCCATCCGTGTGTAGGTCCTGTGGGGCTGCCCCAGGTCTCAGACTCCTTTCCTACTCACGGGAGCAGAGCTGGCAGCGCTCTCAGAAGTGTAAGCATTCTAGCACTCTCCTCCATAGCGTACCAGTCCCCAACCAAGCCCCTGTGGCCAGCTTGGGGAGTTGGGGGGTGCTGCTTGCAACTACCAGTTTGCACCCTGTGGAGGGGAGATGTTGCCACCCACACCCCCCGTAGGCAGCAGGGTGGCTGGGGAGGGATGCACCGTGCGTGAGAAGGTGGTGTGATGCAGCTTGCTCGCAGAGCAAGGCCAGCTCCTGCTTCTGGGGTTGTCTTGGGTGCCTTCAAGAGCAATTCCCCCTGAAGGGGGATATTGGAGAGAAAGGCAGATCTGATTTCAGCCTCTGTCAGCTATTCCTCTGACTTCTGCCTCTAAAAGTTTCCCTGCCAGCAACTTCAGTCACTCCAGCTCCATCCCCTCCTCCCTGTGTTTTTTTCCCCGAAGTTCCCTAGTGAGGCAGAACAAGTATCTGCTGGGATGGGAGGTGCTGGGGCTGGAGTTTGGAGCTCGGGGGCAGCTCACGATAAGGCGCAAGTTTGGGGGAGATCTGAACAAATCCCAACCCTCGCAGAGCCTCTTAACCTTTTCCTTTGGGATGGGGATCTCCATGCAAAGCCTCGGGAATCTGCTGTTGCCAAGTATGCCAAAAGCTGCAGGGAAGCAGTTTCTGAAGCTGGCCCTGCATAAGTAGCTTTTAAAAGTCTTGTTTGAGATGTGCTCATTTCCAGCACTTGCTGCTGAAGAAACTGAAAAGATCCATACTATGCTAAACGTGGAAACCTATTCAAGCCAGTTTCATCTTGCTTACCAAAACTTGTAAACCTGCCCTTTTCAAAGGTAAGACAAAAGTCTTGCAGTCCTTTGCAAAAATGCTGTAGTCTGGTCCCAGACTCCTCTGTTCAGTTGCGCTCGGTTCTGCCCTGCTGTATGAGAGCTGTTCAGGAGATGTGCGCAGATGTCAGTTTTCTCATTCAGCTTGTGCGTGTCTATGTGCTTTTTCCCTTATAGGTGTGTGCGTTATACATGTCTAAAGCCTCAAGCCAGGCTTGGTGGTTCAGTGTTTAAACTGTGTTAAGAAGGAAGTGCTCTTGGGATTGAGCTGTTTGGGTGTTTGTTTGGTTTTTTTTTTTTTTTTTTTAAAAGTAACCCCCCTCCTCTCCAAAACCCAAATTTCTGTTCACCTAAGAGATGGCTTTGGGCCATGAAGTCTCCTACAGGAATACACACCCTCCTGCATTCAGGCTGCTGCCTCTGATAGACGATGACCAAAAGTTGCTGTTTCCGACAGCCGCTCCGTGACCGGTGCGGATCGCTTTGGGATACTCCTGAGCTGGGTCCCCGCCACACCAGTGGTACAGCTGGTGTTATCCGCCCCTCTGCATCCCTCCAAGAGACTGCATTTTTTTTTTTTTTTTTTTATCCCCATAACATACCGAAGCCGTGTGGGCAGCAGGCAGCCAGCCCTGCCCTATGTGTGCTCTGCCCAGAGAGGGAATCCTTCCCTCCGGCTGCTTCCCGGGCACCTCTCACCAGCGCTAACGATGCTTGGGGGTATCTCCTGCGTGCACGGGGGGATGCTGTGGCTCGCTACCTGCACAGACGTAACTGTGAAGGAATCTTACACTCTTCTGTGCCTGTTTCTTTGATTCAGCATTATTGTGTCTTGGGGAAGGGGATGGGAGCAAATGCCCTTCCCTCGCCCTCTTTTGATCACTGTGTAATACTCTTTTTCTACACAAACTGTGTATAGTAAGATGGGTTTTGCCAAGGTTTTCTAATTAATAGACACTAACCAGCATTTCTCTCTCTTTTTTTTTTTTTTTTTTTTTTTGTTTGTTTTCTCTTTGCACATGTGACTTTAGCTGCAATGGTACATGGTCTTTCTGTTCTTTTTCTAATCGTGAACTTAAGTAAGCAAATTCCTGGTGTCTGTGACATTAATGCACTGTGGGTCTAGCCTAGTAAATTGTTCTGTTCCAAGCTGGGTTCTCTTAAGTTATAGCTGGATGGGGTTTTGTTGTTTTTAAACTGAAACATAAAACCGTTTTACACTTTGCATATTTTGTACAGTAAAATTCTGGAAATAAACTGAAACCAGATTTGATTGTCCCACTCCTTCCTCTTATCCTTTCAGACAAAAAAAAAAAAGTCTGGCCTTCAAGCATTCCTTAGCTGTGGCTGGGAGGGGCCCTGCAAACATGTGGTTTAACCTTTTTGAGGCTGTCTTTTTGTCGTTCTAGACCTTTCTGATCTGCCCTGCCACAGTGAAATGCAAACTCATTTATCACTCCTGAAGAAAGACTGGTAGGTGACTGCTTTGAACACCTGAAATCTCAAATGATGGGGGAGCAAATGCAGCTGGGGGGGGGGGGGGGCACGACAGGAGCGGGAACAGGTTTTTCTGCCTCCTGTCTTCTCATAGTTTGCACACAAATTATGAAGCGCAGGATTCATTGCCGAATTCCTTATTTGGACCTGGTGGGGAGGAGGAGTGGCGAGAGGCGGAAAAGCCAGTGCTCCTTGTTTGTGTGGATGTGAGCTTGTGCTCCGCTAAAACAATGCGCGGGGATCTCGCCTCAACAGCACCCGTGGGTGCGGCTTTCCCCACCTCCCGTTTCCATCACCGGCATACCGAGAGCTCGGAAAGACCGAGCGGCCGTGCCCAAGGAAACGTGGGAGCAGCCTTCTTCCCTAGACAGTCTTTGGTACCTGCTTTTCAGGAAAGACCCCTTTAATGGGGAGTACCTGGCCTGGCAGCTTTGCCCTGCCCAGCGGATCTCCTCGGTGGCTTCGACTGCTGGAAAAATCCACAGGATGCTGCTGTGCAGTGACAAATAGAGTGCAGCAGTTGTGGAGATAAGCAGCACGCATATAAACGCTGGTGGAGGGAAACAGCCAAATGGCTAATTCTTTGCTTGGGAGGAGATGGATTTATTTAGGCTGGAGAGAACTGAACGGAGGCCCAGGAGGAAGCAGGAAGGGTGGGATGGGGCTGTGCTCGGTCCTGCCTCCTGCCCTCCCTTGATCTCTTGGCTTTTAATCTGTCCCCCTCATCCTGCTGGTGCTTTGGCAGTGCCCAGCTCTGGGCTGTTCGCAGCGCGGCTCCTGGAGATGGGCAGGGAAAGGAAACAACGCTGCTGCTGCCCTGCAGAGCCTGTGACGGGTGTGCAGCCATTGCTGGTCCCCTCCTGCCCCTCGGAGGAAGACCTGACTTGGCCGGAGTGGAGCTGTGTAGGTAAAGGCTCTGTGGGAGCCGGCCGCAGGTGTGTCGTGGGAAGGTGGAAGAAGCAGGAATTTGGCACAAACAAGATAATGGGCTCGTCCTGGGCTCTTAGCCTTGAGAGTTGTGTCTTTACATACAAGTTCAGCACGCTCTGTTTTCATTTGTGGCTTAGTGCTGATACCGAATCAACACCCGATTGCTGCTGTTCGTGGCACTTTCTCTCCTGCCGTGGGTTGTGGAGGCTGATGGAAGGAACAGGCTTTGCTAGAGGGACTAGTTCCCTTGGCCTTCGCCCAGAGCTTAGCGATCTGAATCATAAGGGACTGTGGTGCGTAGCTCAGCAGAAATTAGAGCTGAGGGTGCTGTTCTGGTTTGGTCAAGTCCTTCACTGGAGTTGTGAGGGTCTTTGAGGTGTGGTGAAGCCTCAGGTGCAACGTTGGGTTAAGTATTACTGACCCAAACCTCTGACAAAAGGGGGATGGAGGCTTTCACTGGCAAACAATGCTTGGAGGGAGCCGGTGTGCTGAACTAGAGGCAAGCACCTTCTGCCTGAAGGACACACCAGACAAGGGTCACTTGAGAAGGAGATGCCCCTCCTGCCGTGTCCTTCTTGACCGTAAAGGCGTAAGGCTGTGGTTACCCTGAGACAGCACAGCAGCGACCACTGGGGTAGAGTATTTGGTGGCTGAAGTGTGGCTTTAATAACTGAGAAGATCGATGGACTCCAGTAGGTGATGGGACCAGGCCACACGGTTACGGACGGTCAGGAAACATCAGCTTTGGGGAATTCAGTGGGGAGGTATGGGGTAAAGGGTCTGCATGCAGTCAGGGTATAACAAATGGGTGAAGAAAGGGGTTTGTCACCTTAGGCAACTGGCTCCAGAGCCTTGTGTGAAGCAGTAGGAACGCTCTGCTGTACAATATTGTTAGCTAAATTAATAGTTCAATGAAACATCTGGCTGTGGAGTTGGGCAGGGCTTCAAACCCCAAAACAGCTTCTGCCGGGGCTATGTACTGGTTCTGCCACCTCAGCCCCAGAGCTGAACTCCTGGGAGGTACAAGGAGGGATTGAACTTGAGGGCTTCCAGGGGACCCTGGGGCTCGGGGCCGGTGGGGTGGGCGAGAGGGGAAGGGCATCGCTCGGCAGGACGTGGTGTCTCATAACAGCATGCGGGAAGGGAAGGTGCGTTGGGAGTTGGCCAAGCAGAGGGCTTTGATTTGTCTTTCAACACCGCTCCCGAGTTTATGTTGGACTGGGAAGGTGGTGGGTTTAGGTTACAGACCTTCCCGGTACTGACAGATAATCCACTGGGGCAGGGGTGTCCGTTCCCTTTTCATCTGCGCATCCATGCACTGCTGGGTCAGGAGGTGCTGAGAGAAGAGAGAGCGCTGAGCGTAACAGGTCTGCAGATGGAGGTAGGGATGGTGTAGCGGGGCGGTTGCATATGCATAAATCACTATCTCTGAACCAGGTTACCCGAGTTGCTTTGAAATGCTGTAACAAGTTTTACAGCCCTGCTGTGAGCATGTGTGCTGGTTTATGCTGACGTGTTGCTAGAAAAATGGAGAGTACCTCAAGCGGGAAGAAAGCTGTTTTCCTCTTTCTCCCCATCTCCCTGTCCCTCTCCATAATGAACTTGGAAAAGGTTGTGTATTGTGTTTTGTTTTTCTTTTTTTTCCCTGGCCACTGCTTATATAGCGGTCTGTGATCAGGTTGAGGCCCAAGACTGCCAGCCTGCTCCAAAACCCTGAGCCGACCTTCCCTTCCTCCAAAATCCGGGGAGCTGAATGGAGTGAAGATGGGCACTTCTGTACGTGACCTGAGGCTTGCTCTGGTTCCAGCTCAGCTAATGGAAAGAACCTGAGGACACCAAGAGCCCTCACGCAGCGGTACCGCTGCTTGCCGGCCTCCCAAAGTCCGTGGGTCCTGCCCACGGTTGTTCGCTGGTGGGGCCACGGCCAAGACGAAGGGAACAATCAGGTTTGGGGCTCTGCGTGGGCAGCACTAAATACAATTTAGAAGAGGCAGAAGGGAGATATCTTTTACCTTGTGGATGTGCATTTGGGATAGCTCACTGCGTCCACCTTGCTTATGTATCAAAATACGGAGGAAGCAGCAAAACCTCGAGAGAGACAGTAAGACAAGGAGGAGGCAATGTGAAGTCGGTGGAAGAGACCTTGGAGAATAGGGTGTGGTTTTTCCCTCCAGCATCCTTAGAAACATGAAGGTACAAAGATTTTAAAAACAGACACCACAAATTGCTCTAGGCAGGAAGCTACTCTGTAAATTGAAACATTTTAAGTCTCTTCCAAAGGCAAAAATCAGGCTTCCAAATGCTTAGACATCTACAGTCTTGGTTGTCTTTTTTTTTTTCTTTTTTTTTTTTTTTTTTCCTTCCTTACTACTTGAAAAGGTAGCATGAATGAAAAGTGGATGCATGGAGAGAAGGGAGTTCTTAATAAAACACATTTGATTCAGCCTCTCTGGAAGTTTTAAGAGACACTCAGAACTTTTTAGCTTTTTGGACCTCTCTTCAGCACGAGTCAGATGCTGTGGGCATGCTTTAAAAGAGGGAATGAGAAGGAGCTGATTGTATCTGGGCCACAGATGTGAAACAGATCTGCAAACCTTTTAGCTTCTATTTTGTAAAAGCTCATTCTTGAGTACTCATAATACCAGATCCTACAGTTGATTATAATTTTGCTTTGTAAGTGGTTGGGAGAAACTGGTTTAGTAATTCAGTAACTAGACTGTGGGAAGCTGTGCAAATTCCTTCAGCGATTTCATTTTGCGGGGGCTAAAACGTTCTTCAAACATTTAGTTACTTTTGTCATTCAATAGCCTCTTTCTTTGTCACTAACAGGAGCAGGGCTTTGACATGTTGGATTGAATTTTAAAGCAAAAAATCTAACACCAGACAAATTTCAGGGCTGCTCTCTGGTCAAACATAATTTTATTTTTACCTGCGTTACTGAGGGAGGGACCTGATTCAAGCTGGGTTTCCTCCAAATCCAAAAGCAGAGGATGAGGTCGCCCGTGGCTATTTAAGTCATTTGCCACCCACGACCGAAGGAAGGCTCAGTCAGGACAACCACTGGTCTTCTCGAGCGGGTCGTTGCCTTTCTGGCTGCAGTTGAAGTATGGGATAACCCCTCCAGCAAACTCAGTTCGTTTAACCCTCGAGGCTTATTTCTCGTGTGTAAAGTCACACCCCTTGTCTTCTGCTCAGGTGGTGTAGCGGTGCGATTACTGGTGGTACTGGGGGTTACCGATCTCTTCCTGCAGTGGCAGCAGTTGAGGCTTGGTCGCAGGGTGGTGGTTCCTCATCTGGATTTGGGGACAATGGGAAAAGATGCCCACCCCCCAAAAAAAAAAATCCCCGGTATTTCCTCAGTGCCCAGGCTGGTGAAACAGCTTCGCCTTGAGCGTGTCCCACCTGTCCTTCCCAAAAGGAAAGCCAGTCTCAGCCTTGTCCGGTCGGCTTTCTCCTCAGAAGGGGATGTTGTCCGTCCCCGTGTTGGCGGCCATGGCTCGTGGCTCGGCGGTCCACCATGGCCGGTTCCTGGCGGTGGCATGAAGGAGGCTGCTGTCTCCCTGGGCTGGGGATGAGCTCAAGCAGTAGGGGCAGGGGAGGGCCTTGTCCTTAAGCGACCCTCCATACCATACGCTATGGGGGGTGGGTTGAGGAAAAGAGGAAGACAGGCTAGATAGAAATGGAGAGAGAAAAAAAAATTAGGGGAGCCAGTGAAGACCAGAAGAGTAATAAGTCAAGAGGGATGAAAAGAAGTGAAAAAGCTGTTTTCTTCTTGTTTTCCGTAGCATTAGCGACAATACCAGAAGCCCTTTGAGTGCTTTGCTGATCTCCGTCATCACAGGGGCTCAGCAAGAGAAGGCGTGAGGGGCGAGCAGAAGCGGAGAGTGAGGCACTGGGAGGATCTTTGCTTCCATCCCAAAAGCTGCTTGTAATCTGACTCCAGAGACGGGTCTTCAAGCTGCAAGGAAGCTCTGTAGCCCTTTTTTTTTTTTTTTCTTTTTCTTTTTTTTTTTTTTTTTTCCCCTCCCCCTTTAAATAGTTTAGCACCTTTTAAACCTGGCAGGGAGTGTTCTGAGAGCTGGGCCAAGAGCGCTGGCTCTGCCCTGGCCCCTGCCCCACGGTCTGCATCATCGTTAGACATCTTCTTCTTCTGCCAAAGAGGTGTGAGAGTCGTCCCACGGCTGGCCCCGAGGGCTACTGACCATTGAAGGGCTGCTTTGCCCAGATACCGGTGGTACGAGGGAGCAGGGAAAAGGCAGGGGATGCTGCACCGCAGTGGGTTGACACACAGATCCTTGGGTCTTGGGTAGGACACAGTCCTGCTGGCGCAGCCTCATTACCGAGGTTAATTATCCTTCCTGCTGTGCTTCGCTGTCTCTCCAGTTTCTACGGGATGGTGTTGCACTGCATGGCGCAGATGTACCTGGGGTGTAAAAGGAGCCGGGAGGCAGTTTGCTTTGCTCTGGAGGGCCTTGGTGCTTGTCGCCTGTTCACCCATTCCCCTTCTTCAGCCCCCCGAGTCCAGGCAAGGGGCTGTGTGGGGGGCTTCCCCGAAGCCAAAGCTTTGCTGGGGCAGAGAGGAATCCAGATGTGATCCTGGCCTATTTTCAGAGCACTGCAAGTCAGTAGCAGCTGGGAAGTGATATGTTCCTGTCTAATTAGTTATTTCCCTGGGAATAAAAGGCAATGGTTTTTTGTTTGGTCTCAGTAATGAATCAATCATTTCTGAGGTATGATGTGCAGACAGACAAGGAGAAGCAGCCGGTGTCCTCAGCTGTGCGTGCATCTTGGCATCTGGCTGAGCAGCTTCGTTCTGGGATGGGAAGCAGCCGAGATCTCTGGTTTCACTACGGGGCCGTTCCTCTCTCAAGGGCAGCACAGGAGATTCTCACCACTCCTCATAAACATCGTGAAAACCGCTGACCCTGAAAATATGGAGTAATCTGCGATTTCCGGAATGCCTCCCTTGTCCTCTCCTTCTGGAGCTGTTTCCCAAATGGTTGACGTTAGCTCAGAGGCGTTTCGAGTTCCCAGAGCCTCTCCATCGGCGTCCTTGGGTCCACTGCAAAGGCAGAAGCTTTCTCCGTCGTGCTTCTGTATGATAGCTGCAATATGTGGCTCTTGACGGGTTTCCCTCTCCCTTGATCATTGCCCACGAGCAGTACTGGGTGGCCTGTAGTACACAGAGCACACCGAGCAGTCTGGGGACTGGGAGGAGGTGGGGTACAACGGCGTGTTCTTGCCACGTATCGCTTGCGAGGGGGGGTCCTCGTTGTCATCAGGGGCTGGTAAGACTAGGGTTTGGGGTACTTTGAAGTGACTGATCAGCTTGAAGCACTCGCAGTTGGATGAGGGCAAAATACAATTCCTTATCTCTATGTGTATTAAGACCCATTTAATATGAATGTCTAATTAACACTTTGGAGAAAAAGAACGGTTTGCCAAGAGAGGGACAGTCTTAACAGACTTGCCTGCAGAAACACTCAGTGCTGCCTACATGCACAATTTTTTTTTAAATAAAGAAGGGGGTTTTTTGCTGGTTTCTCATGCAAACGTACTGACCTTTTGCTTTTCAGTGTGCAGTGGGCAGGGTTAGGCTGACTTTGCTCCTCAGGGCCACCAGTGCCTTTCAAATGCCTGTTCTGCCTACTTCTGACAGAGGAGCCCGGGAGTGCATGTGCCTGGGGTCCTGCGTGTGATACCTCCCCATACCACTGTCTTACCTGTCCCTGCAAGGAATACACTCGAGTTGAAGCTGCCATCTCCTTCACAAGGGGTATTACCTCCTTCGGCGGTTTGGTCACTATGAACTCGGGGCAGACGAGGTGTTACAGGTGAACAGGAGAGGCTTTGCTGCCTACTCGTCTTCATTGCTGCAATCCTTCCTCTGTTGCAACGTTTTCTTAACTTTTTATGTGTTTATCCCAAAAGCTGAAGATAAAAAGTTCCAGTTTGTGGGCAAAGAGAACGATGAAAACTGTAATGAGGGGATGAGGGAAGAGAGAAGGGGTGGTCCCCATCAAGGACCGCGCTGGCACCGTGAAGGAGTGGCAGCCGTAGGATTAGCCCGTTCTCTCACAACTCAAGGGAAACTTTCCATAAACCACTGACACCAGCCCACCACCCCCAGTATGAACCCAGCCAAAGTGGCCTCCGTATAAGCCTAAGCACCACTACACCAATTACTTTTTTTCCCCCAGAGCTCTGTTGCTCGATGCACTGAAACGTGTACGTGCCTGTGAAAAGCCTGTGCGCTTGAACGCGTCCGTAGTGCCGTTTGCGGGGTCTGCCCGTGTAAGCTGTGCCCCTCGGAGCGTCTAGAGAGGGGCACATCAGAATAGACGGGCATCCACAGCGAGAGGGGAGGTACGTGGAAAGTAGCCAGGCAATCGGGATGGCCAGAGACTGCCGGTTAGGAAAGGCAGTAGAGTAACTCTTCATTTATTCTTCATGTTTATAGAAATTCATGGCACTTTGCAGTGACCGATCTGGAGCTGCAGGGCCTCTGCAGGCTGTTACCTTGTGCAGGGTGAAACTGTGTGTGTTTTACTCCTGGGAGTAGCCCCAAGGTAAAGATAAGCAAGTACTTTTCTCAGGTGAGTATTTGTTCCGTAATCACAGACTAGGAGACTACTAAATGGCTCGTTTTGCCCGTTCTTGCTCCTTACGGATGTGCATCAACGAGACCTCGAGTCCCGCTTGCTCCCTCTCTCTCTGAGCCAGGGTCTTCCAGCAAACCACTTGAAGAAACAGCTGAAAGGAAAGAGCAGAAGGAGGGTGCTGGGCCAGGAGAGAGGGGGTGCGAGTGAAAGAGAGGAGGGGACCTCCAGGCTGAGAGCAGCACTCTGCATTTCCAGGCTCTTGGAAGTCTCCACCGCGTCCTCTGGGATGAGGCCAAGTTGTTCGTAATCCCGGCACGACCAGGTGGATGGTTTCCCCAAACACACTTAGTTCAAGTCTTCCAGGCAGTGCTTAAGCATTGTAAAGAAGCAAGAAAGGGCAAATAGTTGATCTGGGGGCTTTGCTGTCCTGTCTATTTTTCTAATAGGCTGTGCCTTAAAAGCATGGGCTGGGTGATGCTCAATGAGGAGCTAACGTGGCCTACAGTCGTATACCGTGTAAGCACAGTATTCATTCATATACATAGAGATATATAGATAGCCAGCTGCGTGTTGTTCATGCTGGCACTTTCCACCAAGGGGATATGGCACACATAGGAATATATCAGTACTTCAGCTTTTTTATACCAGTAGTTTCAAATTTCTATTTCGGCTAATGTAGAGAGAGAGAGAGAGAGAGTCAAAGAGACTGATCAACAGGCAGGAAAAAAAAAAATCTATAAAATCTTGCTTTGCAGTTCATCTGATAAAAGAAATAGATAGTGTGTAAACCTTGTTTCTCATCAGGCTGATTTGCATTCGTATAACGAGCTCTGATTCTCCTGTCCCTCGCACTGTTATTTCCCCTAACGACTCTTACCTCTGACGTAAGCCAGTATAAGAAAGGTCAGAACAATGTTTTTCGTCTGTAGCAAGAGAGGACCTGTGTACCTTACCTATGCTAACAAGTCTGAACGACTGGAGAACATATTTATAAATGTATTTATAAAGATAAAACTATCTCCAAACTCTCCATTCATTGCACTATGGTCAAACCTAATAAGCTAAGACAATTGAAATCTGCCGGCATGGGAAAGCAGGGAGACCTAACGCTGTCGCAGTGACCTGCACATGGATGGTGCTGCACTCGCCAGGACCGAGTTGCTGACTCTTTGCTTTGCGAGTGACCTCCTTGACTGCGAACTGGTGCCCTGAGCTCCTTCTCAGTCCGCAGTCAAAAGAGGCTTCTCGCAGCCTCCCGTGGGACATCCGAGTCTCTTAAGCAGGGATTAACTGTGCAACTGAACACTTAAAAGCCAAACAACTTCAATCCTTTCACTGCTCGTTGCCCAACGCATGTTATCCAGCATCTAATACCGTTGGATGGGCGTGTTCCCTCCCAACATCTTGGTCATGGGAAAAGATGCTATGTAGGCTTTGGGTTAAAAGTCAGCTAAAACTGGAAGGTCAGGGGGAATAGGAGAGCTTCAGGGTGGGCCCCTGTGAATGCTTCCACTGGCAGGAGAGTATGCTGTCTATCTCGCATGAACCACCTTCAATCCAGCTGAGGGTCACCTGAAAGGGAAGGTAGACCCAGCCCAGACCTGGCTGCAGATGTTTGGAACTGGCCTGGAGTCTGCTCTGGTGTTTCCTTGGGGTTAAAACCAACAGTTTGGCTCAGTGCCATGACCTTCAGCCTCGAGAGTTTGGGCTCAGACCTGGATCGGCCTTTCCAGCAGTTCAGGAACTCGCAAGCTTTGGCGGCCCGTGTCAGACCACCTGCATTTACCCTGTCTTTGGCCTGAGCTTTCAAAAAGAAAGAGGTTCAGACAGGGACCGCGGTGTTTGGTCTTGCATAGCGCTGCCAGACAAGAATAACCTGTCGTTACACGGAATCACTGAAAACTTAAAATAGCATCCCTAAAACCTTCCTCCCCTCCCAAAGCTTTTTGCTGCTCCTAGCATGCGAACGAGCAGCTACAGCCTCCCGCGGCAGAACTTGCAGGATTGA
Source organism: Aquila chrysaetos chrysaetos (assembly GCF_900496995.4). Classification (NCBI taxonomy): domain Eukaryota; kingdom Metazoa; phylum Chordata; class Aves; order Accipitriformes; family Accipitridae; genus Aquila; species Aquila chrysaetos. The sequence continues at coordinate 3,918,894 of NC_044010.1, read as the reverse complement.
GTGGTCTTGGCAGAGTAGCTGCAAAGGGCGTTGAGTTTAATAAAAGGACTTAAATTTTACAGTGGCCTTCCCTATGTCTTGAAGTGAGATTTGGTCTTTGGATGTTAAGCGCTGGGCCGACGAGCACGGAAAACACAAATTGGCTCCCTGTCTCCCTCTGGCAGCGAGCAGGCGGGCACTTTTCTCCTGCCCTGGGACACTCGAGGCAGATTCCCTGCAGATTCCTATTGTCCTGACTAAGGAGGCATGATTTGCAGCGGTGCTGGGTGCCCGCAGGGGCAGTCCCGGTGGCTCAGCACCGCTGAGAATCAGGCCATGGTGGGGGGGGGGGTCCCGGCGAGGGCAGGGGCAGGGGGAGCGGGGCAGGGGGGAAAGAGGAGCAGCGGTGCTTGCTGACGCTCAAACACAGGTCTTCTGATAGAGGGACCTGCCGCAGGGGGAGGCCTCTCGGCCCCCACAAGTCAAACTGCGCAGAGTCACAGTTAGTCGTCGTCGTCATCGTCATCATCGTCATCGTCGTCGTCATCGTCGTCGTCATCGTCGTCGTTGTCGTCGTCATCGTCGTCGTCATCGTCTTCGGTGTTTATCTTCCCGGAAAGCACGTCCTCTATCCAGTCCTCCAGCTCCTCGGCTGTGGGCAGGTCATCGTCGTCTCTGATCTCCATCCAGATGCTGTCAGCCTGCGGGGAGAGGTGATGGGGGCTTAGCCACCCTCGGAGGCAGAGGGAAGAGACGGGGTCCGCTGCTATTGCGGGGGTAAGGGCTGGCCCCCGGGTGGGATGCAGGAGCTCCCTCTCTGCCACAGCCCGTGGGCAGGCTCAGCCGCGGTGTCCCTCTGCCCGCGCGTTGGGGTTACCGCTTCCCCCTGTTGCTTCTGACTGGTCAGTGGGTTTACGTGAGTGGGTGGTACTGGTTGCCCTGGGTTAGATGTGCGCCCACCGCCTGTTCCTCTCCTGCACTGCCTCTACCCGTGAGCGAGAGCATTGTCCGCCTGATGCGTTGTCCTCACCCTGCCCGGCCAGTTCTGTGGACTCCAAGTCTACATAAAGAGAGCATGAAGAGACCTATGCCAGCTCCCCCTGCATCACCCCGGTTCACAGGACGTCTCAGCATTTCCCTCCTTCCTTCCAGAGCCCTTCTGGGACCTCTTCCTTTGAGACTTTTTGCAGCCTGCTGTCAGCACCCCTTCTTGCCAGCCTCTTTCACCATCACCTTTGCCTTAGGATGTTGCTCTGGACCCTCCACATGTGGTAGTGGTTCCTCCTTTCGGAAGAGCCTTTCCTCAGATCATTTCGGCCATGCTCCAGCTGAAGAATGGTGAAAAACACCGATGCCCTGGACTACAGGTGCTCCCTGTTCTTTCTCCCCAGCTGTCTGCATTACTTACATAAACTGGAAGGGATGGGGGGATTCAGTAAGAAGATGCTGTCTAAATTGTGGCTGTTACCCAGGGACAGGAGGCATAGCTTAGATGGTCCCTGAGGGCTGGAACTGAAAGGTTTTTCTCCCTGCTTTGCCATAGGTTCCTTGGGTAAATGCCTGGCTAAGCCCCTTTCCCTTCACTGTCTCCCCTCCATAAAATAGGATCAGCCTCCTATTTTGCAGAGGTGCTGTGAGGTTATCTCGTTCAGCATTTGATGTGGCAGAAGCAAGTGCTTTTCATATGTCAGAAGATAACTACCGGCTTTTGCAAATGCACCCATCTTCTTTCCCTGTCTGTGGTACCTAATTCTTTTTGGTTTATGGCTTGCTAAAAAGCCAGACCAATTTCTGCTCAAGGAAAGCTGTTTCTCCCTTGCAATATTTTCCTTCTAAAACACCAAAATTGTAATAGAAAAGAGCCATGGAGAGGCATGCAGCTCTTGCTTCCTGCAAATGATCTTGTCCCCAACCTCCGGAGTGTTCGTGCGGCAAAAAGCAACACCTTTAAATAACAGGAACAGGGGTGGGCCCATTGCACCTAGAGAAGATGCTGTGCAAATAAAGCAGCAATATTTTGCAGAGCGTCATGGCCCTAGTCCTGAGCCACTACGATGTGACGGGCTGGCGGGGGCCGCTGGGAGCTCTGGTGTTTGTATTGGCAGGTTTTTAGAGAAACGATGGGGTCACAGGGGTTATGTCCACCGAAGCCAACAGCAGTGTTTATTTTTACTCTGTTGTGTAAGCCCCACTTTGTACCTGTGTAACTTGGCTGAATGCAGTGATGTAACACTGAAATAACGAAATGAGCTCAGTGTTTGTTTTAGATATCACCCGCCAACCTAGAACTTTCTTAAATCTCTCTCTTGAGGAATAGAAAACAGACTTAAGAGGAATGAAATAAAACCTGCAAATACTATAATCAACAACCTGAAACATTTACTATATCAAAGCTAGATAATGCATGAGTTTTTACAGGTCTCTGAGTGACTGCTGGATAATAAGGCATATGTTCCTGCTTTCTATAAGATCCTCTTGCCACTGACAGTCCCACTTCCATGAATTTCCATTGATAGCTGTTTAATGTAGCTTTGACATGACTTAAACATGGCCAGCTGCAGTAAATATAATCAAGGGAGATACTGCAGACTAGTAATACGGGCAAAAGACTGGAAGACTTGGGCTGTATTTCTGGCTTGTCTGTTCATTTCTCTCATGACCTTAGGTGACGGATGCTATCTTGGCCTTCTTCCCTTTTGTCTCTCCCTTAACAATTCTGCTAACGAGCCTTAACCCACTGAGTCCTCACTCTCTAGGTGTCTGTCCCACAGTCTGGCGGATGCTGCTCCGCTACAGGTAAAGCACCGCTCACATCCAGCCAGCACCGCATCTGCTCCGTGACTCCCAAGCCAGCCTCTCATTCCGCTCAATGGGACGGGCAAGATCCAGGGCCTCCCCTTTCTTCATAACACCGTTACTTTGCCTTCCTTACCGTGTCTCCCATCTTGTGCACCTGCAGCATGTTTTTTATAACAGGAGGCACAATTATCTACTACACCCTCGCCGTCCCTCTTTTTCTGGGGAGGTACAGGAGAGGGGACATGGGGGCCGGGAGCAAGGTGGGTGGAGGGGCCAGAACCAGTGCCCAGCTCCAGATAGCTGTCCCAACTCTAAGTCCCTCTCTGCTCTCTTCTAATGAAACATCAGGTTCTCATACAGCTGAAATTTCAAACACGAAGTCAAGCACCGAATTACAAACACTTCTGCAGTGGAGAGATTTCTGCTTCCAGAGACACTTACATACCCACACAAGGTCATTTTAAAGAGATTAAAACACCCAGCACTTAACCATCAAAAATAAACTAAGGTAATAAGCGAGCCAGGCTGGAGTGTGCCTCATTACGGCTCTCTGCTCGTCTGGAGTGTTATTGGCAGAAAGAGGAAAAATGGTTTCTCTCTGTAGTCGTGACGCACATTACATTGCACTCAGCAGCTCTCTGGTGGGGGTCAGCTGGGTCCCTCTCCCACCTCCCTTAAAAGCTAACGGTGCGTGGGCAACCTGACATCGGTCTCATGCCTTACTGGCTTGAAGACAACCATGAAGAAAACAGTGGCTGCTAGAAAGCTGTCCCGATAGCATAGGGTCCTGAGGGTCCCGCCATCCCTGCAGCCGTGCCGAAGCAGCACCCGCCTGCGCAGCTTTCCCTTGGCAGCGCTGCCGGCTGCGGGATGGCGTGGAAAACCTTCGCTGCCGACGGGCGTGGGGCGGACGCGTCTCCTCTTCCCACCCAAATCCCTCCAGCACTACCCACAAGGCAGTGGCTGAGGAGGAGGGCCTGGATGAACCCCGCTATACCCTCCTTTCCCCAGCAGGATCCCTCCATTACCAGTTTATGTTGCACTCTTAATAAGGCTGTGTATTTATTTGGTTTTTTCCGAGCTGTGCAGTTTCTCCCTGTCATCTGTTGGGGACCATCTTTTCCTTCCTACACTCAAGCTGTGCCGTTCTGCTTCTGCTGCAAAAACACCCTCCTTTTTCTCCTCCCCTAAGCATAGCTCGCTTTCCCCCCTACAGACACACACTTTTCCTCCACCAACCCACCCAGGTTCAGTCAGAGCAGGGCATGGACAAAGGCGCACGCTGCGGATGCAGGTGGAAATGTGAGACCTTGAAACCAAAACCAGGCAAAGCCCTGAAGCTCAGACCACAGGGGCTGGTCCTGTCCTCAGCAGATGTGGTTTGTGCGCGACTCGGCAGCAGAAACATGCTCAGACTGAAGCCCGACGTCGGAGGTGTTATGAACCCCGCTGCACGTGGGAATGGTGAGGGCTTTACGCTTTTTCCCTGGGGAAAAGCCAGGTCTACCTGCACTTAGCAGAAATCCCACCGATTTCAGCAGACCTCAGACCCCGTCCTTTCTAGCACCCTAATCTTGGGTTCGCTGGATTTTTCTGGGCACATGCTACTCACGTCTGTGACGTTCACCACCCCAATCTGTGGTCTGAACAGGTCAATCTTGAAGGTCTTCTCCCAGTAAGTGATCAGCTGCAGGAATGAGGAAAAAAAGCTCAGACAAGGGTATTTGCCACATCCCATTGCATTAATTCAGCCGGCTGGGCTGCGGTGCGGAGAACGTGCATCGATGAGTGCGTGGGAGAGAAGAAAGGCTGAACGTGAGCTTGGGCCACCACGCATGGCAAAGGAAAGTGCTGAATCTCGGGATGTTCCCAAGATACCACCTTCATGGGAAACAGACCCGAACGAGCAGCTCTCAGGGATCACCCGTGGTCCAGTTTCCCGTCCTTCCCCGTCCCAAATTCCCTGGGGCAATTCCTGTGCTTGTGCATACACACACACACCAACCCCATCCGTGAATTAAACCAAGAAAGGCAAGGAGCCCCCTGCCACTCACCAGAGGAAAGTCGTCGGGGTCAATCCAGACAATGCTCAGGTCGGGATTATCGGTGTTGTCCCTGGCAACCTGCTTCAGGATTTCCAGGAACTCAAAACCATCTGAAATGATACATGAACCGCTGCAGCTCTCTCCTGCAAACATGCAGGCACTTTTCGCTTGTGGGGTTTTCAACTTCCCTCACCCTTCCCCCCCCGACTATGCACACAGAAGTTGTTTATAGTTCTCATTAAAATGCTGTCTCCCAGCTCTTTCTTCTGATAATAAGGCTTTTAATTTCCAGCATCCTCCCCGGGTATTGAAATTAGTTACACATGAATTAAGTCTCGTAATCCTTCCGTGGAGTGGAACAATGTCACTATTTTCTTGCGGTGAGGGAGGAACTGAGCCCCCGAGAGGCCAAAGCCTTTCGGCACGCTGATGGCACTGAGAAGCACCCCATGCCACGGCTTTTCAGGAGCTGATGCCCACGGGTATCCCGCATGCCCATCACACACCCAGCCCTCAGCACTTCCCTGGAGCCACACAGCAAGATGGACGCAGAGTTAGGAAGCAAATCCTGGTGCTGGGATGGAGGGGATGACTTTTTTTTCCCAGCCAGCCATCCGTTTATATCCAGAATTTGAATCCTGGCTAGCATACCTGCTAGCGTAAACACCCAGAAGCATCCCGTCTCCCCATCCCAGCAGGCTGGGGCTCCCCATCCCGGCCGGGGCGCGGGGCTCCCCAGTGCAAACAAAGTATGTGAAACTACACTTTCTTGAGTGATGGAGAGTCATACGAGGAGGAAAACGGCCTCCTACCTGGGTCGTCTTCTTCGGCGAAGGCCACGATGTGGATTCCCTCCATGTCGTCCTCCTGGAAACAACAAAACTATTACCGATGGGCCAGGGAGGGAGGACCGAGTCCGGGCGGTTGCTGGAGACAAGGAGTGGTGGGATGTCTTCAAACGAACAGGATGATTGCAAAGGGAGGCTTGTCGGGAGCTCCACCGAGACACCAGAAATGGGAGCTGAGGTGAGGCCGAGTCGTGGAGGTATTAGGCGCTGGAGCGGGTAGTTTGGGTAGGGTTGCTGAAACCCTTCAGCTAAAAATGAGGTGGGCACCACGATGGCAAAGGCGAGGGAGCTTCTGATGGTGTGAGGCAAAAACCTTGCCTGCAGACAAGGTCAAGGGCTCTCTAGCATGGGAATATAGGCTCACCCTCCATGCCTGAGACCGCCTACCCTCATAAATTTGCAGCTGGCAGGGGATGGTTTGCGGAGAAACAAATACCTGCCACCATGCTCAGCCCCCAAACATGCTCCTTTGGGGCCAGCAAAGGAGGTTTCCCCACAATATGAGAGGCGAGGTGGCTCGCTTGGGCCCCTTTTGGGAGGTGAAGGGTCTCTCCTTTAGCCAAGGGTCTCGGTGAGCAGCGAGGGGAATTGAGTGGGAGGCTCGTTTCAGGGCTCCAATTAGCGGAGAAGAGAAATGATGGCCTGGTGGACTGCTTTTCTCCATGAGATACATGAATAATGGGTAATGATATTGGCAAAGGCCAATGGATCTGCCGGCCGGTTCATCATCCGTCTGCTATGAATGTCATCTCTGAATTATCCCACGGATCGGCTTCGCCTTCCTCGCCCGCTGCCGGTCCCGGTTTCCATTTCAATTGGTTTTAATGCAAAAAAAAATTCCCATCTAAATGCTAATTTCTTTTCCCTTCTGAGCCCAGAGGTGACAAAGCCACCATCAAAAACCGAAAGGAAAAAAAAACCCTGAAAGATTAAGTGGAAAACATTATCTTTAAAAACAATAGCGGTTGTTTGGCCTTTGTTGGCGTCTTCAGGGAATACGTTTTCAGTGGGGCATTCTAGGCAGATTTACTTGGGATTCAGGCCACTCACGGCTGGAAAAATCTACACTGTTGCTTTTTCTCCACATTTGCCAGCAGCATTGTCAGACAGCAAAATAAAAAATATATATATATGCAATATATAATTATATATATAGCTACAAAATGTAGCTCTATTCTGACCTCCAAGACAGCAAACAAAACTGGAGTAACTCCAGTGAAGGCATTGAGGATGTTCTGAACTTGCAGCAAGATCAGAATCCAGCCCGTTGTCTCCTGCAGGTACAAGTCCCCTGCTCATAGCGGAGGCAAGCTCTGTATTCCCAGGCTGCTGGTAAAGCAAACATTCCGCTGCTGAAAATTCACAATTTTCCTGAGCTTATTTTAGAACATGTTCAGTATGAGAGCAAAACCACGGCATGTGAAATTTGTGTCCCACTGAATCCCCATGGAAAAACTTCGAGGGACTTCAGTGGATCTAGGAAGCTATCTTCTACACAGAGTCTGTATTTTAAAACAAAATGAAAAGCTATCATGCCTAAGTGACTCATAACTCCCAGTTCAGTTTTATTACCTCTCTCCTTGTTGCATTAAAGACTCCCAAGGTTTCTGGTGCTTCGGAGTCCCGCAGCATTTCATGTTACACAGCCAAGCAAGGAGGCAACAGAATGCTGTTATAAATGTGCTGAGCTTTATGGAGAAAAGACTGCATCTTCCTTAGTGTCTGTAAAGCACCTGTTCGGCTTTGTTTTTCAGCATTCAGCTGGCACTTGAAGGTCCCTGACTGGCTATTAACATTGTACTCATTCACAGTGAAGGGATAATTTGTTATACAAGATTTTTCTTTCGTTTTCACCCTTCCCTTCTTCCCCACCCTTGCAGACCAGGAGAATCCTCTGCGTGTCATCAGTGCCAAACCGCTGGTTAGTTCTTCACAATCACCGGCTTGCAGCTTGCTCACACCGTGAGAAGTGCAATCAGTGCACGATTTGCTCCGTAATCTATGTAATTAACTGAACTGCCTGCCCTTGCTTGAATTTTGAATTGTACAACTGCCCTGGTACAATTTCCATGAATCATCTCTTCGGTACCATCTCTGTAGCTCGCCCAAGGAGCAGACCACTGAAATCACCCCACCACCAGTACCAATGCCCATTAGATGAGACAGAGCATCCTCGGGAAGGATGCTCTCCGTAGGTATATCACGGCCGCTCCAGAGGCTCAACACGCGCCTGGCACGCTTGATTAGCTTTCCCCGTTCTCTCCGTGGAGCAAACGGGACCCAGGTCAGCTGTTGAGCAAAGCATTTGAGCACATCGTTTGAACTCGGGCACTGGGCATCGCAGCCAAGGCTTTCCCTTCTTCCCAGAGGAGGGAAAGTGGCTTTGCAAGGCAGGAAAGATAACGTTTCGCCCAGGGCTGGAGCTCTTGAGCAGCCGTTTCTTGTTGGAAGCTAGCAGGGGATGCAAGGCTTCCCACCCACCCGTGCTTACCCACGTCTCAAACATGTCCTCTGGGCGCAGTTTTCGCAAGGTGGCCCTGAAAGGAAGACAGAAACACTCTTTGAGGACGCGGCCGGCACCGTCACCCATGATGCTGCCAGCGTCACGGAAAAGGTCACCGTGCCACGTTTGGTTGGCGGCTGGAGTCAGCGCCGTTGGCCACCGCGTTTTGAATGCAAGCGGGGGGGACAGTAGGTCAACTTGTGCTTTTATTTATGGTGATAAAACCCTGCCCTTGCCCCCACTGGAGTCATTGCAGCCGCTATTTGTGCTTGGGAGGATGAGACGCCTCTCTGTGCTGGGATGTGCTGGTGAATTAGTCCCACACATGGCAGATTGTTCTGCCCGTGCTGAGAGCGCGAGGTGACCCATTCACTTCTGTCTTCCAGTCCCTGGGACGTTCCTAATGGGCTTTGTTCCCTTTTTCTCCTGGTTTTACCCCAGCGTAATTACACCACAAAAATCCTTCCAAACTCTGCTGAAGCAATGAAGACAGAATAACCTCTGGGAAGAAAATTTAGATCCTAATAACCACTGGCAAGAAAATTTAAACCGTAAGACTGGCCAAAGCAAATTTTTTGGAGAAGTAGTTTATAAAGGACAAAAAAAAGAATAGTAGTTATTTTCAGACATGTCCATAGCAGGAAGCGTGTCAGAGAGCCTGGCAAGCTGAAAGGTGATTGGGGTGTTAAAGGGACACCCAAGGAACACAAGGCCACAGCAGAGAAGCACAAGAAATCCTTTGCATCTCTGCTTGCTGTGGCATCAGGTGTTCGCGGAGGCTCCTCCAGCAGAGCAGGTCTCCCTGGCTGACCAGCCCCGGGAGCTGTTGCAAGAGAAGTGTCGATCGACGAGGTCCTAGAACAGATTGATAAAGGGATTAGCAGCGTGTTGCCAGAACCAGGTGGCATCAATGAGATGTCGCTTCAGTTTGCCTCGCTACCGCAGCAGTGAAAACAAGGAGCATTTCTTAGAGGTTCCTAAAGGACCTGAGGAGCCACGGATCTGGAAGGGCGACGTCCTTATGGGCACGATGCTACCAGCAAAAGTAAAGTTAACAGACATTTGAAGGAATATGACACGATAGCACAAGAGATGCGTGGCCTTTAAGAGGAAAGTCACGGCCATGGATCTGCTGGAGTTCCCAGAGCAAGCCAACGAGTGGGCGAAGGTACGCTGGGCAATGCGGTGAGCTGCCTTCAGAGGACCATTGGACAAGGTCCCTTACTAAAGGTTCTCAGAGGAACCGAGATGCAGATAGATCAGAGGAGGGGTCCTCCTGTGGATTAATGTCATTGGAAGATGAAGGGTGGAGGTGAACGATCAGTTTTCATGACAGAAAGAATTAACCAGTTAAGATTCATAGCCTATGCTTTAGCATGATCATATGCATAACATATTCTCACATAATCTGACAAAGATGGGAAATAGGAATATGGCAGCATTTGCTTTTCATATCCAATTCTTCAATGACCAGCACAGGCCTGACTATGAGGAGATACAGAGGGATCTCGTGAGACTTGAGCGTCTGCATGTTAGATAGGCATATAGAAAGTAACGCACTTGCAGAAGAACAACCCTGATTATACAGGTGCAACAATGGGTTCTAAATTAGTTATAATTAACTATTGCTTCTCAGGGAAGGGGCCCGGGTGCCACAAATTGAGAATGCATCAGCTCCAAAGGCAAAAGGCAAAAAGAAGGTTACAAACAGTTGGAAAATGACTAAGGAGTAAAACACTTCATACATATTATGGCAATGGACAACTACACTGTGCACTTCCACAGTGAATGTATGTGTGGTTCTGGTCATCCCATCACAGAAATTATATCTAATTACTGAAAAAGGGACGTGGGAAAAGGGCAGTGGTGAACGAAGGTATGGAATGACCTCTGTTTGGTGGAGATTAAATAGATAAGAACTCTTTATCTTGTAAAAGGGGTGACTGAAGAGGGGTTTGGCAGGGGGTCTAAAAAATCAGGAATGGTGACCAAAAAAAGTGAAAGAGGGAATGTCTAGTCATTGTTCCTCTTAACACAAGAGCTAGTAGGCACACAGCAGAATTATTAGGTAGCAGGTATAAACTGAACAAATAGGAGTGCTCTTTTGATGCAATGCATAATTCAGCCGCTGAACTCATTACAGTTGGAGACTTTCAGCATCAAAATAGAAATGAGGTAAAAAATGACTGTAGAAATTGAAGAAATAGCCACTAAGCACACAATCAGGGATACAGTTTTTGACCCAGCAAGTCTCCTCATTGCTGATTGTCAGAAAGTAGAGATTATAGCAGTTGAATGCATATTATGTACTTATGCATACTTGTACCTGGCTTTCAAGACGCTTTCCCTAGCCATTTTCTGGGGGCAGCTCTTGGAGAAAAGAAACTCAGTGGGAAGGATTTGATCACACCCACATGTACTGATTGCTGCAGAGTTACTCACGATTTACTCTGGTTACTTCCTTATGCGGGAGCGGGGTAAGTGGGGTTTGGGCGAGTAAGAGGGAGCAGAATTCAGCCCCCATGTCGCTACACCACAATAACAGAGAACAGCAGCGGGGAGCATGTTTTGGAAGGGCTGTTTAAAGCATGCCGAAGAGCCTGGGTACTGCTGAGCACCGCGAGCTTTCCCCAGTGATGTGCCGGGGCTCCTTCTGGGCGATGGAGAGGTGGCAGTGGGGATTTGCACCTAAGCCCATGCCTGCCAGCCGGGGTGAAGTGAGAAAGTCTGGTGCGTGAGGAGGAGGAAGAGGAGGCGAGTGGTCCTCTACACCTTCCTGCAGAGGAGAAGGTCCTGCCAAGTTGTCTACAGGGAATGAGCACGTGGTAGCTGCTGAGGTCGCTTTGTTTTTCTCTACGGACCTGATCATCTCCACGTCTGTCTAATTCCACTTCCAGCCTTTGGCTTTAGGTCCTTGACTGGTGGCAAGGCAGGGAGAAGCACTTCTGCTCCGACAGACTCAGCTGGGAACATATCACTGTCACCCCAGGCTTTTTCCCCTGCCATGGCAGCACCTTGGCAGCTTTGGGATTTCAGGCATCCAATTTCATGAGACTCCTTTTAATTCCTTTCTGAGCCTTGGCACTTGCAAAATACATGGCCCACTCCCTCGCTCCTACCAAGCACCACATAGCATCTTGAAATACGTAAGACTTGGGGGGTTTCCACTGCAATTTGTGCTGGTGGAGAGCTTGCCTTATTAGGCTAGCATTTAGCTGACTGTGTTTAATCAGCCTCTTGATGCTGCTGCTTGACAGAAAGAGCTTGGGAAAAAAAAGATGGGAAGGACTGAGGTCAGGAAGTCCAGGAGGTCAGCAAAGTGACCTGCAAGTACATGGGAGACAGAGGACCCCTTCACGTTTCAGAAAAAGCAGAGATCTGTTTCAAAGTCTGGTGACTTGTGGATTCCAGAGATGATCCTGTCTCTAAACCCTCTGTGTGTGAACACAAACCTCCAGCTCAGCCCAATTTGGGGTCCCCTAACTATATTGATGGCTCTGATTTTCTTGAACTCTTTTCTGGTCCCTTGAACATCTGCTGGGAAATGCAGTTGCAGGAGCAGCAGATAGCCTGTGCGACTGTACTGAGCTGTATTTTTAAGGGTGTAAAAATACAGCACCTCGTAGGTAGTTCTGGCCTTATATTTAACCCTGGGCTTTTACACAGGATCAGCCTTTCCGGTCACTTCCAGACTGTTGGTAGCTGAGTGCCTAAACAACTGTGCAATAAACCTGATATCGCAAAAAGTATGGAGCATCCACAGCTCCTGCTCAGTCGATCAAACACTGTAGGTGCTCAGCACCATCGCCACATGAGGCCCAACACAGCCATAACAGCAGTGGCTTTCTCTCTGAGCCTGCGGTCAGCAGGAGCCTTTTAGTCCATTACGGTTCCTTCGAGCTTGGTCTGAGCTCAGAGCCTGCCTTACAGACATATCTGACATCAGGAGAGGGATATATCCACTAGTGAAGCTGTTTTGGGGAACTGGACAGAATTTGAGTTTGGCTTGAAAGGCCTTGGAGAAGATCGTCTTCTGTACAGACGTAAATTAAAAGCATGGACAAGTAGGGCAAGGTTTCTGCTCTCCGCTGCCTGCAAGCCTCCCTGCTCTTTGAGGGTGGCCTGACGAGGGAGGAAGAGGAGGGAAGCTGTGTCGTCACAGCCCCATGGTGGTGGGCTCTGATTGCGGCACGGATACTTGCACCTCTGGGAGTAGGAAAAGACCAGCCAAAAATCTCAAACCTGAGTCAGCAAATCACCAAAAGGCGGTCATCATCCTAATTTTTTCTGAGAGGGATGCCCTAGAGGGGCAAGCCTGCGATGACAGACACTTACCTGCTTCCCACGGCCAGGCTTGTCCTGTACGCTACGTACCTTTTGTGCTCCTTCACAAATTCAACCAGCTCCTCTTCTGTGTAAGGCTTGTCGGGGATGTGAACAGGCTCATCCATAAACGGTTCATAGAAGTCCACCTCGTTCATCTTCAGCCCTAGCTTCTTGGCAACCTGTTGCAGTGCAGATGGTCAGAGGTGAGGGAGCCTGACGTGCCTCTCTGCCTGCCCAGTCTCTCCCAGTAGCAGCGCTGAGGTCAAGGTGCTTGCTCTCTCTCAGAGCATGCACTCTTAGGGGTGGCCAACTAAATATGAATGGATCTTTCCTTGGTTAAAAAACCACTGCTGCTCTCTACACTACTGGTCTCAAGCACTGGGGCAGAACAAGGCCAGAGCCAAAGTCCTGCAAACCTAATGGGGCTGGTTTCCAAACCCAGATCAGGACCTGCCTCCCCGCTGCAGAAATGGCCTTTTATCTTGCACCAGGGCCAAATCCAAATGCGGACACCAATACCGCAAATTACAGGGACACTGAAAACGAGAAGCTGGAGCCAGATATTAAATCTGGGAACACGCAGAGCTTCTGGAAAACAGGTGGTGGAGTCTGTGAGATCTCACAGAGGTCCATGGATGCTCACCCCTTTGTCGAAGGTGGCAAAGAACTTGATGTACGGCTGGAAGTGTTCGGCGGCTTCTTCAAATGCCTTGTAATCTGGAAGGAGAAAAGGGGAATGGAGAAAAGATTTCACATTCAGCTGGCCATGCTCTGATCAGCACAGAAGGCACCAGGGAAGAACAAACACAAATCATTGCAAAATACATCAGATGAAGGCACTCTGTTTCTTCCACCCTTCCAGGGTTTACAAACAAGGACCATTTCATGTGGAGCGAACAGGACACATGTTGTGCAGCCCCACAGTGCTCAGGAAAAACTACAGATCCCGTCATGCCATGCTTAACTGGGGCTGAAATCAGCAGCCCTGTGAAGCAGGTTCAAGGGTTAAAACTCCAGCCTGTTGATAAGGGTGTTTACAGCTGCCCTCTTGCACAAGCAGTAGTTCAGCCTGGGAAATAACATGGAGTTGTTCCAGCATTAATAATTGCTGCCATTGCCTAAACAGTCACCAAGCGTGATTAGGCACGCTCCTCCTGCTGCGGGAGGACGGGGCAGGAACGAGGTACGTTTTTACTGTTACTGGTATCAGGTCCTCAGCTGGGGTCAGGAAGGATGCTCTCAGCCTGGCGGGAGCTCTTTACAACAGGTATTTCCCACTTTTCTTCAAAATACTTATTACTGAACAGCATTAGGGGCACAGCCCTGCCCGAGCTGCCCTGCAGCCCATTTTGAGCGGGTGAGAAAGCTGAAGGGAGAGGTGGGAGGGCTGTTGCGGTGCATCAGACCTGGTGATACGTGTCTTGTTCAGGTAAGAATACCTGTCTTTTTGCTAAAGGTAAGCCTTGCAAGCGTGGGGTGCACACTGTCAGCACCGCCCGGAGAGCAGTGCTGGCAGAGGAGACTGCTGGGGCTTGCCGGAGAGAGTCTCCTGCGAGGGTTTCTCCAGACTTGTGAAAGCTGATGGTTTTGCCTGGAATGGTCCTTGAGTTGCACATCCCTCAGGGGGTGGGACCTGCCTCTTCTCAGTCTTGGGGTAAAGCGAGGAGAAACAGGTCAGTGCCTCTGCTGGGCTGCCCTAAGGTGTCCTGCTTACTGCTGCTGTACGTTTGCCAAGTTAGTATTTAATGTGTGTCCCCCTCTTTCCCTTTGCCTCCCTCCCTCTTTCTTTGACCTTTCGGGCTCACTGCTCATAAGAGGGGGAGCTTAGACTTACTTTACTTCAGGTGCCCCGGGATTATCGTCCCCTTCTCTTGCCAGCAAACACCTTGCAGAAGGGTCACCGCTGTTGGTGTAGGAATGGGCTCATGCATAGAACTTGCCTGCGACCCCACCTCATCCTCTTTGGCACTTTGGCACTGTCACAGCCTGCCATATACCCCTAACACCCTTAACATTCATGCAGAAGGACAAATGCCCGGCCCCCAGAGCCCCCAGCCAGGCTCCAAGCCCCGCAAGGATCATATTCATCTTACGTTCAGAGTCTTCTCCTTTGAAGTAGCCGATGAGTTTGATTTCCTCGTCAATTTGGTCAAAGGCCTGAAGCTCCAGCTTGTTGTTTATGATCTCCACAGGGTCTTCTAGCAACTGCCATGACAAATGCATTTGATAATGCAACGATATGCAGCACCAACCTGTGCCTGGCAGGGTATGTCACTAGCAGCCTAAGTGGGGAGAAAGAGGTCACCCAATTTCTCTGCTGCTGGAAACCCTACTTAGTGCTCTCTGCCTTAATGTGAGGAACCGAGAGATGTAGGTCACCTTCAGAGGGAGCCATTAGTAGGTTCACTGCATAGGTTTAAGCATCAAGAGGGAAGCTGCGAGGGGTCTGGGTAACCCAAATGGATGCTGAGGGACCTCCTGTGATGAGACATAAGGGGTAGCCATTGCAGCTGGCTTTAGAGAGGCTGAGAAGAAGGGACAGCAGTTGAAAGGGGCTGGTATGGGGACTGTGAGCTCCTGTGAATGTTGGATATATTTGCTTTCAAGTGTCATTTGCTGGAAGAGATCATTGCAAAGAACTTGCTTTTGGAAAACATTAAAACCAGCATGCTAGAGGGTGGCCAAACAGTGTTTTGGAGCAGTGGAAAGTCTGGATGTGAATTTTCCTGGCTGATCCTCCTGTGCAGAATGGGTTGAACCCATGCTTTGGCCCCGGACATGTCACAGTGTTGATGAGGAAGTTGGAAGACCTATCTGCCGCTTCAGGCTGTTGTTGATCCAAAGTTTGTTTCTGTTTTCTTAACTAGCTACGGCTGGTGAAAAGATTTGGTCTGATTATTTTCCCCAGCAATACTGGTGTAAATCAGGCGTAGTTTCACTAGAAAAAAAAAAATGCAGGCAGGCCACTGTACAGCCTAGAGAGGAGTAGAAAACCTCTGGGTTTGTTTTCCTTTGAGATCAGGCTGCCGAGGCACCACAGATGTGTTTGTTTTTACTTCCCTGCTTTGCTGGGTATTTTCCCTCTTGAGAGGAAAACACACAAACAGAAATCCTTGCTCTCTTCCTCTGTTCGCAGAAGATGATTTTTCAGCGGCACACCACAAAGCACAGCAAGCAAAAACTCACAGGGCGCCTTACGCCGCATCCCTTGCGAGTGATGCTCCAGCATGAGGCTGTGCCTCTGCTGCATCCACAGCAGCGCGTGCATCTCCCTGCTGCCATAGTGTCCTGAGCCGTGGGAACCAGGGATCCCACCGCTGCCGGGGTCACAGCAAAGTCCTGCTCCATCTATCCGTGGCCCTCCCGGGTAGGGCAGATGCCCATTCCTGTCCCTGAAGCCACTCGCGCGTGTTTTGGCCACAATACCTGATGCACGCAGCCGCAGACGCTGCCGTAGGAGAGCTAAGGTCCTAAGGAGCTGTTTCTTTTCCCTGGCCGTGCCTCGTCCCACCGGCACTCCTGCACCGCAGGTGACCGTTTAGGCAACCTGCCACCCTGGGAAACAAACCCTGCCAGCTCCGCTGCTCGCCTTACCTCCCTTATCTGTATTATTGCACGGCTGCTCCTCAAGGGAGCCTCATTTCCAAGGAAAGCCAAGCCGCTGCAAAATGTTTTCACTACAAAGCAAAGACCAGGTTTTGGGGCTGTTGCCTCTCCTAGGAATAAAATGTAAAGAAAGAGAAGTGCAACACGTTGATGAGGGAGTCAGCCTCTCTTTTGCATTTAGGCACAAAGGTGAGTACGCAGTTGTGCCCGTGCACAAAATGACCCGAGAGCACTAAGTCCTGGGGCCTTGATCTTCTCTAACTCATGGCAGTGCAATCTGGTAAGTTCACTGAAGAGGCAGTAGTACACTGTGTTGTTTGTGCAGTTGTGTCTAGAAATGGGCAAATAGTTTGCAGCACATACCTTTTTCAATGAATTGTGCTCTTTTTAGTTGCTCTATGAGAATGCTACTTCTTGGATTTTTTTTTTTTTTTAAATAAATCTTCTTTTTTGGAAAAAAAAAAAAAGAGTGAAGGATTTTGCAAATGGCAAAGTGTTTGCACGCCAGCTTGCTAACCGAGGTGGGTGACTAGCACTTAGTTATGTGGGATTGTTGCTTGCTTCCAATCAAATACTCCATAAACAGGAAAGAGAGCAGAACATCTTTAAGATATAAGTGGTTGGTGGCATATACAGGTACCAGCTTTCCTGGGAACTCATGGCCAGACAAGTATTTGGGAAGCTGGCAAATGTCATCTCTACTAGTGTGTAGCAAACAGGGGTGGAATTTCAAATAAAGATAAACCCGTGGTTTTTAGCAAAGTGAGTATTTGCAAGGTCTTCGCTGAGAGGCTTTATCTAGCTCTAAGCTTATCTGTACTTACGTCCAAGAGGAATTCCACCAAGACATCCGTGGCCAGCTCCCCGTCAAATTCAATCAACCGCTCCTCCTTAAAGACATAGAGGCTTCCCTCTTCAACCAAGCCTGAAAGAAGGAGACAAGAAACATAACGTGGTCAACATGTTACTAAAAGCGTTTTTACTACAGAGTATCTTGCTTGTTTGTTCTAGCAACACCCCCTGCGAAAACGCAATTCGCTATGTTGGCCCAGCTAGAAATAACCCTAGCGTTCTCCTGACTGATATTTCACAGCATGAGGGACAGACCTCAGCCAGAACTTTTGCTAGCTTCTTCCCAAAAGTTGAACTTTTCGTTCAGGTCACAGTTTGGCCTCAGCTGGAAAAATTCTGTATCAGGAACTTGTTTCAGCTTGGCTATCTCTCTTGCAGTAAATAATACCGGGCTCTACCTGACATCCCAAATTTTAGCAACCTGTCACGAGATGGAAAATGGATTTTGATGTGGGTTGTGTTCTCTGCCCAGAGAGGGCTGAACTATGTGAACATAAAGAGTGACCTGAAAGTCAAAGCGAGCTTCAAAGTCTCTGAGGCTTAGCTAGCCTTGACAAAAGGGTTAGAAACCTATGGTAGAGATGCTGCAGATGGCAGGCTGGCAGATTTGAATGGTAGATCACTGGACTGAGGACTGGGTGCCACAGCATCTTGCTGGAGGCTCCAAAATCAGCAGCACTGAGCTCCCACAGTGGATGATGGCAGGGTACCACCAGGCCAAGGTGGTTGGTAGTTTGTTCCTTTTTGCAGAGGCAGAAGCTCTCAGCTTTAGCTTAGCTTCCACCAGCACACACATTTAGGAAAGAAAATTACAATCTGGTATACAGTCTGGTATGCTTAAACAGTCTCTGACCTTAAGCCTAGCGGTATATTTGTGTGCCGTTGTATTTATATGTCATAGTATTTTCATATTGCTTTGTGGGCTAAAATATGAAGGGATTGCCAGCCCCTGGAACGCAGCTGTTTCCAGGGGTGGGCAACGCAGCAGCCTTTCAGCTTTACAGCAGGTTTCCTCTTCTGCTCTGGGGAGCAAGTCAGAAGGGTTGGCACCATTGCAAAACCATTGCAAGGCTGTGGCTCCCCCATTAGTGGCCAGGGGTCATCACCCTGCCATGGGGCTGGTGACATTTGGGGGCCTATGTGATTTCCCGGTAGGTTTTGGTTCTGCGCTGCTGTGTCAGACCTGTCTCTGTGTAGGAAAGCGTGGAGTTACTCCATGGCACCTATTTACAGTTTCTGCTCAGCAAGCTGGGAGCTTCCACCCTATCATCGCTATGAATTGGCTTTCTTTTTCACTTGGTTTGGTTTTGTTTTGGCACTCTCAGCCAAGAAGATTTTGCTGGAAGGGTCTCATCCCTTTCATCCTTGCCCTCCGCCTTGATCCTGCCCATGTTGGGGTGGGCAGGTGGTCAGTGTGCAATTGCCACCATCACCCCCCATCCTGGTGACAAGGATTTGGCTGTCCTCTATGGGGCTGGCTGCTGGGCGTCACTCCCGCACTCTCTCAAGCTATTCCAGAGATATCAGATATGGCACTCACCTAACTTTTTGGCAAGTTTGGCGTCCTTCTTGGAGTCCACCATCCCGAAGCCGATGCTCCTGGGCTCCAGGACCTGAGCTGCCAGCTGTGGGAGGAACCAGAGAGCCCAACGTTACCAGCATTAACACCACAGGGTGGCTAAAGGGCATCGTGCCCTGCTAGCATGGCACAACAGACACAAGTGACCCATATTCCGCTTTCGGACAGCACCAATGGGTGGGACGCATCACATGCTGCCTCCCCGCTGAGATAACGCTGCCCAGAGGTCACAAGGGTTGGGTTTCTTCCCACTGTGTCACAGCACCGAGTTTGCTGGCGATGCCGTGTGCTGTTAAATGCTGTTTGACACCCCGGCATCGGGAGAGGGCTCCTGACCGAATCGGGGACACCAAAGCAGTGGCCACGGCTGGGAGAAAGACCTGTGCTACCGACACGAAGCAAAAGCTGCCTCCTCTTTTGTGCCTCGGTGGCCTCCTGCGGGGGAACGTGACATGTGGGCACCATGGACATTTTAACTCTGGAAGTGCTTGGTGCCAGGCAGCAGTGGCTGCAAACTGGAGGGGATGCAGGGCACTGCAGCATCACGTTTCCTTCATACGTGTGTTGCGGTGGCCAAGGCAGGCTCCCAGCAAAATAAAGAAGAGGGACTCCTGGCTTTGCAAAGTGATCCCTTCTCCTATGAAATGCTCAAAGTCATGTCTCCTGTCCAGGCTTCAGTCACCCCCCAGTTCCTGGTCCCCACTTTTCCCTAAATAAATGAGTCTAATCATAGCCACGCTCGCGTTTGACTCCTCAGAGTTTTGCAAAACCATTGCCCCCCCGTTTCCACCATTTTTGATGAAGGGGCCTCTCGAAGATATCGAGTTCCTGCCTGTTTTGTGAAAATAGATATGTGAGGAAAGGAGAGACGCTCTGCAAGTGCCCCGTGGTGGGAGCGGCCCCGGGTGAGACCCTGTGAATTCCAGATGGGCTCCGTAGAGATGCAGTGACCCTGGGAAATGAGCCTACTTACTCACCAGATGACTGACTGAGCCCCACTACAAGCACACCAGAGACCCTACAAGGCGGTAATGATGCTCTGAGACCACCAAGCAGCTGTAAGAGCCCCGTCCTCCTCCCTTTCCCTCCCTTCTCCACAAATGCCTCTGATGATGATGGTCTTCTTGCCGTCCCCCCCTCTCAACCCTGCTGGATGTTGGGGGACGATGAGGACGAGGGATCGAGGGTCTCTGGGATGGGAATGTCCCTATTAGGGGACAGCTGCCTGCACTCAGTGGCAGGAGGCGGCAGGAGGGCAGAAGAAAAGCCATGGCCAGAGAGATGGCGGGCTGATTTATGAGGACCACCCTCTCCCAGGACCCATTTTGGCACCCTCCCCCAGCTTCAAAGCCGGTTTGAATGTCACCCAGCGGTGCCCGGCCCCTTGGCTCTCCCGCTATAAATAACCTCCGCCTGCGCCCGGCCGCCGCGAGAGCGAGCGGCGATTAAAGGCGTCGGGGAGCAAAAGCTGTGGGGCAGCCCCCTTGCCTGCACATCGTCGTGGGGCTGGCCAGCTCCCCATGCTGGCAGCGCCCAACCCTTCCCCGAAATCCTGGGGGGATGATGGTGGGCATCCTGGCGATCAGGACTCAGGGACCTTGCTTGGGCGAAGGGGAGCGACGGAGAACGTGGTTGTGTTCTCCTTTCCACCAAATAGGTGTCCCCAGGCCTGTCCCGAAGCCCTCCAGAAGGACATATTCTCCACCAACCACCAGAGCATCACTGCAACCTTGTTCCCCCTGCGGCTACCCAGCCTGTTGTCTTTAGGGGAAAATGCCACCATGTGAGGCAAAAGAGGTGCTCGCGTTATGCGGGAAACAGGTGATCTCACTGCTCTTTCCTTGCTCTCTGGCAATGCTTTGAAATAAAGGTGAGGCTGCACGCTCAGGGCTTGAGCTTACAATGGATGCCGCCTGAATGGGGCAGAGCACCGGTCCGTGTTTGCACATCCATTGATAAGGCATCTGAGCACTGGTCTGACCGGTCTGGCACCCCACCTCCTGGTGCAGGCCACGGCCATCCACGTTAGAGCACCTGAGAGCAACTGGTACCCAATAATGCAGGGAGAGACGGACACTTCTTGTGAGTTCCCTTGACATCTGCAAGCTGGCAGCGGTGAGAAAAGCTGTTTTCTGTTCCCCATTATGGGGATCTGCTCTTACTGGACAAAGAGATGGAGCCTGTAGGATCATCAGCTTTCGGGGACATTGTCAGCATGTCCCCACTTGCCGGCAGTTGCGTAGACCAGCAAGAAGTTCCTCGGAGTCTATGCTTGAGGCTCTGGCTGCGCTTTGATCAGAGGTAAAACACAGAAAGCCCAAGGGAAGAAGACTTCAGTCATGTCCAGTCCAGTCCATACTTCATCTAGCTACCCACTTACAGCTATGTTAGCCATGTGCCAGACGAAGTCAAGGCAGTTTAAGCCCAACAGTTCTTGACTCCTGCACACAGGAGATGGTTA
The DNA here is from genome assembly GCF_900496995.4 of Aquila chrysaetos chrysaetos. Lineage (NCBI taxonomy): Eukaryota > Metazoa > Chordata > Aves > Accipitriformes > Accipitridae > Aquila > Aquila chrysaetos. The sequence goes on along the minus strand of NC_044010.1, from coordinate 3,897,896 downwards.
GGGTCTCTTGGGGGTGTTTGAAGAAGCTCAGAAATGTGCAGAAAAAGCTGCAACACCCGCTACAGGCAAGCGGTTGGGCGTTTGCAAGAGAGGAAGCATTGATTGGGAGTATTGTACGTCAGCACGCACAAGGTAGCTCTTCAGAGGGGTGTGGGTGCAGCTGTGAGCATGGGAGCTTGCTGGGAAAGAGTAAACGTGTCAAGAAAACGTGGGTGATGGGATGAAAGCCTCTTTGTGTGAGACTGTGGGAGTGCGCACTTCGTTAGGGCTCGGGAGGCAAAAAAGGTCTCGGTAATGCTGGAGGTGTGCCTGTTGGTGTGGCAGGGCTGGTGTCACCGTGTCTAGCGAGACTGTCTCTGGGAGGTGTACGTGCTGGGGGTACGAGCCCAGTTTGGAGGTGTTCCTCTGAAGAGGCTCATCCTGGTAGAGAAGGTGTGTACGGCGTGAGCCTGCGCCTGCAGGGACGGAGCTGAGAGCTAAGCGGGCAGCCGGCCTCCTTCGCTGGGACTTTCACGCTGGTGAGATAAAGAGGTGAGCGGTACAGCCTGTGCCCGTCCGCAGAGTCTCGCACCGGGGAAATCTTCATGCAACATGAGACTCTGGGGAGATCTCTGTGGCAGCGCCTGGAGGCAGGAGACCTTTGCAGGGTGTCAGGACCTATGGTGGCTTTTTCAAGGGCAAGTTATGCAGGGGCTGGACATTGCTCCTGCCCTTCCTTTCCCTGCTTTCCACTGCAGCAGGTGAGTCTGACCAGTGCTTAGGTGAGGACGTATTCCCACACCTATCTTTGAACCCCATAAGGCAGCAAAATATAGAGTATGCCAGAAGCACAGCAGCTTGGCTAGTTGCCCCCTGCTCATTACAGTATCAAGCATTTATATATCCCCTTACAGTATTTTCTGATTCCATAATGCTAGTGGGATTTGAATACAGATAATGTTTCTAATCTTGACAATCCTCTTGGCTCAGGACCTTGGGACAGAGGTGGCTGTAATATAAGAACACAGCCCCTCCTCCTCCTCCTCCTCCTCCTCCTCCTCCCTTTAAATTCATATCACTTGAAGTCTTGGCCAGCCAGTGCCCTTGTCTTTGTGTCAGCCTCTATAGCGAGTAATTTAGCTTCAACAGCTGCATGGGGAGATGGAGGAGAGAAACTGCCCTGGAAGAATTGGACCTAACTGGTCATGCAGTCCTTGAGGCATAGCAGGAGCTTTGGGCAGGCAGAGCTGGCTGAGAGCGTGAGCAAAGATCCCAGTAGCTTGTAAGCTCATATCCCATCCACATTTTGCAGCCTTCCTCTCATGTGCATGAAGCCTTTGCAATTCACACTTTCTAGCCACAGGATCACAAGCTGTGTCCTGTGCAGCCTTGGGAAAAGGAAGTGTGAGTTTGGGAGCACCCCTCCTTTCTCCTGCTTCCCTCAGGTAATAGCCATGTTTAAATTTGGGTAAGCGTGAGCGAGTGCATGGCACTCTGAGATGTTTAATAGGTGCCAGCCCGAAGTGAAGCTTAAGGACCACCTCATCTTGGATGGTGTCAATAGCTACAGGCAACCTGAATAATGGGGATGGAAAGAAACAACTCCCTGCAGGAACATCTCAGCTTAACACCTACTATACCTATCTGAACCTAGGTGTGATGCTGGGAAGCTTTTGGGAGATTTAAGAAGTCCCACAGGGTCATTCTGAAATCCTAGGTTATAGAGCAGCAGAAGCGTCACCGGCTGCCTGACCACACTCCTCTTCCAGCTGCAAACACTGATTGTGCCAAACCTTGCATTTGGTGTCAGTTTTGCTGTTAAATGGCAGACAAAATCCAGCAGAGAGGGTTACAAATGGGGGTGGGAGGGGTGGGTGTCTCAGCGTGGTCAGTTTTCATAGTGGCGTGACATTACGGCTTGCTGGCCTGGATTTTCTTCCCATTTCTCTAGCACCTGCCTGAAGCTCCTACAGACAGTAAGGCTCATCTTCCTCAGCCGCTCAGGCTGGGAGGCAGGGTGCTGGGGACATTTGGGTCTCTACGAGAGCCGTCATGAGTAAACTTCTCTTAAGCATGGGGAGCTTTCTGTTTCCCTAGCTGGCAGCAGGGGAAGTACAAAACTCAAGCAATGCAAGGAGGAGAGCAACTGGAGAGGATGAGGGAACGTCCCTCAAGCAGTCTACACTTCTCCGCTGTTTTTCTCCTACTCTAAAGCTGCAGTTCATGTTGATGGTCAGAACCTGGTTGATGTAATGATGATGATTTTACACCCCAAAATGTTAGGTTTTTATTTTTGTAGCCAGCAGGAGGAGACGGCAAAAGTCTAGGGTATTTCCCCAAAAGCTTTGAATCCTTATGCAGGACTCATGCCTTCACGCTACGGTTGACTTCTCTGTTGTTCGAGCTGGTGGGCAGTTTGTTGGAGAGCAGAGGGGGTTATCTCTCCTTCCTATTACTGCGCTGTCTCCTCTAGCATCCCCTTGCATACCCCACTAGTAACGTTTTGGGTTCTTGCGTAATTCAGGCTGGTGAATTAGGGGTCCTGAAGCATCACAGTGACCAAGGAGAAGGGGCAGAAGCCTGCTGAGCCGCTGCCACTAGAAAAACCACCCTGCTGGCAGCAGGGACCAGTCCCACCTTCCTGCCCTTTTCCACCACCTGAGCTGCCCAGAGAGGCTGTTTATTGCTGAACCTGCCCTCCCAGGGGGGTCATTGCTCCTTGGACTAAAAGGCAAGTCCCCAAATATGGAACACCCAAAGGTCACTCCCGCGGAGGTGGCTTTCGCAGGTAACCCTCCAAGAACGCCACCCCGGGGCTTTAATTGCCGTGCAGCCGCTCAGCCCGGTCAGACGTACGATGTGCTCTTTGGCTGCCTCCTTAAAGGTTTTGCATAGTTAGGGCCGTATTTTTATCTGCACCGGGCATCCCTAATTTTAGCCAGCTGTAAGCCAAAGCGCAGCCTCCCCAGCCACAAGCTAACGGGGGGGGGGGCCGATGCCCGTGCCACTGAGCACCCGTGGGTGCGGGGGCCACCTGCCGCTGCTCCTGGCCAGCCCTGGCTGGCTCTGCATCACGGACGTTTTGCCAACTCAGCCGGGCAGCTTGCGCACCCAGGACAGCCCGGGGCGTGCGTGGGTGCGTGCATGGGCTGACCCAGGCTGTGGGGTCTGGGACGGTGCCTGGGGGCCGCCCTGCTGAGCTCCCCTTCGACAAAACTTTACTCAATAACATGGTTTAGTAACATGGTTTAGTGGGCATGGGTGATGATTGGACTCGATGATCTTGAAGGTCTTTTCCAACCTAAATTGTTTCTATGATTCTATGAAAACAGAGACCAGAGGTGCAATCTGGGGGGTGTCATTGACAAAAATGACACCATCACTGCCTTCTTGTCTTTCTGGCCTCAGAGATTCTGCTTTGAAACCGAAAGCTGGATGCTGACGTGAAGCCCGTGCAGGGCACAAGCTGGCTCCTGTCAGTAGGCGCTGGAGGAGGGAAGCATGCTTGATATTCAGCCCGTTCACCTCCGCAGACCATTGCCCATGTCATTCCTACGCCTCCAGCTCCCAGGAACAAGCCAGATTTCTCGAGTTTCTGGCGAAGTGGGTGTAAGCCAGTGCCTCTGAAACCCTGGAGATTCCAGGATGCTGCAAGCGAGAGCCAGGAGCTCCCACCCTGCATCCACGGGACAGATCAGCGAGGGGGGGCCCTGCGGGAATGGAGGGGTCCTTGAGACAAGAAAGGCCTTTTACCCAAGGAGTGAGCAGGGAGAAATAAGAACTGAGGAAAGCTTTAAAAATACACAGCCCCCTTTGCGCAGGGTTCGAGGTGTCAGAGGTCTGCTAGCTGACGGCGGTCCGTCTCCTGCCAGGGCCGCACAGGGTTCCCAGAAAAAGGACGTATCATGTACGGCAGCTTCGCCAAAGCTGTGCCAGAGAGCGCGCAGGAATGAGCACCATCAGCACTGCTTAGGAGAGAGCACTGGCCGTCCCGGGGAGCCAGGGAGGGGAGGAGCGGACGCCTGCTCTGCGGGCCCCCCCCCCGGGAATTCAGTTCTTCACTGTCACCGCTCGTTCTATTTCCTCGGGCAAGGTTTTTTTCTCATGTATGTAGGTAAATCCCAATGTGCAAAGGAAAATAAAAAAGGAAAACTTGGACCTTGCTAAGTCACTTTTTTCCTAGGCCATAGATTGCTTGCCTGGGTGCCTGTTATTTCGGGACAGAGGCTGCAAAAGGACATCCTTGGTCATCAAACCCGAGACCATGTCATTCAATCTCTGTCACAACCTAGTCAATGTCCATTTAAAACTCATTGGGCTGTTCTCCCCTTGATGTCTTCCTCCTCTGGTGATTAGGGACTTCCTAGTTTCCAGACTTGGTTTATTCATAGCCCATTTGTCCTTAGGCTTTATGCTTAAATAGCTCTTCTCCCTCTTGGGTGTTTAAAGAGAATTATCGTATCCCCTTTACATTCTCCCCACAAATGAAAGTTAGGCATGAAGGAAGGGCAGTCACAGGTTTTGATTAGTTTGGTTTTAGATGAAGGGCACTGGCAGACCAAGTTCTGGAGTAAGGTCATGGTGGGCGAGCACGGCATGGCCCACCGTGCCCCCTCTGCCTCGCAGAGCGACAGCTGCCCCAGCCCGCGGGCAGGCTCCTGAGAAATGTCAAAGTCCGGGGCGGAGAACATGAAATGATAACTATAAACTCCACACATGTCCACTGAGTAGGCGAGTGTGAGCTCAAGCTAGTCCTTTTGAGGCCCCCCCACTCAGGACGGGGCAAAGGCACCTCATTATACAAGAGTGAGACCCTGCCTCCTGGGAACCAGCCCAGCAGGAGGGCACTGGAACCCTCGCTGGCACTTTTTTGGGAAGCTGACTAGCGTGGCAGGATGGCCAAGACCTAAGAGGATGGGCTTTCGAACATTTTTCCCCAATTGTGTTTCTGAAGGGAGGAGTGACACGGAAGGAGTCTCCGTGTGGCTTAAGGTCATGCATGGCACATACAGATGTTGTCTGCAACAGCTGGACAGTGAGAAGAGCTCCTCACTTCAGGGCCAAGAGAGCAAAGCCTAAGCAGCCTTGTCCTCGCACTGTGTCGGCAAGTGAACCCCAGCCCACGGGGGTCTGCCATGTCTCTGGGTGACATTTGGATAAAAGTTGGGTCTCTAGATGAAACCAGCTTTAGACCCTGGGATTACAGCTGGTCTCTGCTCTGAGAACTGCTGTCAGTCCACCTCTCTCGGATCATACTTTAGCTGCTGAGAAAGTGCCTTTCAAAGAGCGGTATAGCATTGAAAGTGGGGGTTTATGCTAGATGCTGCTCATGCAGCCAGTCCAAACTCACTGCTGGGAACTGACGGAGGGACTTCAAAGAAAGAAACTGGGCAGTAACAGGTAAAGCAGCCTTGGAAATTGTTTCTGCCACCGTTATACAGAAAGACCAAAGCACATACTCATCCCTGGATGTCAGTGTGCCCATCTGTGAAATGGGGAGCTCTCTGTAACTTGTTTTTGTGACTGGCATGTGAGTGAGTGAAATCCTCCTAGGTGCTACTGCTAAAAATCAGTGCTCTGCTGGCTGTTGATGAATTGAGACCTACTTACATGGTCTCAAAGGGCAAACTAATCAGTGCACACTTTTTCCTTTTCTTTCCCTTCCTTCCTTATTTTTGCATTAACTTATCTATACTGGAAGCCACTGCTTTAGTAGCCATGGAAACCAAAACACCTCTTTTATTACAGGTATGTATAAGGCACTTGTACTGTAGGCTTCTGCGCATACCTATCCAGCCAGGTGTGCCTCGTCTCTCACCCTGAGGATTTGTTCTGTAGATACCCAGAGACCTGACAGTTTCTGTGACACTCAGTGAACATGTCTTGTATAATGTGTCTACCCAGCCCAGGAAATTGTGTTGAGGCACTGTCTCATGAACATGCCCATTTTCAAAGAAAAAGATGGAAATCTGAGTCTGTGAAACAAACAGAGAAGGATGCTTAAAGAAAAGACTTGGGTTTATATTTATATTTGTACTCTACCTAGAGATGGGGATAAATGAGGATCTTGTCTCCTGGTTCCTATGAATTTCTGGGATAAACTACACAGACCTAAACTTGTAAATCTTTTTTCTGTGTTGCATCAGAAGCAGAGAAGGACTTTTTGCTATATACTACATGGCTCTCAACTCTCATGGGAACATCTGCTCTCAAGAGATTTCAAGACCATGTGGGTGGAACTACCCCAAAACCAGCTGACCTTGCACCAGTTTTTCCATCCTGAGCTGAAAGCTGCAGTTTCAACACCTGAAAATAAATCCTTGCTCTCAAGTGAACTGGGAGGTAGACCTTACACCCAATTTAACCCTTGCCTTTTACTGGGTTCAAAGTCTATCTTTCCTTCTCACACCACAGCTACTGGCTGTGGTTGGGCATTGGGAGGATTTCATGCAATGTAATCTCAGGGATTTATGTTCCCAGGTTTGTAGGAGAAATTTTCCCTTGTGTTACAGAATTGGCCAAATATGTTAAGGAGCTTCACTTTTTTCTGCCATTTATTGCTAGAGGCTGGGCTGATCCTAGACCTCATCTGGAAAGGGGAGTACCATGTCCCTCTTCTCTTACCTCTAATCAGACTGGTTTGTGCTAGGGCAGTTCTCCACGAATTTTCAGCCCAGGGGCACTGTTGCATTGAAGGGCCTAAAATATCTGGGCTGGACGAACGTCTTTTTTTTTAAAGATATTACACATGCACACAGATGACAAGGCAAGAATGACAGGGGAGCCAGGACTGAGCGAGTTTCAGCAGGGGACACAGTAATGGAGACGATGGTCTGCATTGCAGGCAGCCTGCTATGGTAGTGAGCCAAGCTCAGATGCTGGAGAGAGCTTCTCAAGTGCAAAAGGAAAGCCCCTAACTCCACTGCTCATTATTCTTGTTACATGATTCCTAAAGACAGGGGCCAGCCCACTGGAAAGCAAAACTATCCCAATATTTAGGAGGTTCAGAGATGAGAGGGAGAGTGGAGAAGGTCTGAGAAGTGGTGGTATGAGACAGGACGAAATATAGTAAGGGAGCTAAGGAGGAGAAGAAAAGCAGAATAGATATTTCTCAGCTTCACTGCTTTGGTCTTTTCCTCTTTTGCCCCTTCTTCATTACAGCTGAGACCTTTTAGGACAAGTAGCTTTTTTTCTTACTTGTCCGTTAAACACTTACTGTGAAGCCTTGTGCCTGGCTGTTTCATTTTCTTCTTCACTGTGCTCAGCTCACAAGGCATGCAGGGCTCTTGTAAACATCACCACAGTGTAGGAATAGCTACTGTTAGCTCTGGGACAGCCAGTTTCAACCTCTGCATTGCCCTGTACAGAGGCTTTTCCCTACTCCAGCTGCAGGTGCTTTTCAGTAGTCAGTGGTGCAGAGTGGAGTCAGAGGAGAAAGGCAAGCAAAGGAGAAGAGCCCTTTAACCTGAGCTGTGAAGCAGCCTGTGCTCATGCTGTCTCTGCCCTGGGTTTCTGTCTTATTACAATCCTTACCCGATCCTTTTCCACCCTAGCTGGAAAGTAGTAGGCAGGTTGCATCTCCAACCGTTGCTTTGACTATTTTCCTGACAGACTAACCCAACAGCCCCCAGCTTTCCCACCCCAACCTGAGGGGCTGGCACTGCCATCCTCGGAGCTGTTGTCACGCACAAAGGATGGTCCAAAGAAGCTGCTGTTGCTCCCAGAGGGGCTCGGTTGTCCCCAGACCGTGTCCTCACCAGGTGGCACCCAACAGTGTAGGTGGCAAAAGCTGTCAGGGCTGCTTCACGGTGGTCTTCACCCTCATTCCCTTTCTAAACTGGAAAGGGACCCCGAGCTGCGGGGCAATCTGGTCACAGTTCCCAGTACCCCTGGGTGCAGGGAGCTGAAGACGCCGTGTGCTGTCCCACTGTAATATCAGCTTAATGATGGCATCCCTTTTCTGGTGATAGCTGGTGTGCTTTGACAGTGTCAGTCTGTCTTGCATGCTGGGTTTTTGTCCTGGGAAGGAAATTTTCCCTGTTATATCACTTTCTCCTCAGTCTGCTCTTTGTAGTTATGGTTTGGTAAAGTCCTTAAATATGTGTTTAGCTTTACTCATGTGCTGTCAGGTTTTCAGCTAGATTTTCTAAGGATATGAGACCTGTGTGATTCTCTCTCCCCCCCGGTCTGTCTGTCAGCTGCCTCCCCTTCCCTAATAATTTTTCTAGCTATCGGCCCTTTTCAGCTAAATTTTCCAGAGGCAGGGATCTCAGCATAAAAAAGTCATTGCAAGTTTTGTGAAGACCAAGGACTTGAAAGGGAAGAGACTAAAGTGCTCTGAAAGAAGGAAATGTTACCACATGAGCTCAACCCCTGTTAGAAACCAGAGGACCCAGGTAAGAGAGACCCTCACGGGCTCCTCACTCTTGGGAAAATCCCCAGTCAGAGCTTGTTACTGACCATGAGCTACATATTTCAAGGAAAACATGCTCGTGGTCAAGGGACAATATATTTCTAGGTTGGAGGTGTGTTTGTCTGCAACCATCTTGCCCCTCTTGGGTGCTTTGTAGCTGTGGATTTTTTCCAGGTGCTGAAGCCTGAGCTGGTGGATGGATCTAGAGTCAAGAAGGAACTGGTCAACCCTGCTGAGACTTTTGCTGGCTTCAGCAATGCGCCATGCTATCTGATACCTGGGCACACCTGGGAGTTTCTCCTAGCAAATTTGCAGGAACCCAGGCATTGGATCTCTCTTGTTCTTTTCTTGGTGTCTAAGATATTTCTTCAGGACTCTGGTCTTTGGAATTATAAATTTCTTATCAGGTACATGTGGGAGAAACAGAAAGGGTAGACATTTGGTTTTTTTCTGGACTTAACAACCATTAAGCCCATTCCCTTCCATATGCACACACACTCATGTTCATCAGGCAATAGGACATAACAACCCTTAACCACCCAGGTCAGATCTTTGCTTAGCTCCACACCTGCCTGTGTTTTGGATGAAGGCTCCCTATTATTCCTACTGATGGAGACCAGTGCTATTTTATGGATGGGAGGCTAAGGACATGATGTTTCCCAGGCTGCGGAAGCAGCACCTCTTGTTGTAAGTCAGCAGGTAAACTCTCAGTACAGTAAGATGGAAAAACATGAGATGCCCAGAAAGGCATCTTACCACAGGCAGCACCCTGTGCCGGGAACCCCCCAGGGTTCGGCAGCGAACACCAAGGGCTGGAGTGTTTGCCTCGTAAGATACCTTATTTCAGGCATAAAGGACCTTCAGCACTCAGAGCCCTGAATCCTCTACTGAAATTAGATACATAAAGCCCTCCTGAGTGAACTTTTCCCAGGTTTGGCTGGAAGAAGAGGCCCTGTCACTGCTCCTGTGCCTACCCAGCACCTCATTACTCCGAGTACGTGCTCGAATTATGGGAGAGCTGGGTTCAGCTGCTGCCTGCCTCCAGGGAGACTGGTCCCAGGTGGTTCATCTCCCGGGTGAATAGCTCCACACCTCAGCCACAGAGCCACTCCAGGCTTTTCTTTCCCTCTCCCTGTCCTGGTGCAGTGAAGTCCCACAGCTGGATGAGGTCCGGCAGGGGAGATGATTGAGAGTGACCCCCATGGCACAACACGTTCTGGTTTGAGGTGAGGGAGGTGAACGCCGTCACAAGAGGGAGCAGATTACAACCCCTGGCTTGCCCACTCCTTTCACGAGTGCTCCCATGACTGAGTTAGTACAGAAACTGGGAGCATTAGCACCTTGCTGGGCTGTGTCCCATGCGGGATAAGACACATCCTATCTTCTCTGTTGCCTTCTGAGACCCTCTCCTTGTCCGATTCCCCCAAGTGACAGAGGCAAAGGAGTGCTCAGTCTGCAGATTGCTCTTGTGCTTGGGCTGTCAGATTGCTGCTGCTGCAGTTCCCAGTCCAAGGCGGGGTGACTGTGAAACTTCGAGACATGCACTGAATCAGCATTGCAAGTGCTTGGGAAATTTTGAGGTCAAAGCCACAAGTGCCGGTTGCGCTGTGGCACAGTTAGCCGGTAGCTGAGCATTAGTGGACTGGAACACTACAATTATATAAAGTCTGCTGCAGATCTAATCCTCAATCTCTTGCCCAAGGTCACATAAGAAGTCCATGGCAGAGAGGCAAATGGAAACCAAATCACCAGAGTCCTAAGCTAATGTACTCGCTGCTGAATCAAACCCTGCAAAATAAAAGCTTTAAGCCAGATTGTATTGTAGCCGTCGCACCCTTGATATGGCTGGTTGTTAACATGCGTATAGGTGTCATGGGGACTAAAACTGATAGTACCCAACAGATACCTGCTTCTGTCAGATTTCTATAAATATGTATTTAGCAACTGCTTGCCATCTCTTGAGCATGAAATAGCTATCCTATTAAATAACAATGCAATTATACTACCAACCATAAACATTTCAACTGGAGTTCCAGTGTTATTTTTTCTTTTCTTTGTCAAATGTTATTTTATTGCTCACCTGGAGCAAGTAACTGTTTCCTGACAGGTGAGTAAAATCTGGTTAGTGTTTGAATCTTTCTTGTTGTCAGGCTTGCTGAGGAGGTCAGTAGATTTTGAACTTGACATTAGACTTTTTCAGGTCCTAGCCCTTAGCGAGTGTATTTTCTAATTCACATCTGCTATACTCCTAGGGGGGCAATGTATGTTCTCTCTGGTTCCGATAAATAAAGCTTATGTGTTTCTTCTGCAATTCGCACTTTCTTTCTAAATGTGTCTTTTAGTTAAGAGGGAATATTTCTAAGCCCCTGGTAGGAAACAAGCACCTGACAATCCAGGCTTGCAGCTGTATGATTCCCTAGATTACAGCTACACTACAAGAAAGAATGCTGTGAATCTACTTCACAATTTTTACCATGATTTATTTTACTGAGGATTAATTAATCATTCTTTCACCAAAGAATTAACAACACTTTTTTTCTAGCACAGAAGTGAATGGTTGCATTAACAAGAGGCTACAGACTGATTCCAAGCAGGCAATCAAGTGTCAGAAAAACAAAAAGGGATTTAATGCTGCACCAACGGGGAGCTTTTGAGATGGGGAGCTAGGATGCCCATTTGCAGCACAGTTTGCTAACGCTTCTTGGCTGATTGCTCCTAGTGGGACAGAAAATGGGACTGAATCCAGAATACAAGGGGGATACTGGCTTGCACAGAATGAGAAAGGATCTAAAAATGTCAAGCTTCGGACTCAGGTCTGTGTTGAGGTTTGGGAAAGCTCAGCTGAGCTGAGTTCGTGTTGCTGAGGTTTGCAAGGTTACTGGCTATTGCCTGGGTTTCTGACGCACAATACAGAACGGCTATTTCCCAGCAAACAACCCGGAAAAGCACAACAGAGGCTTTTTCCCGGGCTTTTCAGAACTCAGGGGGTAACTCAAACCCAGGCAAACAAACTCAAAATTTGGGTGCTCTCCTGCCCGTCCCCAGTTCTACACAAGACCCTTGGACTGTCGTGTCCCATGGCTCCTCTCCACAGCTCCAGACAGCGCTGTGGTATCGACGCCGGCTGGGACATGCGGCGGCACTTACCTCCAGGACCATCTCTGTCATCTGGAACTGCTTCTGGGAGACCTTGTCAGAGCTCACGGGCTCGTGGAAGAGTAGGCAGAGCATGTCATACTTCTTCAGGGCCTGCTTGTAGTTCTTCTCGTTCAGGTCGATCACTCTGTCTTTCCCATCGTAAGTGGGGAAATTCAGTCCCTCTTCTGCTTTGCAGCAGAAAAGCAGGTAAAAACCTGCAAGGATCCAGCAAGTCGCCTTCATAGGGGAGCCCTTTGGAGTGCAGCAGAGGGGAGGTAAACGTCCCTCTCCTTCTTAATTTGGGAAGAGGGGGAGACCAAAGGCTCCAGGTGAAGTTCAAGCCGAGTTCCTCTTTCTGCTGCCTTCCTAGTGATCAGCCCAAACGCTGCAAGGCTGGTGGGGAGCAGCAAACTTTGCTGTCCTGAGCTTACAACAAAGAGACAGACAGGAGAAGCTGTCAGGCCAAGCCCTGGATACCTTACATAGCTGTGTCCAGCTCCCGTGTCATTAGGAACTCCATTTTTAGGAAGCAGTTGTTTCAGGCTAAAAATAAACCCTGCAATGAATAAAAAGGACAGATATGACACCATTGAGGGACTTGCTGGCACTCTGCATCATCTGAGAGAGAGGGAGCGAGCGAGAGGGAGGGAGTGGAAGATGTCGATGCTGGGAATACGCGGGCAGGGTTTGCGAAGGGACAGGCTTCACTTGTACAGAGAACCGAGGCACAGCCTGTCCTACTAGGGCTTAACAAAAATAGAAGGTATTTACTGCATTTTTTAATAAGGGTATCTCTCTTTGTAACCCCTCGGGCATCACAGTGATTAGGCTTTGGATAACAGATCTCGGGTTAAACAGTTTCAGAGACTCATCTGCACTGCTGGAGGAGAAGTCCCGTTTCCTCCGCAGCAAAGGAGGTGAGCGCTCGTGGGACTCCCTGCCTGCGGCATCGGCCGGAGCTGCCGGCTGACATTCAAGCTCTTTTCTGAAGCACCTTCTCTGCTTGCAGGGTACCAGGAGAATCGCTGGCCCTTGGACCTGTAATCCCAAAGCAGAAGGCAGCTTACATTGCAACCTCCCATGCCCACAGCAGCTACCGAGCCCCATACATTGCCGGCGAGTGGTTAAAACCTTATCATGCTAAAGGGGATGAAGGGTAGGAGGCAGGGCTCTCCTCAAGGTGATGGACAGATGCCACCATTACTGCTGGCCTCCAAGCTGATGGGACCTGCCTGCTGGCCCCAAGGGGTTTTTTTTCACACAACCCTGTTGAATTTCCCAGCAAGCGGTCCCGCATATTCCTTCCTCTTTGTTTCCCGGGAACGATGACCCGGGAACGATGACCCGTTCCCCTTTCCCCAGGAGCTCAGGACCGGCTGCCGCTTTGCTGCCTGGCGCTGCTGGGGGGGGCGGAGAACGGTTCGGTGGCACGCTCTTTCAACTCTTCCCCTTCTCCGAGCGGGTTGTCACCGCTGCCCCATGACTGGCAGCGACAGGCAGGTGGAGGAAGGCCAGCTGGCCGCAAGCCAGCACCGGAGCTGGCGCGGATCCGACGGGGAAGGCACGCCGAGGGGCTGGCAGAGACGAGCTTGATGGTGGCCAGGGGTCTTCCCCCCCCCCCACCGCCAAAGTGATGTGCAGACATGTGGCCTTATCAGGCCAGCTCCTTGCGTGTTGCTCCATCGCAGCCTTGCTCCATCCACAGCGGGGAAGAGATGATGTCCCTTCTTGGTGCGTGCAACTCTCTCCCCAGCCAGCTGTTCCCATTGTATGGCTGGGATTTTTCAATGTTTGGGGCGAAAGAAGAGCGTTACTTAGCAATTATACCCATCTCCAGGGTGACTTAGGAGCACACGTCCCCTCGGCTTTCACTTCCAACCTGAACAGACCATGACGTACTGGCTGCAGCTCTGTGGGCGACAGTTTCCAAGTCCGTCTTATTTCTAAAGCCTTCTCTTAGTTTCTTGCCATGCCTTTTCAAAAGTTCAATATTTGCCTGCAACTTGATGTCCTAATGACGAAGCCTGAGAAATCTGGGTAGAAGCCAGAGCAAGGCAGCCTCAGAACTTCACTCCCTACTGAGGCACCCTTCAAGGACAGTCATTTTTGGAGGGAGATGTGACAAACCTGGATACGTCTGATATTGCTTTTAGTGGGAGACGCAAGACTTGTGTCACAGTGGGTGGCATTGGCTGGCTAGGCTTTTGCTGAATGGTTGGGCTGTAAAATGCACAACCGAGTTTGTGGGATGACCAGGCACACACCAGGCTGGTTGGTTGCCTTTGAAGGACCCCATGGATTTGGGGTGCAGGAGCAGGCTTCCACTGGCATCAGAGTGTGTTTTAAAGCAGGCACACATTAGACAGGACTGTAAAAATGAAAGGTGCACAGCTACTTCAAAATTGGTTTCCCAGGCTCCTGCCCTCTTTTTATTCTTGTTGATCTTCAGCAATTGCTCCACTTTCATATCACTTAAGTTATTTTTGAGGCACTTTCTCTCTAGTCTGAGTAACTTTTCAATCTGCCTAAAAATAGATACAATCCAATTTTCATTTTCTCCTCTTTTTGCTATCAAAAAGGGAACAAAAATGCTTTTTATTCACAAAAAGTGTTGCCTCGTTAGCCCCAGACCCATCTATTTTATCTGTCTGTGGCATGAGTAGCAAAGATCTGTGACTGTTAGGCTTCACCTCTGCTCCAAAGGGAATTCCTCCAAGAGATTGACACTGGATGTCACGGTCACCAGGGAGTCCATTCCTTTGTCCCTCCAGTCAGATCCTCAGTGGGACTGTTTGTTAGTGTTAAATCCAGTGGGCATTTTCTGTGGTCTTCTAGCTCTAGCTACATCTATTTGAAACTCAGGATACCTTGTTCACTAAGTCAGAAGTGTTTTAAATGGCTGTATGCTTCCCAGGAGGCAGAATTTGTGTGTTTGACTTAGAAAGGGATGAACCCGTGAAGACGTTCAGGATGAATTCCTCAAAATCTGAACAACTGCCTCAATCACCTGAATTTCTTAATTCTAAGGAACTTTAGTCAAATCAGATGTTCCCCTTGTAACCCTGCCGATACAGACCTGAAATCCTGGATTCACGTGTTTTGGGATGTTCAGAACAGCAGTTAAATACTTGAGTCTGAACAGAACTGCTTTTTTCCTGGGGGCGGGGCGGGGGGTGGGCTGTAGGATGTCAATAGCATCGCTGGGACTGAAGCAGACTCTCCCACACCCTGACAAAGGCCCTAAATAATGTGTCTTTTTCTTCATCATCTCTCTGGGCCCCGATAGCAGCACACTGAAACGTGCCTATCTCAGCCCCAGGAGCAAATCCCCTTGGGAGTTCAAAGTTGTCCATCCACACTCAGATAATGTTTTAGATTGGGAATTTTGGGGCAGGCTCACTGTCAAGAAAAGGACAGTGTGTAGACTTCATGGACTTGGGGAACCTGAGTTTTGCTGAAGGCCCATTTCTACAGGACACTGCCATAAGGTTTCTCTGTGTGTCAGATCCTCCCCCGTAGGGTAGGAGCAATAACAGTTCCCCATAGGAGGGAAAGATGAGGGGGAAAAATTGCTTCTCTGGGAAATCTTGGATTTTGCATTCACAGGTTCACTACAAATACTTTGTGCTATCTTTCTGCATAGTCCAAGGTCTCCCTGATCCTATTTAGCTGCCCGTGTTTGCAATACATCTGTTTCTATGGCCAGTGCCATGCAAGGGAGTGATATGGTCAGCACTGTGTCCTGGGACATTTGCCCTTCAGCTCATTCCCTGTCAAAGCTGGCATCTGTTAGTCTCTGATATAAGTTGACTGCAAGGTTCAACCTCCCAACTCTGACTCCTTAACCATCTTTTAGTCCTGCCTCTAGAAATTGGTATGATGCTCTTCCCTGGCAAACCATCCCACCATCCACCTGAAAGCTCTCTGAGAAATGAGCTGGTACGTCTCGATGCCCATCCACCTGGGCAGGTGCCCACGGCATTCAAACAACCTTCAGAACTGGCCCCAAAACTTCAGGCAAAGAAAGAGAGAATTAAAGGAAAAGCCTGCTGTGGCTTTAGCCACTATTCTAGGCTCTTTGGGGTATATTCATTGAGCAAAATCCTAGCTGCAGGGAATTAGGTTGCAAACCCACCCTTGTCATGCATTGAAGCAGGATTTTACTTTGTTTCTTTGAATTTTGTGAAGATAGGTAGCCAGCGACAGTAATACAACAGAAGTGCTCAAAACAGTACAATATCTCAGCCCTTCACTTTGGGCTTGCAGAAATGCTGGGTGCAAACATAGGATAAATAAGAATCTCCTTCTTGTTGATTTTTTTTCCTACTTGTATTATAAATTAGGGATATACACTTGCTGCTCCTCCCTCTTGGCTGCTGCAGCCGCACTCCACGCTGCCATTCTCACCTTCATTGTCCTTTCTAGCTCATGTGGTAAAAGAGGTCCCTAGCCACCGCTGATCCAAATGCTTCGGTGAGCCTTTTTTCCAGGGCTTCAGGATTTAAGGTTCTGCTTTAGCTAATCTCTTTTCAAGCTTCTAAGACCTTGTATGTTTTGCAAGATAGGAGTTTTCAGAAAATATGCCTTTTGCCACCAGCTAGCCTAGCAAGGTCACAGCTCATAATAACTTTGAGCATACCGCTGTGATCAGGCTGGGAGACTCAGAGATGCACTGAGCCTTTCTAAGGAGACCAAAAGGATCACTATCATCTCGAGGAAAGCTCTGCAGTGTAAGAAAACCTAGTTCTCTCCCCCTTCCCTTCAGCCCTGAAAGGTGACAAGTCCTTCATGGTGCTTTACATTGCCTGTACTCCAATGCAGTCATGTCAGTGATGGCAAGTACAAGGCAGAGAAGTTGTATCATTTGCACTCCCTCCTTTTTTTCCCATTTTAAACTGCCAGCACCTGACGGCATTTTGTATATTTTGCCTGAGGTGTCCTGAGACCTGCCGTGTGATAAGAAGATGCTACAAACCCTCCTGTTTTCTGACACACACACACTGTTTTTAATGAGGAAAATAAAACACAGCACAGACAAAAGCACTTGTACAAAATTATATAGAAGTTATAAAAGGACGGTCAACGAGATGATTCAGAAGTCCTGACTCTGAGCCAGGTAGGGTCTCTGACATTTTGAAAAAGTCTTGTCTTTTTTAGAGATTGTGTCCCCCTGAGCAAAGTTGCTCTGTGCTACCTTATGGGGATCGTTGCACCTCTCTGTCTTTGGGAGCTGGTCCGGCACCTGTGTCTTATACAGGTCAGAAAGTACTTTAGAAGGTCAAAACCAGGACTGTCCCAGGAGGATTGGGATAGTTACCTCCTAAGGGGTTTATAAACCCTACAGAGCAAGACAGGATTTAATTCAGACATCACTTGGGGCCAAAAGGGAAATGGGGCCATTGGCATGGATGGAAAAGGGTGGGAAGGAGAGCAATAAAGTGAAAATGAAAAGCGTGAGGAGAAATGCTGGAAGCAGACAAGCCTGCTTCTTTGTGCAGAGGTCTGACAAGGGACGCCTGAAGGCAAACTACTGCCGTGGCTGGGGGACCCATCGGGTGGACTGGAAAAGGCTGCAGCTAGCCTGCAGCAGGACACAGAGGCAGCGACCTGCCTACCCCTCCCAGCTGGGCTGGGAGCTCTGCCAGCCTGTGGGAGCAGGGTACGACTTACCCACGCGCAACCAACCCACCCTGGAAAAGGGTGGAAAGGCTCCCTGGGGGGGCGTTCTGCAGGTAGCACTGGGATGGGAGGATTTTCTGCATTGGTACTTTTGCTTATACAGGAGACAGCAAACAGCTGCTACCTCTAATACACCCAGATATTTTCAAAGAAAAAAGAGCTTAAAATTGGCATTATATGAATTGTAGCTGGGGTGACAGCTTTGTGCCTGGCCATATGTGCATGCGTTAGACATGTTAGAAGAGGCCTGATTCCTACTAATGAGCGGGCAGAGAGATGGTAAAAAAAAAAAAAAAAACAACCAAAAAAACCTGGTGCTGAAAATGTTCTAGGAAAGACCATTTCATAAGCTGCAGGCCCCAATCATATCCGGTGAGCGTGCAAGGCTACACTAAGGTGTCCCATTGCTCCCTGCGCTTTTGTCTGCAAAAATTCCTCTCTCCTAGGATGGAGTAACTGGCACCCTGCCTAGAAAGGCCAGACCCAGATTTATTCACTGAGCCTCTAACAGGAGCCCATGCCCACTGCCTTTGGGAGGCTGGGCACAGGGGAGCTCTGTTTGTGGCTTTTTTTGGGTCCGATAGGCAATGCCTTTCCAGATCCACAGGAAGGCAGCCTTGTTTGAGCAAATAACAAGCATTTGGAAGAGACTTTCAAGCTAGAATCTAGTCTTCTGGCTCTACCTAACCTGAAAACGGGGAGATGTGATAGCCATAGCCTGGTTAGTAAAATCCTTGCCTTGCCAGTAATCGGGGTCCTACAGATGTGACCCAGAGTTCTGCTGATCACACTGCACAAAGCAGCCCAAGCGGAGAACCGGTCATGCTGCTGCCTTCCATGGGCTCCTGCTCACCTTCTCTTCTGCAGGACCTGGGAGCAAGGAGAGTCCTGACATGCATTTGGTGCTGGTGCCAGTGCCTTCAACCGTTTTTTTGATGTACAAACCCCTAAAATCATTCTGGTGTCAATGCAGATCCCTGCATAGCAATTTTAAGCTGATTGATGAGAAGTCCTTTTTTTCCCCCAGATACCTCTAATGCACCCTACTTCAGAAAAACTCTGGTGTCACATGCTGAAAAATTCTCCCCTAGGACAAATCCCATGACATGTCACTGCCACCCTGCCCTGTTTTATGTCACCTTCTTGTGCTGTGATGTCAAAACTGATGAGTTAGTTTGTTAAAGTAGTTGCCCCTAAGACAGGGGCATAATCTCCCCCCTGGGGGAAAGGTAGGGATGGGTGCTTCAGGAGGGACAGGAGGTGGCTGTGGGTAGGAGATGGACGTTCGAGTCTTCCACTGCCACAGGCTTCCCACGGGGCTTTGGAAAAATCCTCTGCCTGCATGCGCCCATGCACGCATTAACCACCAGCGCTGCTTCCACCCAGCCCTTGGGGCCAGGGTCTAAAACAAGGATCCTGCACCAGGCAGGGTTGGGGTGGCCAGGTTTGGGGTGCCACTTGCACCTCGGGTTTCTCCTAACCATGAGAGCATCGGCGTATTTAATAACATCTTGATGATTGGACGGGGTGTTTAATTTAGCGGCGTGGCGCCGGCTGCTGCTGACGGAGCTGTGCCCAGCAGATTTACACCTGTTGCACTGGAGAGGCAGCTCAGCTCTCCTCGCTCCCATCCTCAAAACCTTCCCCCTCCCCTGCCTGGACCGTGTCGCCTGCCGGGGCGCAGCTGGGAAGCGATGGGATGAGCTCACTGTGCCACCAGGAACCTCATTCCTTTCGGATGATGAGCTGGACAAGCTTAGCGCACTCCTTAATTTTGTAAGGGGACAGAAAGGATTTGCTGCTCTTGAATTTCTGCTCCGTTTTGACCTCCCTTTTCTCTAACTGGACTTTGTACAGTCTGGGACAGCCCTGAATCTCTCTAAAAAGTCTGTTGGCACCTGTCAGGCCCTTGCATTTCTAGGGTGAATAACTTTCCAGGCAGTACTGATGTCTTACAGGCAGTCCTTTATGCATGCTCTGGGCATGCCTTTTTTTTTTTTTTTAATGCCAGGCAATTTTTTAATTCAAATTTTTCTATGTGAATAAGCCCTACTGGCAGCAAACCCACCATGGATATTGGTATGTAGCTGGGGTACAATTACACAGCGTTCCCTAGAATTCAGAAGTAACGACTCAGCTATCCCCTTCCCTCAGATCATAAAGTCAGCCTAGAAACCAGGAGATCTGAGAAGTGTCTTGCTTGTGATATTTTTCCCTGGCATGGCAGCTTCTGGGTGCCTGTGCTCAAGCTTTTACCTGCAGTCACAAAAGAGGAAAAGCTTCTCTATTAAAGCTTCTCTGTTTGAAAATGGAAACTGAAATGCTTGAGTAGTAGCATGAAACCTGCCATCAGAAGGACCTGAAAATCACAAACTGTGTGATGATGTGGTGGAAGTTAGCAAAAGCATGGAGACCTCGCCTCACTCCTTAGGGATGGCCAAAAACTGCTGTTGCAGCTGACGGTAGGAAGAACCACGTCTCTGCCTTGCTGAAAATGAGCTGCTACCCGCAAGTCAGGGCAGCTAGCAGCTTTTTTGGCCAGAAGGAATATTTCACAGGTCCTTTTGAATCTTTTTGCACCTCTCCTTGGAAATTGTCACCCACGCTTGAAGAGACACTGGCTTGTGTTGCTGAATAGTCTCCTCATCCTGGGACAGAGCATTTCTGAGCCTCATGAGGCAGGAGCTATTGGCCGTGTCTGCTGTGGGAGGCTGGGAAGTGGAGGCTGATGCTCTATGGGGTGAGGCTGAATGCTCAGAGGAGCCCTGCTAGAAAGAAGAGACCCCAGCAGCAGCCTCCTGCACCAGCCCTGTCCTGGGATTAAAAAAAACAAACCATCCCAGCACACCCAAAAACATGCAGCCAGCACTTTCCTGGAGAAAAAGCAGTAGTTGTGTCTCTCCAAGCCCCGGACCAGCAGGGTGTTCTGCCAGAGCGTGGCTTTGAATTTCTTTCTAACCTGAGATTTCTAGCTAAGCACCACCTGGCAGCACCCCTGAGCTGCAGCCTGGGCCGTGGCTTCCATAAAGGGCTGCTGGGTTCGCTTGTATTTATAACGCTTGCCTCTGCTGCAGCGTGCCAGCTTGCAGAGGTCAGCTCTCCCCCGGGCACGGGGAGTCATTCCACACAGTGTGCTCCTGTTTCCATCCCCGTGTGCCAAGGAGCCTCCCACCCGCCGGCAGACCGGACCTGGGGGTGGCCGGGTGGGGGGAAAGAGGATGGGGCAAAGAGGGTGCACAGGAGATACGGTGCCTGGTTTCTAGTGTAAACACCGGGAGGTGTGTGGCTTTCACTAGTGGTGCAAGGAAAGTGTAAGCTGCTACAACCCTGTGGGAGATAGGCTGTCCGCAGGCAGGTGAAGAGTTTTCTTCTTCAGGTGCATTTTAGTCGGCACGGTGGGTAAGGAGGATCTCAAAAACTAGGGCATGGCTCCTGCACTGGATATAGGCTTGGACCCTTCTCCTCTGAGTTCGTCAAAGGTGACTTTGGAGTTACTTGTACAGCTGGCAGCCTTACACTCCAAGCAGAGTTGTACTAAAGAGAAGATTAGACCATCAGATGCCAGCCTGTGGCCAACATCCAGATATTCCTCATGGTTCGACAGGGAGAGCAAAATATGACATTGCTCTCAGCCGGTCCCTTACTGAGTGCTGTGGTCCTAGTGAAGGCTGGAGACCCCTGAATGGGAGGTATTTTGGTGGGTGGGAGATACAAGTCAGCTTGGAGGGTGTGACAGTTTTTAGGTAAGAATCGAGGTTGTACATTGATGGTGTTCTTCATCCTCTTCTGTCTCAGAGCACGTGCATGGTGTCATGAACCAGGACTGCAAACTTCGGTCTTTCGCCACTCAGGAGCCACACGTCACGGCTGTGCGTAGCATCCGCACGCTGAAGGCTGTAACTAAGCTCCACAAAGCTCCCCAGATTAGCAGGTGTGGATATACATGGCAGGGATGGAGTAATTTGAGCTGGAGTTACTGTTAGTGCAGTTAGGCAAATGTCATATGTGAAAAGAGGATCTAAAATGATCTAGCACAGCAGTTTGTGTTCCATTCTTACCAGCCACTAGCAAGAAACAAAGGTAGCTTTAAATTAGTAAATATAACCATTCTTCCTTGGTCAAGATCTTTTTCTTGACTTTTTTTTTTTTCTTCCTTCCTTTTTTTCTGTGTGGTTTTGTTGGGTTTTTTTTCTTTCTTTCCATTTCAATCTAGTACAGAGGGAAAGTTTCCCAGGAGGATTACAGCGCTTTCCTTATGCTATCTGGGACATTTTGACAAGATACAAATGCCTGCCTTGCCATAAAGTGACATT
This sequence comes from Aquila chrysaetos chrysaetos, assembly GCF_900496995.4. Taxonomy (NCBI): domain Eukaryota; kingdom Metazoa; phylum Chordata; class Aves; order Accipitriformes; family Accipitridae; genus Aquila; species Aquila chrysaetos. The sequence goes on along the minus strand of NC_044010.1, from coordinate 3,876,374 downwards.
TTCTGGACTACTTACATTACTATTTTGTCTGAGTTAAAGCTTGCAGATTTATGAACACAATGCCTTTTTAAAGACCAATTTCAGGCTACAGTCATTTCTGGATCACTATTTCATTTGCAAGTAGCAGATTTTCAGGGTTTAAACAGGCAATTCAATATTTAAGGCTAGTCTTGTGGAGATGTGAAACTTTTATTGTTTTGCTGCTCCTACAGTTCGTTCTGATTACTATTTGTCCAGATTAGACCAACAAAGCAGAGATTTAGGCAGCTAAATGAATGAGGACAGGGCCTGATTCAGTGATGCAGTTAATATTTTTCAAATCTGCTGAAGACCCCAAGTACTTAAGTAAGTCCTTTTGACTTCCATGTGTTGTCATCATACACAGAACTATGTGGCTGAACAGCACAATTTATGCTGACGGCGTGAATCCAAATAACTGCACATGCCAAAAAGGGGAAGGCTACCTAAGAATTATCTCAGGCAGATCCTCAATGACATTAATTGAAGTGTTAATTGAAAAATATCCAGCTAAAACTCTCCAGTGGCAGAAAGCACAGATCCTGTAACATAAAGGACTTTACAATTGTGTTTTAATTTGACAGAACTGTTCCGATAAAACAGTGAAAGTATTTCTTTTGACATTTTTAATTGCAAATTTTTTTTTTTTATCCAAAATTTCCTTCCTGTACTTAACCTCTGTCTCAGATGAGAGCTGGATGACACTGCTTGAGTGTCAGGCCCTAAACCCCCCCATTCACTGGAAGCATTGTGAAGGAAACCTGGTGAGCCTGGTACCCAGGGAGAAGGTGCAGGAGCAACCAAACCTGCCCACAACCCTCAGAACCTGAGAGACTTCACTTATGGAACTCTCGTGAACCAAACACTGTGACCAGCGCTATCTCTAGCTACCCAGTGACAGCAGGTTGGCCTTTTTTTTCCCTGTAAATTACTGGACACAGGTGGGGAATTTATTAGCATGAGTAAAATTAGGAAGCAGCACTCCATCCGCCACCCCGCTGATGCTGACATGCTGCGAGGTGTTGACCTTCTGTGAAGTGTTAGCCTGTACAGCCCTGAACCCAGCTGAAAACACTTAGGTCTGTGCTTAATTTTGCAACCCATTAGGTCTGCCCTTGTGCTAGAAGTTAAGCATGTGGGTCACCGTTTTCCTGGATCAGAGCCCAACTCCTGAAGGTCCTTCAAGATTTAGCTAGATAGAGCTTCTTAAATGATGCGGTGCAATTAATATAACAGGATTCTGAGCTCTTTTCTATTAGTGGCTGATTTGTGATGGGTAGGCTGGGCCGAGTCAGAAGCATACATCCAGGCATCAACAGCTCCTTGCAAATTGTCAGCTACAGACACATCAGTAATTTCTAATTAACGAAGTCTCTTCTGGGGTAGCTGATCAAGGCTGTCCCTTCTCGGAGACCCAGTGCCCGCTTGCAGAGGTCTAAATGAGGACCCAAACTCTGAAGCTCCAAAGTGACTTTGCTTTAGCTCGGAGTTGTCAGAAGAGCGAGAGCAGGTCATCAGACTGAGCTGGTGGCTCTCGAGTCTCCTAGGCGGTGGGATATAGCCCCCCGTGTCACCTGCACGGTGGTGTGCCTGCCACTGCAGGACGCAGATCTCTCCATCTCCTCCGACACAGGCAAAGTAGGTGATGGGACGACCACGTCCTCCGAGTGAGGTTGCCCTCTTGCTCCCTGCAGCCTGCCGCCCTTGACGTCTCTGCTCTTGCCCCGTTCCTAAAGTCCCGCAGGGTCTGCTTCCTTAAAGAGGAAAATGGCAAACAAATCTCTCCCACTCGCATTCCCAGATCCCGGAGGAGCGCGGCTGGGAGAGCAGACATCCACGCCGCCCGGTGCTGCACAAACACGGGACGGAGAGTAAGGCGGCCACAACTTTCCCCAGTTGCCACAGTATGGGGCGAGGGACACGGCGAGCGTTCCTGGCCAGCGCACGCACGGCCACCGATTTCTGACGGGGGCGACGCAGACAAACCCCTCCTTGGTGAAGATGTCTGTCCGGGTGCGCGTTTCCCAGCGGAGTAAGTTAAGAGCGGAGCTCGCCGTGCAGCGAGGCGATAACCCAGCCTCATACCTCCGCCTGGCCGCTGTCCCTCACGAAGCCCGCAGGCCTTACTTCACATTTTTGAGACCCTCACCTTTTCCCATCAGAGAACCGCCCAACCCCTCCGAAAGTCCTCGGCACGCCCTGCGCAGGCAGCTGTTACCCACGCAGCATCCCCTTCGCAAATCCCTGCTGAACAAAGCGACGCCGTCCATTTATTTATTTTATTTTATGTTTTTTTTTTGGGGGGGGGCTTCCCGCCTTGCCAGCAGCGGGGCGGCCTCGTCCCCACAGAGGGCGCCGGCCGCCCCCGCCGGCCGCTAGGTGGCGCCGCCGCTCCGCGCGTGGCGCTGCCTGCTTCCCGCCCTGCGCCGTGAGGTAGTTGGGGTTTTTTTGGGGTTTTTTTTTGGTTTTTTTTCCTAAAACCGGCGGTTTTTCCGAGGTGCGGGCTCCAGTGCGTTACCTCACAAACAGCGTTTGCACAGCCGACGGAGGGGCCGCAGTGTGAGGAGAGGTGGCTGAGAGTCGGAGGACCACGGAGGTGACCGCTAGTGTGAAATTCGGGTTTTGGCTTTCTGTTTGTAAAACCTAAGATTTACCCCCCATCTCCCTCCCTGCCTTCCCTCAGCCCCCAGAAGCTGCAGAGGGCAGCTTGAAGTCGTGCTCCATGGTGGGGTTTTAGAGGTTCAGAAAGTGTAAAAAGAGCTCGCCCCCTCCCAACCAAACACACACACAAAAGCCGATTTACTTCAACTAAATCTCGTGGTTTAAAGATGGTCGTGTAACTTTGAGGGCTACAATTTTTGAACAGGTGGGGACGGGTCTACTGGGCTTTAAAAGGCACGATAAACCCTCCTCCAGAGGTTGAATCCAGCGGCAAGGCAGACCCTTACCTTTCCCAGGGTGGGATATTGCAACACTCTTCCAGCACTGATGGAACCTTCCAGCACTGATGGAACCGAGGTTACTCGGCCAGTGGGACTCGGGTTTAGCCTCGTCCGCTGGGCCCACGCTTCGTGCCGACTCAGGCAGCCTGGCATCGCTCCCCCTTTTTGTAACCCAGAGAGAGGAGAAAGTCGGGGTGAACCGGAGGAGCGAGCAAGCGGCGGGGTTTTTGGGCAGCTCTCCGTGAGCCCCCAGGGGCGCAGATGGTGTTATTTCCACACACAACCCCCCCCCCCCCCCCCCCGGGGCCACAGGGTGCCCGCAGCTATGCTGGTGTGCAGCTGAGCAGGGGGTTTGGGATTTGCATGTGCCCTTTTGCAGGCCAGGCGCTGGCTATTTGAATGACAATGGGGCGAGGGGCAGGTTAGGTGGAAAGATGTTTCTCTGTCTGCATGGGCTGCTGCTGGCAGCTGCAGGCCAGCAGCCATCCTCGCCTCCCCTATCAATATCCTTTCCCCTGAGCTGGAAGGACTAAGGGATAATTTAGTCTTTATGCTAGTTTGGACTTTGCCTGATTACCAGCTGAGCCTGATTACACAGGCCTTGCCGTCCCTTCTGGGAAATCGTCCAGACAGCGCGGAGGGGCCGCTGCTCCTCCTGCCAGCGCTGCCGCTGCTGAGCCCTCTTATTTCATTTTGGATTGCAAGATGGGCTGCTTGTTCTCTCCGCTGTCCTCCCTGTGCACCCACCATCTGAGACCAAAGGACCAAGTTTTTCTTGAGGACCCTAAATCACATTCACACACAAGGCTTGAATGCAAATGCGTAGAGTGAGCTGCTGGGGAGCTGAGCTCTTGTGACTACTGATGTCATGGAGCTGGGCCCTGGAGCAAGGAGGGAGGTGGAGCCCATCTTCAGGTGGGCCTCCTTACCCACCCCAGTTTCCCTTTTCTTTCACAGCTTGGCACCTAAGCCGCAGTCTGTGCCATAGCTGCGCTGGGTGTCTTGGTTTTCCTTGTAACTGGGAGCAAGAGTGAGCTGTCAGGTAGAAACTGGTTCAAGCAGCAAAGCTGAAGAGCCATTCAAGCTGAACATCCCAGCTTCAGCTATTTCAGTGACAACAGAATGAGTGGCAGGCCGGGCAGAGTTGAAGTACTGGGAACTGGTAGCAACTAGCAGCTGCAGTCCCGCAGCCAGCCCATCCTCCCTCATCAATAGGGGACTGCCACTTAGGAGCACTTGGATCAGCCAGACACAAGATTCAGATCTCCATCCATATCAGCAGTTCTGCAGAGTTCAGATGAAGGGAAGTTTTGGCTTTGGACTTGTGCAATTTTCAAAGCTAATTAACATATGGTGTTTTACTTGCTGTCTCCAGCCCCTTTGTATTAGCTGTGATCCAAGTTTAAACACTGTAGATGGATTAGGGTGGTCATGGTCCCACATTCATTTGGAGGAGAATTATGCAGGGAGATGGAGGGAAATAATGCAAAACTACAGCCAGGACCAGTTTAAAAACATCCCTGCACAGCTGAGGTATTTCTGGAGCTGCCTGTGTTGCATGGAGGAGTTATCACAACTTCTGAAGCTCAATGAAAACACTTGACCCTTGACTTGAACTGAGACCTCTGGCTATTGATCCCAAGAAAACTTAGGAGAGAGGGCAGTCGCATTCTGCCTGCAGTGGCTCTGGCTCCCAAATGGTTCTGCCTGTTTTTAGGGGCTGTTGCACTGAACTCTCCCTCAAGCCTCTCTGCATCGTCTCCACAGCCTGTAGGTGACTAGGACTGTATGAGACTTTGGCTCATCATCTTTGGAGCTCCCTTTGAAATAAGTGTAGGCTGCTGTTATACTGCCTAGTAGTCTCTCTTCACCAGAGTACAAGCCCAGCTCCTACAACCTTTTCTCATAGGTTATATGCTCCAGGCCCCTCACCATCTCAGTTGATGCTTCCAAGTTTTTCAACATCTCTTTGGAACTGGGGGTCCAAACAGGACAAAATATCTAGGTGCAGCCTCACCAGCGCTGAGCAGATTGGGATAATAATTTCTCTTGATCCGCTGGCCACCTTCCTCCTAATGTAGTCCGGAATGTGGATGGCATTATTTGCAATGAGGAGACTCTGCTTGGCCTCCACTTGTAATCCCTCGGTCCTTTTCAGCTGAGTATAAACAGGTATATCTACACTGATAGATCATATAGGCCCAAGGAGCGCTCCTGTTAGCATTGGTGGGCCGCCCCACTGCTAGCTGGCATTTGGGATTTGGCCCCCTGAGCCCCATTGGTGGTGGTACCCTGGGCGTTTGTCCGTTTTCTGTTCCAGGCATCTGAAAAGATGTGAGAGCTGGGGTACGGCAGGGTGCATCCAGCTGCTGACAGCTGCTGACCCAAGCAAGTGTCAAAGGATTGAGCTCAAGCAGTGGTTTTCTGGTGACACCAGGACACAGCCTGACACAGGCTGATCTCTCCCATGGCACTGCAGGCTCAGGTAGCACAGTGCTATCCTGCGCTCTGAGGCACAGATGGTCTGAAAGAGATTCTCTGGTACATGACAGAGCAAAACATCATATGCAATTTTGTGACAACTTTACTGGACCAAAGAGCTGTCTTTCAGCATCCTGTTTCCAAGCTTGGCTAGTAGCAGCTGCGTAGGGAAAAGGTATAGCTACTAGGAGGAGGATCACTTTGTACCTATCAGGCTTATCTTTACAGCTTTGGGACATTTTGGAAATACCCACAGAGAGGAGTTTGACCAATCTTTCTATGACCCAGCATAACTGAAGCAGGATGACTCGCAGCCCAAGCTGTCTGCTGTCTTTGCAGCTGCACTGTGAGCTCCTTTTGATTGTACACAGGCACTTTTCCCCCCATAAGTAATGTAAAGGTGGAACATCTCCAAGTTATTGAAATGCTCTGTTTCAGTATTTCATTTTCAAGGAGCTTGTCACCTAGGCTTTTTTTAAGGTAAAGCAAAATATTTTCATTGATCTGAAAGTCATTTCTTTGCAAAGAGTTTTTGTTAGATGTGAAACTTCAAATTCCAGGCTGCTTTTCTGGTATGGGGTGAAAGCAAGAGTTGAATTTGTAGAATTGCCTCTGCCAAAAAGACAGAGGAAAACTAAGGAACCTTGATACTCCTAGACTTCAGCTGACCCTTCTGACTGTTAAGCTTTTCTTTTTCTGGATTGTTGGGTTTTTTTATTTTCTTCCCTTGTAAACAGGTTGTAATGGTCTGGCTGAAAGCATTCCCATTTCTTGCTGGGAAGAGTGAAAGCTTCTGAGCCATATTGTGTTTGCCAAGCCCAAACTTTGAGTGTTTTCCTTTGAAAAGCTTGGGGGCCTGTGTTCCTTGGTTGGCTGACTGGGTTTTTAAGAGCAGGATCTATTTTCTCTTCCTGGTGCCATGCAGATGCGCTAATGGGCAAAGTGTCAGCTTAGAGATAGTGATGTTGTTCTTACAGGCTGCTGAAATTGGTGGCTGGTGGTTTGGTCTCTTCTGCTAACTGTTGCCTGCCTAAAGTACTGTGCAATTAAAGCTGATGTTCATAGCTTGTGAGGTGTGGGCAGACCTCAGGAGGAATGTTGCTAACTGTAGGTATTGGTCCTGGGCTGGGAGCACTGGGAGGTGTGCTACAGAGATATAGGGGTTTCTCCTGAACTTTGTACCAAGTGATGTGTCCTGGCCCTGGCTCCTACTTGTGCTGCCTTCACTGACAGTGATCCGAGGAGTGCTGTGCTGGGCCGGCTTGCTGCCTGTTCAGGCCCATCAAGGTTTATTAACCGTACTCTGCACCACACTGAAGTGATGCTGCTTCAGGACACAAGCTGTGCTTCAGCTAATAAAAGCAGTGGGGCCTGAGGTGGCTTGCCATGGAGCTAGCATCGGAGCCTCCACCTTCATGGTATAGCTCACGTGCAGCCTGGACCCACTGCCTGCAGAGCTGCCTGTAAGCCTTTAGCTTGCTCTGTGCCACTCCATGGTTGGGTAGCAGGGGGGCTGCATTTGGGCTCTGCCCCTGCTGCTCTTATTTGTGGAAACTGGGCAACCGTGCATGGAAAAAAGTCGGCAGAGGGTGCCTTGCCAGCTGCTTGTCTGCTGGCAATAACCTGAAGCACATGTGTCGGTGCGATGGTGTTCAAGGGAGGTGTGCAGCTATGGAAACCTGCCTGTGCATGCCCAGAGAGCATGTGAGAGCTTGCGAGCAGAGGTACTAATGCTTCTCCGCCTTGGCCCTCCTGTGATCTTTCTGCAAACAGCCCTGCGGGGAGAACCACTTCATTTTCTGGTCTGCGTTCCCTACACTTGCAATACCTGGGGAAAAAAATGACAGCTCTCTTTTCTTGAGACTACATGTCAAATGCCCGGGGCTGTAATGAAATATAGATCTACCTGATGCTGGACATAATACACGGGTGTTTCCTTATACACTTGAGGAAAGAGCCTGCCATGTCTCCAGCTCACTGCAGCATACTGCGGCTGGAGGAGAGTCACTCTCGAGTTTCACTTACCTTGTTAGCTGACAGCTAAATAAAGATATGATGTTTGTTAGGGTATAGAGAGGCTCCTAGGGAAATATGATCAAATACAAAGGTCAGTCAGGGGCTTTAACCAAAGACCCTATTTGGGGTATTGGTTCCTGACTCTACTCGCTTTCGCCAGTGCTTGTTTCGGAGCCGCCAAGAGCCCGTCGTGCTTCTGATCTGGGGGCTCCTTGTTAAGCAGCTGCAGATGTCTGGCACGTCTTCCCTTCAGGCCTGACCCAGTTAGAGCTGGGGAGGGCAGGTGAACACAAACGGAGCCAGAGCTGACCTGGAGAGGAAGGAGGAGGCAGCGAGACCTGAGTTGCCCAAAAACCCTTTCCACGCTGCAGTGAGGGTTGCCAGCTGGGAAGGGGAGCAGGAGATGCTCTGTATCTGGAAAAGCTTACCGTGCTCGGGCAGAGACCTGCTCTTCCATGGCTCCAAGCATGGTCTGAGCCCGGCATGCAGCTGTGGTACAGTGGCTTAATGAGTTGCCATGTGCCAGCCATGCCGCAGTAGCCATCTGTGCGTGTCCCGCACATATGATGGATGCGTGGGGTGCTGAGGAACCCACCTCACCTCCCCGTCTTCGCAAGCTAGTTCAAGTGGCTTTGGGTTTGTCACAGACTGCGGGTGGTCACCTCTGCTCAACTTCCGCGAGGTGGCAAGCCACCAGGCTGCAGAGCTTGGAGTGGCTTCTCCTTCTCCAAAGTGAGGAGTCAAGCTTTGCTAGAAGGAGATGTTGCCCCACATGCTGCCCATGCAGGCATTCGCTGCCACAGGACATCACTGAGGCCAACAACCAATCAAAAAAAAAGCATCAAATATTTGTTTAAATAGTGATTCCGAGAATTCTATCAGTAAATATGGACAAGTATGCAAGAGCCGTGATGGAAACAGAAGAATTCAGCTTTGAAATGTTACAGCCTACCCTAGCCGCAGAGTTTGTGAGGTGATGTTCTCAATGGACAGGTAGTCCATCATGGCCGAGAGCAGGTTTTTGAGCACCTTTTCCAGAAGAAGCAGCCTTGGCCCTTGCCAGGAGGCTGGGCTGGATGAACGTCATCCCTGGTCTGGCAGGTTCAGCCTGAAACCTCTTCACATAGCTCACATCAGACCAAGACACACCAAATGCTCCCAGCTCAGCTTTTAGGCTGACTTGATGACAATCTTTCTTTTAAAACAGCCTCAACACCACATCGGTTGAAGGTTATATTTTAAATTCTGCAGCTGAATAAAAAGGAAATGACCTATGAGGGCTTTTGAAAAAAAAATATTTTTAATTAGTTGGTGAGGAGTCATCCTTGGTAAATGCCTAGTAGCTGGCTCGATGTGGGTCTTCTGTCTGCCTTTGTGTGTGGGTACATATGGTCTCAGTGGATGTGTATGGAGTGGAATCAGTCCTGTTCTGTAGGTCCCCTGTGCTCAGGTTTGTGTTTGTGTACTGGGAGCGTTAATGAGAACAGACTGCCTTTCTTTCCCTTCGTTCCCCAATCCCATCTGTTCAAACAAAAGGCTGAAAGGGAGAGAGAGCCGAGACCCTGCTGGTCAAGAGGGGATGGATAATAACACATATCCTTGGGCTACATTTCAGCACATGCAACCCTTTCAAGCTGTGCTAAAGCTTTTATTCAGGCAAGAGAAAGAACAACCAATATAAAATAAGTTTTTTTTCTCTTCTTTTTAAAAAAGCTGCATCAGGCCTGAAGGATGCTACATTCCGTTCTATCCCTCTAACGTTTTATAAAGCCGGATTATCAAAAAAGAGTCTAAAACAGCACTGATTATATATTTGTGTGTGTACAGACAGAGCACGGTACTGGGCTAGAGCGAGCGACATATGCAGAGGGGCCAGGGATGGCTTAGAAAGTCAATTTTCACTGTGTTTGCACATGGTAACAGTTCCAGATTCGTGTAATTAACTATACATCAAAAGGGTGTGAAGGAAGATATATTCCTCTCCACCTTGGGGATTTGATGGGTACTTTGCAATTCATGGTTAACCCCCCATTCACGTATTTGTCATTATGGTCGTGCCAAACAACTCATCTGAAGATCAAAACAGCTTTCTCAGGGACTGTTACAGCGAGAGCAGCACAAGAGATGGCACCTCGAATCCCAAAGCGGGTGCCGAGCGGCAGAGAGGGATGCAGCCCTGGATGGCGGCACTGGTGCTCAGCCCTCTGCCAGCCGTTCCAGGGACGTCGTAATGGTTTACAGGAGAAAAATGGTCTCAAATGCCATTAGTTTAATGCTTCATAATGTCGTTGTGTCTGTTTTAAATGCAATCACCAAGCTCAGGGGACACCCAGGACTAAAATAAAAAGGAGGAAAAGAGCTTCCAGAAATATAGCAATGGAAGGGGAGGCAGGGGAATCTTTGGCAAGTGAAGAAATGAGATTCACTGACTCTTTTCCATTGAGCAGGTAGCACATGAGTAATCAGTGTAGGACTGTTAAAGGGATATTCACCATGAGAACTGATTGCACCCAGGTTGCAATAAACACAGCAAAGTAATAGCATCAGTTTTGGGGAGGAGCAGAGAGAGATGTGCAAAACACAAGAACTGGTCCTGGCCAAGATTTTCAGAAACAGTCATTTCAAGTGAGATTTCTAGCTCTGCCTCATTTTCAGAAGTGGCACACAACAGATCCCACTGAATGTGTCCATCTTCCCCTACCAATCCAGCAAGTTTATTGACGTGCATGCAGGTGCCTAACTCCGGGGTGCCTGACTCCCACTGGCTCAAAGAGAGGGAGCCAGAAAAAAGAAACAGATCAAAAACAGTGAACAAGCTGAAGCTGACCTGTTCTCGCCAACAGAAATGCAAATAAAGACACTTAAAAAGCAATGAGTACAAGCAGTGGTTATGCTCATGTAAGCTTTAGAAATCTAAGTGTCTCATATCTCGTTTAAATCACACAGGTGGAGCTGTTTCCTTATGGATGAAATCCTCCCTTGGTTGGCATCTACCACTCCAAGCCAGGCAGGTACATGCTCCTTTCAGACAGGAGTTGTTCGGTTCCAGCAGTCATCAGTTATTCTTCTCCACGGCAGGATTAAACAAGGTATGGGGATCGTAGGACCAGCCAGCACTGCTCCTTTGTGTCCCTTGCCTTTTGAATCCTAGCAATTGGGAGCAACCTGCTTCTGTGCATCAATGCCAGGGGCTAATCTAATGTAGAAAATTTGCATGAGCAGCACATCCCCTCTCCTTTCTACACCTCTTCTCCCAGGGGATCCATCTCACAGGTAGAGTGCACGCTATGGCCTCTCTCTTGCCAATCACTCGAAAGCAGACCCCTTGAGCCTGGCCTAACACACAGTATTGATATATTAGCAGGACGTGCCTCTGCTGAATTCATCCATCAAGCAACCGCAAGAGGTGATTTCTAGGGATTAATGCGCCAGTGGGTGTATGCAGAGGTTGAAAGGAGAAGGGATCACGGTAGTAGCTGGTTTACTGAAAAGACAGAAAAATGAATGTGGCAGAAATAGGGCCCTTAGTGTTGCAGATAGGTACAGATCAATAGGTGGTTGCTTTCAGCTCTCTATTTGCTTTCTGCAATACCTTTTTGTAGAAAACAAGAAAACACAGGTTTTGACAACGCTTTCTACAAGGCTGGTTACATTATAAGAATCTGTTCCCAATGTCTTATAACCTAGCCAAATGTGACCCTTGAGGTTGAGATCTGCCGTGGTGGATGTCTCTGGTGGTTTGGATTGGGGGAGCTGAGTTTAATCTGAAGCAGTTCAAAAGCAGTTTCCTGGAATGAGGCTAGAGAAAAAGAAACAGATGCATCTGTAGTTTAAAATTGACTCGCACTGCCTTTCTTTGAGAAGCTCTAAAGCTTCTGTGGAGCAGAGACTAGACATTTGGCTTGAAAGGGCTTCCACTGCGGGGGATATAACTTCTGTCATATCCTGAAAAACTGTCCCAGTTTAGCCAGATTGTGAGCCTCCAAAGAAAACCAGAGTAAATCTCATTTGCACTTGCCCAACAGAGTGTTGTCAGAGTTTAACAGCCCAAACTGTCTGTCCATCCTTGACATGCGTGACCACTGCATGACCCATCCCTATGGAGCAAAGGAGGGTGCAGCCCTGAGCTGCGTTTTCCTTGCGATGTGCTTAACCATGTGGGTCTGCTTTGGTCCTGGGAACCACAAGATAGGACATGAAGCACGGGCTGTGGGAATACAGCTGAGAGGCACACACAGGAAAGTTTCTTTTGCATTTCACCAATGGCCAAAACTGTAGCTGGATAGACCTACAGCATCAGGAGTCACTGAGCAAGGAGAAAAATCAATTAAGTAGATATTTGCTGTCACAGGTGAAATAGATAAAATTCTTCCTTTAGTTCCTAATGTGAAACAAACAAACAAATAAATAAAGGGAATATTTTTCACTGCAAGCCATCAGAGACGTTTTTTGTAATCCCCAAATATATTACCTGAATGTGTTGTATTAGCAGGCTTCCAGCACAAGGCTTTAGAAAAACAGAGTGCTCATTGGCATGTGTTCAACACCCTTTCTGGGAAACATCCTGTCCTTTAACTGTCATTCAGGCTGTGTTTCACATCTTACCCCCCTCCCAGGAAAACAGCAGCAAGGCTGGTGGTATAAAGATACCTAGGTCTGCAGAGGTGATATTTGGATATGGGGGACAACAGTAGAATAGCATGAGAGGTGTCTTGGAGCAACTTTGGAAAAAGCTGGAGTTTCCAGCTGAACAAGCAAAACTGTATATGTCTTATGATGGAAATGATGTGCCTGAAAGAGAAGTTAACACAGCCAGGTAGGCAAGAAAAATATGTTCAAAGGGATACATCAAAGGTATTCAGGAAGTGAAAAAAATCAAAGAGAAGAGCCAAAGGTGTTCGTGCTGGCATCAGAAGGCCACTGGCATCAAGGAAGCTGATGAAGCTTGTCAAATATCTAGAGATAAGTAACAGAAATAGTAGGGTTACCATGATCGAAACAGTAAGATTGCCACAAATGAAATATGAACAGAAATATGGGGTCTGTGTGAAACCACAAGGAGAAAAAATAGAGCAAGGGTTGAAAGGCTGGTCGGTATTGAGCATAAAGGGTATGACCTACAGCAATCAAACTTGTAGACATTGAGGAAGATGCTGTTTGTATCAGGCCTGGACTTCAACAGGGCCCCAGCACAGATATCTCCTCAGCAGATATGGGCTCTGATAAACAGGAGGATGGCAGCAAGGTTACAGGACATTGAATGTGCTGTTGATCTTCCTGTTATCCCAAAAGGAAGGCAGGCAAATGACCATGAGATGCCCAAAATGAGAAATCAGAGATGTTGGGCACCAGCCATGCCTAAGGTTTATGGAGGCTGAAGCGAACAAGACTCTGAAGCAAAAACTCATCCCGTAAATACTGCTGATTCTGAAAAGTTATAAAGGACCCATTCCAAAACCAGTTAATCATCAGCAATCAAGAGAATTCCATAAGCAAGGAAGCAACTTTTCCTGGATGCAGTATACCTGACACCAAAATATCTGTAATCCTCAATGTCTTGGATTGGCTACTAAAGTACTTACTGAAGAAAGACACAGACCCAGATTCGGAGGGATGCTCAGCACTGTTACAGTTCAGAGTGGTACCACAACAGTGTGGGTTGTCACATGGTCAACAGGAAACTGAAGAACAAGAAAAATCCTGACAAAAATGCAAGGAATCAGAGTCCCTGGGGACTCTAACATACGAAAAGCCAACATAAGACAAATAATATGTGATTCAGGGACCCAAGAGTTGCTATTATGCATCCTTATGATAGGAAGCAAAGTTGCAAATGGTGGGATTAGCCCTACCACCATGGAAGACTGTTGTCAAATAGACTTGTCAGATAAATGCATACAATGAAGAAATAAGGAGTGTCTTCTCACAGCACCAGTAAAAATGAAGCTGGAGTGAGGCAGCCAACTTTTTTGGAAGGGCCTCAGACACAAACAGCAGAATCATGACGAGACTGTTGACGTAACATGACCACAGCGAGCAGACTTACTGCTGCTCACCAGCCGTGCTGCTGCTCTCTCAAAGGAGACATTAAGACAAAACAGGCTCAGCATTTGTCAACTCAGCATAGTTGGACCAGTTAATCCAGAGATTAACTGGCTATTTCTACTTTTTGGAGGTATTTATTCAAAGTTCTGTGCTGCAGGGATGTCAAGCATGGATCCTGTTATATGGTGAACCATATCAGTAACTGGCTTTTGGGACAAGCAGGCAAGAACAGCTGTGGTGCAGTACATATGGAGACTCTCATCATACTGTACTATCCACTCCAGGAGTGAATGATGGTGACCTCCTTGCTTCTGAGTACTTGCTGAAGGGTGCAGGCTTTTACTCATACTCAGTAATTAGAGAGTTTCTGCTCTCATAACTCAGTAGCCAGCAGTAAAACAGAGGCTAACCCACAGCTCTGGATCAAAACACCCTGGGATGTTGAACTGCTTGAAAGCTGGCTCCTAGTTTGGTGGATGGAGCTAATAACACCTTAACAAGCTGACTGACTACAGATGGGCAAACACAGTCCTGCTCAGCTCCCTTTCTCTGCTTCAGATGTCACTGTTAGAAACAGTGATTAGATCCCCATGCGGCTACTCTCAAACAGTAAGAGCCAGTTCTTGTTTCTCCAGAGGCACATACCAGAGTAGCTCAGTCACCTCATGGGACTGAGCAAGCACCTGTGTTAGCCAAGGGTTTATATGCCTCTCGTGGTGGGATGGAGCTAGGTGGGACTGGTCAGCTTCAGAGACAGGGTGGGACCGGGCAGGCTGCAAATTCTCCCGCTGGGCAGGTCAGGTCCTTGTACTGCTGACAGAGCGTTTGCAGTCTAAACACGTAAAGGGTGGAAAAGAGAAGCATATGTTGTCTCCCAGGAGGATGTGAGACACGGAGAAATACCAGACTGGCTGTGAGATTCAGAGATTCAGAGAAATGGCTTTGCTGGTGTCAGTCAAGCCAGAAGCTGCAACTCTTAGAGAAACTCAAGGAGCCACCATGCGAAGTAAGAAGGAGCCAATCTGGTGTGGACAATTCTCTGAGTGTGACAATGGTGTAACTTTCACTTGACAGAAATTTCCCTGCTGAAGATGCTATTGTTTTCAATGCAATTATCTTTTACAAGGTTCCTCCAATCCACCTAATCATCTATATCTTAATGTGCTTTTCCTTTCTACATTGTCACGTAAAATCCATTTCCTTTCAATTTACTTCAGATCTATCTGCATCCAGATTACTGCAACTTGGACGCACGGTAATTAAATGCGGTTTGTCTAAGTAGAAAGGCAATGAATGCTATTACGGCTTGTTTATGCTAGCAAGCAATGCAGGTTTCTCTGTGCCATCCTGCCAGCATGGCTTAACCCTACCCTAGAGAGACTGTGTTTTACGCCATATGCAAGCTTCACCATGCATTTAGTCCTTGGGCCATCTTCTGAGATAGATTGCTGATGAATGCCCCTTGGGTTTCAGATTCTGAGACTTTGAAATATTCATCCCACTAGGATCTGCCTCAGTAGTTCATTTTGTGCTGGCTCTCACCTGAACCTCCATTTCTGATGGAAATATTTAAGAGGCTACTGACACCATCTGCATGGTTAAAAAGGTTACAAGGGGGTTCTACCCTTTGGCTACAATGCAGCCTTGTGCTAAATCCCTGTGCGACTGATGGGACTTGACCCTGGCCTTGGCTCCTCATAACACTATGCACTGTGGGAGCTTGTAAATCTGTACTCTAAATCCTGTTTCATGTAGTGCTTTCACCTTTTGGATGCTACCGAGAAGCAAGTTGTTTGGTAGCAAGAGTCCTGGATGTCTTGAAATGATACAGAGGAGGTATTATGAGTGTGTGTAGGTCAAGCATGCACTGTAAACCCACCTGTGAGAGCTGCTTTAAGAGTGATTCAAGAAAAGGTCAAGTGAGGTAAATTCATCTTTACAGAGTAAGGTTCAAACCTTGGATACTGTTACAAGGTGAATGGAGTAGGGAAGTCTTGCACTGATTTACTTTGTACGTGGAAGCTACTTCATGGGTCAAGAAATCTGGTAGTTCTTCTCAAGAAATCCTTTGGCATTGATGAGCTTTGTGTGGGGAGCCCAGGACTGGGAGAGCCATGGGGACTGCTCTGCAGTTTTTTTAAGATACTTTCTTTGAAAGCCATGCTTTCTCTGATATAGGCTGAACCAGAGAGTGTAGACTTTGAGACAGTCATATGACTATGTACAGGAAAGTGATTTTTGCCTTTAAAGATAATTTCTGAATCTCTGGATCCTTTTTATGATCTGTTTCCCCATCAAGAAATCAGGGATGAGCATCCCCAAACCACTTTTGGAGACCCCATGCCTAGCTGAGCAGCAAGACCTGGCTCATGTTGGAGATGGTCTCTGGCGACAAAATTTAGGCTGGTCTGTTTGTGCTGGGATTGTCTGAATAACTACATATGGTGTCTGAGACTGCTTGTCTGTCTCAGACACCTTTGAATGCCTAAGAACCCCCAATGGCATGAGCTTAGAAGATGATCAACCATTCCCCCCATAGTTCATGTACTCCCCTGTTCTGACTCCTCCATGTCACCATTTTAACCTCCCCTTCCTTTTCTCTTCCTTGTTTCTTTCTCCTTTCTGCAGCTTGAATCTAAAGTATGTGAAATTTTTGTAGGTTTTAATAACCAGGATGGCTGAATCTAAACTCTCAAGCCTCTCATCAGTCCTGTCTTCTTTTAAACGCTTCGCTAGATTAGTTTTATTTAAGGTCTCCTAAGCTTAGGTTTGCTTGGGGTAATTCAAGTAAGGTAAGAACTTGTGACCTTGACTAATAAGACCTACCTGTTCAGAAGGTAGTCCTGTCCAAGTAAGGACTGAAAAAAATGTCAGGACAGGAAGATAGGGACCAAATTCAAGGCAGGACCCCATCCTGCATTTGACCATCCTACAGTACCATGATTATCTTCAGGATCCTTCTTAGGATTGTTACTCTGGTGACAAACATAACTCCATTGAGATCAATGGAACTGCTGTAGGTTTACCTTTATGTGTCTGACATCAAACTCCAACTCTTTGGCTTTCAGGAAAACCGCATTTGTTTTGCTTATTGCCCCGGGGAACAAATCCTCCTCCCTCCCTACCTAAAAAATCATATTTATCTTGTCACATTGGCCCACTGGGGACTCACCATACAGAGAGCTTTCACGTTTGGGTCCAGAGAGACTGAGGCTTGAAAGAAGTTGGTGTCTGTCAAAGATCCATTTCCTTCAGATCATAAAGATGTCAGTAAGAGCAGTTGCACTGAGCCAGACTGAACATCCATCTAGCCCAGCATCCCAGGTCAAGTGGGGGCCAAAACCAGATGCCTGGGGACTATCACAATAGTGGAGGTATATATGATACTTCCTGCTAGAAGTCTGCTGGCCTTCAGCCATTTGTGGCTTGAGGAGAGCCTGAGTTGGAGGCGACTTCTACATGTTTAAAAATGCTCAGCAGATTTTGCTTCCATGAGCTTCTGTCCTTGAACTTCTGTAACATTTTTTGCTTTCACAAAGTCCCAAGAAAGGAGCTCCACAGCTTTACCGCACATGGTGTGACGAGACACCTCCTTTTGTTTGTTTGGAACCTGGCAGCTGACAGTTTCATTTGATGCCTCCTGCTATCAAATTGTATTGGAAGAGACAGGGAACAACTGATCCCTTTCCACCATCTCCTTCTTAACTGGGATACAACGGCTTTCTGTAAAATCACCACTGACTCAGTCCTTTTCACTTAGTTTTTTCTTGTACGGAAGCTACTCCGTGCTGTGGGTTATCCTTGCTGCCATTCTCAGATGCTTGTGGATTTTTATTGTATTCTTACTGAAATACTGGAGGACCAGAGCTGCACATGGTATTCAGGATGCA
Source organism: Aquila chrysaetos chrysaetos (assembly GCF_900496995.4). NCBI lineage: Eukaryota > Metazoa > Chordata > Aves > Accipitriformes > Accipitridae > Aquila > Aquila chrysaetos. Next base: position 3,858,982 of record NC_044010.1, on the reverse strand, counting down.
GACTTACTTTGGTTTTATGCAATGGCATAATGATGCTCTCTGTCTTGTTCTCTGCCTGTTCTGTTCTCTCTACAATGATAATAACATCTAACATTTCATTTTCTTTTTCCATGCCAGCAAGAGCCAAACTGATGTTATCATGAAACAATATATCATAACTACAAGATCTTGCTTCTATGGTTGGCTCAGGACCTATCAGTTATATATGAGTTAGAAATGTTCTTCCCTGCATGTATCACCTTATCACTTTATTTAGATTGAATTTCTTGTACTATTTTATCAGTCTTGCACAGTCCTTCTGCAATTTTTCATGGTCAGTCCTTGTCTTTATTATCTGGAATAACAAAAGTCCAATACAGGTTTGTGGCTCTGTCCTATAGGGGTCATTTCTGGGAAAGTCTTGAAGCCCGTCTTAAATCTTGAAATTGCTTAAATGGGCAGAAGACCCTTGATGTTGGGAATATTGAGTCTGAGATGTGGGAAAGAGCAGTCTTTGAATGTTGTGTCTGCACACAGTCGAATTCTGCTGCCTCCTGCTCTGCTCTGCATGTCTTTTCTTTCTTTCTTTGCATTTATCTTGTCTGTGAGCCCGTACTGAGCTTTAGCCCTGGGATTTGCAAATCTTTCTGCCTCTTCCATGCACAGAACAGTTTTGAGCAAGGAGAAAGACAGAGGACTTCTCTGGAGTATGGATGTTATATGACAAACCCCTTGTCTTTTGGTCCTTGAAAAAATGTTACTGTGCCAGTCCATCCCTCTGGGCGTGACTAAAGCTGTGGTGATCTCTCCTCCGTAGTCTTGAACATCTAATTAACGACTCCTTCCAGTTCCCTCCCTGCCTGGTGTCTGTCTGTTCCTGGACTGAACTCGCTTCTAACACCCCGAGCGAGCTGCTACTTCTGGCTGGCCGGAGCATCTTCTCCCCATCCACCCATACTAGCAGCTCTACCCAGCCACTCATATCCTTCTCCTTCCTTACACTTTCTGCTGCCATCTTTTCCCATGTTTGCTGCCTGCCTTTTCGTGTGCTTTTTTTCTCATTGCTCCATCTGCATATGCCCCAGGTTCACATGTACATCCCACCACCCTCATGTAAAACCCTTCATGTTATGCCAAGTCTCTGACTGATGTGGCCCCTCCACCTATGTGACCTGGCTTCTTCTGCCTTCCTTTCTTTCACCCTGCGCCGCTTTTGCTTTGATTTAAGCCCTTCTAATGACTTTTTTCATCCCTTCTGCCAGGTCTCCTCTGAATTCTCCCCAGAGCAGCTTTCTCTTCTCTGATCATCTTCATGTTTCAGTGAGGAACAGCAGAACAACTGTCACCTGTTGCTTTCCAAGTGACTCTGTGCCCTGATGCTCCAAGAGCTATCATTGCACACACAAATGTGTGCATGTGTATGTGTGTGTCTGTAGGAGATCTTGGGAGGAAAAAGCAATGAAAACAAGGCGAGGAGTTGTATTAAATTGCTAAGAATGCGTGAAGCAGCTGGGTGGGTGCGAGGAGAGTGTAACTTCTGTAACATCACCTGCTCTCTCAGGCCGATCAGGTAAAAGTCTGCATGGATTAGAGAGGAAGCGAGAGAGCGGCCCTGTCACTCTGTCCCTGAGCTGGAGCACCAAGCAGCTCCCCGCGGCAGCAAGGACCAGCTGCACCGCAGGGCATGGGCTGCCGGTGGTGGTGGAGGAGCAGGACCTCTGTGCAGTCATGCAGCTCTCAGCGACCTTGAAGGGCTGTGGGGAGGCCAGGAGGAGCGAGGGGCTGGAAGGAGGGGAGGCAGGAGGGGAAGCAAGGGGATGCTTGCAGAGCTGGGCTGCGAGGAGCTGGTGGAGAGCAGTGGTGGGCAGAGGAGCCTGCTCTGGAGGGACAGAGGAGTGGGCATCAAAGCGCTCAGCAGGGAGCTGAGAAAAAAGCGGCGTTAGCTAGTCCAACTTTGTGCCTATGCTTGTGTTTCTGAAAGTGGACGGGGGTCTGAGCTCTCTTTCCTTTTAAGCCTGAGTTATTCCAGCCCAGTGACTCAATTTATTTCTGTCTCTGCTCCTGACATTTCTCTTTCAGGTGGCTGCTGCCTGGTTTTGGGTGGGGCTGTGGGCTGGGGTGACTCATGTTTTCAAGCTCTTATCGGCATCAGTATGATGTTCTGCTTTTCTTTTCTGTCATACGGCATTCCGCTCCCCTCCCCTTCTTCCCCTCCCTCCGCCGGCTCCCAGAGGAGGCAACAGACGGTCCTGTAATTTGGTTCCATTCGCTCGACTGGAGCAACACCTGCCCCCCTCTCTGGGGACGGGAGGGTCTCATCCCAAACCGTGCATGGAGCCAAAGACGAATCTGAAGCCCACATGCAAATAGAGCCCAGGATAAAACAACACGGCCATTCTGGGCAGGGAAGGCAAAATCCGTCACCAGGGGAAGAGGCAGGAAAAACAAAATCGCCTCTGAAGAAATAAATAAGAAGTGCCAGGAGATTGCCTTTTCCTTTTGGGTCAGTTGCTATTGCGGTTATTGATCTGTCCCACCCTGGAGAATAAACTGAGAGTACTGAAAAATAATGGCTGATATTAGAACACATTTATTCACCCTAAAAGGACTGGGTTAATTGGGTTACAGGATAGCTAGATGGATAGATATGTGAATAGATAGATAGAATGTCGCTGGTATTTCTTCATGGCTGTATAATGGAAAAGATCCATTTCTTTGTTGAATTTCATATACAGCATCCTCTTCAGCTCCCCACTCCCCCATCTCTCTCTCTCTTTCATACACACAGACTCTCTTTGCTAGAAATACAGCAAAGATGTCAAATCACATCCAAGACCCTCAGAATTTCTCTGCTGTAAGTATCAGTGGTAACACCCTACCTGGCTCACCCACTTTTTAACACAAGCAATAAGACACTACTTTGTGGCCGGTGAGTAGTGTGATCCTGAATGCACATGTACCATGCACTTTGCTGGTGACTGACAGTCTATGTCTAGAAATCCTTCCTTTTGTATATGCATATCTAACAGCAGCATAAATGCAAGTCTATATTTTGGAATATTTTGTGCTCTAGATCCTTTAATTTCTTAGGAAAGTACATGATACTTACAGAAATGGTTTCCCCTTAGCTGTACAGTCCCGTGGAAATCAGTACGTTTATTTGTAGGAGTTACTTTTGGCTTGCTGTCTGTCCTTGTTCGCTGTAATGGGGACAGGATCTGTTTCCAGGGTTCAGACGAATGCATTAGGTGCCCTGTTTCCTAATGATACCGATGTGAATGTGTATTGCGCCCCATGTCCATGTAAGTCCATATAGGTCTGCAAATGTGTCTTAATAGGTGTTATCACCTTATGCTAAGGGTGCACTGGATATCCCTTGTACTGGGTTATTCTAGATCTGTCTAGATCTATCTAGATCAGTGGCAGTACTTCCCCTCTGTGAATGCTGGAGGTTTCCATGCAATGTTTTATATGTTGGATTGAGTCAGGCTTAAAGCACCTCTTTTAGCCTCAGCTAAAGGTCCAGAGGTAGTGCTCTGCCTTCTCTGTCTTTGAGTATGCCTTCTTTCATGGTTTGTAGGATGAGCTCCTTTTTAAATGTGAAAGAAACGTATCCGAATGTAGCTTTAATCTTAGCTTTAGTCCCTAAAAAAACCAGGTAATATTAACTCTGCATTTCTTCCCTGCCAATTGTTGGATTGGCCACGTGTGATGCAAACTTCCATTGAGCAGTTCCACCCTGTTTTTCCTATAATATTGTCATTCAAGGTCATTCGTTCCTGTATCGCTGAGGGAACATAGACGTAGGCAAAGTAACTTTGATTATATAATTAGACTTTATTGCTATCTAACGCAGACTTGCAATGAGGTGGAGTTAAACTTGTTTACCCGTTTGTCATAAATCCAGACTTTTGAGCACTTAGCCATGCAGCCTTTTTATTGCATTGGCCTTGTAGCTTGTACATACTATGCGAATCTTGCTCAAGAATAAAAAAAGGGGTGGGATGGGGGAGCAAAACCTACATTTTAACAGTCAACAACTGCTAGATGAGAATGAGTTTCCTTCTTGGTGCCAGCAGGAAAAATAGAAGTGGTTGGGATGATGTTGTGGTGAGAGGATATAAGCAAGGTGGTGAGCGGATGGAGGTGAGACAGGCCTTGTAGGGAGAAGCAATTTCTTCCATCAGATAAACCTCTGGAAGAAAAGGACGTATGTTCAGGTCAAATGCCCTGACCCTTCTGCAGGTTAAACTTGAGACTTGATCCTGTGGATACCACCAAAACCAAAGCCCTTCCTGCCCTCTCTCTGAGTGCGACCAGGCTCTCTGTTGTCTCAGGGGATGAAGGGAAGGGGATGACCCAGAGGATATTCTTACTTCCAAACCTGAGCTGTTCCCACACATCTCCACGCTACACTCTCCTGTGCTCACAACACAGGGGGCTTGCTGCCTCATTGCTTGGGCACAGGATCCTGTGGCTGGGAACTCGAGACCCTGGGCGAATGACCGCTGCTCAGTCCACAGCATCTTCACTGCATGGACCTAGCTTGAGCGTCTCAGCCTGTGACCTGATGTGTTTGCATGACCCCCAGATGGGGGGAGTGTGGCCAGGGGGGATGCTGGGTTCACACCTCCTTGTCCCACAGCCCGTGTGCTTCAGTCAACCGCCAGTGACTGCAGCCACCATACTTTACATTAAGGTAATGCAGAGCACTCTCTTCCCTAAAATGTGCATTCCCACGCTCAAGAAGGAAATAACTGTTAATCTTTTTATTAACTAAGTCCTCCCGCATGTTGGTAGCATGAAAGCTTGCTGAATTACAGGATTTATAATATCGCTCAGGCAATTAGCATCAAACTCGACCCAGTGTCCAGGTGTTGACAGAACCTAAGAAACAAGCCTCTGTCCCAAAGAAAACCAGTTCCAAAGTTGGTGGAGTTATTTCAGCCCTGAAAGATGCAGGATTTGAAAACTGTGCATCAAACTACCAAACCTGCACATGCTCCCTTGGGACATGGGAAGCATGCATTGGTAGAAAGTGGAATTAACAGCCTCTCTGACAGGTTTTCTGCATGGAGCTTTTCAGCTGGTCAAGCCCGCACTTAATTAAACCACTGTGCAAAGTGTCAGCCATAAAAATGGGAGAGGGGGAAGGGTTTTATCTCTCCAGCAAGTAACAATGGATGAGGCAGCCACCCGAGTCAATGGTGATATTCAAATTATAGGTAAAATTAACCCCTTGCGGTAAACAGGAAAAGGATTTAATAATAGGATGGCACAGAGGTCTCACGTTACTCAGGTAATAACCTGTCTGTTATTGAGTCTTCATCTGTGCTGTGTTTCAAATGGCAAGCTTTGGCAGTGAAGCCTTATACAAAGGAGTATGGCTGAGGTTTTCGAAAACAGGGAAAGGGCCCAAGATTTTTACTTGGTTTCAGTAGAACTGGACCTGGCCAGAGAGGGCTCAAAACTGAATTAAAACCAGAGAAAGAAAATCCAGTGCACTCAGGCAGGACGAAACACGTACATTTTGGTCAGACATATCGAAGAGCAATGTGGCAAAACAGGTGTTTGCAAGCACCAGATTTGATTTTACAGCCCGAACTTTGAAACGTGTGACCAGATGCCAGTCGTGATGTGACCGGGAGAAAGTGCCAGTAACAGTCCCGTGCTCCCCGTGCATTTGAGAGAGAGCAGCTGGAGCAGGGGAGCTGCGGTGCAGGGACTGCAGTCTGAGTCTCCCTAGGAAGAGGCAGGTAACCTGTTGAAGCTTTCCCACGCACGACTCGAGAAGCCTTTGCAATCCTTATTCATAAGGGCATCGCATCTCCATCTTACAGAAAGACCAACAGGGAAAAATAATTAGGAAAAAACAGCTTTTATTTCATACTTTTATTTATATGCAAAACAGCTCACCATTCATGAGAGATATGAAAAACGCATCAGATAGAAACCAGATTTATCTATTTTCACTACAAAATATTGCATTATATAAAGCAACAGAGACACACAAAAAAACCCTGAAAAAGACTAAAATCTTTGGATAGCAGATGTGTTTTTTTCTTTTTCTCTTTCGTCCCTAAAATGCGCTTCTTGTTTTAAGAGATTCACAGCAAAGAACATGAAACATTTTCAGGTTATAGAATTTTTTTGGTTGTCACAAAGGAAAGCAGTCCTGGATTTACTTTTCTTTCTTTTTTTTTTTTTTTTTTTTTAGGAAAAAGGTCCTTTCCTAAAAATATACCACACACATACACGCCCACGCTCACTCCCACACACATGCATGTATACACACACGCACATATACACCCACAAAGAAACTACTTCCCTTATAAACGATTTGCAAAGTACTTTTCAGACATAACTATAGATCAGAATAACAACAAGTTTTAAAAAAACTCTCCTAGTTAAGTGCTAGTGGTTGTCGATCCCACACAAGAAAAGAAAGAAAAAAGGTCAAGAACAAATGCCTTGATATATATAAAATATATAGTTATAAACAGGGAGGAAGGGAAGGTTTGTGGTACACAAGTGCAATATAATTGGAGGGGAAAAAAATAAATTAAAAAGAAGGCAAAGGAACACTGTATTGATCCCAACGAACACTCATAAAGTTAAACATAATATTCCACAGGATAAAGTGTAAACACCCGACTATAGAAACCAATTGGCACAAAGTATCCAAAGTAAAATTGCCACCACTCTGAAAAATAAATAAATCTTGAAAAAAATAAATTGTCAACTCCTTCTACCATAAATAAAAAATAGTTATTTTTAACTGCACCCATGGGTCACACGTTTAAGGTCACAAGTAGATGTTTTTGGATATATATAAAGGGGCACTTGACAGCCTGAAGAAACAATCCGGTTTTACACTTCTCTTCGAAAAAACGGGCTCCCGGCCGGCCGCACCGTCACCGTGCGGGACAGCCCCCGGGTTGCGGGGGACGACACACGGGACAGAGAGCAGGACGGCGGGGACACCCCCCCCCCCCCCCGCTCGCCCCGGGGGAAGCCGCTGCCCGCCGGGGCCGGACCCGGGGCGGACGGCCGGACAGACGGACAGACGGCGCCCCGACGACGGGGACCGGAGCTCCGGGGGGGGGGGGGGGTGTCCGCCGGGGCGGTCCGGGGGGGCGGGGGGGGGGGGGGGTGGTCTACACGTCCAGGACGTGGTTGAGATAGGAGATGTAGCAGATGGCGAGGCGCAGGATCTCGATCTTGGAGAGCTTCTTGTCCGGGGGCAGGGTGGGCAGCAGCTTGCGCAGCTCGGCGAAGGCCAGGTTGAAGGCCTCCACGCGGATCCGTTCCCGCGTGGCGTGGGCAGAACGATACTTGGCCGTGGCTCGTCGCCGCCTTCGTTTCTCTTCCCGGCTTAACGGCGGCGGGTGCAGACCGGGCCGGCCCCCCCCCTCCCCGCACCTCCCCACCGCCGCCTCCGCCGCCGCCGCCGCCGCCGCCGCCGCCCCGGCCCTCCCCGCCGCCGCCGCCGCCGCCGCCGCCGCCGCCGCCGCCGCCCTCCGCCGGCTCCGGATCGGAGACGCAGCAGCTGAGAGCCTGGGCGTCCGCACCGCCCAGGGACTCCGGGTCGGAGGGGGCCGAGGAGGGGTGGTCGGAGTCGGCAGCTTGGTCCGGGCTAAGCATCATCTTGGAGGGGGGCGGAGGAGCCTTCCCGGGATAGAGAAGGAGAGAGAGCGGGTCAGAGAGCGGGCGGGGCGGGGGGGGCGGTTAAAGGGGGCAAGGCAGGGACACGGGCAGGGACACGGGGACACGCCGGTCCCCGCGCTCCGTCCACGCCGCAGCCCCGCTCCGCCCGGCCGGGGCGGCGGGAGAGCCGGGCGGGCGGCTGCTCCTTCAGGGAGCGCTAAGGAGAGAGGGAGAGAGCCCCACCGGGGGTAAACGATGCCCCGGCACTGGCCGGTTACCGTCCCGTTTGTAGCGTTCGGCGGAAGAGACTTCCTCCCGTTATTCCCCGGGCTTGCTTGGGTGTAGGAACAGGCCCAGGAAGCAGTAAAAGAATATCTTTTCTTTTTTTTCCGAACAAGCTAATATCCAGCGGCTCGGGGTTTTTTGCCCTCAATTTTAATACCGTATTTCTTGCCCTGCCAATCTCTGCTTAACCATTTCTCTTTCGGTAACGCTCTACGGGATCCGGGCTACAGACACGATGCTTTTAAACATACAGCTCAAGGCTCCCCAAACACAGCAAGGCCAGTGGGGAAATTTATTTCCCCAGTCCAAACTACGGGATCTGATGTATCTGCTGGGCTCTCCCCCTGCTCTTCTCTCTGCGCTCCTTCTTTTTTCCTTTTTTTTTTTTTTTAATTTTTTTTTTCTTTCCTGCTGCTAATTGTGCGGGTAGCGATTTGCCAGCGATCAGTTGGGGATGTTCGGAGAGTCTCCGTGGTTTTTTAAGCGTGGGATTCAAAAAGAAACAAAACCCCATAGCAGCGGCCGAACTTTTCCATTCCTTTAAATTTTCCCTCCTCTCCCCTCCCTGCGCGAAAAAGGAGGGGGGGTGTTAGGGGTGGGTGGGTGGAAGAAAGGCTAAATAAATAAATAAATGCGGACGTGCCTTTCAAAAGAAAATTGAATCGTATCTTCTTGCGGCCTCACAGAGCACCATCTGTCATGTAGACAGCAATACAAATCCGAGCGCGTCCGTGGACATGCCGGCATGTAATAAAACAATACATCAGGCAACTAGTGAATAACCTTGGACACAAATGTGGGGGAGTGTGTGTGTGGGGGGGTGTGTACGGCTGGGGTGTCGGGCGAGGTGGGGAGCGAGCCTGAGGGAGGAGGGAGCATCGCGATTGAAAAACGTCCTCCCTTTCCCCTGAATTCAGATTGCCGAGTATTTCCACAGAAAGTTTCCAGGCAAAGTCCCCCTGGGGTCTCCGAGCCGGTTGGGAAAAAGAAATTAAAAGTAATAATAATAAAAAATAAAATAATGATAATAATAAATATAATAAATATAATAAATATAATAATAATAATAATAAATAACGATGCGAGATTAAACGATGGGCAGGAGGAATACTTCCCAGGCAGGGCTAGACCCAAGCCTCCCCCCACGGGGCTCGGTGCTCCCTGGGCTGCAGAGGGGGAAAGGCCTGGGGAGGGGGAGAGAAGAGCCCTTGCTTCCCTGGGAGAGGGCCGCTGCTTGCCAGGGCCATCGGAAACGCTTCCTCCTGTATTTTTAATAAGGAGCATTAATCAGGCAGGCCCAGAAGGCAGGGGTAGGGAATAAACCCGGCCAACGCGCAGGTGTGGTATTGGCGATCTCTTGGAAAAAAAAATATATAAAATAATAAAATAAATAGGAAAGGTTTAAAATCACCTTTCAACTGAGATCCAAGCGAGGGGGTTTGTGCGAAAGCACACTGACAGAGGGAGGATTTGCAGGGCCGTTGTAGGAAAAACGGGCAATGACAGAGGTGGTTCCTGGAGAAAGTTGCTTAAAGGTTTCTCTGCGGTGTGTGTTGAATTTTGCCGTTTGGTCTGGGTTTATCCGTACGGTGGGTTTTGGCGAGCTGAGCCGGAAAGAGGCTTTTTTTTTTTTTCTTTCCTTCTTTCTATTTTTTTTTTTTTTTTTCCATTTCAGTAAACCCATGCCCGTGCTACCTGGAAAAGGGATATATTGTTAAGGCTGCTTACCTCGGCGGAGTCGTTTGGACAGCCTCTCTCTCCAGGTCCCCTCGCCCCCTCGGCGATTCCTTTACAGTTCAAATGGCCCTCCGGAAACGGAGCATGGAAAAATTAAAAAATCAAAATCAAATCAAATGAATTACGAGCGGAAAAGTGTCCTGCTCGGATGGGGAAAGGCAGATCTCATCCCTCGCCGCGGCCTCCAGCGCTCCGGAGATGGGAGATGTTATCGCCGTGTTTGTTTGCGGAGTATAAATAACAACTTAAGTTACTTACGATGCATCAGGGGAGAAAAAAAGCTTTTCCCCCATCAAAGTCTGCCTCCGCCCGTTAATTCGGGGCAGCGGGCTGCAACGCACCGGCAGCTGCTGCCAGTCGGGGTTGGTTGTGGGTTTTTTTTTGGGGGGGGGGGGGGAAATTGCCGTCTCCCCCGCTCTTCTTCCTCCTCTTCCCCGATCGCGATAAATAACAAAAGGGATGCGGCGATAGCACCAGCCGGGATTATTCCCTCTCCCCCGCCCCTTCGGCTTCTCCTTCCCCGCGGCGGCCCGCGGAACCTCCGCCCGCCCCCGCCGCCGTTCCCGGGCCGGGCCGGGCGCGGAGCCCGGGGCGCGGAGCCCGAAGCCCGCTGCGCGTTGCGCGGAGCCCGGCGCGGAGCTGCCGGCTTTGTTCCGCCGCGGCCCGGGGTAACAATGCGTCGCTCCCTCCTTTCTTTCTTCTCTATTTTTTTTTTTGTTGTTCTTTTTTTTTTTTCTTTTTTTTTTTTTTGGAAGGAGGGGGTAATGGTGGTGTAACGTGCGGTTTTGTTAATTCACCGGTCCGGCGGAGAGGGGCAGGAGGGGGAGACGCCGTCGGAGAATAAAATGTTTGGTTTAGTTTTTCTTCTGGTCCTTCAAGAGCTGGCGAGGAGGGGAGAAAAAAGGATAAACGAAACCCCCATCCGTCCCTGAGCTTCCTAACTCCTCCTGCATCTCTGGAGTGAGAATAAAGAAAGAAATGCGAACGCTGAAAAGAAAAACAAAACAAAATAAAGGAAAAATCTCGGCGCGGGTTCGGAGCGGCTGCGAGAGAGAACGTCGGTGCAGGAAAAGGTACGCTCACACGCACAAAAAGAAAGTGCAGTTCCTCCTCCCACCCCTCCCGGAGTGGCAAAGAAGCCAAAGAGGGGTGCGGAAGGTGGCAGGGGCGAAACAGACAGACAGACAGACAGAGCGGAGATGCGTGCGGATCCTCTCCCGGGTACCAAAGGGTTTAGCCTAGAGATGGTCGGAAGAGATAAAGGCTCGGAGAAAAGGGGACGGCATTTTTTCCCTTTTAAATTGATATTTAATGGGAAAGCCTATTGGACAGAAACCTGGACACGAGTCACTTAATTGGACTTGACATCTGTCACAGTGTGGGAGTTTTCACAGCCCAAATATTTTCAGCAGATCAGATTCTCGCTGAATCTGTGCCACAAATTATAACAGTCGAGAGCAGCCCATGATATAAACCCTAGCCTCTGGATATACAGTCTCTAGCCACGCTCGCTCCCACCGCCGCCACTGCTGTGTCCCCCCCCCCCCCCAAAATATTGGATACCCACTGATCTAGAAAAACACCGCTGGCATTTCCCATGCAAGCTAATAAATAAGCTTTAAACATCAATTTGCATCATGTACACCGAGCGTGTGGAGAATCGTCAGACTGTTTTTCTAGTGCATTTATTTTTCACGGTCCCCCTGCCCCATCTCCCACCCACCCCCAATCCTGGTGCATGGCAAGCACAGCCCTGCTAGAGCCAGGGGGGCAGAGAGGGTGTCCATCCCCCCCCAGGTCCCTCCTCTCTGCCCCCCACCCTCCCCGCTCCGGCACACAGACAATGAGGCGAGCGAGCCGGCTACGGGTCTGTGGCTTTTCTGCTCACGAGAGGCTGGATGGAGCCAGGCCCCTTCGTGTTGCAGCCAGGGGATGCCTGTGACAGAGGTGACTCTTCTCGCTGCCACCTTGTCCCAGCCCCCTCCCAGCTGGCAGTCCCTTCTCCACTCTGAACCCCTCTTCCCCATCTTCCTCCCCACAGATCCCATCAAATGGGGGCCATAGCCACTTTTCTTGGTATAATCGTCTTTCTCCCTGGGGGACTTTTCTGTGCCAGGAGCCTGTGCTGGCAGGCTCCTTCTGGAGCCCCCCAAAAGGGGGAGCAGGGGGTGTGTGGGTGAGATAGTGGTCTCCTACACAGAACAGAGCTGGTTCTGCTGCTCGCCGGCAGCTCTGTGGGTGCTTGGTCTTGCCAGAGATGCTTCTCTCCCTGGGTCCCATCAGTAGGATGGGTAGGAGCGAGGTGGCAGGAAAACACTTGTGGGGGTCCCTGTGGTTCATCCAGTAACATATGCAACAGGCTGGGAGATCTCTGAATGGGGAGAGGTTCTGCTCTTGAAATTATTTACAGGACCTTAACAAGAATGAGTTACATGCCTGAATAATTTTGGGGTTTGTCCATTTTTTTGAAAATGATAGATATTCTGGCAAAGAATACAATCTCCCTGCATGTCACCTGGCCCACTAGCAACAGAAATGCCTGCAAGAGGATCCTCATGTACATTTCTTCCAGGAAATTCTGGGGATTTCTCTCCCTTCCCCTGCCCAAAACAAGTCTCCAAGGCAGCAGGAGGCTGTCACCTGTGTAGGTGCTCTGAACCCACATACCAGCACTGCATTCATGGATATCCAACAGAGTCCCAGCGGGGCTTCTGGAGATGCTTGACTGAGCGATCCTTGTCTGCCATGGGACATGTCTGTCAAAGACCCAGAAAGTCTGGGTCTGCAGAAAACCTCCTGTCAAGCTTGAGGGGAGCGGGGAGGCATTGCTGTGAGGTTCCTGGTCTGCATGGAAAGGGGGGTTACATTGGTGCTTGCGGTGGGTGTTTGAGCTCCTAGTCACAGGGACTCAGTAAACCCCTTTGCTACTGGGAAGAGAAGTAACTACAATCTCAGCTACCCTGCCAGGAAGATTCAGATGCAAATCACCAAGGCTGTGGCACATCCTCATTCAGCTCAGCTCACTGGTAACCTTCAAGGGTGCTCTTTGGAGATCAGGATCTGAGCAGTTCAAGGTCACTGTGCTCCAGTCCCATTCCATCAAATGACCACCGTCCCACAGTTCAAGGAGCAAGCTGTGAAGGAGACCTTCTCCAGCTCTTACCCGACTGTGGCTCCGTGCTGGGGGCTTTGGCTGTCGGTACTCCTCAAGGTGTAAGTCTGAGGCCTCAGCTCCCAGAAGCTGCAGGTGATGGAACAAGTAGCTGGCTAAGGGTGCCACAGATAACAGCCAGGAAGCTGCTAATTCATGCAAGCCACCCTGCTCTCTGCTGCAGATGCTGTCATCACATGGCTTGCTTTTTATTTTTAATTTCCAGGAAGAGACCAAGCAGTTGCTTCTCGGCGCCCGTCGGTTATGAGTGGACATTTCTGACACCTCATAAAGCGCTGTTTACTGCCACTGTGATCCAATTACCCCACTGCTCTGCTCCCAGACATGTTAAATCTAGAGGTTCCCACCCTGCCCTGGGCATGCCAGGCCTGCGGCATCTACCGGAACAGCCCTGCTGGGATACTGTGAATCTTCTCACATCAACTGTGAGAGCCAGGGTGTAGCCTCTGTATCTTTAGCCCCAGGAAGCCAGTCAGAAATGCTGGAGCTGACAGCCTGGCTCTGGGCAGACAAAGCCTCAAAGCCCAGAAGCAGGGCCAAATTCTCCCAGTGGAGAGCTCTCCTGCCTCCCACTGCTCACACTTGGAGGAAGAGGCTGGTTTCCAGAGCTCAACATTCCCGGGGCCAACTGGCCCAGACGCGGACGTCACCAGAAATGATCAGAAATTACGGGGCAGAAGTGCAGATGATGGAAACTAAAACAGTTCCATTTTGGCAAAGGAGGGATGACTAAAGCTCTTCCTCTACCTCTCTGTGTCTTTTTTCTTAGAATATAGCCTAATGCAAGTGGAGACCTGCACATCGGGAATCAGTATGGCCCCAAAGGAAGCTGCATAGATGCATGGCCACCTTATGACTTGTATCCCCCAATATAGGCATGGCCAGTGCGAGCATATGGTTGGTCTCTTCACTAAGCAAGCACCTCACTGGCATCAAGACAAGTTGAAATTCCCAAATGGTATCAAAGGTGACCTCAATGGCATGAATAGCATTAGTCTGGCTTCTCCATAAAAGGTGAAACTGCAGCCTCCAAGCTCCATCTGATGAAGAGAAAGCGAATAGGAAAAACTGAGGCATAACAAGGGTCTCCACTTTGTACAATGGACATCCAGGGACATTGTATGGCTGTGGCCTTACTGCAGACTAAATCCATGGTGCTGAACCTTGAAGCACAAGTGAACAGACATCTCCTGGAAGAAAATCTGGGATTACATTTTGCCATGCCAGAGGGCTGTAAGGGAGCCATGAGTGTCTCTTCTTCTTCACCTGGCTTGAGACATTGCTCACAGGGCTGGAGGTATAGGAGAAGTGGAGGTGGTTTCCTGTGGATGGTATTGCAGCTCACACAATACCGACATCCTTCCCAGCAACCTCCTAAGTTTAATGAGAATGAAAGGCGGCCAGAGAAAGATTCAGCATCAAAACCTGCACATCCCATCTGTGTAGGGGCCATCTTACCGAAAAGCACAAAGAGAATCAGTCTGTTTTGACCTCCAGGGCTCACTGACAAGCCAACAAAACCTTACGACCTGGACTGCTCACTAGATAAGACCTAGCATGGAACTAATATTAGTTAATTCATTAATGATAGCAAATAGAAGCTGCCTCACTGCTATGAGACTTACAGCAAAGCATCACAGGCCACCAAACACTATCAAGTGATAGGTGGTGCTGAATCTGTGACAGAGACTCACAACCCAGGGTTTTTCAGGGGCCAGTGGGATTGGGCTTTGGAAAGGCAAGATTCAGAAGAGTGTCGTCCTCAGGGTGTATTCAGAAGAGTCAAGACTGAAAACAGTGCTGCCATGTAATGGTATTTTGTGGAAAGGGGGCACTTTCTTGTGTGAACGACTCAGATTCGTGTCACACAATCCTTCGAAGGCAATGTCATTTGTGAGAATAGCCTGGGTTGGCGCGTACCCACTAAAAGTCTGCAAGCGTGCAGCACTAACACCCTGGAGTAGCCATTTGTCCCGAGTAGATGTCCTTCTGGCCTGGCAAAGCAGAAGAATGAAAGAACCCAGCTGGGCTCTCCAACCCTGGGCCAGGTATTAGGAAAATCATTTTTCACTTGCAGCCTGAGCAAATCTTGCAGGGCCGCCATGGGGAGACATCAAACATGGGAACCCACAATGCCACTTTTATGGCATTGCTTGTCAGAGCAGAGCTGCGCTTCCATTACTGACACGTCCTCTATCTGTCGAAAGGACAGCTTTCCAGGATGCTTGAGAACATCCATTCTCTTTTATAGCATACGCCATTCACGTTGCTGGCATATGCTGCCCATTGAAATAAATGGAGCTTGTCACTCTTGGATGTGTTCCTTGGAAATAAACGGTCAGACAAATTAGAACGCTGAGCCATGAAAATCCTCGTCCTTTTGAAAAATCTGTGCTGGATATAGCTCAGTGCCTCTGCTCGTGGACTTTTGGGTGATATTTTTTGTTTTCCACTGGTCATGTTTGCTTTCTCTAGGCAGTGGGATTGAGGCTGTTTTAATAACGGGTCAGGAGCTTTGAGGCTGTTGGCAGAATGGTCTGCAACTGGGGCAGGTGAAAAAATAGTTTCCCTTCTGGGCCATGAACAGAAGTACCAGGGCCACCAGGTCTGGATGCGAGGCCACCCTGGCTGACGTCTGCCAGCATTTGCAGGACAGGCAGGTCCCCTCAGCTGCTCCCTCGCAAATGTGAGCGTGACTGTCTCTGGGACTGGCTGCAATGTTTAAACCAGTAGTTTCCAGGCTAGCTAATGGTTGAAATCTATGGCTTTTGGACAAAATCCTGATTCTTTCTACCTAGTTATAGCCTTTGGCTCATGTCCCTTGATCTCTGTTTTGGTTCCAGTCTTTTCCTTTGCCCGTTGGATTAGAGGAGCCGTGACATAAAGACCAAGCTCTAGCTGCTACGTGAACGTGTTCATGACCCTTCACTGCCATATTGTCTTGATATCTCCAAAGATTGTCCTTGCAATGTTAGTTAATATTCACAGCTCTCTTGAGGGTAGGGTGTCTTGGAAGACAGAGGATGATGCGGAGTTTTTAAAGGCAGAAGGGACCACTGTGAGCATCTCTCTGCAGGCTGAAGGCCACAGAACTTCCCTGTTCGCTTCCTGTATGAATGAGTGTATGTTTTTCAGAAATAATATTCATGCTTGGTCTAAACATTTGTGGTGGTGGAGGATTCACTGTGATCCTTGGTAAGTTACTCCACCAGCTGTTTCTCCCCACTGTTGAAAACACTGATATGGAAAATGAGCATGCACACCTTCAGCACCTAGCTGTGGGATTTTGTTATAGCTTGGCGCCCTGGATTAACAGTTCTTTGTTATCATATTAAGAGGTTTAGATAGGGATTTTGTAAGCAGGTGTATGCATGTGCGCTGTACAGCTGATATGCCTGCGTGCACCAGCTATTAGCTTGGACTTTCTGGTCATGCAGAGCCTAGCTACAGCTATTGCTGCTGCTCTGGTCAGATGTCTGGAAATTTTGGACAAATGGGAAAATTCCACCCGGGCAAATACTTCAGGCAGAAAGAGAAGACATGCCTGAGTAAACCCAGACATCTGTCAGTCCTTCCTAGGTCAGTGTTCATTGGTAGTGGCCATATCAATTCTGCAGCCTTCTTTTTGTTAAACTGAACAGGTTTGAATGCCTCGTCATCATGCAGAAGAGACTAAGCCTGCTTTACTTTTAAGGTGGTTCTGGTCTAGGATATTTCCCATTCTTCCTGTCCATAACCCTAGCCCAGAAATGGGATGCTTAGCATGCCAAGCTCTGAATATAGAACAAGAAATACATATCATGCTTTTCAGTGTGTCTGTAAGATCCCAGTGCAGCCTGGATGCTCCTGGGACAGACATATTAGAAATCATATCACCCTAAAATCACAGAAAACACATATAAGAACCCAAGAATGGCCACAGTGGGTTAGACCAAAGGTGTCTTGTTTTCAGCAGTACCAAAAGAGGGTGCCTGGGAAAACTGTGAGAATAACATAAATCTACAGTGATACTGCCCCCAAATATTCTCCTGACATCCAGTTAATTGCAGTTTAATGCACTGGATGAACTTTTCTTCTATGAATTTGTCAAGTTGCTTTTTGAATTCACGTAAACTTTCAGCATCCATAATTTCCCATGGCAAGGAGCTTACTGTGAGCCATGCAATTTCAATAAATGCATAAAAAGATGATTGTAAACATGTTTGCAAATAAATTAGCCAAGTTTGCTGTATTATTGTGGCTTCTACTGCTGATGAGTACATGAAGAGTAGTGTTGAGTATGTGGGCAGCAGTGCCTTATGTTTTCAATGAATGCATTTGGTTGAAAGCATAAATAGTGCATGGATTATAGCCAATTAGGGAAAAGAGGAGGAATCTCCTTCTGCCTGAGTAGGGGGAAGGTAGCAAGACCAAGGCCTGGCTCCTTGAAAGCAGCCCATCATCTTAAATTGACCTGGGCCAGGGTCTGCAAATACGACCAGTCACGCACATGCACACGCATTTGTTACATAGCTTGGAGCTGTGGAAAGTGGCTGTGTGGAGCTGGCACTAAAGCAGTTAACAAAACAAGCCAGAAACAGAGATGTGAATGGTAACCTTTGCAACGCGCTAAGAAGTCACACACACAAATAACTAGTGACTAGTTTGTGAATCAAGCAGGACAAATAAGAGGAGCTTGGTGATTTTGATACATGTCTGGTGTACTAAATAGGGTGTGTGGGCTTACATGGCTCCCAAACACACTTGGCAGGGGTGCAGCAGTTATTGAATCGGGGGGGAGGCAGACACGGTGGGCTTTGCCACCGAGGACCTTACCTGTGCATGTGTGTGCAACTGCTGGCTGCCAGGGTGAGGAAAGAAAAAGTGGATGTCAAGTCTAGCTGGCAGCCAATGCATCTGTCTTCTGTCTTTCACTCCCCCACAGTCGAGGTGGAACTTGGCTATTTTTAAAACTGATGTCTGTGTGTATAGCCATGGGGAATGCTCTTTCTGGTGAAAAAGGGGGAAGAAAAAAAAAAAAGGAGATTTTGAAGCCACCTACATTCCCTAAGCAGATATTTCTCCCTCCAACTGATGCCATGCATCCCAGCCCCCAGGTCTCCTTTCTTCACTTGGAAGAAGTAGAACTTGTAAAACAAAACCCAGTGATAATAACTGGACAGCTTAGGCCAGCTGACCAGGGAAGAAAAACTCTGCCATGCAATACATGGAGTACAAGGACTGCCTCGCTAGAAGATCCAGGTGCTCTGCCCACTTCAGTGTGCTTTCCCCAGCCGTGGCCAGCATCGGGCATCTCGCAGGTGGGTGCACCGAGCCCTCTGGAAGATGCTGATGCAAATGTCTCGTGTTGCAACATGAAAATAGGATGAGTCCATACGAAACAGGGTTCAAAGGTTAAGAGCACGTCTGTAGGAGTGACACAATGGGCACCTAGCAACCAGGCAGTCATAAATGGCATTTTAAGGTTTACCTTGTACTGCAAGTGGCCTATGGCAACCAGGTGAACTCTCTTCAGGAGCAGTTTAATCAGGCAGGCAGGTGGAAGAGCAGCTATTCGCTAGCCTAAAGACACCTGAGTGGCTCTCTTGTTCCATGTCAAAGGGCTGTTTTGCCCCATATTGACACTGGTTTGTAACAGAGGCTTAGCAGAGGAGGGTGAGAACAAGGTGAGTAACATCTCTTGGCATGGTCTCCTGTCTTCTAGCAAACTGTTATTTCCTGGGGTCAGAAGTGGTTTGGGGGGGTTTAACAATCCCTGAAGGATTTGTTTTCCATGAATTTGTTCAATGTTTTTATTTTTTTTTAAGTCATACACACACTCCCTTCCTTTTGTTTGTTCTGAACATGCTGTATTTCATTTGCCTCCTACTTGATTTCTAGGAACAATGAACAACCATTCTTTGCTCTTCTCTTCTCATGCATTAGCTTTTCCACTCTTCCTGCTTTTGCATGCCTCTATCATAGCTTTCTCCCCAGCAGTGTCTTTTCCAGCCACAAAATTCCCAAGTCTATGTAGTTACTTGCTACTTTATCCAGGTAGTTACTTGCATGGGAGCAGCTGCATACCTTTGTACATCTTTGTTGCCCTTCCTTTCCTGTGACAAGTTCTGCTATGTCATTTGGGGTGGGGATAGAACCAGAGTATACTCTTCAAGATGTGGATGCATAATAGATTCATACAGTGATGTAACGGTGCTGCTGGGTATGATGTCATGTATCCCCTTTCTTTCTATGCTTGGCACAGTCGGCTCCCAAAGTGGCTGCTTGTTCAGCCTTCCTTCCCGGTAGTTTTATGCCTGGGTGGGAGGTCCAGAGGTGTCTCGGGGTGAAGAAGAACTGGAAGAAGAGGAAGCCAGGACTTCTTGGGTCTAAGCCCAGACCCACGACCGAGTCAGAAAGTGGTCTCAAACAAATAATTTCACCTCTTCGTGCCTCAGCTCTGTCCCCAGGAAAGGGGGTTTCCTAACCTAATGCAGAAGAAACAGCGTGAAGCAAGGTGAGTGTGTCTGAGATCCCCAGATGAATGCTGCTAGGAAAGGGAAGGCCAGTGTTAATTAGGGTCAGCCCTAATTATGTTCTCATAACAGAAGTTCTAATACTCTTCCTCGCATCCCTCCCTGGCTTGTTGCGCTCCCTGTGTTCTCACTCCCTTGTAAACAGGGACTAAAACTAACTGATTAATAATGAAAAAGCATAATGAAAATTCAAACAACTTTAATGCCTGGAATGAGCAGCAAGGGTATCGCTAGCGTGCAGAGCATTCAGGGGTGCAGATCAACCGATTTATTTCCACTTGTATAGCTCCGGCCAGCTGTAACTGGCTTTACACTGTCTCCTATGAGTTGTATGGTCATTCCTGGCAGAGGAGGCAAACTGATTGATTCCAAGAAGTCGGTCAGGCCTAATAAATTGTTTTTCTTAAAAAAATATTTCCAGGGAATACAATCAGGTGTCTAAAAAGCCATTCCCTTCTCATAGAGGTTCACACCATATCCTAGGCTGCATCTCTGTGGAGGCTTTAACCTCCTCTGTACTCCAGCAGCTGCTTCTACCTCAACCTCCAGACCTCTGGCTCTCTAGTCCTGAGCATATGGAAGGTGGTGTTGGGTCTTCTTGGTCATCTTGTAGCACTGCCCTGCTGATTTTTGAGATCCTCTTTGAACTTAAGCCAGCTGTGTTGCAAACTGCTGGACGTTCCTCTCCTTCTATTCCCATAATTTTGACCTCTGTCTCCTGCTGTAGGTTCTAGAGTTGGTTTTGCATCCTCTTCTTGAACGTGTTTCCTCATATCTTTCTCAATATGAAATCTGTAAGTTGCCCACAGTTATCTTTCCTGCCTGCACCTGCTATTTTCTCCTTTGTTTCCCCATGCTGTTGTTTGTTACTGTTCATCATAAGTGGTTCTCAAACCGCTCAGTTGGGTGGTCCCTTGTTTGAAGGGAGGAAGACTTACCAAGAAGACTGGCTGGTCAGGGCTCGGTCCGAGCCGAGAACACAGCCTCCCTGAAGGATAAAATAACTTCTGTTATCTTTTCAGGATTTCGTCATGAACTCAGACCATTCCTATTTGTATCTAGGACAATGCCTGATGTTTATAGGAACTCCACTGAAGCCTCCTAAGGCAATAACTCTTTATATATATGTATACATATGTATTCAGATAGGCACATTTGTAAGGCTGCTTTTTTAGATTCCTCTCAGGCTCCAGATTTTCTGCTTGTCTTCTCAGGAAAACTCCACTTTAGGGCTACATTTAAAGAAGGAAACAAAAAAAGCAGAATAATTGCATGTCTATGAAATTGCATGTTATAATTCACATTCTCCTCTACTCCTTCTTCTGTGGCCTGTGTGTTCATCCCCACAGGGTTAGGATAAGCCTTATATCTGGTTAAGGAGTCTGGATTTCTTCTGGAGTCATGATTACATAAAATTACAGTATCCCCTTAAAAAAGTGCTTCTTGCCCTCCTCGTTTTCAGATGAATTTGAAAATATGCCTGGAGAGTGTTAGACGCAGAGAAGTCTGAATGTGTATGTGGTGTCCTGAGGTCACAACTCTATGAAATATGAACCATCTTGCATCATTTTGATGGGATTTAATTTCATCGTCACAGTTACTCACAAGATTTTTAATAAGACTAGAGGTTGTAGTAAGACCCTGTAAAGTACTTAAAAGCCCATATGGCTTAGCAAATGTATGCGTTTCCAGGTGGTGAAGAGTGACTGATGTTGAAGGCTGTGAGGGAGAAGATGTTTCCATTTCTGCAGATTGTAGTTAAATTTTCAGCTCTGAGTAGCTCCGCTTCAACTGCCTTTCTTATCCCTGTCAGGGCTGTGCCCATTGCCCCAAGAAACTCTTGTGGAATGACTTCAGTATAATACCACCTCTTCACAGAGAATATTTCTACCCATTGATCTCAAAATGTTTTTAAAAGGTGAATAGCTTCACTGGTCTTGCTTTATGGGCAAGGGAAGATGGGGTATGGGTGAGTTATAGGCACAGAAGACGTCTGGTAGAGGACAGATGGGAACATGATCCAATCCTCTCCACACCAAGACTCAGATGTCAGGAGTTTGTATCCAGGAGGAGAACAGGCCCCTGCCTACCTCCATGAGGTGGTTTAGGACAGAGCAGTAACTATTTGTTATGAGATCATACTCCCAGGTCCACTGATGCTGTCATTCACCGGCCCCAGTGTTTAGGGAACATTCCAAAGGGAATTCATCCACAGACTGGTGGTGGCTGTAGTCTCTGTGGGTACATTTATGAAGCACAGCATCCCCAAGTCCTCAGCTCCACAAAATCAAACCTCTGAGCCAGTTTTAGACTGCAATGACTCTAGCTTGCTGTTGGCCATAATTTGTTTGTATTCAGGGTCTAGGTTTAAAGAAATAAAGTTGTATGTTAGGCCATCTTGAAGTCCCCTTCTTGTTTTCTCACATACAGTCTGTCCTCTTCTCACTTTCTCCATAGTCCCTTAAAACGAGGACCGAGTTGTGAGTTGCCTCCCCGGTGCATACCGGGTATGATCTTCCTGACAACTGCTGCTCTGCAATATTGAGCAGAAGCTAATGCAGTTTGATTCACCACTCACTTAGGGTTGACGGATGAGCTGGCAAGTCTTTTTGTGGCAGTTTAGGCTACTTTCATATCCAGCTGTCTACCTCGTCCATCAGCCACAAGTTATTGCCCCTGTGACAGAAAGTCTCAGCAGCTCCAGTTCATCATGTGGTGTCTCGGTGCTTTTAAGCTAATGCACGACTCCGCCATGGCAGAGCCATGGGAGGACACACATTCCCATCTGCCAAATCCGCAAAGGGAGTAGTGGGAGGAGGGTCACCAGGAAGTTCTTAAAGTACTGCTGCGGGGCTCATCAAAGCTCATCTGTCAGAGCACTTGAGTGAATCAAGTTACTGGTAATTGGGATCAGTATCATTGCTCTGCGCCTGAGCAGACTCCAGCTCGCGGGGTATGGAGGCTCCAGCCCAGCCCTGGGTCCTTAGAGCCTGAGGTCCTAAAAGGAAAAGTCTCTGCTTTCTTGATGGTTTCAAGATTTCATGTCCATATCCATATTTTATATGCTATAGCTGGAAAAGGAGTATGCTTTTCATTCGGAGCTTGTCATCTCAAGGAAAATTACAGGATGGGTCACAGGAGGAAGCAAATTATGGGTTGCAGCTAATAAATGGCCATTTAACAGGGCTGCAAAGACTCAGGAGATGGAGGATCTCCCAAGGCCGCAGTTTCACAAGCAGAATTAACATCGCTGCATGGAGCTTTACAAGTGTATTCAGGCTTTTTATGCAAGTCCTTCAAGAGAAGAGATCTCCCTGTCTGTGGGATGGGGGAGCAGGGGGAGATAGCTGGGGAGAAGAGGAAGACAAAAAGCTACAGGCTGAGTCAGGCAAGACTTGGTTTTTTCCCTTCTTGGAAATTTTGGAGGGAGAATACTCTAAGGAGTATGGCCTTGCTCTGGAAATGTGCATTTCCAAAGAGTTCAGCTTTGCTCATGGCCCCTCTGCAGGAAAGCAGGAGGCGGGCATGCACCCTCTGCAAGCGTCAAGTGTGGGCACCGATGTGGTAGATGGCTCCAGCCTCTCTTATGGTTGCTCAGGCATCTTCCCTGTGGCACCTTCCTGCAAAACCCAGGGGTGTCCTGGAGCCTCAGCAGAGGCTGAGACTTTGCCGTGATGCTGGCCTCCTCCTCGCTGGTTGGACTGCTCTTCCCGCAGCCGGGAAAAGCAAGCATTGGCAAAGGTAATGAAATGGCATCGGGCGCACTATGTAAATACCGTTTGGGCTATGTTCATAATCCCATACTGTGAGCCACGTTTCCATGAGAGAGGCAGTCTGGCCCCCTTGGATAATCTTAATTGTTTCTGACATGAAGACTTCTTCTCCTATTTCATGACTTATTTCCCCAGTATCATTTAAATGTATTAAAACACTGTTAGCGTAGAAAGTAGGCATCATGTTAGCATAATATCTAATCAGAACTAGCCTGCCTGTCCCCGCAGGGTTTCTTTATTTATTTATTTTGTGTCTGTTTGTGCTGTTTTCTTGTTAGATTGGAGAGCCCTTCCTTGACATACTCATTTGTTCTGCTGTGTAATAGAATAGGATCCTTCGGAGCTGCTGACATCTGCTTTATTCTTGAGATCTGCAACTCTCAGCCCGCAAAGCAACAATCATAATAATAATAGCAATAATAATAATCATAGTGCTAGGAAGCCTGAGAAGTGAAGTTAAGCATGAAGACGAGAAGACAAAAAATAGAAGAGGAAAAAATTGGGCTGGCAAAGAGTGTTTCGATCACCGTGAGTGTATTTTTATTGGCCCTGATTCTCCACACATTTACCCATGCTTTATGATTGCACTGCCCTGTGGACTGCAATTAATTTCCTCATGACTTGTAATATTGCAAGGGAGAGGGGATCAGGCACCGTGGTATATGCGATCAGGACACTTGTTCACAGGTATATTCAGCTCTGCTCTCGCTCAAGTACATTGCTTTGATTTCTCAACGGCATTGCAGTATTGATTTTGAAGGGAATTAGTTTCTTCAGTGCTTCTGAAGATCTGGCCAGTGTGATTTCTCAGGGACTTGTTCAGCCTCCACCCCCACAACTTTATCCTCACATGTCACAGCTGAAATAATTGGCATTGCACTATATCAAACTGGCGGGATGCAGTCTTGAAGGCTGGGGGGAATCAAATCCAGAGCAAGCCTTGACAAAAAGCTGCATGAGGAAGAGAGTTGTTGGGCTAAGCGCTGTCTGAAAGAGGTCTGGAAGCCATGAGCGCCCACTCTGGGCCATCTCATCTGAATCCTGCTCTGTTGAGGTAAAACACGGCTTTGTACTAACTAAGGGCAAGGAGAGGTGACTGCACTGCAAGGAGGAAAGCAGGGCAAAGGTAAGAAAAGGTAGGAAAAGGAAGGAAAGAAGAAAGGAGTAGGAAAAGAGGAAGAAGGTAAAAAAAAAAAAAGTAAAAAATGGTTCCTAGAAGTAAGATCAGATTGTGTTGAGCTTCGAGCATCCTTGGGGGGGGGGAACTTATCTGAGTGTGTTAATCTAACTGGCTGTCACACCATCCCCTAGTGTAAATTATTCGCACTTAGGAATTCTGCATGATTTTTGACTTGAGATGGAAACAAAACTTGGGACCTGTGGTATTGAAAAATAAGGATCTAAAGAAGAGTTTCATGGCTGGTCTCAGTGGCTGGTCTGTGGGCAGCCAACAGGCAAACAAACCTAGAAGGGCTTGAAATTAGTGAATTTGGCCCATCCTGAGCAGCTGGGAGTAAGCAGCCCTCTTGCTTTTTAGCCTAAGGCCCTCTGTCATAAAAACAGGATGGCTGAGCAAGTACAGAGACCTGGTAAAACTCTAGCGTCATTAACAAAGGCACAAAAACATCCAGACCCAGAAGCAAAACTCAGGCTCCAGTGTTTGTTGTCCTCCCCCTTTCAGAAGCACAGCCTGGGCTGAAGTTTCTTGCTCATAATGGGTTTCCCAAGCCCTCCTGCTTCTGGCCCAGAGCGTGGGTCTCCTCAGAGCCCCCAGTTCACACTATTACTATTACTGTTGTCATTATTTCTTTAACCAGACATAGGCATATGTGACATTTTACAAATATTGGTAGGGTCACCCTTTTGCTGAGTCCCTTATGTATATAGCATGCAGGCATGGGGCAATACAAAATGTAAAAGGGGCTCATGAAAACTAGAGATGGAAAAGATTTATGAGGTCCCATCTGTTCCATTTTTCTCCTGGCATATGCTTATAAACTAAAGTATCTTTACTAGAGGTTTGCCTACTTTTAAATACTCCAGCCAGCAGGACTTACATGTCCCATGGGAGGCTTTTCCATCACCCAGTGCCTTTCAGACCCTCAATACCCACCACTGCAGACAGTTGCCTCATGAGACCTTTTCCAGCACCCCACCCCGTGTCAGACCTGAAGAGGGCATGCATGCTCAAAAGCTTGTCTGATTTGTTACTACTTGAGCTATATCAGCCCGATAAAAGGCCATGGCATCACTCAAACACTCAGAAGCATTTCAGTACCATTCTGTTCCATTTCAGGTGACTATTTTGTTTCAGGGAGTGCTAGCAGGAGTGGTTTTCCATGGAAGCTAATGAATTCTTACACCTGTCATTAGTAACACTATGCCACCATGCTATGTGAGCCACCAGGGTCCTCCATTGACATCAGGCTGTGCCCACCACTCTTTCACGCATGGTGATTCACCACGCATGCCTGACCACCCACGCGTTGGCAACCTCTATTTTTAAGAGTCCAGTTCAGATTTTCTTACTGCTATGTCGTGTATGCTTTCTTGTTTTGTTCCTTACTGCACCCCCACAATACTTTCCTTGTACTTGTGAATAATTGCAGGCTGTGCTCTCCCTTGGTTGCTGCCTAGCCAAGCTAGGTACTCTTCCCACGCATACTCTTTCCTCAAAATAAAACCCTCTTGCCCCAATCTAGGGGCATTGCTATTGCTCTTCAGCTTCTCCCTTATAGTTTGTTCTTGTCTCTGTGGAAATCAGGTATTTACAATGAGCTCACTAGGCAAAAAGGCCATTCTGGAGATCTTTAAATTGAATATGTCCTTGTCCTGCTTTGTGAGCTGATACCTTAGAGTTTGAGAGCCTGGGGTTGAAGTAAGAATATTTTTCTTGCCTTGTTGGTTAAATAAGACTTGGGAAAGCTCTGAGAAATTATTTGAAGGAGGAGTCGCTCTTGGCATAGAGGAGGCTGGGATGGTCACAGTCTTTTGAGATAGCTGGGCTAAGTGTACAGGTGGAAATTGAGATGCAGGATGAGGAGGCAGAGTTGTGGGAAAACATTGAGTTTGGCTGAAAACCAAAAAAAGAAAAAAATAGTGGAGGGTATGTTCCCTCCACTGAAGGGAAGGGAAGCCTTATGGCTCACAGACTGGCTGGTAGGACTCTTGGAAATGCAGACAGGTGATAACAGGCTGTAGGGAACTCCTTTGTTGTGAGAGAAATCTGCCGCCTCTCCCAGTTAAGCCAGTGGGAAAAGAACCATTATCTAAAGAGCAAGAACAGTGACCTCTGTTTGATGAAGGTCCATCATGGGTGTCACCTCAAGACAAATCCCACAGGCACTGTTAATTACCTATGCAAACACAGTGGCTTATATTCTTATACCTGAGTGAATAAAATTAATCTCTCAGATGTACCACCTAAATAAAAATGTCATTTATTTTCTACAGCAGCTAAGGTTAGAGTGTTTATGGATGTCCAGGAGCAATGAAGATGAGGTCATATTTCTTTCAGTATCTCTTGATTTTTGGGAACTTAACTATGGTCACCCAAATCAAAATGTTCTGCGCTCTGTTCCTGAGGATATGGTCATGTAATCCACAACAATTAAGCCAAAACAGACAAATCAACTACTCAAAATTTGTCACAGAAACCAAACATGCCAGTTTTCTTGTACTCCTGTGTTACATCGTTATGGGATATTGATTTCCATTATTGTGTATTTCAGAAAATTCCCTGAGTAACGCTCTGGTGATTTGCTCCAAACTGGGCTTCTCGGTTGTCTTTTGGCAGGCAGGAGAAAGAAACACAGCTTGCTTGTCAAGCAAAACCCTGTCAGCCCAACGGACCAAATTCAGCCCATTGTCCAGTTCCTGTTCCTCTTGCAGTATCTCTGAGGTGGAATTGAGCCTGTATTTGTATTTGTTTACTAATCAGGTGGGATTTGGAATCATTTGCTTAAAAATACCATATCACATGCTACCACCTCTCGACATGGTAGTCTGGTGACAAAACACTGCAGCAATAATGTTGCCCTCCAGCCTTGAGGATAATGAATACTCAGTTCTGCTGGGAGATAGATGCACTGGTAATTAGCAAATGTTTGAACATGCTTCCACCCTGCCAACCTACACCCAACTTGATGCCAACTTAAAAAAAATATCCTTCTTACTAGGGCATACATCTATTGTTGCTGCTGGTGAGGTGCCCTGAAGCATCTCTTACTGTGTGATCGATGTTGGTAAAGCCGTGGTCCCTCTCTTGGGCTCCATCAATTGGTACAACCTGGGAAAGGCTGTGGAGAGCAGGGAAGTTTGGTATGAGCCCCTGGTGGACTCTTAACAGAACCAGAACCATCAATTCTGGCACCTCTCTGTAAAGCCAGAAATTATTTGGGAGGTTTTGGGCCTGTCATCCCAGAAAAAAATGTCACGGGAGCTGGTCATGAGTACTGAAGTTGCTTAAACACCAAACACTCATCAGGCTCTTCCCTCTGCAAGAGAACAGGACGAGAAGTGTCTCAAGACAGGCTGGGTCAGTGCCACACATTTCTGGATAACACAGGCCATACCCTTTATTTCGCCATGACCCCTCTGCCAGGAAAATCCAGAGAGGAAAATCTGAACCACAGAACAACTTGCTCTTGATTTCAAGGGAGCAGAATTTTACCCCCAGGCTGAGAAGTGGACTGGGACACTGATGTTTTGGGGTTTTTTTGTGCTGTGTAATACAGGTCATAGAACATTCCTTGGCTCTTTCTGCTTTTGAACTAGTACTCTACTTAATAAAACAAATTTTATCTGAAACAGTACTGGTCTTTAGACATGACACTGCTCTAACGGTCCTGGAACTCAGCGCTTTCTGGATGCCTGATCCATTTCCCATTCATTTCAAGAATCACACACATGATAGACTCTTAGCCTTCTTAGACACTAATTAGCAACACTAATCCAGTGTCACTGGCTTATACTCAGAGAAGTGCAGGACATTTTCCTGATGAAAGACTAAGGTTGAGTGGAATAACCAGTGTGGTCAGATGGATTACATTAGACTTGATCAGACTGCTGTGAGATGACTTGTCATGCTATCTTTTCAGTTTCTTCATTGCAAATCAAGAGTAACTTTCTCGCTGCAGAAAAATTCCATGTGACTTTTCAGAGGGGTAGCTGAGAATAGCAGATGACTTTGTGCCTTCATCTTCCTTGAAGGTATCTAGGAAAAAAATGCTTTCAGGGGTGCAGTTCACCATCACCAACCTCTTCCTGGCTTTCTGATTTGTTTTCCTTCTATGCTTACTTAAGGATAGGTAAATGAAGCTGTCTTTTAATAGGACTGATTCAGAGAATAAATCAGGAAAATTGACAATTGTGAAAATAAAGATGTGGGTTGTAGGCCATCCTGGGGATGTGCAGAACTATTCTCTGAATTCACTAATGTTCACGGTTTGTGTTCTTCACTCAGGTTTGGATTGCTCTGTCAACTAGGGTAAGGGTCAGTCGAAGAAGCAACCTTAGATATCAGTGTAGGTAATATCCTGTTTTGAACATTTCAGGAAACCCCAGGAAAGGGAGAACATGTATATGCCTAATCTCAGTGGAGCATGAACACAGACCTGGTCCTCTTCACCCACTCCTTAAAGTAGAGGCAAGTTAGCACCTTCTTGAGAGCTAATCTCAAAGAATCCCCGCTTCAGACAATCATCAGCCCCCTGCCCTCTCCCCCCTCCCCCAATACCAGACAGGTACCATGTTCAGGAAAGGATGATCCTCATTTTCCTATTTAAACTAGTTATGCTTAAATTTAGTGAATAGGTGCTGTCAGTGACTGAATTTTCAAGGTGTCCACTGTTTCTGAGAGCAATATTCAAACTCACCTGAGTCAATATGTTTTCAACATGAACAATTTTCCTCACCTGGCAATGTCCTCACAGTGAAGGTATCATCCACACGGTGCCCACCATTCTTGACAGCATCCTGGGAAGGTATCCCCAGGGACCAGCTCCTGTCTGCTGAGGTGTGATTGCGTATGTGTCTGTAAAAGGACGATGGTAAGGAGAAAGATGAGTTATCTATCTAGCAGGAGTCTTGGTGCCACTGGCACACCTGGAGTGAGATTTGTCTCAGTTAACTTCTTATGTCCCCACTTCATCTGAGATAGCTCCTTCTGGCTCTCTTTACACTCACTGGAGTAAAGGAGACATTATGGTGGTGTGACTCATCTAGCCTTTTTTAGACATTTGTGGTAGGGTAAGGTGAAGTCCCCGCCAGAAGGATCTGTTTCTCCCCATTAAGGGGAGCCCAGACTGATGACCGCAGATGGAGATGCTCAGCACTGATCACATAAATCCCAGCCCTGGCTTCCAGAAGAGGCCTGTGCAGTCACAGATGTAGGTCTGGCCTCCTCCTCAGTTGAGCTTCTGCTCCTTGCACCCTCGCTTCTCCACTCTGGGCCTGCTCATTTTCAAATCAGTTCATATTAAAAATGCATTTCTGTTTCTCCAACTGACAGCAGCAGAAAAACGGTCCCAGGACCCTTGCTGTGAGAATTCAGAGAGGCTCTAACTGGTCTCATTTTGGTATCTCCCTACAGAGTGATGGTCCAAGCCCCAGTTTTTTTCCCAGACACTGTTGGGATCTCAGTCCAATCACTTGTTCTACAATTCCAAGATCCCTTTATGATTTATTTGGTTATTTGGCATTTCCACAGGACACTCCAGCAGGTGGAGGGACCCAGTTGCTGTAGGTGTCGTACAGACGTAGGAGTTTCTGCTGTGAAGGATTTCAGGCAGTTTTACTCCTGCCAGCCACCTCCAGGCTAGTGACAGCGCGCCTGGTCAGACAACCCGTGGGTCCTCAGAGGTGAGGTGCAGGTGAGGCGGCTTCTCTGGCTCCATCCCTCAGAGTGCGGATCCTGAGCGGGGTGACCGGAGCACAGCAGCGGTCCTCTTGGTGGCATGGAGCTGGTGCAGGAGCTCTCAGATTATACCCACTCTGGCCTCGGCGGGGTGAGGAGCTCTGATCTCTGGACCCCTTCTCACATCCCTAGAAAGACACCTTGTTCAGCCTGACCAGTTGCGGGGGGGGGGGGGGGGGGGGGGGTTAGCTGTTGCAGGGGCAGAAGTGCATAAAAGCGCATTTACCGCATTTCCGCGGGCTTTCCCTTGGATATGACCTGGTATTTTTATACTTCGCTCCTCTTCCCCGATCTCTCCCAGCCTCACTCTCCACCCTCAGAGCAAGACAGACTTGCAGGCAGTGTAAATGATCACTGTTCCATCCAAACAGGTCCCTCAGAAATCACACCAGCTGTGGACCCGCTCCCATCTCTCCCTCTTTCCTTTCTCTCTCCTGATCTCTTTGCTTCTTTGTCTCCCCCCTCCCCACCTTTTCTCTCTTTGTCTTTTTTTCCCCTTTCCCTCATGATGTCCCTCCGCCTGCGTCTCTCAGTCCCTCTCCCCGGCTCACTCTCTCTGGAGACGGGTCTAGTGGCCTGGTTGCCATCTGCTGCCTGGTTGTTGGTTTTTTTGTTTTTTTTTTTTTTGTGAGTGCGTGCACGTATGCGCGCGCGCACGGGTGCACGTGGGGGTTTTTTTATGAGGTTGAGATCAGATGGCATCTAATCGATCGTCATGGTCTCCATGGTTACCTGGGTGACAGAGTAGTTGGGAGAGACGCATACTCCAGCCTGGGGCTGTCAGACCATTCCTGAGAGAAATAATAAAAAAAAAAAAAAAAGAAAAAAAGAAAAAAAAAAAATCAAACCTCTTCCATCACATTTTACGTATTTACATCTTCCTCAGATCTAGGAAAACGTAGCCCGAGCTTCTGTTTTACACTGTTACCCCTTGACTTGGTTCCAGGAGGAACAAAGCAGACTCGTTTTCCTCTCTGCGCGGCGCAAGCACAAAGGTGAAGCACATCTTTGGGAAAGCAGGAGAAGCTCCCCTTTCCCCTTTCGCTTCTCTGAAAGGTTTGATTTTTTTTACCTTTTTTTTTTTTCCCACTG
The DNA here is from genome assembly GCF_900496995.4 of Aquila chrysaetos chrysaetos. Lineage (NCBI taxonomy): Eukaryota > Metazoa > Chordata > Aves > Accipitriformes > Accipitridae > Aquila > Aquila chrysaetos. The sequence continues at coordinate 3,827,866 of NC_044010.1, read as the reverse complement.
GTCACTGTTGTAACCATAATGATTATTTTTATTCTTCTAAATTGGATGGTTAGTGTCTTGAATTGGCTAAAGGCAACAGTATCCTCCGGGAAAAGAACTGTGATCTATTAGTATAAGCAGCATCTTTTTCTCCCTGGCCTCAGCCCCTAACACTAGACCATCTTTAGCCCTCATTGTGACAGATCAATCAATCTGTCTATGATTCCTGTTTGGAAGCAAGTGGAGTGTGATGCTAAGGATGAATTATGGAATTAGGTGAGTTTTTCGTCTTTAAAAGCAGATTGAGTTTGGCACAGCAACATCTCTGACCATGGCAATTAGCGTGTCAGGATCACAGGAACTGAAACTGCACAGCGCAGAATATGATCCTGCATGAATCGGGGGAGGAGGAAGAGGATGCTGCATTTCAGGCAATGTCATTGTGGCAAGCCGCCCCCCAGTAATCCAGGAATTTCACAAAGTTTGCCTACAGTGCACCACTATACAGGTATACAGAGCCCTGCCTCGTTCCCTGCCAGCCATATTCGGGCTGGACAGACGTGAATTAGTCTTTGATTTGACCTCAGCATGGCCCCCAGAAGGCAGTGAGGTTACGTCTTCTGTCTTCTGGCTGCAGCCACAGCGTTAATGCTCATCAAAGCTCATCCGCTGTAGTGCTGTGGCGGGTGCTGCCCTGGTGGCGTTCCCGCTCGTGGTAGCACACGGAGCTTTGGAAACGTCAAGTGTAAACACGGGCAAAGGGAGCTAATAGCATCAATGCACACGGCTGCCATGGGCTGAGAGGCTGGTGACCCAGCAGAGCTCTCCAGAGACCTAGAAGTGCTGACTTACTGCTGCTAACTATGAAAGGCATCAGGTCAGAGCATCCCTGGACAACATCCACACCTGCAAGGAAAGGTGAGGCTGGGTGTGAGATGATACAGCGGGAAATGTGGTGGGGCAGGAGGAGGCAGGGTGGCACGTCAGGGACTCTCCTCACCTTCAGAGAGGGGAGCAGCTTGCAGGGGGCTGTTCCAAGCTCATACCAGCTCAGAGCTCTGCACTAGCTGGCTGCTGAGGCTCTGAGAAAAGCAAGGGATTGTGAAGACGGGCTTTGTAGCCGAATCAGGTACTTCTTCCTCCCATGGGGACAGCAAACAGAGCTTTTGGTGTGGAAGGATGTGGTGTTTGTGCCACAAAAGCCCTCTCCCCAGTCTTTGAAAAATATGTCACACAACCTCCCTCCACCCCAGTAAAAAGTGTCTTGATTAGAAATATTTCCTCATTTGTAGGCAGCCAGGGGTGATGTTTCTGTGTATCCTACTTTAAAAAAAAATAATCTGTGATCCTGTCTATTTGAATTCTGATTCCGCTCCCTCCCAGCAGCGTAACATCGCTGTTTCTAACCGGCAGGGTGGGAAATCCTCTGCTCTTCAATATTCCCTAACGTTAAATACCATGGGCCTCCTAGATTTTCATACTGTACAAACACAAACTAATTAAAGTCGTACAAACACATCCCAGGCAGAGAATGAGAATCTGTTCACTTGAGGGAAGACCACTGGCTTCCCGTCCCAGGGAAAGCTCCCTCTCAGTTTACATTGTTCTTTTTGCAAGGAATAATTTACGGTAAAGCTGGTTTCCACTGAAACAGCAGACGTGCACACGGAGAGGAAAAAAAAAAAATGTAAACACAACAGCATCTTTGTGAATGCAGCAAGGTGCTGGTGCCTGCCTCTGCGTGCTCCATAATATATTAATACACACTGGCTGGCCAATCCCACTGGAGCATTCAATCATGCCATATTATAATAGAATTTAATGGAGTTGACAGCTAAGACCTAGTTGCTGGAGACATGCGAAAGACCTTTGCAACGAGGATCTACAATTAATAAAGGAAAGGGCCATAGATTTTTGGAGAACCTCATAAAAAAGTAAAATATCGACATTGATCACGGCATGTGAGGATATTAGACACGTAAATCTAGCTATTGCCTTTATTTATTTATTTGCACATCTTTAATATTATAGGCACAGGTTTCCCTGAGGCCAAAATGCAATTTCTCTCTCCATTTCTCAGCAGGAGCTTTTCATCTCCCTATTCACCAGGTTTTGAATTGCACATTTAATAAGCGATAAAGAATTCCTGTCTCTTTTCCTTGGGCTTTTAGCCCACAGTTTTCCCCTCCCTTCTGTTTTGTGATGGAAACAATGATCCCCTTTACCTGGCAGTGGGTTCCTTGGGGATGTGGGGGCTGTGCAAGAGGGGATCTGGAGCCCATGGGGAGTGTCTGGACTTGAGTGTCTGCCGATGTGCTTTGTGTTCCGGGATGCACTGGGGAAGGCAAAGAGTGCATGGGACCAGCATAAAAAGAGGGAGAAAGGGTCTACAACACTGTAAACCAGGCTCCCCCAGTCCCCCTCCCCAGACGTTTTTGGCAGGAGGAAGAGCTTATGGCTTCACTGCCTTCATCTTGCTGTCTGGGGAGAGAAGTCTTCACCCTTCGTGGAATATTTGTAGTAATTTTAAAGAATCGATCCTGCGGGTAAACTGCATCCACCTCTATCCTCTGCCCTGACGGAGGTGGCAAAAAACTTGTCACCCTCCAGCTGGGAGCATTGCTGGACTCCAACAGGCTCAAATCTCTGGATTTTCCTGGCTGTGCACAGTTAGCGCACTCCTGAATCAGGGCTGCTGTTCGGCTCCTCGCCTCGGAGAAGTTCAGAACCGGATTTCCAAAAGTATTTAGGTGTGAACTGGTACCTGGTGGGATATTTAGAAACACCTAGGCTCCTCACTGTCCACGGGTGCTGTAGCACTCAAGCACCTGATGCTTACAGTCCCCGTAAATGTCCCGTAGCGCAGAAAAGCCCCTCACAGACTGACAGGCTTGAGCTCCTTCTGACTTCAGTTTTACACCACTGCAAGCCCGCTCATCTCACTGGGCTTCCTCCTAATTTACACCGATGGACCATAAGATCAGGATCAGACCCCAGTGAGCCCAAGCCCCTGGTAATGTAAAGGTCTGGTTTCCAGCCGTGCGGCCTCAGGAGCTGGAGCTTGTGGCGTTCAGCTGACTTCAAAGCCGTTTGGAGCAGACAGGAAAAAATTTGAGGGGCCAAATCTATCCCTGGTTTAGGACTGTAGAGACTGATGGGGTTATAAGAGGAGTGACTTTAGTGTCCTGTTTAGAAATGAAAGGCAACTGAATGGGTACCTTGTAAGCTGGCGAGGTACAAGAGTAAAAATGGGACTGAATGATTAGATATTTCAGTTTTAAGACCAGCTGCAGTAGGTTACTTTCTTGTCAGGTAAATCAACCTTGTTTTTCTTTCACTTACCTATGTACAGACACGTTTCCCCAGGATAGGTGATGTCTTGTTTGGAACAAAAGAGGCCATTTGTCCATATCACAGCAACGGCGACTGCACGGTGTCATCTCACGCTCTCCTCCAGTAAATTGAGTTTGTCAGTGCTCAGCCACACAGCTGAGTGGAGTGCTGCGTGATGCCTCACCTCTCCTGGGAGAGAGAAGTTGGCATAAGCCATATCGTAATGGGATCCAGAAACAAAGAAGCGTGAATGAAGTGCTAATTGCATTCATAAAGACATTAACAAAGGAATTAAAATGGCAGAAGCTTCCTTTCCCCCTCAAGATTCATATAAACAACCAAAAATATATTAATAATCACTGAGGTTTACACTATTTTGAAGGGATTATACAGAGACAGGACATCAGGGTTTCGAAAGACCATTTCAAGGGTTTTTTAAATTGGATTCTGTATCAGAGATGAGACACTTTACTGATTCTGTTTATCCAAACTTGCTCTTTTCTTTCTGTCTTTTCTCCTATCCTTGTGCTTCCTCCAAAGAACAAAAGACTGCTCCTCATTCTCCCCTGAAAATTGTAAATTTTCCTAAAAAAAAAAAAAATCCCAAAACAAAATGACCCCAGAAGTTTGGCTAATGACACAATGGAAATTTCCTGTATAAAATAGCCTGAAACATCCTGCCTAATTTTTTTAAGCTCATTCAGTTCTTCTTACCTTTTCCTGGAAAAAGGAAAAAAAGACATGCTTTCCAGTTTTTCCTCACTTGGTTTCTACACGATTTCATCGTTCCATTACCAAACCCTAGCACCGTGTCATTATTTGCATTGCTAATACTGAGAGAAAACATTTCCCTGTTAAAAATCTCTCCAATCAATGGGGTCTTTTCCCTCCCCATGAGAATATTACTATTAGTCTTACGCTTAGAAAGAGCTTGTTTCACAGACCCTAAATTTTGAGGCTACTTTAACTTGCCCGTATCAGCAAAATGGCAGCTCTTTACTTTTTAGACTACTTGGCTGTATTTATCGCACCTCCCCGCCTCTCGCGCTCGCCTTCTTTCTGCCTGCTGACGTGGGCGTCGTGCTAGCGACAGCTACAGCTAAAGCCAGCTAAACATTTTTGTTCCGTTCGCCAATTTTCAGTCACTCACAACTTTCTAAAACGTTGATTCCGGGGACTGCAGCCTGCCAGTTCCTCGTGACCACTCAAAGGTGGATTTATCCGGGAAAGATGAGCCCAAGCCATTCAGCAGTTCTGTAGGAGATATTCCTATCACCTCGGTGACTAGCGGGACGAGGCTGGGAGGTGGCAGGAAGGCATCGTGTCGGGAGAAGAGGACCCTTAACCTACACGAGGAGGTTGCCAGCCTCCTGCCCCTCGGCTTGCTCCATCCCCGGGCTGCGGTCCAGGACTCGGTGGGTCGCAGGATCGGCGTTTCTAGCTCCGCAGGCAGAAGGTGGGGAGAGGGGGGAGCACAAGCCGGGGAGATGGGATGTGCCACAAGTATCCGAAGGGATGAGGCTCAGATCTTCACGCGTGTGGGAGCATGGGGATGGGGTCCCGGGTGGGGGTTGTGACAGGAGGGTGGGAAAGCCTGGACCAAGGGGGAAGGGTTGTGTAAGGTGGGACAGGGTAGGCTGGGGGGGGAGAGGGGCACAATTCCTCCAGCACACTCCTGCCGTCAGGAAGAGGGTCTTCTCCAAGCCATGTTGAGACATGAGCAAACAAGGGAAACCTTACCCACAAACATTGTGAAAGAAGAAAGAGAAGAAAGCAAAGCCCTTTGTACTGCATGGAGTATGGCAGAGAGACTACGCACCTGCCTAATACCCCAATCCCTCTGAAATTGCTGAAACACCCAGGGAAGCGTCCTTGGTTCAAGAGCACACCTCAGCTCTTCCCGTGAAAACCGGATTTCGGTTAGCGAGGACAATGAGGAATGTCGGAGCTCACACACTCACAACAGCGGGGCAGTCAGCAGAAAACCCTCCTCCCCAGGTGGATTCAAAGCCTGTAGACCCTCCGACGCTAAGGTGACATCTCTCAGTCCTCGCTTTCCCACTTTTTCTTTCCTTCTTTACTTCCAGGCACACCAAGATCTTCCAGACATGAAACCACAGCCCGTCCTTTCTCCTTTGCACCTTCTCTGTCCCCAAGAATGTCCCGCAAGCACCTCAGCGTGAATCCCATCCCTGGTGCTCCCCTGGCACCACCCCAAGAGCTCCTGAAGCTGGGAGCTAAAAGCATCAGGGAAGGAGTGATGAGAAGAGACAGGAAGAAGGAGCAATGCTCCTGCATTAAATGCAAAAACTAACATTAAAGCAATTTTCCATGTTGCAGACAGCTATAGGAAAACTGGTTACCAGTTTGCAGCAGTAGGATTTTTCAGGTGATGTTGGGAGTGAGCACGGGGCTCAGCTGTCCTTCTCATCTCAGTATCCCCAGCTCAGGAAGGAAACGTGCCCTGGCTGTCACTTAAGTGCAGGTGAATGAAGAGCAAGGGCAGCCTCAGCCCAGGTCTTGTTTCCGAATAAATGAAATGTGTATCTTCCACATGGTCAGCTGGGAGGGAGGAGGGAGAAGCCTATCTCAGGAGTGATGGCAGGTGCTGCTGAGCTATTTCCATTTTCCAGCTCTGCAACCTCCGGGACCTCTTTAATCCAAACCACCCGCCAGGCTCCATTCCCTGGCACTGAAGATCAGCCAGTGTTTTTGGATTCATTTTTAAGGCTGTCTTTAATTTTTTGAAGTATCTTGCTGGTGGATTGTTGGTCCCACCTGTGACTCAAGAAGAGATTTGCAAATCTCATTCTCACTTTTTCAGTCATTTAAAGGGACACATCATGACAAGAATTTAGGCTCCGCTTCTAATAGAGGGAACATGGGGGTAAAGGGATATGAAAAGAAAACCAGGAGGTACAGAAATGCTTTGGAGGATTTGTTAGAAATGAAAACATTCTTTATTTGATTTCTGCGTTCCCTGGGGCAGTGAGGGGAACCCATATGCAGTTGCATTGAAGTAATGTATGAGAATCAGAGAGCGAATTTGACAAGAAGCTCCGCCAAACTCACCTAGAAGCTCAGCAAAGTGCAAAATGTAAACCTAGCAGAGTAAAGAGTGGCATAGCTCAGGGGCAGGATTTCACTTACCACGTTTTAAGGCATTAGTAACAGGAACAGAGATAGGAAATCACAGAAGATACACCCCAGCGTGATTTTGCTTGGGGGTTATGTTCCACGCTGTTGACAGCTATTGATAGATGTCAAAGGTAGATAGTAATTTTTTAGTCAATCATGCTTTTAGTCAATCATGCAATTTTTTAGTCAATCATCCTGCTTCATGAGCAGATATGCACACACATACACATGGACGCGCGTGCACGGCTACTGGTCCAAGTGCTTTTTGGTGTCTAGCTTGCTGAAATGCTTTCAATTAGGGTTTGGAAAAGGTTGTCTCAGTCAGCCTATGTGACACTTGCCAAATACAAAATTAGTTTTAGTCATTGCTGTTTTCCTTCCAAAAAAACAAAGCCCCACTCTCCCTTTCTCTCTTCCCCTTATATTAAGTGGACAGTATTTCTCAGATAGGCGTTTAGCTGATTTTTAATGTCATGGAAACGTCATCTGCAAATTCGTTAGAAACTCTGTAGTAAAGCAGCCTAGTAAAACAGATGATTAATATTGGTAAGCTCCTAATTTGCATATTAATTAGTCTCTGTACTCAACTAATTAAAACGGGGCTGCCTGTTTGTAGACTTTCTGAATTCCAGATTGTTGCTATTGCTCCCATGTAAGTGCATTTAGCACAGCTAAGGCAGGCCATTGATATTACAAACCAGCCACCCCAAGCAGCAGTAGCAACATTTTAAGACATTTGAGACTGTACGGGAGGTACTTTCAGCATTTTCTTCAAAAAACCAAGACTGATGCTTGAAATGGCGGGATGTAATGACTAAGCAGTGCTCCTGCTTCCCTGTTATGCTCTCAAGGAGGAGGACAACTGCAGAAACCAGCCAAATCCAAGGGCAGAGGGAGAACATTGCAGGACACAAACAAGGCTGAGCTGCCCTTAAGCCTTGCGGTACTTGCTTTTGTCCAGAGATGCAGCCCAAAATCAAAGCTCAGGCTGATGGCTCAAGACGTGAAAATTCAAGGTTAATTCTGACCTGTGTTGCTCTGGCAGAGCTCTGTTCAGCCTTCCCAGGTTGGGGGTGGAACTGGGACTTGGAGTCCCCTACACGTCCGCCAGAGTTGCACTTGCAAGCCCACCTCATGCCCCCCCCCCAGTGCAGAGATTTCGTGGAGGCCAGGCACCGGCTGAACTTTGATAGGTAAAGAGCTGCTCTTCCCACATTTCCCTGCTGGCACTGGCTGGGTAGATGGATTACAAAGAAACTCCTCTGTCCATTGCTTGCCTTCAAGCTTTAGCACTCAAAATGCAGCCCTCCCATCACACGCAAAGTCCTCCTCAATCACAGAGCCAGCCAGGGCTGCCCTTTCCAACAGGATCCTGCCTCCTCTTCCCTTTGCCTGCCTGAGGACACACCATTGCCCCCTCTTCCATCCCGGCCACGAGGCAGCCCCTTCATGCGCTTCTCAGCCAACACACCTGCTGGTGGCCATGACTCTCCTCTGTCCTCCTACCAGCCCTTCTAGCTCCTCCTGCTGTTCTTGCTTCTGGACCTGCTTCCTGGCTCTTTTCCTTCTCCTTCCCCTCCCCATGCACCTGTTTTTTGTTCCTCCCAGCTGTTAGCATTCCCCACTTTGCCATCCCCACAGTAGCGCAGGATTCCTGTAGAAATTCGGGAACCGAGGATAAAACACCCTAGGCTGAGAGGCACCGGATGAATGTATATTTACTGCCATAAAATCTTTTGCACGGCAGTGACAAGTAGGTTTTCTCAAACTGTCTGCGCACAGAGAGTTTTTCCTCACCCTAGCTGCCAGTAGCAGTTTGACAGGTTTTATTATACTCCATTATTCACAACAAGCCAGGTCGCTGTGCCATATGCTGTCCAGTCCTGCTAAAGCTAACCATGTGCCCATGTTGGCTGCAAACCAAGGCTGGTTAAAACCTGCTCCTTTTTTGCATGCTATTTGTTTTGAAAGAACTAGAGACAGGGGCTTCGGGTCAGGCGCTGCCGTGTGTCTTATTGCACGACTCTGCTCACCCGCAGCAGCCCAAAAGCCAATTCAATTGGAAAATCAGGGGTCCTGGTGTGATTTGGACCTGAGGTTCTTCTAGAAACCTGCCCTGGCCTGGGGCTGATGCGGTTCGAGACAGGAGGATAGACTTAAATCTCTCTGGGGCCACTGGTGAATTCAACCTGGAGTACAGCTTTTGAGATGATTTCATGCACTGCTTAGTAGGACACACAGCAAGGAACAGTGCAATGTTTCTAAAACTAAACCTCTGCTTCGCTGGCAACAGCTGTTTTAGAGGCACTGCGGCTACAGCAGGCGTTGTACCTGCGTGTGGCTGGACGGACTTCTAGGACATCCTCCATACTCTACCTGCCTCCAAGGCTGCACTCACTGCTCCATGGCCCATGGCAGCTTGCTATTGCCTCCTTTTTAGCTGCTTTTGTTGCTCTGTTTTGTTTGAATGTTTGCTGACTTGCCATACCCTGCAATTACCAGTGCACAGCCCCATCTAGAAAGAACATTTATTAGTTTGCCAGACTTTGAATCCCTCTGTTACCCATTGTTTCCGCTGTTGCCGTTCTCAGGGGCACAATTTCCTTCCTCTTGCCGCATCCATTTTGCTGCTCCTTCTTGCTGCTCCCACAGCTTTTTCTTCCCAACTCTCCTATGTCAGGCAAGCCGATGGCAGAGGCTACTTATAAGTGTTCCCGTTTCTGGACATAGCTCTTGTTTCTTTGGGTGTGCTGCCTGCTGCTTCTCTTCCATTGCCTTTGGTGGTGTTTACCCCTCTGTCCTGAGACTGCAGCTACCTCAGCACTTACATCTCACGGTAGCTCAAATTGTTGCCTGCCACGCACCCTTTGTGTGACTACTCGATAGCTGAAGCAGACCTACTTCTGAGCGCAGTCTCAGACTCTTTTGCTGTAGTGGTGGCCTGCCTATTTTGATAGTCTTTTCAACGATTCTGCACCCCACACGTCATTCCTGCCATGGGTTGCAGGAAACTACTTCTTAGGTGAAGAGGTGTTGCTCTTCTGGCCAAGTCTTTACACTGGGCGACTCTGTTACACGGGGAGGTTGTCCTGTGATGGTCTGGCTTGGCACGCATCCCTTTCTACTCCCTTTGCTTTTGTCATCTGTTGCTTGGCTGCTTCTGCTACTGACTCTATCTTCCCAAAGATTGCTGTGTTCAAAAGGGACAGCAGCTGGAGCAGAGGTTCCCAATTAGTGCTAATTAGTCATGTCTTGCAGTGCCCTCTGCTCTGTTGTGTGAGCAAGTTGGGTCTGGTATGCCAACCCTTGCAAAACTCACTGTCAACTTCCTGATCACAGTCCTTGCTTGAGTAACTTCTCTTGATCCTGTCACTGAACAGTGAACAGCCCCTCTGGCCCTTTCTATGGATGGACTGGGTTTTTTAAATCTATGTAGAGTCTCTTCCTGTTACTAGTTGCTATACTCTTCATTCAATTCACACATCTCCCAGGCACGGCCATCCTGGATCAGATGAAATGTGCTTCAAGCCCAGTGTCCTGCCTCCAGCAGTGGCCAGCAGCAGCTGGCTAGGGAAGAATGTATAAAACAAGGTAAACAGAGAGGGACCTTTTCCAGTGTCACTAGTTTAAGGATTGCTTAAATAAAAGTCCCAGAAATCATAGCATTTCAAGTTTGATTCCTTCCACATGATTTCCTTTCAAAAGTCTTTTTACAACTCCCTGGCTATTCTCACGCTGCTTCACTGGTTATGTCTACACACTTTTGGGAAATGAGCAATGTGGCGCATTGCCTTCGCCGTGCTCCATGCATGTACATCACCAGCCTGTGACTCCTCTGATCACGCTGCTGTAAGGATATTCCAACCTCGGGCCACCTACGATTCCCAGGGACCCTTTGTAAGGACCAAACAGAGGTCTCATCTGCCCAACACTGTCCATGTGGTATCCCTGTGACGGTACACAGGGATCATGGTGGCAGTCTCAGGCTGGAAACAGCGTGTCTCCCATTGTCCACACTGAAGGCAGGTGCTGCTTAAGTGTGTGCTGATGAGGTAAGTTTGATTTTAAGTTTACAACCAGATTTGCACTTGAAATACTGTAGATGTATCCACTGTGTGTGGCTCAATTCAAGGCCTTGTACACTTCTTAGTGGTGTAGGCAGAATCTATTCGTGTCTTCTTATAAGTTCCTGGATTTCCATCACATCCTTAACGTATCTCAGTTTCTAAGGGTCTGGCCGTTTGCAAAGTTATCATTTTAACACTGTATGATCATGAACTCTAGGTATGCCTGTGGCAGACAGCATACTTCATTTTCACTATACAGCCAGGGCTTGTCTTGCCACTGGCTTTTCCTCTTCATGTTGTCATAAAAAGTCTATAGATGCAGATCTGTTCTTCACTTTGCTGGCTTGACAGTCAAGGCCAGCAGAAATCTATATTTCAGTAGTCTCACAGGTGGCACAAAGGGGTCAATATCTAACTGTATCTTAGCCTGGCAGGGCTTTCACCTCCTTGAAACATTTTGCTACAGTGCTGGGTAAGATTTACAATAACCTCTTCTTCCTTACACATGGTAAGGGTGTTCTGGCATTCCACAATGATCCTATATCATAAAGTAAGCAATAGCATCCCTTGTCTCCTGAGGTTTTCAAACTGAAAATTTGAACTACTCACTACTTGAAAAGGGTGTTTCTAGGTGCTATTAAGAGCTGAGGGTACTAATTGACTTTAATTACCCTGCCCAGCCTTTATTAGGCTCTCCACCAACACACCCTCTGCCCATAGGCCCAAGGACTCCATATAAGCCCAGGGCACAGGTGCCCAGGTTTAGCCTGAGCTCTGCCTCATCCTGCCTTAGTGGCTGGTTTTCAAGGCTGGACACCAGACCTATGTTGTAAGCAGCTTTGTTCCAAGTCCTGGCTCTGACCCTGTCTCCTGCTGCTCTCGATGGGGTTCCCTGACCTGACACATCACTTCGCCTTGTCTGGGATTGTCGGTGGACTGTCACTGCTCTGCCCTGCTCAGGTACTGTGAGACTGTTGGTGAAGGTGCTGTCCTGCCTGTGCTGGTCACCCTCAGCTCCCTGCCTGTCCTCCCTTGCGGAGCAGCCCTTATCACGCTGCTCCTGGACAGATGTCATGTTGGTACTGTCAGGCACGTCCTGTCTGGTCAAATTCATGGCAATAAAAAGCAGTCAGTTTTCTGGTTGTTGTCAGGAGAAGTGGCCCAATGTTGTTGTGGTAGATCCGGAGAGACAAGGAAGTCATCGTGCCTATAACCTTCAGGGAGATGTTGGCACCCAGATAAGCTTGCTTTAGTATGCTGCACACGTCGATACTGAAATTCTTCCCACTGTTATGCTTTTGCTCCTGACTTTTCTAAGGCGTGGTTGTGGCTTCCTTTGAATCCTTCCTGAGAGCAGGATGTGTTTAACTGTTTCAAGCACGTAATAGGTTGCCATTTCTTGTATGGAATAATGCATTTCCCACTACGAATTGCATTTGCCCTGCACTGGCCAAGGCATATCATCAGCACACGGATGTATTTCTCCCAGCTCATTTTTCTGCTTATCATTTTGGTTTGTATTACATGGCAGCTGGGTCTGCAGTCCAGCAGAAATCAAATTGGTCATTGATCTTAGAGCAGAGTTACTACAGTGGTAGCTGAATGGCAGTCTTCAGAGATGTGCCTAGCATGTGTGAATCTCCCTGGCTCTGTTATCACATTACAGAAATCCTCTTCACTGGAAGTCTGTGTCAGGTACCTTACCATCCGTTACACAGCTGTGCTTCCCTTCTGCAGAAGATACCCCACTGGGAGGTGAAACGATGCTGTTTCTCCAACTCCTTCCACACCTGCTCATGACCTGTATGTTATCCTCCTTGTCTCTTGAATTGTTTCTGTGGGGCGTGCACTGGATTATGATTTATTAGTCGGCTTTCCTGCTTCATGAAAACTGTTAGCTCTGGCAAATACACTTGTTCTACTGTAGCAGCCGTTGTTTTGATGCTGTCTTTGGTTTGGTTCAGCAGCCCTTGCTATTCTTTCCCCTACGCCTGGGTCTGTGTCTCTGGACAAACTGGACTTACCTCAGTTCAGAGGTGGGATCACTTGCAGTGATCTTCAGTGAGTCGCAGTGTCAGTTTTGTTGTTGTTGCTTTAAGTATATGTTTCTTCTGCATTATGTTTATATAAGCACCGATACATTGTAACTTCCCCAAAAGCAGCTCTCTGAACTCCAATTTCCCTGGGGTCACCATACTCACCAAATACATTACAGGCTTCCCTATATCATGTGGGTGTGGGGGTGTTTACCCGCAAGAAGTGTATCTCACTTGCTACTTAACCTTTTCCTCCAGTGAGATGTGAAAGGGGTAGCTCTAACTTTTGTGTCCGTGTGCCCCTCGACCAATGGTGCTGGCACCAAAGCACAAACACTGCCTTGCAGGCTTGGGCACATCGTTTTGAGACTGGAAATGGAGTATCCCTGCACCATTTCTGCAAGTTACTTTCCTTCCATGTAAGTCTCATTCTTGCTGTGGATCTCGCAGGGCAGCAGGCAGTCATCCTTTTCCACATTGCCACATGCTCACTGGGTAAGAACCAGAAAGGGCTCCATCTATAAAAGAGAATAAGTCTCCTTAGGGATGAAGATGTCTTTTTACAATGATGTGGCAGCCAGCATTAAAATACATACATGTATACTGACTTACCAGTTCCCCCAATATTTCCTCCCCGCTTTGACACAGACTGCTACATCAGAAAAGATGCCTTTTGTTGGATCCTCAAAATCACTGCAAATGAGGTCCAAGGAACTGTGAACCCTGAGCCCCAAACAATAGGTGGATAGGTTTCAAAGGCTGGAGTCTCCACTTGGTTTAGTAGTTACTTTGTTAGTGCTAAGCAGATGTGTGTGCAAATCCCTCCTGCTGGAAGCAATGTCTTTGATCCCTGATATCCAAGTTATCCGCTGGTGGAAGGAGTCAACAGCCCGGGTCTAATAATGAATTATTGTTACCCATTTCTTCCTTGTTCCCTGGGTCCTCTCCGAGGTGAACCGATGGCTTTGGTATATTACTTGACAAACAGAAATAAGATGTTGGCAGCTTCTGGAAGGCACCCTAGGCTACAGAAACTGAAGTCTTCAACCTCTGCCCCTCAAAGACAACCCCTGAGGATGAATGCTGCAGCATGTTTTTGTAACAGGATCTGAAGATGAACTTGCTTATTAACAGATCATCAAAATGTGCCCTGAAACCTACTGATTCCTGACTTTTATCTGACCATAAATGCTGGCCCTCTTGCCCAGCCCTGGGAAGCAGCTTGTGAGAAGTGGCATGACTGACTTTCCCTGCTTACCCATATATGCACTTGCACGAGCAGCACCACTGAAAGCTTCCAGGGGATTCTCAGCATGTGGCACCTCTTCTAGGCCAGAAGGAACCTTCTGTCATGGCTGGTGTGACTCCAGAGTGGCAATTCAGACTCGGGGACTGCTACCTCACCTCTGTCCTGCTTTGACAAGCAACGTTACAAGGATGTACGATCCACAGAGCTAGCTGAGTCTCACACATAGGTCAAGTGCCTTTGTTTAGATATTCAACACACTTCTTCCAACCGCCTGGCAAAAGGAACGTGTTTGGAGGTGTAAATAATTTTGACAATTCAAGTGTTGTGTGTTAATACACTGATCAAAATGCTGAGAATTTTCAGGTCAGGGTGCATCTGTTCATCTCTGTGATCTTGTTAAGAGGTAAACCCTTATAGCCTGGGAGACACTGAGGAAACGTTGCAGGATTTCTCTGTCTGGCAGGATTCTTTTCCAGTATTAACTAGTGCTGGATCTTCACCTAGAAAAATTCCTGTCAGGGTCTTAAGCACTAAACAGAGACCTCAGCAGCTCAGTGTTAAATGAAATGGGACCTAAAAGGCCAGAAGTGCCTCCACGCTCTTTCCCAGCATCAGCACCGACAAATGGCCAAAGCCGACAACCATTCATCAACACGACTAAATGAATGCAAGGAGTTAAGACAACGCTAAAAGAAGGAGCAGAGCCGTGGGGCCAATCTGCAGAGCTACTGTTGCTCAGGTGAGGTTTGGGTCGGTTCCCTGCCCATGCTACCGATTCATTGGATAAACCGGGCACTTCTGAGGCTAATGGGAGGTTTCCTGCTGTCTGCCAGGAGCTTGGCTTTAAACTGTCGCTGCCTCTTCTTCCCTACTTAGGAAATAAGGATAGTTCTGCTCGCTAGGGAAGCTCTCTTTGGGCTTGCACAGCCTAGGATGTAACAAAAAAGCTAGATCTCCCCGCCTGGGTGCAATGCATCTTGCCTATCAAGAAATGTCCCTGGGAATAAACACTTCTGGTGAGTTGCTACACTTCATTCTTAACAAAGCAGAACAATTTGCATTACAAGTCAGTTGTTTTAGAACACAATGGGTGAAATCTGGAGCTTGACACTTGGCTTTCACTCGGTCTGTCTTCTGTGGGAATATTGCCAGCCAAAGAACTGACTGAAGACAGCATAAGATGCAGTAGTACTAACAGTGCCTTTCTACAGTGCTATTTGTCCAGAGACTTCAGAGTACATTTATTAACTAAGGTAAAGCTCAGGGAAGTCAGCTGAAATCTTTGAAATGACCTTAAGTAGGTTTTGGATCAGTGCCAATATAAGGAAATATGCAGGTTCTGGAAAATCCTGGCATGTAGGCAAGGAGAATAATCTTTTTTTTTTTTTTTGGGGGGGGGGGTTGGGAGGAAGGGGAATGGAGATGCAGAGGTGAAACAGCTTGTCTGGTGCTGCTTGGATAATCTGAGATTGACATTAGGTAAATACATATATTTTTAGGAAGAACTGACCATGGGGTGAGGATGTTCAGTTGATGTGAAATGGGCTAAACTTCAAAGTGCAAATTAAATCACTTCAAGAAACTTTTCGATCTCAAAAAATCCCAAAGCCTCATACAGATTTGGTATAGCATGAATTAAGGGCAAACTTCTTTTAATTGAATCCAAAAAGCTCCCTTGACTATTCTCTCTTCCATTTCTGCCTTCCCCCTCCTTTGGTGTCTGTGTAGCTGTTATGTATTATTTACAGATAACTGGAAATGGAATAAAAACTCATTCAGTGAGCCCAACTGGAACTCCAAAAAAATCAGCAATTAATGAGTGTATACTTAAAACAGTCTCGCTTAGAGGCAATAATGATGGATGGATGGGGTGGCAGCAGGTACATTCTGGCATGTGGGGTGAAAATACCTTAGACTATCCAAATCTGGCCCCAGCTTTTCCTGGTTTAGGGAAATCTTGATCCCCAACCTAAAACCTAGGAACTGACTTCCTCAGGTGCTGTGGTTTTTGCATAGGACTGACCTGGCTCTGATCACAGCTCTCAATTGACAAGTGTCTATTGACTTTCAAATAGCTGAAAAACTAGATCCCCATCCGAATTAGAGTGTGGTGCCTCTTTTTGTATCAGGAATATAACTTAACTAGTGGTCAAGATGGGCCAGAACATGCCAGAAGGGAACATAGGACTCTGCTCAGACTAGGAAAATCACAGCAGGTTTTGAAGAAGGGGCTCTTCAGTTCTACCTCAAGTGCTGCGTTCCCTTTCCCAGGAGCTGTATCATCCATGCTGGCTGATGGCTAGTTCTTTCCTCCCCATGGTCAAATCTGGGGGTCCCACCTCTTGACTGTTTGCTTGTAAGTCTAGCAGCGCATCCCTGCCAAAAAAAAGACTCTCCATTTCCATTTTGACCTTTTCCCTTTCAGTTTACATAGACATATATGCAATTTTTTTCACTTAACTTCTTTCTGCTTCTTTCTTTATTAGCAAATACTAAACTATAGACAAGTTGGGGTTGCAGTCCATATGGCACATATGATAAAGTTGTTCCAAGTGGCACTGTGGACTAATCACTTCCCAACTATTCTCCACTCATGAGGAGCAAAGGCAGCTCTGCCTGTATTCTTAGCAAATCTTCCCTTGCTTTTATTGGCAATGCTTCTGTTTTGGCAGCAACCTGTCAAGTTTAGAGCTGGCAACCACAGTTTTTTTTCACATTCTCAGATGAAACATAGGCAACATGTTTTCTATGAAAACACCCTTCCTACTCTTCATTAGTGCTTCCAACATTATTGTTCTTCGTACAGAAAGCAAATATCGGTAGCTTTCCCTCTCC
Source organism: Aquila chrysaetos chrysaetos (assembly GCF_900496995.4). Lineage (NCBI taxonomy): Eukaryota > Metazoa > Chordata > Aves > Accipitriformes > Accipitridae > Aquila > Aquila chrysaetos. The sequence continues at coordinate 3,811,229 of NC_044010.1, read as the reverse complement.
CACCACTCTCACTTGAACTGACGGAGTTTTTGACTAGGAAAAATTGTCCAGTGAAGAAATAACAAGCCAAGTCCCTCTCAGCAAGCCCAGAATGGCCGAGTCTGTTATACAAGTGAACGTCAAGGTTAAGAGTTGTAAGTTGGTTTTGAATGAGCTGGTAGGTCCACACTGTGCCATGTAAAGATACTTGATTCATGGTACTGGAAATGCTGTGGTGTGTTAGCATCACTGCATCATGCTCTGGTCATGTCCCGTGCATCTCTTTCAGCTCCACAAACACATTATATGGGAAGCAAAGCAAGTCAAGTCCAAGAAGTCAGGTTTCTTTTTTTCACTAAGTATAAAAAAACGTGGCATGCATCTGAGGCATCAACCAGATCAGCATTCTCTTTGCTTGAGCAATGAGCTTGTCCCTGCAATCCCTGTTTAAATCTCTTCTGGCTTCCTGTGCATCTCACAAATTATTTAAAATCCAAATCCCTGTTGAGACCTTATTTTATCCTCCTAAACCTCTGTTGTCCTACTGTGTCTACCCTTATTGGGAGTTTTCTACCGTTGGCCCCCTCCCTGCAGGAAGGTTGCCAGCCCAGAGCATGCTGTGCTCTGGTCCTTCCTCATCAAATATCATATTTGTTTCTCTGTTCACTACACTCTCTCACTTTGCAACAAGACCAGGGATAGTAGTAGTCTATTTCACAGCTACATGTGGAAAAATACCTCTTAACATCTTCCAGCACTGTTGCTGACTCCCTGTGCACCTCGTAAATCAGTTTCGCTCATGGCCTCCATTTCCCTAAGCCTCCTACACTGATTTCTGAATTCCTGCTCCACTCTACCCCTTGGGAGACCTGGTAATCTAGGGTGGGATTCAGTTCCCAATACCCACACACGAGGATTTTAAAAATAAACTGTGAGGCAGTGAGGAAGTTGATCTCTGCTGAGAAGCTTGGAGCGTTTTTTCTTGCCCACCCTGGGGTTAGGATGGATATCCCAGCCCCAGTGAAGAGTAACGCAGTTGTTCACACTTGTGCTTCCTTTATCCCTCCTAATGGAGCCTCTGCCCCCTCGACACAACTCACTTCAGTGACTGCAATCATTAAAGGCGTTGGAAATAGGGTCTGAGACTCATGCAAACTCCTGCCTCAGGTGTCATGACCAACGAACCGATCAAAAATGCCAGCTCCTCTTAGAATGCCATCCCTGAATTCATACCCGATGGCAGATCTGTCACACAGTAGCCAAACATGTTAATACAGCTGAAGCCTTTAGGTGCACTTGTACCCTCAAAACTCAGTGGAGTTGCTGTCATCCTCCAACTGTTCAGTGGCCTAGATGAAATTAGTTAGAAGTCTAAATGCAGCTGCTAATAAAGATACTGCCTTTCCGCCTCAGAAAAAGCACCAGCTCCCTTTGCTACCAGATGTCCTCTTTGGCAGTTCGAGTCAACGAGGAGCTAAGTGATGAAGAATGAACCCAGTCTCCGAGAGGAGGCCCCAGGCCCCGAGTGACAGTAGTGGCAACAGCAGAAGGGACGTTCTCTATCGCTGCTGCCTGCTGGGGCCTGGAGTTGACGTCGGTTCCTACTAATGTTGCTTGTCACCAGAATCCAGCAGAGCCGCTTGTGTGAACTGTCTCTTGCTCAGGAAACTTCTTCCCTTGGCTCCACACAGGTCTCCTGGAGATGGGGCTGGGGGTGGATGGGCAGAGCGATCCCAGGAAGAACTGCAGGGTCTGGGGCCAGCTGACAGGCACAGCCTGTGGATGTCCACGTTTTTGGGGGGAGGCATGCGTATCCTACCTTCTCTGCTTGCTACTATCAGAAAGAATTAGACTGGGAAAGCAAACTCGGTTGGATGGACTACTCTCAAAATCCAGAGCTCCCAGAAGGAGGAGCAGAAGCACTGCCTGCAACCTTCACTGACAAGTCTATAGATATGAAGGCTACGTGTAGCTCGAATTCAGCACCACCGCCACCTTTGGCAGCAAAAGTGCTCTCCACCTTTCATTTCATTTATAGCAACAGTCCTAAATCAGATTGCTCCAACTGGCCAGCTCTGGGCTGAGCAAAGTGGTTTGGCAGCTGGTTACAGAAAATCACACATCTGAGAACCTTTTATGCACTTTCTCCCTGTGTTTCCAGCTAAGGAGCTTTCCCGGGAAGTTCTTTGTGCGCTGTCCCAGAAGAATAGTGGGAGATCTAACAGTGCCCACCAAAGTTTATAAAACTACAAGTGGTATGGAGGATGTGAACTCTCCTCAATTTCACCAAACGAAGAACATGGTGTTGGCAGGCGGTGGGTTCCAGGACAACAAAAGGAGGTGCTCTTTCACAAAACATGCAGTTACACGGTGGAAATCCTTGCCGCAGGGCACAGTGAACAAAAGAGTTGGTAGGACTTCCAAAGGGGATTGGGCAAGGCAGAAAACCTGTCCAGACCTGCTAAGCATAAAGGCATCAGCTGTGGCTGAACCAGCCACAGACTGGCAAGACTTGCAAGAAGACTGGGAAAGGAGGCTGGGAAGTCTTGGGGTATGCTTTCCCTCTTCCCTTGATATCTGCAACTGGTCGGTGGTGGAGAGAGTACTGATCTTTGGTCAGACCCAGTACAGCTACTTTTATATGAAGTCCATACTAATGGTACTGGTAAGGGTTAACAGGACTAGGTAGGTCCTAGAATGAGCTCATTTCAAAGTCAGATAGCCTACCCTGGCTGAATTAAGATCTCCCTTTCCTTTATCATACAAATCCAGAAAGACCAGAAATTTGGTTGCCTCTTGCTGAATGTATTTTAAATTCCTCTAGAAATCACTGTACCAGAAGAGTATGTATTTTTAATGCAGAGACATCCTTCTCCTCTTGGAGGACAAAGGTGACTCTCAGATTTCAGCATTGTCCGGATTTTCTAAAAAGTCTTTGAATTTGCTGCACAAGACTTGGGTTCTACCATTTCAGTTTTCTGGAAGGATTTCCCCCATTCAGCCTAAGCTAACTCAAATTTGCTTCTGTGCTATAGGCTTAAATAGGTATAAAACCACTGCATGCATTTACATCCAGGAATTCAACTGTGTGATTCAGCCTTGGAATCGCCACATTCTCTCTCCGCTCCTCTCCCAGGTTTTGTCACCATAAACAAATTTTGCAGCTATTCTGTACCTGTTATGGCAATTTAATACTCCCTAGCAGTCTGGAAAATGTGACCATCGTGGTCAAGTGACCCATATCCCAGTAAGCTTGGTACTTAGCATTGCCATGTCGAGTAAGTCAATCCTCTAAGAGCAGCTGCTTCTCTTACCTCTGGTAGAAAAATGTTTTTTGGCTTTCATTGTATATTATAGCTCCATGCCTGTATAGCGTGGTACAGTGATGGGCACAATGATTGATAGTAGCAGCAATTAAGAGCTAGATCTTTACAAGTCTGGATGCCAAATTTGCGTATCTTTTGCCAGAAACATCTGACGAGCCTGCCTTTGTATTCTGAGAGAGATTAATCCAGGCTACGGCATTCAAACCCAGATTTCAGACACGCCAGCGTGGTCATATTTGAATAGCATAGTTAAGCAGCAAGACACGCAGGTTCTTGCAATGCCCAACTCGACTCCTGCTTCAGGAGACGTGCCGAGGGGACTGATGCTCGAATGCCTCTCTGCGCAAGCAGTTTGCAACCCGCCGCCGAACTCATTCGCGGCGATTAAATAAAACGCACGGCGACCTGGAGTTCCTCCTTGCTCCCCTGCTTCAACTTTCCTAACTTCAAGGCTGAACTCGAGCACATGCAGAAAACGTGCCGGCTGAGGGAGAAAACCTGCCACAGCGTTACGGGGAGATTGACACAAGGCCGGGGGCCGGCTCCTGCTGTCGGCCAAGGCTCCGTGGAGAGAGCCAGACCCCGGCTCCGGCCCCGGCCCCGGCCCCGACCCCGACCCCGGCCCCGCGGGCGCGGCAGCGCTCGTCCGCTCCCTGCTGGCCCCGGCCGGCGCCGCAGGCACTCTTTGTTCCCAGCGCGGAAAAGAACCAGACACAGCCGTTTATTTATTTATGGGGGTTTTTTTGTGTGTTTTTCTTCCTTTTTTTTTTTTTTTTTCCCCCGGTTCTGAAAAGTGATTTCGGCGTCTTCCTCCGTTCTTTTGCCTCCCGTCTTTGTTCCGTCCGCATCGGGCAAGGGTTGTGGGGCTCGGGGGGAGACTCACCCTCACCTCAGAGGGGCACGCTTTGCTTTTTCCTCCCACCCGGTTCTTTTTCCAGCATTGCGGATTGCTGAGGGTGCTGAGCAGGAACATGCTGAGCATGTCCATCCTGTTGCAGTGGTTTGCAGGTTGTCCTGAACCAAATGTACGGGAAGGTCCTGGCTGAGACCTCCAGGCTTCCTGAGGTCCATAGCATATAGGCAGTCAAGCATCTTTCCTGCTGTCAGGGCACTGTAATATCAGCTATCGCACCGTCTGAACTTTCACATCCAGGATACGTAACAGCCCCTGCCATTGCCTCTGCTGGAGAAACCCCATATAGTCCAAATCCACTCCATTTGAAAGCCTTCCTCAGGGCCTCTTTCTACCTGAGTGCCTATGGAAATCTGCCAGTATATATTAGCTGTAACGGGCAGTTCAGTGCCAGCGTATTTATCTCATGTATATTGTACCATTTACACTCAGTGGCAAAACCCATTGTCTCCATGTTTTCTGCATCCAGCTAACTTGTGTATTCATTTGGATTCACATGACTGTCTCCCTGTTTCACTGTCCCACATTTCTCTCATTGACTCGTGTCTTGCACCAGACTCTAAATTTCTGAGGCAACAATCAACTTGGGAAAATAAAAACTAGGATTGTGGATGGCTGAGAGACCCTTCTGACTGTAGGTGTCAGGAGCTGCAGGGCAAAGCCAGCTGTTTCTCTGCGATCAGCTGTTTCTCTGGGATGCTGTGCTGGGTAAGGGGTTTGGTGTCTTTCTTTTCCCCACATATCAACTGGAATGTCTGAACACAAGGATGACTTGTGTTCTTGTGTCCTGTTTCCTTGGGTAACGGGAAGCACCTGAAATTCTCCTTTTCCACTGCCTATCTGTACAAGCTTCAAAAGCATCCTTTGCTGTGAAACCCTGTGTGCACTGTCCATTCCTGGTGTTACTGAGTGAGGGTCTTCCCTTGCAGACATCTTTTGTTGATGCTCCTACAGGATCCCAAGATCACTTTGAGAACTACAGCTTTTTAGAGAAACGAAGTCCACAAGACCTTTGTGTCTTGGGAACTCCCCCAAGGTGCAAACCTGTTTGCTGGAGAAATGCCCTACTACTACTTATAGAAAACCTCTCTGTGGCATCCTTATTATTGATATAATGAGTATCCCCTACCTCCCATGTCCAGAGCTAAAAATGCAGAATCCTATCACCCATGGATGCTTTCTCTTTTTTGTGGAGAAGCCTAAGGTATGTCTACACAGTTCAGTAGATCATACTTCGGATAGCCCTGAGCTAGTGCCAGCCAGCACCTGGCAGTCCCTATAGCACTGTCTGTGCCAACCCATTAGGTCAGACAAACAGGGCCTCATGACACTTTGTATGTCCCTGCCACAGTGCTCTTAGGTCTTCAAACTTCTGCTAATTTTGACTGCGAGCTTCTACCTGACACTCAGCAGCACCTGTCTGATGTCCGGCTGTCTTCACACCCTCATTTCTGAGGGGTTTTCCTAAGTTATCTCATTTCTTTTGCAAAGGCAGGACAGGACCAAAAGCCTTACTTTGCAGTTTGGAGTTGCTGTTGAAGGACAAGTTACTCATGTGATAACATGCAGCAGCAGTGATTAAGAAATTTGATGGAGGACAAACGTACTGAGCAGAATACCAGTACTGCACTATATGGCACACCTGGGGTAGGAATAGGTGCTGAAATCCATGCGGTTGTCCTTGCTAAGGGCTTTTTGTGTTTTGAGGGCATTTTGAGGAAGCTACCACCTGCCAAGTGCCCTCTCTGCCTCCAAATCCAGAGTGCTGTTGCTTCTGCCAGACAAGCCACCTGTAAGTGGCTCTGTGTACTTCTGTGGGATCTTTGGCAATCTCCAGAGCGAGAGACACAGTCCAAACAAGTCTTCTGTACACTGGTGATAAGGCAGAGAATGAAGGGTATAAATGTCAAGATTATGAGCACTACTCCAGCCAAATGGTGACTGCTTGGAAAGAAAAGAGCCTAGGAAGAACACGTGGGTTCTCTCAAAGGCAGTGCAGCACAACTGTTCAAGAGAACCATTCTGAGATACAAGCACTCACCTTTATGTTCAACATTGTTAGCTCTGTCTCAGTCACAATGGCCAATCCTGCCTCTTAGGAATTGTTTTTCTTTTTTTTTTTTATGTCTAAGTTTTTAGTATGTTTAAGCACAAAAGTGTGGTTCGTTATCTCCTTTGCTCAGCCTGAAACCCCTGAAGATGTTTGTGGTGAAACCAGAGCTCCCACCCCAGGGTAGACACTGCAGGTAATGTCTAAGTGATGGCAAACTGAGCAGGATCAGGACAGTAGTTACAGATGCCATTGGCCAAGAAGGGTGTTGGATGCAGATGTGCACCTTGGGACATGACCAGGGGAGACACCTTGAGAGCAACTATCCACTGTCAGAGATACGTGATGTGTGAGGAAGCTCAGATCTCTCTGGAACCTGAACTGGAGCTGGTTTGCAACAGACAACCGTCCATCTAGCAAGAGATAGGGAATCAGCTTGTAACATCATTCACAGTACAGCCAGAAATTCAGCAGCCCCAAGCCTCATCTAAAATTGAAAAGTGCCTCCAAAGGAACTGTTTGTTGCTTTGTTTGTAAAAAGTGCAAACGGCACATCAGAGAAGCAAAAATGCCTTGGTGGATTGTTTGGCTGAACACTTAGTCAGGGTATATTGTAATGAGCCATATGCTAGCTTTGCATAGTATTATGGGGTAAGCCAGCTGCAACGTGCAGCTGATTAGTCTGGTTGGAAAAATCTTCATTTTCCGTAACAGGAGGCCAGCAAAGGCAAGCATTCTGGCAGGTACCATCAACCCCTCCGACTGCTCCTGTCATCTTGCTGTGGATCAGGTGAAGCTAAGAGAGCAAGAGAACCTCTGCTTTATTTCCATCCTGAAGGAGGGACCCTCCTTTAGCCCTTGGCTTGTTTAATAGTAACTGTTTTTATGAACCATAACCTTTTTATATTTTTATGGAAGAGGTTTCCACCACCTCTTCCCGCAGCTCATTGCCTCAGTCAGAGCTCAGTCGTTCACCATTCTGCATGCAGCTCAGCTGATGTGGTGGAAACCTCCTGTGAGTTAAGGGGATGGAGGTCAGGAGGGGATGGGAACCTGATGAAGTGCAAGATCACAAAAGTGGCTGTGCAACAAGAAAGCAAATGTCCTTTTTGACCCAAATCCCACCTCCTGCTGTGGCCAAAAGCTGATGCCTAGGCAGGAGTATAAGAAGAGAGGGTAAGTATTTCCTCCAGATATCAGCTTTGAACAATTTGTCTCTCAGGGACTTTGCGGAGCTAGAGGTGTTTCCTCTTTGCATTAGATAAACCTTGGTGGACTTTCCTTCTGTGTACCTATCGAGCCTTCATTTGAACCCTCTTGACCTTCTGGCATCCACAGCAGCCTGGGCTAAGGAGTTTCACAGCTTAATCACAACATCCACTGGCGGAGGAGCTGAAACTTCCTCCAGCAGGAACAGATCTCCTTTAGATCTCAGCTGTGCTAAGTGCTGAATCAACAATTTGTGTGGCCACCCTTTGAATGGGCCAGAAATCCCCACCTAGAAGGTGGGAACATCAATAGTTCTTTTAAGGTCTTTTTTCAAACTACTGTTGGTTGTGTTTCCAAGGCGAAATTAACAGCCGTGTCAGAATCTACTACAAATGAATACAACAAATCTGGAAACACAATGCCAATGAACCAGAATGAGTTTCTAGCTCTAAGATACCTGATTTAACTTTTTTTTTTGAGAGGGGAACTTAGCTTAGGGTTATCCCTTTGTATTTACATATATCTAGTGCTTCAAATGCTCTGGGTCATCATTACATACAGACAGAAAGGGGCTGAACATATATGGAACTATTATTTCAGAAAAGCTGAAAAAGAAGCCATACAGCTGTCTCAGTTTTGGGGTGCCCACGTGAATTTGACATGTAAGCCTCTAAAGACCAACAAAACCATGAAGCCGTAGTGACAGAGGGGGGGTTGGGAGCGATGTGGGAAAACCTAGGGGATACCATATTTATGTCTGAGTAAGAAGCCTGAATTACTCTCATTAAAAGAAAAATTCCCCACAGACAGGATTGTTAAGACTATTCTTATTTGACATGGTTATTAATGAGGAGGAGGAGGGAGCAAATTACACGTTAATGAACTTCACAGACAATAATACTCTGGGAAGATCTGAGGGCTCCAGTGAGGACAGATCATTGGCCAAGTGGAGTGCAACGCTATCATTATGTTGACAAAATGCTGAAACCACTGAACATCGTATCCAATCCTTTCCAAAACCACCGACCTCACGAGGCAGACACCTTGCGTTGTCAGTGAAAATCAGGAAGACAAAAAAGCCTGTTTTCCTCTAAATTCACCACCTGGCCATTGCAGAACATGACATGAGGTGACCTGCACGTCTGGGGTTTAGGGTGATGGTGAATGGGTATTTTTCTTCACCCAGCCAGTTCTTCCTCTCCACCCTCTACGCTCCACCTGGGTTCCTTGCTTCATACCTCTGGCCAGTGTCCCATAGATACACTCCCGCCGAGAACCATTCTTCAGGCTGACTCTGAAACACCCCCCTTTCTGCCAACACTCAGGTTTCACTGCAAAAAATGAAAAGCCAAATCCCTAGTAAAATCAGGCATTTTGGTGGTGTGACCAAAATCTGTAAGGTGTAGAATGAAGTGGGAATACGAGAGGCTCAGTCATAGCTGGGACATGCAAACTACAGAATCATAAAATGGTTGAGGTTGGAAGTGACCTCTGGAGATCACCTAGTCCACCCCCTCTGCTCAAGCAGCGTCAGCTAGAGCATGTTGTCCAGGACCATGTCCAGTTGGGTGTTGAATGTCTCCACAGATGGACACTCCATAACCTGTCTAGGCAACCTGTTCCAGTGTTTGACCACCCTCACAGTAAAAAATCAATATTAAATAAATAAAATTATTGTATTCAGATTGAGTTCCATGTTTTTTTAATTTGTGCCCATTGCCTCTTGTCCTGTTGGTAGGCACCACTGGGAAGAGCCTGGGCTCCTCCTCTTCATTTCCTCCCATCAGGTATTTATACACTTTGGGAAGTTCTTCCCGGAGCCTTCTCTGCTGCAGGTTGAACAGTCCCGGCTCTCTCAGCCTCTCCTCGCATGACAGATGCTCCAGTCCCTTCACCATCTTCATGGTCTTCTGCCGGACTCTGTTTGGGAAGCACCCGCACCAGAGGAGATGGCTCCCCGCCAGCTCTTTTCCCCAGGCGTAGGGCATCGCTGCGTGGTACGGACATGCCTAAAGCCAACCCGGTGACTTTGGGACGGTCAGGACTGGAGGCTGCCGGAGTCGGAGGTGTTATCTCAGCAGAGCCGCGGCAGGAGCAGAGCAAGGGCATCGTCCGGAAGGCAGCACCACGCGGAGCTGAATACAGCAGAGAGCTGCCAGTTCTAACTGCTGCCCACGCAGCAGGCAGAGCCTGTAGCTTGGGTGGCTGTAAGGAAGCAGGGAACATCGGAGGGAAAACTCCCAGGCAGGGGTGCTGGAGGTCCCAGGCAAGAGGGAGGAGAGCGATTTGGGAGGCAGTACCCTCCTGACTGGGCGCAAGCACCGTGACAGTGCTGCCTCTGATTCTGCTCACCTTGGCTGCAGAGTCGAGGAGGGGCTGAGAGTTGACAGCAAAGGCAACAGCCCTCCCTGCTGCTGGGCAAGCTGGAATAAAGCCGCGGCTGAACTGCCTGGGAGGGTGCAGCGGAGAGGACCGTAGAGCGTCCTGAGCAGCGGGACACCTCCTCTGCATCTTAGCCGAGTAACAGAATGAGACAAGTGCGGTTGGGTGAACGCCAGAAAGGTCCTGACATTTCAGAAATCCTTTGCTGTTTTGCCTTTAATCAATCTGTACTAAGCCTCAAATGTGAAAAGAAGTGCTTAGGGCAAAGGTGAATTTCATATTAAGAGTAAATTGCTCTGACGCTTGTCAATTTGCCGAGATTTTTACATCAAGGAAATGGTATTATTTCCCAGGCTCCTGGCATGGTCCTAAAGGTCACACCTCGTGACACAACTCTGTTCCTTTCTCTCGAGCGGTTGTTCATACAAGAAAAGCCACAAGCATAAAGATGTTGCTGCTGCTTTTTGGTACTAGGTAAAAAAGTCTCAACAATCTAGGTTGTTACATGTTCTTGGAGCTTTATTGTAAAGGTGGAATGAAAATGGACTGTGAAAAGCTCATTGCCACTTTACATGAATATTATTATTTCACATATGTATTAATCTCCCTTCCCTTCACGTTCCTTCACAAACCAGCCCCATTACTTCTAAGTGAGAACTTCTACCACACGTTCACAATGAAGGCTCTCCAAATAAATGGCAAATACTTTTCACAAAACACACTACAACTACAGTTTTATGAAGACTGCTGTAACGGAGAGAGGCATGTCCTCACTGGGCATTAAATCAAGAACAGCAAGATTTGTGTAGGTCCAGAACTGAACTCTAGAGGCACCTACACAAAAGTCTCACACCAAATTTGCTTTTTTTCAACTACCAGCAGATATGCTATGAAGTATAATTACAGAATATTCCACAGCTGAGGTATGGCAGCATTTACGGGTCCTGCATGAATTGACAGAGATTAAGCAGGGTGTGCTATGTGGGTACAGCTTCCCAGGCACAGGGCTGACGCCGTTCAATGAAGGTGCAAACCCACTGAGCGCAGACTGTAACTTAGCTGTGCTCTTCTGATGAAACTGGATCAGAGCTAAGCTGCTGCACGGAGAATGCCACAAAACCCAGAACCACCTCGCTAGCGTGGACCCACAGCAGCCTTCTGGCCAAGCCCGTAGGGGCTAGTGCGTTGCCTTGGTCTAACCAAGGGTCCAGGGGCAATACCTCTTTCCCCCTCCCCTTCCAAACTACGACCAGAGCTGCTGCACCTCATGAGGAACACCACCCCCTCCGCCTAGCACCCACCTCCCCCGTCCTGCGCCCGCTCGCTGCGAGCAACCCAGCCGCCCCAGGCACCTCCGCACTGCTTCCCTGACACCCCGCACAGACCCCTCACAGAGCCCCTCAAGTCCTCTCACACACACACCCCCCCCCCCCCGCACACCCCACCTCACGCACCCCTCATGTCCCCCTCACAGATCCCCAGCAGTGCTCTCTCACACCCCTCACACACCCCTCACACACCCCTCACAGACCGCTGGCAGTGCTGTCACAGACCCCTCACACACCCCCGGCAGTGCTCTCTCACACCCCTCACACACCCCTCACACACCCCTCACAGACCGCTGGCAGTGCTGTCACAGACCCCTCACACACCCCTCACACACCCCTCACACACCCCCGGCAGTGCTCTCTCACACCCCTCACAGACCCCTCACACACCCCTCACACACCTCCTCAAGTCCTCTCACACACACACACACACACACCCCCCACCTCACAGTCCCCCTCACACACCCCCGGCAGTGCTCTCTCACACCCCTCACACACCCCTCACACACCCCTCACAGACCCCCGGCAGTGCTCTCTCACACCCCTCACACACCCCTCACACACCCCTCACACACCCCTCACAGACCGCTGGCAGTGCTGTCACACACCCCTCACAGACCGCCGGCAGTGCTCTCTCACACCCCTCACACACCCCTCACAGACCCCCGGCAGTGCTCTCTCACACCCCTCACACACCCCTCACACACCCCTCACAGACCCCCGGCAGTGCTCTCTCACACCCCTCACACACCCCTCACACACCCCTCACAGACCCCCGGCAGTGCTCTCTCACACCCCTCACACACCCCTCACACACCCCTCACACACCCCTCACAGACCCCCGGCAGTGCTCTCTCACACCCCTCACACACCCCTCACACACCCCTCACAGACCGCCGGCAGTGCTCTCTCACACCCCTCACACACCCCTCACAGACCCCTCTCTTCCCCGCTGACGGCCAATGGCAACCAGAGGAACGGACGAGCCTCCCTCCCTCCCTCCCTTCCTCCCCCCCCCCCCCCCCCCCCCCCAATTCCCCCGCCATTTAAACCGGGAAGGTGCGCGTGCGCCGACGCCCGTTAACGGCACCACGCCGGCCGCTGCGTTTCCGCTTCCCTGGCGGGCGCGCCCCTCCCCGGCGCCTGCGCATGAGCGCCGCCTCGCGCCTCCCGCCCTTTCCTCCTCCTCATCCTCCTCCTCCTCCTCCTCCTCCTCATCGCCGAGGGCCCGGCCGTTGCTCCCCGCCCCGGGCCCGGGCCGGGGATGCGCTGCTCGGCGGTCCCTCGTAGGAGCTACTCGGCGGGCGGGGAGCGGGATGGAGGTGGAGGAGGCGTTCCCGCTGGTGGGGCAGATGGGGCCCTACCAGGTGTATCTGTGCGTCCTGCTGGCCGTGCTCCTCCAGGTGAGAGGCTGCCTCCCTTCCCGCCCCTTTTACCAAGGCTCCTGTGGGGGAGGCAATGCCGGGAGGGGTGGGGGGGTGTGTGTGTGTGTGCCCACCCCGGAGTGTGGGTGCTGTGGGCGGTTGTCCTCTCAAGCGGTTGGGTGGAGGTGCCTGGTGTGAAGGTTGGTGTCGGAGGTCTTCTGCTGGGGGCTGTAATTGGTTTTTTGCTCTGGATTTAGCCTTGCAGCGGTTTGCTGTGCTCCTGGGGCAAAGGTGACCCCCGTCCAAAGGCGGAGCGGACTTCTGCGGGGTGAATTTGGGGCAGATGGCTTGATGCGGTCTGTGCTGCGTTGCCTGAGAAGTTATGCCTTGTGTCGCTCGGTGAGCAAATTGGGAGTATGCGGTTTGTCAGGTGAAGGGCTGGTTGAGGTGAAGTTAAAACGGGGATTTCCATGCGCTGCACTGGACGACAGTGACTTCTGTCAGAGACTCTGCTGGAAATCCTACACAACCTACAGTTAATGGCCCAAGCTAGTGATCTCTAGGTTGTGTGTGGCTTGTTTGTGGTGGAAATGTTTGAAAAGCTACAGCTGGTCACTGATACCTCTGTGTGCAGAAGCTCTCATCAAATCAGCTGACAGGCCATGACTGCTTATGGTACTTTGATTTGCCTTAACTTTTAGAATGTAGGGGCAGTGTCTCTACATTAGGTATTTGGATGAGGCTTTACATTTGCAGCAAGGGAGATTTAGGTTAGATAGTAGGAAAGGTTTATTTACTGAGAGGGTTGTCAGATATTGGAATAGGCTGCCCAGGGAAATGGTTGAGTCACCATCCTTGGAGGTATTCAAAAAGCGAGTAGACAGGGTACTCCAGAACATGGTTTAATGGGCATGGATGATGGTTGGACTCGGTGATCTTGAAGGTCTTTTCCAACCTAAATGATTCTATGATTTTGGGTAGTCAGGTTTGTATTCTGAGATACAAACCTGCAACTCTCACGTTTTGTGATGAAAATGGAGTCCAAAGTAACAGTGGAGTGCTATAATACCATTCAGAGACTGCATGACCAAGTGATGTGTTCTGTAACAAGGTTTGTAGTCTTTACCTCCAGCTTTGCTTCATCTTTGTGCCTATTCCTATGGGGGTGGGGAGGGGAGATGAGAACAATATGTGCACCTTCACAGTTAGACCTAGGCATATAGTTTGAATCTGGCAGAAGTTTGGTTTACTCCATGTTAATGCTTCAAAAACTTAATTGTAGTGAATTCAGCTAGGCTGACAAATGCTGGTTTATGGCCATTGTGGAAACTTACCAGCTGCAGGAGGGAAGAGGGAAACTTAAGTGTCCTCCTGCCTCTGCTGGCCACTATTTTGTAGTAATCAAGAACTTCCAGTCATGAACCATGAGACCGAAGATGTCTTCTCCTGGCAGCTAGGGGACTGACAGAAATATTAAGAAGCTTTGTGAGATGACAAAAGAAAATTCAGATGCCCAGTCCTGTCAGTTGGGAATTCTGTACTTGGTTGCAAAGCTATTTAGCTGATTAATCCTTTAAAATTGGATATTGCTTAGAGCTTGTTCTACTGTCTGACTGGCTGGAAAATTTGTATGCTCACTGAAGACTAGGGATTAAGGAAGCAATAGTTATTTTTTTCTTCCAGTGCTGGTCATGTTCTGGAATGAACTACAACAATGACAAGTGCTCTGTATTCCCCGAGTTTTAAGTAGTATGGGTCAGCTGTTCTGTAATGCTTTTGTTTGTTTGTTTTCTTTTTAATGGATTAACTTCATTTCTCATGGGTGAAGTAAACAGAAAGATCTTTACAAATCCTGGAACTAATTCAGAGTAACTAAAGAAAAAAAGGTACCAGGTTTGCAGCTCTGGGTTTTTTTTGTTTTTTTCTTATCATGTTTTCTTAATTCTTGAACTTTACCAGTGAGCATAACCCCCTGACTGATGTATTTTCCTTGCTTCAGATCATGCAGGCGCAGGAGTTTGTAAAGGATTTAGATGTGACGCTTGTTGTCTTTCAGTCTGTGAATAGATTTAGACTTACACAACTGGTTACTGCTTGGGTGGTTGATTGCTCTCTGTGTTCCTTTATCGGTGCCAAGTTACATAATGTGTCACTGAGATGTGCAAGAGCAAGACTGAAGGCAGGTTCCACGACTGGTGTTAAGTCTTTTGTCTGGTTTATCGTCAGTCTTTGGAGGATGGACCCAAAGGTAAGTAATGTATCTGGTGTGTGTGATGTAGAATTAGGTAGTCATGGGCTCCTTTAGTGGATTAGATGCGGCCGGACACTGCAGAATGAGAAGTCCTGTTAGTCTATGTCACTGGCTTTGCCATGGACTCATTATTCCATTTTATTGCTTATTTCCCTGTCCCTTCCCATGTGCTCCCTCAGTTGGCTTATATTTTCACATAGGCCTATTGGTATAAAAAAAATTCCTAGGTTCTTAAAGGTAAGAATGCCACATGGGTGAAACCTATTTTTGTCTTTGCTCTGTCAAGTCCCTTCATCTCTGATGCTAATGTACTGAGCTTAAACTTTCTGCTTTCCCTGCCCTGTAAGATTCCCAGCAGATGTTCTTGCTTTCCTTGTAGGCTTTTGTGCTTTTTCATCTCTGCAAGTTTCTAATCTCTTGAGTTTCATACTTTATATGTATTTTCCCCTCATCTTGGTGTTTTTCTTCTCATAAATTTCTACAGTAAACTCCTTCTACCATGTAGCCTTACTGATATGCCAATGTATCTGTCTCTGAATTCTAATTACAAACATGGTTTAGCTCACAGAACTTCTTTGAGGCAAGTTGTACCAAACACTTAGGTCAATATGGGTGCGACTTTCCGCATGATAGTCAATTTTCATGTGGGCTTGAGTGAACTGGTACTTGACCTGTGGAATGAGCTTCCTGACACTCTGGCAAAAGACCTCCAGGTTGCTTGTAGTCAGAAAAATGGTTTTGTATGTCATCAGTGTAAAACTAGATTAAGTGTAAGTCTTGTGGGCTACTTCTTTCATCTTCTTCACTGATTTGTATTAATCCTCTGCTACCTGATGCTGTTACTCATTAACTTGTTGAGCTGGTACTGTATGCCTGGCTTATTCACTACCAACTTAATAGGACTTTGGAAGACTTTTAGGAATGTTCTGTAGCAGTGGTTACTAATTATATAATGGAGTGACAACAGCTAATGTAGACCAACATTTTTTCCAAAATCTATTACCCAAGGACCAAACTTACCTGAAGAATGTGGGGATAGACTAATGATGTGAATTTGAGGCTGGATTAGTCTTGCATTTCCAGTGTATCTTTAAGAAAGTAAATGAGTAATAAAGGGAGCTGATAACTCTTAAAATACTGAGGACTTAACTTTGAACTGAAAGTAATTGCTTGACACCTATTGATTACTAGAAAGGTGCTCACTACCTTTTGAAGAAATTACATTGAAGCATTATTAAAGAATGGTGTCTTTTGGTGTTTGTTTAGTGTGTCTAGCAACATTAGACAAAATCTCGCATCTTGATCAGATGCTTGAGAGTGTACAAGCATATTAAAAAAAGTTTCTTGGTCTCTTGTGACTCAACATACAGGGTTGAAAGAGGTTTGCCTTTGACAGTGAATCTGAACTACAGGATTCCAAACTGAACCTGCAAAATGTGAGAATGGAAGTGCATCCTTTCTACATTTCTATTAAAAGTTTTTTTAAAAACATGTTAGAGTTTAAAAAAAACAAAATGTTAGGGTTTAAAAGGGAGGTGTTGTTTGCACAGCTGAAAAAGGCTTTGCCTAAAGTTGGGTAATGTGAGTTGCATAGCAGTATGGATAATTACCAAGGGTGGTGTTTCCCTCCGTCTTGGGGACTTACTACTAACTGAAGAGAAGGTGGAAAAACAGCTAAGATAGTAACATCAAGTTCCTTGAATAATTGTTTTAAGGCAAAGGCATTTTTGATGTAGTGCAGCCATAATGAGTGGTGCTGCTAACACCTCTGCACTGTTGGCAGCAAGATTGTGTATGACTTCTGTCATTAGGGTATCCCAGTGCAGAAAGCTGATCTTTAATCAGCCCATCTGCGCAAATGTTTTGAGGGAAAGCAGATTCTGGGTCATGTGACTTAAGTAAGGCAGGTTCATCCCAAATCTTTAGAAATAATTCAAAAGAAGTAGTGTCTGTCTTCAGATACAATACAGATGTGATCCCATACATAGCCTTGTTTAGCTGTTTCTTGACATTTCTTATCTACCCCATACACGTTCTACCTCTTTAATAGCATGAGACATTACTCTGTAGTTGTAATAGTAATGAAATACTTTGTCAGTGAATCTTCTTTTAACACTTGTGTTTGCGTGAGTCTATTAAGCTGTTCTTTGAACTAGCCAGAATTGATCATAAATTGGACATCTTACTCCCAGTCCTTGACGAGGTATACTATTAGGACTTTATCTGAATAGAAAGTGCAAAACAAATCTCAAATTAGTGAACAATTTAAAATGAAGGTAAGAGATGGGTATTATACAAATTGCATTACACTTTCTAGTATAGGCTGCTGAAGGTGTTCCAGGAGCTTCGTGACAGGCATGCTGTTTACCCAAAGTTACTTGCGCTGTAACTCAGACATAGTTCAACTGTATGTGTAAGGTGTGTAAGCAAGGTGGCAGATACAAAAAGGATTTATAGAATTGCCCTGTAACCTTCCTTCACTTTGACTACCTCACTGTTTGGCTTTTTTCTTTATGTCTGTGGGAGAAGTAAGACTTCTAAGTCCCTCTGGTTCTCAAGAAAGCTGTTGCAGAATGTGTGTCAAATGTGTGCAGCCACTTAGGTGGTAGGGTGGTTTCAAATGAGGCATGAATACAAACATAAAAAGTAGGGGCCCAAATTTTTACTTCTTGAGGTAACCTGCTTATTCCCACAGCTTTTCGTGCATTGTATCTTACTCAGAACGTGCTTATGCTAAAGGATGGTGTTGCTTTCCTTGTAGAAGTGATGAAGGCTTTTAGAGTAGTTGCATCACTGAATATAATTCCTTGTTCTGATATTGCTTATTCCTGCTTGGGAAGGCTAACTAGGTGGGTGTAAGTATGTAAACTAATCACACGGAAAGATATGCTGCTACTTATTTAGCTAAGAATATTTCTACCTGAAAGTTGGTGTAACTTCTAAGTGAAGACCAATCCTACCATTTGCTCCAATTGGGTGGGAAGAATCTTTTGAGGAAAAAAAGGTAGTTCTTTGGTCGCATGTTACATTTCACTTCAGTGATTTGGATGCTAACCAAGACTCCTTGGTCCTTTAATGGCCTGTAAATAAAACATAGCTGCCAGAAGAATCAGAAATATAGTCAAGACCCAGTGTGGTTGGTCTGTCTGTAATTACTCCTTTCAGATCCTTAACTGTTCCTTAAAAGAAACAATCACTTATCTTTTCTGGTATTAGTTATAACTTTAAAAACATGACTGCAGCTGATGCAGACATTATGCTATATTCTGCAGAAAACCTGAAATAACAATGCTGAGTTGTGACATGCTTCATTAGCAGTGGGGTCCTTAACTCTCAGATATAACACTGAAGTCTAGATTCTAATAACTGCTTACTCACTGATTAATTTTAAGTAGCTAACTTACTATCATTTTTTCCAAAAATAATCCTGAATGGAGGGGGTCATGAATACCTTATCAGCTGCCTACATCTCCATCTTCTCTCAAAATTATGCTGTGTCTTAATCCAAACCAGTGCATCATCCATATAGCTAAGCTTTAAATTTATGCTTGTATGCAGGGGAAAAGTATGGTCAGAGCAAACTTGAGGTGGAGAAGAAACATGAGCTGTAGCTTTGAGACCTTCCCTTCTTTAGCTGCATCTGAACTACAAAATACATGTAGTTGAGTTCATATTTAGGTGGTTCTGAGTGTCTTTCACAATTGCTAGGTCTTCTTGCTCTTCTAATGATTGCTACATTTGCTCTGACACTGAAACCACGTTCTGTGTGTATCCATATAAACACATCTAGTCAGCTTTTGCAATTTAACTTACAAGGCTGACTTCAGTTTCTGTGCAGTTTAGTCCTAGAAGATGCCTGTTCAATGTGCTGTTGTAAAGACCTTAACAGAATTATTGCTGATGGGCATGGCAAGAAGCATGAGTTTTGGGAGAAGCACAGAGAAGTAGATAATCTGAAGGCCTAGTAACAGAGGGAAGGCAGCAGATTGTTCTGCCTATTTAAAAAAAAAAAACAAACCAAACAAATGAAACTTCTTCTAAAAAAGTGAAGGCTACATGCTGTGTAGAGTGCAGTGCTCTGGGGCTCTTTAGCTGTGGCTGAATGCCTTGCTTTTGCAATGTCTTTTTAACAACTGGGAGTGGAAGGTGCCTGGGAGGCACCGTGTCAGTGGTGACTGGCATCTTTATATGGAATGTGGGTAAAACATATGGGGAGATATTTTCAGATTATTAACAATGACTTTTTTGTTACATTGAATATTTTGTGCAATGGGATGGTATTTGGATTCAGTGGAAGCTGAAGCAATCCCATCTTCTGCTATTAATCAAGATGGCTTTAAGCCTGGCAAACTGTTGAAACAATCCATCTAGCCAGTCTGTCCTCTGAGCACCTTCAGAAGATGAGCCTGGGAGTTCACAGGCGTAATTCTACTGGACAGGATGGATTAAGAATATTTGTATTATGACACATCATCTCCCTTTCCTTCTTCCCTGCCCATGTGTACACATGGTCTCTAACTTCCCGTGTTTTGTAGGCAGTAAATTACCTGTATTTTTCCAGTAGCAAGCCACATCATCAAGGCTCTTCTCACTGACGCGTCCTCCATTTTAGAGACTCTAATTTCCTTTTCTCTCAGGTGATAGAACTGGCAGATGTGTAATTGAACTCAGAATAATTGTTTCCAACTTGCACATGATTGTTCCTCTTTATTTCTGACCCAAATAAAGTTTTGTGCTCTCAAATGCTTTTTTTGTTTAACTGGCGTAGTTAATATAAGTACTTCTATTTATAGGTAATGTAGTGCTTCATGTGCATTGTTTGTGTTAAGTAAAACCTCTGTTTGCTTTTTTGCAGGTACCAGCCCGGTGGGACTGAAGTCCCTCTGGAGCAATA
Source organism: Aquila chrysaetos chrysaetos (assembly GCF_900496995.4). Lineage (NCBI taxonomy): Eukaryota > Metazoa > Chordata > Aves > Accipitriformes > Accipitridae > Aquila > Aquila chrysaetos. The sequence continues at coordinate 3,791,533 of NC_044010.1, read as the reverse complement.
GCATCTGTTTTCTAGGTCTTGTCTGTTTACAATATGATCTCTCAGTTTGGGACTTAACCTGGTTAAACATTTGTGTTTGTGTTCACCGGTCATTTTCCTAATCCTGGTGGGCTTGGGGGGGAAAGGGTGTTAAGATTATTTGCCTTATAAGGCACAATGAAGCTTTCGAGATCCTCAGGTTAAGAAAGCTGAAGAGAATTGTATGTATAGCTTATTCCAGCTTTCTGTTTGTGGTATGCTGTTCAGTTATTGGTGTCTTAAAAAATATATAGAGAAAGACCAGAGCTCTTCAATCTCTTTCAATTTGCAGACCTCCTACAGGTGTCCCACTGAAGATGTGGAATCCTTGCACAGTAAATTTAAGACTGCTGACAGCATTGTGTTTCTTAATTATTTTTCCCAGAACATTAAGTAGTAATTTGGGGACTTCGGAGGCCTGTAGGCTGTAAGTTGATTGGTTGCTGATTTAGCAAGTTCTACCACAAAATTGGAAAACTGTTCTTTCAGTTCTGGACCATGATGTTGCTCTGAAATAGCAGTAAACCCAAGATTTTTTTTTTAAATTAAAAAAACCCAAAACCAACCAAACAACAAAACACAAGTAGATCCAATTGCTTATCCTCAGGCAAGTCCTTAAAATGAATAAATGAATGAAAGCAGCTTATACAAATGTCAGCAGTGTCTTTTAGTGTGGATACTTAAATAGCAGAAACTTCTGAAGTAATCAGTGTATGCTTTTATTGCATCTTTTTACCAAGTTAACTGCTTTAGTCATTTGGTAGTGAGGAAGTCCAGGCACAGCCTAGAATGAGCTCTTCTCATAGTCTTAGCAGAACTCCCTCTGTGAGACCAAAGATGCTTACCCGATGTTCTTTGGCAGTGTCCCAAGCCAGTGTGCTAAGGTGTGAACTTTGATCTCTTATGATGCTGGCTGTGACTCAGATATGTTGATAGCCAAAGCAGGCTGGAAGATACAGAGAGAAAGAGGGACAAAGATGAAATGCAGACAAAAGAATAATCATGCTTGTGGAAGCAGGACTAAACTCTGCCTGATATTTGTCAGCCCACAATCCTTGTTTTTGTTTTTGTTTTGTTTTGTTTTTTTTTACCAGCAGCTGCTGACTTTTTCTTCATGTTATCCTGTAAGGCTCTTGAGACAGTTCAGTCATGGGCTCATTTGTAGTATATTCATAGACTGGAATAGGAGCTTCTGGGACTTTTTTGTTCTCCTGTAAGTCCTTTACATAAGAATGGAGTGGCACTTCTGATGTGTTACTGATGAAACTGTATAGCTGGTGTTCAACTGAGGAGTCTTGGCATTTGATTGCACACTAATGTAATTTAACTTTCTTGAATATTCCTGTTCAAGCACAGGTAGTATTTATAGTGCTTTTCATTAATTTTGGTTCTTGGTTCTTGTTTATTGGCTTGGTGCTCTAACTCACCAGTGTGTAAGCATTTTTGGCAGAGAGGAACTGGAAGTTTACGTGTAGGTATTTTAATAAGGCACCTAAGCTTTCTTTCTGCCTTCTGTTTTTAAAGGTAGAAAAATAATACTTCCAGCTTCCTTATTCATGTTTAGAGGCCTGTCAACCTATGATGTGAAGGTGACTTTACTTCCCTTGCTCAGGGTGATCCAGTCATAGCAGTGGCAAGTCCTGTCGCAGCCCTTTTATATGAGTACATGCTAGATAAGTATGTTTGCCTCTAAGTGTTGCACATAGTCCAGCATACTACAAAAATGCAAATGCTTTAGGCTATACTGCCTGAAGTGGTTCTGGACTCGTTTTCAGTCTACCAGCATGCAGTCAGCTGCTGTGCTACCTGTTTAAACATATAGTAAAACTTCTGTTAATTTCTGCCACTGAACTTGATGCTTTGTAGGGCAAGTCTGTGAGTCTTTTTCTCTGGGTGGTGTACTTAGTAACATACCAGAAGCATTGTAGCACCTGGCTACATTCTAGGTCTCTAGCAAATTCCAGATCTCTATAGTACCATGTGCATTGCCTGTACCTCTTAAGTTATTTTGAAGAAAAAAAAAAACAAACCACGTACTTGTGGTCATTTTTAATGTTTCTGTGGTAGGTAGCATGCTAGGTGTTAATTTATTCAAGAGCCTGGTATACCGCAGTAGAGGAATCCTCCTGAACTCTTTTCAATCCTGTAAATTGTTTCATCTGTCCTAGAGCAAACCGTGTAGATAATCGTCTTGCAAGATTTTGCTTCAATACGAAACTGACAGCTGACTTAACAGCAAGCTCATTATCTCTATCTGTAGCACTGCAGAGAAATCCAGCTTGCAGGAAGTAATAGCAACCTATCTCTTGATGCTAAGTTTTCTTATTTGTGTATTCTGGTGTTTGGGAGAATGGGGTGGTGGAAGAGGTAGAAGAATCTTGTGCTATTGACACAATTTAATGAAGTATGCATACTCAGAGTTAAATTCACTCATGTAATCTTGTGTGAAGAATATTGTTTTGTTCTTGGAGAACGCTTTGTGGAACTTTGTTTTGACTTTCCTTTGTCACCCTCTGCATTCCACCTTCTGTTTTGCTCTCCAGTTATAAGCAGACTGACAAGTAGTCTTGGGTTCAATGACAATAACTGAGAAATCTCAAATGGTATTAATTTACCTAGAAATACTGGATCTCTAGAATGGCACTAATGACAAAAGTGCAGAGCTGAAATTACTTCCCTAAATTTTGCTGGAAAAGATCACTTCTGCGTGTTGGCAGAAAAAGGGTAGATTCATTTTCTTGTGATAGACTACAAAATAATTATTAAAGCAACTTGAGCTGAGGAGGTGAGAGCCTAGGTATGTATCCTGCAGTCCTATCACCAATGCTATAACCAGTTTTGTCATCATTAGGTAGGCAGGAGTACAGGTACAAGGTGTGTGCAGGGTTCCCATGGCCCTGTCAGGCAAAGGTGTGTACACAGGAGTTGGCTATTTGGACTACCTTTGCAGAAAACTTGTATAATGAAGTTATTTGCTCTTGAGACTCAGATGTTTGCCTGTGCTGATGGGAAGTAAAGCAGGCCTTGTCTGTGTGTGTATGTGCTGTTTGGTGGCAGCAGTTGCTTGACTAATCTGCACATGTGCTGCCTGGCTGGTCTGAGCAGAAGGAGCACCAAACCCCTACTGATGCCATTGCCTGCCAAAGTGATACTGAGCATGAAACAGAGTTGATGTGTGTGTTTGGATGTTTGGAACAGAGAAGGGGAAGCTAGGGGGACGTTTTCCACAAACCTGTAGGAAATGAGGCTCTGAGAGTTGCAGTTTGATGTACAGTGTTAGATTTCAATGTTGATGTTGAAGAATTCTAGGATAAAGCTGTGTATGGGCTTGGGCAGACTTTGGACCTTTTTCTGTGGATTCTGGAGGCCTACATTGTAAGGTTGAAAACCTCTGAATTGGGTAGGTTTCTCAGTTTCTCTACAGAAACCCTAAGTTCTTTCAAAATATGTGTTGACTTTCTCATTGCACAGGTAATAATCAACAGTGGTTACATTCTTCATGGGGAATATTTCCAATCAGAGTGGGGCTGGGTTTAAGTGTCTGAGAGATGACATTGTGTTCTGCACATGGTGGTTCTTCGCTTTGTAACTACAACATAGCCTTTCCTTCTGTCCTAAGGTGTTCTCTCATTGCGCTACTGAGAGGGGGAAGATACATTGCTAGAAGAGTGTGTTGTTAGCAGCAGGTAAAAATTTTCCAGCAGAAAGATGTTTTAGGGCTTTCCTACACAAGACTTGGTGGGGGGATCATGTGAATTTTAAGGCAAATCACGCTTTTGAAATAACTTGGAGCAGATGAGATCATCAGAGTTTCAAAAATAAGGTGGCCCTCCAGCTTTTCAGCTGCTTGTTATGGGTTCAGGAAAAAATGACTCTAATCCTAAAATGTTACCATCTCTTAATTGTAGGCTTCTACCAGAGCCAGGTTCTTCCTTAATTTCTGTCTTTCCTCAAGGTGCAGTTTTAATGTATCTGTATTTGAAAGGTCAGAAGTTAGAGGCGTACTCATTATTTTGTTCAGCAGTGAATGCTTCAGATGATACTTGTCTAGAATGACGAGGCTGGTTGTGAATTGCTAATAAGCTGATTAAAAAGTACTTCCTAGTAGAATTTAAGTCTTGCTTTTGTTTTTGATTTGTGCTTCATAATGGGTAAATTATGAGGTCTAAAAGAGTTTCTTAAATTATTTTTGTGTATTTTCATTATACATAAATGTAACTATTTAAGTTCTTCCTCTCCCTCCCTTGCTAGTCTTATTAGAGATTCTACATTTTTCTTGGTGTTATTTTCATAATAAATTACTTCCAACAAAGCTGGTCAAGACATTCCAGGTATTCTATTAATATTAATTTTAAAATGTTAATTTTAAGTTAATTTCAAAATCTGTTAATGAAATAGCTATAAATGGCTAACTAAAACTCCTTCTACTTACCAGAGACAGTGAAAGTTTACAGGTTATTAGCATGTTGCCTTTTAATAAATCTCCTTACACCATGGACTTCTAATCTAGACAACTATAACATTTTAACCTACAGAGAATATAAACAAACATGAGAAACTTAAACCAAACTAACAAAACTCTCAGCATTTCATCCTCAGTGACTATAAGCTGCTGCCTTCCTCCCCCTGTGCTTGGTGTTCATCTTGATTAATACAGATCAGTGCAGCGAATTTGGTGGGGAACTGTTAACATCCATGCAGAGCCAATTAAAAATCTTTAATGAATAGAAGGTATACATTAAATGACATAAATTTGACTTGACTTGCACTATATGGGTTGTATAACAAATGAAAAATGAAATGCTTTGTTTGCCATGGTGTGTATAATGTAGCCATTTTATACCTTATAAAGTTGTTTGATATAATATTTCTATTCTGATTTGATAGCATTTTATATTGATTACCAGCCCACACAACTATGATTGCTAAGTGCAAGCATTTTGAATTCTTAGGGGGGGAATCTCCAGATTCATTAACAGAAACCCCTGCCTTTTATTTGAATGTTAAAAACTGTATTCTGAATTTCTTTAAGTTTGCACTTCATCTTATTTAAGACTACTTCTAGAAAACATTTCTGGTCTTCAGAAGTGTAAATTTTGGGGGGTGTTTTGTGGGTGTTGGTTTTGTTTTGATTTTTCAATGAAATGAAGAAGGTTTACCATACCTGTTAGTGAAAGTACAAGGCAGATGATCACTAGGAAAAACAGCCTTGTGGCAGCAGTGACTCCAGTGAACTTCAGTATAGAACAATACTATTTGATAACATAAAACATGTTTCCATCTTCATACGTTTTTCTGATTCAACAGATCAATTGAAAGTGTTTCTGTCTTTGTTATATCCTTGCTTGCTGCAGCCACTAGGATGCTTAAGGCTGGATTTTTTTATTGAAAAAATATCTGTAGTGTTTCTTTGTGTGCCTGCAATCACTTATTTTTTGATTTAGTTTTCTGTAGCTGGGGTGGGTTTCACCCACAGCAAAAATGAAAAGTGTTATGCTTTCTTTCTCTAAACTAAATGCCTTGAGGATTTAATTTCCTGAACTACTTCAAAAATATGTTTATTATGTCACAAGACAAAAGCAAGGATGTTATCACTTAGTCCTGACATGGATTGTCTGAGAGAGTTGGAATACAGGGATGCACCACAGATCATGACCTGTAATTCTCATGTCTCAGTAATTTCAAACTGTTCTTGAGAGTACCGTATCCATACATCCCTAGCAACATGGCCACTCAGCTTTGTAACACCTCTTTCCCCATGTAATCTTAGTCATTGCCTTCTTTTGCAGATGAAGTCTTTTCTAGATAGACAATGGTGAAAGTAAGTTGTTATTTAGTTTAAATAATAACATAGTTAACAGATTGTGGTTTTTCTTCCAAATTCCTTTTGATATTCAATAATTCTATATTTAAAAATGGGAAGAGAATGATTTTTTGAAATATTTACCTCCTGCCACTACAGTAGCAGTTTATCATGTAGAATGCAAAAAGCTGCTGATGGAAAGGACATGCTTTCAGGTAATAACTTGGGCGTCTCTGTTAATTTAGTAGTAATTCTCATTCAGACCTGGGTGTAACTCTGCTCAGCTGTTGAACGGAATAGGATTATGTGGTGTTGCTTGCATCGGAATTCAGAGGTCCTCAGACTTTTTTTTTTGTGCCTATCTATGGTCTTCCCAGTTTTGAGAATTATTTATGTAGCAGCTTTCTGAGAGAACACACTTCCTGCTGGTACATTTTTCCCAAGAACATACGGAGGAGGTGCTGGGAGCAGAGCAGGGACTGTATTCAGGAGGTAACTGAAGTGGGGTTTGAGGAACGGAGTGGCATGGCTGAGGGTTTTTTTTAATGGAGGTAGTAGTAGCCAGGAGAAGCAACAGAATTTTTTTTTTTTTTTTTTTTTTGGTCAGGAGCTACTGTGCTGAGTTACTGTTCTTCAGTGAGGGCTTGTGACAAGAGGCATTGTCATTTGGAAGGGGGGGGGGGGTATGTCTTTGTTGTTGCCAGCAACTCCTTTTGTCTCAGAAGATGTTGTCTGTCTTCTGTTGCTGAACTCGTGGCAATTCTATGTTCAAACAGGTCTAAAACCACTGGGTTTTTAAGATGGAGTTGTAACGTAGCCTGTTAAAGCAGTGGCCTGTGAATGTTCTTCTGAGCAAGCAGCAGTGACCCAGCTCTAGACCAGGCTTGAAATGTCTGGGTTTCCAGCAGTTGTATTTATTCTTTCCTAAACAAAGCCAGCTGTTAATTGTGGTATTTAGACCTTGTGTGTCTGTATAAATGTGTAGATATATAAAAAATGCATATGTATGTTCGCATGTATGCCTTTATCTCTTTTTTTTTTTAAGAGCAAAACAGGTTCACAGAAGATTAAAAAATAGGAAAGAATTGATTTTGGTAAAACTGGGAAAGATTAGATATGAGACAGTGAGGAGGAAATTTATTCCAAATATCCAAGTAGAGGAATGAACAACACAGGTGGAAGGAGGGGATATATGGATATATATGGATATATATATATTTATAGTTTTATTTTGTCTCCTTAGTATTACTAACAACTTTTCATGCATCCAGGAGGTGTACTTACTATGTGTGAGAGTTGGGGGGCCTCTGACTGAGGGAAGGGTGTTGGGAGGGGATCTTTTTTTCTCTCAAATAAGCAAGACCGTGGTTCTTGCACTTTTGATAAGTTGAAGTTATGGTTCTTTAGTGTGTGATATTTGGTAGACGGGGGCTATACGTGGCATCTTGTAGTGGTAGAAGGTGAATATAAAATATGAGTATTTTTTAATACTGATTTGATTCAGCCGCAGAGGAAACATTGCTTGGATGTAAGTTTAGCATCTTTGGTTTTTGTCTTTCATGCCAGCTCTATGTGGCCACTGAAGCCATCCTCATTGCATTGGTGGGCGCAACTCCTCCCTACCACTGGGATCTCCAAGAGCTCTCAGCTAATTGGAGCCATAGCAACCAGTCAGTGAGTGAGCAGAGAGCTTTTGGGGAATGGCTTCTGACTGCCAATGTCAGTGAGGTGCATAAGCACATACACTTCAGCAGCAGCTTCACATCAATAGTCTCAGAGGTAAGTCTGAAATGTGCTCCGTTGCCTTGTGTTGAGTAGTAAATCTTATTGCGTTGGTTGGAGGGGCCTGGTTGTACTGCTTCTTTCTTCCATACCAATGCATGTTTTGATTAGCAAATGAAACAGGTGCTGCCTCCAGGTAGGGAACAGGTAATCTATTCATATCTTTACTGGCAAGAAAAACTAGCTTTTTTTTAATGCAAATCTTGACCAAAGTTCTGCTCCAAAACTTCTAACCTTCTTCATGTGGAAGTTATGTATTGGATCCTGTAGCCTGGTTCCACAACTGAGCTGGAATCATGCTATTTGTTGTACTAATGTGCTCAAAATCCCTTATGGACCCTGAGCTCTTTCTGGCCACCTCTTGTGATTCCCTTGCTAAGGTCAAATGCATGTACTGCATCCATCATGCAGTTAGCAAGCAGTGGAGGAACTGGAGAGGAACTGGCTTCTGCAGTCTTTGCAGCTCCAGGTATGAGGGAAGACATGGGCAGTAGGGAGTCAGGTGGACAAAGCAACTCTCCCCGTTCTATCCCAAAACAACTTTTAGCTTTATTGGTGTGGCCTCTGTGTTCTGTAAGTGTCTTCTTTCGTGGTCTAGCCACAGTCCCTACAGAAATGATTCCAGACTCTGCACTGTGCAACACCTGCCCTTCCTGGGGCTTTCAGAATCTGTTAATGTCAAATTGTTCTGTGCAAGAGCCCTATCTGAGTGCATCTGTTACGAGACCTGAATTTAGAGCTGTACAGTTGAGTGAAGTGTAGTACCACTTGATAATTCATGGCTATTGTCTGGAGGCATTAATGCTATCTGAATTAGCCCTGTAAAGCACTTTATTGGTTATAAGCATATTAATAAAATCTGCCAGCTTTGGAATAGTACCAAACAGTTGTGTACAACAGGCATTGCTTCTTATTCTGGTAATAAAGAGGATATGAGTACTTCTGCCACTATTTAAATTAATATCCTAATGGATGGTGGATTTTTTTTTAGCATTATTTAAAGCTCAGTAAGGTTTTCAAACTTCCTCTGCGTTTTTCTTTTTTGCTTTTTAATTTTTCCAAGATTCTTTTATTCTCTTAAACTTGACAAGTCAGATGTGTGTGGAGCCTAGCAATGTTTTAGGACATGAATTTTATAAAGATTCTTAGGCATTTTAGTTGAATGAATATGAAATGCAGGTAAAGAACAAAGTTTACTTGAAAAGTACAAAACTGAAAAAAAAAAAAAAAAAAATCCCAAGGCAACTTGTGTAGATTCTGCTTTGTAGTTCTTTAACATACTTCTCAGTAAAGGCCCATGTGTATAAAAGTCTTGTTGCCTCTCCCATTTCCCACTGTTAAAATAGTTTTTTTCAAAATTTTAGCTGAATGTGTGGTATATTTGGAAGTTGAGTTATGTGCTAAATATAAAGATGTTAGTGAGATCACACTTATTGGGGTGTATCTCATCACTATCTAATTTCATTACTGATGTGTAAAGAAGCTTTTTCTACATTTGAGGAGGAGTAATGCTTAACTTGTGGCATCACTTACTAATAATATGACCATTGCAAATTTACACTGAAAAATATTCTAATGTAAAAAGCTTGATTTATGAATATCAAGCATATACATGTAACATGCTTTATGTGGAAGCCCTTTAGAGGCCTTCTTAGCTGTTGAGATTAATTTCCAGAGCAAATTTTGCTTCGCAACCAAATTATCCCTTAATCCCTGAATGATTCAGAAAGCATCTAATGTCACTGAGTTTCAGTGTTGGCAGTTTTTTTTAATGTTTATACCAAAAGTTAGGGCATGATTCTTGTAGCTTGTATAAAACAAACTGACCATGTTATTTCAAGATAAAATTAATCTCATATGCTGTTATTATACAAATGTATTTTTCTGGGAATTGTTTTTAAAATCTAGAGAAGCTTCAAAAACTGATTTGTTGTCACATGGTTAGTTTTAGAATTGAATTTTGTTAGTCTTGTCGCTTTATGGGCACATTACCTACCGTATCAGTAAACACCTCACCATTAAAGTGACAATTCAAAATGAAGCATATACTGAGAGTAAGCAAGTTATGTTCTTGGAGCTTCTGAATGATTTTGTTTTGTTAGCTCCCTAATCTTGGTGAGGTTTAATTGCATGGCTCTGTTCTCATGGTGAGGTAGTTTATAACTGAGCTTTGAAATAATATAAGCTTTGCTAGAAAGGATATCTAATGGGATTTTGGTAGAGGAAGAGAAGATTATGAGGAGAAGATTAGAGTGTTATTGCAGGGATAATGACATAATCACCAGCTTACCAGCACAGGAAGAAAAGTTGGGTATCACTAAAAGGAAACATTATCTCAGGGTGCAAGAGGAGTAGAAAATTAAAGAACAGAAGATGTGGAGTTTTTAAAATAGAAAAGGAAATAACTTTTGAACAGTGAGAACGTGGCATATTTTCATTCTACAGTTTTGTGGGGGAAAGAATTTCCTGTCAGGTTCAACCTGAAACATTAATTCTGTAAGAAGCAAACATATGAAGATCAGGTTTGTATTCGGAATTGAGAAGAACTGGAAATGACACAAATTACACTGTGAAAAATATGAGTATTTGCAATACCAGAAAACCTGTCTAATGCTACCAAAGTGTTTCTCAGTGACAAGACAGTTCATAAGGAGGAACATATGCAGGGTTATCTTTGGACATCAACCACAATTTTTATTTTTGCGTAGTGTGCCTACACACTGTGGCAACATAGGTCAGGAGGTAGGACTGAGTGTTTTTATGCTAGTAGATTTATGTGAGAAAAGGCAATAAAAGGGAGAGTGGCAGAAGGCTGCAAAAATTACAGTATTCTGAGGGATCTGTCCTTGGTTTCAGAATCAAAGACTGCATGTGATTTGGGGGAACTGTGTAATTGGTTAGTACCACCCGGTGAGTCAGAGACAGCAGTTGTGTTTTGGTGACTATCTGATGCCTGACTGAATGTGATGCTTAGGAGATTTATGCAAAGTTTGATTTTCCTTAAAGTATGTGTCATTCTCCTCCAACTATTAGCTGTTGGTGAATTGCTGAACTGTTTGGATTCTGGTTAATTAGCCTTTTCTTTTTTTTTCCTCCATCCAGTGGTTTTTAATTGGCAACACATCATACAAAGTCAGTGCTGCCAGTTCTTTCTACTTCAGTGGTGTGTTTGTGGGAGCAATCTCCTTTGGCCAGCTCTCAGATCGCTTTGGGAGGAAGAAAGTCTATCTCACAGGTAACCACTGCCACCTAACAAAATGAATGAAGTGGAGGTGTTGTGTCTCTGAAGATCTGTGGCAAGAGCCCAGTTTCTGCTGAGAGCTTGATATGCAGCAGTGAATCATGTGCTGTGATTTTTTTTTAAATTTTTTTTGTCCTTCCAGTATACTTCAGGAATAGAAGTAGGGACAAGAAATTAATATTTGACTATTCAATCACCATCTGAATATCTGGGAGGTGTTCTGGACTTAGGAATCATACCATAAGGACTTACACTCATGCATGTCATGCTCTTGGGATCTCCATGTGTTGCAATTAATATTCCTAGTAACCTGCTAGGAGTATGTTGCACATATTATCACCTGTCAGCATGACTTAATTTTTATGTATTTGTGATCCTCATCGTGTTTTAAAGCTCATAAGCTTTTTTTACTGTCCCCAGATCAGACAACATTTGGAACTTCAAATTTTGTGTATGTATTTATAAAGTTGTGTGTCAATGGATGAGCATGTAGAATTAAAAAATGGATTATTTTTTTAAAGGAACAGCCTCATTCAAAGCAGATAAAGGTGGGCCTGCTATGCAGTGCAAACTCCCCATGTACTGTCCCTGGTAATGTTTCTCTTCTCTAGTTTGTATAGACTATTTTCTAAGAATGAGGGGAGATACCCAGTTCCGTTCAATATCATTATCAATGATCTGGACGAGGGGATTGAGTGCACCCTCAGTAAGCTTGAGATGACACCAAGTTTGGAGGGAGTGTTGATCTGCTGGAGGGTAGGAAGGCTCTACAGAGGGATCTGGACAGGTTGGATCGATGGGCTGAGGCCAATTGTATGAGGTTCAACAAGGCCAAGTGCCAGGTCCTGTACGTGGGTCACAGCAACCCCACGCAGCGCTACAGGCTTGGGGAAGAGTGGCTGGAAAGCTGCCCGGCAGAAAAAGACCTGGGGGTGTTGGTCAACAGCCAGCTGAATATGAGCCAGCAGTGTGCCCAGGTGGCCAAGAAGGCCAACGGCCTCCTGGCCTGTGTCAGAAATAGTGTGGCCAGCAGGAGCAGGGAGGTGATTGTTCTCCCGTACTCGGCACTGGTGAGGCTGCACCTCGAATATTGTGTTCAGTTTTGGGCCTCTCGCTACAGGGAAGATGTTGAGGTGCTGGAGCATGTCCAGAGAAGGGCAATGAAGCTGGTGAGGGGCCTGGAGCTCAAGTCTTATGAGGAGCTGCTGAGGGAACTGGGGTGGTTTAGCCTGGAGAAAAGGAGGCTGAGGGGAGACCTTATTGCTCTCTACAACTACCTGAAAGGAGGTTGTTGTGAGGTGGGTGCTGGTCTTTTCTATCAAGTAACTAGTGATAGGACAAGAGGAAATGGTCTCAAGTTGTGCCAGGGGAGGTTTAGATTGGATATTAGAAAAAATTTCTTTACTGAAAGGGTTGTCAGGCATTAGAACAGGCTGCCCAGGGAAGTGGTTGAGTCACCATCCCTGGAGGTATTTAAAAGATGTGGAGATGTGGTGCTTAGGGACATGGTTTAGTGGGCATGGTTGACAGTTGGACTCTATCTTAAAGGTCTTTTCCAACCTAAATGATTCTATGATTCTATTTGGTCATATATTTAATCTGTGACTTCTGTATGGGGATAAATATCAAGCCATCTTAACTGGAGCCAGACAGTAATTCTGAGTATATGAAAAAATTGTCTGCCATGAACTGAATTTGAAGGTTTGGTACTGCAAATTATGTATCAGAAACCACTCCTTTTGTGTCCCCCCTTTTATGATACTGACTAAGTACTTGAATTTCTGCTCAAACCTGTGTTGTAGTTGTTGACTGTGATTGCTTGGGACAGATGCCACTGAACATCAAGTAAAGATACTGATAAATGCTTCTGTTTTAACTGAAGTACTCTTCTGAAATGAAACCTTTTGCCTTGTTTTCCAGGTTTTGCTCTTGACATCTTGTTTGCCATTGCAAATGGATTCTCGCCCTCGTATGAATTCTTTGCCATCTCTCGCTTCTTGGTAGGGATGATGAATGGTGGGATGTCACTGGTGGCCTTTGTTCTACTGAATGAGTGTGTGGGTACTGCCTACTGGGCATTAGCAGGTAAAGTTTGAGTGCCAGTGTCTTTATTGTCAGAATTTATAAATTTCAGTCTCTCTTACTGCTTGAGACACCCCACAGCTAACACCATAGCAGTTGTGAATATAACTGCTTGAGCATCTGTGTGACCACAGTCTTTGAGCCCGGCTTTGTTTAATACGAACCTTAGACAAGCACAGTGGATGGCTTGGGGCCATTCAGTTTTCTGCATCACTCAAGTTGACAAAGGTCCTGTTGAAACATCCCCTGTGAATGTTACACAGCTAAATACAAATCCAAGGTTCATGATTGCTGAGCTCTATCCATTGGAATTTTGGACTCTGATAAACAGAGCTTAGTGTTTGTATGCTAAATATAAATTCTTTCATTCCTGGCAGTTCTTCAAAAGAAATCAAAAGTGTTTTTATGTAATGGGAAAGTGAGACAACTGTTGTTTATATGTTTTTAAAAAAAAAATAATAAATTGTCCCATGTGGTAATCAACCTTAGAATTTAGAACAAAAGATCCAGACACCCTTAACTGTCTTGGTTGCTAGTGTTGAAGCTGTCCTTCAGATGTGCCTATAAATTGTACTGTTATAGCTCTGGGGCCTGACTTACCCAGTCTGTGACAAGTGCCAAAGAAGGGCTATGCTGAGACTGTTTTAAAACAGGGTATCTTGCAAATCATGAACTACAAATGAATACTATACATTCCTAAAAATACCAGTTTTTCAATGGTTTGTAGTATTTATTTTTACACATAGAAAGCTAAAACATTTATATTTGGAATTACAAGACTTAATTGTTTATGGGGCTTTGGACTTGTATTGATCTTTGCAATTAGATGTAATACTTCTGTCCTGCATGGGTAAATGACAGAATATTCTTTTGTTGAATAGCTGTGGTTTTGTCTGTATCACTCAGTGAATTTTTCTTAATGAAGCGTTAGTTTCTGTTGGATCCCATGTGTTGAGATTTAATGTCCCTTAAAGGTGTCATAATGTTTTGTTTTGTTTTTAATTGTATGTTAGGATCTATTGGTGGCTTGTTCTTTGCTGTGGGAATTGCCCAGTATGCTTTATTAGGGTACTTCATTCGTTCCTGGAGAACTCTGGCTGTTGTGGTTAACCTGGAAGGAACAATCGTCTTTCTTCTCTCTCTGTAAGTTATTTTTCAAACTGAGTTTCATCAAGAAAGATGTCAAAAATAAGAAAAGGAAAAAAACCAAACAAACAAACAAAAAAAACCCCAAAACAAACAAACAAACAAAACCCAATGAGCAAACCAAACAACTAAGTCAAGGTGCCTTTCTAGGATGGCATGAAATGGTGTAATTAAGGTATTTCTCTCAACCTCTACCACCCCATGCTCTGTGCTTTCTTTAAATAGCAGTGCTGCAGTGTTTGAAAATGTAAGTGTACATTGTATTGTATATGCATTATTACTGTAGATGGGAACAGTCTCTAGAGTGGTGTAGAAGCCCATCCTGTTCTTTAACTGGTATATGTAGATGATCTAAACTGTTGTCTGGTATGCTACAAGGCACTATATATACATGTTGAAAGATACAAAAATGTTTTTGTGGTTATGTGATAACATGATGTTTCTCTTACAATTGTGCTTACACAGAAGGAACAGCATCAAAATTGCTTGCACATAAGTCTTAAAGGTGACATGCAAAAGAAAAAATGGGCAGCCTCCTTTTATTTTTCAAATGTGATTAGGAAAGAATAGGAAGAAGGCTTCTCAAGTGTCGTGGTTTAACCCCAGCCAGCAACTAAGCACCATGCAGCCGCACACTCACTTCCCCCCCTCCCAGTGGGATGGGAGAAAAAGTGGGGAAAAGAAATAAAACTCGTGGGTTGAGATAAGAATGGTTTAATAGAACAGAAAAGAAGAAACTAATAATGATAATGATAACGCTAATAAAATTACAACAGTAATAATAAAAGGATTGGAATATACAAATGACGCACAGTGCAATTGCTCACCACCTGCCGATTGATGCTCAGTTAGTCCCTGAGTGGCAATCCCCCCTGCCCCCACTCCCCCCAGTTTATATACTGGGCATGACATCACATGGTATGGAACACCCCTTTGGCCACTTTGGGTCAGCTGCCCTGGCCCTGTCCCCTCCCAACTTCTTGTGCCCCTCCAGCCTTCTTGCTGGCTGGGCATCAGAAGCTGAAAAATCCTTAATTTTTAGATTAAACATTACTTAGCAACAACTGAAAACATCAGTGTTATCACCATTCTTCTCATACCTAGCTCAAAAACATAGCACTGTACCAGCTACTAGGAAGACAATTAACTCTATCCCAGCTGAAACCAGGACATTAAGATAGTAGGGGTTTTGTGTTTGTGGATTTCAGCACTGAAGGCTATAAGATGCAGTGTGCTCTTCTTGCATAATTCCTGACAGCAAAATCTCAGTAACTTGAAAGAAGAAAATAACTTTAGCTGCTGTTTAATCTTAAGGCTTTTTTTTCCTTCTAACATCCATTTAACTTCAGTAACTAACTTTATTCAAAAAGTTCTTTGCTAAAGAGTCAACACATCCTTTTGAAGGAAGCATCAGTACTCAGGGAAAGGTCTTAGAGGCTGTTCATGAGGTGAAAGGCAGAGATGACACTTCTGATATTTGAAAACTTAATGGTGTTTGGGGCCTTTGGAGAAAAATTTTAACTTTCAGATTGATATGTACAATTTTTTTGAAGTGCTTTGTGCTTGGGACTTCAGAGCTGTGCTCAGAGGCCTATCTTACTGTAAGAAAAGATATTTTTTTTTATTTCACATTTCACACTGCCTCCTTCCCACATTGCTTAAAAATTACTCTATGCAGAAAATACTACCAGATTTTTTTTTATCATGGGGAGGAAAACATGTTCCTTTCTAAGCTCTTTTTTTTATAAAAGCACAGAATCACTTCCTTTAAATTTAAAGGAAAAATGTCACTTCTGGTCAGAGGCAAAAATCTTAAAAAGCTTCTGGCAAAAGACTAAAGTTTAAATTAGTTCTGGGAATCTGAAAGTAATAGAAGATTTGTTTTTTACGCTGTGTTGGAGTTATAGGCCTATCAAATGAACAGTACACATGGGGAGCAAGAGCATGACCTTTGCACAGCCTCTGTCTTCCTGTCTGCGGGAGAGAATTTGGGGAAAAAGTTGGAAAATGAGGAGTGGAAGACAACTAGTTGGTGTTACAAAAACATCCTGTGTTACCTGTAGTAATGTGGTGCATCCTTAATTCTGAATTCTCTGAAGACAGGGTCCTAATGATACTGCAACTTGTAGTATTGTGTATGTATGTGTGTGTATATATGTATATACTCAGTGTAATTTCTTGGTATCTAAATTACATGTGGCTTACGTTCCCTTTCCTTTCAAAATGCTTTGCCTCTGTTTCAGTAAGTGAATTTTATACCTGAAGGGTTATTTGAGAAATTTTGTTATACTGAAGTGTATTTCAGCCTTATTTCCATAGACAAGTCCAACCTCATAGAAGAGAAAAGCCCTAAAGCTGCCTGTGTATGTATGTGTGTTTTCAGATTCATTCCAGAGTCTCCCCGCTGGCTCTATTCACAAGGCCGGCTGAATGAAGCAGAAGATGCCCTCTACCTCATTGCGAAGAGGAACCGCAAGCAGAAGTGCACTTTTTCGTTAAAACTCCCAGCAGAGAGGAGCTCCAGAGAGGCAGGCAGCTTCTTGGATCTGTTCCGATATAAGATTCTCTTGGGACGCACCTTGATCATGATGTTTACCTGGTACTTGAAATACTTTGTAGGCCCAGCTGTGCTACTACTGTTGCATCTTTTTAAGTCTGAGAGAATATGTTGCTGAGAATTGGCTTATCCTGCAGATAGTACTTTGTCTCAGCCTGTATTATTAGGGACACTGTACCTAAAAAGGATCCTTGTATTATAATATTTCCTTAATGCATTTCTGACATGAAGCCATTTTTACAGTCTAGTTCTGAGGTGTGTTATCTTTGCATTTGTCGTGCTTTTTGAGTCTCAAAATAGTTCAGAACTACTTCTTCCTTTCTGACCCTCAAAGGCTGCTGAGATTAGTCGTGCTGTCCTCCTCTTTGGCCCAGTGCTGTGTCAGTACTTTCAGTCACATGGATTATTCTTTGTTTTCTGTGTAAGGAGCCCATTAGCAGGTGGGTGGTCTACCTTGTCTAATGAGTGTGTTTATTTTCTTAAGAGAAGGTGCTGCCAGTGCTAGCAGTTGCTGTAGTAAGGAGCAGGAACCCATGATGCTACCTCTAGTCACTAGCAGAAATTTAATGCCAAAAGTGCCTGTTTTGTTTCAGATAGTTCTGCTAGCCCTGAGTCTTTTGCTGCTACTTTGAATTAAACCTTATATATGATGTAGTATGTAAGTCCTCTGGAGTTACTGTTCATACAGTTGCTTTTATAATGCATATATTTGGGGAAGATGTATTGATTAAGAAAAAAACAAATGGCATTATTTTGTCAGCAGACAACATAGAGCTGTTTTCCTGTTGCTTTTCCAAATGCTTATTGCAGAATAGTTGATTTTTCTGTTCCTTAAATGACAGTTGCTGATTTCCTGCAGAATTAATTAGTGACCTGTTCCTTTCCTCTCTGTAAAGACAACAGCCAGTCAGGGTTACAAAAGAAAAGTAAAAAATCAGAATTGGAGAGTGAATAAAACTGGACCAGGGTGTAGAAATTAAAAGAAGGTGGAAGTGTCATCTGAACTGTTTGAGAAAGGGTTTGCACACAATTGGTAAAGTATGGATGAAAGTGAAACCTGATAAAAACAGAAAGGACAAAGACATCATTCCTCAAGTCAAATAATATAATCATGATCATATTTTAACTGTATTCTGGTTTATGCACATTCTTCTGAAGTGTATTCTTAAGTTTAACTGAGTTGTAAGTCTGGAATTGGGTCTGTGGAGAGACAAAATGGTTTCTTTACCTAGAAAGCATCATGCACTTGTAGAGAAACATTTTCGACCTATCTTCTGAAACACTAAATATAGCTTATAGTGTATTGTGCCAGACCAGTGCTGTGATTTGGCAGGCAAAGCAGCATCTCTGACTTTATTCTTTTTCTGTCTTTTGCAGGTTTGTGTGCAGTTTGGTTTACTATGGTCTTACTCTTAATGTGGGTGACTTGGGTGGAAGTATTTATGCCAATTTAGCCCTTTCAGGGCTGATAGAAATCCCAGCATACCCAATATGTATTTACTTGATTAACCAAAAATGGTAAGTATGAAATTTATTTACCCATTCAGGGTTTTGTTTTGTGACAATTTTTCTCAAAGATAAGTTTCCTGTATATTGCATCTCCTAGCTTGTATCTGTCGTGTGGGGCTTCCTGCTTCAATTTGAAAGTGCCATTGATATATCTTTATTTCAAGTAACAGTGTAACTTGTTCTCAGTAGCTCACTTCATTAATGAGCCATTTAAATTTGGCTCTGAGATGAGGCTGATCTGGATCAGTAGAACCTAGCTGTGCTGACTCCATGCTAACACAAGATGGCGTTCTTCCCACCTCTGTCTTGTAATCCCCATTCTCACTGTTATGTCAAAGCTATTGCAACTAAACTCAGCTGAAGCTGTCGCGTGGTTTCATGTAATAGTTGCTGTGTGCACTAGTGTGTGAGCAGAGCTGTTGATTCAGATATTTAGCCTTTTCCTGAGCCATTACTCTGGACAATGTCTTTCACTTTTTGTAGAATTCACCTCCCAATCTCTTCTCTACGTGTCTCCTGAGGAGCTTTACAAATGTGCACACACAGCGGGAAGCAAATCAAAATCCTAGAAATTGTCAGCCACTGCATAAAGGCTTCTTGGTGCTCATTTTAAGAGTGCAATAGAAACTTGTTTAAAAACAGTGTGAGAGGAAGTGTTTGTGGGAGATGACTTTCAGAATTTCCAACTGGAAATAAAGAGACAACGTGAATTTAGAGGACTCATTGCTCTGCAAACTACAGATCTAATGCAGAATAAAGCTTTGTTATCCTTGCACATCAGGTTTGGTCGGAAGCGAACATTGAGTGCGTTTCTGTTCCTGGGAGGATTGGCTTGTCTTATTGTCATGTTTCTTCCTAAAAAGAAAGGTAAATATTTCCTTTTGCTTCTGGAGTATGTGATTAAAAATTGGTAAATACAGTACCCTACAGCCTAAGAATTTGATGGTTGCCAGTAGATTATGCTCATACCACGTGTGAGTCTCAATTTTTGAAGCCAGAGAAGCTAACTTGCAAAAAGGATAAGCAGCAGCCTTCCTAAAATTGTAAGGAAATCTTGTTAGAAAGGTTTGGATTTCAACTTTTGTCTTTGGATTCTGCCCTTTACTTCTGATCATATCAATCACTCCTTTCCAGTGTTTCTGACTTAATCCCAAAGAATCATGTTTCTTGGGGTATCTCATTAGCCAAATGATATGTCAGTGTAAGTAGTACCCATGCAACTTGTATGTATCTCTCCAAGTGAAAGACCAATGTCAAAAGATCCTAAGAATTGAATATTGGGGCAAGTTTCCATCTTTTCCTCACTGTTCTGTAATGTTCAAGACTGGTGTGATTGTGGTATTAGTAATGTGGCCACATAACTTTTAGTTCAGAGAGCAGTCTGAAAGTCTTCTGAAGCAAGGGGTCTTTAAGAAATGTGAAACAAAATGTCTTTTTTGTAAAGGGACACTAACATTCACTTCTTCATTTTTCAATGTTTTTCAAAACAATAGAAACAAAATTGCAAAGTGAGCAATTTTTCCTTTTAAAACTAGCTACATAAATTCATCTCAGCTTGTTAAGATTTGTGTGTGTATAACACGTGTCATAAGGAGAGAAAATGCTTTAAATGTTTGAAGCATGATTCAAAAATATTAAATATTTATGATGACAGAGTGCATAAACTGTTCTAGATGGCAATGGGTCTAATATGTGAAACTTTCTTTGAAGGGCTGCAACTCAAGTTTCCAGAAATATTCCAGATGCTAGACCCTGGACACTGAGAGATATTCTGGTTAGGCTGGTACCAGTCATCAAGTAGTTTTTGCATATCAGTCAAAGTACAATGTGAAAAGAAAAAGATTTTCAGAGTCTAGAACTGTGAGACCCCAGGAAATCAGCTGTGCTGAACTGCCAAAGTCAGCCAGGAGCTAAGTGCCCTAGGAAGCAAAATGACTAACTGGCCAGAAGCAAGCACCTGTCTCTACTGAGCATGACTTGTTCAAAGCAGTAATGGCTTATGCTGTAGCCTTCCTTGGTAGGCATTTAATGCATGTTCTGATGTGCCTGGTATAAGTGAATAAGCACTGGCTGTTCAGACAAAACTTAGCTGGGTGGGATATTTGGTATGGTTCTTTACAGCATCTTCTTGTCTTTTGTTTTTCTTCTAAAGTAATAATGTTAGAAGCATGTTATCATACTATGGAATTCACACTGAATAGGGCTCTTTTTAGTAAAACAACCTTGCTCACTTTTGAAAAATGTATCCATTATTCTTTTCTTAGAAGTAGTTTAAGTTCAGTATTTTATTAGTGGTAGATTCAGAAAATGTTGAGTTTTAGTTTCAGCTTTTACTATGTTTATAGGATTTTTATCTTATGTTTCTAAAATTTGATATTCTGGTAGAGCCTTAATGTAGGATTTCAGTGCTTTAAAGATGTCACTTACTGGAACACCAAGGACAAGGAAAGGAAAGCTCAGTTTCTCTTTTTTCTGGTATTGAGCAATAGTTCCATTCTGTAGTCTCTGGGACTGTTCAGTCATTTAACCCAGTCTTTTTCTATTAGATTATATTTAATAGAATGGAAACAATTTTGGGCTAGTTAGCAAGTCTGCCGTGAATTTGAAATCCATTTTTTTCAGTTATTTTTTTCACGGTGTGTTAGATGGAGAGTTTTCCTCTTTGTACGAATTTGATTGTACAGATAAAGGTAATAAATCTGTAGACATAGAATATAAATTATGTTGGACGATTTCTGCTATTGCTGCCTAAAAGAAAGTTCCTTGGATTCTCTTGAGTTTTGAGTTCTCCTGAAGGTACAGATCACCTCTGACAGATACTGTCCTTTAATAGAAGAACGCTTGGCTGCCATAGCAGATTCTTCAGTAGATTCCTTTTTACTCCATACTGTTGTGTGATTTAAGTGATTAGAGATGTATTTGAGTGCTCGAAAGTCTTACAAGGGTCACATTTTCTCTATCAGATACTGGAGTGTTTGCAGTGGTGAATAGTCGCTCTCTGTCTTTGCTGGGGAAACTGACAATCAGTGCTGCATTTAACATTGTCTACATCTACACATCAGAACTTTATCCCACAGTGATCAGGTAACACAAGTTAATTTTAAGGTCTTCGTTTTTCTGGTTCTCTTACCTGATCACATTTTACTTCTCTATTTTTTTCTATTAACTGTACATTTTCATTTGAGATTTTCAGTTATGTATAATGATTATCTGTAGTTCTATATGCAAAATTTCTTCCTTTATCCTCTTCTCACTTCCTCCTCCCTCAAATTTGCAGTGTTCTCTTCAGACTAACCATATTCTTTATATAACAGCAAAATAGTCCTTTGGTTGCTTGGTATGCCCACAGCCCCTCTCCACTAATGAGGATAACAATAGTATTGCTGATATTTCTTTAATGAGTGATATCGGTAACTTTTTCAGTGCTTTATAAGCCAGACAACTCTATTAAACATTCACACTTGCTTAACCAGCAACATGAAGATGACTGGTCAATAAGCTTTGTAAAAGTGACTTAATGCTTCATAGGCTATATGTAAGCAACAGTAAAGTTTCACTCATTAGAGGCAGAAGTACCTTGTGCTTGTGCTGACAGAGCAGACAAAAGCATCTATCATATGGGTCCAATTTTTAATAGATATTTTAACCAGGTGTTATTGTTGATGATCAGCCACCAGTGAAACTATTCTGTGGTGTTTTTCATGGGTGGGCAAATCTGCTGATACATAGGATTTGGATAAAGGAACTTATCTTGTCTCTGCCTGAAACTTTGGCTGCATTAACTGAAATTGCGCTTTCTTTGCCTCTCTATATGTGTGTGTATGTTAGAATTCTGAATGTGCAGGGGATTTTTGCTTCTCTTTAAGCACAAAGTGTATGTTTTAATTCCTGTCTTGGGATGCTTTCAGTTATATTTGACTTCTCTTTTCCAGTTAATGTGGTCAGGGTCATGACTGAGGAGGTGCTTTTTCCTTGCTCGTTGGCACTTTTCAAGTCATAATTTCTCCTATGCAAATGTCACTGATTAATGATTTTTTTTTCTTCTTAGGAATGTTGGAATGGGTGCTTGCTCCATGTTTTCCCGTGTTGGTGGAATCATTGCTCCTTTCGTCCCTTCATTGGTTTGTCTGAACTTCTCACTGTTATATATGTTTTTTTTGTGACTCTGATGTGTCAGAGGCTTATAGAAGTGGAAATACTTTGGATAAATTATGTATATAAACTAAGATATGTAAATTTCATGTCCTGACAGTATTGTGGTAGGCCAAAGGTATTGCAATATATTTTGTGTGATTAGACAAAAACTCAACATTACTTAGTTCGGGTGTTTTAAGCCCTGTAAGAATTTTGGGACTTAGCTAGTGGACTTTAGCAATATAGTATTTTCAAAATACCAAGATGGTGATACCCAATTTTAAGCCTGAAGCAAGTAATAGCAAAAAACCCACATAGTTAAAAGATCTACTGCATCAAGATAAAGCATATGGGCTTAATAACTAGCATTTCTGAGAATAAATTAGTTTTACCATCAGTGCACTTCATTGAATGTCCATGGATTATAATTATCAGCAAAGTGGTTCATCTTTCAATGAATGAAGATGATGATGTGGAGACCTGATACACTGGCAAGGTTTTTGAGCACAAACTTCACAGCAGTCTGTCAAGGCAAAGAAAAATTCTGAAGAATGAAACGTGGGGATGATACTGTTATTTTCCTATATGTTCATAGTCTTATGTGTATGCAGGTAAAAGAGTGTGCCAGTTTTCCACACAAACTGCTGAGGTCAAGTGACAATTCCTTTAATGTGACAGATTTCACCTGGAATAACTTTCCTGTCTGCCATTTGCCATCTTGTTAGGTCAGGCAGAAGGGCAGCAAAAGGGCAGGTGAGCACAGTGAGCCTTTTAATCTGCAGAATGAAACATGGGGTAGGTGAGAGTGTGAGCACCTCCAGGGTACAACAGGCAAAGCCAAGACTGGTGCCGGTCTCCCAAGCAGATGTAATAGGCAGCTTTTATGTAGCAGTTGGGGCATCCATTATGTTGTATCTGGCAGAGATTTGGCACTGCAGGAGACACAAATCTTGGATCATCATGTTTGAAGGGGTCCCATGAAAGTGAAAATAGCTCTGGTTAAATAACGAATGAACATTGATTTTAGGAAGGAATGAACTATTTTTGTGTTGTGGAATTTCAACTATTTTAATGCATTTTTTCAGTATCTTTTGTCTGGGGATCTTATAAAAAGGGTAGGAATGGGAAAAGTTAGTTGCTGAACTAAGAGATGAAATGTTGCTCTTGTATTTGATCACAGCCTGTTACTTTCTCAATTTAGAATTGCTCTTTACTATACAAAGTGAGTTTTTGAAACAAACAGCTAAACTCTTGCCTTTTTTTTAAATGAGCCTACTTTACTGGTTGTCTGAAAGTGAATGTACGCATTTTGAAGCTATATTGTAGATGACTCATATTTTTGCATACACCTTTCCCCAGTGTAGTTTTGCTTGTAACACACTATGTGAAAACAGGGACAGACATCAAAGGAGGAGTATAAACATTGCTTAGGCTGTCAGGAGTGATAACGGGAAGGCCAAAGCTCAGTTAAAGCTAAAACTAGCACAGAGCATAAATAGGGATTCTGTCAGCTAAAGGAAATTTAGAGAAAATGTTTAGCTGGTTGTTGAATGGGATGGACATCCTATTGGCAAATGAGATGGAATAAGCTGAAATACTTAACACTTTTGCTTTAGTCTTCATAGGCAAAGCCTGACCCCAGGACTCTGTGCATATCAGCACAGTTGAGGAAGCAGAGGGCCAGCAAACAGTGGAGGAGCAATAGGTTCAAGAACACTTAAAGCTGAAAGCTTTCCATTCCATGGAATAGGATTCCCTAAGAGGTGGTGAAAGAGCTGGCTGTGATAGTGAGGCAAGTGTCCATCATCTATGACAAACCATTGTTGTAGAGACAGGTCACTGATAACTGTGAGGAAAAAAAAAAGCTGATGCTATGTGCATCTTTAAGATCAGAAAGTGGATCCAGGAAGTTACAGGCTAGGCAGCTCAAACTCAGTCTCTGGGACGTGACCTCTCACTCTGTTTCTGAGCATGTGAAGGCCAAGAAGGTAATCAGGATCAGTGAACGTGCATTTACAAAGGACAATTCATTCTCAGCCAGTTTGATTTGATAGTCAGCTATTTCATTGCAGAAGGTAATATGGATGAGGAGAGGGAGGAGAGGAGAAAAGGGGTTTGTAAGGCTTTTGACACTGTCCCACAGCATTCTTGATTGGAAGCTGAGGAAGTGTGTCCTGCATGAAAGGAATACTGAATTTGAATGTTGCATGGACCACCAGGCTCAAAGGGCTAGTGACAGGCTCAGTATCTGGTGGCTGGTGACAAGCAAAAGATAAGACAGAATACATCCTCCTCATATTTTTAGAGGATGGAAAGTAAGGAGGAGTGATTGGCACACCACATGGTAGATCTTGAGTCCAGTGGGACCTTTTGGGCCAACAGAAGTCACATGAAGGCCAATAAGAAGAGTAAAATTCTGTTTCTGGTGTGGACCAATTACATGGTCAGTACAGGCTGGGAACCAACTGGCTGAGTAGCAGCCTTGCTGGAAGAGACCAAGGTATGACAGAGGATGGCAAGTTAAATGGGAGCTAGCAGTGTCTTCCCATCACAAACAGGCAAACTTCACACTGAGCTACATCAGGCCAAATTCAGTATGTGGCCCACAGATTAAGTGCCCTCCCAGTTCTAGAGGGATGTTGAAAAATCTGGGGAGGGCCCGGTGAAAGGGTAACCAAGATGGTCAGGGGCCTAGAGCACATGGCTTCAGATGAAAGCTTGAGGGAATATTGCACCTCTGATCTTCCCAGCAGTGTGGAACAGTTCAGCAGGGGTCAATGGCCACAAGTTTTGGCTTGGGGGTTAGATAGGAAATTTGGAAAATATTCTTAAGACGCTTAATGCAGCCCTGGAACAGTCTACTCAGAGGGGGAATCTCCATCCTTGGAGCTTTTTCAATACTTGGTTACACAAAACTGTGATTGACCCAGTCTAGTGCTGGCTGTAGTCCTGCGTAGAGTAGGTGGTTGGCCTAGATGACCTCAGGAGATCTCTTCCAACCAGTGTGTCTGATTCTGTGATATCTCTTCCCTACTACAAAGTGATGTTGCATTTGTGAAAAAGTATATATGTTATGGACAAGAATTGAGTATAAATTCAGCAGGCATTTCTTTTTAACGTCCATCCCCAAAATCTGTGTGAATCTTATAGTATTGACAAGATACAATTGACAATAGTGGGTAAAAAAGACCAGTAGGATTGGTAACCTTTATGCTAAATATGAACACAAACACTTGCCACATGGAATGGTAGTAAAGGTTAAGTGCTTTAATATGCAGTATGAACTAGAGGGAACCAATCTCAACCTAACTCTCTGTTCTTTTTTCCAGAAATCTGTACAGTGGTCTCTGCCTTATATTGTGTTTGGAGCAACTGGTCTTTTGTCTGGGCTCTTAAGTTTATTGTTGCCAGAGACCTTAAACAGCCCTTTGCTAGAAACTATTTCAGACCTGCAGGTATGCTCGTACTGGAGGCTGGGTGATGAAGCGATGTCATTGCAAGCCCTAGATGGCTCACAGGTATATTCAGTTTTTTCCTAGTACTTTTCTGTTGTGTTTATTTCAGCTGTCAGCTTGAATATGCCACTCTAAATAGGTTAGGATAGTGATTCTTGGCCTGTGGAGGATAGGCCCCAAGGAGATACAGAAGATAGTTTAGTAACCTTACCATCACGTCTGAAATGTTGTCTGGAAATGCAGGCTGAAACATAGCTGGGTTAATTCATCCCTTCCAGGCCAAAAGCTTACAATCTTTTCCTTTGGAATAAAGGACTTGGTGGTGTCTGTGCCTCTCTAATCTTTACGATGGATTGCTGCAGCATGCTTCTTGCAAAGCTGGCCATTGAAGTTTGAGAAGCCTTAGATGTTAAAGAAAACAGAAGCCTGTTTGTGAAGGGCTGTTCTCAAAGGCAGCACACTGTATTTCTGCCCTGACCTGCACTGGCTGTTCTGCAATGTCAATTATTAGGTCTATCCTAGAGACTCTTTAAATGGGTTGAAGCTAGAGTAACCTCTGAGATCTGTCCCACTGTTGATTCTGGGAAATGAGATTTGTTGAAAACTTTGGAACTACAAAACTCCTAGACATAAGTTTAAATGTGGTAGCAGGATGTTTTTCAGTGAGGTTTCCTCAAATGTTGTTTTTTCATGTCATTTCATACTTTATTTTGTCAAACTCCTGGACACCTCTTGAGGTGTGTACATCTTAGTCGTGTGGAGGGTTTTTTTTTTTTTACATGGCTGCTCCTCTGTGAATGGAGTGGGATTAGAGAAAAGTAGCTAGAGAGCTGGAAGTGGGTGTTTGAATTTGGGTAAGGTTTTAATGTTTAAATCCTGGTCCCAAAATTTTAGGTATTGATGGACTAATAAAAATTGAGTAAGTGGTCGGAAGACTTGAAGGGCAACTCAAAAAAATGTTAGTTGTCCTATCAGGCTGGGATGAGACAGGATCCTTATAACACCTTTTACTTTCATTTGATTAATTTTTGGTCAAGCAGTCTGAGATTCACAGGTAGTCATAAACTTATTTTTACAGAAATCGGGAAGCAGAGTAACATTTATTTCTAGAATGAGAACAGTTGCTTCCTTTCAAAGGCTTCAACATGTTGCCTTGTTTACCAATTTTAGCTGTAATAATTCTTGACAGGACAGCACAGTTTAGTGACAAAAGCACCCCTGAAGAAAGCTTGAAAGAGGCAGCCCTGTAACAATTAATTTTATACTTTAGCTACTTTACATGCACATTTTATAAACATTTTTAACCATACTGGATAATGTGTTATGGCACCACATTCTTGCTCGTTACACAAATCCATCATATACATTTACCTCAAGTTTACACCAGCTGTTATTTTGGTAATTACATCATTATTGCATCTTAACTGTGCAGATGGTTTACTAACAAAAAACAATTCTAGCCAACAGTGCAGGTGTTACAACTTAGACGGGGCAAGTCACATTTTTATTTTCCTTTGTAACCAAGTAAGGTCAGTATTGCCCTTTGAGGAGACAAGTATTGTTTGTCTATCAGTATTTGCACAACTTGGTTTGCTTATGTCAAGCAGCCTTCTCAAGTTTAAATCTTCCCTGCTTGCACTCCTGCAGGCTTCTTAAAAATCTCAACCTGAACAGGATCTGCGAAATAAAAAAAAATAATTTGAGAATGTTCTTCAGGAACTCTTTTCCCCAGATGGATTAAAATTATTGAATGCAAATGAAAAAAAAAGTCATTGGTTCAGGGCTGAAGTAATCACATCTTTACTGAAGTTACGGATCTGGAATGTCTGTGACATATTAGGGCTTTATTTTAAAGCTCATAAAGAAAGCCCTGATAAAATGAAAAGCTGCTAAACATTAACCCTATTTGACAGGGCCATGGAGAGGTCTTACAAAGCTGCTATAAGAAAGATGTAGAATTTATTTGGCATACCCTGAATTTCCCCCTGTGGAATCCATTGTCCTTTGTACCACTTTAAAGATAACATGCATTCTGGTTGCCCAGAATAGAGGTTTTGTCTCTGTTAACATACATGAATGTGATATTCAAGTTGGACAGCATCCAGTGATAGCCTGACTTTCCTCAAATAATTTTAGAAATCCAGAAAAAAGCATAACATGATTCCCTTTATATTTTCTGACAGGTCTTAGTGCTCAAACTGTTTGAAATTCCTTTGCAGTTAACGCACGTCGCTGTAGCAAAACTCCTCTGAAGACAGATCTAAAGCTACAGATTTTGCTTGCATGGTACTGTCAGTCAGGAACATGATTTCCATTTCTCTATTTTTCACCTTCTCTCTCACCCTTCTTTGCATATGACTAGGCAGGCAGAAGTCTTAGGGTGGATGCAAGCAT
This sequence comes from Aquila chrysaetos chrysaetos, assembly GCF_900496995.4. Classification (NCBI taxonomy): domain Eukaryota; kingdom Metazoa; phylum Chordata; class Aves; order Accipitriformes; family Accipitridae; genus Aquila; species Aquila chrysaetos. The sequence goes on along the minus strand of NC_044010.1, from coordinate 3,763,412 downwards.
ACTAGAAAAAAAAAATCCTAAATACTCAAACTAAATGGAGTTCATATTAGCAAGAGAATCTTTTTAACTGGAATAATTTGTATCAGTTCCATGGAAAAATGCTATAGTGGCCAAATACAAATCAATTAGCTGTAATAGCTGACTTTAGTTTGGGTATATGATATAAATTATGTTGTTAAAAGGACTCTGGCTGGAGTAGTTATGCCTATAATAGGGAGTTTACTTTCTGAACATATGAAGTGGTAATTTTTTTTCCCTTTTCCATAACACCTTTAATTAGTATTGCAGGGGGATCTTTTTAATTGAAAACTTGTATAGGAAAATGCCCATGCTACACATGGAGAAATAATAATTCAGGATGGAGAAGCTTTTACCTAATCAAGTAACCTGTGTGTTCTGAGCCTGTTTCCAGTAGCTCACTACTGAGTAGGGACCTTAGACTTAATTTAAGAAAGCTGAGTAGATTATCACTTCAGAACTGTTCTAGCTGGTCTCTCTCCTGCATGTATTCTCTAGTGTACTGATGGAGCAGAGAAAGTCCATCCACTAGAAGTCTCTCTCTTTTACAGAACTGAGGACACAAAGAAATCTTAATTCACATAATGTCTTTTACGAAGTTTTAATACAGTGATTTGACCTGTCTTTTCTTACTTTTTCCTCTACCGGCATTCCAACAGAAGTGTAATGGTTCATGCTTGCTTATTTTGAGATTGATGTAGTGGCTTCTGCACTAACCAATGACTTCATTTTTGTTTCTAGTCTGGAGACAAAGACAGTTCTGCAGGGAGTGGAAGTGAAGATGAGGAGTTTTATGATGCTGATGAAGAGACTCATATGATCAAGTAATGAAAAGAAGAAACACTGGCCTATTTTATGCCTTTTCTTACTTGTCTTACAGCTGGACCGACTGGATGAGTACTAGGGACCTCACCTGTCAGGGAATGTAATTGGGCAAGTGCTTGTGTTTTTCCTGACGAGGAGAGGGGTTTGAGTACTGTTCAGACTAATTACACCACTGATGCTCTCCATATGAGACAGCTGTTCAAATTCTTGTGGTTCAGAATGACAGTGCATGGACTGCATTTGAAGCCAGGTGAGACAGCAAGGGTGGGATCATGTATTTCTGAAGCCTAGGAAATTACTTAGGCTTAGACAGATTTGGACAGCTCATCAATGCACATGCTTGTATTTTATTTTCAAGGTCGTTGATTTTGATTCAGTACAAATTGATAAACTGGAAAACATGCGCTGTTCTCTTTCTGTAGAGTGAAAGTGGTCACAATGTGCTGTGTGCTACTCCAGTGGGAACAAATTCCTGAAACTGTATGTTAAAATGGTTTCTGCGTATTGAATAGGGGAGAGGCAACTATGAACATAAGGTTTCTCTATCTGCACATAGACACCTGTATAAAGTTACAGGGTGCAGCTGGTTAGTCATGTGCATTAACTTAGTGATAATGGGAGGCCAGGAGGAGGGACTACAGAAAAGAACAACCATAAAGCCTGCAGACATAAAGGGCATTACTGATTTTTTTTTTTTCCCCTTTTCATCCACTGAGCATTTTCTTGGGCTGTCTTATGCATACATTTGCCACATGTTCCCCACATCTCAGCACTGCTGTTTATAGCTTTGCCTACTTTTACCTTGTCCTCACTTTGCCATAAATATTGAAGCTCCACAACTTCTCTGTGCAGTGAAATAATTATGTGAAGGATATAGTTTCATGGGTGGGACATAGGTGAGTTATTTATCACATACTGTGTGTGTGAGATGTGTGTTAGAATATATAGCTCATTTTTGTGGACCTATCTGTGTCTTTATTTCTGGAAGAAACTTAACTCTGAAGTGGTAAGAGCAACTATGGGTTGCTGTTACATTTTGGGGGTTATTGCCAGGAAGCTGCTAGTATTTATTTTAAAATCTTGTGTGTAAATAAAGTTCTCATTTAAAAAAAAAAAAAAAAGGCAAACCTCTTTGAAACAGAATTTGGTTACCTGTTTCTTTACCAGGTGCTTGTTCAAGCACTTGGTTACTTGACCATATTGAGGAAGACAACTTCACTCTCCTGATTATACTGAACTTTCTGTAAGTGCTTCATTAGAGGGATTTGGAATCTTGAAATATGAAACATGAACATATGAAATGTTCCAGCTACAAAGATGAGGCCTTACAAGGATTCAGTTTTCTTGATTACATTGTCATCTTCATCCTCTAACCTGTGGCATTCTATTTAAGATTGATTTCCATAAAATATTTGTTAGTCTTTATACTTGGAGTTCCTAGCAAAGTGCCACACAATGGCAGCAAGTATATTGTTAGGCTTGCTAGCCATTTTTGTGGATGTTAAAGTAAAAAAACTGGATTAAAAAAAAAAAAAACAAAAAAAAACCCCAAAAAAACCCAAAATACCTAAAAGTTGACTGCTGAGTAGTTTCTGGGTAAACTGGGAAGCTCCTTTACTCTGAAAGGAAAGGAAAGTAAACAGCATCAGAAGTTTGTTGCAGCTAGCTGCTTGAACTTTGTTCACTGGGAACTGTAATGCTGAGCAAAGTGCAACTACCCTGGTTGGTGCAGAGGGCAGCCCAGAGACTGCAGATTCACACATGCAGTACTCCCACTTGGCCTGGACTTGATCCAGGCATTGACTGTGAGCAAAGTTGGAAACTTCAGTCCCTATGGACAATGTGTCAGTATTGTTGTGATTTTCATCTGCGTTAAGAGCTTCACTAGAAGAATTCCAGCCTGCAGTCTTCACTTTGTTTTTTCCAGACTGTTGAATAGTTGTTGTAGCTGTGGCAGGGCACTTTTAAATGCAGCCAGGTAGTCTTTCTGCCTTATTTGGCCCTTCTGTATGCAAGAAAATTGCTCCAAATAAGGTACTTGGAAAGGTTGAATCTATTTGTTCAAAGAATTTTTTTAAATTTTGCATTCACATTTTGAATTATGGACAGCAGAAAACTGACTTTTTGTTGCTGATGGCTTCTAAATAAATAAAACCTGTTTGCTTAGAAGCAAACAGTGGTAAGCCTGATGGTATTAACATGCTGCCAAGACCCAACAGGTTCTCTTAGGTGTTTGCTGCCTCTGTCCCTCTTTGAATGGTAAGTTGAGTAAGTCACTTGAGAGGCAGACAGGAACTGTTAGCCGCCTTCTCTCCATAGTCTTCCTGTCATTATCTGCTACTGGCAACCCTGGTCATGCCATGGGACACCTCAGCATAATTTTCATTAGAACAGTAGGATGCTGTAATGATTCGGGTGGAGGAGATCACTCTCTGCAGGACCTGAGCTGCATTTTGTGGCAGTCTTCAACTTATAATTAAACTTATTTCTCCACTCATGCACTTTTATATCATAAGTATACATATGTAAAATTGTGAAAACAAGAGTGAAGAAAGCATCAGCAATTTTTTTTCATAAAAGTTGCTGCTCTTTTTTTAAACCTTGAATCTGTCCTGTGTTTGCACCTTTGGAATTTTAAAGGGCAGCATCTTTTTTGTCAACCATAGGAACTCTCTATTGTTACTTTCCCTGGCCAGTTAATTCACAAGTTTTATAGGAGACAATGCCTCCAGGAAGAGCTCAGCAATGTAGTATCAGGCTTCTTACAATTACTTGCTCTTCCTCTTTGTGTTCTGAAGTCCAAATCCATTAAGTGCATTAAGTTTCTTTTCGGAGAGTTTTGTTTTATAAGAACTGGCCTTCTGATACAGAAACCTGTAGAATCACTTTTTTCTTACCCATAGAGTGTAATGCTTTATAATATTGAGATACTTGTGCTATATGCAACATTCGCTGGGGAGAGATGCTGCACAGTGTTTTGTAGCCTATGTGGTCACCATTTTCTGTATCCAGATGGAGCATTGCTGCTAAGCAGAAGTTCTTCATTTGAACAGTGCCTGCTATTATGGGTCTCACAACCATGTTACTTGGAAGCCCAAGTGAGAAGGTCAGAGAGAACTTGTGAATTTGAAGTTATATGTAAGCAGTCTGCCTAGGCCCAGTTAATAGATCTCAGTGTTTGGGCAGTAAGCTTGCCCTGAGGAGCTACTGGAGAGCAGAGGCTAATACAATACTAGACATACCACAGTTTATGACATACTGTAATGCGAAGAGTCTGAGACCCAACATCCTTGCTTTAGTTGAGTGAAGTATGACTACCTTACCCATGTTTTTTGCTAGAGTAGCTTTGTATACTAAGCAGCCTATACTGTTAGTTGGTTTTTGTATTGTGCAGGCACTAGGATACCTACCCCTAAGATGGGAACTCCATCCCTGGATTCCTTTGGTTTTGTAGCTGTCATTTTTTTCAGCCAGCTCACTTAGTGGGATTATGCTAGAGATGAGAGAGGCTTTCCCATGGTGCTGATTAGTCAGATCTTAATACTGTCTCAGGTGAGGTATGTTTAGGATTTTGCTATCTGGGGACCTCACAAGTGATGCTTGAATACAGCTAGGAGTGAAGGAGAGTGATAGGTCATGTGAGACAGCAAGGAGGAGAATCAGCTGGAGGGAGTCGAAAGAATAGAGGATTCAACAGAAACACTTTAGGGCAAGGGTAAGTGAAAACACAAGATAGTAGCCATTGGGTGGAAATACCCTTCTAGCTGCTTGTGTTGACTTCAAGCTTCTCCTTTCAGAGCTAGCATCGGTTCCAGGCTGTCTTACTGGGGACACTAGTTTCATGATTTCCTTTTTAATGTCAGCTTTGTTCAGCACTACTACTTCAGTGATGAAACATTTCTTCTGATCCATATAAAATGTGGAAGACTTAGGTTTTCTTTTGGACTCAGCTTTTCTATGAAATGGCATGTCACTGAAATCATTAAAATTTGTAAAGCCCTCTTTTGGAGAATGCTGTATAACTGGTCATCACTTAATTTGCCTTTAGAAAGATAGGAAGATGAGACTTATTTGATGCATTTTTGTCACACAACTTCTTGTGAAGTGATACTTCGGCCTTCTAAAAGGAATTTACTACCTGGCTATTCTTGATAGGCTGAAGAGAATAGAATAGGGAAGTGATTTGACAAGTTTATTTTTTAAACTACTTCCCCTGAAAACAAAGCTAGTGCTCCCCATTTAGGGATTGGGGAAGTGCTGTTCAGAGACTCCCTGACACACCAGAAACTTAGAAGTTCTGTGTTTAAGGAGGGCCACAGGTGACTTGGTGTTCAGGTCGGGGTCCTGAGTGAAGAACATGTCCACATCTCTCCAGAGACACCTAATTAACACGGAGCAGGTTGTAGCTAATTGCCACCTTTGTTACAGTCAAGGCTTTAAGGATTGCAGCTACATGTTCCTCTGCTCACAGTGCATAATCCATGCCAGGGTTTCCAGACTGTATGGATGTACAGAGGCTAGCAGAATATCCTTTGCAGAACCATGGGGAATGCAGTTAAGCTGTACATTTTCCAGCCTATTTCACCTAAGTGTATAAAAGCCATTTGCAAGAGAATGTTTTTGTTCCTACTAGGAAGAGGGGAAAGTGAGGAACAAACTTACTTTTCCTAGAGTGTGTTAATGGAAACATTTGAGCTAAAACTCTTGTTCCTGAGTCTTCCGCATAATCACCAAATGCAGATTTGGTTAGTATTTTGTTTTAGCTGAAGGATGGTGTGCTATGTATACCTTTTCCCACCCTGTTAGAGCTTCTTTGATCATGCTCTTTGACACAGCTGAATCTAGGCATCTGTGCATGCAAGTTGAGCCTTGCAGTAAGTATGTCAGAAAAGCCCAAGAGCAGTGCTGTCATTTGATGGTGGAAGTTAGTCTGGCCTGACACATTTAATGCCTGTGTCAGAAATGTCTATATTCAGCTGTTTACCAAATGGGAGACTTAGGGTATAGCTGTATTTTGAGTCTTGTTGCTTGTATCTTACTACGAGATATATTAAGTGGAAGAAAGATACGTACATAAGAAAACCTGTGACAGATCTAACTGTAGAATTGGAGGGTGAACAAACTTATACAGAATTTTTTCCATGCTATGTATTTTTAATGCCTTGTCCAGTCTATTGTAGCCTTCAGATTTTCCAGGTGCTACTGTTATTTAAGTCTAATAGAGCTGGATAAAACTTTCACCCTGATAGTCTGAATTCACTGAACTCTCTCATGTTATTCTTGGTACTACTTGCTGTTTCTGTCATTCTGAAAAAAGCTCCTGTATTGCCTAATGGGGAGCAGATTTTTCTGTTCTAATTTAAAGTGCCTGTTTTACAAAAGTTGTCTTTAATTTCCTCGGTCAACTTGATACGGGACTGTGTGTAAAGTAACATCATGGAATTGGATTATATAAGTGCCAAAGACAGTTTTTGCTGGAAAGCAAAGGTCCAAAACTAGTTCTAGTTGCATTCATTTGGAATTCTTCCATGCAACCTGCTAAAACTGGTATTTACAAGCATCTCCAGAGCTTTAGGGGACAGAAAGGGAGTTACTTTTGCTTGTCTTTCATTGCTCAGTTCACTTAAGTAGCTTTTGTTTCTGGGAAACCAAAGAAATTAAATGAAGGATTTAAGATAAAGTGTAGGTTTTGTAGAACATGCAGCATTTATACCATGTAGCCATTATAGAGAAATCTGCAGAGTCTGTTTGCTTCTGAGTTGGAAGTGTCAAAGCTTACTCTAAGACTGATAAAACCTGGTTAAAAACTGCACATTGGAATTTGTTAGTTCATTCATCAGCCTTACAAACGAGCATTGCTAATAACAGCTTGCCTGGAGCTTCATAGGATCTAGCAGATTTCTGTAAAATGCACAGTCTGTTTGAGGTATTACTAAATAATAATGTCTAGAGTTTAAATCCCTATTGCAACTAGAATTCACTGCAAGTCAGCCCTATCATGGCTGCTTGTTTGCCAGTCAGTAAATAGGCAGATGGCTAAATGTTTATGCAGCAAGAGCTGGCTGCCCCCAGAAGAAGAGTTTAAAAGAAATAATCTTTCTCCAGCGTGTATGTAGAAGGAAGCGGGACCGTGGGGTGTCAGGGTCCTCTCATACAGCAAACTTATAGAAGGGAGTATGTTTAAATAAGTACTTGCCCACCCTTATTTACAAAAGGTTTGTAGAGGAAGCAGGTCTTTAGCATGCATGTTACTGCCTCCCTCCAACACATCTGAGGTGCTCGTATTATACCTACTTTGTCAGGAGGCAGGCAGAAAGTATGGCAGTAAGAAAACCTTTGCCAATATTGAAAGTTACATTTACTTAAAGATGTCCGATGAGAGTTATCTGGCACAGCTGTGTTCAAACAAAATGTTTTTAAATGATGGAAACTTGATTGGGAGACAGGCATTTCTCATGTTAGTTTGTCGGGGGAAAAAAAAAATATCAGTGTTGCAGACACTGATGAAAATTGTTATAGAGCAGAAAACTGCTGGGCAATTTGTGATAAAAGAATTTATTGTGGTTGTGATTTTACATATGCCTCTAAAAGACTGGTTTCAAGTATTTGATCTTTGTCACTCCCCAAAGTCTAATCCAAACTTTATTTTGTTGTTGTTAAAAGTTGAGTAAGTCATGTAGAAATTGGAAGTATATTTTTCATATGGATACTTTTATTGCACTACCTTTCCTTCCTGAATCTAATAATACTTTGATTTTTTTAAGCTACCTCTTTATGTTGAGCTTTCTTGTCAATTTTGTATTTAATTGATTTTTAAGAAACTACAAAATATTTCCTTTTATTTATGTGGGAATCCATAACTTAAAGACCACAAGTCTTCCTTCTTTTTTTTAAGTTTTTCTTAAAGGCCTTTTAAATTTAAAGACTTAAGCTTTTGAAGGAGCAGCATAATTACACACTTAGAACATGGATTTTCCTGTGTGTACTGTTTGCTTTTAGAAGGGCCAGAAGCCCTTAATTTTATACTAACCTCGGTTGAGGATGTGACTTTTGGGGGGCCATAAAAAGTTTTGAGTTGGGAAATTTTAATCCATTTAATTTATTCCCAATTAAAGAGCTTCTAGTTACTGGTTTTGGCGTTGAAAGAAAAAATAAAGAAAGCATGTAGGGAAAACACTGCTGCTTTTTTCCAGACACCACTTTTCCCTCTCTCCCCCATGCCATCCTCCACCCCACGGTGGTCTCCAGTTCCTTGGCTGCGTGTTACGCTCAGTCCCTTCAGCAAGGCAACAGGCAGCACAGGAGATTGGGATCAGTCTGTTGTGCTTGCTGTTCTTTCGCTGCTCCTTGTTTCTTACTCAGCTGCTCTCGTGTGGGTTTTTTCACCAGCCGCAGTCCCTTCGGCGTTGTAGCTCCTTCTGAGTCTACTCTCAGCCTCTGCTCAGGCTATGATTTTCCTTTGGCATTTCTCCTGCTCAGCTGCCTCTCCTTTCGGCTCCTCTTGTGCTGGCATGGTCTTATCCTTTTTTCCTCCTACTGCTATAGCACTGTAATCTTTTTCTTGGCATTTACTGCCCTTTCTTAAACATGCTTTTGCAGAAGTGCTAGAAACTCCTCTGACAGCGTTGGAGTGCAGTGGGTCAGTCCCCACTGTGCCCAAGAGGCAATGGACACTAACTGAAACACAGGAGGATCCATCTGAACATAGGCAAGCACTTTTTTACAGTGAGGGTGGCAGAGCACTGGCACGGGTTGCCTGGAGAGGTTGTGGAGTCTCCATGCGTGGAGATATTCAAAAGCCATCTGGACATAGTCCTGGGCAGCCTGCTTTAGTAGGTGGCCCTGCTTGAGCAGGGGGCTCGGATCAGATGGCCTCCAGAGGTCTTTTCCGACCTCAGCCGCTACATGATTTCTGAGCTGGCTGGAACCAGCACAGGGCAGTCCTGGGCTTCTTCCCACACAAGGCACCCTGCAGCCCCAAAACCCTGACAGTTATGCTCAATACGTGACTGTACAGGGTTTTCTTGCAAATCAAGTCCTTACAGGTTGAGCTGACAGTTTTTGTGAGTGGTAGTTGGTACTGCATTCCCTTTCTGTGTTACTGTTGTCTTAGGTCAAGTAAATGAAACTCCTAAGGATATAATCAGACATTTATAGCAGAGTTCTGTGTCTGGTTACATTTGGATCCCTGCTGATTTCAAAAGACAGAACTTAGATCTCCACTTGACCAGAGGAGCAGCCAAAGGGGTAAACTACTTTCTGTTCAACCCTGCATCATCATGAAAACAAATCTTCGTATAATCTCTATATCCTGTAGACTTTGTATTGCTTCCGCATGCCAGTTTAATTTGAACCAACAATCAAAAGTCCTTGCCAGTTGAGAGTTGAGTAACAGGAAAGTGGGCATAGGGGGGAATAGATTCACTGCATCAAACAAAAATCAAGTTGTATATAGTTGGTGTGTGTATTTTTAAATATGTAATTTGGATTACTTGAATACTGAGTGTTATGAGCCTTCCTGTGTAAAAAATACTTCCTGTATTAGTGTGCTGTTGTTAACTCAGAGTTGTACTGCTGAAAAGTCTGTTTTTAGAATACTTGATCTGAGAAGTGGCAACTAAAGACAGCGTAAGCTTTTCCACAATAGACCTTTTATGGTGGTATATTCATATGTTCTGTGAACAGCTGTTGGATCCATCTTTTTAAGATGTTCTTTACCATAGGTGAGGGGCCATAACAAATGTTGAAATATTCAGAATAATTGCACTTACCTATTCTGTTTTCTTATTGTATTTCCTATGCATACTGCCTTACCTGTATGTACTGTATTTCATTGGAGGTACGAAAGGTAAATATCAGGTTCTTCATTTATAAAATGTAAATTAGTTTTAAAAATAATTCTGTAATACTACATATTTTCCAGTGATATCTGTCTTCTAAGAGAAGGTGATGGTGGTAAGGCCAGGTGAATTTAGTCAAAAGTTAATATTGGTGGTCTTTACATTCTCACTTAATTTCTGAATAATTTTGATCATTTGAAATATATTTTTTTTCTTTTAAGATTTTTGTAGAGGCTAACCTATGTTAGTAAGCCAACTTTTAGATGATTTGTAACAGCTCTGATACTGCCTCTGACTCATACAGTTCATATAATGTCTTTGTAACTTATTTTGTGCCTTTTCTTCCCCTGACACAATCTCTCAATAAAAACAAGCTCTTTTGCAACACTGCAAACCTATTTTATTGTACTGATTTTTTTACTTGCCTGACCCTTTTGTTTTGTTTTCTGGAGGGGGCTGAAGCTCTCATAATAGAATAGATATTTATAACGGACTCTGCAGAAGAAAATTGACAAGGTGGAAAGCAGGTCATTTTGGAATGGCAGTGCTACAAAGCGCCTGGGAAACTGGGACTGTCAGTACTAATCAATATATTCCACCATATCTATCACAAATCATTTTTAACAAAAACCGGCACCAGTGGAATGTGAGAATCAATTTACTACTGGCTTCAGTTGTGCTGATTGATGTTGAAAGACTGGAAACACTTTGGGGGGTTTAGCATAGCAAAATGTCTGTGGTGGTGTTACTAACATTTGTACTGGGGGAGTTCCCACGAACACTGGTTGGCACTTAACACCCCTTCTTTAAAGTGCTATGCAAATGCACAAAACCAGTCCCTGTCCTCAGGGCTTGTGCCTAAACATCTTGGCAGGGAATGGCAGAATTTGAACATTTGTCTTCATTACCTGGAAATGAGGTGATGAATAGCTTGACTGCGTTTCCTGTCCCCTGTCCAGTGACAAAGAAAATATTGTCTGAATCTGAAAAAAGTGACTGTGGGAAATAGGGATCAGTGCTCTATTTTAAACTGCTGGGTACCAGAGCTTTCATACCTCTGTATATGCTTTAAAAAAAAAAAATATATATATATATATATATTCTCCTTGAATAGCTAGTCCCTTGAGCAGATGCCAAAGCACTTCATCTATCAGTATTTTAAAGTGTACATACCAAAGATGATAGGTGGTCTACATGATAGATAATATTACCAGACCTTGTGTTATGTTGCATTTTACTCTTCCTCAACATGGAGCTAAGAACAATAATCCAGCCAGACTCCCTATTTGTGCTTCCTGGGCACAAACCACTGCAAAAGTCATCCTTTGCCCTTCTATTGCTTGCCGCAAAAGAAAAATGCAACCATCTTAAGTATCTTTTCTGAGATACTTTCTAGAATCTCCTGAACCTTTCAACAGTGTATTTTGAAGTCTTTTGAACTCAAATGTTTTAATCAGCAGCCTTTCCAGAATGAGTAGTTAGAATATATGAAGCATATACCAGCATCCAAAGTAACTTGTATTGTTCATCCCTTGATCTAAAGTTACCAGACAAAGGTCATCTTTTCTTCTTGTTATTTCTGATCCTGTGAGCCTTACTCTTATTTTTGGTACTTGAGATACTTAGGATTTTACTGTAGTTTTCACTTTTGCTGCTGTTTCACCATGGAGGTGATGATTGAAGGCCGACTTTTTACATGCGTCCAGTTACGTGCTCAGCATAGTTCCACCCATAGACACTCAAATTTGTTGTTCCCTCTCTAATATGTTTCAGTTGCATGCTGTAGGGAACTGCTGGCCTGAGAGACTTTGGTTGTCATCTACGTGAGGACAAGGAGCGCTTCTGTGAGCTGCCACTGGGTCTGGCAGTATGATCTGCCATACCCAAGGGCTGATTTACATTGACGCACCTTTCTTTTGATACTGCGTTAACTTGGGCTGTTCTTAAATGCAGCTTTGCTTGCCTATGCTTTGTCTGGGAACTGGCTGTATCTTGCTGTAACTGGAGCCTGTTTGTCTACCAAGCCATTGCGTTACATACACTCTTTGTGGAAAAACAGGGTGAGACGCCAAGAATGGAGGAAGGGGCCACAAATTACGTATGGGAAGGACTGTGGTTCACATGGCTGCGAGATTTATTTTTTAGTCAGTGTAGCTTTAACTTTTGCTTTGTTGTGATGCTTCTGCTGTCAGTAATTTTTCACACTGACAAGAGGAAGGCACCTCTGGAAGTCATCAAATGGGAGGTGTGGAACTAAAGTGCCATCCCTTGAAAGCAGGGACGTTTCGAGAAATGTGCTTGTCCCTTGCCAATAACAGCCGGTACTGGTGTTGTAAGTAGTAAGCATTGCCTACAAGCAGCTATCGGGCAAAATTACTCAGTTCTTCCAAACTGCACTCAAATTTAACTAAGTTGCCTTACTTCTACTGGGCTCATAAAACTATTTCCAAGCAGTGCGCTTCTGAGAGAGACTCAACTCTGCCTTTTCCGGCATTGTCATCTTGCATCTCGTTGGTTATGCAGAGACAAGACAAATACTTGTTGTCAAATTCTCTCTGTCTTGGTGAATAAAGGTCTCTAATCCTGATCTATTGCTTATTTAAGAGCACTTTCAATGAACAATCCTTGCTGCAGGGAGGAGGGGGGGACCCTCAACTTATTGATCAGACTTGGTAACAGCAGGTAATATAATGTCATACTTGGAAAAGTGGTTCTTGGGTGACTTATTCTTGCCATTTCTTTTTCTAGTAAAGATCACAAAGATGCAACTGATCAGATTTACCTCCATCCTGGGAAGGGTAGAGGTAATATGCACCAGAAAAATTGTAGCATGCTCTTTGATCTCATTTTCCCTTCCACACTTCTGCTACTGAAAGGTAGCTAAAATATGACAATCCTGCAACCTCTTCTGCATCTAAAAGTGGGCAATTTTGTTCATTTCTCTGCACTTTGTATAATCCATGCAGTAGCTTGGCAAAGCTACAATGGGCAATGTCATGAGGGCTCACTGAAGGGAAGGCTGACTGATCTGTGCAGATGGGATTACTTGGAAGTTTGCAAGTTCAGAAACAATTAAAAATCTAGTTCAGCTTTATTTTGATTCAGCTATGGTTTGAGCCATGGACCAGATCCCAAAGCTGGAGTGCTCTCATGTCGGGGTTTTTGTTTTTGTTTTTGGTTTTTTTTAGGATTGTTGTTAGCTCTCAGATGGTGCATGTTGCAATATGAGACTCCTGATCCCTAACCTGTCTTCCAGCTGCTGTGCTTCCCAGCTGTGCCAGGACAAGGTGATGCCTTTGCTAATGTCATGCTGGAGCTGCCTGCTGGGTGTGCTTAACATAAGCAGAGAAACAAGCATAAGCAGCATAAAGGCACTTTGTGCAGGTAAAAACTACTGTTAAAGGAAGTTGTTCGGTGTAGGGTAATTCTTCTCTTAATCAACTGCTGCTTGTTCCAAGAGCTCCTGCAGAGCTTTGTCACCTCCCAAAGCTATTAGTAGCATTTGGATTTGGTAGAAATCCTCTACCTCATTTTGGGTAGTGGGTGCACCAAATAGTAGAGGCTACTTCTGCACCAAGTCCTAGCAATTGACTGGCAGTTTCTCCCTCTTCCCCAAATATGAGGTGCTATCTTCCAAACTCTGGGCTTCAAGTAGAAGGAGAAGCTGCTAGAAGTATTCTGTCTACAGTTAGATCAAGGAGCCAAATGCAGGTCAGTGCAGAGCTCCCTTGTGTGACAGGAGGGCAGCAGGGCTCCATCCTTCAGCATGCCTGTACTACTTTTTGTGAAGATCTGCCCTGCCAGCTTGAGCCTGCACTGCTGATTTTTATTATTTTTTTTTTTTTATTGTTCTGGTTTTCTGCTCTGCCATCACCCTTGTTTTTCTGTAATAGTGGAAGTGGCTACTTGTACTTCACATACTGGGTTTTCTCCTATGATTTTAAACCTGCATCAAGGCACCTCACCAGCTGTTGTGTATCCTGACCCATGGATACGCTTGCAGTGGGTACCAAATACCCACCCTGCTGTATATTGGTTCTTAAACAACAGTGAGAGTCTTGTGCTTGCACAGACCCTATTCTGTTTGGGTCAAGCTCTCTTTCTGGTTTGTTTGATATTCACATTGAAATGTTTGATTAATACCTTGTTAAAGGAAGTGGAGAAAAATTCTCTCAAGCCTCTGCAAGCCCTGTCAACGCACACAGTGCCAATGCAGTGATTAGGACAGAACCTTTGAATACTACAGCTGAAATTGTTGCCAGCTCTGGGTAAGTCACTTTTTCTCACCAAAGTTTGTTGCTTTCTTGAACCCTCCGCCCTCACTTCCGTCTATAAAACGGAGCCAGCGTGAATTCGCCAGATCACAGGTTATGTTCAGTGTTTATAATGGTGATGCTGGGCAGGGTGCATCTCTGTTAAAGTTGGCATGAAGATGTCATAGAGAAACTGAAAATTCCTAGGAAATTAATTTTTAATGCTTTGATGCTTGCATGGTACATAGGGAGGGTGAGCTTTTGGGATGGCGTGGCTTTCAGAAACGGTATACGCAAGGGCAGGAGAAAGCAGTGCTTGCATAGTGGCCTTTTCTCAGGGATATTGGGTTGTTTGAGAGTCTATTAACTTCTCCAAAGTTTTGAATTACAGCTGTGGCCATTTGATGTTTTTATCTACTAGCCTTTGGTTTGTTAGAGAGCAGTGAATGGAGTAGAAGTTTGCTCAGATGAGATCTTCGTTGTCCCAGACAGCAGGAACTGGACTGAACGTCCCTGTGCTCCTGCGAATGCTGTTCTGCTTCCTCTTCCTTTCTGACCCAAATTCACCGTGGTGGAAAACCAGTCCTGCCCTCTCCTACCAGACGACTGGTAGCTTTATTCACCTCGTTTCCCCTCCTAAATACAGACACACACACGCATACACGCATCTGCCTGCCCTCCCCTCCCTCCATGAAAGCCCAAGGTGCGAAGAGATGGCTTGCGCCTTCAAGCACTAGCCTGGCCAAGCAACTTATTCTGCATGTTCCCAGTGCTTTTATTGCAGGATTGTTTCTCCTCCCTCACTCCTCCTTTCAGTGCCCTGTATCTGCATTCAACTAGTTCTAGCCCTAAATATCTACCCTTTGTCCTATCACTGCCTGGAGCAGATGCAGCGCAAATGATTGACCCTCTCCCTTTGGCAATTTGGCTTTGACTGCACAAAACAGCCAATAAAGTGGAAACAGCTGGGCAGCTGATTATGGGGATTAGCTTGAAGCTGTACAGTTTTATGGTCTAAGATAGAGGAGGAAGTGTTTGCTTGAAGAATGCAATTGCATTCCTCCTTTCTCCTGCTGCCTGCTCTTGACAAGTTTTTAGAAGTCCCTGACTAAAAGAATAGCATACATATTTGCCAGACACAGCTTGGACTGGAGGCTGTTAGCTCATTTTCCAGTGACTGAAGCTGGAGTGTGTAGCAATGCAGGGTCATGATCTGATCTGTCTAGAAATTCTCTGAAAAGACTTGACTGAAGGCTCTGTTGAAATTCTTAGGCAAGGCTGGTTCTCACTAGTTTCTGCTGAATCTCTTGATCTGCTTTGTGATACATATATCATACTTCTAATGAAGAGCATCTCTTTTCTCAGTTCTCCTGGTGCTCTCATTCTTGTCTGTATAGTAATTCTTCCCTCACAGCAATTGTTTCTCTCCGGGCCCTTGCACTATAGAGTCTCAATGATTCTCTCCTCCTCTCCTTTCTTCCCACCCAAAGCATGCAGCTGTCTTGCCCTTTCCTCATGCTTTTCTTGAGACACTTCTACAGATATACTGACAAAACCTTCCTTTATCCTGATTGCTTCTTCAGCTTCTCCTTTCCATCCTCTCCCTGATGCCATGTTAGCCTCAGAACACAACACAGTGTCCACGTTGACATACCTAGGGATCGCCTATTAGTTGTAAGTTTGATATCTGTTACCTGTGTGTGTGAGATGACACGAGCTGAGAAGTTTGATCAGACAGCTTTTACAGTAGATTGGCCATACAGCTAACCAAGATTGTACAAAACCACAGCTGCTTTAATATGGTTTGGGCTCTTGCAGAATGTGGTTGTCCAGCCCTCTTCACTCTTTTTTTTTTTCTTTTTTTTCTTTTTCTTTTTTTTTCTTTTTTGGTTTTTTTTTTCTTTTTTTTCTTTTTCTTTTTTTTTTCTTTTTTGTTTTTTTTTTTTAATCTCACTCCCCTCCCCTAGAAGTGTATCTCCTAGCACTCAGAAGTAGCTCCCAAGGACCAGGCTCTTTGGGTCTGGAGACCCTTCTCAACTGCTTGCTGAAGCTGACCTATTCGTTCTGCAATAATTATATTTTCATCAAGAGAAAGCAATACGGGTACGTAGCTGTCATTGGCCTGTGAGATGAGAGACCTAGTTTCTAGTTCTGGCTCCAAGGAACGCTTGTATGTTTTTTACTAGTCAGTCGCTGGATGAAGCACATAAACAGGGATGCCAGTCTGAGTCTTCTCTCTCCCGAGTGATTTTGTGCTGGAGTGACTATTCTCACTTAGCACTGTTGATTTATTCAATTTGCTTCAAACTGCCATATACTCAAGCAATAAGTTCTGAATCGGATCAATTTGGACACAACAGCAAAATGTAAAAATAATACAAGCTAACATTGTTTGCGCTCTGGAGGGCAGCCACAGAAAAAATACCAGCTCCTGGAAATGCTGTGGTCCAGTCTGATTCAGCCTCTTGTATAGACAGAGCATCACTGCAAGCATGCTTCTTGTTTTGGCTCTTGTAAATCTCAGCTGTGGTCTGTCTCTCCCAGAGTTACCGTGCTTCTAGATTTAAAGTCCTTTTCTTGACAGCTGAAAATAATCAGTCTACCAAGAGCCAAGCAAACCTATGCTGAGATCAAAAATGAGGCAGCTTTTTCTCACTTGCCAAGGCTTCCAGTGCTAAATGTTTTTCCAGTTGCACTGTGCTCTGCCAAACACCGTGTTTTCTCCAGATGCCGTTCTTCTAACCATGTGTTTAAATCCGTGAGAGCTTCTTGGTATTGAGTATTTCCTTTCTGGCGTTCAGGCCATTTACCTAGGCATATAAATAAAAGTGCTGGAAGGCTCCTGGTTTTATGAATGTTGGCCACAGGTAGTTTTTTAAGATGGTGGGACATCCTGATTGAAACAATAGATCAGTAGTAGTTTAGTGATGGATAAAACATAGTGATAGAGGAAGAATATCCTTTGCAGATGCTTGGAAATGGTCTAGTGGAATACCTTATGTTTAAATCATGATGCACTGAATTTGTACTATTTCAGTGAACTTCCAGAGGACAATACGTGGATTTAGAACTCAAAATGCCAGTTTTCCTGCCCAACATCTCAGTCAACTCTCCTGGGAGCCTTAGAGCTGATGCAGCTACAACTCCCACCTTCCCGTCCCCCTGCCACCCTCTGAGCTGACCATTATGAACTTGGAAATTTCCAGACTCTCTGAACAGCTCACCACACTGGGTGCCAGTGATCTTGGCAATACTAGAAGCCCTGCTGTATGATTTATGTTTGCTGCCCAGTGGCTTGCTTAACACCAGCTGCAAAACTGACTGGATTCTTGTGAACTTGCTGGTTGAGGCTGGTCAGTGGTGAGTAGCAGCATCATAACCTCAGCATTTTCAGAATTTTCTGCATTCTCAGCTAGTGATGCTGGAGTGATCACTTTCTTTGGAAATGCTACGCTGCAGCCTGAAAAGATTCAAGTTGTAAATAATTTTAATAATTTTGGGTTTCAAAACTCTTCCCAGGTTAAGAGAACTCATTTCTAGCAAAAGCTAGCTGCCTTTTTCTGATATGTCTGGTCTGGCCACGAATGGAAAAAAGATATCAGGGTTGATAAACTACTGGACCTGATCCAATGCTGTGCTTAGTTTGGAAAGGATATAAACCTTTAACTTACTTGATATGAAGTGCAGGCCCAAGGCTAATGTGAAAACGTGTGGCAGCGAGAACAAGCAGCATAGGCATTTGGAGCATTTTTGAGCCTGCCAAGTATTGATCGGTGAGGGGTGGGAATGAGTGGAGAAGCATTTCAATTTGGCATCCATATGTGATTCTGATGCTGTCACAGTGAATTAGCAGCACTTTCTTTTCCCTGTAGTCCATCCCAGGCTTTTGTCATTGAAGCATCCCCTTTGCCCGTATCTACTTGTTAAAAGACAAAGTGAAAAAAACCTAAATAAATTCACAGAACTTGTGCCCCCAAAAAGCCTGATTATGTTATGCTAGTATCTTCTGAATGGAGACTGAACAGTACTGAACCATCACTGCTAAAGTCTGTTACAGCATAAATGTTACAGGGGATTCAAGCTACAATTACTCATTTTGTACAGTCACTTAATCCACTAATGGGGAGAAATGGGGCAACAGTTTAAGAAGGCAAGAGAACTGTCAGAGATTATTAAATCTACTGGGATGATTTGTTTTGGTAGTCTCTCTTGACCCAAGTACATGCTTCAGCTAATGCAACAGACTTAATGCCTCTGGTAATTAGAGCAAGAAGTGATGGGTCATCATTAGGAACTGCAAATTAAGGGTTGTATTTCATCTGGAAGGCAGCATCTTCAATGCGGCTTATTTGTTGCCACTGCAGATCATCTGTGAGTCACAAGTGGTACATTGGACTGACTCATTTGTGTGATTTAGTAGAGGCTTTTTAATACATGCTTACTGTTCCGTATGAGTAGTTTTTCTAAATAGTTGCCAAACAGAAAAAGCCACAATATTGCACTTCCCCATACAGTTAATACTACTGCTCTTATTTACACGATGTTGGTGATTGTTTTATTGTTGTGCAGTTCACAGTTCAGATTATTTTTTGATTGTACGTTTGAAATATATTTGTCATATCTATGAAACTGAAGAGTGAAGAAAGGAAAGCCAGGCAAGCATGGAAAGCATCAGTAATTGGCAGCTTCAGAAGATACAAGAGCCGATCTAATACCATTCAAGGTATACAGAATACTTTTGTGGGGGTTTCGCAGATCCACAATCATATTCAGTTCTGGATATTGACAAAAGCATGAATGAAGACGATATATCAGATTTTGCAGATTCTTCCCACTTTGGGTCTATGTCCTCTTTTCTCTCTGCAGATGTTCCTCTCTCTGCACTCCTCTTTCTCTGTATTCTTCCCTTCTGATGCAGGTTTTTCCCACAGTAATATTCCCTCCTCACACATGGCCATCTGCCTCTACTTTTCTCCTGTGTTCTGTGCTATCTGGTCCTCATGGAACAAACGGGAGTCCTTATGATGTCTGTTTTCCTCAGTGAGGTCAAGACGGGCTGCTGTCTCCCATACCACCATGCTGGTTTTGCCTTCATAGAAGGGCCTATTGCCACTCTAACCTGTACTGTATTTTGCTGTTGGTGTAAGGGCCTTTATCGGTTGCAGTATTTTCTGTTGGTCAAATAGTTCTCATCCTGTAAGCAGCATAATAAAATCCACGGGCACTCGGTGCAAGTTGTCCATCTGCTATTATCTCCTGCATCCAGTTCTTATTACTGTTCTTCTCCTTCTTTCTTTCTTTGGATTCATTGGAGTCCAAGGAAATTACAAAGCAGCAAATTCTTACAGCTGGAGCAAGGAGTTCCTGGGGTTGAGAAAAGCCTGTGTTTGATGTTACTTTTGATACTGGATTTCTTGTTGCTTTTTCCTCTGCCATCTCCCCTTGCACCTCCATAACAGTGACGATAAGGGAGAGTTATTTATTCTCTTCAGATGGCAGGAGCAGGTAGAAACCGTTGCTCAGATCCTTGGACTTCAGCATAAACTCGGACTTGAACTTAAATATTCTTGAACATAAAACAAAAAGATGGTCCTTGTCCAAGACTTTATGCCACCCTCCTTCACTATGAGGAGGGGGAGCTGGGGACATCCAGACCCTCTTGGGGAAGTGCTTTCCAATAGAAAAGGATTATAAACATAAGGTGTGTTATTGTATACACGAAAAATGACCAAAACCACTCCATCTGTCTGCCAGCACCTGTGACTCTGGACAGCTGTCACGAGGAGAGACCTTATAGGTGCAAGAAAGAGACACCCTTAATCTCTTCTTGCTTCCTAATACACATCTGAGGTTCTGGGTATTAAAGTAATGTACGGTATCAGGAGTGTTAAGGAAGCTGCCTGAGGGGGCACAAGGGAGTTAATGTTTTAGGGACACACTTTTAACAGAACCTGACCATTTTAAAGGCTCATTCTCCTCCCTTGCACGCTCTGCTTGGACTTAATGCCATCCAACCTGCCCCTACAAGTCCTTCCTACCCTATTGTTCCACTCACCTTCTTTCAGAACCTGCCTTTTGTCTGGCTTCCCTAGCAGAGCTCCCATACGCTGCTAGCCCCTCGGGTGAAAGATAGCCAGTAAGTCTTGACGTGAGCAAGAATGAGGTACGGTTCCCTAAAAACTGGGGGGGGCTCATCTTTTTCAGTGCCCAACTCCCATGGAAGCTGGTTTGGGAAATAAATGCCTACATGTCTTTGTGAAGGAGTCCTCAAGTCCCTCAGCAAAAAGACACAGGCACAGAGAGCCTGGGAGGCACAGAGAAAGGTTTGATTTGTAGATTCTGGGGAATCAGATGTCCTGCAGGTATTGGTACTCCACTAATGTACTTAGTATTTGATTGTTAATAAGGAACATCATGAAGGATAACTAGCAACATCAGTGCCTGCCCTGAGGTAGCACCCAGTGCCTACCCAAGTGCTGCCTTTTGCCAGCTGCTGTAGAAGTAATAAATCAGTCAAGGGATGTCAAAGTTCAGCTTCCAGGGGGAAATAATGATTTTACTCAAGTGGAGTGTGCCTTCCTTAATAAGGGACACTTAGCAGCATGGGATCTCATCTCTGTACTCTGTCACTCCCTTCCATGTGCCAATGTACCCTTTTTTTCTAAAAGCCACCAACCCTCGCTGGATCGATGAGGCCTGATCAATTGTTTTTCCCTCTGAATTATCCATATGGGGTTGTTAGCTAAGCTGCTGGCAGAAAACGAGAGACAGCTTTCTGTCTGTTTACTGTAAAGAAAGCAAAGCAAACTACAGGAGGGGACAGGCTGCAGGATATTTACTGTCAATACAGCCGGAGAGAGAGGAGATATAAGGAGAGGGGAGGAGAGGGGAGCAGAGGCTGCAGACTGCAACCCAAATGAATGATCTGAGTGTAAAAATACCCATGCAGTTTCAGACAGAAAGTGGGTGGATTGAAGTCAACAAGGGATAGCTGAGAGTGTTTAACAAATGGTTTAGTGAAGGGCTAGTGAGGCAGGAAAGTACTTGTGGCGCACAGAATAATAATGCTGTGCACGAGCATACTGAATCTGCAGTGCAATCTGAAGGGCACTTCCAGATCTGCCCTGAGACAGAGCAGTAGCTGGGATATTTTTGTGTGTGCCTGCATGCAAGACCCATCATTTACAAGTAATAAGATGAATAATAATGACTGAACTTAGAAAATAGTAATTGGAGCTAGTTTTCCAAAGCAGCTGGATATCACCATTGTAACTCAGGCCAGAAAAAAGATCTAAAAAAAATAGGCATACTTCCTTGCTTCTCTCTCCTCTTCTTTATCCACAGAGGAATTAGGTGACCCGAGCTTCACAGGGCAAGAAGGCTCTGAGCAGCTTGCTCTGAGTATCCCTCTACTTCCAGAGGCAGGTGAACGAGTGAAGAGTGAATTCACACTTTAGAGAGCAGCGAAGACCATCTTGCCATGAAACCATTCACAGATGAAGATGTAGAAATCTACATCCAGAGCAAGGTAAGGCTTTATCTGTCCAGATTTTCTGTCTCCCACACTAGGTGTTGATTCTGAAGGGTGCCAAACTTGACAGTTAGTTGCTCGCCTGCTGTCTTCATTTCTGAGACAAGACTGGGTGAAGTTTCATGAGAACTGTATTTCTAATGAGATTTCTAGGTTTCTGTTGCAGAATGTTATCAGGGATCTGAGCTGGTAGCCTAATTTTCCAAGGTGCTTGTCCTCTTCTTCTTCAGATGTCCTGAATTTTTTCTCCTGATCTGGAATTCCCGATATGAGACTAGCTGTAATTGCCAGCGTTTAATCTAAGGAAAGGTCCTTCCCCTCTCCCTGTCCAGTGGTCTTGGCTTGACAGAAACAAGACCGAAACCACACCAGGGGTTGTCTCTAAGAAAGATGCATGTAGGAACTAGAGAGAGAGAGAGACAGATATTGTTAGAATTCACCCATCAGTCTGTCACCTCAGCTAAGGATACTTCTCTATATAGCATGATTAAAATAACATGCCTTATTAGCACATGCAGGCTGGAACCATGTTTTCTATTTTATGAGATGTTCCAGCACTTTTTTTTTTTCCCATTATGAAATGAAGTAAAACAGAATAAAATCATCAATGAAACAATACTGTTTAATAAAAGCAACTCTAAGTGAGCCATAACATTTTTTAAAGCTGACGTGTTTCATCACAGTACTTAGCTAGGTCCTGTTTTATAGTCTGCTTTCCCCAACAAAATGCAAGACACCAAAGTGAAAAATCATTTCAAAATGGAAAACTGTAAAGCTTTCTGTTCCGTAAAGGAAGAAATATTCTGGTACCATGAAGGGGCTGGTAAGAAAGGTTTGTTTTCTCTATGGAAATGTTTTGGTGACAAGTAGGTGTATTTCTTTGAGAACTTTCGTTTTCAGCCATGCAGTGTTGTGCACCGGAAAAATCATTCCATGAGAATCTGTTCAGTAAGCTATAATAGCGAACACTTCTCTGAAGGTTTATAAAGCGGAGCTACAAAGGAGGGAACAGAGGGAAGCCACGCACAGGAAGATGCTCATATGACAGCCATAAGTACAGGGAACAGAAGCAGAGTGCAGTTAAGTGAGGCTCATAGTTGCCAATATTTTAGGTTCTACAGAAAGTCTGTTTTCTAGCAACCCTCCAGCTCTGATGGATTCCTAGTTTCTGCCTACTCCTGAGCCTCCTGTCCAAGTGAGGCTGCCTAACCCTCAGGCAGCCCCAGTGCTGCTTGTCAAATGCTGCTTGTTTTCGAAAATAAGTCAACCACCTGGTGCAATGAATCTCTATGATACCAAAGATTTCTTCCTTAAGCCGCTCAGCAAAGGAAAAACTCAAGTGCATACGGAGTTGATGTGACTGGGTAGATAAGAACAAACACGAATGTTCTTAGCAATCCCCAGTAAATCCCAGTCCTGCTTTTTTCCTCCATAATAAAACCTTAACTGACCTTGTTGTTCTGGTTTTGTGCATTTGTTTTGGCATGATTTCCAAAGTTAAGACCTGGTAAGGGGAATGCCAGTAGGTAGTAGAAGCGGCTATCCAACAAAGAGCTTATTCTGTGTCTTCTCCCAACATGTCTGTGCTGGTGCTAAAGACATCTTAGATAAATGCCTTGGCTCTTCAGAAGCTGCATTCACTCACTCATGTTCTGTCTTCTGATTTTTATGCCTTCCCTTCTGTAGGAAGGTTATATTTTCCAATAGCATGATTAGGGAGCTAATTATGGTTAGCAAAAGTTAGCACCATCTGTCACATGCCCTTTGTTCTTTTATCCCTGCCCCAGCGATGAGGAGTACATGCAGAAAGAGGTGTTTAGTGGTACCTTCCTTAATAGGTTTTTTGAGAGTCTATACTCTCTTAAAGATTTCATGACAACCGCTGTAGCCTAGCCAGTAGGTGATGAAGGCACAATTAAATAAGGCCAGGCTGGGTTGGATGGATTCTCCCAGGATACTGGAGCTGGCAGAAAGTGTTTCTAGCAGGTGGCCCTTAGAGAGAACATAGCGTGAGCAATGCGTACAGAGGCACTCTTAGATCTCTGTTCAATCTGACCCACAGCGATTGTGTACTTTCAACAGAAAAAGTCTGCTTTTTGTGTCTAAAAGCTCTTAGAAGTGGACAACTTTCTCTACCGCTCATACCTTTTGCTTGTTTGAGAAACCATTAGGTATCTTGCTGAGCAAGTCAAGCTTATTGGACTGCTCTAAGGATTTCTTCTGGATGAGCAAAAACATGGTGGAGGAAATAGCTATAGCTATAGATGGAGAAGTGCTGTAAATGAAAGCTGAGATGAGGTGAAAATTAGCATGGGCTAAAATTTTCCAGTGTAAATTTTCTTAAAAAAAAAAAAAAAAAAAAAGGTACATGTAAGCTAGCTAAAACTGGTCTCGGAGGACAAGGATGAATTGGAATGAGGAGGAGGAGGGTGAATTACTGGGGAAATTAAAGGGTATTATATAAACATAAGGGACTATGTGTTGTTAGCATAGCAAAGAATCAGGATGTCAAGGGTAGATGAGAGCCCAGCAAAGGGAATAATATGATACTACAGTCTGATGTATTTCCCACTTCCAAAACTATTCAGGCTTAGTAAAAATACAGTTGACTTTGTTGGCTGGTGGGGGAGGTATTCAAACTCTGCTCGTCTTCAAGCTCAGTGTTAGTCAACTGCTATTCATTGGTTAATTGATCTTAGACAAGCACCAGTCCTTTTTAGTCCATTGTATGGTCTGTTGTTGTGAAGAAGTGAATCTTTTTTGTCACCTCCCAGGGCTTGGGGACACATTTCAACACATTTAAGTGTGTTGTCTGACAGGTCAACATGTGACATAAAGGTGTCCAAAAGGACTTTTCATGAAGTCCTTGTCAGTGGTATTTTCTAAAAGGGAGAAGAGTGTTATTTAGATGCTGAAGAAGATGCTAAGCGAGCAGGACACAGGAGTTTTAGAACAGAATCACAGAATGGTTTAGGTTGAAAGGGACCTTTAAAGATCATCTAATGCAACCTCCCTGCTGTGGGCAGTGACATCTTTCCTTAGATCAGGTTGCTCAAAGCCCCATCCAACCTGACTTTTGGTGTTTACCAGCTCTGTCTCATGGTAAGTTGGTTGTAACACGCAGGGAACGATAAATTTTATTCCCGGTGCAGCACAGGCACAAATGTTTCAGGATGCTTTAAATTGATTCTGTTTCCCACCAGAGACAGAGAATGCACTTACCTGTAATATGAAGTGTCTTTCTCGGAACTGACAGGTAGAACAGCGACATTATCTGGTTTCCAAAACAGTGGAGGAGGTGCAGAAAATCATCCAGCAACTGACCACAGAAATCAGCTATAAGGCCACACGATTCCAGGCGATCTCCAACTCTGGCATTCACAATGAGAATATTAAGGTATGAACAAGAGCTCTAATATACTCTCTGGCAGCTTGTAGGCAATCAGTAAGTGATTTCTCCATTGCGCAAGTGTTTGTATGGACAGGTACTTCACCCAAAACGCCACAGACGATGTGTTGACACTTCACTGTGGAAGTTTTAGTGACTGACTGGGTCATAGGGACATACTCGTGGACATCTTACAACTCGAGGAGCATCAGAGAGGGCTGGGTAAATCAGGCAGAGCCTCTTTTTACAGCTGCTGCTCTTACAAAGAGCGTCTATTGCCAGAGCTGTCAATCTGCAAGCAGAAGCCAAAGCTCTTTGGGAGACAGAAAGAAAAAACTTGTACAGCAGTAACATAAGAAGACAAAAATGCTCATGCTTTCATGAGCTATGACTCATATTTTTCACAGGTGGAAAACCTGTCACCTCACTAAAAAAAGAAAAAAAAAATCAAAAATCCTTCTTCCGCTATGAACATTAGAAAGCTTCTTCAGAAAAATATGTTTTTTCTTGGTCATGGATTGGAACTTCTTTTTTTACTGGGAAGATATATGCTTATTAGTGGGAGAAGTTAAATGCCTCCCCATTTTAGACCATCAAATACCAAAATAATAAAGTCCTGTCCCAGCTGTAACAGGAGAAGACTGGTTATTTCCTATGACTACTTAACAGAAGAACAACTAGAGTAAGGGTATAAGAAACAATCATAGCAATGGCAACTTCAGATGAAAATGATCTTTTTCATCTGAACTTGTTTACATACTCTAGCTATGTCAACCCTTATACTGAAATGCAGCCAGTTACGAAAGCAAACATGTGGAAGCATGAGGCAACTTTTGCAGCTGTCTAGGATTGAAAGGGAAGAACTCTGTGTATCAAGCTGCTGGAAGGGTATGGAGGTGGAGGCAGAATATAGTCATCCAGTCTGAAATGTGGCTATTGCTCTGGGGACAAACACATTCAGATTTATAACTTTTTTGGAATTTCACGTACCCCAGGGCTTGTGGTCTTGCCAATAGGAATGACCACAGTGATGTAAAACAGTGCCGCATCCTGGTCTACGTGTTCCTTAGTGCCATGGTCTGCCATCCGCCTCTCATACTGGAACAAACCTGCTTGGCTAATGAGGTCTGACTGGAGCAGGGTCAGGGTAAAATTGGTGTTCTGGAAAACAAAGCAGAACAACACCAAGGCGATCTATTCTGAGCAGTACTTTGGTATTACGGTAGGCTGATCTGAACAACTTCTGCTGAAAAGAAATCCTCAGAATGTGTTTTCTTAAAAAGTGGCAGATTTGTTATTCACACTTAAGTGAACCCAGTGCTATAAATCTGTGGAAGTCACACTGGGAGGGCCTGGCTAACTTTGTCCTGTAGGTATGGGTCAGCAAAGAATGGGTTAATAAGAAAATTTTTTTTTTTGGCTTGGGCTCTTCTGCTTCCAAAAAATAGAATCTTTAATATCATTGCTGACATAACTCAACCTAGAGGAGACTTGTGTCAAGGGAAAGCCAATGTATTAGCTATTCTGTGTTTAATTTTGCAACGTCTTTTTTCTGTCAATAAAATTTAGAGTGACTTTTCAGAACTTTCAGCTTCTGGTTAAAAGGAATTAATTTAACACGGTGAGGAGGTCTAGATTTGTTGAGAAGCTACAAGTCTCCTTCTAAATATGCAGGGCTGAGTGGGTAATACCTAAGAAAAGTCTCTAGATATTCCATGTTTTTCTGCAACCCAGGGGACAAAAAGTCAAAATCTCTAATAAAAAACTTGAAATAAAATTCAGATGGACAAAATGGAATATTTTCTTTTTAAAACATTTAAGTGTTTGTTTTAGTTGTGGCCCACCATTTTTGCAGCTGTAAACTGTGCAGGGCTGATGCAAAAGCTGTGGAGGCTTCAGTAAGGCGTAGTGAGCAGGTTAGCATCAAGAGTAATTATTAGTACAGCACTGCCCAATGGCATTGCCAAGTGTTTAACTCTGTAATCTGGGGGAGGGGGGATCCTTCAACAAATAGGCTCAAAGGAAGCTTGCAGCTTTGCTCTGTGAATGAATGACCCGGCACATGCTTTCTTTCTGTTCTGTGTACTTCTTGTTTTCCTTTCTGCTTCTCTCAGGATCAGCCAGCTTTACTGGCCAAGTGGTCAGCTATGCTTCGGGGGAAGCGCCCATTCCACCCATCCATCCAGGTACAAAGCCTCCCTGCCACCTGGTGCCTGCCGGTCCGTATGCCTCCTTCCTCCTCGCCCGCCCTCTTCTTCAGACAACTCTATCCGCCTAACCGATCCTCCCATGGCTATTTCATCCTCCCTGCAAGAAACTTGCTTTTTTTGCTGAAAGCGTAAATATTTTATTTCTAACCTAATGCTTCTGCCCCCCTGGGATATCCTGGCCAGGATCGCAAGAATAAGGCTGTGTTTAATTGGCCCGGCATACTGCAGGCAGGTTTTTAATATAGCAGAATTGGCCATAAGTTACACACCGCAGAATTTGAGGCTCTTGTTCAAGCCTGTGACTTGTTGGGGCCCGTGGTCTGGATATGGCGCGTAAGACCGCCGTGTGAAAGACCATAGGTGTTGGGACTGGGATTTGTTTAGGCCAAGAGGACGCCAGCTGCCCAGCTTTGCAGTGCCGTCCCCAGCCTTGTGATTTCTGGTGGTTCCCGGTAAGCCCCAGGTAGAGGAGCCTTGTGACTTGTATGTGAAGGCACTCGCCTAACACCTGCAGCTCTTCCATTTAAAATCTGTTGGGTGCCAGTGCGTACAAGTCAGCGTCTTGGTACGGGAAGAAATGGTTGTTTATCTGCAAATGTGGCCGAGGCAGTGAGATGAGCAGTAACTGCATGACAGTCATTGTCTTTTTTCCTTATGGAGCCTAGCGCTTTGTTCCCGAGCTGCTCACAGGATTTCTCAGCCTCACCAAACCGGACTTGTGCGGGTCAGCTTGGTCTGCAGGGTCATCCTTCCAGTATCCTCCTGCCTTCAGGTGGTTTATATCTGACAAAAGAAGGGCTTTCTGGTGTTTCCTTTGCCATTTCTGTGCTTCTGGCTGGCCATCTTTTGTATTTCAAATCGCTTGCCAGGGAGCAGAGAAAACCGGCCGTCACACGGCTGGAGACCGGCACTGAGCTGAAATGGGGGTCCCAGACCCACGGGCAGAAAGTGTGAATAGAAGCTCCAGAAAGGCTGCTGAGGACCATCAAAGCCTGTTAGTGCCCTCAGGACCCTGGCACCTCTGCAGTAATATTTTAAATGAGCTGAGCTACCAGGAAGGCCACCGGAATGTTTTGGATTATTACAGGAGAGTGACAAGGGCGTTTCGTTCACCTCGAGGTAACCACCTTGCAGCAACAACCGCCGCTTCACATCCTGCTCGCGCAGCAGCTTCACCTTATTAATGCCAATGTAAATTAGGCTTGGTAGCAAGCGGGGTTGAAAAGCTTCTGAGTCAACATGGCAAGTCTGAAGGAGTTTGAACACCCTCTCTGAATACCTGGAGCCACGATTGCCAAATGCTTCCAAACCACTGTTTGGAGATGTCTGGCTATGCCTTGGGCCAGTAGGAGGTTTCATGGTATTTGTGTCACCTCATTCACTCTTTGCAAATACTGGTTCAGCGCTGGTTTTGTTGGAAAATGGTCGTTCCCAAAGTGAGGCCAATTATTGTCTTGCAAACAAGCCTGCTCGTGGGTTTGTTATCCATCGGTTACTGTTTCCATCCTTACACCGTTTCTGGCTTCTGCTCAGCGGGAGGTGCAGTTTCATACGGTATGGCTGGCCAAGACCTGGGTTTATTTCTGAGAACGCCACTGCCTGTGGTAGGCTCAGGCATGTCACTTGCCTCACGTCTCTGCCTCTTAAAGGGCAGTCATGCGGAGTGAAACGCTTGTAAAATGAATGGGCCATAGCCTTATTTTACTAAAGTCTGTAGTGGACTTTGAAAGAGGTCAGAAAAGTGCACTTTTTGCCATAGTTATTACTACTATTGAGCTCTAGGCTTATCTCTAGTAACTATTCTGAGGTCATAACTTGCACTATTTTATTTCCCTTTGCTGGATCTCAAAACATGCTCTCTGATGCTTTCGTGCTCCTTGGAAGCTGTTAGTTATTACATCTCATGCAGTTGCAGGCTAGAAATAACAAGGAATGGGGGAAACTGTAGCAGGTGTCGTGGCAAATCAGTCAGTGCGCTTTTGTCTTCTGTGGGCCATGGCTGCCACATCAGACTCCTCCTAAGACAATTTTCTTTTAGTCTGCGTGCCTCCAAAGTAACCCTCGGACAGGCATGGAACAGGTCCTGGCTGTATTCAATTGCTCCTGCCATGCCATGGCTTTTCCTTCTCTCCAAAGCCCACAGTTTTACCTCTTACTTCCTTAACCCTCTTTTCCTTACTGCAGGCTCATGGATGTGCCTTCGTCTCCTCTCTCAATCTCTCTGCACTCTCCTAGGTCTTAGCACCCAGCCAGTTCCTCATCACAGTCCCTCTGCGTGGCCTGGCCGGGTACAGGGAATGCCAGGTACGGCACTGGCGTTATTACACCGTGCACGGAGCCAAGCTCCTCTCCTCCGTACGGGACCCCGAGGAATTGCATCAATGGCTAGAGGTGGAGCAGTTCTCAAAAAGCCTTCAGCAGTGGCATGAAACGGATGTGAACATCGAAGGTGATCTGGTTCCAGCCAAAGTGCTTATCGTCTTCCGGGAGCTGGTGGAGAAGTCGATTATCTCCTGTAACCTCTCCAGTGAGTTTAGTGGGGACAGGTATAACGGGACTGTCTGTCTTCTGCAGCTGATAGAGGGAACCATCACACACACAGGCTGTTTGTTTGACTCACATGGTCAGAAGTTAAAAAACAACAAACCCCTCCAAAATCAGGGAGCCTTTAGCCCATTGCAGTGATGACGTAGACCTGCATTGAAGATAGAATTAAGTAGTTCTTGGGCTCTTCATACCCAAGGTGTTGCTCCTTTCTTAGGAATTTGGGTAGGATCTGCAGCAACATCACCCTCAGTTCAACCAAGATGCAACCCAGATTTTCAGAACATTTAGAAATTTGTTTGGGAAAAATCTTTTTCTACTACAGCACCTGCAATATATCTAGACTATCAAGGAAAATTGGATACAGGGAAGGTGCATAAGTTGGAGGAGAAAGTGCTTGAAGATGTGTATAGGGCAAGTAATACCCTGAGGAAACCTCAGCTGCCCATAGCTTTCCCGCATGGGGTGGTGGGAACTAAGTAGAAGGACTTCTACTTAAGCAAAGTCTGTTGGACAAATGCTCTTTTCCCCAGTGTCCAGGTTACTCCGGTGCTGTTCAGCAGAACTGGACTCAGGAAATTTGCTTTCAGTAACGGTGCTGATCCCTCTGTAAGCAATCTAAACTGCCTGTTTATTTCCTGTGGCTATTCATACTAGAAGCGCTGATCACTGACATAACGCAATCAGTGGTGCATGTAACATGCCTTTATAGCTACAACATCTGTAGCCAGATGCTGGCTGAACAGTGATCCTCATGCTTAATTCTTAGCATCCTAGAGGCGTGTTATAGACTTCAGCTAATGAACACTTGGCTTGGTCCAAGCTAAATAGTCTGTGCCCATCTTTTCACATTAAGGTACTGTGACATGATCAAATCCGGACTGTGGTGCCTCTTCTCATAGCATGTATCCAGGATGACTTTACTCATCAGCAGCCTAATATGGGTCTTCTGTATTCCAGAGAAATAGGAGCCATTTCCACTCATCTGATTGCACTCTGAATTTTAGTCACAGCAGAAAACATGTTAAAGTTGAGCTCAGCTAGATCACTGCATTCTTCCAGGAAATACTTGTTATCATAGAAATGATTACAGGTTGAAAGATGAAAGGTTGGAAGGTTGAAATTTCCCCGTTGTGGCTCACAGAAAAGATCAGGTGGAATGGGCTTGTATCTGAGACTTTACTTATGTGAAAATCATTGTGTTGAAGTGAAAACCTGCCATGTTGTCTAGTAGCAGTACATCAAGTTGTTGAGCCAGGAGAGATACTTCCATGGGACCCAGGGAGTGATGTTTGGGCTGATGATTCTGATGCCTTTTTTGTAAGGCCAGCTGGGAGGAGATGAGCTAAGATGAAGTCAGGAGGAGTAATTACCATTTTTGTTTGTTTCTGTGAAGAATGAACTTCCTTCATCCCACAGTACAGCTAAAGTTACAGAAAAAAATTCCCTGATTTCATTGCTTCCCTGTTTTTTAATTCTTTGAGCTCCAGCAAAACTAGTTTTTGAGGTGTCTTGCTTTTCATTAGTGGAAAAATAGCTAGCCCAATTGCAATGCTTTTGGAAAAATAGGTAGCCCCATTGCAATGCTTTTGGAAATGCTGTGAACATATTTGCATGCTGACACAGTGGTTGCTCTAATGCTTTTCAGCTGCTGGGTATCCCTGCTGAGGGCTTGGGAGCAGTGCGGTTCCTGTTTTGGTGCCAGGCTTGGCTCAGCAGGGAAACAACATGCAGATTTTACTGAGGGTTATAAAGTTCTGGTTGAGATGGACTCCACTATTTGCAAGGTAATTCAACACTGTGCTTTCTGGAGGGGACGCTAAATTGCCATTGGGAGTAGGCAGATATTTCC
This sequence comes from Aquila chrysaetos chrysaetos, assembly GCF_900496995.4. NCBI lineage: Eukaryota > Metazoa > Chordata > Aves > Accipitriformes > Accipitridae > Aquila > Aquila chrysaetos. Next base: position 3,731,951 of record NC_044010.1, on the reverse strand, counting down.
TCTGTGAGCGCAGAAGAGGTTGCCATCCCAAATGTTCATCACTGTCCCTACAAGTCTGTTGTGCGGGCTCCTTGTGGAATTGCACCCTAGCCCATGCTAATCAAAATGAGGTGGGTTAACACGCCACTATTTAAACTGCTTATGGTAATCTGCTCCGTCTTTTACTTCAGTGGGTTAGAGCATGATCATGCAATTGGCTCAGATGGCAAAGCTGAAGGAACAGTCATCCTGCCAGCGTGGCAGGGAGAGCTGGGGACAGAAACTTCTTCCATGAACGCAGCTGGACTACCAGGAAACATCTCACTAAGTCCATTAGTTGCAGCTTTCATTCCTTTCTGCTCTCTTAGAGCATGTTGTTCCTGGAGATGAGCTACTCTTCTTTCACTGAGGAAACTTCTTTCCTCCAAATCACCATGGAAGTAACTTTTTGACACTCGGCAGCCCCCGTGAGGCAAGCAGTTAGCCCTTTTTGTATGACTGCTCTGCACAACAGGTCCTAAATTCTTGCATTGTCTTCTGTGCAAGTGCATCTCCGGAAACGAAACTTACAGATACCCCACAAAACATTCTGAATGACTGGCAAGGGTAAGTCATTTGGTCTGATTACGGGTTCTCTGAAGGAATAAGGACATCTTTAGATACGAAGCATTCATCTGGTCCCCTCTAATCTGCAGTGATCTCCTTATACTGTACCATTAGAAATGTTAGGTTGCACCAGTTGCCTATCTGTATTTTTAAGCAGCTGGTCCTAGGATTTAACAGGACCCACAAAGGAAAACAAAAGCATGGTAACTGAGCATAAAATTGAGACCTTAGTTGTTCCTTCATCTTCTTCCTGTTCTCATTCTCCAGGGTAGATTTAGATGATAAGTCTTTGTCTTGTATTCTGCTTATGGCATTGAAGAGAAAGTGTTAAGACAGACCAATAGAACTGCAAGACCCTAGACAGGCTCTTGCTTGGCTTGTGGAAAAGGACATTTTCATCCTTATTATCTTTTCTTGTTCCTTCACAGGTAAAGTGACAGTGCTGGAGAGCTTCAGCTCAGTGGTCCGGGTGGCTGTGGAGACATCAGAATCCCAGGTCGAGGTGGAGCTGGTCCCTGCTGTGGAGATTCCAACTTGCTGGCCCGAGAAAGCCCGGTGGCCTCGTTGCCTTAAGCGTTGGCCTTCCCAGGAAAAAGTGCAGTGCATCAAGGTGAACAGTGTGAAAAGCACTATTAAGTCTGTGCTGGCATTTACCTCGCAGGTGTCTGACAGTGGTTTCCCAAACGGAGGACTGCATGGTGATGCAGGCAACAGTACAGTTGGAAGGTGTATTCTCTAGAGAAGCGACATTTCAAAGTATTCTGTCAAATTTTATTGGGATTTTTTTTCCTCCTTACAGTGGTGAATTCTATGGAAGAAAAACTGATTTAACTGTTTATTGCATGAGTCTCTCACGCACAGCTCTGCCTGTGTAGCTCAGTTCTGACAGGCATCATTCTTGCTGTGCTGCTCTGCCTCCTGTAAGCCTTCTGCAAATGGGCTGCTATCTTGCAGTTTTCCCTCCGGCCTAATCCCATCTTTCCCTACAATGCTCGTGCCTGGATTCTGGCACTCCAGCTCAACCCAGTTGCTATGTTCATGCAGGTCCCATTCCGCCTTCCAGTCCCGCTCCCCTCTCATGCACGACGTGCTGCTCCATGGCAAAGTGCCTGCAGAGCTGCACCTCTGCTTTAGTAGCACAGCTGGTACTGTACCTGATGGCTCTAGGGCTGGGTCTCCTGGGAGTAACTGGTATCAGCACACAAGGAAACAAAACAAATTGCGTGTGTGTTTGACTAAGAATTAGGATGGGAGCATGACTCATGTCTGCTGCCTCTGCTAACCCTGTTTAGAATACAGTTTGAGAGATGTCACACATCCTTTTTGTAACATCTCCCTGCACTGCTCAGAGAATTTTCCCTCTGAGCTGGTGTCACACTTCCCCTTTTGTCCACAGTCGCTTGGTTTCGACCTTTTGGCCCGCTCCAATTATCACTGGCAGCTGTGTTTCTCCCGCGCTGAGCATATACTCATGGAAGGACTTGATGAAGATGGTGGTTGTCGCATGAAGTGCTTCAGGGTCATGAGGCAGATGAAGGAAGATGTCTGGTGTGCTGGAAATAAACCTGTCATCACAGCTTATCACCTTCAGGTAGGCATCACCATGATACCAAGATACGGTTTCAGTATCTGTTGCAGTGGCTTCCATCCAGTAATGTCAAAATATCATGGCGTAAATCACTGTAGCATCTATGTAACTTCTAAGGTAACTGTCAAAACTGCAGTACTATTTCATTGCTTTACAGTGGCAAGAGGTTCAGTAAATATATATGCCAAACTTCAATAAGAAACTAAAGCCTGTAGGAACATTGTGATTGCAGCAACATAAATAACGTTAAGAGTTGAGGCCTCTGCTCTGTTTTGACTTCACATAGGCATTGTAATATTGTCTTTAATAGCACGGTTGCCTCCTGCTTCTTAACTATCCCAGCCATCCGTATCCATCTATCTGTCTGGAGGAAAATTGTGCATTTGTCTTTGTGGATATCCACCAAACAAAATTCTCTTAGGTGAGCATTATTTCATGAACGAGGTGCAGACTACAGTTCTGGTGTTGTTTCACCTGGGATAGGAAAGGAAGAAAGAGATAAAGGGGTGGTAGCATCTTCCCTCCACGTACTTCAGGGTTCAAGATGGCTTCAAACAACATTTGTGAAGAAGAGACAGAAGGCTCTGCTATGACTGTGTCCCCACATCTGACAGCTGCAGACACTGGTGGACCACAGGCAGCACCATTTATCAGACAGTAGAGCAATCCTGTTTTCTGGGCCTCCATCCTCCTGGAGCTGCCAGGGAGAGGCTGTTCTTCTCCCACCTTGAAGCCTCAAGCCACTAGGCTTCCACAGTAGTTACTGATCTTTTGGTGTCCAAAACCAGATGCAATGCCAAGATTTCCCCTAAAGAAAAGGTTGCGACTATCAAATGCTATTATAGTCATGGGACTCATCTAAGTCATGATGGAGTCAAAAAAGAGTCGACGAGGCTGTTTATAGCTTAGCAGAATGCAAAAATTCTCAGTGCCTGTAAAAACAACCTGGTAGGAAAACTGTTTTAGGTAGAAGAAAGTGAAAAACCATTTAACCATTAGTAACGATCTCTTTCTGTGGCTGAAGGAGAAGGAGGTGCAGGAAGTGCTGTTGCACAGACTCTTGATCAAAATAAAAAGCTCTTTAGAAGCTCTTCAGTTCTTTGCTGTAACTGTACTTCAGGCTTTTACTGCAAGAGAGGATTAGTTTACCAGACAGAAGGAATGCTTCAACATTACTTACATTTTAAAAAAAAAAAAAAAAGAGAGAGAGAAACAGTCAGTGGATAAACCAGCAGTTGAGCAGAGGCTTAGTGTTAGGTTTCTTCACATTATCAGGTTTCCCCTGTCAGAGGTATCCAACAATTATGATTAAACAAGACTCCATATGAAAAAGGTCCTCTATGACAGAGGAAATCCTTCCCCCAGAAGTTGTGAAAGCCTTAGAGGACTGAGTAAGCAGACTCATTATGCTTACCTCCGTAGGAATGAAATTCAAGATCAGGAAGTCCAAAAAGACCTAGGTACATTTTGAAAGCCAACTCTATGCCTCCAGTAGACAGCTGGCAGTTAGGGACGGACAGTTCAGTAAATGCTGGGGTTAGATCACCTGTTTGACACCTGACGGGAAGAGCAGCACTATTTTCCAGAAACTTCCTTGCATTTGCTGCTCATGGATCTTGCTGAAGTAGTTTTAGTGTGAGGAAAGGTAACTAACTGCTCTGCAAGTCTCCAAGGAGTAGCTCTCGCAGAGTTACAGCTTGAATTCCTCACTATGGCTTTTGTTCCCCAGCAACATTTTAAAAAAGGTCTTTGTGGTTATTGCAGCTGTGAACAAAAAAATTGTTCACATTTGAAAAGCTGCCTGAGAAGAAATTTGTCAGCAATACAACTATTGCAAGGCTTACTGCAGGAAAAAAACAAACCAGGCAATCCAGAAAAGTGTGGCTTATTTTGATGAAATTCTACCTCTGAAGAAATAGAGGAGTCGAAGGCTGCAGTTTGGCCACATCTCACAGCGTCTGTGGGTCTCTTTTGGGCCACTGAATCTGCAAAATAAAATTGGGATTCAGAGGACAGTAAGGAACTTAGCAGAATTATTGAACCCAAGATGGGTGACTTTGTACTTTAAAAACTGATTTCAGGTTGACCAAAGCAGTCAGTACGACTTTTTTGGTACAGTAAGTGTAAATACCTTGAGAAAATTCTTCTCAGTCATAAGCAAGTCTGAAAAATGCAACATGGGCGTGTAAAAGTAATACTGTAAGAGCAATAATCATATGCATTTTGTTATTTTAACTATAGATTTCTCAAATGTAACATTACATAAAATAAACATGGGGCAATAGAACATAGCACTTGCTGTAAGTATTACGTATCAGAAAAAACCAGGCTGCACTTGACCAAAAAGCATGCCCTGCACCTGCAATAGTTGCTTGGAGTCTCAGTCTGGGATGCAGGTCTGTGTGCATCTTCAGCACAACTACAGCTGAAGCTAACAAATAATTACGTTAGTCTGGTTATTCTTCTCTTAGCACCTACCGGCTTCTACACTTGTATAATAGGCCATTTTCTACACCCTAAAGTGCCTGGCATTTCTACAGAGGCTCCTGCTGGAGGATGGAAAATAGGCTAAGGTTATTTTAGCGAGACCATTTTTCTTGGGCTCCCGGCCCAGTCAATAGAGAAGCAGAGATCCTAACCAGGCACGTCAGAGTTGCTCTGCCTGATCCCCGGAGGAGGCTTTAGTTGCGATCCCTCCATCGCAGAAATGTTAACACGGGGAGATAGCAGTGCGAGTCTTTCTGATTTCCAAAGCTGTCAGCCACTTACCAGCACTAAAACTGCCTTAGTAAGCTGTGTGAGCCCTCAACAGAACCTCTAACACCTCTCCTCTCCCATCTGCTTCTTGCAGACAGTGCTATTCTGGACGTGTGAAAAATACCCACGCACCAAGGATTGGCGCTGCTTCCCCGAAGCCTTTCTGAGGCTGGTACAGAAGCTGCACAAGTGTGTAAGCCAGCACTTCCTCAAGCATTACTTTGTCAAGAACACCAATCTGCTCAAATATGCCAACACCAGTGACCTGGACCTGGTGGCCAGCAAGCTCGCGGTCTTCTTGGAGGACCCCGTCTTCTGCCTGGACTGAGGCAGGAAAAGGTCTACTCACCCCAACCCTGAGCTGATCCCCCGCCTCCTCTCCCCGCCTGTGGTTGTTCTTCGTGTCCTTCCAGTAGATGCTGCAGCTGGCTTTGTAAGACAGTTGGCACATGCAGCGTGAAAGAGAAGTGTCAAGCTGGCAGCAGTGGGCGGTGAAAACTGATGGGAGGTATCGCTTGATGCCCAGCTGATCTAATTTGCTTTCAACAGCGACAGCCTTCCTGGAAGCTACAGCCAGTGAAACCCAACTTTCTGTGTCAGTCAGAGCAGGCAACTGCCTCGTTCTCCGTCTCCAGTCTTGTGGCACCTAAGCAGAAAGATGGTGCAAAGAAGTCTCGCTGGGCTGCCTACCCGCTGCGTAACCTAGCACATGTATTGTTGCCGCTTCCCCCTTCCTCGCAAGGGCAGCGGGTTTAATTCCCCGGTTACCTCACAGGCCAGCTCTGCAGGAGAGCAGAGGAACATTTCTGAAGTGTACTGAAGCTGGAGGCTTTCTCAGAGGCACTTTGATGCCTCTATCTCCAATTAAATGGGATCCTGCTCCAGTACGAAGATAACCGTGCTGCTCGTGTTGAATAGCTCAAGGGAAGCAAGAGGAGGAACGGTGGTTTTTGCCGCCTCCTCGTTTTATTCTCCTCCACTTCCATTTTTCTTCCAGTTGCTTCAAATATGTTTTCTTCGTGTTTGCCTTTGCCAGTTGTGTTAGTGCCATACAACCAGGGGGCTTTGCCAGAGCCGAGTTCGCTCCCACCCCTGGCTCCATCCAGCAGGCTGGAGGCGGAGCAGGTCTTTCCCTAGTTGTTAGCACCCACATATTTTTGGGGTGGTATACAGAAGGAGAATATTTTTCAAAAGCTGTTAGCTCCAAAACCCCCAGTCCTTTTAATATTATGGATGTTTAAAAAGAAAATCGGTTTTAGTGTTTCAAAAGAACAAAGTTCTAGAATGAGTGTAAAGAATGTTGGTTTTAATGTTATTAAATCACTGAAACTAAACCAAAGTGGGCTTTTTTTTTTTTTTTTTTCTCACACCTGCACAGGAATGTAAATAAGTATCTCCTTTGCCAAGGGAGGTGGCAGAGAGAGGATTTGCAGCCCATATTCCAGGGAGCTGCTGCAGTGCATGGCCTGCAAGATGACCATCCGTGGCAGAGCATCTCCCCCTTGTGTCAAATTGTGGTCTAACCATGCATCTTTAGCACAGCCTCTGCTTTCTGGTTTATTTTGTATGCCGGAGTATGTTCAGAAGTCCATGGGGCCTGGTGGGATTCATCCCAGAGTACTGAAGGAGCTAGGGGATGTTATGGCAAGACCCCTCTCGATCATCTACCAAAGGTCTTGGGAGTCCAGGGAGGTCCCTGCTGACTGGAAGCCAGCCAGTGTTATTCCAATTTGCAAGAAGGATGTGAGGGAAGAGCCCAGGGAGCTACAGACCTGTTAGTCTAACCTCTGTTCCTGGAGAAATTATGGAGAAGATTATACTGGGTACTATCAAAAGGCATTTAAAGAACAATGCAATCATCAGGCACAGTCAACGTGGGTTCACAAAGGGAAAGTCCTGTTTAATTCGTTTGATATCCTTCTGCGTTAGGGTCACCCGCCTAATGGATGAAGGGAAGGCGGTGGGCATAGTTTTTTCTGGATTTTAGTAAGGCTTTTGATATTGTCCCTCACAGCATCCTTCTTGGACAAGCTGTCCAGCTGTGGGATGAGCAGGTTGACGGTGTGCTGGGTGGAGAACTGACTGAAGGGCAGAGCTCAAGGGGTTGTAGGGAACGGGGCTACGTCTGACTGGTGACCGGTCACCAGTGATGTTCCCCAGGGTTCAATTCTAGGGCCAGTTCTGTTCAATGTATTTATCAACGATCTGGATGCAGGAGTTGAATGCACCATTAGCAAGTTTGCTGATGATACCGAACTGGGAGGTGCAGTTGACTCTCTGGAGGGATAAGGGGCCTTGCGGAGGGATCTAGATAGATTGGAGCATTGGGCTATCATTAGCGGAATGAAATTTAACAAGTCCAAATGCCGGATTCTGCACCTGGGACGGTGTAACGCCGGGCACGAGTGTAAATTGGGAGAGGAGTGGCTGGAGAGCAGCTCTTCAGAAAGGGATCTGGGGGGGCTGGTCGACAGCAGGCTCAATGCGAGCCAGCGGTGTGTGCCCTGGGAGCCAAGAGGGCAACCTGCACCCTGGGGGGCATCAACCACAGCCTGACCAGCCGCTCAAGAGGGGATGATCCCGCCGTATGCGGCGTTGGTGCGGCCTCTCCTTGAGTGCTGTGTGCCGTTCTGGGCCGCGCAGTTTAAGAAGGACGTGAAGGTCCTTGAATGCGTCCAGAGGAGGGCAACAAAGCTGGTGACAGGGCTGGAAGGCATGTCCTCTGAGGAGCGGCTCTGGGCTCGTCTAGTTTGGAGAAGAGGAGGCTGAGGGGCGACTTCGTCGCTCTCTACAGCTTCCTGAGGTGGGGGAGTGGAGAGGGAGATGCCGAGCTCTTCTCCCTGGGATCCAGGGGTAGGACTCGTGGGAATGGTTCAAAGCTGCACCGGGGGAGGTTTGGACTGGACATCAGGGAGCATTTCTTTACCGAGAGGGTGGTCAGACACTGGAACAGGCTTCCTAGAGAGGTGGTCGATGCCCCGAGCCTGTCAGTGTTTGGGAGGCGTTTTGACAATGCTCTTAACAACATGCTTTAACTTTTGGTGAGCCCTGAAGTGGTCAGGCAGTTGGATTAGATGATCGTTGTAGGTCCCTCCCAACTGAAATAGTCTATTCTGTTCTATTTGCTTCCTTATCCTTCACCCAAGTGTAGGAGGAGGCTTTCTTCTACAGTTAATTCTTTGGCAGAGAAGAATATGGGTCAGGCAGGATCCCAGCTGTGTGGTCATTCTTGTAGTGGCCTCCTGCATCAGATCCCACTGTGTGCAGACCTGACCCTACCACGAAACCGGTGCCCTCTTTGCTCAGGACCTGGAAATACCCTTCAAGTCGCCTTTCCACATGGGTAACTGCATTGCGCGGAACCATTTTGAACAGGTAACTTCTCTTGCTAAGGCTTTGTTCCCCGGGCTGGTTTCTAAATGGGGCAGAAGTGGCAGTTTCGTGATGACAACCCCCCGTTAAAGCGTGGCTTTCCTGTTTCCGATGAGCAGAGCTGTTTCAGTAAAGAGCAAAGAAATGCCAATCTGCCGAGCAGAGTCCGCCAGCTGTGACAATGAAGTAACGTCTCCTGTTCTGTCTTGGTTTTGTCTTGTGGTTGAAGGGCTAGCTTCTGAAGTTGGAGGAGGGCAAAAGCAGTTCGAAAGGACAGTGAAAAATGTTCAGGGCTCTTAATCCCAAGTTTGATATTTTACTGCTCTGATGCATGATCCTTTTGGATTTAGTTGCGGCTGCTGAAGAATTTATCTCCCTTTGTAGCCAGGGGGAAAAGTGTTTCAGTGGTGATATCTTAACTTGGCTGCAGCTGCCTATCAGAGTCCTCAGTTGCTGCGGTTCACAGCCTGCTTGCTACGAAGTGAAATCGTGGGCATATACCGTGTGCTGCGGAACCACGAGGTGGAAGGTACTGCTGCTCTGCCAGGGCGGCAAGCTCACAGCCAGGAATGAATCAGCAAAGCCAGTAAGCAAGCACAGAATGATGGACCCTTGCTTTGAGCCAACTCTGACATTTTTTTTCCTCTCTTTTCTTGTTGACACACAAGCAAATGCATCAGCTAGCGTATGCTGCCGCAGGAAATATCATTGTGACCACAATAAAACTAAAGATCTGCCCTGGAAGGCACGTTGCTATTGACCACAAAGGCACAGGAATCATCCCCGGCTTTTTCTCCGGGGCAGCAAGACATGACACAGCTGGCCACTAGCAAACGATGAGGGAAAAGGCTTTGAAGGAAAAATCTTACGTGTTCATTGAAGTGGTCGAATAAAAGAAATTATTCTACCTCGGAGATAGGTGGGCGGAATGCTACATACTATCTTATATCATCTAGTGCAGGTCTGGTTGGGGGTGGTGGGGGGGTGGTTGTGAGGCAGTTTTTTGCAGTGGTGTGAGAGTTGTGCAGGAGGTGTCTGATAAAAAACCTTGCCAAATATACTTGTTGCATTTCTCAGCACAGTAAACTTTCTGCAAATAGCTTTGCACTTACATGTCCAGCCTGATTGCAAAATTATGCCCTTGTCCCAAGGTTTTCCTCCAAGAAAGGATATCACACTGTATTTTGCCCACAGAATAAGTTTTACGTTTCATATTTTTAATTTTTCTGTAAAAAAATTGAGCATCTTGACAAATACAGACTTTCTTGAAGCACATTAAATTTAATCAAATGCTCTATCTTTGTTCAGAATGTCTGGAAGGAATGACCATTCATTCTCCCTCTCTTTTTAATTACTTTCATGAGTATTCGCTCTATCAAGGAAGGAAGGAGAATTCTGGACTTTCTTAATTTCTTTATGGTTGGCCATGACTTTTTGCTTACCTCTCAGTTTTGCTTTCTCTCCTCAGCTGAATTATTGTCTTTAAAACAAGAAATGGCAAACAGTAGCCAAAAGGGAACTGTTTTGCATGCACATGAAGCACAGCACTCAAGAACCACAGACATTCCCAAAGCATCCGCATGAGCAAAAGAGGGAGAAATTAAAATGCATATTTGTGACAAGACATGGGGTGCAATGAGTGTTTACCGAAATCCTGCGTGCAGGAGGTATGAAACAGCAGCTCTGAGAGAATTTCGGCTGACTCACGGCTGAGCTCTTGGCCGCCGTGGCTTTTTGCACAAGGTGCTGGCACTCAGGCTGAGTGCTAACTGAGGGTATTTTTCCAGGTATTTGAAAGGCAGCTTGTTCGAGGTAGCTTGTCGGTAGCTGCTGGGTGGGCAGGAGAGGCGTGTGTGATCCTCACTGCCGTGCCACGTGCTGGAGCCTGGAGCGGGGCGAGGGATGCTGAGATGGCTCATGGTGGGTGCTGAGGGTCTCCTTACAGCTGTGGGACACTCTCAGCCCTCACCACAGACATTATTGCTCCATCTATCAGAAACTTCGATTTGAAGTGTGTTGCTCTGTCCCCATAGAAAACCTTGCAGAATTCGTGATGTTTTAGTCCTTGTACATTGTCTGCCTTTAAGTCACTAGAGGGCAATGTCTCTCCGAAACACGCACACGGATCCGGGATCTCACTTGCGCTTAAAATCAGCATCTTGTTAGTTATCATTGAACTGACACAAATGAACTGGATTAATTTAATGCTAAATTCTATTGCCAAAAAGGCGAGAAGGAAAGAGACCATGGGAGAGCTTTCTAATAAATAGCAAGACTCTGGTAAAAAGACTCTAAACGCCGGGAACCGCTCCAAGAGCCAGAATATGGATTTATTGCTTTCTGCAGCAGAAGATGGGCTTGCGGTAATTCCCAACAGGCTTGATTTGGGAAGAGCACCGACAAGCAAAGTGCAGGCAGGGTTCTGGGAAGGAGGGAACTTGCGGGAATAGCCACCACCCTGCTCCATCAGAGCATGTCTCCTGTCCTCTCTCCATGGGGAGGGACTCCCACGTATTCCTGTGTCCCAAGCACCTCTGTCTCCCTCTTTTTCTCCTTCTGCCCCCCCCACCCCCCGCCCCCGAAAGAAAGATTTTCTCTGAACAGGTTTTCTGATGCCACCCCTTTGGCTCTGGTGGGAATGGTCATTTCTGAGCGCGCATCATCTCTCCTTTATGTCGTGGGACCCAGGTGGACACAGAGGCCATTACAGACCATCGACCTCCCGTTTATGCTCCATTTTTAGTTTGGAGTGATGCCCAGCAATGAAGTTGGAGTACCTTGCAAACTATGTTCCCAGTGGGAGCCGCTCAGCCCCTTCTGAGTGAAACTGGGACATGGACAGTGATAGATAAGATAACAGGCTAATTCTGCCTTCACACTAAATATTTTTCTCCTTACCAATGCTAGGATTGCTGGTTTGGAGGATAAACGTATTTTTTATTATTATTACTACTCCCCTCCAGGACTCTTATCTGAGGCCCTTGCAATGTCACATGAGATGGCGACACAGCACCAGTGCTCAAAACATGGTAAGAGATCCCACTCACCCTATCGAGCCAACCTTTGCCATCGCTGTAGGAGGTGTGTCGTGCCCATGACCTCTTTGTGGTCTGACTTCTCTGGCTGGAGGAATATGCACAGTTTCAAAGGAAATTAAACAGCTCCAGGTAGCATATGTATTTTAGTCTGTTCTGACCCAAGCCATTGTTGCAAAAAGAAATGGAGAACGCTTTCGTCATGATACAGGTATTTGTCAGTTCTGCTCCAAGCAACGCCTTTGGTCTGAAAGAAAGGACAGGATCAGAGCCTGGCTTTGAAAGCAACTCCTGGACAGGTGATGAAGAATGCACAGATGCTACCAGAGGCCAGGCCTGTGGAGAGTGCAGAATGTATTTTCCACAGGAAAGATTCTCTAATTTACCCTTAGCATCCTCACAAATAGAAATTACAAGGAAATGCATCAAGGAAAGAATTAATCAGATTGAAAGGCTTTGTAGTAATTAGAAAAAAGAATGGCGTCTTCTCAGGCTCCCCTGGGTGGTGGTAATTACCAGCTGCACAACTGTGGTTTGTGCAACTTAAAGTTTTCTGGATTAAAAAGCTAAATATATTCTTGTTTCCTTTCTTAGAGAAGCCACCCATGGAATCGGCAGCTACGCAGGCCAACAGCTCCGAGAAAAGCGCATCGAGCCTCCTTCAGCCTGGCAGGGCGCCCCTTTACGCGCGGGGCGGTCCAGAGCCTGACCCCAAGCCGTGGCTCAGTTGCGTCTGGCCCGTTGCGTCTTCGCTGTTGCCTTGGAGGCGACGGGTACCACTTGTTATCCGGCAACCCGGACGGCCAAACCCCTTCTGTCGCAACTGCTGGCAGCCTTAGATCCAGCTGCTTCTGCGCCGCATCCCAGCAGCAAAGGCCAGGTCGTAGTCCCTTCTGGTGCCAATATTGTCGCTCACGTGGCTGGGGGGGCCTGAGGGGCGAGGTTGCGTGCGCTGTAACCCAAGGGGGCTAGGTAACGCTTTCCAGGAAAGGAGTTTTGTTAGTTCAAGAGAGCTTATGAAAGTCCAATTCCAAGCTAGTAACAAAGAAGAAAACGCAGCTCAGGGAAATTAAAAAAAAAATCCCTCGCAAAAAGAGTTTTTAAGGAAATTAACATCAAGTGGTGAACTCCTGTGATCCCCTTTTAAAAGGGTAAGGACACAGGGCTGGGAGGGATCTCATCAGCCATGAAATCCATCCACCGCTCTTTCTGGGCCTTCCCCCTAAATGAACAGAGAGCTCTTTTAAAGGTAGTTAGACACTTTGCTCCTGCCTCCTCGGGCCGGCAGACTGTTTCGGACCCACACAGATCATTAGGAGCTTTCTTTGGACTTTCAGCCTAAATGTGTTCACAGCCAGCACTGTCTGGTTTCATACCAGTACAGACTCAAGCTGCTGTTCTCCTTCCGTAGGGTTTGCTGTCTGTGCAACCATCACAAGGGTAATCATAAGCTCCCTTGACTTTAGCAGAGCATGACTAGATTTGCCAAACACTTTGGTCTCTTTTTCTCTGAAAAAACCTCTGTTCCAGTCCTGCTCTGCATCTTTTCCAAGTGTAATTCATCTCAGCATGGATAACCAGGGTGGTTTGCAGCATTCCAGATGGGGTCTCATCAGTGCCTGCTGTAACGGCGCGTCACATAGATAGTACTAATCCACGCAGCACGTACCCTGTGCTGAAGAGGAAAGTACACCTGAGGGTGAAGTTCCCTTAAAAACTAACTGCAGCTTCAAAGGAGGAGCGACTATCGTCAGCGATGTCCTTTGCCAAACCAGGTTAGGCCGGTTGAAAGGCTTGCCATGGTCTGGTTGTCTTGCAAGTGAACCGAATTCCCAAGGCTGTGAGCCAACGGATTCATCATCTCCGTGATCCTGAGCTCAGGCCAGGATCGATGAGTCTGTTTCAGCCTGTCCCTCTCTACCCTCCCCAGTCGACAGCCGGCTCTGGGCTGTGTTTCTCCCCCACTTCTTCCCCCCGAGCCAGTGGCAGACACCGTCCCTCCTTATAACACAAATCCAGCTTTTCGCCGCTAAGCTGAAGAGTTTGGCTGTTTTCTAGCTGTGTCATTAAAATACCATAGACTGGAGAGGCAACAGATCAGTGACCAGAGCTAATAGCAGCAAAAAGGATTAAATGAACAATAGGTCTTGAGCGTAATTTATGAATGCCATTAGCTGCTGAGAGGGAATTACATTATGGCTGCAGTTCTGAGGGGGAAGGGTGGGTCTTATCTAGGCAGGAAGAAAAAAAAATGTGCCTGATTGCATTGGGATTAACAAACAACGATATCGATTCGCCACGTGATACGTTTCGGGCTGTTATGTTTAGATCAGATGTAATAACATCTGAACCAAAACAAACTGTATTTTCTGTCTCTCTCGTGTTCAGAACCCCACGGCCAGCGAACGTTGTGTTTGTATCTCACGGCTGCCGGTCACGCAGCGTCCGCCACCCTGCCTGGTAAAGCACAGTTCTCCATCAAAACTCTTGCAGAAAGGCAGGTTTTTCTTCTGTCCTCTAAAAGGCGTGACATGAGTTGCACGAGCGTTTCCTTGCAGCCTGTGCACCACGTCCCGGGGATGGGACTGAGCAAGCAATGCCTTTGTTTGCAGTATCTCCTCCGCCTTTCGTTTGATAGCCAACACGGTATCTCATTAAACTGCTTAGCTTGGCAGCTGGGACCATTTGTTACAGTGTGATATGAAGGACCGTAATCAGATTAAACCTCAGGATCGCGTTGTGGAGGGAGAGATTAGACTGGAGAATAAAGAGAAAGTTTAATTTTGTGTGACAGTATAGAGTTGCCTCTACTTGGGGCGGCGAGGGGGGTAGAAAGCAATTGTGGAGGCTCGAACTGGGGGACAATTTGTTCCACTGGTTCCCGGCTCGGTTTTGAGCAGAAGGGTTTTAGCACCCACTTTGAAATACGGGGTAGCTCTGCGGCCACCAGCCCCTCACAGGGTTGGTTCACTCTGCTCCGCTTCCCAAATGAGGACTCGAATAGAGGGCTCGCGCGGGGAAGGAAAACCCGGGGGTATAAACGATGCCAGAAGCCAAAGTTGCATGTGGGCTGAAGCGCGGTACTTCTGGGAGGGGGATGCTCTTGTCACTAACTACTTAGTTCTCATTATCTCTGTGCTGGAGACCCAGGTCCTTCCCACCCCAGTGCATTTAGCACAGCATCTTATGAGGCCTCCAGAAGTCTGGGGGCAGGAGACACCCTCCAAAAGTCAGCAGGAGCCCCGCAGTGTGAATATAGCAGCTAGGAGGTCTTCTGCGAGCTCCTCTGAGCAGATCTGGCTAGTATTAAAAGTAGCAATAAGAGAAAAAGTTGGCAGGTTGGGAAAGCAACGTGCGGATGAATTTCTGGCATCTCTACCGCCACAGAGAAATGTCATCGTGGGTCAAAGCAGCCCCGGTCTCTGTCCTCAGCCCATTTAACAGGCAGGTCACGGAGAGATCCCAGCTACCACCAACTTCAGAAACAAACTCAGACCTCTGCAGCTCTCTCCATGGGTATTGCAATGGGCAGCAGGTACCCCAAACCCTGCCAAAAGGACTTTTTTAAATGTTGGCTGCCATAGTGCAGCTCAGGAATCTCTGTCCTGTTTTCTTTCCTTTAGGCAGCAGACTATTAAAGCCAACTGGGGGGCAAAAATCTGTAGAGAGAACTGCTTTGGCTCGGGGGAGCTCCAGGTTCAGAGGAGGTGCATGCATTCACCTAATCACATGCACATCCCATCGTCACCAGTGAAACCAGTGGGAACGTATAAATATACCCACTTTCAGAAATGGTGACTAGGCTGAGTCCTATCCCAAATGAAGTAAACAGCTGTCAAAAAAAGTGGCGACAAAAATGGGTATATACATTTTTTAAAAACTGTACCTAAAACCATTGTAAGCTCTGTTCCCACACTCCCTCTGTTACTTGTCCTGGAGATACACTTAATGAATAATATATTCTCTCATCAGCTTGATCTTTAGCTCAGATATTGTACCCTCTTCCTCCTCCTTTGTCTGCTCTCTATTCCCTAGAGACTAAGTACTTTAGGGCAGGAGCCTGGCACAAAAAGATCTTCAGTTTCATTGTGCTTTCTGAAACTTAACACAATGCAAACCCCCAGAAAACCTCAGAGTAACGAAGGAGATCCTGATCTAAACAGCTGGAAAGCCGCCAAAGCCTTTCCAGCCACCCGAGACAACTTCTGGGGTGATGAGGAGGCACTTGTGGGGGGGGGGAGCAGATGGACGAGAAACTCGCACCCCGCTCCTCGTGAGTGCTACGGCCCTGCAGATCGCTAACGACATCCCCTGGTTTGGGATGATGAAGTGCCAGCACGCAGGGGATGGCAGTGCCAGATGCTCGGTATATGGCTTCGGGGAACTCGCATCCACCATTAACAACCAAAAAAAAAGACGGCAACAGACTGCCTTCCCCTCCTGGCGCCTGACAGAAACTGAGAAAGGGCACTTGCACAACGGGAAAGCATAAATCTAGCCGTGACACTCTTTAACCTTGCAGCAGGGTGGGGGGATGCTCGCTGCTCCCCCCGGACCAGCCGGAGTCCTGGGCTGCCCCCAGGACCTCCGCGCAGCATGTTGACTTTGAGCAAGCTCCTGGCCCCACAAAGAGCCGGGGAAGCCGCTCCGGAGGCAGAGCCCTTCGGCGGCGCTTGGAGGCTTTTCGGCTCAGCCCACAGCGATGGTGGGAGCGGAGCAGGGGAAGAAATCCTGCTCCGGCTGGCCGAGCCCACCTTGGGTGTAGCGGTGGTCTGAGCCAGGTCTGCACGGGGCGAAAGCAGCTATGTGCCCTCAGGAGCTGCTCCCTCTGTGGCACCACACAAAAGCATCCCTGATGATAAAAGAGGCTTCTCTCAGCAAAGGCATCTCAGGTCTTGCTGACGATTTTAATAAGTGATGACGAGCGTATGCAATATGCATACAATACACATTATATAATATATTTACCAATCTAGCCAGACCTAGGCTGTATTTTCCTCCATCGTCCTCTATAGGTACACGGGTAACATACACTCGGGGCAGAGCCCAAGCTCTCTCTGCCTGAACCGAAGACGGTTGCCCTGGTAAGCACGATGCAAAGCGCGCTGCCGAGATGAGGAGACCAACCCATGAAATGTTGTCCTCCTGTTGCCCTGGTGACTTTGTCAGATAAGGTAGCCTGTGCCCAGGCGCTGTCCTTGCATTAAAGGCTCTCCAAGGCGGTGATCCTGCTAAAGCCCCCACGGAGAGCGGCCCCGGTCTTTATTATGGCTCTCGGAGCTGCTGCAACACAAGAACTGATTTGAAAATGGCTTCAGTTAGGTTTCTCCAGGCACTGACAGAAGGGAATCCGAGGCACAGCGGTGAGACATCAGAACTGATAAAGTCAAACCCCGTGATACACGTGGACTTGGGGCCTGTCACAAGGGGACAGCAACACCTAAAAACGTCGGTACCGACCCTCTAGCAAATGAAAGTACTTCAAGAGCGGTTAAAAAAAAACCAAAACAAGAGCAAAGACCTGAGATGATCCCTGCCCTGCCTGCTGCATGTGCAACAGCCATATGGCAAGCTGGACTGACGGAGGTTGGGACTTGGAGGTGGCAGCCTGGGCAAAGCCATTAATGTGATCGCAGCATGGAGAAACTGTAGCAACCGGTTGCTTTCATTTGCCAGGATTTAAGGAGAGCAGAGTTTTTCCACGTGAAGTGGAAGACCATATCCCTGTTTGCGTTACAGTATTTAACTTTCCGCTTTTACGTGGGAAACCACAGCAAAGGCCATTCTTGGTGTTCTCAAATTGAATCTCTTTGAACCTTCAGCCTACAATCAAAACAAGAAAACAATGCTTCAACAAATAGTCGCTGTTTACATCCGAAATATATGTAATGTACAAAAAACATGCTAGCATCCAAACCCAGTGTCTGCTCACTGAGCTCTGCGTAACACGTGGTTAGTGAGCAGGAGGGCTCTGGAGTCTGGGGTGTTTTTCTCAATAGGAAACATCTCAGAAAACAAATAGAAATTTTGACTATACTCGGTAGTTAAAATACAGCCTAAAGCAGTCTGGGAGAGCCCTAATACACATTTCTGGTTTACCCCGTGTCCAGGGCACTGCAGGCATAGCTCTTTGAGAGGCTGCTCAGGTACCCACAAACTTGCTGTGCTAAGCCTACACTGAAATTTCACACAAAACTCGGAGGTACGAACAGGCCCATCCCTTTCTCCGTTCGCAGAGAGACTGATCTGGTCTGTGAGCAATAATAAAGGAAAACTATAGTATGTGCCAAAGTCTAGGGCTTAATAGACAGAAGTACTAATGTCAGCCCAGCAAGAGTCTTGTAAGGCTGACAGCAGAGCTACGTGAGAGCAATATGATGTGGGAACAGTGGACAACAGCTCAATCTAAACATCAGTCTATAAGGGGCTGCAATTCAAACTTAGCTTTTATTGATTTTTTTTTTTTTTTTTCCCAGTGATCTGCTCTTACGAGCTGGAAAAGCCCTATTAAAAAAACCTGGTCAAATGAAATGCAGGTGCTGGAGTCTCATTTGAAACACTTGTGATGTAAGACACACGGTAGTGCTTTGAAAGAAGATGACCATTAAAATCACCTGGACTCCCTCTTGTTCTTCCTTCCCTTTCCCTTCAATTTATCACCACAACATCCCCAAAAGCACCTTCAGACCCTCTCTCTTGCCTGGGCAAGACACGAACGCGCTGTGAGCATCAGCCTACCTCCGAGAGCCTGCAAGAACTGGGTAAGCCTTGAGCTGGGTTTAGCAGGACTTTTAAGGTGGGTGGAAGCTGTAGTTTCTCCTTCCAAACACGGCCATTTGGCACAGGTAGTGCTGTGCATCATTTTGGGAGGGAGATGTGACTGCGATGTTGCATATTCTACGCTTCTCCTTATTCGTGTTTCGGTGCCTGGGGTGAAAGGGTGGCTTGTCCAAGGGGATGCAGCAGAGGGTGGGAGGCTCTCCCGGCTCTCCCATCCCTCTGGCCCGACTCCTTAGCGTGTGCTGAGCTGAGAAAGTCATCTGTGACTGTACGGCTGCTCCTGTATACAGAAAAGCTGCTGCTAGCGATGCTGTGTTGTTTTTCTCTCCGTTGTTATTTGATATTCTTAATGCTATGGTTTCCTTCCGTTTGTTTGTTTAAATCCTTCTTGATGGTTATAGAGCCATCTCTTGTCAAATTGCAGCGCTCTGTCTGCAACATTTCTTGTGCATTGAACGTAAATCGCTTTCATTAGTTTCAATAGTTTCTGGCTGTAAATGCAAGGTTGTCGTGATGAGAGCATTATATATATGCTGCTGCCCTGCCCTCTGGTCCTGCAACAGGGCAGGAGTGACTGGAAAAATGGTATTTCTCAGACCGACCAGAAATAGCAGTATTTGCAGTAATTCTGTTTCTCTAGCCTGGGCGGGAAGCTATATGAATATGCAGACCACTGTCACTACCTGCCCAGAAACACAGCGGCAGCGTGGGAATGGATGTTATCGCGTTTACTTGCTGCGGGGAGGCAATTCTCCTCTGCCCCCCCCCCGATCCATCCAGCTCGGGTGAAAGCTCTGCCGTGGGCTGCCTGTCTCAGCTCCGCAGAACCACCGGGGTCCGAATGCTGTATTTGGGGGTAGTTTCTGCACTGCAGCCGCATCTCCGGGTGGAGGGGGACCTCCCTGTGTTTATTTCTTCCCCATCAGGGACAGGGCATCGCTCCGGCCCTGTCGCCGGCCGCTGGGTGCTCTGGTGTCCATCAGGTCCCGCCGTTCGAGCTCAGCCTTCCCTGCTCGCCTCCTCTTCCTCCGCTCCCTGAGCTTGGGGTCCGGTGTGTACGAGCCGGGGAGGGGGCAGGTAGGTGACCCCTCCGATGCCCTAAAACCCGCGTGCGCCCACCAAAGTGCCGCAGCACGATTCCTCCCACCTCTTCCCCTTTGGAGAGCTGTCAGCGCTGGGGAGAAGGGCTCCGGTTTGCCTCGGGTTTGCTCTCCCTTGTGCCCCGTGTCTCTTCGGGGTTGGGGAACGAGGTGCTGCCGAGGGTCCTACCCTGTTTAATTCTATGTGCATGCATGTCCTTACCCACCGCAAGCAGCCCCGGGCTCCCCAAACCCCGCGCCCGTGGTCTTTTTGCACCCTCATCCTTTGGCTGCAGAGCCGTACCGTGCTGCCGGAGGGAGGCTGGGACGGAGGGGAAGGACGTTAACGGGAGAAGCTTTTTGGCACTAAAGTGGCTTTAATACTGAAAAGGTTTTTCTGACAAAGAGGTGTCGGTGGCGCACAGAAAGGCGTTGGGGAGGGCTGTGAGGATGCTCCAAGGGATGCGGAGGGAGCCCTTTTTTTTTTTTTTTTCCCCACCACCAATCCCTCTGGGCACGGGAGGTCCTTGCAGCATCTTCCCTCCCCGGCTCTCGCATCAGGGGAGCTGAGAGCTGCTTGAAAATAGCAGTCCGTGCACAGGTAAACTTCCTTCTTTCCCCCATAACCTTCTTCTTTTCCCCCCCAAAACCTGATGTGGGGAACGCAGTCCTCGGGAAAGCGTACCATTAGGAACAAGCTCCGCTTGTGGGGAGCAGCAGAAGGAGCTGGGGCAGGTAGAGCTGATCCTCCGTCCCACTACTTTAAGCAGAGGGCTCCTGGATTCAGCATAATCCAGCATCGAAGCCATCCCTGCCAGAGCAGTAGGGTAGCTGCCCAAAAGTAAAACCTGCCCTCCCTGGGCACAAGTCACAGCTGAGCGTGTCTTGTACCCCTGGCCTGAATTTGCCCTCGCAGGTCAGGTTGCTTCACACTTGGGCAGCTCCACCAAAAAAAAAAAAAACCTCCTGGAAAGTTTCTCATGCATTTTAATTTCATCTGAAGGTTGCCCCGTGCCTGCCCCGTTGCCCCTCCTCGGCCCCGGCCGGGGCCAAGAACATCACGTACCTGCTGGTGGGTGGTGCGCGTCAGCCTTCGCCGCGCTGTTGCGTTCCTCCAGCCAACACCAAAAGTCGTCCTCCCCCCCCCCCCCCCCCCCCCCCCCGCCCCCCTTAAAACGAGTGTGTGAGATTTATTGGGCAATGGAAACTTTCCGTTCCAAGTGAGTCAAGTTACGCTGGAAACCGAAATATTTAAATATTTCTCAGCAGCTTTTTACACAGCTCCTTCCTGTTCTTTCTCTCCGGAAGAGATTTCAAACCTGCAGATGAGCTTGGAAAGGGGGGGGGCCCACACGTTGACCCCCTCCTTTTCTCAGACTGAGCACTGCAACCCCCCGGGAGCCAGCGTGGGGTCCAGATGCAAGCAGGCACTTCGGATGCAATCGCCAGCCCTACCATCAGGCTTTTGGCTTGCTAACGCCGGGATGGCAGCGTGTGCCTCCTTAACAGCGCATAATCGGATCCACCGGGTCCAAATTCCTTCCCACCCGCGGGTGCTGTGCCAGCCTTGAAGGAAAGTCCACGCCGTGAGGGTAGCTGGTGTAGGGGGGACCCTGTGTTACTTGGCACGGTGCTTCTGCCCTCCCGCTCTGATTTGGGGTGCCCCTGGGCTCCCCTGACCCCATGTAGCAGTCTGACAAAGTCGGGGTGATGCCCTGTGAAAATTGTAGGTAGTACCGTGATATCTGCTTTGGGCCTCATCCATCTCAAAGAGCTTTATAGAGCTCAAACTCTATAAACGGAGTTATTTCAGAGTAGGGGAAAAGCACTCGCTCTCTACTCCACACACGGTGTTCCTTCGGCGGAGTAAATAACATGCAAATGCTACTTGCATCCAAATTAATCGCCGAGCGAGGGCACGCCCCGTGCCAGCAAGTCAACCCAACCCCGAGCGACGTGACTTTTGAAGGCAAAAAGAGCGGAGGGCTGTCGCTGTGACTCCCCTCCAGCACTCAGCCCTGGGGACGGCACCCGGGCTGCTGCTCCCCCGGAGCGTGCCCCGTCAGCGATTTTCTCCCCCCCCCTCCCTGCCACCACCCCCAAAAACCCGCAGCAGCCCCCGGGCGAGGCTGAGAAGGGCTGATCCCAGCGGGGATGCTTTTCCTCCCGCGCATCCTTGCAGCCCCACGAGCCCGGCGTGCGAGGTGATGGAGGGTGGGAAATAGGATGTCGGGGGGGGGGGACCCAGCCCTTACGGGTGTCCCCTACTCGAAGGAGTAGCAGTAAAAAGCGTGCTCCCCTGTTCCAGCCGGCTGCTGGCGGGGAGACGGGTATCTCTTACGAGCGCGCCGGCGGGTCCCCGCCACGCACATCTCCCGTCTCCCACGAGGTAGACGTGTCCCCGTAGCACGGCCAGGCGCTTCTAGCTGCGGTCGCGGGGATGGCAGAGGACGAATGAACGCGGCCCCGTTACAGGCGGCGGGGTGAGGATGGTCTGAGCGGCACCGGCAGCCGAGCCAGCTGCAGGGAGCCCGAAGCGTTTGGCCTCACGCCGGCGTGACCGAATGACTCGCGTCACCCTGGTTTTTCCGAAGAATAACAGGCGGCGTTGGCAAGACGGGGCCGAGGCTGAGTCATTGTGGTCGGAGCGGGTGTACGCGAAGCGCAAGGGGCCATCTCGGATCTGTCCGCGGCAGGGAACGCTGCCGCGGTCAAATCCGGATGGCCGTGGGCTGGGTGGGAGCAGGAGCTGGGGCCGGGAGCCGTGCCGCGGCGGTATCCGCATCGGATCAGCTGCAGCGCGGCTGGAGACTTGGCTCTGAGCGAGAGGTTAAAATAATCCCTCCCTGTCCTTTGGCGGGGGGGATTGGATTTCCACTATGAGATACATCAGCTTGGATGGGAGTTTTCCGACCGAAGCGCTGCTTTGCCGCGGTTCTGCGGGGTGATGGAGAGAGCAAGTCGTGCCTATTTTCCCACCGTCCCCCCCCCCTTTCCCAGCTTTAGCACCGTGCGTACCGTTGGCCGTCTTCCCCTTAGCCTGCACCCAGACCTTTTTCTGCATCCCGCTGGGGTTTTGTTTGTGTTTGAAACTTTTACATGCGGGTAGTTTCCCTCTTGATAGTGATAATTTAAAACAAACAAACAAAAAACCCCAAGTCTTTTCAATTTGTACTGTTTTGTACATCAAACCTACCAGTTTCAACAATCACAATTATTTGTAAATCACTTCTATGGTTTTCATGTCAAATATTACTTCTCAAAGCCTGAAAAGAGAAGATGAGAGACCTCGGTCTTCACCTTAATCTTGAGGTTTCCATCACGTTTTCTGCTCAGGTGGCTGCACTGGGCAGCACTGACAAGCACTCACAGTTAGTAGGTATTCCCAGTAAAGCTCCACAGCTTGGAGCCATGTAATTATGAAAAACACCACATTTTCATTTAAAAATAATAAAGTATCTTTCCAGGCCTGGGGGGGGTGTGTGTGGGAAAGTGTGAAAAATGAGCCTACAAGCCTCACATTTCTCAAACTAAGCAGCAAATAAAACCCCTACAGATTCCTTTTTTAAAAACAAAACAAAACAAAAAAACCCCTTGGCTTTTTTTAGCCATCTTCATGACAGTTGAAATCCTCACATATGATTTTTTTTTTTTTATTACTCCTCCCCCACCTCCCCCCCCCCCAAAAAAAAAAAAAAAAAAAAAAAAAAAGGAAAAAAGCTGAGGAGCTGGCAATAAAAAGGCAGCCATTAATCCACCCATCAAGTGGTTCTGAAAATACAACCTGTGGCAATGTAGCGAGATGGATGGTGGTGCCGGGCTGGCTGTGTACGTAGCCAGGGAGGAGCTTTCTATGTTTGAAAGGCTAATATGGTGGTTAGAGCAGAAAATAAGACAAGTGAGTCTGTTAATTAGGAATAGAAAGCCTCAGTCCCTGCAGCTCTGGTACACATCACGCTTTCTTCCAGCCCCTGGCTTCCTCTCCACCCTGGTTATTTCATCTTTCTTGTTTGTCTTGTATTTGATTATGAGGTCTTGGGGCAAAGGCTTTCTTGTCCCAGGGCAGCAGGGCAGTCAGCGGTGACATCCTTTCCTATTCTGCAGGTCCCTAAAAGCATTACTCGGGGATGCCCATAATAAGTGACAATAACTCTCGCAAGTTCTCAATGTTAGGCGAGATGCCTTTGACCTCAGGATGCCATTTAATAGCAAAGGAGTATCTGGTGCCGGTGTTAGCAACCAGAAGATAACGTTTCTTTGAGGTATCGACTTCCAAAATTTTCCTGTACCCAGTGTCATAGCGATGTTCTGCTTGAGCAGCCTTGAAAAAGCCAAAATATTTGACCTTTGAGATTTCAAAATCAATGAGTTTTGTAACTTGTGGCTCCGTGTGAGACTAAAGGAGTCATACCAAAATTTGGGAGAGCAAACACTGTTGTGTTGTTTTTGGCCTGGTATTCGAAGCAGGAAGTGCCCAAGGTCTCAGGAAGCCAGTTTCCACAAATCCAGCCTAATTTTGGCAAATTCAGGAGGCTTGGAAACGACAGCCGGCTCTTACATGACCTTAATCACGTGGAAGCGGGAGGGTGGGAAGAAGTCTGGTTCTAGCGTATTTGAGGGTTTCCTCATTGCTGACAAACAGCCCAAGTTTCGCAGAACAGACGCTGCACACATCTGTCCCAGATGTTGTTTAGCAGTCAGAGATGCTAAACCTGGGGCTCTGCGTGCGGTACCCGCCTGGACCTCTGCTGCGTGCGAGTCTCGCAAGCACCGTCCAAGGTGATGGTGTTTTCCCATGTCGGGTATCGCTGGTTGGCCTTACCTAGTGCTCAGAAAGGTGTTTTTTCTTTGTAGGCTAGCAAGGCCTGTTCCCCTGCTCTGGTGAGACAGGGAAAGGCTGTTTTGGGCTCACCCAGCAAAAGAAAAGGCTGGACTGGGGATATTCTTGGAGAACGGGGTGGGAGGGGGTATCTCCCCATCACACGCTCACTGTAATGCTCCCAAAGGCTGCGATGGACTACAAAAACCGGTAATTCCCTGGGGCGATGATGATCTGTACCGCGCTCACTCCGGCTGCTTTGTGTTGCTGCACAGCTGAGGAGCCATCCTGCAGCGATCGGGTGGTTTTCCATCACGGGTCCATTATACTTATTACCAGCCATCTGTAAAGCTCTCTGTTCCACCTGCAGCTTTAAGATATCTCTTCTCCTTAATAATTCAGTGCCTTTAGATATGCACAGTAAAGATTTGGCTCCTTTCAGCTGGGACTTTTCCTCCCCAGCAGCAAGCAGAGGTCTCTCGGTGTGGTAATGCTGCCCTTTTCCTCCGGGATGGGCTTGCCTCGGCAGATGCCGGAGGCAGAAACGCAGCTTTCCCCTCAGCGCCGGAGACCTGCCGTCCCCACCTAAACCTCCCTGAAAAAAGCCAGTTTTAGCAAAGCTGTAGCCCTCCAGATTTGCTCTCCTGCCGCGATTGTTAGTGGAATCCAACGTGGGGCATCCCGGGGCTTCCCAACCAACAGCTTCCTATGGCTGGTGGTGCTGAGCTGATTTATCACCTGTAATTCCCTCTGCTCCCAGCTGTGCCAGCGCCCGGAGTGAAAGAGCCTGTTGTTCCCCGTGAGGGCTATAATCTTGCCAGGTATATCGTGTCCTCGTTAAGGGAGGGCTGCTTATCTCCTAACCTGCAGTAGATATTGCAACGTGCCCTTGGTTATGTCTCCGTCCAACGGTACGGAGCAGCCGGGACCGGAGCGCGGACGCAGGGATGCGCACACACGGACGCTCCTTCCCCGCGGCTGGCCGAGGGCTGGGGGATCCGCGTACCCCCCGCGCCAGCCTCCTGCCCTGAAACGCGGTCGTCTGAGGGAATTTAATTAGATTGCAAGAAACGAGCAGAAGGCCCGGGGAGTTAAGTGGGTGGTTAAGGGAGAGAAATGTAGTGAGTTGGGTTGGTTTTTTTTTTTTTTTAGCCTTCTCCCGTGGGCAGTGAAGATGCCCCATCTTGCTGCTGTAGCTGAGAGCACTCGCTGCTGCCGGCATCCCTCTCCTGACCTTCAGCCTTGGCTGCACTGATATATTATTATCATTTTTTTAATTTCTCTTAAATTAACTGCTAGTCGTATGTGAGGAAAGGCCAGAAATAAGCTGAAAAATCCAAGCTGCCCACCAGCTGATGTGTCCCGTGTGAGCAGGAGCCTGGGACCGGGCTCCTCCGCACGGCTGCAAGGCTCTCCGTGTGGCGTCGCTGCTTTTACCGAATCCCCGTGAGCATCAGGAGTGCTGCAGGAAGGGGAGGAAAAAACCCACCCGCCCTTAAATTAGCATGCCAGCCGAAGGAAAAAGGCCAAATCCTGCAATCTTCAGTGCCGGTGGGCCTTGCAGGCTGCTCTGCAGGCACGGCTCATCTGCCAGGCATCGCAGCCGGTCCTCGCCAGCCCTCCTGCCTGCCCCGTGCGCAACCACGTTTGTGACTTCTGCTGCAGGGCTTTGTCATCGGGGAACGTGTGCGAGGCTGGGTATTTTCCAGAAAGTGAGACAGAAACGTTGACATCTTCCAGGAACCCCCCCTTTAGTCATCAGCCGAGACAGCTGACTCATTTTTACCTTGTTTTGAGGGCTGTGCCTGCCTCTATGCTTCTTCCTCTCTTCACCCCGGCATGGCCGCTGCCTTGCCTCCCTCCACGCGCGAACGCCGCCGGCATTGCCGGAGCGGCTCTGACCGCTTGCGTGGCATGTGCCATCCATCCCTCCCAGCTACCTCTCCAGAAACCTTGCCCGTCCCTCTTCCCCAGGATTTCTCGCCCGGCCTCTCCGCATCCTCTAATTTGGCCCATCAGGGTCCTCCGCGCTCTCCGAGCTGCCACAGCTCCCCTGCCCTTTGCTAGCGCTTTCGGATGCTTGGTCCCACCGTGCCTTCGCTGCAGCATCCCTCCCTCCTCATCCTCCCCACCGCGCCCACGGGCAAGGCGAGGAAGCCTCCCGCTGCGGGTGGCAATTCAGCTGGTGCGCGATGCGGTGGCCAGCATCGTCGTGTTGGGGACAGAGTTTTAACCACGGCTCTGCGGAGGTTATTTACGAGCTAGGTCACGCAGTCCCAGCCGCTCTTTCTCTGCGAGGGAGGGATGAAATATTACTCCTGTTTTAAAGGGCCTTAATTGCTCACCCCGCGTTTTTCTGAAATCGGAGTATTTTTGCCTCGCGTCTGCCTTTTCCAACCCGCTGCAGCCCTCCCCTTTCAGCTGAGCCCTGGTACGCATCTGTGCCCCCCACCCTCGACCCCCATTAGCCCCGGAGAAGCAGCAGCCTCAGGACACCCTCGTCCTTTCTTGTCTCGGAGGGTGAATGAGAGAGCTGCGACGCTTCTCCAGCTTGGTGGCTTGCAGCTCCGCAGGCACCCAGGCGTTCCCTTAAGGAGCAGGCTTATCTCGGGATCTTTTCCATGAGAGCAGCGCATAGGCAGCGAGAAGGAGGGCTGTACCCTCGGCCTTTTCCAACAGCCCTTTCGCTCCCCTTCGCGTTCCCCGCTCCTCCTCCACCCCATCCCTCCATCTCTGCTCTCGGCCGGTGCGATTCCAGCCGACTTGGGCGCACGCGGCTTGGATGCACGTGCCTGTCCTGTTTACCGCGATAAAAAGAGCCGGTGGGGGGAGATGTACAAATGCAAGCAGAGATGCTGGAAGGCGGGCACAGGGAGAGGCACACAAGTGTAATCGAGCAGAAAAATACAGCTGCACGTAGATATATGCATGCAGCCGCTAGGCAACCTGAGCAATTAAGAGCAAGACACGCACGGGGGCTAAAGGAGACGTTGCAAACGTGGGTGCACGTGTGCAGGCAGGCACATGGGGACAGGACACCTGCAAATGCCTAGGAAGAGACAGACGTAGCCAAGCAGAGAAATACCGGGCTGGTAGAGAGGGATAAGGACGGGAAGAGTCGCGGCGGCACGTGGTGAGGGGAAGCGGCTGGAGCAGGCGTGTGCCACGGCCCCTTTTCCCAAGGGAAGGGGTGAGCGGCTGGATGAGTCCAGCCTCTTCCCTCCTCGCTGGCCGGATCCAGACCGTAGACAGCAGCTGCTTTCAGTGCCGGGACCCACCCGGAGCAGTCGTGCTCATTTACAGACAGTTTCCTGCCCTTGGCTGCGTTACAAAACCTTGCAGCGAAAATTACGGTGAAAGAAGTTTTTTTGAATGTTGAATGCTGACCTGTACGAGCCCAAACCCGACGGCCCAGAAATGTGGGCTCGTTAATGCCTCCTCACATAATGAGGAGAGAAAATAAAACCCTTACTCGGTCGGGAAATTTTGAGGCTGTCTCCCAGCTGGAGTACTTGCTTGGCAGCTCCAGCCTCTTGCTATAGACTTGACCCAACTAATCCTTTTCTTCTTGGCTCCTTGATCTCCCCAACCCGTCTCCCCTCCCTCCTCCAAGAAGAACGAGAAAGTCCCAGTCTCCAACAAGAAGGTTTATGGAGTCCCCTTGGAACAGGAGCTCCAGACCAAGTGAGAGCTGCGACCGGGGTTGCCCAGAGGTGCCATGCCCGGCGCTCGCCTCGCACTCCTCCTCTTCCTCCTCCTCCTCCTCCTCCTCTTGCTGCTCTGGCACTGCCGATGGGAAACCAAATCCCCGTCGCTCGCTCTGAGCCACCAGGGTCTGCTCGTGGTCGCTTCCTGGAGACAATGGCTTTATTCCTTGGACCAGTGGATGGCTTTTGGCACGGGAGCCAAATCAGTGAATGGAAACATCCTCCCTGCAAGCCGCGGTGACATCCTGCTATTGTTGGCACCCCTTGGCAGGTTTGTTCAGCTGCTTTGTACCAGTTGACATCTCCGGGCTTTCATCAGTGCGTCGGTATCGCCGTAAGGCACATGGGCTTCCTGACCTAGTGCCCAAGGAAAGCCCTCTTCTCCTGTTTACGGTCAGGATGCGAAAGTAAAGGAAGTTGAAACGCTACTCAGGAATCCACTCCAGGCTTTAATCACTGCTGTCACTGCTAGAAGAAGTGGGGAATGTTGAAAAATAATCACCGTGCTGTGTAATAGGATGCAGATGTTCAGGTTGTGATCTATCCAGACACCGTGACCTCCTGGCTACTGGAAGACAAGCCCTAATCAAAACTCTGGAGCTGAAAAAAATTACTCCCGCAAGCCTGCAAGAAATCGGAAAGAGCTTTGTGTGCGATCAGTAGATGCACAGTGGCTCTGATCAGGACTTTGGTTGGGGTAGGACAGATCTCTCTGTCGACAGCACGGGAGAGCCGTGGTGGTCTCTCCTTTTAGTGCCATCACTGCCTGCGCGGACAGGACCAAATCGCTGCCCGGTGCTGGGGTTCACCCCCGATCTCAGCCATAAACGTGCACTGATGTTATTTAGGGAATACGGGGGGAATCCGTTCGCAAGCTGCTGGGGCATCCCTGGTTGCAAACAAAGCTGTGGAGGTGACATTCCCGCAGTGGCGGGTCCCTTCTCCCCCACGCAGCCCACCTCTGGGCACAGCGTAGGGCAGCCCGGGTTAACCACAGCTGGAGCTGGTTTGGAAAGGCCCCTGGCAAGACGAGAAAATTAAAATTATGAGTGTCTCGTAAGCTGTAGGGTATTAATCTATGTACACGCACTTGTGTACGTACAATATGTGTACACCCACACCTCCCTGTGGAGGGGTGTGGGTTGATGAAGCCCTTTCCTTTCCGTGCACGGTGGCTGCGCTCATCCCGTGCTGCTCTTTCCCGCGCTGGAGCCGGCTGTCTGGGAATCGCCAGGGCAGCTTTGGGAAGAGCAGAGGAGGAAACTGCCCTTCTCCTACGGACCATCGTGGTCCTGCCATGCCCTTGGGAGGCAAAATTGTGCAGACCTCCTTCAGCTGCCACAGTGAGCCTTCCTCCAGCCCTCGGCACTCCTGGTGGCATCTACACTGGCCATCTCGGCTGCGGGCAGGGCAGCGCTGCTCTCCGAGGAGGCAGAGAGATGAGGGGATGGGGACTCGCTTCCGCATCTTCCCGCGGTACCCAAGTTCCCAGTAATGACTGATGCACTGGCCAAAAATACCAGCCAAGCAGCACAGACGCTCTCCCCCTCCGTACACATGTCGTCGGCACAGACAGCTCTGGCAAATCCAAAAATAGCAAAGTTAGATAAATACAGAGAAAAGAGTTTACAAATTTCCGAGGGAGTGACAAACAGCAGTGCTCGCTAAGGAGGGGAGCTTTTTTTAACCCGAAGGCTTTTTCTTTCTGCAGATTCTTTCCCCACACAGAATAAAAGATAATCTACTTTTAGAGCAAAGTGACCTGAAACTTGAAGACTGTTTGACAGAAAGCGACGCTGGGGGCTGCACTGCAGCAGAGAGAAAATTTGTGGCAAATACATGCATGCAAGGCAGAGAACGGCCTGACCCTCAAGTTTTCTTTTTCACAGCTCCATTGCTTTCTGTACGCTGAAAGCCTGAGCGAGTAGCTATTTAGGAAGCATATAGGAAAAGAAATATGAAATCTAACTGGAGCAGGGAACCAAGATGCCTGCTTTTTCTCGCAGCTCTGCTGAAAGCTTCCTGCATGAGCTGGATAAATCACCTTGCTTCGACATACCTGCGTGGATACAGATCGTGGTACCAACTCCACTGGAGTCAGTGAGGCACATCCACCTGCCATTTAAAGTCAGCTGCACCTGGAAAACCTTCACACGCTGCAAATAGACTATTTTTAAATCAGTATTTTTGGTCCTATCTGATCCTCGTGCCGTATTTAATGCGGATGAGGGAAATGCGTGGCCGTACGTTGCCTGCTGCGGATGCGCCATCCTCTGCCAGCGCTCCCAGAAGGCACAGGGATGCAGCTGAGGTTGGGGTGAGAGGGGCTGGACGCCACCCTCATTTTACTGACAAATAGGCACCGGGTGCTTGCAAACACCCCAGCGGAGAAGTCGAAACTCCTTCCCGAGCCCCTGTGCTGTCGGTGGCGGGGACGCTGGGACGGCCAGCTGCTGCACCGTGCACAGGGGAGCCCGCGGGATGCTCGCCCGGCTGAGCCGCGGCTTGGCTTTCAAACCAGGCTGGATGCACTGGGTGTACCGGAGACCCTGCCGGTGCCCCTTTCTGAAAGGAGCATTGTTATTTCACGGAAATGACCTTTGGAGTCCAAATGTCTTTATTTAAAATGAAACAAACCCAACCTTAACCGCTCTTTAAGCAAAAACAAATTAGCTGTTATTGCTGCACAGCTCTAAATATGCTGCGGTAATCTTCCACCTTCTCTCTCTGACAGGTCGGTCAATACATGGTGCTGCCTTAACTCATCACTACCACCGCTCCCACGCAGGTGAGAATGGCAGGGAAACCGGCAGGTCTCCTCCCATGCCTTGTATTTAATTTCCCTTCAGAAAAAAGATCTTAAAATGACCAGAAGGAGAGGAAAGCAGTTGTGTTAGTTTAAAACTGTTGAGCAGGAAGCAAAAACCGCGGCAAGCCTGAAGTATATGATTTTGTGTTTTAAAAAACCCACTGTTGTCTCACTAGGGCTCTCCTCTTTCTTCTTTTCCTGCCATGAGTTGCTGGCTTTTTTCAAGCATCTCCCTTTGCTTCACTCCAGCAGAAGGTCGCAGGAGCTCTGCTTCATCCGCCTCCTGGCTGGGCGGTGAAAATGAACCATAAAAAGCAAATTTGGAAATCAGTTGCTCTGGCTGCACTGCTCATTTGCTTTCTTTTTAGAGCATCTAACTCTTTGCTTGGACCTTTATGTCCAGAGAGAGCAAAGCACAAAGAGTTTCCCAGCCAAACTTTGTGGTAGCAAAGAAGGTGTGTGCTCCTATTCCTTCTCTGCCTCCCTCCTCTTGTACGGCCCCAACCAAACACGGTTCGTGTTAAAAGTTTCTGACCCTTACGTGGTATTTTTTGAGCCTTTCCAAGCCAAAACCAGAGACTTTGTTTCCAAACAGACTTGAATTTTCCACTGGGGGCTGGATAATCGCAGTGCAGAGGAGGACGCTAAAACCAGAGCTTGTGCTCTGGAGTCGCATGTGTCTGTAAGCATCCCTTACCCGGGAAAATCCCAAAAGCCTGCCGAAGGGCGCGTTGCCGCAGTCAAACAACCTGCTGCCTTGAGGACGTTGGTGTTTGAGAGGCTATTTTAGGAGGCAGGAGCGGGGCTGACCTGGGGAGGGGGCTCTGGCATGGCCGTGCAGTTGCAAGGGCAAGCACGAAGCACCACCGGACACCTTGTCCCGGCACTGGAGAGCAAAGCCCCCTGCACCCCGGAGGAAATCTCCGTGGGTACTGCCGGCATCTTTCCTCGGGGCTTTTGGCATCCTGGGGGTGCAAGTCGAGGAGGGGGCTCTGCGGAGGGGCAAAGAGCAGGCGACGCATTTCTGCACCAGCCCTCGCGCGAGCCTGCGTCCGTGGCAGAAGGAGACTTCCCAGCCCGGGCAGACACGCTGTCTCCTCTCTCTAATTGCAGCCTTGTGCAGGGCTCGCATGTCCCAGAGCGGGAGCTGGCTCCTTCCCCTCCATCGCATTGTCTCTTCCCACAGCCCGGCTCCCATGGGGCTCACAGCTTTTCCTCTCCGGCTCCCAGCCCGGCTCTGTCTTGCCCCTCGCATCTCAGCGTTGTCTCCTTTCCTTTCCCTCTCTTCTTCATCCAGATTTTCCTTTTTTTTTTTTTTTTAGCCCCCGCTTTAGCGTCCTCCCTTACACTGTCTTTTGCACAAAAGTCCAAAAAGCGGTGGGGTCGCGCCAGGGAGATGCAAAAGTGGGCTGCCCGCTCCGGAGGCTTGCCTCCATCCCCTTCACCTTGTCATTTGTGCTGCTGGGCCGCGGAGGTCCCGACCGTGCCTGCCTGGTGGGGATGAGAGATCCCGGAGCCCGGCCAAGACAATAGTGGCACTGTGCCGGAGAAAGCAGCTCTGTCCGGCTGCCGCCGCGCTTTGCATCCACCGAGCACACGTGGGAGGGGAAGGGTGACCCTCAGCTCCCCCGTGCGCTGCTCACCGGGCGAAATCGGGGAGAAGATGGAGGGATGGATGCCTGAGACTGGCAGCATCAAAATAATAGGCGCATAGGCATTCCCAGCTGTGTGCCTCACCTAAGAGAAAGAAAAGGCAGCTCCTTCCAGGCTCTCCAGTGCATTGCCTGCCGTAATCAAAGGGGAAGAAATCACAACTTTCTTCCTTCTGAGCTGTCCCTAAAGTGTAGTTTGTGCTGAGGCAGAGGCAACCTTGAAAAGAGACTTTCCCGTCAAAGCTATAAACTCCCTTTGAACCTTGGCTTGGGAAACACTCAGATTTCTTTTCCTTCCCTGAAGGTACCTACCATAAAAAGCAGAGCTCACTGCTTCACAGCTCGGGGCTGTAACACAGTACGGGCATTTTAGACTCTCGAGGGTTGGTGGCACGCTTTGTTAAGCCGGGGCCCTTCCTAAGCACCGGCCCTCTCGCTCTGGCTTGGCCAGGGAAGCAGTGGGTTGGTTTGATGACATCCAGGAGAAGATACGCTGCTTGGTTATTGTAGGGCAGCTCAAGATTGTGCAGACGGCTGACTTGTAGGTGAAGGTTTGTTATTGCAGGCTTGCTCTCGAGCATCGCTGTGTGCCCACTTGTTTAGTGCATGACGGTGACGGTCTGATGATGGCTGAATCACTGATACTGATCTCCCACATCTTCCTCTTTCCTTCCCACCTCCTGAAGGCCACCACAAGTGTCTTTTGGAGAAGGAGGAAGCACAAAGGGCTTCACGAGCCCACGGCAAGGAACGAAGGGCCTGTTTAGGTTTCCCTGCGTGCCCTAACTCCTTCCACGCACGTGTGTGCGCATGCAAGTCATGGGCACCATCCCTATTAAAAAGCCTCCTCTGCAAGCTTTCTTTTAGCTTTTAGGAGAACATCTCCTTTGCTTCAATTCATGCACTGAATTGAAAATGGGTCTTCCTTCTCCCCTGCAGGCACTAGAAGACCAGGCTGGGAATTAGGGACCAGAAGGAAGCGGGGGGTTCCTGGGGGTCCCGTCCCATCCGTGGGGGCTGCGGTGGAGCCACCCCCATGCAGCCGTGGGCATGCAGAGAAGCTCGCTCATGCGGGGCGAGCACGGCTCGTACCGGGACATCCCAGAGCCAGTCCTTCCTTCGTCCTCATCAAAACGGGTCCAGATCCAGCTGGCTTCCCGGCAGCAGAGCTAGGAAGGGCCCGAGCAACCATCAGGCTGCGAGCCAGTCACTTCGTGACGGCGCAAAGCCTGGTTCCTCAGCTCCAGCGAGCCCTCCGTCTGGGACAAAAGCCCCGAAACAATGGCCCGGCTTCCCAGCGGCCGGTGACCCAAAGGATGCCGCGTGCTGAGGCAGTCAAGCACGCAAGGATTAATGACGGCTAGAGGAAGCCGCTCTCCAGCCACACCGCCGTGGGATTCGGCAATACAATGGCCAGAAGGAGCACACGGGCTCCTCGGCTTTTTCTCAGGGCCTAGGTAAATAATCCCCTTCCACGGGAGCCGTATGGATTCCCATAATGCTGAATAGCAAAAGCAGTTCCCAGGCTTATGGTTAATAATCATTGTTTCCCAGGCCACATAATTATTATTTTGACTGTCAGGAACCTGGGAGAGAGAGAGTGCAGACACAATATTTTCCCAATCAGCTCATGAAGAGCAATTTAATTCCGCTTAAAAGGAGCCAGCTGCGAAACAGTAAGCACACCCTGACCTTCAGGGAAGGAGCACGGCCAGTGCCCGCGCCCCTGTGGACCCACCACCCGTGCACTAGCGAGGACTCGGAGCTAACGGCACGTGACAAAAACCACATCTCCACATCTCATGAATTTGTCTCCGGGTCTCGGAGACAAAGCAAAAATGCTCTGGAAATCGCTGCAGGGCAGAGCGAAGCGGGGAGGGAGGAAGGAATGTGCTCAACCTGGCAGGAGAAAAGCACGGCAGCTTCTGTGCAAGGGCTAGGAAGAAGCAGGGTGCGGGGCTTCTTTCTGCAGCCAAGGTGCAAATATTTTGCATGGCTCACGCAGGAGAAAGCAGCAGGCAGCGGATGGGCGTTCGTTCACGGGCAAACTGGCAGCGCTGGAAGCCGGGTCTCTCCGGCTGAGGGTGGGAAGGCAGCTATGGGGAGCTGGCGACTCGGGGGCTTTGAGCAAGGAGAAAAGAAGGACGGGAATCCCAGCAGCTCCGACATGGGTAAAGGTGCAGAGCACCAGTTAGATCACGCTTCTTGGTTACCAGCAAATTAATTTGCATGGCTGCAGAAAAACGATGCTGTGGGCAAAATCCTGCCTTTACAGGTTGGGGCGATTACCCTGGCAGCAGGGGTGGGACCAGCCTCAGACATCACCCATCAGGAGACGGGGCGGCTCGAGCCCGTACAGTCCCACCGCGCAGCGATGCACATGCCGGCGAGCCCGTGCAAAGAAACGGGATACATGCCCTGCCGCTCACGCGTGCCGGAGCCGGCCTGCCGCAGCCAAACCCTGCCCTTGGGAGCAGCGGGAGCTCCGGCTGGCGGAGAAGCCGGCTCCGCGGCACGGCAGGTTTGCCGGGGCGATGCGCGGCGAGGTTTGCGGGCTGCGCATCGCCTGGCACGTTCCCAGCTTTGCCTGGGGGGGGGGTCTCCGGCGTTTGCACGCTTCCCCAGCTGGGGTGGCGTTGGGAGAGGGAAGACACGATGCAATTCGGTGAACACGTTGCTGGCTTGACAGCTTTGGACACCAAAAGGTGATGCTTGAAACACGTGCAGGGCGAACGGCGTCTATGCGGGTATCCTGTCTGGTGGCTTTTTGGGCTCGGACAGGTCTGGCTTGCTCCGTTTTCCGGCAGTGCCGTCACCTTGTTGTCCGGATCCGTCCACGCTTCACGGCAGGGATGGTTTGGGACAACAACAGCCGGGAGGGAGAGAGTCACTTGAGTGGATTTGTCCATCTCCTCTCTCCCAGGCTTCTTGGGGGACACAGTGGGGTTCGGAGCCTCTCACCTGTATCTCCTTTCACATCCCTCTGCCAAAAGGGTTTCGCTTCCTGGGTATTGTGTAACCGCTTTCCAGTGCCAGCACCAATTTTGGCTGCTCGGGTTACAAGAGGATTGCAAGAGCCATCTGAAATAAAGGAGCAGCGTTTAAAGGGGCACGGCCGCAGCCCCAGAGGGTCTGCTTGTAGCAGCATGGCTGCAAAATCTGCCGGCTAAATGCAAAAACTGGTACGTGCTGGGCTTACAGAGGAATCCACGTTCTCGGAGAGTTAAAGCAAGATCAGGAAAGGTTACTTTTAGCAGGTTTGAGGGGCAGGCAACTGAGGCAGGTTACATGCAGCAGCAGGGCATAAACATAGCCTCCTCCCCCAGCGTTGGGACCCGTGTGCTTTTGGCTGCAGTCCGATGTCAAGGCGGTTCATGGTGACTGTTGTTCTCGGAGCCATGCTATGGAGGGAAGAAATGTTGGCTTTTTCTGCTTCCAGGTCTGAGTAAAATGTCCTCCAGCTTCACGACTTTTCTTGCAAGCAAGCGCACGATTGCTCTGAAGCCTCTGGGAGTTGCGATTCCCTCGGCCCCTGCAGCTTTGCCAGCAAAAGGGGAGCCAAGTTCAGGGGTCTGCCTTGTGCCCATGGCCAGGGCGGTAACATCGCCAGACAAATGCAGAAAAATAAATGCCTTTTCCCTGGATCCAGTTCTAGGGCAGATCGGTCGTCATGGGTCCCATGGGTGAGATTCTGGCTCAAAAGGGAATCTTCTCCAAATAGACCTTCTCCAGGGACTTTCCTGGCATCGTGTCCTCTGCAAACCTTTCTCTGCAGAGAGCGATACCATCGTGGAAACGGGCAGTTGAAGTTGCCGGACTGTTGGAGCTGAGCACGGATAACCCGTGTGCTCCAGCTCTCCGGCTGCACGGGGATGGAGGGAGGCAGGTGACGCGGGAGAGCTGCCGGTAGGGAAGGGCGAAGCAGATTCCCTGATGGACACATCGCGTCCCTGAGCCCCACGCTGCATGCACAGCCCTCGGGAAGGTAAAGCGTGGCCAAGGTGGTGGCAAAGCAACCTTCCCCCATGTTTGCAGGACAGGAGCTGTCTGGACCACTCGCTCCTTGGCCATTCAGCTGAGGCAGCCAGAAGAGGGGCCGCGTCGGACCGGTTGGCAAGGGCTGGGTTTTTTTAGGGGAGGTAGATACTGATGACATTCAGCTTCTGCCAAAGACGGTTCGGAGGTGGTGCCGCAGGAGACGGGCACCTTCTATACGGTTCGAGCTTTGAGCAATGGGCTTGTCGATGCTTCACAAAGACGCCCGGCCCCTCTGAGCAGCCAGAAGCTGCTCCCAGCAACACAGACGACAATAACATTCCTGTTGCCTTCAATTGCTGTTGTATTTGAGCCATTGTATCTGTTGACAATACGCTGTGGGGAGAGCTGAGGCGCTTCCAAAAATGTGTCTTCAGAGCCAGCCTATGAGTGATATAACTCTTTGGTACCCTGTTGAGGCACCAGTGGGAACATCAGCTCAGCACCCTGGGTGAGAGTGACAGTGGGATGCTGGAGAGAAAGCGAGTCTGGGGGGGATAAAAGACAGAAGAGGGGGTGAGTGGAAGGATGGAGACTATAACCCAGACCTTCTTGCTTTCCTCTCTCTGACAGTGCTCCCCTCCAGTAGTACTTATGGTGAGAGAACCTGTTTATATTTTTTTTCTGTTCTGTTTCTCCCTTTGGACTTGATAGAAAAAAAAAAAAAAAAGGCAGCGGATGCAATGGAAAAATGAAGTGAGAACAGCAATGCTCCTAGGTCACCCTCTTTTTCCTTTCCACTGCGCTTGCCAAGCACAACCCATTTCGGTCTCTGCTAACAATGCTCCGTGCTGCACTATGCCATGCTCCAGCCCCCCAGGGCATGAGCTGAAACAGAAACTCCTGGCAGCCCCCAGGGAATTGCAGGGGTGAGGAGCTCGTCGGGAGGCTTTTACCCCGAGTCCAAAGCTGTGGGATGTCACCGTCGTGGGATATGCGTGTCAGGGTACTTTGTGAGGGTTGCAAATGGCCTAGGAAGACACTAGTCTAGCATCTGAGCGAATGCCCAGCTACTTCTCTGAGTGCGTGAGAAATGGCGTGGACGTTATGATGAGGTTGTTCACAAGCCCCGGTGGGTTTATAGACCAGTCTGTCGTCGTTAATCGAAAAGATGTATTTTTTTTCCCTTTGCCTGTCCACAGTCCTCTCGACTCTGAACTGCTTGCTTTTTGGTCTGTCCCGAAGAAGAGCTTCAAAATACAAAATGCTCCCTGGAAGCAAAATCCAAGGTAGAGGCCCAGGCAATATCACCTTCAGATGCCTAATCCCTTGCACTTGGTTTTAAAGAGATTAAATCTGACGTCTCTTCAGCAATGTGACCTTTGGCCTGTGGTCTGCAGACTCCCTATTTCTGAAAGGTCCATGAAAGGTAATTAAGGAGAGCAAGCCTTTTGCTTGCCAGTTTAAATTCGCAATATGGGGCCTGCATCTTCAAAGGGAGAAAATCTTGTGAAGATCTATAATCAGAAAGGTTGAAAGGCACCAGTCCAAGAAGCTGGAGGCACTTACGGGAGAGATGGCTGTGCTGGCTGTGGTGTATCTTTTTGTTCTGAAGGAGAAGTTTTGCCTGCTTTTAGAAAGCACTGCAGGACCTGGTTCCTCTCACAGTCCTCCCTTAAGTATTAGCTATGGAGTAAATGGAGGATGTTTTCCTTCCCTGAACGTGTCTATTTCCTTCCTAAATAAACCATGGGTGAGTCTGTTGGGGTTTTTTTATGGAAGAAACACAAACCAGTAGGGATCTTACAAAGCTTTTAATAGCTGCATTTGGTCCCTGGGTAGTATGAGGATTGGTGAAATCACTGAACACAGAATAGGAAAGGAGCCTGGGATCGGCTAACCCATCCTCCTCTCCAAGGCAGAATTAATTAAACCTAGCCCATGCCTGACAGATGTTTTTTTGACATGTCTTTAACAGCCCTCCAATCCTGCAGCCTACTCAGGAAGTGATTCACTCACCTTATTATTTAGAGATGGTTCATGGTACTGACCTGGATCTTTATACTGTGTTTTAGGCACGTGAGTTTGACCTTTCCCCAGTGGGAAAAGCGAACGGGTTATTCCCTTGCCTTCTGCAGTGACCTTTCACATGTTTGAAGCCTATTACCGTGGCTCCTCTCAGTCTCCTCCGGACTGGATGAAAACACAAGCCATGCTTTCCAGACCTTCCATCACAGTCGGGGTGGGGGGCTGTGATGGGAAAGCAGCTGGGCAACCCTTTGTGCAATTCTTCCACTGTCTGTGATGGTGATGATACAGAGGGAGTGGATAAAACTAGGGTAGGTGGAATGCCACCCATGCTCTGTGCTCACACAGCTCAGCTGAGAGAAATTCACGTGCATCAGCACCAAGATGCCTTTTTGCAAACAATCCAAAGGCCTCAAGCTATGATTCTGCAAAACTCTCCTCATCCTCATGAGTCACAGGACAAAGGAGCTGCTGTATTTGGACTCTGTTACCTGGTCTGTACCCTCTTCTGATATGAACCCTGTGATCTCTTCTGCTCTGACTCCTACCTCTTACACCACTGAGCTTCCAGGGAGGCTTGGACTGAGACTCAAACACCCACTCTGCGTGGGCAAGTTCAGACACAGGTTTTTGCAAGCAGGTCTTTGCTTCACCCATGGACAATTTTCATCTGGATGGTTTGCCTCCAGCCCCATCTGTTGTTGTGGCCTCACACATACAGCTCGTGGCTTGTTCTTGCCTCCTACTCCTTGGCCTGCCAAAGTCCCATCCCTGTTGCAAATACCATAGCCCTGAAGCAACCAGGTACAGTGCTCCTCTCATGTTACAGGAAAATCCATCCTTTTCATCCACAAAGAACTAGAATGGCGTTTAACTGTCTTCTGAGTCGGCGCCACTCTTGAAGCTAATGAAATGTCAGGATTTGGTTTCTGCAAGGCTGTCATATGGTAAACCTAGGCTGATCCCTTCTACGTAGGTGAGGCCAAACTTTGTTTACAGCAGGACATTGCTCCATAGCTAACCTATTGCACGGACACACTTTCTATCTCTAGTGTTATTGTCTAACCCTCCTACACTTCAGACCCGGTGTCACCCCATCAGTATTGCAGTGGAGTGCAATATTCAGCAGTGGAGCGCTGTATTCAGCAAGACAAAATCATGTTTGCAGGTAACATTTCAACAGCTCTTCTTAACCAGGCTGAAGCCTGGGGCATGTTTAAGGTGTTTGGCTAAGTGCAGATAGCTTCATTTTGGCATGCTGACGGGACCTAACGCTGTGGCCCCATCCTCCAAGGGTTTCCCCTTAGCTGCGGTGCGGTGTCACAGCATCCTTTCTGCCACCACACGGACATACCTATGCCATGCCTTCCGCTTCTCCTGCGGCCAGGACCGTGGCTTGTATCACCTACATGTGCTTGTACTGGTATCCTCCTCTTCATGCACTCAGAAAGGGGAGGTTCTGCCTGTAGAAGGCCCTGGAAAGCCAGTATGAATCCCCTGCGCTGGGGCTATTGCTGGGATGCAGTTTTCATTGCACAGTAGACCCTTGTAATTCCCCCCAGCACGTACTCTCACAAGCTTTCAAGCGCAAGGATGCGCTTTTCACAACCAGAGCGATTGCATGCTGCAAATCAAGGTGTACTTCACGTTGGTGGTTGGGTGCCCCCTCCCAATGGCAGTTTTTGGTTGGTCACGGGGACACGTGGGGACCGCACCATGTCCTCAGCAACCGGCACAGCAGTGCCTCTGATAGCTCTGCCTTTCTGTGCTCGGCGCCGAACGGCTTCGCCTCCGTCCCCAGAGCAGCTCTTTCACGGGTCTTGGAGCTGTGGTTGACCTCGCAGGTCCCCGCTCAGGCTGCATGCAAGAGAAACATCCTCAAAACCGTAAATGATCAGGTACTACTTCTATTGAGGGCACAACTGGGAGTCCCTGCCCTGAGACGAGAGTTTTCCAGTGGAGATCTGTGCCAACAGACATGCTCTGTGCAAACTCCTGTGCCGGTCTGCTTTCCGCCTGGGGTCTGAACGAGTCACATCTTGACTGCAGAAATGCAGTTGGTGATACAAACTGTCCTAATGCATACAGACCAAACACTGCCTGTCTTCTTGGGTTCCCAGCTCCAAATGATGATTTTTGAAGTCCCTGGCAAAATTTATTCTGAATTTGTACTCTAAAAGGGCAGAAACCGTTCATGCATTTCCTTAGTGCAGAAAAGGCGGAAAAATTCTTGGATGGTGACCTACCGTTTAACATGCTGCTTTTGTTCAGAGGGTTTCTTACACTGAAAGCCAGGTCTGCTGCTTGCTTAGCTGCTCTGAGCAGTGTGAAAATATTGTATTATGTGGTTGTCAGAAAACCATGATGAGGCTTGTCCACTTGGGAAATTTTACTGACATAACTTCATTGACTGTATGAATTATGCTGGTGTAGCTAAACAGATGATAGATATGACCACATATTATATGTCATTCCTGAGCTAACAATACCGTGCAAAGAACATGTTGTGGGCAATACCCTGTTTTGATGTCTCTGGCTTGCGTAGACAGCGGCTTCCTCAGACTGCAGTCAATTCCCAAGATTGCACAAAGGTTATGGACTGCCTCCAAGCTTCCAGTTGGGGACCACTGTTGTGTGTAGGGGTATAGTAATAGCTGAACTATATAATTACTTCTGATCTCATTCACATTGGGGACTTTAGGACCAGGCCTTCGCTACATCTGCTATCAGTTAAGGCTGCGAAGAAGTGTGATCTTTTGCTTACTGAGCTGTGTCAGCAAGTCCCCGCTGTCTTGTACATGGAGGAGTTGAAATAAACTACAACTGGTAGTTAGTGTAAAGCCCCACGTGTTTTGCTGTACAATATAGCAGTGAGCTACCTTGAGAAGGAGTTTCTTAATATAGACCTTGCAAGAGAGTGGCCAGCCAAGAGAGTTTTGCAGCCAGCAATCAGCCTCACCAAGCACCCGCATGAAGAAAGGATAAGGGTTTTGTGGTCTGAAGGGCAGCAGGGGCAGGTCCCAAAGCAACCGAGTCCTGCAAAGCCCAAGCAGGGCTCAGATCCGTGCAGTGAGCTGTTTGATAGCAAAGCCTAATGACTCTTCACGTCCTGCCTGGTCCTCTCTGTCCACGGACACCTTCCCAGCTTCACCAGCTGATGGGGGAAGCGGGCTCCCAGCAAAGAGAAGCGAGATAGCCCTCTTCCACACCGCTCAGTCCTAGGTCACTTAGCCTGACCAGCTCCATCTGGACACCATCAGCTCCAGAGATGGACAAGATGCAAACACAACTAACGTAGAAATGTAAGACATCTCTTTTTTTTTTTTTTTTTTCCTGCAAGGAACAAGTAGACTCCGGTCTTTTACGTTCCCTTATGCAAGAGGGCTGATTAGCAAAGGGCAAAGCTGGGAGGCTGCGTGCCTCAGGTGTAACTGAGATCCATGTTATGCTAACGAGGAGCTTTGCTACACACGGTGCCATTTGTTATGCCACTGTTTGGCCAGGCTCCTGCTGCTCAGCCGGTCACGCAACAACCGCTCGCTCTCATTAATGCTAGATTGGGTTCCTGCCGCCGCTCTCCCGCTGCTTTTAATCATATGGCCACTGGCCAAGGACTGCTGGGGAAAACCCTACCCCTTATGTTGGGTGTCAGCTGATTCTAACTAAAGCATATAGCTATTGGGATGGGGGGGGGGCATAAAGGAAAACAGCAGAAATGGGGACAATTAGTGGGAGAAAAAGGATGAAGGTCAGAGGATTAAAAGTGCAAGAACAGGGAGCCAGGAGGGGACACAGAGCAGAGCCCCACCATTTGTGCCCACCTCCCCCTGCAAGCATCCAAAGTGCGGGGAGAGAAATAGTTACTATGGTCGCCCCTTTCCATCCTCCTCCTCCTGGGGCTGCAGGTGGTCAGCCTGGCCAGGGCCAAGAGGAGACCGCCAAGGTCTTGTGACATGGTGGGGCCGCAGGTGGAGAGGGTGCGAGTAGAAAGGTGGGGAGGAAAACACGTAGCCCTTGGGATGGGAGAGGGGCTGGGGCATGTCGGGTGCATGTGTGCCAGGGTGTCTGTTGTGCTGCAGAAGGGATTTGTGTCCGGGGACCCATAAACCATGCTTGTGCCTGCTGCTTCTGCGGGGTGTCAAGTTGGCTTGTGGAGCAAGCGGTCCTGCTGGTGTCCTTCAGCATCTTCTGCGTGAAAGGGCTGACTCCATTTAGGGGTTGGGAAAAGGGAGCAAGTGGAGTCCAACCACTTGTAGTCCAGAAAGGCTCTGATCTTGGTGACACCTTGGTGACCATCTGCACAGGAGAGGTGGAGTCAGAAAGTCCAGCCTGGTAAGGCCAGCCCAGAGGCACTTGCTGTACTGGGGTACCACTGTAGCACTGGTACTGTGGTGGTATTTTTTATTTTTATGGGCAACGACGCTTGTGTTCCCAGGCATACAGACACAAGGTCAGTCTGACCCTGGTACTCCTTTCTGTCCCCCAGCCCCAGAGAGTTCCCCACACAGGCCCTCTGAATTGCTCAGCAGCTTCCTAAATGTCCCTAACAATCCCTGCTGCCTGGACACGGGGTCTCGGGAGGGACACAGGCCACCTAAATGAAAGGACAGTGTGGTGGGTTGACCATGGCCGGCTGCCACACGCCCACCCAGCCACTCTCTCTCTTCCCCCACCTCAAAAGAACAGGGGGCAAAAATAAGATGAAAAAAACCCCTCGTGGTCAAGATTTTAACAGTTTAACAAGAAAAGCGAAAGCTGTACATGGAAGCAAAACAAAAAGAGGAATTCATTCACTACTTTTCATCGGCAGGCAGATGTCCAGCCATGTCCTGGGAAGCAGGGCTTCTGTACGCATAGTGTTTGCTTGGGAAGACAAACTCCATAACCATGAGCG
This sequence comes from Aquila chrysaetos chrysaetos, assembly GCF_900496995.4. Lineage (NCBI taxonomy): Eukaryota > Metazoa > Chordata > Aves > Accipitriformes > Accipitridae > Aquila > Aquila chrysaetos. The sequence continues at coordinate 3,688,871 of NC_044010.1, read as the reverse complement.
CCCCTCCTTCCTCCTTTTCCTGAGCTTTTATTGCTGAGTATGATATATAGTATAGTCATACAGTATAGAATGTCCCTTTGGTCAGTTTGGGTTAGCTGTCCCGGCTGTCCCCTTCCAACCTCTTGTCCAGCCCCAGCCTACTTACTTGAGGGGTGCAGGGAGGAGAGAGACAAAGCCTTGACACTGTGCAAGCGTTGTTCAGCAGTAGCCAAAACAGTGGTGTGCTATCAATGCTGTTTTAGCCACAAATGCAAAGCACAGCATCATACGGGCTTCTGTGAAGAAAGTTAACTTCATATAACTCCATCCCAGACAGACCCAGGACAGACAGTAGGGATATCTTGTCTCTTTTGTACACACACTTGCAATCACCTTTTTTTTTTTTTTTTGCACGCTTTTGCCATCTCACTTGGACCTGGGTCTGCCTTCCCAGTGATACCCATTTCTTAAATGCCATCGTGTCAGCTCCATCATGTATACAATGAACCGTTCTCTGATGTCCTCAACAACCTCAGGAGTGCTCCCGCTCAGAGATGCCCGTTTCCCTCGTGCGTGCTACCACAAACACCTGCAAATGAGCCATTACACACATTTGTGCTCATACGCACCCATTTGTTCCTACCACAAATACAGCTCGAACACAAATCTGAACCTCTGCGCTGGCAAGCTACTTAGCAACCTGAACTCTTAATATAAACTAGACTGACTGCACTGGTGAGCAGCGCTTACAGCAAAAATCTCGTGATCTTCCCTTCTGGCTTCCCATCCAGACAATTCTGGCAGCCTGGGAGTCATGTTAGGTCAAGAGATGTAGAAGTCTGAACTAGCTGCAGCTGCCTCCAACAGCTCTGGAGGGATCTTTGTCTTTGTTCAGTTTTGATCCTGCTTTAATAGGCAAGAGTAACTGGTTTAAGGAAGCATGCAGAGTCCCTGGGAAACCCACTGCTATAGCAGACGCTTGGCTTTGTCCGGCGCCTGGGCACCTCATGCAGAATGGAGACTTTGTGTTTGCTTTTAGAAGATAACTAATTCATATAGGAGGTTCATGAATATTCAGCTTGTGCTTAGGGTTGGGAGAACAAACCCTAAAACAAAGAGGCAAATTCTTTTACCCTTCATTTGGGGGAATGCAGTTTTCAGCCTACGGGCTGCGAGTAGCCTGCGGTCCCTGTCTGTCACAGTAGGATCCATTAATGACCCATTCCAAGCCTGTGCGTGCATGGCTTGTGAAAAACGGATGCAGTCAGCAAGGGCTTGGATTTAATGCTTCTGGATGAAGGAGAGTTTGGAGGTGAGTCCAAGAGCAGAAGGAGCTGGGCTGAAGTCAGTCAATCTAGCTGTTGTAGCTTCTCTGGCTTTGTCCCCTTTCTGTGGCTGTACCTGTCCTGGGAAGCTGTAGCAGAGAAGTCTCCCAGCAGTGTGGACATGGCTTTTTCTGCATAGCTACTGTAGCTATTCCTCTGTGCAACGAAAAACAACCAGAGAAGACTTTCTCTTCACCGAAGAGGTTTGTCAGTAGCATGCTATTCCCAAAGTTGTATATGGCCTCCTCCCCCATTTTCCTTGCACAGCACACATTTTAGAGCTTAGACACACTCTCAAGGTATTGATGGTAGCAAACTACTAATAAATAATGACTGTACTTTCTTTGCCTATGTTCAATGACCCTGGACGTGTTGTGAACTCAGAGATTCCTTCCCAGGCAATATGCAGCTGATGAGGAGGAGTTTGCTACACCACAGGGACCTGGGTGCATATCTAGGCTCTTGTATACATACTTCTCCATACAAAGCAGTTGTTGACATTGTTTGCAGGAATTTCCAAGTGAAATAAGCTTTCCTTGTAAAAGTGAAATAAGCTTTCCTAGTAAAAGTGCTCTTTTGCAGCATAACTCTACCTACCCTTGGGTTGTTACTCCTCTGACAAAGTGTTGTCTTCCTTCCCCTTCCCAGCCTCCTTCCAAAACGATTACACTGATACCACTTTTAAGTACAGCCTTGTTTCCCTTGTCTTCATCCTCACAGGAACCCTTCAGGCTCCTGTAACAGTTCCCTGTTGTCCAACCAAAGCAGTAGAACATGTTGGGTGACCACTGTGTGACTGATCACCACCCCACAGCGGGGAAGGCAAACAGTCGGGGCTGGAGCTGGGCGAAGCGGGCACCTCTTGCACCAAATGAAGGCGGTGTTACTTTTGTGGATCTCTGGTCTGGTCCCAAAACTCTGCTCCAGCGGTGGCAGGTGAAGACAGTTGCTAACTGTGTACATCAGTGCTGCCTCCTGGGTGTGCAAGGCACCCGCCTGGAGATGCGTGTGCTGGGAAGGAGGTTCTGTGTGACCTCTCGTCTTTTCCCACTTGCCAGCAAATACATGCAACACCAGCTCCCATTGCCAGGCCCTCCTCCATACTTCCACCCGTTGCCTTTCTTTTGCAAGGGTGTCTGCGTGCTCCTTTCTCCCCTTCCCTCTCTTACCCCAAGATCTCTACTTTCTCCTTCTGCTCAGCTCTAGCTTTTCCATCCTGCCCCATACTGCAACCTTCCATTCCCCCTGCCTTCCTTCAACCCTGCCTTCCCCCTCCATCACCATTCCTCTTCTTTTTTTTTTTTTCCCAGGAGAGGGGCCGCTCAGACTGTCCACCTGCTGACCAAGGAGGAGGAACAAGGATGAAGGAGAAACGCGGTCTGTGGGTCCTGGTCCTGGTGCAGCACAATCGTAGGCTGCTTTTGCCTGGATTGATGATGGAGAGGGCTGTCACCCTGGTATTGTTGTGTTGGCATGGCAAAGGTGGGAGGGAGGAGGCAGGGGATGGAGGGGAAGGGACTTGAAACTTCAGCTGCCCCTTTGTCTTTTCACCTCCTCTGGTTTATCTGGTGCCCTGTGGAATTTATGATCCTCCCCCCCGCAGAGGGCTGTTGTATTTCAAGTCACAGAGTGCCTTCCAGCCAGGTGATAGACCTCGTGTCGTTCGGCCAGCTAGCCTGCCCTTTAACAACCTCGAATGGCTTAATGAGCAATAACAATCTTTCTCCCAGCAACAGATTTGGGAAGACTGATTATCTCTGTTTTACAAGTGGGGAAACAGTGCCGATCCAGTCCAAGTCTCTGTGACGGAGCTGAGCGATGGATACAGCCCACGATTTCTCATACATTATTCTGAGGCTGCTAATGATCCCTTGTCCTTTCTCCCTCTCCACGTTCAGCTGGATATTTGCCCGACTTAGGGAGAATAAGGAAATTAACTCTTATCATTTGAAGGGGCAGAGAACACGTAAAGCAGAGGATAATGGGAGCGAGTCCAGCAGAAGTTAGCCAGAAAAATCCCATCTCAGCAGCAGTTGTTGTCATCTAGGCATTGCTTTTCAGGTAACCCAGGCGAAGGACCTTAGCAGTGTCAACCTTATCTGTTTCTCATCTCATTGCTATAGTGTGTTGCAAAGGGGACAAGAGGCATAGTTTGAGAGGACGTAGCCCCCGTGACATGGAATTGGAAAACCACAGCTTCCAGAGCAGGCCTGCCAGCGATGTTTTTTACAAGCAGAGCAGCCCCTCGGTGAAGTCCCAACACCAGCAAACATGAGGGGCAGCCCCCCACCCCATCACCCCGTGTCAGATCACTGATCAGGGTTCACCTTCCCCTCTCCTCCAGGCACGGTCACACAGGGGATGGGTCCCGGCAGCGCCGGGGCAGCCCTGACTCTTTTGGACCACCCTGCCTTTTTCTGATTAACAGGACACAGCTGAGAGGCATTGGGAATTACAGATAAGCCCCAGCACGGGGAGCATGTCTTCTGCCAGCCCTGTAACATGGTGGGAGAGGCAGATGAATGCAGAGGTGTGGATTTCACACCCTCTGTAGAAGGACTGAGGCATCCCCAGCTCCAGAGGAGGGAGGCGAGCCCTGAGCACTTGGGGACGTGGCAGGCTGACCAGAAGCCCTCTGAGGACGTGGGTAAGTGCCGATGCAGCCACCGGCGTGCTGGATGAAGCACTAGGTGCTGGGCTGCAAGGTATCACGTGTTGCTCCATGTCCCTCACCAGCTCAGCCAGGGGTGGAAGGACACACAGACCTGGGACAAGCAGGGTGCCTGGCAGGTATGGCTTTGTCTGAGCATTACCAGCCCGGCGTGCTTTGCCTGGGGACCTGGGGTGGCTTTGCTGCGCTGGTACAAAATGTAGCCGCACCAGTGCTGCTGAGAGCACTGGGGCATCACCCTGCAACCATCCCTTTCCCTGAGCAGCCTGAGGGCCCCATCAATCCTCCTCTCTGTCTAGGCATGTACAGTGCCTTCGGGCTGTAGTAGGTAGCTATAAGACTATTAACCTCTTCTTCCCCATCCCAAGAGGGAATCGCACAGATGCCGTTGTGCCAGGCAGAGCTCCCGTGCAGCTGAGACCCACACTGCTGGCTTGATAGCAGCAGCCTCCTCTCTATATAACCTGGCACTCCAGATGTGTCAGTCTTCCTCCTGGATGCTAAGTTTCAGGGGTCAAGCTGATACCTGTGAGAATCAGCTCTCTTGCCATCACTTTCCTACGTATGGTCTCTCAGATCCTCAAAGACAGGGACACATAAGCTGCAAACTTGTTGGGTTTGCATTTTGCTTTTTATATTCATAAAACGTGAAGGGCCTGTTCTTCAATAATCTCCAATGCTGCTGTACTGACATCCTCTCAGTGGGATTTGCAACAGGATAGCTGATGGACTACATGTTTCTTGGATCGATTTCAGCTTGCCTGCCTTGTGGCTCTGCTACGGCTTCTCTGGTTACCACACGTAGATGTGCTGAAACCCAGATCACTAACACACACCGGGTCTTCTGCTGCCCGCGCTTGCAGGAGAGCAAGAAGAAGAGCCAGCTGCAAAGGCTCCTCCAGCTCTGCCACCACAGAGGGGTCATGCAAGCCTCGGTGCTAAGACCTGCAACTCAATCCACGGGCACAACTTTTTTTGTAAATCAAGCCGAGTGTCCCAAGTTTCTAATTCTCCTGCATTATTAATGTTTTGGTCAGGAATTAATGTGGATCAGGCTCTGCTTATGGGCCTATGTGCTCATTTCAAGTGTAAGCTTATCCAGAGTTTGGAGATGGCTAAAGGCAGGATTTTGGCTCAGTCTTTCTTTTTTAAAAAAAGACCCTATGAAGTTATGACCCAGGGACAAGTATCCTTATAGATGGATGGGACCCATGTTTCACTTTTGTTTCTACTCCCTCACCAGGGAAATTGTTCACTTAGGGCCACAGGTAACTTTATGTTGGGGTCAGAATTCAGACTAAGTTTGCATTATATCGGGTTAAAGACTCGGAGACGTGAGCAAAAACTTTTAAGAGAAAGCAGAAAGCTGGGCAGAGGGCTCAGAAAACATGACCTTTGAGGAACATGTGATAGAGTCCAGCATGTTTTCCTCCTGACACAGCAACTGGGGAGAGACCAGAAAACCTGCCGTTTCGTAAAAGTTGCGATGTGTTATTCTCCATGTCCACAGAGGCGAAGCGGGCCTGGCTTGATTTACAGTAAGGATGATTTATGGTAGCATTGGGGAAATATTTTTCAAGTTTTTAAGGGTCGCTAGTCCTCCAATAAGTACCCATAGCCTCTGCTGCTGGGCTACAACCCATCAGTGCTTAAAAGTCTCCTCAGTTCAGGCAGGGTGGGGTAGGTATACTTGATCCTGTCCCAGAGCAATGGGTGGGTTAGATCAGCATGAGCTAATCAGTGAGGCAATCGGGTACAGCCCATGGCCTTTTTCCTTGGAAGAAGGCGGCTTTTGTGGGCCTGGGTGAGCAGAGCCAGAGATCTCCCCGCTGTACCACTGTAGGAGAAAGCGTGGGGGCACCTTGTATATAGGTGCATGGCCCAATGGGGAACTACAGGTTTTCATTTAGGATGTAGCTGGAGTTTCCTGGGCTCCATGGTGAATCCTCAGCAATTAGTACGTGGTGTTTTAGACTTAAGTATAGCTAGAAGCGGGGCAATGCCTGTGCAATGAAGCTTACAGCTTGATCTTCCTCATGGTTCAGCTCTAAACCTTACCCCTCGGATCAAACTTTTCTTTCTCTTTCAGACTTAGGGTAGAAATCTACTCTCACAGTCAGACTGGTGTAAAGGTCTAGTAAGAGTGAGTAACATCTCAGCCACACGGTACTAAGCACAGAATTAGGTGCAGTACTCGGATTACCTTTTTTATTACGCTACAATCTTCCTTCAAGGCATACCCTTTTATAGTGGCAATGACCCAGTTCATACTCATTAACTTGGGTGGGCTGACAACAAGGAGTTTGGCTTTCCTGCCCCAACCACATCAAACAAACACAAAAAAATCCTGCATCAACAGAGGCACAAGCACTACTTGCCAGCAGGAACCAGAGGTGTAACCTGCATCCACTTGCATGGCTGTTTTCCACCTCAGCCTGCTCTGACCATCACATTTGCTAATGGCCTTGCATCCACAAGAGACCTTTTGCAATCAATGCTCCTGAGCAGAGGAAATGAGGCTCCACATGGCACAACAGGAGAGTAGAAATTTAAAAAGTTAACAGTGTGAGGTTGAGCACCAGTTATGCCCATGTCCCTCTGCAGTCCTGAAGTCCTTCAGGTGAGGAAGGGGAGCTGACATCTTTCTACTGCCCTCCAGCTTGCCACAGCTGCCTCATGGCACCCTGCCTGGAGTTCCCATCTCTGATCACACACGGGTGCTTGTTGTGCTGTGATTATTTCTCACCACCTTAGAAAGTGATTTCAGGATTGCTCGATGGCCACGGATCACGAAGGCACCTGTTTTTTGCTACGGTGGACTTGGGAACCAGTGCCAGAATCTAGGCAGCTCCCAATACACTCCTGCCTGTGTTGGCAACACAGACAAAAAGTATTTCCAAAACTCAAATGCAGAGCAGACTCCCTCTCTGGAAGAGCAGTAAACAAATCTCCCTTCCTCTTTTACCCAAGCAATCCTTTTTTTTTTTTTTTCCCTTTTCTATTTTTTTTCTCCTACTTCGGAGGGGGTTGTGCCCTTTTATCACCCTGTCTGTTCTCTGTTGCCTGGGAGAGGCAGAAAACCCAACATGACAGATCTGTCTTTCTTAAGGTGGAAGCTCTCCCAAAAGCCTCAGCATATTCAATACCTCAGAGAACCACCCACCTCACTCATGCTAAAATCATTTCTTGAAAGATCGCGTGAAGCGGTCTGTTGCGCAACTCCCAGAACATCAAACAACCCCCTTATTTATAGTATATACACTTACAACAATAAACCTCCCTTCTGAACTGCATTGGCCAATATAGATTTAAAAGGCTTATTTCCTACTAAACAACATCTCCATTTGTTGTTTAAGCATTCAGTAATTTGGCTTGAGAGGAGCTGGTCTCATGACTTCCCGTAGAACTAGTTGATTAGGTTTGCAAAACCTTCTGTTTCCTCCACTGTTGTTCTCCGGGAGAAGATGGTACTGCTCCAATTTAGTAATGCCAGCTTCTTGCTCAATATGCTCAGCTTGCACCAGGAAGCCTGTGTTTTGAGTTTGGAAGTACACCTGGGAAATGTTGCCCCAAAAATGAAGGAAGAGGAAAAGGGTATTTCTTCAAGCTGTTAAGCAAGATTAAAAAAATCTGTAAAATGCAAGAGGCCCTTTCTGCAATAGCTGCAGCCTGTAAAGGCCAGCAGCAGAGCATCAGCTGCTTGCAAGCAGTCCCCTCCGTGCCCACTGCAGCTCCTTTGGTCAGCCAGCTGAAATAAGATGTTACTGCCAGTGCCCTGGGCACTAAGTCGGCCTCAGAAGACACATATTTCTCTTAGCTCCAAGCTGGTGGCCTTGGCCAAGGCTGAGATGAGGTCCCCTGTGATGGCCAAGAGAGCCAGGCTAGCTCAGGCTGGGTGGCAGGTCCTAGCCTGGTCCTGGTCCTGGTCCTGACGGATTAGCAGCACCCTGAGCCCAGGCAAGGATCACCGCAGCTGATCAGCTTGGGGTGCACTGAGCCCTCTGCCCCGCTCTCCAGTCCTGCTGGCCAGCATGGTGGTTTTGGCTTCCCCATCACCCAGTTTGTTCCAGCTCCAGACCCCTGTTATTTCAGCTAGAGAGCAGCTGACCCTCTCCACTTCCTCCTTGGTCTTTTCCATCTCTTCATTGCTGGCGACTTCCTCAGGGCAAGGAAATACTTTTCTTTTATGCGTTGGTACAATACTTAGGGAATGATTTGCATGCTTTTATGGGCGGTGCGTGCCCTTGCCTGGAGATGCAGGAAAAGAGGATTGCATGGGCGTGACGTGCATTAGCTCTTCAGAACATACCTCGGGGAGGCTGTCTGGTGAGTTTGGCAATGCCCTTGGAGAGGTTTGTGTGCACGCTGTGAGGGTAATAAGCTGCTAAGAACGAAGACAAGGCTGGTGGTGTTTGTTACTGGTGTCTTCCTACTCATCAGGGCATAAATAACAGAGAAAGCTCCCACTGTTTATGTAGGAACTGGAAGCAAGGCACAACATTCTCACCTGTCCACTGGGATAGACTGGAGATAACTCAGGTTGTTTTCCTCACTAGCTCTTTGCAATGTATATATATATATATATATATTTATACCTATTTACTTCAGCAAGGTCTTATTCTTGAAAATTCCAGAAGAGCTATCCCAGCAAACCTTCCTCGTTGGGAGTACCGCTTTTGCTGCCACAAGAGAGTTCTGTTGGTTTAGCTGATTACAATAAGTGAAACAAAAATGACTATATATTGGCAAAAAGACTTATAAGTGGATTAAACAGCATTTGCACTAAGGTTTTTGCCATTATGGAAATTTCAACTTCTCTACCAAAAAAAAAGGGTGGGGGAAAAAGAGATGTTCCTTAACAATATTGCTATTCTGGCACCAAAAAAATACTTTCATAGACCTGCCTTCAAATTAATTTTCCCAGGTATTCACTCAGCTCATGATTAGCCTCTCCCCACTAAACATTTTCAATGTAACTAGAGACTGGGCTTGAAACAGGCTAGCACATCCAGCAGTCCTCCTGAACACTCACATATGGGAACAAGATCTGAACTCTGACAGCCCTCAAACCAAAATAAAACCCTCAGGCTCTTTAGAACTGGGAAAATTCAGCTCTGGAAATGCTGGGTCTGGTGGTTTTTGCTTTTATCTGCAACAGAGGAATCTGCTGGATTTGAGCATTAGATCAGAACATCTTGAGGCTTAAGGGTGGATCTCAATTATGCAGGTCAGGTCTATCACTAACCATAATGGGCTCTCTGCATTGTTTCTGGAGGACGTGCCCGTGCAGACAATAGCTATGTGCTGGCAAGCCAATGTCTAAACATATCTAAACACTATATAATCGTTAAAAAGAAACCACGCTGGGGGACAGGGAGCTGGGCTGCTGTACTGCATGTACTTGGCAGATACCTGTGCACTGTACAAAGCAATGTCACCGGAGGAGGAGCAGAGCTCGTTCTCCTGGGACATGCTATTCCTCAGAGGTGCTTCCCTCCTTGTCTCTCTCCACTGTAATTGCCTCTTGGAGAGCCAGATGTTAACACTATAGCCCCAGGGAATGCTGCTTTTTTCAGCAGCCTGTGGGAAAGAACAAAGAGGGTGACAGGAGACACAGCAGTAGGCACCTCGCTCTTTATCGGGGGAAAAAGCAAGCTACAAGTCAGCAGATTTACCACAATTTCAGATGCTGTTAACCCAACATTGCGGTCCTGGTACGCGTATGTCTTGCATGAAAGTAAAGCTGCACTCGCCCAAAAGCAGCCAGTACCAGAAGGATGTTGAAAAGAACCATTAGTATCCTGGTGAAGAGCTGATATCCACCTAAGCAGAGGCTGGGCTTTCAGGTTTGCCTGGAACTGGGATCCCAAGCAGAATATGGGAAGATCTGAGGTCAGCCATGAACTTTCCAAGAAGCTCAGGCAAGACAAGTTTTGGTGCAATTCACTGCCCCTAACTTTAGCTTATTCAAAAGTTGCGGTCCCTGAACAGGGCCAAAGTTAGTGGAGAAACATGGGGTCTTCCAGAGTGACGCCTCACTCTAGGTTCAGTGGTGGATGTCAGTAGAATGAATTGCACTTTGGAGAGGTGTTCTTTAGTGAGTATAGAAACAACACAAATCCTACCCTTGCCCTTCTGTGTGTGTTTCTTTCTCCTGCCCTGTACAATGTAGATAATAGCACCATGAGGCTTTTAGTGTGGGACTACACTTGGAGATACAGTTTGCCAGCTGGGTAAATCCACAAGTGGCTAATGCAGTGCATCAAAGCCACTACGAGAGCACAAGCGAGCTCTCAGACGGGCGTACCATGCGCACCTCTTGTTACTTATGGCAAATGGACAGCATCCTTCCCTCTGCAGGCATTGCCTTGGGCAGCCAAGGGAACCGATGCATTGTAAAGCCACATCATCCTCCCCAGAAATAACTTGTTCCCGTGTACATGGTCTGTGCTCCTGCCGGCTGCCAGCTCGTACTTCAGACTTTTGCTAATTTGGTTAAACACAGGACCACTTTTTCTTAATCTGGGTATAATCCCTCAGACAGGGCCTATCACAGCCGCTGGCCAATGCGCAACTCTTTTATTTTCTAGGGCTGCCAGAAGCAGCACAGAGGGACCACCGAGGTGCCTTGCTGGTACGGGGGAGTGCCTGGGGCAGCCTGAAAGTTATAACTCAGAAGCACATCTGCACAGGTAATTCGGAGCAGCCTTTTGGCCATCTCAGAGCAGGGCTGTAAATCCCCTCAGCCTGCAGAGCCCCAGGGTAAGAGAAGGTGGAGGAAGAAATGGAGCAGCATCCTCCCCAGAGCTTCTTTCTCCTCGGCGGCTGGCTCTGCGCTGCCAACAAGGACCGTATGACTTGCACGCCTGGAGGAGACAACGTGGGTCCTTCCCTGGTTTGAGTCCGAGCCACCGCTGCTCTGCACTAACTTTTGGAAGGATGATGCGCTCCTTGCTGCTCTGGTCTGCACTCAGACCACGGCTATGCTCAGCATACAGTCGCGCAGGAGTGCTAGGCTGGCAGTGTCCAGACACAATCCTGTGGGTATGTCGTACGTCCGTGCCCATTCAAACCCTTTCTTTGCAACGCTTGCTGAAGCTGATTAAAGTACGAGAGCCTCCGTGTCCTCTGGTGTTTACACAGAGTAAGCAGCAATACAGACAACACTTGCTAGGACTTCAGTCTAATTTTCTGGGATCTAACAAACTTCATCCGCAGTAAAAGTAAACCTGCAGGTTTATGCAGGTTCTTTCTGAAACTGTAGGGGAACTACATCTTGTCCTTCCCGTTGCAGTAAGCAGCCATCCCCAGCTTATTTAAAAAATGAAGCAAACATATATGCATGCATTTGTGTGAAACTCTGCCGGAAAAATCTCTGGGCTAGCACTTGTCCTTGTGGACACCAGAAACCCGAAGTAATGCCAGTGAAGGAGAGGGGGTTAAGCTGCGCCCTTGTGACAAAGGACAGAATGGATTTCTAAGTATTTGCTTTTGAAGAGATGCTACACCTATCCACGGTGCAAAGGAACCCTTCTCAAGTTCTCAATTACCACTAGTCGAGGCTGCTTTTTAGGCTTTCTTGTTTGGGTTCTGAACACACAGACACAAAATTTTTAAAATGACATTTTTGTAAAAGCCAGCAACTTTGTCAACTATGCCTGTCATCTGAGTTCTCTCTCTCTCTCATCAATCCTCTTCTTGTAATTACTTTCCTTACTTTTTTCCATCAGGTATTATTACAGAGTGTTGATAAGCAGTTCTTTTCTTTTGCCCCAGAACAGTGATCAGTGCAAACTGGTTTTAAAATCCTTGAAGAGAAAGATGTTCTGCAAACAGAACTTGTTACTGAATCAAAATTGTGTTGCAGATAAGGAGGACTCATAAACTTAAAGCAAAAATCTCTAGCTGGTCAGTGCTTTGCTTGCTCATGCCTATTTGAGTTGCTCTGGGCAGTAAACACTCTGGGAATACAATGCATCCTTGGGCTATAGCCCATCTGCATAGAACAATTTTGCTGCTGAATGTGCATTTCTTACTAAGGGTAACTGCTCATCTCAAGGCTATAATGATACTGATGCACTCACGCCATGAACTGCAACCCACTGTTCTGGCAGTTCTCTTGTTTTATTTCCCCACCGCAAGAGCTGGAGTGAATTGTATTTGTTGGTGAAGCTTATTTTTGCTGGCTTTCCCTCTCAGGCAGTGGAGGATTTTATGGAGCTATCTTGTCTGTTTCGAAACCCTTTTTTTAATCATCTTTTTTCCCAGCAGTTACATTGTCCTGAAATAGCCCCATAAATAAACACCAATCATGTGTATGTGCTTCACATTTCCCAGGGTACAACACTCCTCCTACAAACACAGTTTAGGAGAACTACTAGGCTGGCTGGCTGCAGCTGGTGTAGGTGACATCCTTGCTCTTTCCTAGACTTCTTGTGCATCTCAGCGAAGATGACAAGCAGCTTCTCTGCACATAAACTCCAGGAGTCAGGAGTACTCCTGAGCATCAGGGATTAGGACCATATTCAGACTGTCCCAAATCCAGACTGGGGTGTTTCCTAGCCCCTTCCCCAGCTCTGTCACTTCTGCAGGACCCCAGGGACATCCTACGTGAGGTCCTACCTCCATGCCTCAGGGCTACAAGAGCATTTCCTTATACTAATTCCAGGTGGGCAGGATGCTTTTCCTAACAGCTATGAAGTACTTGGCCATTATAAGCTATGGGACCCGTGTAGGAACTATACTCAATTACCAGCAAGTCTGGGGGCTCTTGGCTCCCATGCTGTGGTGGCAATGCCAGTTTACAGCAATGCTCCCTTGTGCTGGAACTGCTGTTTGTGCAGACCTGATGTGAGAGCAGATCCCTGAATAAAAGTCTCCAAGGAAAAAAAAAAAAGGGGGGGGGGGGATGCTTTCTGCATGTTTGCTTTAAGTGGGATCGGTTCTCCAACCTGTTTCACAGTGTTTGTCCACAGCACTTGGGCCAACACAGCTGCTGGGAGAGATGGGAAGTGCCAGGGCAGCAGAAGAAAGGGACAGGGGATTATGGTAGTGAGGCAAAGCTTTTGCCCTGCTAGTGCTGACAGATGTTTTGGGACATCCAGGCATGGCCCCAGATTCCTGAATGATGAGATTACCCTCCCTCTTTCTTAGTGAGACATCCTTTGAATGTCCCTGGGGGATATACCTTCTTTCATTTTGGTTTCCTCCTTACCACGCGCTGCTTTTTAGACAATTACATAGAGGTACTACTAAAAGCCGGCTCTGTAGCACTTGCCTTATCACAATACCTGGTTTTGTAGCTTTTTGCAAAAATCTTCATGGGGGCTGGATTATCCCCAAAGTGAACCTGCACAATGACTGACTCCATTTCAGCACCCAATACTTTCAACCTTTTCTCTATAATCCTAAGGCTGTATAGAAGAATTTCCCTGGTTCAGGGGGAAAAACCCCACCAAATCAGTACCCCTTCTAACCAACAACTAGCTCCTTCCCAAAGCTCGAGCACTCCCATGCCAGTTTGATAACTACCAGCTGAAAAATTTGTCTGGTGGAAGACCCAGAGTGAGAGTCTGGGCCTTGAGAACAGAGTCCTAATCCATAACCTATTACTGTGCGCAGCACTTGCCAAGAGAGCCCACATAGTGAGGTAAGGTTGCACCATGCTCTCTCTCCTTCCTTTAATAAAAAGTGCCTGCTCTAATGAGAAGCAAGTCCCTGATTCAGCAAAGCACTTAAGTGTTTTGATGAACCAGGGCCAGACTCAACATCTTGTGCAGAACTCAGTTGTCTAGCGAACAGTATCAAATATTTTATTGATGGATGCAGACTTAAGTGAAAATTAAAGACATGGCTATTTAAGGCCATAGGTGCCCAAATTCATATTGTTCATTTTTTATTGTATTAAAGTAATCATTTGTACGGGAACAGAAGCAGCCACCTCCAGAAAATCCATCCCTGTCATGCTGGGAAGAACATTCTCAGTCCTCCCCCAGCACCCTGTCAATTTGATGGCTTATGTAGCTTGCTTAGAAACTTGTCGCATTCAGGCTATTTCAGATCAACAAGTTTCAGCCTTATCCTCTCTTTTCCTACCAGGAACGCTCAGCTTTAGTACCCCTATTGGCTGCATAAGGTATGGGGAAGTGAGGCACGGCCTCCTGTAGCCCAGATCAGATATCAGAAGGTATGATCGACATGGTGGAGCACCGCTAGACAGGTCTTAAGATCCTGCTGTCACCCTTACTTGGCCATCAGTCAACAGGCAGGGTGCTGAGCTCCGTGCTGACCTTGGTCTCTGAGGTTGCAGCCAGCAAGGGTCCCCATCAGCCTGCTCTCCTCTCTTTTAACACCTCCGGCCATCCTGCTAGAAGGGGCTCTCAAACTCGGAGAACTTTAGTCTTGCAAAACGAAGCATTATGGCAGGTGAAGATAAACGTCGGTCTATTAAAGCTGGCTCCCTCTCATTCATTGTGCAGCATTTCACCCGACATGCTGGATGCAGCAGCGTGTTGTAACTGAAGGCTGCACCACAGTGCGCGCAGACAGGTGAGAGAGCAGAGGCTGGACTTTGGCACATCCTGACTTTGGGGTGTTTCTCTTTGGAAACGCCGTATTTTTCTAACAAAAAATTTTAATGGAAAGTTATCAGTGCCTTTTATGTGTTTGAAAACGTATCTGTAGCATAGTAAAATGCCAGAGCTGTTTCTAATATGTCAACATATACTTTATTTTTTTCCCTTGGTCACCCTAGAGCAACAATCTTCAACTCCCTTTTACTTATCAATAATACACCCACTTCCCTTCTCAGCTAGGTAAAAAACAGTCGAAGTATGGATTAAAAAAAAGAAATCTGGCATTTTTCACCAGCTTGTATATACTTATATGCAGTCACCTCCCTGCCATGGAATACAGGCAGGTGCAAATGGGAGGGGGGGGTGGGGAAAAAAGAGTACATGCAGATATTTTTGGCTCAACCTTATGCTCTTTTAGACATATTCCCATACAGCTACTAGAGCTCAAACGATTTACAGAGAAGGCGTAAGTTACATGGCACCCGGTTTATCTGCTCTGGAATGGCAAAGTGCATACACAGATATACACTGTGGTTCCAGGCAGTCTAGGGATTTCAAAGCTGCTTTATCTCCCAGATAACTCACTGGCAAAGAAGGGTAAATTAAAAACAGCGTTGGTAACTAAAAATGGAATGATAGATTATGATTATGGGCTTTAAAAAAGAAGTGTCACTTAAATGCATGTTACAGATTTGTCCAGAGCAAGAGTTTAACCCTTTCTTTTTTTCATTTGTGGGTTCATAAACATTTTTCCTGAAGAAGCGCAAATCCTTGAATAGTGTATTTCAAGCTACTGGTGATGGCTTTGCTTTCTGTGCTCTCACAGCATTCCCCTCTCCAAGCAGCCTTTGGGGATTTGTGAACAAGTAGTAGAAACCCATCTCCTAGCAGTCGGACAGGAACCACGCTCTCCTAAATCCCACACACTGATCTGATTCACTGCATGACTCTACTAAGCCTCCACCTCCTCTCTGGTAAAACACAAAAAATCCACAGTTTTCAAGTTTTCAGGCTGAGGCACTTTGAGCTTACTATTGAGAAAGGCTAAGCAGCCAAAGTTCCCACCTACGGAAGTGCCAAGCGCCCAGGAATTTTGTACAGGCATAGCACTGAGGCACTTGAAATGACGGGAATGCTGCCTGTTTCTGCCCTTCGCCTCTGCAGCCCGCAACGCCATGGCTCTGAAGGAAGGTAATACCGTTTATATGCAACGGCAAAGGCCAGAGCCCTAATTTTCACAGGGCTTTTGAGGAGCCTTTGGCATGTTTTTGCCACAGTATTTGAATGACTTGGAAGGCTTCAGAAAAATGCCAAATACTGTCGAAAATGCAAAATGTTTGTATCACTCAGACAGGGGGAGGAAAAAAGGGCAGGAAGAAGCTTAGCCAAGCCTGACCGGGTACAGTGGATCTTGATCTTTGCTCACCCCATAGTTAGATATTTTCCCCCCCCCCGCATTTAATGGAGTCACTGCCTTATCTCTTAAAGTGATCTCATTAAAGGCAGGGGACAAGACAGCAGGGGGTGTGAGAACTCCAATTACGGAGTGAAGGTCGATAGAAATACAGTTACATACAATCACCTTGTCTTCTCTGGGTCCCCTCTTAAGGGAATTACCCTTCAAAAAGCATGAATCCCTTTTGACCGCCTTTCTGAACCACACTGATGGAGACCTCATGGTGGAGCACATCTCACCTTATCTGCACAGCTGCTGCTTTTGTTGCCTGCTTTAGTCTGCTGTAGGTAACCCCATCCTCTGGAGACTCTTGAGATAAGGTACAAGTGGATGAGGGAAAAGAGCTTATTTGGGCCCAGCTCCATTCCTTTTCTGCTGAGTAAGTGGGAGCCACGGGAGCTCTTCTTCTCTGCTAGGAAGGGCGCTGTGCTGTCCATAGGCAAACTGCCCCAACATGGGCATATTAATTGCCACTGAAGAAGCGGCTGTGATTTTCAAGGTGAAGGCCAAAGTGTGGCTCTTCTTGCAACACATGAAAAACGCTGGTGAACACAGGAGATGTCGCAGAAAGACAAAACAGGTGGGAGATAACATTCTTTCCTGTTCTAGGTAGTATCCGCTGCTGCGGTCCTAGTTTTCCCAGCAAATGCAGCCCTAGGCTGTGGCAGTTGCAAAGGCATAAAGATTTGCTTCTCTGTGTCGAGCTACATGCAGTCTATTACTGGAAGCAGGAATATGCCTGAGCAGAAACCGTCGTATCTAGCAGCAAGAGCAAAGGGCTTTCAGACCCATGGACTCTTAACCAGAACGAGCTAAAGCTTTCCTGCATGCCTGCCTTCCCTCTCTGTGACTCTGTTTTCCCATCCCTAAAATGGCCAGAATAAAACTCCCTGCTGTAAAAGTCTCCCAGCTTCTCGAAGTAAAAAATGCTGCAGAAGGGCTGTGTGATGTCCACAGCAGCAGGTATTCACATAATGCTCTGTAGTGTTTACCTAAGGCCCACCCTTCTCCTTTCATCTCATCCCATGCTACCTACCCCTGGAATTTGACTGCTGTTCAGCAGCCCACAACCGCACCACAAACAGTCAGCGGTCCGAGGGGAAAAACAATGTATTGCTGCAAATCTGCAAAATAGTGATTCACGATTACTCCTGGGATGAACCGAGGGACGCGCAAGCCAAAGAGCAGGAATTTTCAAGTACTAAAACCTGATTTGGAAATGACCCACTGGCAGCAGTGAAGTTCCCTGTGTTATCTCTGCTTCTCTTGGTCACCCTGCCAAGGTATCAAAAAGAGTTTGTAATTGCTTGTAGATACTGGAAACAGAGCTCTCCTGATTTTTCTTAAGCTAATCTCACTGATACCTATTATGGGAGAACACAAGTACTCTAGCCTCCCTGCCTGGTTTGACATAATAAAATTTCCTTTGACCCATATGGATTTGCTCTCTCTTTAAATCACTGCCAGTAACAGAACGGAGACGGATTTTTCTCCTGAAAGAGACACTAGGCCTGAGTTTACAGCACCACAGTTGCACGCTACAGTTTCATGTTGTGAAGAAATGATAATGCATCAACTATCCCATGGCAAAAGATGGATCAGACTGATAGTGTGCCAAATCAACTACACTGGTTAGGCGGCACTTCAAGGGGCAATATGGCTCAGAAGCTGTCTGGAGATCTTCTTTTAGTGTTGTATTCACGACGCTTCACTGCCACATAGAAAGAAAACCAAGTTTGGTATGGTGGATTGCTGTTGAGTGAAATGCTCTTAAGGAGTGAAAATGAAATGGTGATTTCAGGCTCTGAAATTTCTACCCCGTGCCTAATGCCTATCCCCTTCTCCCCACCCCCTTGCAAGAGCCAGGCCCTTCCTGGGAAGTCTTAAAAGAAAACCTCAAAGATGAGTAATGAGAGCTAACTGAGAGCGCTGCCTCGGGGTCAAGACGGTGCAGCCTGGGAGGGAGACGGCTGCCCAGGTGCCGTGTATTTTCTAGGTAAACCGAAAGCTTCAGTCTCCCGGTCTGTCAACACAGTGCCAGATCCAATAAAAACCATCAGAGGCACAAAACGGAGCTTATGCAGAAGGCTAAAAAAGTGTCTCTGAAATGCTGGCCTGCCGTCTAACATTGCATCTGATTTCACTGCTGGTTTTTACTTTTAAGTTCACTACATTCGGTCCCAGAAGCACCTCAATACTGAGTGGGTCGAACTGTTTATAAGTCCAGCTGGAATCACAAAGATGGAGCATCCTGCACGTCTGCAAGCGCCAGATCCATCAGAAGCTCTAAAAGCAGGTCTAGGGCACAGCGACAGGACCAAGCCCCTCCGGCGGTGTGGTGCCTCCACCACCTTTTAAAAAAACGTGATGGTGGTAGTGGCATTCCTTCCCCTTACGTACATGGGTCTGAGGGCAAACACTTTGATGAGCAAGCTCTTGTGCAGGATGTTTGAGACCTGAATTCAGTCCTCTTCTCCGGCGGAGGGGAGCTTCAAGCCCTGCTTAGCAGGGAAGTGCCGTAACTATGTTCTTCCTCTGCAGGAAAGTTCCCAGCTAATTCTGGGGGCCCTTGGCAGGTGAAGCCTCCTGCGGGGAAGAGGCTGCTGAAACGCTTTCTCATTTGCAAGCTCATACAGGGTCCTTGAGGTTCTGCTAAGCCAACAAGAACGAAAAAGAGCAGGAACCGATTTTCTTTGCCAGGGAATCTGGACAGAAGTAAAAAGCAAAGCGACCAAACACACAGTCACAACTTCTGCATCTGCCTTTCCCAGAATTTGAAGCGTAAGGCAAAGACGATTGTCCCCTGGGCAGGCTGTCTCCCCGAGCAGCCGAAAGGCGCCCCGTAACTCTTCACCGGGCCCTTGATCACCAACCGTACGGATTGCCACGCTCTAAAGCGGCTTCTGGCACGCTTCTCCCAGCTTACGGGGTCGCCAGCTTCGAAGCGCGGCGGGCGCCATGCCACCCGCGCCTCTCCCTCACAGCGCAGCGGCACGGGCTCAGCTTTGAGTGGAAATAACCCACCCACCCCCCCCAACGGAGGCCCCCTGCCCCTTCGTGTGAAGGAAAAGGGGTGCAAGACCGGCGGGAAACCCACGGGGCACGCCGAGACTTCAGGAGGCCGCGACGGCGGGGCGGGCTCCCCTCAGGCAGGGGAGGCAGCCGGGGGTGAGGCGCGGCCCCCGCCATGGCGGCGGCGCTGAAGCCCGGCCCGGCCCGGCCTCGCCCCCCGGGGAGGGCGGGAAGAACTTTCCCCGTCGCGGAAGGAGCCCCCGAACCCCGATCCTCCTCCCTCTACCCCGGTGAGGCGCGGCTGGGCCAGCCGAGGTGAGAACCCCAAGGTGCAGCCAAGGGCCGGCCCCGGAGGGCACGGCTCCCGCCCACAGCCCGTCCCGTCCCGTCCCGTCTCCGCCAACCCGCCGCCTCAGAGGGGCGGTGCGGCGGGGAGCCGGGGCGGGGCGGTGTGTAGCGAGGGTTCTTTTATGCGGCGGGAAGCCGGCGGCTCTCGGAGCTGCGGGTGGCTGCGGCGACAGAGAGGAGCGATCCGGGCGGGGGCAGAGGGGGGGGCGAGGCGAAGGAGAGGAGCCGCCGCCGCCGCCGAGGAGGAGGAAGGAGAAGAAGAAGAAGAAGAAGGGGAGCGGCGGCCGGGGCGCTGCTATTGTTCCGCACCTGCCGCCGGCCGGGACACGTGGCGCCGCTGAGCCCCGTTCCTCGCCCCGCAGCCGCCTGACCCGCACGCAGTCGCCCCCGGCACCATGGGCAAAGGGGTGAGCGGCGGGGACGCGGGCGGGTTGACCGGGGCGGAGCGCACGGCCGGGTAATGGGAAATTCAAGGAGCCGGACGGTTGACCGGTCACCCCCCCCCCCTCTCCTCCCCTCCGCCCTTTTTTTCCCTTCACGGCTGAGGGGCGGGCGGGGCTCCGCTTTGTCTGGGGAAGCCACGTCGTGTGTGAGGGCCGGTAACGGCCGTTAGAGGGCGGTGCCGGTGCCACCATTCACCCCCCCCCCCCCCCCCCCCCGTTCCGAACAACGTGCCTCCGGCTGCCGGTAGAGGAAGTAACGGGAGGCGGGAAGGCGGGGGGGGACGACTCCGGCGGCCTCTCCCCGGCGGCAGACATGGCCGCGGAGGGGGCCCTGTTGCCTGTGGAGGCTGGGCGGAGGGGGGGGAACCAAACCCCGCCGCCTTCTTCTTAACGTCGTGTGTGTGTGTCCCGTTCCCCGTCCCCCCCCCCCCCCCGAAAAAGGGCCTCCCGCCCGCGGGGCGTGTGGGGCCCGCAGCCCCCGGGGCTGGTGTTATCTGATGCCCTTTTGGAGCTGAGCTGAGGAGCGTGGCTGCTCCCCTTGTCTCGTAAGAGTACTTTAGACTTCTTGAGACACGAGGGGTGGGGGGGGGGAAGGGGAGTTGTGAGGATTATTAGGGTTTATTAGGGCTAATTTGCCTATAGGCAGCGGTGAGGGCGTGCTGGGAGATGGTGGCAGGAGGGAGGCGATCGCCCCTGACTTTGTCGTGCTTATCCTGTTAATTGGGGTGATAAAAGCGTCCCAGAAGGCCGTGCAGCGGTTTCTGCCCTGTACCAGCGTTGTTTCTACCTTGTAGCCCACAAGGAGGAGAAGCCCTTAATTCAGACCGTATCCTTTAACTAAGGAAAAGTGGATGTGAAGGCGCTCGAAAACGGGCGTGAAGGCTTTTTGAAGTGGGATGTTGCGATCAAACACCCGTGTGGGGAGCAGAAACACCTCTTAGGTTGCTCTGTTTTTATTTTATGTTGAAAAAGTAAAGACTAGTTGCTGGGTTTTATTGTTTGGATGTTTGTTTTTTTCCCTTCAAATACTTCCCTGTGTAGCTTGTATAGTTGGATGTGCGTAGACTTTTACTTACTTTTGTTTTAGACTCGCTCCTGGAAAATTCCCAAATCTCTCTGCTGCTCGAGGAGAGGGTAACCACGCAGGGCCGTGAGATGCTGAGGTGGTGGCGTGTCCCTGCCTACAGGTGTTCTGTGCTTCCCAAGCGCTGTTCAAACACGGACTTGACTTTGCATTGTCCTCATCGGTGCGGTACAATGGTGGCAATGTTGACAAAACCGTGTGAATGGTAGGGGAGCTGCAAGAACATGGCTGAATGGACAGTTACTTGGAAATGGGGGTTGAGGAGTGTGTGCGGTGCTTTTTCAGGATTTGAGGGGGGGGGGGGGTGTGGTTTTTTCCTCAGTGAAGTCCTTTTGATGCTTGGCAGCCCAGCGTGATGTATTTCAGTTTGGTGGGCAACAGGCAGCGTGCACAGTAAGAGGTCACCTAAGAGATAAAACATTGAGAGGGGTTTTGGTGTTGTTGCAGTCCTCTGGATGCTTCATATCGTCAAAGAAGCCTTAGGGTTGTGTGTGTATGTATGACTGTAGTGCAAAAGGCTTCAGGGGCTTAGGCTGCCTTGGCTGGACTAATAGGAGGCACAAATGCTTTCTAATATAGAAGGCTGTTAGCTGTCTTGCTTCCATTTCAAATTTCATAGGTTGCATGGATAATAGAGCAATTGGCCTGAAGCTGAAGCGCCAACACAAGGGATAATCCAACAGTGTATGGCTGCCTTAGGCTTTCTGGTAGCAAGTCACAAGATTTGTTCATTTAGTGTTGAGAATGTGTGTGAGTAGCTGGGGACCAGAAAAATGAGGATGTGAGAGAGCAAGGTTGTGAAAAAGCCACTGTGTGGATGGAACGCTGAACAGCATGTGCCTGCCCCAAGTTAGGGTGCCCGAAAAGGAAACCTCTTTCCCATGGGAGCGTGTGATGGAAGAGAAAGTAAGAGCGTAAGTGTGAGAGAACAAGTTCCTTGTCTTTGTGGCTGTGAGGAGAAGCCGAGCGGAGTGTCTGTTTTACTTTAAATGGTAACGGGACGAGGGGAGGGCCGTGAGCTGCAGGGGAATGTTGTTCAGCCCAAAAAGCAGATTATCCAAGGGGGTGTGCGTAGTGGAGGAAAGCAGACGGGATTTCATTTCTGTTCAGAGCTGCCTGGAAACTGTCTGCGGACAGCAGCATGTTTCGCTCTGTCTCCCTCGCTCTGTCTCCCTCGCTGCATAGGCATAGCACACGATCATCATCAGTGTGTGCTTTGAGTTGCTTTCGGAGGTCAGTGCTAATGCCTGAACCCCAGTTAAGGGGTTTTTTTCCTGTCAGAAACTAGGAAGGCTTACTGCATAATGCACCAACTGAGGAAAAATTATGCAAATCAAAGCGATCCTTATCTGGTGCAATTAAGAAATCTTAATATATTACTCTCCCCCTCCCCCATCTTTTTCATTCCTGCTTTTTATTACAATGGCTAGAGGATACTCCTTTTGCCAGAGAAAACCCTGGGCCCAGTCAACGCATGTTTTTGCCAAAGCAGCGTAACAGGATGAAGGGTCTCTGGCGAGTGGTCTGTACCTGCGGGTTGCAATCCCACAACGCAGTGGCATCCTGACCTGCTGAAAACTGCAGAAGGTCATTCTTCACCCAGGCCTTTTCAAGGGGTAGCTCAAGTCACCAGCTCCTCTGGGGGAGAACTGTGTCCAGTCTACTGATCTTCATGTGTTTGACTGCTAGAGATGTCTGGATTGATGGCAGAGATGCGCTAACATTCCAGGCAAAGAAGTGTGGGAGATGACAGTCCGTAGTTGGCACAGCGCCGAAAAACCAGGAGGGGCTGCTCAGCTGGGCAGCAGTGGCATTTGGAAGGCCAGCTCTGCACTTGGGTCTTCAAGCAGCTCCACGAGAAGTAGAGATGTTTGTACTAATATCCAGAGAAGTCTTAAGGTGTGTGGGTGGTCCTGTTTTTACCCTGATGATGAAAACCCTTGCAAGGTTTAGATTCCTTGTTATGGCAGGAGAGCTTGTCCTTTCATAATTTGGGAAGCAGCAGTCTGCTCGCAATGAGCAATTAATAGCTGTTGAGTAAAAACTGCTTTGTACTGTCCTCGATGCTGAGAGTGTGTTCAATTGATGCAGTTGATTAGACTCGTGGTTAAAGATAGGAGATTGAACACAGCTCTTGGGAGGGAGTAAGAAGGATCCAGAGAAGGCATTCACATCCCTTGCTAAGATTACATAGGGTCACAGAGTGGTGTTTCCAGTCCAATAGGCATAGTCCGTATCATGACTCATCTGGTTAATATATTTACTGAAGACTGTCTCATGAGGCAGCAGGACAGTAACTTTTCTGTTTTCTCTGCACAGTTGATTATAATGACATAAGTACTAGAACAGACCAGGCCTCCAGAGACTGTGTAATTTATTTTGGCTGTTGCTTGACATTTCTTGTTGAATTAGGTGATGTTAGAATAGGGTATTTCTGAGTTTGTCTGCTGATTTGCACCCCTCCTGTTTCCTGGTCAATCATGGCTTGTGTTGAGAACATCAGCCGTGAATGGCTCAATTAGTCCAGAGCGGAAAAGCATAAGCTGTATCTGAAAGACAACAGGATTTTCTGGGGGCTGTATAAAACTTCTTACACTGATGTGTACAAATGTTGTGCTTAAGCCAATGGAAAAAAAAAATCTTGCATGGAAAAAAAAAAAGCTGTGGTGTTTTTTTTTCTGTGGCAGTTTTGATGAGTCAGAGTTCCTAGGCTAAGTCAAGTAACAGGGGTGACATTTCTGATGAGACAGACCTTCCTTTGTGTTCAGGCCATGTGATTAATTCTCTATAAGATGTGAATCTGGAGTACTGTAGGCTGCCTTCTCCTCGTATGGCAGGAAAAGGAGGGGAGAGCAGGGAAATCCTACAGCGCTGAGGGGTGGGATGAACCCCTTGTCCCTGGCAGCCCAGCCAGCACAAGTCTTTGTTGAACAGATCGGGTTCATCTTGCCAAAAGAGAGACAATGGCCCTGAAGGCACAGAACAGGGGCAGGACTTTGACTCTGATCTGTGTCAAGTTTAGATTTGAGTGATGGAGCAGGAAGTTCAGACTCTGCATGAAATGATCCTATAGTAGGAGCTGAAACTGATTCTACTGACTTACCTTTTCTGTAAGGGTGGGTTGTGGTACTAAAGTAACAGAAGGGAAGGTATTGTGCTTTCTTTTTATTTTTTTTTTTAACTGAGGAACTCTGAGCTCCTCGGTAAGATGGACTTCATTAAGACCCAAATACTTGGGTGCTTAAAGAAAGGACTAACTATCCGCTTTTTGTCCTGACTGCAGCTGATCGCTGGGGTTTTTGTTCAGGTTTTTTTTAAGCAAATCATGCTTGAACAAGGGCGGTGAGCCTTTTCCGTGTTTGCCCACTTGTAGGTTGTCTCTGCAGCTGAAAGGGCTAAACACTCCTACGTTCCTGTGCTGTTCACCGCTGCCCCCAACAAGCTGAGTAACTGTACTTCTCACAGAAGTTTCAAAGTACCAGGAGGTTTTTAGATCACCTGCAAGAGCTTGCCAACCTTTTCTGGGGGGAAGGGGGGAAGCTGAAGGTGAGGGACTGCTAGTCAAGGCACCAGCTACTTCACCTTCATTAGAAATCATGTCTTGTCTCCAAGCAGTAATCAAGAAGCATGTGTTTTGTGCAGGAGTGTGTTTGGACTTGTCTGCTAGAGCTCTAGCAGAAATCAAAGTTGTTTCCTTTGGAGACTTAAGAAGAGAGATACTTCATGGTGACTTTTTGTGAATTGCCCCATGGCAAATTCTTGTGATGCTGGAATGCGAGGACCGAGATGGTTTAAGTTCTGTGGCTTTTGCTTTTTTTTTTTTAAGAAGTAAAATGGGAATTTAGGTGCAGGGAAGAGAATGTTAGGAATGCTGACAGTCTGTAGTTCTGTGTCCTTTTCCTAGACGAGAGGAGGCAAACAGCTCGCCTGTGTTCCACTTAATTGAAAACTGTTTCCATTGCACAGCTCTAGCTGCATGCAAGGATATGGGGGATGCAAAGCCTGCCTTTACTGAACAGGGCAAGAGAGGGCTTCTGTGCATGTGAAATGTATGACCATGGCTGCAGTGGTGTGCACAGAGCTTTCTCGGAACAATAAAAATCCTTGTCTAGATGTGACTGATGGGTTCTTTTAGAAAAGTCTTTACTTTTTTCCTTTTTTGTGTGTGTAGTTTCACTTTTGGTTTTGTTTTCTACTTCTCTTGGAGTAAATAATAAAAATTTCCTGTGCTTGCCGCTCAACAGGACAGTTCTTGGATCCTAACAATAGTTTCTGTGTCCAGATCGCTCTCCGGAATCCAGTTTGTGATTTGAGGTGCTCATGCAAAGATCAAGCAAGGCGATGCCTTTGAAACCTTTTCTTAATCTCGTTAACGGTTTGACTCTGGTGCCACTAACTGCTGTTTCATCTCAGAATACTTCTCGGGGATCTTATTGGGTGAAAACCTCATCGCATAAAACTTGGCAGGGATGTAATAGGACCCATGCAGAAGGGAAGGGAGGAAAAAGCTGCTGTTGGAGGCTTGTAAGAGTCAGGAAATGTATGGAGTACTTAATGAAGGAACTGCACTGCAAGGCTGTACTGGTACCTGGTTTTGGTATCGCACAGGGTGTCTAAACTTCTTGCGGTTCAGGATTATTTCTGCCTGTAACTCTTATGTACTTTTTTTTTGTCTTTTAAGTGATATTTGTATGTGCTACGTCACGACTTGTTTGTCCGTAGATGCTTGTTTACCCCATCGTGACAAGACCTAAATCTCTGCATGATTTCATGTAGAATTAACCATAATGACAGTGAATGAAAATCCATCTGAATAAAGAGGCTTTAAGCGAATCATCTGCTCTGTGAAGTGTAAGCAGGACTGAGCACAGATTGAATCTGCAAAAGTGTCCTGCTACTTTTTATACCATTCTTGCGGGTCCAACTGCCATAAATTGAAAGCAGATTTCTGTTGCGTAACCAGCCAGCTAGAGTGCCAAACTGAGAATGAAAGTGTTGGAATTTACCCCCAGATTCGACCAGTCAGAGATACCAGCTCTTATTTACCTTCAGTTGATAGGCTGCTCCTTGCCAGAGGATGTGGAAGACTGAAAGGGGGGAGGAGAAGTTAATGCCTTGAAGGGAACATACGTATGCACTCAGGAATTGGTTTCTTCTGCTCTTCATCACTGTTTCAGCTTGAGCTGGGGCTCACACATCAAGACTGACTGAGTAGCATGTAGCTTGCTTTCCTCCTAGCTAGACTTGCACAATATCTGGCTGTGGTCTGTGTATTGGGGATGCTGTTGAGCACACTTGTCTGCTCACTAGCTTGTTTGTTTGTTTGTTTACTGAAGTGGCATAACTTTAATAAACCATAATCATTTTGTCTGCATGGCAGTCTCCTGTGCATAGTTCATGTCTACTACTGTAGAAGTTGACTGTAAGGTGTTTCTAACAGTACTGTGTCTTTGCTTGCAGGCTGGAAGAGACAAGTATGAGCCCACTGCTACATCAGAGCATGGCGCAAAGAAGAAAAAGGGGAAGAAGGAGAGGGACATGGATGAGCTTAAAAAGGAAGTCTCAATGGTAAGAGTGTAGGGCACAGAAAGAGGAGCTTTAAGAACGTTTACTACCCCCAAAGCCCTGTGCCTTGTGTGACTAAGAGAAAAGAGCTGGTGTGTTGACAGCATGGTGTGACTGAAGGCATTGATCTCCCTTCTTGTCCCCTCTGTCTCCAAGCCAGACATGCTGCAAGTGTTTCAGCACCAAGATGACCACGCAGTAGGCCCCGAAAACATCACTTCTCAAAAGGCACTTGACACAGAACCCAAGTCTCTGCTTGCCTGCATTACCCATAGCACAGTGTAGCTGTATTTCCTCACCCAGGCAAGCGCTATCTGGATAGCAGCATTGCAGGCTTTATTGTCCTGTCATATGAGTGAGACTGCTGTTTTCATTCCAGCTGAGGAGTTGAGTCTGTGCAGCTCCATTTACTGCTGGCCTCTGCTCAGACTGACCTCAGTATTATTCCTTCTAATCATGTTTGAGTCTGTGGGAAGTGTCTCCCCTCCCCACCTGTGAATGTTGGATGGTGCTATACATCTATCTATGAGCATCATCTGGCTTAGAGCTGCTCTCCTTGAAGGTGATGCAGGTTTTATTTCTGTGCTGTGGATTTGAGTCTGGGCTTTCACATTTTTGTCCCCTCTGTTAGGGAGAGGGGATGCTAAAGCTTGCTTTAAGATGAAATTTTGTGTTCAGTAGTGATGCTAACTGAAAGCACCTGCTCCCTCCAGTACAACCTTTTAAGTGAGGCAGTGCTCTGCACCAATAGGATCCAATTGAAAAATAGCCTGGCTGCAAAAAGGAGCCTCTTTGGGGGAAGAAACACTGCTTAAGCTGGCAGCATTTCTTAAAAATGTGTGGAATTATAGGGTTAATCTTCTGTACATTCCTACGTTCCTTCCCAACTCCTTTCCTTTCCCCTCCTCCCCCCCTCCCCCCCCCCCCCCCCCCCCCAAAAAAAAAACAAACCCAAAACAAAAAAACCAACCACCCCACTGAGGCTTCACAGAATCTGGGGGCATAAAGACTGCACTGAGATACAGTCAGAATTTGTTTAAAAAGCTGTCATGTCATATCCAAATAGACAAAATGCTGAAGGTGAGGCTGCTTTGAGTTGTGGAATGAGATTGAGATTTTCTTCATAGAGAAGGTGAGCTAGAGGCTTGCTATCTTACCAAACTGTTACAGATAGGAAACCTGGGGTGGGGCGTGGACTTGCTGAGCTTTTGCTGATCTCTTTCCTCCCCAACCATTTCTTGTCTTTCAGGATGACCACAAGCTGAGCCTTGATGAACTTCATCGTAAATATGGAACAGACTTGAGTCGGGTAGGTAGATTTTGTTTTCCCTCTTTCCTTGCCCTGATCTGAAAAGGATCAGTCTTGGCTCAGAGCACTTCACAAAGGGAGATCCGGGTGGTCTGGGTTTGGTTTTTTTTGGTGGTTTTTTTTTTTTTTTTTCTTTTGTTTAATCTCCCCTCCTCCAGTTAAGTTTCCCAGACTTTGGGAGAACTGTCGAGCTCACAAATACTTCTCGTCGTCCTCCCACTGCACAGCCTGGCTGCAATACTTTAGTGACTTTGTTTCTAACAAAGTCACTGTTATCTGCCTCTGAATTGTTCCAAGGTCAAGTTGATTCTTGGATTTATTTTTTTTCCCAAGGAGCTTGTAATAAAGGCAAATGTTTGTTATATTGCAGATGTAGTCTAGTGAGCTAGCACATGCCCAGAGATTTAATGATGGCTAGTAGCAGTTAAAATTTTACCCTTTTATAGTAAGAAGTGTGCAAACGTCCTAGCTAACATCAAAGTCCAGTGCAGAAGCACTGCAGCAGTTTTGCACCTTTGCTCTTGTTTGTTTTGCTTGATGTGTTTTTTGCATGATTGCATGTAGCAACAAGTCTGCTTTTACTCTATAACAGCGCAGAGACTTGCATATTTCTGTGAGAGAACTTGGCTTCTGAAAGCTGAACTTCCTGGAAGGCCAATCCAAAGTGTCATCATCTTTATGGCCCCCAGCTTTCACTAGTTCTATAATTTGATAGGATGGATTGCACTGGGCTGTTCCTCAGAGCTCAAAGTCTGCTGCTGTAGCCTTCTTGTCCTGCCCCTCTTCAGTGTTTGTAGGCCCATGGCCTGCAGGCTCCTCAAGGAGCATCCAGCATCCCATAGCTCCTCTTTTGGCATTCAGCTTTCACATCCTGCACTTGTGTTGCAGAGCCCTGGCAGCTGTGGAGATCTCATTACCTGTTAGCATCTCCTTGTTGCTGTGGTAGAACATGAACAATTTCAGGGCTACCTTCCCCAGTCAGTCTTGCCACAATGCTTATAAAAGGAACCTCTCTTCTAGGGTTTGACTTCTGCACGTGCGGCTGAGATTTTGGCTCGTGATGGCCCAAATTCCCTCACACCCCCACCCACCACTCCTGAATGGGTAAAGTTCTGTCGGCAGCTCTTCGGAGGATTCTCGCTCCTGTTGTGGATTGGTGCTATTCTATGTTTTCTGGCTTACGGCATACAAAGTGTGATGGAGGAGGAGCCCAACAACGATAATGTAAGTAAAAATGTCTGGTTTACTTCAAAGGCAGGTTGAGCAGCCTGTTTGGCTCAAAGCAGATTAACTTCCTCTAAGCATTCAATCCAGAAGCTTTTCCCATAAGCATGGGAAATTCAGTGTGTGAGCTTAACATGTCTTGGAGTGCTTCCACATAATGAAATGAACAGCTGACTTCCTTCGTGTTGTGTTGGCAACACTAGCTTGTGGACGGCCTTTGTGTACAAAATGTACAGAGACTGCAAGTACCTCCATGCTTTGTAATGGGGCACTTAAATACCAAGCAATTTATCTGGACAAACTGGAAGCCTTTCAGGCAGACTGTCCTCTGACTCACTTTCTCTGCTCCTTGTAGCTGTACCTGGGTGTTGTGTTGGCAGCTGTGGTTATCATAACTGGCTGTTTCTCTTACTACCAAGAAGCAAAAAGTTCCAAGATCATGGAGTCCTTCAAGAACATGGTGCCTCAGGTATGGAATACCTCATTTCTTTGAGATCTGCCAAGCTGTAGCTTGCTCGGGGTTATTAACTGTTTTAAACATCGACTTCAATTGCAAAAGGCCTGGCTGTTAGTGTGGGTTACTAGCTCTTAATTTCGAGGGGTCTATGAGACTCCTTCCTCTATATACTCCAAGTAACTATGCTAATAGGCCAGGGCAGTTCCTGGCACCCTGTGAGTTCCACCAGCTTATTAACATTCAGAGGACACTTTCTCGATAGCCTGGGGAGTTCAGTAACTGGTGTGATAAGTATTAAAACTCAGATTCCTTCATGGACAGTCTGTATCGTACCTAACTATCTTACTGTTACCTTGGCAACAAGGAACTTTAATATCAAGAAAACAAAAATAGCTATTTTTCTAAAATAACATACATATTGGAGATAAATATCTTAGTACAAATAGAAACCTCATAGAATCATAGCACAATTATTTTAAGGCACTCAGATCTTTTGAGCCCCTTAAGAGTTGCTTTTGACATAGGTTGTTTCTTTACTGTCTTTCAGCAAGCTCTTGTAGTCAGAAATGGTGAGAAGATCAGCATAAATGCTGAAGGTGTTGTAGTTGGAGATCTAGTAGAGGTGAAAGGAGGCGACAGAATTCCAGCCGACCTTCGGATCATATCTGCACATGGTTGCAAGGTACAGCAGTGACACGCTGTTTGAAAACTTTATTATGAAGGATGATGAATTAGTCTGGTTTCAAAGAATGTCTTCTATGCTGTGAATGGGTGGTGGAGTGGAAGAGAAGGGTGCGGGGAGAGCCTAGTGTTTTATCTGCTTTCATTGCTGAAGGCATCTGCCTGCTTGCGTATGACAAAGTAATGTCTTCCATGTAGGTGGATAACTCCTCACTTACTGGTGAATCGGAGCCTCAGACGAGGTCTCCAGACTTCTCCAATGAGAACCCGCTGGAGACCAGGAACATTGCTTTCTTTTCCACCAACTGTGTGGAAGGTATGTGACTCTTCCCTATAAAGTATTGACGATGCTAGTGATTGAACTGCATAGGTAAACAATGCAAATGCTGTGTGAGTTCAGTGTGTTAGTTGGTAGCCTACTCCTACCATGCAAGAGCAGGCTGGAAGTTCCCAGTAAAGGCTTTGCCCATTCCAACTGCAGTACCATACAATGGGCAAAGAAGGCTTCACAGCGCTACTGTTTTTTCTTTGTAGCTGCTCCTAGAGGAGTGGTGTGTCTTAAAGCATGACTGCCTTATTACAGCAGTGCTAAAGCGCAGATAACGTAATGTGAATGCAAATGGTTAGGCAGAGCTATAAGAAATACTACAGCTGCTGCAGAAAGCAGGAGCTTCAAACATCTCTGGCAGAACTTCCTGTTGCAGCAGTATGGTGGTAAGTACTCTGTGCTGAAGCCCAGGGCATCTTTTCCATACCCACATGGTATCAAGGTGTGACTGTTCAGTGATGGTGTAGAATTCTGCCTGACTCCTATCGTGTCCTCTCTGGACAGATTCTTACCAGCAGACTCTCCCCTGCTCTTTCCCACCCCCCAAAAAAACCCAACCTAGCAAAACTGAAGGATATTCTTGATCTTTCTCAAGAGCCTCAGGGAAAGAAAATGAGCCCTGACAGAAGGGAAGAGAATGCTGTCTACTTCTTGAAGATGTCTTCCTCTAATTCCCTGCAATTGGCACTTGATTCCCTGGGATAGAAGGCAGAGGGCATACAGCTTGACCAGTCAGTCACATGAGAATCCTGTGCAGCACTTATCTCCATTTATTTCTCATGCTGCTAGAGTAAAAAAGGCTGCAGTGGGAGATTTTGGCCATTGGAATGCCTACCTGCATTATTTTGGGCAAAGCTCGCTAAACTCTAGGACAGGCTGAACAAACTCAGTTTAGTGTGTTTTGGGAAGGGTTTTTGTTTTCTAAAACCTGTCTCTCTTCTAGGCACTGCCCGTGGCATTGTCATTAGCACTGGGGATCGCACTGTGATGGGCCGTATTGCCAGTCTGGCTTCTGGACTGGAAGGGGGGAAAACTCCAATTGCCATGGAGATCGAGCACTTTATCCACCTCATCACTGGAGTGGCTGTGTTCCTGGGTGTCTCCTTCTTCATCCTGTCACTCATCCTTGAGTACACGTGGCTGGAGGCTGTAATCTTCCTCATCGGGATCATTGTTGCCAACGTCCCTGAGGGGCTGCTTGCAACTGTCACGGTGAGTGAAGTTGGTAAAAAAGATTGAATGCATTACGTATATGGTTCTTAAGGAAGCAGAGTCCTTCATGCTCAGTGTGCATTCACAGGGGTAGACACTAAAGTAATGGAAGGAACTCTGGTGTATGTGTAGGGCTAGGCTTTATAAATTTGGTGTATTCAGACTAGTTGCCTGTATCAGTGTCAAGTTCTGCAGCTGTTTTTATAATGAAGATGAGTCCCTAAGCTAGACCTGCACAGAGGCTTGGCATCATAGAACTAAAGTGAGCAAGACTAGGAGTTCTGGACTTGTCTTGCCTTTTTCTGTGGCAAGAAGAGGCCTTCCTGTTACAACTGTTCGGGGCCTCTATACCCACAGGCACACCAGCCCCTCCAACCCTGAAGGGCTGGCAGAGCATCCAGCAAGCTTCACTCTAGTCCCAGCTTTTGGTCTGGGACCTGGCAGAGGTTCTTGTAAGTTTGGTTTCCTGAAGAGATGGTGGGAGTATCCAGGTGTGCTCGGCTGTGTAGAGGGTGGTGTTGGACAGGGCTAGAGGCTTCCATACAGCCTTAGGAAGCAGAGCAGCAGCTGAGCTGGGGAATGAACAGTTGGGAGCTGGAAGCAGGTTAAGAGCCTTTGGCGAGAAAGGGTAGCTGGGGCTGCTCACTTCCTACACCAGTAAGTTGCAGCCCTATCACCAGAGCTATTTTGGGCCTTCTCGTATGTGACCTGCCTTCAACGTATTTTGAGTTCTTATGATTAGGGAACTGCAACTTTTAACTAAAATGTTAGTCTGGGGCATGTTATTTCCTTAATGCACTGAGAAGCAGGGGACTGAAGCCTTGTGAGTCCTTTTCTGGAGGTTTTGTGATGAGGAAAATGTGTCATTTAAACCTAGCAGCTGGGCCTAAATGTTGCTATTTATTTTGCGTTGGCAGGGTGGGCATGGAGTTAGGGAATTGCTGCAGGGCACATAAGCTGGTTGTCATTCCATGCCCACAGTGAGTTGGGTAGCAGTGTATTAGTGCACAAGCACATCTAACCTATTGTCTTCTTCCTTGTCTCCAGGTATGTCTGACACTAACAGCCAAGCGTATGGCTCGTAAGAACTGCTTGGTGAAGAACCTGGAAGCTGTGGAAACCCTGGGCTCCACATCCACTATCTGCTCTGATAAAACAGGCACTCTGACACAAAATCGCATGACGGTTGCACACATGTGGTTTGACAATCAGATTCATGAGGCTGATACTACCGAGAACCAGAGTGGTAAGACCATCTCTGCGCTTGAGGCATTTCATTAAAAAATGGCTTTTTCTGGGGCTTCTTGTACACTTGTATTTTTAAGAACCCATGTTTCTAGCTCTCCAGTCCAAGTGAAGTTCATAGTGCAAGGACTTCTAACATATGATCTACAATGAGCCTTAAAAGACTTGCAGTAACACATAAAAAGCTTTGTACTGTACCACAGTTTTGTTTAATCAGACTCCATATAGGCTGCTTTTGCTCAGAATTACTCCATTGGAATTTGAGCCTCTTCAATGTTCAGCCCTTTATGTTTGTCCTGTGTGTAGAAATATTTGCTTTTCTGTACTTCAAAGTACCTGATTATTTTTGCCGAAGTGTATCTGATGAAATTGCCCCATCTTAAGTCTGCTGAAAGTGTGGGCAGCGGAGGTGTTGACTCTGATAATAAGTTGGGTCTAATAAACTGGACATAGATGGAAATTTCCCATGTTGAACTAGATGGCTGCCCTTGAACAGGGGTTTTCCCAGAACATCCTCGTTGTGTTTGCAGAGCGGTAGCAATGAATGAAGTGACTGTAAGACTTCAGCAGGAAGTTTCTTCTAGACACTGATAAAAATCTGAAATCTCAGTATGCTGTGCAATTGAGAGGTACTTATCTCTCCAGAACTGTTTAGTACAACCAAATTCAGGAGTTTCCTAGCTGTCATCTACCTTGTGAAATGTTGTGCTTGCAACACATTATTAGCATAAACTTTTTCCAGTGGTGGTGCTGCACCCTGCCCCCAACCACTCCAAAACATTGTGCTTGCCTGAACCACTTAAAAAAAAAAAACTGCTTTACTGTTCTTGGTCTTTAACACTAGTGCAAAGTAACAAGCTATAAATAAAGTGGAAGCACTCAGTTTTGGCCTGGCAACGGTTGGCTTGGCTGCAATAGAAATAAACCTAGAAGACTTCACTTCATGGAAAGTACACTAGCTTATCAGTTAACTGTCTGTTTAGTTCATCTCCCTCAGAGCCAGCTTAAGAGCCAGCATGGGAGAAGCAGTATCTTTATTTAAGCATTGTTCCTTTGGGAGCTATTTCATCCAGTTCCTGGGTGATAGATAAAGTGAGAAAACCTGGAGGTGGAACCCAGCATCCCTGACTCAAGCCTCTCTGAAAGAATGTTATCTGTCTAGAATTCCTTGGCTTTGTCAGCATGGCCTCTGCTGCTGCTGGATGCAGCCATTACTGGAATCTTGAAAGCAGAGGTGTTCTCTTGCACTGTTGGTATTTCACCCTCCGGTCTTAAAATAATCAGCTACTCCTCAGGTACCTGGGAAGGGAGGAGGATTGAAAGAGATGTAGTGTGCTGACAGGCTCTGTTTCCTGTTTCTAAGGTAAAGGTTTCTTGCTCTTAAGCCTGTGGGATTTTGGGCTTATTGACATTCTTCCTTGGCTTTCAGGTGCTTCCTTTGACAAGAGCTCAGCTACTTGGAGTGCATTGTCCAGAGTTGCAGGTCTCTGCAACCGTGCTGTGTTTCAGGCCAACCAGGAAAATGTACCAATTCTTAAGGTGAGTTCCTAAAAGAAATGTTTGTCCTGTTCCCCACCACCACATTCCCATAGTGGTAGTGAGACTATATCCTGTGGGTCACAGGAACCTGCAAAGTAGAGGTGTCTGCCATTCCTAATCTTTTCTGCAGTCTGGCACTCTTGTAGGAGATGTGCTGTGGGCAGAGGAGATGAGACTGGGAAGACATTTCCCACAGCAGACTCCCTGCCATCCACTAGCATCTACAGTCTGTTTGGGAGGTCACATAATTCAGACCGGGCTAGGAAAGACCAGAAAGCTTTCCTAGGCATTTCCCAATGTCTGGCTATTCCAAGAATTGCTATCTCTGGCATTTGTACACTTAAAAGCTACAAAGGCATGGTTCTGGGAGCTGGGAGAAGTAGACACCAGAGCTGGGGGAGCAGCAGTTGTGGGAGACTGTTTGTCTTTAGCTAGTCTGTTCTCACTGGCAAGTCTTGACTTTTTAAGCTTTTGCTCGTTCAGCACTGGTGCAAATGCTAGCATAACATCAATTCAGATTCCTGCTTCTGAACTGTGACCCAGCAAGGGCTGAAATTAACTGTAAAGTGCTTATAACCTGTCAAACATCAGTCATGTTGCTTAGTAAACTTCCCAAGGGTGTTCTGATGCTGTGGTAATAGAAATGATGGAAAAACTATTTTTCCCTAGCACTTCTCTGACTATAACTTCATGTCCTGTTTTTTAGACCTAAGGTAAAGAGCTGGAGTTCTTTCCATCCAAGGAAGACTTGGGAGGGGGGAGTCTTGAAAGTCTTTAGATACCAAAAAGCAGTATAAAAACGAAAAAAAAAAAAAAAATTTCTCATGGACAAAGAGACCAGAAGGGCAAGAAATATTTGGTTTAAATTGCAGCAAAGGAAACTCAAGCAGGACATTGAGAGCACACAGATCTCCAGGGCTGAGAACCCCCATCTACAATCTCTACCAGTGCTAACTTTATGGGGCAGGAGGCATGGACAGATTAAATCTTACCTGCCAGAGGCTTGATAAGCTGATCTTATATTGGGGTGGGAGAGCCCATACAAGTCTTTCTGTGTGCATGTTATCAGTCTTCATCTCACATCTGCTATTCTTCATGGGAAGCAACTTACAGCAGTTCTTAAAGTTTACCCTCCAGCCTCTCTTTCTCTGACTGCACCTGCCTACCTGACTTTCTCTGCCCTTTAAAAGGGCTTCTTGACTTTTGCACCAGAAGACTGCTGCTCTCTCAGGCTGGGAGGCCTGGCATTCTGAAATGCAGTATTTGTCAGTACTAGATAATAGAATTATTTATTCTTTGCTCTAGTATCATGTTATGTAGAAGCTGGGACTGGGCAGAGATGAATACACTTTTTTTTGAAATATCAGATCTTCTGTGGTGAGTCTGCTGGGATGTACGCTTTGATAGTTGTTTCTTTCCTCAGAGAGCAGTGGCAGGAGACGCCTCTGAGTCTGCACTTCTGAAATGCATTGAATTGTGCTGTGGTTCTGTCAAGGAGATGAGAGAAAGGTATCCCAAAGTGGTGGAAATACCATTTAACTCTACCAACAAGTACCAGGTAAGCGTGTGTCCTCTTGAGGGAGAGCTGCTGTGTGAAGCACTTAACATAAATTTGCATGCAGTGTGCCTCAAAACCTGTTTTGGTGCCAAAATCTTGTCTAGCCATTACTTGCTTGTAGACTGCTCAAGACTATAAATTTAAGTTAACGGACCATACTTAATTACACTGTGTAAGAGCTTCTGGAGCTGCCTTGACACTAAGGTGTCAGCTGCTGAGGAAAGACCAGACATGCTTCCTACCTGTGCAGCCATAGTGCATGGAGAATGGAAGAACTCAAATCTGGGAATAGGAATGAATTGCTGGGAAATGACCTTAACAGGTGGAACTTGTATATAAAAAAGGCCATTGCAACATCTGTGGTTATATGTTAATGTTAAAAAAATACGTAGTAATTCCTTAGTTTGTGAACCTTTTTAAAGTTGTGGGTAAATGAAAACTAGAGCAGAATATCAGAAACTGTCCTGAGCTAGTCACAAAACACTGAGTGATGGTGATTACTTGTGACCTTTGTGGTACATGTCAATAAAACAGTTTCATTTCTTCCACCCTAGCTGTCTATCCACAAAAATGCAAATCCATCAGAATCCCGTTACTTGCTGGTGATGAAGGGAGCTCCAGAGAGGATCTTGGATCGTTGCAGCACCATTCTTATTCATGGCAAAGAGCAATCACTGGATGAGGAAATGAAAGATGCTTTTCAGAATGCCTACCTTGAGTTGGGAGGCCTTGGGGAGAGAGTGTTAGGTAAGGAAAAGCAGCCTTAATAAATGGGGAAAGATTTGTCCTCATGCTCCTGTGCGGAGTCCCCACAGATTAAGTGGAGGGTTGTGCTCTGTTCCTGCAGTGTAACCATAGTGTTGAGTCAAGG
This sequence comes from Aquila chrysaetos chrysaetos, assembly GCF_900496995.4. Lineage (NCBI taxonomy): Eukaryota > Metazoa > Chordata > Aves > Accipitriformes > Accipitridae > Aquila > Aquila chrysaetos. Next base: position 3,651,990 of record NC_044010.1, on the reverse strand, counting down.
TCACTTCAGCAATTCACATAGGAACAGTCCTGTCTTTAGCCTTTAATCTAAAAGGCAGCCTGCAGGGTCTCGTCTTGCCCAGCAGCTGGGTCGCCTAGATCAAAATAAAGCAAAGCATTTGGTACCTTCAGTCTCCATGGGGCCACATGGTATTAGATTTGCGCCACTGCATGTGAACCAAGCTGTGTCTGGGCACCTAGCAACAGCTGTTAGTTATCAGAATATGAGTATGACTCCTGCCTCAATAGCCCTGGGTAAACCTCTGATGCTGCCCTGTTATTCTTGCGTAGCTGTTTGCAGAAGCAATAAGCGTTTGCGCTCTCTGCCTCCTGATACGTAGGAACAGAGTAAACATGGGTTTGATGTGTTACAGGATTCTGTCACTTGGCTCTGCCTGATGACCAGTTCCCTGAAGGCTTCCAGTTTGATACGGACGATGTGAACTTTCCTGTAGACAAACTCTGCTTTGTAGGACTGATGTCTATGATTGACCCTCCTCGTGCTGCTGTGCCAGATGCTGTTGGCAAATGCAGAAGCGCTGGGATCAAGGTAGTTTATTCCAGGGTTGAAAATCACCTTGCTCTATACCTGTAGATACAAAGGGCTTCCGTTACTCTCTGTGTTGCTGTAATGTGAATGAAGAGAAGTATTGATCAGCTTTTAACTAGTACTACTTCAGGCTTCATTTCTGAGTTACAAATGATTGTATGTTAATGGCCTGAAAAATGAGTTAGACTCCAGACTGCTAGGGCACTGGCAGGTGCCGATGACATGGTGTCCCCAAGCATGTGATTTGGCTCAGGTGTGTTCTGCGTGTCCCACAGTACTGACTGAGACGAGAGAGCAAAGCACAGGCTGGAAACGGAACTAGATCTATTGACTCAGTATTAACAATTTTCTTTGTCTTCTATCCACCTCAATCCCTTGCATACTGGTAACAGGTTACTGCCTGTACCTCAGGCGTGCTCTGTGCCAGGGCTTGCTAGTAGAACAAAAGCCACGTGGCCTTTTCAGTCTCAAGGGAACCTGCCTGTTGGGCAGTGTTGCTCTGCAGTACCGGCAAGGCTTTCACGGCAGTCTGTTTGCATTTCAGGTTATCATGGTTACTGGAGACCATCCGATCACAGCCAAAGCCATTGCCAAGGGTGTCGGCATCATCTCCGAGGGCAATGAAACAGTAGAAGATATTGCTGCTCGACTCAACATTCCTGTCAGCCAGGTCAACCCTAGGTACTGACTGGTGGGGAAGGCCAGAGCTGTTCAAAGAATTAAGCATTTGCCTCTCTCCTTGCCTTGGATAATCCCTCAGCATCTCTCCCTAGATATGAAAAGCTTGGCATCTGCTTAGCTCAGCATGTTGTCGCTCCTCAGAGTGTATCATGAGTTATGTGAAGAATGCAAAAGGCTGTCTTGAATGTGCATGTCTCTTGTGCATGGGAATTAGTTAGGAGCAAGCTCAATACAGGAAACTCGGGCAGTTTCTTCTGTCCTTTCTCTGCCCTGTAGCTGCCTGTCCTGATGGTCTGTCCCCATGCTGGGGGAAAGAAACAGCCGGCTGGGTGGAGTCTTTTGGGGGGCTGACTTTTTCCCCTTGAGCTAAGCATTTGCCCTGCCTGGTTCATGTTGCTGCACAAGCACCATGTACTGGCCCAACGTAGCAGGCAGGAAAAAGTATCTAAAATGGCATCGGGGAGGGAAGTGGCTGTTTGGGGACTGTTTTGAGCAATGCTGCTGCTGAGCCTGAAACCACGTACTCCTGTGATTCCAGATCTTTATAAACAGAGGCTAGGTCTAGTTTTGCCCCCAAACAAATACTTAATCAAGCTTATTTAGTAAGATAACTTACAGGTTCATGGGAAAACTCTGGTAAAAAGAAAATGCCTAGTTTGTTAGTCACAATCCAGACCGAATGGGCTACCGAAAGTAAACTCTCTTTAACTGGTTTGTACTGTTTAGAGAGAAGAACTGAAATGCCACCTATAAACTTGATCATTCAAAGCCCAGTTCTGTCCCTCCTGCTCTCAAACTCTCTTCTGGGTCTGATTGTAGGTGGGCAAAGGGAGCAGGATTTGGACTGGGTAGAGGAATTGGCACTAGTCAGTAGCTACAAGCAGAATAAATGTGACAATGGAATTCTTTCCTCTTAGGGGTTAATGTTTGCCTTCATAGCCTAGTGCAGAACTGAGGCATCCTCAGAAAATGTGCTTTGGCATAAGCGGGCTGTTTGCAGAATGGCTGGGCTGTCTGCATTGCTTAGCTTGACCCAGCCTGTGTTTGGGCTGGAGGGTAGCCATGTAGCTTATGAACTGTGAATAGAGACACCCTGTGGAATGAAATTGCTTGGGGAAGACAAGTATTGTGACTGAATTCTCTTTTTTTTTTTTTTTTTTTTTTTTTTTGAGGGTAACTTCACAACCTAGCAATGCAGGCTGGGGATCACTGGGCTGTGTGACTGAGCAGGTCAGCGGCTGGCTGTAAGGGTGGGGAAGGAATTTCCCTGTCTAAACTGGGTGATAGCATGAGCTGTGTGGATAGTCTTCTAGACCTATAAGGGATGGTATGCTGGGTTAGAGAGGTGGTAGTTTGCTGTAGCATGCAGGGTACCAAACCAGTCTAAATATAACGTTGCATGCTTTTGTTGCTGAAGAGTGTAAAGTAGTCTGAACTGGCATTGCGTGAGCTCTCTCTGCGAAGAGCCACGTGTAGATCATCAGTCTATTGCAAAAAGGATTGCCTGCAGAAGCCCACAGCATCTCTTGTGATGTTGGAAGCTAACTGCCTGAGCCAGGGGTTCCTTTAGTGCAGAGAGGTCAAGAGCTGTGGAAACAACTAGTCTTTGCCTTGATGCATTTTAAAAAGCCATAGAAAGAATTAGTCTGCTCATGGGGTTTTTTGCTGTTACTTGGCACTGTCTTGTTGTCTGTGTTCCCCATCTACCTTTTAAACTTGGAGCATCAAACTTCTGTGCAGAGGCTGCCTGGGTTAGTATTCAGTCACAGCAGGCGTTGGTCTTTCCCTAGAGCACTGAAGAGCCATAGCTTTATGGGGCAAATACAACTAAGGAGGAACTTAGTTTAACTTGTGAAGTAAAACATTATATTGTTTCTTGATTGCAGGGATGCCAAAGCTTGTGTTGTTCATGGCTCAGATTTGAAGGACATGACTAGTGAGCAACTGGATGACATCCTGATTCATCATACAGAAATTGTCTTTGCCAGGACATCTCCTCAGCAGAAGCTTATAATTGTGGAAGGCTGTCAGCGACAGGTAAAGAGAAGGGAGTCCAAGGATTTCATATCGGAGAAATCCCCAGATGTGTAGATATATAAACTACTAACCAGTGCTGCCTTCTGAAGTGGCAGGGCTTATTCTTCTCAGTGCCTTCAGGTAAAGGGCCAGACTAGATCTCAATCTGTCAGCAGCCTTCAGCTGCTGATGTCTGGCTGCTGTACAATACATAAATAAAAGGGTCTTGCAGGAAAACACCTTCAGTTTGTACTGAGGCTTTTTCTGGTCCTAGGATGTTTAACACACTTAATTCCTAAATGCTCTGGAGGTGCTTGGCAGAGGAGCATTCAACAAGTTTAGATATTGTCCAACATCTCCTTTGGAGAGAGCAGCATGGTTCTCTGATAAGCCTGATCAGAATGGGGAAAGGGGTGAGGGGAGGACAAGGAGAAACTGAGGTCTCTTTACAGCAAAGTGAAATAGGGACTTTTATGCTTCAACTCCTGAAAGATAGAAGAAAGCTTTTTCTGCCCAAAACATCTTACATGATGATTTCAGTCTTTATATCCCTCTCTTTGACTAGGGTGCCATTGTAGCAGTCACAGGTGATGGTGTGAATGATTCCCCAGCCCTGAAAAAGGCCGACATTGGTGTTGCTATGGGTATTGCTGGCTCAGACGTCTCCAAGCAGGCAGCTGACATGATTCTGCTGGATGACAACTTTGCTTCCATTGTCACTGGGGTTGAAGAAGGTGAGTTTATCACTTGTGTGCAGTGGTGGCGAAGTGATGTGCTTCGGCAATGTTACTTACTCATTCCCTCTGAAATAAAGGTGTCTGGAGGGCTCTCCTTTATTTGAGCTTGTCTCCATGACAAGTGTTTTCAAGGAGGACAGCACTTCCCTTCTCCATTCAAAGTCTTCTCCCTTTCCGTGGGACCAGCATGACCCTTTGGGATGGGTAACAGTAGAAAGCAGCTGAGTAACAAAAGCTACTTTGTCCTTTTGCCTAACACTGACCCTACAGTCATCTTTGCCAGCTGAGTCTGACACATTTTCCTCCCTGATGGAGCAGTAGCTCTCAAACAGGAGCAGAACAGAGGATACCTCCAGGGTCTCTTGATGATCTTCGGAAACCAGGGCTTAGTATCTTACTGCTGTATGCAGTGAAGCCTGATTGCTGTGACCAGAAATGTTACTCTGTATAGGTGATGATGTGGTGGAGCACACAGTCTCACCCTTACATGCAAGAGACCTCTTCAGTGTGCTGCACTAGAATTTTGCCTTTCAGTGTTACCACTGAAGCTGCGTATGAGCTACTTGGCTGCCTTCTGCTGATAAGTGAGAGTTATGTTGTTCTCTCTTCCTTGCCCCAGGGCGTCTGATCTTTGATAACCTGAAGAAGTCTATTGCTTACACCTTGACCAGTAACATTCCTGAAATCACGCCGTTCCTGATCTTCATCATTGCGAACATACCCCTTCCACTGGGAACAGTCACCATCCTCTGCATTGACTTGGGCACTGACATGGTGAATGTCTTTTTTTTTTGTCTCAAGAAGAAATGTGGGTGTTCTTAGGTATCCTAAAGAAAGGAGAGGTGGAATGAAAATGCTTAAATACAGTTTTCTCTAGTGTTCTGATTTAAAACAAGTGACCATTTGATATTCCCTTAATCTGCACTCCCTGTCTCATGGCTCTGAGTCTGAGGATCCTTCAGTTCCACGTAAGGACAAACTGGGGATGGGGAAGGTGGTAAGGTCCTTCCTTGAATACTATAGCTAGGGCTTTCGGGCAGTGCTGTTTCTCAGGCTGAAAACATGGGGCAGGGAAGGCTCTATACAGTGGAAAATTGAAACAGTTCTAACAGCGGTTCTACCACTTGCAAAGGTCCCTGCTATCTCCCTGGCATATGAGCAAGCAGAGAGTGACATCATGAAGAGGCAGCCCAGAAATCCCAAAACAGACAAGCTGGTGAATGAACGGCTGATCAGCATGGCCTATGGGCAGATTGGTAAGCTGGTCTGTTTTCTCTGGCACTGATTTGAACTTGGTGGTAGCGGGGGTTATACACCATCCTGAGTCAGTGACTTTTCTGCTTATTTTGGTAGGGTTGAGGTTTGGGATGTGTAAACCAGAACCTCAGGCTGTTAAGAACTTGCCGTGATTCTGCCCCCATGGCACATAGCGGTGGCTTGTGCAGCTTGATCCATTGAATCGCTTTCACAGTAATTTTGTTTAATTGCATAGTGCTGTAAAGGAACTGGCTGACAACCAGCTCTCCTCTGGTTCAGACTTGTTCAGCAAGAACATAGATCCCATTGTTAGTTTAATTAGAAGTAAAGGATTCTCTCCAGCGTATCCCTAAACACACAGTATTAGGAGCCTTGATTAAAGGCAGCTACAGAGATGTGCCCAGTTCACAGGACGGGAGCTCATGCTTAATTGCAGCAGACCTTGGGAACCTTCTTGACTGTATTTTGCAAGGGTTGGGGGTGGGCAAGGCTTAATGAGAATACAAAGGGAGTTTTATCTTGTGTCCTTGAGTACCATGCCATCACAGCACAGGGCAGAACAGAAGTAACTCTGTACAAAGTTGGGAGCAGAAGCCGCTCAGCAAAATGGTTGCAGCTGAATTTGATGTTAGTGTGAACTATTCTGTAGCTGCTGTTTGGCAGACTGAGCCCCACAAGGAGTAATTTTTTAGGTGGTTGGGGTCTCCTGCAAACTGCTTTCTGTTACAATCGCACCGCACAGTAGCTTCATCAGTTTTATCATCCTTTCTTGTCTGTTTAGGTATGATCCAGGCCCTTGGAGGTTTCTTTACCTATTTTGTAATCATGGCAGAGAATGGGTTCTGGCCTTCTGGCTTGCTAGGGATCAGAGTTCAGTGGGATGACCGATGGGTTAACGATGTGGAAGACAGCTATGGGCAGCAATGGGTAAGTTTTGAGGCACAGCTTAGAGGCTGCCAGCCAGAATACTAATGCCTGCTGAACTTGGTGTGAGCACCAGAGAGCAAAGGCAGCATGTCTGAACGAGTGCTCTCTGCTTTGTCTGCTTCCTAGACCTACGAACAGAGGAAAATAGTGGAGTTCACTTGCCATACAGCCTTCTTTGTCAGCATTGTGGTTGTGCAGTGGGCGGACTTGATCATTTGTAAGACCCGAAGAAACTCCGTCTTCCAGCAGGGGATGAAGTAAGTGAGGCTGCCCATGGAGGATTTAGAATGGGACTCTGTGTATTCTCCAGCACACGGCATTCTAGTTCTTTGTCCCAGCAGTGTCTGGGCATCTTGGCATAAGTCTTGAACAGTCTGGTGCCTTGGCAGTGAATAAGAGGGACTGGGTGCTCTCTAGTAGTACCTGCTACAGTTGTCAGGCTGAGACAGTGAAATGCTGACTTCTGCTGGCATTGTCTGTGGGAGGTAGCCCACCTCAAAGGCTAGTGACGTACTCCAGCACACAGCCTGGTGCAGCAGCAGAGCAGCTGGTGTATCAAGAGACTTGGTGGCATGAACCCCAGCCTCCTTCTGAATTTGTGATGAAAGCAATTGCTGGTTGACTTAGTTGTGAACTGGAATATCTCTGTCTAGAGACATGAAAGACCCTTGTGACAACCGTGCCATCAGCTCGGATGGCCTGATAGTCCCCACCTGATGGACTTCTGGTCTAGCCCAGAATGTCTGTTTCCATTCACTACCATGTGGCCACTAGGTGTTCTTTTAGGATTTCATCTGTGAAAGTCCCTGACTGCTTTCCTGTTTCTACTAGGAACAAGATCTTAATATTTGGTCTCTTTGAGGAGACTGCTCTGGCTGCCTTCCTCTCCTACTGCCCTGGGATGGATGTTGCTCTAAGGATGTACCCTCTCAAGTAAGTTGTGTCATGCTTTTTGTGCAGTAGGCTGTGTACCACAGAGCAATAGTGCTTGGGTGGTGAGATGGATAAAAAGTAGTTGTGAGCTTGTGGATCACGAAACCTAGTCTTAACCCAGAAGAGCTCAGCCTAGAGGGTGTGAGTGATCCTTTGCTGTAATGGGGCACGCCAGGGGTTTGCTTTTCTTTACTGCTTATGGAAAGTTTATGGGGAGCCTGCAGTTCGGTGCCCCACTAAAAATTAGCAACACAACTTCAGTTGTACCAGTGCGCTGTAGTGCAGCTGCTTTTGTACTTACTTGCATGGGGTGTTTTTATGGGTAGGGGACTGTACCTCCAAAGCAAGCCAGAAAGCCTCCATAGGCCAAGGGACTGTTCTTTACTAAAGACCTGGTGATGACATCTTGTGGCTTTTTCTACCTTCCACAGAAACAGCACAAGTAGTAAAGTCTTTTGAAAGATGCTACATAGGTGCAGATGACCAGTTGGTGCACAGTAACATTCCTAACAGTTGGGAGGGTGCCAGCATCTTAAGCATTATTGCTCAACAGCATGCAACATTTCATGGCAGGGTTTAGTCTCAAACTTCAAACAGTCCTCTGGCTTAAGTGCCATGAAATTTTCATGGCAAAAAAAATTCTGGTACATTTTGCATTCCTTCAGAAGTGTTGTCTGGAGTTTGGTGCTGAAGTGTGAGCATTTCCTGACAAGAAAGCTGGCCTCTGCCCAGTGCCTGCAGCAGCTAGATGTTAGCATGTGTCAATTGTAAGGGAAGCCAATACGGTTTAAGCAAGCAAGGCTGTGGGCACAAAGGTTATGTGTACTTAGAGGAAATATTCCTAGATTAATAGGTGGGGAGGTGCTGGTACAGAGATGAACAAAGGTGCTGTGACGCACCTCGTGTTGGAATTAATATCCAAAAGCGGATTAACCTATTGCAGAAGAAAACCTGGTGGTAATTCTTGGCTTGGAGGATTCTCAGCTGAACCACAGCCTTGTGGGAGCTGGTACGCTGGCAAGCTGGGACCCGCCAGCCTTCCTGCACTCTTCTGTGCCATCAAGTCAGAGCTCTGCTAGGCAAAGAGCATCTCCACTGCCTGTGTTCTCACTGCCTCCTCTCCCAAACAGGCCAACCTGGTGGTTCTGCGCTTTCCCATACTCCCTCCTCATATTCCTGTACGATGAAGTCAGAAAGCTCATTATCAGACGCAACCCTGGTGGTAAGAATATGCTGCTAATCTGTGTGTTTCCTTCCCCACCTCTTCATGCTGCCAAGTTCTGTAGAAGCTCTGATAATGCTCAGGGACCCCCAGTGCTGAGCCCTACGCAGGGGTGTATTTTGCTGTGTTTTCCCTTCCTCAGCATTAATAGTGCAGTTGGTTCAAATTAAGGACTTTCTCTGTCCCTCTCCCTGCATTATCCTGCAGTATATGAAAGTAACAATGCACTGAAGTAGATGGAAAAGACTGATTAAAGCTTGGGTAGTTCTAGAAAGCTGGAACGGGGCCTGAAAGCTGCAGCACATCAACAGTTTGGCAAGATGTTTCCATTGTGGCAGGTCACTTACTAGCTCAGGTGCTACGGTGCAAATTTCCAGAGCTTATAAAAGGAGCTCTTGTGAACCTCATAACCTGGTCTGCCTTAAGACTAACTCTGCTTTCTCCCTCCTTTTCCTTTAGGTTGGGTGGAAAAAGAGACCTACTACTAAAAAGCACCTGTAAAACATTCCACGCACAGCCCATGCCACCTCTCCACCATCTCCCCTGTGTGTGTACTTCATCTTTGCAAGTGCAGAACTTCCTGGACAGGAGCGAGCTGAAACGAAAGGAAACATGAAGAAACATGGACTGGAGGAGAAAGCAAGGGGGAGGTTGGGGTGGGGGGAGTGTCCGACCATCAGTCCATGGGGATGAGAGTTTGAGTAGTTTTATGTGCCTTTTTGTTTTTGTAAAAGGAAACTGAAGATTTTATATGTGGATTTTTACAAATAAAGATGGATTATAAGAGGATGCCCCCACATGGTCTTAGGTGGATGTTTTTCTCAAGGCAAAATGGTTCAGAGCAGCCTCCCCTCCCTGCTTAGGGTGTGGTGGTGACAGCATGGGTTAGCTCTTGGCTTCCCATTTTTCTAGCAGGGAAACAGAGCTGCTTGACCCGGAGACAACAGCATATGCGGTTTTTAAAAGCCCTGATGTATCCCACTCTGTAGTTCAGTGCCTAATGTGACAAACTGCTTGCAAGCACTTGCATTTCAAAGCCTAAAGCTCAGGAGGCTTGCTGGCATCTAACTATGCATCGTGGCTACTTTCTGCAAACATAGCATTGAGTGGAGAGAAGAGCTGGTGGCTGGATGTCTGCTCTGGCGTGCTTTAAGAGGCTGTGACTTGCTTGCCGGGTTCAGAATGAGAACAGGCTTCCAGTGAATGGCACTTGGATCCAAGCAGCCTTGTTCTCAAAATTCTGACTGATTTTTCCTGCTTGCTTTGCCAAGCAAGGGATAGTGTTTCCTAGTGTCCTCTGTGCATGCACACGCTTGTTCCGGCATGGCACTTGTCCCGTCCTGGTAGTGGCTCGTGCCTGCAGTGGAGTGAGGGCAGAGGCTGATCGTGGGTACAGGATCTTAAATCTTCTACTTCTGAGGAAGGCATTGCTGTTGTCTGGGTGCCAAGTTGGCTCTGTGGGCTGAAGTGGGTCATGCTGCCTCCCTCTGAATATCTAGCTGTTTTCCATCTGTTTTGATTTACTGTTTAATGCTTGTATGGTTCACTTCTGCAAACTTGGTGGGAGAGCTGGCTTTTTGCATGTGGACAGTCACCACGAAGTCCTAACTTTGTGCTTCTAGTGCTGCTGTGCTAAAGCCAGCTGGAGATGCTTTGGGTCCTTGGTCCTATTCCTGAACTGCTGATCTGTGTCTACCTCTGCAAAGGATTGCTTTAAAACCACAGCACTGAAACGGTCTGTGGTTAAAACTCCATGTTGTTGTGCCTCCTTCTTTCTTTTTTTTTTTTTTTTGGTGGGGTTTTAAACCCAGGTCACTTCTCTCATGTACTGAACAATATAAGCTCAAATAGTGAAGAGAGCACTAGGGAGAGAACAAATGAGAGTCTGAGGTTGGCAACTGTTTTAACTTGTCTTGGACACTCTAATGTGGAACCCCCAGTTGGAGATCATTAAAAAAAAAATAAATAAAGTCTTCCAATTGTTGGAGTCTGCCCATGCTGACAGCTGCATTGATGTAACTAGTCTTGAGATGATCCTAGCTGGGAAGGGGAGATGAGTTGCTCTAAGGGAGGAAGGAAGAAGGTGGGATGAATTTTACTGAATCTGGTGATGATGGAGTAGTGATGCAGAAATGATACTTGTTCCACCCCAGGCGTGACACTTGAACTTTCTGATTAGTGCCTGAGACTTCCTCAGAGTCCCACTGCAGTGAAGTTGCAAAATCAGTGTTGCTTGTATGATGCAGGCAAAAAAAAAAAAAAAAAAAGGAACCTGTTCTTCTTCCCCCTGGCATTTCAGCTTTAAACAGCCTTAGCAGCGGGCCTCTTGTTAAAATAAAAGGTGTGGGTGAGGAGGGACCCCTGAAAGTCCAGCTGCCTGCTCAAAGCGCAGCTACTTTCAAAGCATGGTCAGGTTGCTGCTGGCCTTTGCTGAGCTGAGATCTGAATACCGGCAGGGAGGACGGGGGTCCCGTACCTCTGAGCACCTGTGCCAGAGCCGAATGTGTGCTCTGCGGGCTCACACGGTTCCTCGCTAGGCTGGCCTTGTGCTGTAGCATAGCTGAGGCTCCCTTGCAGCCAGGTCCCAGCCACGTCTTGCAGGAATGCTTCTCGGCTGCGCTTTGCTGCTCAGGAGTAACACCTCACCTGGACATCTCGGACCAGTCCAGGAAGGTCTCTTGCATTTCATGATGTCGCTCGCCAGTCTAGTCACGATCTCCCAAAAGAAAAACTACTCGGAAGCCAAGTCTGGAGCAAGCACTGGCTAATGTTAAAGGAAAGCTTCACGCCGCTCTAATATCCTTGCCTGGATAAGGGACTGAAGGCAAACGGGGCTCTGATTCTTGGGGAAGGGAGCAGCTAACCAGGGCCAGGGTCACGGCGAAGGCAACACAAGGTGGTTTATATTGGCCCTAGATGTTGGGCAATATTTATAAGCGAAGCAATATGCGGTAGAGACAGCATTTACAGCAGCTTCCCCTTAGTGCAATGGGCTCTTGCCACATGGCTGAGCTCATCCTCCTGACTCTTTTTTCCACCCTCAGAGGGCAGGGTGTGCTTCTGGTGGTAACAGAGTCCCCTTTAACCCAAAGTGACAGGGAAGACTTTGCATGAGATGTCCGTGAGTCACCCTCCTCCTGGCCAGAAAAGGGACCTGAAATAGCAACAGTCCCTGAGCAGACGGGTGCAGAAGGGCTCCCAGGGGACAATGTTGACGGGACGGAGGGACAGAAGAGGCGTGTGCCCGACCCACGCATCTCCTTTGCTCGAGGTGGGGGCCCGAGGCAGAAGGGTGAGGGCAGGGCATGGGGCCAGCTGGGAATGGTGCCCACCAGGATTTGGGAGCCTCAGCAGACCCCCTGCAGAGCAGTTACCTCGCTTAGTGCCAGGCTCTCACTGAGGTGGTTGTTTTTTTTTTTTTTTTTTTCCCCAGTAATCTTTCGTTTTCATGAGACCCACCAATTAGCGAGATGAAAGGCACTAGTCCCTCCCGGGGACCTGCTCCCCAGCACCGTTCCTCAAGGGATAAAGCACTTTTCTGCCAGACCTGATGGTCTGCAAACAAGAAGAGGGCAAAACACCCCCCTCCAACCTATTAGGCCTCTGAACCAGCCGATTAGCCAAAACACAAAGCAGATTAACCCCAATTAGGTGGAAATGTATAAACAAACATATTCAGTAAAGCCTTTTGGATAGGCTCCCCGGGAGCCTGGCTTTGAACACACCTCCCAGGGACCTTCCGTAGCTCCCACTCACAGCTTCATCCTCCATCAGCTCCCAAATAATACCAATGCTTGGGGCCCCTTCCGTGCTCTCCCATAGCTCTCTGCTGCAGGCTTGCTCAGACCCTACCGGCACTTGCTTCAGAGGTTGCTGTGTTCCTCCTCTCCTTCTCCTCCCTCTCCTCCTTCTCCTTTTCTCCTTCTCCTTCTCCCTCTTCCTCTCCTCCAGCCCTCCTCCTTCTTTCTTCCCCTTATTCCACATACCGTCCCAAGAGACTCTGGACCCCTGGACTTTGGTGACAAAGAGTAAGGCAGAGGGTCTGTACCTATGGAAAGTTTTACTTTCCATAGGGAGGGATAGAAATTCCTCTCATTACATTCATCTGTCCTCCCACAAGCTCATCTGTCTCCCTGCTGCTTTCATCTGGCTTCCCGAACACGGTAACATCTTCACTTGCGTGAACTTCTGAGCCCTCTGACTTTTCAGAAGGCTGGAAAGCAAATACGGCCAGTTTGCCCAGCGCTGGTAACAGCAGCAATGGGATCTTGTATTTCTATGCTTCCTTTCACTTTAAAAGGCCCCACATTTCCTGCACGGTACACAAAAAAATTCCCTCTGCCTCCGGGAGGCTTGTGCTGCTGCTGTCAGGCAAACAGCCAGTTCAAACAGCCCAGAGGGGAGATCTGATGGGGAGGGAGATACCGAAAAGCTTCTCCAGTGAAATGCCAACAGAATTTTCCTACTATAGCTGGAAAAAGCTGTGCTGCTTAAGGAGCACGGGACTCTGGTCCCCATGCCTGGGAAAGTTGGTGTCACCCCCCGCAGGGGCTTGCCCAGCCGGAACCCCCACGTCCAGTCTGCTTGCCAAACTGGATCCCCAAAGCGTAGAAACAAGCCAGAAAGTGAGGGATGGTTTGAAAACCATCAGCTGTGAGGAATGGGAAACCTCTCCGCGGGCAGAGGAGCTCAGCTCCTCCCCGTACTGCTGCAGAGAGGAGATTGAATGGCCAGCAGAAAAAATTCACAGTTTTTTTTTAAATGTTAAAGGGAAAAAAAAAAAAAAAAGATTCTTGACAGCACATCACGTGCATGGACTGGGACCCACAGCTGACTGGAATCAGGGTTAAAAATAGACATTGGCGTTAACGGGCTCAGAGCAGCCTTCGGTGAATGAGTCCCAAGGTGAATTATGAAATCTAACACGCATTCTCTCCCTAACAAGTGTGGTTTCTATTGAGGGTTATTTACCTTGGTCTTCATACCTGCCGGACATAGGATATTAGTCTCAGGTTTCACAATTAAACAGATCTGGGCCAGACGGGGAGACAGCCAAGAAGTCGATAGAAGCACCATTATGGAGGAGGCAGCTCCACGCAACTTCTCAGCAACTGCCAAAGGAGTTTCTGGTTGTGGACCCTTGCCCAGACGAACTAACCCGGCTAAGTCATGATGCCGCTTGGTGAACGTGGCTTTCAACTAACCTCCTGAAACCCTTCATTCGTACAATACCTACCTGTCTATCCATGCATGTATTTGGCAATATGTATTAAGTGGTGAGGATCTGATAGTTTATATCCAACTGGTGCCCGCCTGCATTACCCATCCCTATAAATCTGGTCTGCCGAGGCACGGTACCCGGGCTGCATTTCTGTCGGATGAGCCAGAGCATCGCATGGTGCTCGTGATGGCTTCATCCCACGTGTGGGAGGATGGGCAGCACCTGAGCCAGAAAAAAAAACAACCAGAGCAGCACAGGCGTGAAGCCTGGCTGTGCAAGAATTATTGTCTCAAAAGTTCACAAAAGATTTTGAACCGACAAGTTTATACTCATCTGCCCTGTGCGTGGCACGGCCGGGCTGTGTTTGATCTGATGTCAGGAGCCCTTCAGTCAGGTTTACCACATCGTCAAGCTACAACCTGAAACGGCTGGGAAGAGTCTCCCCGCACCTCGGTGCTGCCCCAGCACCCAAAGCTGGGCCCACGGGCAGAGGAGAGGGGGAAGAGGCTTAGCAGGTAGTTGGATTTTTTCTCTTCCCCAGTTCGGCTATTTTCCCCTGTAGTTTTCAATTGTAACTACAGCTAATCATCCAGGCACTTTTTTCCTGCTCCTTCTTTTTTTTTTCCTTTAAAAAAATACTTTCTAAAAGCAAATCAGTGTGACAGCCAGTCTGAAACATGGTTGTCCCCAGCCTCCTCTTTTTCACATGTGCTCACCTACATGCTCTTACTTCTCTGCTCTCCCAGGTTTTTTTAGGAGGCGATTCATCCCCAGAGAGATTAAAATAGAAATGAAGAGTTTTTCCTTGGAGACAAGAATACTTCTGAGTGACCTTCTTTCTCCTCCTTGGTGAAACATGACCATCTTGGACAAACTGCTCCCAAAGCAACAGATACCACTCGCAGGCTTCGAGCAAAGTCTTCCCGTTGCTGTAGACCAGGGGTCAGCTGCACCGCCGGCATCCAGCACAAGCTGGTGGAAACAGTGTCATCACCTGGAAATATGAAGGTATGATAGGAAAGAAAACTTAATACTGGGATGAGCACACTCAGGATCTGCTGGGGAAGATCTATTTTGGTCTCAGACAGAGCAGTCAAGGCAGGATCCTCACTACCTCCTCTGGAAGCACTCAGATATAGCTACAGTTTGTCTGAGCCTGCCTCTTCCATTCTGGATTTCAGTGTGGTTTTGTAATCAGCTGTCTGAACCCATCAACATCTTTAAACCCCCATGTGTCATTACTGGCATCAAGGAACTTGCACTGGTGTCAGCAGGGTCCCTTTTCACGCCTTCCGGATGTCGCTGGTTTCATTTTATCAATGAGGTCATGTGAAATCCCCAAATTACTACCAAATTTGGAAGAAGCACTAAGCATCTCTTCCTCCTCTCTGTGCCTCACCCTTGAGTTATCCCCTCGCGTGAAGGTCTCCACTCACACTGCTGCATGCACGCGGTTGCTGGATCCTCAGCCAACACACATGAACCCACCTCCCCAAAACACACCCGCGTGGTGTATAACCACCATGCTATAAGAGGACTTTTCTGTTCGTATTATCCTTAAGGATTGCCCTGTCTCCACTCACATCAGTGGAATATTAACACCTGAACACTCAGGCAAGGTGTAGTTGTTTAAATACATGACCACAGATGTCTTACAGCTGCAGCTGTATAAATACAGCTACATAAATACTCTTTTGCCTGACCACCTTTCAGACTTGAACAGGCTTGTCCGCTGTCTAGGGAGAGCACAGCAATGTCATTGCTCCAGGGTATCGGTGGGGCTTGACCCCCCCCCACCAGCTCAGCATCCCAGTTGTGCCCTGAAGGAGAGCAGAGAGCTGGATCTGGATACTCTCTACAGCAGCCTTGGAAAGGTGCAGCAGCCCCCAGGGACAAAGCTTGCACCCTCTGCTCAAAAAACACAGGGAGAGGCAGGTATTTTGCCCAAGGTTGCACTGAAATTAAGTGAATTGCCAGCAGCCTCGGGGAGCAGCTTAGGATGTGCCTTGTGGGGCTGTAAGTATGGGATGGCTCACAAGGGATGGGGGGAGCAAAGCCTCCCAAGCCAGGTTTGAGAAATGCACCCTACTAGAGTCAAGCTTAAGGAAGGAAGGAGTACAGAAAAGCCTTTTCTTTCGCCGCTTCACTCCTATCAAGCCTTGAGCAGGAAAAGGGAAGCCAGTCCCTCTGAATTTTGGGCTCACGTCTGTGATCCAGCCCTAATAACAAGGCCTGTCCCACCTTGCTGAGGAGCAAAAGCGTCCTCCGACGCCACTCGTCGCGTTAACTGTTAGACAAACAGCTCCTCACGCGTCTGTGGGATGAGTTTCTGCGCTCGCCGAGGACACAACCCTCCAGCCTCGCGGAGGTGAGGCGGGAGCCGCGCCGTGGGAGCGGTAGGTTCGACGGAAGGCGGCGTGGCACGGGCAGGAGAAGAAAAGCCCTCGAGCCCCCGCAGCAGCCCCGTACGGCAGCGCACGGCGCGTCCCACCTTGGCCCGCTGGTTCCCCTCGAAGCTGTTCCTCTTTCTGGTGCCCGTCCCTGCCAGGCGGTGGGACATCGCCGGTGCACCCTGGACGGTTGTGGTGTTGGCTGAGGCTGTCCAGCACCCCACAGCTCCTACCCCCTTTCTCACCAAAAAAAAATAGTGAGAAAGGGGATTTTTTTTTTTTGCTTTCCTTCATTGTAAAGCACTTGGGAGCAGACAGATTTTTGCTATAAATGGCAACTTTTTGCTGCTCTATGGGGAAAACGATGTCACCCTTGGCCTAGGAATGCAGAGCTAGCCAAATCAGAGGTATTCCTCTGTACTCACATCATTCCCAGCTCCCTAAACTTCCCATCACCAGCCAAGGCTATGCGTTAGGGAACACAGGACAGGGGGGGAGACGTAGGAGGAGCAGGGGTTCTTAGGAGAAGATCAAATCTCAAAGCATCATATTTGCACTCATTAGGAAGCAGTAAAGAAGCGAGGCAGGCAGGGCAATTAGAGATAAGGGCAAGCAACACGCTGTTCCCAGCCCCATGTCCTGCCTGCTGGTAAAAGTGGGGGTGCAGCCCAAAGCATTCTTGACATTTTGTTCTCCCAACTGATGCCAGCTCAGTTCTTATCAGATATCTCCACGGCCAATGATTTTTCACAGTGGATAACGCCGCTGAACTGCATAGGAAAAATTCATAAACCTCTGTCCAAGGCAGCTAAGCAGAATGTTCCCTTCCCGGCCTTTATATGGGGGTGTTTGTGGTTTTACCTTTTCCACTCTTCTTCACTTAACCTCTTTCCTGCCCTGCACATTTATGGCTCTGACTCACGCTGAGTTGCATGAAGGTGAGGAACCTCAGACCAGATCCTTCCTCCACTCTCCCGGTCTCTTCAACAAACAACCCAGACTCACTCCCCCTTTTCCTTCTTAACGGAGATGCTGTTGCCACCAGAAAGATCGAACGCGCTCTTTCATCGTTCCGTGCTGCTCGAGCCGACCCTAAATTGCGGGGCCAGCACGCAGGCTTGGAGCTGGGGCAGGAGGGCACAGCCAGAGCAGAGCTGCCATCAGGGACCGGCTGTGCCTCGCTCCGGACCCCCCCGACTCTCCTCAGCAAGAAAATGCCCCCGTCCACCCTCCCCGCCGAGGAAAGCCATCCTCATGCTCGAGGATGCTCCCGGCTTTACAGTTTCCACAAAGATGCTGCGTCCGTGGTCGTGGAGGTGCTCCAGTTGCCCGCCAACATTTCGGGCTTAATGTGGGAATCGCCTTGCAGCCAACGGAGCCGCCTCTGAGAGGAATCTGACCTTGCGCACGCCGGCCTGACCTCCCAGCAGAAGTGGCACCCGAAGGGCCCTCCGGAGCGGATTTTGGCTGAATCTCAAGGATGCTTTTGCTGCTCTTCTTCCTTTATGCTGAACTACGTGAAACCGCGCCGTGCGAGAGAGAGAGAGACACCCTCCTTGTCCTGCTCTCTGTCCAACTCGCTGCTAAAGCAATATTTGGGGAGCTCAGTTACGTGTGCCGAAGCCAGGGATGCAATCCAACCACTTCCCTTTAGATTCCGTGCCCCAGGATAAGCAAGCTTTCCAGTAAGCGATCACACCCCGGTGATAACAGTGACAAAAGCACACCCTTGCCTGGAGTAACACGTGATGGCACCGTTAATGCAAAGCAAGGTGCCGTTCTGCCCTCCACCCCTGCGTACGATGGCTTTTTCAGGATTCCCTGGAATGGCTCCTCACAGATTAGGCAACGAGGAGCGCGTTAATTTTCCTACCCCAGGCTGCTCTGCCCTTGGCGGGGGAAGGAGCCTGCGCGGGCTGGGCAGAGGAGGGCAGTGGGCTACCCGCTCCGGGACCCTGAGCTCTCTGGGGCTATCTACCGATAGACAAGTAAGATAATAAGATAAGATTATCTGTAAGACTTATAGATAATAAGTCCTGGGGTTTCTCGGGGCTTCGGGCTCTTTGCAAGAAATCTGCCTTTTTCTGTGCAGCGCAACTCGCGCTGCAGCCTGCCCGGACCGTCGGGGCTCTATCTGGCAGGTACTGTGCCCTGTCCCACATCTTCCTTTTTCAGATGAAAGTGGGAGAACAGCAGCAGAGTTTGTTAGCGTAGGGCATCACTATAAACAGCCAGAACAACCCGCCTGGAGAGCAATGCCCGAGAGCTGCTGCAGCACCCACTGCCGTTGTTCAGACTTGCAGGGTTCCTCCAGGACATTAGCAATTGCCGCCAGGAGCAGATGTTTTCCTCGGATGGGTATTTCGTAGCCCCTGCGGGGCTCAGGGAATCTCTTTCTGCTGTAGCACTTTCCTGCTCCCTAAACTCAGATCCTTGGGGGGTGGTGGTTGTTTTTTCATCTTCCTTGTCTCTTTGTACTGCTTCAAATCCCCCCCTGTCCCGGGCAGCAGAGTCTTTCTCTTCAGATTTCTTTTGACGGTGATGTCAGCAGGCAGAAACCCGCTCTTCATTAAGTGCTCTGTTGTAACATATATAATATATATAATAAGTATACTATATGTCTGTTGCCTGTGAGCATGTATATATTTTCATACATATACAAACATACACTTGTATACACAGACATACATATATCTCCATCATCCGTGTCTACATTTACACGCGCGACACTATTCTCGCGCGTTACTAGTTGCTCCGCAGTGCTTTGCAGTAGAAGTGTTCTTGAAATGGTGATAGCGGGGTATCTGGGAGATGAGCTCCATGGCACTTTTCTGAACCAGTTTAGGCCCTTCTTTGGGTCTTTTTTGAAATAAGCAGGATTATTTTCCATTTTGTCCGTTCCTCCATTGTATTGGTAATGATAGGCATCAGCAGCCACCAGCCTGAATCTCTTCTGCGCAGGCTGCTCTACCACAGCCCCACGGAACTGTAGCCAGTCCTATGCATTACCATATTACAGCATCAGATACCAGCTATATCCAGCCATGTTCGTATTTTCGTGGCTTGCATGGCTTGCCTAGGGCCCGCAGGTCTGTGTGCAGCCATCCTTGACCCACACGCCTTGCTCTGCAGGTCCTAACTCTCTTTCTTGCGGTGCTGCGAATTCCCAGCTCTACAAACAGTTTCAGGGTCCCAGTTGCCCAGCCGTAGCCGTGCTTTTGGAGGGAATGCGCTGTGTTGCTTGGCATAGTCGGGGTTAGTTCTGGCTCTCCAGCAGTTCTTCTTGTTTTCAGTTCCAGCCGTGGGCTGGTCTCCTCCAAGGGAGTTGGCTATGCTCCTCTTTTCCTTTCCCCTCCCCTAAAACTACCAAACCTATCAAGCACATCAGAGCCAGCCGGCGTAAGAACTAGGACTATTTCTCGAGGCCTTTTTATTTCCTCGCACCTTGTGCAGGCAGCGAAACAGTCTTCGACCTTCCTCTGCTGCTTCCCACAGCACCAGAGCTCCAGTGGAGCTTTTAAGTGCGTGCTCCATCCTTCTGCCCTGATGTTTCCTCTGTATGTCTGGCACTGTGCGATCACCAGAGATTACTCAGTAATTCAGGTATTAATTTGCAGGACAGGGGCCTGCCTATGGTCAATAAAGGAGGTGCCTTTCTGTTTATTGCATGCAAGCTCTGCCCCTTCTCTGTGCCAAGAAAAGCTTCCCAGCACCTATAACTGACGGAAACCCTTCAATACAAAAGCCTGGAAGCCACAGGACTGCCAGTTCCCAGCTCCTTGCGACAGCAGGACTAGATCTGCCAGGTGAAATCCTGGGGGACAAATCACATCCCCACAATTCTTCCCTACCTGACCAGAACAAAGATTGTTTCCTGGCTTGGCTCTGGACTCTGGTTTACCCTTGAATACGCCAACAAGATGCACCGGGGAGATCCTTGAGAGGTTTCTCAGCTCAACCTGATCAAATACCAGCTGGTCTTTCTATCTGTGGCCAATCTCTAGCCCTTCAGACAGTCAGCCAGAACTGTCCTGCTTTTACAGGAATATGGATCAACAGGGCGCAGTTAAGCAAGCGGCTTGCAGACAGAGACAAAATCTAGCCAGACCGCACGCCTTCCCTCCGACCACGCAGACGGTAAGCGCATCTGTGAACGGAGAGGGAAACTTCTTTGCACCTGGACCGCAGCTCAAGAGAAGAGGGAAGCCGTAGCTCAGCGGCTGCTTCTGGTCTACCCAAGACCCCGGCAAAGACGGTCTGAAAGAGCGAGGTGCGCCGTCCCGCTCATTTGGGCGGACACGCCGCCGCCGGCGAACGCCGCCGCTGATTTCAGCGGTTAACAATTGTTTGCATCTCTGAGGGCCGCGCTGGCAAAAACATTTGATCTCCCTAGCAATATAAATGCACAGCTGCTTCCTCCAAAAATAGGAGGTAAATGGAGGCGAGAGGAGTGAAAGTGTGCGCGCGCTTGCGGTGCTCATGCTGCGGAGAAAGAGAGAGGGAGAGGAAACCAGACTTAGTGCAAAATAGAGGAAGTGGGAGAAAAAACAACACAAAGCAAACGCTGCATCCATTGAACGGGACGTGAATTGGTAGCTTGGCTGCTGTTTGACTAACTTACGGTATCACTAAATCCCATTCTCCTCACAGGGAAAGAAACCCTGCAACTGTGCATTGTCAGCGTGACGGAAGAAACAACGGCAGCTGATGCTGGTTGGGTCAGTATTACTCTCGGTCTCACAGACGGGGCTTTGTTCCCGGCGCGGTGACAAAGGGCTCCCTTCTTTCCTTTACCTCCCTCGAGTTGTTCATCGGCGTGTTGGAACAGTGCGTGTTTTAAGACTATACCGGCTATGGGTGGCGTGCCTCGGCCAGGTCCCTGGTCCATCAGGACCTCCGCCACCCCTGCCCCTTGGCAGGTCCTCCTCTCGTGCACCGGTGCCCTCCGTGGAGGGTGTAGGCAAAGCTCCATCTCCTTATCGCTCGGTGGAGCCCCGTGCTCCCGGGAGCCCGCTGGTACTAAGCACGCCCACAGGCAGATCACAAGCCCGCAGCCGACGGGTCTGCGGGATACCAGGAGCACGCACGGTGCTCCTGTCGCTTTCTGGTTGATCTCTCTGGTGACCCTCAACGCCTCCTAAACTTGTCGCTTGGGCGCGCTGCTCTCTCCCACCTCCCCTGGCAGATGAGGGCAGGGGAAAGGGAGGTGGTGGTGGTAAGTCTTAGCTGGTGCTCATCGGGGTGACCTCTTTCTCTCCCCGCATGGAAGAAAAGACTTCAGAAGCTTTTGCCAGCACCTGAGAAGGGGCGAGTTACCGCTGCTGAAAGAAGCAAACAAGGGACTCATGACTAACGTGCTCCTCTCTCCCTACGCTTCCTCGGGAGGTAATTTTTTCCCCTTTGGGCTGTGTCTGACGCCAGGCAACACGACTCACGTGAAGCCTAGCAGGCACTGGTGCACAGGCATGAAGACAGACCTGCCTCTGTCCTGAGGCCTCCACAGGCAGCCCAGGAACACAGCTCAGACTCTCCTCTGGGGTTTGAGTCCCGCACTGTTGGTTTTTTAGAGTAGGGATGGGCCAGATGACTCCACATATAGGTAGGGTAAGTTCAGGAGAAAAATGAAAAGGGAAGGTAAAAGATGCTTTGTGGTGCTTAACCCATACGTCTTTATTTCTCTCACCTCATGGGCTACTGTCCAGAGCCGCGCGAGGAGCTGCGGTAACATGTGCGTTTGTATCAGAGAGTGCACAACGGTAAAGGCTGTGCCAAGTATGCGCCTTTTGGGGAGGTCAGCAAAGAAGTTTCTTCTTTATGCTAATAGCAGCCACCCATGCATCCAGATCTCAGGAGCAATGAGACCAGGGACTGTACGTCGTAGCTCGTGAGAAGCTGGGCAATAACACATGCCCTTGAACCTATGACATCTGGGGGGACTGACCTTCTGCGGCAGGAATTACAAAGTACCTACAGCATGGCTTAGCTAACGTTTCCCACAACAGAGCAGGGGGAAGAGCTTAAGCTTATTTGAGATTGGTCAAGGGAGAGATAGGGTTTGTCTCCAGAGCTGTTTTTTATGGCACACATCTGAAAACAGTTTACATGTGGCTAGAAGGAAGCGTCTATGTTATTGTGGTTAAAATGACCTCTTATTATCTAGCCTCTATTTTAAGTAGGTGATGCATATATGTTCTCATGCCAGTACTCTTCAGTCTTTTAGCTGAAATAGCAGTTCTCTTTCACTGGGATTTACCCATCCGATGTATTAATAGGCAGCAATCATATGCCCTCTTAACATTCCTTTTGCTGGGCTAAAAAAAGCAAAGACCATCTAGACTCCTACTCTCATCCTCTCCCTTTTTCCCTAGATCATTCTAGTGCCTTCTTTGCACTTGTTACAGTTTTCTCTCTCTTTTTCCAGCTCTCTGGAAGGTACTTTTCTCCTCCTCTGTACTGGCAATGCCTCCTTGTTTTGTCTCTTCAGCTAACATTTACATTTTTTCTCCAAGGTCATCAGTGAAGATATGAAATTAACTGGTGCCAAAACCGGTCCCTATGGAATTTCATTAGCAATTGCCTACTACTTTATGTTTCAGGGTCTCTTCATTAAGCAATTCGTTACCCACTTTTCAGTTCAAGTGTGAATCCCTGTACTTCCCTGCTTTCACAACTTCCCAACCACCTTCTGTGAAACCTAGATACATTTCATATAGCACCTAACCAGTGTTTAAAAAATGATCTATTCTCCCCCTGCAAGCACAAAAATAATCGAAAATACCTTTCATACAGCCATGTTGAATTTTGTCCCATTGTCTATGCACTTCAATATCTTTAATTATTCCTACTTTGTTCTAGGATAAAAAGTTGTTCTGAGCCCTTGGGTCTGTAAGTAACCACATCCCTTTTTTGTTCCTTAATCAAATTTAGGCAAAGCTGTTGATACTGTGCAACTATGTGGTCCCCATCCAACCTTCAGTCAAACTGGTTGACTGAACATCGATGCTATTGGATTTACTACTTGATGTGTCTCCAGGAACCTTCTGATCTGAATAAACCTTGCGAGTTTTGCCTTGACCTCTAATGGGATTGTTTCTATTTCCAGATACTTTTAGCCATCAACTTGTAGTCGCCGCCTTCTACGCTGTCTTTCCTGCAAAATGAGGCAAAACTTTGGGTTTCTGAGGCATACCTTGATCTTAGCCACACTGTGCAGAGGTCTGATTTCTTGCCGCCGCCTTTTTACCTTTACAAAGAACTTCTTTCAGCAACTCTGCCAGGTCTATCTCACCTTGATTTCTGCCGACTGACGTGTCTTTTCCCCTAATTTTTGTGACCTCTGCAATGTAGATTTCTTTGCTGACCACTCCCATCTTTCACTGAGGAAGTTTTTTCACCAGAGCGCCACATTTTCTATATGCTCTCCCACCACTCTCTTGTTCAGGAAAGCAAGTTAGCTTTTGCCATGCTGAGTCTGAATGCCTTCCACATACAAGTACTTGAGACTTTTAACTCAAATTGCTTTATCACTTCAGTCCTATAGCTTCTCTGACCATTCCTGTTTGGAGGCTGAAAAATCTTAGCTGTGGCCCCATGATATTTACTCTTCCATTTAATTTAAACAGAATCATTCTGTGCGCAGTCAAGGTTAAAAGTTATCTTCTGCCACATTGTTCTGCAATGTCTCACTGGTTACCAAGACCAGGTCAAACACAACAGCGGCTCTGATTAGTCTGCTGCCTTTTTAGTGAAGAAATATGTCAGCCAGCGTATTCAGGAATACCTGGGCCCAGCCTATGCTAGTAGCAATTTTTCTCCACGTAAGAAATTCAAACCTCTAGTAATGACAGTCCCTGGTACTGCATATCTCTCTAAAAACATGAGAGGCCTTCATCAATATCCTGATGCAACCCTGGATAACTGCAGCAGAACTACAGCTGTCTTTGCTCGAGGTGATTTGAACCCAAACAGATTCTGTTTTATCGCCTCTGCTTGTTTCATCACACACAACAATATCATGCACAGGCAATACTACCACACACCCCGCTTTTCTTTGCTCTTCTCAGCAGCGCAAACCTTTCAGTCTCGGTGGTCCAGCCATGCCAGGTCTCCATCCTACCTCCGAAAGCCCTGCCACACACAGTTTCACACCCCAGTTCTGCATATTGCTCATGAGCTCCTTGACTTAGCGTTCAGGCACTTCCACCGTTTCTCCCAGTTTCCCATATAGAATGGCTTTATAATCTTGGATGGAGTATCAGTTTCCTGCTCAAATTAACATTACACTCCTGCTCTCATATGTTCCTTTAGTCATCGCTCTATCTGAATATCTATGCTCTTCCTCCAAAAGCCAGCACGGAAACCACACAAGTCCCAACTAAAAAGCCCACACAAAATCCCAAGTCCTTCTCCCCATGCCTTAGTCTAGAGCCTGTCTCGGCCACCTCGCTCTCAGCAGGCTGCGTTCCTCCACGCGCACGCTGGCTGCCAAGGAGAGCCCTCTTTCTGTGGATGCCTTCAAAGAAAGAGACGGCACATCGCTGGCAGCAGTTCCCAAGGTATCTGTAATGTCTGGGCCATGGATTTGCCCTTCTTCTCCTACGGCATGTTTCACTGAGGTATGTAAAGTGCCTTGAGCAGTATCTGCAGTCATCCTTCTTCCATTTCAGTGGAAATCTAGCTCCTTCATTTGTCTCAACATGAAGGGAATCACTGGATTATTCTTTCTTCCTGTCAGGCTCCTTTTCAGTTCCAGATCCCCTTCGTAACAGGGCGATGATTTGTCTTAAAGGTTCCCCACTCACACAGACATATCTTTCCTGGGGGTCTCCAGCTTCATTTTGTCCCTTCCCCTTGTCCTTTGCAGCTCCTCCTGCAGCCTCTCCTCCTTTGCAGGCTCCTGGACTCACGCTTCCCTGGCCTCTGACCTCGAGCCATCCCCATCTCCTCTTTTCACCCTCTGCTGGGTTTAGTTTCCCCTTTCTCCTTGTTGCTTTTCCTCCCCATTCCCAGTCCACAAGCTTTTTCCTGAACTTGAAATGAGGCAGTAGCAAGGAAGAACTTGCTAACGTGCCTGATGATAAGCTCTGCTCTGATGTTTGCTCAGGAGGTACAGTAGGGATGACCTGAGCGCACCCCTCTCTGTACTGAAAACCTCAACTCCCGAAAAACGGCTGTGAGACTTCATCAGCAGAGAAGCTGTAATCCTAATTTAGCCTTACCCAGATCCCAGCTCCGAAGTGACCTGCTGACTTCAAGCAGCAAGGGCAGGCTGCGGCAGCACAAGGCCAGAACGTACAACAGCCTTTCCCTCAAGACAGCAATTCCAATTACAAGTTTGAGTTGTGAAACTCATTTCCCCAGGAGGTAGGCAGCTACTACGACTCACATCGTACATCACGGTGACAGACAGAGGTTAAGTAACCCGCTTGTTGTTATTGACAGAAGACAGCTATAGACACCGCTGCCGCCTGCCTCTCGGCACTGGGTGAGAGCTGCCGGGGTGGTGCGGGACTTGGGCGATGTGCTTCTGTTGTAGGTATCTATCTCCACCTGACTGTGTTGCCTAGAATCCCTGGTCCTAGCCAGTTAACTCAGGTGGGGGCAGAAACGATGGACACCTCTTCAGTATCCTAGTCCAAGCGCGATACCTCCGGCTCCCCTCTGCCGACGCCTGAACGACAGTCCTTCCCACAGCTCTCCTGCCTCTTTCGCTTGGGGACCGCGCTGCCCAGCACGGCACCGCTGCGTAGCATCGCCCAGGATTCTTCCCTTTCGTTTCCATCCCAGATACGGTTGCGTTGTCCGGGGCGAGTGACGCGATGCTCCCGCTTGCTGGGCCGAGGGGTAAACTGCCGCGGCACGGCAAAGGACGGCGGCAGCGTCACGGGACCGTCTCCCCTCGCTTCCCGTCAGCCTCGCTCAAGGTCACGCCGCACGGCAGCGACAGGAATAGAGCTCGTGAATGCCACCTCCTTATCCCGCTTGTCCCGGGGCCAGGCCCTGCTGGGAAAAAGCAACACCCGTCCAAGAGCGGTAGAAATGCCCAGGTGTTGGGAAGCTCAAGAACAGGTCAACGCTCGCGCCGAAACCCCCGCCGCGCACGCAATAGGCAGCGAGAGGTGCCAGCTCTGGAGGCTGGAGGCCTGGGGACACGTTGTGCTGGAAACGCTGGAGCTCCGTCCAGCTGCAGCAGCACTCCCCTGCCCGTGGGACTGCGAGTTCCTCCCCGGGAAAGCAGCAACGCCCAGCTGACCGCGCTCCAGCCCCGGCAGGAAAACACCGATTTATGGACAATGCCCAGACGGGGTGATGAAACGGCCCATTCAGCAACGCACCGGCCCAACGCGTGAGCTGTGCGCGCGCCGGGGAGCACACCTGCACGCCGGGCTGTATTTTGTCCTTCTTTTTTCCATAGGTCTGCGCATTAGGGGTGCTTTCCCCCAGAGCAAGAAGGGAGTAGCAGGGCATTTTCCCCCAACCTGGCAGGCAGCTTCAGCTCTGCCCCAGGGGCATCCTGGAGGAGACTGGGGGGTTGTTTACCCTCATTGAGACAGCTATCAAATCTGTTAGCATGGACCCTCAAGAGCTTGCAGGATTTGGGAACCCAACCACTAGGGAGTAAAATGTGCTGCTTTGACTTCGGTGGAAAAGGTCACGCATCACAGGCTACTGCCAGCTAACGAGAAATGAGTCTGGACAATTAATCAATACACAATCTCCTCCGCTAATCATATTGATGGAAGATCGGCTCCATCCCCCAGGAAGGGCAAAGGCCATTGAGCTGAGCCATTTAGCGGCATTTATTTATATCCTTGGTGGTTCAATAATTTGAGTCTTGCCTGATAGCATCAGGCCCCCGAGGGCTAGGCAATATTGTCCAGCTGGAAAAAAAACACAACAGGTATTACTTAAGAGAAAAATAGCCTTTTAATGGAAAAGAACACTTTTAAAGGCAAATGCATTCCTTTTCTCTGAATTTTCAACCACACAAATGTGTGCACAAAGAATTTCTGAAATATTCTATGCAAACGGTCAAAAAATTGTCATTTTCTGAGGGGGATACTCCAAAAAATATTGGCAAGGTCTCAGGGCATACATTACTCTCAGTTGCACCACAACGCCCTGCTCTAGAAGTCTACCACGAAGCATTAAAAGAGAATTTGTCCCTCCCTCAATCACCCTAAAACCATGCCTTTCCTCTCGCAGGCACAAACTGCTGTGTAAGAAACCTGGCCCTGTAGGTAAGGTGAGTTCACGCTTGTGTAATTAAAGCCTATGTTGAAACACATACGCACCAAGGGACAAAGATGATGTCATGGCACAGCTGCTTCTACAACACAGCTGGTTTCCTGGCTCCCTGATACAAATCCTGCTCTTGCTGAGCTGCAGCGAAGCGGGTGGGAAAACTGTCGATCGGTAGTCGCAGATCGCCCGTGCCTGTTGTGCGCGGTGCTTAGGCTGTCCCTGCAAAAGCTAGCAGAGCCTTTCCCTCGCACCCTCCGCCGAACTACGTAACCTGCGGAGAAAGGCACTGGTGCTCGCAAAGAAGCTGTTTACTTACACAGTTGCCTGCTGGGACTTATTTACAGAGTACTACTGAGAGCCACCAAATCTGCTTGTATAGCTCTGGAGACAGTTCAAATCCTCTGTTCCCAGACCAGTGATTAATGCTGTATGGAGAGAAGTTAGGACTGAGGATAAAACTGAGCTTTCAAAACAAGAGCCTCTGATCTCAAACTGAACAAACATTTCCCCTTGCCTGTGTCAGCTAGTTTGATTTCCAATAAAAGGGCAGATTGCTTTGGAAACCGCAGCCACGCCGGTGAATTACCTTCCTACTAGGCAGAGAGAGCTCCCTCAAGCACCCTGTCCTGCTCTCTCAGTCAGGTCGCAGGCAGAGCTCCCGCTGCAAGCAGCTAGTGCAAAGTAAGCTCAGAGGTAAGCCTCCCAGCTCAGACCTTGGCAGGAACAAAACTACACTCTTTAGAACCCCACCGCCTCATTAACCCTTACTTACAAACACCCGTAGGGCCAACGTGTGCTCAGAAAATGCACCTGATCCCGCCGGCAGCAGATCCGAACACAAAGGCATCGGCGCAACAGCTAAACTCTCCCTTTGAAAGGACTACAGAAGCCAGAACAGGGTTTTCTCACAGTTTAAAAGCGTCTCTGGACAGGAAAGGCTTAATTGCATTGGCAAAGATGTGCTCCGTGCAAAAACAGTCTGTGGCAGCAACACACGGAGTGCTGTGATGGCAACAGCCCGAGGCACGGTGTCTGGATAGTATGGCCCCCGTAAGACAGGACCGGCCTCCCCTGCTGCCCCGTCCCCCATACACAGAATATATGAAACGTGGTGGATGATCATTAACAGCTCTTAAAATCCGTGGCTTTTAGGCTACACGTACAGAAAACGCGTGCAAGTATAGACATATACATGTGCACGCACACACCGTTGCTCCTCTACTCATGCCCATGCAACCCGCAGTCGTTGCCTCGGGTCCCGCCAGCGACTGATGAGGTCTTGCCAAAAAGTGCTCTAAGCCTGCCTGCGCTCAGGTTTAACTTTGTGCTAGCCTTTCCCAGCTGAGTCCACAGAGAACGCCGCTATTGTGAGGGCCGGAGCCTTTCTGCCATGCCAGCGCGCGCAAAGGCTGACGTTTCGTAAGCTGCCTGCCATCGGGAGGACAAAGTCCCGTTGAGTGGGCATTGGCTCTGCCTTCCCTCGCAGATAGCGAGGGATCAGCTGAACGCAAGGCTGGCAGCCTCCCAGGGCACGGCACAAGGCTGGCCAAGCGCGTGAGGCAGAGTCATTATCAGCGCCCTGTTCCCAACGAAGTGAAGACATTCACTTTCATCTCAAACTAATATTTGTCCCTGCTCTTTCCAACCAGAGGAAGAAAGAGGTACACCGTGCCAGATCCCCTGCTGTGATGCGTATCTTGCGATCTGTAGCTTGTACGCTTACAGGGAGGCTGCAGGCATGGGAAAACACTTTAACGTCTGAGTTCAGGAATAACATCCAGTCAAGGAGTAAAGTAGAAACAATAAATAAAAGCTCCTTGGGAAGGAGGGACGACAAAATGACTTAATTCCGTGTGTCTTCCCACCACGACGGCTAAGGAAGCTAAGGTTTGCGTGGGGCAAGCGAAGAAGGCTTGTCCATTCCCCTTTAGGAGGAAGAAGGTGCTGGGTGCCCAGAGCCGGTATCCGGAGCCCTGGTATCTCCTCAGTCACGTTTAACACCAGAGGCAAGAAAGATGAAGCTCTAGGACCTCTCTCAGCATGTTAGTCCTGGTTTAGGGCACAGACCAGTCAGCCTCACGAGTTAGCCAAGGTCCTCAGCACCTGAAGGGACTTCTTTCTGCTGAGAGTAATCCTAATTCGGCATGACATTTGTACATTTTCTTTATAACTTGACTCTATCCGTGAACCAGATTCACTTGCATTTTGCATAAACAAAATCCATCTGTAAACAGTGATTTATGGCTAAGCTGAGCCTAAGTGATATGACACATACTGGAGACACCCTGCTCCTGCTGGGACGCTGAATATTTTACACCGAGCTCTCGTGGGAGACCGCTTGCACGCCTATTGCCCATGAAGTAGCGGAGATGCTGAGAGTGCACAGAGCACTGTGTTGCAAGGTCCTGGTCCTAGAGAGGCTGTGCGGTTACAGAGGGGTGTCTGTTCCTCTGCGAGGGTTAGACTGAGACTCTGACAAGCAGGGAGGCGGGAGGAGAGGGGAGAGGTGCAGCTCGGGGGGTCACTGTGAACCAGTCCAGAATGACCTGAGAGCTACCAGCTTGCCCCCGTATCCTCACGCAGCTGAACTCTCAAGAAACCCCAATGGGGAAGGCACCAGAGGGGACTTTGCCATGTGCACTCGCAGCTTTTACAGTCAGCCAATTTTGGAACTAGAGGACCAACGTTCATTTAACATATTTTGCAGTTAGCTCCTGTCCAGAGCCGGTTGGTCACGCACAGCCTCTGAGCTGCTCAGAGAGAGACAGAGAGGAGAAAGAGAGGAAAGCTCCCTCACAGCTCGTGGCAGCAGTAAACATTTGGAAGCAGAAAGCACGCGGACTACCGACACCGAGAGGCAGGGTACAACAACTCAGCCACGGGTCTCACGCACCTATGTCTCCCCTGAACCGGAGCTATATTTCGCATCCAGCCAACTCAGAGCACTGGCAGGGAGATGGGCTTTGTCCCCGCTCCCTGTGGAGATGTGCCCCCTTGCTTGCTTCCACGAGGAACAAAACAGCGCAGCGACCCTGAAGCAGGTCAGCCTTTCAGCCGTGCCTTTTATTCACGTCCAGGCTTTCCCCAGTCTTTGCAGATACGGGCCCCTTCATACCATCTCCCCATGACGCTGTCTGGAAAAGGGGATGGGGGAGCGGAGTGAAGGAGAGTCGGTGATAAAACTGGACAACACAGCCTTGGAGCGCCGGGTACCAAACCCCTTTCCTCACCAGCTTCCCTTTCCTTCAGCAGCCCGCTGAACGTTCTTCGCAGGCTACTCCAGACCTCTCACGCAGCACCTGCGTCCCTAAAGCAAAAGCGGCGTACGAAGGGGCAGCTATACCCAGCACCACGCAGGGGGATGATGCCCAACATCCCAGCCGAGAGGCTCCGGCGCGGGCTGAGCAGCCGCCGTGGGGTCACAGGCGAGGAAGGTGGCTGCTAAGGGGCGCGATACCCCGCAAGGAGGGGGACGGGACCTCACGTCCAGCCGTGGCTGGGGGCTAGCACGCCTGCAAGCACAGCTAGCTAGCCTGTAGCCAGCCCCGGAGCGTGCGCGTTTCCCGAGTCCTCGGTCTGCTCCAGACGATCCTGCATCCAGGGGATGACGAGGGTCGCTGCAGCCCTTTCGCGGGGTGCCAGTGAAGCAACAGGGCGAGAGCCGAGGTCAGCTCTTGAAGAAAAGCAAAAGCCACAACAGACACACCTGACTGAGCCCAGCAGGAGCAAGCGTGTGCTCGGCGTTGTCCCTTTAAACAACATTCAGAGAAGTCGTATAAGCCAGTGGCTGGGTCCCAGGAGCCAGGAGTCCTGGCTCCCACGGCCAGCCTTGCCAGCCACCTTGCTTTTTGGCTTTGCCTGGGCCACAGGGCCTCTGTGCTTCTGTTTCCCTGCTATTACAGCACGTGGCAAAGAGGAGGGACTCCTTCCACGAGACGTCTGCCCTCTTTGAGAAGAGCAGCAAAGGACCAACTCAGCTCGGCACCAGCCAGGGAAGACAGGGAGAGCATGACGCCTGTGTCGCGTAGAGAGGCTGCCTGCAAAAGTGCTTGGAGCACAGATCCTCAGGAATTAAATCCCCAGGGAAATAGCCGGTGTTGCCCACCTGTTTCCTTCCAGCTACCCTGCAGTGCTCTCCACAGGGCCGCTCTGCCGGGTCGCGAAAGGCAGAGGCTCAGGCACCTGGCTCCGCGCAGTACCTGAGTGCCACATTATGGATGCGAGCCAAACATCTAAGCAACGCCTGAGTCCCTTGACCTGATCCCCCCCGCCACCGCCAGCATCTCAGCTGCCTACCCCTCAGCCAGGGCCCTCCTGCAGCCCGGGGGCACGCCGGACCTCCGCAGGGGTCTCAGCCCACGCTTCCCTCCTTCCACAGCACAAGCCTTTCCCGGACCTCCCGCCCCCGTCAGGTTTAGCAGCCGTAGAGGAGAGAACCTTCCCCCTCTGAGTGAGAGAAGGGGCTTCAGAGAGGCTTTGAAGCAGAGAAACCAGACCAGTTCTCTGCTATCCCCTCCCAGAGCTAAGGTGACCAGCTATTTTGGCAAAGGGGACCCCTTCCTGAGTGGCTGACATCTGTGGACCTCGCCTGTAAGCCTTTGGTTTTTCTTGTATGTCAGTCAAGTGAAACTAGTCACAGATGGATTTTAAAGTACTGGATGCTATCTCACCACCTCTGTCCCAGAGCCTGTCTCCTCGTTTGGGCTGCTGCTTGACAGCCAGCTGGGGCCTCTGCACCTTGTCCAGGAGTTAATATTTTATCTAGAGGTCCAGGGAAGCTCGGTGGAAATTGTGCTGGCCTTGAAATGCCAAAGGTAACTTTGAAGTATTTCCTTCTAGACTCTGAAATGTTGCTAGTAGAAATGTATTCTCTGATAAGGAAATGGCTCTGGACCCAGGCTAACAGCTGGGGAGATTATTCATGGAAATCAGTGCCGCGGGTCTCTGTGTCACTATCATCTGTCTTTCCCAAACCCCATCTTCATGGAGACCAAGTCCATCGCTCTTCTAGCTCCAGGGAGGTGAAGTGAGAGCAGCTCTCCGGCAGAGGAAAGTCTGCTCATCCTGAAAAGGTTTCTTTGTTCTTATTGCACAGGATCATTTTTCTACCGTGCAGTAGATTTATGAGAGGAACAGCAGTGGCACAGGGAATAATGATTCCATTTTGTTTAATAATTAACTCACACGGTCGCCTGGTGCCACACATTCCAGCAGACGCTGCAAGGCAGTCAGGCTGTGCCGGCTGGAGAGCTAGGCACGAGGTGGGCAGCAAGGGAAAACTGATTCTCCTTCTTCTGCTCACTGATGTTGTGCCCTGACCGGCCGGTGCTTGGGTTTTCCTACCTGCAGCGCACCGTCCCAACAGCTCTCTGAACGCTGCAGACTCTGCACGCTCCGAGTATTTTACAGAAACTACTGACACTGTGGTGTATCATTTCGATGGGAGTAGAGCAACTATTTCAAAGAGCAAAGCCAAACTATTGAGCAAGAGTAAGAAAGGAAGGCAAAAGAAATTGATCTTGTTGAATTCTCCAGCTGCCATCAAGAAGCTCTGTCTTGCAACCCGTCACTGCTTGGTTTGCAAACGGCTTTACAGCACAAAGATACAGGTTTCAGGAGAATTTGCTGGAAACCTTTTGCCAAACTTTTCTCAAATTTTAATGCCAGTTCCTCACAACCAAATCATTTCTGGGGAAGAGCTTCTTTCAAAGAACTTGTCAGTTTGAAATATTGCTGGGGGGTTCCCTTTTCTAAGTACCATAACATTTAGACATTTTTTTAAAGCAAAAAAAAAAAAAAAAAACCCAAACAGATTTACAATACTTAGTTGTTAAAAACCAGAAGGCTAAATATATTTAAATGGTTCTAAAAAAACATTTTAAGGTTACTGAAATAAAATATTTCAAAAAGAGCTTTTATTTCCCTAGCAAAATATCAATTCTTTGAAAAGTTAGAGATTCTAACTTTTTTCCCCAATTCAAGATACATCTTTTTCCACAATACCTCAAAGCTTTGGGAGAGAGGGAATCTATTTCCCACTCCGCTTGGCTTTTAAGAGAAGCAGAAGGCAATAAAGCAGAAAGGAATTTGGCTGGGGAAAAAAAAAAAAAAAATCTCAACCAGAACCCTTTCCTTGAGTGAAAATGACCCTAGGGTTACCAGTGACACTTGCAGCCAAGGCTGAGGCAGCTGTAGTTTTAGCAGCACTTTCCTTTGTGAACGAACGCCCGAGATGCCAGCGAGTCCATGCTGCCTGGGACCTGAACTCTGTTCCTATATCTCTGTCTATTTTAAGGTATATTCCATATGCGGTCCTTTCAGCTCCTCACGGTCAGGAATGTGGCTCCTCCTGGAAACCATCTGCTCAGGGAGACAGCTGGGCTTTTACTGAGGGCCGAATCTGCACGCTGCAACGCAGCCCCTCCTGGGTGGGTTCGGATGTCCCCAGCATCGCTGGCAGGGCGAGCACCTCCTCGCAGCACGTTTCCAGGCTTTCGCAACCGCGGGGCAGACCAGCAAACGTGGGAGGGACTTCGGTTTACACAATTCCCGCTTATTCCCAGTCCCCGGGCATCAAACTACGCTTCGGATACACCCTGGCACGCGCATCCTCCCTACCTGCTCCCACGTGAATTTTCTTTCCAGGCTTCCTCCACCCTCATCAGGACGCAAGTCCTGCTGATAGCGTGGGCCGGGTGACTGCCGCTTCACGTTCCACGGAGGCTGCCAGCCAAGCTTTGCTGCTCCGCGTAGGCCAACGGTCTGAAATGACCTTCAAGAGATCGGCTGCGAGGTGAAAGTACAGAAGCAGATTGGAGCTGGTTATTCAGCGTCCAAGGGTTGGAGCAAACGAGAGAAAACAAAGCTGGTTTGATTGTCTTCGGCGAGACGTCGTCGTCTAAAATTCAGATCTGCAAGCCCCAGAGTAGAAGCTAAGAAGAGCCAAGGGTCAAGGTAACTCAGACTCAGGGGACTGGAAGACTCCTGGCTGGGCTACCAGGGGAGAGGACGAGAGCCAGTGAGAAGTGGGAGAATTCCAGACCACATCTAACTGGGTACTGAAGTGTGGATCCCAATCAGTGCCCCATCTCCTCTCCTACAGTCAGTCCCGGGGAAGTTCTGTGTGCTGGCATCATCTTCGATTCAAAGTGGGAGAGACAACAGCCCAAACCAGGAACAAACTTTGGTAACGGGCAAGTTTCAGAAGGGATCCTTGAAAATCCTCCCCCAACTGAATGTCCTAGTAATGTTCTAGTGGTTCCTGAAAGCCCTAATGCAGATTTTATCTGCCCTGTGACCACTGAATCGTACTATGTTCTTCTACTCAGCCCCTGAGTGCTTCCAGAGCAGGCTGGCTGGGGACGCACACAACAGCAAATTTGCCCCCCAGAATCATCTGGTGGTTGCTCAAGTCCTTCAGAGGAGGGGTGAGTGATCTGGGAAGAGGAAGGTGAGGAGGATCTCAACAGATCTCAACCCCCTGCTTTTTGCTTGGCACCACCACATGCCTCCCGCAACGCCTAGTCTGTAAAGGTGGTGCCCAAGCTCAGGGGGTAATGAGGATTTATGGCTAAAATTCTCCCTCTTCAGTCCTTGAACAAGCAAAGGGTGGCTCCACATTTTCCCCCCAGGCCCATCAAGCTCGATGATGTGTGACTAACTCTTTCATTGACCAAAGCCCAACCACTTCCCTCACGTGATCTTACATAACTGCTCATCTATTTCGTTAATGAATGGAGCTTGAGAAAATTTCCATTGCCCAAAGCCCTCAGGGGAAAATGAGTGAGCGCTGTCTCCACCTTTTGTATGCCGATGTGGGATTTTCCTATGGATTAACTGAGCACAGTGGTATTATTTTTTGGTTGCTGTCATTGGTGCCTGAAACGGTAAGCGAACAGCTGGGTGCCAAGGAGATGGGGAAAAAAAAAAAAAAAAAAAAAAAAAAAAAAGGAGTCCCTGCCTGAGCCAGAGGAAACAGGAGAGTCCCTCTGCCAGGAGCGGCAGGGACGTCACTGCCGTGGCCAGGGACTGCACCTATTCCCGGGCAAAAGCTGCTGTGTTTGCTCAGCCCTGCGCAAAGCCAAAAAAACCTCCCGGCCTCTCTTCCCTCCCCACCACAGATCCAGCGGTGCTGACCTGCTGGTGTCCTGGGGGCCAGACCTGATCCTGAGGCTGGCAGGCAACTCTCTCTGCCCTGCCACGGTCAGGACGGGGCAGTCTGATGCTGGGCAGCAGTGGAGGGGGGTGACAGGTACCTGTCGTCTCTATCGGCATGTCAAAGGCACACACCCCAGCATTTACAAGAGGTAGGAGCTGGAGGGAAGGTAGGGATACCCCAGTATTTCTAAAAGCCCATACTGACGCTTCAGATTTTCCCATTTTAACCACTTCACTGTGATGCTGCCTAAGATAGAAATTACTTTTACCGTAAAAAGGCTGGGCGGGGGGGGGGGGCTTTACTTTTCCCAAAGCAATGTCATGCAAAGGCGTTTGTAAGTGCTAGAGACACGTGATTTTCAGAAACGCAATTCGTGCTGTTCTCTGAGGATGTACTTTGGAACTG
The DNA here is from genome assembly GCF_900496995.4 of Aquila chrysaetos chrysaetos. NCBI lineage: Eukaryota > Metazoa > Chordata > Aves > Accipitriformes > Accipitridae > Aquila > Aquila chrysaetos. Next base: position 3,616,250 of record NC_044010.1, on the reverse strand, counting down.
AGGTATTTGTTGGGTGTGCAATGTGGGCTCCCCATGGCACGAGCTACAAATCTCATGGCCATAGGGTTTAGGAATGCTTCTGAAGTTAACAGAATAGCTAGGTTGAACCGGGCATGACTGGACTACCATGAAGGATGGAAGTGGCAGCACTGACATACTGGAGGATGCTCCTTTCTCTTTCAATTTATGATGGGGAGAAAATGCAAATGCAGCCCTAGCCTCTGTAATGCCTGGTCCATGTGCAACGATGAGTAAATATTTAACGGCAGGAAGAACATTCTCTTCCAGAGATTGAAGCAGCTGAGTTAATCAGTTCCAGACTATATTCAAGTAATGGGTGTCAAGAGGACAATACAAGTTCAAAACCTTGAGGATGTTCAAAGTCTTCTACTACGCCTAGGCAGTTGCCATGTCTCCCCTGGGATGCTAAAAAGGAGGATCTTTTCACCTCCTGAGAAAGCAGGATGATTAACTCACTCAAGGACATGCTTCACAGAGAAGGGGAAGGGCTGGAGATGTGGCAAACAGGGAGTTTGAAGATTTTCCTGTTGCATCTGGGTGGTGCTTCAAAAGCTTGGGAGCAGAGGCTGCTGCAGCAGCTGGGCTGGGCTGGGAAAGCCCTCAGGCAGGTCTGGAGATGTTTCCTGGCCTGGCAGCACACTGGATGTTCACCTGCACGGCTGATGACAGAAGTTGTCACTGGTAGTAGTTCTCAGGCTTTGGAAGGTGTTCAGTTTCTGCTGGACCCTCCTCTTACACAACAACACACCTCCAGTTATTCTTTTGCCCCAGTACAGTTCATTTGCCCTCACCTGCCTCTCCCTCACAAAGCCAGTCTGTTCCCGTCAGAGCTTATGCGGCGCAGGCAAGGTTGTTACTACTCATCTCTATAATAAAACAAGCTCCTCCAGACATGATGTAGTTCACATTTTCTTATAATGTCTGTAGCACTCACCTTACAGCGCCTTGGAAAGAGACTGAACTATCAGCGCGTACTTTCTCCCACCCGCATCCCTGGCTGACCGGCTGATGAGCTGGGGTCTTGGCTGCTCATTCATCTCTGGCTTTTGCTGGTGCTTCAGAGTAGAGATGTCTCTCTGTGGAGAAAAAAAACACTCCAAGAATATGTTTATCTTTAGGCCATCTCTCCTCTGGTGTGTCCCCCATAAAACCCCCTGAGGTTCAAGGTAAATGTTTCCAGTCCTCTGCACCAAACACTATTCTTTTCTCCAGAGCCCATTTTGCTTGGAAGGACATCATTTAAAGCTGGGAGGAGAAAGGAGAGAAGTGATTCAGCGTCCAAGTCCATTTGGATGACTGAGCATCTCAAGTACTTCAGCCAAAGCACTCAACATTTACTATTTGGGATATTTTTCGTTAACAGTCAAAGGAGTCAAATGTTTTACCATGCAGCTGAAAGCTTTGTGTATTACTCAGAGCTCAACTCCTCTTAGAGGAATGACAAATCAGAAGCTGTAATGGTAAACTGAATTCTGGCTACAAAATAAAAAAGCAAAAGTCTGTGTTGCTATTTTTCACTTTGGATATAAATCCTCTGGACTGAACAGCCCTCGCCAGGCACTGTGTAAAGTTTTTTCCTAAAATAAGATGACAGGGGTCAGGGGCCCAAGCTAAGCTGATTAGCGCAGCTAAAGCCGTATCACATTGCCACAGCGGGGTCATATGATTGATCACTGGGGTAAATATTTAGGAAGCTTCCCAGGGAAGGGGAGTAGAGGGGACAGACCATAGAAGCCAGGGGAAACGGGCAACTGGGGTGTAGCGAAGGGGGGGTCCGATACCACCCACCTGCCGTAATGCAGATCAAAAAAGCAGGGGTAGCTTTGCTTCGAGTCCCATCTCCCACCGGCTTCCCCTTTGAAGGCGCGTTCCGCGCCACCGACCCAGGATCGCCTTGACCGCGAGGCAGCGTTTTCGACATCAAGGCAGCCCACGTCGCTCCGCAACCGCGTCCCGCGAGGCTTTGCCGGCACCGGTCAGCCCTTCTCCCCTCTCCCGGCGGCTCGGGACAGCCCGGTGCCCGCTGCAGAAAGGGCAGCACGCTCGTCGGCGGGTCAAACGGGCTCTCCGCGGGCTTTGACTTTCCCGTAGGCGGCGTGGGACCCTCCAGGAAGGGCGCGTGGGCTGGGAAGTTTTTGCAGGGGCTCTGAGCAGCCCCCCAAACTTTGCCGGGACGGGAGCGGCGTGCAAGGGAGCGATACCAGCCACGTTCCCCGACCCTTCCCTCCGCGCCTGCTCCTGGGGGAGTAAAGGCGGAGAGAAAACAAGCTGTGCTGAAGTAAACGCTCGCGTCCATCGACAGCGGGCACCTCCTGGTGTAACCTGGGGGGGGGGGGTTTGTTCCTGCCACAAAGCTGGCGGAGACCCCCTTCCCTGCCGGATCCCGGAGACCCCCCGCCTTGAGGAGCCATCTCAGGGCCGAGGGGAACACCCCAAGAAACGGCACCCGTTGGCAGGCCCAGGAGGGGGAAGAGGCACCCAATCCTCCTCCTCTTCTGCCCGACAGTTCGGCGGGGACCGGAGAGGTCTCTGGGCCCCACTTTCTCCCAAAAATGAGGGGCAACATCCCGGGCGTGAATCCATCCATCCCTTTGTAAGCACAGCCAGAGCCTGGCTCAGCCGCCAAGCCGCTCGCTACGAGGCGCCCAGAGCCATGATGTTGAAGGGTTTCCCGAGCTCCTTCCATAATTAACGGCAGCCAAAACGGTAGCTGGGAGGGCTGAGGGGCAGGCATTGCCCCACTGACCATCTTGGGGACCCGCTGCAGCACCCGGCGGGGGGGGCAACTCCTTCGTCCCGGTGGGTCCTGGGCACCCGAAAGGCACCGGAGCAAAGGCAAGGGCCGGGGATTTAAAAAGATAAACATGAAGGCAAGGAGGCTGCGAGTGACGGAAAGCGAGCACGCGGCCGTCCTGCAGAACCTGTATTATTAAACAGATGCGAGTGCCAGCTGCCACCCGCCCTGGTGGGGGGGTTAGGGGGGCTTTCCACGCATGCAGCGCTTTTACAAACCTTTCCCCCTGTCAAACTCGGCGGTTAAAAAAGCAGCCACAAGAAGTTAACCTTTTTCCTTAACCACGGTTTTAGCAGCTCTCATTTCTTCACTGTTTGCCTTTCCTGCCTTGCTGCAGACCGAGGTTGTTTGCCAGAAAATAAGACAAAGGCTCGTTGCTGCCAGAATCTGCCCTCCAACAACAAGGAATAGCAGTAAGTGGGCAAGTAGGGACACACAGAGCTGCACAGAGAGCAGAAGAGAATAGCTCCTATTATTTTGGTAAGTTGCTGTTGACTTTGAGGCAGGACTCTCAGGGAAAGGTAACAGCTGGTGTTAGACAAATGATACAGCTAGAAAAAACAGAGGAGCTTTTAGACACACAAATCCTTCTTCCAAGCTGAAGCAAAACGCTGTAAAGGTCAGCCTAAGCACAGACTGGAAAAGTTTCCTCTGAGTGTCTCTCTTTCTTTGGGGAAAAATGAGGCTCCACGGGGTAAGAACTGGCCCCTTGGCACACAGCAAAAGAGAGGCACGACTGGAACCCCCTTCCCAGCTCTTCTGCGATGAGATGGTGCTTCCCCACCTGTAGAAGCCATTGCTGTTGCCGGGTCCATCAAACACAACCTGTTATGGTGCTGCAATAGCACCTCTAGTACTTGTGAAGCACCGGCGGATGCTTTGCCCCAGTACATCGCTGCACACAAGCGGTTTGTAAGTGCGTGCCACTCAGGCCCAGCCTTGTAATGTTGAGCTGTGATTTACACTGACTCCAGAGATTTCAGGTCACCTCATGCAACTGCTCAACTCAGTCCTCACTGCAAACGTTTATTGTATCTTACAAAAAAAAGGAGCAGTTTTGCGGGCCCTGGGGAGAGGTACCAGCGTTGAGCAGAGCTCAGGAACTGCATCAGCACTAAAAGAAGCCGGTGAGTTAGAGGAGGCACAGCACGAAGACACTGTTGAGCTGCAACTCGACAATGACCAGTGAAGCAAATTACGCTCTGGCAGGTTACAGGGTCAAGCAGCAATAGTATACCGACTAATGATGCCAAAGTCACCAGAGGACCTATCTCAGATGTAGCAGACAGTTCACATTGCATTCTGGGATCTGCATATCTGCTTTAGGCCAGCACTCTCCATTTGAACTGCAGAACCGTTCGTCCTTGGGCAGATACCTTAGCTTCAATATTGCACAATGGGATTTGCATAGCAGACTCCATTCAAGTATAATCGCGTTGAGTGTCACAGGAGAAACCCAGCCCACAGGCGGCAAACTGTCCCTGTGACCTGGTGCTCAGCTACGCAATTTCCTATTGCACAGCATGGACGTTTCCCGACTCGCTGTCTCAGGCCCGCCTGCCTCACCCTCTGCTTTCCCTCTGTTATGAAACTCTAGAGATGCTTCCCCAGCAACAACGCTATTTTGTTCTACAAGAGAAAAATCTAGGACTGATCAACCCTGCTATCAACAAGCAGGTGTCTCCGATAGCAACAAAAGAACCAGCATTGATAGCGGAGAGGGTAGAGAGAGACAGATGCAATGAAGTGGAGAGAGGGAAGCCAATCAACTTAATGAAATAAGGCGCAAGGTTAGTGAAGGGCTATTTATAGACTCCAACTGGTTCAGCCCTGTGCACTTAGAGGCTGGTTCAAACTGGCTCCTTAACAGCAGCAATAATCATTACAGAGAAGAAAGAGAAAAAAAGTGAAAGCTTGGAAAATTCACTGCCGGAGGTAAAGCTTTAGAGCCGGGGCTGGCTGGAGTCAGAAGTAACTGCATTACTGAGAGATTGAAAGGTTAATAGGAAACCAGCTGACACTGAAAGGGAACAATTAGAGAGGTTAAGGGGCTTAATATTAGATTAATGGTTGCCTGGAGGAGCAAAAGCAGACATTTCAGGAAAATGGGAGAACGGTGCGCAGAAGGCTGTTTTTTTCATGGACGGAGAGCCCCAGGTCTGCTCCTGCCACTCCCTGGATAAACTGGAAGAAGGTGGCTCTGCCATTCCTCGCCAGTCTTGCTCAGTCTCCTGTTTTCATCTCTCTTCCTCCACTGCCATCTGTTTGTCTCTTGAAGTCCCTTTGGGTTTGCTCTCCCCCCTTAAGCGCTGTCTGTGTGGTCTTGTCTTCGTGTCTTCCTTGTGTTCCTCCTCCATCCTCCCACTGTCTCCTTAAAGGTCATAATAATAAAATGATGCTTAGCATTCCCATGGCCCTTTCATTCCTCTTCAGTGTGCTACTCTCCAGAGGCAGGGGTGGTGAGGACGGACACTTTTACCCGCATTACCCGTAACCAGGAGTCGAAGCTTCAAAGAGGAAAAAAAACAAAGAGTTGACAAAGATCAGATGACAGGTCTGTTCCCCAGCAAATTCTCCCCAACTAGATGGACAATACTGACAGTGGTGAGGTCCCTCACTACCAGCGGCCATTTTAAAAGACTTTTTAAGAGGAAGATGTTGGCCATACTGCAGAGAGTACGGATTCAGCAAGGTAGGAACTGGCATGGATCGATGGCATCTCCACACCCGAAAGGGGGGTTGAAGATACTAAGGAGAGGACATTGAGCACTAGGAACGCAGTCCTACCAGATGAAGGGCCACGTGTATGATGCTGCTGCGTGGTGGGCTGAGCCCTGAACAGACAGCAGGTTAAAACACACCTCTTACAGGAAGACAACAAAAGCAAGGAGGATGTTCTGCAGCTCAGAGGTGCTGGATGTTCTCCTGAAACCTTGCGCTGCAGAGAGGAGATAAGCTGTTCTCCCTCCCCCCGGCATACGAGATGGGTAGCAAAGGATTTGGGATGGACTCGCTGCATCTGTACAGTGCAGACTCCCCAGCCATAACCTGACCTGTCCCATTTCCCCATGGTCCCTGCAGTTGCTAACATAGTCCCCTGAGAATCCCTGTACCTCGGTGCCGGGAAAGCCTTGTCACATAGCTGCTTAGGACAACGCTGGGAGCGTTGAACTGCTCCCTGCACCACCCTGAGGGTCTCCTGAGACCCAGGGAGAAGTTCTCCCCTCCTGCACCACCCGCAGCTGCTGCGCTCAAGGATCTTTCCAAACGCACGTGCTCCTCCCACGGGACAAGGGGAACTTTCCCCGAGTGCCTAGCCCTTGGCGGTCGCTTGTGGACTCAAACAAGCGCAAGCTGGCTGGATCCATCCGTATCTTACACTGCTTCCCACAGCACAGCCTCCCCTCCGAAAATCTCCCTGGCAAGATTAGAAAGCAATGCACTCAGCACTTCCTTCTAGGGCTGTAAAAGCCAGGCTGGGACTCCGACACTGCGCAGGCACCTGACAGAAAAGTTTCCTCGCTTGTGATAACGACAGTGAACGTCCCAGCCTAGACGAGTTGTGGTCGTTTGCGGCAAATGAGCTCCAAAACACTTGAAATGCAGTGCTCTGGCTTAATGCAACCTATGGAGGTCACCCGTGGGTTCCCAAGGAGGCTCTGGCTGGCATCAGAAGGCAACTTAAGCTGTTTTCTTCTTATATCCATGACAGCTGAGCACTGACTTCCTTTTACTAGCCGGGATGCTGCTGATAGAAAGATAAGAAAGATGGCTAGAGTAGCATTCGCTGGATGTATTATTCCTCAGGTCTCTCTTCCATGCAGCCACATCTGCTTAAAAGCAACGAGCCTGAAGGGACAGGCTCTCTCTCCCACCTCCCCATCCTACCTGGGAGCATTTCCCAGGTCTACCATAAACCTCCTCCCTGCGCCTGGATGGCCGCATCCCTGGAGCTGCATCTCTGCTTCAAAAGATCCGATATCCTGCCAGTGCTGACCTCTGCCAGAGCCTGGGGGTACCCATCACCTCCAGCCCGCAGTGCCCGGGAGTTTAAAGCACATTTCAGCTAAGGATCTCAAAGTGCTTTACAAACAGCCATTAATCCTCAAGCCACCCCTAAGAGTCAGGCCTGTAATTATTTGGTTCGCCGTTTATCTCTGGAACTCACTGTGCCCGTTCCCCCAGCCTGGGGATGAAGGAAGGTAAAACAATACCTACCATTTCGTAACAAATTGCAAATTAAATCGACTGCAGCTCAGCCATTAAGGGAAATGTTACCTTTTCCACAATCACCTCATGCAGGCGAGAGCCTGAGAAAACGTAGCAACAGCTATTCTTTAACAGCTAGGTAAACTTTGACACAAAATTTAAGTGACAAGCTCCAAGTGAGACAGCCAACAAGTGGCAGATTTCCGAGAGCAGAAATCAGGAATGCTACCGCTTGGTTTCTTCTTTTATCAACTGAATTGTCTTTACTCCACGATCCGCCCCCTCTTAATGATGACCGTCAAAGGAAAAGAAATGCTGCTTATGCCCTTTATGTGCCTTTGTAATAGATTAAGGAGCCTGTAGGATTTCGGTCCAAGGGAAAAAGATTAAGTGTTTTTCCGCTTGTTTTCTTACATTAGAAATGCAGGTCTTTGGGAGCCTAAAAGTCTCCAGTCTGTCTAGCCTAGATCATGACAAAACCAGAAACAAATGAAAGACAAGAGGGCAAGAATGGGGCAGAGGAGTGGAGAGGGGAGGGGAAATGGAGCCGAACTCACAAAGTGCTGTTTGCAAGCAACAATTGCATAAACACCGTAACACAATGACGCACAAACTATCAGTAAGAAATGATGTGCTGTTCAAGGGTTGACTCTCCCGCAGCTCCAGCCAGGGTGTGAGAACCCACAGAGGTCAAACTCTGAGTACCCCAGGAGATCTGCATGGGAAGAAGAAAAGGAAAAAAGAAAAGGATCCTCATACCTTTTTCTTCTCCTCAAACAGAAACCACAAGTGGCATGAGGTCTCAAATAAGACAGACCCAACCTACAGAAACGGGAAGGACTGAGCAAGGAAAGCAGAGCAAGGGCTGCCCTTTTTTGTGCCTCCAGTGTTGGCCAGGTTCATGCAGAGGAATCCCTGGAGAGGAGATGCTGAAGGGAAGAAGCATGGGGATGGGTGGGGTAAACCAACAATACAAAAGGCAATTACAAAGTGAAGCGGAGGTGAAGAAAGCGGCAGGAGGACAGGGCTGGAGCAAATGTCAGCACACAGAGGAAATGGTCCCACTTCAGTCCAGAGAGCAGAAAGGTCACTCAATCGGTTTCTAGCTGATAAAGCTGTCCCTTCTCTGCCCTCTTCCTGCAACTCCCTCCCCTACCTGTTCCAGGGAGGCAGCAGAACCCCTGCTTTGGTCTAAGCCCAGAAGGCAGTAAAGAAAAATTTCAGCCAGTTCCAGCTGTACCTGTTTAAACTACTTCTGTGGCTGGGAGATTTAATTACCAGCTAGTCTGCAATATGCAGGCTTTGCACTGCTTTAATAGTCTGGGATCGAAACCTGCATGACCAGAGGGTGGAGGGAAGGGCAGCGGGGGGGTTGCAGCTGTATTGAAAGAAGCGCATTAGAACAGGTCGTGTCTGGATGTGGCTGAGGGGTACGCAAACTGTGTTTGCACAAGGGCACTTGGTTCTAAGTCACTGGATATTCTGAGGGCTAAAATCCAACGCAGTAAGCAAAAGCCTTTCCTTAGGAAATCTATTTTGCCAGTGCTTTGAAAATCCACTCGGGTAGCTCCTCCAGAAACCTCCAAGCACAGAGCATTAAATAATAATCTGTTAAAATTACCTCCCTCCTGACCAAGTACCTGCCAGTAACACTTCATTGCTATATCCGGGCGTACCGAAACCCAGGAGAAGTCCGAGAACTGCCCACAGTAACCAAGCACAAATCTTGTGGCAACCTGTGTCAGGATGCGAGTAAATACACTCGCTGCCCAGCTCCCAGCCCCCTCGGGCCATGCCTAAGCTTTCCAGGCTAAACTGGTGCCTTGAGCTGTAAAAAAGGGAGCTGGAAGGGACCGAGAGAAGCTCTTTGCCAAAACAGATGCCCCGGCAGGCAAGCAATTGCTGATGCTAGAGCGGTGCCTGCTGGCCAGTCATATCAGAAGCACTTGGAAATATTTCTACAGAGGACGAACTTGCAGTCAAGTTCAGGAAAATATTTCTAGGGAAGAGCTTCATGTCCAGCTCCGCCGTGTTTCTGCCAGAGAGCTGGCATCCAAGTTCCCACCCTCTGCTAACGAGATGTCCCAGTTCTGTGAATCAGTCTGGTATTTCTTTCTATCGGGCCTCTAGCCCCGCGCTGTTTCTCGTCTTTCTTTACTCTTTAAGGTTTTATGATTTTTAAGCCAATCCCAAGGTAATCGATGACTTTATTACCCTGGTACAACTGATGCAGTTTCAATAACGTAACTCCCTGTGAAAGTTCAGATCTGGATCGTGTCATCCCAGCAAGCTCTTTAACCTAATGTTGGATGTTAAGAATGTAAGGCACCCCCAAATCACTGAGAGCTTTTGAAAGCTCTGACATTTTACATACTGAAACATGCTCAAAATGCCAGTAATGTCACTGTTATGCAAACTGGGTGGAACAGCTGCCAAAACCGCTGTTCTTTTACTGTCCTTATGACGTGTTGGGAGAGAGAAATGGTGCTGTGGGTGAAACAGCTCTCGTCACAGAGGCAGCGTCTTGGATGCTCGCAAAATGATGAATACAAAAAAGATTAAATCCCAAAGAAATAATCTTCAGAGATATAACGTAGGACTGTTATGCCACCTCCACAGATTTATAACAATGTAGTATACCAGACTTTGTCCTCAGGCTGCGGATCTGGAGACAATGTGGATATGAACAAAAGAAAACAGGTTGCATATCATGTAATTCCTAAATTTATAGTATGAAAGAAAATAGAATTCTAGCAGAAGATTGGGATTACGTCCCCCTGAGCCTACAGCTCTTCTAGGTAACAACACACACCTATCCGTAAACATACACAAATACACACACGAAGCCCTGCTTTAAAAGCCTTGGAGTTTAAATGGGTAAGACTGGTACGAGCAAAAGGGATGCATCCATCTCCATGGGTCTCCCAGGGCCTGAAACAGTACAGTAAACTCTTGGACACCCACAGACCCATGTTTTCTCACTGATGCAGGTGGTGCCATGTTAGGCAGCCTCAGCTAGAGGCTTCCCATTATTCACATTTGTTTGCTATTTTGCCACACTTGAACTGTCAGGCTGACATTTTACATCCTCAGCAAAAATAGGGCAGATGTAGGTGGGAGGTGGGCAGGCAGACAAAAACAACGGTAAGGCTGTTACATGCCTTTCTGAAGAACTGGATGTTATCTGTACTGCTGTTTGAGCTCCCCCATGCTCTGCATAAACCAAAACATTCAGCTGAACACATATTTAAGGTAGACAGTGGCCAAATGCCTGTGTTGGGCCAGCGGCTGCACAGATTTTAACCATTCTACTGTTTCAGCAGATGAAAGCACCCATCTCCTGACATCCATTCCAGCACAATTCAGTGGGAACTGCTACATCCAGACAAAATGGATCCCAAACCATTCACAGCCCCGCACAAGCACTGGTCTACTGGCAAATACAGTAGTAACTTAAACGCTTTCTACTCTAAAAGCTCCAGTGCACTAAGAGGTTAATAATTTACCTCTCCAGCATACTTCCCTCCCCTGTACAAGCAGTGCACAATATACAGATGCACACACATTCATGCACATATACAGAACATAAACATTTGCACACACACGAAGCACAAGATTTCCAGACATCATTGGTCTTTACTTAACAAGTCAAAGCACCAGCTTGTACGGCTCATTTATAAAGAACCGTTGTCCTGAATGCCCTGTTACTTTTTCTAGCAGAAGGGGAGGACAAGAGCACAGGGAACGCCATCTTCTCTGCTGCTCAAACACATGGAGTTTCACCCAAACAGAATTCATACATGGATTGCCATGCTGAAGCTTTTTGTGTCCCCATGTGTGCAACAAAAGATCTTGCTAATAGCTGCAACTGAAGGTGAACAGGGCTCTACCTTAACCATACGAAGGCCCTAAGACAACACAAGCACGCAGGAAAGCCGAGGCTTAAGTCGTGTATGCTCCGTAATCCGCGAACACATCTGACAGACTTGGTTGTAATCTCACTGTGCGTCAGTTTGTCCATCTGTAAAATGGGGACCGTACCACCCTCTGTCTTAGAGGGTAGAAAATTTGTTTGTGAAATGGTCAGATGCTATGGTGTGAACACATAACTCAAAAACATCTGAAAGTGCATTACTTTAAAGTACATCTTGGATTATGCCTAAAAGATACCACCAGGGGGCTATACAAAGTTAATGCAAAAAAATCAAACGAAATGTGGAAGCAGGATTCATTTACTATCAGTGACAGGAATCTCCTGAAAATACTAGTCTATTTTCAGAATGCATTAAGTACAGGAGGAATAAGGGAAAATTGTGCAGAAAATCTTGAATTCGGCATTCTCTGATCTTTCAGTGTTTGATTTTGCCACTACAATGAACTTCTGTCATAATTTATTTGGCTCCAGAAATAGAGAACTGAAAAACAACCAGATGATAAATAATTATTAATATGGAGCACATTACTAATTGTTACAATGTTTCAGTTCACCATATACTTGTTACCACTGTGATACCATAGCAATTAGAAAAAGCGTATTAAATGAGTTCTGGCTGATACACTGCAGAGTTGAACCAGAGGACTTTACATTTAACTGGTGCTGTTGAGCAAAACTCACGATTCAGAACCATGACGGAGCCAAAGAACAGTAAATAGTCTGGCTGCATTCCACGCACTGACATATTTGGGAATCATATAACAGTGGTCCCAAATTAGGTATTATTTCACTTGACCTTTTTTTTTCCCTGCTAGATTGGCTGCAGCAACCAACCAGGTCCACACTCACTGGAAGGCAGCGAAACTTTTCTCAGGATGCTGGCATGCTTCAGAGCAGATGTAATTTAGCAACCATGCAAGGCCATTGAGCAATAAAACTCTGCACAGAACTTGTTCCACTCCTCAGTGGTAAAATTCTGCTGCCCTGGTAAAATTTTTCTCTTCCTGCTGTTGAGGGAGAAAAGAAAAGCAGTGGAGATGGGAAGTAGAAGGGTCTTCAGAGCCCAGCGCACAAGCACAGGATACCAGCAGTCTACGTGTAATGGGAAATGTGATCCACAGCATCCCTGGGTCACAACATTTTTTTACAAGGAACAAGTCCCCCACCCCCATGGGGTGGCCCTCAGCCAAAGAAGCCTCTAACCTCAAAGTCCCACAGCCAGCTCCTTATAGTTTCCTACTTCTCAAATCCAAACTTTGGCCCACCCTGCCTGTTGGCCTTGCATTACCCTAAATCACGATGCTACTGCTGAGATCATTTCCCCCAGGGGTCCAGGCCCCTCTTTCTGATGTTCTAAAGAGAACAGAAAAGGTTGCATGTCTTCGTCAATTTCTAATTCCTCGAGAAAGAAAAAAAAAAAAAAAAGAAATACTGGCCCTTGAAAACACCTGCAACAAACCATCCCACAGGGTAAGCCCCACTCACCAAATGCCCTTTGAGTAAGTGGACAGCAACCTGCCTCCTACAGCTCTTAATGCAAACCAGCTAATCCACAGGCGATTCATCTTCAGGAGCCTTTTTCTCTCCCTCTAAATCAATGGCCTTCCTTAGAAAACTTCCCTCTCCACACAGCAGAGGGAACTTGGGAATAATCCCCTACACTGCCGGGTCCTGCCCCAGAGCAAGTCCTGCCCCAGCAGAGCAACAGCACCCAGACACACGGAGCTTCAGGCTGCCACTCTGGCACCTAAAGCTTCTCGCCTTTTTTTCAAACGTTGTCTCACCAGGACAGTCCTCTGGCTTGAGTGACAGACATCATCACCACCAAGGACTTTCCTTGATTAGTTAAATTATTTAGGTTAGCTTAACATTCACTTAAAACTGAGAACTTGCAGCTGGAACTGAAACTTCTGAATATGTAACCCTCAACCAGAATTAGCGGGGAAATGCTGATACCAATAGAAAGGCATGGCTCTTCTGTTGCCAGGACTGCAAGACACAGACTATTGCAGCATAAGGCAAGCACTTCAAGGGATCATTCTGGGATGAATTTACCCTTGGACCCCTAAAACTCAGTCTGTTTTGCAGTACTGTACACAGAATTTCTGGACCTTATTTGCACTTACCTCCACCTACCATTCATCGCTCGGTTCCCCTCTGCTCCATCTTCCTGGTCCACCTCTCCATTCTCTTCTCCCCGCTCTCCCCCAGGAACCAAAGAAAGATCAAAAATGCATACTCAAAGAGCGCAGAATCCCCCAGTGAAGAGGAATGGCAAACAAGCACAACAGGATATGACAGAAGAGGAAAACAGTCTAAATGGGAAACTTGAGATTTATAAGGCTAGGAATGAATTTTTCTAAGTAGAGAGGCACAGTTTCTCTCTCTAACTGCTAGAAAAAATTGGCAAGTTTTGGGACTCACAGGCCCGTCCTCAGATATCCAACAGGGATGAAGCAGAAGCTCCATTATACCCAAGTTTTGACCCAAGTTTTATATTTAAGTCATATAAAACTTGGCAAAGTAGGAACTTAGATACATCCTTGGGCATAGGATACACTGATTTCTCCCATGACTGCACTAGTTAAGACACAGTGGCTCACATGGTGCCCCACGGTCAACTGTACTCACCACCTTTAAGGAAGAAAGTCTCCTTGAGGTCAACCCTATGGCAAAGCTCCTCAGAATTTTGTTCACGTGCTCATTAGGGTCTATAGAAACGTTTCATGTCCTTGTACCTATGCCACAGCCCAAACTGCACCTAGAGACAGGGAGAGCACACAAGCTCACCTCCCCCTTGCTGCTTTGGGCATTAGTAAATTAACCTGCTACTGCTTGAAGAGCATTGCAAACTTGTGTTCCAGCAGCAGCGTGCCACATAGGGTGTGCATCACCTCCTTGCAGTCTGCCAGGTCTTATCAGCCCCTGGTTTTAAGGCATAGACGCAAGTCTGCTCAAAAGACAACCGTGTTGCCTGTTGCCGTTCCTGGTGTCCCTGCAGTCCTGCTCCTGGAGGCCAGTCCTCACAACGATGCCTGTGGAGCTCGGTATGAAGTTAGCTCTTGGGCATCAACGAAGGCTCTTTCAACTCACACAACTGCTTTCACACTGTAATCTATTAGAGATTGTTCCCAACAGTTGCACATCCAATGATAACTTTTCAACCAGCACAGCTAGATCCAGGACAGGGTGTTTGCAAACAACTGAAAGCTTGCCTGCGCATGTCAGCACAACACAAAGCTGCCTTGACAACTGTGGTTTGAGTTTGATGCCCAAAATCCATCAAATCAGTTCTACACCAGCACTTGAGCTCTGATCTCATTTATTCCGGGATAAACGAGGAGCAGGATTTCCTGCAGGCACTGCTTCCGTAGGATAAAGCTAATACAAAGAAAAGGAGTCAGGACCAAGGAATCAATTGGGATGTGTCCTGTGAGCACAAGTACTTAACAGCAGCTTGTACTCACTGTGAGTTTCTGTTATTAGCAACAATCAGGTCTCAACATCAACATGAGCTGGGACTTCAGGGTGTCGGAGGGCAGGCTCGCTTCCTGGAATACAATCAGCATCTCCTGGACTCAAGTTGTACACGAGCCAGAAGTAACTGTGCATCTCAAGTAAGCTTCTACTCTTTGCTATTGAAAACTGCCTATTTTTGCATTCACTGCAAAATAAGATTGAACACAAATTTTTCACGGAAAAAAAATGTTTATTCTTTTTTAGTTATTGCAAAGGAAACGTTTGGAGAGAGGGACATGGGGAATGGCACTGCAAGTGCTGTCACCAAAACTGGCAGGAAGTCAGGCCAATTTATTTTCCCAAATGTCTGGCTTCACATCCTGACAGAAAAAAAACAAAAAACAAAAATCTACCCATCATAAAAAACAAAGAAAACAACAATAGCGATAAAAAAAGCCCTGAGCTTCAATCTTGCTTTGAAAACTGCAAAGTCTATACTTCTACCAGTGGGTAGAAGTTTCTCATGCACAGCAGACACTTTGCAAAGCGAGTGGGTGAAAGCAGGCAGCAAGACACTGTAGAGCCTGTAGTTCTTGGTCTTACGTCAGCCTGCCATATATGTGGGTTTTTCTACTTCTGATAAAGCTCCAAAATTCCACAAATTATGCTGAAGACTTCCAGCAACTGTTGTTAATTAACCACAACTGCTTACTATATTTGAAGGCTGTTGCTTTTTGCTTTGGAAACAAAGTCAGTATCAGGTGTCAAGGAATTTTCAAAACCACACCCTATGTGAGACTTTTGCTTGCTGTTCAGTATTAAATTGCACAGGATGAATGCAGTCTATTAGATGAACCGGTATAGTTTCTGGGAGCAATTTCAGCCAGTTCCTCCAAACAATCATTTTTTTGACCATTATTTCTTATATCAATAACAGAAAGCAAGCCTTTGTCCAAGCAGGAAAAGAAGCTACAGGTTTACCCTTACCACAGTACATGACAAAGGACATCTTTGTGTGGAAACTTGTTAAAAAGTTACTAAGAAGTAGACACCATCATCCTGATAAACCTCTTGAAGGTGCAATGGAGGACACTTTGCTAAGGAGCTGTGACTTAAAAATACATACATAAAATAAATCACTTTGGGTTAAAGATTATTTTGGGTATTGGTTACTGACTTTCAAGATTATATAAAAAGTGTATGTATATATTACAAAAAAGATATGGCAAAGCTTTTTTTCATATTAATAAGGTTGTTTTAATAAATTAGGAGCAAATATTTACAGACAGCAGTAGAGGTAAGGTGGTCTAGCTCTAACAAAAGATCCTGTTGAATACTCCTGCAGTGCAGCTACAAAGCACAGAAGAAATTGTGTGAGTGCAAGTAAACATCCAAATGATATGTGTATCAATAAGTATCTCAAGTTTTCTGTAGGGTCTGTACTTCCTACAACAGGACATAAGTTACCTGTGATCTTTCTCATAGTGTTAGAAACTTTAGTTAGGTTTCACTACCAGAAAAGCCACACAGGAGTAGCTTAAATGTCCTACAGAGCTGTCTAATGTAAAATCTTTGTCAAAAGGCTAGTCAACCTCATGAGGAAAGCTCTGAAGTAGGAATGATGGGAATGGAGATCACAACCCACAGTTAAGTAGTAGTGGATAGGGTTCCAAAGTAAAGGGTACAGGGTGACAGGAACAAAACAGACCTCAGAAGGGGGGGAAAAGAAAAAAAAAAAAAATTGGCAGGAGGAGGCATGAAAGTACATGCACAAATGCATGCAGCATGGAAAGCAAGCAGGAAGAATTTCAGTTCTCCATAAGTTCCCAGAAGTACAACATTGTCAGCTTGCACGACTGAAGCACTGGAGTGGATGTGTAGAAGCTCTACAGGAAAGTCATGGAGGTAGGAGGGGAAGAGAGGCTGCCCTCTCTGTGAAAGAGTGGGTTGAATGTATGGTGAATGTATGATCCAGAGCAGGTGACAGGCTGGCTGAGAGCTCGTGGGTCATGATCCCAGGAAAGGCTAGTAAGGATGACCAACATGGTTGGAGCATGCTATAGCACCACCAGATCAGGGTAAGGAAGGAGGTAAAGGCTTCTATAAACAGCTCGAGGAAGTCTCTGACTCACAGACTCTGGCACTTAGGAGAGAACTTCTGACATCTGCTGGAAAAGCAACGCAACAATTCAAGCAGTCAGGAAGATTTCTGGGCAGTGTCAGGGACAGCTTCTTCACACAGACTACCAGATGCTCCAGCAAGGACTTATGTGTGGCTGTATCTGCTGCTCCCTAACAGGGGAGGACTGGATGGGGATGTGGTCACGAATGGCTGCCTTGGCTGTAGTGCCCAAGAAACAGCTCCAGATCCTGAGAGGAGTGAGGAAGGTAAGCATCGGAGTACAGGCCCTGCGCTTTCAGAGAGCAAATTTCCGCTTATTCAGGAAGATGGTAGGCAGGATCTCATGGGAGACAGTTCTGAAGAGCAAAGGAGCTCGAGAGAGCCATCAGGCCTCTAAGGAGGACTCTCTCCAAGCAAGAGCACAGGCCATCCCCACAGTCCAGAAAACAGGCAGGCAAATCAGGAGGTCAGCTTGGCTAAGCAGGGAGCTCCTGACAGGGCTCCAGTGCAAAAATTGCTTACATTAGACGTGGAGGCAGGGGCAGGCAGGCTACACTGGAGGAATTCAGGAACACTGCCAGGGCCGATAAGGATGGTGTCAGGAAAGCCAAGGCTCAGCTATACTTAGACTTGCAAAGGACATCAAGAGCAACCAGAGCTGCATCTGCTGCTACTTTAACTGTAAAGGAATAAAGGAGGAAAATACAGGCCCATTCCTGAATTGGGGGGGTGGGTTAAGGATATCAGACAGAGAAGGCTTAGTTACTTGATGTGTTCCTTGCCTCAGTCTTCATTAACAAGGTCTCACAGGCTCTGTGCTTAGTCAAAGGGCTCAAGAAAAACTACCAGAAGTCAGGGATTACTTGAGAAAAACTTGATCCACACCAGTCCACAGGACTTGATCAGATGTATTCAAGTGTGCTATCAGAGCTGGCTGATGTCACTGTGAGTGCAGGTAACCTTTAAAAAGTCATGGAGATTGAGGAAGTCCCTAACTAGAAAAACTAGAAAAGGTTCATCCATTTTAAAAAAAAAGCACCAAAAGGTCAACCTGGAGATCTACAGGCTGGTCAGTCTCACTTTCGTCCCTGGGAGAATCATGCAGCATGATCACTTAAGACACATTTCTGGGCTCATGAAGGAGAAAATGTTTGGGAACAGTTAGCATACATTTAACTAAGGGTAAGTCATGCCTAATCAACCCAACTGCCTTCTATAATGATGAAATAACTAGATTTATGGATGAGTGGAAAGTATTTTTATACCTTGTCTTTAGCAAGGCTTTTGACACCATCTCCCACAGTATTTCTATATCCAAGTTAGAACATTATGGCTTGAATGGGCAAACTACAGGGACTGTTGGATGGATAAGGAATTGGCTGGATGGTCACGTCCCAAGAATTACAGTCGATGGCTCAATGTCCAAGTGGAAACCAGTAATGAGTGGTGTCCCTCAAGGGTCTGCACTGGGAGCAATATTATTTAATATCTTCATCAATGGCATAGATAGTGGGATTGAGTGCACCCTCAGCAAGTTTGCAGATGACACCAAACCGAGTGGTGCTGTTGATACACTTGAGGGAAGGGATGCCATCCAGAAGGACCTTGACAGGCTTGAAAAGCGAGCCCACGTGTAACTTACGAAGTTCAACAAGGCCAAGTGCAAGGTCTTGCTCGTCGGTCAGGACAAGCCCCAATATCAATACAGGGTGAGGGATGAATAGATTGAGAGCAGCCCTGTGGAAAAGGACTTGGATATACCAGTGGACAAAAAATTAGATATGAGCTGGCGATGTGCCCTTGCAGCCCAGAAACCCAATTGTATCCTGGGCTGCACCAAAAGAAGCATGGCCAGCAGGTCAAGGGAGGCAATTATCTCCCCTGACTCTGCTCTTATGAGACTCCACCTGAAGTATTGTCCCCAGCCCAAGAAAGACATGGACCTGTTAGAGTGGGTCCAGAGGAGAGCCATGAAGATGATCAGAGGGATGGAACACCTCTCCTGTGAAGAAAGGCTGAGAGTTGGGGTTGTTCAGCCTGGAGAAAAGGTGGCTTCAGGGAGACCTTATTGCAGCCTTTCAATACCTAGAGGGGGCTTATAAGAAAGACAGAGAAAGACTTTTTACCAAGGCCTGTAGTGACAGAACAAGGGGCAACAGTTTAAAACTGAAAGAGGATAGATTTAGGTTGGACATAAGGACAACATTTTCTACGATGAGGGTGGTGAGACACTGGAACAGGTTGCCCAGAGAAGCTGGGGATCCCCCATCATTGGCAGTGTTCAAGGTCAGGCTGGATGGGGCTTTGAGCAACCTGATCTAGTGAAAGATGTCCTTGCCCGCAGCAGGGGGCGTTGGACTAGATAATTTTTAAAGGTCCCTTCCAACCCAAGCTGTTCTATGATTCTATGGTAAAGAACTGGTTGGATAATTGGGCTTAGATGGTAGTGGCTAACAGGTCGTACTCTTCCTGGATGGCTGAGACAAGTAGAGTACTGCAAGGGTCTGTGCAGGAACCGGTCCCATTTAACATCTCCGTCAGTGGTCTGGAGGAGGGGGTAAAGTGCAGTCTTGTCAAGTTTGCAGATGACACCAAACTGGGGAGAATCAGTCAACATGCTAAAGGGCTGGGCTGTCAGAGAGACCTAGACAGGTTAAAATTAAAAAAGGACAAATGCAAAGCTCTGGGAGAGAGGAACCACTTGCAATGGTACAAGCCAGGGTCTGGCTGACAGGGGAGCAGTTCTGCTGAAAAGAAGCAGGGGGATCTCAGTAAGCAGCAAGCCAAATGTGAGCCAGCAGTGTCCCCTGGCAGCAAAGGTGGCTAACAGCATCCTGGGTTGTATTAACAGGAGCTTAGCCAGTAGGTTGAGGGGAGTGATTATCCCTCTCTACTCGGCACACATTAGAACACATTTAGAATCCTGCATCCAGTTTTGGACTCCTTCAAGAAGACAGACATCAATAAAATTGGAGCAAGTTCAGTGGAGGGCTACCAAGATGGTCAGAGCACTTGCCCTGTAAAGAAAAGCTGAAGGCACTGTATTTGTTCAAGCCTGGAAAAGAGTAGGCTTTGCGGGGGTGCCTAACAGCAGTGTTCTACCAACTCCAGGAGACAGCTATCTTGGAGAATATTTGTCTGGAGCATTGAGTTCCAGCTGGAGAACTGAGACTAGCAAATGCAAACCTCCATCCATCTGGAATGGCTGAAGGATGAGCCGTCTTTCTTCTGACTGTAAAAACGTACTGATCCAAAGTTGCACAGAAAGCTGGTTAGGTTTTGCTTTATCCACATTCACGTCAATGGATGTGACTTTGTTAATTTCCAAATATCATTTATAAAAAAGACCTTAGCCCTGCAATTTGTGTAAGTAGAACACTGTTTGCTAAAAACAGATACAAAACAATACCAAAGATTTTGTCCATTATTCAACCTATTTCCCTTCTGAGAAAAGAAGAATAGGCACTGGAAACAGCTCGTCTAGTCTTCAAAGCACTTCTTCATGGATGACTTCAGTGCTTATGGAAAACCTCCAAGAGAAAAGATAGCATCTCCTTCGCCGTTGAATTCTACCACTTCTCTTCCATTGTTTGCTTATGATTTAAGATCTGAAGCAAAAGCAAAAGAAAAGCACACAAGTAAATTATTATGTCTTCTCTTCTAGAAATTGAACTAGTTATACAAGAATACTGCGGGCTTTAAATACTAATAAAGTGTGAAGATGAATTAAGACATTGTCACATGATCCAAAACAATCCAATTACAGCAGCTATGCAACCTGTGGTATATGATAGCCACTAGCTGTTTTACCCAAATTATCTGTTTATGGCTAGACACATTCTTCTGCAACTGGAGCAAGTTAAGAACATTTATCACTTACTGCCAGCCACCGGCTAAGCAGCTGGTAACCAACAAGGCTGTTCTGACTCCATGACTTTAGATCACATAACTAGGCAAAGATACCACTTTCATGCAAAGGTTCAAGTATACAATCTTAGTATCAGCTGTGCACCACACATGCATGTCATGCTGCTGCTATTTCTCCCACACAGTAATGCCAGGTGCTTTTGGAGTTTTCTCTTTTGAGGATTGCAGACAGAGCTCTTATTTGACAAGCAAGGAAACTGAAGGCAAAGGGAAGTTACAGCGCAGGAAGTTAGAACCCATCAAGTTCAAGATTATGTGCACAACTTAACTCACTGCATGCAACATGCATTAACCTCTAACCAGGCTGATTTCCAATAAAGCATACACAAGGTCCACTTACATCAGTGTTTCCATCTTGGTGCACACAGAGCAACAGTATAAGGTGAACCAACAGGACACTGTGTCATTCAGTCTTTGCTCCTATTTTGATAGCACTGCTGCTCCCTTTCACTAGTCTCTAGCTCAGCATCACTCCAACCTAGGATAAGACCCCGAGGCAGTCTAGGAGAACAGCATACAGTGACACATGGTACTCATCTCTGTAGACAATGAGGAAGATTTCCCTAGTCTGGTTCTCACAAGATTCCTGGATAGGCCTGAAGTATTTTTATGATTTGTATCCTTAAAATCCAAGCAGGTTTACTGCTTTGCCTACGGCTGACTTACGCCAGCTTGATGACAAGACTCAAGAACGTGATTGAGAAGCCAGCCAGCGGTTTGCTTGTGTCTATGCAGTGAGAGGACCTGAATAGGAAATTAGCATTCTCCTCTCATTTTAGAGCTATGGCGATAGGCATCAGGTTTCACACTCCCCACAACATGCAAAAAGTTCTGTCCACACATAGCTTGCAAACAGCACCAAGGAAAGCACAGCTATATCTGATGTCTTGACATGATGTAACTACATAACTATTTCAGATGCTAAACCCTTAAGCATGACATGGGAGCACAGTTTAGCCAAGTAAGTAACCCTTGCAAAGCAGCATGTCATGTAGGCCAGGAATCATACACTGACTTACTTCATTTGATCGTCAGTATTTCTCCTTGGCAACTTACAGGATCTGACTCAGTTATTACAAATTACCACAGCTTCCTCCCCAGCTATACAGTCCTGTTTTAAGTCTGTTTCCTTGTTTCATGACAGTTTCACCAGCAGTTTTCATCTGCATCACAGAGTCATCACAGTTTCTTATACTCAGTCTTAACTCCTTCCCACTGTTTCACTCATCCATGTTTTCTCACATTCGGAGACTTCCCACCCCCCTCCCTCTTTTCCACGTTGTCTTCAGCAAATATCTGAATGTGATTGCTTGGCTGGTAATTCAACAGAAGAATCAAACCTGGCAGAACAGAAAACTCTGCAGCGGTAAGGTGCCACTAGCTTACACGTTCCTGTGCATTTTGAGAATCTTTAAATGGATTATCTGCATCAGTGGTCTCCGAAGTGGGGTATGTGCAACGCAATCCGTTGCAGTACAGGAAGAAAACATTTTTTCACCATTAAAAATGCTGTTTACATCATCCCTACTTCACCCTTTTTTAATTTCTATTTTTGTGCGTATTTTATAATGTACATAATACTTGAGTACAGTAGCACATGCATATAATTTATAAATAAATATACATAAATTGGGTGTGTATGTTCAAAAATGTTTTACTGATGTGGTGCACAATCAAAAAAGTTTGGAGAACACTGATCTACAACACAAAAAGCAGAAACCAGTATGAAATACCCATATTTACAGCACTTAACTAAGGGCTGTATGACAGACAAAACAACATTTTTCCTTTTCTTTTGAGGAAAAGAAAATTGTTTTCCATCAATCTGCAAACTTCTTTTCTTACCAAACAAAAATGCTTTGATATACACTGGCTTATACTACAAATTTCCTTTTTAAACATTTAAGTCAGACAAAAAATTTCAAACCAAGAAGTTTCTGGTGACTCAGTTAATAAATTTGAAAACAAAACCTTTCATAGAATCATAGAATATCTCAAGTTGGAAGGGACCTATCAGGATCATCGAGTCCAAATCCCTGCTCTTCTCAGGACTACCTGAAACTAAACCGTATGACTAAGAGCATCGTCCAGAACTCCTTGAACACAGATGTTTTATTTGTCAAGTACTTTTAAATTAGCTATGTTCTATGTAGAACAGCCAGTACTGTCAAAGGCTTCAGCTCTGGGAAACCAGCTCATGCCCTGTACCACCAGACTCATTCTCAGTTAAACTACGGCTGTTCTACAGCATGCTGAAAGCACAGCAAAGCTTTACGGTGTGAGAAAGTAACAGCTTTATGCAACGCATATTTCATATGCGCATCTCAGCCTGTCCTGCTATCACTGCGAGAGCCCCCCCCCCAGCCCTTTTCCCTGTCTCCTGCCCTTCCTTCTCCCTTTGAATCCACCACTGACCAGCATCCCATCCCCTCCAGTATGTCAGCCCAGTACTTATCAAAGCCCTTAGTGATCAGATTTAATCTATTAGTCCAGCAGAAGACCACCCAGATTTTTCTGCTGGGTCAGTTTCCTGCTAACATGAGGTAGTTAAACTGGCTCACAGAGGGGTGTGATGAACATCAGAGCTGGTCCAAAGAGCAAGACCTCCACTTTCAGTGATAGTGAGTGGCCAGATTGGCTCAAGCCATCCCACAAGTTACAGTCGCCATGGAACAATTTTCACCCATCCACAGGAAAGATAATGCTCCCTAGAGTCAGAGTAAAGCATGCTTGAACTACGGTAAATTACAGCAAGTCTCTCAAACCCAGATAAGTTGACTGCTGTCATTAGATGGATTCAAAGTTCAGCAACGGTTCTCAGTATCATCTTAGTCTGTGTAAGCTTTGCAGACACACCAGCAATGAGAAAGTTTTATTACATATTTACCTACAGTCTTACTTCTGAAACTCTTACACAACTCCAGTGAAATTCTTTCTAAGTAGGTCGTGCACTTCAACTATATTCCTTGGGAATTGAGAAAGTCACGATTATTGATGACAGCTGATTTCACTTCTCCATGCTGCCACTGAATCTGCTAGGTTGGGGAAATTACTTCTACCTCCACCACCCGGCTGTCACGAAGACCAGAGACTTTGAGATCTAGCACTGTGCTACAGCTTCAACTATTCTGCCTGGAACCTTCCTGTTGCACAGATAGGAACTTTGGATTTTTCTACAGATAAGTGTTCAGCAGGGTTTTCTGCAATACTACTACGTGCTTTGGAAGCCAAACTTAAGAGTGTAGTAATTGCTCTCTTCGCAAGGGCGTGGCCCTTTTGTGTTCTTTGCCACATTTAGATGCCTCAGTAAGATTTTTCACTATAAACTAAAAGTCAATGATCTCAGCTCCAAACCTTTGACCTTTAACACTTCTTGGGAATCACTGTGTGAAATTAATTAGTAACCAGAGTGAAACCAGGTAGCATTCCATAGGCTTCCTCTACTCCAGAAAAATTCTACAGAAACGGTATTCTGGTCTGGATGGATGACAGACCAATGTAAGCCTTTGCCTGTGCAGTTTATTAGAGGATAGCCCTTATATTCTTCTGTTACCAGATTTGGGACAGGACTAATCTGAGTTTTGATATTCTCCATGTTGCTGTACTCCAAGAAGCAGCTGTGTGACCTCACAGATGCACTGGTCTGCACACATACCATAGAAAATAGACTGAGAGGGCAAAACAGCTTTGGAGACACATAAACAGAGGCCTGCTATGCCCTCATAGTAAATGCAGCATACAGAACTGATGACTGCGTAAAGGTTCTAATTAATTCATGGAATATGAAACAATTGTTGCAAAACATTGTATCTTTGCAGCCTGAATTTCACTAATAACCATAAGATGTAGTGTTGATCAACTATTCTCCCATACAGGGTAAAAATCAGATTTCTCATTCCATGTGTCAGCCCTCAGGCCCACTGGTCTGTTTATTTAGAAGAGCTTTCCCAGCTCACCATGTCCATGTAGGTTTAAAAAACAACAAACCACAAGAAAAACACAAATTAAGTAAACTCTCCATTCTTAGTGACCAAAGAAAACACAGCTGCACACCTAAGCAATAAAAAAAAACAACTTCAGTGTTACACAGTATCTCTCTACTTTGATAGGATGTTCAACAGCATTCATAATTAAAAAGGTAGAATTGCAGTTCAGAAATCTACTGACACAAAAACATACTGCCTTACTGACAGCTCAACCACTACGAGCCTTTACCACTTGTTAAGGCATGAAATAAAGTAAAAGTGCAAGCATGAGCAAGAGGTGTGTTATTAATGAATGTTAGTAAACTTTAATCCTACAGTTTTAAGCTGGCTAAATCAGTCTTCTGAACACTTCCATCACAAACATCTGATTCCCTAGCACACATCACACACACATGTGCCCACCACACACACACCCCTTCCCTCCTAATAATTCCCACTCTATTTCCTACTTGAGCAAAAGGGTCAGGGTCATACACAGCCTGGCCCAGCACTACAACTCCCAGCCTCCATGCCAGTCTGCACACTCTCCCAAGACACGGGGAACTTGCTTCACCCTCACATACCTTCTTTACTGAAGCTGGGAGAGTTGCTCAGGTGCTCCCCATTTCCACCTTCCGCATCCTGGGTCACTTCTGCAAAGAAAACAGGCAATACTCAGACAATCCTGGAGCACACAACACTCCCCCTCTCTGGCCCAGATGAATCAAGAGTAATCTGACTGAGAGCTGGGCCATTTGTTTGGCATCAATAATAGCCCTGACCAACATCCCCCACCCCCATGGGGCCATCATACAACACCTCCCCTCTCTCCTCCATACCCAGCTCCACACTGGCCTCATGATCCCTTCCCACACCCTGCAAAGGCCAAGCACAGATGGTACTCGGCGCCCATGGTGCCGCCCGTAACTTCAGACCAAGAAACGTTAGCCAAAAGTCACAATGAACAAAGACCTCTCCACAGCACAGGCACTCACCTCCTTCATTTACACCATGGTCACCTGCATGCTTGGCCAGCAAGCTGCTGTTCTCCGTCTTAAAGGTGTCTGAAGAGAGATCAGAAGACAACTACAGTCCCCTGCCTTGCTCAGATTCAAGTTACTGGCTATTGCTTAAGAGCGAGTTACTAGCTACAACTCAACATGTTGCCAACATCATCAGCTAACACCAGAAAGCCAACACCTTTCCCCCAGGACAGCTCCCCACCACAGAACAGGCACTCACCTTCCTCAGTTACACCATGGTTAACTGCACACTCAGATGTCAGGGTGCTGTTCTGCATGGCAGAGGCTTCTGAAAGAGATCATAGGAGAGCTACAGTGCTCCGGAGTGTATCTCACTGCTTAACTTCACGGCGGTATCAGTAACTGCTTAGAAATGAGTCACCAGCTACAATTCATAAGACACACAGAATCACTCGGGTTCACTTGGCAAGGAAGCCCAGGAGGTGTCTAACCCAACACCCTCCTCAAGGAAAGGTCAACATTCAGTTCTAGACAGTTTGCTCAGGACTTTCTCCAGTCAGGTCTTAAAAACCTTCAAGGGTAGAAACTCCATGATGATTCCATGCAGACCATCCTAGTGATTAGTTATGCTTAGAGGCAGAAATCTTTTTCCTCATAGCCACACAGAATCTCCCCTGCTTCGATTTAGGACCATCACCTTCATATCGTGCTAATACACCTCAGTAAACATCCTGGCTCAGCCTTCTTATCGATATCCCCATAGATATTGGCAGCTGCTGTTAGGTACCCTGAAAGCCTGTTCTTCTCTGGGGTTGAACAAGTCCAGTTTCTTCAGCCTCTTCCTCAGAGGAATCGTGCTCCAGTCCCTGACCACATTGGTGGCGTTCTGCTGAACTTGCTCAAATTTATCAGCACTTTTCCAGCACTGGGTGGGCCACAAACTAGATGTTAAATGACGTGTAGAGTATTACAAGTGCCAAGTAACGGAAAATAACCACTTGTTCAATCCACTGGCTTAAGTGCACCTTAAAACAGCCTAGGATGCTATCAGCCGCCTTTGCTGCCAGGGAGCACTGTTGACTCATAGCGTCCTGCCCATAAGGACTCCCAGGTACCTCTCAGCAGAGCTGCTCCCCTGCCAGTCAGGGCCCAGCTTGCACAAGTGCAGGGCGTTGGTCCATCCAGGTGCAGGAGCCTGCATAGCCCCTGCAGAATTTCACGAGGTTCACGCAGGCCTCTACCCCTCCAGTTCCCTCCAAATGACAATCCCGCTCTCACACTGATTTGACTGCACTCCACATTTTGCTGTCATCTATAAACTCAGTGACACTATTTTCTCTCCCTTGTCCAGGTCACCAAAAAAATAGACCTCTGCAGTACTCCACCTGCCACTGGCATTCATGTGGAGTACAACCCATTAACCACTACCTGCAGGCTTGACAGTCTAGCAAGTTTTCTACCCATGTAGACAGACATTCACCCATACTAGGACATCCCAACTTAGGACTCCAACAATGCTGAGGGACACTGCATAAGAAACCTTGCTATAGTCAAGGCATATGACACCCGTTGCTCTCCCCTGATCTGCAGATCTAGTCATTTCATCCAAAAAAGCTTGTCAACTTGGTCAACTGCGATTTACACTTATTCCCAGTCACCATCTCTCTTCTGTGACCAAAAACATGTTCCGGGAAGACTTGCCCCATGATTCTCCCAGGGATGAAAGTGAGCCTGACTGACCTGCAGTTCCACAGATGGACCTGTTAGCCTTTTTGGAAGATAGCTGCAATGTTTCCCTTCTTCCAGCTGTCACAGATCTTCCCCAACATGACTTTTGAAGGTGATGAAGAACATCCTCACAATGACATCTGCCAGCTCTTATAGCAACCCTTGTATCAGATCCCATGGACTAGTTTGGGCCAAGGTTTCTCCAGAAATCCCTGATCTGACCCTCTTCCATTACTAGCAGATCCTCTCCTCCTTGAACCTACCTCTAGGTAAAAACACCACAGAGACTGTCAAAAATGGAGGCAAAGGTAGCACTCGGTATCTCAGCCTTATCTATATCTGGTATCAGAGAATCAGATGATGGTTGACATTGGAAGGAGCCTCTGGAAGTCATCTTGCCCAACCCCCCCTGCTCAAGCAGATGAACCTAGACAAGGCTGCGCAGGATCATGTCCAGACAGCTTTTGAATATCTCCAAGGATGGAGACTCTACAGCCTCTCTGGTCAATGTGTTCCAGAGCTCAGTCACCCTGGCAGCAAAAAAGCATTTCCTGATGTTCAGATGGATCCTCTTACGTTTTAGATGGTGTCCGCTGCCTCTTGTCCTGTCACTGGGCAACCACTGAGACAAGCCTGGCTCCCTCTTCTTCATTTGTTCCCATCAGGTATTTATACACATTGACGAGACCCCCCTTGAGTCCCCTCTTCTCCAGACTGAACAGTTCCAGCTCTCTCAGCGTTTCCTTGTATGAGAGATGGTATCACAAAATCACACAGTGGTTGAGGTTGGAAGGGAACCTTAGAAGTCATCTTGTCCTATGCCCCTGCTCAAGCACGCTCAACTACAGCAGGCTGCCCAGGACCACGACCAGTCCCTTAATCATCCTCATGGCCTTTGCTGGATTCTCTCCAGTAGCTCCATATCTCCCTTGTACTGAGGAGCCCAGAACAGGACTCCAGGTGTGGCCTCACCAGTGCTGAGTTGAGGAGAAGGATCACCTCCCCCACACTGCTGGCAACATTCCTTCTAATGCAACCCAGGAGACTGATACCCTTCTTTGCTGCAAGGGCACGTTGTTGGCTCATGCTCATCTTCTTGTCCTCCAGGACCGTCAGGTCCTTCACTGAAAAGCTGCCTTTCTGGCTGATTGGCCCCCAGCATATACCAGCACATGGGGTTATTCCTCCCCAGGTGCAGGATTTTGCATTTCCTTTTGTTGACCTGCATGACATTTGTGCCAGCATGGTTCTCCAGCCTGTCGAGGTCCCTCTGGATGGCAACACATCCCCACATCCCTCTGGTGTGTCAGGCATTCCTCCCGGTTTTGTATCATCAGCAAACTTGCTGAAGGCATACTCTGTCCCAGCATTTAGATCATTAATGAAGATGTTCAAGAGGACTGGACCCAGTATTGACCCCTGGGGTACAACACTAGATACTGGCCTCCAACTAGCATTCATACCAGTGATCACAACCCTCTGATCTCGGCCATTCAGCCAGTTTTCAGTCCACCTCACCGTCTGCTCATCCAGCCTATACTTCATCAGCATCAGATATCACTAAATCAATCCCCTGTTCAGCAACAGGCCCACGTTTTCCTCATTTATTCTTTCACAGATAACCTAGCAGTAGAAGCTGCTCTCATTGTCCTTGTCATCCCACAATGGTTTCAAGCCTCCCTGAGCCTTGGCTTTCCTGACACCATCCTTATCGGCCCTGGCAGTGTTCCTGAATTCCTCCAGTGTAGAACTGCCTGCCCCTGCCTCCACGTCTAATGTAAGCAATTTTTGCACTGGAGCCCTGTCAGGAGCTCCCTGCTTAGCCAAGCTGACCTCCTGATTTGCCTGCCTGTTTTCTGGACTGTGGGGATGGCCTGTGCTCATGCTTGGAGAGAGTCCTCCTTAGAGGCCTGATGGCTCTCTCGAGCTCCTTTGCTCTTCAGAACTGTCTCCCATGAGATCCTGCCTACCATCTTCCTGAATAAGCGGAAATTTGCTCTCTGAAAGCGCTCTCTGAAAGCGCAGGGCCTGTACTCCGATGCTTACCTTCCTCACTCCTCTCAGGATCTGGAGCTGTTTCTTGGGCACTACAGCCAAGGCAGCCATTCGTGACCACATCCCCATCCAGTCCTCCCCTGTTAGGGAGCAGCAGATACAGCCACACATAAGTCCTTGCTGGAGCATCTGGTAGTCTGTGTGAAGAAGCTGTCCCTGACACTGCCCAGAAATCTTCCTGACTGCTTGAATTGTTGCGTTGCCTTTCCAGCAGATGTCAGGGAGATTTAAGACAGACACACATGCACACAGAGTACCGTCTTCCACCAGAGACAATGAAGGACAGCCTGACTCCATTTCACAGAGCAGCAATCTCTCCAAACCAAGCTTCCTCTTGGCAAAGCTTCCTCTTGGTCACATCAACTCTTCCTCCTCACTTAAGTGCTTCATGTAAACACACTGGGGGACTGGAGGCCCCGTTGCAGAGATCTCCCAACAGGCAGCGTCAACCAGAAGACCAGAAGCCAGCACTTCAGCAGGGACTGCTACTTGACTAGTATTCTCATCTCACTCTGACTAGGGTTTTGTTTTTTTTTTTTTTTTTTTTTTTTTTTTTTTAAACCAAATGATCTCCAAAACACACATCCTTCAAGTCCGTATGCTCTGCTGGGGTTATTTCCAAGGGCAGTAAAACCACAAGACTCACTCTACCCTTAACTACAGCCTGAAAGCTGGTTTACTTTGCTCCTGAAACTCCTGCACAGAGAACAGATGTTCAGGATTCATGGCACAATCCCCCCCCAATACCTCCATTGAGAAGCATTACAGAGCAGTTGCTCTGAGCCTTCAACTCCAAGGGATCCTGGCCAGTCTTCCCACTGGGTCATTAGCACTGACTGCTCCACAGAACAGGCACTTACCTTCTTGATTTACATCCCTGTTAACTGTCTGCTTGTCTTTCAGGGCACTGTTCTCCTTGTTCAATTCTTCACCTGAAAAGAGATCAGAGAAGAGCTACAGTCCCTCAGGAGCACATTCCATCGCTTCTTCCCCACACCAGCATATGTCATTGCTCTGTGCTGTCCAGAGCTCAGCAGCACACCACCTCCTCTGCAATGTTACGTACCATTCAACAAACACAAGGATCCAGGTCTTTTTGACTTCTCATCTAGTGATCTACCCATCAACATTTACTGTTCCTAAGGCAATAGGTCTTTCTATACCAACAGGGGAATGGTAAACTCTGCACTGAGAACATGCTAATAAGTTTTGGACTGCGAAAGGCCATGGGCAAAATTCCTCCCTTCATGTTCCCCTGTTTAGGGCACCATCTCACTTGTTACCTGCTTCAGACTTTTCATTCTCACAATCAACAGCTTGTGAAGATGTAGCTGCAAGCAAACAGAAATCCTTTTTAGAAATGTGTATGGAGGTAGCACAACAGTCTGCAAAATATGCAACTCAGCCTTAAAGTGACAGTTTAATTATAACACTTTTAGCAGATACTCCTGATAACTAGTATGTTATGACACTTTATTGAAGAACTCACAATTAATTTCAACTTCCCTCCAGCAACCACTTAAGGTACCAGACCATAACCAACATTATGTATACTTATGCTTACAGCTTTACAAAATCTTTCTGAAGTGGGTTTACTTAAGGAGATAAAGCTGCAGAGATTTGCCATAAAAAGCCAGAGACAGCTGAGAAGAGAATCCACATCTCCTTTTTTTACTTCACCTATGTGTTGCACTAACACTGTGACTTTAAACCCCTTCTCTTTGCAGACCTTAAAGAAACTCTAATAGAAACGTGGGCCATTCTAAAGTAAATTTAAGTGCAGTACCAAAAGGAAGAGATTTTTGTTCTTTTTATTTTCTTCCCACCCTTCTCCTTTTTTCACCTTCAAATCCATCCGTAGTCTCTAGACTTCAGTGATCTCCGAACCACGGGCTAGAACTACAGCTTTAACAAATGTATGAAAATATCAGAAGAAAAATGAAGTTCTTTATCCAAAATCCTGCTAAAAAGCTTGTAAGGCTTTGATATGCTGGGGCATGGGGGGTAGAAAGGGAGAAAAAAACCCAAACAAACCCCAAACCCTGCTTTCATAGTGCTGTCTCCCTGCCTGTGGCATCTCTTCCAGGCCCATAACCAAGGACCATGTTTTATAACCTCCAAACCCATAAAAACATTAAGAAACTTCAGAAATTAAAGAACAACTTAAGAAATTAAATTAAATATACAGAAATTCTCTGCAAAGCTGACATAGTAGTTTGCAGTTCAAGAAATATCCTGCTCCAGCTTTACGCTAACTCCAGCAGCTCATCTAAGATACCAGACTGAGTATCCCGCATGGAGCCACATTAGTTCAACACCAGAACACTCCAACAGGGCACTGAGCTCGTATCTGATGGCAGGAGCTTTGGCCATTCCCCACCAAAACAGTATTTGGTCTGGTGACCTTCACAACAAAGTAGTTTTTAAGAGTCTTCCCCTGTTCTCCCTAATCTGCTTGACTGCCTAGGGGCTGATTTAGTTTGGTTTCTAAGAACAGACCACAGTGGTCCTGGCAACAAGATGCATACATGTTAAAGCTGAAACACGTTAGCCTCATTCACCCTTGTGAAAGGAGCACAGACTAAAGGAGTTGTCCCCTTCCTTAGCTGCTCACTGTATAGAGTGATTCCCAGCCCCCAACACACAGACCCAGAAGCCAGAGAATTGAACAATCTTGCTGCAAATTAAAGAAGTAAAAAAAAAAAAAACCAAATGAAAAACAAAAAACAAACACCCACACCCCAGGAAAACAATGCAGGATTAGAATGGACAGCAGAAGCACAAGTGGAGTTCTGGACAGGAAGACAGGAATGCAGACAACGCTGAGAATCTGTACTGCCTGCAGAACGGCATCACGTGAAGAAATAATGGGTGGGAAGCAGACTGGTAACTAATGGAGAGGTGAGAAGTTCTTCCACTGACTGTCTCCTTCCCTCATCTTGAAGTTACAAGGAGAAGACAGGCCTGCAATGATGTGGAAAAAATAACTACGCTATGTAAAACAACTAAGGCCTGAAACAAAACTTACTCCTTTACCTCTCAAATGAAAGACTATACTGCTACAGAGAAAAAATTTAGAAGCCTAGACCAAATTAAAGCAATAGTCTGAATTCCACATGTTTGTGACACTCTAGCTTTCTTACCTGAGCCATGCAGCAGACTGCTCTTCAGAGCAGCTCTTCCTGTTCCACGTTTAATTCTACCTGCACCAAAACAAATGGAATACCTGGAGAAATTACTCAGAAATAAAGTTTTGTGCCTTTGGAAACTAGTTGACAGCCTCCATCCATTCCGCACACACACCACCCCCCCCAAATTAAAAAAAAATTAACTTAGGACATGCAACTGAATACTTGACTTGAAGAAAGAAGAGAGTGAAATATTGTTTTGGGGCAAAGACAACCAATAAGATCAACAAAATGGGCCTCTTGCAACAACAAGAAGTCAGAACACATTTCACCAAATCTAAAGCAGAGCTTAGCAATTTAGGATTCTGAGTCTTGTAGTTAAATCAGCAAATCACATCTTCTGTTTGATTATACCTGTGCAGTGCTCATCCTACCAAGGCATAACAAGTTTATTTTCTAGCATGGTCAAATGTTCGCTGTTTCAAGGGAAGTAGCTGAATCGTTTTAGGTCTAACTGATGGCCAGTTATGAGTGACATTCTTCGTGTGTTGATACCAAGCACAGTGTTGTTCAACATCACCAACACGGACAAGGGCACAGAAGGCACCCTCAGTAAGCCTGCAGATGACATCAAACTGGGGAGAGTAGGCGTGGAAGGCAGGGCTGCCACTCAGAGGAACTTCAACAACCTGGAGGAATGTGCTGGCAGAAAAGATGTGATGTTCAAAGGCAAATGTAAAGTCCTGCACCTCTTGAAATCACCCCATGTAACAGTACAGGCTGAGCTATGCCTGGCTAGAAAACAGCTCTGCAGAAAAGGACCTGGAAGCCCTGGTGGACCATGAGTTGAACATTAGTCAGAAACATGCCCTTGCAGTAGAAGCCTACCAGATACTGGGCTGTGTTAGTAGAAGTGTAGTCAGCCCATCGACAGAAATAATTCTTCCCCTTTATTCAGTATTTGTGACACCACATGTGGAGTATTGTGTCTAGTTTTAGGCTCCCAATTCAAGAAAAAACACTGACATTCTGAAGCTACTCCAGCAAGTGTCCGCCAAGATGTTTAGAGGGCAGGAGCTATGCAAGGAGGTACTGAGAGAATTGGGTTTGTTCAACCTGAAGAAGGCTAGGGGAATGGCTAATTGCAGTCTACAATTAATTTACATAGAAAACAAAGGAAACTCCTCTCAGAAGTACAGAACAAAAAGACAGGAGGCAATGGCTGCAAGTTGCAAAAGGCAAAAGCCTAAGAGAAATAAGGAAAATATCCTTCCCCACAAGGGTGATTCAGCACTTGAACATATGCTGAAATAAGCTGAGGAATTTCCATCCTTAGAGTTATTCAAAGTTTGACTGGACAAGGCTCTGAGCAACCTGATCTAGCTTTGAAGTCGGTCCTGCTTTGAGCAGCAAGTTGAATGAAACGTCCAGAGATTCCTTCCCACCTAGTTTATTTTGTGATTCCATGCCAACAGAAACTAAATGGAGAATGATCAGGAAAGGTCCACATGCAATGTACATCTATGTATGGTCTGATCAGAGGCTCCCTCCAGAATACCATCAATCAGTCCTTCCCAGACAGGAGATGCATCCCATGCTCTTCACCCTGCAGCCACCCCCAAGTATTGACCCCACCTGGAAACCAACAGAAATTTTCCACGTAGAGCACTCTTAGGATGAGGCAATGTATTCCTGGTTGGGACTCTCTCAAACACAAAGAGAAGAGATCGTGTGTACCTCTTTTTCAAGCCAGAATACAATCTGACATATTAACCTAAAAAGGTGGCAGCAAGAGATACACAATGACAGCCTAAAATTACCATTTCTGAATAAGCTGTCAGATTTACAAAAAAAGATATTCGAATTCAGTGTAGGGATGAACCAAGAAACAAATCTAGAACTCCAAAATGATGGCAATACAGGCTGACAGGAGGCACAGAAGTCCCTACGTATCAGTTGAGCACACTGAGTTCTCAGATTAGACTTGGGTATTCAACAACCCTGGTAAGAGCCTGTCCCAACAAGAAATCTGACCTTGATAGCATCTTCATGATGCTCTCAAAAAAGGCAGTGAAAGCACTCTCAGGTAGGAATGGGAGAAGCCATAGATACACACAGTAAATGAAACAGTCTGAGGAAGAAACATGCAAATACAAACTACAGTGTTTCCCAGTATACAGAGCCCAGCGTCCAAGTGCAAGAAAGTTCCTTCAAATCTATTAGCCTTTGCCTAGGTGGTACTTGTTTCTACTACTGTATTTACAACACATCCCATGATCAGAAACTTTCATACATTCTACAGAACCTTAGATCAGCATAATTTTGAAGCATGTCAAGCTCAGTTAGGTAATGCTACACATACCTCTTCTGTATAGGAATCCTAGTACTCCTACAACTGGAATTAAGAGAGTAAAAGCTGCGATAAGACCACCTCTGTTTCTTTTGTCATAGCTGTCCCCTTTAAAAAAAATAAAATAAATAATGATTGGTTAGTTAAAAAGCAACTGTGTGATAGACTACTTCAGTAGAAATACAACCCTGAGTACGTTTTATAGCTATCCATTTTTAAAAAAGTAACCTCAAGAAATTAATGCACCAGAGTCAGTTACTAGCAAAACCCTAAGCCAGCTCCAGGAAAGTTACATGGTAAGTACCTTAGTTCAGCAAAGGCACATCACCACTTGAAAAGCAATGGCTCTTCCATTTTTTGGCCTATGAAAGGCCAAGCCAGATCTCAGCCAAATGAAATTTCAGCAAATGTCTTGTATTGGGTGTGCATGGCAAGGTTGTGGTAGCAAGGGGGCTGCAGGGGTGGCTTCAATGAGAAGATGCCAGAAGCTGCCCCCATGTTGGATGGGGTCAGTTCCAGCCGGCTCCAAGACAGACCCGCTGGTCGCCAAAGCTGAGCCCACCAGTGACACTGGTAGCGCCTCTGCAATAACATATTTAAGAAAGGGTAAAAAACGCTGCATAACAGCAGCTGGGAGAGAGGAGTGAGAATATGTGAGAAAAACAACTCTGCAGACACCAAGGTCAGTGAAGGAGGGGGAGGAGGTGCTCCAGGTGCCAGAGCAAAGATTCTCCTGCAGCCCGTGGTGAAGACCATGGTGATGCAGGCTGTCCCCCTGCAGCCCATGGAGGCCCTCGGTGGAGCAGATCTCCACCTGCGGCCCATGGAGGACCCCATGCCCGAGCAAGTGGATGCCCAAAGGAGGCTGTGACCCTGTGGGAAGCCCATGCTGGAACAGGGTCCTGGCAGGACCTGTGACCCCATGGAGAGAGGAGCCCATGCTGGAGTAGGTTTGCTGGCAAAACCTGCAACCCCATGGGGGACCCAGGCTGGAGCAGTCCATTCCTGAAGGACTGCAACCTGTGGAAAAAACCCACACTGGAGCAGTTCGTGAAGAATCGCAGCCCATGGGAAGGAGCCATGTTGGAGAATTTCACGGAGGACTGTCTCCCATGGGTGGGACCCCACACTGGAGCAGGGGAAGAGTATGAAGAAGAAGGAACAGCAGAGATAATGCATAATGAACTGACTGCAACCTCCAATCCCCATTCCCTTGCACTGCTGGGGGGGAGGAGGTAGAGAAATCAGGAGTGAAGTTGAGCCTTGGAAGAAGGAAGGTGTGGGGGGAAGGTGTTTTATATTTGTTCTTGTTTCTCATTATCCTACTCCGATTTTGACTGACAATAAATTAAATTAATGTTCCCCAAGTGCCGAGTGATCTCCCTGTCCTTACCTCGACCCACGAGGCTTTTGTTGTATTTTCTCCCCCCTGTCCCATTGAGGAGGGGGAGTGATAGAGTGGCTTTGGTCAGCACGTGGCAGCCAGCCAAGATCAAGCCACCACATGCCTCATTTCTAACAAGTCTCTAACACATAATTCCAATGAAGGAGGAAGAATTCTATACTGGTAAACCATGAAAATTACTTTTGCAGAGAAGTGGGAAATTTTGTCAGTTAGGGACTGCCTTACACATCCTACAAACCAGATGGTTCCAAACAAGTTCTCATGCTATGTTAAAAAAAGAAGGGAAAAAAAAAAAAAAAAAAGCAAGCAAGCCTGGAGCTCAGCTGAGGCTGTCCCAAAGCAATAAGCAACAGTGGGAAAACTCTCTTTTCTCCTTTTTATATCTCCCTGTGAAGGAGGAAAAGACGTATGCTCATTGACTCATGTACATGCTAGATGAGAAATTATTTCATCTAATGACTGCTAGATGACTCACTTAAAGTGACTTAAGTTTCATTCCAGTTCCTGGAAAGTAGTACAAAGAGCCTAACAGTCATTAGCATTAATTACACAATGCCAAAGGTTCAGAAGAGATCTTCTAAGTGTGTCTCCTTCTTTATTATTACTCATTTCAAGTCACAGCAGAAGGCTTTATCCTGGTGAGATCCCTGCAAAAAGTATCTTTCCAGGGGGGATCAAACTGTCAAACTCATACCTTTCAGCAACCTTAAACACACTTTTAGCAGACAAATGACTTCTGATGCTTTTTACTCTTTAAATTCAACTTCCTGAGAAGTCAGTAGAAACCTTACAGACAAAGTCCATGCTGCTTCCCAGCCTAGCCTCTCAGACTTGCATAAACAACCTGACCCATTCATTACCTTTTTTATCTGGAAAGCATTGAGTCAAAGAGATTTCAGAGCTCTTTTCCGTTTGAGAGACTTTAATGAAACATGCAGCGCTCTCAGAGGCAGGAACGTTCTTCTTAGGGATGACAATTTCCTGGGTCTGATGAGTGAATGGTAAGCTACTGAACTTCCAAGAGTAATTCAGAGGCTTCGGGAAATCTGCTGTACATTTTAACGCCATGTCATTACCACTGATGTTGCAACTTATTTCAGGTTCTGACGGAGGAGCTAAAAGGAGAGAAAACATTCTGTATTACTTTGATTACACACTGCCTTGAATTTTAGCACAGGACAAGGGCTGGAGCAACAAGAGCAGCAGGAGAGTGTAGAGGTAGAAGTGTATGTGTAAGGTGTGCACGTGTGCATGTGCGTGAGAAAGAAATGTATTTCTAAAAGTGGCCCAGTTTGTGGTTCTTCAGAGCCTCACAGTTCATTGTCAATAGGACTAATATACACACTGGTCAAATATATTTCCCAAAGACTACTAGTGAAGCTGCATAGATCTGCACAGAATGATGCCACAGATATTCAAGCATGTATAATATGCCTGCAGGAGCATCTTTAGTAGATACATACTGCCTAGGAGAACTTGGTCAGCTTGCTCAAAGAGTTTGGTTATCTACCTGAAAGTACACACTGTGCCATCTACACACATTCTAGAAGCCATTCCAAGGTGGGTAATGATGGGCACACAAATTAGATGTCACTTTTGAAAATTTATTCAAAGTGCCTAAGCAACTTAACAACAGAGCCAAAGAACAGCCCCCCTCTGTTTCTGTTTGCTTCCCTGACAAATAAACAATCCCCCTTCTAGACTTCTTAAAGGGAATAAAGTGGTACAAATTCTTTATGCAGTTCTTCCACTACTTACCTAACACAGCAAGTATGAAGGTTAAGACATAACTTTTTTCCCCAGAATTCAAGCAGTCTAACACATATGTGCCAGCATCATTGTTTTCCAAGTTAAATATAGTCAAGTGCCCATTCTCCTTGTTAAGCAAGCTTCTGTTCTGGAGAGAAGTAAAATATATCGGGTTGGTTTGCCCTTCCCATTCAGCCACTTTATCCTTGTTTTTTGTCCAAATAATTTCCACTATGTTTTGGTCTATTTTTACTGGAAAAGTAAAATTTTCTCCCAAGATGCCAAACACGTCCTCACAGCAGATGTGTGCTACAGGGGAAAAAAAGAAAAAAAGTTACTTTAACAATTGTTTTATAAACTATTGCTTGACTAATGCTGTATGCACTATCAGATACATTCAAATTTGGGTTAGAAGCACATCACAATGTTGCAAAGTAAGGCATGTGTCAGTTAAGAATTGCCCAAACCCAGCCTGTCTGCACTACATTGTGACAGGCGCCACAAGGGGATCCAATTTCCCCATTCTGGTCCCAGGTAGAATCATTGTCCTGATCTTCTTCCCTATCCTAAGCTCCTCTATCTTCAGTACTTCCCCTGTTCACTTGAATTAGGTCTCCTGCCCATGGTCTGGTAAAAAAGATGCAATGAAGAATTGTTACCACCAGCAAAATCTATCTCAGCATCTTGTTGCAGAATGCCCAGACTGAAGCTCCTGCTGAGCGAATAAATTGCAATTTTTCCAGCACGAATATTCACAGAGTTGCTAAGAAGCACACTTCTGACACAAAACTGCTACTTGGTTCAAAGCGCCTGCTCTGAAGTCACGGGGATACTAGGGATTTCCTTTGGAAACATCACTTAAGCAAGTTTATTTCACAATCAATGTATGTGAATTAGCATCCCAACCTCTGTGATCTAGCAGAGCTGCAAGCCAGAAATGGGAGCTGTCCAGAAACCTTAACTGCTATCAGTTTTGAATCAATCATTCTGCTAAAAAAGGATGAAACATTCAATACAAACAAACAACAAAAAAAGAAGAGGGATGAGAGATGCTCCCTACTTTTTATTAAAAACAGCTGTATGTGCAAAAAAAATCCACTGATCTAAGGTGAGACCAAATTCTGCTGTGGGGAAGGGATACTGTAAACCATTAGCATCTCTGTGTCCCTGCTTCAGTCTTCAGCAATCACCTCCTACTTCTGAATATCTCTGAATGGCTCAAAAAAAAAAAACCAAAAACCACAAGTGTACTGCCATGGCAGACATGTATGTAGACACCGACAAAAACATGCCAATACTGAGTTCAAGTTACACTTGCATTAAGGACTTGATTCCGCTCCATGGTAGCCGGTAACTTTTTACTACTAAGTTGAAGGAAAGGCATGATTAAGATATAAATGAGGTCTCATATTAAGGCAAGATTTCCAATATGCACCATGGAAAACTTCCCTTTAAACACTAACTGTGCACGGTGAAAGAGAAATATTTCAAAAGCCTCCTCAAGCCAAGTGCTCCCAAGTGACAGCTACCATTTTGGGCTTGTTTTGGGTTTGATTTTTTTTTTGATTCCTAAATGGCATCAAGTCAAGAATCTACCACTCTATATCATTCTGTGTCTCCCTTGCTTCTCATGTCATCATCGTGTGAAAACTTACTACTGTTCATAAATCAATGCAGATTCTACAGCTTTATCACATCAAAACAAAGTCACTTCCCTTCACTGTATATGAGTCCAGAAAACAAACTATAACCCATCTTGCTCCACATCCTATCTCCTTTACACATGAAAGCAGTCAGGAGGTCAGCAAGGCCAGTCATTAAGTAGATTAGGTTCCCCATCAGCAAAGAACAATGCTTGCCAACATACTAAGTGTCCTGCTCTTCTGCCTGGTGCCACACCATAGAAACAAAGACTTTCTCAGACAGGACACTAAAGGCAAGCAATGGGAAACACAATTCTGTGTGCTTGGGTACAGAACTGCACACACAGAAGGTCTCCTCCATGCCTTACTTCTCATGGACTATCCAATTTGTTTGCAATTTACCCATGAAAGTACTCTTCTTATGCCATTACAGTTTCTGCTTCTCGTTGTCTGCACTAATGCTGTGACCTTCTCCAGGCACAGGAACTGGACAAGTAAACAGGGTAAAGAGGGCTCAGCTACCACTCCCACATCTTTTCAA
This sequence comes from Aquila chrysaetos chrysaetos, assembly GCF_900496995.4. Taxonomy (NCBI): domain Eukaryota; kingdom Metazoa; phylum Chordata; class Aves; order Accipitriformes; family Accipitridae; genus Aquila; species Aquila chrysaetos. The sequence continues at coordinate 3,576,237 of NC_044010.1, read as the reverse complement.
CACAACCCACCCACCTTTTTTTTGTCTCCTATCCTGTTCAGACTCATTTAAACATGCTCCAGTATGAGCATCTCTTTCTACACATCTCAATTAACAATTTCCAGAAAAGAGAAGAACCCAGGAGCTCCAACGTATTTGGAGACCACAAGAAGGCAGGATGCTGGGCAAGATGAAATACTGTTTTGATCCGATGAAGCTTCAAGTCTTGTTAAAGACTTTTGTTTCACAAAGACAATTTCTAGGAGTGCGTTTTCCTCAAGAAGTCATCTCTCACTGCCTAGGGACCTATAGTACTCCTAGCATGGAGAAAAACTCCCTGCTCTACCCACTGTGAAATTCTACGTCTCGGCAACTTCGGCTCACAGATACAACCAAGCTGTGGTGACTTAACGTCAGAGTGCATAAGTCAAGCCACAGTGGCTGTTGACAAGAGCAAGGTAACACAACTCTCTTCTGGGAGGAAAGCAGACATTTGCTCGGGACTAAGAACATGAGCAAGGACAGTCACTGCTCCTCAGCCAAGCACTAATAACTTCCTAAGCCTGGGTATTGACGCATGTAAACTCTCCACGTCTTTGCTCTCTTTCAGTTAGTCATAAGAGCTAGGCCAGAGTTACGAGGGTAAGATTGTTTCTTCTTCAAGCCCAGAAATGAGACTGGAGAAAAGCAGAGCTGAATAGAAAACTCATTTTACCTCCATAGCTTCTGCTTGGCTTGGGGGAGCGCTGCCCTCTTGAGCGCATTCTCTTCTTGCTGGCTGCTAAAACAAAGGCTTGGCAGCAAGGAGCTGAAGAGTTCCTGCCCAAGGACAATCAGGGCTCCCAGGAGCAAGACAGGGAAAAGGTTACCCTTTCAGGATAACCACCATCTCCTCCTGTCTGAAAATCAGGGACTGGACACTTTTACTTGCCTGCTTCACTACTCTAGTGAAAACATGAAGAAACCCCCCACTCAATGCTATCAGCTTCCTTTTTTCAAGGAAATTATACGTCATACAGAAACATTGCACAAGATCTCCACCACATATCTTGGAGCTTCTAAAGAAAGCATGTGTCATCATACATTTTCTAAATTTCCAAGTAACTCCTCCCCCTCTTTTCTACTTCATTTTATACACAGATTTCCCACTCCACACCAGTTAACTTCCCTGCTGTGAGCAACGAGGGAGAAGTAACAGCCAAACACTTTCTCATACACTCTTTTTGGAAGGCCAGAAATAAGAATGATATTTCTCTGCTTTCTCCCTCTCTCCTTATTGTACCCTATTATTCCAAGATAAGTTCACACAACAAAGTAGCACTGCGCTAAGGCCTCCAGGAGCTTCTGTAGAAGCTGTCAGACTACCTGCTCCTGTACGTCCTTCAACCCACTCCAAATTCTTTCTTACGCCATGTCTTTGTGTCCTATCCTTCCAAACAAATCACATAATGAAAGTGTTACTGATAAAGAGAAGCTAACATTGTGCAAGCAAAGCCTCTCCTACAAACCCACCACCTCATCTCATCTACATCTTCTGTTCCCACTTCTCCAGCAGCCAGATACCTTCGCCTACACAGACTTCTCATCCTACCCAGGACTCGGAGCCACAGTCAAGCGTTCTTCCTACCACACTTCATTTGAACCACTACAACAGCATGGGTGCACAGATTTGGCCTGCAGCAAACAGCAACCCATGAACCTTAGCCCAGTTTGCAGTACATGAAAACATTTCAGATTTTCTCATGTTTGACAATGAATCGGCTAATGCACGTAACCTGGAACTCCATGCTAACCGAATGATGTCTCTGAATGCAGAGCTTGGATTGCAGCCTATGCGAGACAAGGCAACAGCCCTTCACTCACAGAGTAACAGGGCACCCATACAACATAGTGTGCTATACTTGAGTTTTGATATTCACCTGAATAATTCTGACTCTTTAAGCATTTAAGCCAGCTAAAGGTATCCACGTATTCTGTTCAGACTAAGTGGAATCTAATATTCCATTTATCAGCAATAAATGCTTCATTACTACATTTGTCTACCTGATTTTATTTTCTTCACTACTTTTCTTGGGGCTGATGTAAGGCTTAGTTATTCCGGAGAACTTCTGTAAGCTAATTCCCTTTTTATTTTTAATGCTATCACTATCATCTTTTTTGGTCTCAAGTACCTATCTGAAATGTATATATGCATATATTAGGTCTATACAAGCAGTAGTTAGGCTCCCATATTACCATTAAGACTTTAATGTTCCTCCTGCTGAAGCTGGATGGAAAAGTCCTTACTGATTGGCTTATAGCAAGAAACTGTCTGCCTCAGGAGTTGGGCTTTCTAAATAGTGGATTTGTGTTCTATTTTTTGTAACTTCCCAACTACCCCCTTTTTAGTTGTTGGGGGTTTTTTTTATCTTTAAATTGTGAATTCCCCCAGCAACTGTAAGCAGCAGAGTTACATTCCCTCCTAACCCTCAGAACCACCAGTTGCAGAGAACACTGAAATAAATGTTCAGTCCAGAAGGACTATCAGAATATTTACCCATAGTCTGCCTAATTCCCCCACAGGCCACAAACACGACCCACTTCCCAAACTCCAGTAAAAAAGCACTTAGATCCGTGGTATAAAAGCACGGGCAAAAGCTACAGCCAGGAAAGAGACAACACAGGTGACAGTAAGCTGTAGCAGCATCCCAGGCTGTTGCAAGAGAAAATCAGATTCGTGCAGGAATGACTGCAAATCTTACCTGTAACATCAAAAGTGGAGTTTTTCACTTGCATACTGCAGCAAGTTCACAGAGGTATGTGTTGCTACTCCTGGACAATACAGGGCTGCCTGCATCTACAGAGCTCTACACATCAGCAAAGGCAGGACCTAGGGATGGCACTCACCAACAAGGGTGGGTCCCTCCCCACCACAAAATCCGTATCTTCAGTTATATCCCTCAGCACGGGCCTAAAAACTGGCAGCATCCCCATGCAAAGGTTACCCAGTCATTTTAAAACTATGCTGCTGACCAGAAAGGTGGGGAAGACCTACCCATTCCTCCCTCTCCTTTGTTTTTGTCTGCCCGTTCCCCCAATGTAATAGTCACACAGAGAGTACAATCTGCTGGAATTCAAGTTGACACACACCCCCACTCCAAAAAAACCCCAACCTCCAACACACCCCCAGAAGGACTGTAATTCCCAGGTGCGACTCGCTGTGGGAACACCGGTGTTTGTGCATGCAACGGAGCGGAAACAAGCGAATCTGGGAAGTACATGAGTAAGACTATCCCTTTGGCCAGCAGCACAGGCCCTGCTCGGAGCGCAGTGACCGTGCCTGTGCCCTGAGCAGGCTTCCTAAAATAGCTACCAGGAAATGACGAGGATCGAGCTGCATCTTACATCCAACCCTTCGTATTTACCCACTTCATTGAAGGCGCTTGCCTCTCTCCACTCTGGGTTCACAGCCCTACGCCTTCCTGGGACAGAGGTAAAGCCTTCCAAAATGCTGTCGGAGGTGGAGACGCTGCCTCCCTCTTCTCCAGTAATTCACTAGTCAAACCACGTGTTCAAGACACTTTCCTGTGTTAAAGAGATAAAATGCACAGTCGACTGAAGGAGAGCCTAAAAACTTCTCACTTGTGTCCTGACCAGAGCAGACCCTCTTGTGCCCAGCTGCATTGCAATTTCCTTGCGGGCGCTGGCACAGCCTGAAAAAGGAGGAAGAAAGAGCACGCTCCACTGCACAGCTCAGGGAAGCCTATGGCAGGGTTATCAGAGCCTCGGTATGTGGCTCAGAAGGACTTAGTAGGTCCTAGCAGAGCTTAGGTACAAGCAAGGTGCAGAAAAGCTTGGCTATGACAAGGACTAGGCAATCCTGGATACTTGCAGGGAAAGAAGTTGAGGTATGGGGAAAACAGAGGACCAAAACTTCAGCTCTCCAGGAATAAAGCTACCACCAGGGTCAGACACCGGCTGACTTTGACACCAGAATGGAGAGGAAGGTGCAAATCTCCAACAACTTTTGTAAGTTTAGTTCCAAAGTTGGGGTTTTGGGGCATTTTTTTGTTTGTTGGTTTTTGGTTTTTTTTACAATAGCCAGAATTTTCAGTTCTTGGGCCCTGTTCCCACTTACATCTCTTCCATTTGCTGAACCTCGCAGATCTCTCTAGCTCCCTCCACCCTGCTCCGTCTCCTGCCCAAGCCTCTTCCACTCCCCTTGTCCTCCGATCACTTGCCCAGTCTTATTCTTCCTACTACTTGCCATGGTCACCGCTACCATGCACTTGTGTACTAGGTCTGCTTGGGATGGAGTTAATTTTCTTCACAGCAGCCCATATGGTGCTGTGTTTTAGATCTGACCAAACAGCGTTGGTAACACATCAATGTCTTAGCTATTGCTGAACATTGCTTGCACAGCATCAAGACCTTCTCTCTTTCTCACTCTGCCCAATCCTAGGAGTAGGCTGAGGATGGGCAAGAGGTTGGGAATAGACACGGCCATGACAGCTGACCCCAACTGACCAAAGAGATACTCCTTACCATGTGTCATGCTCAGGAATAAAAATGAGGCAGGGGGAGAGAGTTTTTCCAAAGTAGCCATTGCTCAAAGAAGTCCACTGGTGGGAAGGAGCAAGTGATTGCCTTTGCACCACTTGGTTCCCCTCCGACTTCGTTTCCCCCCCTTCATTTATTAAATTGTCTTTATCTTGACCCATGAGTTCTTCTTGGTTTCGCCCTCCTGATTCTGTACCCCATCCTGGTGAGGGGGAGTGAGCAAGTGACTGGGTTGGGCTTTACAACTTGCTTCCAGATCTCTACCCACCTCTGACTGTCCTGTGAGCCAGGAGGATCTGGTTCACAACAAGGCACCTGAAACCCTGGTGTCTTTGCCTTCGAATTAAGGACAGAATCTGTCCAATCCAAAATTTTGCAGCTCAGCTTTGTTTCTTCAAACATCCAAAATGGAAGCTCTGAGCCCAGTGCAGTGCACATCTCAACATGGATACTGACTGCAGCTCTGGCAAATTTTCTTAAGCTTTAAAACTTTTGATATAAAAGCAACTCTGAGGAGATACTTCTAATATGAAGTTTATTTAGAGGTATCCACTGGGCTATATTTCCAAGTTGGAAAGGATACTCCTCTTTCTGAACGTAAATGTGTGGGCACTTACTCTTGTGCCACCTTCTTGATCTTTTTTTTTTTGCCAAAGCATTGCTTTAGGTTAGTTCTCTGCAAGTCATTTCATACTAAACAAACATCAACAAAAATATTCTATCTCTAGCAAGTCTGCCTGTTCATACACCAGGATAAAGGTATGTGTACAGCATCACCAGGGCCACGCTAAAGGTAGCAGCAAGACAAAAAGCTCCACAGAGTTAGCGGTATTTTAGCTAGCATAGCATCTCTACCTTCCAAGCACTGTGGTACAGTAGCTAACACGTTGATCAATCTGTACTCACACCTCTCTCATACTTGGTTATGTTGCGCTCCATTAACAGCAAGGGGAAATTTCTGATGTAACAGTCTAGATACAACATTATTAGCAAACTTCACCTACTCGCAGCTCTCATCATCACCCCTGGTTAAGTAGCGCGCTTTCAATTCTGCTAAGCAAACCACATAAGTTTGTCATGCTTCTTCTTCCTACCCGTCTAGCAGAAACCTGAATTCACCTCCATCATTCCTATCACCTGGATAGTAACAAAGCCTTACAACCCTAGGATTTTAGCTTTGTATAGTCCTACCTCCCAAGCCTCAGTCCCCAGAAATTACCTCTGAGCAGCATTATGACTTTATTAATAATTATTCAGTCACAGTTTTTCTGATGACTGATTTAACCTGTCTTACTATAAAAGACTATGGTAGTGCAAGACATTCCCTAGGAGGCAAAGACTGATCCCTGCCTTACAAGAATCTTTCTTACATGCTGTTCTAGAGCAGGGAAGCTTCGTCCATTCTGCCGAAGTCAAAGTCCACTAACAGAACAGTACTCCAGGGAATTCACCGTACAGAGGAGGGGTTACTGCAGGACCATGGTTTCTAAACCTTCATTTGCTGCGAGAGGCACTACATGGGGCAATGGTGGGAAGAGAGCACATAAAATCATACTTGTATGCTCTGTAGTTATAGCATGAGGTGCTCTGCATATACAAACTTAGGATAACCTAATCACTTAACTCTAGCTTCAGAAGGTTTATATAGTAAAGTATTACTGCCTGTACTTTGAGGCAACCTAGATTCAGCTAGCTCTCCTGTTGAGTACGTAACCAAGGAGGCCCTTCTTCAGGTCACACATCATAGCAAGCTGCAATGTGAGAACTCCTATTCTAAAAATCTTATGCCCCCTGCCCTGGACAATTGATTAGCTCAGGGCAATTAAGCAAACACTTCAGCCCACTCATGGGGGGGGGGGGGGGGGGGGGCACCCCACTCTCCCTCCCCTCCTGCTTTTGCCCTCCTTTTTGCAGTCTCAAGGTCCTGCTCTGTTTGCATGCTCCCTGGACCGAGCCAACACCATTCATTAACTTTGTAGGGTTTTTTGACAAATTACATTGCCATTAACACAATGAGTTAAATAATCCACTGAATGCACATGACAGCGTGAGGCAAAGGAGGAAGGGGGAGAACTGGGAATTCGCATTTTCGCAATGGTGAACTATTAGGGAGGATCATTGTGTCTTGTAGGATACTGATTATTTTTGATCTCTGGGCTTTGCTTAGGGACAGACCTGACTTGCATTTAAGCCTAGCCTGAACTGCCAGAAAAAAAAGCAGTTCAAATCCTCTGGCCACTTACTTTCTCCCAGCATCCAGACAGCACTTCCTATGCTGTATTAGCACAGTCTTTATGTAGCTATATGATCAACAGGACTGAGAAATCTGTCTCAGTAACTTTTTTCCTTCAACTGAGTTCATTTTTCAACCAGATCACCTTTGTAGTTCTGTTTTCAAAGAACAGCACAAACGGACAGCATAGAGAGGAACTCTTCTCATCCTGTGACCACACCAGCTTAAATGTACTCCAAACTACAACCTATGTCTCTTACAAACCCTGCATCACCCAGGTAGCCTACAGCCACACCACCCTGAACACAGCCAATATGGTCTCAAGAGGCTGTAAACTGATAGGAGGGCCATTAAAAAAAAAAAAAAAAAAAAAAAAAAGACAAATCCACATACACAATCAATTTTTTTTTTTTTTTTTGACAAACACCTTTAACCACACTGTCAACTCTCAAGATCAAAGGAGTCTGTGCATGCAATCCAGAGATGATCCTGGCTTTCTAAGGACTAAGACCATTAGTCATATTAAGCCAAGAAAGCATCAGTAACATTTTTTCACTCTGTGTTCATCCTATATTGTTAAATATCAATGGCAAAAAAAATATTTATTTCTTTTTGTTTTTAATATGATATAAACAGCCACAGCTCCGGAGGCAAAGATTTATCAAGAGTTTTTAAGCAGGGGGCAGGCAGAGGATTTTTTCTTTTTTTTTTTTTTTTTTTTTTTTTTTTGGGGGGGGGGGGGGGTCCTCCTTTATGAGAAATTCAGAACTTCCTCTATTTATTCAGGAAGATCAAGAGTAAGGTAACATGACAACACAATCAGGTGTCAGCTTCACACAGCTGACGACTGACTTTTCCATTCATACCATTTAAAACTGTGTTTAACATTTCTACTAGCAGCCTATGGAACTAACCACATTCTACAAGCAACCTGAATTTGTTAGGAGTACAGATTTTCTCCCATTCAACCCAACACCTTGTGATGTAGTTCCCACGACATCTCTCGTGGAGTGCAAAGACACAGGAAAAAACATTGAGCAACCCCGGTATTTTTATGAGCAACGAAAACATGAAAAGGAGCATGTACTTCTCTGCATAGAGAAAGAAACAGAGGAAGTTTTAAAACAAAAACAAAAACCTGCCCAAACCTGTCAAACTGCCTAATGGGAAAGAAACAGCCACATTTAAGGTAAATGTGGCTTCTGTGTTGGTCACTTTCAGAAGTCAGAAAACACGAGAGCTGCTAACAAGTATCTTTCTGTCGGCCCCAGCAAAATATATGAGAACTAGAAGACAGTAATACTGCTTAAGAATGAGGTGATGCTCAGACCACTGAAAGAGTTCTCTGGCTTTCAGATGAGCCTCGCTACAGACACAGAATGCTTCTAGGTGCTCTAGTTCACTTATGTGGCTTACCTCCCTTAGCCCCTCTGCTTTTGGGGACTCTGCTAAAGTCACTAGAAGTTTGGCTGCCATCTGCAGTGCAGCAGAACATCCCCACCAGTGTGGCTGGCACTGCAATCCTCCTGCGGGTGCGGTAGCCAACAATTCATTCACCTCATACAGGGAGGGCGCAAAGATCTCTCTGTGGGTTCCTTCAACAAATGGGGCCACAGATACTGCATTGACTTCTTTTCCACCCACATACAATCTCCAGGATCCCCCAAATGACCACAGTTTTGGCTCAAACTTCCAATGACTGAAGGAGCATCGTCTTGGTAGGTCTAAAAATCAAAATCCAAAGTACCATTTACACTTTATGCATTGTATCTGCAAGTCTGAGGTTTTATCAGATAAAAACCTGACCTGGCAGGACATCGTGAAAAGCAGTAATCCCTATGTGGTGAGTGGGGGTTCTGAAGATGCCAAGGCTACACTGCAGCTTCTGCATGTCACAGGTTCCCGTAGGAGAATGAAGGAGCATGTCTTCAGGATGGATTATGATGTGCTTCTCTCCCCCCCATTTCCAGATGTTCAGCAACATGAGACTGGGATAGGTGCAGTGCTTTGCATTTGGGTAGAGAAGCAGGGAGGCCAGGGAGGCAGGGATTCAAGAAGGGAAGGCTGACAGAGGATGAGGATCTACCAACAGTGTCCTGGTGTTTACAACAGGCATTTGCAAGGCTAGAAACTTGCACACCAAGTCAAACTGCTACCGATTTACTTTATGCACTTGGGCAGATCAGTCTGACTTTCAGAGTCTTGATTTTCTCATATGGAGATGACAGATTTTTTTTACCTTGATAAACTTAACGTAAGAACATTTACACATTAGCAACCACACACATAATAGCAATAATGCAAGCATACAAACAAAAAGATGGTGTGAAACCTTGCTGATTTAGTTGAGTGAACAACAGTGAAGAGTTTGTATTCCTGATCTCCTACCCTAATCAACCATTGCAGAATCAAAGTTTTACAGAGAGGAGAAGACAACAGAGCTAGTTAATTTTTTCGTTAAAGGAGGATATTATGATACTTGCAGCCACAATTAGCCTCTCCAGTTGCCCAATCACCATCGTTTCTCCTTTTCATCTGCATGTTTGGAACCTGAAATCTTGTTTTGTGGTTAAGTCTACAGCAGCTGGACTCACATGCTCAGAGTAGCAACAGCATGCCAACTTAGGTAATGTAAGGTAACAACGTGCCTTCACACACACAAAAAGTTACAAGAGGACACTCAATTAATCAGGCATTACTAACACTCATTTCGAACTATCTGCAAAAGCACTGCAGGTGAGACAAACAAACTGCATCTAGGGCTGAACAGGGGCAGACTGATTCACACAGGTATGCAGAGTCCTAGCTTCTCCACTGGACCTCTCGCACACCTGGTCCCAATGCTCTCTTACAGTCTTGGTTGCAGAACAGGATCTCACGATCTTAATTAAACAAAACAAGCTGAAGACTTCTGGAATAGTATGGGAGGAAATCTCAGGGAGCTGTTCTGAACGCTCAGTAGTGGAACCAGCTACTTAAAGCCTTCAGGAAAAGCAAGAGGAGATTACTCTTTTTTAAAAAGGGGATACAATAGGTCCTGTTTTAGGCACACCCAGGAAACTCCCAAAGCAACAAAGTCACCAAGAAATTCCTTAGACTAGAGGAATGATAAGAATGTCTATATTCAGCAAGCCACGCTGCCTGGCCCACCTAGCAAAAGCAGCTACTTCTGATGACAATGAGAAAGTTTGTACATCTGCCTTCAATTTCAAAAATGAGCAAGTTTTGTTTGTACTTCTCAAGTTCATAGCCCTGTGCAACGGCTATGGACATGAGGGCTATGCTCCTCAGGCACACAGGTTGAATTTGGATTAAGAAGGCCTTTGTTTAGTATTTCACCAGAAGTTAATAGTAATAGTTTACTTCTACAAAAAAAGCCCCAACTATTTAAAAAAAAAAAAACACAAATAAACAAACTACAAAACAAAACCACTGAGAACAACTTTGATGATTTCTCCTTGAGCAAGAAGGAACACAGCATACAAAATAAACAGCATTTTCACATACAGGGATGACAAGAATACAAATTTTTTTTTTTTTTTTTTTACAATGAAAGCTAGTTTCCTAAATTCCTTAACACCTCAGGAACCGAGGGGAGTATGAGGCTCCATTTCTGCAGCAACGCTTCCCGCCCGGCACACAGAATAATTAACTCCACCTGCTCAGGAAACTAACCCACAGTATAAGCGCCACACCCATTTCACACCGCAACCTTCCCATTTACACGCATCTGAGACGAAAGGTGTACAAGCATTGCAGGGGCAGATCCTAAACATGCTGGTGATTTTATGAAATTCCCGTGTGGAATGCGGGGGGGAAGGCAGCCGCTCGCTTCTGCCTTCCACCGTTCGGAAGGACGCAGAAAACAAACGGCCCCGCTTCAGCGCGACGCCGGGTCCGCCCGCGGTCAGGCGGGGGCGGCCGCGGGTGAAAGCCGTTCCCCAAGGCTGGAACCCACCCTCGGCTACCAAACACGAACGGCGATTGCCAGACCGCCGCCCTCGCCGCCTTGCCCTTCTCCTCAGCGCCGGGGCGGCCCAAGCCCGCCCTCCCGCCCGGCGGGCTGCGCAGGGGGCGGTTGGAGGCGACCTGCTCCCCACAGCGCCGTCGTTCCCGCTCGCTTCCCGCCCTCCTGCCGCCCACGACACCGGTGAGGGGGGAGAGTCCCCGCCGCCTCACCACTGACTTACCCAGCAGGGACGCAAAGAACAGGAGCCAGCCCAGCCAAAAGGGCAGCCTCATGGCTGCTTCTGCTCAGCGGCTCACCCCACCCGAGCCAAAACAGAAACTAAAGACAAGGCGCGGCCCACCTCCCGGCTCCCTCGGGCGGCCCGCCCTCCTCCTCTGACAGGGCCCGGCTGAAGGAGGCGTCGGCGCGACGCTGAGGGTAACGGGGGTTCCTCTGGAAACTCCCGGGTCTCCGTTAGAAAAGGGGATTTCAGACTTCGCGGTCGTCTCGGTGGGTTGCGGCTGCCGGAGAGGGGCTGGGGTGCGAGGGGATGCTGCCGAGGGGGTTTCTGGTTCGTGGGGCGCAACCCCGGCAAGAGCTGGCGGCAGAAACGGTCGTCTCGCTCTCTCCCAGCGGGGAAGTTTCAGCTCTGCTAATTGAAAAGCTGAAATTAAATCAGTTTAACGTGGAGCGGGAGCCCCACAGGTGAGGGGGAGAACGGATTTCGGGAGGTAACGTGCAGCTCGCCGCCTCAGAGAATGATGGTCATCTAAGCCTAGTACTCCCTGGTGTTTGACACCGATGCTCCCCAAAATGCCCACTGTTCTCGTCAGGGGACACCTGGCAATATCTCTGTTTGAGGGGTGGGCTCGAGGATAAACTTGGGCATGCTCACCCATTTCACCCAAGGCTGGGTTGGCCTCTGGGGGGGTGTGGGTGCGTGGGGGGGTGACCCTTCTGCCTGAGTGAAGGGGAGAAAAAAACAAAACAAACAAAAAAAAAACACAACAAAAAAACCCCAGAAACCAGCTCTGACTTCTAGGGGTTTCCTTCAACGCCAGCTGCTCAGAAGCCCATTCACAAAACTAAAACAAACTTACATTCCCTTTTGTGGGTAACTAACTGGCCTCTTGACAGAGTGTTTTTGAGGAAGAAAGGGAAAATACCGCAAGAGTTTGGGAAACATAAACACTCACCAACTATTGAAAAATTGCTGCTCTGCCAAACACTCCAGCGGCAAGCCAGCTTTCCTCCCACGGTGGTGAGTTGCTGCAAGTGGATACGTCATCCTTCACCTGCATCCCACTCGCAGTGCGTTATCCCGGCTGGGAAGAATCCAGCTGCAGACCTTACAGCCTCAAAGCATGCTCGGTTCCCAGGAATTCGACTGCTTGACCCAGGGGAGACCAGCACAGCACCAGTGCTGGATGGGAAGGCTCTCACCACAGGTTCAGCCCTTGGCTGGCTCTCTCCTGGTGTGCTCGACACTGCGCTGGTTTTGGCTGGGATACAGTTAATTTTCTTCATAGGAGCTAGTACGGGGCTATGCTTTGGATTTGTGCTGAAAACAGTGTTGATGATGCAGAGATGTTTTCATTACTGCTGAGCAGTGCTTACCCAGAGCCAAGGGCTTTTCTGCTTCTCACCCCACCAGTGAGGAGGCTGGGGGAGCACAAGGAGTTGGGGGGGGGACACAGCCGGGACAGCTGACCCCAACTGACCCAAGGGATATTCCAGACCATATGATATCATGCTTAGTATATAAAGCTGGGGGAAGAAGAAGGAAGGGGGGGATGTTTGGAGTTATGGCATTTTTTCTTCCCAAGTAACAGTTATGTGTGATGGAGCCCTGCTTTCCTGGAGATGGCTGAACACCTGCCTGCCAATGGGAGGTGGTAAATGAATTCCTGGGTTTGCTTTGCTTGTGTGTGCAGCTTTTGCTTTACCTATTAAACTGTCTTTATCTCAGCCCACGAGTTTTTCTCAATTTTACCCTTCTGATTCTCTCCCCCATCCCACTGTGAGGGAGGTGAGCGAGCAGCTGCATGGTGCTTAGTTACTGGCTGGGGTTCAACCACGACCACACGCTCACTGCCAAGAAGCTGTGTTGGACTATTCACCACCACTTGGAGTGACCTCAGCTCTGTTTTTCACACAACAGTGCCCATAAGCAGTTCAGAAAAAAAAAAATATTGGCAACCGTGGAGACTTCTAACCAGAAGACCTTCCAAAAATCAACACTGAAGATGTTCCAAGGCTGAGTGGTTTTTTTTTCCTCCTTCTAGGAGTCCCTGTAAGCTCCCTTACCTCATCACTGCAGGCTGTAACATGAGCTAGAATGACACTGCACTTTGGGCTGAGCAATGCTGTCACATTCAGTTCTTACAAAATCACAATAATACTGATCCATTCTCCATAGCTATGTTGGAATGACATGGCACATAACTGGCTTCCAGATGGACTCAGGCTCATCCCATAAATTCCTTTTGCTCAGTGACAGAAACCCCTAACAAGCCTTTCTGTCCTCTGTTCCCTTTTCCCCTCTGTTCTGAATCTCTGTCAAGCGTCAAAGGGAGCTCCCTACCCTGTGAAGGCTCCAAGTCACAGTGTTCACACTAGAAATGTAATGTGGCCGTCTTCCTGCTGTATCCGGGTGGCAGGAGCAGCCGGTCTCTGCCGCTGACTAGTCCTCTTGTCAGGTAAAACGTCCTCCCAAGAGGTCAGAGACTTTGGGTTGAACTTGTTGCTGAGAGGAGGGCACCTCCCACCTTGCACACTACAGCTTTCCTGTAGGTTATGAGATTTTTGGGGTTAGCAGCAAGAAATGTGAAGCAGGGACTGACACTTTCATTTAGATTATTTTAGGGTGGAAGGAACCACAGTAGGTCACCCACACCCACTCAAAACAGGGCTAAGTTCTTTCTACTGAGCTGCTCCACGTTGTAGAGGATGATTAGAGCTTCACAGAGCAGAGAAAGTGAGAAACTTGAGCCTGGTGGCTGGTGCCCTCACCTAGGCTCCTCTATTTGGGGGAGACTACAGGGATACGTGGCAAGGATGCATCCTCCCTTCTTGTGCATGCTTGTACAGTCATACTAGGTGGAAGGTCCAGAAAGGACTCATGAAAGATTCAAGAAAATGACTGGTTTTCCTCCTTTCCTGACTGAGCACCCAATCAGACTTGCCCGTGTTTTCCCTTCCTCAGCTGCCAAGTCAATCTTTAATGTTTTCTTCCCACACTCTCATAGTTAGGACAATCTTCTGAAAGTCAGGAGTTTGAATCGCTTTTTGTTGAGGTGAGAACTAAACCCGGTTCCTCTGTCAATCCTGGGAACAATACACAGAAGCCGAAGTGCTTAACATAAAGCCATGATTTCTACTCCAGGGGCAAGGGACAGAAAATACAGGAGCTGTGATACCAAGTATTCCAGCAGTAGGGTGGATCCAGGCCTTAATGTACAGTGAACTAAGCTCTGCATATATTTCATTCCGCCCCCCCCCCCCCCGAATGCAAAGACCTCAGGGAGTGGTTTTAAATAGTCGTCATTTGCTTAACTCACCCTTGGTTTCCCTCAATGTCCTGCACTGCTGCCTCGACTGCATTGTTTCTAGTATCAATGAACAGTTTTCCAGTCTAAGTGAATTTCCTATGATCAGATTTCCACTTGACTACTGGGCATTTGCAGTGCTTATATGCCTCTGCGAGCTGTTGCTTTGTGGGTGGGGAGATGACATTTTCAGCTGAGTTGGGCATTTCAGCATTTGCTTGAATGTGCAGACGGTGTGATTTTTTTTCAGTTTTTTTAATGAAAAGAATTTGTGCAAAGAATCGAGTTTGTTTGCTTTCATTATCACTGATTCATTCTCAAGTGAATCACACAGTGCTTTGTGATCGTAGGCTGTAGGAACTGTTAAAAGAACTCTAATGTGGTTTGAAAGTCTTTGCAAAAGTGTTCCCATTGCTATTATAATCACTCATTGGGAAGTAAAATAAGTGGCACCAACATTAAGTTTCTGAGCTAACATAACTGTAGTTACTGAGTAATTAAGTTCACAAACAGAAAAAGAAAACCCTTCATACCAAAATAGTTTTACTGGTAAGAGAATTTTAAGCACAGAGGAACTGAGTGGCTTTCACTGTTTGCATGAGGGACCACCATAGTGTGCTGATGTAATCAAAAATTTCCTGGAATTACTAAATCTGAGATTACAGAAAAAAAAACTGCTGAGGAAACAGAATTTCGAATTTCATTATGACTTTTTTTTTTTTTTTTTTTAGCATCCCAGGATGTTGTTTAACAACTCTGCAAATACACATAGCAGTGCAAAACTAAATCAGACCTGCACATCTTGGCCGCAAGTTTGTTTTACTCTAAGGCTGTAATACCAGTGCCTGCCTTATATTACATGGATTTCAAAATTTCCATAGAACTTGGCAAAGAGTAACAGTTGCATCCTGCTACAAAGAGTAGAGCTTATTACCATAATTTTAAATAAAAAATGGAAGGTGGTGTTCGCTGGTTTTCTTTAGGTGCTCCGATTTGTCTTAGTCTAAGAAATTTGTCATTTTCACAATTACGCTGTTACTCTGGAGGCTTGCGTGGAAATGTCACTGCCTATCGCTACAATTTCACAGGTTTATTTCCTCCTTTCTTGATTGAGAGATTATCCAGATCAGTGGAATTTGTGGGTGTAATGAAGAAGGAGGGGGTCCGTTGCAGTCTATGGGCTTTTGTCTTACAATCTGTGAATCAACGCGAGTCTACTGCTGGGGTTGGAAAGACGAAGAGTGGGATGGAAGCCAGGAGTTGGCTATTTGTATTGCACCTTTCAATCCTGGAAAACTGATTGGGTTGACAAACTCAATCGCATATTTGAAGAGACACTAAGAACCTCCTTCTTTGACAATAAGCCAGCTTGATCATGGAGCCAAGTATTTCAGGATCAGAATGTATCTGTCTATGTGTCTCTGGGAGGATGCAGATGGGACAGGGCTTCAGTAGCCCTCCAGGCCAGGCAGCTGATGCTGCCTAACTTCCCTGTGAGAACTGGAGAAATTTCTCTCTGGAGTCACTTGGAAATAAAAGAGATCTTCTGCCTGAAACAGCCCCAAGGCCTTTGGCTGGAGCAAACTGGGGTAAGGAAATGACAGCTGTTACCAATAAATGTAAAGGAAAATAATGTCTGATGCTTTTGGAAAGGTCTTTGGTCATCTTTCTGATCAGACTGAAGCAATTTCTTCATTTTGTTGTTCAAATAAAGCAGCTGTAAAATAGTGCCTGGACAGGGAATGCTCTTTCGCTCGTTACCTTTCTTGCCGTTTAACAGTCAAGGGTAAAGCTGCCTTGTTCTTTTGCAAGAAGGACCAGCACGCACCAACGAGACTTAGGAAACAGATGTGCCCTTACCTGAAAGTCTAACGCAGCCGGGGAGATGGTACCACCATCTCATGAATGTCATGTGGCAGACTCGGGGTTACACGTTTGGTTGCACGCTTATGCTTCTCCATCTGTTTACACCAAAGCAGTAAAGTTTTTCCTTCAAAGATCTGTTTGAAGTATTTGCATGCTTGTGATACTGGTGCATTACTGGCATCATCCTTTTATTTCCTGTAGTATCTGAAATGCAGTCTCTAAAGGAAAAGTGGAGAGTGTGCCTACCCTAAGAAATGTACAATCTGAGTGTATTACGGTGATATGGCCACCAGTTACATTTTAGCCTGTCTTTCCCCTCACTTTTCAGAAGTAATCCATTGCTTTGCCTTCTTTTGGCAGCTACAGGAATCCGACCAAAAGTAGAAGTACAGGAAAAAGACAGCAATGCAATAGGAAAATACACAGACGCAAGGCTGGCATGAATCTTCCTGGCATGGACTTACTGCGAAGCCTTGTGACAAATCAGTGTCCGCAGTCAGAACTTGACAGACAGGTCTAGGTGGCAAGGATAAAGCACTGTAACTCTGTCGCTTGCTGGGACTGGTTTCACTAGCTGATTTCTGAAGTCAGAAGTTTTCCTTGAGGAAAGGGAGGTAAGGAGGAAAGGAATGTCAGGATCTTTTTAAACCAAAAAGTCAGTGAAGCCCTCTGCTGTCACAGACTTTGGCTAATGGTCAAATAAGAGTAGAGGTAATTGCCCTTACCCTTTTTTTCCCAAAAGAGCACAAGCTGGTTGATCATTAACAGTCAAGCTGATCGAGAAACCCACCACGGCTATTTTTCCCTGTACAATCCTTGTACTTGTAGTGGACTAACAGGAAGATGGTTGATGATCCGAAGAGAAAGCCCCTCGTTGTTCTTGCTGTCCTCTTGCTGTTCAGCTCAGCAGAAGCAGGTAAGGAAAACATGAGTGCCTGGCAAGGAATTGAAGGTTTTATATAGAAGGATCTGAATTCAATTCTCTCTAAACAACCTGTGTGTCAAGAGGCCCTTGCTATAACCTAGTTAGGTGCCAGGAGAAAGGGTAGTGCAAGAATGGTCCTTTCTTCTCCCATGCTTTGATTCAATCAGTCTCAGTGATTTAATTCCACTAACCTGATTTAAAAGAATGATCCGGGTTTACTCTGAAGTGTAAGGAAGCAGAAAAGCGACCACTTGACCTCTGGCACTGGCATCTCCCTCTTTGAAAGCTTAGCAAGTGTAATCTGCAGTAGCTGAGGGAAAATAAACAGACACCACAGTTACATGTCTTTCTTTAATTGTACTGTCAGAGAAACTGCTTTTGTGGTCATCCCTACAGTCCCACATCACCTGCAGCTTCACAGCAGTGCACCTCCTGCCTTACCTTTACTCACGATCCCCCTTGTCTTACGCCGTTTCTGACATGCACTGCGTTTGCATGGAACCCACCCTTGCTAGTTAAGCTGCCTCACGAGCTCTGTTTTTTCCGAATTGATCTCAGAGAACATCTCCTTCTCTCTTGCCTTCAGTACACAGGAAGACCAAAATAAACAACAGTGAGGGATAGTCACATCCCACAAGGGGGAATCTGAATGTTGAATCTCACTCCTTTGTGCTGACCCTTAGGCCATGTTCAGCCTAGCTAGTGTAAAGTATCTTCTATGGGAACAGCCAGCAGTTAGGAAGCTGGTTGTTTGATTTAAAAAAAAAATTTTTTTTTTTTTTAAATTTTATTGTACGTGCACATTCAGGGCAGTTTCACTTCCTCCAGTCCAGAAAAGGGAAGGTGCATGCATTGTGATTGCAGCAGGATGCAACTATGCCAGTTCATAAAGTAACACTTTTTAGGTCAGAAGGGCTCATTTAATCAATTATTTGGCTTCCTGCTCATCGCAGGTCAATAAATTTCACCCCATTAGTCCTTCAGTAAATCCAACATCTTACCTTCAACAAGCCTTCCAAAATAGCAACCAGTCCTCTGACATGACAAAAGATGAAGAATCCAACTCTTCTGTGGGTAACCTAGCTATACATACTGCTAGCCATACATACTGCTAAACTTCTATGCTTGCTTTTTAGCCTAAATTTGCTCAGTTTTTTACTAGCTACAGGTTTGACGTTTTGGGTTGTTTTTTTCTGTCTAGATCAAAGTGCCTTCCAGTAGCTGCGTTTTCTTTCCCATAAAGCATTTTCATCCAGGAAATGAATCAATCAGGAAGTTATCATTGACGCACTTTGTCATCAGCCTTCTTATATTTTGACATCAGCATTCTCATATTTATTTCTGGATTTTTGATACAATTGTAAATTAAACTTATACCTTCTACTAAGCCTAATAGAAATATCCCCATTCAGTGGTGACTACCTGTTGGCAATCATTTTTTTAAAGATCTAATAGCTGGCTCATAAATGTACTTAGTAGCTGGTGTGTGTGGCCAATTTGGAAAAAAACCCCAACAGAATGTCATTCATGTCTCAGTAAAACAACTTTCAGAAGTCAAAGATACCATGATATCCACAGTTATCTTCCCCAGCCAGCGTGAATTCCACCAAAGGACAGAAACAACTTTATCAGACAGATAAAGTTTCCAGAATAGGCTGATTTTAATTTATGTTCTATCCTTTTAATCTTTACCAATAGAAGCAAGATTGCTACCTTCATTTTCCTAATGAATTAGAATGAGCTTTTTTTTTTTTTCCATTGCACAGATGCCGACTAAATATGCTATTCACTCCCTCTCATTGCAGGGAGTACAGACAGACTCTCAAGGCATCACTGCACTGACTTCCAGACAGCAAATTTCCTACGGGGCAGTAAACTTAAGGTCCAGTTTCTTCTGTTTACCTCCTCAAGACCCAGCTGTGGCGAGCTGATTTTAGCTGATGATAGCATCGAGAACTACAGCTTCAACAGCAGCCTGGAAACCAAGATCATAATCCATGGCTTCAGGTGAGAAAAAGAAGAGCACTGTGACTAAGTTTTTATTGGTAAATTAAACACTGCTGGGGCATTCCCAAGCACTGAGTGGGGCTGGCAATGAAACCTCCTGCTTGTGTGACCTTCTTAGTCTCCCCAGCAGAGTGGCTGCATGCAAAACAGCTGCCAAGAAGAGTCTGGAGTGCTCAGCTCCAAGCTGGACCTGGGAATTGTCTGGGAGACTGTTGGTGGGCCAGGGCCAGAGGCATGGAAAATGCTACTGACAACCCTCATTATAACACAACTTTATGTCCTTTAGCTTGGGACCAGCTGCCTATTTTGTGTGTGTTTCACATTTTTTGGAGCCTAAAAAAAGTTAGGAAATTAGAATCTTTCTTTCTTTCTCTCTCTCACTCTCTTGCTTCTCTCACTCTGTCCTCTTTTACCCCTTTCCTTTTCTTTCCTTCTTTCGACCTTTTTATTTAAGAAGTCTTTCCTTCAAGATTCTTGTCCCTTTAAATTGTCTTCTTGGAGCCCATGTCCTGATTTATCAACAGTCTGGATTAGTCAGCCATTTAGGAGCCTTGCCAGACACATTATACTTCTATTCTTGAAACTGCAGGGATTTGAGCTGGGTTTTTTTAAGCTGTCACCATTCTGCAAGCTTATTTTACTATGCCATTTTTCAGCCAGGTGTGACCATATAATATTATTTATTTTGATGTGAAAAAGCCTGAACAGAAAGTGCATAGAAGACCAGGACAAAACCACAGAAGATGTTGCAGGGTCTTTTCAGAAAACCAGCTGTTGCCTTTATGTGACATAGCACACCCCTCACCAGGTGGTATTAGGGAGAGTGGGTAGAACATAGCCTCCTCAGTTTTCCTTGAATTTTGGGGTACAGAATTTTTTTAAAAATTGTCTACAAATGAGGAAATATAGCAGTGAAAGGCTAGGTGATTTGGCCAAGGACTTCCTGCCAGTTGGTAGCAGAGCAGAATCCAGGTGTTTCTGGTTAGCTCACTTACCCTAGGTGGGCTCTGGGGGGGGCTAACTGAAGCACCACAGCAACACTGAGATCTCAGCCTGAGCCCTGTAAATGTTATCTCATTCATTAAAATATCTGGTTCCATTCTGAATCAGCCCATTCTGGAAAGTGTTATTACACCATCGCGAAGAAATGCCACGTGTTTGTATCTGGCACCAGACAAATCTTTCAGCAACTGACTGGCAGCCTCCTTAAAGACACACGAAGCTCCAGCACCAGTCAACAACATACTGGCACATGGCCTATTTTGGAAGACACCCAACATACTTGTTTCTGATGTCTCCACAGGGCTTTGGGTACCAAACCTTCCTGGATTGAAGGGCTTGTCCATGCCATACTGCACACAAGCCAGGTGAACGTGATCGCAGTAGACTGGGTTTATGGGTCTACAGGAGCCTATCCCTCTGCAGTGGAAAATGTCACACAGCTGGCCCTCTCCATCTCACAATTCATCAGCAGGCTCCTGGTAAGCTACTGTGCATTTCCAGTGGAGTGGGAGCATGGCCAGAGAACATCATTCATGCAAACAATCCAGAAAACTGCTCCAAATCTGCTGTCTCCAAGAGCTGAACCAGTGGGCTCTTTATTCCAGAGTGTAGCACTGAAGAAATTTCTTTTTCCCATCTCTCTCAGTCCAGGCTCGAGCATGCCGCTGTTTTTCTTCTTTCTCTTGAGTTTTGACAATTTCGGGAAAAACATCCCAGTTGTCAGCTGCCTCTCCAGCCCGGGACAAACCTGAAGGATGCTGTGGGTTTTCTCAGGTCTATGCTTCACTGGACAGTCTTCTTCTGCCCAGAAATTTTGTGCAGGGAGTTGGAAGGAGTGGGATTTGAGGGTATTTTATATTTGCTTTGGGCTTCAGATACACTTCTCAGTAGCTGGAAATCCCCAGATGTGTCCTGGTTTGTTTGTGCACAGTGCAGCTGAACAACACTTATGCAATGAGGGTGACACACCTTCATGTTAACCAGCTACGTGTAAACTCTCCATGTAACATTTGCACTGCAGACCCAGGCTGCACAGCATGGGAGACCCTGGGTATGCAACACGTTGTGCACAGTCACACATTTGTATCCAGAAATACAGCAACCCTTGGAGCTGCTGAGTCATTAGAAGGATGAGGGCTGGGGTGGAGAGGAAGAGGACTGTCATGCCTTGTTACTGATTAGCCCACACTGTGAACAAATGACTGAGCTGGACAGTGTCCCCACCACTCATCACTGGTCCAGCTACTTAAGGACTTTTTCTGTCCAGCCTCTCCTGCAACACTACCCCGCAGAAGACTATATTCTCTTCTCATAAGCCTCAGTAGTGCTCCAGGATATGGCCTCATACATTTCAAAGTCAAGATTTTTCATCTTGTGCCCACGCTCTCGTGCACTATATGCTCTCCCATTGTATGGTACTGCATCATGCAGACCAGCCTGCAGGCAGCTGAACTCCTGTGGATGGGGTCATCTCACATCAGGTCTAAATGGCTGTGCTTTATCTGGCAGTTCAGCCCATGGATAAATCCTTAATCTCTGAAAATATAATCTTAAAATACTAATCAGAGTATTGGTACAATGGTGGTACAAAAGTGAAAAAAAAAATTCCTCTGCTTTACTGAGAAAAAGATTATTCATATGGTGAACATGAATCTCTCAGCTGAGAGAAGGAAATTCAGTCTGAAGCAAGCTGTGGAAAGAGAAGCTACAGGCTACATAGTTATGAACAAGACCATTTGACCACCCTGGTTAGGGTTGGGTTTGCATCTGTGGACCTGAAGAAAGATGCTGAAAAACAGAAAGGGCAATGCCTATGATTCCCACATCTGTTTGGTTCTCCACCATACACCTCAAAAGCAATCCTATATTAGAAGAGATACAGAGCTCCTGTGTGGGCTGGGACAGGGTATTACACCTTTCTGCTACAGAAACATTAATTTTGTATTATCATCAATCTGCAGGCCCTGGGAGTCTCAGGGACATCCATCCACATCATTGGGGTAAGCCTCGGTGCACATGTCGGGGGCCTGGTGGGGCACTTCCATGGCGGTCAGCTGGGACGGATAACAGGTATCATAAAACTGAGTCTTGGGTCCTCACCTGCTCTTCAAGGGAGAGAATGAAAGAGCAAGGAAAGGGAGTCAACTACAGTGGTCTTTTAATTGTATAAGGGCTCATTAGATCCAAGTTTATGGGCTCCTTCCTAGCTTCAGAAGAGCGTGACAGTGCCTTTCCAGACATCAGTCCCCTCCACACTGCCAAAAGAATGCATGTATTTGCAAAAGGGTCCTTCTCCCTCTGCTCCACTCTTCAAATTGGTGCCAGCTTAAAAGGATATGAGGCCTCGTGACTAATGCTTCCACTTTATGTATACCTCTTCCATGCTTCCAGGTATACCTCTGTAGTTCTTAAAATTAAAGCCCACAACGCATGTCATTGTGGGGGAGCAGCAAGAGCTGCTCTGCAGGAAAATGTAAGCTGAGACCCAAGGGGACAGCACTTCAGGCAGGGACAGTGGCTTCACTGACAAGGGACATGGTCTTACCGTATCTGGGCAAGAAGAGCAGAGCAGGTCCAGTGACAGGAACCAGAGTCATCCACAGTCCAGTGATCACCAGGCGAGTCTGTAGCGATGAGGCAAGCCCAAGATCAAGCCGGCAAGTCAAGTCAGCATGATAAAAGCAAGACACGGGGCTGGGCATAGCATGCCTACGACACAGCTCAGGCATGGACCAAAGGCAAAAGCCTGAGTCACTGTTGGGAGGCCCCAGATGAGGCTTCTTGCTGTTCTCTCCCACGAATCAGCTGTTTTCACAGTAGACTGGTCTAAGGCCACCCAGCTGTACCAAATCAGAGCTAACCTTAAACACAGACAGACGGACTCCTGGGTGTGAGGAAGGGGTTGCAGTGGGGGAATCACAGATGAAGGTGGTTAGAGGCCGATGATGGCATTTAGAGCTTTTTGATTCACTCAGGGCCTTGTCAGTCTTTAGGTATGGAGCATGAATAGAGTCATGGAATGATTTATGTAAGAAGGGACCTTGGAAGGTATCTAGTTCACCTCCCCTACTCAAAGCAGGGCTGCCTTCTAAGTTAGATCAGGTTTTTGAGGGTCTTGTCAAGTTCTGGGAATCCCCAGGGATGGAGGTTCATTTTGATAGGAGGGGAAATACCACCAAGAAGAAACAGACGTAAAGGCTCCAGTAGAGTGACCACAGCTCCCAGTCTGCCTCAGCCCATGCTGGTCTGTCTCTCAGAGGTATCCTCAAGGACGGTCTCACTGCACACTCAGCAGGGCAGGCCAGAGAGATGTTGGTTCAGCCTTTGCATGTCACAGCTACCCGCATGGCATGAAATACAGGCATTCCTTAACAGGAGCTGAGTTTCATGCTGGGCCCTTTTTTAAGCTGTGAATTAAAGTTTACATTAGGAGGGACTTGGAGTAATGACTCTCCTGCACCAGGATTTCATGATCAGCAACATCTTCAGAACCAGACACTTTCCTGGGAAACCATGGTAATTAACTTCAGAGTCAGAGACTCCTCCCCTTTATGTTGTCTACATGTAATAAAAGCTCTGTAGGTTTATTTATTCCATTATTTTTTAACTCTGCTAGAAGACACCCTTTTTCTACACTCCTGATTGTCCTATGATTTCATAGGCATGCTGGGCATTGCAGGTTCCAGTTCAGATTTAGGAGCCTGAAGACAGGTGGAATTAGACCCAAGATATGTCTGATCTCATCTCCTGCCTCGTCTCACACATGCATACATGCACAGAGGAATGTGATCCCAGAGCCATAACTTGCTGAAGTGTTTTCAATCACCTAAAAAGAGCTGTGGAGAAAAAAGCAGAGTGAGTCTTGGAGATCAGAGCATGGAGTTTATTTTTGTGAAGTGAGTTTCTTCAACCTATGCCTGTTCCTGTGGATATCTCCGTGTGCAGGAAAGCAAATGGTCTAGGAACTGGAATGAACAGCCTGTATCTAAAATTGCTGAAGAGCAATTTGTTTCAATTCTTGCAGAGGAAATGAAAAAGCCAGAGGGAATTCAGCTGCATACACTATAACTTCAGTGAATAGTTTTCTTAGCTGCTGAGGATGTAAATCTCAGTGGAGTTCATGCAGCTTGTGCTTGGAGGAGGTAGGAATAGAGGATAGAAACATGCTTGCCTTGGAGCCGTGCTAGAATTGACTGCTACTCATGGAAGAACTTTAAGCTATACTGAATAACACTATTCAGTATCTCTTAAAGCCTTTAACTAAAACTTGGTCTGTAGAAGTATGGGGGGGGAACCTCTCAGCTTTTTGTATGGGTCAAGATTAAAGAACACGGAAGAAAAATTAAAGCAGTATATTCTTCTGACCACTTGTCCCATTATTAGCTTTTGTTTGTTGAAAGAATAGGAAAGAATTTTATTTCCTTCTTTCCCTTTCTCTCCTCCCCTCCCCCCCTCAGAAATGCAGAAACATCAGTTTGTACATTGTTGATATTGCCGCCTTTATAGAGAATTAATGCGACTGAGTCCAAGGCAGTGAAACTGCCCAGCTCTGAGGCTAAGTGGCATGTGGAACAGAGCTGCTGCTTAAACTATTGTTGTTGCCTGGGGAGTGAAAAAAAATCTTGTGAGATTAATTTTCTATGAAAAGTGAACAGGATAAACCTCAGCCAGAACAGAAAAAAATAATCTTTGACTGCACCTTGGTATCACCAAGGATAATTTTCTGTATTCCTTTGACTCCCCAGAAGTTGCTCTAGGAGCAAGTTTTAAGCAAAAATGTAGATGGCTGCTTAAGGACTCGATTTTATTTGTGGGTAGAGGGCTCAGAAGCCTCTTTATTTTAAGGATATTTTGATAGTATCAAACCTTTGTAATGCTTGGATGCTGAATTCATCACCTAACTGATGATCTTCAGTGACATTTCTCAGACTGTAGTACTAATACAGATGACAGTACAGTTAGGGAAGTTGTTACGAGTTTGATTCACTTTCACCAAAAATCCAAAAGACACTCTGCACCCACTCTGTTAGAGCTATCTGAACCTCAGTCATGTCTTTACAGCCTAGAAACTTGAGGTACAAAACTGCTTAAAGGGGAGTGGAACAGTGGAGAACAAGGTAAGGAAGCTGTAGTGGAAGTCAGTGGGGACAGAAACCATTCTGGAGCATAACCAGTGCAACCTGGGAATAATTTATCACTTCTGCCTAGCAACATTTTAAAAGTTTTGGATAAAATACCTTGTCCAAAAACAAGAAAGAGAGGGGCTGAAGAGCATTTGTTGTTGAGGCGTTTGATTTTGTTACAGGCCTGGATCCTGCAGGCCCTAAGTACACCAGAGCCAGCCCTGAGGAACGCCTGGATCCTGGGGATGCCCTCTTTGTGGAAGCCATTCATACCGATGCTGACAGTAAGCTGGCTTCCATCTTCTTCGGCCCATGCTTCTGTTCCTCCTGCTGTCACTATTGCTAAGGAGCCTGTAGGTCATTGTGCCTTTTATGCCAGATTACCCTGTGGTCAGGTTTACTCTGAGGATATTTCTTGATTAGATAGGCTTTAATGATGAATTCATGGGCAGGTATCCATATCCCAGAGCACTTCGCAAAAACAGACAGGTGGAGATTAGACAGAAGGCAATCTTCCAGCAAATATTACTTCCTTAACCCTGCTACAGCAGAGTGAGTTTATGCAGAATCAGCTCAGCGTGGCTTTTACCACCTGGAAGGAATTTACATGTCTGGTCTTACTTTGCCTTTTCCCACCTGACCTAAGAAGGGTGCTACTGTGAGTGCCAGTGGAAAATAACAGAGTGAAACCATCAGCTGGTGGAACAACAGAGTAACTTTTCCAAAGCGCTTAGGGTCTAAGTAGGCAGAACATGTGCTAAAGAATAATGTGGTGCCTTTGAGTCGCACCGCTTGCCTGAAGATCACAAAAATCTCTGCCAACATAACTCTCAATCATGCCTCATAATCCCCCATTAAGATTGTGGTCAGTTTTGTTCTGCTTTATACAGAATCAAGAACCTGAGTCACGGAGGTGGTGATTACGCCGCAGTTCCCAGTCATTTTGATGGCAGGGCCTGGAGCACACTCTGCTCCGTGCAGGAAACCTGCACAATGCAGACGTGTCGGAACAGGAAATCTGTCCTTGCTGCCTCCAGCACTAGAGCTGGGTCCAGCACTACTAATGTTCAACCAATTATTGGGGCCTGTCAAACACCATGTAGGGTAAAGCCTAGAGAAGACCCAAGCATAAAAATGAAGTGGCATTTCACCTCCTTTCAGATTTTGGGATCCGGATTCCTGTAGGCCACATCGATTATTTCGTCAATGGAGGCAAGGATCAGCCAGGATGCCCCCGATTCATCTCTGCAGGTGAGAACGCTCTGTGGCCAAGCAAAGGGCTTTCGTGGCCATTTAGCAGCCTACGAAAATGCTGTTTGGCAACCAGCTCCTGCTACGGTCAGGGCAGACATCAAAGTGAGACAACATGTATTTGTAAAGACATATGGCACCAGGGATTCATGGCCCACGTGTCCTCTCAGCAGTACAACAAGCAGCTAAAATTAAAATTACATACAGGTCAAGCGTCTTGGCAGCACCACTGTCAAGAGGTGTGCTTTTGGTGACACTTCTGTATGAGCCAAAACCCTAGCATCAGTAGAGTTTGTATCAACAAAGAAAACATTTTTGCTAGAAAGGCTCTTAAGTACTACTAGCAAAAGCTTCTTTTTGTTTTCATGCTGCAAGCTATGTCTATCCTTAGAGAGACAGCTTGTACAATCACTGCCCTTTCCTGCTAGAGAATAGGACTTTACATAGTAAATAGCGTGGGTAAGTATTCAAATATGTTCTGGATGAGCCAGCTACATTGAGGGTCAGGTCATAGGGGACACCTATAGTACCTCACTTCCCATAGCTGGGGACCCAGTGCAGGTGGGAGTCAAAGCTATTGTACCCCCTTGCAGAGAGCTTGGGGCCTCATCGATGGTACGCTGATGGAGACGGGGCAGTCCTGGGGTCCCCTTCTTCTGAGGCACTCTGTTAGTCTGGAAGATACCCTTCTAACTTCCTGCATAACTTCTCTTGCAGTGCGATCTGGGCTTGTTGTCACAGAGATGCTCTGCAAAATGTTATTAATGGGAAGGGGATCACTGCAGAATCAGTAAGAGTGTTTCTTGACTCTCAGTTCCTTGGGAGCATGCAAAAAGACTGAAGCAAACAGAAAGGCTCATGGCTGCTTTTCTCTGGGTGCATTTTTTTCTTGCAGGCTATAAGTATCTGATCTGTGATCACATGAGGGCAGTACATCTCTATGTCAGTGCCTTGAAACATTCCTGTCCAATCGTGGCGTTCCCCTGTGCGAGTCATCAAGATTTTTTAAATGGTCATTGCCTGGACTGTGTTGATCCCTTCCTGTTCTCCTGTCCCAGAATAGGTACAGTACCAGCCTGAGACCTTCCTGGAGCAGAGGACAATACATTCCTGATGGGAGTCAGTGCAGAGCACAGTACGCGGTTCAGACTTCTCTGAGCAAAATTTGCTTTGGATCTCTTTGGGGATAGTGAGAAGCTGTTTTGTTTTCAGGCTTCTATAGAGAAACTCTAAGAGCTCGTATATTGCCCAAGGTAGAACACCAAAACCTTGAACATTTCTGATCTTTAAACATTTCATAGGGCCCACAAATGAGTTAAAAGAGAGTTTCTAGAACCACCTGCTTAACAAGTGCAATTAGCTCAAAAAGTGTCTTGTTTAGAGAAGCAGCTGGAAATTTTAGCCCAAGCCTGAAGTCCCATTCTTCTACAAACCACTCACTGTTGCTGTGACACCTCCTTCTCATAAATTCCTGCCATGGCCACCCCAAAGATGAACTCCCTGGACTGGTAGAAGGTAACAGTTGCCTCTTTTCAGCTTCTGAAACTGAGCTGTGGCACGAGGAGAGGAAGTGCTCTGGTGATGTTTGCAGTCTGGTACCAGAGGAATATAAGGAGAGGCCTCTTTTGGTATAGGTGCTCTCAGATCAGCCACCCCTTCCCCATCTCACCAAGCCACATTGTCAGCTAAGCAGTGGTGCAGGCCTCAAGTTATGGTGGTCTTCTCACTTGAACAAGAAATTCAATTTCCCAGCACCTTGTGGTTGCATTGTCATTTACATCTGCACTAAGTTTCCTGACTTGGTAGTCTTTAGTCTTGCTCATTTTGCACAGGTGCAACTGATAACACAGTTTGTTAGCAGAGGAATGAAACAAAGCCTCCAAGAGGTACTCTGATGATGATTACCTGGGGTAGCTGGAATAGGTTTCCTGAGGGAATGTTAACCTGTCAAACAGACATCACAAACCTGTACTTGCTCTCATTTGCACCGGTATAAAAAAGGGTCTGTCCTCCGAGACAGTGGAGTTGTGCGGGGTGAGTGGAGGTGAATTGGGACCGATTATATTTCTGTTCTGAGTCATTCATGGCTTTCCCTGCACTGGCTTTATTTCCTCCTGCAGGCCTGCTGGAGCAGGCAGGTGTCAACTTGAGAAAGCTGCCCAAGGAAGTGAAAGTTTATTTAATGACCAGTCCCTCAGCCCCATTCTGTGGTAAGTAGCATGAGAAAAAAAACAATGAGTCAGAAGGGTGTTGACCAAATGAGACAGATCCTCCGGGGAGGCCAGGTAGTTACAACCCACCATCCCCATCAGAATCAGCTGCTGTGGCCCAGCTGGTCTGAGACACACAGCTGAAGGGCATTAACCCTGCACATCTCCTCCATTACAGCCCTTTCCAATGGATTTATTAGTGTGGGCGCAGCCCTAGATTAACACAGCCACATGGCTTCAGGACTGAAGTAAAGGGTAGTGAAAATATCTGTCTGTTTGCAGGGGACTATACAGAGCTGCCCACTGTGCCTCTCACAGCACGGAAACTAGTTTCTTTCTCACGTCTGTTTGTCTTTCTGCTGGTGGGACCAGGGAATGAGTGCTAGAGGCCTTCTTTTGGCAGGGGTAGGTCCAACTGATAGTACCTGCCCTCACTCCCACATACTTTGCCTCTTGCTCAGTCCATCACAGCCTGGTTGAGTTCCACTTGCAGAAGAAAAGAAACATAGTCACCAGCATTGAGATCACTTTCTGCAGCAACAGCACCAAGGACACAGCGAAGATCACCATGTGAGTGACAGTGCATGCTTCTGGCCTGTTTTATCCCAGCTCCATCTGTAAGGATGTTTATACTGGTCCAGGAAAGGCACAACAATAGTGTATCTCCCTGACTGCAATCACTGTGTGATGAACCACAACCTTTCTTCTCGAGTCCCTCCACATTTAACTTAAATGCTCTCAAGCATCAGGCATGTGCTACTATTACTCGGTAACCCTGGCTAGGTCCACCTCTTCCCTGAGTGCACAAAGCAGTATACTCCAGGATCCCCAAATTTGCATACATTTGTGTTGCTACGCTGGTTCCTTTGCTACACCATACCCTTGCCTGGCACCAATTCAAACTGCAATCACTGTCAGATAGTTATTAGCCCTGCTCTGCTAGACAGAGATGGGTACAGCAAGATCCCATCCACCAGAGGTTCCAGGCTGATGGACTTGGTGGCTTAGACATTTCTCTTGATGCCCAATAGGACAGCAGCTGCAAAAAGGAGACAAGTGCATCTCTGCACAGTCAGAAATGTGTTCAGTAGCTTGTTGCCTCTGCAGTAATGCAGCAAAGCACTCAGGCTCCCATTGTAGGGCAAAGTGCAGGGGACCAAGACCACACATGTAGACAGACAGCTCTCTCTTGAAAGCACCACACTCCTCCCAATCGTATCTGAATTAAAGGACCAGACTCAGACTCCTGTTCCACAGCTTTTGCCATAGGAGGATTTCCCCACCACAGAGCAGTTCCCCAGAAGAAGGCTTCCTCACTTCTTCCTACACCTTCCTGCCCACTGCTGTGGGCTGGGAACCGCAATGTAGACGTGCAGCTTGCACATGCTGCTGGTTGCCTCGGGAAGCAGAAAAACAGTCTGCTCAAGAGCCCCAGCCAACTCTCCTAGGATCAGAAGGGTTCCAGCGCTGGCTCTCACACAGTCCTTACTGCTGAGCCAAAATACTGTGACCTAAAGCTAATCGTGTTGCTGCTTCAGTCCTGGGCACCAGGAGGTGGGGGTGAGAACCAGAGAAAGGAAAGCCACGCTCTAGGGTGCTCTCCAGTGTGATATAGCTGCTTGGTCACAGACTTTCAGCCAGGCACTGCAATTTGGAGTTTGTACTCCAGCCTGGTGGAGCTCAGTCTGTTCAACCCCTCCCCAGCTTGGAAGCCAAAGCTGCCTTTTCCAAAGATGCCGGAGGGAGGAAATAGTTAACACCCAGGTCAAGTCAGGACCCTTGATCTGCTCAGAAAGACATGCAGCACTTCCTTTTGCAGTTGGCGGACACAGGGTTGATAGGTGTCCAGCAGGAGCCACGTGAGCACTGGAGGGAAAGGCTGCCTGGGGAAGTGAGACAGGCAGGCAATCCCAAGGCTTTGCTGTACCTTCAAGTTTTAATGAGACAGTAGAGTTATAGCAGGGTAACCTATCCAGAGATACCGTTGCCCTGGGAGAACAGCAGCTGTGTTTCATTTAAATGCCTTCCTAAGAAGCACAAGGCTAAACCAAAAAAAATCGCTTACAGCAATAAACCTATAGATTTGAGAGTATAAAATTGAAGATAACCCTTTTAATTCACACTGTAGCAAAGAGCGAAGAAACTTCCCCACTCTAGGCAAAGCTCAGCCCCCCAGTGCAGCGAAGCTCAGTGTCGAATGGGCATCTAAACATAGATTCTCACATCGCAGTTCAGACACTGATTGATCACTGACTTATTTCAGGTGATCTGACATGCATGTCAATCTGCAGTTCCCCAGAAGTGCAGAGGAACCTGGGAGAGTTCAGCCAGTCTTATACTATCAGCAAGAGACTCACATGGTTGTGTCTCGCCTCACATTGCCCTTCTCACTCCTCAGGATGCCGTTACCCCACACATTGCTCAGAGTGCCCCAAGAGACATATCCCCGAGCCCCATAGCTGCCATGGGGCTGACAGAGTAAGGAGCTTGTTACACAGCGCACTTCCCAGCTACATTGCCATAGCTTACACACACACACGACATCATCCCCCATATCCAAGGAAACATACTTCTGAAGCCAGCCTAGAATCCTACATCCATCCAAAGTTTGTGTGGGGTTGGACCAAACGTCAGTCCCAGGAGTCACTTTCTTCAGCCTGGTTAACCTTACTGTGTTCCTCTGTCCTAGGGCACAGCTTGATCCTCCCCATGGACAATATACAATAGAAAGATGGCCTCCCCTCTGTTTGTTTTCCATTTGCTATTCATTATTCACCTTCGTAGCTACAATGTCGTGATGCTTGCTATTTTTGGCAGCTTCAAGCCAGACAGTCAGACACACAAAACCTCCAGCATCTGCCACTGCAGTCTAAGGGAGGGACTGGATGTGCTGGTTTGGGTTGGCCACTCTGGCCGAGGAGGATGCTGAGCGCAGCTGTCAGCCCGCTTCGGGGTGCTACTCTGGTCAGCGGAATTGTAGGCTCTTCCTGACCCATTTGTCACCTCTCCGCTTCCCCTACCATCACACTACTGATCAGGCAGTCGCCCGGGTGCTTCTGGGATCACGCTGAGTCAGCTACACCCATATTCTTCGTGAGCACAAGGAAATCAATGATCTCCAGGCTCTTAGATGTGCCAGGTAGATCAAGCATAAGAAGGTCCATTGGATGGACTCCACAGAAAGGAGGTGGCCCACCTATGTAAAGTAGCTGGGCAGCACTCCTTCCTAGCACACGACCGACTGGGCTCTGATCATTGGCTGCTCACCAAACCTCTGGCATTTCTCAGTTCATGTTACCTGGGCAAGGGCATAGGGACAGACAAACGTCCTTCTATCCAAGCATCCCACCTTCGACATGGTCAAAAGCAAATACCTAGCGAACAGTATAAAAAAAGGCAGTGTAAGCATGTAGCAATACTTCCCCAAATAGTTTCCCAGTGTCTGACTAATTACATCTCAGGGACTTTCAGAGCCAAAGCTGAGATCTTTGTCCTTATTAGCTTTTGTCTTCCACAAACTTGTCCAGTCCCCCTCCCATGACTTGTACAGTTATGTAAACTTCCTAGCATCCACAACAAGGATTTTAACAGCTTAAAAGGAATGGTACTCTGTGCAGTGTGCAATCTTTTTGAGTCTGCCACCTCTTAGCTTTCTTTGATGACCCCTAGTTTGTGTACTGGAAGAAATGGTGAACCACCGATCCCTATCCATGCCATTCATGATTTCATAGACGTTGACTTTATCTACCACTTAGCTCTCTGTAGCAGTCTGGGCAGTGTTTCAATTTATATGCAACAGCAAGAAGAGTTGTTGCAATTGTGTGATGGAAGGAAGGATATTACACAGAAATATTCCTGACTATAGAGATAAAACATGGAGATACAGCCAGTAAGAGTCTCATGCAATGCCCTGTTTTGACAGATGAGTCTTCTCACTCCGTTTGATTATGTGAGGGCTTCACGGTAATACCCCAGGTTCCTCCAGTGTTTCAACACATCTGCACACAGCCTGCATCTGCAGGTTGATTGAATGTTCTCCTTCACATCTCTCGCCCTGCCTTGCAGACCTAGGCACCAGGAGATGGGCAAACGCCTGCTGGCCCACAGAGTTCCCCTCTGCCATATAAACAGCGTGACACTGAAGTATCTCCCCAAGAATCAATTCTGGAGGAAGGATGAACCATCCATTGTTGGCAAGTTCTGTGTAGCCCCCCTGCCTCTCGATAGCAAGTAAGTCACAGGAATATCTTACAGGGATCCACTGAGCCTGTGGATGCAGCCTGTAGTTTGAAACAATGCATTCTCTCTCCTGTTTAGATAAACATATAAAGAGGTCTCTCCAATCTGTAAATCATTTTCTACCTGTGAAAGAAACAAACTACCAAAGCAGTTTTCTAGGAGTTTTCTACAATTCTTCCCCCAGGATAAAAGCGTTGTGCCATGAAAGGAAAACAGTTGCAATTTACATCACCTCGAAGATGCTTAAGTCACAAACCATGGCAAAAGCTTGTACTAACTAGAATTTATTCCTTTTGTCCTTGCTTGCTCTCTC
Source organism: Aquila chrysaetos chrysaetos (assembly GCF_900496995.4). Classification (NCBI taxonomy): domain Eukaryota; kingdom Metazoa; phylum Chordata; class Aves; order Accipitriformes; family Accipitridae; genus Aquila; species Aquila chrysaetos. Next base: position 3,543,053 of record NC_044010.1, on the reverse strand, counting down.
CATCCTCCCCCTGTCTGCAGTGGGCCCCCATCTGAAACATGACAGATGAACATTTTTCAGGATGAGACAACAGAATACCAGTAATATATTTCTGCTTCTTATACTGCACAGGTTTATAAAGCACTAAGGCTAAAAACAACCATTTTGGCATTTTCTAGGCCAGCCATTGTAGAGTATATGCCTTCAGCCATAATTACCTTACCCAGAGCAGAAGCAGCCAAGTCCTTCTCATCCTGAGAGAGATGATGGTCTTCCCCATAATACAATATTCTTGCCAGGAGTTTTGCAGATCCAAAGTTCTTGGAGGCAGGACAAAATAGCTGGCTCTATGCTGACACATTAAACTCTGTCCACGTTGCTTCTGAGTTTACTCTTACGCTGGCTCCAGGCTGAAGCAAGCTACCGGGTACTCCAAAGCAGGGAAAACCAGAAGCAGAAGGCAAACTGGGCTCACTTTCAAATTCTGTTCTGCTGGGCAGTAAAGAGACTCAAGCACAAGGCAGTAAAAATACATCCAGTAGGCCCAGATAGGGGAAAAAAAAGAGGCATTCCTATGTAAATACCAGGCGCTTCCTTGAGCAAAAGGACTATTCCTTACTATCGTGCCTTGCAGACCAAAGCACTCCAAAGTTGGGATGGATGTGCCGATACGTGGCTTTTTACCACCTATGAATGGGTCAGCATGGCACATTGCCTTAAAGGTGTGCTAACCTGCACCCCTAAAAGTACAGGACTTGGCTGCGACGGAGGTAGAAAGCTGTAGAGTTGCACGGGTTCGCAACTATGCTCTTACACTAAACTGGGAGCACTCAGAGCAAGAATGGTTCTGCTAGGAGGGGGCGGTGGAAAGGTGAAGGACGCAACCCCATACACACCCCTCCAGGCAGTTCATCCCAGCCAGGGCACCCTGGTCATCGTTCCCTTGCAAAGCAGCACAAGGTCCATCAGCAGCTTGCTTGCCTCTGCGTTAAGGATAGCAACCTCCACCTGCCAATGCCCAGCCTGACTTCCCTGTGCTCTTCCCACAGCCGGACAACGTCATGCCTGCCCTGGAACCTCACCCTCCCCGGCAACAGAGACATCTCCTACGAGCTGCCCACTGCTTGTGCCTAGCACTGCCTTTGGAACATGCAGGCATACCCAAAACCGAAAAGGAGCCCTAAACCTATTGCTGCTCTCTGCTTACAGATGATACTTTCGCCATAAAAACTGGATGGGTTATTTACTTCCTGCATTAGGGACAGGTTGTCAAGGAAAAGAAGCGTGCGGCAGATCGGTGAGTACAAGTTCGACAGGTTACAGCAAGACCTCTCCGTCAAAAGACCGTATTGGGACTTTTATGTCATGGGATCTGTACCCAGCTCTGAAAGTGAGATGCACGAGTCATTTAATCTCAAGGTTTGGATCTGTATGAAAGAAGGAGGAGATAGTATCACTCTTCCTACAACTGGAGTATTGGGATGATTCATTTGTGGTTTATATTAAAGTGTCCCGAGATCTTCATATTAAAGGTGAGAGGTATTATTTTTCCTCAGCAAGGGGAAACAGTGTGGTTCAGGGTTGGCACAGAGAGGAGTCATTCTTAGCCAACACTCCAATGGGAAACTCAGTAGTCCCATCTACAAGACACTTTCAGAGTGAGACCCTATTGATTTCATGTTAGCGCTCCTGCTAAGTAATTGGAAAGGATCTCCTTCCCTGACAGGGCTGGAGTAGCAACTCTGGCTGTTGGCTTGTTCTCTTTGAAGCTCACATGAAGTGAAACAGACACCAGGAGCATGGCAGTGCTCTTGCATCCGATTTTGCACTGCTTTGACCAACTGCCCAGAATAGAAGGTAATAGGAGGAGGACAGAGCATCGTAGCTACAGGGCCACCTAACACAACTTAGTCCCAGAAACTCAGCACAGCCTTTCAGACCTGGAAGAGTAGCCAAGGTCTGGAAAGAATTGGTGAAAGATTACAATATGAAACGCATGTACATAGAAACAGCCCTCACCCGTCCACACCTTTTCCACCACCTTGATGCATATGCAAATTAAAGAGGAGACGAGTCTTTCATCACTTCTGCTTACAAATCACATCTTCTGTAGACCATTTTCTCTGGTTCCCTGGACTGGCTTCACTGGGTGATGGAGAAGTGCACCAGGAACACCATGGTCAGGAGAGAGGGACGTGCTAAAGGCATTTCTGCCATGAAGAAGCCTCAGTCATTTGGCATGACCTGTCACTCGTTCTCCACTAGACAGTGTCACTGCAGAGTTAGCTCCTGCTTTCAGCTCACATCCAAGCTTTTGGGCCCTGCCGCGTGGCTCTTTGGAAGGCCAGCTAACAAACACCATCTCCAACATACACTCAAGAGGGGGTTAGAGCTGGGCTCCAACAACCAGACAAAGATCCAGGTTAGTTGGTGCCATGACTGAAGATTTTCCAGGGAGCTTCTTGGTGAAGACTGGAATATAACCTCAGCAGGCACCTGTGAAGGGCAGTGTGTAATTCAGACCAGCCCCGTCCACTACTTCAGGCAGGCGTATAAAACACCATGACAGACGGATGCAGTTTCATTGCGCATTTCGGTTCCCTTGCAGAAGGGACCCCAGCAGCTCTTGTGTTAATTTGCTGGAGATATTTCCTACCTGTGAAGGGCAATGGGGTCAGGCTTAAGCAAGAATGCAGCCACAGAACATGGTGCCAACCATTAGCAGGATGATCCCCAGGCCCGGGGCAGCCCCATTCTCCTGCCCTGGGGTGACAGCAAAGGCAAGCAGAGCGAGGAGCTGTGTACGCCGTGGATCCCACATACTCACCACTTCAGAGGCCTCTCCAGAACTCAGCAACGGTGCCAGATCCCAAGGGCGTAGATCTCGCCCAGCTGAGACTTGAAAGACGTGCCAAACTGGTCTCTGGGCCACAGCCCCTGTGTGAGCAGCACAAGGCAGGTAGGGCTGCCTCCACCAGCCCAGGGCTGACACAAAGCCAGCCCCACACGCAGAACGGCCGTGCCCCTGTATGTCTGTGCCAAGAGGCACTGAAGAACGCCCTGCCCTGTGCGTGCTGATAAGGGACTGATGCTCCTCACTCTTTCCCTGGATATCTGCCCTGGAGAGGCTCCTACCCCCACTGCCCAGCTTGGTTGCACCAGGCTCTGTGGGACAGAGGATTCCTCCACCAGTACTGCCCTGTCCAGTTCCCTGACAGAGAAAATGGCTTGGGAAGCTCGTCAGCCAAAGCCTGTTGCAGCTGAACTTGGAAGAGGCCTTCTACCTCCACACTACTTTCATCTAAGATATTGCACTTCTTCCTACCAGTGGCTGCTCTCCCCAGAGATGTTTTGTATTCACTCACTTCTTCACTCAGTGTGTGCACCCTGAGGTCATCCCCCGTTGAGCACCACCAAAAAAAAAAAAAAAAAAAAGGTTCAGGCTCTCCTTCTTGCCCATACCTGCCCTCAGTCCCAATTCCTCCTCTTTCTTATTCCAAAAGAATCAACTCAAACAACTGAGCTTTCACCAGAAGTTGGTAACTTCTTTGAGAAGTGGTGGTTGTCATAAATGAGAAATCCTAACCCCTGGAAAAGTAATTTCTGGTCTCACTAGAGTGGATGCCCAGTGAGAAGCATGATATCAAATCTCCATATCATGCTCTCCATTGCAAGGCCATTGCCAAAGCCATCAGGCAGCCCATTTTCCCCTGTCCTTTCCTCCCCCATGCCTTCAGATCACCTCAAGCCTTTCAAACCCTCTCCAAATCCTCAAACACCAGTAGTTTCATCTCTGACTTTAATGGAAATCATTAAATCAAAGGGAACACAGATCCGCGAGCAGGCTGGTATCGCTTGCAGCGATATTGGTGTACCTTGGTATCAGAGCTGCCGACACACCTCAGAGAGGCAGGACTAGAAAACAAACCGTGGAAGCACACTGGGGCAGGCAGCTCTGGTGAACAACCGTGGGGTGGGAGGTGCTGGAGTGTCACACTGCAGTCTCACGCGTGTGCTTCACGTGCTCCTGAGTGTACATGTCTGCAGGCAGACGTCTCAGTGCGTGCTAAAGAGTGTCTCTCTGGTCAGAAACCTGTGTGAGCATACGTTCCCTTGGAGGGGCTTCGGGAGCAAAACAGCCTGTTGTTCCCTAGAGTTCAGGGGTCTGAGTAGGAGCCAGAGGGGCTCGTCCTTTGCGGAGAGGGTAGGGAGAACTCCGGAGAGGGTTTCCAGAGGCTGCAGAAGGAAAGCAGAGGAGGAGGGAGGAAAATGGGGGGGGAGGTGGTGTCAGGGGGGAGAGAAAGAAAGAGAACACCATTATTATCAGAGGAATAAATCTTGCTTCCAAACTTTTCCAAGACACTAACCTCATGGAGCCCACCGATACCTGTCCTTCTCCCTCCCCTCCTAAATTAGCATGCAAAACTATGTAATTCTTCAACATGTAATAAATCAGAAAATGGGGTTATGCAGCCATCCTGAGACAGCAAAACCAAACCCCTCCAGAGCACCTTCTGTGATATTGTTGAAACAGACGCCACAGCTCCTTTGATGTTGCTCTCAAAGCAGGTGTAAAACAATTCCTACTAACTTAGATACCAAGCTACAGGCCATCAAGCATCCATCCATCCACCTCACCCACCAAATAGAAAGCCATCCCCAAGATGTAACAGTACAAAACTAGGCAGCAACAGCTCCACATTTTGCAAGCACTTGATAGCAACAAACTAGAACAAATGCAATATGAAAAGGGGAAAAAGCAGGTGGCTTTTAGTTGTTTGAATTTTCATGCAAGGAATAAAGTTTAGTTTGCTATGGAGCTCTGAGCTATATACAGCAGTACACTGTTAAAGCAAGCTTTGAACATAACCTTTGAATCTGCCTCTTAAACAGGCAGCCTGTAAGTTATTGAAGTATCTCTCGTCCTCAGAGAAAGAATGTGCTCATCAATGGGATATCACAATCTGTCTTGCTTGTAAGCAGACTAGAAACTCTTTCAAGGAACTCGATGATAAGAATAGTGGGCCACTATATCTCCCAGGAATATTTTATTCTGCATGATCTTTGCAGCACTTTGGGCATTCAAGAGTTGCCCTCCTGCACTGTGGTATTGCAAGGTGGCTGTTGTAGTGACAGAAAATGAAAAGGAATGTGATCCATAGAAGCACTTCAGCACGGGGAATTTAGAGAGCTGGAAGGTGATTATTGAGGTTGGAAGTTGCTGGGGAAGGAGACAAGAACACAGACCAGGGGAAAGCCCCAGGGGAGCTCTGACCTCTGGTACCGCACCTATTGCTTACTTCGAACAATGACACTGCAGGGAATATCCCTGTTTATTATGGATGTTTTCACCAGTTCCAAGGGAAAAGTTACGAAAGCGCTTTCCTTGGGCCACGGCAGACCTGCTCAGATCATCCGCTAAGCTCTGACAAGTGCCTGGCCAGAAGGGAAAACTGCAGCCCCTCTGTATCACTAATTTTTGTGGTTAGGCGCTCAAGTCGCTGTGGAATACGGTCTGGACATGACAATTGCTGTTGTGCTGCTGTGGTGTGATGTGATTAGGATACCCAAGTGGTGAGCAGAGTAACAAGGAAGCACTCGTTCATGAACACACTAAACAAAGTTTGTTTTCCTTGTCTAATTACCTTAGAAATTAAAATACCACACTGGCTATTGTCTCCAGACTGACAAACAAGGAAGATCATCCTCCTCTCCCACCCCAAATACCGGCCTCTGAAACATTTGGGCTTTTATCGCACGTCTCTACTGCAATTATCAGCATACCTTGACACTGCCTCATTCACAAGATCTAGAAAGAAAAAAGCTTCCAGCTTCCAACATTTTCTAAAAGGATTGTGTGAAAGAAAGAATAGCTTTGTGCTGTGTTGCACAAGCTTTCCCCAACACACACATACGCACACACCTCTCGTGTATGTTCCACAATATTGACTCATTACCAAAAATGGGTGGAAACAATTAAAAAAAAAGCTACGGTGTTCCTTGCCTCCTTCCTTTTTTAATTGCATTTGAAATTCTGATTTTATTGAGCTTGATCAACGAGGAGAATTCTGCCAATGACCTGAGAATGGATATCCTTCTGCCGAGAAGACAAAATACAAGCAAAGCATAGACAAAGTGACTTCACCACGTTTACAACACTATCTGCATTCATTCAGACATGCCTGACTGTTAGGAGGATGGCTGCCTCATAAGTGATTCAGTGTTCCTGCCTCTCCAAGTAAGGACTGAAAAAGCTGCAGATTCATATCTCCAGCAGTCTACCAGCAAAATGAGGAACTTCACATTCCTAGGACTTCTAAGCTAGAAAACAAATGAGGATTTTATTTTCTTTTTCGCTCTGTGCCTCCTTTTTAAAACAAAAAACCAACGAAAAACAACTAAGCAAAACTCTTGCTGACTTTTTATCTGATTCAAGCAAAACCAAATACACTTGTTCCTTCCCTGGCCAGTTTCTTCATATCCCAGATTTTAAATTTGGAGGCATGGAAGCAGTACAGGAATAGGCACATGACTCAACCCAAAGCAGAACTGTACGAAACAGGAAAATCTTTCAAAAACTAAGAACAGCACCTGGATGAGTCAGCAAAAAAGGCCTTTTCTACCAGATGCATACTGCAAATAGCAAGTGCTGTCTGACCCAGACAGCCTTCTGACGTAGAGCACCAAGGAGGGAGAGTCCCTTTGCCTTCACGGCGGTGAGGCTTGTGCACAAGCACTGCAGGGTAGGGAAGATTACTGCAGACTTGTCAGGGCTCATGGCAGGAGTGTGTCCTGCTTCACGCTCCCTGCCGGTGAGTCCACAGCCCAAGCATTTACAGCCCAGAAGTAGACCCAAGCGGGCGCAGGGAAAACCAGGATGCGATGGTGCACCGTGTTCAAGGATGCCTGCTGGAAAACGGTCTCCCCAGCCGCAAGCCCAGCCCTGCAACTTTCTCCCTGCCATGCAGACCCAACTGGGACACACGCAGTGGTCCCTTCTAGGACAGAAATCCCAGTCCCAGGCTTGGTGTCTGGCAGCTGGATGCCAGAAAGCAGCTATTATGGGGCAGCAGCAGGAATGCACATTTTGGGGTCTGCAGCTGGCGTGCAGCAGCTGGCATGCAGCGGCTGGCTAAAAGGAGCTCAGTGTGGAATTTCTCTCTTGGCCACTCGGATCTGAATTTCAAGCACGAGCCACCCTCCTGTCTATTTCTGTTTGCGTGCATTGCTCCTCTGCCCCAACATCCACCAGGCCCGGGAATTTTTCCCTTGCAGAGTAAGGAGTTGGCATTTTGGAAGAGAGCATCTCGCTCCCACTCACTGGAAAGCAGAGTTTGGGGCATGATAAAACAATGTTTAGCCTGTTCAGTCCACCCAGGGTGATTGGAGGCAAGAGCTATACCACACAGGGCAGTCTTTTCAATACCTTACTGATTTGGCTGAGACGAAGCTCAGCAGAAACAAGGGGAACAGAACAAATGCTGGGATGAGCTGTGGTGGGCAGCGGGGAGGAAGGACTCTGAGCTTTCTCCCCCTCCCCAGACTGAGCACTTGCAGGGTGTAGAGCAATTCCTTGCTATCAATCCTCTGTAAACGCTGGAACCGTTTCTACCCCTGTCAGCATCTCCGGGGTTGTCTGCTCTCTCACCTGCAGACATCTTTCTCAGCTCAGTGCTGGAATATCTCCAGGCACAGCTCTACCTCATGGCGAGCCAGGTCGAGCCCTGTGGGGTCTCTGCGGGCACTCACGTACCACCCACCAGCCTGGACACCATTTCAGTTTCTCTGCATCTCCCAAGGGATGGAGAGAGGACAGGGCAGGGAAGAACTTCCTACGGTGCCCTTCCACCCCATGGCGTGGCTGGTGCCTGGAGTCAAGCCTCTACCCTGCCGCTTTTCCTTAAGAAAATCACGACAGCTCGAGCCCACCTCCCAGGATTCCTTGGGGCAGCAGGCAAAAAAAAAAAAATGCTGCGGAGGAGCAAACCCACAGCAAACGAGGGCGAGAGGCTGGGGGCCGCCGCTCTACCCAGGCATTCGCATCACGGGAAGGACTTGCTTCCACACGCGGGTACTTACGCGGGGGTCCCACACAGGGTGAGGCGTGCCCGTGCCAGGAGTGCCCTCACTTCATATACTCCCCTTCGCTCACATAGTCCATAAAAGACCCCGGCAACTCAGCAAAATCTTCCAAGACAAGACTGGTGGAGTCCTCACCCAGCAGGTCACTGTCGGGCCGGGATGCCCGGGGTCGCGGCGGCGGCGGTGGCTGCGGAGGGGGCTCAGAGGCACCAGCCTGGCCGGAGGCAGGCGACGGCTCCTCGCAGTCCTCCGACTCCCCCTCGGAGGAGGCTGGCCCAAGGACGTGGTAGAGGCTGGGCAAGCGGATGTCGAAGCGAAGGCCGAACTTGGCGAAGAGCTTCTCGTTGAGGGAGTAGAGCTTCTCCGAGATGTCGTAGCCCAGGTGGGAGGAGAAGAGCCGGGCAACGTAGCGGTCCTTCCTCAGGAGGAGGTACAGCTTCTTCCTCGGCCAGGTGATGAAGCTGCAGTCGGTCTCGGCCGTCAGCGTGACCTGCGGGGCAGGGAGGGAGCGGAGTGAGCCCCGCCGCCTCGGCAGGGGTCACCCGCCTTGGGGCTGCGTGCTTCTCGCCAGCGAAGACCCCCAGCCCCTTCGACACCTGCTCTCCTTGGGAGACGGCGGGGCTGGAGAGCCGGATTGTCCAAGCTGAACGATCGGATAAATCCTTACCTTATTCCTCCTCTCCCCAGGGAGCCGGAGACCAGGTTTTCCTATGCAATTAGTGGCATGCCCTTGCTTAAGCTAGCCACATGGCTGGCTGGCTACGTCTCACCCTCTCGCTTTCAGATGCTGCTGCCTCCGAGAAAGCCCTGGGTGCACGAAGGGCCACCTGGAAGACTTGCCTGGCCACCCTGCGCCGGAGGGACATCCTCTCTCGCCAGCTCTCCTGGGCCCTGTAGGGCTGAATGGCCTTGAAGGACGTGCGGCACAGCTCAGCGAGGAAGGAAGTAAAAGGGTTTTACTGTGTGTGTAGATAGGGAACTCACTTGAGGTTTTATTGGGTTCATTTTAGAGAACATTTTGTTTTGCTCTGGGTTTTGCCAATGCAAACAGAGGCATTTTTTCCCCCTCGCTGTAAGACCAGACTATTAATAATAAAAAACATTACATAACACATGAGTGTATATTGTAATATATAAATATAATAATAATAAAAAAAAGATAAGAAACACAGGAAGGGTCAAACTGCCTTGGGCCAAAGAAGAACATCCGAGTGTAATGGAGACACTGGCATGTGAACAAGTGCCAGAGCCAAAATATCCCGGGGGCTCCCTTTCACTCTATATCCAGGGGTCTCCTTGGCCAGCCACCATGGCAGAGGGCCACTGGGAAGCTGAACACGGCTTGGCTGCATGTGTGTGTCCTTGGGTTTGATATTTAATGCCACTGCCATGCAAGCAGCTGCCTTACGAAAGAAATACGGGAGATAAAACCTGAGAACTTTCCCAGGCTGAGGCAAGCAAGAGGAAGGGTCACATGGAAATTGAAATGACCTGAATCTCATTTTCCTAACCAACTTCTGGCACAGCGATCGAAAGCCTCCACTCCTCATGAGGGATTGAGATGTAATAAGAAAACTTGCCTCCTAACCAGGACAGCAGGACAGATTTCACTCATGAATCCCCCCCGACACAAGTGCTCCAGCATCGGCAGAGCCCATAATTCAGCCTTCTGGGGGAAAGTGCCAGCCCTGAAACCCAACTCCTTCAGGCTCTGGGACCCACCAGTCCCGTGGGACACAGCCAAAGCTGAAAGCTCAAGGAAACCATCTCTCCACGTAGACCGAGTTGCACTTCTGCCATTGTTTGGCAGGCTCGAGACTGAAACCGCTCAATCCAGAGGGCCATGGGGAAAACTTGGGCAAGAAAAACCTTCCATGCCCTCCTCCAGCAAAGACCCGGAGTCAAAACACGCACTTTTTTAACTAAATGATTGTGATGCTAGGACTAAGTCTGAGATATGCCACAGAGTTATATTAACTACTCAGGTAAGAGAGACTAGTGGGTTAAACAGCTGCCAAAAGCAGCACATCACCATGGCTAAGCACGACCATCAAGAGTAACGTCCTGCCAGGAACACGGACTGGTCAAGTCTCACCTGCTGAATGCTGGTCTCACACAGGCTGCTACTCCTTCGTGCTCCTCAGCAAGCAGACGCGGGTTTTAGGCATTTGCAGCACCTGGTTGCAGCCTTTCCCTACCCAGGACTCTACCTGCCCATCCCGGTGCCGGGCACAGCCGACCTCCCCGACCAGCCCTGTATCGCAGAGCAGGAGAGGGGCCAAGAGCGTGGTGCTGGCAGGGCTGGTGCAGCCTGGCACCACCTTGCTCGCGAGCTGTCCCACGCATCACAGATAAAGACACTCAGGAGGTCTGGGAACATTCAGTTCCACAGAAATTAGCTCAGAGAACGCCGCAGATTGTCTTTGCAGGTTGCGTGCCATCCAGACGGACATTCCCCTGCCGGGAGCACCGGGCAGCCATCGTTCTCTCTGCTGGACTCTTAGGCAAATATGGTCCAGGATTGAAGCCCTGTGCAAAACACGAGATACCCCCACCCTTAGCACAGCCATGCTGCTGTTGCCCCCTCTACCCTGTTATCTTGGCCCGACATCCCTATTTCTGCTCACAAGCTGTAGCCCGGTGCTGCAGTCACACAGTCCACCCACTCCTGCAACTGTTCCTCTTGCAAGACCGTAATCACTGGCGGTGGCATAGATTTCAGGAGCGACCGCCATGACCCTTTCACACATGGGCCCAATCCAGACCTGAGGAAAGCAGATCCGGAGAGCTGCCCTGGTTTAACCAAGTCTGAACGTGGCTGCCCTCATGAGAAAGCATCATCATTCCCTCATGACTGTCCCACGCTCCCAACGGATTAGCAAAATCCCTCCTCATATGCCCTAACTGACATATTCTAGACTGACATCCTGACAGGGATCAGCCTGTCCTGGGATGTGAGTTAAAGGCAGAGAGATGTGGGCTTAAGTAATCTCCTCCAGAAGGAAAGCCACACAAATACCGTGGGGTGTTGACAGCAAGAGCAAAATCCTTTCTGTTGCTGCAAATAAGAATTGGTCTGGCCTCTCAGCAAGGGATTCTTCTGCTTAGAAAGAACCATATTCGGGTGTGAATCATCCTTTCTGCTTCTCCACCCCAAACACATCACCATCAGAAGCTTCTGTGAGGAACAGGATATTTATGGATCTACATCACTGCTGCATATCGCCGTGGCTGCCATTCTGATGCTGGAACGATGCACCCTGCTAGCAGCATGCAGGGAAAATGCACCAACACAGGTACTAGGGAATGCTGTAATGGAAGAGAGCCAGCAATCCGATACCTCGTCTCCCTGCTAAACTGGAAGGAGCTCCACGTTCTACTCTCCCTGCTGTCAGCTGATAGTAGGAGCACACACTGAGGTCTTCAAAGGAAGGTAGAAAAAAGATAACACAGCTGATCGCACTATCCTGTGCTGGCTAAAACATGACGAAGGGGAGGAAAGTATTCCTCGTTAGCTTTGAACGGCATAATGAGCTCTCTCCGTCCCCTTCTCAGACATGCAACAAAGCAGCAAGGAGCGAAGCTGGGCTGCTGCGGCGGCTGTGCGGGGTTACCTGGAAAGTTCCTTCCTCGGAGGGTCGCAGCGACTCCCATTCTGGAGAGTCCAGGAACTGATACGGAAAGATGTAGTGAAGGAACTGTCCGTCCTGGCTCACTCGGACCCTGCAGAGAGGACAGGCAAGGCGCACAGGCTTAGGCCACAAAATAGACATCACACGAACCTGATCAGCTCACACAATGTGCAGGCAGCTGCTCCCACCAGGGAGGAAAGGACTTCTCCTCATCTCACGCACGTGTCTCATACCCTCTCCAGGACAGCTGCAGATGCTCCAGTCTATGGGGCCGTCCCTCCTTTCTCTGTGGGAAACGATATTTGGTGCCACTTCCCAAATTCCATCTGTTTTCTGTTTCCTGCTACAAAGGCAGCCCTCACAGGCGCAATGCTTGGTCCTGAATCAGGACTTCTCAGCCCCAAGACTGCTGCTGCTTTTCAGGTACTTCTAAGCCAGCCTGTGGCTCTTTGTACTTGCATCTTCTTCCTGTCCCCAGGGTTGCACGAGGGCATTCCCTGCCTCGATGCTGGGAAGCTGTTACACCCAGAAACCCCCAAAATTGCATTGGCCATCGTTCCTGACACATCATGCTGCGAGCTCATTGTTTGCTGCACGTTACCATTCAATCTCTCTTGGCTTCCCAAGTATCCCCTTCCCCTACTTTTGCTACAATTGCCTACCAATGTCAAGGTCGAACTTGCACCCAGCTCTGCTGCGGGAGCAGAGAAAGAGAGCTGCACAGGCCTGGGGCAACGGCAGGGCACTCGGGAGCTCTATTGGTAGCTCTGCACCACCAGATTTGGGGCCTCTTGCCTCCCTGTCGCCATGTTCCCCTGTTGTACAATGCACAAAGGCAATTCTTGCTTTCAGGAGTTACAAGGCTCAGTTCACTGTTGGCTTCCAGTCAGCTGGGAATGCTGCCTGGAAGGGCCAGGGATCGCAAGACAGGTTTCCTGATTCAGGCACATTCTGCATTTCTAAGCTTCCCTTGTCTTGCTACTGTTCAGTTTAAGAGGGGACACCATAATAGTAGCAGTGCTCTGTTGGCTCAGCAAGGACCTCACGAGGCAACAGAGTGGGTACCAGGAAATGGAAATCCAATCCCATCTCCGCAGAGCATCCTCAATCAGCCAAGATGCATACTTGCCACTGGAAAAGAGAGCAGAACTACCCCACCAGCACTGTCTTACTGTCCATTGCAGCGCTTTCATGCCCACAGAGCAGCAGCAGTTTATCCAGTGCAGGGCAAGACAGCACAGACTCTTTCCCACTAACATTTTTTGCAGATATGGTAAACTTCGGAGCAAGCTGCTCAGCACAGACATTTGGTAAGGGGAGACACCTAACAGAAACACACGTACCCAGTTTCCTCCGAGTGCTTTGCCATTCAGCACTGGTCAGTGGTCCCAGGATGCTCTTAACACATCCTAGAAAAGGGACAAACACCAAAAAAAAAGGAAGCTTTCCTTCTTTACAGCCCCCCCTCACCTTCACCAGAGAGAATGGACCACCGCAATAAAACACGAGCCCCAGGTGATGCTGGGTTTGTCTTCCCAAAGGAAAATCCCTGTGAGACACACCTCTTACAGCTCAGCCCTGCTCCCATTTACAGATCTTCTTCCTTTCCCACTCTCACTTGACATTAGTGCCAAGTGCATGGCAGCAGCTGGGAAGCCAATATCATTACTATTTTGCATTTGGATTTTGCAAATCGTTAAAAGATACGTTCATAGAGACATGCCACGGGATCTCAGGTGAACAAATAACAGTACTTCATCAGCACAGTTCGCTCAATAATCAAAGCTCCAGTAAATGAACAGCAAATGTGCATGGCTTGCCAGGGAATCAGCTGTGACTATCTAGAGGTCCTTGAGGTCCTCCTTGATGGTCCAGAGGAAGGAACATCATGAATGCACAACAGCACAGGGAAAGAAAGAGGCCTGATGAGGTGGGATCCACCACAGGAGAGCGCTCTCTTTTTTGACGAAATGACCCTCAAAGTGAAAAATTTTGGAGCCCTGAGGGTCAAGGCATTGGGAACAGGGGTGGAACCTCTCCCTGAATCCCACTGCTGGCCTGGGGGAGCAGGCGAACTGAGGACTCAGCGTAGTCAGTGCACATCCCTTCACATCACAGAGGTGTGTCTGGTACCCCCAGAGACCACAAGTCCGGACGCACTGCCTTCCTGCCTTGAGAAACACTCTCTCACAGCCAGTCTGCTCCCATCAGAAATAAGATCATTTTAAAATGACAGAGAAGGAGGTAAGGATTCCCCAACAATATCACAGGCAAGGCTGAGCTGGGCTGGCTGCTTCACTGCACATAGCTTGATTCTGCAAACTGTTCCCCGAAATAGTCTAGTTCAGAAAAACAAAAGAAAACAAAAACAACCCCCAAAAGCAAATTACCCCCCTCCCCAACAAACAGATGCATATCTCAAAGCCTTTCAGAGGAAGGAAACAATCCTCACCCCAGTTTCTGCAGGGGGTGGAAATACAACAGTAAGCCACAGCGCTTTGCTGTCAGACGTTGCTCAGAAACAGGAGAGCCTTTACCTGCCAGACAGCAGCAACGAGAGGCGGTCGATGGGAGTCTTGCCCTCCACCGCGTAATTCTGGTCTCTGACTAGCGACTGGACTTGCTCTTCGCAGCACTTCACGATTTCTTTGTAGACTTCCAGGGGCACCTGCAAGGGCAGGTACATGGTCTTGTAGAGGAGGTCAAACTCTTCTGGGATGGTGTCTCTGCGGAGCCGGTAAGCCAGGTGAGCCAGCTGAAGCAAGCAGGCGAAGACGAGCAGCATGTTCCAGACGAAGATATCCAGCCCGCAGGCGCTCAGCCAGCCCCACAGAGCATAGCAGAAGTAGCCTGGGGCCAGGAGGCCAAAGATATAGAGGGACCCAAAGATGCCGCTTCCCCCCATGTAACCCAGGAGGACGATGCAGCTGGCCAGCTGGTAGGCTGCTCCCTCCATAATCTCCTTCCAGGCATCGCACACCGGAGGCTGGAGAACAGCCTGGTCCCAAGAGAGGCTGCTTGCGCTCATCCTTCCCCACTCCCCACCCTCCCTGGCCGTCCTGCGCTCAAAACGAATTGTCATACACAAAGGGTGCTGCAGGGGTCTGAAACCAGAGCTGCTGGGTAGCTGTTCCTCCTCCTCCTCCTCTTGAGCGCCGGCCGGTCCCACAGCAGCGCGCTTCAGAGCGACATGTTAAAGTGCTGCTGAACGTTTTTGCACCCGAAAAATCCCCAAAAGGCTTGTTTCTCCTCTTTGTGGCTCACAAACCGTCGGCTGGCCCCCTCCTTAGCCACACCAGTGAGAAAAGGAGCTGGCAAATACGAGGCCAAAAGAGCTCAGTCAAAGAAAGTGTAGAGGCCATTAGCTGGAAAACTTGCAGACAGGACAGAGATCTTGTCGTACTGCCTCTCTCGCCGGCCCTCCAGCAAATGGAAATAGCGACCACGAGAGAGCAGCGGAGGGAGCTGGTGTTGAGCGTGGAATGTGTATCACTTGGCAGTGGAAACGAGAGAGACCCCAAATGGATAACCATGTTTGGAATTGAAATCCAAGGAGCAAAAGCAGCGAGGAGAACAGAGAGCAAGCACGCACCCGCTACTTAACATAACTCGGGCGCCCAGATAAGCACAGCGCAGCACGAGGAGGGGAAAGGAAAGGGGAAAACAACCAGCTTATCGCAGCCAGCTCCAGCCACACGTGGGGCTCCGCACCACTCTGCGCTCCTGCAAGAGAGCGACTTTCACCCAGCACAAAAAAGGAAAAAGGTCACCCCCTTCTCCCGCTGTGGCTCGTAGCAGCGGCAGGGACTTACCAGAGTCTCTGGAAAGGAGAGGGAGATGGAGAAATGCTTTCCAGGCACTGCAGCACAGCCTCCCCTTGCTCCAGGGAGCTCCATCTCGTGGGGTGTTTTAGACCAAGGGGCACGAGGTAAAGCTCTGCACCAGCAGACAGTTGTGACTGCAAGGGATAAAGCTAGATTAAATGAGGTGTTGGGACACAGCTTCATCTATCACGAAGAGGAGACTATCCTGCCTAAAACTTTGGGAGCGTAACACTTGGAAGCCTCTTTTGCGGGGAAACCCTAGTTGAGGGAGGATTCTCTCATCCCACAGAGAACAGGCTCTGTTGGGAAGCATCCTTGGGAAACGTCATCTCACATTTTCATTTCTTTATAGCTATTTGGAACCCCTCAGACCTTCATTTAGCACGAAGAGGAAAGCGAACACTTTCCACTCGGGTAACCCGGGTCACAGGCACGAGAGGGGCCCTCCGAGTTCAGTCCTCCGTGGTCATCTACAGAAAAGATGAATAAATGCAATTTCTCCCCTGCTTCAAGTAACACGTTATCAGTCACACAGGCAGGATCTGCCCCACTGCCAGGAAGCAGTTACATTTCAGGCATTGACGCAACCCACACAGTCAGTCAACAGTATGAAGTCAGCCTGCATGGGTCAGTGGAGTACGGATAGGGTTTCAAGGGTGGTCGTGTTTCAGGCTGAGCTCGCAGCTGCCCTGCCTAACATGCCATTCCCGTTGGCACCATTCGCTTAAAGACACACGAATGGCCTCTTCTACTAACAGTGCTCTGGAATAACACTGTCTACTGGGCGAGGCTGAAGCAATGCTTTATGGCAACCTTAAAGAATTCATCATGGTCTTGGACAGTACAATCTATCTCTACAACTATTAGTCCACGTGCAACACGGAGCGGTACGACTCCTACGAGCAGCAAAGGCTGTGCCATCTTGACAGGTTGCCATGTGGGAAGGAAACAAGACAAATTAAGCTTTGCACAGAGGATGAGTATGATCCACTCAGAAAGATGCTTTCTGTTAAGGGTGAAGTGAAACAGGGAACCTTGTTTCCAGTGGTCCCTTATTCAAATGAAGAAATAAATCCTACTGACTGAAGCAGAACAAGGCTCAGCTGCAAGAGGTATGGGGAAATGAAGAACTTCATTTCTCTTGACCTTCTCTGCAAAGAGGGAAGGATGACCTTATAGCCAAACCATTACAATAAAAAATCTTGGGAGCCAAGTTCTGTTTTTCATATCACCGCCATGTACTTGCTAGATGATCCCAACAACTTGTCTACCTTTAGGCCTCTGCAAAAAAAATCACTATTATAAGGGGCCCTCCTTCCAAGATGGGCTGACATTTGATGGTAGTGGGGAGTTGGGATATCAAGATTGGGAACACTTACGAGAAAGATACTTTACATAAGATCTGTGAGACAAAACTGAACTGCTATGAATAGCAATGTAGAACTACATTAGAGGAAGCATTCTGAGAAGCAACGTTGCAATTCCTCCCACCTTTCTGTACTACCAAAAAACTTCTGTGGCAACATCAAAGAAAGTGACAAAAGAAAAAAAAAAAAAAAGTTATTCATTTCACTCCTCAGTTAGGTAAATTCCTGAGCTAGAAAATACTCTGGAACACAGTGCTAATGACTCGTTACGACAAAGAAGGTACTTCCTCGGACAGGGGTGTTGCAGTAAGCCCAGAGGCACGCGCTGGGTCGCAGTGCTGCTGGGGCCAGCGCCACAGGCGAGGACGGCCCGTTGCGACCTCCCTGCGGAAGGTGGGCAGGAATCTTTAAACCGACAGCATAAAGCTCTCATTAGAAACTATACAGCTTTTCTACTGCGGCTGAACGTGATGTTGTAGAGCGAATGATATAGCCTTTTAAAAGGTAGATTTCTGAGCATATGCTAGAGATTAATTTAGGTGTTTTCAGGCCTGTTTTTTTAAAAGGAATATTTGTCAAGTGGTTGAACCACCAAGGCTCAAATCTTCCTTTCTCCCATGAGAGTACCATGGCCATACAGACCATCTTCACAGCACTTCCAGTTTTCCACCCAGCAAGAGTTCAAAAAGCTCTTAATTTTCCAAAGAGAAATTCTATTTTCATGCCTTGCCTTGATACATGCCTTCCATCTAAGGATGCCGGGGTTCATCTGAGATCAGTGTTCTAAAGCCAATACAGATTCAAGGGGAAAGCCACACAAGTATTAAAAAGGAGATACCAAGGCCCAAACCAATTTGGAATCAAGAGAGCAAGTGCATAGAAAACGCCTGAGCAGCACTAAGATTCTTCCCTGGAAGAGGGCACATAAGGCATTACAACAAAATGAGTCTGTGAAGAAGAAAAATAAGACTCCACTGATTTCCCCACTTAAAATTAATTCAACCAGTAGCACTTAATATTTAGCCCCATGTGATGATGCAATCCAGGTGCAGCCTGTGCTATGTTTGGCAAATAAATCCTCTGTCCTTGAGAGCAGCACCGCACCAAGAGATTACCAGTCCCAAATCTCACAGCAGCTAAACGACTAGGCTATTTTGCCCATCCTCAGGAAGTCTACAGGTTGACTACTGATCCCATAAGCTGAAAACTAGTCCAGTCACCTGTGATGAGGACACTAAGACCTTGGTGGCTTAAAGTCAGAGCAGGCATAATCAGACATCTCCTTTTTGATTTATTATATAGTGCATCGCTGGCATTAGTCTGCAAAACTGTTACTTACACGCTAATAAACCCTGTAGCTCCAAAATATCCACCTGGTGTTTCAAGTCACATTCAACTTACAACTGTTAGCTCATGGTGAATCACAAAGCGACAAAGACAGCACGTACTGTATTTAGTTGTACTGCTGTGCAGTTTAGTCAAGTTTCCTGCTGCTGCCACGTTTCATGCCCTCGCAAGTACACCGAGCACCCTGTGCAGGGCAGGGTCTGTCACCAGCTCCATCGGTAAGTAGTAACACAGTGCCAGTAACTCCCACTCCTCGAATCAAGCCTTGAATCCACTCCACAGGAATCCCGTAGTAACAAATGAAGCCGCCCAGCAAGAAATGTGATTTGACTACAAGTTTTTTTCGTACTTGAGTCGTCCAGTATCCTTTCTGTACCTGTTGCACACAGGTATCGCAGCATCCCACTCATCATCTTCCTTCCAAAAACTTTCTAAAGTATCTACCATGCTTTTACCTTCATGCAGGCCCAGATGTCCCATTTCTTAAGTTTATAGAAATTGTGTAAAGTTCTACAGGGACCCATTTTTTTCTTTTCTTGGACTGATTTAAATAGCACTCCACTCTCACTTGACCACTGCCAACCCCTGCCCTGCTCTTCACTCTGTGGCACCATTTCCACAGGTTACCCAGACTGGACATGCTACCGCAAAGCTGGTGCTCGTCCACCTTTTAACGTTCTCTTCAGTTCAAGCTCTGACACGTGTTGATTCAACAATAAACGACCTTATTCAAGTTTCTACCTCAAGACAACAATAAACACCAAGAGGAACACCAGGTCCTGCTCCACAGCCAGCTACAGCGCCGCAGGCGGCTTTGAACGCTTTTTGCCAGAGCTACACCTGCGTCCCTTCTCTTAGGCTGGAAGCCAACACGGGCATAACTCTTACCTCACGACAGGAGAGTAGACGAGCAGTGTAGAGCTAAGTCTAACAGCCCGGCTTGTCCCCTGCAAGCATTTTAGAGTACATTTCCTCAAACACCAGGACATTCATGAAACATTCCCGGAAGGCGAGTCTAAACTCTCCTCACGCAACTTGTGAGCCTCGGCAGAGACACTACCAAGTGTCACATACTAAGCTTTCACAGCCTGTTCATTGCTAGCTCAGAATACGCAGGGCCCAGCAGGCAGAGAAATGGTCAGGACTGCACCCATCCCTCCAACAGGATCAAAACCAAGAGAAGAATCAAGACAAAGGACAGATTTCGTGTCTTCAATTTCTGAAAACTCAGCAGGAGGAAAGGAAGTAATCAGTGATGCCATCTTAAACAAAGTCAACTTACCAAACCAAGAAAAACATTAGGGTCGCACAGCAACATAGCATGAAACCAAAAAAGTCCCACGTGTAACAAGCTACCAACCGCACTTTTTTTGCTCTAGATTGTAAGAAGGAATCAAAGGCCACAACCACCTTCCCACTGTCGTGTCACACAGGTGAGAAAAAAAGCCAGAACACGAACGCCCACACACGCCCCCAACAAAAACTGGGCAGAAAAAAAAAGCCTTTTCTTTCAGGCAAGTGACCTGGACATACATCTGCAGTCCTCTGCTCCCTTTCCCTTGAAGAACTACTAGCTCAAGAATTTGAGTTTGATATGGAAAGTACTTAATTCTTCATTATAAAGAATGAAGCTTGAATCCTAGGGTAAAGCTATTCAAAAAAAGTTGAAAGAATTCTAACGGGGAAAGCAAATCCAGTTTTGACTCTAAGGAAAGTTCATTTCGAAAGCGGTCTTCTTTCTACAAATACAGTTACACCTACCGTCACAAACAGCACGACAAGCTTCAGCATGCCTTTGCTGAAAGCTGTAACAAGGCTGTGTTACTAGCACGATTTCTCAATTTGCATCAGCGGGAAAACCTACCGAAGGCCCACCTGTTCAACCACAACACCGGAGTAATCAATGTTCTCATGTCAATGAGTAAGCAGGCTTTACTCATTCTCACATGCTGTTTTCAATGAGGAGGGTACTGTCATTTCTTTACTTAAAAAGAAACAGAAGTCAGGAACGCTGGTAATTTTCAGACTTTTATTAAGAGGAAAAAAATATATTTTCTATAGTTGCGGTCAAGAGCTAACAGTGGAAAAGCCACAGACATGATGCACAGTCTATCATTAGAGACTCTTTATAAATAGATTCTTTATTTGTTCTTTGAAGTAACTTGCAGAAATAATTCATTTTGCAGCTTTCCAGAACACAGTCACACCACAGACATCATCTAGAAGAGAGAGGAAAGACAGCTTCACCAAACATGGATTTCCACTGGATACTGAGGGACAGTTCAACAATCAACAAAAAAAGCCCCCACCAACAAAGCCACACAAAACAACCCCCACACTGCCCTAGCATTAGAAATCTAAGTTCAAGTTCGGATCTATTAGAAGACAACAAGAGGCAGAACCATACTCTACTGCTGAAGAGCTACTTGCAAAGGCTGTACACTGCCAGAAGGCTTCACCACCCTCACAAGGACAGCAGTGCTTACTCTAGTGTCAATGAGGATTATTTTGCCTTCCCTCTCATAAGGAGGATACCTTTGCCATCACGAGCAGTACTCTGGGCCTTCCAGTGGCACCAGCTGAGATGCCAGGACACTGAAGGCTATACTCACCACGTTCACAATCCTGCTCATCTCATATCTTGAAGCCCAGAGCTCTCATACACTCCTTGTGAGCTTCAATTAGGTCCCTGCAATTTTCTTCCCCCTTCTCAATGATGCTGCAGAACAAAAAGATTTCCAAGGTTCAACAACAAAATGTTTGCTTACTGTTAGTCAAAGCCACAGAACTGACAAGCTGTTGGGGACAATCAAAAAACCCTACTAGGCTCCAGAGATCTTTTTGCCTATCCTGTCCAGGGTAGCACTGTTTTGGAAAGTATAATACTATCTCAGAAAGGTGACCAAGTCCAGAGCTGTGCACTTAGAACTTTGATGAAATGCATAACAGAACTTCCTATGAACAGGCCGGTGTCTATTCCGGGCAGGTCTAGACAGGGATTTGTTATACAACACAAGGTTGTCGCATCACTTCATCAACTATGCTGATCTCGTCAGCAACCAGTTTCAAATCATTCAGTAAGGAAGCAACAAAATTTCTCCAGTAAGAGACCAATACAGAATAGGTTGACCAGTAAATGACATTTTAGTCCAGCATCAGTTGGTACTTAGGGAACCTGAAGCAAAAAAACCTGTCCAGATACTCTTAAAAAAATGATTTAACATATATGGCAACTTTTGGTGTTACTCATCCATCCAAGTGTCTAATATATATTCAAATAGCGGTAAGAGCCTACCATCATCAGTATATGGCGCATACCGCAAAAGCAGTTCAGACTTGCTCTTTGATTTGACTGGCAGAGCGCTTCCTGTCCCCAGAGGCGGGGATTCAACCGCTCTGCAGAGCGCAGGTCACGGGTCTGATCAACCCTCATCCACCACGTTATGCTATTCTTGCTGCCAAAGAAAGAAAACTACCAAATTGTGAATAACAAATTATTAAGAAAATAAGATGTTTTAAAGTTTTATTACAGTAAGTACGGACAGGTCAGCTGGCCACCCAGGGCAACCCCATCTGACTCCGGACTTGCATCCTACCACCCTTTCCTTAGGGGTCCCTGGACTCGCCTTTACTCTACCACCTATCTAAACATGCACCCCTAGCTTTAGCAAAAATACAGCTTCCAGTATTATGTCACCTACTGAACAACATCTGTACCACCTGTCAGGTTAAAAAAAAAAAAAAAAAAAAGACAATTTGGTCACCAGATTAAAGTTTTTTAAAGGTTTACTGTCATAGACAAAGGAACTCTATTTTGGGGGTGCATTTCATGCTGTTTGATGATTGTGACTAAGCCTATAATTACATATGCAGCTATATATATCATTGTCAAGTTTTGCACCTGTGAGAAAGGTCATCCTCTGAGACCTAAAAAACAAAGTTGGGTTTTTTTTATTTAAGAGAGTACAGTGTTTATAATCAATTAAACAATAAAAATGTTACTACCTGCCGGTAGCTGCTTCAGCCAGTCAACACTAGTGAAGATTTGTAAGCCACATTAAAAGCTAATCTCTGAAACCTGTTTTAAACTAGGGCTGTGAGACATTAATCTCTTCATTTCTCATTTACCCTTTTAAGACAGCTTCTCCTCCGCGCTCTCCCACCTCTCCTGGATGCACCAACACCCTCCACCCGGGGCGGGGAGCGTTCCCAAAAATCACCCCGGCACTTCGGCAGGGACAGAAGCTCCTAGGAGGGTAACAACGGGCAGGGCCGGGAGGGAAATCCAGCGGGTCAAAGCCACACCGGGGCGGCGGACTGACTAAAAAGCCCCGTTAACTCGACGACGGGCCCGGCCTGCGAAGGGGAAATACCCCCGCAGGAGGAGCCGCCGCCCGCCCCGAGGGAGCCGGGCTCCACCAGAAGCCTGAGGCGGGACGGTTGGGGTCCCTCACCAGGCGTCCCGCGCTTTCTTGGTCTCGGGGCAGGCGCAGCAAGGCTTCAGCGGCTTCTTCTCTTCCCGCGCCTCCCCCGCGCCCTTCGCGTCGCAGCTGGCGGCAGCCACCGTCGACATGGCGGGCGGCTCCCCGGCGGCCACGGCCTGTGAGGGGGGGGGAAAGAGAACCAGGCAGGGAGCGGCCGTCAGCGGGGTGCCGCGTCCCGCCCCAGCCCCGCCGCCCGCCGCTACCTGCCTGCCCGGAGCCTGAGAGGAGAGAGGGAGGGAGGGAAGGAAGAAGGACGACCGCTCTCCTCCGCCACAGGGACCGCTCAACCTTGAGACCTCCGCCGGTTCCGGGTACGCTCCCGGCTGCGGCATGCTGGGAGATGTAGTTCGGGAGCTCTCCTTCCCTCAGCCGGCGGTGTTGGCCGCTATCCCGGCTCGGGGGCGGTTATAAGACAAACGGATCTCCAGTCTGTAACGATCAATCAGCGCGTCGAAAGAGATATTCTGCAGGAACGCGCGACCCTTACGGAGCCGGAAAGATAAGGGAAGGAGAGAGCAGGCAGGAGGGTGGAAAATGGCGTCAGCTCCTGAGAGGACCTGCCGCCCACCGCAGACTTAGAGCGGCAACTGACAGGATTTCAGTTCTCCCAGAGCCAGGCCCCCGATCAGAAAGTTGTAGCCAGCTACCTAAAGCTCTTTTTTCCTACTCGAGCAGTGGGGAAAACGGGGGCTCAGTTCTTTATCGCAGTTGTGCACAGAAAACTGGAGATGCGTGGGAGCGAAGACCGCGTGACGAGCACAGCCACCATCACTGGCAACGGGAAACGTTGCTGTTTCATGGCTGAGGGCCAGCCTGGCCGGTCCCTGCCACGGGCAATCAGGGAAAAAAACACAGAGCTGCTTTTCCTCTGTCGTCTGCCCCAAACCAGACATCAGCAGCCACTCTTGCCTTCCAGGTCTCTGCCACATACAAAACAGCTTGGCTATTTCGCCACGGTCTGTCAGCTCCCTAACGCAACTGCGTGCCACGCTTGTGCCTGCCACCAGCCCTGATGGCGACAGGGTTACACGTGCACATGTATAGACTGGCAGGCACGTTGGCAGAGCAAAGGGACGCCCCACGCAGGTAATGTGGGAAGGGCTGCACATCAGTGGATGTGACGCTGCTGAGAAGTTGGAAGGGGAAAAGAGGAATATGCCCAGTGGGATGCAGCTGCTGTGCCTTTTAACAGGGTGTAGCAAGAGTCAAAGAAGAACTGGCAGCTTGGATCAGGTACTAAGGGGATCCGAAATTGTAGGAACACTGACAAGAACATTTACAGGGACAAAAGGCCTGTATTTTAGGTATTTAATTAATTTCTGACTTTTAGGATGAGTTTTTTTACACTTGGGGGAGATTATCCCATACTTGTCAATTACAGAGGTATTTATTTTTGTCTGTGATGAAGAGTAAATAGCAGTAGCTCCTATAAAACAGGTTGCATGCTCTCAGTCTCAGCAAAACTTAGGAACTCAAAATATCTGCTAGGGATCTGAATACTCCAGTCAGGTAAAAGATTGAAAAGGGTCCTGCCCTACAGCATTCATGAAATATCAAGCAGCCCCATTGTTTTCAAGAGCCCTGGGCAAGACAGAGAGAATTATTTCATTATTTTCGGTATTTACCCTTCCAATAAGCCAGGCCAGAAGTGAGGTCATTCTCTGTTGAGAGATTTTGCTCTTCTGTTCCTCTAGATCACCACGGTGAATGCCAACACCACCGACTTGTGCTACCTGAATGAGTAAATGACAGGAGAGGATTCTTTTTTGATCCCCTCATTCTCACAGAGAGAGATGAGAAGTAGAACTTAGTAGCTCTTTTCCAGAAGTCCAAAGCTCCACATTTTCATCACACGGGTCGATGAAGCTCTCCCGTCTTCACCATCAGGGCACGTCTGTTGCACCCTGACAATGTGACTCCTTGAAACACAGGTTTCTGAGGAGATCGCTGATGCACTGCCATCGTGCCTCTGAAATCATGTCATGTAACACTCACTCACCTCATCAGCCATCTACTTAATTATCCGTGAATCTCAGGCTCGGTAGCCTGTCCCCAGCTATCCCATTCGGCTGGGAAGGTTGTTCAGACTGACCTACACCCACAGAGCCTCCTGGCTCAGCGCACATGCGCTGGGAGGCCATGCAGCCAGTTTGTGATGAACTGGAAGATGTACTGGTTGTGTATGTTGACCAGAATATGCTTTTCCAAATCCATGCAAACATGCTGCAAGATGGAGCTGAGACTGAAATGCCTATCAAAAGCACAGATCAGCTCTCCAAACCAGTGCCTTGGTATTAGGGTTTTTTTGAACACATTAAGGAAGTTTTCCTTTCAAATTAACTAGCTTTGTCTTTTCTTTCTAAAGCTTTATCTGCTGGCCACTATCCAAAGGCCTAGAAAGAGCTGGTGGCAGAAATGCAAACTCTTTGAGGGAAAGCCTGTGGTAAAAAAACCTCAAAGGGGGTTTCCCAAGTCTGCAAGTGAACAGTATCTTTTATTTAACAACAGCTTTTATTTAAAAAAAGAGTTTGAATTAGATTGATTTAGCCTGTAGAAACCAGGAAAAGACCAAACAAAACACATTTTATACTCTTGCCAGAGTTACAGAATACCAAGGGCCGAGGGAGGTTAAAATTTAGTCATCTTGGGAGAAGACTTCAAAGGGGTCTGCACAAAGGTATGGCATGTGGAGACTAAACATCTCTGCAAGCAGCACTCCATTTTAACTCCAGCAGCTGTCCAAATAGATTAAGGAAGAGCACTGCTATTTTGGCCATGCTGCCTGCATGGTAATAGTTTGTAACAGAATCACCCTGGAAGAAGGAATCACTTCTTGGTGGGATGAAGGGGCAGGTGCTGGGAGGGAGGAGAAGGAAGGGAATTGCCATTAAAGCACAGTTAACACATCTTCATACTGATTGCACCAATTTGGAGTACAGTGCAGAGGGGAGACCACAGCCTTTTCTCTTCTGACATTACATTGTGCGTAAGGATTGATTGTTAACTTGGTGCTTTCTGTTTTCCACTTGTCCTCTGCCTGCTGACAGTGGCAGAGAATTATATTAAAGAGTATGTGTCAGGATGAACAGATTTATCTACCAGTCAAAGAGGAATAGCTAAGGGCAGGCTACTGAGCTGAGACTGCTGGAAAATTGTTAGATCCAGTACCCAGGAAAGAAGATTCAGTGAAAATCTCAGTCTCTCTGAAAAAGATAATGAAAAAAAGATCCTCCCTCAATCTACCATGTCACTTGGCAGCCTGGTGCCACGTGTGAGAGTACAAGGACTACAGACAGCAGTGGACATTGGCAGCTCTGGTTTAGAGGAGTAATGGGTGAAATAGGGGGAGACTGCCCAGTTGCCATGGGGTTCCAAATTATTTTCCCTGTTCCCTATTTCCCCTTTATCAGAATTAAAGAACATACGGCAGTGACTCGTGATGTGTAAATATCACAGCAGCACTGCAGTCATTGCCGTTGGCTTCTTCTATCTTTGGTTTCAGCCCACTAAAAGAATGGTTGTCCAAAAAAACAAGTACTTGTCTGTTAGAGAGACTCAAATGGACAAACTTTTCAAGGAACCTCAAAAATATATTTACATTCATTGTTACTGTTAGGTAGGGTAAGCCCCTGTCAATGTCAGTTGAAAGTAGCAGTCTGGGGTAGTCCAGGGTTTTCCAGATTTCTCACACTTCTGATATACATGACGGAAAGTAAATTTAACTGTGGAAAATCTGTGTGGTGAAACAGAGCTGAAGGTATTTTGATATTTTCCATGTAGTGCCTATTCTGGGAACCAATGACCCTTTACCATCTTGAAAAAAGAAACCTGTTTAATATTGCTCTAGAGAAATATTTTTGTCTTTGATGTAGTATAAACATGAGACAGCCACTGCTCCAGCAGCCCAGTCAACCATACGCTGTGTTTGATTATCAAAGAAGTTGTCTGTGGTTTTGGTCAATGCTTAGATACACACGGTTTAAAAAAAGGACTTCAAACCTCTGAACAAGATGACTTGTCAGGGCCCTGTTGCCTACTATATTAACTGCCCAACTACAGGGTAGAGTTTCTCTTTTTGATCAGAGTTGCAGACCTGCAACTACCAAATACTATCATCTCAGCGGTGTGACCTGAGAGAGAATGGATGCTGGGATAGAAGGACCTTTGCTCTGATCTAGTACAATGGAAGAGACTCTAAGGTGATTAATTACATCCCCTCTAAGCTTCAAACTCCATCTTTAGGTGAAGGCAAATTGTTCACTGGGCTAAAATCACCTTAAGAAGTGATGCGCCAGTCCATTCCCAGGCTGAAGAGGCAAATCCCCATGTTTCAGGACTATGGCATGAATTCTGTATGCAGGGACGCTGTACCACAGGACTGAACCATCCCCTCCCAGGAGATCACCACGGAAGGCTGTATAGAGAGAGTCTCCTTCCATACTGGCAAGCAAGCCCTTAAAGAAACAAGAGTAGAATCAAGATTACTTTTAAGGCATTTCTGTCTCTTTGAGTACCCTACAAGCTCTTACTGCAACAGATCACCTCTTGCCAGAAATTCGGCCAAATCTTCAGAGCGTCAGAGGCTGGAGGTGGAAGGTAGTTTGCAAGATCGCAGCCACTTGCCACTTTAGAACCAGAACTGCTGTCTCTGACATTGCAGGACTATGCCCACAGCATCCCAGAAATTCATGTTGGGACCAGGACTCTGCGGCCTAGCCCTCCATAGTAAAGAAGATAGCGACCCTCCTACAGCAACAGGCAGAGCAGACTCTTGTCCCAATCAAAATTTACAGCAAAACTAATTTCAAGAATTGCCACCACTGCTTGCTTTTGCTAAGAAACCAGTGGTTTTATAGTACAGTCAAGACACTGTTTCCAGCAATGAATGACTTTTCCAGTGAAATCTGGATGTTCATGCAGGAAAAGAAAAAAAAAAAAAAAGACATCAGTGCTTGTTTTTGGTATAAACTTAAAGGATCTTAATGTCTTTCTCAGATTTTTTTTCTGCACATCTCTCCTCAGTTTGTTCTAAGATTATGACTACCATCACTTTCATGCTATGCCTCTTCTTTTCACTGCCCACTGAAAGCATATTCAAACATATTAGTAAAGATTATGAATTTGCCATGCATGCAACGCTGCAAAAGCCAGATCAGCACAGCAAATTCAGTATGCGATCTCCCTGGTAACATGTTTGAAGAAGGAAGATGGCATTTTGTGCTGTGCCACAAAGTAACCTGCCTGTTCCACATGCATTGGAGGCAAGCACAACTGAGCCTTTGGACATGTGGCAGCTTTTCCACAATGCAGATATGCAGCAGCTGATGTTGGAGGTGCATTTCAAACCTGGTTAGGCTTACTTCAGTGCTTGCTGGGATAACTGATCAGCTGCTTCCCATCGTGGAGGGAACACCCATGAAAATCCGAGCATTCTGGAATAGATCCCGTTGCACAGACTGGTGAGAAGAAAAGGCCAGGTGTTTGTGCTCAAATGGCTGCATGTGCTACCGACACAACAAAAGAGCATGGCTGAAGAACACAAGCGTGTATTGTCTGACAGTCACTACGCTTAGTAATTTAGAAAATCCTAATCTGTATTTGGAAAATAACATCACTAATCTGCAAAGGTCTGTCCCTCCGCTGCAGTCAGACTCTCTGGTTTCAGTTAAACATCAGAAAAAAAATAGCCCAGGTTTAAAAGTGTTTAGGCATGAAGAAGATACACACTAGTCACCCACGGGGAAGTTTTGCTATCCTCAGACATTTATCTTTCCTCCACTGCAGAGTTAACCAAGACAGCTGCCTATGCAGTTCTTTCCAAAGAGGAAACATCCTTCATTCTCTATTCTCATGACCTGAAAGAGTTAAGACTATCAAACTTCTGCATAAGCCCTATATGAATTGTCAGAACTGATCAGAATGTGACCCCAAGCAATCAGACAGCTGAGCCACTGTTAATAGGTAGCACCACATGCATGCATGGATGATCTCTGATAAGTCACCCCACAAAAATCAAATGCTGCCTAAGGTCTGTGCTTATGCATTACAGGAAATCTCGTTCAGAACCCAAGTCCACTTGCCTGTGTACTGAAGAAAAATGCCTCACTGTAGTTCCATAAAATACTCCCTAATACAAACTTCTAACCTTGATCGGCTCTGCTGCAAACGAGGCAGTGTTTCTGCAACTCCAGTGAATGGTGTTAAGCTGTCAATCAATTGAGAAGCAGCAATACAGTACAGTTCTTTTCCACTGCCCCCATTCCAGTTGTCTTTTTTTTCCTCTAAGTGTTGCTGCTATTAACAATTTTCTTCTGCTTGGTATGCCATTTTGATGTCTGTGTTGGTAGCGCTCCCGGCTTGTTTGAATCTATGCAAGTCTCTCTTGATCATGTTTTATGAAATGTGACGCTCCACTATAGAAAGTAGTTGAACATTCACTACAAACTGCGGGAGCTAACTGGAAGCCTGGAAGGAATCATTAGTATTTACAAATACATGAGTCATGCCATTTTTGAGATGTCACTGATTGCAGCTGCATACTTCTATATACTCACATCCCAGCACCTCACTCCTTTTAAATATTGCATCAAGCCATATGCTGCACAGTGCTGCAAGCTGCTTGTAGGGAGCCTGCAACATTATGTATCTTCTGAATCCATTTATAATCCCCACAGCTGTTACTTGCAAAGTTACAAAATAATGTAGAAAACTCAGTCACTCTTAAGCCATTTCTTTCACATCAGTGTTCAAGCTAGGTTTCAACTCTGAACACCTAATTCATTTGCACTTGTTTTCTTCTGCTTTTCTTCTTGTTGATCCAGGAGATTTTCTAAGTCTAACGAGCATTACTGGCACTTTCTCAAGGAGATCTTTAGAATCCTTATTCCCACCAAAAATCAATTGGACTTGGCTATCAAGTGCTTAAGGATCAGATTTTGAGAAGCATTAGGGCATCTCTATATGCAGGTGGAGGGATTCTCAAGAGAGCCTATTTACATTGACATCTTCCTAAATACATTATGTCACTGGAGTACAATTATTTTTGAAAAGTGACATGGGAAAACAAGTCATGTACATGGCAGAAAATTTCATCTAAACCTTCAGCTCAAGCCCATATCCTGGCTATTTTGCCCTGGTTTTCAAGATGCTGTAGAGTATGCTGTGCAGTATTTTCTCAAAGTACTGAGTGTCTTGGGTTGGTATTTACTCTGTGTAACAAACACTAAATTTTACTCAATGCATCCTGTCTGGACTGCCACATCATTAACTTCAACTACTCCAGCCTCTTATTTAAAACCTAGAATGGATTCCTCCAGGTGTGATTCTCCTAGGGGTCCATCCAAAGACTTACTCAGGATCAAAGAGGGGACGTTTCCAGATCAACACGCTAGATGCTGAGTTCCTGTCATGCTCTCATAGTTGATACGTCAAGACACCAGTGATGTGCTCTAGATCCTGTACTGTGTTCTGTTCAGTTTCCACCATTTGAGACTGGGACGTGACGTGTGAAGGGTGCAGGCAAAGACAGAGGGGAAAGATAGAGGAACTTTCAAGACTGAAGAGAGTACAGGCTTTGTTTTCTTACATGAGGGAAGTGATACTTACGCATCCTTCCCCAATCTTTGAGAGGGCTCTGTTCAGCCCCCATCCGATCTAGCTTTTTCCTTCCTGTGGCCTGAGTGTCCTGTCACTGCTGTCTCACCCTTTTATTTCTGGTAGGCCTCCCCCAGGCCCCTGGATGTGTGCTAGCCCTCAGCTGACTTCCATCCAGTGGATTGCAATTAAAGGATGATAAGTAAATATTTTTTTGGAAAGTAATAGACAGGATTAAGACCATGTCGCACTAATTGTTTAAGAGGAAATAAGAGTGTAGTGTATGGAAGAGTTATACTGTATTCTAACAACAAGCTGAAATGAGTCTCCATAACACTTCTGTCCAGCTATTTAATTTCCATGAAAAGAGTGGTTAAAATGGTCACAGAAAAATCAAGAGTCCCTGGTGCTCCCTTCAGATCAGGCAAGCACAAACATTCACTCCCTGGTAAAGTTTTCCAACTAGCTGGAAGCCAGACTTCACCAGGCACCTTGGCAAACAATAGGAGAAAGAGCAAGGAGGGCAGAAATGCTGCAGAGGTCAGCAAGGTACTCCATTTCATAGTTTTTGACACATCAGATAAATATATACTACGTGTCTCCCTGTCTTCTGAACTGTTAAGCTACCCTGCACTGCTGTGGGGTTTAGTACAAACAATCCATCAAGCAGTCACTAAAAATCTAGCTACTGAACTCCTGAGCTTCTGGGTAAAGAGATCTCCTTGGCTCAAGGAGACAACCTTCTCTGTACAGCCCCTGACATTCTTAGGGAGTCACCACCCCTCTTAGTCATGCCGGCCCCCTGCCTTGTCTGGGGGAGAGCAGAGTCGGGAAGCGTGATCCATCGGCTGGGCCAGGATGGTCGTTGCTGGTGACAGCACCCTCCCTGCATCCCTGCAGGCTGCACAGGCACCACCAGTCAAGTGTTAGGGAGCTCAGTACTTCATAGGGCCCCTCCTCAGGCTTGGCTGAGGAAAATAGGGCAATTCACATTCTCCCATCCAGACTATGAACAGGCTCCAAATGGTTTTTAGGATTGCCCTTTTAAAGCAAGAACTGTCCTCTCTCAGCTTAGTATGGAGCTGAGAGAAATGGATATCACCAGAACCAGAACTCAGTGGTGGCCACAACCCCTTCCCCTCCCTGAAACATCTCCCATCCCTCCTCAAGCTCCTTCTACTTACACCTGCCTCTTGCCTGCCTGCCTTCCCTCCCTCCCTCCCTGCACTTGGACTCCCTTTTCCCAGTCAGGGGTTTTTCTCTCCTTCCCTCAGCTCAACAGGCAGCTACCAGCAAATACAGGTTTTAATTTATTTACTTTTAAAATAGACAAACAGATGATAAGGCTGGAGCCAAACCCTCCTGAAAAGCAGATATGGAATCCCATCACAACCCAGCTATAAGTACATTTCTCATCCAGGTCTCCAGAAGCAAAAAGTAGTTTGATTGCTTTGAAGATATAAGCTCATCCCAACTTCTAAGCCTACAGGATAAAATCCTGTCTGTTAATGTAATATTCCCCTTCCATCAAATTGTTCCTCTGGTTGTTCTCTTACCTCCTGTGCTCTGACTAGGATGTGGCATCCCCTCTGCTGATTCAACCACTGATTGGTGCAGCAAGGAACACAGGGAATCTAAGGTTTAATTTTAAAAAGAAATGTCTTAACACACTGGAACTTGAAAGCTGCAAGCTAACGTGTTGGCACTGCCATTTATTCTTCTGAGTATTGCATGGGAGGAGTAAGAACACTAGGAATTCACTAGTCCCCTAAGCAGTTTGATCCAAGATCCTTTTCCTACTGAGGTGAGACAACAACATTTCTGACTTCAGCCCAGCAAATCATTCAAATGTCATCCCTGTTCATTAAGAATCTCATCCAAAGCTCATTCAATGCAAGTGAAATTAAGTATACAAATGTCCTTCAGAGGATGCCTGAAGTATTGGTAAACTCAGGGGTTTGTCACAGATTGGACTTCTCTGAAACATGGGCTGAAAATGTCCTTCATTCCACCTTCCTTTTTTATTTTTTTTTTCCCCAAGTGCTAATCAAAACCATTACGGAAGTCTTTCAGCACACTTTGAAGTGAATCCTTTAACTGTGATCACAAAGTACTACTACTTCATTTTCTTTGAACTTTGACTTTTTAGGCTATCCTCATCTGTAGACTGCTTTTAGTACAAGAAGTGTGCCAACAGTCATACTAAGAAAAGAAAAGCAGGAGAGAACAGGTCTCCTATAATGACGCTCATCTAGTTTTTTCAGTTTCAGTAGCTGTATCTCAAGATGCCTCTCTCAGCAGAGCTCTTAGTAAAAACAGCACAAAGAAACCAAAGACATCACCTTGGCAAACCTCCATTTACCACAATCAGTACTCCAAGGCCATTTTTACAAAAGATGTCACAAGTTACAAGTGAGGTATTCCACAATGGATATAATGCCCTACTAAGCCAAAAGTCAGCACAGAGACAAGGCCTTAATCCACAAAAAGTTAGATTTCACAGCATCTGTCTTCTCACATCTTTTTGATGTGCTCCCTGCCGGGAATAGTGACCATGTCTTCCTCCTCCTCCTCTTTTTCTCACTCGCTTTCACAGTCTCTTCTGATGGGCTGGGAGGAAGGCCCCCTTCTTCTGGATTAAAAACCTAGCAATCACATTGACTGCAGCCTTGTGCTGCTGCTTTCCTGCTCTTGATTCACACATCTGGAAAGAGGTGTTTATTATACACAGTTAGTAAACCATGTGGAGATCGGACAGGGAATGGAAATTAGAGCTTACTTTGGATGGCTTCAAGGGCCAAATTAATTTTATATCATTCCACATTTAACAGAAGTGCTGAACTGGCGCCACCCAGGTTAGAGACTGTGATGGACCATACTTGGAGAAACTGCGACATCCTGTGGCAAGAATGGGAAATGGCACGCTAACGGTTACCGGTTTTAAATAGACGACAATTTTGGCATTTCCTGCAATCAAAGCCTCAACAGTGCTTTTATTGCTGTAACTTTGTTGCCTGTAACTTAGATTTTTTTAATAACTAGAAAAAAGCTGCCACAAACTATCACATGCACCCACCACCACAACAGTGCTGTCATTTGACAACTGCTAACGAACAGAGAGCAGAAGAGGACTATCTACATAATTAAGCCTAAAGCCAGATGGATGACATCTTGCCAGGGGCTTCACAGATCCTCGTGAATTTCAGGGGAAAAGTCACATTCAAGAAACCCAGTTCCCTCCCAGGCTTTGGAGGACAGAAGGAAGACAGAGTTGAGAGCCTCATCATCTGTTTAGCTCAACTTCTTTGCCTTCTCCCCCCTCGTCCTGCCTTTCTGCACCCTTCCCCACTTTTTCAGCTCCTCATCTAGGTCTCCCATTTTCTTGCCGAGACCACTTCAGTTCTGCTCTACTGGCTGCTCACCCTCTCTCTCCCTCCTCCCCCTGCACGCTGGTTCTCTACCACCACCCTCTTCTACTAATTTTTCTTCGCTCAGCCAGCCAAGTTTCTCCTCTAAAACCACACTTTCACATCTGATCCATCTTCTCTTTGTCCAGCCACTATTCTGCTCTCAACTAATGCCTAATCCTACCCTCCTTGTCTAAATTTTCCACTTCTCTTTGTCTGATTTTATAGTTCAAACGCATCAGCAAGTCAACACAGCATAACGAGTCCATCAACAGAGTAGTAGTTCATCTTGCAGCAAATTACACCATCTTATCTCAAGGTTAATGTGAGATAAAATGCATTTTGCTCAGCCTCTTTCATGGGCAGCTAAACTAGTGCACTTCACTGCAATTTTGCAACATGCTAAGCACTGGCACAGAGTTAGTCCACTCAGTCACTGCACAATAACTCACAAAGGTGTGGACAGTTTACTTGTACATCTGAGCACCTGGTGTCCCCTCAGAGCCAAGTGGCTATAAAAAAAGTCATCAGATAGACAGCACCCCAGCTCAGATACAGTCTTGTTCTGGAAAAGCTATTACTGAAAAAACCCAAAACAGCCAACCCAAAAAATCATGCTACAGCCCGCAGCTCTGAGGAGAAAGCCCACCAGTCAAGTTCTTTGAAAACTATAGCTAAGAAACAGGAATCTTTTGTGAATGCTTACAATTTAGTTGCCTTCAGCTCACCTTCACCAGAGTGACAGGATGTGTCCTTGATGTGGACAGACCAACCTGCCAGATAAGCTTTGAGTCCCTTTTCCAAAGCGCTGGTCAGAGACAAGGTTGCCGAGTTTACTGCCTGGGATCAAACATTTTCTCAGAGCCTTTCATGTTTTGGGATCTTTTTCTTTGGAAATGGCTGATCTGCATTTTAAAAAAAAAAAAAAAAAAAAGACCGATTCAGACCAAACCTCACCACTTTGCTATTGCAGTGTATTCCGCATCACACACCAGCAGGCCAGGGGCCCTGGCCAGGTTTCACTCCAGCTGCAGATCCACAGGAATATGAAGACTTCAGGCAAAGAACATTCAAGATAGTAATAATCAACACATCTCTGAACACTTGTAAGGCTGTTCACTGTCCACATCTGTAATTCACAGAGATTTCTCTGAAACGTTAGTTAAAAATAAGCCAGTATTTCACCACCCCCACCCCCAATCTAATCTAAGCAAGCTCCATGAACCTGAACCTTGAGCTTTTTAGCTCAGCCACATATACCTTCTGTGAGCGAGTACTAGTCTTCAGGCAGCTATGCAGTGACCTGAAAACTTTTACCTTTTATTTTCCGACAGGTTAGTTTTCAGCCACTTCAGTCTCCTGAGATGGTTCCCCACATAGTCTTTCAGCTGCCAACACCAAGAGGTCAGAGGCAGTGGGGCCAGGCAGCTCATGGCGAACAAAGAAGACGGTGGCAACATCTCACATTTAGTCCAATTTAATGCGATTAAAGTTAATAGCGGGACTGCCCCTTTTTGATCTTCCACAACTCCAGAAAGTACTCACTTGTTAAGCTATGCCCTGGCATTTTGCTGTACTGTGTCCAGAACTCATGTAATTGTTCCATTGTTTCTTCTCTACCTGGTTTCCATCTGGTTCCTTTCCTCATCAGAAAAACAGAACTCCAGGCCACCTGTATCCAGTCATCCCTGAAAACCTTAAAGTGGAAAAATGTGAGAGGGTGGAGCCGACAAAGAATCATTTTTTTGGCCAAAGTACAGTTTACACACCTCATTGCCTCAAGGCAGATGTCCAGCGTGGAAAAATTTCAGCATGGAAATTATGGAGTTCTAATGAAATGAGATACAAAACAGGAAAACTGAATCTGATCATGAGAAATGCTGGGCAACTCTATTAAAAAGTGACTTTCATTGCCCCTGTCAATAACTAAAATAAGAGATCACATTGTAAAGCTCTCTAGTAAAATGAGGGCCTTTACAGCTTGCTGGGTATCTTTAGGGCATGGATCAATCCATTGCGGAAAGTAGTATCCAATACATGTCAGTCAGCAACAAAGCTGTGACAGCATTTCTTAGTTCAGACCCACATTTGAGTCTTCGGTTGACCCATTTTGATCAAATACCCTAAGAAAGAAGTTGTTGCTTCAAGCAAGTGATGGGCCTTTAAGAAAGTAAACCAGCATTTGAATTTGAATTAAATGTCTATGCGTAAATTGGCAGAGCCAAGGAATTCGGAACCATAGTCCTAACATTGCTCTCTTGTGATGAAGCACTAAGGGGCCACAATTTTATGTCAGACATGGCAAGCTGTGAATAATTATTTGGTATACAGAGTTTTATATACAAAATAACTAACACGAGGGACTTGCTTCAAGATTATAGGCAGAGGAGAGGGCCCATTTGCAATTCTGCTGCTTTTTACGTCCTATTCCAAGTCTCAGCAGCATTGCCTCCGTTATCTCCTTAGGCTGACCAAAGCGTTAGCCCTTCCTGTCTAAGGGAACAAAGAAGCTTCCAACTTTGTTCCTCATGGCGAGGATGGCCTCCTCCTTGCAAAAACAGCAATGTTTCGTAAAGCGTAATGTTTATTTGTAACGCTTTGTGCGGGTCTCTCCAGACGCTTTACACGTGCAAAAATACCTCTCCGGGCAGTGGATACCAACCCTATTTTCACCACTTTACAGCCGCAGAAGTCCTAAGCAGTAACAAGCAAAGCCAGGAATAATATCCAGGCTCGAACCCAGTCCCCAACTGTAATTCCTAAACCAGCTTTCTTAAGCACTAAGCGAGGGCCCAGGGGAACTGGAGCGCATCCCATAGAACAACTCCAGCAAGAGCCGTTAAAAACCAAAACCCACCTAAGCCCGATGAAAGATGAAAAGCCGACGAAAGACCCGCGTCCCCCCCCTTTCCACGCCGGAGCAGGACAGGCCTGCGCCCCCGCCACCCCGCAGGCTCCCTCCCCTCCCGTCCCCGCCCGCGGCGGCACAAGATGGAGGCGGGCGGGCCTGGCCCGCCTCACAGGGCCCTGCGGGGGGAGAGGCAACCCCCTACCACCGGAGGTTCGGAGGAAGCGGCGGCAGCATGCGGGAAACGGCGGGGAAAAACCCCGAGGGCCGGGCCTGTCCCCGGGGAAAGGCCCGAGAAGCCGCCGCCGGGGAACCGGAACGCCCCCCCCCGCCCCGGCATTAACGTCCCGCCCTAGGGGGCGTGGCATCCCCCGGCCCCGCCCGCCGGCGGTCGCCATGGGAACGGCGGCGCCATGAGCCGTACGGCGACGGGCGCGGTGCGGGCCCCGCTCCTCGGGGACGGCCGTCAAATGGCTCCCGGCCGGACCTGCGACTGCCCCTACGGTACCGGGCCCGGCCGGGAGGGACGGCGGTCCTCCCCGCGCCCCCCTGCAGCCCCCGGGGCGGGGCGGGGGGGGGGCGGGAACCGGTGCGACCAGGCCCGACACCCTTCCGCGGGGAGGGAGGTCGCGTCCAGCGGGGCTCGGCCGGGCCCGGGGCGGGGAGTCAGGTGCTGGCAGGGGACGGGACGGTTGTGTGCGGGTCGTGAAGCGGTTGAGGCCGCCCGAGCAGGCCTCCCGCCTCTCCCCGGGTCTCCCCGACCGGCCGCCGTGTATAGACGAGGTGCAGGGCCGTCACGGAGAGGCCGGCAACTAGCTCGGCAGGGAAAGCAGGTCTGGAGCCGGGAAGATGGGTGCAAGCCCCAGGAGCGGGGCAGAGCCCCGCAGGGGTAAAGCGTTAGGGTTGGCAGCGGTAAGGAAGTTACCAGGAGCGAGGAGAGGCTCGGGACTCGAAACATTTGCGAGCTGGAGGAAAGTCAGCACTAGCTCTGTGTCCCAGAGGGACGCATCATGTAGAGGACGATATTTCCACTGATTACCATTGCGCCATGCTTTCTTTTTTCTGTTTCATGTCTTCATCTTCTATTTTAAGTCGGCAGTGCTTCCAAAGAAAGTAGGTTTTTCTTCAGTCATGTGCGTGTTCCACAGAACAGTAGTAGTTCAGCTCTGAGGCTCATTTGTGGGACGGTGGAATTTCTTTGATATGGAGACATTTATTTCAGTTTTTTTCTTCCCTAGTTTGTTTTATACTCTCATATGGACAGACAGTGGAGCTTGACGATTCATGCTGATTCCTCAAATATGTAACTAGTTCCATTTGTTCACTTACCTTTCAGACCCTCTGTACACACTATCAAGTGAGAAGGACCATTCAAAGTCAAATGTCCACATTCAGCTTGTCGGTGATAAAGTGGTAGGTGTTGGCCAAAGATAGCTCACATGTGCACCTTATGTTTCTGTGTGTATGCATACACATGGGTAGAAACACTGTCTCAGTTCTAAGCTCCTCCCTTAAAACAGCAAAATACAAAGCAAAGGAAGCAGTTTTATCTAAAACAAGACTTAACACAGGGAGTAACCATGATTGCAGGCCTAGGGTGACTCTGTAGCAGCAGCCTAGAAATGCCCAGTTTCACGTCCTGAGTAATTTCCTAAACTGTGTGTCAGTACTTTTAAAAGACTATCTCCAAATGCTGTTAACAATAGCTTGTATGTTATTAAGATCTACTAAAAGAACTGGACAGTTCTTGGGCTGTTGTTCAAGCAGAACTGTTAAAATAATGTGTTATTTCACATGGTGCCTTCTCATTTACCTTGGGCACTTACACTGCAGTTCAAGGTAGCATAATTAGACAGTTTAAAATGAACTAGGTAGCAACAGCTAAGCAGCCTGTAAAGATTGCAGACCCATCCTGATTCTTCATACTAGGTTAGCGCAATTTAACTTCCTAGCTAAGCCCTCAGCTAGTTAGCCCATGCTTAGCTCCCTGCTGCATTTGCTCCCCTGCTATCAGTATTCACCCCAGCTAGTTCAAAACCAGCTAGAGCATGTCTGTGGGAGTTGCAGTCACACCTTCAGAGAGCAGTGATTGATGGCTGGACAGGCTGCATATAGGTAGAATGCCAAAGGAAAACAGACTCGGTACAACTGCACAATGAATTGGATTTTAAACAGAGTCCCCTGAAGCTATGCACTTGACTGAGCCTGCAAGGCAGATATTCTGAACTCTGAAACTCCATTGCTGTTCTGCGAGGACAAAATCCCTGAGCAGCTTTCCAACAATAGAATCAAGAAACATTTTTTTGAAGAATGTTTCTGGATGTCTCTTACCCCATTATCTCAGACTCTTTCTTATATCTACATGGAAAAAATGTGTGTTTGCCTCTCTGTAGAGAGACATACACATGGAGCTGGAAACATTGCCTGTCATCATAGAGATCCTTGCAACAGTATGGCTGTGTTAACAGTTCAGGCCAGACAAAGTAAGCAGGCATACTGTCACTAATGTCACGTCATAGGTGTAATGTTGCAGATGGGTATGGTGACGGACTCACTCTGACTGGCATAAAACGTGTTTTAAGCTTATGAATCAGCAAGTGCATAATGTGCAATTCAAAACAATACAACTTTGAATTCTTACTCTATCACAAAACTGGGTGGACAGGGGTTGTGATGATATTAGTTTATAGGGTTTTCCAAATTCCTGAAAGTTGAATTCCCTTTGGAGAGAAATGAAACAAAAATGCAGTCTCATGCACAGCAAGCAGCTACTCGTAGCAGGGTACCTACATCTTCATCATCTGACACTCTCTTACACTCTGGTGAGTTAGTGTGCTTGAAATGTCACCACTACCCTATATGCATCTGAGTTAGCACCTGCTGAAATGAAAGGAGCGATTCATAATTCAAAACTGATTTCAGGCTTTACAGAAGCTCAAGCCAATATAGCTACATCACTTATACTTGAGTCACAATTGCAAAGATTTACTGGCAACCATAAATTTAGAGATTTAAGGTGTATCTACCCAGGGGAGTTAGTGCTTAGAAGGAAGGGTGTGGATTTTTAATGTGATCATTTTTGTGTGCTAACTCTCATAGAGATATTTTTAACATATGCTAAAACTGTTACAGTATAAAATAATGTAACTTTGTAAGTGGAATATGTTACTTCATTTCTAGAGCACACGAAATAGGAGGGAGTTACATGGGGTAATGTGCTAGAAGTTCATATTACTGCATATTCACAGTTACTGCACGCTAACTTCTTTATGTAACGAACCGTTAGATCCTTCGATTTTAAGTGTAAGTTTAGACACTGGAAAACAGCCAGAAGACATAACTGTGCATCTGCTGCTAGTCTGGTATGCTCCACATCTTGAGAAGTACCATCTAACCAGCTGACATCATTAGCATACGTATGCCTCCTTTCCCCATCCCAAATGTGCAGTCCTGTAAATCACAGCAAGCTGAAATTCTGATCTCTAATGCTGTTTGAAATCGCTAAATCACTGCCTCTCTTCTTTGTGTCCACACAAACATTAGGTAAAGGCACCAATGCTCAGAAGTATGTTTAGTAGCTTGATTCATTTCCCGGGCCACAATTTGTGCCTGGAGGGCAAAGATCCAGTGCCTCCATTTATTGACCGAAGATGGAGAGGGAGGGCTCAGCAGCGCCTGGAGGCTCTTCAGAAGCTTGCTGCGTAAGTGTTCTATGGTTGGATAATTTAAAACAAACATGCAAACAAAACCGACAAAAACCCATGCACACTGAAGTGGAGATGACTGCAATTTGCTCCTACTTATATTTCCCTTGAAATTAAGAGATTGCAGCTGTTGTGGAGTATGGTTGCCCATCTGTTTCTTACAGGGTGGATGTTGCACATTCCTTCATCCCTGTGCTATCTGCTTTGCAGCGGTTACCGGGAAAGGGAGTTATTTCAATCACTTATAGATCAGATAAGTTATGAAGACTTCAGTGACTCATGTGTGTTACTTCAGCAGGAGCTGTTTCCTTTTAGTCCCATGCAGTTGCAGCTGGTTAGATTGCTTTTGCTGCTCATGCAAGGGTGTATGGGGCCTGAAGCAGGGCACCACATTTTTAGTGCAGGGGTTTCTTAGTTGAACTTTCTCCTGGCATCACAGTTTGGGCTTCTGATTCAGCAAATATTTAAAAAAAAAGTTTATGTGTTTTGCCACACCAGGTATTTTTTTGAGTCCTTTTGTGGCTGTATTCAAGATGGCAGGCATCAGCCTAGGTAGTGGTTTTCAGAAGTTTTT
The DNA here is from genome assembly GCF_900496995.4 of Aquila chrysaetos chrysaetos. Taxonomy (NCBI): domain Eukaryota; kingdom Metazoa; phylum Chordata; class Aves; order Accipitriformes; family Accipitridae; genus Aquila; species Aquila chrysaetos. The sequence goes on along the minus strand of NC_044010.1, from coordinate 3,502,212 downwards.
GCTGCATTAACAAGCTAACTTTAGACCATGGGCTTTTCAGATGATGTGTGCTCTGGGCTTGTTGGTAAGTTCTACCACATGCCAGACAGTGATTGAAGATGTTTAAGAATGATACAGCGGATTTCACACCTGGTTTTGTTCAGTTTCGAAAGCATATTCTTCTCATTTCCATAATAAAATAAGATTTTTTTTTTCTTGTTTTCAGCATTTCAAACTGTCCCCAGCACATGAAAACCTCAGTGGCTTCTTAGACTTTGCCTGTTATTCTGTAACAAGAACTTATTTGACCCCTACGCCGATTTAAAATTGATTTGCATTTCAACAACATGTATTTGCAAAATGCCTTGAAATTAACAAAACATGAGAAATACATCCCCTCTGTTTCAACCTGCACTGATTGACAGTGTTGCTGATACAGAAGATAGAATATTTCCCAGCTGTCTTCTCAGTAGTTGCATTGCGTCTGCAAGGTTACCAGGAATAAATGCTCATTTATTTCAGCAAAGTCAGCAAATGTAAGTCAAGGACATGCAAGAGGCAGGATCTGTGGAATAAAAGGGGCTATTTCACTGGGTTCCCATTGTGCCTATAACTATACCATAATAGGATGAACAGCTTATGCTAATAAAGTTAGATCATAAGAATAAGTGCCCACCTGTGCTGAATGAAACACAAATCCATCTGGATGGAGCAACAGTCTGATATGTAAAGAGTCAGCTAGTGGAACTAGTCAGCTCAATTGACTCATTTGAATTACAAACACAACTTCACAATAATAGGTTGATTAGTGCTGAGCAAGTATTCTCAGGTTACAGCACTGCATCTCGAAACATTCCCCTCTCTTTTGTTATGTGATATGACTGAAAGCACTGGGAAGAGATGACTTTAAACTTACCTTGGCAGTAAATTGTATGTCATGGGAGGTTAATGAAGCATCTCTCTATAGGCTTTGCTGTAGTGGGTAGCCATACTGTGGCTCCCTGATTTCCACAGCACAGCTCGCAGGGCTTAGATGAGGTCTTTGAAGACAACTGATCTCAGCATGCGATCCGCTGTTTTGATCCCAGCTGTCGAGCAATGTTATGTATTGTTAATTGTATCTCTGTAAATATACCTCTGTATTTAAAATTAGGCAGCAGCAACCAACTCCAGCACCCACAATCCCGTACATCTGAGGTCCGGATTCTTACAAATTCCCAAAAATGGTCTTACGAAAAACATGACCTTCAGGACTTGCCATATATGTACCTTAAAGAAATTACTTACCTTAATGGCATGATATGGGCTTTTTTTTTAAAAAAAAAAAAAGAACTTCTGTTTCTTGGTTTTAACTACCTTGCAGGTTGAGAAGAATAAGGCTGGAGTATAAAGTGGTTGTGAAATCGAATAGCAATCCTCATGCATAGCTTTTCAAGGACTCAATTCTACACGTTCTCTCACTCACTGCCTTAATGAGGTCTACCTCATGGTCTTCCAAAGCTTTAAAATAAAGAAAACACTCCAACATGTTATAGTGAAAATTTTAAACAGTCTGCCTACTTCAAAATGGGGAAAAAAAAAATGAAGAGAGACTGTTCTTGCAAAAGATATGCTTGTTCCAGCACAGGTTTTGAAACATTCACATGATCATCCTAATTTTTCTCCTTTATTGGAGAATTCAAATTGAAATCGCTGATTCTAAAATTTTCCACATTTGCTCGAAATCTCTTTAGCTACTTTTGAAAAGTAGAAAGTGGTAGTCTTTCCCTTTGTTCATGCTACTCCTTTACATGTATTTTCTGTTACGGGAAGTTTTTCCCTCTTAAGGAAATGAGCTTGCTCCCCCCCGCTCCCAATAAAAGTAGTTTGCTTTACAAGGTCAAGCATTTACAAGTGGCCAATCCTTTTCATGACAAGCAGGTAAGACATTTTTATTAAAGGCAGCAAATGACAATTTCTTGCCCTTACATAGTGGGAAATATACATAAAGTGTCAAACTGTTTTGCTATATATGTAGGTATAAAAAAACCAAAATATAATTGCTTGTACAAGTATGGGGATTTTGTAGAATTTGTAGTGTGCATGTTTGATTGTGCAACCAGAGAAGCAGAGAGAGAGATTAAAAAAAAAAAAAAATGCATAAGAAAAAAAGATCAGAACTGCTCTGAATATACTTCTTAAATGATATCCTGTATTTTGGCTTTTAGAGCTCAATCTTCTCTTCAAATACCTCAAATTGTGTATGAAGATCCTGAAGTTAGTGGAAGGAATCGCTACAAATACTTTGCACGGTAAGGAATGAACTGATTTGAAACAGAGTTCAGAAGCTTGCTTTTGTGCAGTTTAAAGAGCCCGTGAATAAATGCCAGAGCCTTATTTTTTCTGTCTTTTCTGTCAGTTCTTTGATCACTGCCATGGAAAATCTAAATAGTAACCAACTCTTAAATCACAAGGTCTTTTTAAATTCACGCTATGCCAGAATTTTCAGGTAATGAGTTACCATATAAGCAAATGTACCAGGCATTCTGTACTTGATAATTATTTGTAGAAAGCCTTGGGCTGTAGATCCTCCTACACAAAGGAAGAAGATACTCACAAAACCATTGTGGTTCTCCAGACTCCTGGAAAAGGTAAGAAGGAACCTTTTAATTCCCAGTTTCTGCCAGGAGCAGAAAGGAAGCAAATGGAATCCTTAATTAACTTTTCATCAATGTCCTCTACTGCAGGACTGCTCTGCTCCTTCCAGAATGACACTTCAGGTCAGCAATGGACTCAAGATCTGAACCAACAGCTAGCGTACAAACATTCTCAGCTTAGTCACATATACTTTGAATTACATTCGCTATAATAGTCAACAGCTATTGGCCAATATGTCCACTTTAAATATAAAAAAATTGCCAAGTTTAATAAATTGAAGTTCTTTATGGCTCCTTTAACAACAACAACAACAAAAGGACAAAGATGATGTTATCTTCTGCAATTTGAAATTAAACTTTAAAGTCTCTCAGACACTAAGGGAAATTGATAGTGAACTGCAATATGCAAACTATAAGAATGCCTAAAAAGGAATTATTAATATGTTGTTGAGCCCATATCACTTTTAAGATACTTCATAAAATACTACAAAAAAGGAAACAATCAAATTAGATAAGTCCAAACCAGCTTACCTTACTAGCTGATGGTAGGAATTCATTTCAGGATTTCAAGAATTTATTCAAAAAAAACCTCTCAAAAGCTCAAAGTGAAAAAAGTGAGCTAATTAGTGAAACATACACAAAATGTTGTGAACACACTCAAAACAAATTTCTTTTAATTATTGTCTTGTTTTGCAATTCCACTTGCTGCTTTGACAGAAGAATAACACTCAGTCCTGCTGGTGAAACTTTATCTCTTACTCCTTAGCTATGAAAGAATTATTTAACATTCAGGCACAATTCTTAAACACGCAACTACAGAACCTGAGTTGTGGGAAATCAGTGTAACTCCACTGAAATTAGTGGACTGCAGTTTTTCTAAACTCTAATGATCTTTTATGCTCATGGTTGTTGTCTTACATCTGCATTCTCTTTTCAGACCTCTCATCCCTTCTAATAAGCTGCTTCCACTAAATGTTGCTTATGCAATGGCAAAGTAAGTAGTGAGTTCTGGAACATTACTGTGTAGTGGGTCATATCTCACTAGAAAAAGATTGGGAAACTATTTAGCTGGTGACCAAGATTATTCATAATGAACCAGCAGGAGAAATTTATTAAGAGGTAAGGGTTTGTTCACCATTAAGAACTCCTGAAGAAACAGGTGACTGTTTCAGAATTTGCTTGCAGTATATAAGTAGTAATTTGTGGGTAAAGGACATGTGCCTCAAGTGTGTTATGATTATGAGGCCTGAAAGAGAAAGCCAAGTGTCTCTGAATCCTAGAAGAGATACCAATGCAAAGAAGATTCTCCAATACAGCAATATTGTTGGAAAATCTTCTGATATTTTATTACAATCTCTGTGCTACTTGCAGTACTATTCAGTGGTGCAGAGCATCCATGGAGTAGTCTAATGAGGTTTCCAGTGGGGATCAAATTTTGAGGGGACATAAGAAGATTCATTTCCAAGTAGAGTCAATGGAAGTTGCGTGTGCTTACATCAGAATTGACTCTTTGTTCTGGAATTGTTGGAAAGACAAACATGTAAGCTAAACTGAAGCAGTCCAGCTTCATTTTACACTCAACCATGAGTTACTTTTTGTGCCCATTAAAAGCAGTGCTTTAGAATGGATACATAGGGAAGATCTGCATGTAGTAACTTGTGAGAGCTGAAACCAGAAGATTTCTGGATTGCTTACCTCAGGAGGGAGGTTTCAGAGGACTCAGTGTAGCCTCAGTCTGCTTTTACTAAAGATAATGGAGTTAACATCAATGGGAGCAATGTTAAGATAAAACACATTTGGGTATCCTACCTTTGACTTAGTGTTGCGTTTGTTTTGGTTTGGTTTTTTTAATGAATGTGACAAACGTTCTTCCATCTTGCATGTCTTTAGGACAGAGCCCTATGTCCATTCAGCTACAAGAGACAGCAAGGTCTTCGGTCCCAAGTTACGAACTTTGGGCACACAGACAGATTACAGGGATGGTGAAACCCAGACGGATCCCTATTCCCCTGAATATGTAGTTCCCAGTGGCTCAGTCCCTGAACTTCTGACACTTGCTACACTCACTTGGGGTGAGTTGTGAAATTAAGATAAATGATAATAATCGTCGCCTCTTTGGCAGGAGATTCTTTTTTTTTTCAAGGTCAGGTTTCAAGTCTATTGCCAGCTTTGGCAGCCCTTCGTTGTATTCCTTTGGGGCATATTATTTTATCTATTTCTAAAACAGGTATGCTATTTTCCTACTTAATAGCGCTGTTCTGGGGCATTTCATAAAGAGTTTTGAGATCATTCGATATAAAAAGGTCATATGTTTTACAGATACAAACTAGGAGCAGTTTTTCTATTTACCTACTGTTCTTCAGCTGTTCTGAGTTAGACATCAGTAAAAAATCAGCACGAACACTGCTGCCTCAGAATATACCTGCGATCCTCATCTCCCAGCATCACACCCACAATAGTGATGGACACTGAACATGCCAAAGAAAGTGCTCATTCTCAGAAAGTGTCGTCCTGGAAAAGTTTTTCCTCCTTTGAAGCCTGCAGTAGAGGAATGAAGTGCTAGTGTTAACATCAACTAAGCTATAGCAATTGCAGGTCCTACCATTCCTCATACTGTAGAATTTTACTGGCCCTAGAAGTATTTACTTCTGGCTATTGACAGCTCTGCTTGTGTGTGCCCATCCAGCCCTCTAATACTTTATTGGTGGTGATTATTTGCTGGATTCACCATTCTTCTAAAGAGCTGCTGCTTCTTGTCCCTGTAAGGTCGAGGGCTACCAGCAGGACTCGCCGAGGTGGAGATGATTGAACGTGCCCGGGAAAAACGTGCATGGGAAGCAACTCTTCCAACAATGGACAGTACCTCACAAATCACAAAGAGGAGGAAAATGATGGATGATATGGAGAGGAAGGAGTGGGCCTTTAGAGAACAGGAAATAGAAAAGTAGGAGTTCAATTATACTCTTAATTTCTTTTAATTATTGGCTGAATAGAGAAGGAACAGGAAGGTTTAGGGGATTGGCTGAAGGGTACAAGCCTTTTATTTCTGTGAAAATCCCCTGAGTTTGGGAAAGGATATTTTTGTTAAATTTAGTGTAAAAGACTGCTATCACAATACTTTTCACCAGTAGTAAACTCACTGTTTTAAAAGAAAGATTAAATTCGAGATATGCAATATGAACTATGTGTAAAGTAGTCAGTTGGTATGTAGGATTTAATGATGACAGCACTGCAAAGAACACTGCAGAGTACAGTAGGTGATACCTGGCCTTTTCTTTCCTTGCAGGTTGCAGGAGGTTCGACTGGAAGTCTTAAAGAAGCTGCTGCAGAGGCGAGAGAAGAATCAGAATGAGCTGGATGCCAAGCGCTTGGATGACCACTGGCAAAATCATCAGAAGGCTAAAGAAGAGAAAATAAAAAAGATTCAGCATGACTGTGCGCTGAGTAGGTTTCAAAACGGGGGAGAGAGTAGAATGAGACTTAAGTTTTCAGACAAGCCATTTTTATTTTCACAAGGTTGCAGTCTTTATTCAAGATGAAGCAGGTTGCATCTACAATATAAGTATGCGTGGCCAGCATTTGTTCTGGTCCAAAAGGTCATGTTTTATGTTAACCAGCAAAAGCTTTTGTGAATTTCCGAAGATGGGGCTTTTGTTAGAACTATTTGTATGGAGAACCTTCTCACATTTATATTTCCTTTTCAGTGCTCAGGAAACTGATAGCTAAGAGGAAGAATGTGATGGGGAAGCTGGAGAGACGAGATATCATCAAAGAATATACGGACTTTGCATCACAAACATACGCTCCTTTGTCTAGAATTGGTTATTTCCCAGACAACCATTCTGAATGCTATGTGGTAAAAAACTTCTATCTTAACACCTTTGCAGGTAAGGCATTTTGGAAGACTTACTTTGTATGAGATGCTTACTTAAAATATTAACAAAACTCAAATTCTCTCCCCACCACTCCATTACTTAATCGCTGTTTGTACTTCTTAGGACTGTGTGAACTGGAAGCATCTCTCCCAGATTCTTTCACCCAGGCCAAGATTAAAGCTCCGAAACCTAAGTACACTACCACTAAGACTGGATTTATTAAAAGATCAGCAAGGCTAGAGGTGGAGCTGGCACAGGTTCACCAGGTATGGAGCTGCATCCAGCAGCACATCAGTTCCTCTTAGATTTGAACTGCTCAGAAATACTATCTGGAAGACACATGTATAAGCTTTCATCCCAAGTTCCTGCGCTAGATTAGTATTTTCTGTAAGACAACTTCAAGGACAGAATGGATCGGACATTCAGACTGTTGTAGGCATGACCAGTACCGCTCCGGAACTCAGTCTGTCAGTACTCTCTCCCTAATATCTGTGCTTCTGCTCCAACTCTATAGAAAACAAGCATAGCTGCTTCTGTCTTCCTACAGATCAGGTATTTGGATCGAAACATATTATGAACATATTTGGATCCAACATATATTGGATCGAAACATATTTGGATCGAAACAGTTAGGAATTCTCTCCCGCCATTTGCTCATTCTCATTTCTTCCTTGCTTTTATAATGCACAAGTGGCAAGCCTACTGGTTACACTGTCAAACTACTAATAATTAAACAAACCAAATCTGGGTTCATATTCTAAAAATTCTGCAAATTTTTAAAAATGTACATTTTAAGTACATATTGTAAAAACACCTGCAGCAAAGCATGATTAAAATGACCCCACTCATAAAATCAGATCAGAACGGTGGATGCACATCACTGTTGTTCCCTAACAACAGCATCTGATTTGCAAACATGCTAATAGTGTTTTGCATATCTTAATTTATCACAACTGTTCATGCAGATGAGGTGTCCATATATGCAATTAACCACTGAGGAAAGAAGTGCCTCATTTGCATCTACAATCACAGTATTTGTAAATTACATGTACTTTTAAGTATGCTACTTGTGATGCTGTTGAGTGTTACCTTTTTTAAAATCAGGCATATTCTTGGCTGGCTGCTGTATCTCTGAAAAATATTTAATTTCATTTGTAAAGCTTGGCAACTTTCACTTATGCTTTATTTAGTGAAGAAGTACTTCATAATTGGAAATTGCGCGTATAGCTTTCTTGGTTTAGTGTAATTTAATAATACTCTCAATGCAGACAGTAACTTTCTACTAATGAATTTTAAATTGAAATCTTGTTCTGAAAAATCAATCATATTATCTCAAATTTAAATTCCACTAGGTCTTGTAAAAGGTGAAACATTGCATCTGATTATTATTCAGAAGGAAAATTTTTGAAGAAAATCTTGAGTGCTACAGGAATTGTTCAAGAACTAAGGACATTAATTCACTACAGTTTTAGAGAAGAAGACACAGCAGTATTGAAGGGGTTTGAGTTTGGGTGCTTTTTGTGTGAAATTCAAGTAGTGACTATATATAATCTGGATCATAATACGGTTTTCATAGGCAGCAGAACGTTAGCCCAAGCTTTCAGAGCTGAATTCCAATTACAGCAATTGTATTCTTTTTGTTCAAAATACTTCTCATGGTTTGAAAGGCTACAGTGGAGTGTCTAAACTGTAGTCACGGAGAAGTATGCCCTAATGCTGGCAGCTCACACAATAATTTCTCTTGAAAGAAAAATTGGTGGCCAAAGGGAGATGGAATGCAGAACAAAAGCAGGCAATTCTGCATATTTTCTTTCTTAAATCAATGTAGATCACTTGATCTACTGTTTATACCAACTGGGGGGCTAACATAATTAATATTCTTTTCCCCACCACAAGAAGGCAAAATGTATATTCTTTTAAAATCACAAAGCATTTCCTTTGCAGGCAAAGATGATAAATCCACTATGCAAAATTTAACTGCTGCTTTTAGATATACAGAAGTAGCCACCAGACTGGTTGGTCCAGACAAGCAGAAAGTACTGACACTGTGAAACACCCAGCCTGCCTCAGTCACCGTTAGATTTAAACAAACTTCCTGTTCAGAGCAACAAGAAATTACTGCCTTAATTAGCGCTTGAGCTCTGTGGTGCTGTTACTGGTCACTGCTCCCATCAGAGGCTTTTACTTCTTAAGTTATAAGGCTATAGCATGTTCTGGCTTAGCAGGGCCTCTCTGACTGGTCCACCTCATAAGCTACTGGAGCTGTCAAGAAGAGGGCAGTAAAGGGTGCAGAGGACTTGAGTTAACAGAATTTAGCACTTGAGAGGACAGCTGTCTGACCACTTGGCACAAGCAGTCTCAGTCCTGCCAACAACCTCCATCACACACAGTATGAAAGAAGTTTAAAGCAGGCAATTAGGGATCATCTCAGAAAGGCACTGTGCTGCTCTGCATTATTTCTATAGCTGAGCAGCTAGACCAGTTTTCTCTTCAAAAGCCTCTTCTTAGTGCTGTCCTAGCACACAATCTACACATTTTCTCCCATAATCTTAGAAATAAAGCAGAACTCTAGAAAATTCAGAGTACAGAGTGATCTAGCTCTAGAATGAGTTTCTTTCATTTTCCCTGGATAATCTGTGGAAGGAGGTGGCAAATAGAGGAGGAATGCTAGATTTTGGCCTCTGAAGTAATTAATTTTAATAAAGGAAGTTTCCAAGGCTTGCTTCTCTGGCCAAACAAGTGGCAAGATAGACTAGTCCTCCTTTTTATGTTCCTCTTGGTTTGCCATAGAGGGTTTTCTTAAGCTTAAAGCTTGTAAGAAGGGACAAGCAATTATCCAAGGAACTACAAAAAGGATCTGTGTCCTCTTGAGAATGAGAACAGCTTCTTCCAGGCTTGAAATTAAGCCAAAAAGAAGTGATTTTAGAAGCAGACTTTTTGAGGAGCATCCTGAAACCTTTTGCAGGAATATTATGTACACTCAGTATTCTTTGAATAATTCTCTAAAACAAGAGAACACGGCAGAAACAGGAGTCACTCAGCATTTACAGTAAAAACAATGATCTGTATCTTAAGCCTGGTATGTAAAAGGACAAGGAAAGCCAGTTTCTAGCCAGTGCAGATGACAGTTCTTTAAGGAATGTAAGTAAGTGAGCCATTATATAGACAGCCTTGTGTGAAAATCCAAGGCATTAAGGAGATAGCATACTGATATAGCTAATTACTATAGGAAAGAAATGAATGAGGTAACTGAGTACACCAAGGAATGGAGGAGCTGCTAGAAGAAATCCCAGTGCAGAACAATGTGTGACTTTAGGCTGACCCTCTATGCTCTGGTGACTCAAGAGGGGTGAAGTGTCAGGTAGTTTCAAAGTGCTGGATCAAGATGCTGTCAGAACAAGGCACCTCTCACCTCAGCATTAAGTGTAACTCTCATCACACCTGCTTTCCTTTATCCAGTTGCTAGAAGGAGGTGGAGAAGTAGGGGGGCCAAGAATGTCTGGAGAAAATCTCTGCCAACTTCAAAATGTAGGAAATCCTGTTCAAGCAGTTATTTCATCAAGAACAGATCCCCAACACAGTGTTAGCTGGCTCATGCTTAGACAAGCTCCGAGAGCTGTTGTGTCAGTCTTGATCAGTCAATATGCAGCAGCCATGCTGCATCACAAAGTAGGTAGTCAGTCCGTCCTTGATGATCTCACCTTCTTCATTCATGGGCAAAAAGGAAGAGAAACATGACTGTATACTCTGTGCTGTACATGAAAATAAAATATACCTAGTGTCTTGTGAAAAGGAGAGGATCACAGAGAAGATAAGGAAGGAATCTAAAGAATGATTTCTTTGAACAGAGAATTGTTTCTCAAGCCGCTATCCTGTCAAGAGTTCTGCTTCTAGCAGAAGCTAGCGAAGAAGCAAAGGTGTATGGCCAAAGGCATGCATGCCATTTGCTGTTCACTGCATTTGCCAGGAAAATGAAAAGGAGATGAATTGGCTGGTCCTTCGCTGTCAAATCCAACCAGATTATACCATGACTCTGAACCTACTACCTGAAAAAAGTAATGTAGTCTATTCAGAAAAATTAGAGTGTGATACGTAGGCAGTAACATTTGAAGTATGTTGTTCAGAAATTTAGCACTCTTTTCTTCTTAAATAAAGTATTCTGCAGCGATTCTTGGGCCCTAGTCTCCCTATTTCAAAATATGGTAACTTGTTAAGTTAGGCAGAACCACTTAACGCAAAAAAACATATTTTCTTTCTCTTTTCTTACATTAAAGTCTTAAAATAACTTAAAACCTCAGATTAGAGAAAGCAAATGGTAAGCATTTTTGACTTAGTAAAGATAGCAAAGCAGGCACTAGACTGTGTTGACATGAAAAGGTAAAACAGCTTCTGGGAACCGCAGTACTTCTCAAATCTACATTAATAAGAATTTCCTCTTGTCAGAAGTGCTCTTAGATTTTTCTGTCTTTAAAAGTTGTTATTCTGGTTGTATTTTGTTATTGTGGTTAGCAAGAAATATTTTTGGAGGCTAAGGTTTTATTAGAAAAATTCTTATGAATGCAACATTGTACTAATAAACATAGGAGCCATTGTTTTCAAAAGAATCACAATTACAGCATCTTTTTTCTTTCAATTCCCCCCCCATCATGCAAAACACCTCATAAATCATAGCAAGCACTGTTATAATCTTCATGCCAGAGAGCTCAAAGGTCATCAAATACAAGAAACAGTTCAGAAAATCTCTCAACATTTTTGAGCTATAACCATTTCACATGGCTTATAAGCAGTTTATAGGCTTTGATTCTTGCATTATTAACGTGGTCCATTTCAGAAGTTTTCAATAATGAAGGATTTTATCCCCTCCACCTAGAAATCTCTCTCCTTTTCTGGAGCAATTAATTATCCTGGCCTGAAAGTTCAGATCCAATATGCAAGAAGAGTTTTGTACAATGACCACTGGAGTTTCAAAACTTCGTTAATTTAGCAATTCTGTGCAAGTGCCATCAATTTCCTGTTACCGGAGAGAGAAATTAATCATGGGATTTTTTTCTTAAGTTTTTTGCTTGGTTTCTGTCCCTAGTGAAATACTGTATTTGAACATTTGAAAGAGAGAGGGAAAAGAAAAAGGCACACTTTTCCTTGCTGGAATACGTCTCTTCTTTCAGTAATTAAGACTATAGATCCAACCCATACAGTCGTAGGATTATAATTTTGAAGGAGCTTTAAATGTACATAGTCTCTTCCCTTTTCTTTGCAAGCCAAAGTGTGATGTCCTACAGCAGGCAAGCGTTGCCATGCAGTTGGAAATGATTATCTGAATATATTGTTCTAAGTAGCTTGCGATGGGAAGTTGGCTGGACTTTGGCTCTCTAAACAGTTTGAAAATTTCTTGGAAGAGTTGGGGCAATGGTGGCATTTCCACTCCTAGCCTGCTTCGGCTGACGAGGTTTGGCATCTGCTACCAAACAGCTGTAAGCAAGATAAAACCCACTCTTAATGGACTTGTGGATTTTCCTGGTAGAAGGAAGTTCTCAGGCAAGTTAGTTTCCCTTTTGCCCTTAGTCCACTTGTACAGTTGCTGTGAGTGCCACCGGGCTGCTGGGCAATTGCAGATGGGCAGAGAAGAGTTTTAAAACATATTTTGCAAGGAAAGGGTGCTGGGTCATTTGGTTCAACCCTGCACATTAAGAGCGTATCATACAAAGACATTTCACTGAGGAAGGGGCACAGAACAGTGACAGTATACTCTTCAAGTGACCCCCTTCATAAAATCTGACCGTATAACATTTCTAACCTGCAATAACAAGCATTATACCTATAGTTAAAGGCAAAGACTTATAACCATTCTGTAGTGATATGTAAACTGCAATTAAACTGTGATATTCCTACCCATTTTTCATGTTTTGAAAGGATCTTACCTCTATCTTATAAGAAAATAATTAATGTTTTTGTCATTGCATAAGGAAAGTAACATACACAACTGCCTCTCCTCTGCTTGCATATGGGTCAAGATTTAATTGGTTCAGTGAGATTCCTATTTTAAAATGAAAAAATCTGAAATATGCTTTAACTTAAGAATTTATTATATTAGAGGTTAAGTTCCTACCATTTTTAGATTAATTTTAGGTGACTCACCCTATGCAATTGCTGATGACTTACTTGTAAATATAGTAAAATAAGTCTCGCTTCCTTCTTACACATGATTTTGAAGTTCCCATCAGTATCTGCTGGACAACCAATAGCCTCATCTACTGACCATATTCCATTTTTTAGTTGATGCGCAGTGAGAAATAGATGCCACAAGCTTGCAAAGTAGAAATGCTTTCAGTTCCCTTTAGTCAGCGTGATCAGCAACAGTCAGCATCTAGAGGACTGGCCTTATTGTGTTTTCTATCTAGCCCAGTTCTGATTAAATTGTATGTCTATTCCAGGCACTACTGGAGAGGAAGAATAAAATCAAGGAGCCAAAGAAGCCCCTCCGTTTCCTTGAGAAAGTAGAAAAGCCTGTTCCTCGGCCACCCACTCCAATCATGGAAAACCCATCAATTGTAAGTGGGCTGGTTTTAGCACTTTTTTTTCCTTTTGATCCCTGATTGTTTCCTACACAGTTGTTAAAGGAATGTCCAGAGAAGGAAAGAAGTGAGCTTTATCTTTTTTGTGTGTATTCATGTTAGAAATAGCCATCACTATTTCTTAGACTCTCTTAGTCTCTCTTTATTCTATTCAGATACTAGCAGCCAAAGAATTGCAAATCTTTTACAATATGTGTTGGCCAAATCCTCAACTAAACTTTATTTTATAAAAGACATAAATCAGTAGACGTGTTAATCCCTTGTTCTTGGGGAACAAAAAGCAGAATCATATTATTATTATTCAGTGTCTTCCAACCTTCTGATCTGACAACACTATCGTAATCCAGCAGAGCAATTAAGTGTAGTCCCATTGAAGTCAGTGAGACTTTGGCTGCTTAGCACTGAACATGCACTTCATTAATTTGCTGGAGTGAAGCTCTTGTCATCATGCAGGCTGCAGTCTTTGATGAGCATGCTCCAGTTCACAGAAGATGATTCTTCTGCAGAGACTGAAATAGCAGTAATGATGTGTCATGGGAGATGTGATATGCTGTAGGAAAAAACAACTTTTTAGGGGAGCTGCAACTTCTTTTCCTTTCTTAATGTACTTAAGAGGTGGTTGCCCCAGTGGATTGCTTTATCTGCTTATTAACACCATTTTCATGATGTAGTAAGAATCAGACACTACTATCATTTAAGCTTGTGAATTTAAGAGTCACACAACCATGAAAGTGAGAAAGTCTTATTAGATCATCCATGCTGTCTTCTTTTGTGCAGTATGATGTCCTGTGTTTTATACAGTCTATTTTAAGATGGCTGAAACAAGAATTTCTCCTTGGGAAGAGCTTTCCACAGCTTTACTAACTCCTAGGTATTAGATATTGTATTGCAGTGGTAGATTTACACTATTCAGATTTACCAGTTTAGCAGATTTTTAAGTACTTCTAAGTAACATGGAAAGAAGTCAGAAAGATTTATCCCCCAGTTGTAGTCATTCTTGAGCATGTTTACAGATCATAATGTTTTTTTAAAGAGTTCCAATACAATAGAATTCCACCTGAATGAATTCTGTCAACATTTGGTTTATTTTCAAGTATCTTTATGTGTGAACATATAAAAGAGTGGAGCTCTCCAGTGAAGCTCCATCTGTAGAATCAGGCCACTTCAGCCATGAAAGAGCAGCACTAACATCTCCTGCCTTGCACAATCCAAGTCAGGTTTCTCCTACCAGCTGGCTGCGAGGAGGACTGAAAGCAAGGCTCTTCTCTGTTGTTAATGCTTCTCTTCCTGCCATACGCACATACGAGTACCAACTGCTATGTGCACCAGCCTTTTCCTGCTGGACTTGAGGATCTCAAAAGGGAAGTGTGCCAGAGTGACAGGCAGGTGACATGGACCACAAGGGATATAAAAGAAAGTGGAGAGAATGGAGGCACTACTGCAGGCCTCCTCAACTCCTCTCCCCCAGTCATTTCTTATGCACTTACTAGCCATGACAAGCTCACAGAGCACCTCTGAATTCCTTCACCGGTTTATCACTTTCTCCCAGCCCCCTCTAGTTTTCAGCCTGCTCCTAGATCCTTCTATATCCTTAATTCCTTTTTTTTTTTTCCTGCAGGGCATGGTAGGCTTTCCATCTCCCCTCATTCTTTCCTGCTGGTCTGTAGCAGGCAGATGGAGAAGTTGATGATTACCCTTGCTAAGGCATCATTTGCAGCACTGAACAACAGAAGTACAGAAAAACACATCTCACGAAAATTTAAACCAAATGTTAGTTTAAATCAAACCAAGCAGTTTGGCTTACCTGTCCAGTATATGTGCCATCTCCATTTCCAAAACTCTGTGCTGAAGGGCTTTCGGACTGTAGCCAGGTGATGTGGTACAGTTTAGCTCTCTAACTGGACTGGAAATTCATCCCTTCTTTCCAGAGAAAAAGAACATAGCAAATCATAAGGCAGTCCTTTGGCTAGTTCTGCTTTGCTTCTCCTGGGTGGTGGTGTGGAAAGGCAAGAATGCTTCCTTTTCCATTTTTGAAAACTTAATCTTCAACACCTAAGAAAAAAACAGATACTAAGATTCAAGCCCACACCACTTCTCTCATCCCACGGTCTTCCCTGTTTTTCCAGCACTTCTAAAATACCACATTTCAATGCAGACCTCATAGGCTCTTTATTAAAAAAACTTCCCTACAATTTTTAGATTTCTTTTTATCTTTCCCAGACATCCAATGGGCTTTTTCCTTCTGCTACTGTCAACTCCAGACTAGAATACCCCTCAGCAAGAAAAATGCTGCCAGCTGTGCTTCCTCTATTTAAAATAAGCCTTTATAAGCCTTCCCCCCCTCCCCTGCCCGCCATGGTCATGTTCCCTTTCCCACTATGCTCCATCATTCTTCCAAGTTGGTATCAGTCACACAATGCTAGGCCAGTAAAGTTCTCAAATAGACAAATCACAATATAATGTAATTAATGCGACTTCCAAACTATCACTTTCTGGTCTTAAATTCACGGAGTTACTCTGATAAAGGTCACCACTGGAATAAATATCAAAAGAAAAATTGTTTATGTTCCCCTTTAATTTAATCCCTTTATTTATGGTTAATAGCTCTCTTGCACCTCCTTCAATAATAATTCTATCCCCTTAGTGTCTTGACCTGTTAAATTAATGTAGCTGACGCTCATTTTGCAAACTCAGATTCAGTCAAGCTACAAATAGTACTTCTCATGCATACAGTAATTTTCTCCATCAACATCTCCTTATCATTAGATATTTGTCTCTAAAGACCCTCTAAAATCTCAGATAGAATCTAATTATACAGCCTTTCTCCCCATCTCTTATAAAACATGGAAGTACATATTATTCTGACTCACCTTCCTTTCCCTAGAAATTAGAAGAATGGTATTCAGAAACAACTGAGAAAAAGCTGGATGTGAGTTAGACTTTTTAATAGTTAGATGGATAATCTATACAAATCTCAGTCTCCAAAGAAATAATTGATTATTGTGTGGATATTTGTTGTGTTTTGGCAGGAGGAAGAGGAAACAGAACTGGCAGTGATCTGTCTGCAGAAGTTGCTCCGAGGCAGGGCTATTCAGAACATGGTATTCTGTGTCTCTTTGTTTATGTCTGTCCAGAATGATGGTGGGAATGGTTGAAAGTGTGTTTGCAATCTTTCTTCCACAGCACCAATCAAGGGTAATGAGGCTTCTGCAGCGTATCCTCCTGTATGTTATCTGGAGTCCTTCAAGGCTGAAGTCTTTGCTCTCCAGCCCAAATTTCTTACAGGAACTTCTAGGTTCCTACACATGTCTGCGAGTGTCTCCCTGTTCCTGCCATCCTCTACACTCAGCTGTTTAATTAGATGTTTCATAGCAGAATTACTCAAATGGCAAATTCTAGACTAGATCTGGACCATGAGTACATTTTGCCTTGAAACCTCCCACATCCCAGCAGGGCAGCTTGTATTTCATACCATCTTTCCAGTTTCCTGTGACGGTGAGCTGAACCTTAGAAGAGAAACTGAAGCATACCACCATGATTTCCAGCAAGTGCAGGACCCATCATTCTGCTTTCAGTGGAGTAGAAGTGGGTCTAGGTAAAAATTGAATGGCCATGCCTCATGGGCTTTATATTAAGCAAGTCTATCACTTTTGATCAGACCAGTCCAGAAGGTTTGTTTTCATGCCTGCTGAGAATATAATTTATATTCTCTCTTGCACTAATTATTTAATGCCTGTGAAGTGTTCCCATGTGGGACTCTGACCTAAGCTTTAGCAAACAATGCAATACTGTGAAAGTGGCTTGAGGTGGAACATAGACTTCCCAAGTCTTCTCCAGTTCTGTGGTGATCTATAAGAAGGATGTTTGATGCCATTGCAGGACTGTTGACTTCCACATGATGAAATGTCCCATCATTTTAGGAATCTTCTTCCAGCTTCTACTGGATCAGAAATACATGACTCAGTTCAAGAATGATTTGAGCAGGGTTGAGTGATCCTTTGTTGCTGTTGGAAGCCCTGTTGGAAGAGAGGGGGAATGAAAATAAGACAGTGTCAGGGAAGGGCTGGGGCACGTAATCCCATAACAGGGACAGCAGCAGTTTTCAACAACCTCCCCACCAATTTATTGCTTTGAGCTGTTGCTGGACTCCCACAAAATGAAGGTCAGAGAACAGTAGATGTTGAACCAGGAGACATCTAACCCTGGACTGAGGAAAAGGGGCAATGCTCACACTGGGATGTTGAGGCTGATATAACAGGATATCCAGAAGGCTACTGCCCTTTTCACTTGACATTGGTGTTGCTGTTCTGCATTTCAGTGGTTTAAGTTCTGGGTGAAGCCAAACAGAATAATAATAAAAAAATTATAATAAAGTAGCAAGGGATCATCTATATGCCACAGCAGAAGGTCTCAACTTTCATCTTCTATGCAGGAGGGTTTAGGCAAGATTTACCTGACAGCTGTAGTGTTTGCCTAAATGTGGCCACAAATTCGTTAGAGAACTAGGTCTTGGAAACAGCTGACCTTGCAACTTGGAGAAAAAGGGTGTGCTCTGCTGGCAAAACATGTTGATCTATATTCTCCATTTAATATGCTTGGTTGTTTATTTTAAAGATGTTTGAAGGGAAGGAGAAGCGGCTGGAACTGATCAGAGAGCTGCGCACGACTCACGCACTCCAGGAGGATGGACAGCTGCTTTTGAAGGCAGAGGAGCAAATGACACGGGCTCTACAGCAACAGCATGACTTGCAAATGCACAAGGTTTGCCTGTATAGATGGGAAGGCTGATTCACAACACTGTCCTGACCGGGCACTCTGTGCTTGCAGTACCACCAGCTCTCCCGCATTTAATTTCTTTATGTTTTCTATTATCCACAGCACAGAAAGCACCCCAAGTAACAAAAATGCTGTCCTAGCACAGGCCAAGCATTGAATGCCTGAGGGGCTAAAATTGCTCTCTCACTGCTCTGGGGGCTCTGGGGAATCTCAGAAACAGACTGAGGAGTCCCGACCACAGCTGCTACCCAGGCTGCACTTGCTTTGTTTGCAGACAGAGCGCTTATTTATATTTACAGGGCTTTGAACAAACTGCACTGTCAGACAAACCTCAGTTTTCCCACATTTCAAACCATTTGACTGGTGCTGTGACCTGGCATCGCAATACATGCTTGTCACTCACATCTGTCAGATGTTTTACTGAATGTGTGTTACTGCTCTGTCATTTCCCTGTTCCTTTCCTAGCTTGGCACCCTCTCAGGCTCCTCCTCGGGCATAAGACATCACAAAAGAAGCCAAAGCAGGCTTACTTTGTAAATCTGGCTGGGCTTGAGACTTCTAGGACCTTAGCAATGGTGTCACATTGTTGTACTTGCCACTGTTATGGAAAGCAGAGAAATTTTGGGCTCCATCCTCTGCCAAGGATCTAGTGAGAGCTGGGGATGCAAATTCCCATCCTATTTCTTTGCAGGGCCACAGCCTTCCAGAGCAAAGTGAATCAAATGGCAGATGCTGGTCTGAAATGGATCATAAAGAAATTTTGTCCAGACTTCACTGCATCATCTCAGATACACAGTATCTCCCACATTCCTGCAGGTTTTCCTATCGTTTTTACTACTATCCTATTTTTTCAGTGACCAGCTGTGAGGCAATTCTGCAGGTTCCAGATTATGATAACAGCATCCACTGGCCAGCTGGCCTGGTGGAGATGGAACCAGACCACTGCTTCCTGCTGGGTGGGCAGCAACAAAATTTCCCCTCAGATCGCAGTAAAAATTGAACCGGGTGACTGTGTTTTACTGTTTATCATTTCCAGATGCTCCCTCATATACAGGGAGCCCAGGTGTGGAATGCAGGAATACAGAATTTTTCTACTGAGAAATTAAAAGACAAATAAAAGACTTAGGCATTAGGAAAATGAAATGCTCCTTCTCTTCTGGAAGCGCAGGTGAGAGTGAAGGAGGGCAGTTCAGACACCATAATGACATTCACAGAGGAGAGAGAGCAAAGGTAAAGATGCTGACCTCTGATCTCCGAATTTCCTTTTGGGAGAGCCACTAGCCCCCTCTGCTGGTATCTACCTCCTCTACTCTTGCATTGGTTTTTTTGCTATGTCTCTGAAGGCACACAGTCCAAGGCTCAGGTCTTCAAAAACTTTGAACTTTAAAACTCTCTGGAATGCATGTGCAGGAGTTTTCTATGTGTGTGGCTATTTTAGAAAGTCACTGATGACTCACAGTTCTATAGTTTTTGGCAGTCACAGGTTTTTTTCAGGTTTTTGACCTTTCCATTATAAAAAGAGGCATTTTTCAAAAAACGCTTCCTGCAGAAAGAGGATGGAAACTCTAGATAAAATGGTCAAAGATGAGGGGTTGAAAATTTCCAACCTCCTATATAACAAAAGTCTAAGACAAGAGTGTTCCTGGGTTGTTTTCCTCCATTTCACACCAGTTGTAGGCACAGCACCTGGAGCAGTAAAGAGGAAGCAGCACATTAGTTCCATGTTATCCCTCCCTGTGGATTGGTGCAGTTACAGCATTGCTGTCCTCCATCTTAAACACCCATGGGCTAAGCACTGTCACTTCTAGATGTGTGCAACACTGACAGTCCCACTTTCTTTGAAACACTGCATGAGCAAATGGCACAGCAGTACAAGCAAACTGATTTATTACTACTTGTCTGGGATATTTCAGCTCCATTTTGAGTTTTACATTCAGGTCTACTCTGTTATTGTCTGTTTATTCCAACAGAAACACAGCATCCCAACCAGTTCCAGACATCCCTCCTGCCAAGGACTGTGGCTTCATAGTCCGTACTGGAGATAATGAACTTACCATAGATCTTGTCCCTTTCCAAAGTGCAATCACGCATACCTGACCCATGAAACATGATGTGCTTGGAACAAGGAGTGAATGGCACAGTAATGCTGAACACCTGGAATTTAATCTCAGCTCTGTCACAGACTTTCTGATTTTTCATTACCTGGAATTTTGAGGTCTTGTTTGCACTTCTGAAAACTCAATATAATTACTGTTGATTTCAATTTGTTAGTGGTTAGTAACTTGTACAGTTTTAGGTAATAACTCAGTACCTAAAACTGTAGGGACTCATGGTTGCTGTATTGTCTCAGCAAGTTAGTCACTTTGGTCACATCATGAAAGTCCAGCCAAAGACATACCATTTCACTGAGGTGGCTTTGAACTGTAACAAACATTTTGTATCCTTAGGAGAGGATAGAAATGTGACTGTACTCACAATTGTGGTTTCCTAAATCTTTACTCAAGCTGCCTACTCATGAAGATTGAGGATTTACTTTCCAAATGCTAGAAAGAAGCTTCATTTGCAACTTTTAATCCTATTTTTCTGTTCTGGTGTAGGCAAGAAAGATGGAGGGTATGCAGCTGAAGTAATTTCATTGTCACTTTCATACATCCCCTTTCCTGGTCTGGGCAGTGGAGCATTCCCCAGTAACAAGCAGATGGCCTCAGCAACTATTCTGATTATACTCACAGCCGCAAAAGCAGTTCATAATACCTGGAATACAGCAAGTCTAGTGCTCTATCTCCTCCCGCCTACCCAAGCATAGGGGCTGCTTGTCCTAGTGTGACAGTGTCGGGACTATTTCCACCCTGACTAGTTTTGCCATCTTTTAGCCTCTTCATGCCATCAGAGCCTATATATAGGAACATTACATTACACAGAATCCAGGCCAGCGCATGTAAAACAAAAAGAATGCAAAACTCCTAGGGTTGTCCCATGGCTGGTCTGAGAGGATGTTGCAGAGTTGTTTCACATGCCTGTGGTAGTCCTGGGACTTTGAACAACATTCCTGGGGTTTGTAACACAATTCTTTCCTTTTTTTTTTTAAAGCTATCATCAATGGAAAACCACTTGGCCAGGGAAGAAGGAAGGGCACTGGCGAACATATTTGATTTCCTGTCCAAAGAGCTGGTGAGGCTGCAAGAAGAACGGAAGATCCACGCTTTTGTCATGCTGGCTGAGAGGCAGAGGCGGATGCGGGAAGCGGAGGAGAGTGGACGTCGTCAGGTGGAAGAGAGGCGGCGTCAGGAAGAAGATGAGATTTTCAGACAGGCAAGAGAGGGAGACTGGTGGGACTGTGGGCAGTTTGTAGGAACTGCCTACTTGTGGGAAGGTCCAGATGGAAGGGAGGTGCTTCAGCTCTGACTTTGGTTATGGCTAGTTTTAAAAATGAGGGGGAAGGCTTACTGAAGAGAGGGTGATTCCTTCCTAAAAGAGTCATGCCCATTAAATTAAGGATTATCTGAATACCTCTACAGACAGTCCTGTTAGGCATATCATGAATGGATGTAGGTTTCTAAATTTCTACAACAAACACCCATGGAGAACAGATGTACCTAGATCATCTTTAAGATTAATGTTTCGTCAGCACTTGGTCTGTCCAGCAGAAGTACTAGGTGCTCTCCCAGGAAGGATGCCTTTAAGCAAGGTTTTGGAAAGATTTTGGTTGCCAAAAGTGGACTGCAAATAACAAGAAGTACAAAAATTATTTTGAAGTAATGATAATGGATAACATAACCTCAAAATCCAGAAATAAAAATCCTGAATTATTACCATATTCCATAATTATTCTACAGTCCTATTCCTATTCCCTAGCTCCTGACTGTGTGAAGCATATTCCTCCCAGTTGAAGGGAATGAGTGGGAGCCTAATTGACTAAACCAATGATTTTCAAACTTTGTGGGAGGAGGTCAATGCCAAGAGAGTCTGGCATCATGTTTATTTTTCTTTTAATTTTAGCTTCTCATCTTTTCTGCACCTTTGAGTGGGAAGCAAGGAGAGTCAAAGTGCCATAAGCTTATGCCCTTCAGACTAGCAGAAGGAAAACACCCATTTCTAGAATCTCTGCTCTACAACCATTATAAGGAAACTAATAATTTTATCTTGTTTTTATTCATGTTACTTTGACTGGCTTGATGGAACTTTTTCCTTCAGGATTTGCTTGAATGAAAGCTGATTAATTTACTGAAGTCAATACTGATGATTATTATTTGGCAGTTGTTGCTCAGGGGACCATGAGAA
Source organism: Aquila chrysaetos chrysaetos (assembly GCF_900496995.4). NCBI lineage: Eukaryota > Metazoa > Chordata > Aves > Accipitriformes > Accipitridae > Aquila > Aquila chrysaetos. Next base: position 3,480,093 of record NC_044010.1, on the reverse strand, counting down.
CTGAGGATGCAACTGCCATTGCGTTCACAGAACTAACCTGCTGCAGCAGAATTGGATCTGCGGATAAGTTTTTTTTCCACCGCTGGTTCTTTCCTGCACTTGTTTCTGTTCAATTAGTTCTCAGAAAGAATTATCAGAAAATGGATTTTTACACAAGTTATTCTTCCCAGAAAGCACCTCTGAAACCAAATCTCAGGCTGGCCTGCCTGAAATTAAGAGTCTGGTGAAAATCTGTTGTTCTTGCTTCTTTGGAAATCTGCTTCCACCATGTTCCTGGCACAGCAATAGGCAGCGGAACAATATCTTGGTGTTTTGTTCCAGGTGGTGAAAGTGCACCAGAGCACTATTGACTCCTACTTGGAGGACATTATCCTGAGTAGCATGGAGGACACAGCTGAAGAACAAGCCAGGGAAGAGATTCAGAGAATGGCTGTAGAAATCAATGACATTGCTTATGAAATGGAAAGTCGGTATGTTATTAAATGGCACATTAGAGGCTGTTTACAGCAGTTTAGAACCTGCCTGACCATCTGCATCTGTGGTTACATGTGTAATCTAAGACATGGGAAGGGCAGAGCAATGCTGTTCATGATCGCTTCAGTAGTGCGACTGCTGTATGGGAACCACACTTACTACCTGGTACACACATATAAATCCATCAGAGCCTTATTTCTATACAGCATGTGCCAGATTCCGTTTGCAAATCACTTGTGGGATCTGTGAATCACCCTTTTTAGACTTCTCCATGCCAATGTGATGCTGTGACTGAGCCTTAAGTGAATCTGGGAACTGCCTAAAGCAATACCCATTCATACTGGTCTTTTCATTTATTTACACTACTACAGAAAATCCATTTGAAAGAGATGCTAAAAGATACAGCTATACAGCAGCCTTTCATTCTGGGGTGGCTGTTTTTTAAGAAACTGCCAATTTCCATGGGGGTCAGTCATATTGATGGCTGCCTGACAAGGCACTTTGAGTAGAGTAAGTTGTTGAGAACACCACAGTCTTGTGTTTGGCTGGGGCATCAGCAGTGAATACTTTTTAGGACCTGCCAAACCTCCAGTTCAGTTTCTATGCTCTTTTTTTGGAACTGAGCCATAAAAATCCCAATGACACAGTGACTCTCCTATGGTACAGCAGCTGTGTATTTTGTAACTAGATGAATACAACCAGAATGTTGAAATCCTTGGGGAGAATGAAGCGTAGATAATGCATGCAGCCCCTGGGCCAATTGGGAACCCACTAAACACTGGCATGGAAAAGAGCACGGGGACCAGCCAAATGCAGAGTCACAAAAGGGAAAAATTTAGCAAACTCAGCAATGGGCCAAAGACTAAATTGACAAAGATGCAAATCCTCAGAGGTATCTGCGTGTCTAACTCAGTTTGTCATCACTGAGAACTGGGCTCCTAAATACCTTTGAGGATAAGGAGCCTAGGGTGATCTTCTCCCTGGAAATAGTGCTTTCCAATGCAGTATTGAACACATTGGCAGTGCAGTGCAAAGGGGAATAGTCACACTGTCACTTACTTGTAGGGTAAAGAGAGCCAGCTGACAATTACTGCCATGAAAATACACTCCCTTGAAAATAGCACGAATATTTACAAGGGAGTCTTGTGTTTGCAGAGGTGATCTGGAAAGAAAATTAAAATACTAATACCACTCTGCATCTGTTCTGTAGTCGAACTCGCCTGCAGTCAGAAGAGATTGTAGCAGAGCTGGTTTATGATTTCCTGATTCCAGAAGCTGAGAAAATGTTTATCAGAGAAAAAGGTAAGGTGTCCAGTAACTTTATTCTCTTTGTGAACTGGTTCACCCTCCTTGCTCTAGCTCACTGAAAGGAAAGATGCAGTGCCAAGAGTTCTCAGTTCTCTGAGATTCCTCTTTTGCACACTGCAGGTAGAAAGTTAAGCCCTCTGACCTTTTTTCACCAATTTCTCATGAGCTTTAGTCTTTTAAAATGGTGGCCTGAATTCAGACCTGATGTAAATTTCGTGTATCTGCAACAATAAAACTACATGAAAAGAAGCAGCCCATTGCACCTTCAAAAACAAACTGGGAAAAGTCTTGAAGTAGCATGGCTGTGATTTGTGTATTATATGGCAATTTCTAAAAACCGTGTAAGTCTTTAACAGGCAGATTACTTAAATACATGCCATATGTGGAAGGAAGATTATATGCTTTCCTATGCTTTCCCCCTCCCCCCCAACTGGTTGAGAGCTAGAAGCAGAGATAAGGTTTTAGGGTTGGCTGTAGTGGGATCCCGTTTTAAGTAGATAATCTTGCAGTTGTAAAGGATGCTTCTGTTGAGCCAAAATGGAATAGTATCTATCAAAATACAGAGGGGAAGGCCCTGGAAACCTGTGTATTACATTGAGTATCATGAATTAATGGCTGTTCTTAGCTGGGATGTTTCCACTGACCAGCACACTCAGAAGACTGTGATGAAACCAGTCACCCACAGAAAGTGGATATAACCTAAGAAAAGCAATTGTATCACAATAGAGTCTGAAGTGGTCCTTCCCACAGTGTACTTCTCTGACTTGAGAACAAAGGCACTTCATTGCTTTTTTTGTTGCTTTGTAAAAACAGAAACCCTGCAAACACATTGTCTGGTCTCCGAATCGTGCAAACTTTTGTCTTCCTAGTTTGCATATTTGTCGCAACAACAGTATCTACTCAGCAGCTGGCAATTCTACATAAGCTTAAATCAGCTCCCTTCTCCTTAGCCCTGCTTCTGCAAGCCTACCAAAGCAGGTGATGTAATTTTAGTCAATGAAGCCTGCAGCTCAGGCACTAACACACACAGGGTAGCCTGTCTCAGAAGGGAGAAGAGAAGAGAAGACCTGGAGATGGCCTAGGATTCTGGACATACAGAGGTACCATCAAGGAAGAAAATACGTACCGAGCTTAAATCCAACAGCAGCTAATGAACAAAGCACCTCAGAAGCACTCTCAAGCAACAGAGGAAAAAAACCTTCAAAATCTGTGATAGCTACAGTGGGTTTGCCTGGAAAGCAGAGCTAGACCCAGACAAAAATTAAAGTGGATGCTGGTGGAAGACCTAGAGCAATAGGTAATAAAGTACAAGAGCTCCTTCAAATGTGATCAGGTGAAACTTGCCACAATATTCTTGTGACAGCAGACATCAAATGTTAGGAAGAGATCTGGCTCATACTCTCTTCTGCTGTTGCTGCATGAGGTGGAGAGGACTCCATACACTTAAGAGAGAGCTGAATTCCATCAAATGTGCGCTCTGGTGGACACACCCTGCCATAAACCTCCTGCACAGCGATACCTTCAGGGAAGCAGAATCGGTAACTATTCCATGTAAATCCAAGGGAAATGGTATCAAAGAATGGCATTACATCTCATGAGCCCATCAGTGTATTGTGTTTCTGTGACAGCTTTTAAAGCTTTCCCTATAGCAAGCCAGATTATTCATTATGAAACTGTGTTTTAGCAATCTGGCATAGGCTTGAGCATACACCCTCCTTGAAACTAGCAGGAAATGATCTGAGAGCAGTTGTCTGGCCTGCCAGAGGAGCAAATCCATTTGTAGAACAAAGATTTGAGGGCCTCCAAGTTCAGTCTTTGCCTACACTTTAGCTTTCCCTTAAACATCTCTATTTTGCCATTACCTAGTCTTTTCTTGTTTTCTTTTTTTTTTCCTCCTCTTTTTGTCACATTCCTATGCATAAAAGCAGGGATTATGCAATACTGGCTCATCCTGAAACCCCTCTGCACCTCACTTCTGAAGTCTTCCTCCTTGGAAGTAGAAGTCAATGTGCTGATATGAAAAAACTTGCTTTTAAAAGGACAATCACTCACCAATGTAAGCCTGCTTTCTTTTAGATGGAATTCACTGTGGGTGGAGGAGGGGACTGCAGCAATACCAGGAGAGTATTCCCAGTATGGTTGATGCAGTTCATGCATACACGACTGAAGCCAAAATGCCTTTGGTAGAGAAAGCTCTCCTGGGAATTGAGAGCTGGCTGGTGAAGGTCAGCTTTTCAAATGCAAGTGAGATCCAGTTGCATTCATTGTTGACAAAATGGACCTGGGAGATGGATAAACATAAACAGGACGGGTTAGTAACTTTGAACGACTGAGTCAATGACAGTATGCAGAACTGTGTGACAGCATGCAAGACGCCAGTGGTTCAGATTCACAGTTAAAGTACCACTCAGCCTTACAACATAAACAGACCAAAGCAACAAGGAAGGCTTGGACTTCTGCAGGGAAGTGACATGATGAGAGCCATAACTCATTCCTGCAACATTCCCCACACCCTCCTTACAAGCATGCAGTATTTCAGTCCCCATGACTGTTTACCAGTGTCTTAAGTCTAGAGAGAGAACGAGGGAACAAAGAATAGTGAAGAGCAATGAAGAGAATTGTAGGGTGAATGCTTTGGCTTAGGTAATTATTTCCCAAGAGGTGGGCTGGAAATATAGACAAATGAGATTGGATGAAAACTGTAAAACACAATAAAGAAGAATCCTGCAGTAGCAAAAGGGAAGTGATAAGGTAGGTGATTTAATGTGTCTATACTGTCTCCAAGTCTTACCTGGAACTCAATAAGAGTTTCTCAGTGCAGGCAAAATTGTAACACAGGAGAGGGCAGATTTCAGCTCCAGTCTTCCAGAGGCCTGCTGCAATTAACAGACACTGAAGTAGAGGTTATTTTAAAGCCTGATAACATATGCTGGGCAGTTATGCCCTAAGCTGGAAAGGAGAACACTTTGGCTTTCCTTCCCACCGTGGGGGCTAGTCTTTAAAGTGAAATGCAAAGTTGGTTGCTGCTATTAGGTGGCAGTAGAACGCTTTCAGCCAAAGTTAGAAGGGCGTGATTTTTTTTTTCCTGAGATAGGCTTTTCCACAGCTGCAGGAAGGCTAAAAGCTATCCCTCCCTTCTCCCCTACGGAGAACACTTTGCTCTACATTTCCAAGTAAAAGGCTTACCTCTTTTTATGCACAGTGAGGCAATCCCAAAGAAAACACATCTATGCTGCTCATCAGATCATCCACGGGGGCACAGAGAGGGTACTGGCTGATCTGGCACTACATCAGGAGACATCTGCCAGCAAGATAAAGGGAGATCCTCCTGCTGGGACAGCTAGCGCTGCTTTGAGCGGGACAGCTGCTGGACCAAGTGCAGCTGAGAGCGCTTGCTCTGCCCCCATTGCACACGAACTAGCTAAATTTCTGTGCGAAGAAAGCCCAGGAGAGACAGCAGTGAACCTTTCTGACGGATTGGACAAGGATCCCACAGCCTCCTAGAGACAGAAGATGAGCCAGGTGAGTTTCCCTTCGCCTCTGTGTTTTGAGCTCAGAGCATGATGAAGGAGAGGGAAGCACATTATATTTACTTGTTTCAGGGCACCCAGAATGGAAAATCCTCTCTGTCCCTTGGGCTGTCCTTCCTGCTGCCTGCCAGCAATGTTGTCCTGGAACCACTCTGTATACATTTTGGTGCAGCAGCCCCAGACCACCCCCTCCACCCCTTCCCCAACTAGTTTTGGACCTCATTAACTAATTTTCCTCTTCTAGTTATTAAGAGAAGCTTGAGTGAGAAAGCAGCATTCCTTGTTTGTTTTCCAGGCACAGACCAATAAAGATCTGCACCTGGGCTTTTGATGGTATTTCCTTGGATCAATAACATTAAATGAAAAAATATTCCAGCAGTGGGAAATTTTGAGTTGAGACCATACATAGAGTCTTTTCTCAAGCGTGTCCCACTGATTTCCTCAGTGGAGTAAGGCAGAGCGGCTTCCTGCATTAGCACTGCTATTAATAAAGCATTGAAGTTGAATGAAAACGGTCAGCTCTTGCATCATCTTTTCACATAATTAGTCCTTGCATAAAGAACAGGCGCCCTTGACCTCAGCAGAGTGGTTCCTGCCAACCAGGCAGTGTCTGGCACTAATAACTAAGGCTAGGTGATAGCAGAATGACGTGGTGGGGGCTGATGGAGCTTGTGCAAAGAACCTATTAGCCAGTGCTTACGGCTTTTCCAGAAATGTCACTCTTTGGGCTGACCTCTTCTTGCTTTTTATCATCCCAAAGGAGACCAATTCTGGAAAGAATCTTCTTTTTCTTAGAACAGTGTTAGTCATTCTGGCTTTCCAGCTCCAGGGGGCTACCCAGAAAGGATGCTGGCTTTGCCTTGTTTGCAAGCACGGGGGTGCTCCAGCTCAGGATGTCAGAAATCAGCAGGCTGCAGACAGGCGCAGTGCATCTGATCAGAGAGCTGTCAGGGACTTGCTCAGCTCTCCAGCGCTCACCTGTCAAAATTCCTGAAGTCTTTGGGTTTAGCATCTGAAAGGTACATTTACACCAATACCAACATCAAACGCACCAGCTTTTGGAGGAGCAGGCACAGCCACACCACCACACCCAAAATGCTTACTCATGGATGGCTACAACTTATGCAACAAATAGCAGTATTAGCTCTCAGTGCTAACGTGATAACGGGCTGATCTCTGTGTACTTCCATCATTTCTGTGTAACTGATAGCCTGTTCTTTGTGCGGGGTCTATAAAGCCTCAGATACGGTCCAGCTAACTAATCCTGAACACGGCGCTGCTCCTTCAAAACACAAACCAGCAGCTGGTGAAAAATTCAGGCTCACGAGTGCATTCCTGGAAAAATGTTGCATCAGGTTTCTGTTTTATGGATTGGGCTTGGGGGGGGGGGGGGGAAGGGGAGTGGCAGGGAGGAGAAAGGAGGAAAAAAGTCTGAATACCCCCATATTCTGCTGAGCTGTAAATCAGAACTGGAGAGGGGAAACAAGGGCTGCACCAAGAAACCGCTGCTGGTCTCCAGGTCACTGAACCAGGGGCACCAGGTGACTGGTGGGGTCAGGCAGCCTCTGCAAGTACTGCAAAATCTGGCAGGAGTCAGAGATGGGTGATGAGTTTTGGTTAGGACTCTGTGAGGATGATCCCATTAGGGTTTGGGGATTTGGGAAAATTCTCATTGCGTACATAGCTAGTCAGTAAAAGGGAAGGTAGCAAATGCAAAAACATAGAAAGAAGCACTCTCCACAGTGTGGGAGGAGAAGCTGTGCAGGGATCGGCTCTTTTGCCTCAGGCCACCTTGGACAAATTTAGCCTGGTTGAAAGGGGGGGGGATAACATGAATCACAAGATCCTATGTAATGAGAGAGACATGGAAAACTTGATGCAGCATAACAGTAGAACAGGAAGACCAATGCATTGAGGCATTTACTGTATTTCTGAGATGGTAGGGCAAAATAAACATTCTCCATGTGGCTCGTTGTACAATTTGACGTGGTTTTAAAAAGATAAGAAGTGTTCCAACAGGTGTGGGAATGGACGTAGGTTGCAGCGCTCCGGTCTTCTGCTGGGATACAGCCCTCTGCATGACAACGAGGGGGCAGAGGACTCCAGATGCTATGCACAGCCTGAGCTATAAATGTCTTGGCTTCTGTTATGATTTAAGGGACACCGTCGGGGTAAAGCCATCTTTTCCACATGACATTGCCTAGCATGTAAACTGACGGCCACGGCAGGATTCCTGCAGGAAACTCTGCTCTAGAAACTGCTTTCAGTTGTCACGTGCGGGCTTTTTTTTCCAAGCTTTGCAGAATGTGCTTTGAGAAAGAAAACGAGCACAGTGAGAGGGAATTGGGATCATAAATCAACAGCAGAAGAATGCACCATTCCCTCTCCTAGCAGGAGCCAGAACAACCCTGGGGAGGAGCCCGTACCCGAAACAAACACAGCAGATGCCTCCAGGGCTGCACCAATACAGTGGAAACACTGGGGAAATTCTGCTTGTCCCGCTTTTCTTTCACCAGCTGCCCGCTGGGAGGGAGCCTGGCTGTGCTGCTCTGCCGGCTTCTGCATCCTGACAGGTGGGAGAGACGGGCTGAACCAAACGAGCCTCTGGGGTCACTGCGCCGTAAGAATGCTGAAAAATCGGTCTCTTTGCGGTAAACGAATGAACGCAAATTGTCTCAAGTCTTCCCTGCTGATACGGCTCTTGCAGTGTGGAAGGAGGAAATCCTATCGCGATAACTACAGTTCAGCAAAAAGGACTTTTGGTAGGACAACTGGAAGCCAACGCACCTTTTCCACTGGGCGCTTACTATATCTACGTTTTAGTCAACATAAAAACACAACGAACCCATGCTCTCCCGTCTCTCCTGCCTCCCTTAAAAGCAACATGACCATCGCAAAAGTTGCTGCTGTAGACCTGGCTGTTCCTGCCGCTTTCTGAGCGCTGCTGTTCCCTCTGCTGCTGGTCTCGCGAGCGCACAGGACCTGCCCGCTACTTTGTTGGGCTCAGTTCAGCCCTCACACAACTTTGGTGGGGGAATAATCCTCCAAGTATGGTCCTCACATGCCAAAGGCTTTTAACGAGGTCCAATTGCACTGATACTAACTTTCCCTCCTCCCAGTCCTGTCTCCCTGCTTCCACCAAAATCCTGTTCATGCAGCTTTTCCTGCGTTTTTCTGACCGGTGAGTCAGTATCTTCTCGGCATCCACCAGCCTCCTCACCTCAGTGCTCTCCAGAGTCGGGCCTGGGCTTGGAAGAGGAGCTGTTGTTTCATACGCGTGCCCGCCATCCCACCAGAGAGGCAGGAATTGTTTTGAACACCTGCCAAAACCAACTCCCTGAGACGTAACGTGTACACCTAGACTAGTAAATTCAATTTGCCTGGGACCGCGCTGGACCGAGGCCCCCACCTCTCCTCACAGCCACTGCCGGGAGCAGAACTGGCAGGGAAAGCATCTCAACAGAGGCTGTTTGCACGGGAGAGACAGTCCCAGTGGGCCGATGGGAAGGGTGTACGCTGAAACCCGGGCAGGAGAGGCAGCTCTGGCTCTCTGCACTGATCGTATCATTCGTTCCCTCTCGTTCTTCCCTTTCTCCCACACGCCATGTCAATCCCATGCACCTCATCCTCCACCTCCTGTGGCTGGAGTCCAGGCCACTTCTCTTGGCCTGTTCCCACTTGCCAAAGCCCAATCCTTCACGTAGCACTCGGAAGGGATGTCCCGTTCCCGTTTCCTTCCTGGGCTGCTCACCTGTATCCACTTGTTACTCGGGGCCAGAGCCCTCCCCGGCCAGCCTGGCTCAGCACACCATCCCCAACAGACCTGATTGCTGCGATTGCCCCTACGAACACTCACCATCGCGCCTGGCCACTAGTCTACGCCTGGTTGGACCTGTTGCACAGCCCAGCCGATGCCCAGCCGTCTGAGATTTATCTCATCTGGTCCCCCCGATGGGGAGCTTTCAGAGAAACCTGCACTCCTTGCCCATCCTGGAGCTCCTCGGTCAGTGCTGGGTGCTGGGATGTTCCTCCTCTTCCTTGGGGTAGCGGCTGGAAGCGTGCGGTGCTACCTGCAATGCAAATTGCAGTGAGCTAATTGCAGCTGCGCAGAAAGGACCCGATGCTGTTGCTCTTGGTGACAACGTCAGCACTGAGCGTGAACAACACCAGTGCTCTGAATACAGATGCAGCAAGAAGCCTGAAATATTTAACCAGTGCTCTTACGTAGTCCCTAAACCGAGAGCGCACTAAACCTTCTCCTTAATACCCTTCTCAGCCAGCATCTTCTCACCATTTTACATCGCTAGAATTTGGAAAGCAGCCGCTCCCACCAGCGTTACGGAGACTGAAAAGCTGCATTCGCGCCTCTCTCCTTAAGTTGCTGCAGGATTGATCCTAAGAATGAATCTCCCCTTTGTTTATTACCGAGCCAGTAACGGCCAACCTTTAAAGCCTCTTGCAAATGCTATGTTGGTTCCTTACCTCCTGAAGCCTTTCTCCACCTGCCCGTGTAATTTTTCTGCCTCCAGCCAAACACAAACCATGGTGCCTGGTGCCATGAAACAAAAACCTTGGAAGAGGAATGAAGTGTAACTGAGATGGTCCAAAGACTCTCTAGCTGGGTAGTCCCCTTCATTGCCTGAGACTGCTAACAAACAACAGCATCCCAAACAACATCGGTGATCTCCTTGAGCAAAAATGCCCTCAGACAACCCGGGTTTTGCCAGCAATCACCATCCGCCTCCTGAGCACTCTTGCCTGGCAAAGGATTTGGTTACAGGAACGAGCTGCAGAAGGGAGGAGGAGGACACACCTGCTCTTACGCCGTAGGAAACATAGACTCATAGAATCATTTAGCTTGGAAAGGACCTTTAAGATCAAGTCCAACTGTTAACGTAATGCTGCCAAGTCCACCACTAAACCATGTCCCCAAGTGCCACATCTGCACATCTTTTAAATACCTCCAGGGATGGTGACTCAACCACTTCCCATAAGCCTGTTCCAGTGCTTGACAACCCTTTCGGTCAAGAAATTTTTCTTAATATCCAATCTAAACCTCCCTTGGCACAACTTGAGGCCATTTCCTCTTGTCCTATCGCTTGTTACTTGGGAAAAGAGACCCGGCTCCCTGCAGCCCCAGCTTCCCTCTGACAAGACCTGCCACGTATTCCTGCATCAGCGACAGGCGTCTGGACCCCGCAAATGCTCACCACGTGGAGGTGGCGTAAAGCACAGGGCGTTCAGGCAGCAAGCTAAGATGAACAGTCCTGTTCTAACGCCTGGATTCCACCAGTTTTTAAAAATTTTGCTTAGGGGAAAAAAAAAAAAAACCAACCAAAAAACCAACCCAAACTCCTCCATCTTTCTACTTAGCAATCTGTTACGTACCCAGACCCCAGGTCCCTGCCCATGGCTCCTCTGCCAGGCAGCTCTGCCTGGGGATGAGGTTTCGTTTGCCCGCGGCCACATTTTCTCACTCTGTGGCAAGCGAGGAGGCTCTGCAGACTGCCCTGGACTTGGGCAGCCTACCCTGCTGCGGTTGTTCGTTCCCCACTTACCTTGTCCTGGAGGACCCAGCCTTGCCTCTGGAGAGCGCGAGCAGAGATGGGTGATGCAGAGAGCAGGGAATCCCTGAAAGAGAAAGCTTTAGCTCCACTGACTACATGGGAGACCTACCCGGTCGCACGCAGACTCTCAGAAGGCAGTAGGACATACCAAGAAGAAAACATCTGCGCCAGGACGTCAGGAGTTAGCTGGGTGTGCAACAAGATCCAGGACTGCATTCCTGCATTGACCAAAGGCGGGTGTTTGCTGTGAAAGTCCAACTCTCCCTTACAGCCCTGAGCACTGTCACCTGCGATGAGCACCAGCAAGAGTTGCACTGGGGGAACTGGTCTCTGCTCCAAAGCCTCAGCAGTTGTACGACATTCACACCAAGACACGAGCCTGGTTTTCCTGCCGTGCCTCACGTGGCGTTGCTACCTACGCGCCTTCCTTTCCCACCAGAGCTCGGATTTGGCAGCAGGTCGGGTCTGACCCTGCAGCCTTTGGGCACGACTGGTTTAGCAAAGCCGGCAAAGACGGGGCAGCCCTGCCCTCGCCAGGAATGCCACCTCCCTCCCCAGGGCTAGCGAGGGAAGACGGGACGACGACCCAGCCAAGCCCTTCCCGGAGCCAAGGGAGGGAAGCGAGGTTCAAGACTGGCTAATGAGGTCGTGTACCATCTGCCGGGCTCGCCGTCTCCAAGCAACTGGCCTTCGTGCTTCAGACACAAACCGCGGTGCTCCCGCTCTCCCCTCCGCGTTTTGCGGCTTGCTTCCCTCCTCCTTTGTGGCTCTTGTTCTTCTCGCGCAGAAAGCGACTTGGACCTTACCACCGGCAGCCTGAAAGCTGCCACCTTCCAGATAACAAACGGTGCCAGTAGCCTTGACGCCGACTTTTAATTTCAACCCAGATGGCTGGAAGTTTGGTCGATAAAGACAAAGCACGTCAGTGGAGGAGACTTTTGTACCGCATTCAGCTCGGTACTGCTTTGCGTTTGGATTAGCATTTTAAATCAGGCTTTGGTGACTGACAATTAAGTGGATTTGAACCTGGTTTACAGACAGGTCTCGAAAGGTATTTTTCACTTGGGAAACAGTGATGGAATGACTGTTCCCTGGGAGGTTGTGTGGGGATTGGCTCTTGATGCTAAGGCCTTTCATTCTATCTTTTAAAAGGGTGATTGGGATGAAACTATAAAAGTCTCAGCGATAACATTTGCAGGAATTACAAGGGGAGGGAGTGATGGATAAACTGGACAACTGCAGCCTCCACACAGAAAGGTGAAGGTGATCCTCAGGTAAGGAGACAGAGAGGCACCAGCTGCAAGATGGTCTCTACGTGCCTTTATTTGACACTGGGGAGACCGTCGTAGGAAACCTCTGGCTGGTTTTGGTACCCACTGCTTAAGGAGCATGTAAAAAACAACCATAGAGGAGATAGATATAATTGAAAGGATTAGAAAGATGTGAAGGAGCTGAAGAGCCCCTTCCAGTCAGGTTAGCAAGAAGTGAGGAGGTGACTGGGTCCTGGTCAAGGGCCTCTGACATTCAGAAGAGAGACCCGAGACTGGAGCAGGGGGTTCCTGTGCAAAGACAGCGCAGAAAGAGAGCCCACAGCTCGCGTCCACGGCGAGAGGAGGTCGGGAGAGACAGGAGACCCCAGCGCACGTGCGTCTAGAAAAGAAAAGTGCCCAAGGATAGTTACCCCCCGCCAAATTACTGAGGATTGCGATGAACTCCCCATCAGCGGTGAACTTTAAATCAACCAACTCACCTAGCGAGGTGCCGTACAGGTAGCGATGCCTTTGCAGATGGAACTGGACCGGTTGAGCAGAGCAGCCCCGGTCTCGGCACACGAGTTAGATGCAGCCCGAACCCCGGTGACGCTGGGGGACCGACGTTAAGCGAAGGGACAGCAGCTGGTCGCCTGTGTTGCTTCCCAGCTTCCCAGGCCCTGTCCCGGCGCCTGCCGGAGCGGCAGAGGCTGAACAAAACAGCGAGCCGGGGTGGGCTGGCACCCGCTTTGAGGGGTGCAGCTCCAGCACCCGGGAAAGGTGAGAACAGCCCCCAAAACGGCTCAGTCCGGGGGAGCCGGCGCGTAGCAGCAAGCGGGGGCGGAGGGAGCCCGACGCGAGACTTACGGCGCGGACCCACCAAGGGCATCAACCGTCCCGTCGCCGCCGTCTGCCTCCTCCGGGGAGCGGGGGACGCCTCGGCTCTGCGGGGAGCGCCGGGCTTCACCCGCTCGGACCTTCTAACGCACCCACCGGTTTGGTACCCGCAGCCTCTCCTCCCGTCTCCGGCTAAATTTGGGCGCAGGCGGCCTTTCTCCTAAACCGAGGTCTCTCCCCGAGCAGCCTCGGGGACAACCCTTCCCACTCAGCTCCCACCTCTCCTGGAGCGGCTCCGGAGCGGAGGCTCCAGCCCGGAGGAGCCCAGCAGAGGAGGTTTCACGGGGACGACCGCGGCTCATGGCACGCGAACAAACCAAAAGGAGCCTCTTTGCAATATAAATTTGTTTTTATTGAAGCAGCAGTCACATGACCTCGCATCTAGCCTTTAGGATAGCGACAGAATGGATTCGGCCAGGTCAGCCAGCCCAAAAAAGGATTTTTATTTATTTTTTTTTTTCTTTTTTCTTTTGCGCTAATAGACATGTCATGTTTAATACATACATTATCCAGTACCGGAAACCCAACTCAGAGATAGCTACGTGCTGATTTGCTGGAGGAACGGTCCACTGGACGTGGTCTCGACAAACTTTACAGATCACCACCAAATAACATTACTAATGGGATCAAATGATAAAAAAAAAACAAAACCAAAAACAAACCCAAACAACCATGAGTGCAGGATTCATCAAAGCCAGCAGTTTACACAGGTTCTTAAGTTCGTATCTATAGGTGGACGGTAAAGGAAGATTGGTTGGTTTTAATTTGAAATATTTATGTCCCAGGGTTCCTCTCTCCATCAAATCAAACGGTATCATAGACAAGCTGGCATCTCTTGAAAAATAGCATGGAATAACACAGCTTATTTAAGAAAACATGCTTATTTCTTGTGGTTTTTCTTTTAATTATTATTACAAAGATTCACGTCCACCTATTCTTGCGGAGTGGAAAGAGGCGTGAGGGTGAGGAACAAGGGGTAGAGAAGGGAGAGAGGAGGAGGAAAGAAAGGGGCAAGTTTTTGAAATAAAGACCACACACTTGGTATTTTTTAAATTTCATTTCCAGGCTAACCTACTTTTTATTTAATGCAAATTACAGTACCAGTTAACTATTTCCGAACCGAGTCACACAGAACAAAACGTATTTACAAGGGGAATGGGGCGGGGGAAATAATAAAACATTAAGCATACTTTCCACAAAAAAAGTTTATATTTAAAATGAAAAAAAAAAAAATAAAATCAGTCACAGAGGCATTCAAGTAGTAATAATGTTATACAGGTTTTGCTTTTCCTTTAAATCAAGACAGATTTGCACAAGTGTATGCAATAGTTTGTATACAACCCACAGTCCTTAATATATATATATATTTTTAGATTTCTGTTTTTAAGATGGAAGTGGTCACGCTAATTGGTGTGTACAGGCCCAAGTGATCCATCAGCAACACATTAATGAACGCAAATTTTACAGGCAAGCAAATTATATATATATAAATATATTTTATATATATATATATTAAAAATAAATTGAGAAAGACCAACACAAGGAAGCTACTTTTCTCGAGCTAACCCCTTAGGTACTGTTTTCCTTTCCTGTCGTTTTGCCGTTATTGCAGTGTTGCAAAACGAAGCCAACTACGACCAGAACCGGCTGAGAGCCCCGTGGAAATCAGCTGCCACCCCAGGGGTACCCGCTGGCAGTCTCCGAAAGGCAGAGCCCGGACCGAATACCCTACTGTGCTTTTCCTCATCGGCTTTTCCTTTTTCTCCGCGGTGGCTGAGGTTCCTAGTACAGGAGTACGAGTCTGACAGGCTGCTTGACTTCTACAAGTACTGAAAACCGGGGGGAAATTTTAAGTTGCGAGTCGCAGGCACCTGCTGTTATTTTAGGTAAAGCTTGGCTTCGAAATAAGGGGACAAAGTGTTCGGGGATCTTCTACCAGCCAATTTTCTTTTGCAGGTCTTTTTTTTTTCTTTTTCTTTTTTTTTTTTTTTTTTCCCTAGCAAGGTAGATAAGTTTAACATTAAAGAACACCAGCGTCTTGATCGGGTGTCCGTGGGGGGAGACAGACTGTGATCCAGTCCGGCTCAGAGACCCACGCCAAGGCAGGGCTGACGTAAAGGACAGATCAAGACCAGACTGGGTTAAAAAACAAGCCCGAAAGAGAGTAAAAGAAGAGAGGGACAGCTCTGAGCGGACTGTCGCCAACAGCTTGGCATCACTGACCTTCGTGTCATCAGAAAGAAAGTGCAGCCTCTGCTTCACTGGAATGAACACGAGATGCTTCGAAATAAAACAGCAACCTTTGGTTTGGTAAAGAGTTAAGTGTTTTCCCATTCAAGACAATCTTATGTGGAATACTAACAAGGTAGTAAAACACAAGCAAACTAGTTTTAGAAACAAGGCCTTCGTGCTGGGCACAAGAAATCAAGAGTCATGTTAAACTTATCATCTCAAGAAAACAAAAGTGACTTTGGGGAACGGGGGGGGGGGGGGGGGGGGGGGGGGGAATAGGGAGAAGAAAGGCAACAGAAAGTCCCCCCGGCAGAAAAAAACCCACCGCGGTCTCCTACAGCGATGCCCCCGCTCCTCCAGCGCAGCATCCCTGGGGGGTGCGGGGGGTTTCCCTCCCCGGGGGTCCTTTCCGCTCGCCGGGGCCCGACCGCTGCCCCCGGCACAGCCGCAGGGAGGGTGGAAAGGCCGAGCCTCGGGAAGCTGCTGCTGCCGCCCGGCCGACTTCTGGGCGCAGGATTTGGGGGGGGAAAGAGACGAGCAAAGTCTAAATGAGCTGCTAGGGCAAGTGTCCGAACGAAACCGGTCGCTGCTAGCGGGAGGAGGAGAGGGCAGGGTGGGCAACTTGGGAGAGATCCAGAACAAAGCCACGGCTCCAATGAAATGAATGACGGTGGAGACGGTTTCCTTTCGTTCCGCTACTGATCAGGGTATCACCGAAACCTTACAGCACTCAAAGAGTTAGAAAGCAGGGGGTGGGGAGCAAAGATGCGGGTTTGGGGTGGGAGGCGTTGTTAATAAAGGAGGAGGAGGGAAGAAAAAAAAAGAAAAAAAAAAGGGAAATAAAATTCAAAAAATCATGGAAGCGAAGGCACTCCAAACTATATAGATACACTATACATCGCTAGAGTTATTGTTACAATAATACAGGCCGGTACCTACTGTACAGAGTTAAAACTATATGGCTTTAAAAAGCTCGTCTACATTTTGTCTGATTATTAAACAGAATCACTGCCCTGAACGGTAACTTTTTGCTCATTAATAACAGTTCCTGGGTCCACATATTTACATACAAAACAATAAAACTCAAAATTCAAAAACAACCAAAAATAATAATGTACAAGCTTGAATTTGGTGAGGAGCTTTGTTTTTTTTGTTGTTGGTTTTTTTTTTTTTTTTTTCTTATTTACAAAAAAGGTTATTCAAAGACCTGGATCTAACTTGTATAAAAGAGTGTGTGATCCTGCCATGATCCTTGAAAAAAGAAAGAAAACCAGAGGGGTGCCCCCAACCCTCCCCCCAGCCTAACACACACACACACACACGCACACACACAAGACACACACAGAGACGCCGGCACAGTCACGAAACCAGAGAGAAACGCTCTTAACTCCCCTCCGCCAGTCTGAAGCAAAAAGATAAAACAAAAAAGAAGAAAAGCCACATTTCCTGGCACAAGCAGCAATTTTTCTTCATTATTTTTATTACTTTTTTTTTTTTTTTTTTTTAAAAGACTCGGTAATTTACTGCCTCCAAATAACAGCGTCTGTGGCCGATGCTTCAGCAGTCTCGCCTATACAGCAGATCCATACCCTGCCACTGTCCTACTTTTTGAGTCTCCTGCATCCATTTGGATCACTGGGTCAACCAAGCTCCTGCACTTACCTTTCGGGACACCGACTAGCCGAGCTCTCGCATTAAGATGCTCTTCAACCCTTTCTATTAAGTTGCACGTAATGATTTGGAAAGCCTTCCGTTTCTAAACGTGGGCGTGCTTTCCTTTGCGGCCAGCCAGAATTTAATGACAGCTAAAAAGCTTTAAAACCATTTGTTTTGTTTTGTTTTTTTGTTTGTGTGCCCAATAGCAAATCGCCAAGGGATTGATTAAAACATGAGGGTTTATTGGTTTCACGGTAGGTGGTCACTCACCTCTTGAAACAGCTCCTGCCTCCCCGAACCCTCCCCGAGTGTCAGGCAGGAGGGAGAGGGCAGGGCTTTTGTCAGCTCCAGGGCTGCTAAGAGAAAGTTTTCCAAAAAAAAAAAAAAAAAAAAAAAAATCCCACGTCAACAGCATAAAAGGTACAAGAGGAAACACACCGAGCTCGTGAGCAAAACCCCTGCCGCCCCCGTGGCTGCCGAGCTTGCCGAAGCCGCTACCGCCGGCAACCGCCGGGCCACGCGAAGGTCCGCGCGTTCCCGAAAAACAACCGCTTGCCTTAGAGATCCGCAGGTCAAATAACAGCTCGATAAGCACCAAAGGCGACTACGGTTTCTCTGAAGGAGGATAAGGCCGCAGCGGACACCAACCGCAAGCCTACGACAAGATCAGGTCTCCGAAAGTCTCGTTTCTACGCCGCGGCTGCGTCCGGCCGCTCACCTGACCCTTTCCCGAGGAATATTGCTTTGACTTCAGGAAGAGAGACGTGGATGCTCACACCACGCGCCGTCGCAGGGAGGAAACCCGGACCCTGAACAGATGGACTAGAACAAGCATTCACCTCACGCTTCAGTCAGACTGTTTCGAGATCGTAGACAAAATAAAAAAAGCAGTATTGTATCTATGTATACATGTATATATTTATATAATATATATACACACACACTCATATATAGCCAGCTTTCCTACAAGTCAGCAGGTACAAATTACTGTCGAGAGCACTCGGATGTGTATTTTATTAATATTCTACCAATGTAAAAACATAATGGCGACGTGGCAACGCGCATCAATAAATAGAGATCAAAAAAAGCAAGAGGTTAAAAAAGATGAAATTAAATACAGATTCTAGCTGTGGATTTAAAATCGAAACTATCGGAGAATGTGGCATCCTGCAAGTAAAAACTGCAGTTAAAAAAAATATTACAAAATAAACCAGTAGACTGTTACAGTTCACATTATAAACCCTGGTGTCCTTTTCCTGTACGCACCTTGGGAAAGGGAAGCCTGTTCAAATCGAGAGCCAGGGCGGGGTGGGAGGAGGAATAAAAAAAAAAAAAAAAAAAAAAAAAACCCAAAACCACCAAGTTTTCACAGTGGCCGCTTTCCAAAAAGTCCCTTAACGTCCCCGGCTGGGCCCCCGCCCCCTCCGAGGGTTTTGTTCGTCCGCTCTTCTCTGCTGAAGATGGGAGCCGACCGGCCGCCTCCGCCTCCGGGCAGGAGCTCCGGCTGGGCAAAGGAGCTGCTTCGGTAAAGCTAACCGCTTGTGTTCGTGCATGTGTGTGTATTATATTATATATAACCCACTCGGGTAAGACTTTTCCCATAATGAAGCTGCAGGTTTCTTCATCGCTAGCACTGATTTTTTTAAAATGAAAGGCTTCCACTAGCGGTTCAAGCCTTAGACACACGGCAAACCCTCCCCCCCACCCCACGGCAACCTATTTTCCTACCACGTCGCCTGCTCCCCATACCGAGCCGGGGCAGTTCTTCAGACAACCTGGGATATGGATTCACTGACAAGAAACGCTGAGCTCTGTTGAATGACCCCTGCTAAGCTCCCGACCAAATTCAAGCTGTGCACTACATCAAAGTCCGAAACTTCACTTAAAAAGAAAAGAAAAAAAGAGGTTAAAAAAAAAAAACAAAAACAAAAAAAACCGAACTTCAGCAGAGAATGAGGTTTGGGGTTTTGTTTTGTTTTGTTTTTTTCCTTCTTTCTGTTGTGGGAGGGGGGCATGAGGCAAGAGTCCTGGTTCTGAAGTACACAACAGCAAACTTCCAACATGAAGAGATTGTCGAGGGGAGAGACATTGGTGTGTTGTATTGCTCCGCTTTCCCTCCTCCCCCCACCTAGTCCCCTGCCCCGGACACCCTGCAGAGTGAGAATACAATGAAACTGGTTTGTATTTATAGATATTTTACAAGGTTAAATAAGAACAACAATAATAATAATAAAAAATTGAACACTAAAATGAACAGGTCGGTTGGTTTGTTGGTTTTTTTTTGTTGTTGGTTTTTTTTTTTTTTTTTCCTCTTTTTAATTTTCTTTCCAAATGTGACCAGTGTTGCTGAGCAAGACTCAAATTACTGGTGATTTTTCCTGTGCAGCTGGCTGCTTGGTACCGGTTCAGGTGGAGTTGGAGGCTGATGCTGTAGCTACACTATTGGTCTGAACTCGTTCTCCTGCGTTAACATCTGCAGCAAACGACAGGCGAGAGGAAGGGAAGAGAGAAAAAACAACCAGTATTACCTCCAAAATACAGACACATTTAGAACAACAGCTAGGACATTCTCCGCACAGGGAAACCCACGACTCCCACCGAGATGCCTTTGATGAGGATGCTCTTCCTGACTTCAGGGGGTGCAGATGGAACACTTCGGTGCGGGGAGAGGGTGGGAAGAGGGTCTTTAAGCAGGACAAAGGCAGCCTCGAGGGCAGAGGGTTGCAGGCCAGCATGCGAACACCCAGCCGGGCTCTAGATTTTGCAGGACGGAACATTGCCAGTAACTCTAACTACAAGACGAGGCACACTCGCATCGCCAACGCTAACGCATCAAGTATCCGTGGCTGCTACGAGGTTTCACGTTGGTGCTGAAGTTTCGTATCGTTAGCCTTCTTGTAACAAAGCTGCCTGTTAATTGTGTGAATGAGCGCAGACAATGAACGTGACAAGCCCGCTTCCCTGGCAGAAACAGCTTGTGTGTTAATGTGTAATTCATGCACTTGTTGCCTCAGAAAACATCTTTCAAGTCTACTGCTTTATTCTGTGTTGCTCAACCAAATAGCGGGATCTGCCACCCCCTGAACTGCTGAAGCAGACCAACATCAAGGCCTGAAGCCAGTAACGAGGTTTATGCAAGCATACGACATCATTAGAGGATCGGGTCTCTGCAGTAAATGGTCTCCAACACTTTCTCTTCTCTTCTCTGGGAGGGACAGTGCTCCGCAGAGAGACAAGTCATAGGATCACGGGCACATGTCAAAGTGCATTCCAAGAAAACACAGGGTTTGCAAAGAAATACCGAAAGCAAATTCACTGTAACTGTGTTTTCAGAGGCCATGTGCATCAGGTGTTTTCTCTAAAAAAACTGTTCTTCCTATTAGAAGAGTTGGTAGGGGAAAAAAAAAAAAAAGCATCAACTTCATCTGGAACCATCCTACATAGCATCTAATTAGCACGGTCACAAAAAGATAAGTGGATGAACGGTTAAATACATAAAATACTCAACACAATAAATACAGGATGGGAAAATGCTATTAAGTGAGGTTTTCTACAAGAGACCATCATGCATTTCTCCCACTTAATTTAAGTAAGGTTAACTGCAAAGCTATCAATACTGCAACAGGAGAAAAAAAAAAAAAGAGGTATTATCTCAGTACAGAAGAGGGCAGACTGGGCAAACAGTACATTTGAAAAAACACGGGGAAAAGGGCTCATAAAAAGAAAGAATAGATTTACTGACCTCAGACTGAAGGACAGTATGACTAGCATAAATAATAGACATGACAAAATACAACTGGTGGGCGGTGGGGATGCAGTAAAACGTCTCCAGCACAGAAGAGCTGGCGAGGCAACGCAGCCAGGCAATGCTCTACAGTCACCTGTGAACGAAACCCCTCTCCTCTCCTGCCGTGCTGACCTGACCATAGCTGGAAGTGCAGCCATGAGCAAAGGCAATGAAACGAGTGAGAGTCTAGAAGACGGGCAGCACTTGCTGAGTGACAAATTAAGTAACATACACAGACAACGGCAACAAAAATAGGAAATCAAATAGCAGCATCCAGGAATACAAGGGACAAGTGGGAAGAGAGGATGATGCCCATCTGAAAAGGAAATACTGCGACAAGCGTGGGGGAAGAAAGGGAAATCCTCGTGTGGGCAGAGGATGCAAGGCAACTGCTCTGGGAGTTTCCCATTCCCTTTCCTCTCACCCCAAATTAATTGCAACCCCTCCCTCACAAAGGAATGACCACCATGATAAAAAAAAAAAAAAAAAAGCTCACACAGTTAAAGCACTAAGACAGCATGACAACAGTACCAGTGCTGTTTGGAAAGCTAGCCTTGCATGTGAGAGATGCCCTCCTACGCGGAGAATTTCCCCCAAGGAGCAACTCCCAAATCCCACATGCATGCAGACCAACTATGACCACGGAAATAAAAAATGACCCAGCCAGACAGCTAATAGTTTCCACGTCCTAAACTCTCACTGTGCCTGTTCTAGTTTAATTTTCAGGTATGGATAAACTCCAGTTAATGGAACATCTGCCGTGCCTGATGCGAGCAGTCCAGCTGGAGTCTGTACTGTTGGCAGAGGATTTCTCTGTATGTGTACAGAAAGCGCTTGTATTTCATTTGCTGAAATGAAATGTGCCTTTTGATCTATTCCTGAAGACAGCAGAGGCTGAAATAGTTATCATTACATTGCTACTGAGCAGAGATAAAGAAAAAAGAGGAGGAGATGGAGCTACTTCATGTAACATACGCTCCTTTTCTATCATCACTATAATGGGGGAGTTCCTGAGAAATATATGCGCCACATGTTAAAAAGGAAATAAACCAAGTGATGCAGCTCAAGACCATTTACACGGAGCTTTTCACAACAATATAGAGAAGTCCACCCAGGCTGGGACAGAGAGCAGAGCCTGCTCAAGGCTGTACTGGCTCCGAACCTGCAAGAAAATGCAGTATTTTGACATTCCAGCTTGTTCTTTGACTCTGCATCGACAGAACATTTGGGGAACAAAGAGAGGCTTGCTCCAGAGTATCTTTGCTGAAGCACCAGAAGAAGAGCACAACTGGAGTACGAGGGTCTCGGGACATTCACTTACTCCTCCTCACCATGAGAAATCAGTATTTGGGAATAAGAGAAGAAAATCCAGGCCTTCAGCAATGCTGCTAAAACCTCTGCTTTGCAAAGCAGCAGCCTGCGCTACTGCGGAGCGAAGCTAGGAGCTGACATGCAGCTTCCCGGTACGGGACAGATGACTACGCAGCAGACTGCGGCCTGAGGTCAGGGCAGCCTCCTTGTCCGAAACGACCCACCTGACACCTCTGCCTGGGCAGGCAAAGAAACCACATTAGGGCTTAAGTGTCAGCCGCTTCTTCCAAACAGAGGGCGAAAGTATCTCCCATCAATGTAGAGCACCTCCTCCAATTCAGCTTTTCCCTCTGAGGAACGCCTCAGCTTTCTTGGAGGGTACGTGGCACTCCTTAGGAACCTCCCGGAAAAGAAAGATGGGGCTACAGTTCAGAGAAGGACAGAGACGCCAACTCAGTCTGAGAAAGCCCATTAGCACTAATGACAGCATTAGCTGGTTGGATCTGTAGTGCTGACAGACCGTGCTGCTCATCTGCAAAGATACAGAAATGGAACTACCACCAGCCTGGGAGTCCTCACAGGAGAGCTGAGGAGACAAGCCGAAGGAGGAGAAAAGCCCGGTTTTCCTATTGTGCCTGCCTACAGACGTAGAAATCCAGGGCTCAGAGCAAAACTGGCGAGCTTGAAACGTGCAAGCTTTACTCCTCTATCATGGATTCACCCCAGTGCTGAGCTTCCAGAAGCCTGAGCAAATTGCTTGCCCCTCTTCTCCTGATTAAGGAATTGAAGTTTTCCAAAATTCCTTCAATGGGAATACCATAAATGCGCTAAATCTTATTTTATGGAACACTGTGGTCTTTTTCAACTGCCACACACTGGCAGGTAACACCAGCTCTAATCTGTTTTGTTGCTGAAAGTTCAGGCGCACCATCGCATTTGGGATTACATGGGATCAACGCAGCGGGAAGCCTAAGACGATGACCCCAGCATCCCTGCTGGCGCAACTTCCCTGCAGATGGCAATTACGCTCTTCCCATCTTAACGCTGACTAACGGAGGTAACTACTGCTGCTGGCTGTTCCAGGAAGAAAAACATGTAGTCACACAAGCAGATATGCATTTGGCTTGGTCTGCACGCTCCCCTCTCAGATGCTGTGGCTACAGAGCTATGAAACCATCCTCCTCCTCTTCCTCCAGCTAGATCAAGTCAGCATCCACACAAATAAAGCTGCACTGGCATTTTTAGTCAACAGCCACTATAATTCACAGAAAGCTAGCACACCATTTCAAGCAGGAGCCAATAACTCCCACCTTCCTTGTCCTCCACTTTGCTTTAGACATGCCACTAATATCACAGAGAATTTCTCACAAACGTTTAGGTGAATTTACTAATGGTGGTGCAGCAAGGCTTCACACTCCCACTGCAAAGCCAGGTTCCATTAGTACAGCGAGTCCAGCTTTATGCCTCAAGAGAAGAGGAAATTTACAACAAATAAATTTTTTTAACACTAAAAAATTACCGACAGTAATTCCCCTGCACTTAAGAACATGATCCCAGGATTACTGCTGCATTGTGCTATTGAAATCACCACTGTGAATCTATCAGTTAACAAAAATTACTTGTTTTGGATAACTTTTAAAAATGCAGATGTGTGTCATATTGGTTAGCACAAGGGCTTGTATTGCTGGCTTGATGAAACCCACACTGTTAATGTGGTATGTCAAAAAGCCAACCTTTCCATCTCTTAACACCACACCACTGCTAAGTCTCCTGGCAAACACTACTTTGCTAGACTTCGGACAAATAGATCTCATTTTTCTAGTTATTCTCTAACTATGACCCTGCCTTGGTGCACGATACAAAGCAGTGCTTTACACCTCATCAAAAAGCTGGGATTTTGCCATGGCTGCATACCAACATGACAGCTATGGAAACGGAGTAACTGTCTGCAAGCAGGTAACAACAACCCACCCGGATTATGTGCAGTGATGAACTAGTACACTGCATTTCAATGTACGTGCACCTTTGCCTCAAGCCTACGGAGTAGGCAACTATGCTGGACATAACAGCGGACACTTGGACCTCAGTATCAGTTCTACTTGCCAGAGGGAGACACAAGTTACATGACCTACACCTCATATAGGACCTAATCCTAAAAATCACAACCCTGATGAAATGCCCACCACCTTCTGTGAGAACCCCATGTGAGTAAGAAACTACCAACCAGCTGTGCTGCAGAAACCCAAAGCTGCAAGTTGCCCAATACTGAGCTTAATTTCACAATTTCTTTTCAAGCTGCAAGGATACTTTTTTGTGGGTTTGGGTTTTTTTGTTGTTGGTTTTGCTTAGGATTTTTTTTTTAATTTTTTTTTTTTTTTGGTATACTTCACATTTAGGACTCAGCCTAATGCATTCTCCCCCGACATGAAGTCTTGGAAAGTGCTGGGTGAAAACAGATTTCTTAACCCCATTTATTCCTCAAGACTTGTATCTTGGCAAAGAGAACTCCTTAAAAGGCATAAAAGGGACATTAAGCGAAACAATGTTTTTCAGAAGGGCTTAAAATAATTTTCCATGTTTTTATTTTGTAGTTTTTCAATCACTTTTACTACTTTATCTGCTTTTTTTTCTCACTCATTGTTGAGCAACAGATGCACATAAAAGGGAAACGGAGAACATGACTATTTGCAAAATACTGCCAAGTGTATGAAACAAACATACTAAATTTGAAAATAGCAATTTTGCTTTTTCCTAAATTCAGAGCACATAAACTGTACCGGCTGTATCTTTTATCTACTGCTACTACGTTTTCAGAGAGCAGCCTCCTCTTTCAAACCCGGGTGCGTCTGTCTGTCCTGGAGTATGAAAATGCTTTCTATACAGCACTGGCTGGACCAAGCGCATCAGATACCAGGTAACCGTCCAGCACATCAACCTGCAAATGCTTTCCCGCATGTTTCAAGAATACCTTTTTAATTAGGGCTTCTCCTTATCAGCTATCCCACGCTGAGTAAGTCTCCTGCACCTCAAAAGGGGGTCACAGCCCTTGACAAATGGGACTGACGTGTACGCGGGATACGTATGGAAACACACCCATTTTGCAGCCTGCCTCGCGTTGCCCAAGCCCCGAGACAGCCAACTGGTGTGCTGACTCAGCGCTGACTCGGAGGAAGAGTGCCGTACGCTGAATCACCTCTGCCACATCCTGCAGCACCTGGGATTTTCTTTGGGAGTCTCCCGACTGATATTACCCGGCTTTTAAGCTTTCACTGGGAACAGAATACAATATGGAGTGGCTACAGGCCAACAGCGAGCTTTTAAAAGGTTTCTGACAGAAGCTTGAGGAGGAGCGAGAGAGGCAAAAAAGAAATTCACTCAGTGCTGGCCAAAACCCAAAAGCATCTGCCTCGCGCCTGAAGGTGACACAAGCAAACTCGGTAAGAAGCAACTGCAACTACTTAGATGAGGCAGTGAGCATGCTGACTGAACTCCCTAACTAGACTTTTAAGTGCTAATGCCTTTGGGGAAAAAATTCTCTCCATCCACGCTCCATGGAGGCGACGTGTACCGAGCTAGCTGTTTCTTCTCTTCCTAGGCATCACAAACTCATGCTTCCAACTCACTAATAATTTCAGACTGGCTGAGTGCTCAGAAATTAGATGGAAACCAATCCACAAGGATTGCTAAAAACCAGGTGAGATAATGATTTTTTTTTAATTATGGAAGTCTGAGTGAGAAGGACCAACAGACTAAACGGTCAAACGCAGCGTTTAAGTGCCCTGGGTTAGGATTTGGGTTGGTGACCGCAGCCAGCACCCGAACGACCGCCTACCAAGACCGAGATTGAGGCGATGCTGGAACGAACCCTTCCTCCCCGTTCACCCCGAGGGCTGAGGCGGCTCGTGAGCCTCAGCAGAGGGAAGGTGCCTGGGCAGGGGGAGCGAGGGTGGGGAGGGAGGCAGGCAGTTGCGTGTTCTCACCTGAGGCCGCTGTAGCGTTTGTAGGGGTTGAAGCAGCTGCTTGGTTCCGGGCATGAGCAGGGATGAGGATCGAAGCCAGAGATGGGTTACTTGACAGTTCTGGAGGGGAGGTGGAACAAACAGAGTTAGCTCATCGTCCACGAAGAGCCCCGCATGCAGGCTCAGCTCCTTGGTTTTCCCCCCGTAACGGCAACCTCAGGTGAAACGCACGCCCTTACAGCCGAAGGTCACGTTACGTTTTCTTCTTTGCTGACCAGCGAGAGGAAACCACAGTGATATTCGGCAAGGCAGTCTCCAGAGCCAGACTGTCAAAACTACATGTAGTGGTGCAAGGGAATTATTTCCTAGAGAAAGGCAGCATCTTGGGAGTTACCAAAGAACCAGCCAAGCCCGTTGCTTATCAACGGCCTGAAAACGCTGTTTCCTTCCGAGCACTGGAAGGGTTCCCTTCACAAACCCACTTGCAATCAGTCTCAAGGAGAAGCCTGATAACAGTGGTGCTGCTTTGGGCACTGGTTCAGCAAGCAAGCAGCTGCAACAGTTGCTCCAAGAGCTTCAGGGATTTAGTTCTTTGGCTCACTCAAGCATCACTTTCTCAAGGACCCAGGAACCCAAGACCAAGCTCTCACAGCAGCCTCCTTGGGTGATGCCAAGAAGAGCTGACAACTCCTTTAAAAGCACAGGGAAAGGCAAGGGGAATTGGTCTGCTGGGCAATTTAAATGGACAACAAAATGATGCAAGCACTCTTTCTGAAGACATTAACCAAGGAAAAAATAGTCATGTCTTTCAGGCTACAAATCTAATATAGCTTCAATGTGTATCAGAATGAGAAATAGGCATCTTACAGCCACAACTGTGGGAGGATTAAGGGCAACACATTGCCAACAAATGACAATCTTCTGGCACCCTTTCAACAGCATCTAGTGCCTCACAGAAGGTGGGACTGAGCCGAGACAAGACAGGTCCTGTTTGTTTCAGAAACAGGAGTGACTGGCTGTCTCTTGAGAAAGCAATATCCGGTGAAAAGGATGTTAACAGTCACCTCGCGGAAGGAGACTGGTGACTTTTGGAGCTCCAGGAGGTCATCTGGAGGAGAAATGAGAATAGACAGCTTTTTACGTAAGACCTCCAGATGGCAAGGACTCCACAGAAACCCATCCAAATCATGCCATGGGTTCAGTAAGGGGGTTTTGTACACAGTCTTAAGTTATTTGGGCTCATTTTTAAGAGCCTATTGCTTTTCTTTAACGCAAGCTTTAAACTTAGGGCCTAAAGGGATCAGTAGTCTACTTGGCAATTTTTTTTTCCTCCATTAAGTTACACTAAGTTTCTTTACTGCTGGGAGGGCAAGGTGCAGAAGACTCTCACCTGCTTCCAAGCCTCTTATTACTACACATTTTGAGACTGTGTTTCAGCACTTATGAACACAAGCTCCAGTCTAGAACCAAACCAAAGTTGCTACATTACCTGCAACCCATCCAGCCTATCCTGTGATACTCTATTCAGGTCTAAGCAGACCTAGCTAGTCCTTCTAGAAAGCCTCAACACTCACAGCATTTGTACAAATACTAATCCTCAAATTCACATGGGAATAATTCAGAATTCATACATTCATAATAGAATTCAGAATTCGTAAGTCTCCATTTAAAATGGAAAAATAAACTGAAGAAACATGAATCCTCAAGTGTCAAAGCTGAACACCAATGATAAACCTACACTTTAATACTATCTTGGGTATTAGCTGCTGTGTGCTAGAAAACGTTGCTCCTTTAGTATTTTTTCCAAAGCTGTTTCTCAAATCTGTTATTACTGGGAATCTGCTGTTTACCTCGCTTTCTGTCATCCCCACCATTATTTTCTGCTCATCACTGGCAGCAATACGGGGCTGTGACCCAAACAAAAGCAGAGCTAAAATGTCAAAGAACCCAAAAGACATTTGCTACCTTCTGGTGCTAAGTGGTGCCTCGAGGATGCAGCTATAGACTGCCTGCATCGCTGTAGCCAAAGAGCCAGCTGACCCAACAGAACAACACCCTTGCAACGGCACTTCGACCCCATTCTCCTTCCTCCCATACGTTCATCTAATGCCATCAGAACACCTTCTTTAGCAGCACCAATACAAGGCAAATATACTGGGGTTTTTTGTGTTTTGTTTTCAAGGTAAGTGCAACTATTTCTCTGAAGCTACCTTAAAGAACTTGCATAGAGACTAGAAGGCTGATCTCGTTCTCTTCTTCTCAAACCCCACATTATCTTTCTTGGTATGAAGTTTCTTAAACTCAGCATGCTCTGAATGTCTTGACACTTCACTTAGAGAGGTAGGTCAATTCAGACAAGAAAAAACCAAAGTAAATTGAACTCTTTTGGCTGAAGTTTAATAGCAGCTTTGCTTGAGAACTTGTTTGAATTCTTGTTCTACTGTATTTTTGCAGTCATTCCGTCTGTAAGGATGAGACATCTCAATACTAAGGAAAAAGCTTGACCTGTGGTATCTGCAGCCCACAAAGTATTGAGAACCTCTGTTCTCAGCGATTTCCAACACAGTATTTGGACAAGCTGTTGAACTGTAGCCTGCTTATCTAAATCAAACTTGCAATTCAAGGTTGGGTTAATTACAACCAATACTACTGCAAGAAGGTATTGTGATCAAGGCAATCCAGACAAAGTTTTCAATACTGTGATGTGAACAGAGCAGCTATCCCAATTCATTAATGAGACCCAACTCCCATTCACATCAGTTGGGAGAACACCTTTGGCTCTCTCCTGATCTAATCATGCCATTTGCAGCCAGTTTACATCTCCAATAAGGAGCAGGAATGAAAATGTCCAGTTTTACTAGACCACCAGGTCATCTTCATTCCCCAAACACAAGAAAATGCTTGGTGCTGGGAAACAGTGCAGTGCTGTTTTTCAGTATCCTTCCATTTGATATATCAACACTCCCAGAATCCCCTGGAAAAATTAGTCTTGTATCATGTTTGCTTTGTCTCAATAACAAACTTTCCATGTAACTCAAGTTGTTCCAGCGGTTTCTCCTCAACCTAGAAGAGTGCTGGAAGCAGCACAAGTTTCATCGTTTTCCTTTCTTTCCCTCTCCACATGCCCTGAGCAGAAA
This sequence comes from Aquila chrysaetos chrysaetos, assembly GCF_900496995.4. Classification (NCBI taxonomy): domain Eukaryota; kingdom Metazoa; phylum Chordata; class Aves; order Accipitriformes; family Accipitridae; genus Aquila; species Aquila chrysaetos. The sequence continues at coordinate 3,450,985 of NC_044010.1, read as the reverse complement.
TACTCTGTCTAAAAAAAACCTAGATGGCACTCAAATGGTCACACTAAGGATTTCCAGTCACATTGAAACAGTTTGGTAAGAAATGAAGGGGGTTTTGTATTTATTTACATACATATAACAAAAATATTTTTAAAGGTCACAAGCCAGACTAATTTAAAAAAAAAAACCCAAAACACAACCACCCCCCACTTAGTGTATAACATTTGTTTAAATACTAAGAGAAACTTACAGGCAAGACATTAAGAATGACCAGATAAAGCTCTCTTGGACAGATCTCATCTCTACAGTAAACTAAGAACCTACATGCCCCACAACTACTGCTGGAAGCCAAAGACCATGATCTTTATCTTCCATATACTCTCACTGCTTTTTTTTCTAAAGTCTATCTGAGCAGCATCAGTGCCCAGATCAGCAGATTTGGTATGACGCTTAGGTTCTTTCTGAAAATCAATCCAATGCATTAATGGTCAGATTTATGTTGTTATTTCTAACCGTTTTGCCTTCAAGCCTTCTGCAGCCACCTCCTACTTCATGGGTATCAGGCAACTGGATATAGCCAAACAAAACACTTCTTGTAAAACTTAATATTGTCTGTTGAAAACAAATGCCGTTCAAAACAAAAGGATGTATTTCGTTACTTTTTAAATTACCACAGATGACTTAACATGAGTCATCATTTGATTTCCAATGAGCTGATCTATTTCCCAGCTGGGATTTCTGCTCTGGACTAGCCAATTTGACAGGACCTCACACAGTCTGGCTAAAGAGCCATGACTGCACAGTGGTCACAGGAGGAGCAAAAGCTTGTGCGTCTTGAGGTCGTAATCAGGACTGCTGCTACATGAGACTCACTGCTGCACATTTATTTATTACAAAGGCATTAAAATCACTGTGCTAAGAAATGTATTTATTTAAAAAAAGCTCTGGGTTTTTTTTTTTTGAGTGTGGCTGGTCACCTACAACAGAGCTTATTTGGAAATGCATTAATGACCAGCCTCTGTCCTGCCTTCCCTTTTTAGACAGTAAAACTGGCACCTGCCAATGGCAGAAACCTGCTTTTTTGAATCTTAAGGAATTACTCCACTGAAACTGGTTTCTCTTGCCATTTCCATGAGTCACTGTGCAAGGGAAGAGCACATCAGCTCCTCAGGATGGCAAAAGAGGAACTTTAAATTTGCTTGAGCATTAGGGTAGGTTACCCAGCCATTTCCACACTGCCTGGCGGGAAACCAGGGATACATTCCCAATACAGACATTTATTTTTCCCCTAAGGATTTTTAAAAAGACTCACTATAAAGCTTTCCAACCCTTTCTAAAATCCTTGTTTTCATGTAGTAGATAGGCCCAATCTTAACATCATTAAGAAACAATTAATAAGAAATACTTTCAAAAAGAACAGGGGTGAAGCTGTATTAAGATACTGAAGATGGCCTTAGAGTGGGAAGAAAAGGCAATTCATGAGTACCGTAACAAGGAAGGACCTGTAATATAACTACTAAATTCATAACAACAGGTGCAGAGATCAGCACAGAGGACAATGACGTGGAAGCACAAGCTATTTTCTTTAACACTTTAAGGTGTTCATGCTTCAGAAATGTTTCAGTATATTCAATATATTTACCTTCTGCAAAGCAGCCACTCAAAGCAAGTTAAAAGTTTATTTCCAGGTAGCTTAAATTACTCCTCTGTACAGACACAAAGCTTTTTGGCCCTCTCCCCCCAACCTTTTTTTTTTTTTTTTTTTTTTTTTTTTTTTAAATAAAAGGGCTCTACATGTTGAAGGAGAGGGCTCTGTTTCACATTTTGGCAGATGGGCACTGCATGCACTAAAGGGTTTGAAAAATTACATTAATGCTAACCGAGCCAAAACGTGTTTCAGACTTCCAACAGAAAATGCACACAGATCTATTCTTGCTCAAAGGGGGAGAATTGGCAGCTAATCACTTAAAAAAAAAAAAAGTGCTCCAAAATTAATTACTAGCATATTTGTATGCCATACTTCTCACATTCTCTGTCTTGGCAGGAAAAACTGTTCTGGGGGGGATATCAGTTTTACATTTCTGACTTCTGTGGAAAAAAATACATGAATGGTTTTAAAATTTGATACCAGTCTGGCTTCAAATAAAAAAGTTAGTTGTCCATCATTTTTACAGTTTCTAAATGACTGAGTCAATGTAATGCCACATGAACTGTACAGCACATAAAATCTGGATGCTAAAGCCTCTGTATTTATCTCGCATCCAGAACCAAAACGGGCAGCTACACTACAAACCTCCCTGCCAAACCTAACATGCATTACTCCTTGTTATGGCATTTCAGGTATGAAAGAGCAGGATCATCTCCAAAACAATAATCTAATCTCCACGGTCCACTGACTATGATATTTCACACAAAGCCATCACCTGGACTGCAGACATAGAACTGGAAACGTAAGCCTTCTTGATGGGATCCAATAGTAACAACCCTCGGTACCCTGCACGAAATTTGAATCGAAGGCACCAGGCATCTGAAAATCCCGTAACCCATTTCTCCAAGTCCCTTTCCTCTCTTTTTGAAATGGACAGCTGGTTATGCAATTGCTTAATAACCTTAGTCCCGCTCGGAGATTTTTACTCTCGAGGGAGTGACATATGCATTACAACGAACATTTATCCCAGTGCTTCTTCCTAAAGAAGGGATCCTTCAACGCTCACAGGCTACCTTGAGTGGTGAAATTGAAGAGTGCAGGTTTCTCTCGCCCATTTGGTAACTTGACATTTGGGTCCCGTAGTTCATCGAAGAAAGAGTGCGCACAGGCCTCCAGGGGAGTCAGGCGGGCAGTGGGGGTGTACTCCAACAGACGGCTACATAGCGCAATTGCTTCTGGTGGAGTGCGGGGCCGGAAGACCTAGGGAAAAAATAATAAAAAAAAAAAGCAAGGAGAAACAGGTTGCCTGGGTATGTTTCTTTTCTTTGCTGACCAGAAGCAAGTCAGAGCAATTAAACCTCTCATGGCCCAACAAGCTGGAACAAACTTGTGGTTTGTGCTAATCAAAGTCCTCCAGTAAGTATGGGAAAATCCAGTTCCTGGGGTTGAGAAAGGGTTAATTGCAACATCTTGCACTAGAGTGAAGGTGCAATGCCAGCAAGAGACTTCATGAGAGCGCACTCAGGAAAACAACTTTAAGAATGAAGGAGAAACTCATTTGAAAATCATGATAAACACACACAGGTGCTACCAGCCATGCATATGAGGTGGAGTGAAGGTGGGGAGAAGGGTTCAAATGAGCAGGATTCACTGAATGTAAAAATAGAATAAGGCCCCGCTACGGTTTTGGGTTGGGTTTTTTTTTGGCTAGTGAATGAAGTCTTACTAAGGTGGACTTTTGCAGGCAGGCAGGTCAGATTGTTGCTATGGAGGCTGCTGTTCAACTTTGGAGAACAACAAGGAAAGCACGGGTGGGGTGCAGGAAACGTCTAGCTCTAATTTGCAAGTTACTCCTTCCGTGACCTTATTCTGGCAAGTCATTCCCATAAGTTTACTGGGGTAATTCCTGCACATTTGGTATTCGTAAGGACAGCTGAAAATTGTGTCAAGAGAACCAACTATTTGACTGTAACAGATTTTTACCTTGAGTGATTACAAAAAGGAGTTCTTCGCTGCAGCTTTGTTTTAAACCTCTAAGAACTGTTCTACCCACTGCTTATCACACCCCTATCCTCCTTTCTCATTACGTCAAAAGCAAAGTATGAGTTAATCATGTACATGACCTGGATGGCCTCCTCAAGCACTTGTCTTTTGCTATGTTGCAGGTGATATGCAGGCTGGGGAAAAGGGAGTGGGGTGGGTGTAGTGTTAAGTTCTGATGCCAGCATTTTTGGTAAAAATTGAGCTAATCCAAAATGCTTTCGCACCAGTGCAGGTGAACCCAAGCCACACAGCACCAAGGAGAAAAGAAAAGGAAAAAAAAAAAAAAAAAAAAAAAAAAAAATCAGTGCATCACATGCTAATTACTCCCAGATGAGGAACTTGCACAGGCACTCCTTAAGTAGGTTTTAAACCAAAGATATATATGCTCTCTTGAATGAGAATCAAACACAAATGCTAAGTTCTCCAGGGACTGAAATTTTGTCCCCTTGGTGCCCAGCTGGCTCAGGAGCACCCGGGTTTGCTGCAGTGCGTGCTGTACTAACTAAATTGTGTGGCAGGGAATCCTGACTGGGGGAGTCAAAGAGCCAGGTACCGAAAGAGCAGAATTTATTTCTACTACCGGGTTATTGCAAAACAAACCAAAAAAGTTTTCTCACGAGGCCTATAACGACAAAAAGAAAGGCTTTAGCTTAACGCTGCTGGCAGAGAACATCTGCTGACCACCGTGCCGTGAATGTACGGTCACGAGGAGGAACCGCAGAAGCTGCTTTGCGTCTGCTGCCTGCAGAGCTCGGATTGCTGACCACGCTCCACTATGGATGCAAGTATCACTCCTATGTCACAGCCTGACCAGAACAAAATCTAAGACTGTCTCCAATTAAAAAAACAAACAAACAAACAAACCAAACACCAAACTCTCTCTCTCTCTCTTTTTAAAATGCCACCGTAAGTAGCACAAATGAGTATGTCTTGAGGTAAATCCACAGAAGTGAAGTCGCTTGATATTTAACATGAGGTTAAAACTACTGAGGTCTCCCTCATGCACCTTTGTGCTGATGTTTTAACAGGCTTGATTTACCACAGCTTGAAACTGCAGTACTTCACTCTTAGCCGTGTTTCTCCCTCAGGACAGCTCACATATCAGCTACTCTACAGATTTTAAAAAGAAAAAAAAAAAAAAAAAAAAAAAAAAATCACTTTTTTCCTTAAGGCAAAGACAACAAGCCCTTATCTTGAGCAAATTAGTAGGCAGACAGTCACAAATCTGCCATCTATAAAAGGAGTACTTGTCTATCCACTCTTAAACTCCTCAATTTCAGGTCAGTGAAACCCTAACATTCGTTTCCTAAACCCTGTTGAGGACTGCTCAGCCTGCCTTTGGATCTGAAATTAGTCACTTGGGGCAGGCAGCTCCCAAAGTCTGCCCTGACTGCTTCAAACCAGGGAGGGGGGGGGGGGGGGGGGGGAGGTGTGTGTGTTAAAAAATTAAAAGGCCTCACATCGCCTCCCCCTGCAGCAAGTGGTGACTAACACATGAAGTGAGTTACAGCTCTGTGCCCATCTCATCTCCATCACCTTGTGTTACAACATTGGCCTGGCTGCTGCCTCACAGATGTGGTTTGATCTCAAATATTCCACTTCTAGCATTTCTCTCCTTTTTTTCAAGGCTAGGCCTAGTAATTTGAAAAAATGTTTAAGTACATACCCGTACTCCTGAGGTGAAATGTCCTGTTCCTGACGAGTCCTAAAGATGATAATGCAGTGAAATAATCCAAACAGGGGGAGTCAATCCAAAAGAGAATAGTCCAGCAAGGAAAAATATAGCCAATATTATAAGAAATCCATGGTGTGGGGGACATAGAAAATGTTTATACAATTAGAAACTTTAAACATCAGTCTCCATAGCAGCAAGTCCAACTTCACCACAGTGTATGCCAAAAAATCGATTGTGCAATGGTGAGGCATAGTATAGAAACATTTCTATATTAAATTTATGTTCCAATGCCAGTGCATTTACTAAAAAAATAAAAGAAATTGAAATCAAAACTCTAACTCGAACTAAAAGGGTAATTGAAATTCCCATCATAAAGAATTTTCAGTCCTCGGTCCTGGATATAAACGTCCACAGACAATGGGGCCAGATTACTTTGTCTCCAAAGGTGCATCCCACTTGTAAATCTGTCCCAGAGACACAATGTAAACTTTTGGGTGGTTTGGGTTTTTTTCTAAAAAAAACCAAACCCCTAGCAATTTATAATTTTTGCTGAAGAGAAAGTAAAAATCCGAGATCTGTACTTTGAATTTGGATGCTTTTAATTTGTGTGAGCTACGAGTGCCTCAGGCCGCCGCGGATTATTCTCCATTTTGGATTGACTTCCCCCGCCACTGGATTTTGTTTGCTGGCGTTATCTCTTTAGGATTCTTCAGGAACTGGACGTACCACCTCAGGAGTGCGGGTATGGACTGAATTTCTCTCTATTGCGGGTTTATTCCCCCTCATACCCGTCGCACCCGTTACTTAAGAAATTTTTTTCCTCTCAATTTGTCCCCTCCCGCCTCCCTTTTGAATAACGCCCTACGAAATAAAAGCAAAACCCCCTGCGGTCTTTTAGCTCTTCCCATTCAACACAGTTCCACCGGGAAAGCTGCCCAATTCGCCCACCGAGAACTACACGAGCGGCTGCCGCCTGCGGCAATGGGTACGCCAGCGCTTCCATGCCACGGGGCACCGACGCCGAGGCAATGCCGCGCCGGCGCTCCGTGGTGGGAAGGGACGGGAGGACGGACAGACGGTGGGACTTGTGAGCCGTGAAGCCCCTTGCACGTACGGCTCAGCAGGAGTTTCAGGTCTCTGTAGTTCTCAGTGAGGGAATCGTTTTTAGTAAATAATCCGCGGATTATTTTTAGTCTGCGGACTAAAATTTAGTGCACGGACTAAAATCCGGCCCATCGGAGCAAAGTCTGTCTCGGTCTAAAATACATCTGGGTGAAAGCAAAAGAAAAAAAAAAATTAAAAAGAAAGAAAAAAGGAGAAAGGAAAAAAAGGAAAAAAGCTAAGTGCACAAAGTAAAGTGTTTGGGCAGACTAACATTTAGTATGCAGACTAAATATGGCCGGGCAAAAGGCACAGCAAGTCCACAAACAAAAAACAAAAATAAAACACTGACAGGAACTTTTAAAGCAATCAAATACTACCCCACCGGCGCAGCAATTCATTTTTCTAAAATGAAACAAGACCTTGTGTAAGGCTATTTGTCCACAGGAGGGACCGAAGGCTCAAGTTTTCATTTTAAAAAATGAACCTGTTTTGGAGATAAACAAATGCAAAAAAAAGGCTTTACATACAATATTCTTCAAGGAAAATTTGCACTTGCATAACTCAAAACCTCTTGTTTCTGCAAAGCAAATGAATTTCAGGCTGAGACCCAGGTCACTGGTTTTTTGTTCGTTTGGTTTTTTTTTTTTTTTTTTTTTTTGGATGAGTTACAAAAATCTCTGAATGATCATGTCAAATGGAAATGCCGACTCATCCAAAGCCACAGCTTTTGGTGCTTTTGTTTCTCCCCCCGCCCCTTCAGATCCCAATAAATCTATACCTCACCAAAAAGCTGAGGGACCAGTGCAAGTTTGTTCTTTGTTCAGGCATGCTGGTGATGCTCAAATGCTGACAGACCGTAACAGCTAGACAGCAAGGCCAGACACACTCCTCTCTCCTTTCTAAGTTACACTGCTATCAATGCAAATTTTTTTATGTTACTCCCCCTTCATTTTTCTGTAACTACCACCTTCTTCAACATTCCAAAAATGATTGCCAGGCTTAAATGCCCCTGGTGCACTATGTGGCTCTCATCCCCAAGCGACTTCAATCTAGATGAAGTCTTTGTGCACTAGCAGAGCAGTCACATTTTGTCTTACAAATGTGAAATAGTTCCTACCAGTGTAGTGGAGTTCACACCCATTCTAAATTTTTTTTTTTTTTTTTTTTTGCGCGCATGGAAAGACGAAAGAAAAAGGATGGAAAGCAGAGGATTCTCCTATTTCACTTCACTCGCATCAGCATTCAGCTCTCAAATAAGACCACATGGGGCAAGGGCTAAGTATTGTTTTAATAGAATGGTTGCTCTGACTTTCAGTTCATTGACATTCTTCAAACAGACTTTCCATGCACAACACGGAGCTCTGTCGTCTTGGTCTAATTAAGCCCCAAAGCCAAAGCTTCACAATGTTACACCAAGGTGCTCTTCTAGCCAGTGTGTATTAAAAGACATGACTTCATGCCATCAACCACCGTGCGTTTTGCATGCAGATTGTGAATACCGCTCGCATGCTGTGCTCCCTAAGAGAGCAGAGGCTTATGAAAATGACATCTGTTGCTAACGCATCAAGTTTGTGACACCATGGTTAAAAATTTCCTCACCAGCTTCAGAGACTCATACATTTTGCCAAGAACCACCCACACCACCGATTCAGGCTGACAGTCTGTGCACATCTCCTTTCGGTTTGTAAGCACATTTTTGATGGCACATGAACATTAAGTAAGAGGGAGCTCCTCCCTTCAACCAAAAGCTTGTACTGTTTACAAGCAAAGTCGTCAGATGTAGGACACGACCCTCAAATCAACTTTTAAAAAATACAAGCACACAATACAATTACCACGACTTTATGACATGAAGTGGTATTGCGATCCTGCAAGTTTAACGTAATAACGCTTATGAGAAACGTGACACATTCATAAACACAAAAGGAGAGGGAAGAGACGCATGCAAGGCAGCAATGTATGCACTGAGCTCTACCTGACACAAAGAAACCCAAAGCTGCAGCTGAAGCTCTGCCCTTGGGACCAGTCTCGTTCCAAGGGCCTGAGAATTTCAGAACAGGATTTCTGAAATACGACATTTGGCTATTTTGAAGTGCCTAAAACTCACGTGACACAAATGCAGGTTAAAAAAAGCCCACGGAAGAGGCACTGGTGTTGGGAGTTATTTCAAAATATGTATAAGCCCCCCCAACTTCCTTCTCTGATTAAATGCCCCTATGTTTTTTCTAGAAAGCAGCTCAGAAATAGTAAACGCCTTATTAGTCAAGAATCCCTGTCAGATGGCACAGATAGGGGAAAATTAAATAAAGACAGAAGGGTTAAGTGGCTTACAAATGAGCCAACACAGAACTGGGAACAGGACCAGGAACCTGTCTCCAAAGCTACTTCTTGTTGAGACCACACACTTGTTACTGGGCTCCTTCCATTGAGGACCCGGTGGAGACAGAACAAGCTAGCGTTTATTACCCAGTGCATGTGCTCTACTTCTATCAAGCTCTAAAGGAAAGCAACAAAGCTAAGCAGAACAAAACAGCTCCCCTACTTCTCTGAGAGAACCCCGAAAAATATACCTCTGAAAGCACTCAGCCTCGACGGGACAGCTGCTATGAACAGCCTAGACAAATGTGTTGCAATGGGACGGCTAAACAGACGGTGCATTGCAGAAGACATGTTAAACTTAGCATTTGATTTCCATAGTTGCACTGATGCAAATCATGTCTTAATGTTACATTAGTCCTCGCTCATTTATTGTTAAGCAGTACTTTCTTTACTGCATACAAATTGGGCAGAGGCAGGGTAATTTACCACCCAACAAACCTGGCTTCTTTCCTCCTGCTTTAGATGGAGATAAGAGATTTACACTGTCAAAAATCATTGCTCCTACAAAAGGAGCTAGGAAAACATGAGCTTGCCAGAAAAACTGGTTTTTTTTCTTTTAAGTTAGTCTCCAGCAGAGCTGTTTTCACTCTTTGCTTGGGAAGTCATTACACACCAAGTGAAATACAGAACTGTACTCTTCAGAAAGAGGTCAGGACACGGTTTCACAACAGGCACAAATCACCTCCAGTTCATGCCGGAAAAGAGTTCTGCCCTTCTCTGGGCCACGCAGGTCTGCCCTGTTTGCTTGTCTCAACGCTTGCAGTCAGGGTTGAATGGTCAGCCAGGTAAGAAAGGTGATCCAAATCCTGAACATTCGTGTTATTCAAGAGGTTTTTGCTACTATACAAACAATAAAGCAGAAGGGAGGCATCAGGAATATGCAGGTGGGAGGTGGAGAACTGACCCTGCTCCATGATGAACTTATGCCAATTACGAAACTGCACCCAAAGAAACATCTCATCTCCACTGTACCTTTGTAGCTCTACAAAAGGTCAGACCCCAATCGCAGAAAGAAGAGTTTGCATTTTCAGCTTTAACTCAAATGCAAGTCCATTTACAAGATTTCTGACAAAAGAATTTTTGCTTTCTTTTGTCATCAGTTATAATTAGAAGTGACAGAATGAGCTGTCTATTTATCCATTTTACTGTTTGGTATTCTTCCTCAAATCTACAGTATGAGCAGTCACTTTGGAAGCATTACAAGCAAAACAATCTGCTTAAAAACCAGACGAGAACCAGGAGAGCAGGAGTAGGACAGGATGAAGACATGAAACTGATTCTGGAGGGTGGAAAAACATGCTCATGAGAGAGACCAGACTCTTTACGTCTCAGTCCCAGAGTATGGGGAAGATGACAGGACTGCCTGCTACAAGCACAGAAAAATTCAACATTCAAGGTAAAGTGATTAGTATGGTAAAACGTATACAAAGAATACACACACACACAGAGGATACTCAGACTAAAATATTAGCGAAGTATTTTGTAATATTAGCAGAAATTATTTCATAATATAGGTAGAAATATGGATCCTAAAGTCAAATATCCAAAGCTACTCTGTAATACAACTAACTGTAGTTCTGCACAACTGCAGCTGCAGCCAGGAGTGGCCAATTGCTTTGGAAAAGTGCCAGAAAGGATGAGCCAGAGCCTGAAGTTTCATCTTAGATACTGTTTTCCTCTGCTATAATAATTTGGCTTGAAGACACAGACAGAAAAGCACTCTGAACAGTATAAATAACAAAAAAAAAAAAAAAAAGGGAAGCGCTTACGAAGCTGGGAGGGACCCTGCCCTAATCTGCTGCAACTTTATTGTGATGGCAAAGTGCTGCAGAGAAAAGTCCTTGTGTATTCATCCACAAGAGTGCACTGCAGAAGAGCAGAGATGCTCAAAACCAATCTAGATGTGACAGTTTTTTCTCTCTCTCTCTTCGACTGTTAAACAAATGACTCCTGTTTTTTTCCATCTCAACACTAACTTGGAAATTAAGATTCAGACACCAGGTAGCTATAGATTTGGGGATGGTGAATGAAGCCATTCTTTTGAGTATACTCAAACTTATCTCAACAACTGTATATTTTATAAAGTGCTTGCATGTGTGAACCGTCTTACAAGTATCTTCAGAACAGGAGAAACAAAGGCCACTAAACTACAGCACACTGAAGAGATGTACTGTCCATTTTAAAGAGCTGCCTGGCTTCCACATCTGTACAATGAAGACAAGGTAGAGGTTATGATTTGACTAAAGAAAACAGCCTTTGCTGATATAACCCATTGTGTCGTTCTGCCATCACGAACCATGGGCATGTTCGTAGCTCAGTAGGTAAGTCAGTTCATTATATTGCCATTACCAGCTAACATGGAAGTATCCTTGGGTGGGAAAAAAAGTCCAAATGAGCCATCTCCCCCATGCAGAAGAAGCCTAAACTACATAATCATATTACATTTACATTACTCAAATGAGATCCTTTACTAGCTGGATGCAAGGGGAAAGGCAGGCTGTCACAAACGGACATTTTTCATATTTCTGGAAATAATCATAGCACCGTCTTTGTTTTTCATAACCCAAAGGATTTGAGATCTGAAGGTAGCATCTGAGTAATGCTAGGATAAAGGCCAGCTGTAATGGGGCCACAGTAAGCAATGCCTATCTAACACAAGCTTATGAAGCATGCGTTTAGACCTTTCGTCAGCCACCCCACTGTCCCTGCCCCCCTCCAAAAGGGCTGAAAGCTTCAGAGAAAGCTAATCGTCAAAGCTGAATTTCACCAGCCTCGTGATGTACGATTTTGCACTTTATCTCAGATTTTCTTCTTGGCTTTCCAGTCACACAGTTATAAAGTACAGATGAAGCTTAGTCAGAAGAAGAGAAACAAGTATAAAGATTAGCGGCAGAGATCAGACTGCACTTCCAAGAAGAAAGAAGGCTCAAGGAGTTGAGGTGGCTGAAAGACACAGAAGGAAAGTTCTGACCTAGTAAAGATAACAGCAGCAAAGCCTCCAGAAAGGGTAGTAACTTTTATTTGATGAGCTGATACAGTTGGAAAAAATAGACATGTTTTCCGACCCAAGATAAACCTGAAGACATGACTGTGTGTCTCAAAGCCCACCCATTTTTTCCCAACTGTATCAGTCAGTCAAAAGATATTCCCACCCCTGCAAAACCTTGCTTCTTTATAACTTAATGCTGCTTACTTGCAGACCAAGCAATAGGATGCTCCTCCATGAATAAAAAAATGTTCTATACTAAGTGAAAACAAAGGGAGGTCTGGATGAAAAAGAACAGCTATGTTACTAAATCAAACACTCTGGTATTCTGAAGAGGAGCCCTCCCTGAAAACCAAAATTGTCACAGATTCTTCCTTTTGGGTCTGCAGTTGCAGGGGGTGGGGTGGGGTGGGGTGCCAGAAGAGATGAAGAGAAGTCCTGTTTTGGAAGAACTGTTTGAAAGATTCCTGGAAAGTTCAGATTCTCTTTTATTTTGCTAGCCAGGGACACACTGAACTCCCATCATCATCTGCATCATGCACGTAACTGGTACAAAAACACGCGCATGCTTGGGCAACACAGAACTATATTGGAGAGAAGAGAGGGAGGCCTCTGTACGTTTTATAATGAGAGATTCCAGCTCTTAAGTTCCAAAAGTACTTCAATCTCAAATTGTCAACAGATTGAAAAACCAGTCTGAGAACAGTTTGCACTGTAAACTCGCATTATTGCTGCAGCACAGAAAAACATTTTTTAGAGTATTAACTTGACCTCTCTCCTAATCTATGAAGACCCTTGTTAGTTTGAGATCTTTCTTAGTACTACTAAATCACATTGAATGTCAATACTGTATTCAGATCATACCAATACATTTCTACTGAAAAGTCTAAGATACACTTATGAAGGTAGACGTCAAATTTCCATAAAACTTGTGCTCAAAATTCCAATTTAAGCCTGAAACTGAATGAATCTGAGAAACAATATTCCTTCATAGACTCATCCTTTTTCAGTCTCAAACAATTTCTCCGGTTCTTAAAAAAACACCCAGAACCTACTGCATTCTACTACAGCACCAGCCACCATTCTTTGTCACCTAGTAGGTAACAGCAAATGTAGCAGATTACACCACCACCGCGATACCGAGTAGGAAAATAATATATCTATGCCTGCCAAAAATACCTAGAGAGCAGACCAGAACCAAGTACATCTGACAGAAGTCTGCACCACAGAATTTCAGGTGCAACCTATAGGTACTACAGCTTCCAAAGAAAATTCTTAATCACCATCTACACACATTTTGCAGACCAAGAAAGTTCCCTGAAAACCAGCGCAAACCACGGACCTTACTTTTGTACAGATTATTGGCCTGGATACAACCAGCTCCAGACTGCGTAGAAGACGTTAAACATCTAGACAGTAGCTAAACATGCACCTTCACTGGGCATCTCCACTGCATGGAATTAACTCCAAGTAGGACCTACAAACCCCTCAATTTTGAAAAATACCTATGTTGTATTAAACACCACAAAGCAACAAGGAGAATGTCCTTGTGTCAAAGAGCTTATAGCAGGGAGTGACTATATTCTTAGTAATTCTCTCTCAAAAATGCTGACAACTAGCTGCCTGCAAGTTCTTCCACACAACCCCCCCTTAGCTTCTGTCTGCTGAGTCCCCTGGTCATAACTAATCCACAAAAATAACAACCTTCTAACTACTGTAATCTTCAGTAATTCTTTAGCCTAGATGGCAAAGGCTTGTGCTTTTGAGGCTGAAACTTAAAGCTCAAGTCCTGCTGGTAACTACCTGTAGCACTCTAGTTACATACATAGTTATAATAAATAAATAAATAAAAATTTGCATTTTCACGTCTTCAGTCATTCCTTTTCTGCTCACTAGAGAGCCAGAGTTCAGAAGTGCCTTTTCTCCCACGCTTTTCAATTCTAAGATGCAGAAGCTCCAAGAGGATGCACATGCCCACTGATGTGCCGTCAGATGTTATGCCAATACAGCTGGGTAAGGAAGACCAATTCTACATAATACTACCACTTAAATCTTTCACGGCGCAACATGCTCAAAATGTTGAAAGGAAAGGATCTTTAGAACTAATACACTGAGAGGATAAGCATCATTACCAACACCATGCTGGATAATCCATTTTGTTAATTTAGCATTTGCATAATAAAAAAAGTACAGATCTCATAAATGAAGTATCACGTAATGCAACTGTAATAAACTGGTTTAAATGCTATTCTACACCCAGCCGATGTCAAGAAGAGTTGTGTGCAGCATGACTCGAGAATGAGAAGCTATGTTGCACGCATAGCTCTCCAAAACTCATTGTGCCCTAATGGAGATGCAGATTTGATCTCAATTCTCCTCTCAATTCTTCATAATTTAACTTAGTTTCACTTGTGATCCTTTAGAACAACCAAAAAACCAACCCCAACCATTCATATAAATAGAAGGAAGTCTCAGTTTTTTTCCTGAAGCTTCTATTTGCTGAAAGATCTTTGTTGTGGTCTAACGGACCATTAGGTGCATACAGATGATTCTTAAGACTATTCAGGCAGACGATGAGTTGCATAGCTAGCTTAGATGCTTAACTCCATGTCCTACGGTACATGTCTGCACTCCTACTCCATTGCATATTAATTTAAACCCCCCCCCCCCCCCCCCCAAGTTGAAACACCTTCAACTGCAGGAATTCAGATGCACCTTAATATGCAGTGCTATAAGGCTTTTGGACTTATTCTTGCAACTTTTAACACGATGCAGTTCAAAACTGAAGAGACCACTCCCAGGGATTCCATTTGCCCTAATTTTTCCCTTGTTACCATAAGGTATGAAAAAGCCTTGCTGGATTTACTGACCTCTCATACTATTATAAATCACTTAACCAACAAACAGAAAGAAACTCTGATATGGAAAGGCAAACCAGATATTAGTGGGGAATAGGAGAATTAAAGTGGTGCATAACTCATTGGAGAATCTATCACAAAAATAGTGACTCGCAGTACCTGGCTGGCATGTACCTATCAGGTACGTGACCTGTTATCAATTAGCTCCAATTTGTTTATCCAGAGTTTCTATCACTGCAGAGCATTTGGTCTGAGAGTCTGACCTGGACATGTGCTCAGCTAGGAATGCAACCCTTCCACACATACACACGACTTTCTTAGCAGAAGGAAATCTGAGCCATTAAGATATGATGAGAATATACTGCGACTATATCAGACATTTCTCAAGCAGCAAAAAGAAAATGTTAACTACCCAGGCTTCAATTGCTTAAGACTTAATATTTAACTTATTGCACACCCAAGAGGCTAATTAAATGATTAATTGTTACCCCGTCCCAAGTCAAATATTCATCATTCCTTGATATGTGGAAGACAGCTTAATTGTGTGGCAATGTATTTGTTTCAATACTAACAGTTTCCTTTTTGATCATGGAGGTTACAACACTGTCTGCATGTACTGCAATAGCATTTGCTTGTGAAAGCTAGACAACAAGAAGTCTTAAGAAGTAACTCCAAGAAAAAACAAGCCCCCTCAACAGCACACCTATAGGAGTAAAAATATAATAATATCTATGAGAGAAGCCGTTAAGAAAGTGACTGTCAGCCCTCATCACATTATGTAACAGCATTACAAAAGTGTCACACTTATCACTGGAACACTTTCTCATTTGTAGGTGACTTTTGCGCATATCAATTTATAGCATGACAGGATTTAGATATAATGCAATCTGCTATAAACACACACACCATTGTTAAAAAAAAAAACCACAACAAACCACCTGTAGGCAACCTCAAAAAACCCCAGACCAATAGGTATTACAGTGCACTGCTTCAATACCTTCTTCTCCTATATCAAAAGTTACTGGGTCCCCAGCTTAGTTAAAGGCACCCAGTTTAGACTGAAAACCACCAAGCCACTGAACAAACTGAACTCCTTGAATTTTTACTTTCAGCCCACATGTCTATTATTCAGTTCGTATAGACTCACCTTAGTCCATGGATGTGCCTTAATCTGAGGGAATTTGAATTCAGTATAGTTTGGATTCATTTCTCTAATTTGCTCCCTTGTAGGCGTTCCCAGAACCTAGAAAGGAGAGAGAGAAAGAAAGGCAAATTGTTTAGATATGCTTCATATTCATATGGTAATGAAAAGCGCAGTGTAACCTATCACATACTGAGACAACTGAAGTCAATCTGTGTAACTAGTAAGTTAATACAGTGTTGAAAACAATACAACAAAACTTTTGCAAAACCGTTCAAGTTGGAAAGGACCTCCCTTTCCTTGGAGCTTCTGATCCAACTCCCCTGCTCAAGCAGGGTCAGCTGGAGCAGGCTGCCCAAGAGCAGGTCTAGCTGAGTTTTTAGCATCTCCACAGAAGGAACCTTCACAACCTCTCTGGGCAATTTGCTCCAGTCTTTGACTGTCCTCACAGTAAAAGTGTTTTCCTGCATTCAAATGAGGTTTCATGTGTTTTACTCTGTGCCGCTGCCTCTTGTCCAGCCAGCGGGCACCACTGAGAAGATCCTGGCTGTTTCTTCTTCATTCCCTCCCACCAGGTATTTATACACATTGATGAGACCCCCCTGAGCCTTCTCTGCTGCAGGCTGAACAGTCCCAGCTCTTGCAACCTCTCCTCACATGACAGATGCTCCAGTCCCTTAATCATCTTTGTGGTCCTTGCTCCAACTTCAGTAGTCTCTTGCTGGCAATTCGGTTCGTGCTCCAAGCTCAGTGTCAAAAATTTAATTCTACTGTTTTTCACAAAATTCAAGCATCTTTCTCAAACTCAGTGATATTTCAATGGGGAAGAGAGTTCACTCTAATTAGACTGTTATAAAACAGTACTGCCAAACACATTCAGGGCTTGCAGGTCACTGCATATGGCTGATTAAGGATCAGACTAGTAACACAGACTGCATTTTACAAGTCATCATCATCAGCCCTCTGATGAGCTTAAAAGATCAGCCAGTTACTGCTGAGGGGAGCCAGATGCGTTCTTCCCCCTGCCCTGAACTGTGTGGGTTTTGGTGGTGGTTCCCCACCCCAGTATGTCCACATGGAAGATAAACTTAGTTTAAACCTAACCTGGAAGCAGCTACATAAAATGCATACCACCCCTGGTTTACTTTTACAAATTTTCTATTTCTCATTCCCAGAATCTGCATGATGTTATTTATACGTGCAAATTAGTAGTTGTATGAGAAATAATACACAGTCGCACATCTCTTTGTAGGGGCGGATAGATTTTGAAAGGATTTCGGAAATCCCCTCAGGGAATAAGCCCAACAATACAGCATTAGCACTTTCTGTTCAGTTAGCACTAAGCGTTAAGATAGCCATTGCCTTCTACCTCTATATAAAAACTGCAAAGCACATTCAAGGAATGCCATTGTTTTCTGCTTGCACCCAGTTGCTGGGTATCTTTTTGTTCTGCAGAGAGAAGTGGAGAGGGCAGAAGGCAGGAGTCACTCCTCTACGCTGAGCTCAGGTTCTTCTTCCTATAGGAACCCTGTAGCCACACTACTCTCACCCCTTGACAAATCTCTTGCCATACAGATCAGCATAATGTTATCACCTCATCTCATGAGACTGCACTGTCACCGTCAGGAAACAAATGATCTACAACGTGACGTTAGCACTCTACGTCACTGCTCGATAAAGAAATATTTGGTTACATATTCTGGTATCCATGAACATTTTCATTCTCTTACAAGAGTGGAAATTACACAAATGCACTCTAAGGAGTCAGGTAGAGGGGTACAAGAGCAAGTTAACTGCTGTCCAATTAATTTGTGCAACTGAGAAACTATCATCAGGTATTACGAAAGGAACTTGGTATCTCTTTATTATTTAAATATGAGCTGTACGATACAAACTAAAATAGCTACCCACAAAGCAATCTTTTAAATAAACAGCAGCAGCAGAGGAAATAAACCCTGCAACTTGTTCAGACACTTGCTTCTTGGATAAAAGATTTAACCAACAAGTTGTACAAAATGAATGATCGCATAACTCCTACCATCACTAACCAGGATTTAAATCCCACCTACTCTAAAAGCCAACAGTTACCTTCAGAGCTGACAGAAGATTTTTTCCATGCATGTCTGAAAACGCTGGTTTTGCTCAGGTGGTAGGAAAGAGGATGTTTGCAGGATTTGGTACATTTTGCTCAACTTCAAAGGAAAGAAGCTGTCAGGAAAACGTGCCCTTTCCCTGCTGGTTTTCTGTCTGGCTCCCCCCAGAGCACCGGCCACCCAGCCGCCAGCCCTGCCAGGATGGCACTGCTCTCAAAGCTTTGATGACCGCCACTCTCAAAGCTTTCCAGTTCTAAAAGATGAGGGGATTTCACACCTGCAAATATTATTTTCATCCCAATTCAGGATAAAAGCCACTTGCAAACCCTTGGAAGTTTTTTTTTGATTAGTTAAATTAACTTCCTGAAAAATTACAGATAACTTGTATTGCTCTCCCACCATTTCTAAAGGCTAAGTTTTCAGGCCTCCCTAGTATAAACAGGACTTTTTTTAAAAGCATGTTTATCTTCTTTACCCTCCTCCTCCTCCAAAAATTCCTTTAATAGCCTTCCTAAGAAGAGATAAAGAGCAGATTATTTTTTTTTTTATATAGCCAAAATTCAGCAAACAGGCTCAGTTGCCAAGGCTGCTCAGAATAGGAGCCTACACAGTGCAAGTATCTTTATTTAAAGACTGCCTGTAGCATCAGAGAGAATTCAGATTAGATAGGCAAGGGCAATTTCACGGAAGGACCCACAGACAATGTCTATTCATACATTTCACTAAAAACACAGCTGTAACTCCAGATGATGGGAGGGAGCAACTCCTAAGCTCAAGCACAGGCACCTAAGCAACAGTGCTTAAGGTCTCACGAACGCTTACAAAAGAAGGTACTGAAGAGGGATCATGCTAGCTGAAAGAAGGGATCGCCTGACCTTTCAGTTACATAGCAGCCTTTAACACACAAAATAACTGAACAAAAGGAAAAGTGACTTATATTAGCCACTCAGTGTATTTACTTTGTTCTCTCTGGATTGTAAAGCCAGATTGTGCTCTCAATTTTTACTGAAGGCAGATTAAAGCAAAAAACAAAACACCCCCCCCCCCCCCCCCCCCCCAAATGAAGAGGATAGGAAGAAGAACGCAAGTTTTAAAGACTGTGTCAAATTCAAATCACAATCCAGAAGAAAAGTGTGGGATGACTGAAGTAATAAGCTATAAAATTGTACCAGTCCTTGACAAATCTGGAAGACGTCCTGTAGTGGACCTCTCCCCACCCCCCAACGCACCAATGTTTGCTACATAATTTTGAAATTGTACCTCACTAATTCACACTGAGTTTTCAGTATATTAGGAATACATTCAAGTAACCTTGGTGAGTAACAGCAATCATTTAAGCTATTGCAAAAATTGGGCAAAATTCCTCTTTTAAAAAAGGCATGTATGTGACTGCTCTTTCTGTTTGAAATGCAAAGGAGAAGCATAAATTACTTTGCACATTTTTGGCAGAATTACTCCATGAAACAGCTGCTCTTGCTATACCAACTCTGAAAATACTATGGAGCAGACGTTCCTTGGAGAGAGGTTTCACAGAATGGTTGAGGTTGGAAGGGACCTCTGGAGGTCATCTGGTCCAACCCCCACACACAAGCAGCGCTGGTGAGAGCCCGTTGCCCAAGACCACGTCCAGACAGCTTCCAGGTATCTCCAAGGATGGAGACTCCACAACCTCTCTCTGGGCAACATGTTCCAGTGTTTGACCACCCCCACAGTTAAAACCATTTACTTGTGTTCAGGTTGAATTTCACGTGTTTTAATTTGTGCCCATTGCCTCTTGTCCTGTCACAGGATGCCAAAGAAAAGAGCTTAGCTTCCCTCTTCTTTGCACCTTCCCTTCAGATATTTCTGTAGACTGCGAGATCTCCCCTGATCTTGCAAAGGTCAGAGAGCTTTTAAGAAATACAAGGTCCAGTACTGAATTATTCAGGTCCATGCAGATTAGCACACACTATTCTACTTCTTGGGGACAGTCTTATGAAAGGTGATATTGTCAATGAAAGACTTTGGGGGGCTTGGGGGGCACTTTAAAAAAAAAAAAAAAAAAAAAAAAGACACACAACCAAACCGGAGAAGTACTACAATAATAAAAATGTAGTTGTCTGATGGAATCAACTCTATCTGGACTGAAGACTAAACTTTTGAGAGAATGAAAGGGATCTACGTGAGACTACAAGGGATCTTCCTGCAAGTGAAGACCACAGGTCAACTAGTCTTGTTCTTCATTCCTGATTGTTGTCATCATCTCTTAAATAAAAATAAAGAAGCATTAACTACTAAGATTAACTAAAGAATACACTTGCTGAGAAGACAGACACTGCTCTGATTCTCTTAGGACAAAACTTGAACACAACAGGTTTCACAAATATTTTCTGGAAAGTTTTTCCTGGACATTAATCTGTAATAGATGAAGCTCCCCAAGTAATATTTATTCCAGGAACAGGGTTCGTGAAGGTAGGGTAATGGTTTGTATCTCAAGGAACTAAAGAAAAGCTATAGGCTCCTAATAATGTCATCCTTACCAAACAAGAAGGGGAGATTTATGAACCTGGAATAAGCCCTGAATTTGATTACAAATAGCATAAAGACCTTAATTTTATGTTCTTGCAACCAACTTTTCATAGGAGAAAAAGACGAATGATATTCAGCTCCAAAAGACACCTTAGTTACACCCCAGTACCGAAGACAGCTGCTGTCCACACCTGGCTTCACTGTGCAAAACTGTGCCAAGTTATTTATGACCAAACCCACACTGTTGCAACACCAGAGGAAGAAGAAACTGCAACGGTCTCAACAAAACCAGTGGAATAAAGGCCCTTTCCGACAACCATCGTTACTGCTAAACTTTTGCCAAAATGTAAAAATCAGTTAAAAGCATAGGGACAGTGAGAGTTCAGAAGCTCCAGCTGGTAATGACTGAACTAGAGAGGGGCGAAGGTGGTTATTTAAATCAGAAACCTCTAGAAAGCCATGGTTACAGCAGTACAGCGCTCTTGCCTGGGAAAACGGTGCAAGTTTACAAGGAAGTGTGCTCCAGAAAGTCTGGTGTGTATGGCTTACCAGATGGCTTAATTAATACTTCTGCAAACATGTCTGCACCTCTTCAGAAAGTTGTGAGAGGTGTGCCAAATAGTTAGTTAAAAAATTCAAAAAGTGCAGGCATCTCAAGCAGGAAACACGGGTCAGCTTTGAAATAATACTTCAAGAGGTCTATGGTAGAAAATACAATAAACTTACCCATTTTATATACACTTTCTCTCAAAAACACTCGCTTGTCAAACAAAATGAAAGCCAACTAAATATAGAGATTTCTTCTATTCGCAAACACGAGAGCAGGTATACATCAGGAATAGGAAGAAACCCACTGTCACCGCTGACATAAGTGTTCATCAACTTTTTTACACTGCCAGCAAGCACTGGAAGTGACAAATTACATGAGGCACAGGAACAGCCAAGTTGTGATGTGGGGGGACATCAGGGAAAAAAAATGCCAAGAGACTTCCCTTAGGGGCAAGGAGAGAGGACCCATGTGAAAGCCTGTGTCAGCTGCAGGCAGGTCCTCAGCACGGGACCACATCCAATAAAATGAAACACACTCTCCTACTGCTTATTCTTCCGGAAGAGACGGCTCCTCTCTCCCCATTAACTATTGCGACTGAATTTATTGTATTTCAAAAACCGAGCCCAAAATAGTACCTTGACATTTGAGCATGAGACATATATTATAATTGCAGGCTATATTTAGCATTCGGCTCAGTAAAACTGTCAGAGACCAAAAAGTTACACATGGATAGGATTCCTGATACTATTGAGCTTGTCTTTTAATACATTTTTTCCCCTCGCCCCCCCTAACCCAGAGAATATGGGAAGAAGATTTTATTACTTCTCCTAAATTACCATGAAATGCCAGTTTTGGTGCAAGGAATAATCACATCATCCAGTAGAAACCAGAATACCCCAAATAAATATCCCCCCCCCTCCCTGCAGTTTTCACAAGTTAGTTGATGCTTCTCATACTCTAGATTGCAGCATATGGAAAAAAATATTTCTGGTAAAGACAACGCAAGGCAGATTGGCAGATTCTGTCCTCCCTGTGTCCCAGGGCTGCTCAGACAATTATTACTGCTTCATTCTTCTGACAGAGATGACTTTTTTTTTTTTTCCATTTTTGCGGGGAGTAGGGGGAAGGTACTAAACAGAACCTTTCAGAAGGTAGTATTATCTTTGAAACAAAACCATTATGCTTCTGAGATTCCTTTTTTGCAAGGGGAATAAAGCATAACCACTGTCTGCGGGAACTGTGGTTGAAGATGTTTTAGTTTGGGGGAGATATCCCAGCCAGTTTTCCCTTGATGGTTTTGGGGTGGCTGGGGGGGCAGGAATGCCCCCAAGCTCTCAAGCTTTCACAGGGGGGACAGCAGTCCTGCAGACACCCCTGCTGCACTGCAAGCTGTGCACACAAGGTCGGACATTTATGAAGGGATCTGCCCCTGACTGCATCTCAAAAAAATCCCTCTCATGGTCTAAGAACTCCTTCTTTGAAGCTGTATTCAGCGGTATCCTACTTGCACAGTGGATTTTAAATAGGGAAGTGGCAACCGCCAACACTGCTGGGCTGCTGGAAGGAGGGATTTCACCTTTCCATCGGGGACAGGACTGTATGACTGCTCTGAGGCATAGCGTTTACTTGTACAAAATTTCTTTACACGACCACTGATGAAACCCACACTGCCACTACGCCTGCTTCAGAAACTGAGCACATTTCTGAAGGAGATGTCACTCGAAAGCCAGTAGGGGCATGAATTTTAATGAATATATCAGGTTACCCACTTGAGATATTCCCAGCAATGGAATAACCTAACATTTGGAATAGCTAGCAAGAGCTAAAAATAAGGAGGAAGAGTCACCATTCAAGATCAAACTTTGGAAAAAGCACAGCACATGATTTCTCTCCTGTAATAGTGAAAGTATTCAAGAAGAATGTACTTGGGTTAAATTATTTCTTCAGATGGAGCTCCAAGGCAGTATTTTCTCCATATCAAATATCATTTTGTCAGGGTTAAGCGGTCAAAGATCTCTCTCTCCTAGCCAGATTGAGAACATCTGGAAAGACCATCTTTAAAGAAATAGGAACAAGAGAAAAGGAAGCTAAAAAGAAGGCGACCGTCTTTTGATTCACATGAACGCGATGCTGTGGTTCTACAGGGGGCACAGTTTTTCGGAGCAGTCTGCAAACACGCAATAGGCCTGGAGAAACTCCAGGTGCAACTGGATGGAGATGATCTTGCAAGATTGCTAGAAATGAAACTACGCGAAGACTGCTGAAAGTGAATCAAAATCTGACAAAAGCCAAAAATGCTTCTGATGCAGCAAGAGACTGAGGATGTTGGGAATGCAGCCTGCAGGAAGGACAAGCCGTGCCGACTGTCGTATCACAGAAATTCTGTCTTTACAAACACAGCTACTGAAGGGATGTCATCAAGAACTGCATCAGAAGGAAGAACTAGTTTAACATGATGGCACTTTGAAGTCATTCTCCAGCCTAATGCAGAAACTTCATACCCAGGTGTAGCATCCAACTGCTGTGTTGTGAAATGAACTCTGAATAATCAAAGCTGAGTAAGCAACAGAAGAGACAACTGAAAAATTTATCTTGGCTCAAAAAATGCTACAAGAGTGACTGTGACTCAGTCATCCTGAATTGATAGGAACCAGCAGAAAAGTTTCTAAGCTGACCTCTCTTGCAGTGGAATCAAGTAAATTTAAAGGATGAAAGTCAGATGCATTTCCAAATGTGTGGATAAATACTTTTTTTTACTGTAGGCCTTTTTAGGAGTTTAAAATACATTTTCTCTGCCCTTAAATTTCAGACATACAGTTCTGAGGAAGCCATCTGAAAAGCACAACTCCAAGATAGTCAAACAGCAGCTTACAGGTCCCAACCTGCAACCTTCTACAAAGTTCATTGCCATTGTACAACTGGCAGATCCCACAGCTCTGCTTTTCCTACAGCCAGTTAGCATTAAGATAAGTCTGTGTTACAATGAAAGCTTTAAACAGTAGTATTCTGTGGCAGTAAGTGGAAGAGGTGGACACCATCTGTAAAAATATTTTTTAAAATGAATCCTATTCTAAATGAAATCTTATACAACCTAATGTTTTACACGTTGTGCCCAAGGTTTAACATTTCTGGTAATTTTTATGCTCCAGAATTGCGTATGTCTTCAACCATATTGAGGCAGAAGAACCTGAGCTCGGTCAATAAACACAGGTTGCCGTTTTTATGGTAACCTTTCAAATCTAAGTTGAACTTAAGTATCGTGCTGGGAGTGGAGAAGAACAGAACGTTTTATGACTTCTTTGCAGATTTGAAAAACAAATTGCTCAATTTGATTGTTGGTCACTTAAGGCATACATAGCAGATGGGACAGAACCCTACCAACAGCTGGCAAAATGGAAAATTGAGGACCTCACTTTCTACTTTTTCCTCATTCTGAAAAGGTGAGGAAAAATTACTTGAAATTTGAGGTAAACATGCTGTTCTCCCTCTACTCCCACTATGAGAAATAACTTGTCGGTGCATATAGCATTACCAGGGAAGCACCTCATTGCCCAGTTCATGCACTTTCCTAGGCAATTTCTCACAGCTGTTGATTTTGAATGCAATATGCTCAATTATAACTTTCTCTGTATTCTCAATTTAGCCTTCTGCAAGGGCTTTTCTGAATAGTTTATGCAAAACTTCACAAGATGTGGTGGACAAGGGCATTGAAAAACAGTCCACTTCTGCAGTTTGCACTCATTTTCTCTTCCAGTGTTGCCTTGAGAATACATGCTGCCTCAGTAACAAATATATGGGCAGAAAAATATTCATGGCACCCACCCATTCGGGCTCACATTTTCCATCATACTTCCTTAACAATTCAGCGAACATCCTTTTTTGTGACTACTACTGTAAGATTCACAGCATTTGTTCTCTCAGACTTTCCTAAAACATACTCAGTACTGTAACTTTTTAACTGAAGAAACCACGCGTACTATAAAATGCAGTTATCCCTACATTTGTTTCACTTAATTTCTACGTGTAGAGGGCTACATATCTAACAGAAGATGAGAAAAACCCAACACAACACAGGTGTGGATGATCATTCAGTATCCCCCTTTCTATCTCTAAAGAAATGATTCTGAAGTTTGTTTCTGTGGAGGTGAAATCATCATCTCAAGCTATAATTTACTGAAGTTCAAGCCTTTACACTGCATACTCCTTCGGCTGTCATGAGAAATAACATTAGTTTGCCAGTACTACATATTCAGCTATGAATTGGTCAATAAAAGTTACCACACCACTCACGGCAGTGTCATTTAAAGAAACCAGAGATGGTACATAGGCTATCAGCCATTTTATTAAAGTACTCCTCTGCTTCACTACAACTGAAGTGTAAACAAAGCAGAATCATCACAACTGGAGCACATACGTGCTATAAAATTATTAGTTCACAGATGTTTACTTCCAGTACTGCAGAACTGAAAACATCTAACTGATGATAACAGCTTCTAGCAAACTTTGAACCAAACCTCAGTCTCTGCTTGGCAAGCATGTCAATAATGAGAGGACATCTATTTCCTGATTATTTTACTTCCACATTGTGAAAAATCAAAGCAATGATAAGGCAGAGCACTGTGGTTTTACTGATAAGGCCTCTACTCTCAGATTTCTGATCAAGTCACGGAAGGACTTACAGGACTGTCACCCTGATATAAACAGTTGTATTTACAAAAAACTCATTAGATGCAGTTTCTCAGGATTGCAGATACTAATCAAGAAACAAAACAGGACTTTTTGAAAACATCCAAAGTCAAAGACCACTGGTTATTGAACAAACTCCTGAGGAACTCTGGCCAGCTGAAGTGTTCACAGCGACCACTTCACGTCTCACAAAAGCAGTGTAGCAGAAAGCAGTGCACCACTCCAAGACACTTGTCAAAAGGAAAAAATTGCCACTTGTGCCGCCATCAGCCCTACTTCTGACAAGAACTCTAGTTTTCCACTAGTGTTTTCTATGTAAACTGACCCAACTTCGATATGCTGAGCTTGAAATACTCTGGGCAGAAAAGCAATAATAAGAAATCAAGAAAGTCATAGGAGAAGTAGGTGCAAGACACGGAGCCTCCAGAGGAAAGTTACTGACTAGAGGATTTCCAGCAGGACAGACACAAACCCACTGTAACAGAAGCTAGGTTTACACAGTCAAAGGCTGGAGGAGACATGGCAAGAGCCTAGAAGGTCAGAGCACACCCCATTGAGACCGGAGAGCAGGCCACAGAAACACTGAGCCTCACCAGCCCACGTTCTCCAAACAGCAGAGTGACCACTTGGCGTTGGTTGGTGTCATACACTCTGTTAGGACAGGGACAAAGACACCAGCAGCTCTTCTAGTGAATAACACAGATGGAAGTAGAAAGTTCTACTCTTCCACCCACACATTTTGGTTTTGAGGGTGTTTTCACATGCATGACACACAAATATACATGCATCAAGGTAGCAGTTAAGTGGCAAAACCATGGAGGAAATTCTCTTAATACAGTCCCTTTTTGGTGCTGAAATCAATAAAGCCCAACGGCATGTGTACACATCTTATCCTCTGTAATACTCCCATCTTATTAAGTGCATAGTATAGATTCAGAGGAAAAATATACTGCTCTTCTCTAGAAATCTTGCTTCCTTCATTGCAGAAGTTGAAGGAGGCGGGGGAGACTAGGGTGCTGCAAAGTCAGACACCAATCTTTCAAGCTATGAATTATTCTTCCATGCCTCTAATTTGAGAATCACAGAATATTCACAGCTTACCAAATGAAATCAATCAAGACGTGTTTGGACATAAATGATACATAAATGTTATGTATTTTGAAACACTAGGTCTTTTTCACTTGAAAAAGACGTCTCTTCGGGTGGAAGGTACCTTTGCCCTACATTTTCTGATTCTCCATCTGCAAAAAGGAGTGCCCTTTCTCACCTTTCACCTCAAAGAGCTGGAAGGAAGGAAGAAGAGAAGAAGGCTACATATGTGAAGAATCTGGCACAAGGAAATTTAATAACACTGTTTTCAAAGCCAAGTACTAATTGCATGCAACAAAGGAAAAAGAGCCAGATTCTTAAAGAATAAAAATCACACATTAATAAATATTGGCTCAGTATGTAAGCGCTATTGCCATGCACACTGAAAGTGCAATCCTTTAAGATGGAAAAACCCCATATAATTAAAAGATGACATATCATTATGCATGACTGCAAGGGGAGCAAATAGAGATCATGAAGTTCTCAAAAAAGCATGAGAAGTGTTTTCAAACATGGTTTACATGCAACACCCTGTACAATGGTGACAGAATATATATGTTGACAAGTTTATAACAATGCATGTTTTCATGCTGATTCCCAAGAATAATGCAGTCACAACAAGATTTAAAATTCCATACCTTGATTATTTCCACCAACTGATCCACACCACTGTCACCTGGAAAGATTGGTTGTCCTAGTAACAGTTCAGCCAACACACAGCCTGCTGACCACACATCTAAAAAAGGGGAAGTGGAGGACAGGGAAAGGTATCAGTAAAAGATAAGTATTAGGCCATTTATATAAAACCCAGCAATTTTAAGCTACTTACTTTATTCTTTGCCATGTTTAATAGCAGATATAATGCAGCTAAATATAAAAAACATTCCTCTCCTAAATGTTAATCTAGGAAACACAGATACCTGGCATAAAGCAATGGTGGGCAGACAGTCTTAGAAGTCAAACCATGAGACAATGAGAACTGGAAAATAATGTTAAACTCCATAATATATTGACATAAAAACTTATACATATAGGGAAAAGACCTGAGAACATTCTGAAAATTAAGAATTTCCCAAAACCCTCTGTTATTTTTAAATTACATTGATCATGAACTATGCATAAGTATCATCCACTGCAACAGCTGATGATGTTTTTACTGTTTCTGAATGTTGAATAGACTCAATTTTTCATCCATATATTGAAATGATATATACACTAGCAGATGAACCAGTACTGCAAGTATTACTTGTATCCTGCAGTACATGATGATTAAGTGATCTGGGAGACAGCCTCTCTAACTCAGCCACATCAAGACCTAATCTTTATCCCAATTCCATTTGCAAACTTGGCTGGATAACAGAACTGCAAGTCATAGACCAGGTCAACAGCATCCATAGAAGAAGCCATCAACTAATTTTCATACATATACCAAAAGCCAGAAGTAGTCACTAGCAGGTACTCCTCTACATGAAGAAAATTTTCATAATCTATTACAGGTATATCTTCTTACATATCAATAGGACAATTAAATACTACAACTGCAACTTAAGAATGTATCTAAGTGTACTACAGAATATATAATTTTATTTTTGAAACAGTTAATTTGAATGAAAAATATAATCAAATGCAGTAAACACTGCATAGCAGATGTTTGTGAGAATCTGTTGTAACTGCACACTGAATACTGAAGTTTAAGCTGCTCAACACTGTAAAAGTATTGCACCTAGATGCAGATAACTGCTTCTCAACTAAAAAAAAAAAAAAAAAAATTTGACTATAAGGTTTTCTAGAAAGTCATCATTTGTTCAATGTATATCTGAAACCTTACACTAAAATCTAACCTCAAACAATCAGCAAGGGAAGATCTGTAAAGCCTACAATCTTGTAATGCCCCAAAAGGGAAAAGAACAAACCCAGTCCCCTCCACCCATCTTTCTTTGAACTCTCACCTACTTTTACAAGCTAACCTTTCCCCCCTCACCCCTGAAATAACAGGACCATCACCACAACTGAAACCCCAGAGAATTTCCCTCCTGCGGTCTGTTCCAACCACACTATGACAGGGATCCTTATTCCCCTAGTGTATTTAAACTATGCCATTAGGAAGCAGGATACACAAAACACTGTCAGTTATGGCTAAAGGTCTGTGTAAGGAAAATGTCTCTGACAGTTCTCTAAACAGTCTATTACCACTTTGTCACAACCACTACAGACTGATGCAAAAAAAATAATAATAATAATAAAAAAACAACAAAAACTTTCAGGAATTCAAGACCAAAACCAAAATAATCTGCAAGTTAGAGCAGACTTTTCCTTCCCAAGAGAGAGGGGCTATGCAAAAATACTTCACCCTCTTCTCAAGAAAGGTATGGTTCAATTGGAACATATGGTAGACAAAAAGCACTGCAGCTTTCAAAATCATTCACCTCTAAGTCAAATGCATGCATTTTTACATAATGCCTTAGTACAAACATTGCATCAGGGTTTATCCTAAAACGTAACTACTTGCAATACAAACAGCAACCAGAAATAATCCAAAGTTTGAGTCTTGATTTTCACCAACCAAACATACCAGGTTATGCTTTTTGATCTTTTAGTCATATTTAACAAAAGCTGATATGGCCACCAAGATGCTAAGATCTCTTTTGGACAACAAATGAAGGAGGCATCACGTAAAGAACATTTAATTCCATCCAACTGCTAAACAATGTGTCTCTCTGATAGCTCCTGCTGTTGGGCCAACGCATACAACAAAAAGATGACGCAAAGAATCACTTTTTATGTCAACGCATGCATGCTGGGTTTATAGGAAATTACACAACAGTTCAACAGATAGTATAGATTTCTTCAGAAGTAGTGAAGAAACAGATTGAATATACTAAGCAGTCAGAGTACTGTAACTTAAAAGTCTATTTAAAGGCACCTTAAAGGGTTTTGAAAAAGCTGAGTCCTTTACACAGAGTATACAAACCAAGCAGTACTCCAAAGCGATAATCATTATTTACAACTTCAATCCTTATTTTGCACTTAAAAAGAAACAATATATGGGAAGGAAAAGTATTTGACAGAACATACAAAAACCCAAAGCTGACATGAGAGAAAGGCAGCATTCACAACTCACTTCCTTTTAGAATTTTGAAACTACGCTAGCATGTTGTTTTTTGGTTTTTTTTTTTTTTTTTTTTTTTCCAAATTAGACTGTGGCTTTTAAAAACTATTTTAAACAACCTTCTGGACTGGCTGCTCTGTGAAGTTAGGTTTGTGCTGTTTTATCCTTTCCCAGTCTCCCTAAATGCCTTTGCACTCCACCAGCTGATTTCAGACAAGTCTGAAAGGCAGAAGTCTCGAATCCATTACAGAAGTTTTGTAAAAAACAGTGGGGAGAGCATGCATCAGTGTTGCTGCTGAGGAGAGGAGGGCTCAGTCTCTGCGGGACACGCTGGGCTTGTCCCCACCGTGCCAAACTGCAGCAGCAAACAAGTCGAAGGACGTGCAGGTCCTTGCTCAAGCAAGGAGGCCAAGCAGGAACAGCAGAGGGTACATGAGAAAGCTGAGAGCATCGCAGGGGGAGAGAGGAGAAAAAGAAAGGATGTAGGCCATGAGGAAATAGCTGGGGAAGTCTGAGGAATACCTGCTGTATTCATGATGGGTTTAATCCATCAAACATCCAACAAATCCTATTGGAAACCTATGTAGTTGTTCCTCATGCATTGCAATCTTCCAAATCAGATGATTTAATGCCTTGTTAAAAGTCTATTTAATTTTCCTTGCTAACACTTTAAACACACTCTGAAATAAGATACAGGCATTCCAAAATCCCCAACTTTTTTCCAGGAGTGTAATTTCACTGACTTCCAAATTAGGACTTGGGCAATGTTCCCTGGGCAAGGAAGTGAACAAACCCTTGAAGCATCCTCAACAAAAGCCAAAGAGCAGAGCCTAACTTCAGCAGATCCAAGCAGGGACAGCAACAAAACACAATTTACATAGGTGTTTATACAACTCTGGTAAGCAACCTACAACAAGGAAGAAACTGGGAAATTTCAGCTCTGCTGAAACTTGATGGAATTTATGCCATCGACTTTAACGAGAAAAAAATTTGGCTCTGGCATACTTTGCCTTTTATTTTCCCTCCCTTTGAATCTGGCATTTAAAAATTTATCTTCCAAATTTGGATGGTAACATTTTTCTCAAGCCTGAAGTAAACAATGTACTAAATTCTATATTTTAAAGACATGTTACTTAAGAGAAGTGATAAGGTAGTTAATACTAGGTTTTGATAGCTTCTTCCCAGACCCTCTTCTGCCTTAGAAGAGTTACAGCTAACTATTATAGGTTAATAATCTTTCAGAGCAAGCTTGCGGTGTAACTACCCACTCCCATGGGTAGAGAAGCATTTTCTGAACTATTTCTTTTTAATATGTGCAATTTAATTAAGGAAAAAATATGACTATCATTCACATGCTTTAAACTAGTTAATAAACAAGGTAAGAGAGAGCCTTAACAGAAAATAAGTCAACAAATCATCCTTATGCTGAACTAGTTGGGACAATGTGAAATTTTAGGAGAAAATACTGAAAGCTATTAATTTTAAGTAGAAGAAAGTAGGCAAGGCTACTTTCTTCATACCTTCAGTGAAATGTAGTCTAAACAATATGGACAGTAAATGCAACTGCCAGCCAAAACCAACCTTCGAATAAGCTTATTTCGGAGAGCTTTCACACATTATAATAGTAGCTAATGCCATATCTTTTGTAGATTGAAGAATACAGACAAATACCATTATCACATGAACTACCTGAACTAATTTAAGCACACAAAAATTGATATAGCCTCTTATATGACAAATCTTTTCTTAAATTAATTTAAGTTTCTATTACTTTACTGATCTTCACAGTTGTTAGGTGGACATTAACTTGTCTAATAATATCAACTGTATGATTCCCTTGCTTTTTGAATGCCATTCCAGCATTAGAGAAGGTAAGAAAAGCAGAATTTCTCTTTAGTTCAGGAAGAGGCATCTGGCAGGACAATCTGCAAAATCTACTCTTTAGCTTTAATTCTACATGTGGGTAATGGCCATTCCCAGTTGTCTGCAACAGAATACCCTGTCCACAAATTTCATTTTTGTGATCTCAAACTCTGCCCTTCCAAGCTGAGAAGCTGGCCCTCTTCTTCACGGCACAAGCGCCATTCATTGTATTATGCTCCAGATCCTCTAACTTGTTATTTGGAGGACATGAAGGGGGCGGGGGGGGGGGGGGGAAGTTGAGCCTGCTCTCATCCATTTAGTACAAATTAAGAACTTTCCTTTATCTGACACTTTATGGGGCACATTTACCTTTCTACGTTTTTTTCAGTCCCGCATCTGTTCATCTTTGCCTCACTATCCCTTGACCTTGATGGACTATCTCCATCTTGGAGGTGACTCAACGTTGCTGGTCTAGAAACTGTGGAAACAAACTAGCAGGGAAGAAACCAGGAATGAGAAAAGCAGCCCTAAGAAGTAATAAAATCAGCAGCTTCTACATGCCAAATGCCAGAGCCCAAAGTGCTTTTCATTGCTGCTTGTTTGGAACAATTTTGGGGATGTCAGAATGAGACCAAAATTCTGGGTTACGGGCACACATGCTACGTTGGTGCAAGTTTTGCACATCAAGCCACAGCAGAACCACAGATTGTAGAGACAGAATAAGGCTAAACCTGAAAACATCAGGAAAGCCATGCTTGTTCCAGTATTTGGAACAAAAGGTAAACACACGTATCTCTATTCTTCTGCAATGTCGAGATGAAACTACAATGACAGGTGATAGAATACTTCAGTAAATTAATGCACGTGCTTATTTTCAGCATTGGAAGTTGCCATCCAAGACACAGAGACAAATACTTTTCACTGTTTGGCAACAGGTTTGGGACACACACCTTGTGATGGTTCTTCCCCAAGAAACTCTGAGACAGCCCGACTACGCACGCCTCCAGAGGAGCTTCTGCTCCAGACTGCTGTGGTGAAATACTCTCTCCCTCTCTCTTAGCTCTTACTAGGGGAGTGAATGAATAACTTCATGATACTTATTTTTGGACACCCCAAGAGAAGCCAGTAATACAGCCACACTGATCAATCTTTCCCTGCCAGTGGCTATAAACGTTTCCTTTGGGACACTCTCAACTCCTGCCAGCGCAGTGACAGAGAAAACGTGCTGAGACCAGCAGATCCTTGTTATCCAGAAGCACCGCCACGTTCTGGCGAGCCCTCTATTGCCCCATCACCTAACATAGTAAAAAAAAAAAAGCATTTTATGGAGATAAAGCTTAACTGCACAGCTTCTTTTTATACAAGAGGATCACGTAGCAACAGAAACACCTGCACTAACCCCTGCTTCAGCACCTATGTTTGTCCTAGGACGTTGTAGGGGAATGTGGGCAGCCATTCCACAGTTTTTCAGCAGGCAGCAGCACCCATATGACCAGCGCAGCCAGCAGCACGCCAGCAACAGACTCTGGGATGGTGTTAACGCACACAGACCTGCAAGGAAGAAGCCTCAGCCAAAACGCCTGTCAAGGGATAGCTGAAGGGCTTGGTTTGAAAAAAAACCCAGAAAAATCCAAAAAAACCAAAACAACAACCCCAACCCAACCAAAAACACCCTCCTGCAAATCAGCTGTGGGAACAAAACTACGTGCCATCCCCAGCAAGCCTTAGGGACATGCACACACTTGCAGAATTCATAATCAAAGGTGCATGAAGGCCCAAACTGTACAAACTATGAAAGCACACAAGTGACATGAATGCTTGTGCCCGACCACTGAAAAACAACATAAAGTTGTACACAGGCAGACAACAGAGCTATTAGGGGCCTGGATTTGTAGCTATTTGGCAACAGGGATTATTTAAAAACTTGGAATAGGTCATTTCCCAGGTCATTATTTTAACAATAGTCCCAGGTCTGCTGGATGACACACACAGAGGCATTAACTGCAGTAAATGTGTTTTGATGCTACTCTTACTATCATATATATTTAAATACAGCTCTAATGCAGTACTTTACAAAAGCGCAACAAGCACTACCCCCGGCTATAAGTTATTTTTAAAGGGACCTTTAGGGTTAGAATTTAAGTCATGCACTTTGATGAAATAATCAAGATCCTAGAAGTTAAAAGCCAGTTTACAGTTGTGACTTTCAGGATGAAAAGACACATCCTGGAACCAACTTTAGTTTCTGCTACATTGAAGAGCAAATAATGTTATACGGACAAATTCATGTGTTAAAAAGACAACCTAGACAAACCCAGACAGCCTAACGCAACTCCTGGTTACAGTGCTAAACAGGATGACTAACTACTGAAATGGTCATGATGCAGGCCAGCTGTACTGTCAGTCTTGGGCCACCACAATGTCACCACCACAATGTCACCACCTAGGCTTAAAAAGCTCTTGTTGCTCAGAAATACTTCCAATAATTACTATATTGCAGCATGTTACAATCATAAGGCCTGCAGTAACGTTAGCAAACAACAAAAACCTTAGAAAAGAGCTGGATGCCTCACAGATGACGTACAAAAAAGTTCTACTTAGAACACATTTTGGCTTCATATTCCTCACTGATTTTATTTTAACCTAGTTTTAAGATCGTATATTCAAACAGAAGAGTCAAGATCCCTACTTTCCATGTAAGCTCAGTTTTTGTTATCACACACACAAGTTGATATATAGAGAAAAAACTGTGTAGCAGGAAAAGGCTGTTGTGCTAACAATTCAGAAGAAAACAAGAACTAGAAAACACACACATGTCCACATAAAAAAAAAAGTTTAAAATGCAGTATTACAATACTGAAGAATTTCACAGTTCCCTATACGTTGAGCTATGGATAAAGTACCGATAATTAAATGTTCCTTCCTCTCCCTCTCTTTTAAAGAAACCTATCTGTGCTTGTTGGTTGGTGTACAAATAATGCTGGTTGTGTTTGGATGAGCAATCCTATGTGAAATAGGGAAGAGTTCTCACTAAGCGCTCTTGCTGCCTATCTAGCGAGAACTAAGGAAAATCCTGGTGTTTACCACCACTGGAAGCAGCAGCATCACAAAACTAAACCCCTAGAACTTCTAACATATTGCAGAACACTGGGAAACAGCCAAGTAAGTCTGTAAAGGCATTTTATTACTTCTCAGCTCCCAAATGCAAAGATTCTGTTGAGAAGGAAGTGGAGATAGGACAGGATAGGAAGGATAGGACAGGATAGGAAGGAATATTTGCTGAACTGCATTTTCAAGCTATTCTGTGCAAGTTTCAGAGAAGAGGCTTGGGGGAAGAGGTTTTTTTTGGGGAGGCACTAGAAAGTCTGAACAACAATTGAAATTCATGATGGTTTTGGCAAGTGGAAAATGGACTCCTCACTCTAGAATGATTAGAACTATTTTAGAGACCAGCAGATAAGAAAATAAAAACGGAAAGAGCAACTTTAAAAGGGTCTGCAAAAAAGTGCAAGATTACAGTCATTATACAGTTGGAGCAAGAGACATTTTACAGGCTTATCTATAAAGCAGTCTCTTCTGGTGACACCTAAAATATTTGTTTTATGCAGTTATCCTCTGAAACAATTTGTCTCAGTGCACTCTCATAATGCAGCTGAGCCAATCTATTAGCTCTCAGCTGGGAAAAAGACGTCCACTGGGATCAGCCACCTTCCTCTCACTCATGAGCTCCCACCACTGTGCTTTTGCCTGGGCTCTGCTGCTTATGGGACTACACAGTCATGCTGACTCAACTCACTAGAGTAGCAGAAAGTTAACCTAACCAAACATCTCTTGTCAGCTGAAGTTGAATCGGCGTATTAAACAGTAAACCGGGAGAGCTATGGTATCCAGGGCAAGAAAAAGTAGGGCTGGAACTGCCACTTTGGGCAGCGGCCAACCGTTAAATAAGTTCTGCCCCTTTATCTTTACTGTGCCATTACTTTCCGCAGAGTTCTTATGGTTCTGCCTCTTTTTTCTACTGGGGAGATACGCAAGTGTTGCTACAATACATGCTGAAGAATAACCAATGGAAAAAAAATAATAGTGAGAGCAGGTAACTCTTCAGGAACACTTCTTTTTTCAAAGAACTGCAGAGTTGCAACGAGCCAGCCAGCCATTGAATTTAACACTAGTTAGAACATACTAACTTTAAACATACTTTAACTGGCTAGAAACATATTCTGCCATGACTTGATCATGATCTCCAAATCCTTTTGAACATATTAAACCTTGCCTAAGTGACTCAAGTCCATAAGCAAGGTGAAAGCTTAGCACAGTATTTGGGAACCTGAGAGCGAAATCTCATCTCTCTAGCACTAGCACTCAGAGCCCAGAGAATATCTTGACTAAAAAACTGAAGAAGTTACCCACAACCAACGGATTGCTGTTCATATTTATGATTTTTTTCATTTTGCTGTTCATTTTTAGGACTCCACTGTAAGAAAACCCAGCTGTTCCCTGTCCTCTGCCAAAATCTCCTGCTTCCTTAACATTTCCATGACACAGCTACGTGCCAGGTATTAGAAAGACGTCTTCATGTTCAACTTTAATGACTAAAGGACAGCAAAAGTTAACAGAATAAGACAAATCAGAAAGACTGTTGCACACAATATATTAAAACTGTCAAGAGAGTTTAAAGCCAATCATTAGGCTACATTTTCGCTCCCACTAAATCTCTTTACGAAAAGCCAAGTTACAGAATTATTTGTGTCTAAATCACAGCATAACAGAAGCAGTAGTTGGTATTTCTACAGTCATTCTTTACAGTTATTTTAAGTCATCAAAATGATTTTCTGGCTTGAGATCTCATACCTACTTTTAAACTAAATGGCAAAATCACCTGGATTTTTTTTTGTTCGAAATCAAATTTCTCCCCACACATTAAAAAAGCCCCTTTCCTAATGTAATCGACACTGAAATCTCAAAAGGTATAGAAATCACAGCAGCCATCTACAAAATGTGTGTATTTTGTTAAGAAGTGGTATCTGACCATTTACAATGAAATTCTGCCTCTAGGGATTATATCCAAGTATCTGGAAACGCTTACACTTAACTACAGAATAAAGACTCAGGCAGTTGGTACAGATTTCAACAAATACACATACATACCTATACTGGAGGTATAATCGGTGGCTCCAAAGATCAACTCTGGTGCCCTGTAGTACCGAGAGCAGATGTATGAAACGTTAGGTTCTCCACGAACCAGCTGTTTTGCACTGAAAAGGAAACAAAATAATAATCTATCAGTAATGAGTAGTTTTACAATATTGCAGTGTAGACCAACATTAAGCTTTGGCACTCTTCACCCACCCCCAATTCCTAACTGCTGAAGTACCATGTTATTTTAAGCTGATGCAAGCCACAGACTCAATTTACCATGAAATCAGTCCAATCCATCAAGCAGCTACCTTATACTGGACATAGTAAAGGAAATTCGGACTACAATCTAGGTGATAAATAGGGTCAGATTTTTGGCTGGCAGCTGTCTTTTGCCAGGTACAAAGGTTTGTTGACAATGAAAAAGAGAACAGAATATGGTTCAGTCAAATGTAGTTACCTTTTAAGGTTCAAAAGCTCTGGATACTCACCAGAATTGAGCGGTTTGTTTTGGGGCGTTTTTTTGGTTGTGTGTTTTTTTTTGTTGTTGTTTGTTTTTTGGTTTTTTTTTTGTTTTTTTAATTTCCATCAGAATATTCTGGCTCTTTGCTGTTTAAGGGAGTGTGGTCTAAGGCAAAAGGTGTATGAGGAGACAAAGGAAAAAAAACTTTGCCGTTGTAGTCACTTGTTAATGGTCCACAATTAATATGAAGCCTTCATTTATACTGCAAGAGATCAGCCACAAAGGATCTAACCTACAGTATTGCCCCAACCACTACCTTTGGAAGAATCAAAGAAAATAAAGGGACACGAGAGCACATTACTCTTGGAACATGAGACTATGAACATATACTTCTTTCTTAATTAACACCAAGTGTTAGATGGAAAGGAGCTGGAAGACAAAACTGCCCTTTCAGAAATACGGCATTCAACTAAGCAGCACCAAACCCAGTAGCCAGCCAAATCCAACGTCCAACCTTCCAGACGCTCTTCTCAGCCTTCACGGAAGAAGGACTCCCACCACCCATTTAGCCTTTTTAAAAAGTCTCAGTTTTCTGTTTTCTATATAGAAAATACAATTAACAAATAAAAAGAAAGTACCACCTTCTTATGCATTGTTACTTTTGAGTTTCAGCGTGATTCCTATTTTGCTCCAACACTGGTGAGTTAGAGCTGAGGAGGAGATTCCCGAGCCACCAGGCATGACGATGCACTGCTTGAATAACCACCATCTGACATTCCCACTCGCTACGGGCAAGCGAATTTAGCAACAGCAGCTTCCGTGACCTCTCACACATATGCCCTAACTATTTTAGTCTGCAAAGCTATAGCGCAATCTAAAGACTCAACTTTCCTGGAGAGAAATCTGTCTCCCGTCTCAGTGTGGATTCCCAGAATTTCTGTATCAGTTCTCAGATGGGGGCTGGACTCTAAAGGTGATTCACTTGAACAGATACTGGAAATAAATGTGCCACTGGAAACTAGGATACAGACGTCCACTATCTGAAAGCTTCAATTAGATGTGTTGCTTCAAATCTTGAGCCTCTATGGTATGTGAAATATTAAGTGAATTGGTGCATATACATGTGGACTAATAAAGTGTAGCATTAGCCTTTTTAGGTTGCTATGCCA
Organism: Aquila chrysaetos chrysaetos; assembly: GCF_900496995.4. Classification (NCBI taxonomy): domain Eukaryota; kingdom Metazoa; phylum Chordata; class Aves; order Accipitriformes; family Accipitridae; genus Aquila; species Aquila chrysaetos. The sequence goes on along the minus strand of NC_044010.1, from coordinate 3,412,506 downwards.
CTGCACCTGTCCTCTCTTCCCTAAACACATCTCACCCTAATATTTGGTTGTATTTTTCCACGGTGCAGTATCTTCCCTATGTGACAGCATGTTTATTTTATTTTTCTAATACCTGCATAAATAACAGGCTTGAACTTTAATTCCCTCCCTCCTGATATCCTTTTCCAGCTCTTCCCCCCCCCCTCATATGAACTAATTTTTAGAGGAAAACAGAGTATCAATAATTTCTCTTTCAAAACTACAAATGAAGACCTTCTGAGGAACACAGAGGATTTCTTTGCAAAGTTGCACCCAGGTTCACTTTGAAGGAAGCTCTTTTCACCAGGTTTCAGGCCACAGATGCACTTACCTTCCAAAGTCGCAGAGTTTTAGAACAGCTGTATCAGGGTCCAGCAAGAGGTTCTGTGGTTTTATATCCCGGTGGCAGATCCCAAAGGAATGGATATAGGCTAAACTCCGGAACAGCTGATACATGTACAACTGGAACACAGAAACATTGCATAAGGCGTGCTTTCCCAGTCAAAACAGGGTAAACAATTAATTTAGCACAAACTCTTAGAAGAACAACAGAATCACTAAAAAAAGACCCTACTGAATGCACATTAGTGCTATGAAGATGGGCAAGGTACTCGCATCCTTCCACACCCACCTTTTGCCACATACCCGCACATGCAGTTCAAATTTGTTCATTTATCCATTAAAAAATGAGCACAATTCCAAGAGAAAATAATTGTGCTAGCTTTCCAACATTTATAAATGATGGTAGTCATAAAAAACATACACAAAATAAAGCTGTTTCAGTTTGCTTTATAAATCAGCCTCTTCATAGAAATGAAGTATTCCAGGTTATTAAGAAAACCAAAACCCTCTAAACAACTTGCCCCCCAAAACCCTAAAGAAAACTCTTTAGTTGATGAAGTTACGAACAACATATTAAACATTGCCCAAGGACTATGGCAGTGCCTCATCCTGTCACTTGACTTAATCTTCCAGTTTCTCTTGGTGAGGGGACAGACTCATTTTAATTTCAAATATCTGGGCAAAAAGGCAGAGAAAAACAACTGTTCAGAATAATTTTATGCAAGGCACAGCAAACAAGTATGCTGAGGGAGAGTTTTCTCTGCCTCTTTTCCAAGACTGGCTAACCCCCTTTGCCAGGAGGAATACAGCAAGGGGAGACGTTACAAAGCCAAGAGCTTCACAGGGCAAGATTACAGGGCAAGGGGAGGATGTCCAGCTGCTGGAACTACACACTGTCAGCTACGGAGAATAAAGAGCTGCTGGATACAATTAGGGCTCTATAGCATATACAGTCATAAAGGCATGGGAAGCCCTGTTTCAAGGTTGCCAGGTTGTTATCTTTGTTGTGTCCCCCACAAGGTTCCTCTTACAATCAAGCTACAGGCAGGACATTGTACTGAAGATGCACCTCCACGCTTTCCTTTTCTAAGCACATTCTCCACAAGTTCACCTTTAACGGTCTGTAAAACCAGGTGCAACTGCTAGATATTGATATCAGGTCATATTTGCCTCACTTTCACCACTATCTTTGTCTTTCCACTTTCTTTATCCCTCGTTTTTTGTTGTTCATTTAGCAGGGAAAGTAGGAGCAGGAGGAGAATTGCTTGAATTTTGGCTCTAGGTCTTTAGTTTTCATGTTTGTTTCTGAAAACCACAACTCTGCACAAAGAAAAGCAAACAAACATGTTTTCTGAATTGCCTGTTCTAGACACGTTAACTCTGTATTGTGCAAGTGTATTGCAAAATAATGCAAAAGATTGCTCTAACTTGAGGAGTCAAGTCAACACATGCGGGATTTAGAAAGTATGCCTTTCATCTCCACACAGCAAACCCAAAACATCCAAGAATTTCTTACAGCATGTTAGAAGATACAAATAAGAATTAGCAGAAAGATTACTCGAAAAGCTTCCCTGCAGTTCTTTAACAGTTTCTTTGTTACCCAGGGAAGAGCAGCTCTCTGCCTGCCTAGGTATCAATCAGAAGTGAATAAATAGGTCTGATCCAATTTTTGTGTAGCCAAGATGTCTGGAAAATGGCAAAAGCTTTAATGACATCAAGGTAACACGATCTTTTTAAATACAGGATTGTGAGAAAGGCTTGGCTTGCCAGAAAAATAAGAACAGCCTTCCAGGCTACCTGCAACGGGAAGTCCCAAGCAAGATGAAAGAGTTGAAGCAGAATTTTCTCTCAAAGTGTAAGTAAGGACAATTTTTCCCAAATTCCCATAATGAAGAGCAATTAGGGCAAGAGTACTGACAAAAGATAAATAAACAATTTTTCAAAAGTTAAGCTAACAGATTTGGGGGACCATCTAACCTGAAGACACGCTGTTCCACCAACAGACCAGAGTGACCTTGCAGTAGAAATTGTTACTACTGGATGATAAAGTTATGTGCTTTCTTAAAAACAGGCACCAGTGCTGACTATTGTGGAGACATGCCATTTACAATTTATGCATATACAGTTATGGCACAACACTTCACTATTGGAATAATTACTATTTATAGCTTTCACCTTTGTAACTTTCATCTTCTTTCAATCAAATTGAAGTTTTTTCTTAAGCCCACCCTCATGTTAAGCATTATGCTTTTAAAGAGGAGTCTGGAGAAATCAATATGTATCAGGAATATTTGTTGCTAGTTTCCATTTAATGTTACCTGGGCACCATGTTAACAAGTTAATGCCATGTGAAAACATGATCATTCACTAGCATGTGGATTGTGGTCACCACAATATATGAAACGGAACTACAAGACCCACATGGATCCCATGTTTGACCAAAAAAAAAAAACCAAAAAAAATTTTATTCATTTTAACCACTTTGTAAATGACAACAAAAAGACACAGACAACTTAAGTGAGGTTTTGAGGCTACAATGCGCATAAAAGCATCTTACCCCAAGTAGCTCTTCAAGACAAGAGCCAATGAGCTCCAAGTGGGGACAAAAATATGCCTTTCATGCCCATAACAGAAGCACGTGAACTCTTATTCATACGCCAGGAAAAGGGGAAGATAACAGATAAGAGAACATTATTCTTTCTGACATCCTCTTTCAGTTCCTGACCTTTGTACTATTGTGTCATCATCACCTCAGGAAACCGAAGCTGCTCATCTGGCTGGTGTCAGTGTCTACCTAAGCTGCTTCAAAAACAAAACACTCCCCCCACACTCAGTTTCCCTCACCCACTCCAAGATTTTTGTAAAGCGAGAAATCAGGAGTGCTTGCTTTAAGCCTTTATTCTTCCTTCGCTGTAACAAAGTCATTCTGGTTTTTTTTTTTTCCTTGCCTCAAGGTGTACATGCTCCTAAAAATTTCAGAAAACTAATTATGTCAGAAAAGAGGTATCCATAGAGTCTATTCCTATAATATCCTTCTTCATCTAACCATAGCTATCAGTTACCTACCTTGACATAAATCATAGGGAGTGTCTGTTTGGCCCGACTATAATGTCTGGCAACTCTGTATACTGTTTCAGGAACATAGTCCAGCACCAAGTTGAGGTACACCTCATCTTTCTGAAAGAGAATAGAGAAGAACAAAAAAAAAATAATCAGCAATAGATTTGAAGCATGAAGTACAATTAAAGCATTCAGAGAAGCCAACAGGATGAGAAAGTTGTGGACATTTTAAGTACACATCTTTAGTAGAAGTATGAAGTGCTGCCAAACTGTCTTTCCTTTAGGCTTTGCACTTGTGCACTAATATTTAAGTCAAACTTATGTTTAAGGTCACGTTAATTAATATGGTCTCCAACATAAGGCATTTTCTGATTATAAATGGGGACAAGGATATAATTGTTCTGCCCAGTCAATATTTTCACTAGGAGATATTTCAAGGTGACATATGCATCGTTATTTGAAGCAGTCTATTAACTCATTAGTCCCTTACCTGCCAAAACCCAAGAAGTCCAAATTTAAAAGTCCCAAGCTCACCCCCAACAACTACACATCAAAAAAAAGTTTAAAAACCCTGCATCTTATAGAAATGGTACTTTGATCTTATTGAATTCCTAACTATTAAGGAATTAGTAATACATATTAACCATTTGTAGACAGTAAGCCAGCGTTAACATTTGTAACCATTCTGTTCACATGCATTTTGATGGCCCGGTTATCTCCAACTTAAACATATGAACTTATTCATGGCAAAACAGAACAAGCCAAAACCAAAGACTCAAGTATTGCTTTTAATATCTAGGATCAGGTTAGAGGTCTGTGTGAATATAACACAGAGAAACAACAAAAGTAGCTTTATAATAAGATACTTTGTTACAGAATACTTTAGCAAAGGAAAGAAGGAACAAAGAGGAATTAAATGACAAGGTACTATAATCACATAGTGCCTAACTGTGGAACTGAGAATTTTCAGCAGTAAAACAGGTCTTTAAAAGTCTTCTGATATTTTAATGCAGTCTTCTGCGCAAATCCTATCAGGATTGTGAATACATTTAATGTTGGGGGTGGGGTTATAATTAACTATATCAACCTGAAAAATTATTTTTGAAAGCTAGGTGAATTACCCAGAAGTTACCTCTCCTGTGCTTGCTGTATTAACAGCTAGATCTTTCTGTAGAGAAAGACAATACATAAAGACTTTACGTGGATGGAGACAGTACAGAACTCCCAGGTCTTCAACTGGACTCCTTTGTCAGCAGCTCCACTGGCTAGGTATCTTAATACCCAAACCCAAACCTCATTTAGCTAAAGCAATTTAATAACATTACTGTGACTTAACATGTCACTTCAAGCACAGAGTGTGGTGTGTTACTCTCACAGTGCTCTCTTTTCCTTACCTGCCTCTGTCCTGCCTCAGCAAAGAGCAGCAGTCTCCAATGAGTAAAGAAATAGTACATGGTAACACACACAGAAATACACACCTTGAATACACAATATGTAAAGAACTGCTGGGTTTGTGTGTTGTTAGAAACTCAGAATTCAAGATCTCTGTTCACCATTACTTGAGAATAAACGCTTGTATTTTCAGGACATTTTAATAGCTCTTACCAAGATCTCCTAATAGGCCAAGTCACCTTGCAAGGCCCTGCCTACATCACTCTTCCCTACAAAAAAGATGCTCTTTTTTAATATCATTGCTTAAATGACAGTGGTAGTAACACCAGCACTAAGCAAATGCCAATGGCTCAGTAACTTGTATCTGCTCTTATGGCACTTCTGCAACAGAGACAAGGAGCAGCAGCCTCCGAAACCCTGCCTACGCCGACGCCTCTCCCAGTGCCACCCCAGGAACTAGGTAACAACATAAAGGAACCTGGGTACCAGGCTGGAGAACAAACTTTTTGAAATGGGTGAGGAGGGACAAGTACCAGCAGTGCAGAGGAAATACCAGACCGCTCTGGAACTCCATGGATATGCAAATGTATGCAAGAAAACAATGTCCTTGTATTTTAGCACTTTCCCTTCTGCAACAAGAGAAGTTCTTATTTCCCTGACTCTCACTTCAAGCCAACAAAAATCCACCATCACTTCTTCTTAGGTCAGAGCTTTCAAGGTGTTAATTATAAAATACAGAAGTTAAATGTCCTGAAAAATCAAAGTTAACTTATGCCTGGTAAGGCAACCTGTACGCCAAGAGAAAACAGTCTCATGAGTATGAATTTTTTTTGATTCAGTGGAGATAGAACCTGATGAATATGCTGAATGCTTGCCTCTTGGAGGATGGGAAAGTCTTATTGGTAACAAGTCACTGCACAGAGTACTCTCTTAATGAGATTGATTACTTTCATTCAAGGATTCATGTTCCAGGTATCAAAAGAATTTACATGAGAGAATAGAGACAGAAAAAAAAATGAGTAGAAATGGAATTACAGTGATTGCATTATCCTCTCATAGTACAAGTAAAAGGAGACATATAAAACAGTAATATATATGATCATTAAACCATGTCTATGCTACTTCACAACAGCAAGTTTTGAGAATTACAGAACTCTATAGTTCATACCAGCTTTTCTTCACTTTTCTCTCCTCCGTTTTTATTGTTATTTTATGTTCTGTTGGAAATGGGATTAATTCAATGGCATGACATAACACAAGCACAAAAAACCTCAAGGCACCTGAATCAGAGAGATAGAGGTTTTACACTCACCCACCAATGCTTATGAATTTTGATGCTATCCACAGCATTTGAACAAACAACATGGGGTTTGCGTGGTATTGCTCCTGTGTAAATACATATCACACATCACCTAGAACACGAAAGCACACGAATACCTTTCCCCCAGCCAACGAACAAGTTTTGATGTACCATTTGATGTACCCACCCACAACTTTAATATGCAACTATGAAGGCAAGGCTTATGGTGTTGGCTGTATAAGTAGCTGCATATTCCACTCCTACCACAAGCAACTGACACTTCAGAAGTGCTCTAAATGACTACTTTCATGAATTAAAGATGATTCAAGTGTTCTGACCTACCTCCTCCTGATGTCACCTGGCGCAAATCTGATAAACACTCAGAATACGGTTTCCAAGAGCCCGCACCCTTCTCTGTGAGCATGAACTGGATGAAAATAACATCCAAGTTACCTGGATTCCCCTGAACAAGATTCAGGACAAGCTAGAAAGCAGTCATGGCCTGACAAGCTCTGAGGATGATGTAACCTGGTTTGCCTACCTCATGCATTCCTCCTAAACACATATTTTTCCAGTGACCCAGATGTATTGCAATAGGAAACAGGGTTAGCTCAAAGAGCTTGCCAAATGAGGGCAACTGCTTGAGGATCAAGCGGGAGGATCAAGGCTTATCTTTCCATTACAGGAAGCCTTTTTCAAACCTCACCACGTATTCCACACATGACTTGTTTCCGCACTGCTGTTTCAAAATTACCGGGCTGGGAACAAACCAAGGTAACCTAACTGTCAGGAGCACTTCTAAAATGCCTCTATAGAGAGCAGAAAGTCCAGAGGAGACTGCATCACATAAATGACAGAAAGCAAACACAAGATGTCATTAAATAACTCACTTCTTACAGACCTTAGGATTGAATAGATCATTAGCTTTTCTCAGCAGGTCAAATGATAATGTGCATCCATGTTCTCCTCTGCTTGTTGCTAAGGTTATGACCGTGTACTCTTGAAAATAAAATAAAATAAAGGTGGGGGGCAGGGGGGAAGAGAGAGAGAGAGGGGAAAAAAAAAAAAAAAAAAAAGTGGGGAAAGCCAGACCCTGAAATACAGGATCAGTGCATTTCATTAGGATTTTGACTTTAGCAATGCGGCTCATATATCTGCAATTGCCTCAAATGTTAGAAGCTGCTTTTTGTCACCTGGCAGATAAATCCTCAGTTGACAAACACTGCTCTGAAGCAAGCCACAAGCAAAATAAAAGACTGCCTTGCCACTGAACTGCTCTGCACCTCCCAAGAAGTGACAATTCAGGCACCACTTCACTTTGGTTGGGAATGCTTCATATAAGTAAGTACTAATACAGACTATGCCATTATAAGAGGCATGAGAAAGACTAGGGCACAAGAGCCAAAACATTCTAGCAACTTAATTTTTTTCTTTGTATCAGAAATTGGAGATAAACCAGGCTGCAAGTACAACTACTCTAGCACATGAGCATTACACATTATGTGGCTGAAGACTGAGTGAAATTGAAAACATCACCCTACTGACACAAGAAGGGCTGCATGGAGGTCTCAAACTCTGCTTTTAATACTCTTCTCTCCTCCTAAGTAATTTGTTTTAAGCACCATCCAGTTGAGCTTAACTGTGGCCAACACAAAGCAACAGCTATTGAATTCAAAGATTCAGTCTTCTGGATTGTTACTTGTAGGGAAAATACAAATATCCCTTCTCTATCATCCTCCCCCACCTCAACAAACCCCAGATTAATCCTGAGTGGTTTCTACCAGCTTTCATTAATTTTTTTCATATATCACACACATTACATCTACTACGTGCATGTATAAACTGTAATCAACATTAGTCAGTCACAGTCCAAGTATTTCCCCTATTTACCACCAACACGATGATAGAAGCCAAGGAGGTCATACATGCCAAATGCCAGACTGAGGGCAAAAGGAAAAAAAAAAAAATCACAGGGCGTACTCTGAAGAATATGTCAGCACCTAGTAAGATGCTAGAAGTTCTCCTGCACTGTCAGTCCCACCTGGAATCTAAGGTATCTAGGATAAAAAGGTTAAGAAGCTATTCTGGGTACTCATTCTTCTAGGATGACTAAATTTACTGGTCAGCATTTGGAAAAAGTGATGAACATGCTCATTTAAATTTTCATCTCCTGGCAGATCAGTGTCAGTGCAGTGGTGGTTCTGGTGTGGTTTGCAGGTGGTTTTTTGCTTTTGTACTTTTTCTTTTTTTAATCCCGGCTCATTTAATTGAGCTAGTTTTCAGATGGACTCCATGTGATGAGCTGTATGAGCGTAACTGAGAGGAAATGAACAACACAGGAGTTTCTTAAACTAACTTCGCATTTGGAGAAATAAATGTGGAGCTGCACTCTGAAGAAACTCACTTTACCTGCCTATTCAAGCTAAAAGCACATACATACATAAGCAATAAACATAAAATTAAGGAATATGCCTCCAGAATGCACTTCTCCTTATTGGAATTATCCCAAGGCATCAGTAGTGGGGCTATACGAGGTAAATAAGCCAGTCAGTTTACTCAAGGGGATCATGTTTTCTTTACCTTATGACAGCACCCCATGGATGATGTTTCAGAGGTAGGTGCTACACACAGAGCTGTTACTGACAGGATGGCAGCTACGCAAGGGTTCTGTCAAAAAGCACTGAGGGAGTTGGAAAGCAAGAAAATGGATTTTAGCATTTCACGTGGATTATGCCTTCTTTCAGAGTGTGTTATTTAAACACCAGACTGTCAGCATGAGGCAAGATATGCCCTTCACCCTGGCTTAGCCATCTAGATTTAGACAACATAAAAGCTTCAAAGTCACACAGTTTTTGCCCTAGATTCAAAAAAAGGTTATTTTACTTTTACTTAAAGCTACAACCAGCATGTACTTTACACACGCTTATCAAGCGCCACGAGTGACCCACCTTCCTTCTCTTATCTTGAAGGCTGACATAGTACCTTAAAGATACAAAGACTTTGGACCTGCTTTCAAAGACAAAGTAAGAATTTGCAGCCTTCCTCCTCTAACTACTGAGTACCCATGATACACTGGAAAAATTTGAAAAAGCAAAAAATATTGTTGACCTTATTTGTATGAAGGAATGGTGACATCCAGTGGCCACATGTGCCTGTTTTTACTTGCAGTTTACAAACACATCCATTTCAAAACAGAGCTGTGGCTGCCACCAAAGTAAAGGAACCGTAAGCCTAGAGGTATAGCTGCAGTTTCACACAGGTAACTCCAGGGGGGTAAGAGCAGTTGAAGACTCAACTCCAGTGTTCAGAAAGATACCAATACTTTGTAGTAGTACTGTAAGTGTTGGGCAAAATATCTCCTTTCCTATCCCCTCACTGTTCATGACTGAGTTTGAGAACCGAGATCTGTCCCAAGACTTCTGTTCCTATACCTACTTGTCAAAACTTACCAAATTGTTCTGTAATGCTCATTACTCTTCAACGTAACACAGTCTGATGTTGGTAGGAACTGCCAACTGGGTCAGCTGTGATAGTAACTTAAGGGCAGAAGTCAAGCCTCCCAATATAGATCAGACTTAAGAACTCTCCTGGGTCTTGTTCTAAGACAATTGGTTTGCATTGTCTACCTTTGATCATTGAAAGAGTCTAGGTTATTAGGTGATGTGCTAAGCCTTTTCCCTTCATATATATTAAAAAAAAAAAAAAAAAAAAAAGAGACAACATTTTCTGTCATAGTTTCCCCCTTTAAAGAGAAACTATAGTAAAGAAAAAGGTCACTCATGAAGAGAATTTGGGTATGCCTGCCAATTCTTGTTTATTTTATGCCCTGTAAAGTCCTTAAGTTTTTAGCGTACTTCCAAGGAGAAATATTTCTATGAAGTTGGAAACAGCCACCCAGCATCTAAAAGGTGGGATTGATTTGTGATCTTTGACACAGGTGATCTGTGGATATTTGAACCACAGCTCCCAAGCAGGGACTGTGCCATAAGCTGGATGGAAGATGGCTGGAAGATGAAAATTAACAGACAATGTTGGGATGACTTGGCTGTCCTGCGTACCTTACCATAAAAGCGAAAAGCAGAATCTTTGGAGATTCACCGTTTTCTTGCCTGTATGCTACCTTCCAGACCAAGTGGAAATTTCTGAATTGGGATATATCCATGACAGCAAACTAGGCAAGATAATACACAATAATCATTCAAACTACATGCCTGCCTCAAGACAAACAATACAAGCTGCTTTCCGTCCAACACGGCAAGATGAGAGCAGTAGCTAGAGCTGGTAGAGAAATGACTTGGGAACAGAAGAGTGACTAACCAGATGTATTGGACGGTTCACTGGTCTAGAGACAAATCACGGAGCTTCCCGTTTCCACTGCATGCACCTACCACACTGAGGATCTAGCCACTGCTGCCTACTCCGCCCTTGCAAAGCCCTACTGCAGGCAGACAAAACTGCTGTTTCTATTAACACAACCTACTCAAAACCAGACACTGCTTATAACTACAACTAAGGAAATTCCCAGCTTGTTGCGAGCCCTAACAGCAGTAACTGATAATGATTATCTGATGACTGGTGCCCTTTCTGAAATGAGCTTGGCAGGCCTCAGGCAAGGACTACAGAGATACCAACATCACAAAACTCCTCATAATTGGCATTAATTGCTCCTTTGTTGACAGCACAGCAGATCTGCCAAGGATTAAATGGATCGTCGTGACTAAATTCATCTCTAGTGATAGCCCTTCAGCACTTTACTAGACTGGTGCAAAACATTCACATAGGCTCTGTCAATTCAAAGCTGGGCTCAAGGCTCTGTTAATTGAACTTTTTGTGCAAGATTTTTTTTTTTTTTAAACAAATTCAATTAAGAAACCAAATGGTTCAACTACAAGTACTCCATTTTAACAGGTAACAGAATGGATGGTCCTCACATGAGGACTCATCTGTACACTCCCACAAGAAAGGATGGTGATGTTCATGCCTCTTTGAAGGTAGAAGATATATCTCTTCCTAACAGGGATATGAACCTGGAGAAACACCAACCATTCAGCAAAGCCCAAACTTGCAAATCAGCCAGTTGCTCCCTTCTTCCAAATTTCTTCATTGCAGTTTAATACACTGCTGCCAAAGGGCACATGAGGTAGTGCACAGCAGCTTATAGATGCAGCTCAACATTTATCTCCTGCACATTTATTTTAAACCTCAGTCTAAGTCTATGGGAGTAAATTTCCATCCTGAGTCTGCATGGACTTTTGGCTGCATGCCCTTACAGCTATGGCTAAGTAAGACTAGAAATCAATTAGAGCATGCAGAAGGGCCAGCTCAGCCTCCAAAAAAGAGTCAGCACATTGCTTATTAGTGATCTCTCTGTGCTTCCATATATGCTTTCTTTGACCCCTCTGAATACCAAGCCACCTTAAAGGGGGGGGGGGGGGGGGGGGGGGGGAAGTTACGTAACCAAAGATGCAATTACTCAACAAAAACTGTATTTACTTTACTTTCATATGATTTGATGCAGGAACAAATCTCTCCAGTGACTTCTCTTCCTCTTTTGGGCACGGGTATGGATTGATCAGACTATTAAACACTCAAAAACATCCATATAAGAAAACCTGATAGTTATGAAATACCACAAAGAAAGATCTAAACCAGAAATAAAGAGGAAAAAAAAAGCAGGGGGGCAGGGATTAGGAACTCATTTCAGGTTTTACACAGCTGAATAATTTTACTCAGCAGCCACTGATTTAAGAAGTTAGCTCATGCTGTAAAACACTGGGGAACACTCTCAGCAAAGGAGCCAGAGGGATTATTCAGTATGTCCATATCTGCCCTCCCTTGGAGCATAGCTTAAAAGGTTCTCAGCAGAATTATGCTAAAAAAGACAGGCAGCAAGACCATCTATGTCCCTGTGCTTCAGTAAATCAACATCTACATTTATATATCATGCTAAACGCAAGGCAGTCCCTGAAATTAAGGAAAAGTAGCAGAAATCAAACCAGAAATGTACGCCTTCCTAATAAAGTCTGATCACCCAGTGGCAAGCTGACAGGCGAACCAGGCATCTTGTTCAAGACCTTATTCTAAGGCAGAATACCAAAACTATCAAACAGCATTGTTGGCTAGCCCTGTAATTCTGCCAATTTTCTCCAAGGATTACCTAAAACAACCACAAGTCACAGAAATACAGCACGGAAAAGACTTGTGACTACTTCCACCAAGTGAATCTTCCATACACAGCTCAGCCCATTATTTGGTTGTTCTTCCTTCCCCTCTGGTTCATTCCACCAGTTGTAATTACACATTTTGGACTACTGAAAAGCACATTACAGCTACAAAAAAGTCAGTGCCCTGCTATCAGATATCTCATACAGCTTCAGAAAAAAGAAGAAATCAGAATCTACTCTGGCAAATTCATTAAGGAAGAGTCTTTCAGAAGAACTGGGTTATCCAACAGGTCTGACAAATGTCTGTAAACTTACAAAAAAAAAGAATTGAGGAGGAAATAGTTTATAGAAGCAACCTGAATGCCAAGCCTGTCAACTGTCATGTTAATATATATTACGTGCTCTCTTTGAGCTCTCAAACTAGAAATCATTAGTCAAACATGATTAATACGTAGTCAGTACTCAGAACAACTTTTATATATATATACACACATATAAAGGTATAAATATACGTGCGCACATGCATGTATGTGCATATATATACACACACACACTCCTATATAGGATATAACTATATAAAGGAAATACAAATTCAAAGATGCTCAGACAAGAGGGAGTCACCCAGTCACAGAAAACAAGGGAGAAGAAATCAGTCAAAGCCATGTTTGATACAAGACTTCCATGCTGCTAAGGCTGGATTGCTTTTGGCAAAAGCAGGAAGGAAGTTTAAGTGAATGGGAGATGTAAAAAGGAGAGTTCATCACAAGGAGAAAGGAAAGATAGGGAGCTCAAACACTTGAACCAGTTCCACAGATAGCTCTTAGTAAAAGCTCTACAAACTAGCTACAACTTTGATGCAGTTAAGAAATAGTCTTACTAGCAAGTGTTATTTAGAACTGTTTTTCTATTCAGTGCTATTTTCTGTTGTTTCAAGTTTCCTAATCAAGAATTAAACCCCCTGTTTTCCTAGAATAAAGCCAGTTTTAAGGTTGCCCAGTGCCTAAAAATGCCTAGCAATTAAAATGAACTAAAGTGGCTATTAGGCACATAGCTTTCAAAGAGTGCCAGTCTGACTGGATTTGGAGAAATCCTTTGAGGTACCTCTAAATCGAAACAGATGTAAGCTTCTTGGGTATTAGCCAAAAAACAAAGAAAGAAAAGTCTCCAGGCTGAGAGACACTGGTGTCAAGCACCAGGGAAGAAGGGAGAAGTCTAAGGAAAGCTCCAGCTGGAAGAAACAGGTGGAGTGATCACAGCAGCACAAAAACCTTTATGCAAGAAAATGCTTGATATATAGGTATCAAAATTAAGTTCATTAGTGAACCATTTCATTAAACAGATCAGCAGTATAATAGTGACCTCTGAAATTTTCCCATCAGTGCTAGACTTGAGTTTATTAGCATAAACACAGATTAATGGCAGTGGAGCGTTAAATTCTTCATGCAGACAGACAACAATTGCAAGCCCCACTCATCACTATGCCACTGCACTCTCTGCTATACGTTCCTCGGATTTTTACATTGCTCTTCCCATTAGACTTGGTTTCAAGAATTGCTTTGTATAAAGCTCTGGGTACCTAACATCTAACTCTGCAACTGTTCCTACATGTCCTTCCTGGTTACCAGTGGGACATGACACTTTTCTCCCTTTTCCTCCACTCTCCAAAGAGCCAGCTTGATTATGAGGGTAATAGGAAGAAAGAGACATTATTGCTTCCCAAACTGACAAAAACATGAGAAGAAACATTATTCTTCCTTCCCAGATGAGCTTCAGAACACCAACTTGCTGCTCTCTAGAGCTTTTCCCAAACAGCAGCCAACAAACTCATACACAGTTATCTTCACATGCTGCCACCTACGGAAATATTTGCAAGCCAATTACGTATCATTTTGTACTGAACTGCAAAGAGACCTTGCAACCTGAACTGCAATATTAGGCTGCTGATGTTCTGCTGGGTGCACCTTTGCCCTAGGGACTAGTTCACATTTGTCCCATTTTGCAACAAGGTAGCAGTGGCAATCTCAAAGGCACAGAGCAGAGGCATGAAGAGAGAAGAGCAGAAAGTAATCCTAGAATCACAGAATGGTTTGGGTTGGAAGGGACCTTAAAGATCACCTAGTTCCAACCCCCCTGCCATGGGCAGGGACACCTTCCACTAGACCAGGTTGCCCAAAGCCCCATCCAACCTGGCCTCGAACACTGCCAGGGATGGGAATCCACCACCTCTCTGGGCAACCTGTTCTAGTGCCTCACCACCCTCACAGTAAAGTACTTCTTCCTTACATCTAATCTAAATCTACCCCCTTTCCATTTAAAGGCATTACTCCTTGTCCTATCACTACATGCCCTCATAAAAAGTCCCCCTCCAGCTTTCTTGTAGGCTCCCTTCAGGTACTGAAGGATGTGAAATGAAATAATGTGAAAGCAAGCTTCTCACTGAAGCATTAAGATTGACTGGCCATGGATAGAGACTGCATTTAGAAAAACAAAACTAATGTTGCCAAGAATCAGCCACATGGAGGTGAAACAGCAAAGTGGAAAATGCAGTCTCAAGCTCAACATCAAGTTAAAGATTTCCAAAAGAGTTTTACTCAAGTTACTGTTACACAAAGGCTCCTGGAACAGTGTTCTGAGAAGTTTTAACACTTCCCCTGTTTGCAGAAGGTTTCTGAAAGCCATTAGATAAGGCAGTTGTCTTCTGCTTGTCTCATGAAATTCTACTTCACTCTAGCCAAATTACAAGCTGGTTAAAAAAGCAAGCAAAAACCCCCAAATGAGCACAATACAGTTTAAAAAAACTACACTAGACTACCAACAAAACAGCAACAGCCATATAACACTGGAAATGCTTGCTATCGCCAGGCAAGGGTAAGGAAAGAAGGGGA
This sequence comes from Aquila chrysaetos chrysaetos, assembly GCF_900496995.4. Lineage (NCBI taxonomy): Eukaryota > Metazoa > Chordata > Aves > Accipitriformes > Accipitridae > Aquila > Aquila chrysaetos. Next base: position 3,397,345 of record NC_044010.1, on the reverse strand, counting down.
AAGGCTGATGTGAAAAAATAATAAAAAAGTTAAATCACATTCTCCTTGATTCCTGCAAAGTGATTTTGCAAGCTTTCCATAGGCACAGGCAAGGCACAGGGCCAGGTCCCCCCCCACAAGCACCTCTCAGAGACATAACAACAGAGCTCCTCCAATTATCTCTCTGTGCACTGCACGAGACTGCAGCGACCTGCCACCAAAAACTTATCCTGGAGACGTCAACTCCTTCTCTAGCTCCAAAGACCATGAAGTGGGTGGGTTGCCTCTCCCATTCTGTTGACTCACTTTGTGACAACAGCAGTTAATAGCTTTCCAGTAGCTACCAGCTCTCAGATACAGTCCTTTGCAACACTGTGGACACATGCATACTAGCATGTGAAGACAACTAAGGATGTAATCTGCCTTAAAAAATGAAAAACTATAACATTTATATAAATTATCATATAATTTATATAAATATTTATAACTACATATAAAAAAACAGAGGAAGTTCAGAAGGTCATCTAGCCCATTTCCCCACCTCACAGCTTACATTAACTCCCATGCAGACCAGAAAGTTTTGTTGTTTTTTTTTTTTTTTAAAAACACTTCAGGGAGAGCCCTGCTTTAAGCATGAGGTTGGACCAGATGCCATCTTGAGGTCCATTTCATCCTGAATTCTCCTATGATTCGTAATATCCTGATACATACATAGACAAGGAAACTGTTATAACTTCACGTTAAAACAAAACCTTGTAACCCCTTTTTAAAAAGCCCAAGGAATTTTTATATCTAGACTGAAAGAAAACATAAATGGCAGTGCCTACGTCTTGAGATTTAGTAAATACAGTTATTTGCTCCTTCTTCTGGAGCATAAGCATTCTGACAAATGCTCCAATCACAGGATCATACATTATTCTCTCCTCTGGGCTTTGAAACTCAGCCTGTACTTGGAACAGATGCACAAGGAAGGGGGACAAGCATGCAGAGACCGGGTCTGGGAAAAGTCATGAGTGCTTTAAATCTACAGTGCTTAACGCTGAATCCTAGAAAACATACCTGCAGGTATGGAAAGGTAGTGCTAGAACGTACATATGAAGCCCAGCTGTACACCACTAAATTAAAAAAGAGGTGGTGAGTATCCAAATCTGTTACACTGTTGCTGTGCTACACTAATAACACTACTCCTCATGGACCACACACTTCCATACTGAAAAAGATCTGCTCCAACATGATCTGCTGGGCACCGCTATAGCATTTTCTCAAGGTTATCACGTCTACTATCTTCACACTCCTGTCTCTAGAAATTCAGACAGTTCAGTTATACCCCAGATGGCTACCAGGAGGCATTGCCTTGTTTTTCATTCTTACCTTCTCTCCACTAGAGTAGAAGAAATAACGCAATCGGACAATGTTACAATGATCCAACTTTCTCATAATCTGGAGCTCTCGGTTCTGAAAGGAGAGAAAAGCAAACAATTAAGGAAAACTCTTTTCTCACAAACAGTACTGTAATGTCTTAATATACAGATACAGGAGCTGACAAAACTATGAACCAAAGAACAACTAAAGTTGGAAAGAGGCAACAGCTTTCACACGTTTATTCGTCTTTCTTCCAATTACTTTATCACTGAGAATATTGACATCTTTGAGTACATTCTCCTTCTAAAATAATGGTCCACAATCCCTCACAAAATCCAAGAATTACCTACTTACTTTACCAAAGTTTCAGTGGTAAAAGGCAAGATGACATTTAACTTTCCATTTTTATTTTCTGATCTTACAATAATATAATATATCAGCCAGAATGGTTGGAAGCCTATCCCCCTTGAATACTGTAAAAATAATGTAAACAACGTAAAAGCAAACATAACATTTCCACCTACATGCCTGCCCTCTTCCACACTGCAAAAGAGGTTTGTGATGGAATATAATTTCCTGTACCATTCTCTTGGCAATACCAACAAAAAGCACCTGAAATTGAGTAGGCAACTCAGTTCCCACTTTCATTCAACCAAGGTTTATGCAGGTTTAAGCAGACAAGACTAACAGTGTTATTTTCCCATTTTGTATCAACCCAAAAAAGCTGTTAAAATAAAATCAGTTTGTTACATGCATGGTAAACTGGGGACTTTACTGCAATATCCACCATAACAGAGCCCTAAACAAATGAGGGATGTTATAGCCTAACAGATAAAAATGAGTGAAATGTTGAATTGCAGGTATGAATAAAAAAAGCAAGTAAAATTAGCACAGCTATGTTTGTTATACTTCATTCCACAGTTGTTGCTACAATACTCCTTTCTCCTATGGTCACATTTACACATCACTGTTTTTCCTTCCTCTATTACTATACAATCTGCAGCTTCAAACCCAGAAGGTATTCCAATTTTTACTTAGATCACAGGGTTGCTAATCATGCATCCTAACTAGCTAGGACCAATACGCTAGACAAATACACTAGTCCTAGAAGCATCATTAACTCTGGCCAATTTCAGGAATATTTGGGAAGAAAATTCTTTAGCCACCACCCATTTTTATACTGAAATGCACAAAGCTAACACCTACATTGCGCACTGCTGCTGTTGAAATAAGGATTTTGTATTCTATGTGTATCAGAGGGTCACTTACGGTGCCTATCACTACGATTAAAGCTTAACGAACTCTGCAAGAACCACTCAGAGCTTCTAATGTGAAGATGGCTACGAACTCTGCTTTTAATTCCTCTAAGCCATATAGCCTTAAAAAAAGAGAGGTGTTAGATAGGATGCAGTATCATTAATCCTATCATCCCTGCCACCCACTGACTGAAAAAATACTTCAGTATTAGCCAGCTCTTTACAAACACGAGTGACATCTCGCACAATTATCAGTTGGCAATAATCCAGCTAGTAGTTAAGGAGAAAGCAAGTCCTTCCCTGAGCCTGCCCAGCTTCTGAACAGATTAAAGCATAAGTCTGTTAGGTGCACACCACAACAGGCCTATTCTATCCTGAAGGATGAAGAGAGAAAGTCAGAGAAAGCTGGGAGAGACCTTTGAGGCTTTCATGTATCTCCTGAAATCCCATGGAGTGAATTTGTGAAAGAGGAATACAGGCTTCATCACATAACCTCGTCAACAGCCCTCACGTATCACAGAGAAAAGCGTTCTCCTGGTAGGAATAGGAGCTCAGATATTCTCCACTATTCATTCTTTATTAAATGCTATCCAATAGAAGTCACTTTTGAGTCACGGCTGGGGTTCCTGTGATGCATGGCACAGTTCAGACTTCAGACCGACAAAGACCGCATCCTCTCGTCTTGCCTGAACCACTTGCCACTGCTGGCTCAGTGGTGTCTCCCTGGACCTTACAACCTGGAGCAGATTTCAACTAGCGAGCCAAAGTAGGGATGGCTGTAGATCCCATCGGTCACCGAAACATCAGTTATGAGAAGAGATTAATTTCTCTAGTTGGCTTTTACAGTGCTTAACAGTGTTACTAGAGGACTGAACCTAACACTGCAAGCTCCAGCACCTCAACCAAAGTCCACCAGCAATTCATAGCACAATGTAAGGCAAGTCATTTCTTTCTTTCTCCCACTGGCTGGGAGATGGGAATAATACCTTTTATCTCATGGAATTACTGGAAGAAACACGAATACACTAAGCATTAATGTGCAAATATTATTTTGGCAGTATCTCTACTACCTCCTTAAAATACCCATATATACTCTAAGGTTATCCCTTCATGTTCTTTAGATAGTATGTATATGCTGATCGGATACACTGGGAAAAAAAATAATCAGAAGTTATTCTAACACTAGGCTGAAGTTATATTTATAGGTTAGTATCTCATCCTAGCACAAGCACAGTCTGTGCCCACTTTGATGCCTTCCACTCTGATCCATCTCCTTCTGCTCTCATCCTGACCATCTGCTGCAGCTGCACAAACAGTGCTTCAAGAGGTGCTAATATCAGGGATAACTCATAAACCAGTTACACAGTAACCTATATCTCGCATCCTGTGACTAGACATAAGGAAACAAATTTAAACTGTCATCTTAGTCAAATAGTCACCTCAGCCATCTTAAAACCAAGCTGACTTCTAATCACCACTCCCTGGTGGAGTTAAAACTCGAAATATTCCAACAGTTGCAAAGCTCGAATTGGATGTGGTGGGGGAACAGCTACTGATGTTCATGTAACAGAATGATGCTTTAAAGTATTCATTTTTTCTCAGATGAATACTTCAAGTAGTCTCACTTTACCATGTATTTCCCTGTATACATCTTAAATAACTAACAGCCTTTTCACATTATAATGTGGGCTATTAATTACTGGTGCACAAATGCACGGGGGGGGGGGGGGGACCAGATTATAAACTGGGAACCTTTAGTGAAGTGAACAGTGACAGATGTCCTACACCGAGTACAAGAGAGAAAATGCATGTCTAAATATAATGCAAACTAAAACCATTTAAAAACATGCTGATGAGAAAGGCTGACAGTGCATGATCAAAATACAGAGTGGATGAAAACGTAAAGCTTGTGCTTATCCTTAAATCATCATTTTTGTCTTCCAAGACACATGGATGTAAAGTCAAAGACTCAAGGAGGAAGTTGTTATTCTTTCCTGTTCTCCCACCCATTCACATGAAGAGAAGGGTTTAGTTTTCTTACTGAATGAAAGTACCAGGCCTGGTAAGCACTGAAGAAAGCAATACCCTTCAGCGCCAGCCTCACCACAGGAGAGGACCCAGCAGACTTCAGTTCACACGGAAACACACAGCTCCTGTAGCACACATTCCTCCAAGAAGCTGCAAACCAACAGGACTATGAACAGATTACTCAGCAAATTTCTGTTGCAGTTTGATTTCTTTATCCAGAATAATTTCTTTACCCAGAAGGCAAGGGGCTGCTGACACACAACTCCAGAAGACTGCTTTACGACCAGTGCATTTGAGCCCTTCCGACTACTGAAGCAAACCCAATGTGACAAAACCCTGGTCATCACTTCTGAAAACAACTTTCCTAGCCCAGACTGCCTAGATCTGTTCATTATATTGAAGAAATCTGGTTGCTCATCAAGGTTGAAGATTTGGTTAAAGATTGCCAAGACAACATCAGGTTTATAACTTCAAAGCATAGCCAATAAAGCTTATGCATGAAGTCTCATGCCTTCTCTCTGAAGTTACAACCCCAATTCCTCATAGCTGTGCGAATGCTGCAGTTGATATAAAACCATTAAAGCAAGATCACTTCTGCCTCACTACTGTAATCTGCTATTACAGATTAGGATAACCATCACCCCCCCGCTTCCCTCCCCATCCAGAGATTTCTAGAGCTATGCCAGTTCGCATTCATCATCCCCAACACCTGGATCTTTGCCTTTCCACCCTCCCCTACTTCACCCCCCCTGTGCCGCCCCCTTCTTTTTTACAACGGGGGATAAAATGACTGGATCATCAGAGATGATGCCTTATGGACTTGCAACTTCTGAAATGAACAAGAGCAAATGAAGGTGGAAGGTTTTGTACAGCTCATGTCAGCATGACATTATCAATATATACCCAATGAAGTGTAGAAATATCACCTGGATCCAGTTCAGAAGAGAATTCCTTAGAGTTTCCTTAGCTAAAGGGCATGCTGGGTTTTGATTTTTTTTTTCTTCTGAAATGCTTGTTTAAAGTCTCAACAAGGTTCTTTGAGGATTATGTTCAAAGCAGATGAAATGAGAGAAATTATAAATTTGTATTTTTGCCTTGTGTCACACCAAGGACATGTCCTGGTTCTTGTGAACGGGTAAGATTGTGTACATCTTGTCCTTTTAAGAGAGGACATCTTTTTGATGGAAAGGCAGGATAAGCTACCAATCTATTTCAACAAGCAACTTCAGCATCGGTCTTCTTGCTTAAATCAAGTAAGGCCAGCAACTAAAGTTAATGGTCATTTTTGCGCTTTTTGAACTAAGTTTTATTCTTCCTGGGGTAATACCTTCAAATGCTGAAGCTCAGTATCTCCTGTTCTTCTATCAGGTTGGGAAAACAGAAAATGAAGGGTAATTGTCACATGAACTCTGGCATTATAGATAGATGGGAGCAGCACAGGTAGATCCCAATTTCTCAGTATACACAATCCTCCTCCTCTTACACATACCATGTTTACAGCTCCCTCCTTTCTCCTGCTTCCATCATAACCTTCTCCACTCTACCACATTTCTTGTTGTTCAGTAAAGGTTTTCCCGCAGCGAAGAACCAGAGCAGGCAGCCATGAGCAGGCCAAGTTGGGGAAGAAACTTGTTTCCAGCGGGAGGCATGAAGGCAGTGATGAAGCAGCAACGCTTGCTTTTTTTCCCCCTGCTTCCTTCCACTTGAACAGCCTGAATGACTAGTCACCTCCACTCACCTTCACCTGCTGCACTGCTGAGCCTGCCCAGAGAACAGGCTCAGGCTGAGGCCCTGAGAGATTTAAAGCATTTTCATACAGCAGGAAGAAGCCTCTTTATCCTGACTGTCTCCCACCACAAGAAAAAGGCTGGACTCCAAGCACAGGGCAGCACACGAATGCTGACAAAGGTCTTTCAACGTGATCCTAGCCAGCTACGCTTAATGCCTCGCAGAGACAGCTGCTTGCAGAACATTTGAGCCGTACCTCCTAAACTCGGCTTTGTAAAATGTACCGAGACAAAACACTCCAGACCATAGAGGAAGCCATTGTACTCACTGTAAGCTGCCTGTGGTACAGGAATAGCACCTGACAGGTTACCAAGGGGTAGTGGGATCATCAAGATCAGCATATTTTCACTAATATCGTTACTAAAGCTCCAATCCTAGTATGTCTGGTTTATCCTAAGCTTAGTAGGACAGACTGCAAAATAAAAGCTGTACCACTTCTCTAAAAATTCCAGAAGCTGCCTGACCATTCCTCCAAAGGTGGATTTCAAACACCACCAATCGCAAGGCTACTTTTAACGCTGTCTTGCTGTCAGCAAAAGTAGTACAGAAATTATTCTATGGCTCTCAGAACTAACTGCCTTTCACATATATATGATAATTCAGGCATTTTACAGAATAAAGGCTAATTCCTAATTCTTCTGTATTTGCCCCAAGCTATCACTGAAATAAATCAGTGCTTGGAGGAAAAAGAAGTGTGAGAGGGGATTTACTACAGAGGCCTGGGCTGGGAATCTGTCCATGCCAGTCATCAGCAGCTAGCCACCCATGACAAGTCTGTTTTGTAGGCAAGCAACTTCAAGCAGATAAATGTCAACAGGGATCACAGTTTTTCTCATTTACATTTGAGGTGCAGATTAAGACAAAGCCCCAGTCTCTCTTTCCTGCCAGTGACGGCGTATTTCCAACACCAGCAGATCTAAGTTGGGAAGGTCTCCATTTTTAGCACACCTGTTAGTTGCAAACTCATACGATTATGACCTTTAATCCAGAAATATAGGAGAATACCAACAAACGAATACTGTTTATTAAATATCTGTATCTATGACATACCAAGAGCTGTAATACCACATCAACCGCCACCCAGTTAGTGCCGGTCCATCAATGATTGTTAAATACTTGCAACCCAACAGACCTAACACAGAGGTCAGAAAGTCCAGATATCTCCAGATATCACGTCCCGCTCCAACCTCTACCGATGTAACATGTGCATGTGCCTAGAAGCAGCTTTGAGGGTCAGCATTTGTAAAAGTACTTGGACTTCTATTGTCCAAGAAGTCCTAGCGACATAGGTACAATACTAATTAATATATTGTTAACAGTCAGGGCTTTCCTAAGGGGGGGGGGGGGGGGGACGGGACGGGGACGACAAAAAACCCAGTGATAGCCATCAGCAGTTTACAGTACAAATATAAAATTGCTGCTTTAAATACTCACACCCCCACCCCTTCCTTGCACCTCTTCCTGCCTGTCATTCATAGGAATCCCAACTCTCATACAAGGGAAAACCCAAACGCTAAGTGCCCATACAACATGAGAATAACGAGTTCGCAGGTACTGCGCCACGCAAGCGGGATGAGCAGAGGGAGCTGTCGGGGGGGGGGTCCAAGATCCAGAATGCTTGTGCATACATTCCTGTGCAACCCAGTGCATTGCAGTTGCATCATGCTCTGTTTTACTACATAACTAAAAGCAAGGCAGAGGCTCCAAACCCAGCTTCATTTCACTACCACGTTCCGCAACGCCGCCAAACTTTCCACTATTTGTCCTCACGTAAAAATCTGATAATTAAGAACCTGAAGCAACAAACGATGGAGACACACAGCAGGGTTGCACCGCAAAGTGTTTCTGAAACACTGGCCTGCGAACACCCAGAAAGAGTCAGAGGTGCAAAAACACATGCGTCAGCTGTATTCTAGCCAAAATTTATTACTGAGCACAGCGACCTTCAGCCCTGGCACGGGTACAGATCAGGGCAAAAAGCATCGGCTCCAAATGCAGCAGCAGGCAGGACCTGGCTGAAGAGGCCAGCGGGCAGAGCGTGCTGGGCTGGAGCTGGGGCCGAGCCAGGGCAAGCCGAAGGCGCAGGGTTCAGGCAAGCGTAGGTGGGGCCACCAGTGCTCTCCCAACCTGCAAACCCATGATTTATTACAGCTCGACTGAAATTAGAGAGCGGACAGGGGCAGCAGGAGGAAAAAACGTGCTTGAAACTAAAGCTCTAGAATAATGAAGCAAAAAGTCACACAGCCACCACAAATGTGGGCTAGACTTCATTAACCCCTTAAGAACTAGACAGATTTGAACCCCAACCACGCAGTAATGAGCGAGCTGACAAAGGCATACTGGATGAAAATCTGAGATACCAACGCACACCTTGTTTCCACTCTATTAATTCTTTTTATTGTATTACCACCCTCAAACTCAGGCACTACATCCTTTCTCGCAAAGGGACTGTGTACTTTGAACTTCCTAACTCTTCCCCTAGGCAGTCAGCAACGGCAAGTGCCATATTATGTCATCTCCAGCCTGCTCTTGCCAATGCAGAACACAGTCCCTAAGCAGAAAACTTGAGCTGCATACAGCTATTACACATAGTTTCCTATAACTGGAGACAGAAATGGCTTATTTGTGTTCTTAAGAGAACATACAACAAGCCTCAATCTCTTAGGAGAACAGAAGAAAAATTCTGACCCTTCTTTCATTTCCTCCCTGTATCTCAGCAGTTAACTGAAGGGTGGAAGCCAAATTCTTCATTAGCTAGTTGCTGCCTTTTTGAATGGAAGTAGAGTTTCAGAGCCTCTCAGAGACTTAATACCATCTCTAAATTCCTGCCAGCTCAGGAAGCTCAACACTAAACTTGGAACACAAATTGATTTCCAGCATCATGTCACTTCTAGACCACAACCTGAAATTCACTTAATCATTTTCAAGTGTTGTTTCAAATATTGTGTTCAGTTCTACAGCATCTACCATGCTCTGCCAGCAGCAAGTCCAGATGCAGCAGGAATTACACTGCACCCAAGATAAAAGTTAGAAAAGCAGAACTAGGTCTGAAACTCAGAGAGATGGTTCAAGTCCATTATAACATTGAAATAAAGTGCAGGAAGGAGAATAATTGAAAGGAAAAGTATTTTCTAAAAGGCAGCCCTATGCTTTCAGAGATAATAGCCATTCTTTTTCAGTGGTAGCACAGAGGATCTCTGTTGAAAAACTCTTACAGTAAAAATAATTTTCCTTTCATAGGAACAGCAGACATTTTTCCACATGTTTTGACTTTTAACTCTTCAACTACGAAGAAGTAAGTATGAGAATACCTGTAACATCAGTCCCCAGGGAGTCTGCAACATCCATAGAAACTTACACCTGCAATCACAACCGGAACAGGTTGCAATTAATCTATTAATCAAATAAGTTCCAATCTCCCACAGGCATAAGGCATTTGCTGGGTTGCTAATCACTATGTTATTAAACATTAATGAAATGCTTTATTACTCTTGGCCTTCTCTTCTTACATATGATGCAGCAGATGTTTCATGCAGACAGATTCCAAAGGACTTGCAAAACAAAAATAATTTCTCCTCAGCCTCCAAAAAAATTTTATTTATTTATTTAGGGAACAGGTAAGTGCCACCTCCAATGTTTATTTTTCCTTTGTCCCAGGACTATTGCTACATGACACAAAGATGTCTGATGCTTGAAGTCATTAGGGGCTTTAATTTCAATCCAAACGTAAATTTCTGACTCCCTAAAACCTTAGAGGAAACATCCAAATTAGAAGGACACAAGAAAGGGAAACGACAGGTGAAGACTGAGCAGGGAGCAAAGGGGGAGTGGAACTGGCAAGTGGAATTAACTGCCTGCAGATGATTATTTGCCAAGCAGAATTAAATCTTCCAGAAGTACGAGTCTTAATAATGAGCTCCCAGATGACCAAGCTTTTAAAAGGTTAAGCATTCCCTGCTGAATTCAGAGGGAGACTGGGCAGCTCCTCCTCTGGAGGCGGGGGAATGGGAGAGGAAATTGGCTCAACTCCAACAGTGAAGTTAAAATAGGGACTTACACTCCTTACCTTATGCACATATACAATAAGCCTTTCTCCCCAAATTCCTGGTAGGTTCCCCACCCCCTGGTTTGGTAAATTTGTTGTGAGCAAATACCAGTATTTATTAGCTAACGCTATAATTCAAAACCACCACATGTGAACGTCAGGTCTGAGATAAGCCTAAAATAATAAATACCCTACTAAATTTCAGATGACAGCCACACGTGTATAAGAATGTTTCAACACTCATTCTTCATAGTTTTATATATAAAAACAATTCAAGCTTCCCCAAATACATATCTTCATATTAAAAGGCAGCAGCACGTTCTTTTGGTAGCTGCAAAATAATTTCACCACTTGACCTTTGCTAGATACAAGAAATTTATCATACACTTGAAAGGGAAAGCCAGCTATGTCAAAGTACAAATCCACTGTAAGCTACTAGAAGGGTTAGTGTTCGAGTTTGATAAAACAGGTTATCAGACTTCTTGCTTGAGTTTTTTTTTCTTAGTCAGCACTAATGCTTTTCAAACACTGTCCCATTTTTCGAGAAATCATTTCCTTAGGCTAAAGGTGTCACAACACTGAAATGAAAAGATTAGGAAATTTTCACATTCACTTTTAGCCTAAATTGCCCCAAAAGAAAGAGTACAGAGAAGAAGAATAAGTTTTAGTAACTATTTGCATAGCCAAGTATGGTTTTTTATGACAAATTTTAAAAGCAGAGACACAGCACCATGGTTAGATTCACCATTTAGTCACATGACAAAGTAATAGGGATCTCCAAAAGAAAGAAAGGAGCAGAGAGAAATTATTTCATATATCAGGTGAGCACCATGAATTTTAAGTGGCACACGTTAACCACATTTCAAAAGGCTACACTACCACCTCATGGGCTTCCCATCTCAGAGCTTCCCAAGGACCAAGTCCAGCTGGATCAATGCAAGGCAGGGGTGACTTAACTCCCATGAAGCCCAGTCCTTCTTCCCCCAGTATCTGCAAAGATTTAGCACTGTTATCGATTCAGTTGCTCCCTTTTCTGACTGGGATAAGACAGCTCTGAATTTAAGCCTACCCCCGCGTAAGTGTCACAATCAATGTCTTCGGAATATGTCGCAATGAGTCAGCCTCCAGGCCCTGATTCATGAAGAGCAGCAGCTCAAACTCACAGGGCAGAGGTAGCCATCTACACCCAGCTGCCCAGCCCACCCTTCTCCTCCAAGGTGCTACTATCCCTGCAGCTAGGACACCTGGGTGGCTCATCAGACACCAGCTTGCCATCCAAAGCACAGAGCTTACCAGAACAGAGCTCAACACATACAGTAGGTTGCAAACTGTGTTGGTTCAAGAGCCGATGCACAGCTGCTTTGAAGTTTTTGCTGCAGGGGCAGCAAGAGCAGTAGCCATCTCATCTGCCACTGCCTGCAAGTCCTCTCTCTTCAGCTCTTTCAAGCATCCGCTCACTGGCCTCACTGCCAGATATCTGGGCACAACTACAGAGCTGATGCTACACCAGCAAGTGTTCAGGAAAGGAAAAACAAAAAGCTGAAGTTATAGCTGGGAATGCGGGCAGTAGTGACACTGCCACTGTATAAGAGGTGTAGCTTCGGGAGCCTCCTGCCTTCCACCTTGCTTCCAGAATAAAATGAGAACTTGCACATAACCCTGTGGCAAGTAAAGAGAAAGAGAACTGGTGAAACCAAGGGACTGAGGGAACAAAGACGACTTGGTCAGACCAATCATCTCGGCACCATATCACCCAACAGTTCAACAACAGCCATCACCGGATGCTTCCAAGGAAGGCTCAAAAAAGCTTACTTCCTAGTCATCTGGGATCCTAAAACCTGAAGACATTGATGTTTAACCTCTCTTACCAAACTTGCAAACAATTTTCACAAACGCATTTGTAAAACATAAGACTCAATGACTTTGTGACACTGTGTGCAAGTCAATCACATAAACTATGTCAGAAAGCATTTCCTACATCACCTACCACCTTCTCAATGGACTACACATTCTTTTTTGTTTAACATACAGTACTAGATGAGATTCTTGTAAGGTAACTTCATTAAAACATCCACTGTTACTAGTCATGCCAGTTGCAAAACCTTTCACTGACCTTGCCATATACTTTCCACTACAATAATCTTATTTTCCATAGTTTAAGGAGGTCTCCCACTGCACACATCATGCAGAACAGACATACTGTGGGAATGACCTGGAGTTGAGTAATGAAAGGAAATTTGGTTTTAGGACCCTTGCCTCATTTATTACAAAAGGAAAAAGCTCTGCAGTGGATAAGGTGAGGAACTGCAGAAATGGCAGAACAGTCTTCTCAGTCATAGCACTTTAAAATGTTGTATAGTGAAAAATGGACTGGAATCTACCACTAATACATAGATTAATCCACATTAACAGGTTTATCCAGGAAGCTGTTATATCTGTTTTACTCTGCCCAGCTCAATATTCTGAAATATTGAGCAATCAAATACACTTGAGCAAGATCAATAGGACCACTGACATTCACACCTGTCAAAAAGCCAGAATTGGCCTCTTCTGTCCTATATCCACTACATAAACAGCTGGAAAAAAAAAAATTCCCAATGTCTGCATTTTAGAAGTCACATCAGGAGACAGAATGTGAGATAACCAAGACAGGGCACCTGTCCTGGCCCAAGGTATCTTGCAAACACCACAGGTAGTGAGATGAGATCGGCTTGTCTGGGCAAGAGTCCCCTGCAGGCTAGCCTATTTCTCACCAGTTGCCCTGCTTGTCCTCCCCAAGAATGAAATTTTATTTGCACCAAATTCAAACTATGCTCAAATCAGGTAGAAAATGTGCAGTTTTGACTAGATGGAAGAAGTTAAGCATTTCTGCTGTGTATTGAAAAAGCTAGACATATTCAGAGGTATAAGGAACATGAAAATCGGTGACATCCAGCCGCCAAACAAGCTAGGCCCATCGTTACCCCCAGATTAAGTTTTCTGAAGGACCCTGACTAAGCCCATGAAAAAATTATCAAGTATCTCTCGAACTCTTGGTCGCTTCCAGTGAAATCAAAAGCCTTTTAAGGACTGATACACCACCTTCAGGATCACAATGCTCCACAAGGGAAGAACAGTGATTCACTCCACAGGGAAGCCCTCGCTGTCGTAGCAATGTTAAGGTATACCTTTGACAAAATTTATTCACAAAGAGGAGGACTTGAAAGACTAAACATGAAATTTTTAAACCACCAACCTACTGCTACCTAAAGCAATCGAGATAATCACAAATAACCGTTTCCAGACGCAAATACAATAGTGTATCTCTACGCTAAAGCTTTTCTCCTCAAGACTTCAATTCTCTGCTCAATAAACATATTTTTCCCTTTTCTGCCCTGATATTGAAGGGTATAAAAACCAGCCAATCCTATCTCTTCCCATCATTTGTTTGTTTTTTGAGAAACATACATTAGGCAAGGCATTAACATTTGGAATAGTAACAGCAAAATTTAGTTTATGGCCCCTTGAAGCAAACGAGACCTACCTCTCACCTTTATCAAACACAGCACCCTTCATTGGACTAGAAGTTAGTGCCTACCTTGTCCTGCAGCACCTCTTAAAACTAGGCATTAGGTGTTATTTAATACTTCCATGAGAAATCACAGCAAAGGCACTGAATTCAATTTGAATCAGCAACTCCCATGAGTTACCTGTCTATGGCAAGTCTTTAGAGAATATAGAAAACACTCTGCAGCTTTCCTAAGCAGTACAACACCAAAGAGGATGCTCACAAGTTTCAACATTTTCCTAAAAAACAGCTGCCTTCAGAATCAGCCTAAAACACCTATCCAGGTGAAGTGATGGAACCTGCACAACACCATCTTGCATTATATTCTCCTCCTCATCTCAGGAGTATTACAGCTTTATTCCACAGCCAGAGATAATTGAGCAGGGCTGCTGCACAGGAAGGCAAATGCAGTGGATCAAAGCACGTGTGAATCAAGATGGGTTCTAGGCTGCTTCTGAGAAGGTGAATTTTTTCCTGTGTTGGAAAAAAAAAAAAAAAAAAAAGCTTAAAGACAAGTTACATGCAGGTGCTCTACTACCCATTTCCATACAGAACGCTTGCTATCAGCTTGAAAACTAAACTTCCTCCATAATGTTTTATGTGTATACCTCCCGAACATTTTTAAATACAATTCTGAACCTTTTTTTCTTCAGATTGAAAAAAATTACAGAATTGAACCCCAAAAATGACTACAAGCCAGTGGAAATGTAACTGGTCTCAATATTCCTTTAAGGTTTTGTTTTATTATATTTCATGGACTATTTATAATTGTGCATTTTAGAAGTGGGGAAGCAAGATATGAAACCTGTTATCCCAGTAAGCAATAATTTCATCCAGTTTTAAGCAACTGAAGGTATCTTGTACTTCACAGTACCTTATGTCACAGGAACTGCAGTTGCTAAAAGTTGGTGCTCAAGAGCAGGCTATAAAAGAGTCTCTGGTTATCAGAAGTGAGGAGACCAAGCATCAAATGCCAGCCAGCCGCTTCATCTCTCTAACTACCCATAGTTAGCCTCTGCAGATCAATATCAACAGTCACAGGAGCAAGGTTTGCAACATTGCTCTTTGTAGCCAGAGCAGACACAGCTTTTAGCAGGAAAGGTCTCAGGATAGGCCCTACGGACAGGAGCATTCAGCAGCAACATACTCACTGAAAATGCAAAGAAATACTAATCAACTGCCCCGTATTTTCACAGGTTTGCGCCTTCTGAGTTGAATTAATTTCCTTGCCCAACCCCAACCAGTGAACAATGCTCTTCCACATTTTGTTGAAATCAAACTCTATGCAAAGAGTGCCGAGACCCTTTCGCATTCAAAAATCTCAACAGCATGAAAGAATGAAGAGCTACTGCCCACCAAGGATGTGGTACTGCCTGCTTATGTAGGCAAGACAGTATCATTCCCTACGTAGTCTAGTGTTTACTGCACACAAGGTTAGGTTAAGACAGAGCCACCATATCTTGAGCTATATTTACTTTCAGGAAAATTTAATTCAAATAACTTTTAAAGGTGAATCAGTTAAGACTTCCAACAGTGTTTAGTTGGACAGCTAAATTCAGAAGGGTCTCAGGGGAATTTAATTCCCTCTGAAAGCCCATTATCTCCTCAAGAAGTCACCTACGGTTTCATTACCCACAAGCAGATCCGTGCAGACAAGCCAGTAGGACAGGATGCCACAGCTCAGTGCTCCACCAGGAAGGGACTTTCTACTACCACCTGCACAAAGCACTGTGCATTTGCGCTGGGTACAGGCTGTTCCCACTAGAGCAAGGCGGACCCTTTCCAAGAGATACTCATCAGGTTACCTCCAAACAAGAGTCCTTGCACTGTTTATCCTTCCTGCTAATTGATGGCCTTCATGCTGCCACAGAAATTGCTCAACGAGTACACTGACTCTGCTATGCCTCCGACACTCCACGCAACCCTCAACATGCCCTAGTTTTCCTGTCTCATACTACTTTCTTGTCCTACTAGATCTGTTATAGCCCTGTGTGAAAGTAGATAACCTTTATGCTTGTTACGCACAGTTACAGAAGCGGAGTCATTGCCTATCAGGAAATCTATTATACTATCTGCAAACGATGTCCTTTTTCACCCTTTCCCAAGTTATGTTGACTTTTCAGATAAAAAAAAAAAATAGAAGTATGCATTGTACCAGGTTCTTGACTATTTGCTCGGGCTCTTCAAACGCTGACTCCAATCACCTACCTGTGGTTTCCAACACACTGGGGAAAGTGCATTTCTATTTCATATGCTCTCATGCTGCTGCTTTTGCAGGTATCTAAATGACAAGTGAATAGTGTTAATAACCCCAGTGTAATCAAGGAAGCTCCAGGTCTCACAGACAGGCAATTCTAGTACAGGTTACTGTGATACTGCACAAACAGAAGAATCTAACCTAGAAAGAATATAGCACTACTTTTTTTAAAAACTATAGAGCTTCTAATACCATTGCCTCAACTAAAAGTTATCCGCTCTTACCATCTTCTAATCTTATAACTCAGAATTGCTCACTATTTATAAAGTAGGTTCAGCAGAGCACCACAAAGAAAACCAATAAGTACTTATCCTTATTTTCAGGAATTCTTCAGAAATCTGTGCTCACCTCAGATCTCCTGCTCTACATCCTGTTACTCCTTGTCAGACTTCATCTGAAATGTGCTCACAGAGTTGCTCAATGTCAGAAAGCAAAGCAAGTTCATCTGTGTAAGACATTGAATTGAATCTTCCTAATGTTCCCTAGCCCATGCACCACAGCATTTTGGAACAGCAAACTCCAAAGTGCTCATTTCCACACTTGCACACCTACTACTAATTCCCATGTTGGTCAGCAATACACCTTTTTAAAGTTTCCTCTATTATTTACCAGTAAAACCAAACTTTTCCACTAGGGTGCCGTACTGGGTTCACACAGCCAATGTGAACATCCGCTATGAACTTTTAGTTTAAAAAGAAAAAAACAAAGAAAAAAAAAGGAAAGAAAAAAATCCCCCTCTGTACACTTGCAGCGAGAGCAATGGAACTGGTGGACAGCATGGCTGGGGAGCTCTTGGAAGAAGCATGCGTGTCCCACCACAACACCCAAATAAGTTGCACTGTACTATTTCAGTGACTTAAGTAGCCTGCAACAAATTCTTTCATTTATAATCAATCAACATGCTTGCACTGTTACAGTCATCTGGTATAAATGCGATGCCTGTTTTCAAGCCCCAAAAACTTGGTACAACCTTTATGACTCATGTGTCTGGTGACATTAAACTAAGATGAATGCACAAGGGCCTGCAAACTCAGTCTGATAAGGAGATCCTCGGACAAATCCTCAAACAAAGAAACAGAAGCAGATGAATCTTTAAAAGACTTAAAGTCAGATATTCTGTCTTCATCCTCATTTGATAAAATTTACCAGGGGGAAACAAGGAGGGAAATAAAAACTCTTAGCTCTCTGAGACAGAGTGCCTTTTGAATTAAAAAGTAAATAATTAAAATTAGATCTAGCTGTTCTTTTACATATGCATTGCTGTGCTTCAATGATTCAGACTGGATGTTTGTATTTTGACTAGTTAGCTCAGGACTAAGCAGTCTAATCACCATGGCTGGGCTTTCAAAGGAACATCACAAATGAAGAGGTGAAATGAGCACCTTTGCTGCGCCTGTAACAATTAGACCTGGCTTCAAATTTTAAGACAACTACAGAATATAGATGTATATAGTCTGGGTATTTGCATCATGACACATATAGGAACCTTGATGACTCATCCCAGTTCACTATACCAGGCACTACAGAAACAAAAACCCACCCTGAAGAAAGCAGACTGCATTCTACTTAGTTAAAAGTTTGTAACATATATTTAAAAATATGATAAACACCACACCTCACATTTCACCCTAAAGAAGAGTGGGTCCCTTCCTTGCTCCTGCCCAAAAACAGTACGAGTGCATGACAACCTCTTTATTGACATCACTCCTTATATTTTAAAACAAGTACCAATACAGTACCAAAGCATCAAGTGCTGTAACTAGAATTTTCCTTAATGGAGTTAAGTTTTTCATTACCTTTCCAGAAATATTTCTTATTTTGGGTTCTTACATGATACAACTCTTACAAAGCCACTCAAAGAAAATCAGATGCAGTTTTACTTCCTGCAGCAGATCACCCAGGAGTCTAGGTCATTCAACAAAACCTCACGGTCCACCATCCTTTAAATTTAGTCTTGAGCATCATATACCAAATTTCACTGCATAATGCAGACAGAAAACGTGAGGGAAAAAAACAAAGTAGGACATATAGCCAAAACAAGCTTTTCTCAAAAATGTGCAATGTAAAGTAGCAGAAAAGTAATTCCTTGTATTGTGTAGGCTAAAAATAATTGCGTTGGTCACATCTCACCTTCTCAGTCGTCCCAGGAACCAGGAAGTATCCAAGTCACAGGAAAAACCAGCAGCGTTGCCAATTCTAGAATATGCCCGACGGTCTGAAGTGCCTCTGTCTCTGCACTACAGATGCTTGACAAAACATTTAAAATAGCTTCCTTTTATTATTTTCCCATGTCTTGGTACTACTTTTCAGAGCAGCAATGGGCAGTGCACATTGCCTTTAGCAGCACAGAAAACAATCATCAATTATATGGCTCTCAACGCTTTGAAAACTTCTCAGAACAAGCATGCCAGTTGGTTCTAAAATACCAGGTCTACTCAAGAAAAAAGTGGCAATCAAAAATTATTCCCATTTCCACGTTTCCTTGAACCTTCCTCATTTTGTTTGCTGAATTTGAGTTACCCCTCTTCAAGGAAGAACCAGGAATAAAAGAAGCAGTTCATTTAAAAGGTTTTAAACAAAGCCAAAACGGCTCAACTACAAGACAGTGCCGGAGGGCACAGCACAGCTGTCTTGGTGACACATGAACAAAAAGATCTGTCCACCCTCTTTTGCTTCAGGAAGCCTCCATTGAGCAGCAGGTGGATCTCTTCTTCCTGTGTCTCACATTTCATCAGTTATCTCCTTCTTTCCCCTCAAGTGTATAGTTGCTACAGCAGAATATTTGAATTAATAACAAATACTGAGTTCAAAAAGGACACACAGTTTGCCACCGCCTGATTTAGCAGCCAATTATTTTAAAGATAAAAATCTATGTTCACTGGCAAAAACTGAAGCCAAATTATTTGACAATATATTCCAGTCATGCTCTAAGAAGGGTGTGTTACACCAAAGATAATTTAACCAAGCAAGAACGAAGTAAGCAAGTGAGAACCACAGGTACATAACGTTGCTAGATGTAAAAAGTGTTTATGCTAAATCTTCCGTAGCCAGGCAATCTCATGCTGTGGGACTTCTAAAAGAGAATACACAATGATACAACAAAAAGCCTGAAAGCAACTCTATGCACCAAACATCCAAGTAGTCTCAAAAGCACCATTTTTATCTCAACAAGCATCAGCTAATCCTATTTATACCCTATGCAATACTTTTCTCCCTAACTGGGAGACAGGTGTAGAAGGTTCCCACTGAGACATCATTTCCACCCAACATCCGCTTTAATACCCAAGCTCTATACAGCAGCAGCAGCATTACCTAGCTCTCAAGAGCGTTAGACATGCCTACCCCTCTGCCTGTTCGTCTTAGCTAGAACTGCAAGATGAAAAAAAACCTAAATCTAGCTTAGAATTGATGTATGACCTCACGCAGCAGTGTATCACTAAATCCCAGAGCTTCAGGAAGACTTCAGGAATTTTACTGTGACTTTTCTCTTTTTAAATGACCAAGTTCAGGCTGCATTCAAAAAACAAAGAGCAGCTCTAGATTCTCAACTTCCAACTGGCTGCACACTTAGAAAGGCCTCTCCATTGCCACACTAAGAAGGTACCAGTGGCAGGCACTAAATATTTTAAAATGAGAATGAGAAAAGCAAAATCTGCTCTACCAGCCTGTAATCCGCCAATCTCAGAGATGCATACCCAATGTGAGGATATATTCTCAGGCAAGCAAACATATATAGTCTTCATGGTAATGCTTCTGAAAGGCTACCACAGATCTTTCCATAAAAACACCACGTCCACCCTTTTCACAACTGCTTTTGAACACCAGCACGGCACCCCAAAAATGAAGAATGTGGCAGTTACAGCTATTTATGTGCTTTAAACTACACATTTCCATACCTAAATGGGTTTGGAATTCTTTTAAACTGTAATCTTCACTCTGAATGTCATTATTTCAGAATAGCATCCCTACAATGTTATTCTTCTTTAACCTCTGTCTCAGCTTAATTTAGGAATATATATATATATATATGGACTAAACATTTCATGGAGTGTATATAAATATATGTATTTCATGAACATCAGACATATGAACTCACTTCCTTTAGTAGACATGAAAGACAACAGGAAATAAACCAAAGCATTATAACAGCAGCTATTACCATGTGGGGCAAAAGACTTTTTATATATTTAATATATCTTAAGGTTCTTTTTGTTGGTCAGTAGATTCACATAGGACAGACAGGTTTAATTTTAGTCTCAAGTTATGCACTAGAAGTGGACAAGAAGAGTGAAAATTGACCACAGACAGCTATCTTGTTTTAAAAATGTATCTATGGTCCTAGTCCAGGGGGTACTGCAGAAAAACTCATGGAAATAGGAAAGCTCAAAATCCAAAATAAATGCACCACTTGAACTGCAGCATGTATCTACACAAACGCCTCATGCTAGCATCTACGGAGTGGGGGGGGGAGGGAAAGCCCTCAAGGGCTCTTTTAACTCCTCCCTTTTCAAAGAACACATTCTTATGGCAGATATTTCCCTACCAACGTGGGTTTCCACACGGCAACATGTGGAAACACATTTCTACACGCACACACAGCCACGTCTGCAGATGAAGAGCACTTCCTCCTCTTCCCCAGGCCAACTGCAGCTGGATGACGCTGCATTTCCTGGGCAGCAATTTTCAGTCCAACTCCCCAGCTAAAAAATAAAACTAAAATCAGTGCTCTTAATACAAACTCAAATTCACCTCCAAATGCCAGACTGAAGACCTATTTTGCATTAACATCTATTATGCATCCAATTAATTTGTCAGATTAGAAAACAGCTGCAGAAACAGTCATAACACAACTACAAATAATTTTATTATATAGACTTTAACATAATACAAAGCGAAGATGCTTCTTAGCCCTCTTAGATCTCTTCTACGCCAGAAAAGTACGTCCAGGGAGGTTTCAGCTGATACAACGAACAGTGCACTGTTTATTTCAAAGACTGCCAAAAGCAAGGGTACAAACAGATTTTTGGTTCTTCAGCAAAACTCAGTGATTGCGAAAATTAGAAAATGGAATGAAATACAAGGTTGTGAGTGAGAATTCAGATATCTATCCAGCCCCTTCGGTGTGCTGTGAACAGACAGGCACTGCAACTGCAATTACAGCCAAATGACAGAATTGGCTCTGATAAGCTAGCTTTCAGGAGACAGACAGATAAAACACTGCTATAAGACATGCTATTATTTTGGTAAACATCTCTGATAATCTGGCTAAACTAAGCTGGACCAGAGCTACAAATTTGGCCTCTGTACAAGAGTTAAAGGACAGACTTGAAGAAACTCTCTGGAACTGAACATAGCCCTCCAGCTCTTTAGAAGATGAAAAAATATCCTGAACGCATGCCCAGGCGTCTCCAATTCTGCAAATCATATCTGATAGCCCCAGTCTTTAAGAGAAACTGCAACCCCTCAGATGGGGATATGTAGGACTAGAGGGATAGTTTTGAAAAGGCTCAGAGTCAGGTTCAATTCTCTTCCTTCTGCTAGTTTTACAAAAGTTTGTAATATTTGCTAATGTCACTGGAAAATATTTTCAACCTTCCTTCCCCACTTGTGATACAAACACAAGCCATCACATTAAAGAAGTCAGAAGACATGTCTCTTTCTGGGTGCTCTTTCTAGCTATTTAACAATAACTTTAAGGCATCCTTTTAGAAGTGCCACCTCCATAATGGTCTTATGAACAGTGACTCACTATTCCTCAGATCTTCAAAGTAGCTAAGATGTGCAAGTCCTCAGACTTAAAAGGAAGGTGCTTAAATGTTAGTATTTCTCATAGCCCTGTCTTTCTTTTGTGAGTTTTTATCCCATGGGTGCTTCCAACTCAACTGAGATAGGGTAAATAAAAAAGACATTCTTTTGAGAAAAGGCATTACAGATTAATGTTTGAATATTCAATAATCCTTAGATGGAGATATGAGAGAGCTCAGCTAGCTCACACAGAGATTAAATTAACAAAGAAAGTGCAGTCCTTAGTTCAGTGGAAACCCGTGCAGATGACAAGAGGTCACAGAGAAAGATGATCGTGAATACACCAGAGCAGGTCCAACCTCTATGTTGTATTCAAGACTTAAAACTCTGACTTCAGATGAAGACAGTGTTCATTCTAAACCTGTGATAAATTCCAATTCCTTTTCTAGAAAGGGGTAAAGTACTTCACTCTGACACTGTGAGCTTGAAAGGGTCTACAGCTCAGGCACATACACAAAGGAAATCAGAGTTCTATGTGTTATCTCAATTTTCAGCACTAATGATGGCTTCTCTTCCACTATACATTTAACATCGTCATGGCAAAAGCTATAATACATAGGAATAGGAACTTGGAAGGTGGATTTGGTAAAACGTTAAAAAGGCAAGATGCTTCTTGCATCCTGTCTGAACAGGTTTAAATCTGGCAAATGGAGACCAAACCTGGACTGAACAGACAACAATAACTTCTCTCTTAAAGCTTTCCAACTGGGTTCCCCAACACATATCAAAAGGCTGGGTGTCAAACTCCTGTCTGTCAGTCTGTAGACATGACTATGGCCCAAGCTTACAGACTGCAAAAAAGACTTGTTTTAACTCTTATTTCTATCAGGTTACTAGGTAGCTCCCTCCTCAAAACAGATCAGCTACACTAACAGTGACCTTAGTAGACTGAAGCCCCCTGAAAATGCAGCCTTTTTTCAATATAATGCTACTATCTGCTGTAAGTTAAACAGCCAAGTATAACCAAGAGCCAAGAAATAAGCCAGGGAGGGTCAGCCAAGAGCGGAACTAATTAAACCCAATTTGAAGTCAGACTCTCAGAGTGGTCTGTTAACCACTGAGATTCGAAGAGCAAAAGATACATATCTCATTAGTCAACAGGTTCACACTTTTTGTACTTGCATGTTTACAGAATGAGACCTTCAACCACAAGCAGAGACACAAAACCTATTAAAAAAACTGGGGCAACTTCAGATTGTTGAATGCTTTGAACAGAAAAGTCTGTTGAAAAGTTAACAGAACTTAAGAACCTAGACACCTAGTCATTTTTCAACGGGAATTCTTCCTTGTGGTTTTACATTTTTCATGTGAGCTGCTACGATCAAAGTTGCTGTAATTAAGTTAACACAAACAGCGGATATGGGCTGCTTTGAAAAAGGATCTTTTTATACTTAACAGCTTGATATATTTGAGACAGGAACTGAAGGAAAGCTGTTGCTCTTTCAGAAGCATTTCAAACAGCTCACAGAAGTACACGCACCCAGCAGAGAAAGAGAGAAACCAGAACCTCAAGATAGACTTATTTTTCCATCCTGCTGCTTTATTGGGTTTTAAGGCTCAGATTAACAGTGAGATTTTACTTATTTAAAAGAAAAAGATCATGCAAATGGTCACAACACATATTCCTCCCATAACTAGAAACAGCGAAGAGCACTGCCTACTATTCAGTGGCCTCAGCTTTATCAACACAGGGCTTCATGTTTGTGGACCATCGGGGCCCTGGTTTGACGTCCTCTCACACTCCAGCAGATCTGCCTATTTAAACAATTCAGGCAACTAAGCCACGGGCACACAGAGTTAGATTGCTAAACCTAGGCAGTCCCTGAATGATTTGACAGACTGGATGGCATGAATGGTTCTTGTTACAGAATTTGGCTTTCTCTTGCTGCACACTTCAGGTCTATGTGAGCCATTAACAAGAAATGTGATGCCCCATCTAGATTTCTAGATGAAAAGGTGCATGCAGGATCATTAAGAACTCTCTTCATCATTTAGATAGCGACAGCCTAGTGCTAAAGCAGAAACATTAAGTCCTGCAATTCAGATATGAAGAATTTAATTATTTATTTTCAGTCAGCTGAGAAGCATTTCTAGCAATTCATGCATTCGTTCCAACAGGATTTCTTAAGAATGGGCACGGAATGACAGAAATAACAAAAACTAGACTAAGAATTTCCTATTTGTGCTACCATACCTGCTTGCTTATTACTGCTTTTTGCAGAATTAGACAGCAATATGACTGACTCTTAATCTGAAGAATATTCCAATGAACATGCCAACAAAAGCAGCGCAAGAAAATTTATGCTACCAGTATTTTCTTTTCAAGCATCACAATTGGGCTGTGTCAGTTAAGGACCTGCACAGACACGTGGATGAAAACAATTGAAAATATAAATAATTTAACCACACCTATCTTTATCAATGCTTTGCATGAGGACCTATTCTTACGCATCTATGTGATAGAAGCAGAAACACAGTATTGATCTGTGAAAGCCAGGACATAGCATTTAGGAAATGTTGCCATTTGAATGGATTTTGGCCCTGAAAGCTTGCAAATAGCTGTCTTACACCATTTTTCAAAGAGAAACATCTCTCTCTTGCCCTTGTTAAACTTTTAACTGAAAAAAACCCCAAAGAAAATATGACCTTCCATACTGACTAGAGACAAATTCAATGGCCCCACAGCTGAAAGATAAACAGCATGTAGTTTGTGAACTACTTACCTAAGTATCACATAATTGTCCAAAATCACATTACTTAGATTCCTCATGCTTAATATGGAGATCTAGCTTAATGAAGGTAGAACTGCAAACCAAAATTAAAATACAGAGATTTATGCTTATTTTATTTATTCCCCTCAGCCATTTGTCTCTATTCCTAGTGTACCAATACTATTGCTCTAGGTTACACTGAACTGTAGACATACTCATTTTAAAACCCAGAGCACTTCAGAGACCCTGTTTAAAACACAGCCGTGCAGGAGCTGCACTGCCAAGCTGAAGAAGCAATACAGTGCAACAAGGGAGCAGAAGGAAGTAGGAGCATTGCAAACTATCTTTACCATCACAGAAACTGTAAGATTCAACTCTAGCAAAGATTTTACACTCAATTCATTCTGGCATAGACCAATGCTGCTTCCGCTTCAGTGGAGGCTGCTGAGAAACTTGTCACAATAATGGAAAAGGAAAAAAGAAAAAAGAGACAACCCCCCTCTGGTAATTCCAGCTTTCAAGCTAGCTTTAAACCTGGATAAAAGTATCTCAACTTCCTGACAGAGATCTAAAAATTGGCAATTGTGGTGCATTTTCCAGATCTTTACAATAAACCCTCCACATTCACAAACTGCAGAAGGAGCCTAGAAGTTACATTCTCTTGGGAGTTCCTAAAGTTTTGGAATCACGCCTTTAAGTTCCAAGACTTCCTGCTGGCTTTTCTAAAAGCATTTTTTTTTTAAGAGCTAAATCACAACAAAGGAATTATACTGCTTGTACCAAGATAAATCCATCAGGATATACAGATAAGCAGGCACCAGCTTGAAGCATTCAGCTGAACATTTTGTTGATCTACACTTCAGGAAGCAATTTCCATGCATTACTTTCCTCTTGGTGCTTCTCTACCACTGGGACCAGTGCAGACAGGTATTTCTGAAGTGCTCCCTCTCTTCCCTCAGAAGTTGATAGTTGATTTAAATCAATCAAGCTACTGCCACCTTTGGCTGTCTACAATAGGGTTTTCCTCATCATTGCCAAACCACGGGTGTACATTAATGACAGGGAAGAAGTGGCAGATTCCTTAAGGAACTCCACTCACTGGGGCTTGGATCTGGACTCAGGCAGCCGTGCGGGGGTGGCAACAGCCCAGCTGAGCTGCACACCACAGCTCGGCTCTCTGAACAGAAGAGCTGGTCTGCTCCTACGCTGCGATCAAACTGTATGGCCAACAGACATTCAAAGTTCCCTGTTTAACTGGTAAAATATCTGGTCCAGCATTTACAACCTAGATCAGAAGTTCCCAAATAATAGCATACCCTGAATTAACTGTATGCTATTCTTGATATAAGATACATGTCTCTAGCTTCCAAATCCGTCCAGGCAGAGGCTTTCATCCAGCCTGCAGGAATTTACACTTCCTGCCAACAGAACATACACTTCCAGACTAGAATGCGAAAAGAAAGGGAGGACTAAACTGATGAACGACGGGAAAAACTAGGGAGCTGAGACCAAAGGTAGATGATGTTGTGCAGTTGGGATACAAGTTTGGGATAAGAACACGAAAAAATGCATAACTTGGGTATTACTGCAGATGTGACCCATACAAATTATGAAGTTAAAAAAAGCATTTTTAAATTAACACTATCTATCTATAAATCTACACATGCACTTACCATTAATTCCACCTAGGTTAGGGGTATTAAAGCCTCCAGGTACTGGATGTTCCCAGCTTATGTCATCATACGTAGGCAGTTAGTTCAGAGTCCGAACTGGAAACACCCTACTTAGCTTTTTAGTTTAGCTTTTTTCCTTAAACAAAAAGAGGGCTAATATTCAAAAGATGACATGGTTTTTCGAACCACTTAAAGAAACACTCCAAAATAGAGAGAGGTATACAGTTACAAAACAAAACGCCACTGAATCAACTACTGAAACAAAAACAATCAAAGACCTACATTTTTTTCTAGAAGCCCAATACAGATTTATCAAAAAAATAAAAATAAAAAGAAAGTTTTTGACATCTATTAGTATCTGATGGGCAGGAACTAAAATGCTTGGCCAAGTTTTCATTTTGACAACCTACACAACCTCAAAGTCATGAGACTGAAAAAATCAAAGATTTTGGGCCAAAGCACTAGCTGACATCCACCAAGCATGAGATGGTAAGGGAAATGTCCTGGCCTTTCCCCTAAAACTATGCAATGGGAAGAGATCAAAAAGCTCTTTTAAGCATGACTAGGTTTAGAGCTTCTGTTATTCCTCTACCTCTTCCATTCTTCTGAAATAATCCACTCTTACATCATGTTGCATGCTTCCCCAGTACTAATTGCCTTCAACACATAATACAGTCCAGAAATAACTCAGATGTAAGAACAATGTAAGAACTTTACACGCCTTTCTCAATCAGAAGTTAAACAATGCCGCATGATTACATTAATTTAAACATATCTTTACTTTTCCATTTTTCATCTAACGCATTTGTGATATGCTGATGCCTGTGGTGATGACAGCATCAATTTCAAGACTCAAGGAAAAGGCATACACCAGTTCCTTCAAAACACTTCAAAAGAATGATGTTGCTACCAAAACAGGACACAAATTACAAACATTACCAGTAAAGCAAGCTGTGTATGAAGTCTTACTGAAAAAATGAGAAAACTGAGAAGGAGATGATAAAAATGTCATCCAATAGTTTTAGAAACACTTCTAAAGGCTAAGAGCAAGTATAAAATCGTATAAAAAGTTTCAAATTGCTGATTTTCCTTAAATATGCTTCAACTTCCTATTTTTAAGCTCAGAACTTTTTGTACTGAGACCATACCAACAAGATTATCCATGGCACTTTCTCTATATGTTGTCCTTATGCTTCTGTAGTCACGAAAGCCGTGGCCTTCAGATGCTAAAACCCACACCGTTCATCTCAGATGCTAAACCCAGTACCTTTGCTATCATTCACTGCTTGCACAAGTCTGCCTGCAGGCCACCTGACTGTAAGGGAAAGCAGTCAAGCACACCAGGTACCAAGTAAAGAGGACTAACAGCAGTGAAAAGGTTGCTGATGGTCCTTAACTTTTGTTTGGTTTAAATATCACCAGAGAAAAATACAGCTTTTTGGAAAGCTACTTATTTAGAATAAAGAATCACTAGTGTATTAAAACCACCAGAAGAGATCAGATTTTTAAATCAGATAACGAAGGGAAGTAACCCGCCTTCAGTCCAAACTGCCCTGGGCTCAGTATTTGTTATCTTCTTGCTTGGCCTGGGGACCTCCCAATTTAGTCAAAAACAGCCTTCCACTTTGTAGGTGCAACAACCAAGAACAAAGCCCAAAGGCTTCTGTTCCTTCCAGCAGCTTAATTACTAATGACTGGAGGAGAGTCTACACTAGAAAAAAGTAAGCATAAGACAAGCTTTTCCCTTGTTTCCACAGCTCATTGTCTGAAAAATCTAGTCTGCAACCTGGAAACACCACCACAACATCAAATCAGGATTTTAACTTCCTGTTTTGCACCAATCCAAATAATCATAACAACAGTGACTCACTGATTTTCAAGTTAAACTATATCCCTTTATCATAAACCATCTGTTTAATTTTTAGTCCTGGAAACTTTTATGTGCATTTAGGTACTCCAATGAAAATAAATAATAAAAAAAAAAAAAAATCAAAAACATTGCCAAAGACATGGAAAATGAGATAACATTCATGAAAATATTCTGAACTTATGCATAGGCTCACCTTAAATCTTTTATCTTGCAGGACTTTCTTAATGGCCACAAGCTCTCCTGAATCACAGAGTTTGGCTTGATACACAACACCAAAAGATCCATTTCCAATCACCTTGGTGTCTGTGTAGCTAACTTCTTGTGGTCGGTCCGGACCTTGTCCAGGAGTTGCCACTACTGTAGTCACTTTGCTGCCATCTTTGTCTCCTGGGAAGCAAGAGATACACAAATAATCAAAATACATGCATGAACAAGATGACCAACAAGACTGAAACAGAAGAGGGTAAGGCAAAGATTTAAATCAGCATGTGTACTTCAATATTATGGAGAAAAATA
Organism: Aquila chrysaetos chrysaetos; assembly: GCF_900496995.4. Classification (NCBI taxonomy): domain Eukaryota; kingdom Metazoa; phylum Chordata; class Aves; order Accipitriformes; family Accipitridae; genus Aquila; species Aquila chrysaetos. Next base: position 3,368,508 of record NC_044010.1, on the reverse strand, counting down.
AAACACCCTGACAAAATGAGAAGAAAGCACTGAATATATTTCAGTAAAAAATACACGAAGTAGTGACAATTTTTCACCTAGATTATTGCTAACAAAAATATTCCCTTTCCAGGAGCAAATAGCTCAGCAATAAAATGTGATGCATGATGAAGAAAAGTACTTATTTCTACATCTGATTAACGTAAGTGGTATTAAACAAAGTGTTGTTTTTATTACCAGAATGAAGCATTTCCCCATATTTTCCTGTAACTGGAGAAACCAAATCATCAATGTAGCCTGCAGAGCAGCACTCTGTCCTTTATAGGCATATATCTGGCAACAAAAACTAGAAGGACTGACAAATGATGGCAATGGCATGCGCTTAGCTTGCATCTTGACATGAACCAGAACACAGACAGGGACGTGCATTCAGGATGCAAGACTGCGGTGGATGCTGCACAGGTGAATGTGCTTCGGTGCAGAAGCAGCGGCTGTGGGTTTTGGCAGTCTGCAGCCAACCACACATCCACTTTCCCAGCCACTTTCCCATCAAAAGACAAAGCCGCTATTACCTAGTCTTAGCAACACTTATCACCAACGGTACTTCCCCTTGTTCAAAGTCTGATTTTGTTTGTAATAGGACCATAGTTTTAGGCATTTTGTAAGCATGCACTAGGCATTTATTGCCCTTTAGTTACAATGGCTCAGGTTACAGAATCAAATAGGGCTGCAAGAAAAAAAAGAATCTGCTGTTCCACAGCAGTCACTGCAACTCTACAGAAACTGCACTCAAGAGACGCTCGTCACATCTGCTTATTAAGAAACCTTCCTTCCACAACTTCCCCAGGGAATCTCTTCCAGTCCTTCACTACTCATGCATTTAGAAAGGTTTTTCTAACGGGTAGCTCGCATCACCTTTAGTGCAGCTTAGGTGAATCGCTCCTTGTTCTGCTCTCCGAAGGCATGGAAAGTGGCACAGATCCCCCCCCTGCCCTCTTTCCCTCCCACTACCCCCTCCAAATATGTGAGGGGCTATTCCAAAAAAAGTTACCATAATGGAGAAGTTATTTCTCTTTGGGGGACCTCTCCCCTTGCTGCTAAAAATCTTGCAGAGATGGTAGCCAAAACTAAGACCCTGCAGAGGAAGCTCATCTCAGCTCTACCCAGCATGCTGGTGACTTCTCGTGTCCGACTTACAACACACTTGTTTGCACAGCCCAGCGCGTTTGCAGCTTGTGCAATGCTGCAGCCTGGTTGACTCACAACCAGTTTGTGTACCAAACTCTCCTCTGCAGAGCTGCCACCTGTCCAGTCCTTGCCCACTTTACACTTACACACCTGATTACTCTTATCAAAGACTAATATTCTGCATTTATCCTGACTGAACCGCATCCAAGGTTACTTAACACTCTTTTGCCAGCTTGTCACATCATTCAAGCACAGTCACCACCAGGAGATCCACTTCACTTCATGATACTACCTGAAGTTTATCTAACAAATTGGTGAAAACCAGTGAATCCTGTGAGACTGCTTAAAGACTCCGCAAAAACCCATTAAATATCTCATCCTAATTTTATCTTGAACCTCTTGTTATGTTCAAACAAAATAACCAAACCATTTTTTATGCCTTTCAGGGGATTTCCAGTAGCCCATTGTTTTCCTAGGCTTCTCATAAGAAAATTACTTTGAAAACTTCAGTCAAGATACACACATCTACTACTACTACTTCTTCTGTACCTGTACAATCCAGAAGAAAAGTACATTGGCTTGGCATGATTTGCTCCTGAAGAACCCACATTAACTGTTACTCATCTCTTATGTTACCTTTTAGGTGCTTACAAATAATTTGCTTTTATGCATTCAACTACTCCACAAAACAAATGAACAAATTAAAAATAAATAAAGCACATTAGTGCGAAGGGTGCCAATTACTTGCAAAGCAATACACAGTAGGTATAGCCCTTACGTAAAATATTCCTGAGAAGGTGAGATGCAGATTTACACATTTGAAGAGAAAACAGAGAACAACAACAAGAAAAAAGGAAAAACAGAAAGAGAGATGAATGTTTGCTCAGAGACGGAGGGGAGCATAAACAGAAGCAGACTAAAGTTGCATGGAAAATTCACCCTCCTCTTTGATAACTGTAAGAAATAAATGGAAGGAAGCCAGGAAAAGAAAGAAATCCTTTTTTTGGTAAACAAGTTGAAAGTGTAATTCTGATAGCAGCCCTGCATTTTACTTGCCCAACTATTCTATGATTAGTATTCTAACTCGGCACATATAAATAGATGACATCTGCTTTACTGCAACAATCCTCATCATGCAAAAGGTAATCCCCTATTTCCCCACTTTTGGGGGGGCTTTTTCTTTTTTTTTTGGCCTTGGTCACAAGACCAGAGTATCGAGATTACTGTTAATGAGGTTTGTTCCTCACTTTCCCCAAAATCAAGACTACTGAAGTCTTAGAGGTAAAAAAAAAATGTCCCTGACAATACTGATTGAGATTTGAAGTACTTGGCATCAAGAAATTTGCTCTAAGGACACTCTTCAGAGCTGCAATTCCCTTAGCAGTCTCCTCGACTGCAAAAACAATCCCTGAGGTTCAGGCCACATCAGGTGGTTCTTCCCAACATGGGGCTGCAACGACCTGGCCAGCTTCTCCAGAGCTCAAATGAGAAGCCAGTCAGCTTTACACACTTTCCTTTAAGTCCATGAAAAAACAGCTCCCAACTAAACTTGTTAAAATCTTCAGTGCTTAAAAGTGTAAGCACTGACACTTTAATTAGCTATACCAAGAATTACCTTGTTTCTTTACCAGAACCTTACAGAGCATTAAGCCTCCTAGATATTTCTCCCAGTTTCCTTCTTTCAACAAACAACAGCTTTTGCAAACCCATCCACCACAGACACCATAAAGACTCCAACCTTTCAAAAAACAAGCCTGTTACGAGTTTCAGTCATATTCCATTACAGAATACTTGAACCTGCGGGACTATAGGGGTAAAATTCACCTTGCATCTTTGACAGTTTTGATCTTGAAGAGTAAAATATCTCACTGCTTTTCAAAGTATACAAATAATATGTATTTGTACCACAGCAGCATCCAGGGGCCCCAAGCCTGTTTTGCCACTCACTGCATTACATAGATGTATGTGCTGTTCAGAAGACCATACACAGTTCAGAATGGTTATCCCAGTTTTTACTGTCTGGACAGCAAGAGTTGACTTGCCAGCCAAACAGCATATAAAGGAGTTAACTAAATAGTTCTGGGAAATACTGGTTTTAGCCTCAGCATGACAAAAGATAGTGGAGAGGAAAAAACCCTTTTCCAGCCATCTTCAGTACCTCCAAACTGAGACTCCTAACAGCAAACACAAGAAGCATTATAACACAGCAAGTCTTAATAAGAAGCCTAGACAGTTTTCATCTCATCTCTTTCTGTTTTGTTTCAGACTGTCAGACTTAGTGGCCCCAGTGGATAAGCAGGCATTGTCAAACACACAATACTCTCGACACCTTCAATTGTAGGTCTACAATAGAACTAGAACATTAAATTGAAAAAACTAAGGAAGGAAGGAAGGACCAAACACCAAAATACTAAATGGCTCTTACAGCACAGCTCACATCAGAAGAGTCACCAGTATTTGTCCAGAAGAAGCTGCTTTCTGGGTTCAGTGGCAATATGACCTAGCTTTACTGTAACAAAAGAGCAGATTGATGTGACTGTACAACCATCATCTAGGCAACCCACCTTTATAACATTCAGGACAGAAGCACAAGTAAAAATAAATAGCTATCACTCTGTAATACACTTGTATTTGCACTTGGTACGTTTCATGCAAATGCTTAAAGCACTTCCCCACACCATTTTGATGTTTAACACCCATGATGGGGTATTTGGGGGTGTTTTTTGATGAAGAGGTTATTCCAGAAGTCTGACGTGAAACTGAAAACAACATCCAGACATTTTAATTCCCAACTGCTGTGATCTTTCTAGCTCACTTCCACCTTTAGCACATGATGACCATATGGGACAAATCATGAGCATTAGGTAAAGTCAGTGGTTTGAGAATACTCATCAGTTTGTGGGGAGAACACACTCCACTTATAAGACTACAGTTTATTAGAGCATTGGTGCAAGCTCTACCTCTATTTCCAGTATCTTGGTATAACTTCAGAACGGCTCATGTCATCATTTTACCTAATGACAATGGCCACTTACCCTTTCAAGCTGAGTATTAATTCAATTTTGTACACTCAAAAAAAAAAGTTGAATATATTCAATTCTGTCTTTCATTTATACAATTCACCAGTTAAATCAAAATTAATACGGTTCAGTATTATTTTAATGAAATATTCATATGGTTTGGGAACAAGAGGCATGCACCTCACAAAAAAAAAAAAGTGGCAGATGTTTACCCAGGTGAGACAAGGGATTCTGCTACTGGACAAGCATTTCGTCACATAAATACCCCACCAGCTGCAGATTCCTACCACTAGCTCAAAGCTGACCTTTCTACAAGTGTACTGCACGTCTACTTTTTGCCAGTGCCTAAAGGTAGCTGTCAGTCAGTAAAATTCACTTTAGCCCTCGGAGACCATGAAAGACATCCTTCGCTATTGATCAGAACTCCCCCCATGCCTTCTATTGAATGAGCCTGGAGGAAGTCCAAAATTATGTCTGCCCTACATCCCTTCAGCTGTTTAGCTTCTGATCAAGCAGTACAAATGCACATTAATACACACATAGCCAGAGATCTATGATTCTTTTTTCTTCAACTACATACACAACTTCTTCCTCCTCTTCTATATGTTTTGAAGTTGAAGGGAAGAAACAATACATTATTAGGATGTTTACAGCTGCTTTCTTCCTACTGCAAACGCAACCTCAATCCTTTGTGCTGTCTACAAACTCCTCTTTTTCCTCTTTCTTTTGACTTCACCTATCTCCTCTTGCTTCCCTCCTCCAACTGCTACACTCCTCCTTGCTGGCATGTGCACAGGTCCTCCCATTAGATGTTACTTAGGTTGTTTTTAAGCCCTAAAGGAAAACCTCAAACTTACAACACACTCTCTACAATGTCTGAAGTCATGTAGCTGTCTGTCCCTACTTAATTCAAATATCTTCACCGATCTGTTTTAATTCCCAGTGTCACCTCCCTGTTAAGACATGGCTCAATATTAAGTCAATATTGACTACTTCTCCCCTTCCCAAGTCTAAGGCTTCTCCACTCTCCATCTTAATTTACTCAATGTTCAATACAGTCAACAAGTCACTTCCGCAGAAACCTGACACTGCTGGATCTAGCACCTGCCAATTTGAATAGGTTACAACCAGCAGCTGACACAACTATCTATAGAGAAACGAGTGACCAGAAGGAGATGGAAGTCTATCAGAACTGCATTGGCTTTTTTCAGTCATTGATAATTGAGAAGGTCAAAAGATCTGAATACTTTGTGAAACAAATGTCTTGATAGAAAGCACAAGAAAAGTTATCTGCTAGGATCTGACGCCAGCCATCAGATTAGGCTATGAAATAAAACACCTGGCTTCTTAGATATCTGTTCATGGCATGTGAAGGAAGAAGGAGATCATCAGCTGCTCTGAGAGTCTTCAGTGTGAGCAACATATGCTTGAGGCAATACACTGTCAGCAGTAGAAATCTCAGTGCTAGATGACATTTTTTAAATTATTTTCCCTACATTTTTTAAAAGGTTAATTTCACAAAACCTAATAATTATGAGCCGGTACAGGGGAGAAAGTATAAAAACAGTATTTATGAACTGTTTTACTAGACAGCTTCCTTTCTTCATCAGTGAACTGCATGAATGTTACCTAGTGGGCGACAGTAGAAGATAGAAATCAGAAAAACTCAGGAAATCAAAGAAAGGAGTCTAACAAAATACAATGTGTTTTGGTTTTTAAGTTTACCCCAAACAAAAGGAGCCCTTGAAATTTCAAAAATAGCTCAGGTCAAACATTGAATAAAAACCCGCAAGTGTGCCAATCGTCACCCAGAGAAGGCAGAAGCATTCACTAAATATATATATATATATACACACACACATACACACTTGTTTTAGCACAGGAAATGTCATCTGACTTCTTGACTGTAACCGAATACTGCAATAAAAGAGTGGCCATCAGACATTACTTAAGATCAGAAGAATCTCATGATTTGTATCCAAGCATTTTGGAAGAGCTAGCTAAGAAGTCTGAGAAGTGATGTTGATTTTTGAAAGGAATCAGAACACTCGGAAAACTTCAAAGGTATATGGGATGATCCATATGATCCTATAAATTTGACAACAATTTCAGATTAAGTACCATACCAGCTACTTTGATAATGAATAAAGAAGCAGTAAGGTGGCTTATAGAGACTGGATTATTGGACTCCATATTGTTGAAGAGATTACAGGTTCATTTGGAAAAGAGAGGGAAAAAAGCATTGATGCAAAAGCACTGTGACTTCTGTAGGGTTTCTGACTTGCTATCACATTCTAAATTAATGAAGAAACACATATATAGAAAGAAACACGATTATTAATCAAATAATATGCTAGCCCATGAGTTTCAACGTAACTATGATCTAATAAAATATAGTAGGAGGCCCCACCAGCATTAATTTTTGGCCTCACACTTACTGCTTTTAACAACAACCTGAAAGAAAAGCTATCAAGTTCTCAGACACAAGATTTAGAGGGTTATGCACAGGGTAGAGATCAATGAAAAAGCAGCTGGCCTCCCTTCATAACCCAGGCACAAATTAAGCAGAGGGATCCAGGATACAAGGTGATAGGCCATGCAGCCAAAAGAAGTAAAGCCACCCAAAGACTGGAGTCATCAACTCTGACTTGCAATGCACCCGGGCACAGACAGAAGTACCTAACCACAACTTTGCTACTGAGACCTAAAGCAATCCTTAGATGTATAAGCAGGGGAACATCAGCTAGGAAACAACAACAACAAAAAACAAAACAAAACAAAACAAACAAACAAAAAAAAGAGTTTTCTACCCTATTTGGCATCCATGCAACAGGTACTGGAATAGTGTGCTCACTCCTGATAGCTAAAATTCAGGAGTCATGATTCAAAACACTAGAGATTCAGAAAGCCACAGGCATTATAAGGTCAGAAAAATACATTACTCTGAGTGAGACTTTAAGAGCTCTAACAATTTAAGTCAGAAAAAGCTGGAGGATTACATCTAAAAGCTACCCGTTTAAGGAACAGACATTTCAGAGGGCTCTGATCCGCACATGGAGAAGCTATTGCACATAGTGACTAGAAATAGAAATTGCAAAAGTTTGGGACAGAACTGTGGGTGGACAAAATTAATAAGGAAGTTATTTTTTCTAAAAAACTCTGAAAGTTAAGGTTATTTTTGCAACACAGATTTTTTGTTTACACTGGAATCTTTTCTAAAGCATATAATATAGCTGAACTGCAACTGCTAGGCTTGAAATAAGAAAGCCTGCACAAGATGAACATAATGATTCTCTGGGTCTTAAGAAGGTCAGAAAGGTTCAATACCTATACAAACCTTTTCTCTACCCAGCACTAATGCAATGGTGTCATAGCACAACACCAAATATGGTGCTTTTCACAATAGTCAAAACCTGCATTCAATTTAAACAAAAACATAGTGAAGTGATAAATGATGAAAAGGTGAAGCAGTGATTCTTTACCTTTATTGTTAACAATCAAGTGATAGTCACAGTTAATTATGTGTCAATTCACTTCTGTTTGGTTCAATCCAGAGACAAATAATCAGGACAAATTTCAGCAACAACTGCCAAGCCAAGGACCACTAAGGTAAAAGGCTTTTAAAACACTCCACTCTGGAATCAAAGTTGCCATTGCCTCTAGCTGGACACAAAGTAACAAAAAAAGAAAATATTCATGCCACTTGCACCAAGCGATAGTAATGCTTTTTAAGATGTTGATCAATTTCAAAACCTTTCAGGAAGCAAAAACCTGTAACCCCAAAAAACTGTTGGTACCTCTACATTTTGTTTAACAGCTTCTAAAATGGCAATACAAATTCAAACTACTAAGTTTATGCAAGAGGCAACTGGAAAATGAAGTAAACAGTAGCAGTGACTGACTTCTGTCTAGTACAAACTGTATCATCACTACAAAATAAGCAGTAACAGCTCAGAAAGGTAACATAACTTTATTACAAAAACGAAATGGTGTGTAACTCAACTGACCTCTGGCGTCATGCCTTTTTGAGGTCAGTATGTCACAAGGAAAAAGAAACTAAATATATTTCCAGGAAAGCGTGACAGGTAATTACGTGGCTTATATGCCTATATTTGATATAATAAACACATAGAAGTACATGAAGATGCAGGGACATTTTTTCCTATTATTTATCTGTTGGAAAAGAAAACAAAACCAAAACTAAAATTTAACTGAAGGAACAGTACCTGGATTTACTGCATCTCAGTTCAGTTGTTCCAAATGCCATTGCAGCTTTAAGTCTCCCTTTAGAGGTAATCATAGTTTTTTGGAGGGGGCATTCAATTCACTCTCTTTGAAAGCTTAATGCTGAAGACTGTAAACAAGCCTTTAAAAAAAATGAACAGGGTACTTAGCAAGTCCCATAACATTCACATGATAGGCTTGTTAAAATGTCCACTACGAAGTCACATGAAGCTCTAAGGCACTGACTTTCTACAGGTTTTTACATCTTAACTACAGAAGTCAAAGCAAGCACAGCACAACGTTGACCATGCAGTTGTGCTAGTCTACCCCAGCGTAAGCTTGACTCTGAACAACTTAAAAAACAAAACAAAAACACAAGAGGAAAAAGGACGGGAAGAACCCTGTTGATCTAGCCCGGATGCCTATTGTGTTGGCCATCAGACGACCTCCCCTGGAATCAAGTGTGGCAGATGAGATTCCAACAGCCAGCTGCTCAAATCGGCCACCACAAAAATCCCAGCAGGTTACCATCCCACTGACTTATAAACCAAGCAGCTAAGCCAAAAGGGATGTTCATTTGCAGTGTCTGAAGAAAAGATTCATCTTACTAAAGCCTTCCTTCCTACCACTGCGTAAGGTGATGCCTTCAGAAAGGTGTGGACACATCTAAGGCTTATGTTAACCATCCCTCTCAGTAACACATAGCTTGCTTCAAGTACTCTTTCTGTCATGGCAAACATAGACTAGCACAGTAAACTTCTAATCAAGAGAGCTTTCTCACGCTGCAGTTAACACTGAGGTGGGGGGAAAACCCTGCCCTATTACCTTAGAGAGCAGCATTAAAAGAATTTTTTGCTGTGACTAAACAAAATATCCACCAGAACACTTATACTTAAATTTCTGCTTTGAAAAAAAAAAAAAAGAAAAGATACAGAAACATACAGTTAAGGTAACCTAAACACTGGCTGCTGGTGGGGTTTCATAAGCAGTCTCATGCTTGTTAACAAGTTATTTTTAGTAGGCACTCTTTCTGTTCTCCTCTCTCCCCCCACCCACACGCAGACAAACCCACCCCACAAAAGTTATTTAGCTATATAAATCAACTTTAAATTCAGATAAGGTGATTCCACAGATCAGGAAGCGAGTACTGAAGCGATCATAACAGCATTTGTTTTTATAATCTCAGGTCAGGTCATTCCTGCCCCAAAGAGCTTACAGATTAAATGCAGCACGAGAGACAAGGACAGAGATAGGGAGTGAGCAGAAACAGTATGACAACATCATTTTAGAATGAGACTGTGGCCTCAACAGTATCCCCCTTTGCTATATAGCTCTGAGTTAATCGATAGCTGAGAAATTCAGCCGATACAGTACGATTTCTTATTTGAAGTTTCCTTTAGTTGTTCCTCCCTCTTACATCATCAGGGAACATGATTTAGGAAACATTTGCCAAAGACAACTATAGCAGTTCAGCTGACACGTAATAACTTATAAAACCGCTGTAACTGAGCCCTGACAGGGCACCAGAGAACCCCAAGTTACAAACAGATCGTGTTTACCCACTTGTTCGTGCCATTCAACAGTTCGCCCTCAACGAGTCTATCAGCGTCTTCTAGCAAGGCTCATGTAGTGAATCCATCATTGGGTACCTACAGACATGCCTACTTTAAAAGCACCATCAGAGGCTCCAAATCTCCCCCTCCCCTTAAAGACTACCAAATGGTAAACAGCACATTTTGGGAATTCCTAGAAGGCCTACAATCTTCCTGTCAAAATATCTGGTATGACCTGTAAACCCTTCACTAAAGTAGTTTCTTGTAAACCAGTTAAGCAGGAGGCTGTCTACTTGCTGGAGACCTCCGTAGATCAGTTTTAACTGCATTTGTTACAATTTTTGAATCCAGTTAAATGTACGTATGTCACCTAGCCAAGTACATCTCTGACCCCTGAGAACAGAGATCACTGTTTTTTCCTTTTCATTCCCTCTCTGCATCCACTAAGGTTTCTAATGCACAAGACCATAGCACTAAGCAAAACCCACAGAACAGCCACCTGCAGTAGCTGCAAGTTGCCAAGACCCTCCCTACCGCAGACTTGCACAAATTAAGAACATCTTAATACATCTTGGAGTCTCCATTCTTCTGCTGTGGTTTAAATAAGAAATCTTTCAATCGTGTTTATTACAGCAGTGCTTAAGTATCACGCGTGAATAGGACCCCACCGCGCTAGGCACAGCACCAGGAATAAGAGACAGCTCCTGCCCCAGCAAGCCTCAACCCAGCCTGAAGAGCAGACAGACCGACCCAGGCTGAGACAGTACAGCCCACAGAGGAAACAGTATAATGGCCAGCTGTTTCAGGGAAGTGCCACAGTTATTTGAGAAGGAAGGAAGGAATGAAGAAAGAAGAGACCTAAAAGGAAATAGGCTTAAATAAAAGAAGAAAAAAGTGAAGGTAAGGAAATGCAAAGAGACAGGGGGGAAGAAAAACAAAACAAAACACCCCCACAAAACACCCCAAGCCCCAGAAAAACAAGAACAACATCAGAACCATACTAAAAACAGAAAGAGCAGAGAGAAGCAGAAGCACGAGCAGAGATTCAAGGAAAGAAGAGGATTTGGAGCAGGACTATTATCAGACTAACACTGGACAGAGAGATCCCCTAAATGAGTTCTCCAAGCACACGAAGCACTTGCTGTCACCACCACCACCGCAGGCAGCCCAGGCCAGCAGAGCCTCCAGGTCCTTCTGTGGCCTCTGCAACGCCTGCCAGACTGTGGAGGAAGGAGCAGGGCAAGAAGCATGTAGTTCCACATCTGCTGGAGTCTCCTTGGCAGGGCCCCTTCTATTACACTGCTGTAGTTATCTGCCACAGCATCCAATCCTTGTTGCAATGCTGCACCCTCAAACCTCAAGTTTTTTTGTCCAAAAAGAGCAATTTCTGTATTTATCAGGAACATCAGTGGCCTTGAAAACCCAGGTGCAATGAACAGTAACACCCGCTTGAACCTGCAGAGTTTTCCTGGGAGGGCAGAGGACCAAGCTCTCCCCCCAGCCAGACCCCTGGGTTCTGATACATTTTTCTACTCTCCAGGACATCGGAGGACTCTACTTTTTGCTTTGCAATTTCTCCCTTCTGCCAAGTACCCCACAATTAGTTTCTGCCCTACTAGGACTTGGTATGTTTTCTTACTCTCCAACTTCACTGAACACAGGACAGAAATACAGCATGTACCTGTCATGCTATTCCCCGTAAGACCAGGAAACAGCATCACAGATCAGTCCAACCTAGAGAACTCCGAGTTAGACTGAGAGTAAAATCACAGCGAGAAACAGATTGTATGGAATCCGATACAGCAGCCAAAATCCAAAGAGAAAGACAGAAGCTAGTTACAAAAAGGCATTCATTTGATGCCCATCTTTTAATGTTGGAGGAGGAGTAAGAAAATTGCCAGCGGTTCAGAACCAACATCCACATCGGATGGGAAGTACAGTGGAAAAAAAAAAAAAAAGTCAAAAAGCGAGTAGTAGCTAATCTGAATCCCTATGACGAACTGTGACCTGTGGCTGAACACCATTTTAAGAGTGAAAGGAGCATTGCAGCCATTTCTACAGAGAGCAAAATCAAGTTGTGCTACACCGTTCAATTCATGCTGCAGAACACAGATCAGCTCTAAGAGGCTACACAGCCTCCACGTCTGTCCAAAGTTACTGCTTTAGATTATGCCAGAACTGCACAGAAATGGAACAAGCCAGTTTAGGTTAAAGATGGTTTTGAATTCAAGGAGAGCATTATCTCAATTAACATTAAGAAACTGTAAGCATGCCATCAGTGCAATGCAGATATTCTCCATGGCAGGAATAGCTATCTTGGTGAAGGAGCTCTTATTACAGATGAGGCAGCGTTTTAGAAGCTAGATGCATAAGCTTTTCATCATTGGCAAGTCTTGCTTTTTTATTTATTAATTTTTAAAATAATAAAAATAGTAGGGCAAGAAGAGCAAGACAATTAAGTGTTGGACATGTCTAAAGCTATTTAAGGTAACCAGAAAGCCTACAGCTCGTTTTCACATTATACATAATCTGATCAACATGGGGGCTACTGCCAAAAAGGACAGTCTTACTCCCCACCTTCACGCTCCTGCCATCGCAAATCTGGCAATCTTGTAGCCCGAGGATGAGTCAGTTGAGCTTACTGATCTGACAAACTAATCCATCTCGGAAATAAAACAAGCCTCAAATCAGCAAGCTCAACTGTCTCACCTTGAGGACAGACAGTTGTTAGATCTGACCAGGGGAAGAACAGAGAACAAGACTGTTCCTTACTGCCTATACTCCCAGGTAAGCCATGCTAAGTATAACATAAAACCACACCTTTTGACTCAACGCCATGGTGGAGCTGCAGCCTGTAAATGAGGCTGCCTCAGAAGGGCAGTGCTGGTCCTTCCATCCCTCCTTGTGCCCTGACATGGCTTTGCGCTAGTACTAGGTATCAAACAGCTGCTATCAGAGGGTGAGCTGGATCAGAACTGCTTCTGGAGAAACAAAACTCCCTGCCCTGATCCACCCCACAGCAATGAGAGCACTCAGGCTGGCAGAGGAAGGAGATGAAGGCAGGCAATAAGGTCACAGCCATTCCTCGTGATGACAGCCTGCATCAAGGGCCAGCTGAAGTAGTCAAACTGCAGGCTTGGACAAACCAAAGTGATAGCACCTGGGTACAACATCCACTGCTTTCTCAAAGCAAAACACAAGCTCAGTCAAACAACTGACTAATACTTCAACTAAGGTTCAAAAACAAAAAAAAGTGTGTTGCATTACACCAACACAGGCATTTATTCTGGATAGTAACTATCCTGCCTTAAAATGCATACTTTAGCTAATAGAAAGTATTCTTTTCTCCTAAGGCTTCTTAAGCCTATTAATAAGTTTGTTTTTCCCCTCTCAGAAATGATACACCTACTTCAATAAGACTTTTTTTCCTCAGTGAAAGGACAATAATGTAATTCAAACATAAGAAGATGTTTCCAAATATTTTATTGCAATATAGAGATTTTACTAAAACAAAATCCTACACAATGGGAATTAGTTCTCTCCGCAAGAAAAACATGAACAAAAGGAATATTCCTCCTCATAAGAATGAGCCCAGACATCCGGGGATTCAATTCCCTTCTGCCAGTACATTAGATGACTGAGACTTTCAGGGACAATCTCTACACATATAGCTGAAATTCTCAAAACTGTTCCTGTAATTGTTTGTTAAGGAAGACTACTGGAGCTTGAAATCCTGAAAAAGAGACAGGTATCTGGAAACAGGGAGAGGAGAGCAGCACTGTTCTAGCAAAACTTCCTCTCAATTATGCAGGCAAGAAGAAAAATAACCAGCAAAAACAGACCTTTCCCAAATTCTGCCAGTTTCCGTGTCAGACAAAGAGAACATCACTTTTGAAGATGCGATGAAGCAGAAAATAAGTGATACTAAGTAGAAGATAAGCGTAAAAACACCAGAGCAAATTTTGAGAAGTTAAACATTTATATTACATATGTCTGCAAAAGTTGCGTATCTATCCAGAAGTGAAGGTTTTTCAAGGGCTGCTGTTCCAAGTCTATGCAGGTTTTGAGAGCACGTGAGGCTTTCTTGCCAGCAGTGCAGCAAGTTTTCTTAATTAGAAGCTTGACTGTCTTTGAAGGAAGACAGACTGAGGTCTCAACACTGCTAGCTCATTCTTCTCTTCTTACATATACCCTCACCCTCGGAATCTCAAGCAAGATAAACCAGGCATTATGAAGCCACGACTGTGGGTACATGCAAAAGATTTCCATTTCTAGAAGGAGATAATGGAGCCTATTATTTCTCTACTGCTGCTATGACTGGAGAATAATCGCAATACTTTATCTTGGTCCAGGTAAGGAGGCTACTTTCAACACAATAATACAGACATCCATCTCGGAGGAGAGGGAAGACAGAGGAGCAGTCTAATGTTCTTCTGCAGACAAGGGTTTATTTACCTGACTCAGAAGACAGTAACTAACCAACAAAGCACTTCAAAGAATACAATTCCTTTATCAGAAAGGCTCAGATAGAGGAGAGATACTCAAATATGGTACCTATCAAAATAAAGGCAGCACATAAGAGAGAAAGCACAGGTTCATCTATCCCATTTTCCCACCTCTTACAGGAGCAAACAGTAAGTGTTTAAGGAAGAGTATAAAACAGGACAAGCTTGCAAGGACAGCTATCCCAGCACACTCTCCCAGCCCCCAGCTATGGGTGGCATGGGAACTTCCCAAGCCAGAGGCAGTATCTCTGGCTTTTTCTTTCTGACTTTGCAAACCCAGCCCAAGATCTGAAGATACTACATGCAATAAGCCAACCAACCATTTCTAAACAGGTGTAAAGAGAAGTGACATCTCTAAAGCATATCAGTGACAGGACTATCTAGTAGAAAGCTGAAATTTTATCTCAACATCTACAGCAGCAAGTAGTGACAATTCTGTTCGAAGTCCAGGATGGCTAAGACATGTGCATACCAGGCAGCATCCAGGCACTTTTTACTATGTAGGATAACTCTTCACCTTGTTCAGAAATTCAACTTTCATCTTGGGATCGGACAGAAACAATATAATGTAAAACTGACTGACATCTTTAAACAGACTAAATAAAACAAGATCAGAAACACTTCGCATAAGTTTGGGAACAGGAGAAGATCACAATAACGGAAGATAAAGATCAAGTAGCTTTGACTTAGAGTTGAGAAGAAAGTTATTCCTGGAAAGGAGCATACAGAATATGCTTGAATGCTTGCATTTTGGCTGAGATGGGAAGTCTTGAATATTAGTTATTTTGCACTGTTGCAGCCACTCACCCACAAATCCCCAGTGAAATTTTATTAAGACATTACAGCCTGGCACTGTAGCAGAGATAATGAATGCTTATCACAGAAGGATTTTGGCAAAGGCAAGATGAAACTGATCATCTTAAAAAGCTATGGCAAAAACCAACAAAAAAAGCAGAAAAATTTGCTCGTGTTTCAGTTTAGATGAAGTTATTACAAAATACACTCTTTCTTCTTCCTTCAGTAAAAACACTCTTCTGAATAAACATGTTTTTCTAACAATCAAATAAGTAATTGTCCTTTATCTGCCAAGAAATGAACCCAGGATTCTGTTTTCCTTTACACTTGCATATTAGAAAACATATAATATTTCACTTTAGATCCTTGATAAATCAAGCAGCACTACAACTCAGTGTGCAATTACGGAGAAACAGCTCTCTTGCCAGTATTTTCTTTGAAACAGTGACATGTAATTGAGTTGGTACACAATTTTGGAATTCGTGATAATTTTTTCAAAAGACATTTCCTCTGTAAGATGACCTGAAAATACAATCTACTTTTTAATCCAATTATTGCCCCTTTCAGTTTGTCACGTCCAAAGAGTCTGACAGCTGATACGGCAGATATAAACTACTGAAAGTAATGCATGCTGCCTGCATCACAAATGAAGGAACAAAGAAAAACCTTTAGATATTTTTATATATATTGCTCGTCAGAGGGGGTTAATGTGTGGGTTCATCAAAATTAGATCATTGGGAGATATTCAAACTCATCCCCTTTCCAACACCAAAGATTATGGCAATACTGACATTACTCAAAGACAGGTCTTTTAGTTTAATGATTGATCACCATCTATCCCAGTGATGGACCTTCATCTACCTTTACTCTTGGCTCATTCGCCAAGGCAGCAGAATTATTTCTCAGGAAGTTAGAATCAGATGAAGAAATGGACGGGAGGCATCATACTTGTACAGGATGAATACAGATTGGTTTCCTCCATAATTCCAAGTACTTCAGAAGGTCTCTTCTTCTAAAGAATCTAGACACAATTATGTCTCAAGAGTGGAAAGCCAGGGCATTTTATTACAGCATTAGAAATCATATCCCTCAGGAGAAAATGTTCTTGGTCATTACAGGGACCTTTAAGACTTAGAAGCAGAAAGTTGCTTATACAACAAGAAAGCACTGTCAAATTAACTATACTGCCATTTCTTAAAACCAGTAAGCTCATTATCTCCTTGATATATTAAAACAGAAAGATCTACAGCTAAGATAAGAACGCGCTCCCCAAACATAGGCTTTTCAAACCGACTGTGAACAAAAACATAAAGCATCTCAGGTCTTCACACTAATCTAAGAAACATCACTAGGTAAAACATCAGTCACCAGAACTAACAGGGTTAGTAGTCACAGGTTTTCACACACTTTAAAAGAGGCATCCTGACAATACCACTTCGGTGGTTTTAAACACAAGTTACATACGCACTGGTTTTTAACAGCTGTAAGTTACTCCTTTCAATTTCACAATTCATCCTCCTACCATTTGCCCCATCAGATATAGAAGTCCCCACAGAAGCCACACAGAACATATCAATGCAATATCATCTACAAAATACACTCAGATTAAGAGAAAAATATGTAGCCATGTTCAACACCAAACATTAACTCAATCCATCTTTCAAAAAAAACACCCTAAGCCTGTCCAATCATGAGAAACAAAACATTTAACAGGATTCTTCCCTTACGACAAGAATTGTTTAATATACAGATGCTTGTAAGCTTCCAACAGCCAAGCTGAGCTCCAGGGTTTTACACCTATCATTCCCATCTCCAACGTGACGGCCCGGCTTCAGCACTGGAACATCCCTTGCAAGTAGGTAGTCACAAGCTGGTTCAATGTATTTCAGTTTTACAAGTACACATTCTTTTACTTTATTTTTTCAGTTTTAGCATCAATGGGGACAATCTGAATGCAACATAAAGGTTATTTCAAGCAAAAAAGCAATTTGCCATCTACCCAATTTCCTATCAGGATTCAATAATGACTTACTGTCACCAACACAAGTCTTTCTAGAAACGCTACAGGAGTTCAATATTCTATTACTATACTCTACAGCCACAAGTCAGTATTTACTGCGTATTACATATTTGCACTTAATTAATGACACAGTACCAAAAAAAGGTAGCAGTGAGCTTCATGCAAGTAACACACAATCATCACAGTGGGCAATATTGCAAAGTATTTTTGTATGAAAAATATGGCTAGGACTCCTAACTTACTGATTTTACATACAGTTGATTGTATAGGTGCACACTGCTTTTCTCTGGTAGCTAAGTCAGATTAAGAAGTCTTCCACACACCGCAGCAGCTTATTCCTCTCCCTACTACCATAATTCATCACGCACTAAATCATGCTGATGAAACTGTTTGTGTGGCTATGCTATAAACATCAGTGAAGTAATCTGGGAAGGAAACCAAGCTATGTTTTTTATTAAAAAACATACACTTACAAGTCTGGATCATCTCACTGATGGGGTTCACAGCACAGCTGCGGAAGAAACTAGCATGGGGGACTGAACAGGTCAGGGTCAGGCAGGAAAATGAAACCAGCCTTCCCACCAGGAAAACTAATGTAAATCTGTACTCAAAAAAAAAAAAAAAAAAAAAAAAAAAAAAAGCAGCAAGCAAGGGGTAAGAGGTTTGTCAGCCTTAACACAGGTAACCACCACTATCAGAACAGACTTACCTTTAACCCAAGTGCCAGGAGCAGATCAGCATTTGCTTTTTTTTTTTTTTTTTTTTTTAAAAAAACATTTATACAGTGTTAACTTAATGGAACTGTAAGTCATATACACATTCACATAAAGCCATCTGGCTAATTTGGGTGTAATATGCCACATAACATAGTACAGGTAAAGTCTGCAGGATCTCTCTAGTTATAATTGAGTTTTCACTTCACACTATCCAAACCTGTGCTTTTGGGTATACTGGGTCAGGAAAGGAAATTTCTCATTACTCATATGTTTCTTTCAAGTTCTTTGATAATTGGCCTGGTAGGCTCTCCAAAAAAAGACTCCAGTGGGATTCTTAAGAGTTATAAACTGGTAAATGTGATCTCCATCCATGGCAAGATTGCAGATATAAGGGCATAGCAAACAACCTGCTGGGATAAGTTGAATATGGCTTTGGCAAAGAGAAACCCTCCTGGCACTCCAAGCAAACAGGTAGAAGAGATCCAAGAAAAACACATACTTGGACTTTCAAAAACCCCAGGCTGCTGCTTTAACAGTCTATGGCAAGAAGTCAAGTTGCCTGGTTATAGACGAAAGGTCCATTTATGGCCAGAAAGCTGGCTAAAGACAAGGAACCAAGGGTAAGACTTAATAGTCAACTTTCCACTATGGAGAAGAGTCAATAGAGGAGCTGACCTGTCAGCATTGCTAGGAGTCCTTCTTCTATTCAACATCTTCAGTGACCTGGAAAGAAGTGCACAGTGAAATTCTCCAAGTCTGCAGATAAAGCTAAGCTTTTCCAGGTCAGCCAGCTGCAACAGCAATGACTATGAACTCTGGAAGGACCTCACTAAACTGAATAAGGAAAAAGTGTGGTAGATGAGCGTCAATGCAGGCAGATCTAAGACAATACATATGAGGAAAAAAAAATAAGCTAAGTTGTGCTTCCATGCTGAATTTATAGCTGGAGTTTACAATTCAAAAAAGTGATCTTGGAGTTGTCATTGACAGTCCTCTGAAATTACTGGCTCAATGTGCAACACTTGCTGAAAATGTCATCTAGATATTGGACATCAACAGGAAGGAACTCAGAACAAGGCAGAAAGTAATTTTGCTGCTATGTAAAGACAGTGCACTGCAATCTTAAGAATCAAGCTGTGGAGACAAGAACGGCATACAAGCAGGGCAGAGCAGAATTCACAAAGGTATAGAAAAGGACAATTAAAGGATTAAAAAGAGCAGCTGTCTTGGGAGAAAAGACTGAAGAGGCTAGGGCTCTTCAGTTTGGATGCAAGATGATGAGGGGTGGGAGGGTGTAATACATCCAAAGCTTACAAAAACCTGATGACAGTAGATAAGATCAACATTGCTGGCAAGGAACTTTGGGAATCTGTTTTCTCAGGATCATGAGCAGATACTAAGGGGAACAGACAAGGATGTAGCCTCTAATGCTGCCAGTCTGATGACTGAATGCTAGAACAGTAGGAGGACAGTGAGTCACAGAGTGGCCATGGTCACATGATCTCCCTAAATAGCAATGTCACTGCCACTGTTGAAGACCACATATTTGGCTACGTGAACTACTGACCTGATCCAGCATGGTATTTCTTACCTTCTGAATCAAAACTGGAGAGGAAAATATAATGTGAAATATTTCAAACTGACTTAATACCAGGAAAAATTCTTAAAATACAATGTAATGATCTAATTCCCATTATACTCTTACAAGGAGACCCACTTTGGAGAAGAAAAGTACAGATGCTAAGTTAGATGTGGTGAGGAGCTTGGCTTTTGGGATGGAAGAGAATGAACAGGAAGATGACAAGCTTAGCTATCTCAATTATGCATTACTCCAGGCACTTGGAGTCAAGAAAAGCTTGCTTCCAAAACAGCTACACACCTCTGTGCCACAGGCTCCATCTCTGAAAGCTTCGATGTCAGCAAAGGCAGCCCAGGTTAGAAGTGGGCTACCTGCCCCCACCTGCATGACCAACTGTAGTTACAGTTCCTTGATGTCATCTCAAGGGAATCCCGCTCGGAGTAAAACACACTTTTAAAAGGCAATACCTGTTTCTCCATGAAGGCCCATCATCTCCAGGCAAATCTTAAGTTAGGAGGGACAGAAAAAACAAGCTTAAAACAATGGAGTCACTGGCCAGTATCTCAGCCGCAGAAGTTTCTTCAAAAGAGACAAGGCCATGTCAAGCATTTGTACATGGCTGGTTTCAAATACTAACAAATAGCAGTCTCACTGGTATTACTCTCTGCCTTGGAAACGCCATGGAAGCAGGGAGGTAGTGAGGCTCTCATCCTAACGTCTGCTGCTGAACAGCTCTACAGCCTGCTCTTCTGACCCAGATCTCTTGAGTACTTAAGACACAGGTGGCTTATTTCCTTCCCATGTTTTCCTCAAAACAGTCACCCGCTCTGCTTCACTGCTTCCTGCGCCTACCACAGGGGATGGCAGGAGAGAAGCAGGCAGAGACAGGCTCTGAAAGCACTGGGACTGACACAATTCCCGGAGAAATATCTTAATATGATGAGAGACGGGGTCTATTACTGGGTCCTCCACAGCAGGGCAGAGCAGTCGCCTCCTTGGGTTGAGCTTTGGTGCAGCAGGGGTGTGTGTCTCAGTACAGGGCCAGTACTCCTGGGGAATACACCTTAATATTGCTTTGGTTTCTTGTTCTTCACAAGCTGGTCTGGAAACAGCTTTCGATACTACATGAGATTGTGATGGACAACTTGTAAGACAGGCCTAGAGCACACAACCTCTTCTTACCTTGAGACAGGAGCTGCATAGAATAAAACTCTTTTATCCAGTGCTCAGAGTCTGAATCACAGTTGAGGCAAAACAGTTCAGGAGCACTGGACTGAGCTGAGACCTGGCAACACAAACAGACCCTGAACTGGTATCTGTTCCCATCAGCCAAGCTGGACGTGAAAACAGCAGCGCATGTAGGACCAAGGGATCCAGTACAATTCTTGCCTTGGGTCGGCACCCCGAGCCCTGCTGCAGATGGGGCTTGGTGACACCTTCCACAGCCCTGGGAGGCTGTGGGGAGACCAAATGAGCCACCAGCAGAACCTGCTGCAATACCATGCCCTCTCTCCCTCCACTTCCAGGCTGTGAGGAACCAGCATCCATTGCAACAATAGAAGAACTGTAAGAAAAATGATTTGGGTCTCTTCCACATCTTCAGATCCCAGTGAAAGAAAATTACCCATTTAAGTGGCAACAAAGAGAAGAACCCAGCCTGAAGCACTAAAAGAACCACCTGAAGCATACTTACACTCAACAGCACTTGATCAATCATGTATACAGCACTGTGAATACCCTAAGCACTACAAAAGCACTAAAAAGACCAATGGCTTCATCCCCACTTAAACATTTCAATTGTCATTTTAAGCACATCCATTTTAAGAACACATCCACACAGCTTGCAACAAGCACATAAAAAGCAACAAGTTTCGTTTTACTAATGAATTAAAATTAAGAAAAGTATTTTTTAAAATTATTAGTCATTTTCTGCCCATGTATTTAAACTAAGCTACCTTAAAATTCAACACTTCTCAAATATTACAGCTCATATAACTAAGACAAATATACTTTTACATGTCCCTACTCACCTTGTACTTGGGTTGGAAAAAACACCAAACCAAACACCAAACCAAAAATAAGAAAAAGTCAAGCTGACCCTATAAAAGAAAAATCATAAATGACACTCCACTAAAATTAAGATACACTAAGTTGTATCACTTTTGTTTGTTATGTCCCAACACTCTGCTGCAAAGTTTAGATTTAAAACTTCTTGGAAAAGTATTTCAAATCCAAACATAAAAAGAATTTCAGCTGTGTTAAGAGTCTCACAGAGCAGGACGCAGCCTTCCCAACTCTTTCACAAGGACGTGGATGGAATCGCCATGTTGCAGAAGACAACAATGGAAAGAATACACTGTTCAAAGACCAATTTGTAGTCTTAAACGCATACAATTTAAATCTGTATCACCGATCACAATAAAAGCACCGTGAAAAAACTATACTTTGCTTTACAAGTTATGCAGTTCTTCAGATGCACGGGATGATAAAACCTCAATGTATTGGTGGACGAGCGTTGAGGACAATGTTAAGACCATGGTTTTTGCAGTACATCCTAGCCATTTTAAGTATGTAACTCAGTATTACATTAGCACAGAATTTTCCGTATACTAAGTGCTGACTTATTAATGCTTTCTACACCTGCTGCACATTTTCATTCTTAAAATGTAAGCAGTTTCCTGAAAATAATATTTACAATCTCGCAATACTAAAGTCACTGAACCCTTTCCTAGAAGCCACCTACATCTTATGCTTGCACGACTTCAGCTTGTTTTATTTTGGCTTGTGTTACTTATGCCTGACCACATACCCTTTAACAGTTTAACAGCATAACTTCTCTGATTACCTGCAACACTTAAACCAAGTACTACTTCTAATAAATTGAGGAGTATCAAAAACATTACAACTTCAAATGAAACAGTAGTTAGTTCTATGAAGAGGCACCAACAGTCTTCTTCCAGCAAACAGAAAGCAGCAAGATAATCTATTTCTGCACTATTTTTATCTCCACATATTCAACTTGAGGAACTGGGAAGGAAGGGTTTCCATGGTTGTTTTAGTTGTGTGGCAGTCTATCTATAGAGTCCTTATTTTAGTAAAGTTTACCATATCGTTTGGGGAACTTTTGGAACTGGCGATTTGGGGGCTTTTATGAACAGAAATCAAAGCAACAAAAATAGAAAGAAAAACACTAAGATTATTTATCACTTTATTGGGCAGAGACAACACAACAGCAGAGAAGTCCAGGAAGTAACACGAACACTGAGCTTCTCCCAATTAACTAACACAGCTAAGGAAAAAAACATGATAAAATCCCTCAAAGTTAAAAAGGCTACAAGCCATATGTTTATTACAACTACCTTGAATAGGCAGTATTTTTTTTATAGAGTCTGGAGCCACTTGATCATACAGTAAACTCAGCTGTCCTTAAAAGCAACCCACACTTCTCATCTTATGATTAAGCAGGAACCCTAGGGAATATGAAGAGGCATAACCCTAAAGACAAAAACTTCTTTCTCCCATCTCAAGCTAGGGGAGTGTCGTAATTCTGGGCAGCACTGTTTGTGAACAGTTGACAATTACAAAATTAGGTACAACAGGCAGTTTTTGTTTGTTTTAATGCAAAACATAGACAACTAAAGCTCAGCACATTTTGCTTTACTCAGAGGGCAAGCACAAGTTCAAATTCCTATAAAACTACACTACATTCACTTCACAAATCTGGTGGAGTTACTGAACTTAAACTAAAATTAATTTTTTAAACATACTTGCACAATGTTCCAGACGAGTTACTTCCATCTGCTAGAACCTTATTTTACCTAGTTTCATTATATCTCTTCCCTAATTTGTATTCCCATATCCATTCTCTATTTACTCCAATTGCCTCTTCAGTCCTATTTTACTCCTTTCAGCTCTTCTCCTGTCCTGCTCCTTCCTTGTCCGTGACTCAGAATTATGGTAGCAACCTCTAGTTTGCCCCCTTCAACTCCCTCAAATGGGAGGAGTATCTCTCCTCATATCCGACCACCTATTCTAACCAGTCTCAAGAGGTTATGAGAACCTCTTGAGTTATCATCAAGATAAGTTAGTCATCGGTGTTACTTCAGCCTTCCTCCCAGCTACACAGCCTCCCTGTGATTAAAACCAAAGCTGAATTTGTGTACAGATCATCACTGTCCAGATATATGCACAACCAAATACTGGTCTACGTAGTGTTTATCCAGCAGCCAGGAAAGAACCCATCACAACTCATACTCCCATACTGCACACGGGTGTGCAAATAGCATGATCCTTTTCCTAGAAGAGTTACTGAACATCTACCCCACTTTACTGAAAATTCATCAACAATCACAAATAGCCTGTGTTGTGGGACACCAATTACTCATTTTAGGCTTTAAGTTCTGCCAGAATTTAAATTCATCCCACCTAAAGGCTGGGGTGGGGAACATCAGTTCCCAAACTGCAGAGCACTACAGAGGAAAAATGAAAGGGCGGCTCAAGAGGCTCCAAGCACTGACAATCCCAGGTGGCTGAGCAACCCCTGATAATAACTGCCTCACTCACACCCCAGCCTGATAACAGCTCAGCCTTAAACACACACATACAGTCTGGCACTCCTGAAACACAAGAGCCAGAGATAACAGACCATACCTGCAGTAACCAGTCTGATGCCAGTACCACACAGAGGACCACCAGCTAGCAAGCTAGAAAGCGCTTTTGTAAAGCTAATTAATAGCCTGCCATTACATCCAGATCCAAGTCAACTCACTTAAAAGAGCTGAACTCAATTTTAGCCTCTGGCTACCTTTCAAAAGGTGCTTCCAACCCCCAAAGGCAAACAACCTGACAGCCAACAGCCCATTCATACTGGCGAGATGGGCGTCCTCTCCATGGTGGTATCTCCAGGTACCTCACCCACTGTGTCACTTTGGTATTTGCACATGTTTACAGCTCAAGAGAACACCTTTTTTGCAACTTAAGCTTCCTTCAGAGGTTAAGCAAGTGCTTGTTAAGTCTCCAGAACCCATAGGGCACTTAAAAGCTCCTAATCCAAGTTTACAGAAGCAATTACAGCAGCTTTCACATGCCATTTTGATTGCCTTCAGCATATGTGCTTTTTGAAAGGATGGACTAGAAAACATTGAGTAAACTGTATTTCTCTACATAAGCAGCAGACTGAAAGCTACTCAAAACATTTCTTATTCTTCTATAGCAAAATACATTATCTTCTCCCAGAAGGGATACTAAATTCTAGAACTATTTACCTGAAGTACCTCTGTACTCATACACACTTTTCACTTTGTCCTGTAATTCACATGGCTGTTTAAAATGTCTTTATAACACAGATGAGTTTTTCTAAAAAGACAGGCTCAAACACCACACTGTAACATCACAACTGCAGATCTCCTTTCCACTCATCACGGCATCCAACTTCATGTAAAATATACAAACACACATGTTACACACCAAAGAACATCAGGAGAACATATTTAAAAGGCTTTTTTAAACTAATTGGGTGGAAGTAGAAACTAGCAGTGTGAGGGGAGAGCTCAGACCTGTGCCCAAACAGTGCTGAGATCTCAGTCAAATCAAATGATTTCATGCTGGATGTTTTATGTAGGCAGCATCAAGAAACTGCTAAGAAACAGCACTACCCTCCATTGACAAACCCTCCACTCTAGCTACTCACACAGAATAAACCCTACTACTTACAGAGAAACACTTAACTTCCATGCTTGCCTAAACTAAGACAGCTTTGCACTTTTAATTGGATTCCCACATCTCAAAATGCCAATTTGGAACAGAGAAGATGTTTACTTCGATGATGGCAAACAGCAGAACTGATTGTGCATAGTTTTTGGAACTGCTTGTTTAATTTCAGGAACCAGCTTCTTTTGACTGTTTTTTTCCAAGCTGAGTGTAGTTACAAGAAACACTAAAACACTACTAGCACAAGCTGAAGAATATGAGCTTTAAGAAAGGCAGGCTTCCCAATTCCTCCCTTTTAGTACAAGTTTCAGCAGATGAGGCGAACCCCTCATGTGCATACAATTACTCTATATGCTAACTTACAACTGATCTCCACTAGGCTAGATATCCACCTTGCAAAGGAAAAAGCTTAAAATCTGAAATGCCTTCCTCCATAAAAATTATTCTTAAGAATTATTTGCACTGTTATAAAAAGAATTAATTTAATATTGCTGCACCAAAAGTCTATCAGACCTTCAAATGCTGTTAAAGTCACCTTTAAACTAGTCACAAAATACGGCTAGTATACACCAAAGTATGAACTACATGTTTTTCTCATGTCATATATACAAGACAGCAGTATCTGACTAGACATCATGTCTGTATTTAAGACAATCCCTAAATACAAAACCTGAGCAGAAGTTTCTACACTCAGCAAGCCAATTGGTATACCAGAATAGCTCTTCTTCCAAGAAACCTTCAGGTACAAGTAACCAGCTGCCAAGTACAGCTCCCCACATACCAGGGGAAGCTTGTCGGAATCTTGTTTACCTATTCTATTATCTTAAAAAGCAACGGTGAGGCCAACAAAGACCTTTAGGTACTGCCAGTATTTCTTTAGCAAGTACACCCATCTCCCATCCCCCTCCTTTCCTTGTATTTGACACAATCTGCAATCCAAGTGTAGACTTCACAGGTACCCGAGACAAGCACCTCACCCTTTACAGCTTTTTGTCTGTCTGTTGGTGAAGGTGAGAAGGAAGGTAAAAGCATATTAAAAGAAAAAAAAAGCGTTGTTAACTGAATGAAGCAGAAGCCTTGCTCTTTTCAAGTCATAACTATATACTTTCACTTGCAAAAAAAACAATTGAAAAAAACCCCAAACCTGAGACAGCAAAGACTATCAGTAGGAATACAATAGTGGAAAATTGTTTCAGTAGTGTTTCCAGTTACTATCACGATAAACTTTAGTTCTAAGCACAGATAGTTTCAACCTACTCTCTCCACCCTATGAGGCAACTCATCTGCACACAGACCTGCATCTGAAAATCTGACTGCAGGTTTCCATCTAAGGAAGGAAACTGCTACTCAAGGAAGGATGTCAGCCAGCCATCCAGGACAAACATGCAAGTGCCTTTAGTCTTTAACTATGTTGTTATGGGTGTGGTTAGACAAGGCTGCTAAGGTGACCTAATACTTAATACTTCGCTGTCATCAAAAGGGACACTCCTTTCCACCCCCCTTCTCCCCCCAGCCATACAGTCCATCCCATCCCTTGTCATCATAACTACAAAAATAAGCCAATTCAACTTGCTACCTGGCAGAAAACTCTTTAACTCTCATGTTGAGTTAACTTTCTGATGAATAAGCAGGTTAACCGGCTCACTGTGTGGTCATGTAGGCTCCAGTGAGACCATATATAGGAAGTAGTAGGAATATGGCCGGTAGTGGAACCCAATTTTGATAGCAACAAGACAATTCTGCTGAACTAACAGCTAAATGCACTCCAAAGTTATGTTAAAAGAAATGACATTCAAGAGAAGCATCAAATTAGATTACAACCTAGGACTTTCAAGCAAAAACCAAGGCCTTGCCAAATACATTTGTATGTACGTATGCACAGACACTGTACAAGGGTGCAAATATATCATTTACTTCAAAGGGTTCAAAAACATGTAAAAGCAATTCTTGACCTCACATACAGGTTACTACTACTATTTGTTGTTCGTGAAAAATCATTAAACAGAAAGTGGGGAAGGCGATTCAATATCTGTTACAGAATTACATTGATTTAGAAGACTTACTTTTAGGGGCAAACTCAAATAAGCCCTGAGTACTTCTGTTAGAAAAGTAATTTCTAGGCCTAAAATACACTGAGCTCTATGAGTAGAAAAACATTAAGGCAATACAGTCTTCTAATTCCAATGCCATCTTGAGGGCATCCACTTATTTGATCAACACTTCTCAAAAAAAGAAAGGCTGAGAAGAATAACCTGCTGGCTCTCTCCCATCTTGTGAGCAAGGTGCTGACAGAGAGAAGTAGCTAATTATTTTGTTGTTGTAGCTTATTTCATTGTAATTCACCGATTCCTGTGGGATCTGGCTCATCAAAACTGACTTCATCAGAAGTTTCACATCAGGTGTTTTGTTACAGATACTATGACAAAAATTCGTTAGTTCAAGTGACGAAAAACTCTTTGTGTTAGGTGTGAGTATGACTCATCCTTAAGTCAGGATAGACACCATTTCTCATAATCTTTACTTGCAGTGGTAAACAAGTAGCAACAAAAACAGAAATTACAGCCAATGTATCATAAAGCAGACTGCCCTGAAAGAACGGCATCCCACACATTTTACAAATAGAAACAAGAAAGGAAACTTCATTAGTATCAACATAACCTGATGTGCAAGATGACAAGTCAACAAGGAAAAGCTGAGTAGCCACAGAAGCAGATGATACCTGAAGAGTGATACTGTATAAAGGAGAGTGTTATCCACCCTGAGAGGGAAAGAAGAACGTGTTTTGTGGAAGGCAGGCAGAGAACAATGAAGGAAACCGAAGAAAGTAAACGTGCCAAAAAAGAAAATGAAAGGATGCTTACAAAATGAAAAGGAGAAAAATAAAATGCCACATCCTTTACTAGAGTTTTAAAGTACACAAATGAAATTACTTCCAGTCAACTGGTAAGAAAGGGTCATTTAGACAAGGAAGAGGGTCTCGTGAAAACAGGAAGACAAAAAGTTCTATAATCTCATCTTTTGGGGAGCACTTTATTGATGGTTTTTGCATGCTTCAGTTGACAGCAATCACAATCCCAAAAAGTGCCCTCGTGCCTCAAAAAAAAAAAAAATTTAAAAAATCGTCATGTTTAGCAAGACTGAAAAACACGGAACAGATGAAAGTGACTGAGCAGTCAGGCTTTGAGTTCAGATGCTTTCTATTGGCAAATCTGAGTAGGCAGGACTTCTGGCTTGAAAGGAAATCACCCAAACTTCTCAGAAGTACACTCAAAAGATTTCTTCTCTTCCATAAACAGATTAAAACTAACAAATGTGGGAGAGAGGAGGGGAGGGGACCACAGACACAGAATATGAAGTAATTGTACTCAGCAGGGATTCAGGAGCAGTGGGAGGAAGAGGATGTTTAGTCAGTACCTTCCAGAAGTACCGAGATTAAGCTGCCCTACCTCTTCCTACCTAAATTACTTCAAACTTGTATAAAACAATGCATATGGGGTTACCGTGCCTCAGTACTTAATTAAAAAGACCAAACCAAAAACCTTGTTACCACATTCAATATTATTTATAAACTATTTGCCAGCTACACAATGACCTTCAGAAAAAGTAGATGTGTATGTATTTTAAGCAACCCTTGGTGGCATCCCCTTGGCTATACAGAGAAGCCCTATACAGCTATGCATGTTGCAACCAATACCTCTGCGCTCAAGGGGAGAAATCGGAGGACAGCCTCAAAAAGTGGTATAGCCTGGGAGTGTCCTCCTGTCTAGGTACAAGAGACCCCTTCCTCCCCTGACACGTGTTGCCACTGAAACTGGGTCCTTATGTGTAAAACATTTTTAATCCACACCTACCCTTCCCTTCCCAAAGCCTTACAAAGGAACAAACACAGGTGGACTGTGACTCTTTCCCTCAGAACATGAACACACAAACAAGCCACTGCATGGAAAATACATGATTGAATTTACTGTGGAATAATTACTGCACTACAGCTTTCCACCTGCACAATCACCCCGAGGTAGTTTCATTGTAGTTTATTTTCCTTGTATAGGCTCTGAATGAACGCACACACAGCTATCAGAAAGCAGTTTCACTCAGTTGACCTGCAATGATTGTTCACATGTCCATACCCTGGGTCCCTATTACTGTAATACACAAGGGCTTCATAATCTGTAACTGCCCTCAGAATATCTGCTAAGATAGGAAAAGGCAATTAATCACATTTTTGAGTTGGCGCACTGCACAAAGCAATATTTGCCTACATCATGCAGCAGTACTGACTGAACAGTAAAAACCCTACCATGGACACAAATCACAAGGTTATAAAGGCATTTTTACATTGGTACAGCCATTTCCACATGGAATAAGAATTGCATGTGATGATACAAAGTTTCTCTCTACTGGCAAGATCCAACCACACCAGAGCTTTCAACAGCATAAGCATTGCTGCTTAAAAACTCAGAGCTAGCAGGATGGTAGCCAGGCATACACAGCTCCCTCAAGGTCTCAGGACAGCAGCAGCAGGAGATGGCGACCCAACCCAGATCTCCCAGCTCCCACATTTCCTTCACCTACAAGATACTGCTGATGCTCTTCACCCCGTTCTCTTTATTCTGTTCCCTGACGGTACTGACAGAACCAAAGCTTGCAGGAGCTCTGCAACCAAGCGCTTGTTTAGAGTTCATTTCACACGAGGCATCGTAATACAGGAGTACTATGACAAGCCAAGTCTTGTCTCTCCACTGTTAACGAAAAACTGTCCTGTGACTAAAGTAGTACAGCAAGACTAAAAACTGGGATAGACCTGGGGACTGAACTGAAAGCCTCATATAGAGGTCAAGTCTTTCTGGTTGACAGTTTCTTTAGGAGGTAATGCTCCATGATAGCTTCATTAGGCAGTGCTTGCAAGGCACTCAGTGTAATGACAGGGATTAGAACATGACTTGCAAATCATTATGTTGGGTAAAAAACCTGAACTTTTGCCTGAAGGGACAAAATATAAGCAAAGTTCATCTCTACTTCTGTTTTGTATTCTACTCTGCTTCTCTGTACATTCTCTATCTTGGCTACCACGGCTTTTAAACTGGTTCCCTGAGCTAATTAAGCTTATGTGCTCACCATTTTTCCCATCTGCTTTTCCTCCCCACCACCAAATGACGTGGAACTCATTGGGCATTATCAGCCTAGTCTGAAAGAGCAGAAATCTTTGGACCCCCAGCAAACCAGGTAACGCTCCCCAAGCTCTTACACTGGTTGGCAGCAGCAAGCCAACTGATCAGCATACACATACCAAGCACCAGCAAAAACACATTCTGCTCCAGACAAAATCCATGCCTTCTCTGCCTGTGAGTGGAGGAAACCAAGGTCACCGAGTTACAGCATACAAATAAATGAAACTGGACAAATCCTTAAGAAAGGAGGCATCATTAGTTCCACCGCTCAGAAAAAAATTTTTGGCAACAACTTTGTAACAGCTTAAAGCAGACCCATCTATATTAATGAGATACATGATAAACCTACCTCAATTCTGTACCCTATAGAGAATTCAAAACTCAGCTGCTGAGGGCTGACTGCTTTCATTTTCTTAATGCTACTGCCATCTAACAGGCTTCAACAGCGAAGCCACTAACCCACCAACGCTCATACTTTTCTGGGAGAAGTACTTCAGAGACAGGCAGGGACCAACCTACACACAGCTTGGGAAATTAGCATTCACACACAATCTAGCTCAACACCACTAGACAGGAAATCGCTCTAAATGAGAGAAGGAAATCTGTAGCAACAAATCTCAAAAAAAAAAAAGTCAATTTCTCCTAATCAAGAGGACAGCAAGCAGAACAAGTAATTTCCTAACCTTTACATTTAGAACAGACTGCTGCTTTAAGCACACAAAAGCTAAGCCAACATGTTTTAAAGTGTTCAAGATCTACAGAACTGACAATTTGGTTTTCTATTTCTGTCTGCTTACCCTGCTGCTCCTGCCTGTAAACATTTTGTAGGAGGATGTGAAATTCAACAGACAGGACTCTGAACTATGAATGACTCCACAGTGGCGCATTCTTAGAAGTGCGTGGTGGTGCCTATGAGCTCACTCACACATGCTAACGTCACCAGTCAGGGTCAATTCGAGGCAGCTACAGCTCTACTTGGTTACAGCTGAAAGTCAGTTCATTAATGTGAAAATGCCCTTTCCCCACCTCTAGTGGTAATTTGAAGACAGAAAGAAAGAAAAGAAAAAAAAGGAAAATATGTCAATGTTTTATGGAAATTAGGTTAATAGGACACCTGGTAATACCTTCAATTCTTTGCTGGTCTTTAACTTCTAGTAAAAGCTTGCACTGAATACTGACTTCTTATCTCATTAGGCCTAATCATTTCATTTACCATACTAATTTTGTCCGACTTGATGATTTGGAAACCTCTGTATACATTGCATAATTTACTCTGAATGCTTTCATTCTGGATTCCTCAACTTGTGAGGCTCCTATGCAACAGATATGACAGCCTGTCCCCATTTGCTCCCTGGTCTGTATTAATACCATAACCAGCTACCTGAGCTAGTAAAACGTAATACAAAAAAACATCCTAAGGTCTTATCTACACAGGGCTGAGGAAAGAGTAAATTAGATAAGATTAAAGTGAGACATGTTACACACAGGTATTCTTACTTCAAATTAGGTATGCACAACTCCCCTTTAATATGCCTTGACCTGATCAGCCAAGGTCAATGCAACTGCTTTATCTCCACAACAAGGAAAAGGACAACTTCATAATCACAGTTAAAAGAGAGAACTTATCTTTAATAGTTGAGCAGAACAGTGTCTAAACATAATCGGAACAACTACTCATTTCAAACACATTGTTAAAGAACTACCCATTGCTTCCTCAAATCAAAGTCTTAGTTGATTCAGTCATTCAGCTATATCATATCTAAGACTTCTATCAGAAGAACCTACTGTGCATGGCACACCATATCATTAAGTGTCTGAGAAAAAGCATGGATGTAGGTTTCTCCACCACCATGGTTTTCCATCAGCTAAAGACAATGTACAGGGCTGCCCATCGCAGAACGCAAACTGTAACAAACAAGGGACTTGGAACCTCAACATCCCCAAAGTTGGTAAAATTGCATCTTCTGTTTTATAGAAGCACATGTGAACAGATGGAGGAAAAAAAAGTTATTATAAACCAAAAAAGTAACCAACACCTGCTTTTAAATAACGATGCAGTTTTACCCAACACATTGCAGTTTTAAGTCAAAGCAGGGGAGAAAAAAAAAAAGACTATCGCCTAATCTTTTTAATTCTAAATATGACCACTGTAACAACTTCAGTATGCCTTGGAGTTGGGATAAGATGT
Organism: Aquila chrysaetos chrysaetos; assembly: GCF_900496995.4. Lineage (NCBI taxonomy): Eukaryota > Metazoa > Chordata > Aves > Accipitriformes > Accipitridae > Aquila > Aquila chrysaetos. Next base: position 3,335,864 of record NC_044010.1, on the reverse strand, counting down.
ATACACCCCACATCTTTGTTACACCATTTATATAAAGCCAATATAAAAATGCACACCACATGGCATGAAAAGACAAAGCGCAGTAGAAAACACAGCATCTCAGAAAACCTTGCTGTCTTTTGCTCATCAGAAAGGTACATGCTCAGGCAGGGAAGCTGAAAACTCCAATGCTACCCATCTATAAAATGAAACTAAGCTAGAATATGTAAGAAGCTATTATACTACCACAAGGTGATTTTACCACAAACTCCGGCAAAAGACTGGATAGTGGTTCCCATCATCAACACAAAGCAAAATATTATTAACCATGCAGAAGTTTGCTAGAGCTGGAGCCTCCCCAGTGTACAGTGCTCTGCCAACCACAAATCAATCCATCTAGTGACCCGAATTCAGGAACAACTAGATTGGACTAAACATCTTCAAGTCCAACTACTTTTCCCCTGCCTGGAGCAGGGCTTGACCAAAATGAAATAACATTGTCACTGCTTGAGTAAAGCACATTTATATGAAAAAATTCAGGAGATGAGAGCCTCTTCAAAAGAAAACTTTCCACTACTTATGTATAAGGTGTTTGCTGTCTACACAACTTCCAGCTTTTATAAACTCTACTTTCAGCCTCAAAACATGTACTACCACAGCACAGTAACACTAACTTCAGCCAAAAGAGAGCACTTTCCCACCAGCTCCATGGCAGCAAGCAACACATTTGACTCAAGTGTCATCTGAAGGCTTGCAGCTACTGTACAGCAACCCTAGAGATGAAAACTAAGTTTTGCATTAAAGACTCATCATGCTATAGGACAACTCTTTGAAGAAAAGTTAAGTATTTTAACTTCTTTTGACCTCAAGTCTTCCACATACAGAGAACTAAGTCATGAGACAGCAAGTCAACAACGCAGAAATTTGAATGAAAGTCAAGATTTTATCAACCATTAGATTTGCTATGTAGGTTGCCATACAGATGCTCAAAGAAAACTGTGCAATACTCTGACAACTCCAGAGGCAACATCTTTAGAACTGTTACCACAATGCAAGAAACAACTCTTAAAAAGCAATACATACTTCACAACTCTTTCCATAGTAGAAAATTAAGTGGGTCATTATTTCAATAATCCAAACACAACAAACTCACCATGTTTATTGCTGGAATAAAGCCTCCTAAGGACAAACTAAATATACTGAAGATATTTTTAAAGTTTAGAGAAACAACATTTGTTATTCCACACATTTAAGCTAAGTATATAGCCAAATTTTTACTATTAAAGCAAGGATTCAACCACTCTGCTGTGTAAACAAACTAGTGTTGCCTCAACAAATTAACAGTGGCTTTCCCTAAGCACACTGTGTGTTCTGAGAATTTGTAAGTGGATATATTATACATATGAAAGCAGAAGAGTCCTCCGAGAGCCCTCAAAAAGCCTAATATCCTATAAAAGCCAGAGATCCCAACTATCTTGGCTTTTTAAGACAGTTTATAAAGTTCAAATATACTTGTGTTCTTTGCTAGTTACACTGACAGACCTGAAACCCTTCACACCCTCAGAGCAGTAATTATTGCCATCATTTTAGACATCAACATTTCAAATAAAAAACTCTTTATAGAGGACTCCATAGATAATTATTGACTTTCAAAATGACTGTTTTCCCCAGTAAATTTAAGTCTACCATGAAGAAGAATGCCAAGGACCAACATGTAGCATGTGATGGCAATCTAACTGTAGTTCTTTCGGGACGAGAGGAAAATGGGACATTTTGAAAGCAGGCATTTTTATTTAAGTACTGTATCAGCCTCACATTCAGAACAATGGATGGTAGCCACATTGTGTTTCAAGGAATTATGTAGAAAAATGTTGTTTTTCTGCAAAACAATAAATCCTGAGCCCCAGATCACAGCCAAAAGTAACAACTAACTCGGGTGTGTACTGGGGGAAGTATGGAGGCAAAAGAGAAGAGTTTGAACACACACGGAGAAATATGAAAGCCAAGATCTGCAGGTAGAAGGACCTACGGTTCATGTGCTCTGTACTGTTTCCAACCAAGTTAAAGCAGATAGCTCGTATTGCAAATCAATCAAAAAATAAAGTGTTTACCTAATATTTTATATTTTAAAATAAAATATCAACCAATAATACTACAGTTTATATTTAACTACAATTTTTTACATAAAAATTGTATCGAGAGCCCAGTTTGTTAGCAAATAAAGGGCAAAGCATATTACCAAAAAAATTAGGCCAAAATACATATTTCCATTCCTAGAGGGTAGATGAACATTTAATTTGAATCCACATGTTCAAGACAGATACAGGTAAAATGACCTCAGTTCTTCTTTCTGGACCCACCAGCAGGAAATGTGCTAGCGGTTAGAGGAAACCGAGGAGAGCCATGGTTGCCCACATGCAAAATTCACAGGCAACATTTTACACCTTCGTTTTAACTGTGGTTATTTTATGGCCTCACTACAAGGTGGAACATCACCCTTATATGCAGCAACTTACATGTCTCAGCACCTCAGATTCCACCTGCAGGTTTGGTGAACTAACTCATACTCGAGTTCAAAACCAGATGGTTCTACATCAAAAAGGTTAAGTATTTTGGTTTCACGAAAAAAATGAAAAACCACAACAAACAAAGAAGTCTTTAAGCCAGGGTTTAGAAGTTCAAGCCTGTTTATATCCGGTTATAAACTCTATGTATGTGACAGCACTGGAAGAGGCTGACACCTCATAGCCAGAAGACATGACTTGCCAGGCTTTCAAGAAGTTGTTGCAGGGTTGTGGCAAGACTTGAGCACGCTTCTTCTAAACCCTGAAGTGATCGAGCTACCAACCAGTGAGGAAGCTACTCCAAATGACCAAGCGGTTACTTCGTAAATACAATTAAATTTCACTGCCTGCTGCATTAAAGCTTCACAATAACCAAGAGCAGCAGAAACGCCCTCAAAGAGCATATTAAACTGGTACTTCATTTTTACATATCACAATTTCTTTTTATCTGCTACAAACAAAGTGCACGCACACCCTGGACTACTTGATAGGAACAAGAAAGCATGTTATTTTCATGGCACAGACACACACATCTTCAGCAAGAGTTCAGCTTGCTGATAGTAGGCCTTCCCAATGCTGTTTATCTGGTAGCATCCTGTAGAATCAGGAGCATGACTCATTTCAGCAACAAGCAACACTGCCACCTTACTGGTTGAGGCACGAGGCTCAACTGTACAAGGACAATAAACTCCACGTTACTGAAGGAACATAACAGCAACAAAAAGAAAATTCCCTGTAATGATTCCTTTAAAGCTGTGCTTATCCATTTAAGAAATTTCACTTGGAGAAGAGAAAAAAGAAAGTAAACACAACACCAAAACCCAAGAGTTTAGCCAAAATGTTCAGTGCAGAAGAACCATGGCAGGAGAGTCAACAGGGAGAACAAAATACTTAAAAAAAAAAAAAAAAAAAAAACAAACACCCAACACACATCAACAGTACATTAAAAATAAATAAACTATGATAAGCAGACACTTGTGCATGCACTTTTATCAAAGTCCAACAGGACTTGAAATAAAGAAAAGTTTAGAAAGTAATGATCCAAATAAAAGCTCATCAAGGCTACTTATGCTTGGAAACAGGACAAACTGTACTGATGTTCACTACTTGATTAGATTTAACTCCCTGCCAAAATGAAGTTTTTCTGAGCTTATTTGGGCATACATGATAGTGAACCTCCTCGCTTGCACAAGTATTAGAAGACAAATTTTCACACTCAAACCACATTCAACACTAACGGTCTTAACTTGTCTAAGATTTTTGCCTAAGGTCTTGAAATAAAAGGCTTTCAAGAAAAGCTTTTGCTGTTAGTAGGTCAGGGACTTGAGAACAGTAAGTGGAAATAGGTGTGGCACTCTGACCAAAACCGATCTTGTTTTCAATTTTTTTTCTTCACAAAATCCTTTGAGAAAAGGAGTCAAGAAGATCAGAGAAAGAACTCTTCTCTCCACACCTAAAATACAGTGGTTTCAACAAAAGCAAAAAGAGGTATGTAAAAAATTTATTATTTAAAAAAAACAAATGAACAAATGGAAGAGAAAATTGGATGGAGAAGTAAAATTGCACTTAAAATAGAACTCGAGTGAATTTATCTAGCTGCCTTCATTATAAGGCTTACAATTTTGTTAAGGATCTTCTGCACAAAACCTGATATGTACTTTCTTCCTACAAAAAAAAAACCAAACCAACAACAAAAAAATGCAACTAAGTATGACTTTTAAGTAGTTATCCCACATTCTTCTCCAATATATTGAATTTATACTTAAATACTGTAAAGACTGGATTTAAATATCCAAGCTGTCACACTGATGGCTTACAGAAGAATGTTCTAACAGTATAACCCCATTTCTCTCAAGAACTCCACAGAAATTTAACTGTACCTTAAACTTCAGAAGGTGAGGCTGTCTACAGTATTTTCAAATCAACTTGGTTTCCAGTACATCTTAACATGCAGTACTGGCTAGTACATTCTCTCACGTCTGATACTACATCGAACTCCCCTCTGAATGTCAAATAATCCAACTTCAAACCAGGCTGCACAAATGGTGACAGCTAAAAGCAATTTAAATTTCAAGTGAGACATAGTTCATTGCATAATACTCATTCAGTCCCTGAACTTGGATTACAACCAGAACATTGGTAGTTATGGACTTGAAAATGGGATTTAAACCTAGGATTCCCTTAGTCTGTGAGCATTCCTAATATGCTAGAGGCAACAACAACAAATACTCATGCCTTAAAGAATGGTAAAATACTTGGACAAACCAGACAAATTCAATAGAGGGTAGAGTTTCTTTTACTTCTTTTCTCCTCACAGAAAACACTCAGGAAAAAAGTTGATGTTATCGTATAGACAAAATGCTTTTTTGTACTAGTCCCAAATCTTAAGCAGGAGAGAAACTGGAAAACAAGTCTGCTGGTATAGAAAGTTCCTAAACCCAATGCAAGTCAAGACAACTCAACATCTGATAAAGCTACATGGCTGTTCTAGTTACTACTAGCCACAAAGAAACATTCCATACACATTCGTGAACAACTAAATTAGGATGTTTCTATTTATTCATTTTAGCTTTATTCCAGCCACTTTAGTGGTCTGGATGAAGGCACACAACTGTTCTTTAACAAGAGCAACCAAGGCTTTCTCTTCAAGCCACAACAAAGGATGCCTCCATGTATGCCAGAATGTTCCCCTCAGCATGGCTGAAGTTGTTTTTTTCAGGGTTTTGTTGGTAGTGGTTTAAAATCATGAAAGCTTCTCAGCTTTAATTTCTCGTATATATCTTATAATAAGCAGAAAAACGAAAAGGATCTCTTAGGTCCCCAAGTCCAACTTCTTCCTACTGAAGGAAACTATATTGTATAGCCCTCAGTGTGTGCTCAATTAAGGTAAGTCTTTAAGGTGCTTACCTTTTCGTGAGGAAAGATATTCTAAAAATCTCTTTTTTGGGGGGTGGGAAGAACAGAAAGTAGAGATTTTAATGACAGAAAATACATCATTTTATAACTTCAGTGCCCTTGTTTTTACACAGGCATTGTACTTAAGGGAAGTAAAAGCAATAATTAAACTAATGTTTGCTCACTCTGCCCTCAAAGTATTTACCAAGAAAAAAAAATACAATCAACATCCTCTCTGACTATTTTGCTAAAGTTAAGACAAATATCACCAGTTTCACTTCCCAGTTTGCCTTTCCCCTGATAATGCTGGCTTGTGCTTCAGACTCAATTCCCCTTTTGTGGAGCCCAAGCAACGGGCACGCAGTACTCCACATGCAGCCTCAGCAGCAGCAACTATGACTCTGCTCATTTACCTGTCTCCACTGGAGTACACTACACAGAATCTCTTACCACATTTACACCTATATTGTTCATACGTCCCCATCATACTGACATCCTTGTGCAAAACCTTGTGCTTGCGCGTTTCCAAATGATAAGCTTTCAACATATGAGCTCTCCACGTTATAGCATGCTGTCTCTAAGACACCTATATTCATGGCCACTGAAGTATTCCTGTACATTACTGTACTCTCGTATTAGTCAAAGTAAGAATCTGTCCTGTGTTAAAGTGTTTAAGAATAGAAAAGGCAAGATACGCTCTTCTTATTTTAGTACAAGTTTTACTGCTGTTACTCAGATTTTCTTGAGCAACTTTGACTTCATCTTCTCTTCCCACTCGCAGGAGTTTGAAGGGTGGTACAGCGAAGTATTTCTGCTTCACTCACAGCCAAGGCAATGGTTCTTCTACCCTATAACCGAGCAGTGCTTTTGGGTACACCGCATGACTTAATTAAGATGCTTAATTAAAAAATTCCCAGCTGGATCCACTGATCTCCACATCAATTTTAGTCCAAATCTGGAAACTTAGTCCATTTGCATACGCTTCTACCACCACCTCTGAAGAGCTCCAACAGCTATTATCAAAAAAGTTGTGAAACATTTAAAAAAACATATTTAAGACATTAGTAGGATCTGAAACTTCAAATTATCATGGCTTTCTTTTTTAATCCAAAGATGCACCACTGCATTCTTTAAACCAGACCCATTTTCAAGTTTGCCATTCCACTTGCTCTTTTCCCTCAAAAAGGATTTTTATATTTGTAAAACATATTTGCATAAAACTGAAACCCACAAAAAAAACCCCTGCAAATGTAACATCAGCTAAACTCTGGCACTACAAACAAAACCCACAACATTTCCCAGAGATAACTCCATTCAAGAGCTCTGGCTCCATGCAGTTTCAAGCACAAATACTGACTACAACAAAGGAAAAGGAGCAAGAAAGTGAGATGTGACAATTTAAATCAGAAGAGTCTTTAATGTGAAGAGAAGTTACTAATATTTTGACAAATATGGAAGAGAAGGAGCGAGTACTTCTCTCCAATTTTTCTTCTCCATGAGAAAGTTACTTCAATAATAACAACTGCATTAACTTACAATTTCAGTTAACGTACTAACTGTCTCATACTCATCTAATGCATCCTGAACTCTTAAAAACAAGCTCACGGAAGAAAGAGTATTTTTTGTTTGTTGTTATTTATTTTAAAGCTTTATCCATTTTCAGAAAACTCCATTAATCTGAATGATTCCAATAAGCCAAAAAGAGCACTTGGTTAGGCTCTACCTTACTTCTTTCCTAGCAGCCATTTCTGATGCCAGGTTATTCTCTTGACTTCTTGTCACTGTCACAGCACTGTAGCTGAAGAATGTCAACAAAAGCTCCCCGGTCTCTCACAGCTATCAACAGGGAAGAGGAATAAGTTTTCAACAACACCTAAGTTGTAAACTCTTCCATCATTCAGATGATGACAGCTGCAGACAAAAAAAGAACTGTATGTCCCAACCGTCTAAGACATCTAAAAGATGGACTATTTTGTGCATGTCAAAGTCAGAGCAAGCATTAAGCACAGCCTTAAGCAAAGCACTGCCTAGAAATGAAGTACAAGTCTCCAGCAAGAGCCTCTCTTACCACTAATGGTCTAAAACTTTCACCAGCCAAAGACTTAAAAGGGAAAAAATAAAAGGCATTCTGGACTGTTACTGGACCTTAGGAGGATTCTGGCATAAGGTTCAGGGTTATCATTTCTTCTCTCTCGTTTGAGCAGATTAGAAGCAAAAAAATTTAATTTGACATCTGTTTCACATATTCGAAATTACTTGGAATATGGAAGGCACCAACAGAATTTTACAAAACCAAATTATAATTTTAAAAGAAGTTACATTAACAGTAGTTCAGGATTCCAGCCTTCCACAGTAACCTCACCTGTACACTAAGACTGTAGCTTTGAGAAGCACAGAAAAAGAAGTATTTGCTGAGTTCTAGTCAAAGTTTCCACACCAAATGGGAAACCACGTACCAGTACAGATAATCATTTTTGCTCTAAAGTATCTTTATAGCTTCTCATGTGAGAGCTCTAGACTTAAGTTTCACACATCCCTCTTATTTGTATGTCAAAAAGCTAGGTGTAAGCCAATTAAAATCCCTAAAAAAAATTAGGCAATAAAGTGACAAAAGGCAATTCTTTGATTTTCAAGGTCCACATCAAATCTTTGACTTTTGCACCAAAGCACTAATAAAATGTAAAGAATGTATCTATCTATACCCCATAGATGTACAAGACCAAGAATTTATTTTCTTCCTTGGCTCCTATTCTATGCAACATCTGGTTTCTACACACAATCTTCAGACACTTGCCCATCTATTAAATAAAAACTAAAGTGACTACTGTGAATAGACAGTTAGGTATTAAGGGATGAGTATTCTTCATGCACTGGCATTATACACCAAAATAATTTACTTATACTGTAAGTTCTTTTGGGCAGACATCCTCTATCATAAGCTTGGTACTTACACAGCCTCTGCAATATGGTCCTGCTCTATGCTTGAAGCTCTGAGCAGTTCTTCACTTGCTCTACATTTTTTTGTGTTGAGTAAGAACCACAGGATCAAAAATTGAAGGAAAGCATTGTTTTTCTCAGGACCCACATGAAGTAAGCTCTAGAGATCCCCCACAGAATGTCTGCGGTTCTCAACTGCAGTACAGGACTACCAAACTAGAGCAAGCTTTCATTTGAACAGCACTTATGTCAAAAAACAAAATTCAGAGCTGATTTAAACCTGTAACTAAAAATACAGACTCCCCAACCATACTAAGCTTTTCCAAATACAGTACATTTACCTAAACTCAAAGGCTAAGTTCTTCCAGACTAGATAAAAGGAATACATTTTTACCAAGAGGGTGGTGAAACACTGGCACAGGTTGCCCAGAGAGGTGGTAGATGTCCCATCCCTGGAAACATTCAAGGGTCAGGTTGGACGGGGCCTCTGAGCAACCTGATCTAGTTGAAGATGTCCCTGCTCACTGCAGGGGGGGTTGGACTAGATGACCGTTAAAGGTCCCTTCCAACCCAAACTATCCTATGATTCTTTCAAACTTTGAGCTACATGCCAAGGCTAGGACAAGCCATTGCATACGCTAAATTCCCAGACTGAAGCTAACCCCTCTAAGATAATCTACCTAGCCTTTAAGTGTTGAAGCTGTGGCCAGTTTCACAGATCCTCATCTTCACATCCAGTAACTGCCAGCAAGCTGCCAGTAGCACAAGGCTACTTCATCCCAAGGGGAAAAGGAACAGGATCAGTGCACTATAACTGAAATTCATCCCAGGACCATGCAGAAATAACTGGAATGACAGAAAATAATACCGTAAGGGACCACAGGCTGTCTTAATTAAAACCTCTCCAAACTTATATATATAAACTACCTGGCAAAATTCTTCATTTTTAAAACTGCCACTACTGGAAATCTGACAGCCTTCCTAAACTATTCTAGTGCTCCCGTTTTTCTTAGAAGTTGACTCAACTAACTTAAAGCATGTTTGCTGCAGTTTAAGCCCACAAATTGTTTCATCTCCAGGGGAGAAGACAACAGCTTAGTCTTTTCTTTCCAACTGCCTTTAATGTGTTTAGAGAACATTATCAAAAGAAATCTCCCTTCAGTCTCCTCTAAAAGAAATCATCCAAAGTGCTTTCAGCTTTCCCTTAGAGCACATCTTCTAGATCTCTGACCATTCCCCTTTGCCTGCAACTATTCTTCCCCCAGTAAAATACCAAAACTAGCTGCTGCATTTTAACTTAAGCTTATTAGCACGCCAAGAAGTGAGAAGGCTAACTTCATGTATTTTACATGACATTCCTGTTAATACATCCAGTAAAAAATCTGCTAGTTCTGCAACATCAATTGATTCATGGCCACTGTGCAAACACCTAACTCCAGATTCTTCTCTGCAGATCTCTTGCCTTCCCAGTTATACCCCACCCTGTTATCTGCACAGCCAAGTCTTACTGAACACTAATAGACTACATCTACCCCTGTTAAATTTCATCCTACTTAGGTACCACTGCTTTGTCAAGATCATTTTGAAGACATGCTCTTTAGTCCTTGGAGCACCTCTGAAGAGAATGCAATCTGCAAGTCTAGAAAGTTTACTCAGATCAGCTGCAAAAAACCTACTACTACACTTAAGAAAACTCTGCAGAACCCCCTTGACCCATCCTTCTAGTTTTGACTATGGGTCCTGACTAACTTCAAAGGAACATTTATTTTATAATGGCTGCAGACCCTTCTTAGACAAACAAAAGCCTGAGTTTCCGCCAGGATATATAAAATAGTTAACAGTGTGAAAGTGAGCACAAACAATATAAAGACATTTCATTTGTAAGTATAGACACACTGGGTCAGATCAAGGCATTGCCTAATCCACTTTTCTGTCTTTGAGAGCAGTCATAAGTAAGCACCCAACGAATAACACCACAGCAATTAACAGGAGGTATGCATACAGATATATGCCTTGAATTATATATACATGTATGCCATATATTTTAAGCACATTCAGTAGCTTTACCCAACAATAAATTACATCGTTCTCCAGCACTGCATCTTGTTGCCCATGTCCAACATCAGTTTACAGAAACAAAGAGCTCTCAGCTGTGCAAAGCCAAAAAAATGAAAATGATGCTGTGACTGAATTACTGTAGGAAAAAATTAACAGTATTCCATAAAAGTACACATTTGAAGTTTTAAGTGGATGATGTGTTTTTGAACAAGCACTTTCATGCTACACAATTGACTCCATTTACCAGCACGTTCCATGGCAGATCTCCTTTTAAGAGGTTTCAGTTATGTGGTCTACATATCCTTTTCTTCAAAGAACAGCCACGGGGTGGGTCACTTTGTAAGAATCTAAGAGTACTGTATTCTTTAAAAGGGCAGTTTCAAATATCTTCTAGAGGATTTCAGCTATTTCTCTTTTAGTAGCACAAAGGAATATTTTTTTTCTTAATACTATGCCAAGATGAAGCAAAAGTGATTCATAACTGCACCAGTCTACCTTCCTGCATTCTACAGAAGAAAACACACTCTTGAACTTTCAGTAGCAGTGCCGACTCTCTAGTCAGACCAACCAACTTCCAATATGTTACTATAGTTCAGCTCCATTTTTCACACCATTTAAAGAGTTATACATTATATAGTCTATCTCAGGACATCCAAAGAGGTACATTTTACAAAGCAGAACATTTCATACGTAATTTACAGATCTGGTAGAATGCTAGTATTATTGCATTAGGTCTTTGTACTTTCATTTAAAAACGGGGGAAGGGTACTATGAGGTAGTTGTATATTTAAGGTTTAATGACTTACTCTCCATGCAAGCACAAAAACTACTACTAAATATGGTAGAGCTGATTCCACACACAGAATAATTCCATACAGTAGGGTTGAAGAAAGTCATAAGAAACAGTGGTCAAATAATCACTACCTGATTCGCTGCATGTTTTTTAAGTATGAGTGGGTTTCATATCAATACAGACAGAATGAGAAATCAAAGTAAAACAGCACATGAGATGCCCAGAGCAATTCAAGGGATTTCAACAAACAAATCTCCAGGAGTTCAGTAACATCTGCTCTCTTCAGTGTCAGATGAAAGCTCATTATTCCTCTTCATCAGCAGACAAATCCCCCACCCCTTTATTAACTATTTTTCCTGACAAAATCTGGGACATTATCTGAATTTTTAGAAATACTTGCCTTTGTTCTCTACTATACTTAGAAATAACAGGTCTTTCAAATATATTAGAGTCATAACAAATTGTATCTATAGTCTCAAAGCAAAACTGTAATAGCCTATGTACAGCAGCCTTCTAGAAAGTCTAGTCCTCAGCATCGACACTTTGTTCTCCCTACTGCATAAACACCCTGCATCCGTTTTACAATTTAATGGACTACCGATACATTTTTCATACACTTCTTCCTCATATTCCCCAGAAAAACATCTGGCATACTAGCACAACAGACAGAGATGTCAGTCCTACTAGCCTTTTTTTCTCCCCCTGCCAGAATTGCTTACTCCATTCACCCAGACTCAAGGCATACGTGCAAAGTACTAGGTGAGGGCTGCTCACCTCCACAGATGAATCCATACACCAGCAAAGCCCGGTGCACCACGACTTGGGGACTTCACTGGAAGCACAGCAGTACACAAGAGTGCTGGGAGAGGTGAAAGCACCACAGTACAGAAGACACTAGGCTGCACGGTAAGCATGAACAGCCAAAATGAGCAAGTTAAAACCTACATGTTACCAGTCTTCCCAGATACTCAAAACAAGAATACCATGAGCGGCTCTGAAAGTAAATATGAACTTTTGTACTACAGTAAGAATGGTTCAATGCAATGCTTGAATCAGCTAGTCAAAAAAAGTGACAGATAGACCATAGTTTCCTTAAAAATAGACAGATCCACACCTACTACAGGTGTACTTAGAGGTGTAAGATTACAATTGGTTTGGGGGTTTTGGTGTTTGGGTTTTTTGCTTTTGCAATAATATCCTGAAAAATCCATGGGTATTGTTACAGGTTCACTAAATAGTGCTGCAAATACTTGCAAAACTTTTAAGTGTGTCTCAAGCCTCCCCCTATACCAAAAACTTTGAAACTCACTGAATGAAAATAAAGTCTTATTTTGAAGTCATATAGCAACCATGACCTTACCTCAAAACTAACCTCCTGTGAGTTTTAAAAATACTCAATTTTATAGCCACATACACACAAAAATCTCGACAACTTAAAGTCAGAAATCCCATTTCCTACCTTACCAGTATGTTCTTTTAACAATTGGCTTGCTGACAACCTAAGTGCAAAATCTGCAACCAGGAGAAAAGTCTCCCATAGTCACAACACTCAAAGGGAAAAAGGCATTTAGAGTGATAGAAGACAGCACATTAGGTTGCAATGTAGCTTCTTTCAGAGCTCCCCGAGCAGCATCAAAATTAAATGTTAATGCTAGTGGGATAGGACATTACCAAGTCACAGAACGTATCACGTGAAGTCAAATGAGAAACAGGTTCGCTATTTCTGACAAAACAATTATTGTTCAAGTATTAAAACATTACTCCCAAGTTTGGTCTGCAGAAATGTAATTAGTCAACCCAGATTTGGCAGAACATTTTAAAGCAGTCTGTAAAGGCTTTAAAGCAGAAGCTCTAAAGCAAAGCCTTCACAGGCTGTTGCATAAAGCCGAAGTGTTGACGCTACACAGAAAACGTTGTTTGTTGCCTCATGAATATCTATACCTGTCTGCAAAATCCCACAGGCATTTCAAATGTGCCACCTGGGAAAACAGCCGCCATTCTTTTGCTGTCACAAATCCCAGCAATGCCCTTGTCAGCTTCCATGGACACCGAAAGCCAGTAACTCCAGACAAAGAGAAGCTTCGGTCCATTGAAGTTGAGTCTATCATGAAATAGAAGAGACTTGCAGATTTGGTACCATTCACTACCCTACGAAGATCTTCTATTAAGCCAACTACATTTCTAAAACACATTCCGACTGAATGTCATTCAGAGAATTTGCTGGTGAACTTTATATCCAGACATGTGAAAAGTCCAACAAACATACTCAACTGCCATGCCCATGTCACTTGCATAAAAAAAAAAAAAAAAAAATCTATACGCAACCCCAAACTAACTCATGCCTACTGCACTGATCAAGGAAGAGCAAGCTCAAAGTCGAGCTCAATCTAAAAATGCCAGTACCTTCCCTTCTAGGAGTTGCAGTCAAAGCGCTCTCTGCCCTCCCACGGGCAAGTATCATCTGAAGTTTGGGCCCAACATTTCTGGAATAGTAAAGTTCTCCCACTCTGCACAAACCTCATGCTTTTGTCTCTAGTACATTCACTAGCTGATGCACTAGAAAACAAAACCAGACAAACAGAAAAAAAACACCTAGTTTTCCATGGGCCTTTAAAGCATTTCCCCAAGACTCAAATCAACTCTGCAGTCCGTTGTGGTTACTAAAACATGTAATCCAAAATTAACGATTTTTGTAAACCCATTTCAAAGTCTCTAAAACTGAAATTTGATTAGTTAGGTTTCTCTATTCTCTGAGGTACACAGAAAAAAAAACGTTAACTTGCAACTACTACACTGCATTACACTATACATACCCATGGCTCCCAAGCCAGTACCTACAATCATGAGTAAGACTGCAAGATTAGAAGTGAAATAGACAACAGATACTATCTTCCCAAGGACGACATTATTTTCCATTTCTTTAGGTTTCAATTGAGCAACTGTATATATAAAGAAAAACTCACCTGCAAAAAGTATTGCCAGAAAGTTTTTCTTCTCTCAGCAAGGCATAAAACATTCTTTCTGATGCTGATACTCAACCTCCCACAAATATGGGGAAATTCATTTATGGCTTCATTCATGGCAATACATATCTGTGCCAAATGATTCATGTTTACTTGGCCAACAACCAAATATTCTGTTTATTTAGGCTGATGAATTTGTGTCCCCCTCCTCCCTCAAGGAAACCCACTCATACAGGTTCAATTCATTGTGTTACTTTTTTATAGATACTTAAAACAAATGAAGCACATGAGAGATGGGATACAAGTAATAATATAGGTTCTATGTAACTGTTTGCAGCGGGGTGTGAATCAAGAAATTCTTCTTTGCAGAAACAGTCACATTTTAGTTTATCTTTCTGTAAGACATATTCTTGGCCTGTCTGAAAATTAAACAATTGCCTGCATTCCTGGCAAAAGATACTTCTTTGAACTACAGGGCTTGTAGCCGACAAGAATTATATTCCTACTAAAAAAGTCAAAACAGACGATGTTCTACAGTTGTGGCTGTAAGAAGTCTGCCTTGGTTGGAAAAATTCAGCTGCTGCTTCCCTTCTGGTTATAACTTCAGAGCCAACACCCAACTTCTCTCCTTCTAAGTGCTCTGATCCAAAAGCCTGTGGCAACTTTTGCCACTACACTCAAACACTTACCTTCATGCATGCACAGCAGCACAGTATTCCTAAATTCCATATACCCTCTACAGCATTACTTATCCAGTGGTATCAATCAGGAACATCCTCCCTTTCTCTTCTGATCAGCACATCTCTCTTTATGATCATCTACTGTCAGGCACTTCGACTACTAACAGGTTTCTTCAAATCCACCCAACTGCCTGAAGAGACATGTCGGGCAACGTAACTATACCACTACACATTCCTGTAATACATTATGTTTAAGAGACACTTTCCAGACTCAAAAATAAAATCAACAGATACTACCTAAACAAAGGAAAAATACTAGCAGCTACCTCTAAATAATTCAACTCAACCTTATCGTAACACCAGCATAACAGTCATTCACTACTTTCAACGTGACTACATTGGTCATTATAACCCACAAAGCAAGAGGCGCTCGGCCTTATTCAGACCTATTACAAAGTTATGAAACTGTACTTTTCTTAGCTGCAAGCTCTTACTTACAAGCAAGCTAAAGTGAACTTCCTATGGCAGGCACCAAGGCCCTCTGCAACCCCACAGCGCTATTCCTTCAGCTAAATTGACTCCACATTACTGACGCAGACACCTTGCAAATCATCAAGAAATTAATCACGTGGAAGATACTTGGCAACTCATTTTCGCCCAGTTAATGCCAACTCACTAGTCAACTCCATGTGCAGGAAGCAGTGGTACTGATACTAATTTAACAGCCCCTCAGCTGATGAGGCTAAGCCAGAAAATACTGGGTCCACTGCTATGGAGAAGTGGCAATACTCTCTGGCAAGGACTGGTGCCATCCCTTCAGAAGGAGCTGTTGCTCTGTGGCTTTTGTTTTTAAAAAAAAAAAAAAAAAAAAAGCCCTCAGTGCTTGACATCGACAAGCTATCCTACCACTTTCCTTTCTTCCATTATAAGACAGACTAGGCAAGAAAACAAATTACCTTAAATGCTTAGATCTACTTCCCGTCTGCAAGAGATAAAAGTACAGAATGAACTGCTTTGCTTTATTTCCTTTTCTGAACAACAGACAAGTCATCTGTGGCAAGAGCACCTAATGAAAAGATTCTTTGATAGCACTGATCATACAAGAAAAATCACTGTCCACTTCCTTTAGAGGCACATCAGTATGACTTCTGGGCATCCACATTTTTGACAATCCTCAGAGGGTGATATAGAAATGCTTTCAGTAAGGTCTCCAACATGGATTTCTGTTGAAATCACCTCACCTCATCTCTCCTACTGCACAGATGGAACATCACACAGCAGCACTGTTAGAGAACATAGGATTGAGTCAAACATGCACTGTCTCACGGACTACACCTAGATAACTGACCCCCTCTCTACAGCATGGTAAGCCGCTACCAATGGGAGTGGGAGGGATTCTGAAGATTTGATGAAAGCACTTCTACCTATAGTGGTTATCCAAATCTAGTTTGCAAAAGCTTCGGGTAGAGCTTTATTTCAGGCTTCTGTTTAATGAGACACAGCAGCACTGACCATGAACATCTTGTTTGAGCATGGCTATGATGTTGTAGCTATTTCTCACAAAGGTGTATCTTGCTACCATGTCTCACGCCTTTCTCATCTTAAGACCAGATTGCTGCAATGCACTCAATATACAACTACACTTTAAATCAATTAAAAAATATAAAGTGGCATAGACCATCATGCCGCCAAACTTATGTCTTCCCCAATGGCAGTATGCAGCATTTCAGCAACAATCTCCATCAGATGAGAAGTGCCAAGGGAGTTCCTGGTTTTGCACCTAAAGAGAGGGAGTTTGACCTGTACAGTACTCTATGGGTTTGAGCCTTTATGTCTGAGGGAGTATCTTTTCTTGCCACATTGTAAAAGCTGTAATTAGCATATATTTTCAACATACATAAATAAAAGAGCATCTATTTGTGCAGCTTACTGAAGGAAGTGCTGACAAGACAAAATTTTGGATTTTATATGGACTTGGGTCAAAGAAAAATGAGGAGAGCTGTTTTGCGAGGCATTTGAACTTTCAATCAGCTCCTTTTCATAGCTGCTTGAATTTAAAAGTTTTGTTCGTCTTTCAAGGCTGCACTGGGCTGATGCTCATTAAATTCAGAAAGCAGCCAAGTAACTCCACCAGCCATAGAGCTTCTGCAGGAGACAGCCACTTTAGCACTTCCCACACTAGCTATGGGTGACTGAAAGTCCTCAGAGTAGAATTAAAAAAAAAAAAAAAAAAAAAAAAAAAATTAACAAAAACAAAAGGAAGAGAACTCCAGAAAAATGTTCAAGTCTTAAGTCTACAGAAATTTCTGGAAACTCAAAGCTAACAGACCTTCCAATTTAAAATGGGACTCATCAAGTCATTCAAAACAAAAAGACTCCAACAGCTTGAACCAAGAGGCTGCAAGTGTTCTCCAACCACCTTGCATATTAGCTAATGTGTTCAAATAACTAAGGGGTTTAGCATTAATTAAATTCAGAAAATGCTAGAGCTGGTCACAGCACAAAGCTTTAACTGCAGGCTTTTTGCAGACGCAGACATCCTATAGGCTTTCAGAATCTTCTTCACATCACTCACCCATCCAGTTCAAGAACAAGCATGGGGCGAGGGAACAGCAATAGCCAATATCCCACAGATTTGTATCATTATGAAGACCTGCAATGAGTCAACTGGACACCAATATTGGAAAAATCCTTTACGTTTTATCTAAAATAGCGCTTAAAGGTATAACTCATCAAAATTAAAGAGCTCTTGGGGCAGTAGAGGGAAACCCTTCAGCCTGTGGGGTGGTCTTCAGCAATATATGCCAAAGAACTACTTCTTTTCTTATCCCCCAAGAAAAAGATCAGAATACATACACCACCACTGCTTTGTGACACCTACAAGGCCCTATCAAGTCAACGGATGAAGCGATACAACAACTTCCAGAGCTGGGATGCATACAGGCAAGGAACATACTCCATAAGCCTTATGGGTTTCCACAGCTTTTTAAGTAGTTGGTTAAAATATGGCTAAGAAATACAAAAGGCGAATCAAGTGATAATACAACAGGGGATCACCTCCAGGAAGCTGTTAAGGGAAGAAGAAACATGCAGAACAGCAACAGAATGAGAAGAAAAGCTTCAGGATAAACCCCAATAGGTCTTACAAGAAAAAGAACAACTAAACCACCAACCCACAGAAGTAAGACGTGGGGGACACAGCAGAATAATTAGTCAAATTGTCATTTGACAGGTTCCGTTGGCAGGCCTCACTTTTTTTACTAGTTATTTTTCTGCTAAACTATTCCTAATGACATGAATACAGAGAAAATAGTTTGGCAGTGTTAGAATTAAGTACAGCAGACAGCTGTTTTATTCCTTTTCAGACTGCAAGGCATGACTTTGGGGCACTATAGCATGAGGCACTTTTCACTGTAGCGCACGTGGTCATTAGCTGACCCCGTTAGTGCAATTTTTTTTCAAGTTTAGGCATGAGGAAAGCTGTTCACCCAGCAGCAGTCAGAAAGCTGGACAGGGCTAGGATCAGCGACGGCCAGACACATAACGCTCAGCAGGCTTCTGGAAGGGAGTGATCTTCCTCTCTCCAGCAAGGAGAGCAGGATGGGCAGCTTCCAGTTTCAGAAACCAATTAGGCAGAAACTGCTATCAAAGCAATAGAGAGGGCCCTACCCTAACTGGGTTGAGAAACAGAAGGTGGCATTATCTCCATTGTTTTGCCAGTTTCAACAGCCCCACTCATTCCTTCTCCCTGAAGTTGACCAGGGTGCTCTTTTCCAAGGCCCTTCCTACACACCTACCTGGATATCACACAGTATTAATTTAACACTGTCACCTAGACACCACATGCTACCTAAAAATCGGTCACTTTTATGTCCTGGCTTGTGGAGTGGCTACTAACAGAGCAACAAACTCCCAGACTTTATTCCTTCATGAACCACTTTTTAAAGAGCCATTATGCCAATGAAAGATGCATCATGCTCAAATGCCAGCAGTAGTACCATGTGTGAACAGTACACAGCAATACAGGTTTACCAAGCTATTGTGCTTTCAGGAGATTATACAGTACAAAAAACAGTGACTCTAAGAAGAAAATAAAAACTTCAACAAAACCCAAGTTTGGCACCATTGTAACATTCTTCCAGAGAGTCCAAAATGAATTATTACAAGATTGTCCTTTAGATTTTGCAACCAAGAGTATGTGTACAACATTAGAATTAGCTAAAGCAAATAAAATTGCCTTCCTCGCCCTGCAAGCTAACAAATTCTGCATAACCAATTACAGAGCCATGACACTCACACATGGAGCAAAAAAACTCTTCATGGCAAGCGTTAGCCACGACATTATTTACTGCAGACCAACAAGATAATTGGCTCCAGTTACAATAAGTAGGGCTGTCTACAAGGAGTTGGTGTTACTTGAAACACTTATTTTCCAGAAGCTCAGGGAAGAAATAAAAAAAAAAAAAAAAAAAAAAAAATCAATTCCACAGTCATTAGATGAAAATTCTCAAACTGCAAACTTCAAGACTTCTATTTTTATACTGATATTTTTGGTCATGTGTTGCATGAATACCCTTTATATTTCAGGATTATTTTTGTCCCATTTGGGAAACAATGTACATTTGGAAGCAATGCAAGAACAACTAGGTGAAGAACAAAAGAAAGCTTCAAGTTCAAACGTCTTCTCTTATACTATAACCAGCAGGTTGATAGTATCAGCAAGTGGACAACTGGAAGCTCAGCTCCCTCCTGTTGAGGGACAGGCTCAACACAAGGAGAACACACACTTTTTTTTTTGTGCAGGGAAAGCCTACAAACCCAGCAATACAGAGCTGCACAAAGAATAACCTACTTGAGAATTACTTCAATGTAGAAATCCATACAGTGGGGTGGAAAAAATGGTGGAGTGATTTCAAAACCACCAACATATAAATAGAGAAAGAAAAAATAGTCATATTTCAGAAGGTACTCTTGATGCTGGTATGGCTTGAAAGAGATGTAAGAAGGCCACAGGGTTCCTACTCTTGCAGAGATGTTAAAACCCTTGTAACATCTATTACAGAGCAATGACAGCAGCATGCATGAGAAGTCATCTTTCCCAACAGCCAGAGAAGTAGCTGTTGGTAATCTCCCATCCTTTCATTCAAGGCTCAGGCTTTCTTACCAACTTCTGAGAACAAAGTCTCATAAATTAAGCCTAATAAATTACACAGGGAAGAGATGAAAAAATCCTTGCTCGCTCTTTCTCCCCCATATAGCTTGGGGAGAAGAGCAATCACCGTATGGTTCTAGTACTGCTCCTCCCAGGTAACACAAGGATCAGCGAGCCCTCCTCTACTACTTTATCAATCCTTTCCTCATTGCTTGGATCCATCCTTCCTAGATAACAGTTGCAGTGCTCAGCCAGGAGCAGCAATAGCTGCAGAGACACCAGAGCAAGAGTGACTTCATAATTTAATTTCACCACTACTCCAGGCTTACAAATAAAAGCAAAAAGATTGACATCAAACAAGTCAGGTTTTGCTCCCTGATGACTCAGAAAAGACCCGCACCAAGACAGAGGTACTAAAGATGTCCAAGAGACTCAGAAGATACCAATCCATCAACTTTCACCTACCTCACAAGGACTCTTTTGTCCCAGCTTTCTCTCAAAAGGGCTCAAAATGTAACTAAGTACCAGACTGCAAATACATAGCAAAATGAAAGAGCAGAGCAAACTCTCTGTTCAAGACACATTTTTTTTTTTTTTTCCCCCTCAAGCTCTCAACACTGGTAATAGATAACTTGCTACATCATGCCATAATATGCTAACAAAACTCATGAGAACCAGAAAAATATAACCCTTTTTGACACCCAGGAATTTTTCTCTCTTACAAAGCAAAAAAAAAAGTTAACTTCCTGGGCTGTCTTACATGGATGGATTAACTGAAAATATAAACTGCATTTCCCACAGAGTCCTTATATGTGGTTCTCTTGCTTTGTTCTGACATTTTTTTCCAGACAGCAGAAGGACCAGGAGCACATGACTAGAGCGACTGTGGGGGTTATCACAAGTGCGTGTGCTTTATGCTACGGCCTTTGTCTCTCCCTCAGTGTTATACACTTGGGATTGAATCATATTTGCAAACTTGTTGGTCTGCATCAGTTAGCACCCTCTTCACAGGCAAGCATCTGTCTAGTCTGTGACCTCAAATAAACGGGAAAGGAGCATCAATGACCTTTCAAGAATCAAGCTGTAGAGCTCGAGTAAGACAAATGTAATTGCTGAGCATGACAGGTCTAGGTCCTGCTTGGTTTAGACAGCCACCTGCAGAAATACTGATCAACAAGACCTGCTTCCTATTCCACAGGCACATAAAGTAAATCAATAAATTAAAATGGAGTCACCCACGGTTTTTCTCCATGCAGATCAAGAATCCTTAATAAATGCTAATGCTGGACCTGATCAAACATACGCTCTTATACTGCTAATAGGGGTTAACTGCACCCATGTTTTTTGAAGTGCTGCAGGCACGTTGATCATGCAGATACAAGGTAGACTACAGACCCTGAGCCAAATGCTCTCTTCAAGGCTTCAACCGCAGTGGAAGACATTTCGGTGCAGAAAAACGTCAGAATTTCTGATCTGTGAAAAAGCTCACAATCTTATAGCGCTTTGGCATGAAATGCATAAAACAATGTGATATATGCATGCATGCACACACAGAGCCATGTCAGGTGTGGCTATACGCAAGTATCAAATAGATCAATTGAATGGTAATGCATATCAAGCATTCCTGGTCCCATAAAGATGCCACCCCGCATTTCCGTAAGAAAACGGAAAATATCGCTGAAAACTACGCTATTGATATGAATCTGGAAGAACAATTTAGCTGTTAATATGAACATATTCAAATCAGGAGTTAAGAAATGCCGTACTATAAACACATAGCCAAATCTTAGCGACTCAGAACAGGGCCTTTTTCCATTCGCACCGTACATTTGTTCAGATTTAATACATAATTTTAATCCCACAAGCTAGAATACGAAGGATGGGCACATATTAAACACAATTTCCAACACGCCTGTGCAGAATAAAGCACAGGCCTCATTCTTAAAAATATTCCTCTGATCAGAAAACTGGAAAAGGCATGCCGAGCTTGAAATAACTACTCCATAGGCTCACATGTCAAAATAATCATTTTCTTATCCCCTCTATTGAGCATTTTACCAGAGCCTGGAGAATATTAGAGAGACACCTTTTGTAAGCTCCCCTCCCCCTCCTTTTTTTTTTTTTTTTTTTTTTTTTTAATGGGCTGGACTAAAAGGTGCTCACACCCGATCTACGGGTGCATGGAAAAATCTTCCAAGCTCTCTCCTTCAGAGCCAGGAGTGCTTAAAAACACATAATGAACGTGAATGTCACGGCCGTACCTGCGTGCCCGCAATTCGTTTCCTCCTTTCGAGGAGGAAATAAAAAGGAAATACAGGCTACGGGAGCTCCCAATCCGCTTCACAAGAGGGGGGGGGGGGGGGGGAACAAAAAACCCCAAACAAAACAAAAAAAGGCTTTTTAATTAGCCAGAGGCCGCTTACAACGCTGGCAGCGATCAGAGGCTAAGGGAGAGGACAAACCAACCGGCATTTTTTGCCCAACAGGCCCCAAACGAAGCGGCGGCGTGCGCCTATTCAAGGTTAATGGAGGGGGGGGGGGGGGAGAAAGGGAGCTGCCTCAGCCGGGGCTGGGGCCGCTCGCTCGGCCCCCGGCCGGGCTCCCGCCCGCTGCTTTCCCTCCTCGGCGAAGGGAAGGGAAAGGGTGGGGGGAAAGCCCCGCCAGAGCCAGACAGACAGACAGACGGACGGACAGCCGCGCAGGGGCGGCAGGATACTCACGGCTAACTTTCATGCTGCCGAAGGCCGAGGGCTGCTGCACCGGCTTGCAGCTCTCCGCGAAGGAGGTGGTCCTGGGCCGCCCGGACATGGTCTCCCGCTCCTGCTCTGCCCCGATCACCTCTCTCTTCCTGCCTTCCCCCTTCGCCTCGCCCCGGCGGCTCGGCGGGCCCGCCTGCCGCTCCCTCGCTCGCTCAGCTGGAGGAGACGGGCGGGACGCGCCACATGAAACGCCGGGCCCCCCCCTTCCCCCCCCCGGGGAAGCCCCCTCCCCTCTCGGTCTCTGTCGCGCTCTTCGCCCGGCGGCGGCGGCGGCTGCTGCTGCTCCTTCCTCCTCCTCCTCCTCCTCCTCACGCCGCCCGTTTCTCACAAAACCATCCTTCCCGGCAGCGCCGGTGGGTCCGAGAGCCGCCTCCGCCCAGTCCGCAGCCCCCCCGGCGCCGCTCCCGCTCCCGGCCCCGAGCGAGGGGGGTTTGCTAGGCCTCGCTGCCCCCACCCTGGGCGCCAGTCACATGGGGCGGAGGCTCACGGCCCGGCTCCTCTGATCCCGTCGCCGGGGTTCTCTCTCTTTTTTTTTTTTCCTCCCCCCTCCCCTTTTTCTTTTTTTTTCTTCTTTTTCTTCCTCCTCTTTCTTCCCCCTCCCCTCTCTTCTCCTTCCCCCTCGCCTCTGAGGGAGGCGGCAGGGAACGGGACTATTTTTTTCCGCGGCGGAGGGATCTCCGGACTCCCGGATCCGCCGACAGGAGGTGATGCGGCCGCTCGCAAGGGGATCCGGCAGGGGCGGTGGGATCCGCGGCGGGCGGAGTAGGGGTGAAGCGGCCCGGGCGGCCTCGCTCGCTCCCTCGCTAAGGCTTCTCAGTGCGGCGCTGAGGCGGCGGCTCCGGCGCGGCTCCTCATTGCGCCCGCAGGGGCAGCTGGCGGCGGCTCAGGCTGGGGACGCTGCACTGCGGGCGACGGCCGGCGGCGGCGGCGCAGGCCATGACGACGACGGCGGCGGCGGCGGCGGCTCCCCGGCTCCTCCTCAGCCGGCTTCAGAGCGCTGGCGGCGGCGGCGGTTGTTGCTGTTGCTGCTGCTGCTGCTTCCCCGGGCGTCCGAGGGGCATGGGACTCGCCCGCCCGGCTGAAGCCTCCCGCCGCTCCCTCCCGGCGCCGGCCGCCTCCCGCCGGGCCCCCCTCCCCGTTTCTGCCGTCAGTCTCTTTGTCCCCGCTGCTGCCTCCGCTGCGTGCCGGGCTCCTGCTGCTGCGCTCTGTGTGTGCGCCAAAGCCGCGCAGCCGCCTATACCCGTCGCCGCCCTACGCTGCGGAACGGCCCTAAGCACCTTCTGTGAATACCCAGCCGAAGAGCCCGACGCACTCGCTAGCCCCCAGCCCGAGGCCCTTACGGAAACATCCGAGCCTCCTCGGGACCAATCCCGAGGTCGCTACGGAAATGCCTGTTACGGGTCGTGACCAATCGCGAGCGCAGCCGAGTCTCCCCGAAGCGAAACGGAGAACCAATCGGAAAACGCTGCCGCCGCCCTAGCAGCGCGGTCGGGGAGCCAATAGGAAGGAGCTCCCTCTTCCGGCTATTGCCGGGCCAACCCGAAGAGAGCCGAAGCGGGACAGCCAATCGAGGGGCGCGCTGCCTTTGTCACACAGCCCTGGGACGGTTTCAAGCCGCAGCCCGAGGCGGAGAGCGGACGCGGGCTGCCATTGGCTTCCCCGGCCGAGCGCTCCCATTGGCTGGCGGCGATGAGGCGGCCCGAAGACGTCACCCTCGCTCTCGGCTCGCGGACCAATCCCGAAGCCCGGGGCCGCGGGCAGCGTCCGCTCACCTTTATGACCTCACCGGGCGCGCATGGGCGGGGCCGGGGGAGGGGGAGCGCGCATGCTCAGTGCGGCGCGAAGGGCGGGCCCGAGGGCGCAGGGCGGCGGCCGCCGCCCTGCGCCCTCGGGCCCGCCCTTCGCGCCTGAGGGGAGGCGGCCCGCCCCCCGCCTCAGGCCCTGCCTGCCCTCCGAGGCCTCCTGTCCCAGCGGGGTTTGCACTGCCCGGTCCTTGCCCGCGAGGGAAGGCCGCTTGGGCAGCGGGGAGCCGAGGGAGGGGCGGGAAAGTTAAAACCCCCGAAATCGCCCGGTTTGTGCCTCAAACCGTCAGGGGCTGAGGTGGCGGGAGCCCGCCTTCCGTCCCTCGTCGGGCCGTGAAAGACGGCGAGGTCGAGCCGGCCGTTGCCGCGGTGTTATCCGCAGGCCTGCGGTGTGGTTGGCGGGAAGAATGCGGCGGCTGTGGGGAAAAGGGTAGCGGCGCGGTGAGGTGACTTGTTAAGAAAAAAATACGACAGCGGTATGCTGGAAGCGGCGGAGGTGGCACGTGAAGGGATGGTAAACCTATTTTGCAGAAACAGGGCTGAGCGAGGGGGAAAGAAGATGAAGAGTCTTCGAAAGTTCTCCCGGTTCAGCCGTTACCAGCAAGGCTTTCTTACAGGAAACACAGTTAGTATTAGAGCCACTAAACTGGCCCTCATATCCAGGTCTCGGTGCAACCACGAGTGGATTGAGCTTGGCCCTGGCCAGAGTCCCAGGCACTGTTCTGGAAGAGCCTGTACTTCTTCAGGGCTCTGAAGCATCTCCAGGGACATCGGTTCCCAGCCCTGGCAAAGCAGGCGCTGGAGTACTGCTCCCTGCTGTGACCTCAGTAAAATTACTCGGCAGACCTCAGCAAAAATCAAGCACCACTTGCTTATGCCATTAAAAAAAAAAAAAAAGTGTTCTTGCCAGAATAGTTTATACCACAAACAAAATAACTTGGACTAGCAGAAGCACTTTTTGCCAGTGTTAGAGTCTAACTAAGAACTGCTGTTTTCTTTTCAAGGCATCAGAATATTGCCAGATTTATTTTTTTTTTACTTTTTTTTTCCAGTCCCGTTCTGAACAACATTGCTATGTGAGCAAACAAAGACCTGGCCAAAGGCAGCTAAAATTTATCCTTTACAAGAGCTGTTTTCCAAAGCAGAAAACAAACCCAGTCTCTCAAAATGGTCCTGTTCAGCAGATTGCTCGCACTGGAGTGCTCAGTTTGCTGGAAACCTTTTTTCCTGCCTGATAAATGATGAATGGTTTTACCTACTACAAAGGACCTGGGATTGTTTAAGGTTTGATTCTTCATGAGCTACCTGTGCAGCTCTGTGCAGCTGGAAACCTGACAGTTCAGAGTGGCGTGCTCTAACGAGGACTAAAAGAGACAGTCTGAAATGACAGTATTGGAGCGGTACTGCAGCCACCCCAACCCACCCTACCGTACTCATTGTTCCAGCTCCCCTCTGAGACACCACTCTATCGAACGTTGCCGAGACACAGTCTCAATAAGCCACCAACCATGAAAACAACATTTTTCTCTCCTGTTTTGGTAGAGATGTTGACCCCAGCCGTGACTATTTGTCAAAAATTAGGGCTACATATTGGATTAGTTCTCTAAAGAACGACCCTACACAAAAAGACAAAGTAAATGTGCAACTAGGCAGTGTCCAGCTCTCCTCTACCTGAAATGCGCCACCAGACATTCCAGTCATGAGCTTGAAATTCTTTTTTTTGGCCTTGAGCACCAACACACATCACATTTTCTGACAAAAGTTCTTTCAAAAGACTACCTAAACAGGAGAACCGACTTAAGAGAGACAGCCACGCTTTGTTACTTGAAAAAGTTGGCGGTCTGCAAAATAGCAGGTGTGGGGGAGGGTGAGCTCTTTGCTTTAGCATTTGTTGTTACTTATAATAGCAGTAAATAAAAATCAGACCCATGCATAATTTATACTGACGGTGTCCGTTTGAAAAAATGTCCCTTAAAGCTTTATAACGAGTCTACAGCCTGATAATAAAAATGGGAAATCAACTTTGCTCACTTAAAGAGAACTAGGCTACCTCAGAAAAACAACTTTTTGCTTGTCCTCCTGTATATGGTACAGCCCTTCCCTAAAATCACCCTGTTTCCACTTCGGTACCAACACAATCCATACCAAAACCCAAAACTCTCGGTTACTGCTAATCTCCCTTTTCCGAATACCAAGCCTATCCATCCACTTGGGGAATGCGCATTACAAAAATCCCAGCTGCTCTATTTCCTATTAGGCAATCCTGCCCACATTTCCAAGCAATAATTAACCAACCGACTCTCCAAAGCCTGTCCATTCAAGTCGTAGCATCTTCTCATCTACCAGGAAACCACACAAGTGTGCTTAAAGGAGGATTATTATGTATTTGAAGGGACGGGAAACTATAAGGCATCTCCAGTTTCTGTTAGTCTTTTCATAGATTCTTTCCTTAGCTAAGACTACTCTCAGAAAAACTCTAAACACACAATAACGGCATCTGTTAAGCTTTCACCCTCAATTTCAAAAATGGACGGGCAAAATCATTTGGGAGAGTCATGAGTGAGCTAGTTGCTTTTTTAGACTGAAAGATTCTCTTTTGACAACATTGCAAAGTTCATATTTATTTTCGGCCCCTTGGCTGATGAAATGATCTCCCTTTCGAATCTGCAAATATAAATAGAATTGACGTTTTAATGATCAGTTTTCACAAGCAAGTATAATCCAGCACCTCAGGCATTAATATTGTACCAAATCTGGATGCAAGGGGCAGATTTATAGCTGCTGTGTTTCTGTAACATCCAAGTTCCCAGGGAGGCTGCCTGAGAATATGAAGCATCCGATAGAAATTACTGAAGTGTTATCTCTCTGAAATGCCATAAGGTGGCAGTGAAATGGAAAATTGGTACTATTTCTGGGTAGAACAAAGCTTTCAGGAGCTCAGGAGAAGGGGAGGGGAGGGTTTTTTTGTTTGTTTAGGGCTTTTCATTTGTCTGTTTGCATTTCATGTATCACCATAAACTTAAAATCCAATCATCTTAATCACACGCTGAATAGGTCTGCTCCAACATGCACCAGTAGACATGTTCCTGCACAGTGAACTCCTGCTTTTTTTTTTTTTCTCCATTGCTTCCTTTTGGGGTGATCAGCAGGAATATTTTCTGTTTGCTTACCTTGCAGCTCTTACTGGGTCATTCCACCAGAAGCCACGGTGAGAGGGCTACCTCCACTAGCCTGATAAGGATGCAATCATTCAATGCTGTTTTGAACTTTGTTACGCTAGTGAATCAAAATGGTATTAATGGATCTACCAGTCTTGCGTCTAATTCCTTAATATTGCCAAGGGAATTATCCACAGAACAATTTAGTGAGATAGTGTAATGGCTTGTCTCGTTTGATTGGTGTGGGCAAACTCAATGGTTATGGTTGAACTTTAACTTTTCTTTTTTTTTTTTTTCCAGTGGAAAATCAGAGATCGTAACAGTAACAAATTTACTGACTGCCTAGGTGTTAATGATTAGACAATAAATCCTGAAAAGTGGTTTTGATTTTTATCCCAGAACAAAATCCAGAGAAATCTATGTTTAGAACATACCGGTTACATTTATTTTTCTGAGCAGGACAGAAGTTTTTAATCCTGAGAACCCAGAATTTTGCAATGATTTCCTGTCACAAAATATGTCATCACCAACAATTGCTTCAGAGCTGATGGTTTGCTGATCTGGATGTGCATGGGTGCACCTAGGCCTTGCAAGACTCCACGTAAGTTTGCCAAAACCGATAGAGCCAAGTGGTCCGAACAGTTTAATGTAACAGGAGCTACGGACAACTTCCGTTTCCCAATTTTGCAGCACAGTCGAACAAGCAGAGACACCGACTACAGGTTCATGGCAACATTGCAACACATGGAAAACATCAGTGACTCACTAAGCAGGCAAATGCATCTCTCCTGTGGAAGTCCTCCCCACTGATGTTCTGCAGAGGTTGAAGGTTGGTCTTATCCACTGGCTCTTGAAAGAGGGATCAGGTTTCCCACCGTGCCAGGAGAACATCTTGTTCAGCTGGACAGTTTCCCTTGCTCCAGCATTTGTCTGACCACACCTTCTTCATAAATAACCCTGGAAAACCAGGTGTCCAGAGCCAGAGAAGCTCTATCAGTCTAATGAGCTTTTGAGAAGTCTTCCAGACTATGCCAGTTTCCTCAGGAGTTTGAAAGGGTTCAAATCTAGAAAATTATCGGGCTCTTCTATGTGTACTATCTGCCTCACATTAGATTCAGCCAAGCAGCCCAAGACCAACATCCATTTGCTTTCTGTTTGTATTTTCCCGTGCTGTCAGCAGGTCTGTCTGTTTCTGTAAAGGGGATACCAGGGAGCAGATGGGCCATTTTTACAGCAGGAAATTAAAATGACCCCATTACCCCAGAGTTTACTGGGGCTCTCTCTATACCTACAGTATTGGTGGAAGGGCCCATGAATGTCCCATGCTCACCATTTCCCTGCCTCCCCCATCAACTTCCAAACTGGCTGTTGAGGAGTCTTTCAAAATAAAGAGAGTTAAAGCCAGCCTGATCCCTGAGGCCTTCAGTCCATTCAAGAAAATCTTGTAGGGCTAGGAAGACTTAACTTGAGACGGGATTGGTAGAATATGGGAGAGGCATGGGCAGGGGAGAAGACTCAGCCTGGGTTTCCAAGCCGTCACAGTGACCTACAAGTTGTACAGGGAGCCAAGCACAGCAGCCAACAAAGGAGATTTTTCTCCTCTTCCTCCTTGAGACAGCTGGGGGATGTTGCACCAGGGTGATGAGGTTTATTGTGCCTTCTCACAAATGCAGGAATAGGATTCACTGGTTCTTATTGAAGTAGGTTTTTGAAAGAAAGCATTGCATGTGGTGCAAGGTGCCAACAGAAGGAGAAAAGGCCGTTGGGAATAGACGTCTGTCTCACCAAAGAAGCAAAGGAAGCAGCAATGAGCCTGGTGGAGCCTGCCTGGGATGCTGTCCTCGCCTCAAGGGCTCCCTGCAGACCAAAATTACCATCCTTAGCTGCAATGAAATGCTCATCCAGCTCTTGCTGTCACAGCTGCTTTTACCCTGGCTGAAAATAACTGCATGGGTACGGGTCTCCCCAGGACAGCCAGCTCCCTGCGGGAGAAAGGGGATGATAAGTGCGTGGTGGGTTAGAGCCATTCTTGATATCCGCAAGGCAAACTGTGGCGGGTATAATACACTCATGTCTGCAGAGAGGAATGATTGCTCTGCCATATACACAGTACAAAAACATGGTTGAATAGAGCTATGAAACCTTGGTCATTCTGCATACATCAGCCACAGCAGTGAACTTGCACTGTAATTGTACGTCTTACCTATGAACTGGGGGTCTTTAGTTTGCAGTCTGCAACTGAAGGTGGTGATTGTCCTCAGAACCTGGGAGAGAAATGTACTGTTAATTATGAAGTGGCCAAAAATATAACAGCATTTTCATTTTGTTCATTGAGGTTTTGCCAAGCACTCTAATTGATTTAATGATCCCTGTCCCTGGCTGCTCACTAATCACCACGGCACACTACTTCCTTCATCTTTGGCTTGCAAATGGTTACTAATTGTTGCTGCATCTTGCATTGTACATCTGGTGTTGACAGCTGTCGTTTCCCTAAGATGGAGAGACAGCTGTTTTTAAAAGGAGAGCTCTCTCCCAAATCTCTAAAACATCTGGGAAAATGTGGCATTGAAACCGAGTTATCAAATATAAAAATTTAGCAAACATGTGGACAGGCTAGAGGGTCTGCAAACACAAAGCTTAAAAGTAGGCAGAGGAATCAGAACAGAAAAGACTCACTGCTGTGTCTTTAAAACACGAGTCCTGGGTGTTTCCCATAAAAATGCCTATTTCCCCTAATTCCCTGTGAACTGCTTTACATGGCAAAATCTTTTACACTCTGCACAACAGAGCACACCTCCTAATTTGATCGGACTAACAACCCATGTTGCTTTTGCTTCAGCCTATTAGATGTAATTCAAAAGCCTTTCTACAAGGCAGGATTCAGGATCAGGCTGCAAGATCTAACTGGCCGGAGACAAGAAACCAGTAGCATGAAAACACGAAAAAGCCCTAGAAATCAATGGAAACAATTGCATTCCTTAAAAAAAAATCTTTTCCAGAATCTCATTTCCTCCTGAACATTTTGTGACCATGATTGTTACAAGCAACCTATTTTTTTTCCCTCCTTGTTTATTTTGTGTATTTAACAGCACTGAGCGTACAGTCCATTGTTTTCCTAATGGTCAGCAAAGCTTATCTCCCGATCTCGCCCAGCCGCTATCGCTCACATGCTGTTCTGCAAGACTTGGATGAGCTCTCCTCTCAGACCCTGCCAGAGGCTGCAAGCCAGCAGCAAGAGCAAAGCTGAACTCAACAGGCAACAATGAGTAGGCATGTAAGGACGCGGAAAGGAAACGGGTGAGCTTGAACAAGGTTAGCCTGATTGGAGCAGCAGTCACTCCAAATGACCCCTAAGAAAAGAGCCTACAAGCAGAAAAAGCCTGGTAGGATTAACAATGCCTTTTTATAAAGGAGTCATTTCAGGACAGCTGACTGAAGGGAAGTGCTACATTTATTTATTTTTAATTGGACTGGATTTAAGCCATATCAAGCTAATGATGCCATTTTAAGTTCGAAAAGATATTCTCTTTGCCTCATAGCACAGGAGCCAGGGGACAATGCAATTAACGGGAAAGGTGGCACTTTCAAAAGCAGTAGAAGGAAGTATTTTTAAATTAAGCAGTTATTGTATATGTCGGGTATTTAAAGTAGGCGGTTTTTTCTAGTCGCTGGAAGGTGAGAGACTTTTCCAGGAGATTATTCTAGTTCTCAAGTGGGGTCACACTTAAACTTCACCTAGAGGAGCCTCTCTTTTCTGCACACCTATGGAAGGACCCTAGAAAGACGTGCCTATAAGTGGGCTCTGGGGTGAGAAGCCTCCCACTAGGTGACAGGAAGATAGTTACATTTCTAACTGGACTCTCAAAGTCACCGGTGCAGGATATCACTGATGGGCAAGTACCTGGATAATACTGACCCCTGAAGTAGGTAGTACTAAAACTCCTTTTTTTGTTCAGGGGTATGAAACATGCTGTTTGAATTCAAATCACTCTCTAAGTGTGGAAGTACGGGAAAGTTTATAAAACACTCTGAAACATCTTGCCCTGACCACAATCAGGAACAAGACACTGGACTAGAAATCAGGGCCTGAGCTGTTTGATAATCAAGGATCATCTCCTCAAAGTTCAAGAGTGGTTCATCCTGACAAGAAGAAAATCAAGCAAAGGAAGCAGGAGGCGTGCGTGGATGAACAAGGAGCTCCCGACTAAATTCTGACATAAAAAGGAAATGTACAAAAGGTGGAAGCAGGGGGAGGTGACCCGGGAGGAAGCCTTACTGGTGAGAGTGTCCTTCAGCAATCCCAGGCCCCTGAGCAAGGGGCCCGAAAATGCTGAGGGAGCTGGCTAACGTCATTGCAAGGCCACTCTTTGAAAGATCACGGCAATCAGGGGAGTTTCCTGAGGCCTGGAAGAAAGTAAATGTCACTCCTACCTTCAAGAAAGGCAAGAAGGAGGATCTGGGAAGCTACAGTCCAGGCAGCGTCGCCTCAATCCCTGAAAAGGCAATGGAGAAAAAAATCATGCAAGCCATTTCCAGATGCATGAAGAACAAGGAGGTGGTCGAGTATAGTCAGCATGGATTTACAAAGGGGAAATCGGGTTTAAGCGACCTGACCGCCTTCCACGGCAAGATGACTGGCTTGGTGAATGAGAGGAGAGCAGTGGATGTTGTTTGCCTTGACTTTAGTAAGGCTTCTGACACTGTGTCCCATAACATCCCCATAGACAAGCTGACAAAGTACGGGTTACGTAAGTGGACAGTGACGTGGATCAAAAAATGGCTGAATGGCCGGACCCAGAGCGCCGCGATCAGTGGCACAAAGTCCAGCTAGAGGCCAGTCACTAGTGGTATACCCCGTTACTAGGTCTTAGACTGTTTAACATCTTCATTAATGATCTGGATGATGGGGCAGAGTACACCTTTGGCAAATTTACAGATTATACAAAGCTGGGAGGAGCTGATATACCAGATGGTGTGCTGCCATCCAGAGTGACCTGGACAGGCTGGGGAATTGGGCAGAAAGTAATTGCGTGAAGTTCAACGAGGAGAAATGCAAAGTCCTGCACCTAGGGAGGAATAACCCCATGCACCAGTACATGCTGGGGGCTGTGCAGAGAAGGACCTGAGGGGTTCTGGTGGACATCAAGCTGGCCATGAGCCAGCAGTGTGCCCTTGCAGCAAAGACAGCCAGCAACATCCTGGGCTGCATTAGGAAGAGCATTGCCAACAGTTCAAAAGAAGTGATCTTTCCCCTCTACTCAGCAGTGGTGAGGCCACACCTGGAGTCCTGTGCCCTGTTCTGGGCTCCCCAGTACAAGAAAGACATGGACTTACTGGAGTGAGTCCAGCAAAGGCCCACGAAGATGATTAAGGGACTGGAGCATCTCTCATTTGAGGGAAGACGCAGAGAGCTGCGACTGTTCAGCCTGGAGAAGAAAAGGCTCAGGGGGAATCTTGTCAATATGGATAAATACCTGGTTGGAGGGAATAAAGAGGGAGATGGGTGCCCTCTGATGGGACAAGAAGCAGTAGGCACTATTTAAAACACACAAAACTCCACCTGAACACAAGAAAACACTCTTTTTACTGTGGGGCTGGTCAAAGACTGGAGCAGGTTGGCCGGAGAGGTTATGGAGTCTCCATCTCTGGAAATACACAAAACCTGACTGGGCACGGTCCTGGGTAACTGGCTCTAGCTGATCCTCCTTGAGCAAGGAGGGCTGGACTAGATGATCTCCAGCGGTCACGTCTGTCCTCTACAGTCCTGTGATGATTCTGTGATCCACTACAGCAGTTCCTGGTGTCCTGTATGCTGTCAATTCTTATGCATTTCTCTGATTATTCCCAGAGGTAATTATAGACATTACTGGTGTAATTAATTGCACTGAATGCATATACCTCTGAGGATGAGGTGGTTATGGAGAAACCTGAATTTAATAGTGATGCCGTGAAGCTCAGGCTTCAATCGTCAGAGGAATTGTCCACAAACAAAATACAGGAACTGGGAATCGTCATTCATGACTGTGAGGTTCTGTACACGTGCTTTCAGCAGAATAAGCGAGGTGTGGGGAGATGGAGGCAGACAGAGCGCACAGGGCAGGGTCAGATGAGAAGTGGGAGATGAGTGACTTCTGACAGCCAGTGCGGAGCACGGTGCAGAAGAATTTCAGTTTTATTTCCCAGTCTATGATAACCAATGCGACACGGGCTGGGCTGTTTGTGTGGTGGTGGTAAAACTAAAGCCCTAACACTGTATCTAAACAGGACACCAAGCATGGGCAATTAAATCAGAGGCAGTCTTTTCAAGCTGAGCACCCAGAAAACAGAGAAAACACAATTAATGGCCACCTGGGAGAAGTCTGATCTAAATGACCACCCAGGAACTCTGAAGCAGAGGCAGTTCGCCAGGGCAGCAGTCCGCAAGCTGAACCATGAGCCTGTCCTTTCTCCAGCTGTGTTCCCAGTCTCCTCCACAGCACGGTCCTGGTATATTTTATGCACTGAGGCAGGATCCCATTAAGAAAAAATATGCGATCATGTCATTAACGTCTGTCTCGCAAGAGAAGATTAGAGAAACATTTGTCAAGAACGGTCTAGGAATAATTGGTCCTGCCTTGGGGGACAGAGATGGACTGGAGTCCCCAGATGGCTCCTTGAGGTCCCTTCCAGGCCTGTTTTCCACAAAGTCATACATACCAAAATTAAGCCAAATTACGTTTGCACATATTATTTTAATTCCAGCCTTCCCTAACTTCTGAATGCTTGATTTCAGTGCCTTTTTGGCACAGATTACAGCGTGCTGCTTTTTAGGATCGTGGTTGGTTTGTTTTAAAGCCAACTGAACCTAGCAAGGATGCCATGATACACACACCCACGAGGTTCATTAACAACCTTCTAACAGATCCACCACAGGGACCTCTTCCAGGGACTGGCAGAGGCAACCCAGGTGACTGTGCCCTCTCCAACTAATGAAGGTAAGGGTGGCAGTAGGAAGAGAATACTGTGCTGCTGGCCAGCATCACAGGCTTGCCTTTCAAATCCACATGCTGACAGCAGATGAGATGAGAGTCTCAGGACAGCTGGGGTCCCTCCCAAACCCTGGAGAGCAACATGAGCCATTAGGAGCTTTTTGCTTGTTTCCATCCGTGTTCTCTCCAGTCCTTTTTCTTCCAGACCCTTGAAAACAAACAAGGGTTTTTTGCTATCTCCTCTGCTCCCTGCCTCACCGCTGTCAAGTCAGGCTTTCCTCTCCCCCCTCTTGCCTTCACCAATTGCATCCCACCTCAAGTCATGCCCATACCCTACCTCTGTCCCCCTCCCACTCCTAGCCCCCTGGCTTGTCCTGCCATCACACATTTTTTTCCCCCTCTGCTCTTTCCCCTACTCCCTTGCCTTATTTTTTTCCCTAACAGCTGCTCCCAGACCCTCAATCCTCAGTGGTTTAATCCTTCTCTCTATCCTCATTCCTATTCTTTGTTGATTCAGAAATGAAGCTCCCCATCTTTCCTTCTTCCACCTCCTCCTCCCCCAGCTATTGCAGCCCCAATCGCAACAGGTTCTTCAACCAGATTTACCGCTTTCCTCCCACAACCGGCTTTCATGGCCATTTCTTCTGCCATGCTGCTTCATTACCAGCATGGTGGTCATCACCTGTATGAGAGAAACCCAACCTTCAGCTCAGTGCACCCTCCCGCAAGGGTAACTGCAACGACTCGCAGGTGGGGTGGGCTTGGCCACCACCTGTGGACAGCCCAGGAGCAGGGTGTTCTGCAAGGACATGGAGCGTACTCAGCTGGGGTGGAGTTTCCAGGGATGATTTGGGGCTGGCTTTTTGTCCACTAAATGCTAAGAAGCTTCCATAGGTCTGGAGTCATAAAGTGTGGTCCAGTTTGGATGGGTTTTGTCAAGACCCATAGAAGCTAGATTCCCACTTTGTATGCTATGAAGGAGAGGAAGTGTCTCAGACAAAAAACTAACAGACATGCTTGAAATGGGGACAAACACGTTTTTGTTAGCCTTGTTCTTGGAAATGTCCTGAATCGCTTTAATTTTAACTTTCCGGCACACTCAGCATGAAAATTTTGACATAATGCTTAAGCTTTAAGAAAATGATAAGCAAGTGAGTCCAAGATATTTTTATGGGAAATGCTGTGCAGCCTTAATATGCAGGGGATATTGTACATCCCAATGCATAGGGATGTTAACTGTTAGATAATGCAATCATAAAGTTTTTCACTTCCTTTCACTTTTGGTTTTCTTATTTCCATTCTCACCAATTATCAAAATCTGCTAATTGCTGCGTACTCTGCAGCCTGTAACATTTTACTCTTCATTGGAGACCTTTTTGCTGCAGGACAAAGTCGTCGTTATCTGGAACATCCCCTGAATTAATTTATTCCATTGGTTACTGCAGAGTCATAAAAATTAAACTGGGGGCTTAAGTCATAGGCAGTGTTAAAGGAGCAATCTCCTTGAGCAGCTGAATTAGGCTGTGCAGCAGAACATCCTTCCCAGCAGTGCCATGGACTTTTCTTACACCGATCACTTTGTTTTGCAAAGATGATATTCAGGTTTATTAAATGGATTGATGTTATCCTGGGCTTAGGCATGCTTGGTGAGCTGCTGAAAAATGCCACAAGGTTTATGTTAGAGGGGGAAGTCACCATGCTCTTTCCAACAGACACAGACATCAGTAGGACAGCTATTGCTGCCTAAATGGCGTGAGCAAATCAGTGTCTTATATCTGTTTTGGTCGGCCCAGCATTTCTTTTATACTCTACAGGTATGTTGCAAACTTGCAAAAACCAATGAGACAGTGGAAATTTCCCTGTAATGAAAGCATGTCTCTCAACACTTCCAGGCATGTTGCGGCAGAACAAAGCTGTGACCTATTCTTTCATCTGCCACCCTAAGGGTAGGAAGATCTTTAAAAGTCAATGTCTCATTTATGACTGTACATTAGAACAGCCTAAACTGGTCACGGAGGGAAATTATTTTATAATAATCCTGTAAAAGGAGAGACAAAAATCTCAGTTGCTCAGCTGTTAGCTGCACAGAGCTTGGCACCAATCTCGAAACGCGATGAATAATGTTTGAAACGATATTGTTCCTAGATTTCCAGCTGTACCAGAAGGTAGGTGGTCAGCGCAAAACCTACCTTACCTCCCGCTGCTGCTGCAAGATTGATGCTGTCTGGATCAGGGGGAGGATAGCCCAATTCTGCAAAATAAATGGGCCCCTGCTGTGTCCAGCATAGAGGCGTCATCTCTCCTTGTAGGACCATGGCCCCCCTGCAGCCCAGGGTGTGATTGCGTAGCAGGGCACTCATTTTTCCCAGGGGAAAGCTGCAAGAGGATTTTTTTTATTTAAGCGCTTTACCAGACGTATCTATCTCACGTGCTTGTGGGGTTGTTTCTAATGCTGTCATTATCTAGAAAAATCTTCACTTAGTGGTAGAAATCTTGTATTTCCTTCAGCAGATGCTTGGATTGCTGACAGGGAGCAGGGTTCTTGGCTCTTTCTAATCTATGATTGTCAAATTCCAATTATTCCGGACAGCGGGGTGATCCTGCGAAACCGGAATGTTTCCCCTTTGTGTAAGGACACAAATATATGCATGAACATGCACAGAAATATTATTTGATTCACTAAAACCAGCTGTTGTGAACAAACCATCCGCATACAGCAACTACTGATTACTGAACAGCAAAAACATTGGTCTCCACTGTTGATACCCCAGTTTGTTGCCTGAATTCCCTCCCCACCTCCCCTGGCCTCTCACTCACTTTTTCCAGAGGCTGTTTGGGCAGAGGACATTTAGGATTCTCACTGAGGTCCAAGACTTGCTGGCTGAGTAAGTTAACCAGGGCCCAGCTGGGAGCATCAGCTCTCATTTTACCGTTCTTTGATGGGTCAACCTGTCTCTCAGGCCTTCCTGGTGAAGCACCCAAAGTCTTTTTTGCAAACATATAGCAAAGAAGCCTTGATGCATCTCAGGGAGGTGGCCTTGTGTTCACTTGAGTGACAGGTGCCAGTGAGAGAGAAAAGAGACTGTGGTTTTTCTCTCTGAGATAAGCACAACGGTCAGTAGAAGAGACGAGGCTCTTGACTCCCGAGTCTTCTCCTTGAGTAAATTAGACCCCACGTCATCCTTGGGTACTCTTTGTTGTTGTTGGGTTTTTCTGTCTTAAACGCTAAATTCAGACGCCCTCAAGCAGCCGTTGCTGAAGGCAGCGAGGGCTGAGAGCTTTTTTCCATCAGAGGGTGGAATTTACCCCAAAGGTGTCGTACTGTGGCACAGCAGGTACCCAGTAATGCCGGGCTTCCAGGAACGGGAGAGCCTGCCTCCCCCATTGACTGCAGCGTGCTGATATCAGGTATTAGGAGAACTAGGAAAAAGACCTCACCATCGGAGAGTTGTGAAGAACGGATTGCTGAAGCAGGAGAGCACTAAATGTGGTTTTGTCACTGGTATAAAAAAGGCTGTAACAGTGAGAAAATTAGCTGATATTTGCAAAAGCGTAATTCACCATCAAATGAAAGATTCACCTACCAGAGGAAAGGAAGTCTTTATCCAGCACCTGTATTTGGGGGATTGTTAAAAAAAAAACCCAACCAAAAACCAGCCGCTTTCAAACAAGGGCTTGAATTTGCTGTAATCATGTACAGGGTATCCCACTGTTAATGGATCTGCCTAGCACTGCTGGAAATTCAAGGTGTGATTGCATCAGCTAATATTATTCCTGCAGTTCTCTTTGGTTTGAAATATTGCCCGACTCATTTGGGTTAGATACGAGATGTAATTGCCTGGAAACCAGCACACAGCTCCAGAAGGGTGCCCTGCTAATTATATTCACCTTGTCCAATAAAACGTCCGTGCCATTCCTGTGCTGGATCACGTCATCGGGACACCGCGCAGGGTGTGCCTTCATTTCCCCTTCCTGCAGGCTCCTTGAGAGGTACCAGGGGCTTCCTACGGATCTCGGGTCCTTACGGATTTCCTAAGCCGTGGGAAGCTCCAAGAAGCAAAAGCTCTTCAGGGTTTCTGCACCTGCCAGGCACAGATGCACCTCTCAGCACTTGCAGGAGGTGTATTGGGAGGAAACGTGGATGGACAGGCCTTATTCTGTGAGTATATTAAAATACTGCTGGTAAACCTAGCACCCGATGGGTGCTGGGCACCCCATGTCCACTGCAGACTTGCAGAGAAAAATGTCAAAGTTCCTGCTGACCCACAGGAAATTTGCCTGCTTCTGGCCTGCCTTTCTGATGTGCTAACTACCAATGAGTATTTCTTCTCACGCCCTTTTTAAAAGGTGAGCGTGATCCTGTTCTAGCGTCTTGCCAAACTCTTCACAGACTCTGCAGCTGGAGGCAGGGAGCAGCGTGTACGGCCATCCTCACACTGCTGCGGTGGGAAGAGTATGACCCGGTAGCGACGAAACGGGGCTCTCCCTCCATGCCTCCCTGCAGACTGAAAGAAGGGCAGGTATGAGCTGCTAGAGGGAACTAAAAATAGTCTCTTCTCCAAGTAGACCAGGGATCCTGGGAAGAAAAGGCCACGTTCTTCATCGGCATGTAAGAGAGTAGGTTAGAGAACGAGAAGGAAGAACAGCTACCAACTAGAAGAGAGCATTGGCATGAGAACAAGTAGATAAAAATAGGCTATGAAAAAATGTGGGCTGCAAATCAGAAACAAGTTTCCTTCTGTCAGAGTGAGGTTCTGGAATGACCTGCCAAGAAAATTCCTGATGACTCTTAAGACGGACTGTGATAAATTAACAAGAGGGACTTTATGACTCAGTGTTTGTCATAGCTGGGGAATATGATGATGACTAGGAGATCCCTTCTAGCCCCACATTCCTGCTGGTATGATAACAGAGGAATCTGTGTAGGGCGCAGTAAATGCTGAATCACTGAGTGCTTTATATAGCTGCCTGGCAGGACAAAGTCCCTCGCGCCCATCCTGTACACAAGAACCTCCAGGACAAAAAAAAAAAAAAAAGAATCCTTATGTAAATGATTGTGCTCTGGCGGCACAAAGCATAAAGCGACCGATGCCTGAGTTAGACGAAAACCAGCTGAGCTACAGGTTCCTCTACACAGAGGAAAGGTGGTGGCGCGGGCATGAAAGCAAGAAACCTCACTGTAAACACTGAGAGGTACATGCTCTGAGGTGAATGTGCTCCAGCAGCTCCGATAAACAATTTTAACATGGGAAAAGAAACTCCAGGCTTGGAACTTTGTGGAGGTATCCCACGCACTTTCTCAGCCAGGCGCACGCAGGGATCGTTTCCACAGGGCATGATCGTATAACGTAGCAGAAAGTTCCTGCAATTAACATCAACTGCTAAAACATCCACAGTTCTCCTGCCACCCCAGGATCCACAACTCTTTTGATGGTGTTTTTTCTCTGTCTCCTAGGAGTCCCCCAAGGATGGGATCACTTTCTGCAGCACAAGGCCAGCAATGAGGATGCAGCTTACACCGATGCGTTTGCTGCCTCGCAACTGGACATCTCCGGCTTTGCTGCTCTGGCTCTATGAGCAGACCTTGGGGGAACAGCAGTAGCTGCAGTTTTAGTAGTACATAGCTAGAGGTAGAGGCCAAGGCGGCACTCATGAAAGCGGGGTAAGGTAAGAGACAGGCCTGGTTTCTGGGCTCAGGAGAGTAACATCGCTCAGGAGGAGAGCACTTCTCCACAGCCCTCATGGCTGTTGGACTTGAGGAAGACTTTTCTGGAGCTTCTTCCAGACATGTGGAGGGCATGTACAAATGCGGGTGCTCCCTCACCTCCTCAAAACTTACAGCACAGGCTACTTGGAGACCTAGAGCCCCTGACTGCTGCTCCCCACTGTGCCACAGGAATGTCCCCGCACAGATGTGGCACCACTGTACAGCCACCGTCTCCACGGGTCGCACAGTCTGGTTACTCTGGGCCAAGGACACCTGTGGGTTTTTTCCCTCTTGCAGTATTTTCAAATACCCATTATTTCTAATAACTGCCCCTGGTATCAAAGCTCAGAGCAAGAGGTTCCCCACAGATCCCAGCTGCTAACACCAGCACAAGGCAGCGGGGAAACTTCCACGCCGACAGCCAGCACTCTTCTCCCAGAGAGCTTGGCTTAATCCTTCTCTGCCGTAGCTAACAAAGCTTCCCCCCCTCTCCTTTTTTTTTTTTTTTTTTTTTAACCGGGCAGCTGAATCACAATCGAGATCAATTTTGTTATTTCCTAAACAGTCGCAAGCTGACAGGGTAACAGAGGCAGACTGAGCGATGGCAGGTGGTTGCAGCACAAGAGCCTCAAGGCTTCCTGCTTTCCTGGCTCTTGCCAAAGCCCAGCACGCAGGCGTACAGAGACGTCTCATCCCGGCGGTGACGTGACCCTTCCTAAACAGCCGTCGGCAAGGAAAGGGCACAGAGGTGTCGGTGCATCGCCGGGGTCAGGGGGAGCGGGCAGAGGCCGCAGAGCTTTTAAACAGAAGAGAAGCGCCTGTGAACTTTCCCTGCGTGGGCAGGGAAAGGCTCCGCTCTGTGGAGCATCTCCTATAGCACCGCGCGTAGCAGGGCTCAGGGATGCTGGCGGATTCGTCGTCTCTGCCTATGGTTTGCAGCAGGAGTCACCGAGCTGGAGCCCGCGGAGGTACACAGCTAGCAGGGGAAGGATGGCTTGGAAACACGGGTCGGGAAGCTAAAATCATTCAAAGGACCTCATCAGCAGGAACTGCTGCGGCCGCCCCGTGCGTCATTGGAAGAGGCAACCTCTCTGCTGGCAGATACTGCTTGGATGGTGACGGGGTGCTGGGATGGGGTGTACAGGATTGCCAAGAGCCGCTGCGTAGCTTCTGGGTAGCGGGAGTTTCTCACACGCCCTGAAGTACCGAGAGCACATTTGTAAGGACGGTGAGTCCAGCACTCACCTGGGAGCAGGCGGGGGACCTCCTTCCAGTCACTTACCTTGTATTTCGGTTTCTGTAAGATGAAAGTTTCTGCCTTGAACTGCAAAGAGGCACAGCCTTTCCCAAGGGGAACAGATTTAGACAGCGGATACGTTGCAGAAGGAACTGCTCACGTGGGCTACGGGTACTACAGGCTCACTGGGTGAGAGACGGCTCTCTTTAGGCTATATCCATCAGCAGCAGCAAGAAAAAGAGTTGGTTATAGCCAGTTATAAATCAGGGCACTCGCGGTCCTGCTGCCATAAGCCGCCTTCTCAGCTCTCACAGCCTTCCTCTCCACCTTCGCAGAACACGTGCCGCTGCCTCTACAGCTGCTCAGGAACCTTGGATTCAGGGCAAAGCTCTAATTAAGACGCTTTGAATGGCTTAATGGGGAGAGACAGGCTCCTCCAAAGACTGTACAAAGAGCCATGGGGGAACGAAATGCTGAATTCAGTGCCTAAGAAAGACAGGTGCCTCAAGTTAAGCAGCATGAAGGCTCCTCTGCGTGCCCGTGCAATGCCCGATGCAAAGATCCCGAAATACCAATGGCAATGAAAGGCAGCCCACCATCTCACTCTGTCCTTTCTTCTCACGTGCAGGCAGCCCGATCCATCACACGGTGCTTTGACTCTTCCCCCCGGAATCAAATGCGTATTCCTCGCTAGATACTGGGGGAGGCCAGAGTTGGGAGTCATCAAAAGCACCAGTGAGTTTTCATGTGTGCACATACATGCATGAACTGCATCAGCCTTCTGCGCACATGTAGAAAGTAGAATCATAGAATCATTTAGGTTGGAAAAGACCTTTAAGATCATCGAGTCCAACTGTTAACCTAACACTGCCAAGTCCACCACTAAACCATGTCCCTAAGTGCCACGTCTACGCATCTTTTAAATACTTGCAGGGATGGTGACTCAGCCACTTCCCATAAGCCTGTTCCAGTGCTTGACAACCCTTTCGGTGAAGAAATTTTTCCTAATATCCAATCTAAACCTCCCCCGGTGCAACTTGAGGCCATTTCCTCTCGTCCTATCGCTTGTCACTTGGGAAAAGAGACCGACACCAACCTGGCTACAACCTCCTTTCAGGTAGTTGTAGAGAGCGATAAGGTCTCCCCTCAGGCTCCTTTTCTCCAGGCTAAACAACCCCAGTTCCCTCAGCCGCTCCTCGTAAGACTTGTTCTCTAGACCCTTCACCAGCTTTGTTGCTCTTTGGACACGCTCCAGCACCTCAATGTCTGTCTTGTAGTGAGGGGCCCAAAACTGAACACAGTATTCGAGGTGCGGTCTCACCAGTGCCGAGTACAGGGGGGAAATCACTTCCCTGCTCCTGCTGGCCACACTGTTTCTGATACAAGCCAGGATGCCGTTGGCCGCCTTAGTAGGTGCATCCACAGCCAGTTTTCAGCTGGTGGCTGCTGGTCACCAGACAGTAAAGCAACTGCCCCAAATTCCAGTGATGACTTTCCAAACAAACCATAGGTTCAAAGTCCTCTGGAGGGTTTTTCTGCATTCGCTAGTGGATGTTAAGTTAATTTTTATATCAGCTGCTTCCAGGTGGCTGCACGGTTGATCATTTCCTATGACCATGCTGCAGTATTTCCTAGCCCCAGAACAAAATGCTACTCTAAACATGCTTGGGGGTGGGGAGAAGCCAGCCCCAATTTGGAAAAGTGGCTTTGCCCTATATTTAACAGGGTCCCTAGAGCGTCCCAGCCACCTCCCTGTCCCACCCGTCGTCCCAGCGCGGGGATGCCGTGGGATGCGCGGCGTGGGACACCTGAGGTTTGCTACTGCACCCGACGTGGCAGCAGCAGCCCCTGCTGCGAGAGCTGCAAAACTGCAGGTGCCTTTTCCCTGGCCCCAGGGTGGGAAGGCGATGGGGAAAAAGGCACCCAAGCCCCCCAGTACAGGACCCCCCACCTCCCCAGGCGCCGCGGAGCCGGACACGCTCCGGCCTGTCGAATAAAATGATGGTTATAAATAAAACACCGGCCGCTGCATGCTCGCAGGGTGCTCCCGCTCCCCTGGGGCCAGGCGGTACGGCGCTTTCTGGCTCTACACGAGCTCCCTGCGGCTTTGGCATGGCACAGGGTGGATTCCAATTTTTAAAAAAAATAACCTGCTTTTTGGGGGTGCCCAAGAAAGCGGTGCGGAGGGGCACGTCGCAGCATGCAGTTCTAACCCCCACGCCTTCCGCCCTGATCCTACCCACCTCTGGCTTGTTTCAGCATCCCTCCGCACCAGCGAGGGCTGCGCTGGCAGCCTTCCCCTCTGCTGGGACCGCAGGAGACTTTCCACACTCGCACCTTTGTCTGGGCTTCTCCGTCTCTGGCCTCCGCTGCGGATTTGGCCCGCGGAGGAAGGGGACCCCCAGTCAATGCACTTCACCCAGGCCAGAGGTGTAAGCGCTCAGACAGCTGCGAAAGAAAAAAAAAAAAACACGAAGGAAACTG
Organism: Aquila chrysaetos chrysaetos; assembly: GCF_900496995.4. NCBI lineage: Eukaryota > Metazoa > Chordata > Aves > Accipitriformes > Accipitridae > Aquila > Aquila chrysaetos. The sequence goes on along the minus strand of NC_044010.1, from coordinate 3,291,728 downwards.
GTATCTGTTAGCAAAAGGTGACCAAAAAGAAAAAAAAAATTGGGATTACCCTCTGGGGTGTTTCCATTTTAGAAGCGAAGAGGGGCTATGGGAATATTGTTCCCCATAAGATTATTGGTTTTGGTGATTTGACCTAGAAATTCAGCAAGCTTGGAAAACCACAGAAGCGATGGGGAAAAAAAAAAGGTGACATCAGTGACGGGACACAGCAGTGAGAGATTTCACCATTGTAAAGGATAACGGAGAGGGCAGTGCTAATGTGCATTGTTCAAAACCGGGTTTGGGATTCCTCTGTCACCAGCCCTTTTAACAAAGCCTTTCTCCAGAGGGTTTTTTATGCACTGGGCCTCAGGTCTTAGCAACCTGAACTTCTGTGGAGGAAACCATATGCCGAAATGCCTTCATAAATATCCTCCAAAAAGCAGGCACACCGCATTTACTGTTCTTGATATTGCTAAGATAAAAATTAAACAGACCATATGAATTTAAACAAACCTCATTCCAGACTACATCATCCATACAAAGACATACAGAAGGGCCCAAGCCCCAGAAAAACAAGGCAAAAAAAGAAAAGAAAACCTTTTCAGATCCTCTTTTACGATTGCTAGCTTGTCTTTCCCTTCAGCTCTGACCTGAGCCTCACCTACGACCGTGCAACTGAACTACACAAAACGCAAAGACACCTCCCGGGGCATCACCTTTGGACTCCATTTTCTCGTTCAGATGCTACCAAAAAAAAAAAAAAAAAAAAAAAACCAAAAACCAACCACCCCAAAAGTCTCCTGCACGTGCCCCGCTCCGAGGTCCTCGCTTTGCCAGGGAGCAGCACGCCCCGGGCGAGCAACTGCAACTGCTTCTGGAGTCCCATCTCCAGCCGGGTGCGATGCCGGTGGGAGGCTCTTGCATCGGCAGCCTCGGGGAAGGAGTCCTCTGTCCGTCCGTCCGTCCGTCCGCCTGCCGCGTGCGAGAAGCCGCGCGCGTTTCTGAGACGCGGCGCCGCGAATCAACCAGCTCTCGTAGGGAAAACCCTCTGAGATGATGAAGTTTGGGCTCTCGCAGGACACCCAGCCCCCAGTCTTTCCGCTGCCGGCAGCGGGACGGACAGACGTGCTGGCTATCTGTGGGGTGGCAGGGACAAAACCGCGGCCACCTCCCCGAGTGCTGCCAACCACCTCCCAGCCAAACACCGTCTGCAGTCGCCGCTGGGGCTGACATCGCAACCCGGAGCGGGGCAAGGTTTATTCCCGACCCCCAGATGCCAGAACAAGACGCGTCCCTCGGAGGGACGCATGGCTTTAGCGTCGCTGAAAACACCCAGCGTTTCGGGGGCGGGAGGGCGCTTGCCTTTGGGGCAGGGGTGCCCCCAGTCACACAAAGGTGGGTTTCAGATCTTCTTTGAAATTCACCACGGGCTGGGGCCCGCCGCGGCGCTCTGTCCAGTGGCCCGCGCAACCGCCGGGCTCCGCGTCCGTGTCCGTGCTACTGCTTCCCAGGGAGCCGCGCGGACTCTGGAAGCAGACCTCGCAGCAGGGCCGGTGGCAGCCGTGAAACATCTCCTCAGAGCTGCTGCTGCTGCTGCTGGAGTCGGAGTCCGGGTAATAGTACAGCGAGCGCAGGGAGGGCTCGGCGGGTCCCCTCGGGGTGCCCTGCCACCGCCGCCGCTCCCGCGGGATGCACGGCGAAGCGTCCCGAGATTCCGGCCATCCCGGCCATCCCTCTGGCTGGAGGCAGAGCTCCCCAGGGACGGCTGGAGGGGACGGTGCTGGCGGGTGAAGGACCCCCCCGCCAGCCATCTCCCCTTCCCTCCCCGGGGAGATACGCGGCGATCCCCCGCCGCCCCAGCCGCCTGCCTCCTTCACCCCGCGGCTGGCGCGAGGGGACACGTGTCCGTGGAAGCGGGTGGAAGCAGCGGGCAGCAGGATCCTCCGCCGCCGCCTCGCCGGGTAGGGGCTGAGGGGCGTGCGGATGCCCGGGCAGCCTTCCCGGGCCCCCCACGTTCCTCCCTGCTCACCTGGGGGGCTGCCCCGCGGGGATCCCCCAGGTAAAGCCGGGCTATAGGTTTTGCCATCCAGGCTCAGCTCTCGCAAGATTTCCCGCAGCTTCTCGCTGCTGACGTAGCTGACTTTGGGGGACGTCTCCCACGCCACGCCGGCCGAGATGTCCTGGCCCGGCAGCTGCTCCGGAGGCTGCCCCTGCCCCGCGGGTTTCCCGCATTCCTGGACGTCTTTTGGGCCACGTTCGATGCCGTCCCCCGTGTCAAAAACCGGCACCCGAGAGCAAACAGGCTCGCGGCTCGCGTGTTTCTGGAGATCCTGAGCATCGCTGCGAAGAGGCGGCGTACCCGGCAAGCAGGGAGGCTGCGACCCGTCCCGCTCCGGGTCCGGGGGGCGGTGGTCCCCCGGTGCATCCCCACGCCGTCCCGAGCTCCCGGTGCGGGGAGCTGCCGGCGGTACGTGGGGGTCGCAGCCGCTCTCTGCAGACATCAGCCTCATCAGCTTCTCCTTGGCGCTGCTCACTTGCTCCTGCAGGCTTTCGATCACGGCGTTTTTCTGCGTCAAACAGATACACCCGGTCAAGCGTGGGGCAGGCGGAGGGGACGAGAACGCCGCCAGTTTGGAAGCAGGCACGGCCAAAAAACGTATCGCCCCCCCCCCCCCCCCCCCCACCTCCGCGTGGAGAGGTGCTCTGAGGCAGCACCGCAAATAGGGCTGGAAGAGCTACGTCGGCAGCGTGTGTGACCACGTCCTCCCCTGGAGCCCCCCAGAGCCCCCCAGATGTGGGTGCGGGAAGGGGCGGGGGGGGCACCGGGGCAGGCAGCTCTCCAAACACGGGTGCTCCCCCCCACGCAGTGCAGGCGACAGAGCAGGAGGCTGGGGGCTTTCCTGAGATGGGGCATCTCCCCTCTGAATTAACCACGTTTGACCGGGCTGCGGGAACCAGGCTCTCCTGCTCTTCTCCCTACGTGTTTTTTGGAAACCCTCCAGATTACGCCTAAATTTTGGCGCTTTGGGGCGCGGAGCGATGTGACAAAACAAAGCGGCTTTTCCCCTCCGGAGGGAAGAGGCTGGAGCGGGAGCACCGGGGCGTCGGGAAGGGCTTCCCACCCTGCAAAGCCTTCAGCCCACGGCAGGGAAGGGGAGAAGCCGGCGCGGCCGAGGGGGGCCGGCAGAGCCCCGTACCTCGGTGAGCAGCCGCTTCATGGAGTTTTTCTCCCCTATCAGCTGGTAGAGCTGCTCCTCGCTGTACACCGAGCGGCAGCTCTTGCTCGGGCTGGTGAAATATTTCGCCATGTGGCTCACGGTTTGGCTTTCTTCTTCAAAGGCTTTCCACTGCTTGAGCTGGGGAGGAGAAGAGGGAGTTATCGGCGCGCGGAGCCTGCCGACGCGGCGGGAGGCAGGCGCAGCTCGAGCGCGAAGGAGACAAAGGGACAAGGGACGGAGAAGGGCGGACAAAGGCAGGGTGTGACGGAGGAGCAGAGATGGCTGGGCGAGGGGCCGCGGTGTCACTCGGAGCCTCCCACCCATCTGAGACCTACCCTGTCCCCGGCTCCAGCCTTTAACGCAGAGAGGGTCGCTGCCCGCCTGCGCCGCAACCTCTAAGCGCGCTGTAAAAGCCCCCTTCTCCTTCTCCCCCCCCTCCCTGACTCTGTGACAGACAAAGACGGTGTCACGCACGCCTCCTTATCCCCGAATCACCGGTGACAAGCTGAAAACCAGCAACGCTTAGTATCCATTTCTCGCCTACTGTCTGCGTAGAAGCCTTGCGCAGCCCAGCTCCGGCTGCTTATCGATCTCGGATGAGCAATAGAAGAGCAAGCCCATTAGGAAAAACAAGTTGATGAATTAAAAGATCCAAGTTAAATAAAATGTTCAGGGCCCCCAGGCTACGGCAGAAAAATGGTACAGGCAGAGCGCAAGTACAGCTCATCGGCTCCTCTGCCCTTGCTCCGCCAGACCTCGTGCTTGGCAGAGCATCGCCAGCAGGCTCGGTGCTTGTCAGAGGAGGTTTGGATCCTGCTCCCAAGGGCTGCTCATCTACTGGGTTGGGACTCTGCAGTTACACTGCATCCAGTGTAAGGTAGGAGGGGATCTCTGGAAATCCTCCAACCACCCCGCTCAAGCAAGGTCAGCTGGACCAGGCTGCCCAGGACCGTGTCCAGCTGGGTCTTGAGTACCTCCAAGGATGGAGACTCCACCACCTCTCTGGACAACCTGCTCCAGGCCTTTACAACTTTCACAGAAAAAAAAAAAAAAAACAAACAACCAAAACCCCCCAAAAAAACGTTTTCTGATGTTTAAATAAAGTTTCCTGTGTTTCAGTTTGTGCCCATTGTCCCCTGTCCTGTCAGTAGACACCACTGAGAAGAGCCTGGCTTCCCCTTCCCTACTCCACCCCCATCAGTATTTATACACATTGGTGAGATCCCCCGAGCCCTCTCTTGCACAGATGTGCTTTTTCTTCAGCTTCACCTCTTCCTCCCTTTTTCACCTCATTTCCTTGAGCCCAAACATCCCTCCAAACATTAAACCGAGTAAACAACTGTTTCCTCTCCCTGTAACAATGGGAGCATTTTTCCCCGCTAACGTCGTGGCCAGGACGGCTTCCTTCAAACACCTCCACGTCCTCCTCCTCTCTTACGGCAAAGCCCAGCTTTCTTCTCCAAGAGCGTGGAGAAGGACAGCCTCCCCTGAGGACCACCAGCAGCCACGAAGCTTCTGAGCCTGGCGAGTCCATCTCGATGGCCAGAGCCTGGCTCCATCCCTGCCGCGGGCAGGAACCCTCGGCGGGAGCAAGAACGTGGGATACGAGGAGAGGACAACTGCATGAAGGACCGATCCTACCGCCCACATGGAGGAGGAGGAGGAGGAGGAGGAGGAGGAAGGCAGCAGCCTCCCCGGGTGCCCTCCGCGTGGCTGTCGCCCGTGGCATGCTCTCGCGGGAGGGTTTCGGAGCAGCGGTTCTGCAACGCGCCTGCGCTCCTTGGAGACTCGGGGGACTTGCTTGGGGAAGCAGAGCCACCGGGGGCTTGGGGGATGAGCTGTGCAGGTGAGCCCAAATGTTTGGGGAAAGAAGCAGGAAAATAAGTGCTTTGACCCACGCGGCTGCTGTTGTTAAACCCCGAAAACGTGCCCGTTTCCAGGCCAGAGGTGGCAGCATACCTGTGGGACAAAGATGAAGCAGTTGATCGTGGTTGTACACACGAAGATGCCTCCGGAGGTAAAACCAAACAGCAAGTTGTGCCAAGCGCGGAAGAAGCGGTGAACCAAGCAGACGGTGCCAGCAGCCAGGAAAACGAGGTTGACCCCGACGATGAGCGTCAAGGACTGGTTGACTGGCGGGGAGCTGACGTTGTCCGTCAGACCGGCCAAGTAGGTCCCATACAGCAGAAGGATACTCTGGAAGCAGAAAAAAGAGGTTTCCAGAGTGTGGAAAATTACAGCCTGATGGTGTCAACCCCCACCTCTTACCGAGCCCGGTGAGCTCAGATACACTCAGCGCAATCCTAATTAATGCTCTTTGATCTATAATGCAGACCTTCAGCGTGCGCCGGCGACGCTGCGGCAAACACCCGGCACGCCGCGGCAGGTCAGAAGTGGGGCTGGGGAGGGAGGGCAGGGGCAAAGGGCACTGGTGGGCTCTGGGGGTCCCGACCGAGGGGTGCGAGGAGCTGACGGTCAGGTCGGCAGGCGATGCCACGGAGCGAGGCACGGCTGGGAGAGGCGAAAACCTCCCCTTGGGCAGCCTGGAGCGGGAGCACCAGAGACGGACAGAAAAGAGATGGAGGTCCCTGCGGGGATGCAGCGGCGGGGTGCCGTCAAGGAGCAATGACGTACCTCTGAAGGAGCAGGAAGGAGATTCAGAAGGACATTCAGAAGGAAAAAGCGAAGCAGAAGCAGCGGAGGTTTGGACTGGAGGGAAGAGGATGCCCTTGGTGCCTCTTCAAACAGAAATCCAGGAAACTACCGGGTGCGATTCTTCTCCCTTCCCTTCGCCGTCTCCTGCCCGACTCGAGCAGCAGTGAAAGGGGCTCGAGAAATGCTCTGTACACAGAGGCCCTCCCTCCCCCGGAGCAGATCAGTTCTTTCAGAGCAGGCTCCCTCACCGCGCAGCCCCTCAAGCATCCCACGTGCGCATCCTTCCAGCGTGCTCAGGATTAAACTACCTGGCAGGCTGAATCCCTCCTTCCCCGGGGCACGCTGGCAGGAAACACTGAGTATTTTTTTTGCCCGCCTCTGTAGCGCAGGGCACGGTCTGCCTTCAGGATTATTTGGAAATACCATCTGACAAACCCCCTGCTCCTGCAAGGACCCAGAATACAGGGAACGTGACTCCTACGTTATTCCTGTGCTGCCCAGTAAGTGCAACTGTCGGCCTTTTACTAAGAGACAGTAAATTGTTATTTGGGCACCACGAAGTGCTTTGTGACCTGCGGTGCAGATGTTCTGTAGACCCTTCTGGACCTCTCCGTGCTGCGGCTGCGTGATGACCGCGCTGGCCACTGCCAGGGTGAGGGTCTGGAGGGACACTCTTACAGGCAAGAGACGTTCTTGTCCACGGTCTTTGGTGAGACTCCCAACTTCAGAGCACCTTGAATTCTCAAGGGGGGGTTGTAGTAGTGAGACCTGCCTCGCTGGGAACTAGGCTGATGCCTGGCCCTACTTCGCATGATCTGCACTCGATCATAACCACGTTCAGCACGGGGCACCTCCAAATACATGGCCCAAAGGCAAGCCAACTCCTAATCCCTTAGCAAGAAAAAACACAGCACCAAAATCCCATTTAAAATTCATATAGTCTGTCTGGGACGCAGACAACAGCACTGCCGTCTAGTAAACTAGGACTTTCAGTAAGCACAGGACTAAGACGTTTGGTGGTTTGTTGGTTTGTTTGTTTGTTTGTTTTAACCTTGAGCAGAGGACTTTGCTCCTAATTCCAGGCATGTCCTCGGCAAGTCATTTCTGTTCACTGCTCTGTGCCAGTAAAACCAGGATAATACACTGAACGGCTTCACAAAGGGCTGAGCACATTAATGCTGCGGAAGCTAAGAAGTGCTACGTACACGCAGAGATAGAGCCTACTCTCACATTAGTGTAAATCCAGATTAACTCCAGAGAAATCACTAAAGAAATAACTCCATGACTCCCAGCAGGTAGATAGGATCAGGGTCAGGTTCAACGCAACGCTAACAAAGAGTACCTGGGACTGGTAATGGGGATGTTTTATTCCAAAAAGCAGTTTGTAGGAGCTGTAGGCAAAAGCATTGCCTGTCTAAACCCTTACACAAACTGCGGACAAAATCAGAGGTGAGACACAGCACTGAAAGCCCAGGGAACGCCTGCAATCCCTCACACCAAAGGACTTTTAAGGACAGGCTAGACTAACGTCTTTAAAATGAAGTGTAGGGGGGAGAAGGACTTGGCCGTGTCGTGAGGTCTCTTTCTGCACTTTTTCCTACGATTTTGGGTAGACGGTCAACGAGTATTATATTACAGTGAGTCAGAAAGGAACTGCCTGTACTGCACGCAGAGATGGAGCCATTCCCAAAGAAAGGCTGTGATCTCACAAGCTTCATCAACATCAGCTTTCTGAAATGCGTCCAGCCTCTGCCAACCCAGAGACACATGAGACCACAGCTAATTACAGCGATAATTATACCTACATAGTTACATCAGTATAACTAACTCTTCTGGAATAAGAATGGCCACGTGCAAAGCTACACCAGTGAAAGTGTACCTCAGTGGTATAATTAAGCTGATACACATCCTGTGAAGGTAGGCACCAAGCACTTGTCATCAGCACCTCCTTGATTCGGAGTCAGAGGACTCGGGGGCTGAGCCACATAGCGAGTGCATCACTGCGGTGGACGCTCAGCTGAGGCTTTATGGGAAAAGTGTGCTTTAGGAAAGAGGAAGACACAAGTTTTAAGAAGGGGAGATAGAAGAGGCGTGGGGGGTTGCAAGGAGAGAACGGGAGAGACGGTATGTGCACGGTGTACGTAAAAGAGGTGGTGAGGCAGGGAAAAAGTGGCTAACAGGGCTTTTGCAATGGAAGGCAGGAAAACGTCAGGATGGGAAGGACTGGAGATGAGAGGGCTTTCAAGATGCGCAGGAGCAGCCGGAATCTGCAACAGGCATGTAGCTTGGGAGGGCAGCGAAACCATGAATGCTGCTAAACAGTTCAGGCTGTGAGACTGGGAGGAGGCGAGATACAACGCAAGACTCGATAAAGAGGTTACATACCTTAAACCCTAAAATGAGAACGAGCCAAAGATCGGAATAAAGAGATGCGCAGGACTGCACCCGGCTGACGGAGCAGGTCATGCCTTTCTCTGTCGCCTAGAAGGCAAGGGGAAGGCAGAAGTGAAGGCTGCTGCCCCGACCCGGGAGCAGGCACCGACCGATGGGCAGACAGGCGTACGCATCTGAGCGGGTCTCCTCTGTAAATTCCTAAAAGGAAAGGCCAAAGGCTGGTGCTGCCAGGGGCAGAGGGTTAAAGCGAGGAAGATTTTGGCACTCTGCTGCCAACAGGGCTGGTTAAACCTTTTCCTAAAGCGGCTGCAGATGCCATGGACCTCTCCTGTGTCGCCCAGGTGGCCGGCACAGACCTGGAAATTTTGCAGCAGACCTTCATCTCTGTAATAGACCAGACATAAACCCAGCCCAGAGCACCCAGAAGGCTTTCTGGCTTGTTTTTCCTCTCTATTTTGTTTTTTAAACAGCACCTCCAAACGCCTGGCCCTCCACCAACTTTGTCCACAGAGATCGGACAGGACACGGTGCAACCCTCCGCCACCCCTCCTCATCCCTTTACCCGCAGTGAGACGCTGAGGCTTCGGAAGCATTGGACTGGATCAGAGAATACCCACGTCAAGAGCAACACGGCGTCCGCCAGCACCAACGCTGCCACCATCGCCAGCAACTGGAGGTCTTTGATAATCTGCAAACATGCAAAAAGTAAGCGTTACCGTGTGGGGAGGCAAATGGACACCAATAACCTCCATCCCCTTGGGTCTCTTTTTGGTTGGTTCTTCCATGGGACATGTCCATCCTAATAATTCCCCCAGAGCGGAGTCCGGCGGCTCACTTGCATCCGAGTCGGCCACAGGATCTCTGTCTCCAGCTCCCAAACTCCTGGAGACCTAATCGGGCTCAGGGCCAGGTACAAACCCTCCCCAACGGTGTAGCTAGCTGGTAAATGCTATGACAGAAAACAGCTCTTCCAAACCAAGAGTATCATCCCTTACGCCCGCATCACAAGCAGAGACAAAAAGGGTGGGGGGAAAAAAAGCTGGTAGGATTATCATTTTGCAAGTTTAACACAGATCCCAGTGCCTCAGGAATGGGAGTCCTTGCTGGTACCTGGTTTCCCTGCAAACCCTCTCGTCTCACTTTTCATCTGAGACGTACTTATTTCGCCATTGGAAAGTGGCCACTGAAAGCCGTGAGTGCACTGTTACATGCACAAATTTATATAGGCGGCTCCCATTTCCCTCCCAGCTGCTGTATGCCCTCCCTTCAGTGCTGCAGAGGAGTACCCAGCGCTCCCTCCCTCCCTTCAAGAGGAGATCGGATGCATCTGGGGACGGCCCTACATCAGACGCCCTTGAGGATACCCGGTTTATTTTCATCCCACAATCAGCCCAGACCTGGACGCAAACGCCGGTGCGTAGCATAACGAAGGCACGTGGCCGATGTAAAATGAGAACAAGACCTCGCTCGGCGATGGGGCTGAGCCTCCACCGGGGAACAGGCAGCCTGGCAGGGCACCCGCTTGCCTCTAGAGTGGAAAAGCTCCTGCCTCATTGCACAGCAATAAATGAGGAGCCCATGCCCAGCGAGGTGTGAAACCAGACCTGTGACTGTGGCACCCAGCCCCGTCACGTGCTGGTTTTATCTGCTATCCCGCACCGGTTTGGAACTTGCTGGTGTTCCCCCCCACCTTGGGGAGTTTGCTCCCCACACCCCCGGGTGCTACGTACTCACCACCCGCTTGTCCGGCACCCGCTGGGTGAACACCTTGTAGAGCCGCCAGCTTTTTCCCAGGACGGGGCCGAACACCAAGGAGGTTCCCACGCAGAGCAGGCAGAGCCTCACCTGCCGGGGGGGGGAACAGCGAGGGGGCTTGAAGGGGCAACCGTGGGGCTCGCAGGGACACCCCGCACCCTCCCACCCAGGGACGCGATAAAGATGGGTGGGGATGTGCCTACGGTCCTCTGGAGGGACATATTAGATGCTAGAAAGCTGACCGCAGGGTGAAATCAATTAGAAGGCGCGTGTTCCTCTGCAGGCATGCCTGCTGCCTGCCTTTTCCTCCCCACCCCGAGAGGGTCTCGCCGGAGGAGAAGGCAGGGAAAGCCAGGCAGCTTGCGAGCGGCAGGGGCACGGAGGGTCCTAGCACCAATAAATCACTCGCCGGCACCTCCGTTAATTACCCTCGGCCCAGCGGCTAGGCAGGACGGCAGGGCGTGCTCTCCCCCACGTCCCACTCTCCCACCCGGGCGCGTGCCCAGTCCCCGGTCTGGCAGAGCAGCTGCCCCACGTCAGGACACGGGGGTTCATCACCCAGGTCAGCGTTTTGACGAAGAGCTGCTTTGCAGCCAAAAAACTCGCCCGCAACCTCGCGGCCCCTCTGCTGCGTCGGGCAGCGGCTGCGCGGAGAAGCCCATCTCCCTTCGGGCTCCCTTCTCCCCGTTGCGCTTTTACAAGCCCAGCAGCCTGCCTGCCTGGGGGGCAGCTGCCCTCTCCCCTGGGGACCTCTCTTGCATCCCCCCAGGGGAGGCTGTGGTTTACACAACCCCTGCTCACCTGAATAAGCTTTTCCACCGAGTCTCCGGGCAGCAGGCTCTGCTCCTGAATCCCAAAGAGGTAAGCACTAGTGTAAGTCAAGCCACTGCCCAGCAGGGTCACAATGTTCAGATTGGGGCTGGACATCTTCACGATCCTCCAGGAAACAAAGCAGGGAAGGCGGTGACAGTTACTGAGCGTCATGACCTGGCAGCACAGGGGCAAGGTCCCCTTACAGGGATGCTGATGGCCATAAGGGATGCTGAGACGCTGTTCCCCCCCCAGCCCCCGCTGTTCACAGCTCCTCCAAAAGCTCAGCCATCGCTCCATGCCGCACACCCCGTCCTCTCCCCTGTACCGCTGGAGTGCTTCACTATCCTTAAAGTATTTGTTTTGCCCTACCCTGACGCTCTTGCGGGACAGCAAGATCCCTTCTCCCCAAAACGGACGGGTACCAGGCTTGCCCCATGGCACCTCTACCCGCTGCGTGGATCTGCGGCACAGAAAAGCATCCCCGGGGCAGCTTCAGCCAGCGCCTTTATGGCCAAAACTGTGGGAAGCCACGGGCAAAAGCAAAAGCTGTGTAGCGGCGCCAGCACGTGCTGCGGCCACCCGTCCCCGCGGCGGCCCAGCGCCGGGGGAAGCGATGCCCCACGGTCACGCAGGCGGCACGCAGCCCAGCGCCCAGCTCAGCGCCCCCCCCAGCTTCAAGGCCAACGTCTTCCTCCGCTGTCCTCTGCTGTGAAGAGGCAGAAGTGGAAAACCTCACCAACGCAGCCCGGGGTGACTGTCCCCAGCAGCGAGCTTTGGGTACAGCAGCTACCAACGCCTCCAGGAACAGGCTCTTCCCACTGCTCCTTCCTTTGAGGAGATACCTCCACCCTCAGCACGGTCTCAACTTCGGGAAGCTGCCAGCAACGTTCAGGTTACAGCTCCCCCTCTGAAATTTCACCCCATCACTCATAATCCTGTAACTGTATTCAGGGAGGGGAGAATCGACCCACCGATCTCTCCCGACCTGTCACCCTTCTCCAGCGAGCCCATCGAGCGAAAGCTGTAGCTCCTGCCATTCCCCCCGCCCGCGCGGCTCCGTCCCTTCGATCTGCCGCTAAGTCATTGCATTTCTCCACCCTCCAGCTCCTCCCTGGCTTGCTGCCTCGCAGACGCAGAGCCTGGGATTCAACCTGGCTCTCTCCCTCCCTGCCTTCCTCGCCATGCCTCAGCCCCCGGGGGAAGATATTCATCAGCTCACCCTCAGCTGCACGCTGAAAAAGGTCTCCTTTGCTCTCTCAGGTTCAGTAGGCAGACCAGTATTTATTTGCTGCGGCGCAAATAAATAACGCGCGTTCATTACAGCTCGCTCTGAGAATATCTGCAGGGGCCTAAATAATTTGGTAATCAATTAATGCGGCCACCGAACTCCACCAGTCTGCTTCAGTAAATCAAGTGCTTGAGACAGGGATGCAGGTCGTGCAGCTACTGGACGGCAGCAGGCACGGGGCTCGATATAAACCCTTACGAGCAGGACCCTCCTGACTGCGCGGGGGTTATAAGAAACATGAAGTTCCTTAACACAACCGGAGCGCTGAAACGGCAGCAGCCTGGGCTGCAGCACGCAGAGGTACCTCTCCGTGCAAAACAACGGCACGTGGAGCACAAAGGGTTTGCCAGGTGAAGCTTGGGAGAGGGATGCATCTCTGGGTGGGGGGAAGAGACCAAGGGGCCAATGAAGCTGAGGAGAAGGTGGCAAGGAGGCAGGTGAGACGTCCAGAGTTGCTGAGGAAGGCTAAACGCTGGCTGAGACAGTTTGAGCCATGAGGAATTGCTGAGCCTTCTGCTTGATTTATGCTGCATTCAGGGGAGCAGGACTTTTAAAATCCTTTGTGCAGACCGAACAGCACCAAGGAAAGCCTGCGCTTCACCAGCAGCTTCTCTCACCAATGGAGATCATGTTCCCCACCAATACGGACAACCACCAAGATCAAAAAAGAGCGGCGATATCTTCAAACTACGAGTGGCCCGACAGCGGGAAGGATATGTGCGCACTGTGGAGAGCACGATGGCTTTGCTCATGGAGCTATGCTGCTCAAAGCGATGCTCTCAAGACTGTGGAGTGGAGAAGGAGACCACCTCTCTTTCTGCTCACTCCCGTTGATGGTTTTATTGAACAGCACCTTCGGGATGAGACCATGCACTGCTGCCTGTGCCACGCTGGAGGGCATCCATGCTCTGTCTTGTCCACAGCTCCCTGCCTTGGGGAGGAAGGGAGCAGTCCAAGCAGGACTGTCTCCACCAGCGGTCAACACTGGGTGTGATGGAGAAAGCCGCAATATCCCTGGCATTGCTCTTGCTTGCCCCGTGCTGCTCCTCTGGGCTTGTACCCTCCTGACCCTTAGCTGGCCATCAGCTCGGAGCCTGGTCCTGAAGGAGCCCAACCCCGCTGCTCCAGCTCGGGGGAATTCTCACGGCAGAAGAGGGAAGCCCTTACCTGTTTTTCCTGAAGCGAATGGTGAAGGCAAGGAAGAAGAGCGCCAGCAGGACTCCTCCGGTCAGGAACGTCCACACAACTCCCAGGAGAGCAGCCGAGAAGGACGGGGAGCTCTTCCCACCGCGGTCAGAAGATGTCTGCGGGAGGCAAAAGGAGCGAGGAGGAAGACGACATTGCCGGGGTTCCCAGCGAAGGAGGTCCCTACTCTGGCATGATCGCTCCCACGGGTGCTCCTGCTCAGCCAGAAACCCCATCTGACACCCCGGCACCAGACCGAGACCCGCAGGCAGATGTCCGTAGCTGGGACACGTACTCTGCCACTTGCCGAGCGCACAGGAGGCAGAGGACAGTCCAGGAGCCCTCTTCTTACGGCCAACTAGCCAAATACGTAGTGAAGCCGTACAAGTGACTCATAAACCTCAAGCAGCCCCGGTCGTGGGAGAGGGGGAAATGGGTGACGGTTCCCCACCGTCCTTCTCTGGAAAGAAACCTCTGGAGAAAGACCTCGTGGTACCCCAGTTTGTAGCACGCTCCTTTGGAAGGTTGGGTAGGGCATCCTTGGCTCCCACCCTTACCCTACAGGCAGCCGATAACCAGCCAGCCGGCTGACGTGACTGGGAGCCAGCAGCGGAGCTGCCGGTCGGTGCAGAAAACAGAGAAAAGGGAGTGGGACAGCGTTTTTTTCAGACGCGGTACGCAGTGACACACCGAGCTGGGCTCCACCCGTCTCCCAGCTGGCTGGAAACTAACTTGGTCCTAGGTAGACATCAGCTGAGAACTGGCTTTTGAGGGACACTCCCAAAGCGGGTATGATGGAGGCACCTCTCTCCTTGCGCGTAAGCGACTTAATGGTTTTAAATCGCCATTTAAAAATATTCTCTAGCTCCCTATTAACATAGGATGGATAAAATGATCCTACGTGAAAGAAGAAACCTACTTCCGCTGCGGATATAAAATACTCCAGCATTTTTAACAGGGTGCTCATGTGTGGGTTTGTTCACACATACTATGTGTGCATGTTACTGACATCTTTTTTTTTTTTTTTCCTTTAAAAAAAACATTACTTTCACTTAACTGCTGACGCATCCCCATTAAGGGGAAGGAGGAGGACGGGGACTGATCTGGGATCACACACCTCCTCACTAACTTCTCTGGTGCTAAGTCCTTTCTCAGGTATTCCAGTTCACCTGCACAAGACTATTTTCTGGACAGCTGCCACTGCCCCAAACTCCTGCTTCTTCCTTCAAGCTCTTTCTGCTTCCACCCTGGCTAGAAATAAATCCGCAGAGAGAAGTAAGGCAGTCGCTGGGACAAACAGCCAGGCGAGAGCCGATGCTGCTGCCTCATGCTGGGATACAGCTGCGTGCACAGCTCAGCCCCGCTCTGCAGCGGCGCGGAGGGATCCCTGCGGAGAAGCTCGTGTCCCTCCTGCAAACTGCTCCCCACCTCCTCTTCCCTCTCCCCATCCCCTGGGGGGGGGTCTTTTGACTCTCTGGGAAACGAAGACCACACCAGACGGTGGAAGACGGTCAGCCAGGTCGGTCCTCCTCCCCTTACGCCAGGACTCGCCGTGCAAAAACCCCATCACTTGGCACGAGTCAGGGCCATCTTCCCACCTGCCTGGAGCTCAGAGGGGCGGACGGGGCTGCTCGGGGCCGGTACGAGCCCGTAACGCCATCCTATTTCTGCGTCCTGCCCGGTCGAGCCCAAGGGTAACACCCGGCTTTTGCCATTAAGGCGAACAGGGCAGACTCAGCATCCCGGGGGCTCCCACACTTCACTCCCAGCTGCATCCACCAGCAGAATCTTTCCGTCTCTGGCTGCTGCCGAAAGCGTTACTGCACCCTCTTCCCAGCAACCACCCAGGGATCAGAAACATCCCTGTGGTCTCCACCTTTCCTTTCCCGACACCCCCCCACCCCACCCCGACCGCTGTTTCCCTTGGATGTTGATGCTACTTGAAGTTGACGGAGCGCTTCGTCTGCTGCTGAGCGGAGTAAATCCTGGCCCTAGCAGGGGGAATATTAATTGTAAGGCAGCTGCCAGAGCCAGAGCAGCCAAGCAGCTTACGGTCGTCTAATTAAAGGCCCATGGTCGTGCAGGACGTGGCGGAAAGCCGAGCGGGCCAAGCCTCGCTGGTCCATCCAGCAGCCTCAAGCGAAGCCAACCGCAGCTAAGTGCACCCCAGTGTCATTTCTACCGGCTTAGTGGTGGGGGGAGAGGTACCATTTATTACAGATGATGACTTTTAATTAACTCCTGCTCTATTCATATTTGAAAAGCGCTTTGAAGTCCCAGGGGATGGGAAAGGTCAAGGGCAGAGGAGGCCATCCCAGGACTCCTAAGCGGCCGTCACGCAGGGGAGGGCCGCTTGACACGACTTGGCTGTCGCGGCTGCCTCCTCACCTTCTGCCTAACTGCTGGGCGTCATCTAGGCAGGGCTCGTCCCGGAGGCCATCCCAGGAGGCGACCGCAGCCTCCGGCTGGACCGGGATTGCTTGGCAGCTGCGTCCCCGTGCCCCTCTCTCCGTCCCTCCACCCCCAAATCCCCTTCCGCGGAGCAAACCTCGCGCCCCGGTGCGCTCCCCCCGGCCTCCGTACGTACCACCGTGACCGTGCAGAGCTCCTGCAGCGCCCGCCGCTGCTGCTCCTGGCTGCCGAAACTGGAGCTGCCACCGCAGAGCTCAGAGCAGTTGAATCCCGGCTCCATAGCACATCCTCAGCCGTCATCCAGCCGTCCCTTCGCCCCTGCTGGAAGGATGAGGGGTCGAGGCGAGATGCTTTCTCCGGCGAGGAGCCGCCTTTGGCGTACGCCGCGTCTCCCACCCGGGTCGGCGGGGCGTAGGGAAGGGGTCCGGCAACCCAAGGGCTGAGCTTACCCGAAGCGACGCGGTGCTCATCCAGAGCCAGGACGGGGAGCGCCCACCTCCCCGCGTCCCTCGGCGGCGGCGGCGGGGTGGGGGGGGGGGTGGGGGTCTCAGCGCGGGGCGCGGGTCCCCAACGGAGCACGGTGTCATCCCGAGCCCTGCTACGCCAGCCACCCCGCAAACCGACGCGCGCCGGGGTCGCGGCAGCCCCCGGCCCCTACGCCCCGGTTGCGGAGCATCCCGAGTTCGCCGCGGCTTTCCTCTGCCAGCCCGTTTTCCCGCAACGGTGCAATTTCAGGGTGTAGCTTTGCGGGTCCCCTCCCCACGCCGGCGGCCGCCGGCGGTTTCCCCGGCGCGTTCCCCTTCTTCTAGCGAAGGACCAGCGAGCGAAGACAACAACGAAGAGCGACAAGCGTTGCCGTCGCTCGATGGGACCTACACCCAGGCCTGGGCGAGCAGGGGAGGAAGGCGCTGGCATTACACACGTACCAAAGCGTTTTGGCTGACTCGGCCCGAGCGGCAGCCCGGCTAGCTGAGGAGCAGGCTGTTTATTAAAGAGATTTAAAAGCCTGGCATCTCCGCGCTCCCCATCCCTCCCGGCGCTCTGGCTGCCAGGTATTGTCCCCGCCTGCGCCTGCTCCCCTCGCACCACCTTTGCCTCTGTTCCCTTTTTCGTTTCTCTTTTTGGCGGGGATTTTAATAGGCCTCATTACCATTTTAGACATGAGGTCATACTTATCCTCAAGCATCCTTACTCAATTACCATTGTCACCGGTTTTAATTAGCTTCCAGCGCACGACCGTAAGCAAGTCTCCCGTCGTTAGCAGCTGGGGAGGAAGCGCAATAGCTCACTCCCTATTTGCTCCTAACAACAGGTGAGAGGAAAAAAAATTATCCGTATCGTGCTCCTCGGGGCTGCTCCCTGGCCGAGCATCCCCTGCGCTCACACCCTGCACCTGGCACCTTCCCTGCCACTACTCCGACACTTTGATCCCCTCTCCTTTTCCTTGGAAAAACTCCTGTCATGACGTGAGTAAAGAAAGAGTAAATTAAAACAAAACGAGGTCACCAGGACCGGGTCTGAAACTTGCTGTTCTTCACGGGGGATCATCAGGATTCGAACGCCAGCAAAGCTACAGGCGTCGTTCTCACCTCGTGCAAACTGATTTTGAGCTTTAGAGAAGTCGCTTACAAGTCCCAGGCCGAAAAAGTCAGGGTCAGCGGGCCGCTCGTCCTAAATTAGCAGAGCCACCTCCGAAGCAACAACCGCCAGCTCTCCCGCTGGCAGAAGCCCCGACGTACCACGGGTCTGGACACCATCCTGCCTGCACCAGGACTGCCCTCAGCGCGAGATCAGCTCGCCACGTCCTACGAACACAATACCACACATTAGCCGGACTCATAAAGGTACGATAGAGGTTTTTTTTCCGAGAGTGCTGGTGCAAGCCAGCTCCATCAAGCCTCTCTCTCTAGCTTGTAGCAAACCATAGTGGCGTTTCCCACGCAGCAGGACCACCCTCTGGAGGTTTCCATGCCCTTCATCACTCAGACTGAGCGATCGGACGAGGAGTACGGCTGCAGGAGATATCCAACTGCTGCAGCAAACGCCA
This sequence comes from Aquila chrysaetos chrysaetos, assembly GCF_900496995.4. Classification (NCBI taxonomy): domain Eukaryota; kingdom Metazoa; phylum Chordata; class Aves; order Accipitriformes; family Accipitridae; genus Aquila; species Aquila chrysaetos. The sequence continues at coordinate 3,273,979 of NC_044010.1, read as the reverse complement.
GGTATTGCAACACCGGTAGAAGGGCAGCGGAGAGGAGGAGACGGGCTCCAGGTGAACACTTCAGGGATAACGCTGGTAAATGAGATGGAGCGTGGAGGGGCTGCGTGCGGTGTCCAGGGACGGCGGTGGAAGAGGCCAAGAAGACCTGCGAGGTGAGCACTGCCCAGCCTCCCAAAGGTCTCAACTCTTCCCCATGCTCCCAAGTGTGTTCAAGAACAAGACGTCTCCCTATAAACCCCCTATATCCTCCTGCCACGTCAGAGGGAAGCCCACCTACCAGGGGGACCACTACCAAGGCTGGCATGAGGCCAGCAGGCACGGCCCTCCCGTGGCTCACACATGGAGATGTTTCCACAAGGAGCATCAATTCAACCCCCATCCCCTTGGGAAGCCACCCCTCGGCAAAGGGCAGAAGCCCCTTGGAGTCTTCCCAGCCCCCACCCCACTATTCCGCAAACGGCTCCCGCGCAACGTTGATAACAAGTCGAGGCTAATTAGCGCTCATTAGTATGCAACAAAGCAAGCGCTAGTGTGGTTGTCGCCGAAAGGCAACAGGCAATTCCAGCCCGGCTCCTCGTGAGAGTCGGCAGGAACGCTGCTCCATGGCCCGGAGAGCATCCGAGGGGGACCAGTGCTGTGGGGGGGGTCACTGCCCTTCAGGGTGAGGCTGGGTGATGGTTGAGGGGACAGACAGCAACACGAGTACGAAAACACATCCTTAAAATGCGAGGGTCTCTTGAGGGCAGAGACTTGTGGGGTTTTGGGGCGGTTGGGTTTGGTGGTTGTTTTTTTTTTTAAGGCCAAAATGCCCAACAGTTCTGATGGATCACTTTCGGAGCAGAATCACGGAAGGTTTGGGTTGGAAGGGACTTTCAAAGATCATCTAGCCCAACCGCCTGCCATGGACAGAGACATCTTCACTAGATCAGGTTGCTCAAAGCCCCGTCCAGCCTGACCTTGAACACTCCAAACGATGGGGCATCCACAACTTCTCTGGGCAACCTGTTCCAGTGTCTCACCACCCTCATTGTAAAAAAATTTCTTCCTTATGTCCAACCCAAATCTACCCTCTTTCAGTTTAAAACTGTCGCCTCTTGTCCTGTCACTACAGGCCTTGGGAAAAAGCCTTTCTCTGTCTTTCTTCCAAGCCCCCTTTAAGTATTGAAAGGCTGCAACAGGGTCTCCCTGGAGCCTTCTCTTCTCCAAGCTGAACAACCCCAACTCTCTCAGCCTGTCCTCATAGCAGAGGTGTTCCATCCCTCTGACCATTTTTGTGGCCTCCTCTGGACCCGCTCCAACAGGTCCGTGTCTTTCCTGTGCTGAGGACCCCAGAGCAGGATGCAGAACTGCAGGTGGGGTCTCACCAGAGTGGAGTAAAAGGGCAGAATCCCCTCCCTCGACCTGCTGGCCACCCTGCTTTTGATGCAGCCCAGGATACGGTTGGCTTTCTGGGCTGCGAGCACACATTGCCGGCTCATGTCCAATTTTTCATCCAGCAGTATCCCCAAGACTTTCTGCACAGGGCTGCTCTCAGTCCTTTCATCACCCAAGAGGAGTTAGCTCTCATTTTCTGTGTTTGGTACCCCAGAAACATTAGGCTCCCATTTGGGTAATTTCAGAAGAAAATTCAGCTCCTAGAAAGAAGAAGGGAAAGGCTGAGGGCATTAACACCTCCTTGTGCTCCTGTTAGCCGGAACATCACAGAGGGAAAAGGGAAGCCAGAGAGTGATGCCGACTGTAAGTGGAATTCACTGTCATTTGATTTTCAATCAACAGACATGAGGGAACACCACGAGAGCAGTTTCCAACAGCCTGCACACCCCATGGAAGCAATCATAGCATCAGGCGAAGCAAAGCCCTTGTTCAGCCCACCTTGTTCTCCTCCCCTTGCCGCCCTCGGTCTCTGTGGTATTACATATGTGGGCTGGTCGGGTCATAGTGGCTAGTATTTGGCCACGGCTGAGCACCACCGTGTGCGTGGACATGATCCAACAAGCCTGAAGTTGACAGGAAACAAGTGACTGGACCACATGAAAAATATTAGCACCATCTTCTAACGTGAAAAAGGAAGCACTGACTGTTGAAAACAATATTCAGATAAAAGCAATTTGCAGTCATCTCAATGGTTGATCTTCAGGGCTGGAAAATCTGTTTCTTTGGATCCTTCAAGACCCAAGATTACTTATCTACCAATGCTGAGCAACTGTAAACTAACAAATAAATATCCCTCAAAAAAGATGCGTTGATGACATCTAAATTCACATCTTGACTCTCTCAAAGTTTCTTCTTCCGTTCAAAACCTTTCTTTCGAAAAAGCAGAGGGAAAAAAAAAAAAAAAAAAGGCTGAAAAATTGGCGCAGCATGTATGGGCCCAGAGCAGGCAGAACGAATGTTTCACCCCAACCAGTTCCTTTTCATCTGGCCTTGAACGAGAGACTTCTTCCCAAAGAACAAGGCGAAGTCACGGCTCAGTGAATCAAAAGGTGGAAAACTGAAGACGTCAAATCGCAGACAACAGAACAATTGCATTCAGAAATGTCCCAGTATTCACGAGCCCTGCGACCCCGTCCAGTCATATCAGCCCCGACAGAGGAATGGTACGTGTACACCTCTGCAAGGGAAGAGCAGAGCACATCTGGAGAAGCACATCTGTCGGGAAGGACCTCTTGGGAAGACGGCCGTGTGGCCAGAGAAGGACAACCAGGGGGAAAGGAGGGATGTGCAGAGAGCAGAGCCATTCCTGCCGCCTCGGGAAGGGAGCAGGAGGACCCCGGCTCACCCACGGCGGGTCTGCGCTGCCACAGCCGCTGCTGGTGGGAGATGGAGGTCTGCCGGTGGGGACCAGCCCCAGCGAGACAGGACGCCGGGCCGCACACTTAAAACAGCGACTCATCCGGATAACTGTTCCGGCAAGATGAGCACGGGATGGGGTTTTGCAATTCAGAAAATGCTGGCACTTCTGAGACGGGCTCCTGCTTTTCCCTTCCGCTCTTCTTGTCCAACAAGATCCCTTCTTGTTTGACCTGAGAAACCTGCAATATTGCCACAACCCCAGGGCGATCAAAAAAATCACAAGCTTCACTTACTGCAACACTCCCCCCAACAGAGCTAGTTCAAAATCGTGAGTTAAAACGCACGGCATATCTGAAGCTTATTTTTAATTTGTATTTAAAACTTCAGCATCTAAGTTTTCACACTTTCCCCTGCAAACACAGAAGGAAAAAGAAAGAAAACCACAAAACTCTGCTCATGATGTAATCCTAAAACCTGGGTTACAGAACACCGGGGAGCTGCAAAGCCATCACCCCACTTCTCAGGGACGGCACCGCGCTCTTGCTCCATCCCGCTCTTGCCCCTGGGATTTCCAGAGGCACCTCCTGGCCTCTGGGATATCTTCATCCCTGGCAGACAGACAGCTAGCTCGCTGCACAGCCACGCGATGGGTCACATCACAGGGCCCAAATGGGCTCATCTTCCCACCCAGGCAGTGTCCCCGGCTACGTTCCCGCTCTGTGACCCACGCTCAGGGTACGGGTGGTGACACCGGGAGCCGCAGGACCTCGCTACGCACAAAGACAGGAGATGCAGGACAAGCTGCTTCTGTCCCCCAGCACACGGGGAGCTCACCGGGCGACCCTGAAACCTGAAATTCCGCGGTGGCCGAAGCTAGTTGCAATTTTGAAGCCTCCTATCCGTTTGTGATAGCATCTCCCACAATCACGAAGGCAATCGCTTCCGAACGCCAATCTGACCCATCGCCCCAGCGCTACGTGTCTGTCCACTGTCGGTCCTTCAGCTTGGGAGAATGGCACCCGGCTGGCACGTTTAGCTCTGTGTCTAGTCTTTTAAACTTTTTAAATGCAAGTTAAATACCCGTACGGCTCTTTTCACTTCTGTGGTTTATGTTTTGAATTTAAAGAAACCTCCATGCAAAAAAGAATTAATGACTTGTTTGAACCACCACATAGTCCTGCAAGGAGCTGACTCACCAATCTCCCACCAGGGACCTGATAAGGCTTTTAACTCTCTAATTGCTATACAGTGATAGGCATGCGAGAAATAGAGACAGACTAGATTGGAGATGCTCGAAGGAAGGAAAACTGGGAGGAAATACTGAAAGCCCGGGGGAGCTTATTGCAGATGAGACCAACGTGACCAGAGCTGATAAGAAGGGGAGCCGAACACCGGGCGCTGCTGCTGAGCAATCCTGCGCCACGCAAAGACCCAAGTCCTCCCACGTGCCCTGGCTGTAGCAGTGGCTGAGCAGCACGCGGATGAAATGAGTGTAAACCTCCAGGTTTCTGTCTCCCCGAAGCGGCTGGGAGCCCGGGGATTGGGACCCCGTCACGCCGAGCTCATCCCCGCTTTGCGCCGGGCGGCTGAGCAAGGCTCCCCGCAGAGTGCCCAGCCACAGCGGAGAAAAAACCAGAAACCCCTCGGAAAGCTCCTTCCCGCGGAATTTAAGTGACACCGTTGGTACCCCCAGGTGGAAGCCCGTTTTTCTGCGGTGAATGAGAGGCCTCGGGATCTCTGCTGCAGGACAACAGCCTCACCACTCAGGACTAAGGCAGGAGCAGCTTCCCCACCAGGAACGGGGCAGGGGACATGCCCCAAGCGCAGCTCTGAGAAGATGTGGTGCTGCTCCTCAGCCCTTTCCCCATGCCCAAGCCTCTGCCCGCCGGCTGGAAGTTGCGGTGCGTAACACCCCGGCTGCGCTGCGTGGACAATGAGGCAAAATCTTGGGTTTTCCTTACCCCGTAACGACTTCAGCAATCATTTCATTTATTAGTGGGAGACCGCACCCATAGGTGCTGTTCTGCTTCCACAGGGCAACCTCTCTATTTGTCCCCAGGCCTTGGGCCAGGAGGATGCCCGTCCCAAGCACCGGGCACATGGCAGACGACCCAAAAGCGGGGCGGCAGGGGCTGCTTCTTCAGAAACACACGGCCGTTTCCACGCTGAACCGCACCTTCATCACAAAGAGGCAGAAACAGCCGGGGCTGGTCGCAGGGCCAAACTGCGCGGCCACCGTGCCCACAGAAACACGGCTCCTGCCCGCCACGCTGCTGGGCACAAGGAAAAGAAATGCTGGAGGTGTGCAAAAATCCCCAAGCATCTGCTCCGCAATTTGCCGGCCCCGCATCCCTGGTAGCTGCTGCAGGGCACGCAGCGAGCCCCCGTCTGCGGGGCTGGTCGATCCTGGATCCCTGGCAGGGATCACTCTCACATCCCTGCCCCGGGGAGGCTGGTACCTTGTCGGAGGCCAAGGATACCGCAGGACACCCCGTCGGCGCCGTGTGACGCTCACCGGGATGCTGATTCAAGGCACTGTGGCAGTGTCCTGGTGCGGCATCGACAGGTCTCGGTGCTCAGAGCCTGGGGTCCCTGCCCATCCACATTGCCTCCGTTGCCTGTACGGTCCTCTCCTGCTTCCATCCATCCGTGGACACGACCTCCTTCAAAAACTGCCTTTTCCCAGGCCTTTCCCATCAAATACTGCTACTTTCTGCTCTGTGCACGTGCCCCAGTACGCTGCTCTGAGGCACGGCTCAGCCCCGAGCGCTGCTGCTGGCAGCTCCGGCATCCCTCGCGCCCATCAGCTCCCTCTGCCTTCGGGGTGTTCGCACCAGCCTGGCGAACTGCAAGACACCAAACGGCTTTACGGGAAGGTGTAGCCTGCAATTTTTCCCCTCTTAACTGTACCGTCTTTAGAGAGCCTCCATGAATAAGAAGTAAAAAAGCCTGACGATTTAGTATTTTGATTTACAAGAGCGATCTACCTTGTGGTCGAGGTGTGTATGACTTAATTAAAAAGCAGGGGCTCACCCCCACCGAAGCTGTTCGCTGCTGAGCTATCAAACGCAGAGGAGGAAGAGGCCACAGAGAGAATATTTTCATAAAGTTACATTTCAGATCGAGCCTATGCCCTCAAGAGCTCTCCCTTTCCAAAGCTGGCAGAAAGCTACAGCTGCTCCTTCGTGCAATCAGACACCGGCCCCTCAACCTGCGCAGCACCAGCACACCTGTGTTTTCACAAGCAGGGCTAGGATGGCCGGGTTGCAAAGCCAGACAGCCGCAAGCACGGGGAAAGCTGCTAACCCTAACAAGATCGGCATCTTTTTTCTTTTTTTTTTTTTTTTCTTTTAAATTTGGCGAGATTTTAGAAATCAAGTGACATATTGCGTCCCCGAAAGAGGAGGCAGAACAGAGTGCCGCCGGTCTTTCGCCTTGCTCCTGCTGACCGAGCAGCAGGGAGTATTTTCCCTTAGGAGACAGATTTGACTCAAGGCTCTGAAAGCCGGAGATGTCCGTGGCTCATCTACCTCACCTCCCGGATACCGCAGGCTGCCAAAATGCACCCGGTGGTCCCCTGCTCCGGCTTCTCCTCCCTTTACTGGGCAAAGCAACCACACCATCAAGGGACGGGGCCACATCAAGGATGCATAAGGACCGCCAGCTGCAACTCAACACTGACAGCTCCCGATTACCAGGGATCCGGTTTCCTCGGCCTCCTCCCTGCCCCTCTCAGGCTGCAGGGCACCTGTGGGGCGGCGGAAAATCCAGGTCTGGGTAAGGGGTCCACGAGCCGCCCTCCCCGAGACGTGCCCGAGCCCCGGGGTGCTGCGCGATGCTCGATTCCAGCAGCCGAGGAGGAGCAAACGCGCCGGGGCCTGGGAGTTCTTCCCGGGGGGGGCTCTCGCCCCTCGCAAGCAGGGACGGGACCGCGGATCCAGCACCGAAAGGGGCACACGGGGGTCCCTCTTTCTCCGTCTCCCCCAAGGGGACAAGTCGCACTGTAAGGTTGGTCGCAACCATTCTCCCCCCCCCCCAGATTAAACTCCCCAATGCAGGCAGCTCGCCCAAGGGGCGACGGTTTCGACAGAACAAACCAACCGGCGCCGCAACTTTGCATCTTTGCATCCTTGCGAGACGGCCCTTTCCTATCGCCGAGTGCCGGCAGGCTCCCATTCCCGCAGCCTCCTTCTGCTCGGAGCGTTCGGGAACGTGTTTTCTGGAGAACTCCAGAACCCCGGCCCCAAATCTGCCACCATTTCGAGCTCGGGGGGGGGGCACTCTGGGTACCGCCAAGGCAAAAGGGAAACGCTCCATCCCCAAAATAGGACCCCAAACCTGGCCTGCCCCCCCCCCCCCCCCCTAAGCCCGGAGTGGGAGTGCTGGGGGGGGGCTGCCAGCCCAGCCCCACGGCCTCGCTGCTGTGGGGGGGGGTCTCGCAGGGCTGCACCCCCCCCCCTTTACCGTGGGGAAGGGGAGCACGGCCAACAAAACACCCCAAAGCAAAAGAGCACCGGGGCAGAAAAAACAATTCGGGAGGTAAACGGCCCCATCCACCTCTGCCGGCCTCCCTTTCCCCAACACCCCCCAAAAAAAAATTCCCCTTTCCCCCCCCCCCACATCCCCGAGACCCCGACCCACCTGCGGGGCCGGCACCCCGGCCCGGGTTGCGAACTTTCGGGGCTGAGCTACGTCCGAGCCGAGCCGAGCCGAGCCGGGTCGGGCCGGGGAGCAGCCCCCGCCGGCGGGGGGACGCGGAGCTCCGCACCGCCTGCCCGCCCCGCAACGCCCCCGGCTCGGCTCGGCTCGGCCCGGCCCGGCGGGGGCGGGAGGCGGGGAGGGGCCGGGGGCGGCCGCCTTTCTCCCGCCCGCCCTCCTTTTCCATCTGACCCGGGACAAAACTTTTCAGGGGAAAAAAAAAAAAAAAGAAAAAAAAAAAAAAACAAACACCAAAAAACCCCCCCAACAACAAAACCGGGGGAGCCGGGCACCTTCTCCCCCAGGTTGTCATCACGCCTGCTTCATCCAACAGCGGTGTCACCCCTCGCCAAAAAAAAAAAACCCCACTCCTCCGTAGGTGGGAGAACCGGGCATCCCACCAGCAAAACCCGGCACCCCCCCCCCGCTCCGGCCCCGTCCGACCTGACGCCGTGTCCCGTTAGCCCCGCGGTCCGTCCCGCTGCCCCGTGGCAATGGTCATCTCCTGTCCCTGCACCGCTGGCTGCAGGTGGGGACGCGGCCCGGCCGGTAATAAACCGTCTCGCTTGGGCCCTGCCTGCAGCTGAGGCAGCACAAAAACCCCACGTCTGTGGCAAAACCGGCCGGAGAAGGTGAGTAAACGCGAGGGCGGCCAGCCTGCGCTCTGCGACCTGCTTGTGCAGCCCCATGGCTAGTGGTAGCCGACGTGACTACTGCAATAGGTATGCCTGCGTGAGCAACACTCAGTGTCATGCGGACAGACCCGCCACCTCTCTCGGCATCCCCGTGCCGCCCGCTTCCCTCTCCTGCTTCCCACGGCCCCGACGCCCTCGCTAACTTCTTGCTCTTCCCCCCACAAGACATCCACTCAATTTTACTGGATTTTCTGCCCCAGCACCGAAGTTTCTCTCCCAGCCCGCAGCAAAGTGCCGGGTGCTACTGGAAAGGGTTGTTTGCGGAAAGGCGTAAGGTCATGCAGGTTTTCTCTCTTTATGCACTTCTGTTTACCTCATTAGCTGAGACTCTGCCAGGCCTCGGCATGAACGGCGCTAATTTTTCACTCCTGCCCATTCCCAAACCTGCAGAGCCGTGGACCAGACGCAACCTTGGTCCGAACGGGAGCGGAGAGGTTTGCGCAGCCCCGTTAGGCAGGCTGTGCCACGCGGCGCCGGCGTAAACGCACAGACCCGTTAGTTCCCCAGCCCGGTAAAAGCCTCCAGTTTGGAGCCACCGGTTCTGGCAGCAGCTCCCACCTCCTTTTACTGGATTTGACTGACGTCCCAGGTGAGAGAGCGGGGAAGCTGCAGTGGGACCGTTCCACTCCCATTAGACATCCTTTTCCGAGGGAACATGGAGGGATGTGCCGTTCCCCAGGGAGTCTAACACACCGTCCTCCAGAAAGCGTTTTCCAGCCCGGGCTCCGATGGGCGACGAAGGCAGATGTGTCGGGGGTCAATCCTGGACCTGGAGCTGCTGGTGGGGCAGAGGGTCATGTCCGGAGCAGGTGAAGGAGATAGGAACCTTCTTTACTGCCACGTTCAAAGGAGAATGAAAATGCCCCTTGGAAAGCCTTGAGAGACCAAGGTCCGGCCCTGGTGACCAGCGGTCTAAAAGCTGGAGACCCTAACGTGGATTAATTCTTATTTTGGCACTGAAAGCAGCACCCTGATTTGCAGAGGCACAGAGCACCCGCAGCTCACGGTGGCTGTGATGAAGGTCCCCCATATCTCAGTATCTCTGGAAATCTGATCTCTTTTAAAACATGCCGGCTCTTAGACTGGACTTACCAATCTGGTCTCCACCTCTCTAAAACCGGGATCATAAACCAAAACATCTCACAGCAGGGAGGGAGGGGAGAGGAGCGGGAATCTGTTCACACAGAAACAGGAGCTGGGTGTTCTTATTTTTGGTTCTTCCCAACGCTAACAGAAAGCGCTCGTGTTGTCCCACTGACCCGTGCTTCTTACTAAGCTCCTTGTAAACAGCGATAACAAGAAATCGCCGCTTTGTGCATGAGCAGGTTTTGCTCCTGCGTTTCGCTCTCAAAAAAATCAAAGCTCTTGGGGGGGGGGGGGGGAGGTATCGACATTTCCGCAGCAACTGCCACAGATGCGCGCACGTGCGTCACCTCTTATTCCTCACCCAGAAGAAGCAGGACCGTGACCTCGTCCCGGCGAGCTCTGCAGCCCTCCGAGGGCTGGGGCATCCCTCCGGTTGTCAAACACCACGTGGCTTCAGGCAGGGTGTCAGGGACTCCGGGAAAATGCCCGGGCGTTTTGTCTGGAGGCAGGAAAGCGTGCGCTGCGCTGAAGGTAAGCGCCGAGGAAGGATTTGTGCTGCCGTGCAGGCGGGAACAGGGGTCCGGAGAGGCACGGGTGAGGGCAGAAAGTGCCTTTTAAACGCTCTCTTAAACATCTTGTTGAAAAGTTAGACTGCAGAGCTACCCAGAGGGGTTCGGTGCCCATCACAACGCTGCCCGGATAAATCCTTCCAACACTGGAAGGATAAACCACCTGCTCACACCTCTTCGCTGCTCCTCTGGCTCTTCACCCCCAGCACCTCATTCATCCCACGCGGAGCTATTGAAGCGTTGTCCCTGCTGGATCCTTCTTGGGAGTCTGAGCCTGAGACACAGCACCTCCTTTTGGAGGTATGGCCCGTGTCATTTGCTCCAAGATGCATACAACGATCTTATATTTACTTCAAGGTGACTTTTAAAAGAAGTGGGCTTGGAGCTGATTTTTTTGTGGAATGAGATCCCCTATTTGCCGGTTGTTAGCAGTAACGACTCTCTTCTGGGGTCTGGCAAGGAGCAGGGTTTCAGCCCATTTAACACATACGTGTTGTCCGTCCTCAAGATTTCGCATTCAGCTGGAGTGTTGCACAGACCAACAGCAAAACCGGCCTCTGTTTTAACTACGGCTTTTGGTCATCTGCTAAGCTCTTCTTAAGCAACTCACTTTTCAGTCAAATTTCACTAAATTCGCCTAAGTTTTCTTCAGGACAAACTGCAATTTGTATTTTCTTCACTTTGGGGAAAATTAGTCTCTTTGAAAATCCAAATTAATATATGACTACCTACAATTGTCCTGACTTTGCTCACGTTGATTGTAGTGAGGCAATGAACTGCCGGTAGCTCAGCGACGAATTCGTCTTTACCTATCGCCATGAATCTGAAAGGGAGACCGCGTGTGCTGGATGGATGCATGCTCTGCTGGGAAATTATCATCCAGCGCACTTAGAAACTCTCATGAGACTTGGCTGTGGCCTGCAGGCAATCTCCACAGATGTGTCCTAGAATTAAATTCTCTATGCAAATATAGTTTTTGTTTTCACACGTTGCAAATAAGCCTGTAGAGAGACATCCATCCTGGGCCTTGTTTGATGAGGTAGTCAGTTATACACACAGGCGTGCACAGAGTACTCCCTCTTGGGCTTTACTAATTAGCGCGTTGATCTACATACAGTCTGCTCCGAGTTACCCCTCATTCTAAAACAGGTAATGTTGCCATTAGCATAAAGCACCAGCCTTATCTCTTTCATTCATTATCTCCTTTCTCAGCACACGGTAGCCAGCAGTTGTAACATCTCCGTTAAAGAAAACATCTGGCCACACCTAGAAAATAGCAGTTTTGGCCAATTCATTCTTAAAAATGAAACTTTTTCACTTTTTCCTCTTACTGACAAGGTTCGTTATTCTGGAATTTAAACAGCTGATTATTTTCTTCTTTTCACAGACCCGCTTAGTCCATAGTCCCTTGAGTTTAAATTGTTGAAGCTTTTGCCCATTCGAAGATTCTCTTTGCAGGGTTTAGTTGAAAACGTCCTGCCTTTCCCAGCCCGTTTCCAGGCCGTGAGGCTGGGCGCGAGGCTTTGGACAGGCAGGTCATTCCGTAACCACTCCGTCCCCACGGACCAAGGCTGATTGCCCCACGCAACGCAGCCTCCCAGCAAACGCCAGCCGCTGCTTCGACCTCCGGGAGCTTCTATCCTCTCCTCCAGCTTGCAAGAACAGGACCACTTGGCCTTTTTTCTACTTTTCTGAGGTTCCTGAAGTCTTGAATAATCTCTTGCTATTCCCACACCATCCTGTCGGCTTTGTGACCCTTCCTAAACGGTCTCTTCATTCTCCTTAACAGAAGCTGCCCCTTTTAATTGCTTGCCTTGTTAAGGCAACCGGGGACATTTGTGGGCCACTCTTGCAAATTGAGCCAGAGAGCTGCACTCAGGGAGGTTCCTGCTGCTCGCTCCGTTCCTCCCCATACATCCTGGAAGACTGTCCATTCAGGTGGTGAAATCTCTGCCAGGAGAAGTTAGGTGCAGCTGAGGACAGCAGTATGGACCTGGTCACATTCCCTTTCAAGCCTGTGTCCTATGTTTCCGTGAACTGCTTTAGGATGACTTTGTACCTCGCTCCTGCCACAGCAAATTAATAGGCCAGCCCGTGCTGCTTCATCCGGGGCGAGGGAAAAAAACCTGCTTTCTTTGTGACACACGTCCCTGCATCTTCCCAGATTTGAAATAATCTCTCAGAAAGATGATCTTACAATCTTCATGTGGTTGATGTGGACCCCACTGTTGCTAGGTGGGCAAGCCAAGATCTTAGGAGTGACCCCGGTGAGGACAGGAATAGGAAAAAGTGGGGAAAACCAGAGGAATCCAAGGAAAGACTTGAAGAACATGGTGGAAGAAAAGCACCTACTTGCGGTATGAGACCCACATCCCCTTGTAAGCAGAAACTACGGCGCTTAGAACATGTCTAGGGCAGGAACATCAGCTCCAGCGTGGTTTCCACCGTGCTTAGAACTGAAGCTCGCTCCCACCAGTGAAAACCGGTTTGCTAGCAACACCCTACTCATCCTGCCTGTCTCTTATGCAAAATAAGGCTAATCCGAGATTCACCTGACAGGGGGCCAGGTCAGAAAGTCACAGAAGGCTTGAGCCTGAGACATGACCTCCTTCCAACCACCGTTTGGCTAGTTCCCTGTAAGAAAGGAGCTGGTGCTCGCTGCCGGTGGAAAGGCTGGTGTACTTCAGCTCTCCCTGATCCTTTCTGCTCCACCCGTTCCGCAGATCCACGGGGTGTTAAAAACTCTCCGGGAAGACTTTCTGCACCCCACCAGTGGACGGGGATCAGCCCGCCTGCAGACGGGGTAGGGGGGCTGGATCTGCCACGAGAGCAGGGCAGCCGGACGGAGCAAAAATCCTCCGTCGGATGTGGGAGAGAGGTTGCCAACCTTCTGTAAGTTGGTTTCCCACACGCTTTCTAATTATTATTTTGGGGGGGATGGCGTCAAGAGGAAAACATGAGGTTATGAATTAGGTACTGTGTCAGGCGAAAGGGAGCCGGCGTAGGGTTTCTGAGAAAGCAGCAGACTGACCCTACGCCACAATGTGTAGCCAGCCCTTAAGGGAATCGAGGGAGGCTGTGGCCAGTTTTCTGGTGGAGGAGGCACCAAGCACCTACCCGGCTCTGGCAAACGAGGGTGTTCATACAGATTTGGTCCCAGGCCTCCGAGACAAACGATTGCCTCACCTTTGATGAGATCCTCTCCAACCAGTAAGGACCATTCCCATTTTTAGAGGGATCTATCCAAAGGGATCGAGGCTTATTCAAGTGCACGTGTTTGTCTCTCCAGCGTCCCCTCTTCGCCAACAATTTTTAAACCACCTGGCAAATTGCAACAAATTTAGCAGCAGGCTGGGAGTCTCAAAGCTATTAAGTTTCTACAAGTTCCAGTGGATGGTCAGAGGAGAGAGGAACCTGGTGAGTTCTTCCCTCTCCCACTCCCACACAGGGAAGGAGCACGTGCACAGCTTTTATTAGACATCAGCGAATCCCTCTCACAGGGATGGGATCAGGCAGAATCACACCTTATGGCAAACCAGACGGCCTGCCGGTGGGAAGACAGGGCATCCTTGACGGATCTGCCCACAGAATGACGTGTTTTCTTTACCTTAATACAGAAGAATGGGGAAAAGACCCCAAAGAACCGTGCGGTTTTCTGCTTGTTGCTTTTTCTACTTGTTTTTTTCCATTGGAAACTTGATTTTCATCGGTCCCTATTTTTGGCAAATGAATGACTAATGTCCTCCAAGATTAGACGGTGCTTCACTGAAAGACCATGCCTGGGTGCCACACCGGCATTTCAGAGCGAGTGCGGAGGATAGAGCTCCCGAGGGACCAGCTGGGGTTTGCCCAAGCCCGAGTGCATGCTGACGCAGGATGCCAGGAGTTTAGCTAATTTTAGGTAAGGGACTGGTCATGCCAGATGCAGTCAATAAGCCTGCCCGCTCTTTCCTTTCATACCGAGTCTCAGTGTAGGATTTTTATTAAAGGTTTAGCATGACCTGGAACTCAGGGGAAGCATTCAGCCTCTTTGATGCTAATCTGAACCACCAAACCTTTTAAGGTTCATTTAGTGCTGCCAGCAACACCCAACCCCAGCAGTGATTAGTGGTCTCCCAGGAGGTATCTCAGCCTCTTAGGATTTGACAGGGAAACAATAAAGTCTGCAGTGGAGCCGAGTTTCAGCTGTGCCCGTCTGCTAAATAACAGGTGGTAAATGATAGTTTCCTTCAATTGTAGCAGTTCGTGACTACTCATGAAGTCATATAATGATCTCACCTCAGTTATTCACCATGTTCTTTCTTCTACCTGGCACGGTGAAGATGTTTTTCTTTCTAACAATAGAGAACAAAAACAAAAACAAACTCCTTTCTATTAATGCAGATCTAACGCGCACGCAGTGCACAACAGAAGCGCTCCTTGTTTCTGGCTCTAGCCATCCCATCTGAAGCATTTTTCCTTGTAAGAGTTGGAAAAACGGCCCACCACCTTCCTTTTAAGATGGTCCCTTGTCACAGCAGGGGCCTGGGACTTGTCTCCCTGGCTGCTAAGCACCCTGCTGCCGGGCAAGGACCGCACATCCCTGTTTCTGGACCCTCACGGTCAAGCAAGACCCTTGCTCGTGGCAGTCCTTAGAGACAAAGACTTCAGTCTGAGCCTGAGGCCGACAACCACGTGGAGCAGAGGGTGCTGGTGGGAGACGTTCATCACGCAGTGTTTGTTCCTGAGGCTGGTGGGTACGTGTTGAATGAGAACGTTCCCATGTCCGTCCTGGATGGGCCATCCCGGAGCAAAGACCAGCTGGCTGCATCCTTACCCATCCCCGTGGGGACAGCCTATGGAGAGCTGGGCGCCAGTGGTGGAAGAAGATGTTTCTGGGCTCATGAGGAGGAAGAAGAGGAGGCAAGAAGGAGTAAGGACAGAAGGAAGAAAGGCCGGCAACCACTTGCACAAGCACTGTGGAAAATGTGAGTGGGGATCCTCGGGAGAGCGGACGCACGCGTTGGCCGCCAGAGAAGGGACCGCAACGTGAGGAGTGGGAGGGAAAAGGAGTACGACGGGGTCATGGAAAAATCCTTATGCAAAAGAGAGAACAACGAGAGAAGAAAGCGGTGCTGTGTGGAGGCAAACGGGAGTAAAGAGAGGCCAGTAAGCCTGAAAAAATGAATCAATCTGCTAAATCAATGCGAAGCCTCGACTTTCACAAAGACAGCGTTGTCGACTTCAGAGACAAAGGCAGAATGGCTTATGAGAAACAGGGTCCAGAAATGGAAGTTACCACCATCCGTTGATGGTTTTTATATCCAGATATCCAGTTCTGGTATCTGTAATATCAAGAACAACTTAGTAAACTTGAGTTCAGGGAAGGAACCGGGGCAGGTGGGAAGGTAAAAAGAGGACTAGTATCTCTGAAGGAACTGACACATGCCCCTGGCAGCAAATATCTCTAAGAAATCTGCCAAGTCAGGAGAAGACCAGTATGTCCAAAGAGCAGCAAGTGCAGAGGTGGCGAGTAGCATGGAGAGGGAAAAGCAGCTGAAGGGAGGGTTGCTGTGGATAGAGTTCCTCCATGCCCAGGATATAATATTCATTTATGGCATCAACACAAGATGTTGGACAACAAACTTACACCGTGGGGAGGACAAGCACATTCAGCAGAAAGAATAGGTTTAGGACTCAAGTACCAGTGGCTGAAGAACATTAAACACTGCCCGTTTTAAGGTACGTACTTCAAGATGGGCGTTGCTGTGAGCCAGGAGTTCGTCAGCCGACGGACAGAGACAGTGGAGCACGAACGGGAGGAGGCGTGATGACCAAGAAACAACAAGGCACACGCAAGCCTAGCATACAAGGAAACAATTGTTTCTTACTCTTTGTAAAAGCTGGCTCAAACCCAAATTTTAAAAGCAGAACTATTGTTTCAAATGCGGCTTTGCAGCAGCTTTCTGTGGATGTGCAACACCTGATGTAACAACCGCTTGAGTACGTCTTATCCTTGCTGGGCACTGATCTAAATATGCCTACATTTTACACCTAAAATACAAGTCATATGACAGATTTTCCATGGCCTTTAAAGTTATTTTGAGTCAAGGACGTCTACCTCAAAAATCACAGATCTCTTATACAGAATTTTTAACTAAGCTTTGAAGCACATTGATAAATAAGCTCACTGCTTTGTTGCCACTAAGAAACTCAAAGCAGTGACTGCAGATTGCTTTACCCCAACATTTAAAAACTGAGATGGGAAAATATTTTACAACTCGCAACGGTTTTTGCTTGTTGTCATTTAAAAGTGTTATAATCACAGACTTCACAGAGCAACAGGCACCAGCTCTGACATTGTGAACTCCTCAGTCTCTCTGAAGGTTTTGAAAGCCATTCATCATGGGCTGCTTTAAAAATAAGAGAAACACACCTTTTTTTTCTTAAAAAAAAAAAACAAAAAAAAGAGGGATGCCTTTGAAAAGCCTTATGACTAGATGTTTACCAATGAAATTTGCACAGAGAAGACACTTATTACTGAATAAAAGACCATGAAGACAAGACATTTGTCAGCTTTTTTCACCCTGGAGAATTACGAAAAAAGTTCATGACAAAAGCAACAGGACTTTCAAGTTTGAAAGGGTTGTTTCTGTAACAGGAAAGGGGAGAGGAGCAGAGAAAGTCTTTGCTGAAATGGTTGGGCTGTCATGTAAAATTCAACGTTCAGATGGAAACCTCTTGGATCTGGGATGTTCAGGCCCGTAATGATGAGGAGAAAACATGGGCAACAGAGGATATTTTTTATCACTCTAACCAGGAGTGCCAGCATTGACGTCTTCTCATAAAACACCAACTCAGCTTCTGCAATGGCTGGTTAAACCCAAGGGTGTACCAGGTTTCTGGGAAGTAAGCTTAGGAAAATACATTATCCTGGCACCTGGAGCAGTAGCAAAAGATGACTGGCACACTTCTCAGATGCCATTTCAGCCTTTCTGTTGCCAGGCTATTACTCTGGACTTCAGGAATTAGTGCACTGCATGAATAAAGTTACCGGGGACCCATGGTCGCCTCCTCGGGGTTGCCTGGACCAGGACTAAAACTGCTACAATTGTCTGGAGAGTTTTTGGAAGGATGAAAAGTTTTTCCATTGGTGACGAACCAGCCATCATCTTAAGGATTTGCTGGGTCATGATAACCATGAACCTCCTCATCATCCCAGGTATTACTGGAGGATTCATCTGTTGGTGCATTAATATGATCAATGTCAAATACATATTTGTGAAGCATATTTCTGTATTTCTAACTTGCTACATCCCTATCCATGGAAAAAGCAACATCTGCTACCTTTACACACAATGAGGTATGTTCTGCCTCTATCCACAGGCCCTGTTATCACACCACCCTTGCTATTTAAGTAATGTCAGACCAGAGCAGATACGCCTCATTTTGTCACGTCAAAACATCATTAGGCTTCACCTTTGTCCTCAGAAAGCTGGGGACAACACTATGATGGTTTAAAAAAAGTATCAGGTGAGACTTACCCTCACTAGACACTTGTGATGGGATGGTATAGAAGGAATATTCCATAAATTTGTTGAAAAGCTACCGCTTGTCTGAAGAGGAGCTGAGAAATTCCCGTTAAAGAGGACGTTCCCTCTTTACTTACCTGTTACAGAAGCCACCTTCAGACCCCGTGATGAATGGCACAGATCACCGCTTTGCATCGTCCTTTTGCCAGGAGACCACAAAGGATGTTGGAAGGTGTTCTCTGTTGGGAGACCCTTGGTTCGGAAGCTGGTATCGGGTTTGAGGAATTATCCTGGGGTTTATGTTCCTTCAACGGTAAGAGGAACCCCCACAAAACTTAGGTAAGCGGTAGCGTGACACAGCAGTGACGCTTTTGCCACCCATTTTCAATACATTTACCAAAGGCAGTCACCTTGGAGGGGCAGATCTGTGACTGTGGGACAACCCAGAGCAGAAGGATGCAGCAGCTGGGGAACCTCTTTCTTCAAGAGAAACGACCTTTTGGATGCAAAAGCTCAACCGCGTAATGGCAAAGGCACCTGCCATTTCCTAAGCCCTAGGACGCACCCCACACGAGCCTCTCTTGTTTTCGGGTGCAACCGCTCGGCCAGGGCTGTGCCTCCCCCAGACCACCTCGGGATGCGCGCTTTTAACATCCTCGCTAGCAGCCTGTCCAGCTCTCAGGAGAGCTTGTTTTTGGGACAGCCACCCACTCCGTCAGCAGTAATTACAGTAATTCCCGCTCCCCTTGCACATGCGTTTTTCCATGCCGTTGATGGAAGACAAACCCTGCTAATCCCCTTCTAAGCAAACGGCATTGCATACATAGGGGCATTTACATGCAACTGGTGCAGGTAAACAAGCACAAGCTCAGGCTCCTCCTTGCCGCGGGAACACGCCGGTCCCGGGAGACGCCCTGCCTGCCTTTGCCCTCTTTCCTGGGGGGAATTCACTAGCCACAATCCCCTGCTTGAAGTGGGGAACACAGGAGCAGGAATACACCCCATCAAGTCTTTTGCCAGCCACTGTTAATGCAGGCCAAATTTAGAGCAATAAACCAGAGCAGACGCATACTTTTAAACTCCACATGAATAGGGTAAGGTGCCCACAGCCCTTTATCAAAAGATGGAGAAGCAAACGAGATGCTCCTGTACATGCTCTACAGCAGTTTTCTTCCTTGTGGCCCACGGTCATAGGGACCTCAGAGCGCAGGGATGAAAATAACCCGCTGCCGTGACAAGCCCGGAGTATGCCAGCTGGCAGCGTTCGATCAAGGAAAGTTTTTGCTTCCTAAGGCCATGCTTCTCCCCTCCACATATGCACCAAACAAAATTTGCTTTCCTAAAAGCGCTACGAAGTATTTCTAGGCAGGATGCTTGGAGAGCCGTGCTTGGGACCAGGGACGAGCCATGGCCAGGTGGGTTTTCCCCTACAAACCATGGCAAAGGGTCATCTCTGAACAGGTTTTCAAAGCGCAAGGCAGCCGGATGGGGTTGTAAGTTGTGAAAGACCAACATAAAGTTTCAGACATTCCTGGACCGTTTCAAAACGTGTTTCGACGAGCCCAGTCACACGGGGTTTTTTTGCGAGGCCTTTTATGATTACATCTCTCAGTAGAAGACTCGCGACTGCTTTAAAGAAAGAAAGAAAAACAAACAAAAAGATGCAATTTAAGTCCAAATATCTGAAGAGATTAACTAGGGAACCCAACTTTGGAAAACACATTGCAGTGTTTATTTGAAGATAAAAACCACTGCTGCAAACCACTCTGGTCTGATTTAGATTATAAAGGGTATTTGGTTTTATAAGTGCAAGGGATGTTTTAAAATCTTCCAGCGAGTCCTTTTCAGCGGTGCTACGCGCAACAGAAACAAAGCGCCGGGTTCAGCCAGTGGTTTCGCCAGCCCCCTCTGCCTGCGGGGAGGTTTTACGGGCAGGGGGTTGAGTTCGGGGAGCCCCACGGGCCCTCCGACCGAGAGCAGGGGAATACACGGAGATACAAAGTACTGCCCTGAGCACCTCGGAGGGATCCTCCGCCAAGGAGGTGAGAGTTGCAGTGACCCATTTACCTGATGGAGAGGACGTTCTCCAAAGGCCAAACTTCTCCCATCCCACCCCAAAATACCCGGCGTGTTTGAAGCAGAGGGCTATTAAGGGAAATGTAAGGTCTCCTACTTCTAGCGTCCAGCTCTGAATCCACACTCCTCCCATTCCCATGAGCTGCCAGCTTGGGGAAAACTTGTTCGGTGTCATCCTGCTCACAAGCAGAATCCGTTAAGTCACCTACGCCAACCAGGTGGCTCTTCTTGCTGAGGAACAACGGGGCCGCCCTCCCCAGAGTTAATAACACAGCATTTGCAAAGTAAGGCTTTGGAGAGTAACCACATAACATCGTCTGGCACCAAGGACAACGTTTGCTCAGTATTATGCATGTTTGTTATAAAGTCATTTTTGTTATGGATGCCAGGACCCCCAGGAATTATGGAAAAACATTTTTCCACAATGGCATTTTCTTTTCCTATCCATTTTCAAAGCCCTAAAGCTGAAATGTACTCTTCCAGGGACAACCCCCAAACAAAACAATCCTTCGCCTTTCATACAGGTCCTTTCACCAGCAGTAGATGTTTGTGTCCTTGCTGATCTAAAGGGTGACATGCCGACCTGCTGGGCTTCAGCTTGTGACCCCCTGCCCCCACCCACGCTATCATCCAGATGAAGGGTTTGTTTGCCCTCCCAACTCACCAGTTCATCAGCATCCGTGTCACAGCACAGGCAAGGACCTTGTCATACTCCTGATGTGTCACGTTCCCTTACACAAGCAATGATGCAGCTTAGTGAAATCATTCATTTGCCAACACACCAGCAACGATCTTCAGAGACGTGTAAACGGCGGCCAGCCTTGCGGGGCTTTGACACTCTGATCAAAGTGTAATATTTAGGATAAACTTACAACTTGCTAATCAGTACTGACTTCAGGTCCTGCTTTTTCCAGAGTCAAGAAGGGGTTACAGACAGGGCGTTCGGACAACACTCTGAAGATACGTTAATCCTTTGCCAGTCTGATAGCAAGCTTTGAGCTGCCACCAGTAAGTCCCAGGCCAGGACAAAGAGAAGGGTCCTGGGTGTTCCCTGGGTGACCAGTTCTTGAACTGACACCAGATGAGCTGGTGTCACCTTGCCACAAAAGACCGGCTGGAATCAGGACTTGGGCTCTGCTATGGATTACCTTTCCCTCCATCCTAAAAGGACCCTGGCTGCCGTTAAACCTCCTTGTCAAAACTCTCCACTGTGCTGACTGGTGAGAGAGGAGACCGCAGCAAGCTGTAGTACAAGAACACATGCTCTCAATCTGCCTCTGAGAAGTCACTGTAGAGCAGTGGCTATGGGAAAGGGAAGAGACACTCGGACACGGTATGTCATCTCCAGACTCTGACTAAGGGTGCAGATGGCCCTGGCCTTCTTCAAGGCAGCACTAGGACTAACTTTCTTCCAATAAATTTCTTTCAATGGTTGGCAACTGCAACTCACAACCTTAGTGCAGAGGAAAAGGTGCATACATTCAGCTCTAGCTGTCTTGATCACCTAAGGCAGCCCATCTGAGTAGGAAACATATAGCTCTACTTCATGAAGAGCACTTCCAAACCGTCAACATTATGCTCCCTTTTAGATCTGTGCAATTCTGCATAAGCCTAAAATGTCAGTTTGACATTCTGAGCATCTGCTTCAGGCATCTACATAACTCACGTTTCATTTACACTCTTCTCATTGCATTAGTGCTAAAAGCAGAGAAGAAAGTTTGAAAGCCAAGATTTGCTCCTTGAGGTTAGAAGACAGGCAACTAATGTCAGGAAGAAGTTGGACATTTGGAGAGACTTCTGCACCAGGAGGAAATTACAGCACGAGAGGCAGAGAGACTGGGGACTCTTCGTCCTTGGAAGTTTCTAGGAGTCAGCTAGACAAACCCACATTGACCTCAACTAGTGCTGGCAATAGTCCTGCTTAAATCAAGAGGCTGGCCTAGAGACCACCAGAGGTTCCTTTGAACCAGCACTTCTATGATTTTGTTTCCGAATATAAGAAAGGTATTAAGAAGCCACAGAAAAGGGTATCTTTAAATTAGTTAACAAAAAGAGGCAGGAACATTCTCAGCCTGGCTGTTACAGGCAAGGTCACTTATTCCTCGGTATTTTATGTTATTTGAAATGGGGCTGCTGCATAATTGGAGAGGTTTTTCATTACACATGAAGTTGAACCATCTCTGAAATAGTTCCCGCTGAAGTTAATATCGAGTAATTCTTGTTTCCCACTGTCCAATTTTCCAATACACCACATTTCTGCACTGACAACTGGTAATTGCACGGCAGGATCTGAAACATTTTGGCAATAGATCACAAAAACTCTTCAGGATGTAGGAGGAAACATGGGATTACACAAGAAATGGGAACACATTAGCCAGTTAACATGATCAGAAAATTAACATTCAGAAAGTCATTTACAGGTTTCAAGGTTAGCATATTAAGAGAGAAACAATTCAAGTAGTTTAGAACTGTTGTTTCATATTACTGGAAAACTCCACCATGACACCGCCTTCTCTTGTTTGTCTATTTATCTTGCCAGTGAGTTACTTCTACCTTTAAACCGTGGAGCAGATTTCTGCAACCCTATACCAGAAGCAAAAGAGGGTCTGGTCTGTAACACACACTGGTTTGTCACAAGTGGGCCCCAAAAGCCAGGAGTTTCAGCAGTCCCTTGGGAAGTCTCACCTACTCTTGGTTTTACACAGCACAGGTCAAATCTCATCTGTTCCCCGACCATGTATAGCCCCATTTTTAATGTTTACAATTCTGCAAGGGTTTTGCCTGCAGCAATACCAGAATCGAGATGCCGGCAAATAATGGACAGACAACTGTAGAAATAACATTTTTGGTTTAGTGTTTACAATTTGTTTTACAGCTCATAATGAAATACTGTTAGAGATATTCTACATTCATACATTTCTAGCAAAATACACTTTTAGAAACATAAGGCACTTTTCCTAAAACAAATGCTCATGATAAAAATTCAGCAAGAGGGCTGGATGAGAACCCTTTCTACCCTTAATGTTCAGGTCAGTAAAAGATCAATCCTCTAGTCAGGCAGGCAGATGAAATAATCAATAGAAAGGTTTCCAAGATAGAGTTACTGCTGTATTAGTGTGCATTCTGAAGTAGTCTATTTGAAGTATCTTCAGTTGGGAAGGGAGGGCATCGTGTGAATAAGATGCGTTAAAATAGTTCTTTGAACTGGGTAACAAAGACACATTGCAGGGATTAAGTTTCATTACTTTCATTGGATTAAATTCCTTCCATTCATTATTGCCAACAAGAGTAAGGAACAAAAAGGAGCTGGTTCTCCTCTCCCTCCCCCCCACTCCCATTATAATTCAACACAAGATTTCAAAGACTTAAAATGACCAGGACAGAAGCCCCTGAAAAACTGCATCTGGCGACTCCAGAGTATGTTTAAATATTCATTACTGACTTCCTCAAGTCTCACCTCTTATTAAAGAAAGGGAAACATAAAAGAATTGGCAACTGTGTGAGTTGCTTCCAGTCAAATTGATATTTTGCTTCTTTTTAACACGACCCCACTGTTCACATTCAGTACCTGCATTCAGAAACGCACCAGCAGCTCCCCTTGGCAGAGAGACGGCGGGGCAGAGGATGAATGCAGGCAGGGCCCCGGGCCCCGCGGGGAAGAAGGAATGAGCAACTTTGCTTCACACTCTCGTGTCTCAGCTCAAGAACGGTTTCAAAAGCCGGACGTGCTGGGCTGCTGTAGCAACAAGGGGACTGATACCAAAACACTGACTGAAGACTTCACTCACAGAAGCATCTGTAGGAACTGAAATCCACTGTTTAAAACTGACAAAAAGAGCTATAATGCTGGCAAAACCACTGTCTACTTCTCAGGGCCCCTGAGAAGGGGATGGTAGGAACCATCCAACAGTGTAGCTTCAAGTTTTGTCTTACCTATTTCATTGCCAAGTACATTTTCCAGTCTTTAGGGGGCTAACAACTGCTGGAAAAACTTGACTCCCGCTCAGTACATTAGACACTACAGTACAAACCTGCATCCCTAGTCCTCTCAAATCCACAGCCAACCCACCATTTGTTTTTCTTACAAGTCCTTGATAGTTTTAAATTCTGACTTACTTGAATTGCACTTTAAAGCCCAGCAGCAAAAAAGAAAAACTGGTAGCTATATTCAGGAATATATATAAATTTTTAAGAGATAAGACAATTTATCAAGTCTAAAAAATGCACAGAGATATCAACTGCATAAGCTGTCAAGTTTTGATCTGGCTACCAGGAAGAAGCTGTGAAAAAAGGTTAGCCTATTGGCCCTATTAAAATGGGGGCAGAAATGGGATGCATTTTCACTTAGGAAAGAAAATGCAGTTAAGATCGAGCTAAATTAGAACCAGCCACCAGTGGTCTTAACCCGTCACACACAGAGGTGCTACTGTGCAAACAGGAACTGTGGTGAAATCTAACTTTGTGAAGTGAAAAAATGCATGACTTCAAGACAGCTGCTGCTAAAGAGAAGAAAGGAAGGTGGTACCTCATGGCCCTGAGCTCAAAAGATCTTGAGATCTCAACTCGTGTGGCTCACTTACACTGGCAGAAGAGTCAAGCTCTAGATCACTCAGTTGCTCACTACTGTTACACTAGCAGCCAATTTAAAATGGTGACTCTGCAATCAGTTTACTGTCCTTCAGCACTGGTGTGATGATATTCACTTGGGACAGGAAGAAGCATCTGAAAGAGGAGATGAAGAACAAAACACAGGCCACTCACTGATCCCAATTTAAATAACAGCATGCAGTTGGTTTCTCTCAAAATCTGTAGGTTCTTCTTTCCCAAGCAAACCTCACAGAATTTGCTAAAGTGACATCCAGTTGCTTTGCACATATACCTTATTGTGTCTTAAAAATATACTTTAAAAAAAATTATTGGGAAAGGCACAGAGCACGTGCAATTTAGTTCCTTGTGGATCTGTGCGTATGTGGAATCTTCAGACTAAGTTGCAATGATTAATACTGGACGGGGTGCTATTTTACAACCAGATAATTTCTTTCAAATTCCAGTTCTCTCCAAAGGAAACTGGGGAAATGAGCAGTGCTGTCAAGGAAATGCAAGGCAAGAAGTTCAACCTGCACACCAAGACAGACTGGAATGTACAAAGTTTCACAGACCTCGTTCTTCAGGTCACATTAAAGGAAATAATGTAGTCTAATTTAAAAAAAAAAAAAAAAAATCACTAAAGTTAGTTACAAAGAGTGGAATTATCAAAGTGCTTTAATACATAAAGTGTCAAATATAATTAAACAGGACCATTAACACAGAGCTGCCATAAGATATTCAAACAGGTACCTGCGTTTTATGGATGCAGGAGAGGAGCACAGGTTTTTAATTTCCCCCTTAGGACCAAAGTGGGTTAAGAAAAGTTTTTCTTGTTCATTCATCTTCTTAACACAATGTATTTGCTCTGGTCATGCATTCGAAGGCACAGTTGGATTTGCTCTAGCTGAAACTGCATCAAAAGGACTGTCTGCCATGAAATATTAATAAAGGGGCAGCTCTCACTGAGCAAAACAGACAACAGCCCCATAAAGTAGATTTATAGAAACCTGCCAATTCATAATACTAATTTTTATAAGCTATTTGATACTTAGAAAATCTGAGCTATTTTCTGCAGCTTTCCTTTAAACATAGTTTAAGATAACTGAATGTGTTATTTGAACAATCCAACAGACTGCCAAAGCTATTCTAACAAGAGCAAATGCAAACAAATAAATAAGGAAGAGGTTTCAAAACCACCTCATGCAAGATGCTTGGACAACACACCTTAGCCTCCCTACTGGCTTTTCCTCTCATGTTATGAATAAGGAAAAAAAAAAACAACAAAACATTCTCCACGGCACTTCTCTCAGTACTTCCAATTCATTAAGCTGCTGCCTAATTTAAGCAGATGACCTTAAAGACGGAAAGTAACTCTGTACTAAGCATAGCAGAGCTACCTGCAGCAGGGGGACATGGCTGGTTAGAAATGTCAATCAAGACCTTTCCTGCAATTCACAGATATAAAAGCAGTTATGCTTCAGTAAGCTGACTCAAAAACATGATACAGAGCATCGCATCTGGTCCCTTGCACCAGCATGTACGGCCACAAGTCTGAAGTAATACCAAGTCTCAATAGCACAACTCATCTGTTTTCTGAAGGCACCATAAAGACAGCAACGCTCCAGGTGTAATGGGAAGAGGCACAGCAAGGAAAAATAATGACTACAGTTAGGAGGAAACACTAAGAGCAGCTTGGTATAACAAGGGAGAAAAAAGGTGGCTCAGTTCTATGATGGCTGTAACATCTGTAACAGCACAGAGACCCTACGCCTCTAGGCAAAGAAAGAATAACCAAAGTTTGGAAAAAATCTACTCCTGAACAAAAAAAACCCAACACAACTCCCATTTCTAGTGGATGGGTGTAAAATCTGTAACTGAAATCAAAGGAGACAGCCAAGAATCAAAACGCTATATAAAACATTGGGGCCCATACATACTCACATGGCATCATTAGCCTGTTTCTGATTTACCACAGTGTTAAAAGATCTGGACAGTCTCCTTTGCTCTGCAGGATGACTGAAGTCCAGTGAAGTGTCATATATTAAAACCCTTCTCAATCCGCCAGTGAGAACAAATCCCCCTCCCCAGCCCGTACGAGGGAGGGGGGACGTCTCCCAGACAGGAGATGTTTCTAACAACCCCAGGCACGCTACAGGCAGTATGCCACCGAGTTAGTTCTCCTAAGTAGCACTGCACCAAGCAAGTCTAGGCTTGCTAAGATGTTCTGCCCCTTACATGGACTTGAGGACAGTTTCTCGTGAGCCCTTCAGGCCAGAGGCTCATGCTTCGCTGTTCCATTACTGCTTTTCAAATACGTTTTCCTTCCCGTCTTCCCCTCTCGCTCCCCGTTATCCCAGAAGGACTTTCTGCATCCTACGCGCAGCGACGCTGGCTTCGTCCTCAGAGTCGGACTCGCTCTGGGAAGTGGAGCTCTGGGAGGCAGAGCTGCAGGGAGAGGAGCACTCTGGGGAGCACAGGTAGTGCATCAGCGGGAGGCGATACTTCCCACAGAAGTCAACGAACTTGATTTGTCTGACGCAGCTGTCAAAGTAGACACCTGTAAGGGCAGAGGGAACAGCAACGACGTGAGAGACACCGTGCGGAGAAACCCGTAAACCTTACAAGGTTGTTGCAGCTGGTGCAAATGCCTCAAATTAGGATTTAATTGACACTGCACTGAATTCGGAAGCACAAGGGATACTGGAGGAAGAGAAGGGACCAGGACACCTACGAAAATGTGAAATTTCTTTTCTTCACAAAAAAAACCCCAACTCCTGTAAAACTGTATTTGGTAGGCGATTCAAAACGGCACACTCTACATGAAAGGACACAGGGCACCTACTTCCAAAGAATTTGGCAATTTCTTCTAACCATTAGGGAAGAAATCTCAGGCTGGGAATTTGCAGACTTCTTAAATGTCAAATTAATTCATCCACTCTATTTTCAAACTTGTAAAACCTCTTCTACCAGCTAGCAAAAATGCCTTCACAAATAGCCCTTCATAGCTCTACTTTTCTTCTGCTTGAGTGAAGTCACCATGCTGAGTTTGGATGGTACTTTCCAAGGCAACAGTGTTGCTGTAACACACAATTACGTTCTCTTCCCGTCACAGCAAGTGATTTTAGACACTGACATTTTCAGAAGCTTCCAGCGGTGTTTTAAGTCCTAACTGGTCTGGAGTAAGCTTTTCTCCTGCAGTGCTAGAGCAACACTGCAGCACTGTGCTAGTTCAAAAGGAAAAGTGAAAAAGAGCAACACCAATCCACTGTTATCCAAGCTGTGCAAAACTCTAAAAAAGGAAACCTTTCTTTCCCTTTCAACACAAGTTCCAGCCCTTCCGCCTTTGCTTACAGAGCATGCTTTGATATTGTCCTGTAAGGAGATAAGATAACAGCCTGCGTTATGACTGCAGGGTAGATACTAATTAATGATTTTTTTCCTTAATCTTCTAAAGGCTAAACGCATAGATCATTTACTCTGGATAAAGATTAAGCATTAAACCAAATTAAGGCCAAGCATTCCAGGCTTTTCTATGAAGTCCTCTCCTTCCAGGAACTACACACTAGTAGTCCCAAGCAAGAGCTAAACAAGTTGCTCTTGGTAATTGCCAAGCACTACAGCCTCTCTCCTCTTTTCCATCCAGAAACGAAGCTTGCTGTTCAGCAGGAGTGCTTGCAAAAGTTCTCCTGTGCATTACTTAGTCTGAACTATTTCGGGGCAGACGGATCGGAAACTTCAGACCATAAAAGCATAGCGGAGTGCTGGGATGAGCTGCAAAGACTCCGACAGAAATACTGTCTTACAATCCCATGCAAATAGAGCAAACCAGCACTACAACTTCGAACCATGTTCCTAAGTGAACGAGGCTCCTTAAAGACAAGTTTGCAGGAGAGCTGGAGCCAATGAAATACAGCTAGAATTTGGATGCAACAACACATCGAACCTGACTGAGCTACTAAAGTCATGGCAAGTCAAAGGGAAAGAAAACCCATCAGGTAAAAGCAGGAAGCAGAGCGGTGAACTTACCCCCACATTTAGGATTGGGACAGTTGCTGGCCAAGCTCAGATACCGGACAAGATTCTCCGGGAGATCACTGGGAGCATAGGGAACATTGCGAGTTTTAACTGTGCGTCCAGCCAGTTCCTGAAGGCTTGGGGGATTGTAGGTCAGGTCACGGACAAAGCGAACCACCAGTGGGTTCCCACGCAAGCTCAGCTCTTCCAGGTGAACCAGGTTAAGGATCTCTCGAGGAAGGTAAGTCAGCAGGTTATTGTGCAGGCTAAGGGAGCGCAGGGAATGCAGCCTGAGGATGGAGATGGAAACCCAGTCAAGATGTGCAAGCAAAATCATTCCGCAGCTGCGTTACACAGACCTGGTTACTCTCCCCTCTCCCACCAGTTTCTTTTTCTTTGGCTTTTCTTCCTTTTAAAGCATAAACTCATGCTAAAAGAGCTTCTGTTACTCCAGCACACACAATGCCCTAGAAAACTTGGCTCAGCTCTGGAATGCCTGTTAAAGAAATACAGTCTTAAATATGCTGCTGTCCCTCTCAGTATTGCCCCCCACACACACCCCAAAAAAGGTTGCACAGAACAAAAGTACACAAACTGAGTGCTTTCAGGGGAGATAATGTTTCCTTCTACCCAGTGCAAGCATCAAGAACGGTTCTGTGCAATAGTTTGAATAAGTCACCTGCTTTCACTCATGCATTAAAGATGATTGCTGGTAGGCAGCCAACCCTGGAAAACCCCATGTTTTCTTTGCATGTGGCTGCATCACCTTGCGCTGTGATACTACTAGATCCCAAAAGCTAAGCAAGGTCAGGCCAGGCTAGCATTGGCATGGGTGACAAGCAGTTTTTTGGCTTTTGGAGGAGGCATTCTCCTCTCTCAGGAAGCACAAAGCAATGCTCCAGTGCAGTGTCCAGGGATGCTCTCAGACCAGTACAAGTTACAAGACAACTGGACATTGTACATCAAGAGTAATCCCACTACACCATCAAATTCCAACTCAGAAAACTCTGGGCTGCCATTCAATTGCTTTTGGGGTTACAGCTACACACTGAATTCTTCACCTCCCATCTTAGGCTACCCGTACAGAGTTTGCAGTGTTCTCTTTTCCCCATTATGAAACAGACAAAGCAGTAACTTATCTTCTAGAACTATGCTCTCGGATTTAACGAGCACTAAAACATTCTGAGATCCTAGAGTAAGAAATGCCAAGGGAACACAAAGGATGGTAGAACACAAAAGCACACACAAAAAGGTTTTGGGTGAAAGACAAACCAGACCAAGCATTCATCACTAAGAATACAGTAGCATGGCAGTTTATCTTTTCTGAGTTGCCCAGGTACTTCTCAGGGCTCCCTGTACAATCTATTTATTTACCTTAAAATGTATACTTGGTGACATTTTTCTTCCCCATAACCCTTTGATTGAGATTTCCATATTATATATTCATGGTCTGCTTGCAGTGCACCATGCTAAGGATCTTCTTGTTCAAGTCTAGTCACATTAACAAACTGAAGGACAAATAGGTCCTCCCAGGTGCTTTTATCCACACATGCAGAAGAAAAAGTCAAAAGAGTTAATTACAGCTGGTGGCTGATGACAGTAAATACTCACTGTGCCAGCTGAGGTGGAATGCTCTGGATCTTGTTGTCACACAGAACTAGATAACTTAGAGAAGGCAGGTTTGCTAATTCAGGTGGAATTGAAGTAATGAAATTCCCTCCAAGGTATAGAAACTCTAAACTGAAAAAGAGAAGAGAAAACACTGCATTATTTCGTTAAGGTAATTTTCAGTTTCATTTAACACTAGGTCTTGTCATCTCCTGCCATTTCTTAAAGAAAACTTACAGATGCAAACTTACTGTGCATGAGATAATTTGCTGAGGGGGAAAAAAAAAGAAAAAAAAAAAGCTGAGTTGCACACCAAAATTACAACAGAGCTGCTGTTTCACAACAGATAATGTTAAAATTTACCTCCAGCCTCCTGCAGTCACCGTTACACCTGTAGGTAGGCACCAGACAACCATGTATTCCTACACCAACCCCAGGTGCAAAGCTCCTGCTCTTATTTCCAAGGAGGAGCAGCCTGCGCACGCAGGGTCTGCAGCACTGACGCAGCTCCTGCTGCAGCCAGTGGGAGTTCTCAGTTTCAGTAGGAGCAAAGCAAGAGAGCAGTGGCTCTCCTTGAAAATCCTGGCCCTGCACAGGCGCTAGTCCCTCTTTATGGTATCATTTGACTCCTCCGTGACTAACTGCAACCTTTCAGCAGAAGTCAGAGGCAGCCAGTCCCACTTTGATACAATTCATATACCGAGAACACCACAGCCACAAGAGCACAGAGCACATCTAAGTCACAAAAGCACATGCATGCAATTTCTCAGATTGATTTCAGTATACTGAAGTCATGGAGCCCAAAGCTACCAAAAACATTAGCAAGGCTTAACCGTAGTTTGGGCTTAAATAAAAAAAAATAAAAAATAATAAAAAAAAAAAGACATCCTGTGAAAACTCAGTGGATGGGAGACAGGAACAAAGAGAGGCACTAGATCCCTTCTGCCAGATGGAGCAGCCAGTATTTGCTGTGCATCTCTGCCCTTCTAGGAAGAAAAATTGGCAAGCACTTCTCTTTGACATAATAGCTTCAAGTCCCCATTTCACAGAGTCAAATAAGTTTTCCTCCCCTGTTCTCAGACGCTGCCTGGAAGAGGAGCAAAGGCAGGTTCAGTTTAGGTACTTCTGGCAGGGAAGCAACACCATTGCTAATCACGGTCCAGACAATACGTTTTCCAATGCCTGAAAAAGGTGGATCCCCCGGTCCTGTCTGCAGGTGCTGGTTCAAGACCTCCGGGACATACTCAGGTTAGCTGCCCAACTACAGTGTATATTGGCCCTCTCTGATCCACCAAGCGTTCCCCGCAGGTAAGGGAAAGAGAAGTCATCCAGGCTCCATCAGCCTTTCTTTAAGAACAGCTAATGACCTCCTTGGAATAGGAGACACCTTCATCTCACCCCAGCAACTGAGAAAGGCTATGGATACAACTGGCAAAGAAACACACGACCAAACCACCCAAGGGACACGGTGGTCGACCCAGACAAGGTCTGACCCCTGCAACTGTGCCACAGCACGTGTGGAACGCCAGAGAAGCTCCTCTCTGAGGTTCTTCCTGGGATGGAGCAGAAGAATGGTAGAAAGAGACTATTTCCTTCAGTTCTTGCAAGAAACTTGAACCCCAAAGATCCAGTGACAGCATCTGCTTGGGCTACGGGGGCCACTAACACAGCACAAAGGTCCATCTGCCCAACAGCGAAGAACAGAACGACAGACCTCTGCAACACACCAGGAGATGCTCACAGAGCTTAACTTCCCCCGGACTCGCTCACCTGTTTGGAGTATGTCAGAGGCAAGCTAAATAACTGAAATTTGACAAAGTGGGCACAAAATTAAGCCTTAAACTGAATCTGACTATATGAAAGGAAGTAACTATACTTGCTTCAGCTGAGAGATCAAGTGGGACAGCACATTTGGAGGTCATTCTGAACACGTGAGAAAGCAGCCAGGAAAAAAAACCACCACCAAAACCCCACTGCTCAAAAGCATCTTCTCTTCTACCCAGACAACCTGTAGGTGAGGAGTGGGGGTAGGAGGAAGGCTGCTGTGCAGAGACCACGTCAAGGGGAGATTATTTTTAATTAAATTTTGATCCCCTAACAAAGCCCTGAGTTTTAACCAAAATTCCTTCTGCAACCTCCATTGTTTCCCAAGGTGGATTTAGGCTGCTTGGCTCTCATTAGGGACTTAACTGCTGACCATACAATTCCTAGGCATATTTTAACTCCATGCCATGGCTGGAGCCCACACCGAAAACTGTTAGGCAAGGGAATTTTAGTAATGTGGATTTCAATGTTTAAACAAGGCTTAGACGTGTACAAGTTTCCACTTCCTAGGAAAAGTGAATAATTAACTCTTCATCCTCTGTTTTAAGACAATAATGACCATAAAGCCACATTGCGTAAAAAACCATACTACCAGGGAAGGGGAAGAGGGGTGCAAAATATATGGTAAAAGATGGTTTGGAAATTCATTTCAAGGCATGAAATGCGTAAGTTTCAAGAGCAGCTTACTGCACAAACTGTAAAAACGCTGCCTACAAACTACTTATTCAAATCTGTTCTCTGTAAAGTCTGTGTAATGAGAACACTCAGTTATACCAGCTAGGATATAAAGCCCCAACATCAGACTACAAGCTGACTCTAACTAAAAATCCGCTAAATAAGGTAACTCCTTCAGTGGCAACAATGGGTTTCTTAAAAATTGTTTTCTTTGTACCTATCTTCTGAATCACCTTTTTGAGGTTGGTAGACTAACAACTCACTGGGTCCAGTCTAGTACAGCAAATTCAGAATTTCCAACATCAACTTAAGATATTAATTAGATGATAAATTTCTTAAAAAAGCACAGGGAAGAGGTTTTGAAACTATAAAGAAACTGATTTTAAATACAGCAAAGATATTCTGATAGCTTCCACTGAAACACTGCTCAGTAGGCAAAAGAAATCTATAACTCCCGTCCCCCAAAATACAATTTGCTAGAAAGAAGGATCTAGCCTAGTCTTGGCTCAGCAAGATGGAGAAATTAACAACAGTCATTTCTGCATCAAATTAAAGTGTCGAGAATTGTTTGAGCAAAGCTAATCATGACACAGGCAAGGATTTTCCAGAGACACAACCCTTTTGTAACGAGCGCTCAACGGCCACAGTTCGCTCCCAGCTCATCTACTCCTGGCCTGATTTTCATGTCACGCTAAGCCCGTACCTAAAGGCCAAGGCAATGCTGGCTCTCGAGCTGTCCTACTCGGAGAGCAGTTTGCTGCTTGGTAAGATGAGCAAAAGCACTGCTGAGCTCTGCCCTCCTCACAAAAGAGCCTGCAGCGAGGCAAGCCACACCGTTTACCATAGTTTTTCACAGGAGGACCACAGCAGAGACGGGACTGAGCTTAGTGAATACTTCTAACTAACCTTTCACACCAAGACCCAGTTTTTCTGACAATCATTAATCTGTATAGTCATTTGGACCAGCCAGCTAAGGTCTCATGCATCACTGTGTACACAGACGGAGAGCTGGAATTTTTCTGTACTTTCAAAAGTCAGTCCAGGAACTTAGAAAAGCCAGAGAGCAACCAGCCTCAAACAAACGTAAGCTCAGTTCCTATTTTTGAAGCTAGAATAAATGATGTACTTCCAACCTGCCACACAGGCTCTGGCTGAATGAGTTTCAAGAAGGGAAAAACACCAACAAAATCCATCTCAACAAAAACTGGAAAAAACCCCATTTGACAGAGTAACTGACAGGGGCCGACACTTTCCCTGCCTTTTAGCAACGTTTACAAATACACTAATAAAAGGCCAGAGTCCCTTTCAGCCTCATATCCAGCAGGCTCCTCGCTCAGCACAGCCAGTACTAATTGTGGCCAAGCAGCAGCCAGCACGTCGAACCCATCGCGTGTCGTTTCTCTCTGGCAGGGGATTTCACACCACAGGGCTGTAGGGTGGCCGTGTGAATCCTTTTACATACGGGAAGGGCATGGGGAAATGCTCAAACAACTATGAATCGATTCAGGTGGTGGCAGCAAAGTTTAACACGCCAACAGAATGTACATTCTTGCTTGAGTATGTCCTTGAGGTTTCCAGGTCATCGTATAGCACAAAACAAATCAAAAAGCCCCAAAACAGTAAGAAGAGCCCACTCTGAGCACTAGAGGTATTTCTGATACCCTATCAATTACCATGACATTTTCATAGTCATGTTTCAAGGCGAGAATGTCTTCTGGCGTAGAAGATACTCAAATTTTCAATCCACCCTGTTTCCCCACAGATGCTTCTTTGGATAAAATTCAACCACTGACATCAAACAGATGCATCTAAATAGGTAATCTAAAAAAGAAACAATGAGCCTGAAATAGCTCCAGGTCTTTTTAAGATAAACTTTTTAGCAAGAAATTTCCAGGCAGTTTTGAGGCTCATGCAAGGGAGGAATTTAAAAGCAGCCCACAATACACTCCTGTTAACCCTGTTCTACGATTTGCTAATTCCTGAGAGAACTGCATAGCCTTTGCTGACACGCAAATTTAAGATCAAACGGTCGTCTGAAAACTATTTGCAAAACGTTTGAAGAGGGGAAGAAAAAGGGAGGCAGCAAACAGATTTCCTAATGCTGTATCTTTATCAAAGCCTCACTTGCCGTTTTTCCCACACTGTAACAGCCATTCTTAAGTGCATGCTTGTCTAACATGCTTAATACTACCCACGAATAAAAGCAAATACTCTGGTTTTCACAGCATCTAAGCCTTTACAAAAAACTTGGATGAATCCAGTTAGGCGTTTGAGGCCTTTGATCCCAGCCCTTGCACAACTGGGCTTTACTAGAGGAATCCAAGCAAGAAGGAAAGGAGCATGCACGGCAGACGCCTGGAAGGAGCCTGGCTCTTTTCCAAGCTCTTTCCGCCTGCTCCTGGCACTCTACTGAGCGCAAGAGTATTCACTAGAAGAGTAAGACTAAACTCAAAATTCACATCGGGAGAGCCAACGTATTGATTGCCTTTCGCTAAGCTGTTGAGAATTTTTCCCTTTACAGGACACTTGCGAGACATTTCCCCAAGTGAGCACGCTGATCAGGGCAATCCATGCACCCTTAAGCCAAAAGCCACAGTTGGACAGTGAAGATCAGAGCTGTGTTTTACCAGACTTGTCAAACAAATTTTGTCCAGAATGGGCACAAGTAGATGACCACATTTCTAGCTCACCAGCTATAATACATGTTGCCCCTTAGCGCATCCCCAGCTGGATCAGCAGAGGAAGGATACACACAACCAGCGCAGAAGTGGGATGTCTACGTAGATCACAGTTCAGGAGCTGCTGGGGGCTGTGAATGGAATCTGAGAGAGAGTCACTGACCATAACGTCTCACACAGAAAACACAGCAAGGTCAATGTTGGAGGAAGAACTATAGAAAAGATGACACCTATGTCTACCTACGCTAAGCTCATCTTTTATCTGGCAACAAATAGCAAAGCAATGCAAAGAGGGCTGCTCTCACCCATCTGGTGCATTTTCTACTCTAAATTCACAGCAACGGCCAATGCTGCAACTCAGGTCTTGCACTGTACCGACACTGCTAGCTGACAGTAACTGGGGGTGGTGGGCATACAGAAGGAGCTGGCACAGCCTCGACATGATTAAAAAAAGCCCTCAGCAGGGCCCACGCTTACCTTTCTCAGAAACGTAAGAGGCTGCTGCAGGTCACCACAGACGCTTATGGTGATATTAGGAGGAAAGAGCACTGCATTTTCCTAACACGAAGGCTATTCATCCTTGGTGCCAGCATGCTATGATCAGCATCATCCTGCTGCCATCACCAGAGCAATCATGATCATCCACTTACGAAGCCATGTGAATGAAGGAAGTTTCAAGCATCAGGACATCTATAGGTGGTCCCTCTACAATGGCCTAGGAGGTAACTGATAATGAGGTGAAAGACACTCACTTTCCATGCAGGATCTTGCACTGCACACAAAGATTTGTGTGGGCAAGGATGGGGCAGATGGCTGAGGCTGGGAGTAAGACAAGACGGCAGCAGGACTGTCTGCGGTTCTTACTGCTGTTTGTTAACTTGCCAAATAACTAGGAACATGCTAGAGAAAAGGTTTTGCACAAAATGCCTGACCCCAGCTTGCTGCAAAGTTGTAGAATTACTACCTTCATGTGATTAACAACATGCGGCACGCATCTCTCATTCCAGTGCTTTTGCACTTGCAGTTGCCAGCACGTTCCCTCTCCTTCGGCAGAACAGACCCATCAGCTTTCTATTCTTTCAACTTCACCGCATAGGCTCCTTACCTGCTGTATTCCTGACCTTCACTAAAACTGATGTGCTACCCCTTCAAAAACTACAACAGGAAACTGTGCGGTGTAGAGGAAAGACATGAGGCTTAGTTATCACAAATTTTTTTTTTTTTTTTTTTTTAAATCTCATCAGAGCTCAGACATTCCCTGGAAACATAAGAAGTATTTCTAGATCTCTGCAACTCTGCTCAGCTCTATAATCAGTGACTGGGGCAAATGGGAGTTTGCCAGGGTCACGGGAAGAAGAGAACTGCTGGCCTCAGGAACTCTAGTACCAGCAGGAGAAACGTGTCCGGTCAAAGTGCCGCGTGCATTCCTCTGTGGTCTCAGAGACCACGAGACACAAGAAAAATTTCTTTTATGGGAAGTTGCATACGGAAAAAGGCTCAAAGTCTTGGCTTGCCAGCAACAGTGAGATGGACACTTGCAGCTTGAGCTGTGAGGTTAACAGAAGCCCCAATACCTACACCAGGTCCCACCTCCCGGCCCGGAGTTCAGAAATGAAGAGATGTCTCCGTGTTGCCCAAGGGCTCTGCTCTGCCCTTGCTCAGGCTCGTTTTACCCACTTCAACACTATGCATGCTCATGCTGCGGACACCTCTGTTGGTGGCAGATGGGAGGAGGGACTGGCAGCAGCTACTCTCCAGTGCATATCTACTATCTTTTTGGCAAGGGTGTCAGGTCACTGGTTATCTAGCTCCCAATGAGTAGATTCAGGATTCCCTCTGGAGGAACATTAGATTATAAAGTATTGTTCTCTCCCAGCTCTTGGAAGCAAGTGTGCTGCTCCCTTTTGTTACTTAAGCAGACCCAGATACACAGGAGTCACTGATGGCATAGTGGTAAAGAAGCTGACAATCCCGGTGGGGCACGGATTCGCTATCTTGAGCTAAAGTTCAATTATATTATGGTGACACGTTAGCAGAAGTTCAACGAGTTAGCAGTGATTACGTGGGCAGCAGACACGAGCTGGGTCTAGTCTCGTTTTTCTACCTGACACATCATTTTGTAACGATAAACAGACAGTTCAATAGCCTTGTCCGCATTTGCCCTCTCAGAATTGTCATTCTGGGGTTCGAGCACAACCAGCCCAAGAAGAGCTGCAGGACAGGACAAACAGGAGGCCTGCTTCAGGGCAGGCCAGAGGAACAAAGCAGAGTAACCATGCAGCAGTAGTTTGGCAGTGGTGCAGCATGGAGAGCACAGCACACAGCCCACTGGGGCACCACGTGCATTGCTACGTGGCCTGGTACCTTCCCAGGGTCAGCAGTGT
This sequence comes from Aquila chrysaetos chrysaetos, assembly GCF_900496995.4. NCBI lineage: Eukaryota > Metazoa > Chordata > Aves > Accipitriformes > Accipitridae > Aquila > Aquila chrysaetos. The sequence goes on along the minus strand of NC_044010.1, from coordinate 3,236,781 downwards.
AACAAAAAGCAGGACTGAGGTTTGTTGAGTGGAAAAAAAAGAAAAAAGAGAGATAGAGAAACCATAACCACAGATGAGAGCATCTAAGCAGCAGCCGGGAGCCTCTGCCTCGGAGGTCGGCGCAACAATTAGATCCCAACCACATCCTGGATGCTACCAGGCATGCTATGGAGGCAATGTGGATCATCTCCTGCACACAACTGCCCTCCTCCACCAGCCTCCCATGAAGTTGGTGCCACTGTCCTCATTTCCTTCGTTATCCCTGAAGCAACTGCTCCTGAACAGAGAGAAAGCTGAGGTTTCTCCTCCTCATGAGAGCCCCAACCCAGGACGCATCCCAACTCTGCCAAGACGGACATGGGCATTCTCTAGCACTCAAAATGCCTTATAGCATCTCTCAAACTTAGCTTAACCAAGACTTGCTCCAGATCCTCAACAGGTGCATGCTGTGCCATCCAAGCAAAAGCCGCATACCCAATTGTATTATATTGCAGTGGACAAAACCATTTCCCACCAGCACTCAAGCAGTTCTGGTACTTCCAACCTAGGGCCATGGGAGACAGCACCCCGCATACAACATCTCGTGCTTCCGCTGGATGCAGCTCTGCTGAGCCATCAGGGCGAATCCAGCTACTTAGGGTCAAGGTTGCTGGAATTTGCGTAAGAGAGGCTGCCTCTGGCAAGTCCCTTGGCAAAGAGCTGGAGTAAAGAAAGTTCAGACCCAAAGTCTTCGCAGAGAGCCACAGAGGGGCTAATCTGAGGCTTGAGAAACCAGCAGAACACACCGAGGTGCCTGCGTGTAGCACGCAAGTCAGAACACGGCCTCTGGCTGGCCCAGGAGGATGGCAAGCTTCAGAAGTACCTATCCCAGGTCAATGCAGGCAGTAAATACCCAGTCCTGCCTAAGATCTGTTCCCACCTCACCAACATTCCTAACTGCCGTGATTCAGCCATAGGTTTCTATGCCACCGGCCTGCGGTGGTTTGATCCAGCCCGAGAGCCGGACGTACCACCGCACCTGAGCACAGACAGCCTAGGGCTCTACACTTCAGAAGATCCGTCAGCTGATCCGTCAGATCTACGTGAGCCGGATGGGTGGAGAGAACTACAACAAAAACCCAACCAGGCCAGCAAGCACCCTGATGGGACCGGAGCCGTATCAGCAGAAAGGCCCTATTGTTTGCATAAGCCACAACCAGATCTTTATCCTCCTGTGCGACCCATCGTGCAGCATGAGACCAGGGGTTTTATTTTGCTCTCGCCTAGAGATCTGTATTACAGCAAAACCGCAGAGCGCCTGCCGCACGTCAACATTCGTACTAACCACACCGTCATCAGGAGAGCCTCCCCTGCACCGAGGCAGCCCAAGGACGAGGAAATCCTGAAAGTCGCCCACGTGGCGAGCGCAGAAGGCCCATCGGCCGCTCGAAGAGCGGCTTCGAGCTCCGGTAACCCAACCTGACGTGGGGGAAGAGACACATTATCGCAGCAGCAGTGCTTACAGACACCTGAGGCCGGACAAAACTTGCTCCCCCCGAGCGGGAGGGAGACACGAGGCGTGCTGCCGGCGGCGACCAGAAAATCCGGTTGGGTTTGCCTGGCAGCTGCCGGGGCTTTTCTTGTCGTGTCCCCCCCGGGCAGAGGCTCGGGTTGGGGGTGGTGGGGGGGGGGGGGGGGGGGGGGGCGGCCCCGTCCCGCCCGGCGCCCTGCCCTCACCTGCGGAGCTCCTGGATGTCGGGCGGGATGCCGTGGAGGCGGTTACCGCCGAGGCTGAGGCTCTGCAGCCCGCGGAGCCCCAGCAGGGCGGGCGGCACCTCGGCGAAGCGGTTCCCGCTGAGGTTGAGGACGCGGAGGGAGCGGCCCGGCGGGGCCTGCCCCAGCCCCTTGGGCAGCGAACCGGGCCCGCCCAGCCGGTTGTTCTTAGCCAGGAGCGTGTGGAGACGCGGCAAGGCCAACAACTCCTCTCCCAGCACCGCCAGCCCCGTCCCGCTCACGTCCAGCACCTCCAACGCCGGGAACCACTGCGACAGCCCGGCGGGCAGCGGGCCCGACAACCGACGGGGCGACAGCACCAACCGCCGCGCCTCAGCGCTGCGCCGCGCCGACAGCTCCGCCGACAGCTCCGCCTCCGCTCCCACCGCCGCCTCCTCCTCCTCCTCCTCCTCCTCGTCCTCGTCCTCCACCGGGCCGCGCCGCGGTGGCTCCGGCTCCGGCTCCTGCTCCGGGGCCGCGCCGCCCGCCGCCGCCGCCGCCATCCCGCTCGCACCGACCGCCGTCCCCACACACCGCCGCCGCCGCCCTTGCGTCACCCCGGGGGCTCCCACGCCTCGCCCCGCCCCGCCCCACCCCGGAATCTGAATAGCCCCCTCCCTTCCTCCCGCCTCTGTGGGTACACCACGGCTCCATGCTCGATCCCGGGTTCGCCCCCGCCTCAGGCGTGAAGAGAGGCTCCCCCCCCCCCCCCCAACGCGGGGCCGGAGAGGGGCGAGCGCTCTTATGCAGGTTGCGGGGCGCCCGCGGGAGGGAGGCGAAGAGAGCGGGCCCAGCCGCGGCCCCGAAACGAGCATGAGAGAGAAGGGCGGAGCGGGGCAGCGGCTGTGGAGAGGAGGCGGGCACCCCCCGCGCCCCGCTGGAGTCGGGCGACACGAAAGCTCCGAGTCCCTCGAACGGGAAAATCAAAAAATAACCTCCCTCCTCGCCTTTTCACTCATCCTCAGAGCCCGGAGAAAAGGCGCTCTGCCCGCCCCCCGTCCCCCCCCAGCACCCCAAGGCCTCTCTCTGTGGTGACTGCCGGCGGCGGGGCCTGGCCCGTGGCGTCCCGGCCTTGTGGGTTTTGTGCGGGGTTTTGTCCGCTTTGGTCCTTGCAGACCTGCTGCTGGTGGGGCACCAAACCACAGGAGCCTTCTCAGAGGCACCTCGGCGTATCTCCTTGTCCGGATGTGAAAAGACAGCTTTAATCGTGAGCTAGGCCGTTGGCAGCAGTTAATCCACTTAACATGTTGGGTCTTGTCAGGCGAAGGGGCCTGATGCAGGTTACGGATTGATACGGAGCTGACTCTGGTTGTACCATATATGAAGAGGCAACTCGGGATTTGGGATTCCAGTTCATCGCCCTTTGGACACAGGTTAACAGCGGTGTAATCGGTAATCGCCCACTGGAAGAAGCAGCAGCCGTGTGTCACGACAATGAGAAGATTCACAGCCCAAGGGAACTTTTGCCCTGACAAAGTCCGCGCTTAAGAAACAGATTTGCTTCCTTATGATGCATAGAAGAACCCGAAAGAACGGAGTGGCGATCTCCCACTCACTTAAAACGCTTCATATACCCCCAAATCTCTGTCATCTTAGAGTGGAAGAAACGCAAACCAACCACGCTTGGCTGGTACCAGCCAAGAGCTTAAAAACAATGCGTGAAGCAGTAACAATGCTGAGTTCAAAGGTGTCCAGAATACTGTGGACGAAACCCATGGTGCATTTGTCCTTCCCTTGGCGCTCCTACAAACTCTGGATTTTACCACTACAAATATTTTGAAGTGACAGCTCCCGTTCCCATAAGCAGGGAGTTGTCAAGGCTGTGCCCAGCCTTCAAGAAATGGTGTGCCATAGTGGGTGGGAATGAAAAGGTCACCTTCTGTTAGACTTGTTTCATTTGTTTCATAAGTCTCTACGGATTCACAGATGCAACCCCTGATGTGAACCCAGAGATAGCCACGTAAGAGCAGACACTGTACCCGTACAGTTATTTCAATGTAATTTTGCCCGCTCTATAAAGGTTGCGCTGTTTCAGCTGGATCGGGATAGTTTGTGGGAGGGTTTATGTAAGCACAAGAGCAAGGTCATCTGGATTTTGCTCTTGCCTCCTGCAGTGCTCTGAGCCTGTGCTCTCCCAAAGTTGTGTCCTGTGAACCAGTTCATTCTTTTCAGGAACTGAGTCTTATGATAGGTTAGTTTGTTCTCATCTTCAGAATTAAAGTTAATAAATACCTTACAAATGCAGTTCAGTCTTGATCAACCACGTAAATAGCATATTTCTCAGTTTGAAGCTTAACAATGCTGGAGAATTGTGAAGCGACTAAGTGCATGTAGTTACACAGTGCAGCAACTCGTTAATACTTGTATGTGCTTAACTCCATAAACAGGTCAGAGGTTTTGCCAGGCCTCTGCTAGAGGTGGACCACAGCCTTCCTGATCTTCCTCTCTCCCACCCCAAAGTCATTTTGCTTCAGTGAGTATGCATGATGCACAAGGCAAAGTATAGTGCCATCTAGCTAAATTCTTCGTGGACAAGTCCTTTCGTTCCTTCTTAAAATCCTGGGAAATTCTAGCAGTAGAAATTAAAGTAATAAAGCAGACCCACTTTACAGTTGAGCAGTGAATGGGCTGGGAATGCCACAGTTAAGACTGTTTATGCAGCAGCTGGTACATGCTAAAGAGGCCATTTGGTGTGAAAAGTAACATGTAAGAGGCAATGTTTTTGGTTTTTTTTTTTAACAGCTTTGGAAGGAGTGTACCAAGTGAAACAAAGGAGTGCAGCCTTCTCTTCTGTTGGACTGTCATTTGCACAGAAGAGCTCATGGTAGTAGAAGTTGCTAAGTCCATTACAGTTACGGGGGAGATGAATGGTAAGACATTATCCTCCTGTTACACGACACCATTAAAGGACATTTCATCATTCAGTTCAGCAAAGGTGACATTAGCCATTCAGCCCTGTCTTCGTAAGGTCCTATCAGAAACAGACGGGACCTCAGGAGGGTCACCCCCCTGTTCTCCCATCTTAGGGTAGGATCAGCTATACTTGGTCTACTCCCAATAGCTGTTACTCAAGTCTTTTCTTAAAACCCATACAGGGACGAAGTCTGTGAAATATCACGGAAGCGTCTTCCAGTTCTTTGCTAACCTTGACATTCAAAAGCATTCCCTGACGTCTCATCTAGATCTGCCCTGGCTGCCGCAACTGAAGCTAGTGTCCCATCTGCCACAGCGAGATGGGTATGTTCGTCTTGGTAGCAGTCTCCACCTGAAAACAGTTAGAGCCTTCCTTCTTAACTGTGCCTAAGGCTTCTGCTCTGTCCTTGTAAGTCACGTTTTTGAGGCCTTTAGTTATTTTACTTGCCTCTGCATTCTTTCCACCTGATCCACCCGTTTTGTGAAAGGCACTGCCCAAACCAGAAGGTACTCCAGCTGAGGCTCCCTCAATGCCACACGGGACAGAGCGATTGCCCTGTACTTCACCGCCTGCGTCCCTCTGTATTCTCCCCATTCTACAATGGTTTGCCTTTCCATCGGGAGCATTACCTTAACGCACGTTCATCGTGTGATCGCATTACACGTGGAGAGCTGCTAGGTTATTCCTTCCCAATGGCACAGGTGGAGTGTGTGCTGGGGCAGCGAACGGGGGATACTGAAAGGAAACTCTCATCGTTAAGAGTGTGTGGCTGGGAGGCAGAAGTCATGGCTGCCGGCTGCATCTCTGCTGCTGGCTCGCCACGTGATTGCGACTTCCCACTCCTCTCTGCTGTACCTCGGTTTCCCCAGCTATAAAACAGAGACAGTCATGTCTCACTTTTGTCAAATGCATCGAGATCTGTGTATCAATGCCATCATGGGGTGTGCAGAAAGATAGCTGGTTTTTTTTTAAGAGGAAAATGAGGTATATGGCTTGTGAGAAATAAAAAAAATCCACGTGTTATTTTTTAAATTTTGTTTCATTTATTTGGCAGTAATATCCAAACCCCCCTGCTTCAAAAAAATTACAAAATCAAGTAAAATAAGTGCACTAAGGAAACCTACAGAATACTGATAAATTTCACACACGTACAGGAGGGAATATAGAGGGAGGAGTGGGACTTTTTTGTTTGTTGCTTAAATTTGGCTTTTTGGAAAAAAAAAAACAAACCAAAACCAAACCTGCCTTCCCTGCCCCTTGCAGTCTGTACAGCAATTGTCCCAGAGGGCAATGGCTGGAATTCAGCACTTCCTTCCCCAGCAGCCAAGTCACCCAGCAGAAGTTAGCGACTGACCAGCCTGCTGCAGGGTACAGTCTGGGCATCGCTCACCGAACGGTTGCCCTTCCCCTCGGTGCGGGGAGGCGAGATGTTTCGGTCCCCTTTGGGTACCGTAGCCCTTAGAGCCGGCATCGCTCTCCACAGCTGTGTTTCCCTTTGAGGGCACAAGGAGGAAAAGGCTCCGCACGTGGCAGCCCTTTCCGCGGAGGCACGTTCACCGCACTCCTACCCCGCTGCCCCAGGCTATCCTAGGATCTGTTGTATGGCTTGTCAGAGAGCTCAGCTTGCCTTGCCCGAGACAGCAGCTCATCCCTCTGCCGTCAGTGCAAGCGCAAGCTCTGTAAACCTCAACTGCCAGCACCGACCTCTCCAGCTGTCCCCAGCAGCCATCCTTGTAGAGCGCACATCCACAGGAGACAGGAAGGGGAGTAGAGAACGTATCGCGTAATGCAGCCTACAGAAGCCCTTCAGCCATGGATTAGCCTCCCCTTCCTGCACATGCTCTGCTTCTCCCAGTTGGAGATTTTCCTGACTGGACAATAAGATGTTATCTCCATCCAGGGAAAGCCTTTAAGGCAAGCTGTTGTGTTTTCTCTAAGGCACTTTAATGATCCAAGCTGGAAGGAAGCGAGCTGGGAGGCACAAACTACCTTTCAAAGCAGGGTTGGAATAAAGCAAAACATTTATTAACAATGTTCCTGTGACTCCAGATCCAGCACATGAAGCTGTTTTTTGCTCATACTGTTGGGGAGGAGCGAGGCTACGTCTTATGGGTGCTCCTAATTCCACCAACCACTTCATCCAGTGCCACCAGAACACAAACAATGACCCCGTCCCAGTGTAGCATTGTCTACATTCCCCTCACCTTCACAGGTGACAGCTTCTCAAATCCAGACCCTCACGGGAGAAGAACCGGCCCCCTTCTGCATGTATTGTGCCAAAACCTCCAAGCATGGCAGGGTAGAGTATGATTCTCACTGGAAATGTGGCACTGTGCCAAAGTCAATGGAAGTCCTCTGGGTTCACATCGGGGAAAACAGCTCAAAGACCAGACAGCTTTTAACAAATCTGGCTCACGGGTGAGACCACAGGAGGGACCAAGCTTTCTTCTTTTCCTACGCTTGCTAGGTACCAGCTCATTCTTCCTCTCCAAGGAAAGCACTGTGCAAAAAGGGGAAGGTTGGGACAAAAGTCCTGCTGATCTTCACTCAAGCAGAACATTCTTTTGCAGATGCATGTGGAGTTTTGCTTGAGTAAGCACTAGGGACTGCAAGACACCTGGCAACAACTGCTGAAGTTGCTCACAAACAGGAAGATGGAAGTCACAAGCAGTCATCTCAGGGTACATGCAACTGCTTGGGATGCACAGCAGGGGCGTGAAGGGAATGCAGAAGCTGGAGGTTCAGGCCTGTGAGTGTATGAAGTACATTCGACAACTGCAGGAGAAAATCAGCTGGGCTGGAGGCTACAGAGGTGATTGTCAACAGAACAGCATTTCATTTATATCTAGGACCGATGCTCTGAGAAAGGGGTCAGACAAAAATGACCCGTGAAGGGATGCGAGGTTGGTAAAAGACCATCTGATCAAAGACATCGTGAAATGCGTCAGTAATGAGGCTTCCAGCCCTGACTCCAAACTCAGACCTGGAATCAAAGAATAATGCTGCTGCCTTACCCCAGAGGGAGATGGAAAGCCCAAGATGATGGCTAACGGCCCTGACTCCAACTAAACAGTTTTTTACGTAGTTAAGCCTTTTAAGATACCCTGCTAATGGGATTGCCTGGTCCCTCTGTCTCTGGACTACTTGGCATTTCCCTCTGGGAAATTTAGAGAGGCATGAGCACGGACTTTGAGCACATGGTCAATGCTAGCTAAGGGAGCAAGAGCTAGAGAGCTGCAGTGTCAATCCGTGCCTGGTGAAACTAATTACATCCAGCCCTGTCTCTTCTTCCCATGAGGGACACTGCTATCCCCAGTTGAGAAATACCCTGTAGCGCAGGGCTCACAAATTGCTTGTGGTGTTTGCGGTGGCCGAGCGCAGTGCGATACAAACTGTGCATGGGCATTACAGCACTGTCAATAACAAAAACCCACAGGCTGGGTCTTCTTGAAAGATCTAGAGCTACAAAACATACAAAAGCTGAATTACTACCATAGGAAATAAAGTAATAAAAAAAAAAAAAACCAAAACAAAAGGGGGAGTCAGCATGTGAATGTGATAAGAAAAGAATATGCTAGCACCACTAAGGAGGGGGCAGGGAGAGTAAGAGTGAGATGAGGTCAAAAGGAACCATGTTGTGTTGGAGCCCACAATGTACTGGAGGAGCTGCTGGGGACAGTCCGGTGGAAAGCAAGGAGGAACGTGCTGGACTCATGCCAGCAGCATGGCACCACGACTTCCAGGTGTCACACCAGGCTGACCAGCTTTGAGGAGCTTGAACCAAAGGGGAGGGTAAGCAGGGCAAGGTCCTTGGCTAATGATGCCCTGCAGCACACGTGCTCAGCCACAAAACTGCCGGGCCTGTATTTCTGCAGCCAAGGGCGGTGCTGACAATTGTATTGATTGAAGACCCCCTTTTCTATCCAGCACTGACCTCCGTCCTTTCCCCAGATCCAGGGGAACAAGAAAACCCTGTTAGCTCTTGGAGGGAGCAGCTGTCTGCTCTGGGAAAGGGTCCCAGAGGCTGCTGTAAGTCCCTCCCAGCCTTCCAAGGCCCCAGCAGTAAAGCTCCCTGAACAGGTGGGCTCTGCTCCCCTTTCCTGGCCCCATTCTCTGTGTATTACAAAACAAATAACCCATCGCTATACAATGTAAATATCTGTGACTGGGCAACTGTAGCAGACACTTGTGCATACTGAGATCAGCACTGGAGGACAGGGTGGCAGGTTGGGCCCATCCTCCTGGGCTCCTCCGGTGTGGAGGCCCCTTACATCTCCTTGGTGCTCATTCTCTTGGTCTTCTCGGCCGTCTCCTGGAGAAAGAGAGTTACAGAAGTGAAGCTCCGCACTGACACAGGAGCTGGCAGTGCCCTGAAACCTTTGGTCCATCCACAAGCAGCGCCGACACTGGCTTACACCTCAAAGCCTCACACCTGCATTTGTCCCCACAGGCAACAGAGATCCCCCTTTACTGTGCTCCCCCTTCTACCAGAAGTCTCCAAGTGACAGAAGCAGAGGGAACCCCTCTAAGCAAGGAGACGCTTAGTGCAAGCAGACCTTCCCAGCCTCATGCTAACCTGATGCTTCTGCAGTTCCTGAACGTATCTAGCCAGCTCCTCCTCAGTCAAGTCTTGATCAGGTCGCTGTCTCTGAGCAGGCACCTTCTCATTCTTCCCTGCAAACAGAAAGGGAGTTCAGCGTTATCGCAAATAAGGGATGCAAATTTCAGAGGCTGAACCACGTAGAACAAAAAGAGGCAGGTCGGCCACAGCACACCTCAAGCTTAGGAAGACTTTGCTGGAGGAAGGTGTGGGTTGGCTTCCTAGAAAGAGAATGGGCCTTGTGGCTGCCTGGGACTTCAGAACCTGGGTATCCAGACTGTCCCCACCTCTCCCTCCCATGTGATAAATAATAAAACCACATGGCAGAGGCTGCATATTATTTAAAAGAAGCACCTATAATTAGTTCAAACATCTTGGCCTCTTGTAGGGAACAAATGGAAGCTCAGTACTATCCAAGTACAATAACTGACACCTAATGAAGAGGTAATTTAGCTCAGTGGAGATGCAGCTTGCTGATGTATCTAATCTGAGTCTTTGGTTTCATTATCCCTCTAACAATAGCCTCTAACCCCTCTGCTGCTCTGACATGGGCAGAAAGTCAAGGAATTGTCCCATTGCATGCTTCTGCCATAGATGCAGGGAACAAAGTAGACAGCAAGACTGGGTGTTGCATAGCAACTTTGAAGGTTGTTTCTGGGGAGGCAACAAAAAGAGCGCCTCATTTGGTTGCTTAACCTCTGAGACCTACTCACAGCTCCTCTGGCAGCTCTATCAGTATTACAGTTATCTTTTCTGAGGTGAGCTTCTGCTGCCACAGCCAAGTCTGGGCTGAGGTGATCCCAAAGCCTCTGCTGCAGAAGGCCAGATAAATGTGAAAAACTCTGTACGTACCTCTTGCCATTCCCCTCTCTCCTCTGCCCAAACTACTGGCTATAGATCTGAACTAACGTAGTGCTGACAGCTCCTGCACAGCACTGAAAACAAAGCTCAAGCAAAGGCCTGGTTTCTAGGGAAGAAGGCCAGTAAAATGCAGCGCAGTGCTGGGAGAGTGGACATGGCTCCTTGAAAAGGACCCATACATTTCCCAAGGCAGGGGAAAGCTGGCTTTGCACTGGCCCTGGACCATCTGTGAGAAGGCAAAACGGAGAGCCGATGTTCACAACCCCACCGCGACTTCTCACAATTGTAACATGGCTGTGAAAGTTGAAGAAAGGCCTTCCAAAGGCAGAACAGACAGACTAACAACCCTGCCTTACTATGATCACCACCTCCCTTCACCTCCATCACCATTATTTTCTTCTACAGTTTTTATGGCAAGAAGCTAAAGTGCTTTCTTGGCATTACTGGATGAAGTCTCCTATCTCCCCTGTGGGGCAAGACAGGACCCTAGCTCCTGCTTTACAGATACCATAAAGACAGATACAGTGAGGATACTGACACACATACAGGAAAGCTGACTTGCTTACACCTACATGTATGGCTGCAGACAGTGACCTGTTTGGTGTGTGCATGCCCCAAGCCAGCTGCATGCAGAGTAGCTCTGGCCTGGAAGATTTGGTGCTGAATTTTCATTACACCAATCCAAACTACAAACCCCAGCAGCATTGCCCCAACCCAGTTACACACTTTCTGGCCTCTAGAACAGAACCAGCTTGGGTTTGGCCAACACGGAGCATGGGGAAGGTGATGCAGAATCCACCCATAGGGAAGCTGAGGAAAAGCTGGAGAGAGAAGAAATCTGGATAGCTGGTGCCCTCGAAAGATAAAAAGCAAAACCCCTTTTTGTACAAAACCAAGTACAGTAATTGTCTGGAGAGCATACGGACCCTCGCATGTCATTGCAGTGCACACCCAGTTCCCACAGGCACAGACGCAGCGGTTGCACTCCACCTGGGTCTCTGCTCCATCCTCATAGGTTTCATCTTCCAGGGCACACTCTAGAGAGGCACAAAACAAGGGCAGTGGTTGTGAGATAGCGAGCAGACTAAAGACAACATACTTTGGAGAAGCCTTGAGAGAGAGAAGAGGTACACAGTTTTGGGGGAGGCCTTCCTTCCCCTAACCACCAAAAGTTTCATTATGACTAAAACATTCATGCTGAATTTGGTGTGTGAACTCAGCCAAAACATAATTTGAGAAAGTCAAACACTTCATTTTACTTCCTCAGAAGAACACATTTCAATTTCTCAATTCCAAATGAAAACTCAATATTGGATTTGTTTGTATATCCTAATCTGTTATACATAGAAGAGAACCCCCAAAGTGAAAGTTTTGGTTACTCTGAAACAATTGCTGTTCTGGGTGGGGAGAAGTTGGGGAAATGATTTGTGTATTTGCTGTAGCCCTAAGAAAGAAAGGAAAAAAAAAAGGTTTCTCATTTCAGCTCACATTTCTCCTCAAAGCTCTATTATACGTTTAAGTCGAGGCCCCCAGAGCACTCAAGGGCCTGTATGGTGTTAAGTGAAAACCAGCTGACCGTGTTTTCCAGGGGAGGTGCAGCATCCCTCGCTTCCCACTGAAACAGGCAACAGAGAGTTCACCTTAATATTCCCTACGAAGCATAGCCTCTGTCTGCTCCTTGGTGCCACCGCAGTGGGATGTAAGTCTGGCACCTTTGGACCAGCACCCCCTGAGGGGACAATTAGATGAATGGCTAGGCACGCCTGGTCAGCAGAACACTAAGCTGCTTCCACGTGAACTGTAGCACTAAGCAGGATTTGGAAGGATAGTGAACTTTGAGATGTTCATCAGGGAGGGTCTCTGTGTGAAAGGCAGAGCGTAGCAGGACTTTGGTCTGGTCTGAATTTCCTAAGTTATCCAGACATGAACTCCTCACATGATTCATCTCCACACTGCTAAATACATGCGTTGACCTTCCAAGCATACCACATCCATTTAACCTACGCCCTTGCTTCTCAGATCCAAATGTTTTTCATCACAAGAGCTGTGGGAGCTCTGGGACAGAAAAAGCAGTACTTCTGACAATGCAGGGACAAGGGGTGCTGTCAGATGGGAGGTAGCATATATCAACATTATCTCTGGGAGTGGAGTTACAGCATCCAATGTCTGGCCCAAAGCTGGTCTCTTTTCTTTCCTCCCTTCCCAGGACCCCTCTGGTTCCCCAATACAAGTAAGGAGTTCCTACTTTTCTCTGGTGGGTTGAAGGATGGGCTGAGGCACTTGAGAAATTCATTGAAGCTGAGCTTCCAGTCAGCATTTTCATCTGACAGCTCGATGAGGGCATCTACGCAGAGTCCCCTGAAAGGAAACACAGAGGCATGTTCTGCACGGCGCTGAACTAGGCTGGTCCCTGCTCTGTTGGCTTCAGAGCACAGATGAGTAAAACCAGTAATAACTAGGAAGGTTCTGAGATGCCTGGCAGAAAATGCTTCTGTACGGAAACCTCAATGGATACAGACAAAAGAAAAATAGTCACAAAATACTCCCTGTCTGGCAAAGGGCCGGGAAGTGGGGGGATATTCGGAACCGCAGGAATAGGACCCTGTTGACATCTACATGCTGTCACACAAGTAGAGATGCAAGCACAGCTAACCACAAGCAGCCTGTTCTCCTCATTGTTTCACACAGTGGCAGACACACAGAAAAAGGGAAACCTCTCAAACGACATTTTCATGCAATGCTTGCACCAGCTCTAACTGCAGGCTGCCCATGAGCTGTGTTTTCCCACCATCTTCCTTGCGCTGGATCTAGCTATCAGGCAAAAGGTGAGTGAGGTCCACTGGAAAGCTGATTTATTAGGAAATAAAAAAGAAGACAAATTTTCTGTCACCCAACTCACCTTCTGGCTGCACACCTATAAGATGTAAGGCAAAAGAAGGTTGGAATACATGGCTAATGTGAAGGGTAGGGGTGGGACTGCTCCTTCTGCTCCTTTTGGTGGTATTCACACCTAATTAAGTGAAAAGTCACTTCATGCACAGTTATATTTGTCAGTGCAAGCCCTAACTGTTATTATTTTCCATGAGTGGATTTTCATGCCCCCTTCTACCGCATCTGGCCCCCTGGCCCTCCTTCTGGCATCCTGTCCACTGCCCACCTGAGCAGCTTGTTGGTCTCCTGGTCCATGTAGGTGGTGATGTTGACAGCAGTCTCATTCTGCTCCACGAACTTCAGGAATTCAGTGGAGTCCAAGCGAGAATCACCATCGTCAAAGCTCTGTAGGGGAAGATGGGAGGATGTGAAAGGGTCTGATTTACCGGTTCAGGGTACCCCTTTCTTCTCCCCCTTCCATATGTACTTAGCGTGTTTGAAGCTTCAGTGAAACAGGTTGCATCATCCCTGTTTTGCACAAAGGACAGAGGCTCAGAGAAAAGCAGCAACATATTCATACTAGCATCAAAACTGGGAGACACGATGCTAGCCTTGTTCTCACTGATAAGCTACACTGCCTCTCATTCACCTCCTGCTGCTTGATTTATGGCTCTAACCCCATTTCTTCTCTTTGTTCCAGCCAGCTCTTAGCCTTCTTATATACCTCCTGCCTTAAAGCAGACCAGTTGCATTCAAGGAGGTGTCAGCTTTCCAATATGTGCAAATCCAAAGCTGTGCCTAGACTGTGACAGTGACAAAAGGGAAAATCACAGGAAGCAATTTTCTGCTGATCCCAAAGAAGGAACAATTTAATGCAACAGCACAACGCATTGCCACCAACTTCTTAAGGTCTTGACAGGACTCATGGCACTGAAAAGCAGGATTTTTAGCCCCGAATCCTGGCTGTACTCCCAAAGAAGTAATTGCATTTTGCTCTCCTGTTTGGAGATGTCATATCACAGTGCTGGGCACTCAGCAGGAACTGCTGGGCCCCCTCAGAGACAGCTGCATTGCAGTGAGGGGAAAATGAATTCTGCACACAGACTGCTGCTGGCTAATTCTTGCTGTGTGACTTGGGGCAGGTCACTGTGTCTCCTCGCGCGTGCTTCCAGGAATGCTGGAAGAGACGCTCCCTGTTTTTACCTCTATGTGGTTCAGGAGAAACCTGTAGGGCTAGGAAAATTACTCTGTGTGCTGTAGCCTGTGTATAACTGCTCCACTAACATGTTTCAACTTCTACTAGACTTTGAAACCTCTTGTCCCGCTATTTCTTGTGAAAGTGGCCGCCATTCCCTTAATGACACAGACTCAGTTCAGTTAGTTTTCTTGCCTTTCAATGCTATGGTCTGCATTTATGTGTTCCCCCAGAGACCCTCCAAAACAGCAGCTTCCCACTACCAGCCTCACTCCTCTTGAAATAATGTCCTTCAAGGTCATGGCCTGCCTGACGTACAACCCACATCCCAGTGATCCACACAAGTCAGGCTTCCAGGAGGGAAACAGCTTAATGACACATCTACAAACCTCCCCATCAAGGAGAAAAGGGAAAAGCTTCATGTCATCTTTGTCTCCAGTGTTTATTACCTGCAGGGCAGGAATCAGGCCATTTGCAGGGCAGGCGCGCGGAGCCCCGGGACTGGGCACAGCAGAATTCCTCCAGTGACAGTGGACCCTCACTGGTGACAAACATTAGTGTGTGTTTGAACCCAATTTAGTTTGCTTTGCTTGGATTTGTCCCAAGTTGTTCCAAGCTCTGAATTCTGCTTTAAAAGTATTTCAAAGCTTTAAGGATTGTTGATATGGTGGATTACCACTTGACAGAAAAGGAAATTCCCCCTTTGGTCTGAGAAAAGGTATGGCTTTGTCATGGAAACTTCCACCCACTTGTGCCTGGGATCAGTGCTCCAGAAAAAGGGGGACAGTAAAGGGAACATGAGGCTGTCTGCCTCTGAGCTGCGGCCACGGGATTTCACCAGCGCCCCAACAGGCGTGGGGCTGGCAGGGGTGACCGGGCTGTGCCGTGGCGGTGGAGAAAGCCCGTGGCTGGCTCATGTATTTCAGCGAAGCCCATGGTCTGGGGAGGCTCTCCGTGAAGGCGGCTGGGGACAGCACGTTTGCGGGAGGAGGGACTGAGCAGCTCCGCTCTGCAGGACGCTGCAGCTTTCGGGTGCCGGCGGGGGTGCCTGAGGCAGTGGGCCACAAGTGGGTTTCCACAGACGGAGCAGCATTAATGGCTACAAAGGCGAAGATGCTCTCTGGAGCGCAGGGACCAGCTCCTCTGTCTCACCAGGGGGTGCCATTGCCATGGCAAATTTGCTTGCAGCGCTAACTCCTGTCAGGCACCATTAATCTCTTGCTGTCGACAGCTTATGATTTAAACACTCTCCCCCTTTCCCCACCTGCTCCTCCAGCTCCATCCTGAATGCTTTGAAGTCTTTATCAGGAGCTGGGCGTGAGGGGGAGGGACGAAGCAGTGCATGTGGCAGGAGCATGGGAGAAGCGTGTGATCTGCTGGTTACAAAAGGAGGTGGGGATGGGCTGAGGGACAGACTGACGGGGAGGAGGGAAGACGAACGGGATTATTGCAGGGCCTGACACACACGGTTGGCTCCTCTCTCTCTGCAGAGCACTAGGGAACCGCCAGCTCTTGGCCACAACTGGGTCATACTTACTCCTTGCAAGCAAATACTCCGCTTGAAGCCCCCAAGTGTCCCCTATCCCCACCTCAACATGGCCTTGGGACTGTCTGGAACAAAGAATCAGCAGCCCCTGCCCCAGCTTCCTGCTCCTTCTACTTCCATTTCCAGCACTTTCACCCATCTTTTCTCCTCTGGCTATCTTTCGTGCCCTGAGATCAGTTCTCCTCTCCCCTGCCACAGGCACACCTGGCCTGTCCTCCTCCTTTCTTCCAGGGCAGGTCAGATCCACAGGGATGCTCCAGGTCTGGGCTGTCCCATAGCCATGTCAGTGGCTCCGTCAGCAGCTGCTGCAGGCAGCCTGTAACACATCATACTGTAGGACATACCAGAGCTTTCTGGCCCCCAGCTTCACAGGCCCATCACACACTGGAGCCTCCTGGCCGGAGACATGGCAGCTGCTTTGCAGCGACAGGGCAAGAAATGTTCTCTGGCCTCTGAGGCAGGCACTGCTCTACTTGCCTTGAAATACTTGTCCAGGACTTCGCTGTAGTTGCTGCCCTTGGAAAACCAGCCGTCTGGGATAATCTCAGCTTCCAGCCACTGGATGACACGGCGACGAAGTTTGTCCCTGTCCGACTGATAGCAGACGACTGTCATGGGAGAAGGTGTAGCAGAAGAAAAAGAAAGCAAGGATGAGAGAAATGAAGTTGGCAGGGAGACCACAGAGAAACGACTGGAAATAAAACCCAGCGCGCCAGCCCTGATGGCAGGTTGCAGGCCCCTCTGTCCTTGGTCCTTGGAGATGCTCCAGGGCCAGATCAAAGCAGAGGTGCCACGTGCTAAACGGCAGATGGGCTGTGGGTGACACCGTGTGGCAAAGCCAGAAAATGACACCCCTGCCAAACACCTCCTGCCTTCCAGCCCTCAAAGCTTGTGGAATAACAACCCGGGGCTGACTCGTCTTGGTGTGAAGAGTCTCCAGATTGAGGCAGGAAGGTGACTGACTGGCCCTGGACAGTGTCCCCAGGCTTCCCGACGTTGTGCAGAACAGGCACTCAGCCGTTAACCCTCAAGTACCAAAAATTCCATCCTCTGCAACGGCAAAGACTAGACTGAGCAAGCCGCTGTCCCCAAGACTTGAATTTTAAGAGCCTACTATCTCAGGAGATTTTGACTTGCCCACTCTGATTGGATATGAGAGGGGGCTAAGTTGGGCTTGTTCACAGCGCTCTCCATAGTCACAGATTTCTCTAGGCGGGTATCGCCTTGTGTGCTAATACTGAACAACGTATTTAGAAGCAGAACTGAAAGCCTAGGTCTTCTGGCTTCTGTGAGTCATCATAGCCACCCAGAGGTCAATCAAGCCAGAAGGGGAGTCAGTGAGCATTTGTGTTGCCTAGACATACCAAGGATCTCCTTCCGAATCCAGTGACTACAATCACGACCGGACAGACAGATGAAATAAAAACCCGTAGGGATTCTGCATGTTTAATGTTGAACTTCCTTGAAACCGCTTTGAGGTGGTGGCCATGCCCTGACACGGTCCTTTCCCTTAAGCCTGTATGCGGGTTTCCACTCAGCTTCCCTGTCCTGGGAAGCTGAAGCTGACAATTATACAGCTCCAGCAGTTAGAGGCCATGGATGGGAAAAGGATCCCCTGATGAAGCACAGGCCATGACCCCAAAATCCAGTCCAAGTACACGAGGCAATGCGTAAGGGGAGAAACCAGGCACAGGGCATCAAAGAGACTTGTTGGCTGATGGGAGAGGTGGTTCAGCTACACCTCCTGACTCCCCAGACAATGCCCTTCATTATATAGTGCTGCCTCTCTGCCCTGCACCCATCGGTTAATCACTCCTGAAGCAAAGTCTCCTTTCAAAAGAGTGCTCTTGGAGTTGGGGACATAGCTCCACAGTTATCGTGTCTTAGATCCCCAATGAAGTCTGCAAAAGTGCGTCTCTCCCCTCAGGCTGTGATAACACAGCTTGTGTCCCTAGGGGCAAACTGGGTTTCATTGCACCTTGTACGTGCTCAGAGTCCCTGAGACATCCCAGCACAGTGAAGAGCCCAGGAGATGTATGAGCTCTGAAAGGTTACCCAGGAGTAAAGAGCTGGGCAATCACATTTCAGCTGATGTATCAACTCAGATTCTGCTACAGCCAGTGCAGAGGTATGACTTTGACACAGAGCTGTGCAACTCCCCCAGCAGACCTTCCTCCCCATCTCTTTTCCCAAATGCATACAGAGGACCCAGCCATGCAAGGAGATGGACTCACCTGGACTTGCAGCTGGATTCTCAGACTTCTTTTCTGTTAATGAAAGACAGAAGAGGACATTTCTGATGCAACATGAAGCAATACGAACCTCTTCCCACCCTGGGTGTCACTTGGGCAAGAGCAGAGGAACCTGGGAGTCTTCAGAAACATGAGGGCCTGGAACATCTGTCGCCCCGAGGGGAGACTGAGGACTGTTTAGCCTGAAGAAGAGAAGGCTCAGGGGCAATCTCATCAATGTTTATAAATCTGATGGGAGGGAATGAAGAAGACTGAGCCAGACTCTTCACCATGGTGTCCAGTGACAGGGCAAGAGGCAGTGGGCACATATTTATACACATGAAATTCTGTCTGAACATAAGGAAACACTTTTTTTTACTGTGCGGCTGGTGTGGGGGTGAGTTAAACAGCCCTACCATTGAGACAAAATCCTTGCTCCTGAAGTTCTTGAGGTCCCTCATGAACATGGATGGTCGTATGGGCTTTGGGGGTTTATCCTGAGAGTCTGACCTTTCCTCAGCAGGTAGACTGAGACACCTGCCTGGCTGAATCCACGAGCTCAGAGAGAGGCAGGCAGGAGCAAGAAGTTGCCCTGCTGTCCCGAGTGTCCCCATCCAGCATCCCAGGGAGACAATAGCTCCAAGATCCCACCACAGCCAAGGTGTCAGGGTTCTGAGTACACTAATGAGGGCCTCCATCCACACTCTCTACCCATGAGCCCAGGGGCTCCGTTTCAGCTGATGTCTCGGCCCCTAGACCTTGGCTGGGATTACGTTGTAGGTATGCCTGTCTCCAGCTCTGTCGCAACCATTCCCATACCTGCCATAGACCCTGTTGATCTAGGCCCTGACCTGGTGACTGTCTTCCCACCTTGATCTCAGACCTGCTATAGACCGCATCACTACAGACTTGTCTGGCAATTACTGGCCTGTGCCCAATTCTGGTTACCGTCACCAGACCTCATTTTGTGGCTTGACTTCAGGCCTACTTCATCACCACAAACTTGCCTGGTGATCTGGACTCTTGGTTGAACCTGGCCATCGTTCCCAGGCTTGCCCTGTTTATCCCGCTCCGCTACTGTGGGACAAGGTCCTGGCTGGTGAAGCCTCTGCCTTGCCTTGTTATCATGCTCGGCTTCCGACTCTCCCTCCCTTACAGCGTAGCTGGCCCTCATCGCCGGGGTTACCTTTACAGTGGCCATCGTAATCCACCTGGATCTTGGAGCCAGTGAGGCAGGCATCACGGTGCAACTCACAGTGGTTCAGGTACGTCTTGCCATTGCTACCGCACACAGGCCTCTTGTGAGGTTTGCATTGCTGTGAGAGAAGCCAGAGAAGACAGCATTTTACCTGCCTCTTCGGGACAGCTAGAGGGAGGCAGGTGAGTCCCAGCATCAGCCCAACTCAACAGAAGCCCTTGGCACAGCCTCCTTGCCCAAAAGGTGTTTGGAACAGGCTGAACCCACCCATCGTCACCCCGGAAAAACCTGCACAGGGAAGTCTGTGGGTGTGGGTTCAAAGGCTTTGCTTTATCCCAGCCTCTGTCACTGCCACCACAACAGGAGCCTTCCCAAAAGCAGAGTCCAGCAGAGAAAATCAGTGCCCAGCATAAATACTGAGCGTAATCCTGCAACTGCTGCTCTATGTGCCATGGACATGCCTGCCCGGAGGTGTTTCTGTGAATCTGTTCTGTGCACCTCTGCTTGCTCAGCTCTGTTGCATCTTTTTGTAGACTCTGCTCCACCTTTCTGTAACTGAATGCAGAATAAGCCATCAGCCAGGAGCAAACAGCACAGCCTACAGCAGAGGGAGAGTTCTCCAGTGCCACTGTTCAGGCTGTGGGCTTCCTTCTCCCATCCCTTTCAGTCTGGCCAAGCCTACCCAGGGTGACAGACTCTCTTCCTGCTAACGGGGCATTTCACTCTCCAGTCCCCAGGCTGGCCACGTCAGAGCTGCAGGCTCTGAGGGAAGCGGGAACAAAAAGCCACATGCCCATTCCCAGGAGCCAGGCAGGAATGGTTTGAAAGAAGGGCAGAGGAGAGTAGGGAGACAGTGTGTCTCTACAGCTGGGAAAGACTCTTCTAATCATCTCTGGCTCCCTGCTGGATGGAGCTATTCATCCTCACAGCACTCTACCACAATTATTTCCATTTTACAAAAGCTGATTTTTAGTAGGGTGCTTGTAACCTCCTCAAACAAGATGCCAGTGAGGGCAGGCTTTCTTGGAGCTCGCAGACCACTCCCTAGAGTGCTCTCCAAAGCTAGCTGCATATCAATACCCTACTGGGCTTTCCCAACAAAAGACCTCCAGCCAAGTCTCCTGTGAGTGTGAAGACCCTAGGCAGTTGTGCGAGCAGCACAGCTGCAAGCCCCAGACAATATCTACCCTACAGGGCTCTTCCCCCACACCACACTGGGAAAGGCCCTCCTGTTTGAAGAGCCAGTGTGAATTTGCAGCTGCTCCAAAACAGCCGTAGCCTCATCCCATCATGAGATCCTTCCAGCGACCAAAACCCAGCCGGGGGGTCATGGTGGTGATGCCTGTCCCTGACGCAGAACCTGTGCTGCCCTCGTACCTCAATGCAGAGGCAGGTTGGCTCTCCCTTCTCAGTCACTGCACACTCCCGCCCAGCTCCGCAGAAAACATTGGCACAGATCTTGGATTTGCTCCTTGGCTCTTCCTGCAAGATACAAAGTAAGAGACACAAAATACAACAAGTTACCAGGAAGAGCAGCACAACAGCTTTAAGAAATAACACATTTAACTTGTAGACTGGACCGAAGAGCACCAGGGTGGAAGGAACAGATTACAGAACAAGAGAGACATGACTGCAATAGATGGACAGCTCAGACAATAACCAGGAACAGACACAAGAGCTAGGGCTACAGCCCCAGCAAGAGAGGGCTTCCTTGAGGTCATTCCCAGACAATCACCTAGGACAACTGAAGCAAACATGAGCAAGAGAAAGTCTAGCATGAATGGCAAGAATAATTTGCTCATGCCAAGGGCTGCCATCTTCAAAATTTTTTTCATGGAGGGTAGGGAGCAGAAATGTCTTTGCTCGAGACATTTAAGAAGAAGGTGAACATAACCCTGGAGAAAGGTGTGATACCAAACAGGCAGAAGAAATTGCCATCGGGCACCAGTAATGCCCCTGTCACAAAAAAACTTCACAAAACTATATGACCCATTACCTTGCCTCCACTGGTCAAGATTAAACACTTCAAAGGAAGAAACACTGTCATAGATAATTATACAGTAACCTTCTCTGAGAAAATTTCTTCTGGTCCCTGACAGCCAGCAGTTGACTTATGCCCTGCAGCACAATTTATATGCTTTAAAGTTTTCTCCTAGCCAAAGTCATCACAAGTATTCTTGTTGTTCACGTAACTGTCAAATCCTTTTTTTTGAGTCCCACTGCCTTCCCAAACTGGTGACACTTAGCAGGGAAGATTTCCACAGGTTAATCATGTTTTCAATAAAACCACCATTTACTTTTATCAGTTTAATCCCTTTTTTCCTTAGGCTTTTAAAAGAGAAGACGGTTCCAGGGGTTCAGAGTTGGGACACCCTGGTTTAATTCCCTGCTTTGTCATTAATTTCCTTTGTGACTCTCATTTCATCTAACATTTTCCACCTGTACGTTAAGTATCTGGTTCAGGCTAGCCAATTGGCTTCCTCAACAGTTTTGTATCAGAGACGGAAGATTGAGGAATGTAAAATAACCAGTGGGATAGGTCAATCACATCTGCTGTGACTCTTTTGTCTAATACACAAAGCGTTTTTTTACCTTCTCATCCGAGTATTATTCTTAACCTCTGCTCATTTGTGGTATCTTTGTACCTCCATTATATACTTTTGAAAGTAGGTGATCAAAAAGGAGCAGAATTTGCCTGAGGAGCAAGCATTATTGATACATTTAACAACAAATGCTGAGCACATTTTTTTCTCCTATTGCTTCTTTATCCTAATTTGGGGTTTTTTGTTTTGCTTTTAAACCACAGTTTCACAGTGAGTTGCTGTCTTTACTGAGCAGCCCACAGTGACAGTCAGATCATTTCCTGAATGACCTTGCCCTGGTCTTCAGAATATTTTGTCTGCCGGCCTACTGCACAGTCATCAAGCCCAAGAAGGTCTTTTCAAAGGACTACAGGATTCCCTCCAGGTTCACATAACGACAAACACCTTTCTTACTCTCTGCAAATGTTCCTATCTTGCTGCTTATCCTGTAAAATAAAAATATAGTATTCAGACCCACCAGTCTTAGCTCAGAAATGTGCAGTGTCCCAGGCCTGCTCACCCCATGAAGACAGTCAGACTGTCCTCCCATTGCTCTTTCGTCCTCGTTTCACATATCGTTTCTGAGCTATGAAAGACACTCTGCCCCTTCTGCCGCATCCACCTCTCTTTAGTTGCCTTCTGGTGGAGGGCTGGGGTAAATGATCTAGGCGCTTCTGGGGTGGGATGGAGCAACGCGAGCGCTTCACCGCACAAAGCGACCTCACACAACTTAGGGCAGGAAAGGAAGAATAACTCATTTTGCAAAAAGCACAAAGAAAAAACCAAATTCTCCCAGGCTGGAGTCTAACTAGGGCACTCACACACCTAAAATGCACTGTAGACACCTAAGTGCTGATCCATTTAAAGGGTTTGGAACAACAGGCCCATCCCTTCACTGAGCCAAAGACCAGAAAAAACAAAAAAGAGCTAGACACGGCTTTGAACTGCCACCCACCAAGGTCTGTAATCCAGGTGCCTGGCAATAGATGGCAGTACTCTGCCTCTCCTTACCCATGGCCAGGCAGGACCACCAGCAGCAAGCTCCCAGCTGTGCCCACCGATGCCAAACCTCGCTCTTGCCTCCTGGCCTGAGAATTACAGCACTGCTACAACCGCAGCCGGCCTCGGCAGGTGTCCGCAGGGACCGAGCTTGGGTTGCAAGACTCTTCTCCCCTCGACAGTTTGCTGGAAACCAGGCCTGTGACGCGGCCGTCCTGGCCACAGCTCCCTCCCTGTACTGCCAGAGCCCAGGAGCCATCCCGCAGCTCTCCCACTGGGACCTGGGGTGGGGATGCTGGCAGGGTGACACCGCCAGAACAGCCTCCTGCCAGGCTAGAGGGCCACGTTACTCTGATTTTTCTTATTAATCAAAGCAATATGGTTTGCCAGTTGCTGCTTTTTGTTGTTTTAAGCTGTCCTAGGCTGGCAGTGGGTCGGAGCTGGTTGCCACGTCCCGGCACGGCCGTCTCCACCCTGGGGGTTTGCCAGAGAAAGAAAAGAATCAGGCTCTGCCTGCCTGCCCTCTCACTCTGGCACAGGGTTTCTCAGACTCAGCATGCTCATCCTCCCTCCCGGCAGCAGCAGCCGTGGCAGGAGTTATCAGGCTGGGTGCTGGCTCCACCTTTAGTAAAAGCAGCTCTCAGCATCCACCCCAATTCCCAGAGCAGTAACTCAGCCCCCTGTGCCCTCCACTCTTGTAATGCTCGCCCCACAAACTGTACTTTCTCCACCTACAACCTACAAACCATAGCCCCTTCCACTCGTATGCCCCCCTCCCAAAATCCCCGAGATCCTCACCTCCTTCCTTCACCAGACATCACGTCTACTGCCCTACATGGCCCTACATGTACCCTACCCGGCACCTGCAACCTGACCCATTGCTGCTGCTTTGCAGGTCGAGGTGCGCTCTTCTGCCAGGCGATACTAGCTGCTGCTGCAGATCCTGCCTTCACCTCCTGCAAGAGCCAGAAACATTTTCCTCCGCCAGCCTGCACACAGATGAAGTTAGCGGTTGCCACCGCTACCACTTGGTACGGCCACACAGCTCTAAGGTGGTTCACGGCATACCGCAGGGTGGGAGCTCTTTCTAGCTGCTCCCAGCCACCTTCCCGGCAAATGTCCGAGTCTCCTGTGCGGAACTGGGAGTGTAACGGAGATGGCGGTGGATGAATGGATGAGTACGGTGGGGGTCTGTGATTGAGGCTTTATAATCTTCTCTCCTGATTCTCTGGCAAGCTCCCAGGTGCTACTAGCTGAACTAGTTTCTTGTGAGAGATATTCTGATCTTACCTTGGACCCTGTCATGTTTGCTCTTTATAAAGCTCCATCTGCTGGAGTCATGCGAGTAAGCGGGGACAGCAGCTGCCACTTCAATATTAAAGAGCTCATCCTCGCACGTACCATGTAAAAGCTTGAAAACATGAACTGCAAAAGTTTAAATGCAAGGTCACACAGAGAAAAGACTCCACAGTGTTTCAGTGTCATTGCCCTTAAATTAATTTCAGGATTCGGGGACTGGCATCACGGTTTTTACACTGCTTCCTCCCTGTGAGCTGTCATTGCCTTTTCTGTCACCGTGGGCTTGGGAACTGTCACTTGTCCCTGTGCACAGAGCGCTCAGGCAGGCGGAAGGGAAAGGGCAGAGACTCGTTATTAATTGCTGCACGGTGGCATTTACACTGCAAGCCGTGACAAGGCAGTTCCTCTCTTCTGCCTTGGGTAAGATGCCCAAGCTCTCCCTGTTTGGGCAATGCTTTTAATAACTCCTCTGCTGCCCGGAGAGCAAGCAGGAAGGTGTAAAAGCAGCGAGCACAAAGCCAGGGCAGGAGCGCCTGGATTCCGGAGCGTCTGCCACGGCACAGGGGCACTCCTGATTCTTCACCCCACGGCCGCCACAGAGGCAACGACCTCCCCAGACATCTTCTTGGGCAAAGACCACGGAGAAAGCTGCTCACCACGGCTCACGGGCCAGAAACTCAGGGTGGCCGGGCAGCGTCACGTACGCATAGCCCAGACCGTCTGCCGAATTGGGATGGGAACGCACACTGCTTTTGGGGGGCCGGGAAGTGTAAACTCATGGATGAAGAGTTCTTGCATGTGAACGGGCAAGCGCCAAGCAGAAGACCTGAACCGACAGCGCAGCGAGCCACACGCACTGCTTCTGCTTCTGCCTCAGCTGTTGCTTCCTGGGGAACAAGGAGGAAAAAGAGACATTTCCAAGGCATCTGCGGGCGAGAAAGCCTGCGGCAGCACTGATGCTGAGGGATTACCATGGCAACCGGCAACGAGGGGCCTCAAGGTGGAAAGCTAAAATTAGGCAGCGGGAAGGGCTGTTTCTCCTATCTAGCAGCAACCGGCGCTGAGGAGTCGGACCCCCAACGCAGTGTAAGCGCAGGTGTCGGGAACATTTCCGAGCCCCTGCCTGCGTCTGGATGTCCGGGACCGAGCGTGGCTCAACACGCCGACACACGGTGCCATGTCCGGGTCTGCATGGGGTCCCGAGGTCCTGCGAGCTGCCGTGCCCACTCCGTGCTGGTGGGACTGCATGAAAACACTGCGGTGTCTGCAGCAAGGTATATGTGTGACCGCACGCACGAAGGAAAAGAGGCATCGTGGCTCCGTGGCTTTGCAAGGGAGCTGCTCGCTGCAGCTCTCCTTCGGCTGCTCCCTCCCTTGGCTCCTGCTGAGCCACCACTGCCTGGTGTCACTTGGTGGAAATGGGGACTTTCCCAACCAACCTGTGAAAGCTGAAACCATTAACAGTTCAGCGACAAAACACCTCTGTAAGGAAGAACAAGCTTCCACCTGCAGAGAAGAGCTGTGCAAGCAACTGCACGTCCACAGTGCCCCACTGCCCGAAGGGAGCAGCAGGGATTTCTGCCATTACACATGCTCTGGGAAACGAGCAGGGAGATCGCCCTCCTGCGAGGTGGGGAGTTAATGTGCTTGAAAACAACCCTTCAGATTGCTTTTTGCTTTCTGCACATCCTTCCATAAAAAATCTCCTCTTGGAGATCTCAAAAGTCTTTTTCTCGGAAGCCCATGCTGCACTGGAGAAATACTACCTGCCGTCCTGCTCCTACTGACACGACTAAAAAGCTTTTCTGCTATCAGTAGCGACTCTAGGTCTTTTTCCTCTTTTGGCGTCAGTTTGTGGCAATCCATAAAATGACTTGACCCCTCACATAATGCTCTGTGCTGTTTGCTGTAAAATCAAGGCTTTGCATTTTTGCCCTGCCTGATGTACAAGGAAATCAAAGTGCTCTAGAGCTGTAGCACTGAAAGCTCCTCTGGGAGGCAATCCCATGTATTATACAAACTTGAGTACTACACAGATAAGGCAAAACCGAAGGGCACCAAAATGATGTCTGGGACTGCGAGGCTTGCACAGATTCTCATGCCTCGGGGAAGGCAGCAGCAAAAGCTGGGAGGAAGTTTTCAGATATAACCAGTACAACTCACAATAGACTCCCTCCATGCAGCTTTGCAGCTACGTATTTCAGCCAGTCCTCCCTGTGTCTTCCCATCCACATCCCTTTTGCCTGTTCTCTGCCATGACTGACACAGGAGTAGGGATATAAGGGGTCTCCGAACATGCCAAG
This sequence comes from Aquila chrysaetos chrysaetos, assembly GCF_900496995.4. NCBI lineage: Eukaryota > Metazoa > Chordata > Aves > Accipitriformes > Accipitridae > Aquila > Aquila chrysaetos. The sequence continues at coordinate 3,210,430 of NC_044010.1, read as the reverse complement.
GTGCCACCTGTAAACAGCGCTGCCTGCACAATTTCTAAACCAACTCAACATCCAGCCACAAAACCTAGCACTTCGTTCACCTCTTGTCTTGGCAATGTTTTCTCCTCAATGCAGAAAGATTTGGAGACACGAGGTGCTAGGTCAACGATGCAGAAAGCTAATACAAGAAGCCACGTGTCCCGATTCCCAAACCTCCCTTCTCCCATCATGGGGCTGGGAGGGAGAAACACTGTGTTGTGCTGCGATATCCAAAGAGAGGGCTGGGCAACAGAGCAGCTCGGGGGTGGGGGGGATCAGGAAAACTTAGCAACTCCTGTACAGCGATGGCACTGAGAAAGCATTTGGCTTGTGCATTTCATCCCATCACCCAAGCGTGCTTCCACGCAAAACGGCTCTGTCGGCAGCACGCACGTTTTGCTGGAGGGCACGCATGGGCAGGCAGCCGGTCACCTCCCGCCATTTGTGCCGCCGGCTCTGGCAGCACATTTGTCCCGTTGTTCTCGTTTGTGACTAACAAGCAAAGTGCTCGTCCCTCCCTGCAAACCTGACCTAATTCCTGTGGCAGCTCCCTGGATCCTCTAACACGCTGGTGTGACGGGGCGGAAATTTGGCAGCAGCGTAAACTGAGCAGATTAGCGTGAAACGAGCAGGCAGCCCCGACGTTGGGTTTGCCATAAATAGATAGGTAAGGCAAACATTGCAATTTCTCTTCCCTAGGGCTATTGCCTCAGGACATCTGCAGACTCTGGAAGAAACCCCACGCAAATTACCCTTAAGTCTGACTTGGAAGGTTTGATTTTCAGTTGTCAAAGATAAGACGGAGATAAGCCCAGTGTGTGGGGATTGAACCACATCTGATTCCCAGTTCGGCTCTCTGATAAAAACCTACCTCCCAGGACATCGCCGCTATTAGGAGGGCACAGTGGGCTGTGGAATGATCCTTATCCTCTACTCTGGAGGGAAACCTGCCATCAGAGCTTGCTGTACCCACTGGTGCAGGGTCACACCAGGACCCAGCTGCACCCTTCCTCAGGTCTGGTGTTACCCAGTCCCAAAGTGGCACCCTCTGGAGCCATCCCCCCCAGGAGCTCCCTCTCCCCTTGCCTCTGGGAGGCACACGGTACGTGTCCTGTGCCTCAGACCAGCAAAGGTGTTGATTGGCAGCTCAGAAGGCCCGAAAACAGGATGTCCCCAAGCTAGTTAGTTAAAAAGGCAAAGAAAATATGTTTGTCTGGACCAGTGCTGGATTCCCCAAGGCACTGCGACCAGACACATTTGACAGCGTTAACAATATCCTATTTGAAGGGTGTCAGCATGAGGTCTACACTGGATACACCATTAAAACTTCAGGATTCCTCCTCCCCCAAATCCTAAAGCCGTCCTGCGAGCAGCAGAACTAATGAAGCCCAGTTTCCAACAGCTCTCTGCACGGCCTGTCTGTCAGTTAGTTACAGGGCAGCGTATGGACTCCTTCCTGGGGAGGAGGGGGGGGGATGTCTTTGCAGGCCCCTCTCATTAAGCCAGTCACCTAGAGTCAAAAAACCAGCTGGATCCCATTATCTCGGAGGCCTCCACCGCTTTATCAGCTGTGGCGGAAACAAGCTGATAGATTCAAGACTCACTGGAGGCGAGAGACAGGCGGGCACAGACAGCCTGCTGACATAGCTTTGCTTCCTTAGGGAACCAGGCTGCAATTCCTTTGCAGAGCCCCATGAAAAACCCCTCTGGCTCAGCCTCTTGTCTCAGCAGACTCAGCACCACTACTGCTCACAGCCCCGGGGGCAGGTCCTCACCCCAGTCCCCCCGCCGTGACTCCAGCCCCCCTTCAGCCTCCCCCACACTGACCCTTGTCCTCCCTCCCCAACGTTTTCCTTGCGTTGGAGGACAGACCCCATCTCTGTTCTGCTTTCATCCATCCCTGGGAGCTTCCACTACTGAAGTATTTCAGCCAGCTGGAATCCAGGGCTGCGAACAGCCCTCCGGACACAGTGCTGGGAGCTGCCGTGCTCCCTGCGGGATGCCGGCTATGGAGGAGCCCATGCCCCAATCCAGTCCCCAGTCACCACCCCCATTCCCAAATCTTTCCCTGTATCTCTTCCTATTCTCAGCCAACATCCAGGACTGGCTCACTAAATACATCACACAACAAAATGCAACCCCTTAAAGGCTTTTGAGTACTTAATAGATGAATATTTAATGGCAGCTGACTTTTGCTAATGGGAAACAAGCCAGACTATACGTCTCTGCCCATGCTGGGAATCAGGGCATGTTCCCGGAAAACCTGGATGCAGAGACAAGCAGGCAAGAGAGGAAGGGACCTGCACCTCTGGGAGGTCACAGGAGGCTCCCTCTCTGCAAAACCCATACCTCACCCATTTGTGGGTAACCGTGCCTGCCTTGCTGGCTGCTCAGTCCGTGATCCATGAACCAGCCGTGTCCATCATATCAGAGCGTTGAGCGGGAGAGTGGTGAGGCTCTAACTGACCTCTGTGATGAGAGGAGCCCATCGGGTCGGCGACGTCTGCATGAGGCCATAGAAAAACAACATTGCCCACGGCAGCCTGGTTGTGGGTATTTGTCCATGGCTCTGTCAGGGAGATGAAGGCGTCTGATGCTACTACTGCCACAAAAGAGACTGCTGTGGCAGTATCACCTTGCAGAGACTGGCGGGGTGGATACAGAGAGCTCTACCTCCCCACTGACCCCAGTGGGTATATGGCCTGGCCCCCCGACAGGGACTGCAGCCCAACACACCAGCCGTGGCTTTCTCGTGACCCACAGCGAGCAGGCAGGAGCTGGTGCCTGCAAGGAACGGGAAGCAGGAATTGGGAGGAAGGAGGCTTTTCTCCCCACAACCTAATCAAGAGGAGAAAGGCAGCTGCCAAACAGCTGATTTCTCTTACAGCGCGATGCTGCTAACAGTTATGGAGCCAGGCACACCTCTCTCGGGGACTCCACTGCGTGAGGACTCTGTTTTCCCTTTTAAGCTGGAAGGAATGTCTGTGCTCTGGCCCCCACAACCTCATATTTTCCACCACAAGGCAATGACCGGTGAGGCCCCATAAGGGGAACAATGACATGAGAGTCTGGGGAAGAGGAAATCTCTACTGCAAACAAGTCTGGAAAATGGCTGCTAGAAGGAAGGGAGCTTGCGTCTGGCAGCGCTCTCCCCGCTGCAGCCTCGCTCTGCCGCTCACCCTAAAACCCCCCTCGCACTCACAGCCTCAAAAACGTAATGGCTCCAGACTGCACTCTCCCTTAACACTCTTCCCTCCGCCCATTCCTGCAGCGCTTCTGGAAGAAGGGGCTGGATTCCCTCCTGCCGCATCACGCGGTGAAACTGCCAGCTCCTCTGCAGCCACCAGGAACTTTCTTGCTAGCACTGGCTGCCGGCGAGGCACGGAGGCAGGAGATCAGAGACTGATTTGTGCACGCCAAGCCAGCTGGAGAGGCTTCAGCTGTGAGCAGGGCAGAAGTCAGTCCCACGGGAGGAGAGGAGGTGCTGCTGCTGCTGCTGCACCACAGTTCTCAGGGGGAGGAATCCGGTTAATCACTTCGTGTTTGGATAAGAAAATAACCCTTGCGCACAGGGAAGGATCTTGGTGCACATGAAAGGTCCTATATGAAGTTAGTCCCACAGGATTTGTGGGATGAGATTGGTATCATACTCCTCATGTGACAGACTGAAAAAGAAAGGCCCAAGGGAGGGGATTTGCTCAAGAACTACCAGAAGACAGCAGCTCAGTTCCCTTTGCTCCCTGGTCCTGAGCCAGGACCACTTCACAGTCTGATACACAAGTCATACTCCTCATTGGGGCGTGACTCTCCTTCCCAGACCCTGAGCGCCCTGGGCCAGGCTCTGTTTTGCCATGGCTGGGCTTCTGGGAACCACAATTCTCCATCCTGCTTTGTTTAAAATAAATATAATTAAAAAAAAAATAATAAAAACAATACCAGAATTGACTCCTGACTTTCAAGAGGGGGCTGTCCTGTATGCGGGTAGCACATGAGACAAGTCACAGCACCTTAGGAGTGGTCAGAGGAAGCCCTTGCCAAGAGGAGGGTGTGAAGGAGGAGGATGAGGAGGAGTTCCTTCTCAGGGCAGGCAGGCAGAGGTGGAGCACTGTCCCTGGCCTCCAGACCGGAGCAAAGCTGTGGAGCACAGACTCCTCCTAGCAATTAAACACAGACAACATCACCTCTCTCCTTCTCCAAGCACACCCAGGCTCAGCGGTAAAAGGAAGGTTTCTTTGCCAACTGGCATTTTCCCAAAGGCATGCTCCTTCCCTTGCAGGACGCAAAAAGTCGAAGTCCACAGAGCCCAGCACCAGAGCCCTCAGATCATCTGCCCAATTTTGGGGTGCACTTGCTCAGCAGCCCCCCTGCCATTACCCAATCTGAGGTGGTTTGTGCCATATACAGTCTCAAAAGTTCCCTTTCAACCCCTAAATCTGTGGTGACCCACACTCTTTCTGCATCATGCCAGTTGCTCTTTCCATCCTTTGTCCCCCTAATTTCCCACACTCAGAAGTCCTGCAGATTTTACTGGTCCTCCCAGTAAGTTTTGTTGCCTCTTTTTCCAGCCAGCTGGGATGATTTATTTCTGAATGGGATCCAAATCTGGCACATTTCTCAGCCATCACCTGGCTCCAAAGGAGCGAAGGGAAGAGCGAGCTAAGCAGTTGGAGGCAAGTTAGGATTTACAACCCTATGGCATCTCCTCACCTCTTCCAGTAACTGGATACACAAGAGGAACATAGAATGCAGGAAATGCTGAGGTTTACCAGCAGCCTCTGGCTTCTTGCGCAACAGACCTCAGTAGTTTTGTTCCCATCACTAATGCAATGGATTTGACGATCCCTCTTCCCAGCTCTGCGTGTTGGTCCTTCTTTACCCGCCTTCTACCGCAGCACATCGCAGAAAAGCAATGGAAATCACTACGTGATTGGAGGGAAGCACTGAGTCAGCCTCAGTGTGGGAGGGAGAGTGAGAACAGAATTGGACGTAAGCCGGTTTTGCACTTCCCATCTTCTAGTCTTGGTCAAGGACCTGCTTGGCTCCTTGTTAATGCAGAGCAGCTTCAGGGCTGCTCCACCCAATGGCTCTGCTGGAGATGGCTCTGCAAGAGCGAATCCCCAGGGGACAGTGCTGTCACAGTCATTCCTCTCCTTTGAAGCTTCTTTACTACATGAAAAGTCATGAGATCCCCTTTACACAGTGGGAACAGTGAGGAAGGGTCAGAATAAACCCCATTATTGGGCATTACTTTGTCTTGACAACTTTTCTTGGCCCATGGTATTGACAGAGCATCCCCTTTCAGAAACCAAATAGTCAGGAATCGTTATCAGACTAATGGGAAAATCTGAAAATAGAAGGGGGTAAAACAAACCTGCAAGGGGGAGAAGTTTGGGAAGTCTGGGGAACTAACCTGGAGTCTGCTTATCAGTGGTACACCTGCCAAAAAGGCACAGCTCCATCAAAGGTTAAAGTGTGTCCCTGTAGCCAGAGGGAGCTGAAGGCAAGTCTGCCAAAGCTCTGTCATACTACAACCTTCAAAATGCAAACTAGGATTTCAGGAGGTGGGCAGATGCAAAGAAAGCTTTCTAGGTTCTCGTAACCTCAGCTTTTACTCCTGAAGACCTAACAACTGGCAGAAGGGTGTGCGCGCCTACTCATTTGTATTGGAAAGAGGAGAGGAAAAACACTGCTGTAAAAACTAAGTGAAAATCCTTGCTGCAAGAGGACCATGGGGAGAGCTGCACAAGCATACAAACTACATGGAAAGATGTGCATGTGTTTTTCTCTGCTCTCAAACATCACATCAGCAACAAGCAAATCCAATTACATGGCAAGGGCAGTCACCCCACAGCCCCACACTGGGACCAGAGAGTAGCAGTGTTGGGTCATCCAGGACCCAGCACAAGGGGAACTGTGACCCCCCGAGTTATGACCAGCTACTTCTTTTCAACTCCTGCTGCCCCTGTTATCCCCCAGAAAGCCTCCAGCCCAGGCACCAGCACCTGAAACCGTCCCTGTGCGGAGATAACACCGTTTCACACCTACCCCGAAGAGGCTTCCCCTGCGATAGGGAAAGCGCTGTACGTCTCTGTGACTTGCGCTTAATGGCTGACCTCTTTACTGAGACAGCCAAGAGGAAGCTCTGATAAGGCGAGAAGGCCATGAGAAAATTGGTTGCATCACTATGAAATATGCTGTAAAATTCCGTCACTATGGTAACTGCCACAGCTGGGAGGAAATAAGAAAAATTCCAAGGGTTTCCAGCCTTCCCATGGATGCCCCAAGGATAGGTATCGCCCCGCGGTAGCAGTGCCCCAGCCACCCGCAGTCCCTTTGCCCCTGCACTGCTCCCTGCAGCTCGTGCTGAACCTGCTCTCGCTCAAGATGCTTGGCCAAACACCGAGGCTTTTTCTTAGGCAAACTGATTGTGCTTACATCTGTGTGTCCTTGCGGGTCCCCCATCTCATTCCTGATTTAACCCAGCTTAAACAGAAGGGGAACGGGAGATAAACTATGCTGTGTGGGCTATCAGTGAGGAAGACGGATGGTATTTCCTCAACACATCCCCCCCCAACCTGTTAGCTTACAATTTGTTGCTCTCACGATATACCTGTTACAACTATGTTCCCTCTCACAGCAGCGGAGCAGTATATAAAATGAAGGGTAAACGTAACTGAGTAGTGAATAACCTCTGCTGTGCTCATTAGAAGTGGCACACCTCATACCCACGCGTGTAGTCTCAGGGAAGCAGACTCAATCACCCGCACTTCTCCCAGAGCAGAGCTCCCCTTATCACCCCATGGCCTCTGTGCCAGGCTGACTGCACAGACTCGCTAGCATTTACAGCCCAAAGATAACTCTGTGATTAAGAAACAAGAGAAGTGATTATTGATTTCCTATAATTCCTAAATAAGGCTGGGTAACATTTTTCAGACAGAAAGCTAATTCACTAGAAAACGCAATTTGAGGTTGACCAAAACTATTTGGAAATTTGTGCCTAGTTCAGGGAACAGCTTTGATTCCAAAATTATTTCTAAAATGAAGTGAACTATTTTCCTTTTTTTATTTTGAAATATATTTCACAAAGTGTTGTACGTAAACTTAAAGGTCAAAGAGAACAAAATAAAAATGTGTTTTGATAAGCTTAGCAACTTTTTCTTTGGTCAGTCCTTTTTTTCTATTAAGAATAACAAATGAATTTCAGCTGACCTGAAATGAAATTTTTGGTTTGACTCTCTGATTCCACTAGGGAATTAGAAAAAAAAAAAAATTATTCCCATGGCTTTATTCCTAAAACATCGTTATTTGGTGTCTAAAGCAACCTATTCTTCTCATTCTTTCATCTCCTTCCATCTGGCTCTTCATGACCGTGTCTGGAAATAACAAAGAACTGTTGCAGACATCTCTCTCCCCCTCTCTGCAATCATGGAATTTTTTCCTGTCTAGTTGGGAAGACTGTTGATGCTGACTCCCATGGCTTGACTTTAAAAAACAAACAAACAGAAAAATAAGGCTACAGCTCCATTTGGTGGTTACGATAACCCAGATAGATGTTGCTTCAGGGAAAGCATCTTCTCCTCTGAGTCACTCCAGCAAAGCAAACAGCACTTATTTAACAAGGCAGCTGCCAGTCCAAATCATACCAGGGCTGCAAACACCTTTCTCCATCCCTGCTCTTCTCTGGTCCCCTCTCAAGCACTCAGTCCCGTCCCATCGCTTCCCATCCCTCAGACCCCGAGGATCCTACGCCTGCCTCCTGGCTGAGACATGCAGGGAGCGCTGGCAATTCTCAGCAGAGGAGAGTAGAATTCCCTGGGCTGGCACCAGCCAAACCCAGCTGGCAAGCTAATGGGCGTCAGGAGGTTTGCACGCAGAAGCTCAAAAGGCAGGCTGATACCCACACAGAGAGAAGCAGAGAGTTCCCAGGACTCATGCAGAGACAACACGGCACTGCCTGCGGCTGCGGAGCGGGTGCCTGGGTCCTCTTCCCAGCTCTCGTCCCCTGATGGGCGATTTCAAGAGACTTGCTGTCATTGCCTATACATGCACCCAGAGGTGATGCAACTTGCAGAGATGTAAAGGACCTGAGTGCATCACTGCAGTTACTTAAAAACAGCACTTCTGAACTTCAGTAGCCTATCTGGCCCCAAACCAATAAGGGCAGGCAACCAGCGCCAGCCAGATACAATGACGATGACCCAAGCACTTGCCCGTGTCTCTTTTCTCACTGCTCTGGAGACAATGATGAGGTGTTAGGAACTTGCTATGAACTTCAGTACTGCCCTGGGCTAGAAGGAGAGGGCTCCGAGCCCTGCTAGTGACCCGGAGGCTCTCCACGCCTCCCGCAGCCCGCATTCCTAGAAGAGGGATCACTGCTTGAATCACCTCCAAAAGCACGAACTATTCTCTAATACTTCTTGAGCTCTTCCCAGGATGTTTTGCTTTCTGCCCTGTGGCCTGGCCGGGCTGCGTTTCAGAGATGAAAGGCCATGAGCGCGCACAGACGCCGGCATCCTTACGCATTCCTGGCTCGCAGGCTTTCCTCGAAGCAGCTGCAGGCGCACTGCCAGGGAAGAGGAGCTGCCTCCCAGCCTGGAAAGAGGGCTGCCACTCTGCCGGCTGGCAAATCCGTGCTTGCCAGGTATACTGCAAGGTCCCGGCACAAACCCCTCTGCTTTGGGGCCAGCAAGTGACCCCCCAGGGCCCCCAACCACCCCAGCAGCTCCCCTGCGGGCTACGACGGCCTTAAGGAGACACGGTGCAAAATGTAGAGGGCATGATGCTATCGGGACGCAAAACTGCTTAGTAACAACATGTGTTTTTCATCTTTTTTGTCCCCACGGCTCCCAGAAAACGTCACAGACCAAGCACATGGAATATGCTGGGAAACCGTGTGCTGCAGGGAGGAAACCCAAAGAGTACTTGAGGTCTTGGGCAGAAACTTCAGGATTCGTGCAACACCGGAGCGGCCAGCAGGAGCTTGGGGGGCTGCAGTACAGACATCTGTATGCACCCCAATTCCTCTGCCCAGCTCTGGCACAAGCCAAACCAAACTCCCAACCCCAAAGACTGAAGGAAGCTCGCTCGCGGTCTCGGTGTGCAGCTCAGCCCCATCGCGGTGTTAAAGAGAGAGTCTGCCAGTGGTCTGGCAGGATTTCATCCCAACATACTGTCCCCACCAGCAGTTCTCACTTAAATTCTGGCACTGGTGCAGCACCTCAGCCCTAAACCTCACAACCAGCAAGAGAAGGGGCCTCCCTGCACCCCTCCAAACCCACCCCTTCCCTCTGGCAGGGTGAAGCTGGCACAGCTCAGGAGAGCCGAAGGCATCTCTCGAGGATCACACCGGCCTGCGGCATGGGCTGCTGGCAGAGATAAGCTCAGAGCCTGGCTGGCGGCTGCAGCCCTCACTCCCTCACACACCAAGACAAGGAATTATAAACATTTTCCCGTTAAAAAAAAAAAACCAAACCAAAAACCAACCACCAGAGAGCGTGGAAGAGAAACGACCAAACCAGCTAGATCCAAAGGGAAAAATCTCAGCCTCACTGAAATGAGAGGTGAGACTCCCCATCTTGGGAGGATCTTGATGCCCTTGTTGCTTCGTGCCAGCAAACCAGAGGGATGCCAACAGACTCGGGGTACGCTTAGAAAACTGTGGGAATCCCTTAGCTGGCCACTGTACCTGTTTCTTTGTGCAAGGGAGCTCCTGTTCCTGGGGCTGGCCTGTTCCTGTTGTGAATACTCTGAGAAGCAATGTCCTTGCAGTTTGTGTGTATCATACGGTTTGAGGCAAGTGCTCCCCTATTTCCCACCACTGTCATGATTCAGACATGGGCTGAATTAATTGCATGCGCTTTCTCTACGAGTGTATAAACTACACCACTGCCATATGCACACAAGACAGATTATAGTCAGTAAAGGAAGACGGAGTAAAGAAGTGGCTCTTTTTGGGTGTGCTCTTTAGACGGGTCCTTTTTCCCCATACCTCCCCAAGACAATTCTCATTTTTGTTTCACACCACCCAGGCAGTCAAACAGCCTCCTTCCACACCACCTCATAGAAATCGCAGTGCAAGAAAAGGTGGCTTTGTGCCACCCCGCAATCACCAACACAGCTCATGGCTGCTGTTGGAGCTGTGGCTGGCACAGCTCTGTCCCTGCATCGCAGCGCTGCTGAGCCTCAGGTCCCCTTGGCACCATCCTTCCCACCCAAGCCTTGTCTTGGACAAGGGAGCCCCAAGCAGGAGCAAAGGCAACAGCCCAGAGGAGAAACTTGTTGCGTTCCCTTCACACCACCGCTGCGGCATAGTGTTTCCAACAAAGATGCTCCTGGTAATAAACTCAGTCTTCTGGGGTGTCTCTGCTACACAACCTTTCCTGCTGTCCACTGGCTGTTTAATTTCTCTCTTGAGTGCCAGACCTTCTGTTTGTTAGCACTGAACTTCCTCCAGCTGCTGGCAGCTCTTATTGCTCTGTGTTGTCAAACTGAAGACTGCTTTCCCCCCTGCCCCGATTGATTTCTACTCCTGTAACTTTGTACTGGTGGAGCGTTCAGTTTTCTTAAGGTGTTTGGGCAGTCATGGTCTTTAAATCCTTTCTAATGCTTTGGGTTTGGGCTCTTTTGGTCAAAAGGAAACTTAAACTGGATCTCCCTTCTTTTTTAACAGCAATCACTTGGACATCATGCCTGCATTCTTTCAAAGAGGTTAGAAATAAAAGCTTTAATCTTGTTTGCTGTTCAGGAGTCTCTCCAGAGACTGAGAAAAGATCTTCCCAAGACCCAAGTGGCAGGACTCGCTGGTGAAACACAAGCCACAGAGACAGGTCTGATCGTGTCCTGCCTTGCCGCCGAGCTCCGGCTCCCCACTCCCTACCTGTCCAGACGACTCTCCTTGTCCTCTTTCCCAATACACTGGTCCTACTGCCCTTCAGCAACACTCTCCATCACCAACACTTGCCTTTGAGTGGCATTGCAAAGCTCCCATGGGATCACACACATGTAGGAAGCACACAGGGCTGGGAGGCACCTCTTGAGTCACCAAGTCCATCTCCGTGCTGCCAGTGCCTCCTCTGCGTACAACTCCATTTACATGACACTGATTAAAGGATGTTATTTTTTGCCTGTCCCACACCCATTGAAAGCCCGGTCTCAAAACCCTCTTACAGTTATGAGCCTTCCCCTAATGTCAAGACTGACTGTATTCATGGCCAATTCATACCTATTTATTCATACTAGCGTATGAATAAATTCTATGCTTTAACTTAACTTAAAAGCATATGAATTCTATACTTTAACTTAAACAGCACATTTCCTTCCCTGGCATTTCATTCCCTTGTCCTGCCCAGCATAAGGGAGCAAAATAGATAGCAATAACAGATGTCTGTCTTAATAAATAATGCTCTTTTATAAAAGTAATCTCTGTTTTGATTGTTATCAACAACACTTTTAAAGAAGCATGGGATCCAAAAATCTTCAATTACAGTGGAAATCTGGGGGACAGATCAAAGCAGGGGTGAAAATATGCACTTTAGCACCATTTTACGGCAAGAAGATAGCAAAGAAAAGTTTCAAAACTGAATTTAATATTTTTGCTACAGTGCAAGCTTAGCCAAGATTATAATCAGGACAATAAGTCATGACCGCCAAATTCCTGTTCCTTTCAGGGAAAAAGAATCCTCTGTACAACAAGACGTGACATGCAAGATTAGGGATGGAGACAGAAAGTAGAAGGACTTTGCTCTTGATTGCATTAGCCTAGGAACAAACAGAACAACAGCTCCTAACGTGAGGCAGCTTTATTGTATTTCAGAGAGGGAGCAGCCCCCTCCAGAACTAAGTCCCCTACTGTTTTGGAGCTGATATCCATTATTAGCCATGCTGTTATCTCAATGGGCAGCTGAAAGACAAAAAGCAGCATTTTCCCCACATTGTAAACCTTCTCCTATAAACCAGGGCTACGTATCCTGCAATTAAAAACACCATGCCACAGGCAACAATTGCCATGGAGGCTTGGGATCTCTTCACGTATCTAAGCACCCACGTCCCCACAGATGGAGCATGTGGGGGGGGCTCAGGAACAATTCCTGGGAGAGAGGGAGGAGCAGGAGGGTAGGGATGCTGCCACAGAGCAGCTCACATCTGGCTCTCCCACTTTGTTCCCCTAGCTTTAACTCCCATGGAAAGAAACAATTCTTTTTGTGCAGCCTTTTGCAAAATCTCTTCAGTGGGAGCACACGTTCCTCCTCCTCCTCGTTGCTCAATCAGCCCCTGTGACCCCGTTTCCCAGAAGGCTGGTTAAGCGCAGATGGGTTCAGACACCCACACCAGCCCTTTGCCTCTGGCAGATTGGGAAGGTGTCCCGCGCTCCTTCCCAGCACAGGGACATGACCCTGAGGAGCTGAAGGCCTCCAGCAAATCCTCTGCCTCCGCTGGCATCTCCAACAGAAGGCAGCAGACCACACAGACTTAGTTGTCCTCTCCCAGATGAAGAACGATCCCTTCAGGACAAACTTAAGGCTCGTTTTGGGAATGCAGGAGGGATGCAGAGGATGGAGCAGAGAGAAAGGGTGGGAAGGAGGCTGCATTGTTGTCTTCCCACTCTTGGTTGCTCTTTGGGTAAATAATGGACTTCTGTCTCCAGGGCTGCTAATCAGCTCTAAATGCCCTCAAAGAAAGCAAACAACAGCACAATAGGAAAGCCCAGAAATAAATCCGTTTCATTATAAATTCATTTTGTTTTCATTCCATTTTTCTTGCTAGTAAAAATATTCAGGTTAAGCTAAGCACTTTCTTTTCCCAGCAATCCCTGCTGGCTGTCGGCTAATGCAAAAGAAAGTTAAGCTTTTGACAGTATAATGGCTTTGTTAAAAAAAAAATACAATTATATTATTTCCCAAGACAAATTCTACAGTATTAAACATCTGAGCAATGCAGTATTGTCCTTGAAGCTGTTGGTGAAGGAATTTTACATGGAGAGATAGGAGGACAAGAGCAGCTTTCATGGGAGATGTATTTTACTGCATAGATCTCCACTGCTCAGAAATAAGAGATTTTGTAGCAGTGACACAGCCCATAAGCCAGATAACATGAGTTACGCAAGCTTTTGCCTCTACGCTACTTGCAGTTGTGTCACCCATAACTAGAAATCGTAACCATCTGAAGACTCTTCCGTGGCATGCAAACTATGTCAATCCATCAGCGTCAGCACATCTCTGTACTGGTGTTTCTAACAAACTCATTAGCAATAGCTAAGACTACTAATCCAGGAGTAAGGAGAAAGAGTTTAGGGTACTAAATGGAGTGAATTCATAACAGATATCACAGATATTTCAGTAATCCTCCATGTCTAGCCTAATCCCAGCAAAGCTGCTTGAAGTTCAGCCATTGACAGGAATACCCCCAGGCAGCAGGAGAAGCCACAAACAGCTGATTGAGAGCAACCCCCTCCTGAACACCATGCAGAAAGGGAAAACTGGGTGGTTCTGGGATGGGCATAGAGTCCCGAGGCTCAGAGCCTGCACTTACCCTGGGAAATTCAAGAGGGTCAGACACTAGCAGGAAAATCCCTGGCACCCAAGCTCAAATGTCTGTGCTGTCGAAGCAGGACCAGGGCCACTGGTGTGGTCTGCAAGTTCTCAGACACAGTTTAGGGGTTAGCACAGACCCTGGTAACCAAGAAGTAATTCACACGCAGCCACCCTAATCAGGAGATAAGACAGTTTAAAAGCATAGATGTGGGCCATTCTGTCTCACTTGGCCTCACAGTCAGCAAACAACCCTATGCATGTTTGATTTGTTAATGCAGACATTGCCAAAGCCATGGCAGAACCGCAGCCACAACCTGCGAGGAGTCAAGCACCATGATGGGAAATCTAGTAACGGCCAAGACAAAGGCATTATTTTCCACGCATCTGGTATTTGTGAGGCATCTCTGTAGCTGGAAAAGACCAAGGCACGCCGAGCTCTGTATCTGAAACAGCAGCTCTGATCCACCTCCAACTTCACTTGGGTTTGTACTTCATGGCCTGACCTCTTCTGAAGGTCTTCAGAGGGATGGAGAGCAGTCAAGCCAGCTGATTCACAGAAGTCAAGGTGTCACCCCATGTTATGGGTGGAACGGGTAGCACCTCAATGCTTAAAAGCAGCCTGACACTTCCCCTTATGAAACCATCTTTTCTGTTGCTGAGAACTTTGCCGGCACTGAACTGCTCAGGTTGAAATTTTCCACACCAGGTGTTTGCCTCAGGCTGACTTTTCCTTTTTAAAGTGTCAACAGAAAAAGGTCAGTGGTTTCTCAGAACAAGATTAAGTTGTTTTGTCCGTGTTCGAGGAATGGTAAAGTTGTTGTGCTCAGAATAGTCCTCAGTGCCTCGGTCTGAATTTGGTGGGAGAGTCACCCTGGAGTCTCTTGCTTGTGGGGAACTATCCACATCTGTCAAAGACTGTAGCAAACGTGTGTGTTTGTGGAAATCACCAGTTTACACACAGTCAGTGACCTTTCTAGCAGCTGATTACTTCTGAAACTTCAGAAGTTAAGAAAAATCCTTCCCCTTACAGCTCACAGATCCTGATTACGTTGCCCAAACACTAACTGAACATGATGACCAAACAAGCTCTCTTCTGGGATTGCAGGATTTCACAGGCAGCTGCTGCTTGGGCTACAGCATGGAGCAATGAAATGAAAGGCAGGGGACTACATCTCCCTTGCAGGTCATCAGTCATTACAGCCAGGAGGGCTGATGCCAGAAGAAAACAGTAATTTAGGACAAATAGTACAAGGGTGGAGAACTGAATCAGCAGATGTTTTGCATAGAAGAGGCAGGCTCAGGACATGACTGAGACTAGAGAGAAGAGGGCAGGTCAGGTAGGACATGGCCATCCCCTGGAGCTAGAGGCCAATGTGGGACCCGGATCCTGTGGCAGCAGGTCCCAGTGTGTGTTTTATGTTCCCTCACCAAGCCAGCCGCGTGGTGGGATCCAGCTCAGAGCCTGAATGAGTACCAGCACCAGTCTGGATGTGCAGGTACTACAAACCTTTTGCTGTGAAGGTGTCTGAGCTACTGCCGCTCCATGATGAAACCACTATCCTTCTTGGTCACTTGGTAAGCGAGTGCTGTGGATCTAAGAGCCAAGCACACGGGCAGCTCATACTTCATCTCTGACCTTCGACTGTTTTTTTCTTTATATTTTCTCAAAAGAGAAGCATAGCCCTGTGCTCTTAGCGGTATGGAGTCAACAGTTGCCGCCACATCTCTAGACAGAGCTTGAAGACCACCTGAGGTGATGGCTTCATTTACTTGTTTTTGTCTGCGGCAAGAGAGATGTAGTAACAGCCTACCTTACAGACGTTTGATGGCAGCTTAAGTCATTAACCAGCAAATGCTCTAATGGGCTGAGATAGATGATGCAGCAGACGGCAAAAATATAATTACAAACGCTCTGCACCACAGAGGCAAACAACATTGAGGAATGCCAAACCAACTGCAGCCAGAGCTCAGCACTACAGATCCCAGGTCTCTCTCTCTCTCCCCCACAGCAGAACAGTCCAACCCCCCCTCCCCAGTACTCACTCCTAGAAGGGACTGGGTCCTTCTGGGCAGCCGGGTCTCACCAACACAAGGCACTGCCTCCGAGTGCCATTTGCCCTGATCACACAAGGAGCAGCCACCCAAGCAGCACGTATCTCCCAACAGAAATGAACTTTGCACGGCAGCTGGAGCTGCAGCTCAGCGGATTTACGCCCTGGAGCTCGGGAACACGGGATGGGGGGCATCCAAGGCAAAACAAAGGTGGTGGAGCAAGGTAAATGACAGGGCAGTGGCTCACACAGAAGTAAACAGTACCTGCACAGCAGCCATTCCTCCCTGAGCAGTGAATGTCATTGTGCCAGACCTTGGGAAACGTCCCAGAAACCTGAAAGTTCACAGTGGCAGTAGAAGCCAAGATCTCTGCATAGACAACAGATCTCCAATTACCAAAGCCAGCTCAGTTGGCTTAAGGACAGATTATTTCCACGGGGTTTTTTTGCTTGCTCATTTAATGATTACATTTTTTTGTGCGGATCTGTTTTCCCATATATCAGCAAGAAGCCAGACATCAGGAATTTTTGCTAGGCCTTTCTAATCAGAGGGACTATCTGTGATGCAACTTGCAAACACAACGCTACCAATGCTTTCAACCACTGGGGTTCCCATATCTGCCATTCCTCCTTGAATCGGAGGTGACCCCGCTGATCATCTGAGGTTGGCTTCCCAGCCTCCTGGAAACCATGCTACAGAAGACTGACATTCTCCTATTTACCTTTTGTACCCACTCCTGCATGCTTCCCTCTAACCTCCTCTCTTGAAGAGAAAATCATCCAATCTGCTCTGGTTCTTCTGCTAGGGCTGAATGTTCCCCCAAACAGCCTGATGTTCACAGATGCTGGAAACGCACGGAAGGGAAACAAAAGCCTTCAGCCTCACTGGAAACCCAGCCCGCAGCACCAGCCTAACATTGCCCAAAAATATCCTCTCTTATCTGGGGCACTCAGCTCCGCAAAGTGAGGGCAGTGGCCATGTTCTCCCTTTGCTAGCAATGATGTAAAAATGGCTGAGTTAATATTCCTCTACAAATCCCCTTGTTTGTGGAACTGTATAGACGCCACAGAGACATCTGTGGCAGGCTGAAACTTGGTGTTTTACATGCTTTTTGTCAAAATCAAATCAAAGACAGGGGAAGCACACTGAGCTTGGACGTATTTTAAGTCAAACAAGCATAAAATATTTGGCAAGTTTCCCTCGCTTAATGCAGTATAAACAATTTTGGTATTCGACAGAGAAAATTTCCCATTTAATGAATGTGGCGAGTAACTGAAAAGAAGGTCACACTATTTTTGCAGTTTCAGTTAAGCACAGGGCAGCCCCAGCTTCTGCTGCACCATTAGAAAAGTCCATGTGCGAAGTTAAGCGGCTCTTTTGCAGCCAGGGCTGCACTGGGGAGGTGAGAGGAGATACTCCTGCAGGACACTAGGTTCTCCCGCAGCACCCAGTGAAGACAAGTGGATTTTTGCCATCGCTTTCAGAGGGGGGAAAAAAATGAACTCCGACAGACAAAAAACTGAGGCAGACTAAGGGTTTCAGAAGGCAGCCTCTGGCAGATCCAACCGCAGCAGTTTAAGACATTAGCTTGCGCAGCTGTCTGCCAGCCTTGGCTGTCCACCTTGTCGGCCAGCCAGAATTTATTGCTTCTCTAATAAAGTCAGCAGAAAGAAATACATGCTTGTGCCTCAGCCACTACACTTCGCAGCCCAGTATATTAGACTGAACTGCTGACGATCATTGGTTTTCAGTAAGATCACAGACTCGTGGCTGTATATCCAAGGAGGGGAAGAACAGACAAGAACAGAACAAAATGTCTCCCTCGCTTCAAAAGGCTTAGAAGAGACTTGAAAGAAAACAGACAAATAAAGGGGCTAAAGAACTTATGAAAGATGTTTATTCTACAGAAATTGCTGCGGTGCCTCTCTTCTGCATCCTTTGCTGTTGGAAAGGCTGGTTTGGCTAGCTACTGCTCACCCCGGGGGAAGGGAGCTGTAGGTGCAAAAGATAAAGCCAGGTCTGCAGGAGTTATCACCACTGCTCATGCCCCCGCTAGCCCAGAGCTCTCTGTAAGAGTAGGCGCATGCTCCACCACCTCCAGCTAGAACCAGGTATAAGGAAGCCGAGAGCTCTCCTGACCCTAAGGCCTGCACTTCTGACACTGCCCTCCCCTCTCCAGGGCTCGGCTCCAGGAGTGACATCGCCTGAATGTATAAGCAGTCTATTTTTACAATTCCTAGTGTAACCAGACCTTCTTCTCCTACGCAGAGGAGAGATTTCAGTGGTAAAATGGCATGCGTCAAAAGAAATTAAGATAGGAAACTCAGAAGGGACAATAGGTTTTCTTTTTCAACAAAGATTTAAGAAACCCCAGGAAATTCACACACCCAAAGCGTTTATCAAAACGTGTTTCTAGAGCTGGCTTTGACTTAAGCACACCAGGAAATCAGTGGTAGTTTTTTGAATACTGAGAACAAATTGCTTAAGTACATATCATTGTGTATGTGTAGACATTATTCTCATGTACTCGATGTCACACTTGCCTTGCTGAACAAAGCTGTACTAGATGCTACTTGTACAAACATGCAGGCTGTCGGAAATAAATATAACATCATCTGTTTCACTCCACAAGATTACAGAAGTAGCATGTGATATTATAACAATGTATTGAGCCACAATAAACAGATGCAGGGTGCTGCAGGCCACCTTGAGGTTTTGCAATTATTCAAAGTCTAATATTGCGCAAGGAAAGGTTCAGTAACACAACACTGAACTTCAGTTCTTGAGTAAAACCTCTTGGTTTGTTTTTCAAAGAAAACAAACCTTACTTTTCAGCTCCCCAATAATCTGGGTTAGCTCAGTTTGAAACAAATTTAAAAAAAACCCAACAAACAAACAAACAAAAAATAAAAAAAACCCCGCTACTCAAAGAAGCACCAAAAGCTCCTTGTTTCAGGTCTAACAGCCCTCCTAGGATAAAGCTTGCAAAGCCTGCCACAGTCCTTCCCTGTCAAACACCCGGACCCTGTGAGGGTATAGACACTTCAGGTCAGATACACACGTAAAATACCAGAAAGTTATCTAGAAAGTTAACTCACCAAGCTGAAGGAATGGTATGCATGTGCTCCTTTAGCCTACGGCAAAAGCAAGGTAAGGTAAATAATCTTAGCCTGCAATGAAAGATTTACTGGAATGACAACATCTAACATCTTATCACAGCCTACGCAAATCCAGCTGCTGGCTGTATGTCCCCCTTTGCATTCTAAGTGCTCTAGCACTTAGAAGACCTGAGTCACTTCAGTGTGCCAAGGCAGAAGAAAACAGCCCTGACCAAAGAGAGACTACTTATCTTACAGTGAACATGAGCATCTAGCACATCTGTGCTGATCTGTAAGAACTTGTCACTCATGGGGCCTTGACGCTGATTCTCACTTACCGCGTGAACCACAAAACCCTTACCCATGCAAGTATTACTTGCTTCTGCGCTTGGTACCCTTGACTCCGTGAAACCTGCACATAAACACAGCCTAGTCCCAGCAGTGATCATTTATACAAGAAGCCTGTAACGTTGCAGTCAGCAACATCAAGTCCAGGGTGCAGATGAAACTCAAGTGTCTACAAGGGACATTGCTTGTGGCTGCTTCCTTCTCCCCTCTAGGACTGAACACTCGCTCTACAGCAAAGGTATCCAAACTGGTTGCGAAGCAGTTCCTGACGTGTTGCAGCTTACTACTTCATCCACGATAGTAAAGCTGACCCAAGTCCAGCTGTCAACACACACGGTGCCATAAGCAATTCAGGATATGTTTTGTGACCTGTCCAGTCATCCCTGCTGCATGATGGCAATTTCAGCCAAAGGGTGGAGCAGATGTTCACGGTCACGAAGCGCATCAGCTGCGCAAGTTTAATCCTCCAAGTCCTTTGTTACAGCAAAACACAATTGACTTTCATGAGCCTCATATCCTCCAAAACACCAGGATGTCAGCACAGCCCTGTCATGGGGACCCTGTTCCTTCAGTCACATCAAAGTCCCATTAAAAATTGTCATTTCTTCATTTTCTCATATGTCAGACACACTAAGCAACAGTCCACGAGACACGTGCTTTACTTCTGCATGCTCCATGCCTGGACTTCACTGTGTTTCCCCATCTCAACCTGAGTTTTGTATCTTCATCTCAGCCAAGATATTGTAATTTCCCCCTCCCCCCTTCCCTGTCGGAAACCATGCAATGCAGAGAAATCAGACTACACTAATACTGGGACAGCAGCCAGCAGTACGTGGTGTGCCTGGCTTTTAACAGCTAAATCCTATCAAAAATAATGATGCAAATACGGGCACTCCTCCCCGAGACATCCTAATGCTTTCAACAACCTCTTGGGAATGTATAATGCTGCTGGATGGGACAGAGGCCGAAAGGAACAAATTTGGGACTCCTGGTACTTACTGTGTGAACACCAGCTGGCTAAACAAACAACCCTAGGTCTGAAAGTAGAGATAGCTGTGCGCATGTTCTTCAGCTGCTGTATCAGATAGCTGCTTCCTGAGGGCAGGCATGAACTGCACCAAATTATCACCTAAACGCAGCCATGAGGTGGAAAGCTCTCCTTTAGGAATCTCACCCACAGATGGAGGACCAGGGGTTCTAGCAAAGCATCCTTGAAGTACTTGGGCCCAGACTAGTATCACCATTTAAGAGATGAACTCCCTTGCTCTCCATAAACCTTAGCTATATCATCTGTCTTCAACGCCCTGGGTTTCAGCAGCTTTTCCAGTACCACATAGGAAGCCTGTGGGAAGCAAAACTGGGACTTACAAGTCCTGCCAGGTAAGCACATCCCCACCCCTCCGCCAACAACTGCCCTCGGTCCACGACACTACCCTGCCCACACACTGCACAAGTGTGAGCAAGGCCAAAAGCCCCCCTCATGCAGAATTAAGCCGATGGATGCAGAAGCATCCATCCTTCAGTCGTGGCACCCTGTGTCCTCGAGTACATCACCGAGTGCCCTCTGGAGTCCGTCTCTGCAATAAATGAGCGCTTGACAACTCCCCTCATCCCCGGCCGGGAAAGCACCCCATGGGCAGACACCCGTGGCAGAGATGGAAACCACCCCCCTGCCGCCGAACGCTGCTGGAGGCCGTGAAGGAGAGGTCTCGCCAGGCCCTGCCGCAGCCCCCGCCAAGGGCTCTGGCAGCCTCTCGCTCCGCCGACTGCGGGGAAGCGCGGCAGGGACGGGCGAGCAATCCCTGGGACGCGTCCAGCACAAGCTGCGGCACGGTTCCAGGTCACGCCGGCCGCGCTCCTCACATCCCCTGCCGGACCCCAGCACCCGCCGGCCAGGCTCCGTCCTCGAAGCTGCCGAAACCTTCCCAAGCCCGTTCCCCTGAGCCCACCGTGCTCCCCCCCGGCAGGGTGGGCGCTGGAGGAGAAGCCCGCCTGGCCACGCTCCTCCATCCCGGCGACGCACAGCGACTGCCGCAGGTTTTGTACGAGAGGAACGATGGAGACAGACCACAGCTTCTCTGAGAAAGCGTTAATGTTCTCCTGCGTCCAAAAAACCAGAGCAGCCAGCAAAGGGGCCTCTCTCGTGGGGGCTGTGGTCAGCAGCACGGGATGGGGCAGAGAGGGAAGGCACCTCCTTTCCCATCCCCACGCTCTGCTTTCCCACGTTTTCTGTCACGCCTGTGCAAAGACAAAAAATGAAAAGCTACGTACCACCCCCCCCCCCATCAACCACAGTTTTTTGGGGCAGAGTTCTGTTTTCAGCTACGCAGGGGCCGAGGAAGAAGAAGAAGGTGCAGGCAGGGAAAGCGGCAGGAGAGTCGTTCACCTTTCTCCATGGCAGCTCACGGGCAGAGCGGCTCGCACCCACTGCGACACTGCTCCTTTAGATGTAGGCTGCAAGGAAGTTTGGCTCCAAGTTCAAAAAAGTCACAGCCCCAAGGAACACAGGGCTTTCTTGCCTCTTGCCAGACTTTTATTAAAAAATGGGTTTTGAGCTCGCGGCAGAACACGGGGTGAAAACGTCACCCCAAGAGAGGGAGCCACCCCTTCTCACCTTTCATCAGTGACCAAAAAAAAGGACTTCCAACTATCTTGCCCACAGAAAAAGTGCACAAGCTTTCTTTATTTGAATGCCTCTGCTACCCAGTTAAGGCTGCCTTGCAGGAAGATGCCTTAAAGCTATGAAAGCACAGACCTTCAGCCTAGCCCACTTGGTCTTCCCAAGGTATGAACTGGAAGGGACCCGAGAACAAGAAATGCAGAGAGCCTTCTTCTTTCTCTGAGAGGAGGGAAAACCCCCAGACACGCATATTTAAAGACAAAGTTGGAAATGGAAAAAGAAACAAAAAAGGGGTATTTTAATAACCCCTAAATCTTTATTATGCTTTTTTAGTACAGAAGCTTCCCGCGGTCCAAGTCAAGATCCAGCCCAGTCTGCGCCAAGCTCTGTACAAACACATCTCAGAAGAGAGTCCTTGCCCCTGGGACAGCAAGCAAGCAAGATTTGCTCTTGGAAGAAATTCCTGTATTGTTATTTGGTTAGAAATGGATCGTTTGAGAAGGGTGGAGTGAACAGCAAGAAATCTGGCTCTGCCTGCACCTCTCTAGCTCTATCCAATGTGGGTCAGACTTGCGGGCGACGGCTTGAGTTGTCGAGAGGGGGGGCAGCCTGCGTGCTCTTCGTGCCCCCCTCAGTCCCAGGACTGACGCCTGCATGTAAAACAAACCAAGTCCCACCTAGAGATAGACCCGACAGACCCAGCCTCCAACATCAGTGAGAGCTCTCCCTCCCGTCAAAGCCTAGTTCATCCACCAGACTCGGCCGTGAGAAAAGGAATACAAATCAGAGCAACAGCAGCGTGTGCTGGTGTACACATGGGACCTCACAGAGCACGGAGACATGCTCACCGATGTCAGCAGTGCAGCCTTTAACAGCTCTCAGGCCCCAGTTCTGCAAACTATCACTGCTCAGTTTAGGTACTTTAAGTGTAGGCACGCAAGAGACCACAGATTTCCTCACTACCGTGCCTACCGCATTAGCAGACTGTTAGCTGCTCTCCCTACCCTGGGAGCCCGTGCACTCAAACTGGCCTGTGAGCCTGGCAGCCGACTGGTCTGGTGAAAAGGGCCCAGCGACGGCAGAGGCACCGTGTCTGGGGCACTGGTCGGGGAGGGTACAAGCTCTAGCGGGGCTCAGCTGAAGGTGCCTGCCAAAGGACGGGCTCCAGCTGGCCACCGTGCTGCGACACAGCCCTTTGTCTACTTGCAGGGCTGAGCACGCAGCCCCCCGGCCCCCAACCCAGTCAAATCTCACCGGCGGGGTCAAGAGGGTCGAGAAGCCTCTGAATATTGAGCTTTAACTTAAGCGTGTATTATAGGAAACTCAAAACCAAGGCTTTAGTTGGTAACAACAGCAGCACATTTGTGTACTGTGGGAAGACTCCTGTTATAAAAACCTCGCCAGCTATGTTTCCTGATGGTGTGTGAGTTAACGTATATAACTCCCTAATAATAAATTAGGGCTCTCATTGTTTTTGTCTTTCTTCTTTTTACAACTTACATCACCCAAGGCTGTACGGATTCCCAGTAACAGCACATGGAGGTGCGCTGTCATCACGTGGCGAGGGAGTGCTAACAGACTGGGAAAGGGGATGCAACGCGTGGAGACCCAGTACTGAGCAAGGGATTAAGAGACATACCTTACCAGGGGACGGCTTGAGGAGCTCAGACTGTTTAGTTTGCCAAAGACAAGACTGGGAGCGGTCCTTGTCGCAGACCACAGTTACAATGGTGGGGAATAGATGCGCAGTACTAAAGGCCTCTTCTGTTTAGCAGATTAAACTCAAGATTCAGCATTCGGAGATCAAAACTAGACAAATGCAAGCCAGAAATGAGGTGTAACAGCATGTGGGTAATTAACCACTGCAGCAACATACCAAACACAGTGGTATTTTCCATTTGTGGTAATTACTTAATCAAGACTAGATGTTTTTAAGACACGCTTTAGAGTCCAGAGCAAATGGAATTAATCAAAGAGCTGGATGTATGGGCTGTATTATGCAAGAGGGCAGAAGAAGTAAAGCACAACAGCTCCTTCTGGCCTCACCATCTACTAATCTATGGGGAAAATTGTCCCTTTTAGTGTCACTGAAGTTGGTAGACAGCCATATTTTTAGTGACAAGACATGCTAATGTTTACATGAAATAGTAATAATAATGCATTGTGTTTCACCCACACTTCTAATCTGAAATGCTCCAAGCTCTTTGCCGTCACTACATCAGTAAGCCTGACAGCTCACTGGCTGATAAATTGGCATTACCATCCCCCTTTCATCCAGCTTGAACTTTTTCAGAGCAGCTAATCATCTGCTTACTATTTACATGGGAAATAGGCTACCTGTGATCTTGGGCACCTACTTTTAGGCCTCTTGTTGAGAAAACATTCACGTGGGCACCTTGCAGAAGGTCTCGGGGTGGGAAGTGGCTCAGCACACTGAACTGCCCAGCAGCTGCCTTCTCCAGATGCTTATCCCCAGTACATACTTTACTGCTTTCAAAAACTCTGTATAAACTCTCTAGAAGACTTCTGGTAACAATGTACTACTTAAGACCAGAAGTCAGCAGTTAAAATGTGAAAAAAAAACCCAAAAAAACCAAAAACCAAAAAACATTGAGAGAATGTTTCCTAGTTGTTTCAACAAACATCATCATATATAACAGACCAAAAAAAAGTAATTTCCATTAGTTACCATGACAACCAATGGAAATTGCTAACCCATCTTCTCTCCCTTATCAACCTTTGGCAGACCTGTCAGGGAAAGCAAGTGACTATGCCCCCATATAAGATTCTCTACTTAACTACAACATATAGCTCACAGGGAAATCTACATTGCCACAATGTCAAGTGCTCCCCGTACCGCACATCTCCAGTTTGTCTCCTCTGAGCTACAAACAGCTGGAGCGATGCTTGCTGCTCCCCTCTGAGAGCAAACCCTCCAGAAATGCAATCACCCCTGTGAGACACTCCAGCTCTCCTACCTTATGCCCTTCCTCTCCTTCTCTGGCTCCATAAAAACATTCAACCATCTCTTTCTTCCCATCTGTGGGCCATCAGCTCACACCTTAAATGTGGCCGTACAAGTCCTTTTTGCACATCTTTACTGCTTGGCAAGAACTTGCTGTATCACACAGCAATTCTGGTCCGCATTTTATCTCTGTTTTCCTCACTATTGTTATTGATAAGGATAATGACCCTCTGCAGTGCCTGCTGCACCTTCTACATGAGAGCTTTTAACTTTTCTTAACAGGAATGCATTCAGCTTCATAAAACCTTCCAAGAGGCATAGCATATCATTATCCTTTTTTTACAGATGTGAACACTGCAGCTTAGAGGAATTAGGTGCCTTGCCCAAAGCCTACATACAAATCATGGCATGATGCTAAGAGTGAGAACAAATAGGTCTGGAGAGAAGAGTCTGTTTGCATTTTCTTGATGCCTACAGGCTATGAAGTTGTTTGAACCACATACGCTCGGATTCCCCTTTAGTCCCTCCACCCTGCCAAAACCCCACAGCAAATAAATACAAACCTGGAAAAAAAAAAACAAAACCCAAAATCAACAGTTGTGTCTGTTTAATGCTGGTTTACTGTTGACCTTGCATCTGCAGCCAGGATGGCCTAACTCACCCCAGCGTCTGGATGTGTGCTGCTGCACTGCAGAAGAGCTTGGCAGTGATTTGTGAGGAGGTATTAACGCCCAGCTGTTCTCCCGTCTCTTTCGATTTTCACGTGCACAAAGTTAGGAGCGGCCCAGGCACTGCACTGACACCATGCGGTCTCAGGCAATTCATATACCACAGCGAGATTCAACACTCACCCGGTAGGATCTGAAATTCCCAAATAATCCACATGAATCACAAATTTTGCTGCATTCTCCTCCACTCCCCCATTCCAGGTCTGGGTGGCAGAAGTTAGTAGCAAGTTACTCCGTAACAGAGCTAAGTAAGGTGGCTCTGTGTGTGCGCGTGTACGTGCACACAAGGTGTAACAAACCATGTTTTGTGCCCCGTGATTAACCATGCTTTGGCTCAGTTTCCTCCATGACACTCTCCTGGGGCACACAGCTCCGAGCACCAAAGAGGGGAGGACAAACCATAAAGTGCAAAGCCAAGGAACAACAACCTGTTCTACAAGCTGCTTCCCACAGATTCCTGTCTCAAGGCTGATCGCGTCTGGTGGCTACAAAGGTACGAACTAGGATCAAAGGGGAATACTCACAAAACGCTTCCCTGGTCTGTAGTAAAAGCTGATCTCACGTTGGAGCTTTTCCCTCAGGTAGGGCAGTAACTACTGCACCGTGTCTATTTTTACAAAACTTAGAGGAACACAGTATCTTGTAGGAAATTAAAATACTTCGCTAAACATGGCTGAAACTGGCTGTTGGGTTTAAAAGTTTTTTGAGGAGATTCAAAGGTACCAACAGAGAGTAAGATCACATAAAGCTCCATTTCTTTAGGCAGCCAGGGAAAAACGTTCTGCTTTGACAGGAGGAAGGGAGCTACAAGGAGATTAAAAGAGGTGGGCTAAGCACAGGGCTGAGGGACCCCAAAAACTGGCTATGTGTACAAGGTGGAGATCACTGCACAGGGGAGGCACTGATTACCATTGAACACAGGGGCGTAATAAGGACCGTTGGGACAGAATAAAAAGATTAACAGTCTACTTGCTCATAGAAGAGGACCACGAAGATAAACTTACTGACTTTGAGATACTCCAGAGCACGGTATCATTTTTCACAGAACAGGAAGGGGGCATGACTTATCGAGGATGTGTAAAACTGGATTTGACGAGACACTAATGGCTACGGTTTGTACAAGCAGCTACTAATCCCAGGGCACGCAGCAATACCTTGTAGAAGAAACAGTCTGTTTTTCTAAAGGGGGATGCTTTGAATGACCTCGAAAAGCATTATCACATTTGTCACTAGCCCCTCTGAAAAGCTTGGCGAAACGCAAGGGCTGCGGGGAACCATCCTGCAAGTGTGTGTGTGCATCTTCCCACGTACACTTCTCAGGTGAACAAAGGCCTGAGGACATGCCTCTCACCATCCTGAAAGTGCTCTTTTCAGCTAGGCAGGGCCGGTCACAGCGACCCATCCGTAGCTCGGCAGCCGATGTGGCCAAGGAGGCACTGGGAGCAGCCACCGATGCGTGCCACCGGCCACGCTGCGGCCCCAACCCCGCAGCAGGTCAAGTACGGGGAACGCTCCTTGCCAGGGACAGCACGGGCCACCGGCCCAGCCCTGGTCACTGGGAAGGGGCAATATGCCGCTTGCTGAGCAAAGCTCCGTGCATGAGCAAGCCCAGGCTAGCTCTTTAACTGCGGACTGGGTATAAAACAGGCAGTTAAAATTAAAAAAAATTTAAAAAGTACTCCCTCCTTACCCTGCTCCTTACCCTTACACATCATCCTCTACCAATGAGTCCAGGCCCCAGTCCTGGGGACATGAGAAATGGAGCTCCATGAGAAACAGAGCCTCTGTTGCAACCCGACTTCTCCGTCATCCATCCGCAGGGCAACTGGAGAAGGGGAGGGCCGACTGAAGAAGATTAGGCCGATACTACTCATGTGGCATTCATCGTCTTGGGGCTGGAATACCCCAGAGCTTGCATCACACAGAGCAAACACGCTGTCCTCAGACAAGAATACCGCAGCTTTTCTGCCAAGTTGAAGGCGATGCCTTCAACGTGAATGCTTGGTCCCCTGCCACCTTAATCTTCCAGAGCCCTGGGTTTGAATGCGTGAGCTGCAGACCAGAGCTGGGTCACAACCTTTTCAGTTATCCCTGAGGAATTTTACTCACCCAGACAACGAAACAATCCAGACGTAGCAAAAGCTCCCCGAGGAAATCGCTTCCTCCTACATATAGGAAACGAGACAACAATTCCAATCCCTCATACTTAAGCTTCCTCAAACATAAACATGAAAAAGTGGCCAAAACGCAGGAGGGGAAAGAAAGTCCCAGAGCAGCAAGGAATACATATGCAAAGAGTTACGTCATGCAGAAGGAAAGCTCTTGGCTTCAGGCTACAATTACCAGCACTTAAATGGCAGGGGCTGCTCTAGCACAGAGGGGGCCCCCCCACCAGGCACCGTCCTCCAGATCGATTCATTGTCAGAAAAAAACGGCAACAGACTCTGCCATCAAAACCGTCCCCGGACAGCGCGGCACTGGAGGCCAACCTGGCAACTGGCCAGCGCCTGCCGAACGCTCCCTTTTCCGTCCGTCCCGGTGGGTGGACAGAAACTCCTTGTTCTGTCCCTCCGACGCTCAAGCCCCAAAATGCCTCACCCCGGCAGCGGGGTGACGAGGAAAGAGTGGCCAAGGGCAGCGTTTCTGATGGCAGGAGGCACACCTAGCCCACGGGCTCCTGCGTTAGGACAAGGTTCACCAGTACATCTCTCCATCAGCGGCAGGTACCTTTGCCAGCCCATCCCTGTCACCCCACTCTTGCTTCCTTCTTATCCAAGACTGTAACATCCTCTTCTCCCCTCCCCTGACTTGGAAGACTTGAAAAGACTGTTTCAGGCTTGAGTCTTACTCCTGCCACGGGTACCTCTGCAGCAAGTCCTTCCACTACCTCCCTAGGTCTCCTCACAGATAAAGAAACAAAGAAGTTGTCTCTGGCTATAGACAAACTATGAAGCTATCACCATTTCTTGAAAACTTTCATTGTGGGGGAAAAAGCTGATTAAGCATGGAAAGCTCCACCAGCATCCAAATTCCCAAGGCCTCTTGATCCTGTCTGGGGACTCTGGGTGAGAAGCAGGGATGGAATGAGGAGGAACATGTACTGGCTAGGGACAACCAGCAGTGGGTGACAAACAGCCATCCAAACAGTCCTTCTATGCTTGGACCATAAGGTGTGCAAATCATCTCCTACCAATGAAACTCGGCTGCTTTGCCTTGGTGTTTTTATCTGTTTCTCTCCATTGTTCCTTCAAGCTGGTTTGCTGTTCTTTGCATTGCAAGGCCCTCTACAGAGATACAATCAAGACAAAAAAAAAAAACAAAAACAAATTCATATGCTTATGGCTTTACTGCTGTGTAACAGAGCTGCAGAATGAAATGAGGGAAGGATAAAGCAGAAGGAACAAGAAGAGAAGCTGGTTGCTATGGGGTCCATTACATAGCGTTACAGTATTTAGAGAAAGTGGTTAGAGGTCCATCTCTGGGACAGCTGTTGACAGGGTACAGCCACGGGAAATGCTGTACAGAGAGCCATCCTGCAATGTGCATACGGAGATGACCGAGATGGGTTCTAACAAGTCTTTCAACCTCCTGGTTTTCCTGGTGCATTGGGTATTTTCCTCAGAAGCACGGGAGAACTAGCACCCTCTCCCCAGTGAGACAAAAACAGATTCCTGTCTTCAAGCAGCGTTTAGTTTCTTCCACCAAATATTTGCTTAGCTGTCAAACAGTGGAAATGTGGGATCCACCTACAGCTGAGCTAATGAGACACCAAATCCCTCCCCAGCCATCATCCCCAAACTCCTTATTCCTTCCAAATGTGTTGGTCCAAGAGGAGCCTCCAAACTGTTTCCAGGTTATGGACCCCTTGACGCGCTCCAAACAAGGTGCAGGGGTGTCAAGAAATTCCACATATGGAGACTGGATCATGAGTTTGATTTTCTTCATCGTTTCTCAAAGGCAGCCTAATCCACTGCTCCAAGCAACCACAGGCCCAATGTCAAAACAGAGAGGTACAGTGTAATAAGCGAGCGAGCTAAGGCATAGAGCAGGTAATAAGATTTCACAGGAACTTACACGAACTTCACTTCTGGGTAGCTGGTTTGCATGGCAGAGAAGGGACATAGTCACTCATGACTGCTGGCTGGTGTCTTCAGATCAGAACTGGAGCACACTTGAGAGCAAGTAGTAAGAAAATGCCATGCAGTCGCTGCTCGTGCTATAGTTATCTGTGCTTTAACATAGCACCGAAGCCTCCAGGCATGCTTATCTGCCATTTGTTTATTTACTGCTGCAAGGCCTAGGAATTGCAATCAGAGCCCCATAGTCGAGAGCAAATGAGCCCCTGCTCTAACCAGCTCACATCTAACTTAGTACCCTAGCTGTGGCAAAATCGACAGCCTCTGGGAAAGTCAAGGCATATATAACCGCATGTCTGCCACCCAGACACAGCTCTGGAAGGAATTACGCTTCACAGCATAACAGCAGTCTCCTCTTTTCTTTTGCTAAACTCAGAGACAACGCTGTGAGGGATAAATCTCTCCAATGAAATGCTGGTTATTCACAGATTAGCTTAGATATCATAGTACAGCAGAAGCCAACCCCCCTGCAAAGATAGATGCAACCCAGCTAAATAACGCATTTCTGGGAACCAATCTCATCTAGCTCACAGGATATGTGGCAAAAACACAGCCTAGTTAACAGGAGTCTCATGAGCCCAGAAAGACACATCTGGCTGAGATTTGTGACAAACTCTCTTCTGTACAAAGAGAAACATTCCCCAGCTCATGTAACACCACACAAGAAAGATCAAAGGTGCCCTGGTGCCTCCTGATGGGTAAGCAGCTGTACCAATAACAGCAGCTGGAAAATGCAACAGGAGACTCTCAGCCAGTCCTCTCCTCCTGTGCTGGGAGCAGAGCTGCCTCCCAGGCAGGCCCCAGCAGCAGCCCCCTGTTAATTACCGGCAAGGAATTTGCACGCTGGCAGATAAAGTCATTCACTCAGCTACAGCACATTTGCACAAAGCAGCTCGGATCTGACAGCAGCTCCAGGCGAGAAGCAGCATCGGGGTGCCACGCACACGTACGTGCTACGCGACGTCGCTTCTGCTTCAAAGCTTGCGCCGTGCACGCTGCTGCTCGGAGGTTATGGTCCCTTCAAAACAGCTGGGGAGGTTGTTTAAACACTCATACACGGGGCATTTGGCCAGCGACTTCAGCACAACACGAGGTGCCTCAGACAGAACCACTTGGTTCGTCTCCCAGACTCTGATCCCTGGGACCATCCGCAGCACAGCAGCTGCCCGACGGCACAGCACGCGCCTTAAAAAACCGGCTTTGCACAGATAAGCCTTTGCTGTGCGCCCAGGGTAGAATCACTTTTTCCCTGCCTCCCCATTTAAAATATGCTTATTGCCTTGAGGCGCAGCTCCAGCAACGCCTGGTCTGGCACTCAAGGGCAGGATTTCAAGGAGGAAGACGCCTATCACTCCAAAACCAGCTCAAGGAGAAAAATGGATGCAATTTTTCCTTCCACTGAAGACTGAAGATGTGCCTGCTCGACTAGATCTGGGAAGGTAGTTTTATTACATTAGTGGGTTACATGTGACTGCTGGGTTTTATTGCACAAAGTCAGCGCATATTAAAAACAGCCCGAGTTACCCACGTGATTGGCACCACGGTGTCTATTCTTTCCGCTGCCATGGACAAAATATCAGCAAGAGGAGGACTGAACTACCCACAAAGTCTCTATCACTAAATTTCAAAGGCAAATGCACCCTTCTTAAAATGATGGCTTCAGGGCCAAATACAGCCAAATACTGCTATGCAATTACATCAGGATCTCAACTTTAATTTATTCAGTTTCACTTATTAAGACAGCAGTTTTTAGCTTTCTCCATTGCAGAAATGTAGGAAAAGTTTAACCAAAGCAAGCTGATGATGCCGGCCAGACTGTGTGAACAGCCCAATGGGAGGAAGTACACCAGGCTTTAGGAAGACCAGCTGAACTCCCAGCTCCATCTTCCCTGCGGCACACAAGCACTCTGCTGGCAAAAGGGGCACAGGTCTTAGAAGGGGTCGAGTGTTGCCCTCCCTATGTGCAAAAGCAGTCAAGTCGGATTGAGAGGAAGCACTCAGGTGAGTTAAGCAAACAGAACTTAGCCGAAACCTTTGTCTTTTCTCTCCCCCGTAACACCCCTTTTCAGCTTTTCACACGGAAAAATTACACCGAGGGAAAAGGAGGTGGGGTGAAAAAAAGTTACAACAGATGTAGGCACTGCAAACACTGTGCTGTTAGAAAAGGTTATAGATCTGCCTCCAGATGCTTGTCATTGCTGTGTTGCTTGGGGGTTATAGCCCCCTCAGATCTGTCAGTAGATCTCCTCGCAAGAAGAAAGCCTCTAGCCCTCCTCCTCTAGCCCTTTTATGCCAAAATGAGACGAGTCAGATTAAACTGTTTACACAACTCTTCCCGAAGGGTGGCTCATTTGGCCAGAAATGGGTTAAGGATGGTTCAGGAGAACAGCTACAGGTCCCAGAGATTAATCTGCTCCTTGCCAGTTTTCTGGCAAGGAGCAGGGAGCAGGCCAGGGCAGTGACTTCTCCTCTTGGCAAGGCTGGATTCAGGATAGGAATTCTGTCCACAGCACACAGCAAAACATCTAAAATTCACGGTGAAAATAACTTTCTTGATGATTCTGAATCAGGTTTATGCCAAAAAGAAAAAAGAAAAACCCTCACGCTTATTTTGAGGTAAGTACCCTGGTGGGACATGTAACAGTGCTGGTATAATTACAGTGGTACCACCGGTGGAAGCCCTCCCGCCCACCACCCTTCAGACCTCACGGACACAGTCAAACAGTGACTGGACTCCTCTCCAGTGTTAACTAGGTAACTTACTCCAGCAGGATATGAACAACTGACTAACTTTTAATACATTCATCAGACATTTCGAGCCTCTCCCTTTTCCTCTATCGCGATGGATGCTTCCCAAAAATCACTCCATCTGCTTCAGAAAG
Source organism: Aquila chrysaetos chrysaetos (assembly GCF_900496995.4). Taxonomy (NCBI): domain Eukaryota; kingdom Metazoa; phylum Chordata; class Aves; order Accipitriformes; family Accipitridae; genus Aquila; species Aquila chrysaetos. The sequence continues at coordinate 3,178,054 of NC_044010.1, read as the reverse complement.
CCCCAGCTGAGAACACAAGCAGCTTCACCTCTGCAGCATCCCCTTTAATACGAGCAAACGGCCGCCTTATTGAGAGTCTGACCCAGGAAGAAAGAGATAAAAAGGGCTGTCTGAAGCTGGTGGCTGGCTCCTATCCGAGGAGTACAGTTCACCGTCTATTGCTCTTGTGACTATTACTGAACCGGGCCAAGAAAAGCTCCCAAGTTTTGGCACGTCTCAGATTTTCCAGTCTGCACAAAGTCATGCCAGGAACATTTACTGAAGCAATTTCTTTCTTTCTTTCTTTCAAGATTCTAATTATGCACCTAACAATGTTGCAGAAATGAGCGTTGTACAAAAACCCCAGTACAGTTCAGATATAGTTTTGCCGACAAAATGATTAGAAGCTTAAGGCTCAGTGTTAATATTCTGAACATGCTGAAAGGCACAAAGTGCAAACTGCAGCAGAAACAGAAGAAACAGAGAGGTTATCACTCCCAAAATCTGGAATAGGGAAAACCACACAGGAAAATGCCACACTAATCTTACGAAATGCCAGTGATGCAGCAGAGTGGTAATAAGAAACATTTAGAAGGGGGCAACCGTCAAAGCTGTCTCTGAATTGCAAGCAGCTCACCTTCAAGCACAGCCCACTCCCTAGAAAGTGAGAAGGTCTAGATACCCCAGAGGGTGAACTGATGTTCATCACTCGGCACCTACCAGCAACGAGGAATCAAACTGAACCCCAAACCAAAAGTTGTCCGAGGTGTCAATTTTCCCTGAAAGCAGACCCAAACCTCAGTCATCACTCTCAAGTTTTGCTGAACTTAGACTGGAATCAAACCAAAACGTTGGCTGGTTTGACACCTGGACTGTTACCCCTGAAAACAGTCAAATCATTCATTTATCCACTCAAGCATGAACTGGCCTTTAAAACCAAGTTTTGAACATGACAGCTGTACATTTTTCTTACTTTCAGTCTGCAGATGAGGCACAGAGACATGACAGTATTTATACTTGGGAAGCCACCCAGGTACTCCAAATTAGAGCACATTAGGCAAAAAGCAGGATTTAGCACTTTGACTGTTAACATAACGTTAGCGGCACCAGCGAAATCAGAAATCAAGGGCCAAACACATCTTGGCTATGTTTCTCTGGCTTACTGACTCCAGGAGGCTTTACTCAGACCAGTGCCATCACTATTTAGCTGTTATTATCATTCATCTTACGGATGCACTGCTGTGCACTTCCTCCCTACAGAGGTTTTGCTGTATATTGACCGGAACTGGTTAAGGTTTATTTAGGGTTCCTAAGAAAATGAATAAAACCGATCTGGCTTTTTCAGGACAGCGTTGGAGAGGATGCGTGGAAATGCTGACTACATAAGATTGTCACGCCTTGGGAAGAAAGCATATTACAATATTATCGTGTACAGGCAGATGTGAAACGCTAGCCCATACTACAGCTCAGTCCCGCTCCCCTTGGTTTTCTCGATAGCTGCGACCAGAGCTGTAGCTTGACAGTGTCGGCTTGCAACCGCCCTGTCTCACCTCCGCTCCTCGTGTCCCAGCGTTTGCATTGTTCGTCCCTTCAGCGAGCGGCTGGCAGTTGCGGGGAGTTCGCCAAAGAGCTTTGCTTAGGGGGACAGAGCAACAGCGATGGGCTTCACCCTAAACCCCCCCTCCTTGCCATCACCCGGGCAGCGTGGTCTACGGGTGGGAGGCAGAAAAAGAGGGAACTGTCTGTAGGAAATCGGACGTGTTTATGCATTTTTTTTTTTATTTTTTTTTTTTTTGTGCAGAGCCAAACTGCGATGCTCTAGGGTGGGTCTCGCCATCTGGGAGAAATATGTAGGGAGAAAAAATGCAGGCGGGGAGGACGAGCTGCCTCCCGCCCCCCGAGCGGGACCGCTTCCCTCCGAAAGCGGGCTCGGCCTCCCTCCCCAGCCCAGCTTGAGTTCATTTTCCTCAAATCACTTCCACATTTCCCCCTGCCGTAATTATCAAATATTTTGTTTCTGACCTCACTTTTACGGAGGCTGCCGCAACCGGGAATTCAGGCACCGTTTATTTTCTGTCAACAGAGCTGGGGCGGGGGGGGGGGGGGGGGGGGGTTGCGAGTTGGGGGCTTTCAATGTCATTGCAGTAAAAAAAAGGGAAGGAAAAAAAAAAAAGAAAGAGAGGGAAAGAAAGAGCGGGAGGGAGGGGAAGGGGAGCCCAGCCCGCCGGCAGGCTGAGGGGGGGCTCCGGCCCGGGCCCGGGCGGCGAAGCAGCCGCCCCCCCCCCCCCCCCCCCCCCGCCTCTCCTCACACGGAGGGGTCCGGCGATCCCGCAACTTTCCCCCGTCCCGGCATCTCCCCCAGTCCCCGCTCCGGGGTGCCGCCGGGGAAAGGCGAGAGGAAGAGGGGACGGGACGACAAGGGACGCCGTGAAAAACGCTAAAATGGGACCCCCGCTTCCCGCCCCCCCCCCCCCGCGCCTCGCCGCCGGGGGCCCCGTTCCTACCTCAGCTCGCAGGCGGGCGACGGCCAGCAGGGCGCAGAGCAGCGGGAGAGTTTTCCAGATCTGCAAGAGAAGGAGCGGAGGAAGGGGAAGGCGGTGAGCTCGGGGCGAACGGAGCCCGGGGCCGCCAAACTTCCCGCCCGGCAAACAGCCCCCCCCCCCCGCCTCCCTCCTCACCATGCTGCGGGCGGCTGGCGGTAGCGGCGGGGCAGGAGGAGTTTGTGGAGGCTCCTTCCCCGGCTCCGGCTCGTTCGGGAAGGGAAGGGGAAGGTTTTCCCCCCCCACACACACACCCCCACCCCTTCACCCCGACCCGCCAGCCCGCGGCTCCACCCCTCGGCCCGACCCCCAGCCGCCCACCTCCGCCCCGGGGCCGGCTCCTCCCCGGCCCGCCGTGAGGGGGCGGCCCCCTCCGGGACCACCGCAGCCGCCCCTCGGCGGTGCCTCCGGTCTTCCAGCCGCCGGGCCCCTCAGCGCCCCGAAAAGGGGGGACCTCGGCGGCTTTTGAAGGCTGAGGGGCGTTCGGGAGACTCGGCTCGGGGTCCCCCGGCCCGGCAGAGTGCCCGAGGTGTGTGTGTGGGGGGGGGGGGGGGAGTTGCTACCTCACACCGCCCGGCCTCACACCCCCGCGTTGTGGCAAAAAGGGGGAAACTGAGGCACGAGGTGGGTTCTCCGCAGGCGGGGTGCTGTGGAAACCCGCCGCCACCGCGCTCGGGACGCGAGGAGGTTCGAAAATAAGGGTTTAAGGCCGTTGGTGTTAGGATCCAAATGGCTTTGGCGGAGCGGAACAGGCAGCCCGGGTGTTGTGCCAGGCACAGGGGGGCCTGAAATCCCCCCTGAAATACCTGGCGGTGCTCATTTGTGTATAAATACCTGTGATCCTCTTGTTTAATCTCTTCATCTCTGAATTTCAGAAGCCTCCGGTAGCTAGAAGGCAGGATCTGACAACACAAAGAGACTGATTGTCCTGGGCGCATACAGAAATCTCTCTAACAGCAAGCAACACCATGACACCAGTTGTCAAGGGCTTTTCCTCGAGTTTTGAGGTTGGTCGTAACCAAAAATGACACCGCTGGCTTTGAAATACCATCTCGCTCCGTAGCCAAGCATGCCCATAAGCTGTCTATCTCCTCGCCCTGCTTTATTCTGTGCCCTCAGCGCAGGCAGGCGCCGTGGGAGATGCTGGCGTGTGTCCCCTCATCGTTCACCAAGACTTAAGATTATTCCCGCAATCCTGCTGGAAGGAGAAAACTCTGGGGAAGAGTTATCCTAGATCAGCCCACATCTGGTCTGTTCACGGCAGCTGTGCCATTTTTCTGTGCTTCCTCAGGCTCTGCTTCCTCACTCTGTTTTGTTTTTAGCACTACTGTTACTAATTTTGCATTTATAAAGCATCCTCCCCAGCAAGTTCTGCTTCTGTCTGTGAGTGGTACTAGGCTATAAATCTATCCTGAAGAGATGTCTAATTATTTCACTGCTGATGCTGAGCAATGTGGTTTTCATTGGCTTTTTTGTTTTTTTAAAACTCACCTTTCACAGCGTACCTCTTTGTTTTGGAGTCATTGATTGCCTTGCCTCATGACACAGCACAGGCAGAGTTATGGCTGAACTCAGCTGGCCTCTAGTTTGCAGAAGCATCATAGGATCAGGCTCACCCTGAGTCACCCTGATGCGAGTGCCATGATAAGAAAAAAAAAACAAGTGGCAAATGATAAATATGTTTTAAAAGATTCATCGATTTCTGGCCTCTTCATGCCCTGCTCTGCGCAAGCGGTGCTACACGAGGAGGCTCTCTATTTCCAGAGGGTAAAAATGACTCATACCACTCTTGGGAACAGAGCACTAGCAGGGGTCTCCCAGCTCCCGCATTCCCTCCCTGATACCATAGGCAGTCACCTCATGTAAGTGTGATTAGCCACTGTGCTGGATTATGTAGGTCACCATGAGCATGGGGTTTTTTCTGTGTAATAAATGGACTGAATACGAAACACAAGGTAAAGGATTAAATCCTCTATTCATGCATTGGCATTCAGGTACACGAAAGCATATTTCTTTAAGTTAGTTTTTATCGTGGGGAAATAGGTAGAGGTGAAAACCAAAAAGCATCTCTCATGCAAGCATCAGAGAGCATTACCACAGGAGGACAGGCACCCCTGAGGGGAGAGAGGCATTTGTACAGCTAGCCCCTTAAATCAGATAAAACTTTGGTGTGCAGATGAGGCCCAAGCATCTCTGGTACACTGGGGGGGGGAACAGTCCTTAGCCCTTTGCTGGAAAGACGATGACAGTGATAGAGCCGCAGTTGTTTCTGGGAGCGTGGATGTCTGCTGTGTCAGGAAACTAACTTATCAAGGCAGGGAAAAGGTGTGTTATCTCTTCTGTCACAGGCAGCACAAAACAATCTCAGCACAGACACCAGAGCCTTACCGCTGTGTACAGAGGTACACATTTTATAACCAAATACACGATATCTGACAAACTGTTCACTTTTATTCCAAACTTTCACCATTTAAAAGTGTAAACTGCAAAGGAGCAGTTTGTACTATCTGAGTGCATAAGAAATAAATCTGCCGGGAATGTTTGCTCTTTCGTGATGGACACATAACAGGGAGCTTGAATCAGAAGCACTAGAATAAGAGGAAAGCAAATGCATTTGCAGTTGTGGTTTCAAGCTGTGGCCATAATGGATATGGTAATTCATCATTGCTGGCTACACAACCGAAGTAGTACCGTAAAAACGCTTTCAGCTAAAAGCTTCATTATAAGGGTGAACGATGCTTGCCTGAAATTTTGAAGGTTGCAATGCTCTGGTGGGCCAAAGAAATTGGGAATCATTGCTCTACAGAGAAGATGTTATTCTATTACATACATCAGTATTTCATTTCTGCTGACGCCTACTTTCCAGTCACTGGTACTTCTAAAACAAACATTTTGTTATACATATGGGATCGCAAATTTTGACATACACACACATATATGCCCAAGTGGCCACGCAACCGGAATTCAGTAACAAGCCGTTGCCTCAGAAGCAGAGCAAAAGAAGCCTGGACTCATGCAAGCGTACATCTCATGGGTGGATACATTCTCCTGTGTTTAATAAAGCGCAGGCTCCAACTGAAGCTTTCTCCATTCTCGGGGCACTGTCAACATCACTCCCCTGGACTCTCTGGTGTCTCATGAGGGTTACTCTGAAGCCGCAGCCTCTCCCTTATTACAGCATGTGCACACACATACACCCAAAGTGATTGTGTAAGCCTCATTTCCTAGGGAAACGAGGCTAAATATGTGCCAATAAATTACTTCTTAAGCCCTCACCCAGCCCTTGTGGCTATACCATGATATCACCCTCTCCACATTACCTCACTCCTATCCACCACCCACATCCTTCACGTCTCCTCCTTTCCCCCCTGCCATACGAAGCATCAACCTTAAGGGTCGGGGTTGTGCTTGCAGCGTGACCACCCTGCCACCACTGCGTTTTAGGTGACAATTCAAGAAACCAAGTTGTTTGGCAAGTGGCCCTTGTGACAGGGCAATAACCTATCCTGCCGAAGACTAAGAAATTTGCAGCAACGTTATTCGGTGGAGTTAGGAAGCAGGGTATCACTTTTGAATAGCAAATGTGTTAAGGTTGTAGCTGAGAAGGCTCAGCTCGCGTGGGACCGGAGGCATCCGCGTCGTCTTGAGCTACGTGAGCAGTGACTCCTCGTGGACCAGCGTACGGGTCTGCTCCGGCGCCCGAGGAAGGGCTGAGGGACACCTGGGCTTTCCCAGCAGAAACAGGCCAGGGCTGCCAAATGCGAGGGGGAAGCCTCGAGCGGGGTTACAGCCACAGAGGTGCGGGCGTCAGACCCGAATGAACGCTAGGTTGACCGCAAGGTTGGTGTGAGGGTCCCCGGGGCTGTCACGCGTGGATCACACGGATGCCTCACCGCCGTGGGTGAGAATTGAGGCCTGCAGCAAACTTCTCTGGGTGTCCCCTGACATGGCACTCCCGACTTCATCACCCCCAGAGCGTGCCCTGTTCTGACCCCCCCGAGGAGCTTTGCCGGGACCTTGCTCTCAACCTGTGAGCGGGGAGTAGTGGGTTGGTAGGAATGAATGGTGCCTAAGTAAGAAGACAGCTTCCTACCCTGAATTTTGGGACGGTGCTGGATAACTCCCATTATCCCAGCTTCCGAGCTGCAGCACACCACCCAAACTCTTAAGCTGAAATAGGATGGGCCTCTGGCATACGTACCCAGCTGGGTGAACTAACTCAGGTCTAAGGCTTCTCTGGTTCAGGGAGAGTAGCTCAGGGAGACACTTTTCTCACCAACATTCAAACTCAGGTAAGAGGTAAGTGTGGTTAACCGTGATGTGAGGATACACACGTGACATGCAGGTAAGTTAAATCTCCTTTTTTTACAGCATAGTTATTTCTCACGTCCATATCACTTTCCTGTAGTTTGGTCACCTTCCAGCCTGCACTTTGTTAAATACAGCTATTTTTTTTCTATTCTTCTACCTTTGCTTTTTGCTTCATTTCCTTGCTCTCATAATTTTCTTTCTCACTGTGGTTCCCCCGTTCCTTGCTCCTGCTCCAGCTGCAGCATTTGTACTAATCATGATTGCTTAAAGCTCTATTTCAGACCTGATGTAGTAAAGTGCTGTACCTTCCCCCTTCCCCACCCCTCCCCAGCAGATATCTTTATTTTGCAGGTTTTACCGGGGACATTGCTAGCAAAAAGGCACACAAGTCTGGCACTAGCAGGCTATGTGGTTTGTATAAAGTGCATTCTCTAATGGTTAATGGATTTGATGGGCTTTTGGATATTCCATTAGCTAGAGCAGTAAAATGCCTAAATACCTTTGACGACCTGGCCCTTAAACTTTACCCTTGGCATCCCTTATTCAAGGTGAGGTTTTCCAACCTAAGACAAGCTCCCAAGGCGTCATTTCCTCACAGACTTCATCCAGCCCTGGCACCCAGGTGCGATAACCCAGGTAAACCATGCCCACCAGGAGTGGGCACAGAACTGCACCTGCGTCCAGCCTGTGTAACCGTATCCACTTTGCATTTGCCACAGCTTGGCCAAGGGTAACCTGATGTTCACAGTGCCTCATAGACTTGGACTACACTCAGATCCAAGTCATGGTGCAAGAAAGGAAAACCTGTCTCAAAACCTCAGTGTGGAAGCATGCCCTCTATCCTGAATAGCGTAACATGCTTCTGTCTCAGCATGTTCCTTGTGCCAGTTCACTCCAGCTGCTGCCAGGCCGTAATGCAGCACAGGTAAGTGGAATACTCCTGCTTTTGACTCTGCGATTGCACATGCCCTTTGTAAAGAGGCTGAGGGCACGGGGCTTGTTCAGCCTGGAGAAGAGACCCTCTTTGGAGCAGGAGGATAGACTAGAGACTTTCCGAGGTCCCTTCCAACCTGAATTATCCAATGAACTTGTTCAGTCCTGTAAGTTTGCTACAGCCTTCAAGCTAAAAGCACTAAAAGAGAAGTCCTACCCAGCCAGAAGCAGGTTGGTACCATCCCGAGACCCCCGTAGGATGCTACTAGCCCATGGCCGAACAGCTCAGAGCTTACAAATCCATTAGCTGCGTTCTGGGGATACGGTCCTGTCAGAATTACTGTGCTTCCTCACTCACAATGAACGCACACACCTGGAGCAACAGCTGGCACAAAGGAAAGAGGGTTCCCAGGCAGTCCCACAGGCCCTACTGGCACCTACAAGGCTGCCCTTCACCCTCATGTGGAATAAGAGCTATCCCAGCTGCCAGATGTGTGCCTCCACTATTGTGTAGGTGCTGGCTGGTCACAGAGATTGGTTCAGAGAGGCTGCCTGGCACATCTACCCTGGTGCTGAAGGAGATGTGGCTTATCTTCTTAGACAAGCAAGAACCTTATTCCATCCAAATGAGGCAGTCACTAGCAAGACTTCTGTACCCACGGTTATTTTGTGGGGTCCTAGCCTACATGCTACTGCCACAACTTGTTGGATTTGAGTCTGACCCCAGAAAGCCCCTCAGAGAGAGGTCTGATAATGCAACAGGCACCTGCAGGTGTCTGGCAAAATAAGCCTTGGGACTGGTATCAAGGTAAGGTGAGTTGTCCATCGTACAGGCAGCTGGATGGGCCCGTACAATTCATAAGATGGATTTCCTAGTGTGTAATGCTACATCACAAACCAGCACGCGGGTACGTACTGCCATGGAGATACACTTCAAGGCAGACTCCTGACTTGCCTCCATACCTGCTAATGTCATATGCACTTCACAGCACATACTGTTAAATATGACATTATTCTCCAGAAGTGAGGAGACAATCATCACTGCTTTCCACTTCCTTCCCCATTATCTTGCTCATTTTGCAGACACATTCACTGAGAAGTAGCTAAGGTCACTTCTGGTGGAGCGTAGAGTCAAACCCAGGACTGTTCTGTGGCAGGATGAAATTTCAGCTACTTTTCTTGCATCATTCAGCTACAAAGATGTACCTGGCTCTGCCATGCTCCATGCAATGAGCCCAGGCACCCCATCCCCAACACGCTATTGCTGTGGAGCAAGTGGTTGTCCGCCACCGGCAAATCCCAATTCACACAATTAAGAGCACTTTCTCCATTAGCTGAAACAGTAGGGGGTTTGCGCTCTTGAATATAGCGGGAAATCAACCCAGGATGTCTTGAGCTCAGGCACAGGCCATTATAATCTATCAATTATATCGCAACAAAACACAAGTGTTCCACATGCCACTCACTTGTCTCACCTCTCAATCGCTGCTGTCACGCAGGGGCAAGCATAACATTTGAATGAAATATCCAGGAAAATTTCCCGGAGGCGTGTGAACACAGGCGCTCTCTCTTCACCAACCAAAGGTCATCACTTGTGGCTTGGCTGTGGGACCCACAGCTCTTCACTACCAAGTCAGAGCGCCAAGTGCCAGAAGAGCCAGAGGGCATTTCAAGGGGATGTGTTGATGAGCCCCCTTCCCACGCTCTCTCAGCTGTGCCCTCCTCCCCTCCCTGCAGCATTTGAACCCCCCCCTCAAGCACTGCTTGCAGCCAAAGCTGAAGAGTTGTTCCAGTGCTGGGCAGAGCCCCTGGAGCAAGATGCTTCAGAGTGTGTTGAAAAAGTGTCTGCTGGTGGGAGCAGATTGGTCGGGGAAATCAGCTTCTTCAAACTAAGGAAGCTGGCAATGAAAGTCTGTCACATCTCCCGCAGCTGAGGCAAGAGGGCTGGGTTGCACCTGGATTAATATGAGCATCACAGGAGATGCCGGGGTATGTGGAGCCAGCCCCTTTTTGGGAAGGGAAAGCGTGGACACAGAGCTAATGAGCCTGGTGGGATGTGGGATTTTGTGTACAAGCTTTTGTGTGCCTCAGCACCATGCAATCCATCTATGACAGACGGGAGCTCAGAGACCTCTGAGGTGACCCTCTGCAGAGCAGCTCTGTCTGGGTATGTCTCCTAATCTGCATAATCCGTCCACAGCTGTGTGATGATGGAAACTGAGTGCACCTCAAGATGCCACCAATCCATTCAAACAATTGCTACAGCAGATCCTGGCTCTCAACACTGTTACAGGACTGTCAGAGTTGCATCTCAAACTCACTTCCCATAGCTACCCATTCCTTACCCTTACATTATATATCTACAAAAACCTCTCACGGGCTGTGCAGGTCAGGCGTACGGTTCAGAGGACAGAAGTTCCTGGGTTCTCCTACCCACGCTCCAAATAACTTTGCTAGCTATTTCTCATCCTCCAAGGATGGGCAACCCAGTAGCATAGAACACACTCAGACACACTCAGCTATTTGTCCCAGCCCTTGGCAGATCCTGAGATGCTTGCTAGAAGGCGTTCAGAAATTTTGCTGCCCAAAATGTGTTTGTGTGAGTCGTGCCTGGGTGAGTAGGGGCTGGGTGTGGAACAGCAGCTCTGTGAGTCACCAGGGGTCTGTGAGACCAGGAGGAGAGGTCCACACAGCCCTACTTAACTATAGACTGTTGCAATGTTCAATACACGAATTTGGGATGTCTGTTCTGGTGGTCTGTATGAGAAAGCTTGGGAGTTAGCAATGTAAGTTTGGACAGCTGATCTAGGACACAAACATTAGCTCAGGGACTCATAAAATGAGAAACTGTGCTGTTAAGCAAGAAAACGTGCAACGTGTTAGTAAACACAGCTCACCCTAGAGACTAGCTCTTGTCATTGCTTAGCAATGCTATGAAATCATATATTCCCCTCCCAGCCCTGGGCTAGGCAGTGAAAAGCAAGGGGTTTTAGTTTTCCTCCATGCAGAGGTGCAATGCCTGCCTTCAACCAGAGCTATCATTCCCTAGAAGATGCTAAGCTCCCTCAGCTCCACCACAGAGGCTGGCAAGTGCAGCTGCTGAGCACCTGCAAATCAGGCTGTTGCATTAGATTGTAAGTATGGAGGAAGTGTCTGACCTTAGACATCCATATTTGAACATGTTGGCCTTTAATTGCTACAGCCAAGCTGCCCCAGCGGGTCAGGATTTATGCCAGACCTTTTACGTGTGAGAAGAGGATAAATAGCTATAAACAAAGCCAGTCCATAGGAAAAGGTCACTACTTTCAACCTGTGTGAGAGAAAGCTTTTGAATTGGAAACGTTAGTGACAGGAGGCAAAGTGGATAAGAAGCTGTGATTGCAAACTGGACGAGTTGTCCCAGGAGAGTGGAAACTGGAAGAGCGGGGCGGGCGAGCTGGGATGTCGTACTCACTACTCTGGGCCAGCGCAGTGCCGCAGGGACCACTGAACTACCTTAGGTGGCAAGGCGAGGAGGTGAGAGACACTTTTCTGGCAGAACAACAGACTGGAAGAGATGAGCAAAGCAAGCCATGAGTGAAAGGAAAGGATGAAAGCACCATCAGAGGGCTTGGAAAGGGGGACAGGCAGGTTCTCAGCTGAACGGCGCAGATTCGGAGGGGCCTGCCCAGAACTGGGAGGCTGAGGGAGGGGACAGATTCACGGTGGAAGTGTGGCATCTCCTTCTCAAATCCCAGCTGGACAATCAACACTCACAAGTTCATTAACTTTAACACTAGAGCACTCCCACCTTTAGAAATGGAGTCTGTTCACTGGATTTGAACCTTTGACTCCATTTAAATGTCTACGTCCGTGAGTTGCCACAGCAAGAGGTGCAACCGTTTAGGAACAGCTCTGGTAGATCCCAAAATGCTGAATAAAATCTGAACCCAGACCTCCAGTACCTTTCACAAGCTTGCATCTATCTCCATTTAGCAAGGTATAAGGTCCTCTGCTCCAGACAAAACATCTGGCTTGGCAGTTTTGGCTCCTGTGGGTACCTATCCCAGTTTGGTGGGAGAAGCTCGACAGACAGGTGACACAGGCAGGTCTGGATGAGCCACGCTTTGTAACTCTGTCCCCATGCAAGGCTGTACATGATGTACACAAGATCTGGCCAGAAGCGCTGGGGTGGGGGTGTCAGAAGCCTCTCCCACCATCCCACTCCCCAGGAAATGCAAACCTGGCAATGGCCTGGCTCTGAGTTAGTGTCGAGACTGGAAATGACAAATTAACATAAGCTGTGAATTTACATACTTTTCAGCCATTTATGGCCTTGTCTGAGCCTGAATAAAAGCCATGGTCCCTGGAAAATTTGGGCCTGTTTGTCAGCGAGGCATTCCAGAGAAAACATCACGTGTTCGTTTCATGAAATGAAATAAGAGCTTTGTTCTGCCTGCTTTCCCCCCTCCCTTTTTCTGAATGAGGCAGTTTCGTCCGGGGATTACAAGCCAATGTTCCAATCCCTCACAGACGTTTCCCATTATCAGAGCTGCCTCTTGTCCTCCAAATCATTTTCCACAGGACTCCTGTAACTTGGGCTGGGAAATGAAGCCAAAAGCTCAGAAGAAAGGACCCTATTCCAGGCTGCTGACAAGGCTGAAAAATGCTGCTGGGGGTGTTGCTGGGACCACCCAGCCTGAAGCATCCTCAGCAGGGGAGCAACCGAAAAAGATGCTAGTGGCGGGAGGAGGCTCACTCTACTGTACAGCCGTTTAAACAGCTTGGTAAATTAACTTTGATGAGGTATAATCACACTGTGTGGAATTGGCTATAGAGTCTGCTGGTAGACAACTGTGACTGATGATTAACTCTGCAGCGTACAGCACAAAGGGCCTTTGTGTTGCACTCTTGAACCTGCTCATATTTTGTGAGATCCCCATGTCTGGGGATCAAATTGCCCCTGCTGTAGAAAACTACCAAAGGGTGTTGGAGGAAGGGAAGGAAAACTCAAGTGAGACTTTCTGTTTGGATTCCTCTTTCCTCCCCTCAAAGCATTGTTCTCTGCTGGGGGGAACCACATGTATGGAGCTTGGAGCTGGACCACCTACTTACTGCACAGACCCAGGCAACTCCCTTCCTGGAAACAGAAACCAGCTACCGGAATGGCATCAGGCTTGGCTCTGTAGACTCCCCGTCCTGTCAAGCTCAGCTGCAGAGGAGGTCACCAAGCTGGGAGGGCCCATCTGAAGAACCCATGAAGCCCCTTTCTGCATCTTCACATAACTTTGCCATTCTGGTCCTTGGAGTCTTCTGATGAAGTTTCTCTAAACATCACGATATCGTCTGCCTTGAGAAGGAAAGTCTGCAATGCCTTATTTCATGTTTGCAAGAAGGTTAAGGAGCCACTAGATGTGAACCATCCACAAATGAAATGAGGTTCCCTACAGCACATACTTAGGGGCCCTTCCAGCCAGCTCAGCTCTAGGAACTGAAAAAAGCTACAGCAGAGATGTAAAACACATACTCACAACCACATCTTATATTGCTGCAGGAAGATTTGCCAGGAGTCCTCCATCAGCACCCTCTCCAGGAAGGCATGGGGCTCTGTTGCTCCATGAACAAGGGCTGTCCTAGCACAAGGGAGGTCTGGGCAGCAGTATGCTATTCCCAATGCTATATTTTGTATTTTATCAGGCTATTTTGGGAAGCAAAAGGCATAGGCAGGCCTGGTTTCCAGGATCAGAGCTCATAACCCCTACCTTCTGGACCAGACCTCGTTTCAACTGGCTTGATGAGTTTGACTTATTCTCACTGGCAAGCCCCATGATTTCAACAAAAGTGCTGGAAAATTCCTCATCTCTCCCTTTTCGACAAGCCTAGCAGCATGTCTCACCAACTCCGGGTAAATGCTCCAACCACCTGGCTGGATGGTGAAAGATGGAGAGCAACTATTTCTTTGGCAGCTGATTGCAGAGCTGAACTGACTATTAAAGCGAAGGGGATGTGATCTGAGCACCTCTGCCAGGCTGGGCCTCTGTGGGGATTTGGGTGGTCCTGGCTTGGAAGGGACCCCAGTGGTCACGTAGTTCAGCCTCCTCCCTGAAGCAAGGCTATCATCACCAACACGCATTTGGTTGACCATGCCTCTGTCTAGCCAAATCACGAAAATCTCTGCAGATGGGGACTCCACCACCTCCCTGGGCACCTGTTCCAGTGCTGCACCACTGTTCCAGTGAAGCCTTTAGTGTTTTCCTGTCCTCCCTAAACTTATCCTCACTCCCTCCTATGTCCCCAGGCATGGGAGTTCCTCAACATCTGTAGGAGTCTCCATATGTAGGAGATCAGTGATCTGAAATGGAGCTGTTGACTGATCTGAGAAACTTCCTGGACCTGGATGGATCTTGGCCACAGACGAGCTGAGTCACTGCCAGAGACTCTGACGCTACCACAGTCTACCCAACATCGGGACTTTAGGCTATGGCTCCAAATTAGGAGTTATGGTCATTACATAGTATTGTATTCAGGCATTAATAGTGTAAACTTGCTACAAACCTAAAAAGTAACCTAAAATGCTGCCTGAAAATGCATAGCTAACTACACTAATTCTTTTCTACAAATTCCTCCACTTGCATTTCTTTCATTAATAGTGGGTAAATAAGCATTTGACTGCACAGAGCCACCTCCTGCTCCTGTTCTCTTGCTCTGATCAGGCGTAAGGTTGATTAAAGCCTCTTCTTTTTTTTTTTTTTTTTTGAAGGCAGATACAGCAACTGTAGGAAAACCTGGCAAATTTAGCTAAGACTAATGGTGTACTGCTTCATCAAGCTGATTCTTTCTCCCCTTCAGGGGCCATATCTTGTTTATCTTGTTCTTTCTTTTCTTGCAAACATTATAGGGCAATGGTAAGGTAAACAAAATTAAAAACAACTTAGTTACATTGTTCAGTCAGAGCAAAGATCAGACATGTTCCCCAAAGCAATGGTGATTTTTCCTTGGCTGCCAAGAAACGCTGCCCGAGTGAAATCTGTTCTGAATAGATGAGACACTCTGGTAAGGAGGTGATAGATCATTTGTCAGTTCACACATGTTTAAGGAGAGATACGGGACGCCCAAGGAGAGATACCAGCTATTGCTACCAAAAAGCAAGAACAGGGAAAAGGAAAAAAAGGGGAAAGACAAAAGGAAGTACTGATGTTTGAAAAAAAGACATGACAGAACTGAGGCCGATAAACTGGGAGAATTCAGATCTGGAGGGATGCATCAGAGAGTGCAAAGACAGGACAGGTGGTAAAAGCCATGGAAAGGAAAGAATTACAAAAAGTTTTATCTGTCCTTCAGTGGGAGGGTGATACCTAGTGAAGTAAGAGGGTGGTTAACAGAACTAGATCACACACAACCCACCTGCATGGGTTCTTTTTCTTTTAAAAAAATTGTGTTTCTGTAATATTTCAATGTCTTAATCCCTGGTCTGTGTACAAAAGTTCAGTGTTGGGGTCTTCCTGTCCTTTCAGGTTGCACAGTGGATAATGCAGGAGAGCCACGCTGATACCCACCGAACTCCGTAAGGCATAGCCTGGAGGCACAGCTTTTGCAAAGTCGTTTGCAGAGCACCTTCCACGGCAGCTCCGAGCTAGGAACTGCCTCCCTCATTTTGGGAGGATGCCTCTGACAACACGTTGCTGAGGGGGTACAAGGGCAGAGGGGTCACAGATGCTTTTGCTTCTGGGCAGAGGCTCAGCTTCTGTCCATCTCAGAAACGCCGGACTAGACGGATAGCAAGACAGCAGAGGGCACACTGCAATCGCTGCAGGTACGGCTTGGCTGGGGAGCAGCCCGTGGTTAGACCACACAGCAAGCACACACAGATGTCTCCTGATGCGCCACCGTTCAGGGAAGAAGATGAGTCTGTCTCCCAGAAGAGACAGACATCAGCCTACGAAAAAGGGGAGGGAAGAGAAAGGGAAGTGGGGAGCAGGGGAGTCCTAGCTGAAGTGACAGCACGCGGGCTGGCAGGGGCCACGTACGGAGCTCCTGAAGAGCAACGGATGTGAGGGGGTCAC
The DNA here is from genome assembly GCF_900496995.4 of Aquila chrysaetos chrysaetos. Lineage (NCBI taxonomy): Eukaryota > Metazoa > Chordata > Aves > Accipitriformes > Accipitridae > Aquila > Aquila chrysaetos. Next base: position 3,162,249 of record NC_044010.1, on the reverse strand, counting down.
TTGGGCTTTCACTGCAATGCAGGGGACAATCTGAAATATCCTTCCATGTCCTGATGATTCAAGGCATTTCATCTTGGCAAGATGCTCATCTGTCCCACCTTCCAGAACAAGAAAGTAAAAAACCCTCAAAACCACCACCACCAACAACAAAACTCCATGCTGTGGTATCAGATGGACACCCACCGAGAACAACAGTGGGGCCGCAGCCTTTACCGATGGGGAGTAAGTGACAACCTCTGTAAAGGGACCAGCAGGAGGAAAGGGTGCTGCCCATGCGGAGGAGAGGTGCTGCGGGCAGCCGAGCCCAGCCACTCCTGGTGACGGTGTGACCCAGCCCTATCTTCACAGTCTGATTCCTTCATTTCTACCTTGGTCCGGTCTTTCCTGTACCCGGGTCTGGTTTCTCATCCCAGTCCCCATTTTTCACCGGTCACTGCTTCCACTCCACAGAATCGCTCCCTGCTTGCTTTCTTCATTCAGCTCCCAAAGCACTTGCCTACCTTCAGCTTTGAGGCTCTGTCTCCTTCCTCTTCCCCATGGCATTCCCCCAAATATCCATCTCCCGCTCCCAGTCTCCCTCCTCCAGCTTCTTGTCCAGTCACCCACCTCCCAGTCTCTTTCCTCAGGCTCGCCACAGCCCCTCCACCTCAGCTGCTTCTGGCTGTGTCTCCCCACTCCCAGTCTGATCTCCCCCAGTAGTCCAGATCCTACCGTTCCTGTCCTACATATCCCTGGTCCTCCTTTGCCACCCACAGTCACTGCCTTCTCCCTGTTTCAGCCCCGGGAGGCTTGTCCCAATTCAACCCCTTTTCTTCCCATCTGGTCCTCGCCACTCTGTTCTGCATTGCAGGTAAATGCCTTTCCTTCTCCCAGCTGCTTGGGCAACTGGCGAAGGCATCAGAAGAGCACAGAAATAACAGTCTCCCCGCCTCCAGCTGGGAATCAAATGGGCAAAGACGCTGTGAAGAAACTCATGCTGCTGCCCTCACCCAAACCTATGAAGATCAGAGCTGGAACCCATGCACCCACCCAGTGTGGGGAAAGTGCGCAGGCCGTCTCGGTGGCCTTCAGCTGATGTGATGACAGGGAGATATGGACACTGTGTTCCTTCTCAGTCTCAGCTCCATTTTACCTTCTCATGGTTGATTACCTTTCAAACAAAAGTACTGCTCTGTAGTGGAAATGCCTTATTTTAGTGTTTGTGTATGGAAACATAATAAAGCAAAGCTCTCTTAAGACAGCCAGCTTTTTACCCTTGGGAAAAGCAATAGATTATCTATGTGTGGAGAAATGTACATCCTCGGGTCATTTCCTGATGGGAGATGGGAAAGGCTGTGAAACCTGATGGCTGCAGCCTTGCATCCCTAATGACTGTACTTAACGTAACTGACCTTCCTGACAGACAGGTAAGGTTGCACCACAGCTTCTCATCATTTCACAGCCCTTCAGAGTGCAGAAAACACAAGCTAAAGCCATTTGTTTCCCTTTCCACGCTGCTGGCAAGGCTGATCTCAGTAAAATAAAGGCAGAAGGAAGTGGGCTGGAGCTGGGAAGGCTGAGTACAGCAGGAGGAAGAAAAAAAGTTGTGGCTAAAGAGTTCGGCCAAGGCTGGGACAAAGGAAAGGAAATGAAGGAGGGGACAGACATTTTTTGGGAACATACTGGACTCCATCTGAAAAAATAACTGCTACTTCTTCACCGTAACAGCCTTTTGGAGCATTTTCTGCAAAAGAAAATACATTCCAAGAGGCACTTTTTTTCTTTCTCCTTAGAAAACTGACTGTTGGTAGAGCCAACAAGACAACCCCTCTCTTACAGTGTATTACAAAACCCTGTCAGCTCCCGGCTGCCAAACATTCACCGTTTGTTTGTACTGAAATTTTCCATTCTTGCTCTCTGTCTCAGACATGTATTTCCTTTTAAGTTCTTACAGAAATAGCATCCTTGCTTTCTGAAAAGGGGCTTGGGAAAAGAATAGTTTTAACAGTGCAGCTTGTTTTTCCAACCGTTCCAGAAACGAGTAGAAATTCAGGGAGCTGAAGCAAGAACTTTAGATGAGAGAGAAGAGCCATTGCCTTAATGGTTTTTTTTTTTTGATCCTCGACTGACTGTATCAGACCCCTCAGGAAACTGTGTTTGGATTTATCAGCACAAATACCAGTCTTTTGGGGCTACAGCTAAGTGGTTGCTCTAACTGGTGGAAATAACCAGTGGACCCTGGCTGAAAAATGTGGATCCCGATTCCTCTGATTTTACAGAGGAGTTCACATTCCTAAATCTCAGCAGTCTGACACATTCCTTAAGATACAATTAAAAAGCTCCTCCTCCACCCTTTCGTGACTTTCATTTTTCTTGCAATACTTGCAGTGTTGCGGCAAGACTGTGAGATTTGGCAGGGTACATAAGTCAGGGAGAGAAAGACAACTTTTTTTCTTTTTTTTTTTAAATGTGGTCTCATGAAAATCTGTTCAGATTTTGGGTTGAAGTACAAAATGTCACAAATTTCCACTTCCCATCTGTGACTGGCATAGCACAGCTTGTGGTTCTGGCCACTTGCCATAACTCCCTGACAGTTTTACTGCCATGTGCAAGTCCTGGCCCTGTGTCCCGCTCTACCACTTTCCAGAGAGCTTTGGTCCAGCTGATCTATTGCCAGCAGAGAAGATGTGGCCAAATGTGATATAGGAAAACTCTTTGATGGCTGATGTCTAAGTGCATGCATATTTCTCTCCCACCAAAATGAAGTGTTGGATTACTAGAACATTGGCCCATAGTATCCTTGTAGCCAACACAGGGTAGCATGGACTGGATGAGTGGACTACAAAGTGAGTGAAAAACAGGCTGGACAGGTGAGATCAAAGTGTAGATGTCAACATTTCAAAGTCTAATAGGAAGCCAGTTATGAGTAACATTCCTCAGGGAGTCAATACTGGGACCAATGCCAGTTAACATCCTTATCTACAGGAGGAAAAGGAGGCAGAGAACACCTTAAAGAGTTCACAGATGATATCAAACTCGAAGAAGTGGTGCGTATGCTGGAGGGCAGCACTGCCATTCAGAAGGACCTAAATAAGCTGGAGAAGTGGGCTGGCAGAAACGTCATGAAGTTCAACAATGACAAATGCAAAGTTTTGTGCTGCTTGCAAAACCCCCATTCTCAGTGCAGGCTGGCTGCTGACTGTCTAGAAAACACTTTTGCAGAAAAAAGCCTTAGGCTCCCCGAAGACTACTAGTTGAACAAGACTCAGAAGTGTACCTCAGCAGCCATGTACGCCAAATGCATACAGGACTGCAGAAGCAAGAGAGCAAGCCAAGGGAAGGGATTGTTTCCCTTTATTCAACACTCATGAGGCTGCATCTGGAGCACTGTTTCCAGTTCTGGTCTTCCCAGGGCATGGGTGATATTGATATAGTGAACGGGTCCCAGGGATCTGGAGCACATAAAGTATAAGGAGAAGCTGAGGGACCTGGATTTGTTCATCCTGGAGAAGAGAAGGTTGTGGGGGGCCTACTTGCTGTCTTTGACTAAAGGGAGGGTTATGAGAGAGTCAGACTCTTCACAGAGGTCCGAGCTGAAAGGCTGAGAGGCAACGGACATAGCTTAGAACAACGGAAATTCCAACTAGATTTAACAAAACAAAACAAAAAAATCCTGGTGGATTTTTGGCAGGGCATAGTGGTTCAGCACTATAGGTGCCTAGAGAGACTGGGAAATCTCCTCCCTTGGAGATTTTAGGACTCATCTGGCCCTGAGCAACCTTATCTAACTTTAGAATTAGCCCTGCTGGGAGTGGGACGTTGGATTAGTGACCTCCAGAGGGTTCCTCCCACCCACGTTGTTCTCTGACTCTGAATACATGCAACTGTAGGACCTTACAAACAACGGGACTGAGATTTGCTTAAACAGCCAGAGTTTTATACCTGAGGTTTGGCCAGGGTGGGAGACTGGCATATGGCTACAGTTAGGTAAGTCCTGTAACTCAAAGCCACAAAACTTCACTCAGCTCCTGCTGTCCTAAGCATTTAACTTGTACTTGATGAAAGCACCTTGATTTGGAGAAAGTAAATATAGAGCATTCGTTCCTTCTGTTGCTAGTTTGTGCTACGTCCTGGAGCAGTGCTGCACTGCATGGTCACCTGTCTGCTGCGAGCAGATCGGGTCACTGGGTCTCACAACTATTCTTGCCAGACAGAGCTGAAGAGAGTCACTTCACGGTTTATAACCTGGGGTGGTAAGTGCATATTCCCAGACTCAACCCCCTTGTGTGACACTCGTTCTGGGGATGTGGACCCTCTTGCCCACCAACTTGGTTCTCTAAAACAAGTACCTGAGATATCTGAGCCCTCCCAGTTAAGTAACCCCACTCTCTGGGAGCTCAGCCTGTAGACTCCTGTTGGCTAAACCCTTCAAAGACAGTGCAGCAGGACTGAAAGCAACACAAGTTTCACAAAGGAATTCCTTAATCTCACTGAACAGCTTACATTCCTCAATGTCCTAAAATGCTCAAATTACAGACCTTTGAAAACAACAAAAACCCCATGAGGTGCTGATATTTTTAGTGAGCCTGGCACTTTGGGATGGCCACGACTGACTTGTCTTTTGCAAACGCATATTGGATGTGATGTTGGTTAGCCCACCTTTAAAATAAGCTCTCTTTTCTCTTACTTGCATGCTCAGGCTGAAGACCAAGATTGCACTGTCCTGCTGGCCATCTCCCTGCCCTTGCAAAATTGTTGCATTTCTGTTGAGATGGGCCGAAAATTAGATCACAGCTGGGACCAACGCAAAATATTGTTTGGTGTTCAAAGGAAAGATAAAACCCTTACCTCTTTCTTCTGGCACCTGTCACAGATGAAGAGCCATTCTTGCTTCAGCGCTTGTTGTCCCCTCATGGAGGTGTGGGAAATCTGGGGGCTTTGTGTTGGGCTTTCAGGGAAACAGAGGACTTGGCAAAGTTTTTCTTTTGTCTTCTAGTCTTTGGTTCTAGCTGGGTCACATTTTCAATTTTTTGGTCTGAAACCACAGGTTTCTTCTTTGAATTAATGAATGTCAAAATTCATAGAATCATAGAATCATTTAGGTTGGAAAAGACCTTTAAGATCATCAAGTCCAGCCGTAAACCTATCACTGCCAAGTCCCACTAAACCATGTCCCTAAATTGCAGGAGTCAGTCTCTGACACTTTTGATACCATGTCAAACATCCAAAGTCTTGCACTATCTTAGCTGCAACTGCCCTCAGCAAACAGTGATCAGCCTTGAATTAAGTCAACATTTCAAGCCTCCCTCCCACCCTGCAGCTCAGTTCGTCTCCGTACATACACAGGTACACAAACAATAGGAAACGAGAACCCAGAATCACTTGCTGAGTCTCTCTTAAAATTCGCCTCCCCATCTTTACACCCCATCTACAAATGGAAAAAAGCTCAGAGCATGACATATGCTGCCATTTGATTCAAATAAGGGGCAGCTGGAGGAGGTAGTGGACAGAAAAGGAAGAGCTTGCCATTGCATTTGAACTCTACTGTGTCATTTAGTGAGCACATCCCTTGTGGTGTAAATGGCCTCCCTGCTGGTGATGACGTTTCTAAGGCCAGCTCAGAAATTGTAGATAATAACAAGTATTAAGGGTACAACAACTCTGTGCGCATCTCCATTGATAGCTGGCTCCCAACTCCTCGTGGTCTCCACACACGATGCATTAATCACACATTCAGCACTTGACTGTCCCAGGGACTTCTCCCGAACCATCTCACCACACTGCCTTTATCTGAAGAACTGCAGGCAACATTGTATACTGAGTGAATATTGCCTTCATGGGATTCGACACAGTGCTGGAAAATTTGTTAGCTAATGGTGTAGCTAAACAAAACCTATCTTTTAACAAAGATTTGCGATAAGTAGGCTGTGGTATCTCTTCTACTGAGTGCATCAATTGTCAGCTGCTGCCAATAACACAAACCATGATTCATCTCTTGCAGTACTGTTTCTGTTTGAGTAATAATGTCCGATATTTCCTTCTACCTGTGCTTTCACACCATGTCAAAAAATTATGTCTCCTTTTATTTTATTTTTATAAAGCACTATAGCAAAATGCCCTTTACCCATCTTTTTTCAGGTCCTCTGTATCCATTTTGCTGGGAATCGCTGTTTCTCCTTACCTTTCAGCCTTAGTCTTTTCTCTGCAGACAATGTTTTTCTCATTTCAAAAGTCTGTGATAGCCAAGGGAGCTTGTTATTCTTGTGCAGGTCACTCTGCTCTCTTTGCTTCTTTTTAAAATCCAGCATATCCCACACTCTGCTTCTCTTGCTATTTCTGATAACTTACTTGTAGACACTATTAAGTGTTGGACTATCACTATGGATCCCTTCCTCAAACTCTTCCTCCTCTTTTTCTCCTATTCTGTAAGAAATGTCGAGAAAGAAGTTATGCTAGAAGAACTTGTCTTCCACTGATTATTTTTTCCCCTTCAATTTGAATCTTTCTAGTTTTAGAATTGTGTGCTAATAACTCAGTGGTACAGGAGCGTGAGGTTTGTGAAGAACATCTCCTAGGGGACCGTAAATCACTTGCAATGTTAGCCTGTGGTCCAGTATGTGCCAGACAAAACTGACATCCAGACAACGGCAAACAAGTGCTTTTCTAGGAATATAGTTTTGCAGCATTGGCTTCAGTTCATCCATACGCTACCAGAGCTCTTTCCTACTACTTTAACTGTCTGACGTGGTATTTTCCTTGCTTTTGCTGGTTTAGCCTGATTTCAAAGGCACTGCTTTGGAGGTTTTGTTCAAGGTTTCCTCGCCACTACCCCTCCTTAGACTTCCTCATTTATACCCTTCCCCAGTTCATAAGCTGTGCATTTATGCTGCTCATGGCATAAATCTTGATAGGTATGTCAATATTCCTTGTGTGGTTGCTGAATTCTAGAGGGAAGTTGCTGTTCATTAGCTGCTTTCTTTATTTTGAATCAAATCTGATGCCTTCTCTTTCTGCAGCATGGACAAAATAATTCAGTTTCTCTGCGTGGATTTGCATTTTGCTGTGACTCAATTTTAGGTTGCACTCTCTGCTTCTTGTAGGTAATGCTATTAGGGTTTTTTTGTTGTGTTTTTCTCTGGGTCTGTCATGCGTAAGAATGTCATCAAGAGTGACTCCAGCTCTTCACCGTCTTTGTGTTATTTCATGAATCTTTTGGAGCATATTGCCAGGATAGGCAATATTTTAAGAGGCAGCCACTTGAAATGCTGTCTTCTTAAAGTCATTAATATTCTGCTTTCTTGTCCCAGCCTGAACTGCTGGTGCTCAGGTGGGGGCCAAGCGTGAGAGCCTTGACTTAAAAGCAGGTCCCGGGCTAAGGAGAGGGGAGCCCCCACGAAATTGTCTCAGCAGAACTATGCAGGGGATCCTCCATGTAAGCTTCTTCCAGCTCCTTTTTCCCCAGCAGCTCTGACCAGCCAGCTGGTCTGGAGCTGCCAGCCAAAATCCTAGAAGGGAGAGGGTGCACTCAGGGGCCTGACAAGCTGCTCATGAGATGTGTTTGCCACCCTGTCCCATGCCTTCAAAATCTAGGAAAGTGTTTAATTTTCTCTACTGCAAGGCAGACTTTAAGATTTTTTATCAGATTTCAGGGAGTGAAGACTTCTGGTCCCAGGACTGTTTTTTTGGCATTTCTATAGCACAGAACTGGAGATATTTGACACGTTGATGTACACCTGCATGAAGCACTGCATTTCCCTGCTGTGCCAAATGCAGGTCTCTCTATCCTGCCAGTCTCACGGTGGTGTTCATGGGGTGGCTCAGGCTGTGCTTCTTCTTTACTCCATCCCAGGGTGGCAGCTGGCCTGTGTCCCCATGAGAAGATCCAAAGTCACCAGCGTGTCTCCTAGGCCCTGTTACCAGAATTAGAGATGCCTCACCACTTTTCTCCTGCTCTGTGCTATGTCAGGAAGAGTGCAATGTCACTGCTGCTGGATTGCTGTTCTCAGAGGTGCTCTGCAGTCACACGTGTGGGTAGGACCAGGTAGCTTTCCATCTGCTCGAATGACAAGCTCTCACCTGGACTCCCGAGAGCCAGGTCTGCTTGTTGCTTTGCGCAGTGCAATGCACTGCACCGATGTCCCGCTGACGTACCTCTGCTGCGTGCTTCGCTTTAATTGCTGGATGTAGCTCAGGCCTTCCACTTCCTCCCTCCTCTCTCAGCGATGCCTATGGCACTCTGCTGTCCCTGGCTCTCCATTTTATGAGGTACCACCACACCACGTTCCTCCTCTAGATGCCTGTGCTCTCTAAGCCCCCTCTCTTCCAGCGCTAAATGGCTCTTCATCACCAATTTTCTTTGTGGCCCTTTCTGTTTTGACCCTGTTAAAACCTTCTCCTTCAGCGCACCATTCCTGCCTGTCAAAGCAGTTTTCCTTATAGCCTCAGCCATCCACTCACTGCTGGGCTCATCCTGCCCAGTTGTTTTTTTTCCTGGATAATTTGTGGTTGTGCAGAAATGTTTTTCTTTGGAGAGCTTCTGTACGTGCACTGTTTCACTCCAGCCCCCTGGTCACACTCTCCTCCCCCCAGGACCCTGATCTCACCCTCTGCCCTTGCAGACACCACCCGTTTGTGGTCCCCCTCTTCAGGAGCACCCATCCGAGCTCTCCTCCATTCCAGCTTTGTTCGGTCCATGGCAGGGAGCAGCAGGGGCAGCTGGGGATGAGAGTTAGCAAGTCAGGGTCAGGATCAGGTCTGGGGGCTTTAGCATCCGTTCCCCACCACATCCCTCTGTTCACACTTTGTTATGCTCTAGATGCCTTCTTTTGCACTTTTCCCCCTCCACACCCCCCTATTTGTGCTTTGCCCCCTTCTAGTCCTTTCCCTCTGAGCTCGCTTTGTCTCCTGTCTGTTTGCCCCGAGTTCCTCACCAGTGCCCACTGCCCACAAAGTGTTCAGCTCCAGCCCACCCCTTTTGCTTTCTTTCCAGAAATCCCCCGTGCTGCTGCTCTGCTCCCCTCTGCTCCTTCCCCTCACCTCCTGCTCCCCTTTCATGCGATGCCTGCATTTCTGCCCACGTCAATGAGAGAGACAACGTCTTACCAACTACTACTCGGAGCACATTTAAGTGCGGCTTGCCAGCAACCGAAGCCATCCTGCTCCTACAACCCACCCCATCATTGCACAGTTGGACAGACATTCAAACCAGCACACTCACACTGTGGACATTTTCCTGGGTTAATTTCCAGCCGAATAAGTGAGCTGATCTGATTTCACCCCACAGCCTCTCGTGCCAGGTCCATGTGGGGGCATAAGAGGTGGCCAGAAGCCCCCAGGGGAGCAGGAGAAGAGAAGTGGGACAACCCCTTTTGTCAGCACTGCAGCATCAGGGTAGCTAAACAGGACCACGCACAGCACCCCGGAACAAATCACCAGCAAGGGGATGCTATTTGGCTTCTTTGAGCAGCCTGATGACTATCACAGGTCTTCTGCCTTGCAGGGAGAGGTTCAGACATCCTTCTTTCTGAGTAACACTATCAGGGGACAAGCAAATGATGCAGTTTAGAGGTAATTATGCTCAAAAGCACAATCAGAAGAAAAAAATGTGCCCTCTGGCTCCGCAGGCATGAAGTCCAGTGTCAGCAACAGTAAATCCGGGCCCTGAGCCATAATACAAATAATAAATAACAGCACCAATGAGGTCTGCTTTTCTTTTGTTAATCTGGGAAAACTCTGCTGGGACGCTGGCTTGGTAGGGGTATAAAATGGGTGTAAAGTGAGAGCAGAACAAAGCCCTAGGAATATGGCTCTTACTTCATGTGGGAAAGGCTGTTCAAGAAGAACTCCCTGAAATCAGAGGAAAGTCATTGTATTGCTTGGCACCTGCCCAAAGTGATTTCATTTTCTGTTCAGGATTAAGATGCATTAATAGCCTGAGGGCAGCAGTTTCCTTGCCAAAAAATGCCTTTCTTCCCCCACCACCTACCCAGCTTGTTTTAAATATGAAGGCTTGCAGGTCAGGAGTGAACACTCAGCGAGTATTACTTGCATTATCAAATGAAAGTGCAGCAATGTAATTTTCTTTTGAGCAAACACTGAGTTAATTAAAACGTGCACTCTGAACTTGGCAAATTTCACATTATTCATGAGAAAGGTACGGGTCTGTCTATTGCAAAGGCAAACTAAAAATAACCAGAGATATAGCACCAGAACAGCAGCTGTTAAGACTAAGCCACGCTAAAAGTTTTTCTGGCAAAGCTCTGTCTCTAAGAGTGTCATTTACCCTCAGCCAGCTCTCTACCCCCAACCAATATAGCAAAGCTGGCAAAAGCCTTCATGTAAATGTGATTATGCTGGCCAGAAAATCCTTTCGACCAGAGAACTGTGCTCTTTTTGGGGAAACAGCATAACCTGTACAGGCCAAAGCACTCCTGCTGACCAAATTCTGCCCCAGAAGGGAGCAAGGCTGATACAACTAGAGGGAGGGTGGCATTCAAAGGCTGCAGTGAGAGAAGTTTCCAGCGCTCGGAGGCCCCGACTAGCAGACAAGGGCTACCACGCTTCTGCTACCAGCTTGTGGCTTCCTGTTCTTCCACTGAGTAGCTTTTTCCATAGCAGGGCCGCGATAGCAGGAGGCTCATCTACTCTCACCTACATCTCTGTATCACCATGGGTACCTGCGCAGGTCTCCCTTTGGGTCTTGACAGAGAACTGAGGACCCAGACAGCCAGTATGTGCAGTGGGACTGGACAGACACGGGGCAAGAAACCTGGAGTGTCCAGTGCCATTAGAGCTGATGCTGAGCAAAAGTAGCAGCAAATTTCATGTTGACAGAGCCAAAGCAATTTTTCCTTAAGGTTTTGTGCAAAGCACACTGCAAAGTGAGGTGGAGAATAGCACTTCTGTTGAATACTACATTAATAAAAGCCTGTGGACAGACCAAAGAGATGACTTACCCTTTCTCCCCCTTCCCAAACTCCTTTCTATTGCTTTGCTCTTATCATCTGAGTTCGGTTGATTTGTGTAGTGACATCCCAGTATGAAATTTGCCTTCTCTCCACTGCACCTGTCACTCTCTGGCCGATTGATCTGAAAACACAGTCACTTAGTCATCTGAAAATCCCGGGCAAGATGTTTTCATTCCTACCTGTGTAAATCTGGGACAATCTCATCTGCTTCAATACATTGATTTGATAGCCGATGGAAGCCAAATAGCTCTCTGAAAAGTACATAGGCTGTGAAGGCTTGCCAGCTTGCTGTACATCCAAACCAGCTCAAGAGCAAAGGCTTTTTTTGTGAGATGACATGGGCTGCTTGCTTAAATTCAGCCCTCATCCCTAGCTTGGAGGATCTGGAGGAATACTTATAAAAGATGCTTAGAGAGGATCTAGTAGGTGGAGATGGGGTGTTCTTGCAGTAGGTTGTGGCAGAGACATAGCAAATATTTGATGAACTGTTTTGTCTAGTTTAATGTTGAAGAGTAAAATGTCTGCCCACCAGTAACTCTGGGAATGGTAGTTACTTATTCCTAGCTAGGAAAACAGGCTGGCTTACCAACAGATACTTTGAATAACAGAGGAGTGTTTGTCTCTCATCTGAAAGCATCATCTGCAATGGATGTCACTCTCACAGAAACTGTAAGACTTTTAGGAGGTGTGTTGGAAGACATGTGGGCATTAAGCAGAATAAAGCATTTTCATTGTAGGGACGATTTCAACAAAAAGGAAGATGAGCCAACATCCAGCTACAAAATAAAAAGGCAAAATATGACTAAGAACAGAGACTTTTTTTATCTCTAAAGGCATCCAGAAGGAGAGGAATTCAGGCTGTGCACTGAAATCCCCAAAGGCTCATACCAGGAGCAGATTGGTATAGGTACCCTTGTAAAATGAAAACAAAACAGCTCTTCAAGAGCTTGCTGAAGTAACAGGCAGATAATATCTGTCTTGGGGCACCCATGTTTTAAGACGATGCTTAGCTTGATTGAGAAGGCAGCTGGAGGTATGAATGGGCAGATTGCCATGCTCCTATGGAGGATGCCACATCTGATCCTGACAGCCTGGAACAGCTGGAGTCAAGAGAGATAATATTGTAGTTGAAGCTACAACCTTGAAACTCATGGCAAAGCTACGTGCATCTGTATTTCTATTGTGCAGGTGGAGATCAGACCACTGGACCATGCCATGGGCAGGGTGTGAGAGGAGAAGCTAGTAATGCCTGTGGTAGGTGGCAAGGAGTCTTTGAAACACCTTATTTCATACAAGACAGAGATAAAGGAAGTTCTGGTTATATGCCGCCAATATCTCAGAAACCCAATTGAGAACCAGGATCCTGTTGGGCTGGATGCTGCCCAGAGGACATAACCCCTGCTATGGGTTTCTTTAGGGAGCAGAGAGCTGACTGCATCTACTCTGTGTCAAGGAAACCTATGGCCAATGTGTCCATACATCATGGATGTGTAGCAATCCCACCCCATGTCTTGGCAACTTCGTTCCACTCTTTGAGGTGGGACTGTCCTTTCAGCAGCTGTCCCAGAGCCTTTTGAGGGCTAATTCTGTGAAGCAATATTAGGCTGCCATAGCTGGATTTGCTACTGAGAGCTCTGTGAAGAGCAGATGGGACCAGAACAAACGTCAGCTCTGCTCAACCAACAGTGAGTCCAAAAAAGACAGCAGCAGGAGAAAGAGAGAGCCATCTTACAGCAGCAGCTCACCCCTGGCTCTCCTCCTGCCTGCCTTCCTACCGCAGCCAGAGACATCCGACTTCGGCACTGGGACTGGCACGCTACTGACTATGGCACCTGCCTCTGCTCCTTGGCACCAGCCTCTTCTCCAGGCTGTGCTATTTATTAAGGGTGTAAGTGAGCTGCTTCAAGTCAACAGCAAGAACATTTGCTATGCTGAAACCCTCTGCCATCCTCGCAGGCTTGCCGAGCTTAATTTTTCTAGTTGGGTGAAGCAGAATTGGTTTTCTTAACCTGACCTTCTCCATTTTCCCCTTTTTTTGCTTTTTCTCATTGAGAGGTTCAGCAGCCCCTGTTGCCTTCAGGGTGAATGTTAAACCTATAATCTCCTGCAGATTTTGTTTGTGTTGAAATGTCACCTGTGTAAACTTATCTCTGTTCAGGCCACGCAGAGTCTGGTTCATGGAGACTTACATCTGCACTGGGGAGGCCAAGTGGGACATGAAAAAGAAGTATCTTGCAAAAACCATCACCAAAGTTGCCAGCCTGGCACTACAGAGTGAAATGAGACTTGCTGAAAGTTGCTGCGTGGCAGGCAGACGAGTCTCCTGCATTGGCCTCAGCATTGCCCCTGTGTTGATGACCAAAGGTCATCGCCATCCCTCCGTAAGTAGGAAGGTTGTGCCTCTGGCAGCAGCAGAACTGCCTTGGAGCTGTTGTCCTCACCACTGCTCTAGCCAAGCGATGGCCCAGTCCATGTCTGATTGCAGCTAAGTTATTAAATAAAACAGGATGAGAGGTCCAAGGGCTGAGGGGCATGGCACGAGTCATGTCAGCCACCTAAATTCTCCACCAAAACAGGATGGCTATGTCCAAACCCCTCTTGCCTGCTGCTATGTCCATAGACCTAGAGGTGCTGCCAAACGCCGGGAAAGGTGCTACCTATATTCATGCAATACATTCTTCAGAGCCTTAAAAGTGAATCCGGGGCTTTATCCCAGACCTGTCCAGGGGGCTTTGATGTGAACAGAAACTGAGACCAGACTCAGGGTTAATCAGTTCATAAAGAAATAAATGGGAACTGTTCTTTCACAAGTTCTTACTCAAAGAGTGTCCAGGCCTTTTCTAGGCTGGAGCTGGTTGGCACAGGCCAAAACATGGCCAGGGAGCATGCTAACCATTAAGCCATATAGATGTTTAGATTTACTAGGATAGACGAAGCCTCTGCTAACACAGCTGGCCAAACCTGGTGCCCTTCTGCAGGGGCTCTGACTGAATGATAGTCCAGTGCAATCAGCCAAGGGCAAACCATGCCCCTGAAAGCAGGCTGTAACAATAAACAGATTTTTTTCTTGCCACATATTTAAAAGAAAACTAACTCATCTTAAAGCCTAAAACGTAGGGCTCTCTGTGTGCCAACCAGGATTGCTTAGCACAGGAAGGCATAATAAATATCCCTGGCTGTGATGCCATGAGATCTCCTGGAAGCCCAAAGCTCATTTCATTCATTCTTCTGCGTGCAACAGCAAAACCATACGCCAAGCGCTAGCTGCAAATTGAAGTGTCTCAGCTCCCTCCTGGCCAAGGGAAATGTCCCAGGCTTGTGAACAAAGGGATTGTTTAAGCCTGGAATCAGGCTCGCACATATGAAATAAGGAATGGCTCCAAAACAATTTCTTTTTCCTTCAAATTTTATCTTTTCCCTCCCAGTCAGTGCAGGCTGCTGAAACAAAAGAAGTGCTTCTGCCATCCTGGGGAGCAGCGCTCCTCTCAGGGAGGTGAAGGGCTGCTCATGGAGAGGCATTGGAGAAGCAGACCTTTTGCAGGCTCCTTCACCAACCTCCGCTTGATGCACTTCGTCCCTCGCCTCTGCTAAGTCCACCCCTCCAGCGCAGAGGCAGATGCGAGGTGGGAACATACTGGTACTGCTGAGACTCACACCAGCAGAGGAGCCACATCTTTTACTTTTCCTCCAGCCAAGCAGTCTGGGAAATGGAGGCGCTTGCAAGCGGGGCTCTCTAGGCATTGTACACCTCTCCTCATCATCCTGTTACACTGCAAAAGGGAGCCCTTGCAAGTAGAGCTGCTTTGCCCTTAGAGACAAGCCTGCCTGCCTGCGTGGATGTGACATTCCAACCAGATGGCTGCTGGCTCCCACGAGGTCCCTGTGCTGGGGCTAGCATGAAGTGGAGAAGGGAAATGTTCAGGATGCAAGCCGCAGAGGAGACAAGACAGTTGCCCTCCCTGGGATGGTAATACTAAACTCACATTCAAGCCTGGTGGTAACTTTCTGCGGCCAGCCTCTCTTGCAGAAGCCTGGGGGCATCCCCACTGCAGCACGGGGTGCAATGGGAATCAATGCCTAGGTGTGTGGGGCGGCCTAGCCTTGCTTTAAAAATAAACCTTCTTTAGTACATTTCTTTGTTACTTTCTTCTCCTTAGACTTCCTCCTGTTCTCTCTCTTTTAAGCTTTTTGCTAAAAACCACAATAAACTGAGAAAGCCCTTCTTTTTCTCCCACAGACCAAAATAATTCCCTGCCATCTCCTCCACCCCATCCCATCCTGTCCTGCACATACTGGGCAGCAAGAGCTTGGCCAGACCCTGGCTACCTTGCCCTTGCAGGGCACGACGTGCTTCAAACACAGCTGGCCGCACCGCAGACACATCTGTCAAGACAGAGGGGTGAGATGAGGCCAGGGGAGATGCGACAGGCAGCAGCAGAGGCTGCGCAGGGCTTTGCAGAGCACCGAGGACTGCTCTGGATGTCCAGAACTGTGCCCATGAAAATACACACGAGAATTCAGGGTCTTATTGCTGTAGTAATTGAGCCACGTACTTTCGCTCCCCACGTGCCAGCAGACTGGTTAGTAATGTGCTGTTTCTCTATTACAGATCAGCAACTAAGTCACAGCAAGAGCAAACAATTTGCCAAGGACCACAAAGGGAATTTACAGCAGGGCAAGGGATGGAACATGATGTTTCCAGTCCAATCTTTGCCTTTTCGCAGCTAAAGCAGGTGAAAATGGCCAGAAAGAAATGTGAAGTTTCTTTCAAAAGTTGAGGGTGTTCTTCGAGAGTGAGAAGATGACACAACATTGCAACACCAGCTAAATAACATGGATTTGAACCTGACTGAGATGACGACTTTTGCGTTTTGTTCTTGCCATCTGGGTGTAATGTGGACACAATGAAATATAGGAGCCTATAGGACCCTATAGTCTATAGCACACTATAGGAAATACAGGAGTCTTCCCTGGAGGACCAATACTGTTCATTAACCCATCTTCTAATGCCTCATATACAACAGATTGCGCATGAGTGACTAGTTTGGCACGACAAGGGGTGTTTTTGTGTGGCTAAAGCAGGCATTATAAGTAAATTAATTATAAGATATCAGAACCATCAGCCATGTTACCTCTCAGACAGAAAAAAACCTGCCAGCAGCAGGCTGCTGCCTGCGGTCCTCCACTGCATAAAAGAGGAGCATCTTTTACAAAATCCTGTTTCCCCATCAGCTGCAAGGAGACACAAACTTTCCGTATGTTTTGCTACTGCATTGTTGCTCTGATTCTATGGGGAGCGGTGAACCAAGACAGTATTTTAATATCTAGTTATAAAAAAATCCCTTTGCTAGTTGAAACTACATAGGCCAGATGTGTACTTAGGTGGAAAAGGCTGGCTTTAAATCTACCATGAAATAGATAAATAATTGAAGGGATTAACATACTGAGTGCATGTGACAAAAATACAGTCCCAAGCAAAACTGAAGAATAGAATGGAAACTGAAAGTATTCCTTTCTAGTAATTCAGAATCTTTAAACATTGCTTCCAAATGGCAAGAATAGCTTTTGCTTCTTGTGCAAAAAGAGAAGCTGAAAGTCCTCTCCCAAACAACAATTTTTTTTTTTTTGTCCTGCTGGTTGCTTACATTAAGAATTCTGGATTCCCTACTTTTTGTTTTCTTGAACTTTCTATAGGCAACAGAAAAAATAGCAGTATTATCACAAAGATAACATACTAGTGAGCGCAAATTTTAATTGAGAAGTAATTTCTGTTGATATTAATCTGTTAAAATTATTTTTATTTGCTTTATGCTGAAAAAGTGTAGCTCATACAGCAAACAATTAGGGGAATAGATATGTTTTCTAGCCTTTCAGTTCAGATCTGACAACATCCCTATTTCACTACTGAAGCTGCGGCAAAACCTCAACAAAGTTAATGAAATTTTAGTCTTTGCATTCCCATTGGAAGCAAAAATTAAGCAGAAAAAATATTAAAATAACAAGCCAACAGCTTTAGGCTCTTAACTTATTTTGTGAAGAAATAAAAAGCCCATGATTGTGCACTCTGTTCCTATTTGTGGGACACCTTTAAAAATAAATCTCAATCTACTATTTTGTAATTTGAAACCAATCTTCCCAAGTCCACTGGGTTTAGTGAACTGAGCAGCCTGCTATGCATGGAGCTAGAGAAATAATTTCTCTACTAACAGACTATTGCACCAGCCTTCCCTGGCAATTAATTTTAGGTGTGACTGACCATATAGTCTTCTCGCACGAGCTGTTTTAATTATTTCAAAGACTGCTATACACATGCCTAAGCTCTCTTGAGCTCTCCACAGCAGAACATCCTAATAACCACCGAAATATAATATCCAAGCACAGACAGCTCCACTTGAAGAGATACCTTTGCAACCATGGTGATGCACAAACCGTTTCAGATATCTACGAACAGGTTCCATGTCCCTCCAGCATCAGTAACAAGAGTTACGCCAAGCACCAAGCCCTGGGCTTGCTTGAGTAGAAAATCAAAACCAAGATACAGAGGACCCATGTGATGAAATCTGTCCTTGCTCAGTTGCTGCATACTGCTGAAATACTGAGAGTGAAGTGGGAAGGAGGAGGCTGGGTGGAGTTTTCACTTGGAAAGTCCTTTTAAAGTCAGCAGGTCTAGTGTATTCAACTACAGCTAGTGATAATGTACCACTGTACTGATGAGGAAACAGATTCAGGGACCTGATGCTCAGGAATTACTTCCCTCTCTATATTCTTTCCTAACTCCCCATATCACCCTCCCTAATCTCACTGGCTCCTGGCATGACCCTGCGTGGTCTGCACCCAACTGTCTGTGCAAAGGAAGATGCAGGAGGGCAGCACTCAGCAGCCAAGGCTTTGCAGGAGAAAGGGTGCTGCTGACCTCCTCTAGCGGCAAAGCTAATAGGAATGAAGAGTCTTTCTGGAGGCTCTGCGTGCCTAGGACTAACAACGTCATTTCATTCGGATTCAAGCAGCCTGCAAACTGAGGATCTCCAAACTTAGGTTGCGAGGTCACATCAGCAGAAGCGGATGCAACAGCGGTGGCTCCTGCCTGTGCTGTGCCAGGCTGCATGATGGAAGGGGATGGTCAGTTGCTCAAGTAACATTCAGATGCTGCGCTGAGGTAGCTTACATATGATGTTTTTGCCACATTCCTTTAGGTGAAAAGCAACCGTAAGAAACTCATTCTTCAGTGACTTGCAGTTTACACCCAGAGAAGCAAGTGAGGATGAAAGGAAAGCACCCAGGAAGGTGTGAAGCCACAGTCCCACGTGGGATGGGTACCACCAATGCCAAGAACAATGCGGCCACTGTGCAGAAGATTGCTCTGGAAGCATAAAGACATCATGCATAGGAAACAAAAGCTTCACAGCTTGATAAACAGCTCACTCACCCTAATCACAGGTGTTCTTACTAAAATCCATTTGGTCTGGGCTCTCCCTGCAAGCAGCAAAACTCTCCTGCTTGCTTTTCACATGCATCTGCATCTGAGTCAACTTAATCTTTCAGCAGGAACCAACGAGGTCTGCTTTTCTTTCTGAAAAGCTTCCTAACCATGCCGTGCGACGGGCTTGTTATAAAGCTCTGAGGGACAGAGCCGATATCGAAGTGCTCAAATGCTGATAACCCTGGCTGTGTACCTTGGAGCTGCAATAGCTCAGCTAGGCAGCAGAGCACTTTCCCAATGAGTCGCTGGAGGACTCCTCCGAAATCTGCCATCCTGGCTGGACGACGGCGTGCCCAGGACAGGCGAGCCTCAGGCTGCAGCAAGGAAACCCTGACGGCAGCAAGGCAGCCCACCGCATGTGGGAGTCGCTTGAATTTCAAGGGCAGTAGGAACCTGATCAGAGGCCAAATATTTTGGCCGGGGTCAGGGTGTACGGATCCTGCCTTGGTGCCCTCGGACTGGCGATTTGGAAAGGTTTTAAATTTATTTCTCCCCTGTTCTGCCACCAGAGGGCACGGCTCCCTTCTCTGCCAGGGGAAGCATTAGCCAGCAAGAGCAGGGGGGTTGCCTGCTGGAGAAGTTTGATGTCCTTTTTCTCCCACGTCCCCCTATACCTGCTTTTCAGCCTCTTGGCTGGACCTCAAGCCCTGTCTGAGAAGAAGAAAGTACCTGAGAACTTTTGCCGAGGCGAAAGAGAAGGCAGACGGCTGTCATTTCACGTGGCTGGGCAGAGCATCCGATATGGCTCGATCCTATGTGGACCCCATGGGTTGTGCAGTAATCAGAGCCCTGCCTCAGTGTCAGTGATGTTTCCCGGCACCACAGGACAAGCTGTGCAAGCCTGCACTGCCCTGTTTTCAACATCAGGGACTGTCCCTTTCTGAGGCAAAGGAGAGATGCCACCCTATGTCTGAAAAGCCTTATTATAGCAGGATGAGTTATAAAGAGTCCCCGGCAGTGGATCTCCCTCTTTGTCGCCCAGAGCTCTTGGAAATGGGCTTGTACTTATAAGACAGCATCAGGCACTTTGCAGCTAATTTTCTGCTTGAAGTCATAACCCTCTGTCTCATCTCCCCGGACAAACACCCCACCGTCAGACAAAGACGAGGGCATGAGTAGGTGAGGCTCGCTGCAGCTCTTGACCTTGGGTACCCCAAGCTGGGTACTGAACCAGATGCTCATTCCTTCTTCATAGCCATTTCAGAACCGTGGCATGCAGGGCAGAGAATAATAGGACAGTGACCTTTTCCTGCAAAGACCATTTGGTAAACAACACATTTTATTTTATTTCTCCTTCAGCAGCCACTGCCAGCACAGTGTGACATCCAGCATATCCTCTGCTTTGAGGTGACAATAGAAATCCAACCAGAGCAACCACGAATTTGAACCATTTTTGTCTTATTCCTTTTTTTTACCATAAATAAAATATAGGCTAAAATATAGGATGTTAGCGATGCCTTTGGGAAGTCAGAATAAGGTGAATTCAGGAACACTGACAGTAAAACAAAGAAGAAACACTGTGTGCATGGTAATTTGCACTAGCCTGAGGCTCAGTCCTACTCAGTTTACAGTGAGGCTTTCCAACAGCCATTGGGAAGCAAAAAATTTTAGCTTGCAGCAAAGCTGGCCACCTTTTCTCTAACAAATGGATTTTCAAACCCACATGGGTGTTTTGATGCTGTATGAGGACCCAGAACTAATTTCCCAGATGTATTTCTCACTGATGAGTGTTCATCCAAGAATTTATGCAAATGCATTTCAGGTTGTGAGGTGCTGGCAAATTGTTCGCTGTTCCTGATAAGACACATATGACTGGTCTCCAACAGTGGCATCATCGGTTTTCTGGCTTGCTGATTAGAATAATGAAACTTTGTTTTTAAACATTAGAAGTAAGAAGAAAGAAAAACTGAATTAGTGAAACTTTTTGTTTTAGTTTGCTGAACTAAGACTTTTTTTATCCTTAATTACTACTAATTTTGATCACGATGTACACAACTGTTTGGATACAAATATGTATGGAGTTACAAATAACTGTAATTTTCCATCTATGTGAGCAAAAGCCCATGCAAAATAGGCAAACATGATCTTACCAAAGCAGTCATTTAATAACAAGGAATAAACATTATTTTCATTTTTTGCAGATAGCAGATACAATGGTCATGAATTGGAATTTAGCAATTCAGTAGTAAAAGCAAAAATAAAAGCTGCTCTAGGATACTGCTATGTCCAAGTGCTAGGTATCAGAGCCTGTTGTGCTGGAAAAGATCAGGAGTCTGCAAGCAGTGACTTTGGACATACAGATTTCCCAAGCAACCAAGATTGTATTCCCATGCAAATGATCAAGCTGCTAAAAATACCAGGAGACTGAAAGGACCTGCTTTATATAAGCAGAAATGTATACAAATCAGCATTTCATGAAGGCTCACCATCAGGCATCAGCAGGTCTTTAATGGATGTCTTAAACATTTGTTTTCATCCCCTCTCCCTGACAAGTTGTCTCTCTAATTGCACCAGATGCCTCCGAGGCTGCGGAGCTGCCAGGCAGCCAGCCCTGGAGACTCAGCAAGGGAAAGGCAATTATCACCAGCAAAGAGGAGCACAACACGACTGAGGGGTGCCTTCCCGGGAGATTGGTGGAGTTCATCCCAAAGGACACATGAAATTTGATCACTAAAACTGTGGGCTGCAGAAGCACTGCAAAAGCCCAAGGCAGGTCTCCAAGGACACAATGGGCAGATGCCCGCGATGTGGTACAGCTACTTCTACTACTCCATGTTCAATCTCCAGCCTGGGAGCTGTAGTCCCACCACCAGAAGCAGTAGCAATGAGAACCCATCATGGTAAAAAACCCTGTGATGTGCCCCTTGATTTCTTTCGGTATGTCCTGCCCAACATGAGGCAACTAAAACCATTCACTCTGTCCCCTTTTAAACCTATTTCCTCCAGTTGCCAAATGGCTTTTAGTCTTCTCTGCCAAAGGCACAATATAGATGGTACTGAGGGACTTTGTTCTGGCAGCACTGCAGTCCCACTGCATTAATCTTGGATGAAAATGTCTGGTGCTATAAATGGCTCTATATGTATTTCCAAATATTAGGTGATGTGAATAATCTGAAACATCCCTGGGCAAAACTTCTGAATTAGGAACTCAGAAAAAGCTGGACTGTCTCCTGACCTCATGCACTAAGCACCTACACAACTCAGAATATGAATTCTCTCTCTACCCAGCCTTTTAGCCTCGGAGGATCTGCTTTAATGGTCCTTTTGCAGTGATCAGAGGGGGTTCTTTATTGAGCTTCCCATGGATAAATTTTTGCTTCAGCTCTTAGACATTGGCCTGTGCCTCCCTTGCGACAGTCGGGTCAAGCCTCAGGATGATTATGTAGCAACCACGACACTCCAGACATACTCCTGAGTTCCTTGGAAAACCGAACACGCAATGTCCATTATGAAGTTCCAGCATATGGGACGTGGTCCGCTTGTAACTCCCCAAACCACCAACAAAAATGTATAAAAAATATTATTGGCACTGTACAGGCAGGGAAACTGAAGTAGGCAGGGGGAGACATTTCCCAAGGTCAGCAAGAGATCCAAGAGCAAAATCAGGCATCCCACTGCTTGCTGTTAGGCGCAACCCACTAGGCTGCAGCTGGTACTGGTGAGGGATAAATGAGCACTTCCCACAAAGGAGATGGACAGTCATCACTGTAAATGCTCATCAGTCACATTGGTTTAATGGGTAAGAATGACAGACATCTCCGAACCGGACTGTCCCACTGATAATGGCAACAGGGGCCATGGGTTGGACTGCACATCATGGGCAAAGGCCATCGTGCAGGTTGATGGTAAATCCCTCATCATGTACAAAGCCTCTTGGCATTCCCCAGCAGGCAGCAGGGCTGCACAGCCCTGCCCCATCGAGAGCTCTTCTGCTTCAAAGAAATGGTACAGAGCTCCTACTCGCCCTTTTGTAGCGTGGCATGCTGTTCATGGGCCTCTCAAAGCAGCCCTAAGAATGAGTTTTGACCCCATCATCAGATGGCAAGGTGTTTTGACACTTAATAATCCACCAAGACTGGGGCCTGACAGTGTATTTTCTTCTCTTTCCAGGCCTCCCATGCATTGCATCTTTATGACAGTCATTGGCTACCGGACCAAGCAGAGGGACATTGCTTTTGTCCTTCCTTTGTGCTTTTTGCAGGGCCAGCGCACCAGCTTGTCCTTTCTGGTGAAGAGTCCTCAGTTTCACTGCACTCCTGATGAGATGCCAGCCTCCCTTTGTCACTCACACTCCCAAAAGCCTTCTGCCAGGGACCGCTCTGGGTGGATTCCCAGAGCTCTGTCTCAGCTCAGCTCGAGATCTTATGTATCCAGTGTTGCCTACAGTGAAGAGAGGGCTCTGTGTAAGTAAGCCTCTTGTATTTTCATTTTTCCCCTATGTTGTTTTCTTTGGGAAAGTTAAACAGCAGCTGGAAGAGCTCTATTGCAACCCCAATATTATTTTCTGAACCAGATGCTTATTTTAACTCTGTACACAGACACAATAGGAAGTTCCTCTGGAAGCGATGGCACTGCAGCTTCTTTAAAGTAATTAGCATTTTGGCAGCAGCTATTTTCACCCACAGAGCACAGCTCAGGGTTAAGAATGAAGGTGTAGAAGAAGCATTACTGATCACAGCTCCAGTCTGGTCAGTACTTCTATTATAAACCTTCATTTTTTCCCTCTAGGATTTTTTCTTTGAGCTGAAACCCAGCATACTGGGCAGAGTTTCTATTGATCCTTATTGCTTTTACTGCTGCAGTCGAGACACATCTTTAAAACATGTCTTAAGTTTTGAATTTGATCAGAGATTCCTTTCTTTTTGAACCCTTCCACTATTTTACTAGGTTGGGACTGCATTGCTCAAACCCCCTTCTCCATTCAGCTGTGCATAATTGTTGACTACTTAATGGAAAAGTATTCTAAAGCTTAATAAAGAACAATAGTTTTGCTACAAGATGTCTGATACCACCTATAGGAGTACAGAGCTTGTTTTGATTCTTTTAGTCTCTGCAGGGCAGTGTGAACCCTTGTAGAAAAGATCTTTTCCAGGAAACAGTTTTGCTGTGTCACTGCTATTCACCTTTTGCTTTCTGCAGAGTTTCACTGATTTCATCTCAGGAAAGGCAGCTGAAGTTTCACATCAATAATAATCCTCTCGGAGCAGGACTCAATCATGGTCCAGCAAACCTGGCCAGACTGCAGCACACCTACCAGAGCAACCCATGTAGAGTCCCAGGAGGCTTTGATCACTAGTGCAGAAAGGAGCAACCTGAAGTTACTTCGTAAAGTGAAGCAGCAGTTATGGGTAATTGTTAAGAAAATAAATAGGATTTACTGTTTACCATTGCTTTTCTGCAGTTCTAAACCTGAACCAGGGATGTTGTCAGGAGCCAACATTTTCTGGATGCCTCATGCTAGTCTGCCTTTGCCACACTCAGGGACACAGAGTGCAGCAGGAATTGATTTGAGGAAGCATGGAGAACCAACAGCTTTTGCTAGAATGAGTTTTCTCATGTTTTTATCATTATGATATTCTGGTTTTGATTGAAAAAATGTATTCAAAATAACAAAACCTGAATTGTTTTCTTATCCTTTATCCCTTTCACTTTTCCCTTTTGTTTACTCCTCTGTTTTCCTTAGCAACTGGTATAAGGATGAGAAAAGGGGGTGAAAAATAAACAAACAAAAATATTTTTTAATAGAAGGGAGAGAGGGTGCTTCTGTTTCTACCAAACAAAACAGAAATGTTGCATCAAAACAGAAAATCTGTGAAAGCGGTTGTTGGGGGAAATTTTGTCAGACTATTTTTATTGGTATTTTTATCACCATCATCATTAAGCCACTATGCTTTCAGCACTACCTCTCACTGCTAGGAAAGACTGATGATTTCTTCAGAAGTCCTGAAGCTGATGCAAAGACCTCAATTACTGAGACAGGGTCAGGCCATAAAAGCAGGAGCGTGTCAAGCAGTGTCGCAAGGGCAATTCCAGCTGTGGAGCTGGTGATTCACTGCTCCCATCCCCGGACTAATGACCACCTTTTCCTCATCACATCTTGGTCTTTCACTGCCACAGAGCACAAACAACAAGCAACTCTCAAGCAAGAAAGTAAACCTTTTCCAGAAGAAGTCACCTCAAAATATCTATGCTCTGATCAACTGATGTTCTGACCAGGGGAGATCTCACCCAATTCCTGACTTTCCATTTCCTCCAGGAACAAGGTATCAGGCAAGGACAAGCCAATGCTAATAACATCGTCATCCCTAAACTGCTAGGGACATCCCCCTGGAGGAAGCTGGGCTGCATGCGGTGCCCCAAGGTCTCTTTAGGTCAATGGATAAAGGCCAGTATCCTCTGTAGGAAACTGCTTTAAACTCAGTACTGACCAAAGCTGTGGCTGTCTAGACTCTAGGATCAAGAAACACTTTTGCACCTTTGCTTCTGAACAAGATCGAGATAATGTGCTGTGACAGCTTCTCCCTCCAAGAGATTCCAGGGAAGAGACCTCTCACCACAGCCAGTGTCACATCTTGCAGTTGTGTATCTGTGCATCATGCACAGGGTATCTAAGAAGTTTGTATGAGCAGTACGCTACATGATCAGGAAATCAGAAGACTTTGTCCCAAATCTTTTCACAAATCTGGATATAGCCGCTGGACAGGTTTACCCAACGTTTGATAAAGCTGGTGCCAGATGCAATATAGGTACACTCAGACAAGACAGAGATGCTGGTATTTGGAAGAGGTTGTGCTGTGAGAAAATATGACAAAAATCCATAATCTGTCAACTGAAGCAATTTGCTTGACTGCTATCAGAGGTGGGAGGGTGCAGATAGAGGTAACTCTGCTCTGAGACTGCTCTGCAGGCCAGAAAGACCTTTTTTCCATCATTGCCTGACAAAAGGGCAGCATTGCTGTCAGGAGCAGATCTCACCCCCATGACTCATCTGCAAAAACTATGTCTAAGAACTAGGAAACCAAAGTTTCAGCTTTGTAATTTCACTAGTCTTAAAAAATAAGCAGGAGATTTTTAAGATTCAGGGCTCAGTTTCCCTGCTTTGTCCAAGCTCTTTGTACAGTGATGTAAAACAAGAAATCGTCAAGGAGTTCATGTAGTCCCACAGGGCAAAGCAAAGTGATGGGAAATGGGGTCTTGTTTTGTGCTGCGGAGGAGTTATACAACTGTAAAGAAAAAGCACTTTGGCTTTGGTGACTGTTGTGCAGAGTGAGTGATTTAACATATTTCAAATTTTCATTTGGATTCGAGACAAACAGATTTTGGAATATTAGCTTTTCCTGTAGGTATATCCCAGATATTCTTAGTCCTTGGTGGGAAGGACTATCCTGGAAAGAATTAGGCAGGTTGCGGGGTGAGTCACTGCCCTTGTTCCTTCAGCTGATGGGATGTGTTCAGTCCCCAGGGAAATTATGGAGAAATGCAACCTCCCTATTAATGGGTCCGACAGAAGAGGCATCCCAGCCAGCTGTGAAGGACTGATACAGACATAACAGCATTAGGCTTTGCCATTTCCCTTGGACTCATTCAGTTTGTGACCATGCGCTGTGGGCAGCTCCGGCCACTGCAGTGACTGGTGGACTGTGTCATGAGCAAGAGAGAGCTGCCTCCCTGGAGCAGGTTGCAGCAAGACACAGCAACAGAAGGTGGGGATGCTGTGCCTGTGCCTGACCAGAGACAAACTCACTCCTGACGGTACAATGACACACGAAGAAAGGATTAACCATGCAAGGCATTTGTACAGAGATGGATGGGTCCTTCTCCATAGCCTTCACCGTGACACTGGTCTGTAAAACTAAAAGTCTGGTTGCAGAAACTGAGTCTGATTAGCCCTCATATGCTGAGGGGAGCCAGCAAGCAGTATGATGGCTGCTTGCCCTTCCCTTGGCTTCAGGCTGCAGGAAGACTCTAAAGTAAATGAAAGCAAAGTAGGAAGAACATGGATGCCCCTGCTCCCAATGTGCTGTCTACAGGCTGCTTGACACAGAGAGGACGAGAGGAAGCAGGGAGCAGAGTACCACAAGGTTGACAGTTGCCATCTGCTAAGCATTTTGCATGTGGCTGCCACCATGACTGGATCTTCTTGTGAAGATGCTTGGAAGAAAGTGAGTGAGATATGGCCAGGAGAGAGCAGGGAAAAGACTGAGCAGCAAGTGAAGGAGGCAGAGGAATTTGAAGTAGGTTCAAGGAGTAAAGAGCTGCTCAGCAGTGGTGCAAGTGTGGGAGGAGAGGGTTGGGTAGGGCAAAAACATCTGCAGGTGAGTAGGGGGGAAGCAGATGCGTGTAAGGGGATGGAGTGAGGGGCAGTAGGAGAGCAGGGAAACCACTGTGTCTAAAGGGCCCTGCAAGGATCACACCGGAGGTAGAGATCTTTCCTTTAGGGGTTGCAAATCACAATTACACTGGCTGGATTAGGGGGACATGCCACTGTGAACAGAAGTGGTTTATCCAAAGAGCAAAACTCTCTGCTAAGAGGTTATCTAGAGAAGTACGGAGACATTAGTTTAGGAGGCAATTTTTAATCTTGGCAGCTGCCTTACCCAGTCTCCCCAACAAAACAGATGAAACCTGATGGATACAGGGTTCTGCAATGCTAAGGTATATTTCTCTTTTAGTTAATGTTCCTGATTTATACAATGATAACAAGAGCCCAAGGAAAGCACTGCTCTGCCGTTGTATCTCTCTAGGTCAGAAGTTTAAAGTTTTAGTATTGCCATCATTTTTTTTTAACATTGAAATACCCAGGCTGGACATCGTATATCTTTCCCACTAGCTGGCATTCTGCAGCAACAGCCTCATTTGTATTCTGTCTTTCACTTGAGCAAAAAAACCCACTCTGCATTGCCACAACTACGTACTTCCCCACTGCGATACAGAGATTGCCAAACAGTCACACTAAATTCAACATGTCCCTGCTAACATATTTTATTCATACTGACGGTCTGCTTCACAGTGTGTTCTCAAAGACTTGCTTTAAAATTTAAGCTCCAGACTTCTAACAAAATATATAAAGCAAAATAAAGAGAGTATCTTTTTCTATGTAGCTGTACAATGGAGCTGCCTCTCCTTCAAGGCTGATCTACCACAGATTTCAGGCTGGGTTTTTTTCCCCACACAGGACTTGAGTGTCTTCCTGTACAAAGGAGAAATTTGTGACTTCTTAAAGAGTTATTGTCTATAAAGTCCTGCTCTTTTTCTACTTAAAAATGAATTGCAGGCTGTGGAGAAGTTTTGGAATGGATGATCCCACAAAGTGAGGCTTCCTCCAAGATAGTGTTCGTGGGTGGACCCCACCAGGACACACAAAGTCCCTGACACCAAACCAACACTTAGGGGACTGTATTTCTGTCTTGTGGAGCAGGAGTGGCCATATCTGTTGGGGATTAAAGTCTCACTGGCCCCTCTTGGTTGGATCATCACACCGTAGCCTTTTCCCCACACTGATTTTGTTTATGAAAGGAAATCCAGCTAAACCTATGAGGTAACTTCAGGTAAGGCACTGGAGGGAATGTGACGGCTTTGTGGGCCAGAGTAATTTTTTGTAGGGCTCTCCTTTGCTCTCAGCAAGTCCAGGGTTTCACCTGTGGGTTTGGGCAGAACTTGCAGGAGCATCCTCCAGGTACAAGAAAGGCTGTGTAACGTTTGGCCCTGAGCTACACAAGCCGCGGCACTCTGTCACACGTTACATACTTTGGGGGCTGGGAAGTATCTGGGCTAAAATAGACTCTTTCCACAGCCCACAGGGAAAGACAGGATCTCCAGGGGATGGCTCACAGCCTCTCAGACATGTTTTAGGGTAGGAGGACTCAACGCTACTTCTCTGATACTCAAACTGAACAAGGCAGATCTATCCTTTCTTTTGTGGGCAGAGCAAAACACCTGGGGAGAAATAGGGAAAAAAGAAACGTAAGCTGCTGGCAGTGATCTGTGTCAGGAGCAGCAGGCCAGAAAAGATGCCTCCCCTTACCCTGCATGAGACATTTCCTGCAACACTTGAGTTTCCTCTCACTGACTCTTGTTAGCAATTGCTTTTTGAATTTTTACCGGCGTCAATATGAGTCCACCCTTGGTGCCACATACACTCCCTACAGTCATGAGGTTGAGCACTGCTCCATGAGTGACAGTGCGGTCCAGTGATGGCAAGACTGGGCTGCTCCACAGGGAAGGCGAGGTGGGAGCTAAACAAAGTGATCAGGGCAGGTCCAGTGGCAATAACCATGATCAGCCACAGTCCAGTGATGTCCAGGCAAGGCCAAAGTGACAAGCAAGGCCTGAGGTCAAGCCGGGATCTCAAGCCACTGCAGTCCAAGGCTAGACACAACAGACACTTGACACAGCTCAGGCAAGAGCTAAGGCCAAGGGACTGAGCTTCAGCGTTGCTCCTGGACCACTGGGTGATGGAGGGTCCAGAGGAGGCTGGTCAGGGCAACGACAGCCCATGTACTCCGGTGTACAGCTGCTGGTGTACTCTGGTTCCTGACCGCCGTCGTGAGGCAAAGCCAAGGAATAGCGTTACCCCTTGGCTGGTTAAGCACTTCTAACACTTAGCCAATAACAGGACTTACCCTCAGACATTCAGCTTTCCAATTGCCACCATACTTCATTCTAAGACCTCTTCCTCTCCCACTCTTCAACGTTACATGACTATTAATAGACTCTCCTGTGAGCAGCTGGAAGCAGAGGGAGAGCTAAGAAAATTATATTATGAAATGCTACAGTCAATGCCCTGCAAAGGAGTGGAGGAGAGATGCTCACTGCCAGCTTCTCCTTCTCCCACCAGAGCCTCCCAGGAAGCACCAGCTCCCTGGCTCGAGCAGCTCAGCAACAGCTATAATTCAGTGTGAGTCAAAAATTTTATTTCAGCAGGAAAAGCTGAAACAGCAGAGGGCTTCTTGTCACTGTCTCTGGACAAGCCCAGGAGAGGCAGAAATGGTTTGTTTAATGCCGCCTCTCATTATTCCTGGCACTTTATGACTAATTAAGTGTCCTAGTTTTGTAACTAACTCCTGCTGAGCTCAACATTTGATACACATTTATGGGTGGCCTGTTGGCTGTAATAACGATTGAACTATTCATAATCCCCCTAACCATGTTAACTCCTTCCTCTGCATGCCAGGCTTCCTTTGAACAACTGTAAGATAAAGATACTGGGGACTTCAGTTCTTAATGCAGAAGAAATCACATTTATCTGGACAATTTATTAACATAGCTATATGCTGCAATTAGACACACTTGTTCTGAGCCCAGATAAACTATGCTGTGTCCTAATACCTTTACACTGCTCCCCTTCTGTATCTACTATGCTTTTTACCATGGATGTATCCATGCAGATGCGTGCCTGATACCGATTCCCCTCAGAAGAAGGTCAGCAGCACACACATCAGTATTCATTCACTTGTATGGAACGGGAACAGGAGCCAGTGATCCTTCTTGCCCATTACAGGTAGGAATTAGAAGTAAGGGACCTCTGTTCAAGAACCTTCTTGTGATATGAGTGATCTTGTCAGCTTCTCCCCTGTTTTCCAGCTTGCTTTCTTTGCAAAAGGTCAGTGAGAATTCAAAACAGAGCCCAGCAACATGTTGACCCAGCCTGACAACTGATGCAAACAGGGCAACCACAAGCACTCAGCACAAGTTTGACAGACAAAAGTATTTTTCAAGATGACAGCACATTTAACCTGTCTCTTCTGAAAGAATCATGCACGATCACCTCGGAGATAGGTAGACAGGTCTGTGATTTAGGTTAATTTTTCTTTCATTCACTTGAAGCACAGAGTCACTTAGCCTGGCCACTCTGAAAAGATGTGACTTTGTGTATACAGTTGAACAAACCCAGTCTGTGTATATTTTGGAGCATGACTGAAAAGTCACCAACAAAATCACACAGGTCTAAACTGAAGGTCAGTATCTTGGGTTACTTTAAACTCAAGGTGGAAGTTATTTGCAGCTTCAGCTGAAGAGTCTGTCATAGAAGTGTGCCTGATTTCAGACTAATTTGGATGAGAACATTCTTGGAAATTCAGTGGTGCATAGGACAGTGTTCAAGATGGCTTTGTACTGGGTCTGACTGGGATGGAGTTAACCTTCTTCACAGCAGCCCATATGGTGCTGTGCCTTGCATCTGTGGCTAAAATAGCATTGGTAACACACCAATGTTTTGGTTACTGCTGAGCAGTGCTTGCAGAGAGTCAAGGCTTTCTCTCCAACGCCCCATCACCAACTTTAAAGGAGATGGGCAAGACGCTGGGCAAGGGGCTGGGAGGGGAAGTAACTGGGACAGCCGACCCAAACAACCAAAGGGATATCCCATACCATATGATGTCATGCTCAGAAATAAAAGCTGAGGGAAAGGAGGATGATGGGAGGACATTTGTGGTGCTGTCATTTGTCTTCCCAAGGGACCACTATGCATACTGAGGCCCTGCTTCCCAAAAAGTAGTTGGCATCTGCCTGCTGATGGGAGTAGTGAATGAATTCCTCTTTTTGCTTTGCTTCTGTATGCACCTTTTCCTTTTCTTAATAATTGTACTTATCTCGACTCATGAGCTTTTCCATGTCATTTTCTCCCCCAGTCCTTTTGAGGAAGAGGAGTGAGAGAGCAGCTGGGTGGGCGTCTGGCAACCAGTCAAGGTCAACCCTCCGCAGGGTTCTGGGCAAAGATTAATTTTCTTGACTGGTTCTTTCCATTCTGGTTACTGCTGATCACGAAGAAAACAGATGATACAAACTTCAAAGGCATTTTCATGTGAGAATTGTCAATTTGATTCAATACTGCCAACCTCAAACATTCAATAATCATCAGTCCTGATTAAAAAGAAGAAAAACACTTGGGCTCTTACCTTTTAAGTCTTGGTGTTTGAGCCCACAAGGGTGTGGTTTTATGACTGGCATATTCTAGTTCAAGCCTATATTGCCCTACTGAGAGTGGCCCCACGCTCACTAGTGCCTGTTTAATATTCCTGCTGCTTGTCTTACGTCAACACTAGCAGTCAGGAGAAGAGTCAAACGAGCTTCATGATCTGGCTGGCAAAAACAGGGTCTCGTTCATTCTCGCAGAATCTTTTGTTTCAAAGGTGGTTTGCAGCAGCAGCCAGGCTGTGTTCAGAGTCTGCCGTAGGGTGGCCCAGAAGGAGCAGATGACGCAGGAGGTCTGCACAGGAGTCCAGTTTGTCACCGCAGCATTTCTCACTCTGTGCAGCAGTTTCTGTCAGCAGGAAAAAAAACAATCACTGATTTCAGTCAAGTGCTTTGACTGCAGTATTTCTGTCTTTGTCCTGCATTGCCTTATGCAAGGTTTAGACACTATTGGTGTCTTGGGCTTTTGCTGAAGGATGGTGTTTTAAAGTTAGAGACATGGCTGTTATGAAATGAAGAAAATGCAAAAAATCACCTCTGGAGGAGTGAAAACAACAAATTGCAATGCACAGGCTCGAGTGTCAGAGAATATGCTTCTCTGGAAGGGATTTAGTTATTTTCTTACCCCACGAAACAAGTGACTGTCTCAGAAAAGACTCCCTGTGGGGAACTTGATCCTTGGGGAGGGAGGATGAGTTAGTGATTAGAGATGAAATGCAAAGGTGTTTTCAGCATAGCGGCTCACTGCTCGATTTTCTAATACAGTACATTACATTGTTAATGGAAATGTAGCTTTGCACCTTCTGTTTTTCTCCCAATAGAATTAACTTCAACACCATGTGCATGCCAAGCATGCACACTCACAGCTGTGAGCTCAGGGGAGAGGGAGAAGGCACAACTTGGACCTGCACAGATAAGATCACAAAGAGTCTGCAACAGGGCTGGGAGCTGAACCTGCTGCCTTTGCCAAGTGACTTCACCACAAGACCATCTTTGCTCCTGCCCACAGGAACTGTCCCACACCATTACAGACAGACCTCAGGAGCCAGCAGATTGGGGGAAAAGCATTCGGCTGTTTCGAAGTCCTTTGGGAGATCTGCAGGGACAGGAGTTTTCTGTTCCACTCTGTGATGCAGCAAAGAGGGGGGAAACACCCACCATTTCCCACAGAGCAGCTATCCCTTCCCAGTATGCTAATCCAACCTGCACCCCTGTTCCTGCCAGGAATCTCTCTGTTTCACGGCTGTATGTGTCATTTATTAAGAAATAAGAGAGAGCAGGGAGGAACAGCTTTTAAAGAAGCAGGCCGTGCACGGGCAGGGAAACACAGGCTGCCAAGTCTTTGAGAACCCTCAAAGATGAAAGTACCACAGGAGTGCCACATGGCAGTGCTGCTGGTATATGTACCGTGCTGCTAGAGTAGCTCTCCACATGCCAGCTATGGAGAGAGACAATCGTGGAGCTGGAGACACAGAGCTCACTAAATCCGATGGTCATGAAATGGGAGTGTAAAGGGAGTAAATCATTCCATGCAACAGGAGCCACTGTCCCAAGCTGAACACCCTGGGAAACAAAGCAACAGGGCGTGTAAGTCCTTCCTAGAGACCTGACTGCAAATGAAGCAGCTTGGTCTTCACTTGGATCTGCAGCTGCATGTTTGTGAAGAAAATGAGGGTGGAAAAGCTGGAGAAACACCAGGAGAGAGTTTCTGAGAGGACTGCAGGCTTGTGCTTGAGAGAGGGAAAAGCGTCTTCTGCTGTGGGGCTGTGCTCAAGGTACACAAACTGCAGGAATATCCAAGTTGTATTCCACCCTGCTGGAAGCAAGCTGCAAAGTCCCAACTCCTCATTAGCTGCTCAGGCCAAAAGGAGATTATCTGTTTTTCAAGCGCTTAGTTAAAAGAAGAGTGAAATCATACGATGTCAGGCAGAGCTTCTGCTCTATTATTGCAGTGCCAAAGCACAGCATCTTGAATAAAGTCAGCAATACTATTCTGTGTGTGTTTAGGAGCAAACTGTAATCCCTCATTCAACATTACATGAGTCTGTAGAGTTACCCCAGTGTAAATGAGGCCATAAATATATATACACAGCCATTAACTTACTTGGTTCCAATCAGCGTAACTGCTTATTATTGCTTTGTGTACCAAAAGAAGAAAAACCAGCAGAAAACTTGTTTACTGGCAAGTTTGTTTCCAGAAAGACAACTTGCATGCATTATTTTACATCTCTGGAGAACAAAGCTTTTAATACTGACAAGACAGAAACTTCCTGAAGTCAAAACCTTCAGGCCAGAGCTTGCTTTTTTCGCCTCGCGTTCATCAGCAGAGGGCGATTCGTGAACCCGTCAATACAGTTTATCAGGGCGGTGAGTCACCACAGGACAATCCTGAAGGTTATCTGGCGGCTTATCCAACCAGCCCGGCCTCGGTTAAAGAATCAAAGAGACGATTGCTAGCTCCAAGTCAATAACGGCGGGATTTTGCAACTCCCAGCCCACCTGCGACACGTTACTTATGTAAGATTGAATATTTTGTTTAAACGTGCGTGGCGGAGGCCTGCGACAGAGAGCGCGGCCACGGCGGCCCCGTTATCCCCTGGGCACGCAACAAACTCAACGGCACAGCCTCCCTCACACCTCAGCTCCCCCCCCCCCGGAGGTCCTTTTCTTTCCCGGGGGAAGGCGTGAGGCCATTGAACCTGCCGGGACTGTTGATAACAAGGGACCAACCTTCCCTTGACGTGACCACCCCTCTGCCAAGCGTCAGCCCCCCCCCTCAACGCCGGGTCAGTGAGGGGAAGCCGGGGCGGGGGGACACGACGGACGACGACGGACACGCCGTTCCCGCCGATCGCGGCGCAGCTTGAGGCGGCCTCCGGCGGAGCCAGCGCGGGCCGCCAGGGGGCGCTGGCGGCGGCCGCGAGGATGAGGCGAGGAGAGGGGCGGGGCGAGGGGAAGGCGGGGCTCCGCCTCCTCTCCGGCAGCGGGAGGCTGCGCGGCGCCGGGCTCTCCAAGATGGCGGCGGGGCCTCCTCCCAGCGCCTCTGAGGCGTACCGGTCCAACCGCTTCGTCTCTTTACCGGCCGAGCTCGACCCCGACACCTACGACGCGTCGCTGGAGAAGCGCGCTGCCGATGCCGAGCGCTTGGCTATCCGCGCCCGGCTCAAGCGGCAGTATCAGCTGCAGCTTAACAATCCCAACCCACCGGCCATCATCGTGAGTGGGGAGGGCCGGGCGGGGAGGCGGGGGGGGGGGGGTTGTCCGCCTCACCCGGTGTCCCGGAGCGGGGCCCGGGCCTGGCTTCTTGCGACCTTGGCGGCCTTGCCGGCCTGGGGCTTGCTAGGCCCCGGCCCAGAGCCGGGGGCTACCGGGGCCGCGCCGAGTGAAGTGGCCGTTGCAGGGCCCCTGGGGCTTCACTGTGGTTTTCTTTCCATCCCAGGAAAATCCTGCCTTGGTCCGCTGGGCCTATGCTAGGACGCAGAACGTCTACCCTACTTTCCGCCCGACGCCTAAGACGTCCTTTCTAGGAGCTCTTTTTGCGATAGGCCCCCTCGTCTTCTGGATTGTTGCCTTTAAAGCTGACAGGGTAAGTCAGTTGACAACGATGAACGTCAGTGAAAACCACATTGTAAAATGTAGATTTGTCCGGAGACTTAATTGGTGGGATCCTCTTGCACCTGAGGATGATTAATACCATTAAAGTAATGAGGGAAGGAAGGCCGATACTGAGCCTGCTGTCTCAAAGCCTCGCAACTGGTTGCAAAGTCCTGTTGTGCCAAGAGCCCTGTATTGTACCCTTGGGTATGGCCAGTCACAGCTGATCAGGATATTTAGCTATAATAAAGCTCTCTAGCACTGACAGTGTAAATTAATCATAAGAGACTCTTATTTTTAGCGGTTGACATGCAGTAACTGCCCTTTCTAAACTAAATAAATAGGGAGCTTATGGGTGACAGACCTAGCAATGTCTCTGTGAATTGCTTGACCGTTTCTCTAACCTCATGAAGCAAATGGGGAGGAGCGCTTATGCTGATTGCAGTGCCTGATCTAAGATGGATGTTTAAGGTTTTGGAAGGTTTATCTTGCTTCTGTTCTAACTCCTGAAATGTGGGCGTCAGAATCTGAGCGATGGTAGATCATTCTGAAAAAACTCAGCTATATACATACATAAGAAGATGCTAGGTGACTGGCAGACAGTGGCTGTTTTTACTAGTGAATTTATGGCTATTGTAAAACACTTTTATTTCCCTCTTTTGCACAAAAGTAACATTTTTAGATCAAGTCATAAACTGAGAAGCACGAGCATCAATTAAAATTAATAGAATATTTGTGGGGCATGTGGTTCGCTAGGATGAATCGAAAATACAGGTTTTAGGAAACGTGCTGAGCATGTTGATATAAATGTTTTTGAGACTTCAGCATCTCTGCAGTATTTTGTCACGCTGGTTTTGTTTTCTACATGAAGTCACACTTGGGCTTAGCCACCAAGTGTGGCTTAGCATGTGAGTGCTTGAAAATAAACCTGTTTGAGTGAAATCTAGACATACTTGCATGGGAATATTTAAGCTGAAGTCTTTAATGTAGTCTCCAGGACAATTTGTTTTCCTTTATTCCAGCTTCTTTACTGATGTTTGGGGATTTTTCTTGGTTTTCTGGTAGTATATAAAGCACAATAGCTATTATACTCTTCTCTAAGGAGTGTTTGTTGTGTGTCTAGGAAAGAAAGAGATAAATTGCTAAGTCTTAAGCAAGTCTTCTGGTTTTATCCTGCAGAAGGAATCGGGGCAATATCTGCAGTGTCTGTACTGCAACAACACCTGTCAGAAAGGTACATGACTGCAGAGTGAGATACAAATGGGCTGAAAGTGAACATGGGCACATTTAGGCAAGTTATGAAGAAGTTTGTCCATAATTAGATCTCTAAACTGGATTATTCAGCCAGAATGAGGAGGTAGAAACTAAAATGTATAAATTAGCTGTGACGCAACTAGTTTGGTGAAAAATACATCACAGGAATCGGTCTCTGCTGCTCTGTGAGAGCGGCTGGGCATGCAGAGAGGTCAATCTGAGCACGTCTTCTCTAGCTGGTAGGTGAAGCTAAATGCCTTGTTCTTTTTTACTTTTTAACCGCAACACGTGTTACCAGAGTTTGTGCTTATAGCATCATTTAGGTTGGAAAAGACCCTTAAGATCATAAGTGGTGCTAACTTCCTATAGTCCATGCTGAAATACTAGAACTGCTTTTCTCTTATCCCAGGCTGGTTGAAACTTCTTCTCTAATAGGGTAATGATGAATATTCTCTTTCTTCCACAGGATCGTAAAGAGAAGCTTATCCAAGAAGGTAAATACGAGCGACCATTCAGTGTATTTTAAGTTCCTAGAATTGCAGCGCTGTTCATGGGATATAAATAAAATAAGATGTATTGTGTGCTGACGTTTCTCCTTCATAAGAATAAATCTTAATAGCTTGTTGGTTGTCTTGCGTCTTTAACAATTACGGGAAGCGTACAAACGCAGGATCTTTATATCTCACGCAGCTAGATACAGAGAGGGTGTCCTGAACTCAACCCAGCGTACTCGTTTGGTCTACATACAGAGGCTCCTTTTAAGCCATGGAAGTTGCTGCTGTCAGAGTAGCACAGGCTGAAGTTTAAAATGAGTAGCAGGCTAAAATGTTAAGCAAGCCCAAAGCAGTTTCCTAAAGAACTACTGCTTGCCTACTAGGTATTTCTTCCTGGTGTCAGTTTGACTATGTGGTTTTCCTTAATTGGATAATAGGCAAGTTCTGTGATACATTTTTAATAACTTTAGGAGCCTGCCTGACTGCTCTCAATAAGTTGAGTTAATTTTTCTCTTTCCTAATAAAATACAAGCCTAAACCATGCATTCTTTTATTGCAATAAACTTCTGAATAAAATTAGTGTACTAGACTTGAAAATAGTGAGCTGAACACTGTCGTGCTATATGTGACTAGTGTTTCCGTTTCCACTAATTCTGTGATTCCTGTGAGTGGGTGACAAGTAAGAAGAAAAGGTTTTTTATTTTTGACACTGATTCACTTACAGTATAAGAGAATTCCATTTCACCCCTGCAGATGGGCCATGATTTAAAAAAAAAAAAAAAAAAGGAAACCCAAGCGTAACTGAACCGTGTGCCTGCAAAGATGCCTTCTCTGCTTATTCTTCTAAGAATACAAGTCTTTTCTGCCCAGGTCTACTGCTACAGGGGGCTCAGGAATTGTTACTGCCAAAGTACTGAAATGTGAGTGCAAGGAAAAGATTGTTAATTCTGACTTGAATTTTTACATGGCCTGTAGGTGCCATGGTGATCCAAACAACCCTCATTGTTCAGACATCATACAGGAGCAGTTTCTTCCCAAATGTTGAGGTCAATGCCAAAATCTCAATGATGCAAAAGTTGAAAACTTCCCTCTGCCTGTTGGGAAAGCAGCTATACCAGGTCCCTTTTCTTGCATGATTAGGATGTAAATGTGGGCCATTTGCAGTCCCTCTCCATCAGGGTGAGTTGATGAGCTTTTTCACATCATCACAGAACAGTTAAGGTCGGAAGGGACCTCTGGGGGTCGTCTGGTCTGACACCCCCCCCTGCTTAAGCAGGGCCACCTAGAGCCGGTTGTCCAGGACCATGTCCACGTGGCTTTTGAGTATCTCCCAGATAGAGACTCCACAACCTCTCCGGGCAACCTGTGCTAGTACTCGGTCACAGTAAAAATGTGTTTCCTGATTATTTATTTTAAAATGTTTGTGGGTTTGTTGGTTTGGTTTTTTTTTTTTTTAATGTTTTCCATTGTGCCTCTTCCCTTTCTTGTCTGGGTCATGAAACGTTCAGGCTCTGGGGAGCTTGGCACTAAAGCTGTGCAGCAGCTATGCAAGGCCATGGCCTGCTTTTGCAATCCCATATGTGCTCCCCGCAACCCTCTTGCACCTGTCTCTGCGGCTTGTTCTTCTGCTAGCTTAACTAAAGCAAACCCAGATGATTTTCTCTGCAGAACAGCTTCTAAAAGACTGTCACTAATGATATTACAAGATATGGCTGTGGGTCAGTGCAGAGAGGCATCAATGCATGGAGAAAGTGGTATTTAGGGAAAGAAATAATTGCTTGTCTGAGCATGCTAAATTAACTATCTTCCTGCTGCCACAAACTAATTTGATCTCCCAGGACCCATTTCCTCAGCTAATTGGAACTTGAGTTGCCACATATGTAAATTCTCCCTTGCAGCTGTATTTGTTTCAGGCCAGTGGAGCAAATGGTTCGGGATGGGTTGTGGAGGAGCGCAGTGCCTCTAGTCTTTCAGGCCAGCCTCGGATTGTCGCTCGCGGCACCTGCCACAGCCCTTTCCTTTGCAGACGAGAGTATCTGATGCTACGTCCCTGCAGATTTGAGCGTGGTGCTTGGGGAAAGGCTGCCCTACTTATCTGTCTCGTTATTTGCAGAAGTCTCCAAGCTGTTTTCTTGCAAGGAACGAAGGTGCTATGCTACTGGAGGTGGGGTTAGTGGTTTGAGGCAGTGGTGCTGGGTGCGTAGAGGAAGGAAAGGGGAGTTTCCCTTCAGAAATGTAGGGTGAAGACAGGAGAGTGAATGTGCCTCGTGGAATTTTACCCTTGACTGATGCGTTACCACCTATGTCTGCTTCAGCAATGAGTCTATAGCAAGAGAAACTCAAGTCTGCAGGTCACTGGATGATAATTTGGGTCCCAAACAGAAAACAAGCTCTTCCCCTCTGCCTGTGAAACTTCTAGACCTCATTTATCCCTGGATCAGTCTGATTAAATCAGCTTCTCTGGCAAATTGATTCTCCTGAACGTCCTTTTCTGAGCTGGCTATTTTAGAGTAAACATCTCCCTGTAGATTTTATAATGTAATACTTTGCTCAAAGCTGATGCTTTTTTTTCCCCAAGGATCTGGTGCAGATCCAAAACCGATGATGGATGTAACTGACTGAAGTTAGGTATCGCAGCTCTACATTTCCTTCTTTTTTTGGAAAATTGAGGATTGTTTCTCTTGGGAAGTAAGAAACATAGATCCTGATGACACCGAGCTTAGTAGCTGTTTCATGTGGGTACGTGCTAAAGTGCAGGCCTGAGGTTTGGGGTGCCGGGGCTGTGCTCCTGGTTCCAACTACTTGGGCTTCGCTTTCTGCCCCCACCCTGTGGAACTCACCACCCAGGCGTGAGGCTTGCATACACCAGTGAATTCTGAGATTCCCCCGCAATGTTGTCTGCACTTGAGCTTTCTTCCAGATACCTTCCCAGGAACAAGTGCCTGGACTGGCCAGACAAGCACTTTTGCATTTGCTACGCTGCAATTTACCACTTAACTAGGAAGGGAATTTGTCAAGTGCTGACAAACAAGTCAATGCTGAAGGATGGCCAGAGCGTGGGGTTGGAATGGAAAGTTTCCCTCACTTAGCAGTGAAGCGCTTTGGATTCTCCAACCTCTTCTAATTTGCGGTCTACTTTTCTGACAATCAAGTCTTTCCTTGGCAACCCTCCACAGATCAGCAGGTTGAAAGTGGCCTGCTCTAATAGGAGGCTTTAGGTCTGGGAGAGCCTTCAGCTCTGTTTGTAAAGCTCTCCCTTTACAGACAGCAAAAAATGCTTTGTTGATCCCTAGTTTCCCCTGTGAAAGACACACCGGGTTGTATTTTTAGGAGGCCCTGGGAACAGGGACTGGCTGTCACCTCGTGTCCACACAAGGTACGCCATTCACACCAACTACATGTGGTGGGAGCCGCGCAAGTACTTCAGCGTGTCACCAGAAAAGCTTTAATTGGATACTTGAAAGTTAAGAATAATGGTGGGTTTTTTACTGCATTTCCCAAGTTACATAGGGATGATCATTTTCGTGGCTTGGTGGCTGCTGGAAATGCCATTCTGTGCTGGAGCACTCTGCGTTGCCCGAGTCGACTGTGCCACCGCACGTAGGTATGCTGGATTTCCTTGCCTTCACCCATGTATTGCAAGCAACAAATACTTCTCTTTACTTGCAGCTAGGGTTGAAATGGCTTTTCAGAGGTTCCCAGCACTTGTAGTAGTTTTTGTCTAGGCGGTTGGAGGTCTGGAGGCCCCATTTGGTGACGGCGAGACTGAGGGACGATTCGAACATGAAGGCCTGTTGGGAAGAGGGAAGGTGGGTTAGGGCAAGAGAGCGAGAGTTTAAATCCAGGCAAGGTGGCTCTGCTCTACCACAAACGGGAGTTGTACGCATGGTCCGGCACTGCCAAATTCTGCCTCCAGTCTGATCGACCCGGGGGGGGAGAAAGCTCTTCAGAGCTGGTGTTGCAATGCTGATATTAACCAGGTCTCAGGACTGACTTTGGACTCCCTGCGTTCCCAGGAAAGCCAGGTTGTTCCAAAAGCTCTAGTTCAAGGTCTGTTGATGATCATCATTAGATTTTAGGGGGTGGAGAAAGGAGGACAGGCAGCGGTTTCGCTTCTTTGTCCATAGGCTAAGACAAAAATTAAATTAATCAGCATGAAAATTCCCAGCTTCCTGCTCAGGCAACAATTTATGTGGGCAGATGATCAAAGCTGCCCGGCATCACGTATCTCCAGGGGAGCTCCTGGGAGTTGAACGCTGCTGATCGGTAAGGGAGGTGAATACTGCAGCAGTTTGGTCCGAGTACTTTTCCAACTTGCCAGCAAGAAGCCAGGCTGTACTTTGAGCGTGGCACGGCGGCACTGTACCATGCTGTACTCAAAATCTTACTAGCTCCCTTGGCTCCTTACCATGGTCCCTTCTGCGACCCGCTCAGGCTCCAGCTTGGCTTTGCTCGCCTTCTCGAAACAGTCGGCATCTGGCCCGTGAGGAGTCATCATGCTGTGCAAGCTGGCCCCTCCGGGCTGGAAGCCTTCCTCCTTTGCTTCGTAGTGGCCTTTGACGAGCCCCATGAACTCACTCATGCAGTTCCCTGCGGGAGGCAGAGAGAAGAGGTTGCAATGCGGCGTGATGGGGAGAAATCACAGCTGGGCTGTGAGCTCCTTGAAACCCACGAGCTAAGCTGGGCCGGGCAGTCGGTGGAGTGGATGTTCCTAAGCAGGGTATCGCATGAGAGGACGTTGGGGATCCTACAGGTGATGCTTGCAAAGCTGTACAGGTTTTATTCCACTCTTAATTACCTGGATTCAGAAACAGAGCTCCCTAATAAAGTGCATTG
Organism: Aquila chrysaetos chrysaetos; assembly: GCF_900496995.4. Classification (NCBI taxonomy): domain Eukaryota; kingdom Metazoa; phylum Chordata; class Aves; order Accipitriformes; family Accipitridae; genus Aquila; species Aquila chrysaetos. Next base: position 3,120,733 of record NC_044010.1, on the reverse strand, counting down.
ATGTTGGTAGACCTGTGCTTTTCCTACCACCTTGAGCTGTATGAGTACTACACCTGCATACGGACCGCATGGTGTAACCTGATATTTACAGGTTTCGATTAGAGATCTTAAAGCACTGGAAAGGAAGTTCTGTATAATCATCCCTGTGTTACAGGCACAAAATGCCTGGCCAACACTCTGGTGAGAGATCCAGGTCTGCCATCCCACGTTATGAGCATGAAATAATTTTGTTCTATGTTCTTCCACCACCTCCAGTCCAGCCAGGCGCTTCAGTACTTAATGGTTTTGATTCATGCATTATTTACCTGTTTCTCGAGAGCCACTATAGGCCTAAAGACAAGGAGCCAAATTCTGTCCTTCCCTGAGGAAGAATACTTTTGAGCAGACCCTCTGAAACCAATGGAGTAATAATACACCACTAACTTAGGTAAGGATGGCTATATCTAATCATTCAGTACTCACTGAGTTATGCTCCCTGTAAAGGAAGTACTTTAACAGCTGCTGTCCCAAGCTTTCAGCTTTAGTAGACCTGATGTGACTAAACAATATAGCAACTCCCTGCTTAGCAGTCAGTTTTTGCAAAACCAGGACACGCTTCTGTAGCTATGTTATATATAGCCCTTTTTAACCACTAGTTCGGTCTTCGTTAAGTACAATCCAGGGTCTGAAATGTTTAACAACAAAACTAATTTAGCTCAAAGCAGAGTTGGCCTATATATGCATGCAAGCATTCATTAATTTTCATCCCCAGTTGTCAGCGTCTCATGTAAGACTGGATTGTTACAGGCTTTTCATTGAACCCGCTCATGTACTGTTCTTGGCGCATTCAGACTGCTGTACAGACCCTAAGAGCTGGATTGCCAACGTGTCTGCAACAGGACTCATAATAGCGCTTAGGAAGAACGGGCAGGTGAGTAGGAAACCAGGCTGGGACTTAAGATATGAGCTGAGTCCAGTTTCTTACTCATTTGCAGATTTCCCACGTGACCCCGAACAACTCAGGTGTGCCTCCATTCCCCATCGATAAAATAGCATTGTCTTCTACAAGCAGGATGTTGTGAAGCTAAAATCCCGTAGTGGCCATTAGGTGTTAGGGCCCATCATAATGAGAATCACACAAGTACTCTCTCAGGCACAGATGCCATATATGCCCACGGTATAAAAACTGCATCAGACATTTTTCAACCTGTGGTCCAAAAACCGTAGGAGTAATTCACAGCCTCCAAAGATATAGAAAGGTGACCAAGAGAGGTCGGTATTTATGAGCTGCACAGCCACCTCTGTATGTGAAATTGTTATGGCGTCTAGGGGGAATATTTTTGGACCAACATTGCTCTATTTATACTTGGGGAAAGCTAATGCAAGGTGAAAACCGTGAGTCTGAGTGCACCAAAATTCTCTGAACACAGGCTTTCCATTGCACCTGAGAAGAGGAGGCAACAGGGGATTGCTGGCAAACAAAATAGGCCCCGTAAAATGTTTGGAGAGAGGAGAGTTCAGCGGCAATGAACTTGTGCTACTCCTACCCAAGAGTTGCTCTGACCTGTTATGCCTCTCTTAATGGTACAAGATTCTCATCATGGCACTAATTTCAGAGGGAACTAACGTGCGCAGTGCCTTGATAATTGACTGTTGCGATGTCTGCCTTACCCACTCAAGCTCTGCCCCTCCATGGCTGGGATAGAGTAGATAACCAACCTGCTCGTCATGAATTTAGTGCTCAAGGCGAGGTACCGCGGTCAAGTGAGTAGCTGTGGTAGCTGTCTGCATGGGTACTCTTGGATCACAACATGGCCAAGAGAATGAGAGTTATTTCAGCTGTCTTTTACCACAGACCAAGGAAGGTTGAACAACTTCACGTTTGTTACGGATTGCAACGCATCCGTGGAAAGTCAGCGCAGCTCTGCTGATGAGCAGCAACTTAATCGTGGTTAACCGGCAGTGTGGCTCACCTCTTAGCGTCTAATAAAAGTGACTTGGCACTATCCCAACCGGTCAGGAGACATGTTTCCACGTCACATTCATTACTGTAAATGAAAGCATACTGACAGGGCAGGACTTTGCCTGTGGGATTTACTCAGATGGCTGCACAGCTGCCTACTGTGCTCGCAAGTGCCACTAATTCGGCCAGCCCCCAAGATGCTTGGAAATACATCTAAGTAGAAGGAGGAGGTGGCTGTTAAACTGTGGTTTGTAAGTGTGTAGAAAGCCTCTCAGCACTTCAAAGCGACACCATAGTGTGGCCTTGATAGCTTCTGAGATGGGGCATTTTAGCTGTCGACAGAAGGGGTGCGGGATGGGCAAGCGTTCCCCCTCCGTCTCACGGAGCAGGGTGCCTCATCCCCACCCTGGAAGGGGAGTCCCCTCTAGGGGACTGGATTTCTAGCATCCTTTCAATGCAACATGTCGCCGTGCTCTGCCAAGACGAAACCAAAAAACTGCCAAAAGGAAACCGGCTCCGGTGATGGCAAGCAAATCCCCAAAACATCAACCAACTCTCCGCCTGAGAAGGAGCCCAGTTCCTGATCTCTGGCTTCTTAAATGCCAGAGGTACCTCCATTACTGTGCAGGCGGTGAAGAAGGGCTCAGGAGAGCCAATTCACTCCACTGCAACTCTGATCTCACCCTACGAGTAGCCTTGGGCAGCTCTACATCCCTCTGCGCTTCTCACCACTTGCGAGACCATTTTTTCCTTTCTCCTGTTCTTTATCTATGATGTACTCTAATTAGAGATATTAAGCAATTCATGGCTGGGTGACAGGACAATTTCTGATGCATTTGTGCAATGCTAAGTTCAATATGCACTTGGTCTCCATGTGAGCCCCTTGAGTACAGACACATTCATCTATGCAGACACAACCAACCCATCACTTCTGAGTTTCCCTGAAATGCTCTAAATAGGAACATCTTTGGGTTTGTTCATTTTCCAGGGAGGACTGACTGACTCCAAGAAGCTGACTCTAACTGTGCCAAGGGCAACAAATCAGACTGCTTCTTCCCTGCGTGTGCTCTCAATTAAATGGAGACTCGGTTTTTTTCTGTGGTCCTGTACTCAAGCACAACCAACAAAGAGCAGACGTACGGTGGTAGTATGGTGGTCGGAAGGTGTTGTCAGCTACCCCCCATCGCGGGGGGAATATGACAAAGTCAGCGAGTGCCACTCCAGGACGGGTTGACTTGGCTGTCAGGACAGTGAAGATAGAAGGATCCTGAAAAAAAGCAAAGCAAAATGCATGAAGCAGAGCAAGGCTCTGAGATGTCTGCTCGGGTCATCCTGCCAGAAAACCTGACCGATACAGCCTCTCCCTTGCCAAAACACTTCTACCACCTGCACCTGGTGGTGTGGGTGAGATTTGTGACCCTGTGTGACAGCACCCAGCATCTGTACCCTATGCTGGACATGGGGGACAAGAGATGGGAATGGATGGTTCTTCCTTCGAGCAGCTTTGGAGAGCCTTCCCCGCCCCGGCCACGATGCCCTCGGAGCCGATGGTGCCGATGCAGGGGAGGGACAGCCCCGCAAGACGGGGGACTGTAATTCCAGGAGCAGTCTCCAGCACTCCTCCTACCACTAAAGCATACCTCTTCCGTAGCCGGTTACAGAGGACAGGAATGTCCTGCTGGAGGCATCTAGCCTCACAGCCCTGTTAGTTTACAAACAGGGAGAACAAATTGCAGAGAAATTGTGGCTTGCTTCAAGGATTTTTAAAGTCTGTAGTCCAGTAAAGTGATTTTCTGGGCTTTGATCCCAAAACCATCCTTCTCCTGGCAGGTTTTCCTGGAGTTTAAACAATACATTCTGTTGGTTGTCTCACTAGAAATGCTCCAGTCTCCTTGCACACCCACTTGCGGAAGCAGCACCAAGAGATGGCATCACTGCGGGCACCTCTCCCACTGGGCTGGTTTCCTTTTTAGAAGAGCTGCTCACATTACTTTTGGCTTTAGTTATTTTCCATAAGATCTAGAAACTATTGCAATGAAAGCTTCCAGCTTTTCAAACAAATTTCAGTGCTGGGCTCAGAGGAACCAGGGGAAGGAGTCTGTGCAATTGCAAGAAATAAATCAAGGCAAGAATTTGAAGCAAAAGTCTTTTTGCTGAGTTGCGCGGTGTGTGTTGGCTTCAGTATTCAGCTCTCCTCCAGGGTGCAGAAATTCTGTGCTAAGCTGCATAAAGCTGTTTAAGAAGCTGATCAACCTCCAGTTATGTCTTTGTACCACAAAGGAGGTTGTCTTTCTCTGCAAGAGCTTGGTTTGGGCCCAGGGAAAGCAGCGGAAGAGATTTCACACTGTTTCTTAGAGCACAACATATTTTTTAGCAGGCGCTGAGCCCCTGGAGCTCAGGGTGAGTTTGGATGGTACGGTATCCACGCAGCATTGCTCTGCCTTGCCCAGCTCCAGAACTTACCGCGTGGTCAAAAGCAACAGAATTAATGACCATGAATTTTTCCAGATGGTATTTGTACGGCGTGTAGTTCCCGTGCCAGGCTACAACGTTGAAGGGGGAGAAATCCTAGCAAAGGAAAGAGACAGAGGGTTACCATACACAACCTTCCAACTTGCTGCACATACGCAGGGCACTGCTCTTTCTCAAATTAAAAATGGGTTTAGTGCTGGCAAGAAGTACACCAGCAGCCTGCAGCACAAAGCCCTTTAGGCACAGCCCGACATTGCGAGGATGTGGTTTTCCTCGGCATTTCCACTTTTCTAATCTGTCACTATAAACAATTGGAAGCAGCGAGGCAAAGACCGTCGCTGAGTCTTGGGTCTAACAAAGTCTTCACAAACACTTGTTTTCCAGCCCGCCTTGCCAGAGCAAGGCAAGGGCTCAGTCCTGCTCTACTTAACTCAGCGGGACCTCCTGAGACTACATGCAAGCTACTGGGTTGCATGTCCCAAACCATGCGCCGGCAGTCGCTGCGCTTCAGTGTTACCTGTTCTCGCGGGGCATCCTCACCTGCTGGGCTGCAAACAGCTTGCCCTGGTACTTGCTGATCACCGTGTAGCCCCCCGGCACTTGGCGGTCCTCGTACCACGCGACGGGCACCAAGAAGTCACGCGGGTTGGCCAAGCCGTTGGCTCCTGCGGAAGAGAGAGAGATGCCAGATTCTCTTCGGGCAAGCGGCAAGCAAAGTGAGAGGCTGGTGCAATTTCCTGGCTTCGTGGGTGCCTTTTTGCATTTTGAATGACCTTGCTGCTTCTTGGCCCACGACGGAAGCTGAAATAGTCACTCACTTCTTGTGCTCCTACGAGCAGGTAATTGTAATACATCCTAGCATTTGAGTCCATGCTCCCCTTATGTGACTAAGACAGGTCTCCCCCAGCTCCCATCTGAAAAAGATTAGTATGTGATCCTCAATTAAAGGCATGCAACAACTAGGAATTAAGCAAAAAATAGAGGGTGAATTGCTCTCTGTTCCTGGACATCCTGCTGGTTGGACACTTAGCCATGCAGAAGTTACAAGGCATGTCATGAGGGGGCCAAATACATTTCTGAATGCTTGCAAAAATAGTAATAAAATAAGGGCTAGTGATAGCTGCAGGCTCTGGGCATACTGAGGGGTTGGTTAGCGTGAGGAGTGCATTTTCAAAGTGTAAAGCACCATATGGGTGCTGAAGTATTCTTCTTCTCATTAGTATTATTGTTACGAAGTGGTTTTGAATTTCTTGGATAAAAATGCAGACATTACTACCTGCTGCTAAGGTTTAACAGTCAGTGCTTTTCTCCAGCTGTCATTTTTTCAAGTGAAAAGTGAAGTTAGAATAAAGTAAGACTGAAATACAAAGGATCTTGGTCTCTGAGGGGAAGGCAGGTAGGTGGTGAGAAGAGGAGCTCATATAATTACCACCTCCTGAAAAGGTTTACAGGCAAGTGCACTCATTTTCTTTTTCTCCAGAAAGTAAATGTCATAATAGATTCCTGCCTTCTGGAGACTGAAAAAACCCACCCCAGTCCAACAGTGTCTAAAAACTAGCTAATGGGAAAACTTGTTACAAACAGGCTGGGGCAACATTATCAATAATCAAGTGGAGCAGGCACAGGGCTGAAGAAGTGGGTGAAGGCAGGTAACTTCAGCTGGCGGAAAGGAAAGCTGCTGAAAAATCACTGTAGGCTCGATGTGGAAAGAGATGTGCAGTGCACGTCACACGGGAGAGATGCTCAAATGGGGTCCCATTAAATGGCTGAAGATTGGGCTGGTTCCCCACGGCAGGAACGACCGGTTTCAGTTTCACTACGGCTGTGAGAGGTTTGCAAAGGCCATCTGAATACCGATGGGCCACGCCAAGCTTCTTACTGATTGATAATACCTAGTCGGTTTACTTCAAGCATGGCCAGTCTTTTAGATCTCACTGAGAGCTATAGAACAAGAGCAGTCAGGGTGTGTGGGGCAGGGGGGGGGAAGCAACCTAAAATGAAAAAAAAATCAACCCCAAAACACCGGTTTTAGCTGTTACAAGGGAAGTTTCACTTCCCTTCCCCGAGACAATCTTAGTAGCAGAAACCAGGAGGTGTTTTTCTCAGCAAGAAAAGTTTGGAGGCGAGTGCTCCAGGGATAAGGAAGGTGAAATAAACTGAGGTGAGCACCTCCAGAAAGCTGGCTGGGAAATGACAGCGGGGACAGCGGGGCTTCGGATGCCGTGCACCCTCGCAGTATCTTTGTCACGACAGCAAGAGGCTGTGCCTTCACGATCCGTGACTTTGCACAGACCAGGAGGCAGCTGGCAGAGAGGATCTGTGATTTGTGAGAGGTAGACCTGTGCTCAGTGAAAGCAGATCTGCCCTGGCAGCACAACATGGAGATGCAAATGTGTTGCTGATCCGAGTCCTGTGCTGCTCATTTTATTGATTTTTAATTCCCCAAGGGGAACAGCTTCTGACACTAAGGCACTCTAGGCTCTAGACCTCTAAGGTGCCCCTGTTAATGGAGGTGGGGGGGAAAATACCACTTGATTAAATCTGAAAAGGGGCTTCAAGTATATCTGTTAGCTCTGAAATCTGCCTTTCCTTTTACCGGGTAAATTCTCTCCTATCACTCCAGTTTATGCCTTATCTGTAAGTAAGAGGCACGAGTGATGATGGCCTTTTGAGTTTCTTTTGGTAGGAACAGGTTCAGAGCCAGCAGATGCGGACTACCATACTAGAAGGGAAGGGAGAAACTGGAAAAGGGGGTGGGAGAGAAATGGTCCCTTCAGTGCCAGGGGAATCTCAGGACAACTGGGCTGTCACGTTTTTTTCAGGGGGATGCTTGCTCTGCTGGGGAATAACAGTGCTGGGAGGGAAAGCATCTTTGTAAAGGAGCGTGTACATGGGAGGATGCATTACACAGGATATAAAAGGATGGACTGGGGCTTGCAATTCGTGCCTGTCCCTATGAAATTCACTGTAGGTCTGGCGGGAGATTGTTACCGATGGGTCCCAGGTCAGGCAGCTCAAAGTGTGCCCCGTACACCTCCAGGATGTAGCCTCTGGTCTCTCCAAACACCTCCACGCTGAAACGCATTCCTTGCTGGAAAATAAAGGAAGATACTAGAACCATCCCAGGCCTTTGCTGACAAACCACAAACAGCTGAATGCAGGAGCTGGCTTGCTCCAACGTCGGGCTCCGAGCCACAGGCACGCGCAGTCAGCCCTTACCTGGATGACACAGATTTCGTTGGGCTCCACTAGCATCTTCCCAAACTCGGTTGTGATGAGCAGTTTCCCTTGCTGGGGCACTGTGGAAACAAAATGCAGGCAGAAGAGCTGAAAGAATGTGGTGATTGCCACCTTCTCTGTCCCCCCCCCCCGAGCACCCAGGCTCCAAGGAAAAGCAATGGGCCGTTTCTGACCCTGCTTCACAGCGGGACCAGGCTCCCGCTCCCATGCAGAGCCTTGCAGCAGAGATGCCCGCACTGGAGGGAGAGCTTCCAGACCAGCCCCACGGCCCCCACTTCACAGCAGGTACCTGTGTGAGGTTCGGCCATCCGTCACCTTGCGGTCCCTCGACGTAGGGTTTGTGCCAGCAGTCCAAATAAATGGGACTTGGTGTATTTGGGAGCAATGCTTCACTAATGTCTGCATTGCTTTCCATGACTGTCCTGGCACAGGAAAGCTCACATTTTGACTTGAAGAACTAGCAGATTTGCAAAACCTGCCCTGGCACTTTTACTTCACGGTAGCGAGGGAGGTGAGCGAGAGCAATTTAATAGCTATTTGATGGGAGAAATGTTTCTGCTGGTGACCCGAAGGCATTTCTGTCCCTTGGTCAAGAAAGATACAAGCAAATATCAGACTTCTGATACCGCTCAGAATATTTTTCTGCATGTATGCACTTTATGTGCCAACCTCAACACTCATCATGGCAGTCTGGTTGCCTGAGGCTGGCGGAGTGTGGGAGCTAAGCTGCCGTGCCAAATACTCTTGGACTGAAGCGACGAAGGCATCTAGCTGTAAGCTGTTCAGAAATCCTGAGGTTTACATTTTCCAGAAAACCTCCGCCTGTGGTGTGCCTAATACCGGTGTGGGGAGCACTGGGAAATGATCCCTGAACACCACGCCAAGGAAGCCGGGTCACTGCTCAAAAAGCAAAGTTGAGGTTTGGCACAGACGTGCGCTCTCCGAGCCGCACGGGAGCGGTGCAACCTGACCAACAGCCCAGCTGGTGCCAGACCACCAAATCTGGATGGCCTGAGGGTGAAGCCAACCCTCTCCTCCAAATGTTGGCTGTAGGGCCCAAGGCTCTGGAAGAACAAAGAGGCAGGCAGGTGGCAACCCAGGTAGAAGCTGGTGGGGGAAAGGAAAAGCCAAAGCAATCAACTCACCGATCAGGAAGTCGCCATCTGAATTATAAAGGCATCTAAAGAAAAAGGAGAACAGGCAGGTCAAGGTGCTGTAAGGCCCAGGCACTTGCACACACCACGACCACAGCTGGGGAGTTTTGAGCTGGGAGATTGACGTGGCAGAGGTCTCCCCTCTCCCCAGAAATGCCATCTGCAGGTCAGCGAATGTCACAGCTTGGCCCGTGCAAAGGAGGCAGGAAGGTTTAACGTGCCCGGTCTGGAGGCAAAACGTCCTCCGACTTCTGCCAGGTCCCTGCCTTTGTGGCCGTGGGTGCGTCAGGGTTTGTAAACCGGGGAGTGGGACTGACGTCCCCACGAGCTGCTGCAGGGAGCAGCAATGCCCATCAGAGGCTGCGTGCGTGCCGACCTCCGAGGAGCAGCTCTGGTCCCTGGGACGAGAGCAACCGGCTCCAACACGTCCCTTCTTGCTGCGTCCCCACGTCCAGCTCCCTCCTCCTCTCGGTGGCTCCCCCGCCACTCCTCCAGCGCTTGGCCACGGAGCACAACCCGCCCCACAAACACCCGCCGTGGACGCCGTGGACACTTTCGCCCGTGCACGCAGGAACACAGGGACATAGAGACAGCGACGCTGGGAGCAGCCGGACTTAAGCCCAGCGTCTTAAAATACACGTGCGGGCAGCCAGCCTGGGGCAGCCCGACCCTCCGGCGTAGCAGTCACTGACCTGTTGAGCATGGAGGCGTTGCAGACGAAAATATGGATGGCGATACCGTTGCGTCCTCTGGGCTCGCCGGCGCCGCACAAGGTGTGCAAACCCTGCGGGCAAACCCAAAGCGTCGGGAGCGAGCGGCGGGCAGCGGGGCAGGGGCCAGCCCCCTTTCCTCCCTTCGTCCCACTCCCTTGTTGGCTTTTCTTTAATACGTTAAGGGTTTCTCAAAAATCCGTGTAAGCTCGTGTTTTCCCGCCCAGGGACTGGGGAGAGCTGGGGGGCTGGGGCTTTTTTTTTCGGAAGAGCTCCTTGAAAGGTAATGAGGAAAAGCAAGTCTACTGTCGGTTGTTGAAATCTGGGATCCTCTCCCCTCCCACGGATGCTCTGCAAGCCCAGTAGTGTCAAACCACTGCTGTTAGCCCAATGCTGAGCATCCCCTGTGCCCCGCTACCCCCCGAGGCGGAGCAGAGATGGAGGATGCCCTGGCCCCCTGACTTACGCTCACAAAGTCCAGCTTGTTCCGAGAGTCTTTTGGGATCTCAAAAGGTTTCCATCGCAGCTAGAGTGTGGCAAACAAAAAGCAAGAAAGCGATGCCAGTGATTATAATGCAAACGGTGGCAATTCGAAAGAAAGCAGACCCCTGTGTGTCCCTCCCCCCTGCTTCCCTGCTAGCTGAGGTAGTTTTCTCTTTCCTCTTTGCCTTGCTTGATTTGGTTTACAGGTTTCTTTCAATTTATGGAGCTTGTTTTTCCTTTCTAATCATCATTTTGTAAAATAATTGGCAGGCCTGTATAGTGCCAAGGTTAAAAAAAAATCCTTTTAAAACGCTGCCTCTTCCTCTGTTACTAACAACACTGTTGAGAGCAAAGAAATTCAGATGAGTCGGCTTTCCACAGCCAAATTGTCACCATCCTGTGCTCCACTGCACTGGATGATTCACTCTCTCCATGACCCAAGTATAACACTCCTGTTTGTGCCACCTCATTTTCCCCACATCCAAAGCAGAAATATCTCTACCTGTGTGAGTGGGAGCTGCAAGCAGCACTAATTACTTCTTGCAAAGCCTCTTGAGATCCTCAGGCAGAAGGTGCCAGAGGAGTCTGAAGTATTTATTACCGCTAATATCATACTAAGGATCTTTGCAGCTCTTGGGAACGAGGTGCTGCGGCTGAGAGCCCCTCATTAGGAGGGGTTCAGTGCAGACCAACCCAAACACCCCAAATTAGGAGGATGTTGGTGTGGCCAGCTGCCAGATATATCCCCTGCATCGATACGCTTTACCGCAGATGAAAGTGCCTGTGACTCTGGGCATTCACGAGAACATTTTCTTGCTTTTAGCTACCAGACCTGGTGGTTCTTAACATGTTTTTAGGCTGGTGCCCTGGAAAAACAAAATTTATGGGACTCTGTGACTGTGCCTGCCGCTCCCCAAAATTTTGAACTATGTGAAATCTCAGCTAAATTTGAAAGGGATACAGAGATATTAAATTCCCCCAAGCCTCATGGAAGTTTTCCATACCCAAATCAAAATGTGGGTGCCAGCGGCTGGAGAAGCTGTGTATTCTGGATGGAGACACCAAACGCACCCGCCAGCCGGTCAGATGCGACCCTTGCGAGGTATTGGCACCTCACAGATGAGCCAGTAAGACAGTGCCGAACTTCAGGGTTTGCTTTCGGACTTCTTTAAAGCATGTTTTCCTTTGGTTTCCAAGGCAGCCTTCCAGACATGAACCAGAGCCAAGGCAAAGCATGGTCAGAAGATGCTCCAGAGCCTTCTACCAGCCCCAGCAGTGGGACCGTCCCAGCTGCTGTTCATTTCGTGGCAGCTGTGAAGGCCAGCGGTGGCATCTCAACATGAACTGTTCCTCTAAGGAGTGTTTTAAGCCTTCAGGGTTGGGAACTGGGACCCAGTTGTCAGAAACCACTGAGAAATACTGACAGAAAGGACACGCGGAGGGACAAAGGGAGAAGACCCTGAAGACCGGGGAGGGGAGACAGATTGGGAGGGAGAACAGACAGAAGAAGAGAAATAAATGTCAGGTATAAAGATGGTCTAAAGGGAACCAAATTTTCTCATTGAGGAATATGGCAGATGACAGCAAGTCTACAGATGAAGTAATAAGTATAGTCCAGCTCCTGCATAACAGCTTCATTTTTACTTTGGTTCCCGTGGACACCTCCACAGTTGTCATTCCTGTGGGCCAAAGAGAGCAGGAAATCGCTTTGTCACCCAGCCCATTGGTCACATCTGAAAATGGTGCCTGGCCCCTCTCCTCCGAAACCCTTGCAAACTGCAAAGCCACTGCCCGGCGCTGTGCACCGTTCGCCCGGCGCGTCTCTGCCGCGTTTGGGTTTCACCGATGCAAGAAGAGAAGAACGAGCACCCTGAGCCAGAAGAGCAGTCCAAGCCAGCCAGCAGCAGCCAGCACCAGGTGCTTAAAATGGGGAAGCTTTTAGTGTCGTTTCCCTGCTGCACGATCCGTAAGCCTCCTGAGATACAGTGCCTCTGGGCTTACTATTACTTTATAGGTTTTACCTCCCCAAGGTTTGTCCAGTCACTTTTTGAATCCACCTGCATCCTCTGGCAAGAAGTTCCACAGTTTATGCTTTTTTTTTTTTTTTTTTAACATGACATTTGTTATTGGTATTCATTTTCTCCCTGCCTCTCAAACATAGCTTCCCTTGGTCATCTCTGTTCCAGGCTGGAGAGCTTTCTTCTGTTTCAGCATTTCTTGCACGGATGCCACCCCATATTTTTTCACCACCTTTGCCCCCTTTTCTGTTTTGTCCCCTGTGCCTTTTATAATTCTGCCATTGTCTTCGGGCAACGTTAAAGGATATTTTTTTCCCATTGACTTCAATGGGCTTTGCATAAGGTGCCTCCATATGGCCACCCTTTTAGATGGATGACGATCGGGAAGGCTCCTTAAGTGAGCTGGGCAAAACACAAAGCACCGCAGGAAGAGTCAGTCTTGTCCAACAAACTGAACCTGGTCTCTGGCTCTGCTTCAGAGAGGATGAGAAGGAAAGCAGGAAGATGCTCCCACTTACTGCTAGAAAATAACCCCTCTGGGTTTGATGATTGCCACTGAAAGCGGTGAGAGAGAGAGCGGGCAGGAGCTTCGTTTCTGTTCCCTTAGGTAAAAGATGTACTACATGTAAATGGCTTGAGATGCTTGAGAGCTGGGCATCTTGGAATTACCGTAATCATAAATAACCGTAATGGTAGATGAGGGCTGCGAAAGGGCATCGGGGATGGATGAGGTGGTAACAGAAGTCACTGGAGCTTCATCTGGGAAGGAGCACCAAAGGCACGTAAATCCGAGCCTGTCACCGCTGCTTGGTCAGCGGCTGCAAAACATATTCCAGCAGAACTGGGAGAGTATTTAAACAAATGGTGAGGCTGCCGGGAGGCTGGAAATTAGCTAATGATGATGCATCAAAGGGCAAAACCTGAGAGGTGTAAAAACCGATGACCATGAGATGATGTTGTGGGGAGAACATCAGTAGGAGGAGGGAGTCAGATTAGCAAAGCCAAATGTTCTGGGGCTGGCAGGGAAGAAATCATGATTAAAGATGATGGCAAGGCTGTAACAGAGGAAGACAAATGCCATGTCTCTGTGTGACTCTCCAGAATGAAGCCTGATTTCCCACGAGGGCTGCGGAGAAACGGGCTGGCAGCCAGCAGCCTCTCCAAAAGCGCAGGGAAGGAGGGGATGGATGGCAGAGACGCTGCTGCTCCGCCTGCCGGGCTGGGGCATGATGAGCCCTTCATGGGGGATGCTGAAGAGAAGAGAGAGCAGCCCGAGAGGTGGCCAACAGGAGATGCTAGGCAGCGCGGATCAAACCCTGTGGCACCGCGGCCGTGCTGGGAAGCAGCACACGCATCCGTCGAGGTGGGAAGCAACACGGATCGCGTCGAGGGCTGTCCTTCCTCGGATGATCCGTAGGTGAGGAACAGCGGGTGGCAGTCAGGACCCAGCTCCTGTGTTGGCCAGACCGTCAACTCCCTACGGCTCTCCTCAGACCTCTCGCAGCTCAGCGCCTTTGCAGCCCTGGTTAGCTTAATATTTGACTGTCCTCCTGGCAGGACCAGGGCTCTCTCCAGCACGGTTACCTGGTTGGGGTCAGGCTCAACTTCATCCCAGTTGTGTGTCAGGTGGCCCTCCTTGAGAGGTTTGAAGGGTTTGTGGCAGACCGAAGGTAGGATCCGATACAGCCAGCTGCAAAGAAGGAAAAGACCTGGATTAGCCTGGGGAAGAGGTTAAACCCTCTGGGTGGCTGCTGGCTGATTGAGCTCCTAAAGGCATGAATAGCATTTACACTGGTGGCAACTGGACCAAAAGGCATATTAAATATCAAACACCAGCTCACAGCCAGAGACTTCCAGAGAGGTGGCTTTTTGTTATAGGCTCTAAATACAAATATGTGCAGTTACCTATAGGTAAATGTCTATATGTGTGTTTACATATAATTACATATGTTTACATTCACACACACATATATACATGTATATAAAAAAAAAGATACAGCTTTATCTGTGGCTGAAATACAGCAATCTCCGAGGTGGAAAAAAGCCTATTTAAACACAGCTACAAAGCAGCTCAGACAAGACAGGGACGAGCACGGTATCTAACTGAAAGTACAAAGGAGCTTTCAGGAGACAGAAGGTCGCAGCCAGTATCTGAATTTGGATGGATTACTGAAAGTAGCATCCGATGCCTGGCTGCCCATAGGACCACCAGCGAGCCCATGCGGCGAAGACCAGAGTTTTATGTGGGATGACTACTGTAGGAGGTCCCCCTTGCCTCCATCGCTGCCTTGGGACCACCACTCTCCTTCCTCGCTGCCGGCTGTGGCTGCAGCCCCTGCCTCCCCGCCGCTCCGGCAGCCACGGCCGGCACCCGCGCGCCGTGCCCAGGTGCAGCCAAGCCCGAAGCCGGGCTTTTAATCAGGCGGGAGAGCAGAGGTAATCAGGAAAGCCTGAGCTAGACAGGGCTGCCAACGCCTTTGATGTGTTAACAGCGGTGGTTGCAGGTTGGGTGGGTGGGAGAGGGGAGGAGGGAGCTCTCCCTTGAGAGCTGGAAAATTTCCATCAAGGACATCTTCGTGCGGCAAACAATGATTCATCCCTTTCCCACGCACGCCACGAGCTGGCACCAGCCCGGAGAGCAGAGCTCTGCTAGGCAGCTCAGATGATGCATTTGCCTTTCATTTGAACGAACAACAGAAGGGACAGAAAAGCCACTGTGGGAGAAGCAAAATGAGAAACCCATCTTCTGCAATCTGGTCATGGCCACAGCACAATGACCGGGACAGAGCTCCGGGATGTTTGTTGCCGGCTGGAACAAGCTGTCTCCAGCACTGCTGGGAACACGGGGTGCTCAGCAGTGTGCTGGGTGCCTGGCACTGGTCTGAGCCCCTGGCCAGACCCAAAACAGGTAGAGCCTGAGGTAGCACCTCACCGGCCCCGGCCAGCGTGCAGGAGCATCCCTTATGAGAATTAAAGACTCCTGCTCAGAGGCTTGGTTTTGACACTGTCCATCAGGTGCTTACCAGTGCCAGTCGCAGCGGTGACGTTTTTGCAGTAGCACCAGGGCTGAGACCCCGAGGTTGTTTCGCACAGCCCACACAACCCACTCAGGACCATCTAGCCCCTGTGGACATCCCCTCCCTTTCCTTGCCTCGCTCAGAAAACCGCTTTCTTTCCCATCCCGACACCCCCTTTCTCAGCATTTTCATAACCCACTGGCCCCACCGAAGCCTTTCCTCTCCCTCTCCGGTGGTTTTCTGCCCTGGCCCCTCTCCCAGTGCACAGTGGAGGTTTTACACCCGCCTGGGCTCGCAGAAAGCGCTGGTGGCACAGAAGCAGCCTCTCCACCGCTCCCCGATGCTCTCGCCCCAAACACCCCACATCACCCGCCTGCCGCCGGGTGTCACGGTACCTTCGCTTGTTGGTGGGCCGGGGACAGGTGAAGGCAGAGCCCGAGAGCTGTTCAGCATACAGGCCGTATGGGCAGACTTGCGGGTTGTTCTGAATGGGAGGAGAAGGAAAAATAAGGAGTGAGACCCAGCGTCACGGGATTTAGCTCCGGAGCCACCGGCAAAGCACCGCGGTGGGCGCCCGGCACTCCGATGCCATGGGGTGGACTGTGCTGCCGAGTCTGTGCACCAGCCCTGGTGGTCGTATCTTGTTGCTCCCGTGTGGCTGGGTGCCCTGCGGGTACCAGCCAGACCCCAAAGCCCATTTCCACGTGCAAGAAGCCACACAAGCGCCCTAAGGAGTCGGCACAGCCATTGAGGCAACACGGCCGCTGCTAGAGCAAGCTGCGAGGGGCAGGGATGGGTAGGGTCGGCAACAGGAGCGTCAGGGAAAAGGGGAATATTCCCAACGCTTACAGACTGCAAAGCAGACCGTTCTCATGCACAAATTTTTTTGAGACCAAGCATTCAGAGGGGTTGCCCCAGTGCTGTCTGCTGCCCCAGAGCAGGAGTGACCCGTGTGGGAGCCTTTGCTTTTCCGCGGGGCTTCTGCACAGTGACAGTCCTCCTTTGGAGTACAAAAGGGGCACTTTCCCCTTTGCAGAGCCAGGGGTACGACTAGCACAAGTTTAGAAGCCCTTGTGAGTTCATAACTGAAGGACACATTCCTCCTCTTCAGAGAACAGAAACTAAACATTTTGATCTAAGTAGGCCAGCATCTATTTGTTTGAGATCAGCAAGAAGCAAAGGCATCCAAGAACTGCAGGAAATACCCCGGTGGGACAGTCATACACCATTTGCTATCCCATCTCCCTCCTGCAAGGTCTAGTTTAGCATCCTGTCATCCTGCTGCGGCTGGGCGGATCAGCCATCCATACGGTATCAAACACTGCCCTGACAGGTGGGCAGAAGGAAGAGGTAAAGCTCTCGTAACACACGTAGCTTCCAGCCCTCAAACTCCGTCTTGTCGGTATGGGTATGCAGTGAAGCAGGGGGATCAATAGCCCTTGTCATTTTTATCTTAGCCAGCACTACTGCAGATGCCAGTCTTATAAATACTGCAGAGGAGAAAGGATCCACCCCTGGGACTGGAGATTTTTTTTTTTTTTTTTGTCTAACTCATTTTCAGATTTTTCTATTAACTCTTTTGACACCAAGTCCAAACTCTGTCCAGATGAGAGTACCTGAGCCAGGAGCTGGAGGGGTCCTCCTCCTCTGGAAAGCAGTGCTGCTCTGGGAAATCACAAGGAGCATATCCACCACAGCCCTCTGCCTGTTCAGACCAGCAGCCACTGCTATTGATCTCCCAGTTTTAAGGTGCCTCTTTCTTACATTTTTTTCTCCACCCATCTGCTATAGCCAGTCTCAGAAACAAGACGCTGCACCAGCTGAGCCATCACTCTGATCCAGCACAGCAGTTTGTCTTTCTTGTGGGCACACCATAGGCTGCAATGCAGACCTAGGGGACATATATATGCATTTAATGTAACCTTGTGTTGTGTGTTACTATCCACACCAGCACACAACGTGTAAAACATCAGAACTGGGGAGATCCAGAAAACTCAGGAAAAGCAAAGGGTGAAACTCCCCATTTGGCCTTAATTCTGCTGGGCTCTTTGCACAGAGGACGAAGAGGAGCACCAAAGGATGTCACTGACTGAGCATAAGATGCTGCTATCCCCATCCAAGGGATTACAGGAGATCCAAGGGAGGATCAGTCAGCCTCAAAAGGTGCGCTGGTGTAAAGGAGACCAGCGCAAAGGAGATGAGAGAGCTTTCATTCTTCAGAGTTTCGTTCTCGCCTCTGCGGACCGAGTGGCTAGCATCACATGGGTTGCGATTCCTTTCTTTAAAAGAGAATGACCCAACATAATTTATTTTCATCAAACATGTTCAGAAGTCACTCACTTTTAGGAATGAAGCTGTTGGTTAATTACTACAGACATTCATGCCCCCTCCCTACAAAGAAGGTGCTCTCCTGCCAAAGGCTTATAAGCCAGCTGCATCAAACCCTGTTCCTACAGAAATGCTGAAAGCCGCCTCTCCTGCATGAGCATGTCTCTCTGCCAAGCTTCAAACTTCTGCTCTAGTTTATTCCAGAGCTGACGGCTTCTTTCTCGGTGCGGCTGAGCCACTTGTATTGCAGACTCCTTTTGGAAAAAAACCTGCTGTTGAGCAGAGGTAATTTAGGCAAGTCTTAAACCCCAAGGTGAAGCATGGAAGCTCATGGTAACATAAAAATAGAAAGTATGAATGGAAATCTTTAATTCTGATTTTTGCCAGCATCTTATTATTCCAGTCCTGCATAAAGGTTTCTGGAGACTTTTGTGGTGGCAGAGAGAAAGGAAATATGTTAAGATTGAAAGAAGCCCAGGGAACAGATATTCACTCTATTCCATGTCATTTTAATAAAGCACTTGAAAAAAACTCAGTACCTGTCCCTCCGGTAAAGCTCCTGGACAGCGTGGATCCTCAGAAACATGTTCATTTCCAAATCCCGACATGTACTATAAAATAAACCACACAGCTCATCAGCGTTTTGAAAACACCACCAAAACTGCTCCAAACAACCCATCCATGGCTTCCCCATGCATTTTCCCAGCCTCTTTGTATGCATTAAGACCTTCTCAAGTGATCTACTTGTGTATTGCCACAGACCGTTTTCACAGCTCCTGGGTTCGCTTCATTAGCTAACTGCGTGGTGGACTGGGAACCACAGACAGGATTTGCTCTTCTACTAAATCTGCGTGTCTATTTTGGCCACATTCTGCACCGTGAAGGCACTTGAGAAATAAGCCAAATATCACATATGTAGTCAGGCTCAAGAACAACAGGGTGATGTATAGGAAGAACTGCGCACCGACATTATGGAGGCGTGCTAGTGCCATCCAAGTTAAATATGACTTTGCTTGAATCGTGGATGTTCCAAAATCTGCAGACTGCCTTGAAAATTCATGCACTGAGTCCTCAGATGCTCAGGGATTGAAATTGGGAGCCGTTTGGTTGGCAGGTTCTTGTGGAATATCCCCATGACCATCAAGAAAAAGGTCAGGACGTAGTTGGGATGAGGGAGGAAGGGAAACTCGGCTGGGACTTAAACTGTGTCACTGATTTGCCCTAAATAAGTATTGCCCAGTTGGGCGTGAACTGTCCACCATGGTAGTAAAGGAAGGATTAATCCATTATGGGGTGATAAACTGGTTTTCTAGGGCGATGTATACCCGAGAGACCCAGGGATGGGACAGACCTGCATGCCCTCCCATACCTGCCCTGCCCACAGCTGCTGCGGTCTGAGCGTGGCTAAAAGCCACAGGACCCCGGCTTTGCGGCACCGAGAAAAGCCCCACAGCAAACCTGAGACACACAAGGGCAGCGGGTAGAACAAAGGGAAGCAGGTATAACAGAGACCTTAGGTTTTGCACTGACAGAAATGTAAATACGGTCCCTTCAGATCCTACGGAAAGGCACGAAGCGACTCTGTTGAACTCCGCGTGAACGCAGAGATGTTTTGGCAGCAATCAATGGTTCAGCTCCGTGGCCCGGGGAGAGAGTTAAATATTAATGCTCCCCTCTATCAACTGCAAGAGTAGCCGGGCTACTCGTCTGCCTTCATGCAGCGGCGCTGGGATGGTGAAGCCCGGGATGCCAACCTTTGGGTGACAGAGGCACCCTTGCTGCGAGGGGGTGGCCGTGGCACTGCCACGCTGCTATACCCCAGCAGCTGCCTCGGGGATCCGGCACCAAGAAACCCCGGCAAGGGGCAGGCACTCCGGGAGGCAGAGCTTTGACATGAAGGTGGCGTGATAAAACCCCTATACCCGGTTTATTATATTATTCTAGTGCCTGGATTATTTCCCCCGGAGGTTCTCAGCCTTGTGCAATTTGCAGCCCCTGCCATGAAATTTCCCAGTGTAGCAGACACTCAGAGAGCAAACCTGAAACCTCCTGACAAACCATGTGCTTTCCTCTGGCACCTTTCAGCGACCTGTAAGAAAAGTCCCTTCCCAGGGAGAGCCAGGCTGGCTGGAAGCCCTGCTGAGCCTGAACCTGAAAACATCTCGGTTACTGTCGGTTCAGGGAAGATGTTTTTCTCCTTCTTACAAACAAACGAACGTACATCGCCAGGACTTTGCTCTCCACTGGGTTCTGCAAGAAGCATATTGATATGCAAAGCAGCAGGTCACCTAAGCAGCCTTGGCAACTGTATTGTACTGGAGCATTTCTTTCCTCCTTTTTTTTTTCCCTTTCTTTTTTTTTTCCCCTCCCCTCTTTTAAACGGAAATGCAGCAATATCTGATGGGACTGCAGCAGTTCCAGAATTAACTGAGACCTCTGCACTGCATCCTCCTTTACCAGCAACTTAAAGGTGGTGGGAGCATTTGCCTGCGGGGCAACCTTGATGAAAAGGGGAGGAAAGGGGGAAGAGGAGGAGGAGGGGGCAATGCTGATTTTCCGGAGGTATAGCCAACAAGGCCCAGCAGGCTCTGCCGTTAGCACAGCAAGGAGAGGGTTAACGCAACCTGCAGGCTGCTTTGCTGAGCATCACCTGCAAAATGCTGGATTAAACTGGTGGAGAGCTGGTTTGTGGTTCTTTAGTGGGTTTGTGGATCTCGTAATCAACGTGTGCTCCCCGGCAGCCCCCTGCCACTGTGCTGGGGTGAGCGGGAAGGAGGCACAGAGGTTTTGCTGTGAGAAATCCATCCTCTGTCCTTCAGGCTAAAAATCCGGTGACTTGCACAGCTAGCCTGCCCATCCGCATCCCCCCAAAAGCCTCTTTGCTTCTGCTTGCTGGGACAGGGGAAGGAAAGAAAACCAACTCAGCAGCGAGCATCTCATGCTGGCAGCTGCTCTGTGCCCGAGCAAGCAGCTGGCTCCTGAGCACAGCAATGCAGGCAGATTCCCACCGGGATGGACGGAGACCCACTGCCTTCCTCGGCTGCGTATCACCGCAGAACGCTGGGCATCGCCCAGCGAGGCAGGAGGTCTGGGGCAGGGGAGCTGAGTCGGGGCAGAAGCGGTGTTTGGGAGAGGGTGGCATCGCCCCGCTGCCCTGAGAGCGGGGGCAGAAGCTGCTGCATCATTGTTTGGTCAAATCAATTCTTCCTGGCCAAGAAAAAAAGAGAAAAATTAATCCTCATGTAACTGCATGGAGGGCTGAAAAAAAGACATTGGCAGGACTGCAGCCGCGGGAGGGGAAATGTCGTCCTACCGGTGATTTATCACCCTGAGTGTGGCCCCAAGGCTTTGCCTGGATTCGGGGTTTTTTTGTCTTTCCCTGTGGCAGACTCAGAGAGGTTTCTCTCCTCTCCATGCCCTTAGGGGTCGGTGTCAAACACTACCTGGGCTGCCAAAAATAGCTGTGCCAACCCCAGGTCCCCCCATGCATCGGAGGCGTCGTGCTCCAGGACTCTGGAGCACCACGCGAGGACCCTGCCGATGCAGGTCCGTCAGGAGCAACAGCACAAGGGCCACGCACATCACGGCCCTTCTCCCTGCCAACCGTCGGAGCCCACCTCCCACCCCTCAGTTTGCATCGCACAGGGTGGCCCCGAGCCAGGAGAAATGACCCCTTTCTGTCCACCCGGCACCCCCACCGGAGCATCCTTCCCGGACAAAAAAAGTCTGGACAGATGGAAACGAACCCTTCTTCTCCATGGCACGGCAATGGGTTTTTAGTCCAAAGCGACCTCCCTCAAGGTCCCTGCCTGGCCTCCACGGTTCCTAGCCACTTTGGGAGTAACTCCAGGTCAGGCAGGTTGATGGGAACTATTTTGGTAACTGGGCTGGTGGTTTCTGTGTAAAAGAAGAAGTTCTCTCTGGTCCTTTGTTTTCACTTCTGCTTTTAATTACTGTTGCTATTTTATTGGAGATCCTGTAGCTTTTTATGCAAACGGGATCTTAGGAATTCATCTGACTCCACTTTGTTTTTTGTTTTGTTGTTTTTCAGTAAAATGGGAGAGATAAAAGCCCAGCACAGCATAAAAAATTCAGCAAAGCTCATTGATTGGAATAACTGGGATGCAAAGCAGAGTGCTCGCAATGGGTGTCATGCTCTGACCTATAAACCATAACCTTTTGTTCACCGGATTAGACAGCAGGCATGGGAAAAACACATTTGAAGTTTGAACACATAGACTGCAAAATAATTAAGGCCCTTCTTCAAACGCTGCATAATACATTTCTCGATCAGCTCCTGCTGCAGGACGCAGGAAAACAACATTCATCTCTGGACAAAAGTCATGGCACTTTCTGTCAGCTCAGTCCAGTTCAACACCAGAGCGTCTAACACAAACCCGCAGAAACGGGGACAGGAGCATCTGGGGCAACGAGCAGAGCAGGTCTTTCCCCCTGCTGCCGTCTCCCTGACGTCTCGCCAACCCTCTGCTCCAAAAGCGCTGGGGATGCTCCAGGGCTGGTGTGCCCTGCGAGGGGTACTGGGAAACTGCCCCGAAATGGAGCTGCTGCTCCCCGGGGCTGCCAGGGAAGATGGTGGCCAGGGTTGCAACATCTGGGCAGATGTTGCCGGCCAGATTTCATAGGCTGAGGGGGAAACACCCCCCTGGCAGGCAGGGTGGGAGGAGGGGTGCGGGCGGAGGGCAGGGGAAGGACAAATCCTGCGATGAAGAGGTCCTGTGCTGGGACAGCCTGACCAAGAATGATTTCCAAAGGAGGAGAAGAGAGAGAGAAAAGCCTCTTTATAGACAAAACGCAGCAAAATCTTTTATCCCAAGAGAGAGCTTTAAAAACACACCTTGAAACGTAAAAGAGGGGGACATTAAAATGAAACAGATGCCAAAGAATTGGTGTCAGTTGAGAAGGGGTGTCCACAGCCAGCACTGGTGGGTCGCGGGCACCCGAACCCCTTACCTGCAAGCCCGTCATCCTCCTCCTGGTCCTTCTGCTCTTGGAGCACACACAAACCCCAAGCAGGTATCTGGCCGAAGCAGCGTGCCAAGCAAAGCCTGCTAGCCGGTCGACCGAGCCGGGCTGGTGGCAGGCTGACAGTGCTGGAAGTGAGAAAGTCCAAGGGAGTTTTCAATCTGTTTGCTCAGTCCAGTCTGTGTTTAACCAAACGCCGGCCCTTCTCCGCAGAACCAACCCCAGAATCAATTTGAAGATAATAAACAGGGGGTGAGGGGGACTGGGTTCCCTCACTGCTCCTTTTCCTCTTTAGATGTTAAAAAAGGTGTCGTAGTTCCCACACATGGGGGGGAAAAAAAAGAACAAGGTATTTAAGAATAAAGAAAAGCCATTTCTGCAACTGTTTTATAAGCTTCTTTCATAAATTATACCTCTAGCAATTTTCATATACAACCCTCTAAATGTGTAACAAATACTTGTTCATTATGCTTCTGAGCTGTGTTACACTGGGGATAGAAAGGATCACATCCCCGTCTTGGTAAAGGTAGTGATATTTGTGAAACACCATGCGGCAACATTACACAGCATTTTGGGGCCAAAAATAGGGGAGGATTTTGTATTCCTGTGATTAGAGCTAGTGAGGGAAACTTATAAATTCTGAAATATTAATATTTTCAAGAAAGCTGTTGCTGAGGAGGGAGTGGCAGCAAGCATTTAGCTACAGAATACTAATGAAAGTATCTCTGCATTTCCAGAAGTTGCAGGAAAAAAAAATCAATTGATTTTATTTGATTTTTTTTTACTTTGAATTCTCATCAATCCTCCTCCTCAAAAAAAAAAAAAAAAAAAAAAAAAGCAAGGAGCAGTGTTTTTTTTTCCCTTGCCGTAACCTGCTTTACTATAAGTCCTGCCAGGAGGAAATCTCTAGGAGGGACACACCGAAATTCAAAAGTGACCCTGGAGTTAACGCTTCCTTCTCTCCTAGAGCATCCTGGAAGCCTTCCCCCCACCAAGCAGTTTTAGGAGCTCGTGTTGCCCCCACAGCAGCCAGCGAGAGCTTGGGCTGCAAGAGGGACAGGTCTTAATCATTTTGTCTTCTCTAAAAATTGGCACCTCCTCACACCGCCCTGAGTAAGATACTAGAGCCACCGAGAGGTGCCACTTCTAAGGTCTGGCAAAATAGGCTGGCTGCTACAAGGGAGAAGATGGGGTCTATGAAGAGTTGGTAGTCATGGATAGAGGAGAGGGAGAGCTAGTTTTCCTTGGCTGTCCCCTCTGGTCTTAGGATCACAGGGTCATAAGATAATTCAGGTTGGAAAGGACTTCAGAAGGTCACTAGTGCAACCTTCAGCTCAAAGTGGAGTCAGCTCTGAGATCAGACCGTGCTGCTCAGGACTTTATCTGGTCTTGTCTTGAAGACTTTCAAGGATGGAGACTGCACAGCCTCACTGGGCAGTTTGTTCCACTGCTTGATTGCCTTCACGGTCAAAAAACTTTTCCTTATATGCAGCTTGAACTTCTCTTGTTTCAGCTGATGGCAGCATAGTCACCAGGAACAGACTCAGCTAACCTGGCTGTACAATATTAGGTAATGTTTTCTCTAAAACAGAACAAAATTTAGCCCCGTTACAATGTGGGTGGGCTGAAGATGAGTACAACTGGGAACTTCCATCATTATATTACAGCAGTACCTGAAAGTCTTGAACCGTAGATCTGGACTCCCTTGCGTTAGGCTCTAGAAGAATATAGACTGAGTAATCTCCAAGTTATAAGTCTTCTTTAGGTCTCCATTACTGCTTGCCATCTTCCCATTTGCCCAGGAAGGCTCTGTCCATACCCTGGCCTCTTCCAGCTTTGCCATAAAAAAAACACAGCAACAGTGAGGAATTCTCCAGCTCAAGGCAGTGATTGCAAATATGTTAGTTCACCCTTAGCAGTGATTCATCATTGCCAAAGAAATAAAGTACCTAGCACCTGCCACCTACCCTTGAGACTCCCTTCCTACCAGATAATATTTAAGAGTAAAGAGTTCACCTCACTTGTTTTCTGACAGTGAAGAATTACACATTTGACTACAGTTTTGCAAACCTAACTTGCAAAGTTTCAGGGGTTTCCAAGATCCCTCCCTGCTGAGCCATGCAGCAGGAGAGATAACATCACATTTTAGCTTCCATTCCCCTTTGCGAACCTACATTTCACCTTGCTCACACCTCTTTACAGGCCCCGTTCTCGTTTTCTTCTTGTGGGACAGGCAAAAATAAAGGTGTTGCTTTTTAATTATGGGTAGACCTACCTCCTGCTTGTTCTTGTTTCCTAAGAAAGGACAAAGTATTATCACTTTACTCACCTGATGGCCATGTAAATGTTTTAAAGCTTATTAGGCTGCCTAACCTTGCTTTTCCATTCCATACAGGGAAAAACATTATTTAATGAGATACCGTTGAACTGACACTTGATTGACCTCCAAATTACATGAAATACAGAAGATTTCTTAACACTTCTGTGGTGTTTCTGACCTAGCCCATCCCATTTAAGAGGGAAATCATAAATCCATGCTGACTACTCCCAATCATCTTCATGTCCTTTATGTGTCTGGAAATGGTTTCCAGGATTACTTGCCTTGAAGTGATGGAGCATCCCTTGGAAGGATGGAGCATCTCTTCTCAGTTGACTGGCCTGTAGTTCTGTGGGCTTTCCTTTTTGCCCTTAAATGTGAATATTAAGTGGTGGTCAAACACTGGAACAGGTTGCCCAGCCAGAGACGTTGTGTATTCTCCACCTGTGTAAGATATTCAAAACCCACCTGGATATCGTCCTGGGCAACTGGCTCCAGCTGACCTTGCTTGACCAGGGGCGTTGGACTAGATGATCTCTGGAGGTCACTTCCAACCTCAGTGATTCTGTCATTTAGCTTAAACAACCTCTTTAGTTAGTTGCAGCAGCTCTTAAATATAGATCTTACGAAACATTCAGTATAGATGTACTTCATTAATATTTTAGCAACTGTCTTCGTTATCACGTAAATATGATTCAGAAACACAATGATTTGTTATCACATAAACATGATTCATAAACACAATGAATTAAGCGTGGAAGAATGAGCATTAAAAGCATTCAGTGTGTTCTCAGCTGTCTTTCTGGGTTTATGACAACTGTCCAGTGCATGGCTTTACGCAGCCTTTACTCCAAGGAGATTCCAGCTGAAATATGTAATAAGACCCAAGAGATACATAAAAAAGCATAAGACATCAATGCAACTGTATTTGCTACCACATGATGTATATGCAGTGGTACCTGCAGACCAGCAGCTTACAAGATGTGAACTGTTCTCACAGGCATCATGATGGAGATGTGCAAGGAGCTCATCTAAGTCAGACAGGCAGAATGAGAGAAAGTACCAAGGGGCTTGCTTAAAAATTTAACAGCTAGTGTTCAACATCTGAGTGGTGAATGAAAGATGAGGAGGAGAACGGAAAAAGCCTTTCAAATAGAAGATGAGGCAGCTTATATTTGATCCAATAGACAAAGAGGACTCAAATAATTCAAATTCATAGCACATGCATTAAAAGGCCTTTTGTTTCCTCCCAAAATCACTTGCAAGTTCAGGCAGTGGGGCACTGAGTGGGTGAATGACCTGGGTCCCTGGGAGAAAAGGGAGAGACACAGGACAGTAGTCCCTTCGCTTCCCCATGCTCTCCGTTAGCATTTTCCTACGCAATGTATATTTCATGCTATGTTGCAGAGGCAAGGCTGTATATTCTTCCCTATCCCTTTACATTAATATTTGTGTATTAGGGTATACACTTTCCAGAGCAGGGCTGACACCTTCATAAATTCCTACTCAATGCTTAGCACAGCGCTTCCCAGCATGGACCATAGCTTGTCAGCGCTGCTGCGATGAGTACAATCACTGGATCACAGCTCACCATAACTTCTTGTAGCGAGTGGTTGTCCAGTCCCAAAAGTAAAGCTCTTCTGTCCCGCACACAGCGTATGTAAGAGGCAACCAAGAGAGACAGATCCTTTCTGATGCGGCTGTGGACATGCCGTTCCAATGGCCCGTTGCTTTTCACAGTGATGTATCTCGTTTCTAAAAGGACCAACCTCTCCTCCTGCCTATCTTTGTCCAGCTAAAATGCATTCATTGATGTACATATTTATTAATGTATTCATTCACTCCTGTCTCTGTGATCTCAGCTTCCCCAACTTGCATGCCTTTTCTGTTTGTTAACCCTTTACGCGCTGCCAAATGGGCCAGGAGCTCTCTAGAGCAGCCGTCTGTTTATCTGCTAGTGTACTACTTAGTACCAGGGGATTTAATCTCTTTTTTGAACCTTTTATCATAATATGAGAAAATAAAGCAATAATTTTTATATTTTTATCACTGCCAACAGCTTTGCGGCAAAAAAGGCTCTTTTTAATAACATGTACTTTTTTGTAGAGTGGCTCTTATGAAATATGTCCTTGTCATTTTTCTGGGACCATTCAGCAGCAGATGCCAGACAGGTTAATTATTATCATTTATTTGTGCAGGAAAGATCATAAAAAGTTGTCTACAGCAGAGCGCACACACTCCTTGTCGCCAAAAAACAGATGCTGCATGAATAGAGGCTGGAGAAGCCACCTGCTCACCTTGCTGTGAGGCTTCTGCCTTCAGGCTAGAAGAACCACTCCTAGGAGTCAGGACAAAATTTAATCACCTTGCCCTGTTCTATCCTTCCCCACTCTGGTACAACAGCTAAAGAGAGTGCTAATTTTGGACTATCACTGAATTTTGTGATCTGACCTTTTATTCATCAAGGGTAGGACAGCCTGTCAAGCCCATGTAAGCCACAGCAGAACAAGCTGGAAGAGAGGATGGCATCAGACAGCAAGATAAAAACTCTGAACGTAGTCCTAGCCTTCAAAGCTACTGGGCCTCCTCATACTTTAATAAATCTTTAACCCAAAGCCAGCAGTATATTTCCACTTTGTAAACGTTAACTTTCAGGTCAAAGGGAACGTAGATGTGCATGGGTTAATCACAGACTATTTCACTTCATGCTCCTCCCAGTCAAAAAAATGACTGAACTTCAAGTTGGATTGCCCACACAGACCAGACTTTCATTCGGTTGATCTAGTCAAGAAGGAGTGTGTGGTCTTATTTACGAGCTTGCCTTGTATTTGACATTTTTTTGACAGAAGCCCATGGTGGCATGCTGAGAAGGAACTTCCCGGTGCAATTTCAATAGGTATGGAACCAGAGTTTCTGTGCATTAATAAGCCCAAGGGGCACAACAAGCTGTATCTCAGTGATACAATGCCAAAGCAGGAAAAAGAAAACACATTTCTGTACTTAACAGTATTTGCAGCAGGGGTTGGCTAAGCAGCTGAACTGCCAAAGCTAGATTTCACAGTCTCTTCGCTGCCACAGATAGCTCTGATCATCTAAACCAACTTCCTTACAAACATGCTGGGGGACTTTTCCTCAAAGCTGTGCTAAAGCACATCTTTCAGGTAGCTACTAATTCTACCCTGAAAAACCCCAAACAATGACAAATCTGCTTTTTTCCATTAACTGTTTCGGGCATCATCACTCTCACTGTTAGGGAACTACATCTAATTTCCAGATCCATTTAGACTCAGGTCCTGAGAATCATGGTTTATTGCAGCTTTGCCTGCACAACTGGAAAGCCCTTACACTGCTCATATAACCCACGGTTAGTGATGAAAACTTCTTAACTTCTTCATTGGGTTCTCATGTACCATAAAGAAACATATTTTCCCCATTTACTGATCAGATGTTAGAATAAACCCACGGTAGCGCAAGTGGATAATACTAAGAACAATACTTTTGGCTACATGTCAGGCTCTCACTAGGTAGGAGAGCTTCGCTGTTGACTGGACACTTGAAATTAATTGGGAGTGATTTTATTCTCCTTCCCCTCTTCCACCTGACACCTACATGGTATTTTTTCCAAAAGCTGTGTCTGTCTGTGGACCTAACGCACAGTGCTGCAGCGAAGCACACCCTAAGGAAAGCTTTACCTCTAAGCAGTTTCTGGTAACTTGCCAGCCAGTGACAGGTTCATCAATAATGATAATGGCTTTTTGTCAAAGAAAACTAGTGCACTAAGCCACAGACTTGCTCAACCCTACAAAAGAAATCAAAGTAAACGGCATCCTTGTAAGGAAAGTGAGACAGGAACATGACTTCTAATGGGAAGAGCTGACTAACAAAAGAAATAGAAGGATTAAGCTCCCTTTCCTGAAAAGCAGAAGTAGGTTTTTGATCAGTAAAGTCTGTCGCCTATCAACTGAGAAATGAGGATTCAAGCCCCGACTTCACTATACCTCAATGAAAAATCTATTGACTGCAGGCTACGACACAGCAGTTCATACCTCATTTGTGATAAGTGGAGCATATTGCAGCTGCCTCTGCAAATATTATCAATAATGAAAATTTGTATTAAGGTTGCACCCAAAACCCCAGTACTGGATAGGTTTCACATGCTTAAAGCCAGTGGGACCTTCGCTAAAGATTGCTGCACAGAGCAGGCAATCCTGTTGCTACAAGAACAAAAACGTATACTCAAGAATTTAAGGCTACTGTACATATGATTTCCTACTTTTCTGCATGGAAATCAAGAGGGGCAGATTTGGGGCATTTTCCCATATTTAGGATATACTCATGCTTCTGACTATCCCCTCACTCATCAGACTGGTCATAAATAAACCAGAAAGCTCTGCTGAGCCCCTTGGGAAGAGGAGAGGCTCATTGTTTATTAGCTATGCATTTCACCTGTGTGTGCATGGAAAGTCTAACCCATGTACCTGCATGAGCCATCTTCGCTGACCCCTCTGGTACACAGCATCTGGGCATACATGTCTGCCTGGGAAGTCACACGGAGAGATTGAGTAGCTCCAGTTTAAAGGAATGGAGTGTGAGTGCTTTGATGTGAAACATGTGTGCCTGTGACAGACACAAGAGAAACAGACAGAAGGAGAAGGAGAGATGTAGGAAAACAGAGAGACAGAGACAGGCAGAGAGGCAAACAGAGAGACAAAGAGAGAAATCAAGTGGTACAGCAAGAGAGACAAAGCATGGCAGAGAGAAACAGAGAGGAAAATGGGAAGAAAGGGGGAACCAGAGGGTGGAGCAGGGGGCACAAAGAGAGGGGTCTTTGTGACCCTCGGTGACACAGAGGGGTCAGACAGGTGGGACATGGGAATTGAGGAGAGAAAGAGGGATAGAAGTTGGGAGAAAGGGAGCTGGAGGAACAGAGCATGGGGATATGGGTGGACAGAGGCAAGACAGAAAGGTCATAGAGGGCATGGGGGTCACAGAGAAAAGAAAGGTGAAACACATAGAAGGAGGAGCAACGTGTGACACAAAGAAGTTGTCTGATGTCACAGCCCCAAGCTTGGAGGTGAACCTTTTCTGGGCAGCTGAAAACAGGTGAGGTGCAAACAGCAATGCAACTAACTCCAGCTGCTCACACACTCCTGGTTCTGACAAGAAGCTAGCACTTCCTTTAAAAATAAATGTAATGTCATCAACATACACAACTCCATTACACAGCACCTTGCCCTAAAAAGGAAAAACTATACCTAATTGTGGTTACCTGCTGAGATCTAAACAAATAAGATACCTAATCTGGACTGGAGACCTATTTGTATTAAAATAGCTAAGATAACGTAGTGTCATAGAATCCAACAACACAGGTGTAAGATAACCACTACACTCAAGCTTGTGATACAAAAACCAAAAGGGTTTGGCTGGACAATGAATATTTGGGGGAAAGATCAACACAGCTTTTTTTTAGTGACAATTTAAAACTGATCTTTAAGCATTTTAAGATAGAAGTAAAGCAGAAGCATGGAAGGGATGGGGCAGTGAGTAAGGGTAAAGTCAATAAAAAGAATAACTGGGATAGTCATTCAACATTGCCTGCTGGATCCTGACATTTGATATACACCACAGCAGGTGTGAGATATTCTTGCTCTACACACAACAATATGGGTATAACCAAAGTACGGTGCTAAACTGGTGGCCCTTGTGTATGGAGCCATTACCTCCGATTAAAATAAAGAGAAAGATGCACCTAATCCCACACTACACCAAGACAGCAGGCTAACGGTGCCTGCAACAACTTCTGCCAATTCCCATGGTTTGTCCAATGTATAATTATCAGTCCGTTCTGCCTCTGCATTACATTTAGGAAAACAGAAGCTACCACTCCAAACAAAAATCATATGGAGCTATTTCAAGGGAGCTGCAGTGTGTGTCAGTCATGTAAATGTAAAAAACACAAAACGGGATAGTGCAATTATCCAAAACCCAAGCATGGGAAACCCATGAAATTTCAGGATTATATTTAAACATAACTAGAGTATGCCAATATCCTTAACTTGGCCCTGAAGAAGTGCGAGAAGAAAAGTGGGTAAAAATACATGGAAAAAAACCACACAGGTGTTTTACAAAGCAATCTATTCTAATCTGCGACCACAAATGCTAAAACACTGCAATCATGGTGAGATGGGTCTGCAATCACTTTTCAGGGCTATTGATGGAGACAGCACAGAAACTTAGCCTTTACCTTTTAGAATAACCAAATGACAGCTCTCTAAAGGATTTCAGTGCATTAAAACTAACAACTGAAGTTAAATGATTTGTTTATGACAGGACAAAGTTAAGGGTGGTGATATCAGAATAAATATTGTGACAACAGAAACAGCTTGGAACAACTCAGGTCCTCGTTTTCTTCAAGTTAAACATCTAGACTAAAATAAAAAAGGGTGAACTCTTTAATTCCCGATGTACTGAAGACACTACAATTTGATAAACAGATACTTCAGAACCATGCCTCCAGGGAAGCCTCCTTCATTTTGCGGATAGGACAGCAAGACTGACCATGAAGTCACTTGTAGACCAACACAGGTCAGTTCAAGAGTGGATGGAGATATCCTGGGAGGAGTTTTGTGGCTCACAGCTGGATGAATGAGCCCAGGCAGACTTAGCTGAGGCTGGAGCAGGAGCCACAGCCTCAACCACACTTCCTTCTCAATCTGCTAACCTTCTACCACTTGCCCACAGGCTCTACTTTTCCTTGGTACTACTCTCTTTATCTTCTCTCCCTCCTACCACAACAGTATCTCTTTCTAATTTGCTCCTGAATCCTGATTGTCATAACCTTCAGTCCCACCGATGCACATGACTTAGGCATTCTCTCCTCCTTCCTGGAGCAAGAACTGACCTTCACAAGATTTCTCATACAAAGACTTTGTTCCTTTTTTGTGGAGTCTGAGGAGCGAAACACACAAATACAGGTAAGCTGCAATTAGGC
Organism: Aquila chrysaetos chrysaetos; assembly: GCF_900496995.4. Classification (NCBI taxonomy): domain Eukaryota; kingdom Metazoa; phylum Chordata; class Aves; order Accipitriformes; family Accipitridae; genus Aquila; species Aquila chrysaetos. The sequence goes on along the minus strand of NC_044010.1, from coordinate 3,089,078 downwards.
CTTAGGCCACCTTACAGCATGCTGAGTAATGTTCCTTTTTTTGATTAATTGAAGGGGCCTGTTTTCGAAAGTTGCTTCGTCCAAATCAAAGACCCGCGCAACCGTTGCTTCATGCAGCATCTTAAACTAAATGGCCTCCCTTACTCTGCAATGCTTCCAGTTCTCCTAAAGAAGCCACAGGGTGAAGGAAGAAATAGTCCCAGCTCACTTGTCTCCCACCCAGGTTCTGTTTAAGTCTTGCTGGTCCCTAAGGGAGCTGAGGGAGCCCAGATCTGGTTACCCTAAGACAGAACCCGATTAGTGGCAATAGGCAGTTTTCCATTTATTTCCAAGGAGCTGCTAGAGAAGAGCTGCAGGCAGATGTAATGCAGAGACTGCAGAACTCTGCTCACTGTCAATTTCACACCAGCATTTTACTTTCTTCTATCCCCATTTATTATTAATCTGTATTTATATCTAACTCCATCTCTTAGCCTTTGCCAGAGGCTTAACCATTAGAGGTCACTGTGAGGAAGGAGAGGAAAGAAAAAACTGGCTTAAATCTGGCTGTTACCACTCCATATAATTCTGGGGAGGTGAGAAACCATGCAAAGCTTGGGCTATCTAGGAAGACAACAGTTTGCACAGTAGATCAGACCAGGTCAAATCTCCTTTATCCTTAGTACTAAATATGAAAAGGAAACATCCCTATCATAGAAATTCCCTTCTAATCATGCTCAGTTCCTACTTTTTACAGGGCTTTATATCCCTTTTAAATTTCTATCCATTCTAATTCAGAAGATGTTCTTACATTTCATGTTTTCTGAATCCGCTAAGCCCTCAGGCTCAGTAAGACCATGTCACATTTGTTCCAAATAAGCATTGTATAAAAACACTTTTTCCATCAGCTTTCAATTCACTGCCTTTTAGTTTAAGAACAAGACCACACTCGATTATGAAAAAATAAACAGGAGTACCTGATTCACTTTGTCCTCTCCAAAGTAAACAATTTTAATTTAAGCAGCAGAATTAATACCGCTTGTTTTCTACTCATGATTTTCTTTTTACGGCTTCAAATCTTTTTTCATCTCTTGCCTATTTCTTTTATCCTTTTGAATAGGGCTGAACAGTGTGTTCCAGCTGAGACAACACCATACATTTAATGAAGGCATTCTATTATTTTCCAGACCATTCCTTACCCATCCTTACATTTTGCTCACTTGCTTTGTTCATTTTACTGTAAATGAGAAGCCCACTCAGTGTCATCTTTCCTTTAGAGGTAAGATGAATGTAATTCATTGCAAAGACTGTCCATAAGTTTTCCAAAATGGAGGCAAAAATGCCACATATACGTGCTGCGTATGATAAAGTTTCCCACAGCAGTGCGAGAGGCATTCAATTTATTGCACGCTTTCCCCAAATGTTCCCATATATCCAGAAGGCCTGCAATCCTAAGAAACACTCTAGGCTTCAGGTAAGATTTTTGGAATTCTTCCTCAAGTCATTTCCAGCAAAAGTAGTTTCAGCAGTCTACCTGGCTGTAATATCATTTTACTCTGCTTGATGTAAGCATTGCTGTCTTTAAGCATCCAGTCAGAATGGGAATGTCGTTAGGAACTCGGAGGAGTCATCTTCCACTTCGTCAGTGTTCAATCATAATGAAGGCTCTTCAGTGTTCCTCCTCCAAACCTTTTCCTTTCAGAGAAGCCAGGAATCTAGAGACAGGAAAGATAAGTCATCATGTCAGAATCAGCATGAGCTCCCCCTCTAGCCCACATTTGAGTGCTTGTTACCAAGCCAACTGCAACAATGCCTTCCTCATCCACACCATCTCCAGCATCAGGACTAAAATGCTTCAGCTTACTGCTAGAAGAGCACCATTAGTTAAACAAGCTGCAAAACTTGAGCATGGCTCATTTTTTCAATGCAGCTCCTTAAGGCTTTTTGGCAAGGGTTACAATGAAAGTCTTAATTTCTTGGGCAAATCCTAAACCAGTTAATTACAGATTTCAAAGTCTGTATTTCCCCTCAGATTCAAATGCATACATAATACTACAAAATAGTATTACCAAGTCCTATTAAAGAGCTGTTGAGACTTTATGCCTTCTAACCTGACACGGCAGCACTTCACTGGTAGTTGAAAGTACAGTTTTATCAATTGCCGAAAGCTTTAAGAAAACCACCAGAATAGAAATGGCTGCAACAATGCAAAGGATTAGCACTCCTGCTTTTGCAGCCAATCTGTAGATACTGCTTACACTGTGACAATGAGTGCTTACAAAGAAAATCTACTTGAAACCATCAGAAGCTTCCCTGGCTTAACGGTATTTCAAACAGATTTGCAGTCCAATGCATCCGTGAATCCCCCAGAGGAAAGAGATGCACTGCTTTCTAATACTGTTTAAGATGTCTGCCCTATTGGCATCATAAAACAATTTGATTACAGTCCAGAGTAACTTTTAGATATCTAACTACACACAAGCAGAAACAGCAGACCCAGTAAACACATCCTACCAAAACAATTCCACACTCTCATAGGAAATACAGTGTATTAAAATGGAAGGTGTCAACCAAGCACTCCACACCAGGAGAACATGGGCATGTATGGATGGTATGGGACAAAAATGTAATTTACAATACAAAGTGGATTGCTTAGGTTACACACTTCATTGGTAAACTGAGAAAGTTAAAGCGACTACCCAAAATAAAAGTCCAATAAAAACCCCACAATTTAAATTTAGTTAGGGTTTTCAGGCCCAAAACTCAAACAGATATGCAAGGTACTCATTCAGGAATTGTTTTTTCATCTCTGAAAAGCAATCATCTCTAAGGGAAAAATCAGGCAGATTTTGCACAAAGGTTCATCTCATGAAAACTGCTTTGGGAATTCAAAAAGGAAAAATGCAATCATTATAACTAAAAAGTAGCAGGACACCATAGGTAAAAAATTATCTGCTTTAGCATTTTTTATATCCAAGTCACTAATCAAGAGTAACAATTATTTATTTATCTGAGATCTGATCAAAGTCATAGCTACAAACAATTTGAAACTTATCATTCTTTTCATCCTGAAGAAGTCTATAATGGAAATACCTCAAAACACGAGTGATCGAAGAGACCTATTGTAGAAAACCCACAAACACATTTGTAAGATTTACATTATGTAGATTATTTCAAATAATAATGTTAAAAGGTTATAATGAAATCTCCGGTTCCAAATTTGGATTTTGTCTCTTTAAATATGACTGACCACCACTTAAGATTTGTTTTAAGCTTTTGAGCTGTTTTCAGTGAGGCAGATGAAAGTAGTCATCAGAAGGCTGTAATCTTTGGCACGTGGCCATAAAGAATATAAAGTTAATCCCTGGCTAGCCACTAAAAATGATCAAATAAGAAAAATAAAAATCTTACATCATGCATCAAAGACAACCAGCACACATGCAGATTTCTGCATTGAGCTATTATCCCCATGAAAGGGAGACTTCCTTTCACTACAATGTGGGGAGGAGGGGAGGGGGGAGGAAAAAAAGGCATCATGCAGAACTGAAACAGGAAAAAGCAAATTTATTTCTAAAAGGCATTAAAAAAATGCTCAAAGAAAGTAAGCATTTTGTAATTTGTGACTATTTTTTTCCCCACTCTCCCTAAGGGGCTTTCAGCATAGCTACATCTAACGATACATTCGATTGTATTTCAGTGGCGCTATTCATGGTAATTTGCAAGCACCTCACAGATATGATAAATGGAACCTCGCTACTCCCTGCATGGTAGACTAGACATGGGAAGGTGGGGGGCACAAAAAGTTGAAGTGGCCTGCCCAAACCACGAGAGTCATTTTGCTAGTTCTTCACCAACTGTACTGAAAACAGTTAATTCAGCCATTTTGGAATGAATTACAAGCTGGTATCATACTGCCATTTTCCTTGTGGCTCCACTGGTTCTATGAAAAATACCTGTACAAAACATAAAATGCTAGTTCCAGCTGTGCAAAAAAAGCCTTTTCTTTGACCTTCAGGACAGCATCTCTGGCCTAAATCTGTAACCAAGCAGCCTGAAGCTGACAGATCTGGAAGAGATCTTATTTGCCCATCTTACCTCACTCTTGCAACTTCTACTATGTTAGCATACTTAAATTATTTCACTGCCAATCACATTACAGACAAATACTTCAGCTGACAAAAGTCAGCCATTTTTCTGTCTATCCAAAACAGCTGTGGTCCCACAGATTTAAAAACTCAACTACCAGCACAAATTATCATTTAGGTCACATGAAGCCCATGTTTTATAGAGGACTCTGTCAGCAGTTCACATTACACAGGGAGAAACAAAACAAAAAAAGAGGAAAAAATGACAAACCTGATTGCCATCTCTTAAGAAGTATCTCTTCTCTATCACCTGGGAAGAACAGAGAATGACCTTAGCTGGCACAGCATATGCATAACCTCAGATTCCAATCTGCACTTCACATATGAGCACTGAAACTCATGGCTAACTGGGACAAGGTCTGAACCCATGTCCCCTGCTCCAGGCCTATTGCTTTAAGTGCAATGCTCTATTACACATAGAAGGAGTTGCCACCTCCAACCATCCTTAGTAAAGCTGTGTTATCCTCAACTTCTACACAGCTAATTTAGTCAGCCCTCTTTAGTAATGGAGGTGATGGTTTGGGTGTCTCCTTACTGCATCAGAGTCAGTTATTCCCACCCCTCTCTGCAGGTGCAGCGGATCTGAGCACTAGAAAAAGCTCATTCTGCAGGTGCATAACTCCAGTGGTTCTGAGTACCCCCTGGGCATAGGTGATGCTTGAGAAGAGGTAGCCTGACTTGCTGTCTGAGAATGATGCACACACTGTCTGTGCTGAAGGATACCTATGGAGGCAGAACCATCAATCTAAGAATCAAAAAGTGATTTGTATCACCCTGTAAAATCTACAGCCTCCACCAAAGAAAATTCAGGCCAAATTTTCTCTAAAGCATGATCTGTTACGGGAGATGATCTGCTCCACTACGCTATCTTTGTCCAAGGTACACTTAAACCAGAGCATCTCTGTCATTTTCACAACAGGCCTTGATGCTGTCTTTTGCAGGAAGGGAGAGTAATACGCCAAATTTCTTAATGCCTAAAGTTTGCTTTAACAAGGATCAACAGAGCTAACCATAGTCTTGTAACTCCCCACATTACTACCTTAGTACACTGCAAACCCTCTGGCCTGCCAAAGGACTCCAAAAGCATATGCAGAGTGTCTTTGCACATTTGTGAGTTCTTTTTCATTGCTCTGTGCAGATCAAGAATCAAATCTTCCAGCAGATCAGCTATTTTCTGGAGGTTTCCAAGAGCAGACCAACCTTTGGCCTCCCCACACCTGGTTTGAACCAACTCAAAAAGTAGAATGTGAAAGGAGCAGCTAACTGTTGTTACATGTTCAAATCACAGACAGCATTCAATACATAGAACAATAAAACATAATTTAATTGACTTGACTTACCTTATCAAAAAACCTGCTTAGTTTGACAGCATTGGATGAACCTGCAGCCAGGTAACGAGGATTGGTGCAATCCTAGAACACACACAAGACAACAACAAACCAAGCACAAGGAAATCAATGCAAGGAAGCCATACACACAGAAATCAGCATACTCATTCCCCTGACACACGCACATGCAATCAGCTAGGGAAAACACAGTGTATCTGCTGATTTCTGCTCCACAGTCATTTGAGAGAAAAGGCCAACTTCTGTTCTGTGAATCAATTGGAGAATTCTAAGTACATCCCTATGCACTCCACGTCTTCTTCTGCCACCAGCTATACAGTCAGCTAATAATTTGTACAGGCTACACATGAGATAGTGCGTGCATGTGTGTATATACAAGCATTCACGCAGCACACATTTTTATACATATACACATTCTCTCTCTCTCTCTAAAAATAAAGTGATCTTGATGTTTCATTCAAAGATAGTCTGTGTCAGAACTAAGAACAGGGAAGAGAAAACTTAACTCCCAACCACCAATTCTAAGCTTTGGTGACCTTATCTAACACCACTTATACCTCCCTATAGTGAAACAAAGACGATCGTTTCGTCAAGCAAGGGGGGGGTGGCCAATCAAAATGTGCATGACTCCAGCATTACTGAGAAAATCTCCAAAAGCCCAGTTTTTGTCATCTTTACTTACTAAAAATCGGGACTTGCTCCCATATAAAACAACACTGGTGACAAGGATACCAACCAAATTTATCTCTTCAGCATTGAAATCCTCAGCCAAGAAAGCTGTTCTGGTCAAAACTTCATTCCGCTTGGCTTCTGGGATCTGATCCAGCTTAGTTCCTATTACCAGCAGTGGAATCTGGTTATCAGCAAACTGTTCACGGTCATAGTCACTGATGAGGAAAACAAATACAATTCTGAATGAAGCGATGGTCATGTAAATGGGCACAGGGGCACCATCAGTTCCCCTGTTCCTTTCAAATAACGGTCATTTATTTATTAAGGGTCACTATTTATCTAAGTGAGAATGTGCTGTATCTGTAAATTAAGGAAGGGCTTCTGCACCTAAGTCACCTCACAGGAATTGAAAGGAAAGAGAAAAGAAACCACTTGAGCTGGATTTCTTCTCAGCATAGATGAACCGCAGAAGAAATGCTAACACAAGCAGGAAAGAAATAGGAATTCCAGTACTGTACCAAGCGTATGCAGCCACCAGAGACAGATCAGGGAGCTGGCATCTCTGAACATCTGAAGTTCCTACATACATACACTTTTTAAGGAGGGATAATGAAATAAATTGCAACTGTGAAACACTACCCCTTTCCACGTCAGATCAAAGAGAGTTGCAATAACAATTGTGTGCTGTCAAGTTGCTAATTCTTCTACATTCAAGAAAGGTAGCCGCCATAAGCTGAATTCCAACAAGCTTTGATTCAGATATGAATAACGACCAAAGAGAGCCTTTATAAAATTAATAATATTGCAATTAAATGTCATCACAAATCCAAGCTCCAATCATTCTCCTCAGCTAGGATAATCGCTTGTCTTTCATCTTTACCTAAACCAAGCTTTCTAGAAAGTAATTTTACAACCAACAGCAACAACTTGACCAAGCAATTGCTAGTGGCTGAGCATCCGGCCCTGATGGAAGTTAAGCTTTTGAAAATAAAAACTATCGTGAAGAACCTGTATGGGGAAAAACTGGAGAAATTTGCAGTTTATACAATGCAAACCCTCTTCTCCTTCTCCCATGTTTCTACAGAAACACCTGTGTATCAGCACAGGCATATAAACAATTGATATTCTTCCCACAAAAAGCTAGCCCTTATTATTGCTTCCCTGCTCCTGTGTGAGGTTTATCAATGATCTTAAAACCTCCTTGACTACATGTACCTCCAGAGCACGGAGGTACAGGAGGAAATACTTGACAAGATGTTGGAAAGCTAATTATGAACATGCTGTTTAAGCAGAGTTTTCTAAGCTCTTTTTTAGCCACATTCCTGAAATAATTCCCCCATCACCCAAAACAACAAATAATTAAGTGAACTTCCTCAGTCTTGGTGCATGGAGGGAAAGCCTTTTGGAACAGAGACATGCTATCCCATGACAATTCCTGTACAAGGGCTTTGCACATGTCAGTACAGACACACAAGTCTTCAGGTATCAGGGACTGGACCCACTCTTAGAGGCCTCAGACAAATGAAGGACACAGTAAACATCTTTTCCCTTAAAGCAATGTCTCTGTCATACAGCTTGGGAATCTACTGGCAGAATGGCCTGACTGGCAGTGTAAAACAAAAAGAACAGTGATTTTCTTTGATATCCCCCCATTTTTTTCTTTCTTTCTTAAAAGTCTAGCCACATCTAATTTCATGTGGGCTTCAAGTAGCCTTAGAGACAAAGACTTCCATAATGGCTTGGAATTATTGTGTCTTAACCCTGCATGTATGTTTTTCACTCACCCATTTGTCACAAGAACTCCTGTTGGAGCGACATCTCTGTTGAGTGCTTCCAAAGACCAGCGATACAAATTCTGGGATGATTTCTTGTTGGTTAAGTCATGCACTAAAATTATCCCTAAAGTGAAAGAGAAGGCAGCAAGATGCTATTTAATGATATATATTTTTTTCCTTATCTTACCAAAATGACATCTGCAGGTTCCCAGATATCTGAGAATGAAGAAAGGGATGTATAAGCGGTTCAGTTACAGTGAATGAGTAAAGCTGAAAATATCAGGATGCAACAGGTTTTTTAAAGCTGCTTATCAGGAATTGGATAAGCGCTAAGGGAAAACTCTGATGAAAGGAGGAAACGAACAGCCACCTCAAGGTTTAATCTGCAAGAGGCTTGCAGGCATTCGCTGATTCTGCTCTGTCTAGTCCTAATGATGCTGAAGCTTTGTATTACTGCAGCAGAGAATTTAGCCTTTCTCTGTTTTACCTAATTGGTAAACATAACTATCTTTTTGTCACAGTATCTAAGAAGTCTAAAGGCTATTTCTTTGTTTCAAAGAGTTTAGAGAGCACTATTGCTTTCCTACATTTTCAAGAACTAATGCTACATACTTGGGGAGGTATCTAAAGGGGAAACAGACTCTGATAAATTTCACAGTCCACCAAATGGTTGGTAGAAACATGAATTAATAAGATTTCATGTATTTAAGATTAAGCTTCTAGCATTTTTCATTACCATGATCCTTCAAAATGTAAATTCTGAGGTAGAAAAACAGCCAGCCAAACTTCCTAGCTGTGCTATTAAGACACCCACTTCTGATAACCACAGTTCCTAACTCAATTACCAACTCCTGCTAGCAAATTTCTTCTATTTATTCACACCTTCTGCAACCTGTGGAATGTTCCCACTTCCTCCAGACTTCAAACCATCATGAATTCAAGGACACAATGGAATTATATCCCTTATCTTCATCAGGATTTGTTCTCAACACACTTCACAGCCTACAGGTGGACAAAACTTATTAATTTAATCTTTCACCTTAACTCCCAAAGGTGCCAGCCACTGTACACACTACAAACAAACTACATTCCCACAAACATTTTCCACTACCCTACACGACTGTGCACAGACTCTCCTATGAGAGTTCCCAGCATATCGCAACCATAGCCCTATTTCAAAGCATTTAATCTCAGTAACAGCATAAAAAGGCAACTTGCTGCGTGTCCACACCCAGGGTAGGGAGAAAAAGCCTGATACAACGTAACTTGGCCTAGGGCAACAGATTTCAGAGGTACTGCTGCATAATCTGTAAGAAACACTCTCCACCTCCAGACACTCTTTCTCAGTTATATTTTTGATTGGTCGGTTCCCTTATCTGCTTCACCGAAAACCTACACAGTTAGTTGCACCAGCAGAAAAAGACTGTGTCAACATCGAAAAAGAGCAGGCAGGACCAATGACTACTCAAGGAAATGTTCCTCCCCCATTAACGTCTGCAAGCCACAGCCTTACTGCCTAGTCACTATCCTAGACTATCACAGTCTGCGTGCGAGATGCAGGGTGACCAAAGCAGAAGATCTACAGTCAAACCAAAAGCGAACCATACCTAACCTTGTCAACAGCCAGGTCTCCCTCACAGCCTGTGCAGATGCTGCCACAACCAAACATTAACTGTCTTTTGATCTCAGGTTTTCAGACCACTGCAAGCCCAGAAAGCACAAGCAGTCAGGCAGAAGGAACGCATTCATCTTCTCTTCTTAAATCAGGTCAAACAGAGGCAATTTGTGAGACAAGCTCTAATGAAGGAATTAATCTAATGAAAGAAACCAGAGCCAAGGCTAACTACCAAAGTCAACAGCTTTCATATGCAAGCTGCCTAATAATACCTTTCAGGCAGTGGAGATAAATAACTCTATTTTAATAACACCATCAATTATAGTTCAGACACATAAATTCAAGATTTCATCTCCTAATGGGCTGTTCTAGGATATTTCCAAGTCTTACCCACACTTGCTGGCATACTGTGGATTTGATGTCAAAAAGAAATCCATTCTTTTCATATATCAAAGAGGCTTGCTTTGAGGGCACAACTCAGCTCAAACCTTATTTACAGAGGTCTGGTTAACAATATAAGCAAGAGGTACCTACACACAGTTTTCCTCCTGGGAAAGGAGGAAGAAATAACTAGTTAAATAATCACAGAGCAAAAATGTTTATTGTATGGCTTAACACATTATTGAAAGGCCCTCAATGACTGGGAACAAGAAAAGAGAATCAAACAGAACAGAGATTTGAGACAGATTTTCAGAAGCAGTTGTTAATCTGGTATACATGTATTTTTAGTGAATTGTCCTTGGATGCCAAAAAGTAACAACTGAAACACTGCACCGTTAAGCTTATAATCTCTTATTTGCTCTTATTACTGGTACAGGTAAACTACTAGGCCTTTAAGTCAGTATCTCAGCAGAAGGCATAACACACTTTCTATATACAGCAAGTTGCAAGATTCAATTCTTAAAAATAGTCTGGCAAATTAAATGAGTAGAGGCAAGATGGTTATCAGCATATTGCAATTTTATGGGAGAACAGTTCAAGTCTCCCAGGATAGGGCATAACTATCAAAGCTCATGTAAATTCAAATATTTATTTCCCTGCTGTAGGTTTTGGAACTGAACAGACAAGAAAATATATATCATATTTTTGCATGTATATCAGGCCTGGAAAGATGAAGGCAACCTTTATGTCTGCAAGTGTAGCTGGAAGAGACACCACTGCAACTTCAAAGACTCCCTGCTGTGCCAGCTGCACAAGACTGAAGTGAAAGGCTGATAAAGCCCATCTTGCACAGGTTTGCCTAAAATAGCTTTTCAGTTCAAAACTGAATCCATAAAATTCTGCCTACAAATGGTATCAGATTTTTTCCTGTATAAATGTACTGGAATCAGAAAAGAGAACAATATAGCCCTCAGCCAGACTTAAAGGAATCCTGCCCCAGAATCAAGAGACAGCTTATAACAGAAACAGTGATAAAACCAGATTTACACCAAAACCAGATTTACACCAAAACCAGATTTACACCAAGCAAACTTACCATTCAGCAAGTTATAAAATACCGCTCGTGTGCTTTTCACACTACTGGCACTACCCACTGAACCTCCAACATCCCACAGTTCAATGTAGTAGGTCTTCTCTTCTGGAGTCCCTTCTTTGTAGTCATGGATCTGATGAAAAATTCACATCATACATAACCACAGCACCAGCTCACAGGAGTTAATCCACACAACACTTATACATTCAGCTGAAAGAATTACTGTACTTGGATAGAAATTTGTGAATTCTCATGTTGACACCATTTCAAATCTCTCAAGTAGAAGAGAGATGGAATGAGTCAAAAGTGGTCACTCGATACCACAGCTCTTATATGAAATGGAGCTTGGTGAGTCAGCAGGGAGTATCCTCTCCACCTCAATATTAACAAACCTAATGCTTCATGATGTGCTTAGAAATAGCACATTGCTAAAGCAGATGAAAAAGTAAGGTCACGACTTCTTACAGTTGTTAAAACCCACATGGTAGTACTGCAAGAATATTAACACAGGTGACCACATCGGATTCCAACTGACCACATCTTTCTCCTCTCCAAATTCTCACTGACATCTCAACTGAATTAATCAATCAATAATTTTTGCCCCTGGATCTGCTAGGTAGTTTTGCTCCACAGTCAAACAGGACTGCCACGTTTCTTTCACCAAATTTTGGAAATATATTCCTAACCTACAGCAGTGCATTTCAAGCAGAATGCGGCGAAGAGTGATGAAGGAAAAAAGCGTTTATCACTATCCCATGAGGATTGTAGGATGGGCCAAAAAACTACTAGATGAATATCCTCATTCCTCTGATAGTAGGTCCTGCAGTGAGCAGACATGAGAAGCAACTGTATGGTCACGGTCAGTACCCTCAAATTAAACAAGCAACTTGTTTTTCCTCAATAAATTTGGCTGACAATTTAGCTGTGCATTAACTGTTTCTCAGGGAAGCGTGGTTTAAATTCCGTGCCTTCTGACTCAAACTGTCCACTCCATGACTTGTAACACACCACTGCCCACTGCAGTAAGGAGAGGCGCTACAATTGACAAATATCTTGTCTGTTTTCGACAACCTTGGAAGACCAAAACTTGCTCACACAAGCACCTGGCTCACATTTAATACTTTTTGCTCCAAAAGTTTAAGAGCTTAGCAAAACAAAACATTGAAACACACCTCCTTCTGGGGTGGTAAGTAATGAAAATGAAAAAAAAAAAAGTAAAGGCCCTTCTCTTCCCTTACACTTTAAGCAAGGGCTACCAGAGGCCGGGCACGTCACCTACTCGAACATCCACCGAGCAGCCCACTGTCCAGGACGGGTTTCCCAACACCTGGTTTTGGCATAGGAGGTGAACAAGCGAAGACTTTCCGACACCTGCAAGTGCACACAGAGCGACAACTCCTGGGAGATCACGCAAGGGCAGGTAAAGAAGGCCCAAGAGCTGACGGGCAGAAGCACTAACTAAACGCGGATGGTCCCGGCAGTAGCGGGGAACGGCCACCGGTCAGCGCCCAACGGCCGGGGGGCAAAGGCGGGAGGGAGGCAAGGAGCAAAGCCCCGAGGACCACCGGCTGACACCCGCACTCCCTGCCCCAGGGGACGCGACGGGAGGCGGGCAGAGCCCCCGGCCGGCCCAGCTCGGAGAACCGGGGCTCCCGCCGGACGGTTTCCAGTCAGGCGGCGGGCGGGGTGGGCGGGGGAGGGAGCGGAGCGGAGCGGCGCGGCGCGCATGCGCCGCCCGGCACCTCCGGGGAGGGGGGGGGGGGGCGACGACGCCCCCCGCCCTCACTGTGCGCGCGCGTAAGGGGCGGGGGGGAGGGACACTCACCGGAGTCGCCCAACACCAGCACCTTGACCCTGTCCAAAGCCGCCATCTTACTCTACCTAGCAACAACCCCGGAGACCACCTCCTTCTCCCGGCGCCGCCAATCGCAGCGCACGCTCCTTCCGCTTCCCTCAGCCTATTGGCTGCCGGCCGGCGCTACCGGCTTCGCTTTCACTCTTGATCGGTTCAACTCACGTGAGGGCGGGAACGTCGGTGGGGGGGGGGCTCTGTCAGGACGCGATTGGCTCGTTTCCCTGTCGCTCACCGTTCAGTCACGGAGGGGGACGCTTGCCGGGCACGGGCGGTGGGAGGGCCGTTGGGCAAGGCGCCCGGCGCCGTGGTGACGCCACAGGGGCGCGCGCGGCTCTGACGCGCCCTCACGGTAACCGCCGGAAGAGCCGCCCGGAGCCGGGGAGAGCTGGAAGCGGCGGCAGGTCAGTGCCGGCCCCGGGGAACGGCGGCTGTCGTCGTCGTCTTCTTCTTCGTCGTCGTCGTCCCCCTGGGCGGGGACTCCCGCGGTGCCGCCGGGGATAAACGGCCGGGAGTCCCCTCTCCCGCTCCGCTTCCCGGGGGGCCCCGCCGCGGTGGGTTACCCGCGGCCCGAGGTCCCCCGGCCCGGTCTCTCCGTTCCCTCAGGTGTTTTGGGTGCCGCTGGCGGGCCGAGCACGCCGCGGGGGCCCGTGGTCCCCTCACGTTGTCCCGCTGGGCCGCTGCCCTGGGCCCCTGCTTTGCCTTTGGCTCCGAACCACCGCCTGCCTCTCCTTGGGTGGTGTTTGTGGGGGTTTTCTTGTTTGTTTTCGTTTTTTTTAGGAGATACCGCTGAGCCCCTCAAGTTTCTCGTCCTACGGGAGCCTACACAGTCAGATGTTTAAAGCCCAACACATAAAAGCGGGTAGGGAATAGGAAGGGGTTCTCTGCTTCGCGTGGCGTTAAAGCTTAGTCTACTATAGTCCAGGAAGTCTGTGCAATTTGTAATTTGGAGGAAGCTGCAAGATTATGGGAGTCTGAGGAGTAACTGACACTGTAACAAATTAGCTCATTTCTTTTTGCCAGGTTTGACCATTGGTTGAGCCCATACAGTGAAACCATTCAGTTTGCTGGATCAGCAACATACTTTCTTTTCGTGCCTTAGTTTTCTTCTGGCTTCAGGAGCTTGCTGGTTCCCTGAGAAGCAGGTGAACGTCACATCTCATAATGGCACTGAGCTGCTAAGTGGGTCCAACTGTCAAACTTGTATCATTACAAGTGACTCAGAATGAATAAGGAAGATCAGCATTCTGAAAAGGGTGTTCAGCAGTGCACAGTTAAGGTGCATTTTCATGAAATATAGGTGGTTTAGTATTTTTCAGCCGTGAAAGGTAGTTTCTTCTCTCATCTCCTGTGCTGGCATCCGCTCATGTCTGCTGGTTCAGTTGCTCATTGGACTTTTCCACTAGCTGGTTCAACTGATTAAACTGTTGAAAAACCCAGTAAAAGGGGGAGGGGAGGTATTTTTCTGCCTTTTAGTGGTGTAAGTTGGTGCACAGGCAGGTCTTGTGAGCGCCAGAGCTGGCATGGGAGAGGGCAGAGCCACGTGCTCGGGAGAGGAGCAGATACCCTTCTGGTAGCAATGAGAGATGATGGGAGTTTCATTCCTACCTTCCACTTCCTTTAAGATACTATTTACAGCTCCCTTTCACACAGGATGCTGTAGGGAATTCTTGTCAACAAGAAACTACGTGAATTAAAACTAACCTAGTATCTTGTTATTTAGTTTCTCTGTTTCTTTGTTGCTTACATCCACAGTATATACACCTCTTTGGTACACCCTGATGAACTAAAACTTTTCTGAACCTAATACTTTTGTAAATCTTTGTCTTAATTCTTTCTGGAATTCCTGAAAGTCAGACAATACCACTCATGTCATCTATCATAATGAGAAGTGTGGTGTTCCAGGTCTCATTGAATCCAGAATGTGAAAAACAGTTACTGCTTTCTTCCTGTCAGAAACTTAACAAGGAATGCCAGGGTTAAGCCCGCTGTACTTGAGTGTAGTCATGGCTTCTTTGGCTTGATAGTTGTGAGAAACAGTCTTACTTTTTCCCTTTAAAAAAAAATTTAAAAATTTCCCAAACCTTACCACTTCATTATATGAGGGCCAATGCTGAGAAGTCTCCAAAATAATGGATGTGCTTCTGTTGCTATATGTTCAAATTGTAAGAGTTTTTGATGTCCGTGGTTAAAATGTTCTAGCAGCTTCACATTACAGTTGAGTCAATTTAACATCTTTGCCACCACTTGGGGAAAGCTCGCTGTTCTACATCCTTAGCCATGTTTTCTTCTCTCTGCTTTGCGTAGGCTCTAGTCTGGTAGCATAAATGATTTAGTTCTTTAACTTTTCCTCCTTGCCCTCCCTCTAAAATACCTTAAGTTTTTGACATGTTAGTTTTTCACTTTTAATCAGCTTGATTCACCTTGCTGCATGAGCAGGCAACTGGAAGAATTAGTGCAGAATCAGCGGGGGTTGTGGCTGAAGGCTGGGAAGGAAGAGAAAGACTTCTTTATGGGAGGGTTTCATTTGACTTAAGCTGTAACAGGAAACTTGTACCTTCACTATTTTAGCCACCAAGATTGGCCTTCAGTAAATAGCACGCTCCGTTTTTGTCTACAGCTACAACTGTAAACAGTTAGTTAATGCTAATGTGTATTTGAAGGACTTCTGAGCATTACATCTGTTTGTATACGTGCACGTAGGTAGTCCTTTAACTTATTGACATCTTGCTGTTGTTATGTGAGGTTTAGCTTACAAATGTGATTGAGAATTACATCCCGAGCCTGCATCATTCAGTTTCTGCCTTGCACAGTTAGGCCTTGTGGCCTTATCATGTGTAGTTTCATATATTTTTACTTGTGAAAATGTCCTAATTTCAGCCAGACCCTGCAGCCTTTCTGTGTGCAGTCACAGCACAACTTCTCACCTTAAGAGAAGAAAACCCCTTGATGCTTGTGGCATTCTGGTTTCAGTTTATGCAATGCCAACAAGAAGGTAGGATTTGAGTGAAAGCAGATTGTTCTTTTCTCCTTTAATGCTTCAGGTAGTGTCTTGCAATGAAAATACACGATTTCTCATCAAGATGTAGTACAGGAGGAAGACTGAGCAGCGGTGTTCCTGAAGTCTCCAGGGAGTAGAATTCAGTAAGCTTTTGGTAAAATGCCGGAAGACTTTGGGTTTGCAACTGATGTGGGTGGAAAAAAAAAAAAAGGTGAAAAAAAGCAGACTTGAAACTGGAAGCTTCTGTGCCATTTTCCATTTTCTGGAAAGGACGAGTAGCAGCTGAGGTTACATTGTACAGACATTTAAAATCTTGATGGCATGTTTTCCCACTGTAGTTCTGAAATTTGTGCCTTTCCTCCCCGTACTCAGGAAGATACAGAATCGCTCTTCTCAGCTTAACCTCACCATCTTCTAGAAGACAGAATTTTAAATTTTATTAGAGTGAGAGACTACAATACTAGGATCTGGTGTTTGCAAGGGACTGCTGGAGCGGCATACGGTATACACTGGCTCCAGGAAGCCTGTTGTACTTTGCCACATTCATAGGTGAGGGACTCTCTTATCTGATTTAGATTTTTCCTGAAGAAACTGTATCAGTGGTGTAAGCAAGCAATTTTTTTTTTTTTCCTTTTTTTTAAATCTTATGGCAGAAGCCTACAGAAACGTTTTCCAAACAAAGAGCACTAACAATTTAAATTAGATGTGGGGAAAAACAGGAAGCACCTTTCCAAGTGTGAACAGTATGTCTGATAGACCTAGGTTCCCAGCCAACATTTCATCTCCAAGTTTTCCTCCGAAAGAGATCTGGGGTGTTATAAAGGGTTTGCATACACAAATGAGTCTGAAGAGTAGTCTGCTTCCTTTTTCAGTATCCCACTTTTAAAAATGTTTGCCTTGTCAAATATATGAACAGTGAGACTTAATTTAATTTTTTAAGGTAAAGTTACTAGTGGAATCAATATAAGCCTCAAAGTTACAGGTTAAAACAAGGTGATGTTCATTTGCAGTATTGGATAAAAATTCAGGTTAATTTACTGGCTGACTAACGTTTTCATAACTTGTAGCTCTAGTTTCTTCTACATTGTGGCTTCTATGTATCGCCATTTTTAGCACGTGTCATCTTTTGTCTCAGCTTTAGTCAGGAAAAGCAGGAAGAACAGATCCAACATCCTCAGCACAATTCCTGTTAAAGTTCACAAAAGAATTCTTGAAATCTTTGTACATAGAGAAGAAGTATTCAGTTACTTTTGATGTTGAATCAGGAAAGTCCTGACCAGTGGAGATGTTTGCTCAGTTGAGTTTCTGGCTTCTGTGTAGTCTTTCATCCCATCATACTGAATGTTTTTTTGCGGTCACTTGCTCTCATCTCGATTTCCTTTCTGACATCTCTAGTTACGCTCAAGACCTACGCCTCAGGCATTTTACTCAACCTGAGGTATGACCTCCATTTTGTAGGGTGTACCCTGATTTTTCTTAACCCAGCAAAACTGGTTGTATAGTGTAACTTTAGGTCTGTCTTCTTGGTGTTGTCTTTTATAGCCATGTCAATATTTATTCTTATGTTTAGAGAGATTTTTTTTTTTAAAAACCAATTGTCTATTTAGGGTTGCTGTCCTACTGTGATAACATAGGACGTCAACCCTAAATATTCCTGCTATACCCATAATACTGAACTGTATTCACATAATTACCCAGAACAATTCCCCAACAGCTGTCTCTCTTAATAAAGCCCATGTTTAAATTTTGAAATTTTTCATTTGGGTGTTTCTGAATATCATCCTGTCCAGTGTGCTTTATTATTGGTGTTGTAGGTGCTTACTGCGTAGTGGTTTATCTTGGCCATTGATTTTCTTTTGTTTTTTCCCTGACAATGTCCCTTGATGTTCATACATTATTAAGGTCAGTACAGACATTATTATGAAACAGATGCACGTCCATTAAAACCTTGTTAGGAGATGTTACCGTATTTCTTTTCTTTGCACACGTAATTAATTCAGGTTTGACTTACTGCTTCAATGGAAGGTGAAATCACTGCTCAAGGATGCAATGGTAAAGTCCCATGCTTTTGAATTTTAAAATTATATTCTCATGGCGCTGGATTACCATTTGTGAGCTGGTTCACTGTCTGTCTTGTCTGGTGAAAGGTAGTAAGGATTTGGAGCTCATATGCTGTAGCCTGGGATTCTTCATGGCAGGGTGGCCAGATGCCAGCTTCTCCTAGAGAAACAACTTGTTAGACCCTGGCGTGGTCAGTTCTGGCAGTGATACGTGCTCTCTCTCATGGCTTTGTTCCGTATCACCTAACTTACATGAGAGCGTGATTATCGAGAATGATGTTGCAAAATAGGTCCTTCATCCGACCATACAGATCTTGTTCGAGCCCTTGTTGGCATTGGGCCTCGATGTAGTATAAATCCTGTTTTTTGCTGAACATGTGCCCGTGCTCCTTTTAAGAGCTAAGTTAGTTGTGCTCAGCATTGTTGACCTTCACATAGCAAAACTTGACGAAGGTGTTCTTTGGTGGCTGGCTGGCTTTTTTTTTTTTTTTTTTTTTTTTTTTTTTTTTAATCTGACACTAGTCAGTTGGCTGTCTTGCCCAAAGGCTGTCTTCTGCAGGATTTAGAATTTAATCCTTGTTAATCAATTTTTTGAAGTGGATATTAATGGGAAAGAATGGTTTGTGGTGTTTTCAGAATGCTTGTATTTCCATATATCCACGTCTGGAAGAAAACCAGTGTTAACACTCAAGATGCCCACCATTACCTGAGGATATAGAAAATTTGGACATCACTAAAAATCCCCAGTGGAGGAGACTAAATAATTGTGTAAAAACTCCTGGTTCCACTAGATGAAAAAAAATTTTTCTAGTGATTGACATGAAGAAATGTTACTGTATCTCTAACTATTGCTGAAAACCAAGAGAAAAGTATATGCTCTTAGAGGTGGTTTTATTTATTGGTCCCTTGTAGGTCTCAGTTTAAGCTGTTTAAGTGCATTATTCAGGAAATGGTACCTCAAATCTGTTTTGCAAGCGGCTGTGGAAGTCTACAGCTGTCTTCTCAATGAGATTCTTGCAGAGAAAATGCTTTCCATCAGCTCTCAGATGAGGTATCCAGAGTGAGATGTGCTTATTTAAAAACACTTTTCTCCTTTTTTTTGTTGCAACTGATGTTCTGAAGGTCACTGTGCCCACTGCAAGTTGCATTGCCAAGTTTTTTTGCAAGGAATTTTTAGGGGACATTGAATTGTTGAGGAGAGAAGTTTTGTTTGTTTATTTGTTTTTGAGATCAGCACCTAAAAACCTTTCAACTTTAAAGATTTGACTTTTTAAATCTCTTCTGGGGTGCCAGGTTTTATTTAAAATTGACCTTTACATTAATGTTATACTGTGCTTAAACTCTGAATAAGCGTTAATCAATTTGAATATATATAAAGGCTTCTGGCCAGCTTCTGCACTGACATTGTTTTATAGTATCAGTATGTTGCTGACAGATTCAGTCAAAAGCAAGATTTATCTTTAAGTGACTGAAAGACTGTAAAAATACCAACGAACAAAATTGATTTTCAGGGACAATGTCCTGTGATGGTATTCAGATTGGATTTGACTTACAGATTCAAAAATACTGTATGGCTAACTCGTGATGGGACATCCTTTAATGCTTTTACCTTTAATGCAAAGCTCTATAAAACTGTCCTTTGTGTGAGAATAAATCATT
The DNA here is from genome assembly GCF_900496995.4 of Aquila chrysaetos chrysaetos. NCBI lineage: Eukaryota > Metazoa > Chordata > Aves > Accipitriformes > Accipitridae > Aquila > Aquila chrysaetos. The sequence continues at coordinate 3,069,500 of NC_044010.1, read as the reverse complement.
ATGTATCCGGCATGCAAAAGAAGGCTAACTGACTCTAGAAGTACTTGTTTCACGGCTAATTCATGCTGAGATAAACATTTTAATTTAATTTCCTTGAAGGGAAGCTGGAGCTGGACATTCAAGCATTGTTTTCTGTGAGCTATTCTCAGCGTGCACACCAGCAGTCAACAGATGTTGTTCAGTTCATTTCAATTTCAGCACTGTGAATACCGTTTGGCCCTAAGTTAGAGAAAAAGAAAAGCTCAGGCAGGGAAGTGTTTTAAAAGAAAAGAATGAAAGTGGGGTTTTTTTTTCCTTACCTAAAAGGCAGAAAAGACAGGACAATCTTAATTTACTTACTGTTAAGCTACAGAATCTACAGCCTAATTGCTTTGCAGTTGCACTGGCCATAACCCTTAAGGGGAGCGTACCTCCTCAGTTGCAGAAGAGTAGGGGTTGGAGAGAAGTAAAGCTTCAATGGGTAATGTTGCTTGAAGTTCTTTGAGAGGGTAGTGTTGCTAATACCAAAAAAAAAAAAAAAAAAAAAATATCCAAGCAGGCTACTGTGATAAATGATCACAGATTTTTGAGTAGTCTTAGCTGATTGAAGCGAGTTGTCAGCTGCTTGGTTACATGTAGAGCTTGGTGATATCAGGGGGATGTCTTAGTGTGGGGAGTATAGAAAAGTTCTGTAATGGTGTTTGTCAAAAAGGATATTACAGGTTTTATGATAGCGATGAAGAAAATAGGATACCCATCCAGATCCTTTCTTCTGCTGTCACTCTCCTCTTTCCTTTATTTGATACTTGAATGCTGGGAAGGTATGTATACAGTGTGTGAAACATCTAATGGAAATGAAAATTGAGATTTGCAGAGTTTACTGTTTACGGTATTAGTTCACAGATAAAAATTGCTTAGCAATGATGAACAAACAGAACTTAAGGTGTAGGGTTTTTCTTCAGTTGAAGGAACCTTTTTTTTAAGAAATGGTTATTCATATCCTAAACCAGCATCAAAGTCTCATGTTGAAAAAGACTATTCAAAGTTGTATTTGAAGTTAACTGGAAGTACAACCCCCTGAATGAGTATTTCAAAAGCACCTATAATAATGCTTCATGCTTATTTTGAACCTTTCATACACGGAAATCCAAGTGCATTAGTAGTGGAGGGGAATTTTGTTACAGCCTACAGATGTGTAGACTTGAAAGAGTGGAGGGAAGATGCACAAAACCACCCTGTGAAATGATAGTAAACCTATACTCTGTGCTTTATGGAGTTGCTTCCCTTTTTCTCTACACTGGACAAAACTGGCTGCTTCAGAAGGGTCACTGCTGTTAGTTGTCTGATGAGGTTTGATTTTTGGCTATGTCTGTGGTGGGGGTGGCAATATGAGGAATTCCTTGCATGGTATGATGTTATATATCATCCCGTGTATGTCACAGAAGCATGTAATTGTAATGACCATTTGTGCCATTTGAAGTTAAGATAAATGAAGTGAAAGTACAGTATTTCTTAAGAAATTATTGTCTTGTCACAGACAGCACGGTCGTGATAAGTAACTCAAAAGATACTTCATGGAATACTTATTTCTTTTCAAACACATCATCTCTTCATGTTCACTTAGTCTTGATTTTTACTTTATTTATTGTGCTGTATTATCGAGGGGCTTCTAAGGCCTGAATGTGAGACACTTTAAATGAAGGATCAGTCCTTTGGAAGGACCTATTTGCTCATCCAAGATCAAGACTGAAGTAGTCTGTGATGTAGTTGGTAGTGCTAACAGTTTTCATGCTGCAGATGGTTGACTAGGGTCTATTTATGAGAAAGTAAGGAAAAAGTCTATCTGTTCTCATTGTGCAGCTGGGAGCTTTTGCTTGAATGCATACCAGTCTCTACTAGCAAGCTGTCCTCATGATATCTCTGCCCAGTGATGTCTGAGGAGTAGAAGCAGGCAGGGCTACTTATAATGTGATCAGATGACATCAACTGAGGCCATAAGACTTCTTCACTCTCTTGGGCTGTCTTAGGGCCTTTCTTGCAGTAGCCTTTTTCTGCTTCTCCCAAGCTACAAGTCTCAGTTGATCATGAAGCTGTCTACTGGAGCTCAGCTTCAAGACAGCTTGCTTATTCCAGCTCTCTTGGCTGTGAGTGAGTAGAAATGAAATCTGCCATATGTTATGGTACCAATTTCTTGTGGTTTTTTTTTTTTTTTTTTTTTTTTTAAGTTTTCTGTTGTTTTGTTATGAATGAGAGGTACCATTTCCTAATTCTACTTCTGTAGCATTGGCATTATTAACACCTCAGGGAGACAGTAGAGAGCTTGGGAAAGAGAAATGGAAAATATGCCATGCTTTTCTTAGCTCTAAGTGAGATAAAACTTTTGAAGTCAGAAGACTAGTTAAGAATCCTTCTGCCTTTTTTTTCATTGCAGTATACATGAAGCTTGAGATCTGAACCTGCTATGACTGACCCAGACGTCCTCACTGAGGTCCCAGCAGCTCTCAAACGCCTTGCCAAATATGTGGTGCGTGGCTTTTATGGCATTGAACATGCTTTGGCTCTGGACATTCTCATCAGGAACCCCTGTGTGAAGGAAGAGGACATGTTAGAGCTCCTTAAGTTTGATAGGAAGCAGTTGCGGGCTGTCCTCAACACCCTCAAGGGTGACAAGTTTATCAAATGCAGGATGAGGGTAGAGACGGCTCCAGATGGCAAAACCACCCGTCACAACTACTACTTCATCAACTACCGCCTTCTGGTTAATGTGGTGAAGTACAAGCTGGACCACATGAGGAGGAGGATTGAGACAGATGAAAGAGACTCCACCAATCGCGCCTCTTTTAAATGCCCCATTTGCTTCAGCACTTTCACAGACTTGGAGGCCAACCAGCTGTTTGACCCCAGGACAGGTAAGAGTACAGGTAACAGAATGCTGTTGCTCTCTCCTTCATCATGTAAGTGCTGGACTTTAAGGAAACATCCTGGGCTAATTCTTTTGAGCCTGGCCAGAGATGTCGGGCACTCTGTTTCTGCAGGTGGTAAATACTTGAATAAAATACAAAAGTACTGTAAATCCTTGCTGTGACCTAACAGTCATATTTTGCTGCCCCACTGGTAGTTGTTTTGGTAGTGGATGCAGTAGTTCTTATGCAGTCAGTACAGACAAATAGCAATGTTGGTAAAATGTTTGTACAAATGTTTTGAGTGCCAAGCAATAGAGAAATTGAGGTCTTATCACAATCAAATTAAAGGGTGAATAAGACAGTCTGTCCTTTTTGGAAGCTGGTGGCTTTTCAGTATAACCTGGTTTTGCCTGTAAATTTTATGACTTACTGGTAGTTTGCAGAAAGGGCATATATATAGTTGACTTTGGTATGCAAAAAATTTGTAATTTAGAGATGGTCATGCAAGGAGTGAGTTGTTACTGTTTAATTTTCTCCTAGCCAGTTCGTTATACTGCACAACCTTGCTTCCCAGTGTAAAGCAGTATCATGAAAGTTAAAAAAAATTAATTACAGACTTTATGTGGTGGGGAGTAAACAAGATTCTTATTCAAGTGTGTGTCTCGGTCTCAGTGGAGGTGCATATCTCTCATGCATGTGAAATAAGAATCTTTTCTGGGTGTCATTGTCTACAGGGGCAGTCCAAATACTTTGTGTCTTCTGTGCCAGGGAGGAAAGGGAAAAACACCTGCCCCTGATAAGATCCTATTTTGCTAGTGTAAACTAGGATTATTTTGGGGGGAAGGCAGGGAGCAGGGTTTGGGTGTTTGGCTTCCACCTTCTGAATTAGTTTCTTTACTTTTTAATTCTTTCCTTTGAAATATTTGTCCTGATCTTGCTTTTTCCGGAAAAATAAAAGAGCAAAAGTCAGGAGAGCTCTCAGAAACATTGGAGTGTGGTGCTTTGTGTCAGTTATCATAGTGAGAAACTGTAAAAACTCATTGTTTAGTGGTCTTGAAGCTTTTAATCTAGGGTTACATCAGATGTCTAATCTGCTTTGGAGAAGGGCAGACACCCAACAAACGTTCAGCCTGTCATTTTCCCTCTTTCCTGCCTCTAAAGATCAAGAGCTGTGAAGCTCCTTTTACATGAACAACTGTGAAAATGATATTTAGTACTAGAGAAGCAGAATCCACTAAGTCAAATAACGATCGTTGCTGTAATTCAGTGCAGCTCTCCGAGTAGAAGTTGTTCCCTCACGGAGCACCAAAACCAGCAGTGCCATCACAGATTTTCTGTGCTCACCACCGAGTACAGAAACTGCACATGCTGTCTACAGTAATGATCATCTGTGGCAGCTACAGTTGTGGGTGTTGGGCTGCAGGGCAATAGAACTTTTGCAGTTTGCTTCATTAAGGAGAGAGCAGCGAACCTGTGCAGAGAACAAACATAGTTGGGAGTGCGAGACAGTCATCCCAAGGGGACCTGTAACACTTTGCAGGTGAATCCTCCCAGCCTGTGTGGGCAGCGAGTTCCAAGAGCAAAGAACTGGCTGTCGAGGAGATGCAGAAGACAATAATGCTGGGATTCAGCTTTGACAGCAAGGCCTGTGCTCCAGGAACTGATGAGGTCAACCGAGGGTTTTTCTGCAGTACAGGCGCTGGCTGCCTTCACAGTGCAAAATCATTCACTGGCACACGGAGTGTTCTGCAGTTTTGCTGATGGAAAGAAAGGTTGAGTGCTGTTTTCTCAGCAATCCCCAGCAGTTGGTTTCTGTCAGTGTTAATGCAAATAACAAGACAGCCAGTTTACCTTCACTTACTTTCAATAAGAACATACCTGTTTAGAATTTATGTATATTCTGTTTCTCCTTATATAACTTTTAAGTCAATGATAGCTTTGTCTAGGTAGTGTGTGATGATACTGTTGTTTCTCAAGAGCTCTTACATGAAAACCAGATTGGATAGGGCTCTCCAGTTACTGTTTAAGAAGGGCTCATACTGTCTCCAAACCATGAGATAGCTGCTTGTTTCCATTCCAGGAAAATAAGTGGGCAATTTTGTTTGTTTTTTTCAGTGAGAATGGCTGCTTTATATTGCAGTGGATTGTGTTGTCTGCATATGTTTCCTGCTCCTTTGGAATTCCGTATTAGAAAAGAACTGAGACACCTTTGGGTCTCTCACAGAAGGGAGTTTATGAAGACAAGGCATGTAGAGGAACAAGGTTTACTAGATAGTGAATAGCCATCCTTTTCCAAGCATGTCTTTAAGCCCATATCAGGGCTATACATAAACCTCTCCCATGCATTGAAACTCATGACAGTTTCAGAGTCAACTGCTGAAGAGTAGCTGAAAGCCACATGAATTTCAGTCACGGTTTACCTGAGCTGCTCCTGGACTGCAACCATGTTGATAACATTTTCTGAGTTAAAAGGCCTGTGGGGCCAAAGTTTGTTAGTCCATGGAGCAAGCAGAGCATGGAAGGCATTCTCTGCGCTAGACTAGAGCAAGCTCCGACCTGTCATTAAAAGACAACCTGTTTCACTATCTGCTTCTTGTCTTTTTGTCCTTGTCAGTCAGAGCTGGGTATGATTTAGATGTCTTATGTTTACTTCTGCTTCACTTTCCTCTTCCCTAGTTAAAACTCAAATGCAAACTCTGAGCAATTGTTGTAGAATGACAGTAGGGCTTTTTCAGCTTTGTGCTCTACTCCATTTGTGAATAATTTTGAAATAAACTGAGGTGGTTATTTTTCATCCAAAGATGTGATTATTGATGTTTTTGGAAGGTGGAAATGTGTCTGCTGAAAGAAAATAATTGATAGTAACAAGGATATGTTTTCAGGTCACATAGGTATAGATGTGCTTTGGTTGCTGTTCATCAAATTTATTTGGAAAAATATTTTTGAACAGAGTAGCAAGTTTGCCACTAAGGTAATTTTAAATGTAGATTTAAAATGGTATAAATGTTACTTTGAGAGTGTGATATCTCTGTTTTTAAAAGTATTGTATGATTTTTCTCCATACCTTTTTCTGCCATTAAACATCTCAACCCAAAAAAGCTCCAAAAACTTACTATGCTGTCAAAGGTTGAACAAAGGTTGTCTGGTACTCGTAGGAAGTTCAAAGACAGGAATTGTGCAATGTTAAACAAACTGTCAGATGGTGAAAGTCAAGGTGACAAAAAAACCCAGAGTTTTGCTGCTGCTTCCAACTCAGAAAGCGATCTTTTGAAAAGCGAGAAGAAAAGAAACATGTTGTGTTGGAGGAATCACTTGGTTGACCAGTGAGTGCCTGCCAGCTCTAACCACGGTGTGCCAAGGTCATGAGTTTTAGTCCCTTATGCTCTAAATGAAGAGCTTGAACAGATCTTCAGATATTACATTTTCTCCTCAGTGGCAGTTTTTATTGTTGCCTCCAAAGAAGCAGTATCAGTAACTTCTGCTTTTAGAGGCAAACAGCCTGGACACTGGGTGCTTTTATTTTGCAAAAGTTTGCTGTGGAAATTTTTAGCAAAGCTAAGAAGAACTTTCTGATTCAAGAGGTCGCAGATTTGCGGTTTGCCTATTGACCTGGTAGTGCCTTTGACAGGAATTGGTGAAGGCTGAGTTGTTCTGCTGAGCGGACAGTGCTTACCCACTTTTGTGAGTGTTTTGAGATCTACAGAAAGAAAAACAGTAATGCTATATGAATGAAAGGTGTTACTTCTAGCCTTGTGTTTCAGATGGGATGACTGAGAAAGGAAAAAGATTGTAGTTTTCCTAGAAGATCCTAATATAAGCACTTGAAATATAGATCATTGCCTTTCACTTGTGCCATTGTCTGCTGTCTACCTGTGCTCTGATTTTTCATCACTTTGTTCTGCATGTGAGCAATTGCACGCAGCTGCCATTGTGATGAAGCCTCATGTAGGTGGAAAGCTGCAGCCATTCCCTTAAACAAGGTAAGGGCTATGTCTTGAGGCAGGGATGTACAAGAAAGTTCAACTGAATAGCAGTAAGAAAAGCCAGCTGTTAAATGCATACAGTGAATAACTGCTGAAATCCATCTCTTCCCAGACCTGGGCTGACAGTGAACACTGACATACGGGTTTTCAAGTGTTTCACCTAGAAATAGAACGTTACTTCATCAGGCTCTTACACAGGCCTATGGGAAGAATTTTCTTCTCTGCGCTTTTCAATGTAGAAACTACGGAAATTTGGTTTCTGTAGGCCAATTCCTGATATTGCAGAGCAACCAAAACAACTTGATACCATCTTGTGGATTGGATTTAAAAAAAAAAAAATTCTTGGAGAATTAAATATGCACAAGTCTGTTCTTCGGAGTTTGGGGGGAAGGAGAGGAGGAGCTGCATTGTCTCACCCAGTAGAGGGAGCTGTCTTCTTTTCTCTATACATACGGGTTTGGGTTGATTAATTTATTGAATGTCACAAAACTGGAAATTATGTTCATGGATATGTGTTCTGTAGTGTGATTAATTGGATCTGGCTGGGGAAGGTCTCTCTGATGTATCCTGTTCTCATACCCTAATCATATTTGTAAATCTAGTGTAGCGTTGGAGTTGACTGTCAAATTCAAGGTCAATTTGAAAGGAAGTATGTGACTAGAAACTGCAAAAGGGAGAGTGGAGTTGAAGTGAAGGAGTGACAGAAATGAGATCCCGCAGTGCATCACACTATTATTCAGCCCTGGATTTCTTTAGGTATTCTAAATGCCAAACCGTATCAGGATACTCACCAGCATAGCAGGTGAATTTGATGTTAGAAGGAAAATATAACACTAGATGAAGTAGTTTTTCCTCTGTTCTCTTCTACCTTTGCAATATATTTTTTATCCAGTCTTGTGTTTCTTTCCCTTCTGTTACTGTGAAGAAAAATCTTGATGTTAACAGTAAATTGTAATTACAGTTGGTCTCTCTCTTATGTACATCTATACATTGTCCTCACCATAACATTCAGTTAGATAAGACATGAATAATAGTGGAAGGAAAAGGATGAAAGATAAGTGGGTAACGTGAATCAGGAAGATGATGCTGTTGGGATGTTCTTAATTGCTGTTGTAATCACTGGAGTCTTTTGTTGTTATTGGAAATCATAGCAGCTAATTACTTGTCTACTCTTTGCCCTCCCACAGTTTGCTCTTGGTTTGATGAATGATTTTGGATATAGCTATCTTACTGTTCCTGAAGATGCACTGTAATAGTAACATACTGTGTACCTGGATCCCTTTCTTATTTTGTGTGCTGATATGAAATTTAATTTGGGAAGAACAGATTGAAGGTGGCAATATCAGTTTTATAGAAGGGAAGACAACACCTTGAATTTCATTTTAACTCGTTTTAACTGTCAGCCTCTCATGTCATTTTTGTACTTCATAACAGAATTGCACATAATGTGTTCAGAGACTGGTTTTCTGTACCTGTCACAAGGCACCTTATATCACATTCAGGCAGCCTGTATGCAGCTGAGCGTTTGTATGGTTTGGGCCCTGTTACTGAGATTAGAAATTTGACTAGTCTTTGATTTTTGCTTTGGTCTTATGTGTTGACTTGTAGAGCTACTGCCTTTTCTTCTGAGTGCTCAGCTTTTCACTTCATCCTCAGTGAGCTATTCGGAACACATCTGTCTTCTTCTCTTCTTGTTTTGAATTTCCACTTCCTCAGGCAAGTTCTACACTAGCTTCAAATCTTCCTTATCTGATTCAAATTACTTTTGAGCCTGTCCTGTCTATTTTGTTAATTTTTTCTTATGCTTCCCCTTCTCCCTGTTTTTTGCCTTTTCTTGTGGAGCTCTTGTGTCCATTTCTGGTACATCTCTTTTTGTGTTCTGTCCCTTCCAGCCATTAGAGAGAGAAAAAAAAAAATCACTTAAAGCTATTTATTCTACATATTCACACTATGTAGTCAATCCTGTTTGATCTTTATGGTGTTGATTCTTGTCCTTTGGGTTCAATGATTTTCAGAACAGGCATTCTGGATAGCTTTGTCTACCATGTACTGCTGTGCTGTGCTATATGATATTACCACTACAACAATTTGCGGCTATTTACCAGCCAAAATTAGGACTTTAAAAGTCTTTTTGTAAATTGGCATACCAGAAACTTCCCTTGAAAAAGAAAGGATTCAGAGCAATTCCGTTTTGAACAACTTCAAGTTCTGTGAAGTTTTTTTTTTTTAATTGTTGTTAGCTTTCCAAGTATATGTAAACCCATCAGTGTGATTTTTCTTGACTTTACAGGCGCATTTTGTTCATTTTGTTTGTCTGTGCTGCCACTGAGAGCTTTTGGCAAACACCAACAGAAGGAAACTGCCCATGCTCTGCTTAGTTTCTCTGTTTCTATTCAAATTTCTGGCAAAAGCTCCAAGAGTATATCTGTCAGCTTTACTCTGCTTCAGCTTGATAAGGCCTGGAGCCACAGGGAAGGGAAAATTGAGAAAAACATATCAGAATTAATGCATGTTTTTCTAAAAGTAAGAATACTCTTTAGAATGACTTGAAAGGGATGTGTAGGTTTCATCTCTAACTTGAACTCTTTCTCTGCGGGTTGGACACCCTGTCTGGAAGATAACTATCTAGTCTAACCACAGATCTCAGCTTGGTGGAGAAGCAGGTGAAGGTAGTGTTAGCCTGTGCTATGCAGAACATCAGACTGGAGGATTCAGAAAAGCTGTTGCCCGTAGAGTGCTGGCTGGTCACTTCCCCGTGTTCCACATTGACCTCTGGCTGGTGTGCTGTGTCTCTTAGATTAAAAACAGTATCTGATAAACACATGCCCTGACTTACAGTATTGATACCATTTTTTTTTGTCTGCAAAGGACATTTTATTATTAGAAGTGCAAGAAATAATTGCCCTTCAAGTAAAGGTTATCACTTTTCACTTTTCTCTTGGCTTTGCAAATTGAAATAGATAACAGCAAGATCTCTCTAAAATCTGTGAATATTGCTAAGCCGTTTGCAGTGATGAAAGCTGGACTGTAGCATTCCTATCTTTTACTCTAGTAACTTGCTGTTCTTTTGAAACTGCATCCTTGGTAATACCATCTGCAAAGCATGTCATCCTTTTAGGCATGGGTATCTGTAAGTTGGATCAGGAGCTCAAGGAGAATCCTGTTACTTGTGTTGCAGTCTCTCTGCTGTTGGATACAATTTGAGGGTATAGTATGTTGGCTCAGTAGGTATTTTAGCATAGTCTTCTTGGTTGAAGTTTAAAAAAAAAAAAAAGTTCCTTAATTCCTAATGAGCTTCCTTTGGATATTCCCTCTGTCCAGTTGCATCTTTCTCTGCTTACTGTCTGGATCAATTTATCCACAGTAGGACAGAGGGAAGAACTCTGTCAGCTCAGAGCTGCTGAGGTCATGCATATGAGCTGGAGCAGAAATAGCTCTTACTGAGGAGAGGAAAGGATTCCTCTCTTCTTTTACAATTTTATATTGAATATGTATTAAATCATCCGGCGCTTCTGAACGATCAATAATTTGATGTGTGTCTCATGCAGTCCATTTTTTGAATGTTTAATTTACCTTTTCAAGGAAATGTCTTTGAACATTCAAAAATTCTGTTACAGTATTTTTAATTTAGTTGGGCTAAAAATGGTCTGCACGCTGAGATGAATGAGCAACTCAGTGTTCCTCTAGGTAATACAAAGTGGTTCTGAAGGTGCTTCTTTTTTTTTTTTTTTTTCTTCTATTTAAGACATTAAATGTTAAATTGCTCCCCTTCTGTAATTGCAAACCCAGGTCAGCAGGAACCATAGCATGAAATATAGACTAATGTTGTTGTTGTGAAATGCAGAAGCAAATTCAGTTGATAACTTTTGAATTTTCTGGAGTTTGCTACCTAAACTATGCCCAAGAAATAAATACATATAGGCAATTCTGCCTATACATTGCAGGCTGTGATCAAGTTGCTATTTCACAACTGAGTTACAGCACTGCTATGCCTGTAGAGCACCTTGCATGCCTTATTCTTCACTGGTAACCTGCTGTGGCTCCCTGGCAGAGCTTATTAGCTTGTATCCCATACAGTGCTCTGGAGAAACATATTTTGAACTGCTGTCTGGGCCCCTGGACTGTCTTTGTATAGCTGCACTGGGTCCTTGGCCAGAAAAAGCTAGTGTCTTTTTTGTTTTTCAAATTAAGATCAGAGTAATACACATGGTGTGTTTTTTCCCAAAGTGCTATCAGGGTAGAAGTTAGAGGCCCAAGTGTGTCCATCCTACTGAAATATGTCTTCCAGCGCATGCTGCAGGTCAGGCATGGTGCTGATGCCTTGTCAGTGTTGCCTGACGGGTGGTGAGATGGCATAGTAATACTGTAATTATGGTGGTCAAAAATGGTAAGTCACGATGAAGTAACAGTAGAATGTCATAGGCACCTGTATGAATCCTTCATGAGTCTATGAGTAAGTCTTGTAAGATTGGTGGTAACGGGGGCTTTACCGTGAAATGCTTCATTAGGTAGATTCGATCAGCTTTTCTTCAACTATTCACAAGTTCTACAGGGTGAAGTGGAAAGGGAAAGTATCTGTGGTCATCTGGTATTTCTTCAAGAGGAAGTATTTTACTTCAGGATTTTTTTTTTTTCCCCCATTTTCTGCATGTATCTCTCAGATGCACCAGAGATGTGTCTGTCTTTTTGCTATGTGGAGGCATATAGCAGAAACTTCTTGCCCATCTGAAGGAGTCTTTCGGGAGCCCTGACCAAAAGGTCATTTAAACAAGTAGATGTAGAAGTCTTGAAAACACTACTAAGCTGTACACAAACTCTAGAACACAAATGAAAGCTGCCCAGAATGGTTTGCTGAAGCCAGTTCTGGTTAGAGGAGTTCTGACTTGCTTGGTTTGAGTGTTTGGAACTTTATAGTATTTTTTTGAGGATGAAAAGTAAGTCCTCTACAGGCAGAAGTAGAAATTGTAACACCTTGCAAGGTAAGATGTTATACCATACCTTGCAAGGTAAAGTGTTCCAAGTTCAATTGCTTCTTTTTAAAGCAATATGCCTTCTCAGGCGGGCCTAACTTTCAGTATGTCTAGTGAAGTAGTCTTCTGTTCTTTGATCTTTTTTTCAATGCCTGAATTTGAGACTAGCCTGATGAAAAGCAGTTGTGGCAGAAGAGTGAAATCTCTTACTCTTGAGGGATGGGAAGAGGAGGGAAGAGACTCTTTCTCTTCCCGGTCTGGTAAAGTGCTTTTAGGTTGGTGTGGGTGGTTGTTTTTGTGGGTGGGGTGTGCATTTTTGTTTTGGTATTTTTTGGTGGGTTGGTTTTGGGTTGTATGTGTTTTTGCGTTTTTTTTTTAATTTTGTTTGGGTTTTTTTTTTTTGCATTTAGCTTTTCACACTTTAAAGATGTGAATGCATTGTCATGTGTTGAAAAGGTCAAAGTTGGTCCCTATTGCCACTTAATTCTGTACTCAAGACGTGTACATTTGAACCTTGATCTGTGAGTTTGGACAAATATCCTTTCCACTAATCTGTTACATTGTCTGAAAAATTAACAACTTCCCCTCTGGCAACATTCAAGCTGTTCTTTCTGTTATCATGTCAGTTCAGACTGGTTTCCCAGCTTACCAAGAAATATCAATTGTATGAATGAGTGAAAAACATGGGGTTTCTGTAGTGAGCTGATCAATTGTGCTGCAGGGGTTCCAATGAGGATGGTTTCTGCTAGCCAGTTTTCACAATAGCCGAGTATTGTGAGGATGAAGTGGCTTGCAGGAGCATGCCAAGTGAAACTGCAGCAGGTGCCCTAATGGAAATGCTTGAGAGCTGGCAGTAATGCCATCCCCCTACATGCCAAACATACACTTTTTGCAGTTGCCATCCACACATGCCCAGCCAGCGTACAAAATCTGCTTTCGTTCATTTACAAGAATAAGAACTATTTGTGTCCCCGCTAGATTCAATCTGGTTCTTAAATATGGTAGATGGGTTTGAGGTTACCAACAGTAATCTCAAATCCAAAGCAATATTCAAGTTCATTTTAATAGAAAGTTGCTGGTTCCTTCTATCTTGTGTGACATGTTGCGGCGAGAAATTTGGCAGCTGGTTTTCCAAAAGAGTGGCCGACTGCTGTGAAGCTGTGTGCACATCAGTGTTGTAGACAAAGGTTATGTCAGTATAGTAGTTGGAGAAATGTAGGCACAGCATTTGGGTGGATTTGGGCCAAGAGATTTGAGTGGATTACAAAGTTAGGAAGCAAAGCAAATGTTCTTTGCTTCCGTTAGCCTTCTGTTGAGCTATAAGAGAGCTTGATCTTCCACACTGTCTGAAGCTATTGCACATTTCAAAAAGGTTAGGTGTGCGAATTGGGATATTGTGTCAGAAATACTCTTTCTGAACCTGGACACATAGCCTACGAGGTAGCCAACTCAAGGGATCTATACTTTGGTGGTTCTACTTAAACATCGCCTGATACACATGCTTGTGGCAAAGCAACTCTTGAAAGAAGATGGCAGGAGGAACACAAATTCAAATTCTTCTAAAGAGTCCTTCCTTGCCCACAGACTGTATGTTCGTTGTCATTGCTTGCTTTAATCAGAAGTGCAGACAGCCTGGTGTATATCTAAAACTTGCACAACTGAAATGGAGAACTCACAGTAATATGCCGGTGTTGAACAGATTTGTATTTAAAATATTTGAAGGGACAAAAATGTTCCACAAGCAATAGTGCTCATTCTGTTTCTTGCTAACTGCAGTTTCTGATGAATAGGTGCAACTGGGAATGCATGTAGGTAATATATTCATTGCTTGCTTTTTTTTTTTTTTTGAGTCCCATTACAAAATAAAGCCAAAAATAAGGTGAGGTTTGTATTGTTAAGCATGCTGCTAATCAGTTATCAGCTATGAACGTTAAAATTTCTGTCTGAATTTCTTGACAGCTTGATGTTAGAGTCTGTAAGTTCTACTAACGTATCATTGTTGAATAGTGTAAAATTCTTAATTTCTGCTCCTAAAATAGAGAAAAAAACCCCTCTGAACTCCACTTCCATCAGCACAGAGTTGCTCATAAATATGTATTTTCACTGCATTTTTCAGTCTTGCTTTAACCCTTCTAGTGATTCAGTATAGCCCTTATCACTGACTTCGGGAGAATATTTTGCAGTGTAGAAGATTTTTTCTGAAGAACTTTGTCCTGTTGCACAAAACTTAACTTTCATTTTTGGAAGTAATTATCTTTCTGCATCGTCCCCCACAACTGTGGGCTGAAATTGAACCAAAAGAACAAAACTATGCTAAGAGTCTTCATATTGACACTTCCTTGCTCCCGGGGAGGCTCAGGTTCAGTATCTTCTTTTTTTCCTGTCATGTATTAGATTATTGGTCTGTGTGCTTCTTACTCATTCTAATAGTACTCCTCCTTTTTAATTAAAATGCTATTCCCCTGCCCATGCTCTCCAAAAAGAGGCAGAGGAAGAATTTTTCTGTTAATAACACAAAAAGAAGCATTTGGGCTGAATGTTTATACTGTTAAGGTCTCAAGGTAACAGAAATAGTTAATATTTGAAGAAAGAAATTCTATCGAGCCATATTGGCTATGCAGATAAGAGAATGATTTTGCTGCTGGAGGATCAAGCTTTTTTGCCATCTAGAGGTAACAAGCTTTTTTGCCATCTAGAGGTGACAGCTTTTTTGCTTGAAAAATGTGAGATTTGAGGAGGAGGAAAGAGGAAAATGAAAATTTAGAGATTAGGGGATTGCAGAGCAAGACAATAGTCATTTTAGAAAATAAATAGAGAGTCCACTGTTCACTGTTCCACCTAACATGTGCTCTTCAGGGAGAGGCAACAATAACAAGAGGCATAAAACCTACTTGGTGAAGATTTGCATTTCAAAAGGATTGGCAAGGCTTTTAATTCCCTCCACCAGGGATGGCAAGGAAAGGCATTTCGTCAGAACACAGCATCCTGTCTTCAATGATTAAAGGAAATCTGGGTTTAGGAAGGAAATAGGCAGCTGCTTTGGCAGAACAGGAGAAAGCTCAATAATACAAAATCGCTCTGATAATGCCAGTCTAAAATTGCATCGTGGAAGAATTTTCCCTCTTTGCAGTAAAAAATTTTCCTCCTCCTGGGGTGTTTAATAGTTTTATTCTTACTCTCCTGCTTGTTCGTGGGGACTTAACTGTGGCTCATAAAAGTTGTTTGGTTGTGCTTACAGGTGGAGCTGAGGCAGGCTGTCTTTTCTGGATTACCTTTGCTGTTAGTCTGAAACAGTATGATCCAGTTTACTGAGTTCAGGCTGAGAAAAAGGGTTAAACTACTCTGCTTCTGAAAACAATCTTAGTGACAAGTAAATAAATGCATTTAGCAGTTTTACTGCATGACCCGAGTATATAAACTTTTAACGTCTGTGATTATGGGAATACTTGAATACTGTAGTTTTAAGTTGCAAAGAGAAGATTAGTGACTTCTGAATGTAACTCACTGGAGTTGAGAGGAGAGACCTGCTTTTTAATTTCCATAATAATTGCACTGAGCTGGTGAAACTGATTAAAAAGGGGTTTGCTTGTCTAACCCTCAAGCCTAAAAAGAAGCAGATGTAGGATCTTGCAGTGAGTGGAGGACAAGGATGTAACATGACCATAAAAGACAAAGGATTAGGTGATTTGTGATGCTTCACTCAAGCTGAAATGGAGGGATGGCAGTCTCAGTGGTTCTCCCTGCTTTGTAAACAAGATCCCAGGAATATATAATGATTGTTGGGACCTGACCACATCAATTTGAAAAACAAACCAACCCACCCCCACATTTTTTTCATATGAGAAGTCAGTAACAGTCGTAATTAAATTGGCTGGTATGTATGTGTGTATAAAAATATTGATGTAAAATCTTAAAAATGTCAGAGAAGCTGATGAAGGAAGAGGAAATAATCCTCACCTGCTGTATGTGGTATCAGCTAACACTTGGGCTGGTTCTGTGCTTGACTTGATCCTTTTCGGGATTTTAAAGTATTTAACTCGGAGATCTGCACATGCTCAACACACAGTTGAGCTGCTTATCACCCAAATATTTTTATGTGATAACCAAACATTGGGTGTCCAGACTGGAATGTTTTTGCTGAGGAATGAGTTCCTCAGTCCTGCCTGTATTCCTTCTTCTCTGCCAAGGGTCTTGCCACTGGTACATGCTTTGGTGTTTCATCTCGGTCTGCCTGGAGCTGGAAGTTAATGACCCAGAAAAGCAGTAACTTGTAAAGCAGACAGGAACTTGCTGCTTTCAAGCAATGAAGGCTGCTGTGCTCCTCAGCACTTTAATATTTGCTTCCAAAATGTAATCCTAATCATAATCTGAATCTGTAGTGTAGTACACATTCAGGAATTTGGGTGTTAAGGATTTGCTGCTTTGTGTGTTGTCAAGACTGCAGTGGTTACAGTCCAATGCAGGGACAAACAGCTTCAGTTGTGGAACCGGAGAAGATGTGGCTAAGCCTGAGTTTGACCCATGCCCGCATCAGGATGCAACTTTTGGATCCTCCTAAATGTTCCTTGGGTGACTGTCATTTAGATGTCACAGCAGAAACTTGCAGGTTGACATACTGGGCCTGAGCTCCAGAGATCCCCCTTCTACCACATACTCATATGGCTTTATGACTTACTACTTAGGTTCTCCATCTTAAAAATGGGACATGTGTAACACCTTTTCTTCACAATTGCTTCATTTGTCTGGTTAGACTGACGGCTTTGGAAGCAGAATACTGCTTACCAGGTATTTTTTGCAGGTCTCCCATTCTGTGCAACTCTGAGCCTCTGTATCCCACATGAGTAGGACTGATGCCTCGGAAATACCAATGAGTCTCTGGTAGTCTTCAGCACTGTTCCAAAATTTCATTTTTATATTTAAGTAGAAGACAAATTATAAACAAGTGTTTACAAATATCTGAGGTTCTTCTGTCTTTCTCTCTTCTCTTGGATTTAAAGAGACTTTGTTATCTTTGATAAAAATGAGTCTTTTATACCTTGCTCCTCCCTTTTCAGAGTATAGGTGATGAGTTACATCACAAATTCAAGTTCACTGGTGCACTGCTGCTCTTCCACCTGGGAAGAAAAGGAGTAAGAGCTTGTTTCTCTTAACCCCTTTTTATTTGAATTTTAATTTATTGGCTCACTTAAATCTGGTAAAATACAAGTTAAATCTGTGCACAATGCATTTCTAACAGCAAGATGGCAATTTACCTTGGAATTGTGCCAATTCCGCTTGCTCTGATAGAAGCATTTGTGGTACCAAGCAAGAGTGCGTACTTAAGGAGAGGGAAGGCAAAAGCAAGTAAACAGCACGGCAGGCCTTCTATTTGAAACTCCATGTGAGAGCTGAGAGATTTGCAATTAATGTCCGTATGTTTGTTTATAATCAGTTTTGAAAGGAGCATTAAGACCGTGTAAGCTTCTGAATGCTGAGAGACAGGAAATCGGTTTTGGAAATCTGCGTCTGAGAATTCATTGACGTAGGTTTTTTTTCTTCAGATCACTGCCTGTATCAGAATTTGTGCAACAAAAAAATTCAAATATGCAGTTGCTGATTTTTTTTTTTTTTTTCTTGAAGGCTATATAAAGTCACTTTTTTAATGTAATGGTAGTGTTTGCTTACAGGTATGCTATACAATTACTCAGTGTCAAAACATTGATTCCTCAACTTGTGATCACTCCTCATTTAGGAACTGCTGTCAGCTGTGATGCAAAATCCTTTAATATATTTTGTGATATACTTTTTCTTTTCAGTTTATAGCAGCTAAAGCTTGGAATTGGTATCTTACTCAGAAGTTATCTTGTTCGAGAATATCCCTAGAGGTATAGTCTCAAGCATAGACACTCTGATCTTGTCTGTGTAGGTCTTTGTAAGTGTGCCAATATTGCAGTGTCTGGACAGTGATATGACATACTGTTTTCATGCCTATTCTGCCAAACCAAAGGTGCCTTTATAAGGCTTACAATGGTCTTCTGTAGGCAGTGCAGCAGGTAAAGTGGTGGTATGGGTGAAAAATATAAAAAGCGTGATGCTTTGGACTTTAGTAAACATCATCTTGTTGACTGCTGACAATTTCTGTAAGTTTATAAAGACAGTTTTTCATTCCAATTGTGTCTTCTACCATGGGTTTGCTGCCTTTTCCAATTTTGTCTCATTAGTACATTGCATATGCATATACAATTCTACAATCAAAATCTTTAGTAGAAAGTATGAAATAGAAGTGAACCAGGATAGACCCTTGAATGCCCTCTAGGGCTGACAGTGAACCATGTTTTTTTTCTAAAAGTGTTGTTCTCCACCAGTTTTGCAATCATTTTCTGATGACTTTATCTGGACTATGTTTCTTTAGTTGTCTGATGAGCATACAAAACAAAGTTGAACATCCTCCCTTCCCCCAATTAAAATAGATTGCTTCCTGTTTTTCCCATTATCCTTGAGCTTCTCCAAAACTTAAGATTGCACTCACTTTTTTTTTTTTTCTGTAATAACTCATTCCTGCTCAGTTCCCTCATATGAGTAAATTTTCTTCTGTGCTTTGGCCTCCACCAACATCCAGTTTTCCTTGAGTGGGTTATGAAGTGTAATCCCTAACAAAATGAGCTGTGAGTTTCAGCCATCCTCCACCCTTCCCCAAATCCTGAATGCCAGTTGCAGGGCTCGCTGCCGTCTTAGTTGTTTTTCTCTGCATTAGCTCAAGGTAACTGCTTGTCCTGGTTTTGGCAACTGGTTAAACCACGACACTGCTGTTCCTTACTGGGCTGCAAGAGAGTAGATAATATCCTTGGGAGTAGGAAGGAGGAGAAAAGGCCATCTGCAGCAGTCTCCATAGTGGGGTGCATGCAAAACAATCCATTAGGGTGTATGAAGAAAATATTTTTTTGTACCATTAATAAAATAAAAAACTTGTAGTTTTTCATCTTTATCTCATCCTATATCTATTTTTGTGTATGTTTTATAACGTACATAACATTATTACAGTAGTACATGTAGGTAATTTATAAGTAAATATCCTTATATTGAGGGCGCGTGCTGAAAAGATTTTTTTACTGATGTGGTGTGCAATCAAAAAAGTTTGGAGACCAATGATCTGGAGCATCAAATTTCCTTCCAAAGATAACTTCCAGTCCCTTGCTCAATGTCAGGAGCTTTGTCCTGGAATTTTTTTTTTTTATTTTTTTTTCCTTAAATCCAGAGCATTATCATTTTATTGTTTAAGGGTTAAATCAGAGTCTGGATTTAATTATAAATTTGAAAAAGCAGTGTTTTGTGCTCTTTAGAAGAGTTGCATGGATTTTAATGAAGTACCTTGATCTCTTGCTGACCGCTTTTGTCAAAAATCTGAATGTTTCTTGCTTCTACTGAAATCTTTTGTCTGGCTTTCCTTGACCCTGAAGTAAATCCTTTATAAGTACTGAATACTTTGTTGTGAAATGGAGAGAGATTTCTCTTGCATCTTTTGACGTGTATCACAGTGTTTTTGTGAATCTCTTTGGATGTGCATGAGGGAGACAATGAACAGATTAAATGGGGATGGCTGTGACTTTTACATGATGAACTAGCTGAAAGGTAGTCCTTGCAGCACACAGAAGAGGATGCCACTAACTTTGTAGTTCTTCATCTTGGGCCCAAGGAGAATTGAGAGTGTTCTGGTGTGGGATTGCAGTGATAACAAGTGATTGCTTTTGTGCCCACTTCCCGTTAAAAGCTCTGCTTTTCTTAGTGCAGCGAGTGATCAGTGCAGGTGCCAGCAGAGCGAGGTTATGTGGTTTGGGGTTTTGCTTTTGTTTTTATTCTCTGTTCGCCTCATTTAGTCATAGCTCTAAGGCAAAACTTCCCTTGGTCCCTATGTGTTCAAACAGAACCAGAACAAATTGCTTCATTCCCTAGATTGTTGTGAATAAGGCAAAATTAATTTGAAAATATTTAGGAAAGTCAGAGGTTTTTGTTGAAAGCTGATGCAAAAGTGATAGAGAGGATCTTAGATTGTGTAAATAAGGAAAGACACTTGATCTGAGTGGGAAGAGAAATTTTTGATGGAAACTTGCTCTGTAAAAAAGTATATTTAATACAAGAATAGAGAAGTACTCAGAATACTGTTTTTGTTAGATTTTTCAAAAATGTATACATTCCAGGAGGCAAGGCAGAGCAGAGAAGAAAATTTATTGACATCGGACTCTAGAAGTTACTCCAGTGATGGACATGAAGGATCTAAACAGAACAGTACTGGAGCTTTATGGCTTTGATTGGAAAAAGAGTGAACAACTGATACTCAAACATCAGTAAATTAGCAATGTTAAGATAGATTTGCAACTTCATTTCTTCTGTACATATATGCATCTGACGCAATATGTAAGCTCCCTTTCTTCTCAAAAGAAATGCAATGTATTGTTTTTCTGCAAATGACTTTACTGCCTTGTATGCTGTATCCAACAGCGTACACTTGCACTAAATTGTATTTTCATGTGTAATATTGAAATATGCTGGCAGTTATTGGCAGCAAAGTTAATTTTTTAAAAAGAACTAATAATTGTGTCAATAATGTCCTTCTCTAATGGCAATAACTAACTGTTACAGTGAGGTCTTGCAAAGTTATATCCTATGTAAACATAAGCTGCATGGATATCTATATGATGTGTTCCTAATTGGAAATAACTTGGTGACAAACCTGGGAAGAGACTTGTGAGTTCAGACTTCCAAACTCTTATCCTCAGAGAAAACCTGAAAGGCTGGGATGTTGTTATTTTCTTTCTCAAGTCACAGTTTGAAACTGTAAAATCTTTCATCTGTCTGTTCTGGAAAATATCAGCTATAGGCTGGCACTCTTCATTCGTTAATACTGCTAAAATAAAAATAAAATGCAGTTCAGGAAACTGATGCAGCTAACTTCTCTACTCCTTTGAAGACTTTGGAAGGACGCCAAAAATAGCCTCAGCACTGGTTTTGTTTAAAAATGTATTTGCAGAACCTTAGAAAATGTTCCAATAATACAACTCGATAAATGTGAGAGAGGGAGAGAGAGGTTCCTACCAAGCACGGGCATTGATACTAGACAAGGTATTAATCTTTCGTAACTTCAAGCGTTTACAGACCAGACATGGACAGCTGAGGCAGAAGTGGTCTATAACAGAGCTTCTTTCTCTCTGCTGCCAGTGAAGGGAGCCCTGCGGACTACTAGCCCCTATGTTCATGTCTGGTTTTAAGTGTCTTAAGTCCAGTGGGAAGAGTGCTCTCTACCTGTTATGTGCACCATATGAATGCCAGTTTCATCCTGTGACTCTGGAAGATCTAGCTGGCACGTGTTAAAATTAAGCTCACATATTGTCTGGTGTATGTTAAACTTCTCCCTTTTTTTTTTTTTTTTTTTTTTTTTTTATAGAACAGTTCCATCCAGGGGAGACATTGGACTGTCCTACAAAAATAATAGTTTTTAGTTTTCATTAAGAAAACTAGTAATTAAAAAAAAGTTTTTATTTATAAAAACAAACTCTGTCACTTGATCTTAAAATAGTTTTTATGCTAGTCATTATTATCCTACTGTGCTTTATTTTGATTTGTTAAAACCACCTATAGCAAATCTTTGGCTCAGGTTCTGGACAGTGTTTTGAGTGTGAAGGTAGCTTTTGGTAACATTCCTCATCTGTAAATTTTTGTATTCACCCCTGAAACTGCTTAAAAGTGCAAAAGATCAAGAATGTTAGTGGTTTGGGTTTTTTGGTGGTGATCCCTTAAATTAATTCAGGCTGGATTAAGCTCTCTTCCAGCCCACTTTCAAATCAGCAAGTTCACTCTATTGAGTCTCCCAAAAGGTGAATGTATGCCTTACCGCATACCTTGTAAGTGAGCCTGCTAGGGGCAGTAGAAAAGAATGTGAGGATCAAGAATTTCTCATAGGAATCAACCTGCAATTTTATACTCTTCTTTCAGCCTGCATGTGTTGGAGTTTGGGAAAACAGGACAAGAGCATCATGAGATGTTCAGTGCTGAGTCAGACATGAAATATTGTGTTAAAGTAAAAAACACTGCTGTGACTTTCACTTAAACAGGTTAGCAGATGGTCTGTGTAAGTCATGTGTAAAGCACTGGTACAAGTGTTTGCTGTGCTCCCAGTAAGAAAGGCACTCAGACTCTGTGAGAGATTGATTAAAATATCATTTATTGGAACTAAAAAGAAGGAAAGGGAGAATGGATAATCTTACATCCCTTCCGATGCTGGGAATCCCATGTTGTGCAGTATCAGACAGACCTCCAGTTGGGGCACAGCACAATGTGCAGAACCCCATCCGTGGAGAGGTTTGCTGACATGATGGTCTTCAGTGTTCTTACAGAAGTTTTAGAAGAAAACGTTATTAATAATTTCTGCTGTCGAGCAAAAGAAAGTTTGCATGAGAGCATATTGCTTCACTTCAAGATAAAGACGTGGTGATGTAATTGCCAGAGTGAGAGCTGCCTTACAGAGTCCTCCAGTACGATTAACTGGCCAAGTTTATCCTGTAGCCAGGGTGTATGTGCAGCACAGGCCTGAAGGCCAAGTGCTAGGCACAGCACAGACCTGCAGCTACTCCGGCTAACTGTTCTGCGGGTTACTGACTCTGTCCAGTAGCCTCCTGGTTAGGATCTCTACAGTCCGCAACCGTTCGAATGGGGCAGCCTGCGTTGTTCCTTCAGCAAGGGAAAGGTGTATCTTGCAGCTCTCAAATGACTGCTATGCTTGCAAAAAGGCAGTTGACCTGATCATTTGCAGTGATTCCTGTACCTTCTAAAAGGGCCAGATTTTCTGTCTGTATGCACGCTGTTGCATAGAGTTTGTATATTGAACTATTGAACCAGTTCTTTCTGGACACTGTTTTCATACCACTGATGGGTTACTTTCAGTAAGGAGTACAGGGCTCCAGAGGTTGCATGCAGCTTGGTACCCTTCAATTACTGTGACCCTAGCTTGATGGCTTTCAGCATAAGCATAGTGGGGAAAAAATAGCCTAAAATTGGCAATCTGTTGATTAAAGTGTACCGAAGAAAGCCTAAAACAAGAGATAAAGCATTTGTTTGTGAACCAGAATGATGATGCACAGTCAAATTTTCCAAGGAAAGCTGTTGTTAGCAATCTTATTTATTAAACAGCCCGCAGTGGTGGGAGGGAAGTTCTGTTTGAATTTTTCGTACTTGATTGTCAATTTTATGTTTGCGGCTTTAAAAATGTTACGTTTGTTTCTGCTTTGAAAAGTAGGTACAAAGTAGGGAATGAGTATACAATAAAAGATATCTGCATTTCAGAATATGCTGAAGGCTATTTTCAGATACAGTGCAGGGCTAGAAGAGAGAGCCCATCATCCTGTTCTGAAGCAGGATAAATTTAACCTCTGTGGCTAGCATATTCCAGTGCTGCTTATACTCAGTTTTTCTTAATACCCTAACCTAAAGGGTTTTTTTTACCCCAAATTAAAGCTGTGAGTAATCTTTAGTGTGTATGTGTGAAACTGAAGAACAGTTTGTCACTGTTTTCATTACTGTAACATACTAAATATCCAAAATTTGCTGTTCCTTACCACTACCTTCTTGAAACTAAACAAGTCTTTCAAAATTTTCCCTAGTGAAACATGTGTTAAGCTGTGTCATTTTGGTCCTTTGGAATGGTTACAGTTGGTCCCCATCTTCAAGTATGGGATCTGAAGCTGTACCTGGTTTATCAGCAGAGATATGCATAGTGCAGAATAAAGCAGGATAACATACTATTGTCTGATGTTTTGCACAACATAGTTATTAATATATGTAGCAGCTGGGTTTTCTTTTAATTTTTTTGCAGTAAACACTGTTGGTTCCTGGTTTTGTCCTCTGTTATAAACCTGAGTTTTGGGCAGTGTGCTGCACAAACAATTATCCCCTTCTGGCCACCCCCCCCCCCCCCACCTTTTTTAAAAAAAAAAAAAACTCAAATGCAGTATTTTCTACCTGTCTCTACTGAATTTCATAATACTTTTTCCAATCATTTCTCCGTTTGGAATTGTACTCCTGTCTCCCAAAGCATTTATAGCCCCTTCTGCCCTCTAAACTGTGAATTAAACTCACAGAGTTTAGTTATCTGCTAGTCACTAGAAAATATTAACTGTCATCAGGGCCTCACTTCATAGGACTATCCCAGCTGATACTAAATTATTGATACCTACTCACTGAGAATATTTTTCAGTTGTGCGTCCTCCTTATTGTCAATTCACCTTTAGCCTTTCTCCCTGGTTTGCTTATGAGGATGTTTTGCGGGACAGTCCAGCATCAGACTGCATTGCATCTAGTAGCTGTCTTTTAGCACTTACAAGAGGTCACCAGGAAGACAAAGCCAGGATCTTCACAGTGGTGCCTGGTAGGAGGACAAGAGGTGATGGGTATAAATCAAAATGAGATATTCCAACCTGATAAAAGAGCTTTTCACCATAAGGATGGTCAAGCAAGTGCAGTGGGTTGCCCAGAGAGGTTGTGCAGTCTCCACCCTTAGAAGGTTTTAAGACATGACTGAATAAAGTCATGAGCAGCCAGGTCTGATTGCCCTGGTTTGAGCAGGAGGCTGGACTGGAGACCTGCTAAGGTCCCCTTAGGTGTCTACTCTTTTTCACATCCCTCAGAGCTTCTCTTTTTGTCCTCTGTGTTTGTTCTTTTGAGAGTTTGACAATTCGTGTTCATATTCCAGAGGCTGCTTTTAAAAGCTCCTTCTTTTCTTTGGAGCAATCATTAGATCTTGCTGACAGTATTTCAAAGATGTATAGTTCATTTCACCAGCTGTACAAAACTTGGGCTCCACCTGATTTGTTTCTAAGTCTGTGTTACAACATGACATCAGTTTCCAAATACAGCATCGTCCACCTGCAGTAGTTTGCTGGTGACAGCGGCAGTTCTCAGCAGTGGCATAGCCACAGTGACACTGTAATTGTCACCTTCTGGATGATACTACTGCACCTGAAAGTGAGCATCAAGGCAGCGAGCAGGGCCATGCAGTTACAAAATTAATCTCCTCACTGCCTTATGACTTTGTCAAGGCTGTGCTCATGTCCTTCCCATGGCTCCCAGCTAGCTTCCCGTGCTGATGTAACATCTCGGCGCTGCTCTTCAAATGAAGTTAATAAATCAAGTCCATGCTACACAAGGGATGTCGTAGGTTGAGACTAACTGGCACAACAGCACAACTCATTTGGGGCAGTGTCTGTCTGTGAATCTTGTATAGTTTTAACTTTCAGAGGTGAACCAAAGTGATCAAAAAAGCTTTTATGTTGACATTTTGCACAGGCCTCAGTAAGTGCAGGGATGCATATTCCCATCAGTAAATGGTCAACATTCATCACCTCCCCCTACTTCTCCTACCACCTTGAACCATTTAACATTATCAAACCTGCCTGAAGAACTGAAAAACAGCAGGGCACTCCCTGACTGCTGGAGCAGAACAGGCAGTTGCCTGCCCCTATGGAGAAGCAGCAATTTTTCTTTCCTTTGATCCTGCATTTATCTACCTGTTTCGTATCCACCGTGATGCTCGGGGGCATGCGACTGGACGTTCCCCCCTCACCCCCTGCCACTGCCTCCTCGCAGCACAACGCTTCAGGGGGAAGGGTGCCCTTCCTGCCATGCTCGCCGCAGTGGAGAGAGCGATGACTGGTTAAAAATAAATTTGGGAGCAGATGGTGAGGCAGATTATTGTTCATCCTAGGGCGATGATGATGATGTGCCAGCTAACTGCTGGTTGTCTATCAGAATTAATCAGGAGCTGTTGTGGCACATGATCAGTGCAGCCACTGCTCCCCCTGGGAAAAGGGAAGGAAGAGCAGAGAAGCAGCTCTGTAAAATGAGTTACCGGAGAAGCGCTTGGTTTTGAAGAAATGAGAAGTTTCTGGTGGAGAAAAGACTATATAAAAAGAAAAACAGGAATGTTTTTTAGGGGGTTGGATTTTTTTTTTTTTAATGTATTCACACTCTATATATCTAGGTATGCCTAGCTCCTAAAAAGCAACTGGGAAAACTTGGTCACATTCTTCTTGCTTTTGTCTCAGTGGAATTGTAGATCATCAGAAATAAAAACATATAAGAGGTTTATAGGACCTTTATGAGCACTATCTAGATGGATAGTATGAAACATTATCCATGGATGCGCCTGGTTTGGATTTGTGGTCTGTGTCAGAGGAAAGGACTTGACACTTGCTGTGCTCAAAACACTTCACAAACATTAATTCTCTATACACTCATAAAACAGACTAGGCGAAAGCTGACTCAACCCATTGAGCTGAAAGGCAGTATCAGAGGTACAGCTCCAGAGTTTTGATGCTTTAGCAGTCTGAAGGGTAGTTTTTCCATGCTACCTTTTGGTTTGTTGGGTTTTTTTTTCTGTTTGACTAAAGAGGTTAATGAAACGATGTAAGAATTGGCATGTTTTGTTTGATCTAAGAAATAAAATAGGAAGTGCATTTTTGGTTAATGTGTTGTAATAGAAATCAACAGTGAATTTCAATCACTTAGTCCAGTTAGATAACCTGTCAGTCTATTTTGTTAGCCTAGTGACATTTGTTAAACTAGATTTCTTATTTTGTGTCTTCAGCTTCTATTGTCCAGGCTATCTGTCATGGCATCTCCTTTCAGTGTACATCCAGTCTGATGTCCAAAGATACATTTTGCTGGGGTGTACTTTATGGAAAACTTATGTTTTTGTTTCGGAAGACATTTCAGGTGAAACATTAAATACTTTTTATCTAAGACTGTCAGGTCCATACAGTCTACCTTAAATAGCACATTTTCCACAAACATGCATTCTCAAATACAAAAGGTGGGATGAAATCTGCTATTTCTTCACTTTTTTAAACCGCTCTTCTTTTCTTTTATACTTTCTTTTTAAATGGTAGTGGTGTTTTAGGTTGTTAACAAGGTATTTCCTATGCAAAAATAATCTGAGGGCTCTGTCCCTGTGTAACGGTGAGTGGAAAACAAGGCACGCTCCTTCAGCTCTTATTTTTCAGGTGATCTAATTTGAGATGTTAGCAGTAAGAAGAAATTAACTTAAAGCAGAAATAAGATAGAATGACATAAAGAGAGGTGGTCCCTCTGGACTCGCAAAATTTGCAGATGTCAGGGAGGCTTTTTAGAGCTTTATCTGGCATTACTGTAAGCTTCATCAATATCTCTCTTTAACAGTTCCATGAGCGAGATGGCAAATTACTAGCGGGTTATCTGGAACAGCACTAATGTTTAGGTCAGGAACACTGTTAAAATATGCCTGATACTAACAAGTCCTTTTCTCTTGCTGGTATTGCAAATGATGAGAATAGAAATAAATTACTTTACTGGCTTATTTCTTCTTATGCATAGGTCAGGCTGAACTGGAAAACTAGTCTCGCTGGCTTTGTTTCTGATCAGTTCTCCTGTGTGCCACTGCAGGACGGTCAGACTCTTAGTATTTTGCATCTCTAGCACCTGAAATGTCCCGTCTTATTTTTTTAGTAAGTGAAATAATCTCGGGAACCAGTTTATTTCCTTGTCCTTGCCCTTCCAAACTGCTTCTTTTGGTATGCAAGTTGCTGGAGTGAGAGGATGGTTTAAGGAAAGTTATGTGCACATGGGATGGCTTGCTCTTTAAATCTTTTTAAGTGGTTGGATGCTGGTAAGATGGGGTTATATACAAACCCTGCAGTGCGGAGGTGCCTGGCTCCATCGGTGAGTGTTACTCAGTTTTACAATGAAACCTGTGATGAGAGACTGCAGTGAAGAAGGCAAAAATTGCCCTTAGCTGTAGAAGATATTTTTCCTTTAAAAAGAGCAGTAATTGAAAGCAACACCTCCTTTCCAAGCAGGTAGTAGAGGTGAGAGTGCTGGGAATTTGGTCTTTGAAGGGTTGTTAGCAGATATCTTGTTTTTTAACTTGTGCCCATGGCACTTGTGACTGTCTCATTAGGCCATGCTGTCATTTTAGTCCCTCTCACCTACATAGGCCCATGTGGTTCCCACTGCACGGGTCAAAAGAAAAGGGATAGATAAGGTGGTTCTCTGGGAAGGCAAAAAATAAACACACACCCCCCTGGTTGCTTCTTTCTCTGAGGCAGTGTGGGAGAGAGCTACCCAGACCTCAGTCCCAGCTTCACAAGAGATCCTGCCCACTATCATGGGCAGAGATTTGAGCAGCCTCAGCAGTTTCTCCTGCACGTTTCGCCTGGTGCCCTGTTATTCCCCCCCGCCCAATTTCTTTGTCCAGTGTTTTTGTAGGCCTAGTGTGCGTTAGCTTCCCTTTCTGTTCCAGGTTACCTCCTGGCATCTGTGCGATTCTGCCACTTAGAAACTGCCAACTTTTTTCTCTCCACGGCAATTCTGGCACCTTCCCACAGTTTGGAGCTCAGTGCAGTCCCGGAGAGCCTCTCTTTCCATTTGCTCTCTCTTTTCTACTTAATGAGAAAATGGGGCCCTTCCTGCCAGCCGCTGCCTCAGCCACGAAGCGCTGCCCAAGCTTTCAGTGCCGCTCCCGTCACTAATGGCTCCGTACGGGCAGAGAGCGAAGGAGAGTGGTCAGGCACCGAGCGCACCGTCTTTGGAGGAAGCTTTGCCACCGCACTTGACTTCTCTTCACTCCCTTTTGCCGGCTCTGGCCACAGTGCTGAGCACCACGTTAGGTGCAGGGGGTCCTGCGGGTGGGATCTGGCTCGGCTGTAATCCTTTCCCAGGCGTGAGAGGTGGCCCTTCACGCAGCATTACGTGGATGGGTTTGCGGTGTCTCATTTGGGCATGCCCAGTTTTCACAAGGAAGGGGGGAAAGATATTTCCTTTGAGAGTGAAGAAGTAAGAACTTATGCATGAAGGAGTTTTTAAAAGGCATAGCATTAAGAAGAAAAGAGAACAGGGGCTGGTATGACTTATCCAGAAGAATATCTAAAGGTACAAAAAAGAATACATGGATATTCCGGTTTTCTTGATTGGCTGTAACAAGTGAGGCTTCATGTGATAAAATGTGAGAAATATGAAAAGATTCAATAGATTTATAAAAATACTGTGTAAGGCAGCAGTTAAAAGGTGGGACTTCCAGGCAAAGGGCATGTGCACAAGTCTTAGAAGGGGATCTGTTACCTTTTGTATAGCTGAGAATACAAGTTAGTTGAGTAGAAGATGCTAGCCTGCATCATCCTTCGTATTTGCAGCAAAAAGTGAATCGCAAAAAGTAATTGGAGGGCAATACCCATTCTTGTCACATACTATTGTATATTTTTGCAGTGCTGGGGCACCTTTCAAAAGCTGCAGGCTAGGAGCATGATCTCTTACACCAGTAAATAGCTGGCAAGTGTTGCCCATGAGCTATTCCAGACCTTGATCAGGAAGGAGAGTGACATCATGTTTGTTCTGATAATTGACCATCTTTGTTTTAAGTAACCAGAATCTGAAAAACCTGCTGTGTTTGTTATGAAGGGCCTCCAAAGCCTCTCAGAAAACAAAAAGGGAAAAGTTAGACTGAAGAGCAGCCTGTCCTCTTGGTGTTGGCCCATCGTGTGATGCCATTGAAGATAAGGCTGGAAACAATGCGCTGGCTTGGAGCTTGCTGCCTTGCTTCCTCTTTCCTGCCATTGCCAGCTGCTGCCATCCCAAGGCTCGCCACTGCTTGAAGCACTGGTATGGAAACGCCTGCTTCTGACATTGGCCCCGTTAGCCTTTCAAATACTGCCTTGGGACAATGGCTTAAGGATTTCATTCTTGCTCTTTGTTCTTAAATAGATTTCTTGTGTGTACATGAGCAGATTTGCACAAAATGCAGTCTTAGCATCCTTGGCATGTTCCCTTGGGTACCCTTCTTTTTAACTGGAGTTTATTATAATGAGTAGAAAATGATATTTTTTATTTTTTTTATTAATCTGTATTATTCTCTGTTGGCGGCCCTAGTAGCTTTGTGGAGGAAGCTCATGCAGTAGGGAATTTTTCTTGCTACACATTAGCTCTGAAGAGAATTTGAAAGTAAAGGGCTTCAGTTATTGGCATTTCTGAGCCACCATCTATTGACTTTGAAGCCCTTTTTGACTACAAGTAGCATAGTAGGTGTGCCAGAGTTGTAACTCTTTCTCCTCGGAGAATCTGTTGTATGTTACTAAATGGATTCGGTAGTGACAGTGAACATGGAAGAAGAGATCTCTTCCAGAAAATAGGAAGTGCTGGTGTGGTTTAACAAGCAGATCTCAGGCATGGGAAGTATTTCATGTTTGCCATTGCCCGAAACAGGGGGGTCTGGAACGAGCCTCTGAAACGTTCTGTTTCCCTGTCCCCAAATGCTTGAGATTTTCAGGGAAGAAAAACACTGTCCTTATGTATTCGAAGGTGTTGCCAAGGGTGTCTTATTTCAGCAATTCCTACTTTTATTGTTAACAGCAGGGTTCATTTTGTGCTGAGAGGGTCCAGAACAAGTGCTGGACACTATTCTTGGCCATCTGTAATAACATTCCAGCACCACCATTTTTCCCAATTATGCCTAGGATAATATGATTGCCTGAGTAAAATCCGCTCTGCAGCTTAACAGAGAGACCTTCTGTTTCCAGGACTGCCAGTCCCTCAATTTTTATACATTTACACACTGCTCTCAGGGAGAATAAATAATACATGAACATATGCACTGGCTAAGTGAAATTTTCTTCTGATTATAGTGAGACACTGGTTAATGGCAATTATAAAATATATTTCTTCCATCTTTTGCTAATCCTGCTGTGCATTTAAGAGTATGCCTTTATCTTTTTTGTTGTTATTGTTGTAAGTTGCCATCTTGTTTTTATTTTTTAAACAAATTGTTTTGGTCATTTTTCTTATGTTGGTGAGTTGCAGTTTTGAACCCTCTTGAACACATTTCTGGCAGAATTACCTCATCTGAATCAGAAATAGTGCTACTGCATAAGCGCCCTTAAATGCTGTGTCTGCTACATCTATATTACAATAATAGAAGCTTTGAAAAGAAACTGATTGACATTAATCCCAAATGAAATGTTTACTCTCTGTTTAATACCTGGTGGGCAATTCAGTACTCTGACTCTATATTAAACAACAAAAATGTTTAAGAAGCATTATTAAGGCTCACAATCAGGTACTTAAAGTCAGAGCTATGTCTTGGTGTGCATGTGTTACAAAATGGTGTTGAATTGAATGGTCAAATATTGGGTTTTGCACTTACTGAATTCATAGAATAAACCTTTTTTGAAGGCTGATTCGGAGGGTAGAAGTATATGAGACTCCTTCCCAAACCTGTTACACATGTGGGCTAGGCAGTTGAGTGGTGTCCTGAGGACCTGGATTTTATCCTCCTGCCTGCACCATACAGACTGATTTCATATTGAACAGGTCAGTGAAAAGAAGCTGTTTGTAGGTGAACGATCCTTGCTCATTCTCTAATTCACAGAAACCTGTCTTAAAACCTTATGCTCTGATACTGAGAAGTATCGATCTCACAGCTATTGACTCAGCAGGATTTATGCCAGAATATGTACAGATCTGGGAGAAACTGGATCTAGATTTGGGGCATATAAAGTTAAAAGGAATTTTTTTTCCTTCATTTTGGGGTCGTGATCCCATTTGTAAACAGTAGATAACTTTCTTAAGAATTCAGATACTGCAGAAAAATTCATAAAGAGATTAAAATCTCTCTTCAGATAACAGTATTAGTTACATTATTTGTTCCTATCCCCATTTCTAGCTGAACTGCTGTGCTTGACATTTTATAAATGCGCACTCCACATGCTTCCTCACTCATCTGAGGCAGAATTGTGATATAGAAGATGTTTTAGCAAATTTCAGTCTAGGATCTGATAATAGGATGTGTCAGGCAGCCTTTAGTATCGGTTGTTGCTATATTT
This sequence comes from Aquila chrysaetos chrysaetos, assembly GCF_900496995.4. Taxonomy (NCBI): domain Eukaryota; kingdom Metazoa; phylum Chordata; class Aves; order Accipitriformes; family Accipitridae; genus Aquila; species Aquila chrysaetos. Next base: position 3,037,794 of record NC_044010.1, on the reverse strand, counting down.
CCTGCCTATAATCCTAATTGTATGTACCTGGTAGTAGTACCTCTTCAGGAAAGGCAGAGAGGCATAGAGGAGATGCTGTACTTTCTTAGCCTGCTACGAAGAGAGCTGTCAGTTTTGGGGGCAAGATGCTGTATTTAGCAGTCCACATTCACATCTGCTCAGGCCTCATCTGGTGAGTGTCACAATTTGGTTGCAGTGCCGTTCACAGGGGTGCTGTGTACTCAACTTCAAACTACAGCCGCTGCGCTGACCATCTCCTCTGGGCAGCACCATCCCACGTACTTTTCAGTTCTCTGCTTTCAGATACCACCCGCATGTTCTGGCTTTGCTCTGTCACTGTCTCTGACCAATGTTACTCATCTCACTTGCAATATACCTTGTCTTCTCTACAGTTAGAAATTTTAAAGTGAGCCTTTTCAGACTGTTGGGATGAAGCCTGGCACATTTGGGGTTTCAATGGCAAAGCTGGATGTTTTATTCCAGAAGTGGGGTTAGCAAATCTTCCCAAAATGCTGATGTTTCCTACACGTGGTCCAGTGTTTGTTCTTGTACCCTAAGAAGCTCTGACAACAGCGTCTGCTCTGGACTATCCCAAACAGTACTAATATAAAAACATACACTTTCTGTGTCACATTTCAAGATATAGTACTGCAGTGAGCCCTGGGCTGTGGGGTGTCCTCAAGAGCTTGAGATCCAGTGGACCATGAAACCTGTCTCAGAAAGATAGGATGTGGCATTACATTTTATGTAACACACTGTGCTCTGTAATTGACTCTTTTAATGCATGTGTAGAAACACTAAATTACTTGCAAGAGAGAATGGTATTGCTGTGGTGTTCAGGAGACAGATTTTATTGATGGGTTTCTCTGTTTTTTGCCTAAAACAACTGGAGTTTTGGAAGTCAAATGTGAATGCAAATGTACTTGGGACTATAGGTCTCCACTAAGGGGAAGAAAGAGAGATGGGGCCAGGGAAGGCTACCCAATAAAACTGACAGGAGATTCATCTTTCCGTGGGGCAGGAGTGCGTTTCCCACGCAGACACACTGAGTTGCTTTCTCATTGAGATGCTGAGGACAGTTTAATGAGGGCTGAGAAGTCTCTTTAAGTCTGGGAGTCACTAAAGATCAACAGCTCCTACAATCTAATCTGCATTATCATTAATCCAGTTAACAGTCAGCTGTTTTAACAATTAGCTCTGTTACTAGCTCAGTCCATTAAGGTCATAAAACTCTCTCTGCTTCAATTTAACCCCTTGGGTTGCTACTTCTAGTAGGTAAGTATCCTTATATCCTAATGTGGAGTATGTTATGGTAACTAATGATCCTGATCTGTTGTAGCCACTCGGCCTACTATTTGTGTCTTTAATGATTCAGGAGAGAAATGCCTTTAGGTGCTGTCGTAAACAGTGCTCTAAATCTTGAAAATCAATGAGAAATGAAAGGAAGTTAATTATAATTTGTACTGACAGCACTGCCTATTACTTAGGTTGCTAAGTATTTCCATTACATGAGCTTTGATCATTTGTGGAGGGCGGGCGTAGGAATTGCTCAGTGTTTTTTGTTCTGTTCAAAACTTTGTCAAATGCTTACTTTATGCTGAGTTTTTCCCATTCTGTGCATCCGACGAAGTTTAAATTGCTTAGGAAAATTTAATCAAAAAACAGTTTGGCTGTATTGAAGAATGGGCTGATGAGAAAATGTAAGAGGAGACCAGAGAAATGTATATTCTTTTGCCTGTGTTACATTGTTCTGAATGACAGGTTGTGCTGTGAAAAGATCTTCCATCTCTCTGGCTTGAAACAGGAAATTAATCTGATGACCAGGGCTCAAATTAAGAAGCAGAATTAGCTGATCAAAGAGCATGGGGCAGAGAGGCGCAGGAGTGAGGAGAGGCTGGGATTAGAAAAAGCAGCCCAGGAAAAGAAGGATGGACAGAGCAGTCTGAGAAGCCCAGTCTGAGAAAGCAGGACTAGATAGACCAAGACTTGCTAGCAAGGAGAATAGGACCATCAGAGCGGGGAAGAGCCAGGAACTGGGATGGGAGCAGATGGGAAGAGCTGGGAAGGAAACCTCAGTCTTGGGTCTAGCAGGTAGGATAGCAGTTCCCACAAAGCACATCTCTTTCAAGAAGCTAGAGCAGGACCCAAGGTGTTCCCTTCTCATCCTCCTGTTTTTTGCCGGGAAGCAAAGCTGGCAAGGCGTCCTGCTCCCTCTGCAGCACTAGCAGGTTGTCACCTCTTTGTGGAGTCAAATGGCGGAGACCAGCGCGGAACTGAGGGCTCTAGGTCTGCAGATTAACCATATGGCTGTCGGCACAACATCGCGTGGCGGGAGGCATCTGTCCGTCTTCCTGTTGGCAGGGAACTCTTTTCCTTTCCTCAGGGCCTTAATACTCTCTTTTTAACATCAAATGAAGTACTCAGGGTTAGGGAGTGCTGAAATTAAAGTTGCTTATGCATCCTGTAACTTTTTCTCTGCGACATAACTTTTTTTTTTTCCCCCCCACAAAACACATGCTTTGCTCAGCGAGAGAGAGGAGCTGTCTGCATGTAATGTACTTTTTGTCTGGCTTGCTGCAGAAGAAGGGAAAACATGCAGTGTGAGAGTTAGGGAATTACTTGAAGAAAGTGGCTGTAGTAGCCACAGGAACATGATCTGATCCTCCAGGCCAGCTGAGTTTGTGTGGTGTTGGACTAGTCATTTTGAGCTAAACTTTTCAAAGACTATCATTAGCTGTTGTACCTAGTTCATTTAAGATGCCTAATTCTAGAGCCTGGAAGAAGATTAGTAAAAATACTGCACATGCTTTTCTGAAACAGAAGTTGCAGAAAAGTATTTCTTAGGCATCTCAAATCAAGTACTGCTCAAATCAGCAGATACTTCTGAAATTGTGCCATCTGTGCCTTAGCTCACTCTCCATGTAATGGTAATAATGCTACTTCTAAAAGAAAGTTGTGGGAGATTTTGAAAATAAATTAGCTTAATGTTTTGTGACGCAGTCAAGAATAAAGAATTGGATGAGGATGAAGGTTGGAGGAGTCAAAAGGAGCTGAAAGATTATAGTGTAAAGTACAGTGTCATGCACCTAGCATCTAATGCAAATGCTTCCTATAAATGTGGAGTTCATCAGCTGAAAACTACAAAGGAGGAAGAAAGATCTGGGAGCATTGCTAGATGTTGTGATAATTGAGGCAGCACTTTCATGATCTGTTACACTGTGATCTTAAAAGGTCTCAATGGTTATCAGAGAAGGACTAATGCCGTTGGGCTTTTGGGAGAACTCATCTGGACACTTGTATATACTTCCACCTTTACAGCAGAAAGATGAGAGCAAACTGGAGAAGGTGCCCAGTGAGGCTGATAGCATGGGCGAAGGAATGGGTGGCCAGTTTTAAAAGGCAAAGAAAAATGTGTGGCTTATTAAGTCTTGCAAAATGAAGTTGGAGGGATCAGTAAGACAGCAGTTTGTAAATATACCTGAAGGATTAACAGCAAGATGGAAGCTAGTTGAGCTGAGGTGCATTTTTTTGGCACAACAGTAAGTAGGTTTGAAATGAATGGGAATACGTTTAGGTTGAAAATTAAGTAGTTTGTAAGTGTCGGAGTAGTGAGAGTCTGAGGCAGTATCCCAAAGGACAGAGTGGAAGGAAGACACCTTGTTGGGCTGGAGATGAGGCTTGAACCCTTTGAGAAGGGTGTGAGCAGGACCTGGGCTCAGACTTAGGAGGCTGTACCCAGTTAAATGTGTTAATTATAGCAGATGCAGCATGTACGTTTGGACATCGTGCATGCAGTGTGCGTGGGCGGTTGACCTTTTCCTTCTCTCAAGTGAAATCAAGTCATTAGGAATTATCTCTTAAATATTCTGGCCCTATACTTCAGAGCTTGAGCTGCTTTAATCTTAGTATGGCTTGGGGAGCCAGATTACCAGTGTTTCTGCCCTGCAGAGTCTGGGAGCAGATGAGGAGACCTCTTTCAGATGGCTGGTTTTTTACGTGCAGCCAGAGAGGTGCCTGAGCATGTGTGGAAAAGAGGGGATGTATGCGCTCTTCATTAGCATTTCCAAGATGCAGGAAAGCCTTATGTCTGTTTGCTCCAGGATATCTACTTGTCCTGGTTTGTGCAGTATATTTGAATGGAAAACTATCAGTTGTATAAGGGCTGAGGGAAGAAATACATTGTTGAAGTGGGAACATTGCCATTCTCAGCCTTTGGATGGATTCCACTTCATGATTGTCACATGCAATTCATATCTGTAAGGAACACATGTCACTGCTGATGTGATGTGATGTGCCATGTCATAAAAGCTCTGGTGACATTTTGTGACCTCTTAAAAGTCTAATGAAAGAGGTTTGCAACGTATAAATGCCATCTGCCGTGGCAAAGCAACTTCCCAGTTCTCTAATCACGTATGCCTCTTGTGAAATGCTGCATCACCTCGAAAAAAATCAGCATATTAATGGAGGAAGCTTGTCATTTCACTCATTCCCAGATTCTTTACATAATTCATCTATTAACTTCTTTTTTGCTTATTAAGAACCCTGAGGGGTGGAAGTTGCAGCAAATCCATGATAGCTTTAGGAGTTCCGTTTCATTAGAGCTGTATTTACTTTCTGATTTTTTGGTACTCTGAATTGGAACCATTCTCCCTACGATCTTAATCTTTTGCAAATACTCATGGGGTTCACAGATGGAAGTGTGAAAAGTCTGAGCTGTCTCAGGAACATGTAACAGGACTTCTGGGGGGGATGTAAAAAGAGGGGAGTTTTCCTCATTAACCTGTGTTTTTTTCACATAGTCCATTATGGGAACTGAGATGTGCTAATTATTTTAAATTGATTCAACTTGTTTGCCAATGTGTCACGCCAGTAGCCTCAGATGTGGGATGAGGAGACCAAACTTTGGCTGCAGTTTTTGCCGGGCTGACAGCTTATATAATGTACAGTTTTTGAATCAGTAGGGGCAATTTTTACAGCCTGAAAAAATAGGCATAGTGTTTCATGCTTGGATGGGAGAGAAGAGCACTTTATCCACTTATCCTTTACTTTGCATACTGCTGTTGTTGGGTGCTCTAGCTTTAACATGTAGATAGACAAACTTTGTAAAGAGAGAGTTTATTGCAGGAAATGTGTACGTATTACAGGCCACATATACAACACATTCACATTAGTTTATAAGTAATGATGAGCAAAAGCTACTTCAGATGGTGCTGAGGTAGAAAACTGCATCTCTACAGAGAAGCAAGAGATCTACCTCCTGTCATAAACAGTGCTTCTGTGTGTTTTCCAAGAAGCGTGCAAGCATTGTCTAGCCCTCACAGCCATCAGTGAAGAAGTTAGGTCTGATTTTATTGCTGTATTACAGGCAGAGAAGGAGGTACACTGAAAAATGAAGTGACAAGAGTAGCAAATCTGTGTAAGCAGCAAAGCAAGATGCCAGAAGCCCTGGCTTGCCAGCCTGTCTCATTACATCATGCCCGCGTGCCCTGGGCAAACCCCATTTTTTCAACTGTGCTTGTACATAGCGTCAGTGATATAGCAGGCTTCAATACTGGTTCTAATTCTGATTTTTAGACATAAGCTTATCATTTCCCTGATATGACCTATCCTCCCTATTGGTAAAAAGATCTTTTCCTTTCTTCACTGGAGATGATGCTAGATGTGTATAGGTGTCACAGAACGGATAAATAAAAAAATCACACAGGCACAAGAGAAATCGAGAAGCCTGTGAGCGTCGCTCTGGATGTGTTATGAGGAGGCAGTGATATGTTCTCAGTCCAGCACTTGCAAGGATAAGTCATTACACTGTGCTGCTCCCCTCGTAGTGGACCATATGGTAAGGTCCTACTGTGCATGTGCTGCCCCAAGGGTCCTACTCACAGATGGAGCGATGAAACTGAAAAGCCTGCTGTGCAGGAGTTCAGAAGGTTTTTTTGTAACTGCATTGCCATGCAACCATTTCAGTTGCCTTTGTTTGACCTGTTTTTATACATCCTGATGAGGTCTGTAAAAAGAGCTTATTCTTAATTGCCATTCATACAATTCTTATCTTGCCATTCTTCATCTCAAGAAGTTAATATGGGGGTTAGGTGGGATTAGTTTTTTCATTTGCTGCTCTGCAGTAATGACTATTTTGCATGTTTTGGCCCTGAAACAGAAGGAGAAGCCATCTTTTTTGCATTAGTTGCAGAGTGAAAATGGTTATACTAACAGTTACTGCAGGCTGGTTGGTGCAGTATGAAACTAAACCCTATTTCATTCTGAAATTAGCCCGTTTGCGTGGCCTGGGAGATACCAGTGCAAGCACCTGAAACAGAAGATATTTGAACTCCTAAGAGTATATCGTATAGCATTTTATCACAGCCCAGTCGTAGCTGACATTTAAAATGTGCAGCAAGAAAGAGGGAGTGAGTTTAGATGTCTCAGTAGAGGTACTGCAGCCCATCTGGGCTTTTCAGAGCGAGAAACTGTACCCAACTGGGTATCACTGGATGGCATCAAAATGCTTGCTTTGTTGTCTGCTTAAATAATAACCAGGTACACTGTGTGTGGGAAGGGATTGTCGGGGAGAAAAGCTATTTAGCATCAAGCTAAGAAAACAGCAAAGCATTGCTGTTTCAAAGGCTATACAAAGAGCTGGGCCTGTTGCTTTCTTTCCAATGCTTAGCAACTTTTCTCATTTTAGGAACTTTCCGCTGTACTTTCTGTGAGACTGAAGTGGAAGAAGATGAATCGGCGATGCCCAAAAAGGATGCAAGGACACTCGTGGCAAGATTTAATGAGCAGATTGAGCCCATCTATGCGCTGCTACGTGAGACGGAAGATGTTAACTTAGCCTATGAAATCCTCGAGCCAGAACCCACAGAGATTCCTGCCCTGAAGCAGAGGTGGGAATGCGCCTGGTCTTCTCCCACTGTGCTGTTTCCTTGTAGTACATTCGTCTGCTCTGTGAGGCTTTCCCAAACCTTGTGCAGCCTTTGACTGCATTGAGGGCTTACTTGTTCAGCACCAGCTACTCAAGCAACTGACCGGTTTCCCCAAGGAATGTGTGGTTTATAAGGAGACAAAGGGCCGTAACCATTTTTTACTAAACAAGGCAGATGACTATTCTTCTGGTCAGCCTCCTTTATGTAGATTTCTGTGGGGTGGGGTACTCGAATTACCTGCTGCTTGCTGTGCTGTAGCTGGTATGTATACCAAGCCCTTGCCCCAGTATTTAAGAAATGCAAACTGCAGCTGTTTGGCAAAGCTCTGAGGGTGCCATCTACACTGTCTTCTTTCTCTCAAACCCTTATCTTTTATCTATTCCTTTTGCTTCTACCCAGTTTCTGAAACTAAGCTATCTGCATTCCACACTTTGTGTTCTAGTTCGAAGACATTACTTGTAATAAGGGTATTTTTTTCTCCTGATTTTCTCCTACTTGTTACACACCTTTTTGGGAGAAGACCATGTTATAGTCAAAAACTCTTTAAAATATTCCTACCCATGGGAAATGACACTTTCTTTCAGAACATTCCTAGCTGTACAAAAACAGATTATGTTTAAATAATGCAGAAAGATGTGGGGAGCTGTCAGTTTTGTCAGCTGTGGTGAAATGTGATGCTCTTCTCTGTGTTTTAAAAAAAAATTAATTAAACACATGGGGGGCAGGGAATGTACCATGCAGGGAAGCATTCCCACAGTGCCTTGGGGTGCTTGGCTTTAGTTAATAGGAGAGCAAGCAAGATACTCATTTTTTTCTCTCAGGCTAACCTTGAGAGAGAATGTTCCTCATATATTCATGCTAGACAGTTTCTAATTAATATAATTAAAAATTCTTTGCCTATTCATAGTCTTTTTCTAGCCAAGAAAGTAGCTAATTTTCCTCATCATTCTGATAGAAAAACAGAAGCAATATAGAGAGGGAAAGAGACTTTTCCAAGGTCACTCAACATGTCTTTGGTGATATGGGGAGTCTTTGAAGCCTTTCTGCCCAAGCTGAATCACTAGCCTTTGCTTTAAATCCCTTTTTTGTAGTTTGAGTAGTAGAACTGGGATAACTGCACCAAAAAGAGAGTCATTTCTCAGTCTTTCCCTTCTGTGCACAGGAAATTATCACAGCAGAAGCCTGGTGCATTCCCATGATTAAATAGCAGCACCCACTTACTTGACTCTTAAATACTTAAAAAACATTGTAAATGATTAATTACTTTGTGCGAGGAATGACAAAATAAATAGGCGGCTTTTTAAATGCTTACTTGAACACAACTTGCTTCAGCACATACAATGATTTAATTATTTATTAACTCTTATTAATTCAAAGCAGCTAATTGCATGAAAGCGCTGCTGTGAGATTTTTTTTTTTTTTTTTTTTTAAAGTACTAAACCCTGGGTTATTTATTCCTTCCATTTTTATGGAGTCTTGAGTGTCTGAAATCATTGAGGAAACTGACATTTTGTGATTCTGAAACAAACAGAAAAGGTCACAAAGTGCCTGCATCATCTCTTCGCACCAATGCAGGCGACTTCGTATGTTTTCAGGAGAGTTACAGCTCTAAGCGACCACACTGATATTGCATAACTGCCATTTACCTGCCATGGAAAACCAGGCAGATCTTCATTTGTATCCTTCTGTGGGGCTGTTAATTTTCTTAATCTTGGGAGGACATGAATTAGCCCCACAGGTTTTGAAATAAACCTGCTTTACCTAAGCCCTTCTCTGTGGTTTTCGAAAACGGATGGATTTTAATAACCCTTCCATTTTCTTATGTCAAAATAGCATGATTTAATATAACAAAAATATTCACAGAATTAATGTTCTGTGGTCATGCTATCAAGAACCATGGGTTGTCTGTTGTGAAGTTGAAGCTCTTAAGAGCAGCAAAGTGAAAAAGTGCTTTATTTCAAACACAGCACGGTCCCCATTATGCAAGACCTTTTCTTAATAGTCTGGGCAGGATTGAGATTAAAATTTCAAGTTGTTTCCCATTGCACGGTGTGGTTTCTGTGGGCCATACCTCAGCTATGTCAAGGATTATTTATGTCGCCTTTAAAGGCAGCTAACCACTCATTAAGGGATTTCCATCAGGGTAAAACAACCGATGGGTAACTGAGCAAATGTAGCCACATCTGGGCCACTGAGCTGCCACAGTTCCTGATTGCAGGGTGGCCATGCAAAGTCTAGACCTAGGCAAGGAAAAAGCAGAACTTGGATCTGAGAGAGAAAGATATAAGAGTGCACTCCCTTCATCTGCTCTGTGCTGCCTGTAAAGCAGCTCGCGCACCTGGCCTTTTGCTGCTGCCGGATCCATGGTGTTTAATCCTGTACTTTGGAACAGGGTTGCTGAACAGTAAGATCTCTTCTTGCAGTAAGGAGTATTCCCCTGGTCATGTAGTCTTGATGGGTTGCTCAGTCCTACCAACAGTGTCGCTGAAGATGCAGTTCCGCAAAGAAGTAAATCGAGGCACATTTGCAAAGCTCACTGAGGTCCGAAACTAGACAGAAAGTGTCTAGATGGTTCCACCTAAGTGTGGGACATTGCAGTAGGTGGCTTAGGGTAATTAGTACTGTAGGTGTCTCTTAGAGTTGTTACTTTCATTTTTGAAATGTTCCTGACATGGAATAAGTGTTTTGCTGCTGAATGATACCGCATAGGGGAAAAAGTCCATTTTAGGCACACTTACGGGGACCTCTGTGCAAAAGTATTATTAGGCAGTTCCTGGCACTACTGAGTATTTAGCTGTCACGCTGCAGTCGTGGGGAGGGAGAGCTTGGCGGAGAGCTGCATTGTGTATCTTGTGAGGAAAGTGGATTACATAAAATCGTCAGGGAAACGCTAGTTAGAGATTTCTATTGTGTGGGAAGCAGAGTGGTGCTTTTCACAGAACACATGCCTGTCTTGGAGAGCTGAAAGGTACCAACACTTGAAATAACGTACTGGAAAGAAGGTCTCTGTGTGGTTCCTTAGGTTATATAAGCAATACGTGTGCGTGAGTCTTCTTTCCCAAAATTCAAGGCTGCTGTGAAGTTCTCCTAGCAGGGCTGGCTGCAGGAGAGAACTGGTTAGTGTGTGGACACATGTTAAAACAGATGCTGTGAAGTATTTTACTAACAGACCCCAGCAAATTCACTTTTGGGAGGCTGTGAGTAGCCCTCAATCTAAACTGCGGCTGAACATGCCAATATTTTTTATTTGGGGAAGAGAGATGATCACCTGCCTGCATAGTTTCCCCTTACTGTTTACCCCTAAAAATCCAGCAGAATTAGTTCATCAAGCAGTGGTTAAGTCCTTGCTGAATTAAAAAAATTGCATATTACTCAGGTCTTCTCCAGCTGCAACCTTATTTTAAGCATCTCAGTTAGAGGAAAGGTCGTTGGGTAGATAGCAGCGACTGAACTGTGCTCACTGACAACTTCTGTCAGCTCAGCTGGCACCAAAGCAGGGACACTATGAGTATCCATGATGGATTTGCTCTGGATGAGAGGAGGAGTCCGGGCAGGTCTGTTACCTCTGAAAAGCCTTAGGTACCACTGGCAGTCAGATGACTGAAATTTTATGGCTGAGGGTGGGTGCAGTCTGCAGAGGATCTGTTTCTCTGAGAAGGTGAAATATGATTTTGAAGTAGAGGAACAGTCACGTTTGGCTTTCCCTGCCTGGAAAGCAGTGAGTTTCCGTTCAGCTGCTTTCCCTGATCAATGCATATGTAGCAGCACAGGCCAGAGATGGTATTTTAGGCTTATTGCTATCGCTATGCAGAAAATACTGCACCTGATGTCCTCTTTCCACCAGATCCAAGCAGGAATGTTTCTTTTCTCCATCAGTCTCCTGAGTTAGAAAGGAGCCTGGAGAAAAATGTGCTGGCTCCAGCTTCTCTTGGAAAACAAAAGAAGGGCTAGGCTTTGACTGTCATACGCTTTGCATCAGTCATCGCCTTTCTTTATCCAGCTTTTCCACGATGAAGACAGTTCTGTCTTGCCTCCTCCCACACATCATCACCACACAAAGGCCTTTGCCCAGCCCTGGTTCTCTGGTTTGAAGGTGCCCTCTCATCTTTTCTTCTCTTCTGCCCGGACTTCCCAGTCCTCCCAAGGCTGTATCTGTGGATAGTACACATCTCCTGTGTTACACAGGAGATGTGACTTACCACAGGCGTTGTCACTCACAATTGAAGCAAAGGTTTAAACTGTGTTTTTCATGGTGAGTTAACTCCTTCACAAGTCCTGTGATTAACAATGGTTCACAGATCTGAGCATGCTGGGTCTCTGGGCCTATCATCTTGACTTGTTTAAACTTTAGTGCTTTTTTTAATGCAGCGTAGTGTTGCTGTGAAAAGGCCAAAAAGAGACTTTTCCAAATACCAGATTACTGTCCAACTATGTTTTTCTGCCGTGACTTTTATTTCAGGGTATTCTCAGATTTTATGTTTGTTCTTACATGAGTGCCTCAGCAGCTTTAGTGCTGTCTTCTCTTTTCAGCATCTGTTGTGGAAGTTGCCATGGCCTCAGGTAGGGTTTCCCATTAGAGACCCCCAAGTTCCCCAAACCACCAAGCTGGTGTAGCAATTCCTGGCACCACATGTTAGAGATCAGAATGCAAGTTCTCGGTGCAGATCGTGGGAGATAACTAATCATAGTTTTAAGTGTTGCAATGCTGGCTGAGGAAGGGCTTGTTCTGACTGCTTGTGTTTTTATCTCTTTGACTTTTATGCAGCAAGGAGCGTGCAGCTGGTACTGGTTCAGGGACAGCAGCTGGCCTTGCAGGTGGACACCATCGGGAAGCATGGACTACAAAAGGACCATCATATGAGGACTTGTATACCCAGAACGTTGTCATCAGCATGGAGGACCAGGAGGATCTTAACCGGTCTGCAAGTGAAGGAAAGCCAGCCAGAGAGAGACCAATTTGGCTACGGGAGAGCACGGTGCAGGGGGCTTATGACCCTGATGAAATCAAAGATGGTAAGAAAATTGACAGAGCAGAAGTACTGCTCTGCTTATGTGATGCTTTTAGAGTGCTGTCAAAAATATGTTCCCCTGTGTGTGTACAGCTGCTGCTCCCTACACTCCGGATTTTTTTCTGCTCCCCTCTGCTGTGCAAAGCACCTGTGTGTAGGTAGATGTAAAAAATCCTAGTTTATTAGATCCAGGATTGAAGTCCAGGTCAGTAAAGCTGAGTTACCCACAAAATAGTTTGTGCTTCTAAAATGTTAATTATCTGTTACATCTTCCACCTTGAGAGTTTATTGGTTTTGGACAAAGGTCTTTCAGTCTCATCTAGAAAACTGCCCACCTAATAGGTCACTGCTGAAAAATAACATTTGTTAACATTCAGTCATTCTGAAGCCTACCAAATCTACCAGCAGTGTTTTTGTGCTCCCAGCTGCCTTCTTGCCAATTGTTTTTCAAAATGTGTTTTATATGAAGAATATGTCAGAAATAAAGCTTCTGGAAGTACAGTAGGAAGGCCTGTCACCATGGCAGGTGAGTGTTTATTGCTTTCTGTTTGTTTCTCATTATCTTTGCTTTTCTTTTCATTCATGTTGGGGTTGGGTTGTCTATAGACAATAGTCAAGATCTTGTAACCACTAGTAGAAACACTCTGCTTTGGTAAGTGTGCTATTTAAGCTTACACACTAAAAATAGAAAATAGAGACCTTCTATGATTTTTACAAGAGTGAATCAATAGATGCGATCTTCCAAGTCATTTGAGGATTATAGAAGGAAATTGTTGGTGCCCTAGGAAGAGAAGAAGGTAAAAGGGAACTGCATGTGTAAGCATGAGACCCTGGAACCAGTGCAATGCTCAGGAGAGGAGTGGAGTATGGAGGTACAGCAGAAGTGAAGAAAATGGGTGTGAAGTAGTGGTCAGAAGATATCTAATGATCTCATTTGTGTGTAACACCTTTCCAGCATATGGATCCCAAAACTTTTTCCAAATAGATTAAACAAAGTGAGGTGACTGAAACAACCTCCTCCTGCAGCCTTGTTTTGGGTTTGTGTGGTGAGGTTTTGGTAGCAGGGGAGAGGCTGCAGGGGTGGCTCCTGTGAGAAGCTGCTAGAAGCTTCCCCGGCTCCAAGTCGGACCTGCCTCTGGCCAACGCCGAGCCCATCAGCAATGGTGGTAGCGTCTCTGGGATAATGTATTTAAGAAGGGAAACCTGCAGTGGAGTTTGGGAAGTGGGAGGTGAGAGAAACACCTATGCAGACAGCAAGGCCAGTGAAGAAGGAGGGGATGCCCCTGCAACCTGTGGAGGTGAGCGGTGGAGCAGATGCCCACCTGCAGCCCGTGGAGGACCCCACGGTGGAGCAGGGGACGAGTGTGGAGTCCTCCCCCTGAGGAGGAAGGAGCGGCAGAGACAATGCGTGACAAACTGACCTCAACCCCCATTCCCTGCCCCACCGCGCTGCTGTGGAGGAGGAGGTAGAGAATTCAGGAGTGAAGTTGTGCCCGGGAAGAAGGGAGGGGTGCAGGGAAGGTGTTTTAAGATTTAGGTTTACTTCTCGGTATCCTTGTTTTGACTTGATGGGTAGTAAATCAAAATGATTTTGTTTCTTCCCCAAGTTGAGTCTGTCTTTTGCCCGTGACCATAAGTGGTAAGTGATCCCTCCCTGTCCTTGTCTCAACCCATGAGCATTTCTTTATATTTTCTCCTCCTTATCCCACCGGGGCCGGGGGGGGGGAGGAGTGAGCGAGCGGCTTCATGGTGCTTTGTTACCAGCTGGGCTGAAACCACGACAAGTCTGTAGCAGATGTTGTGTTACTCACCAGCCATGGTGAGTTCTCACCCCATTTTTCTGCTAGACATTCCATTCACCTGTAGTTTTAAATTGGCTCCTTGAGATGACTTTTGGTGTACACAGCATAAATGTTTCTCAGATGCCACTGAGGGGAGTATATCTGCTTACAGCACAATGGCATCACAGCTTAACCTCCACCACTAGTGGAGATGAAAGAGGGGACTTGTGGAAATAGCCTGAAATTGCTGCTGCAACACATTTCTGTAGCTTTTGGATGATATAAACAGGGAGGAAGGAAACTTGGGACTGTTGACAGGAAAGGTTCACTGCTTGGATCTGGCAGGAGCAGTTCTCACAAGCAAGAGACAGCCCCGCTCCTGAGCCACAAAGTCAGACTTTGTGGAGCTACCCCAGGCTGTGGTCGCTTCACAGTTCTCAGTGTGATGAGCTACAATATTATCTCACAGAAATGCTCTCCAGTAGCTTCTTATGCTCTACAGTCACAAGCAACAAGCTGAGCATAAGGCTGCCAACACAACGCCTTCATTCTTCCTTTCTTTCAAGAATTTTGCCAGTGCATTAATAATAGTAGTTGCAGCCATCACCCATTACAACTTCATTTACAATAAAAACATGAGTCTAATAAAGTTAGGGGTGGGTCTTTTGGCCTTTATTTTAACATAAGAAAGGAGTGACCACAAACTCCCCTCGCTTTTAGTGCTAAATGCAGAACTTACTTCCTTAGTTCACCTGTTTCTCAGCATTTTTTTTCATCTCAAGTTCAAAAAAGTAACCAGTGTATTTTTGGCCCTGGGGGAAAGGCTTGGGCCCCAACTGCCTGGATGTGCTGCTGAAACCATGAGGTTCCAGGTCTGGGAGAAGCAGGCAAGTGGCTTTAATGTATGAAGGCAGAATGCCATCACCTAAACTCCAGCAGTTGTTCGTAGGCAGTGTCTTTAGGTGCAAGAAAGTTTGCCACAGGGAGTCTGTCTTACTTTTTAGGCCTTGTTTTTACATAAGGTTCTCTGTATTTCATTTTTTGTTCTGGGTGTTTTTTCTTTTTTTTTTCCCTACTGCCTGTAGGTTTATTGGTGCTGGGTGGAGTGACAGTCCTTTCACCAAATGTAGGATTAGGAGAAGTTTTCTGCAGAATGCCAGTATTTCAACAGAATTTTACCTTTTGAATCCTTGAACTGCAGATGCCCTGCCTACCCAAATCATGTCAAACCCTCCTAGTTATTGTACAGCCAAGCTTACTGAAAGAGGAGCACAGGCTGTGTGTCTGTCAGCTGCAAAACTGCAGTCTCCTTCAAATAAGAGGTCCAGGGAGTTTACCAGACATGGCTACTTTGAATGTTGTTTTATGGTCTCCGAATACTCGCTGTATGCCAGGATTCATCTGCTTCCCCATCTTAATCCTTATATGGGGAGCTCGGCAGGGCAGGGCTTGGTTTTGGGTCTGTATTTATGGTCTGTGCTGGCAACACCCGTGCTCTTGGTCATCACGGCAAGTCCTCGAGGCTGTGGTCATCCAACCTGAAAGAAAGGGACAAAAAGGAAACAGCCTGGTGCTTGTTCACCTGTGAAACAGTACCGAGCTACTCGCTGTATCTCAGACAAGTGTCATCACTGGGTGCGTAGCCTGGGTATCTGGAAGCCCAGATTTAGGTCCCAAGGACTGCTTTCTGCTCCATAGTAAGGAAAGTGCATCGGCCCAGCTGAGGGGTGCCCGAGTTGGACACCTCCCTGCGGAGGTCTTTTCCAGGTGCCTGCCCATCACGCGTTTGTTGTCTTCTCCTGCGATGTGCTCTTGGCCGACGCTCCCAGCTGGGAGCCACAGTGACTCCAGGCTTCCCAGCTGCTAGGAAATGTCAATACTTGCTCTGCTGTTATGAGAAAAAAACATAACTATCTCTGTCTTTCAAAGGAGAAGAGGAGCTGGTATAGAGAACGGGTGTGACTTGGCCAAGCATGCTCAGTAGCAGTAATTAATACAGGTTCAGAAAGCCTTCAGGGCCGTCACCCAGCTCTTTGTGAGGAAACGATCATTCCCTTGTATCTCTTTGCAGGGGGCCGGGATCTGGATGCCTTCCAGGAGCGTGAGGACGGCCGGGCAGCTCTGGATGATAATGAGGAGGTGATGCGTGCCCTGCTTATCCACGAGAAGAAGACACCTTCTGCTTCAACAGTCACCATCGGAGGTGCCGCTCCTCTCTCCGGTGCCAACGCTAGTGACTCCGAGAGCGAGACAAGCGAATCGGAGGAGGAATCCCCTCCCCGCCCTCCCGCCACGGCCACCTCAACGTACGGGCTGGAGGACGAGGAGGAGGATGAAGAGTTTGAGGTGGTGGCAGAAGACCCCACTGTCACGGTGGCTGGGCGTCCACACTCGTACAGCCAAGTGAGCCAGCGCCCTGAGCTGGTGGCCCAGATGACGCCGGAGGAAAAAGAGGTTTACATAGCCATGGGGCAACGCATGTTTGAGGACATGTTTGATTAACTGCTTCCTGCCGTGGCATTTTTTAAAAAGTGACTTTTTAAGCCAGAGACTCCCTAGTAAAACAGAAGACTGAAGCGCATCTTTCCTCCCCTGTGCGCAGGGACACTGGGCCTTGGGACTGCTAATCTCAGGCATTTTGCTCACCAGAGCGGGGGAGCAGGAAGGCTGCTTGTGCCAAGACAGGTAGGGGAGGACATTTCTCAGAAGTGAGTAAGCTTGCAAGGTAAAAATCTGCTTCAGGGTGCCCTGCACAGGCACTGCTTTAACCTTCTCCAGGGCCCTAGCAGCTGCCTCCCCCCGATTTGCTTTGAGTTGTTTTTTGTTGCAGATCCTAGTGAAGTCCACATCCCTGCCCTCAGAGGATGTAAGGGCTCCGTAGTCTGATCAGAGTGCTCTGCAGAGGAGAGCGTAAGTAACATTACAGCTGCCAGTGCTCAGTGAGGGGAGAGGAGAGGGAAGCAGTCGTCTGCTGATGGCAAACTTGGGCAGGGCTTGTAGCTGACCTGCCAGCAGCCACTGACCACTGGAGTGGCTATTTCTAAGCAGGCCTGTAGGCAGCAACCTTTTCTTGCCCCCCTTCGCTCCTTACTAGGTCTCAGCACCTCAAGGTCGGGTGTAACTTGAAACACACAGAGTGAAAGTCTTGGCAAGCATACACAGTCACTCTTTGTCAGTGTAATGAAAGCCCTCCATGGATCTGAGCTGTCAGAGCGCTCTGACTTACCAGGAGATACCTCCCTTTTCCAGTATTGCTGCCTGTTGCTTCTGCCTAGCCCTGTCCAAACCAGTGTTGCAGACTGTTTGCAGTGGGCAGGGCTGCATTCAGGCAGTTCCAGAGAAATAGCTTAGGTAGGTTTTATTTGCAGTCACACCAGGGCTGTATCATTTTAAGAGGAATTATGCAATTTTGAATTCTGCTTTGGCACACTCTTCTACCATAGAAAAACATTTATCAGTGCCTACAGAGCAATTTCATATTTTTAATGTTTTTCTCTTCCAATTGAAAATGTTGTTTTTTAAAGTTGTTGTGTTTTCCTATCCAGTACTACAATAAAACAAAATGAAATGATAAAAGAATTTTGTGTTCCAGAGGGTAGGGGCAGTATTATGTGCTGTTCCATTTACATGGGCAGCATGAATTTGCTGTTCACTGAGACTGTAAATCTGTTTTATACTAACTATGCTTTCTATGTTCAGCTAACCTTGTAATGCCTCCTTTGTGGTTTTATTTTCAGCCTCTTGATATTTTGAATCCCCTCTTTTTTTAAATAGTGTTTTAAATTTGCTTTTAAGTCATTTTAAAGAGGAATAAACAAACAGAAACTTCTCCCCTTTGTTATCTTCCAATTTGTCATGTGCATAGTTGGGAGTGTTGTTTGCTTATCATTTTGATTTACTCAATTCAAGAAAAAAAAAACAATTTGAGGCTCTCCTTTGAGGGAAGGACTATTTGAAATCCCACTGCACATTGTTTCTTCTCACCAGAGCTTCCCTGAATGCCTCCTGGAATCTCCTGCACTTCCAGGAGGGATGTTTCATTACACTGGTGCTGTGGGAGGCCCTTTTTGATCAGTACTTCCATTCCTTTCCTCCTTCCTCAAGGGAAGCGTAGGCGGATGGTGGAGGTCTCACAGATACTGTATTGCTAGTTAAAATGGTACTCTTGTGTTGACAGACTTCCACGATCTGGTATTAAGCTTCTAGATAACAAGCCACAGAGCCGGTAAGTCAGACTCAGTGATCAGCTAACAGAAAAAAAGTGCTGTACCAACTCTGTTTAGATTTAATCTGGTTGAATTCAAGGTTAACACTGGAGAAGAGCAGGTAGATTTACAAGTAGCCAAAGACAGAAACTGAGAACTAATCCTGAATACAGTACAACTACTCATGCTTGTAACTCACCAGTAGTTTATACTGAGTTTTTAGTCTGCAAAAGCAAACTGTAGGTTTATTAAAGCTTAAGTGAAGAAATACTGGGTTTTGCTATAAGAGCACTGATACTGCATCTATATCCAGCATGATCATCTATAAAGTAGTGGTTTTACTTAATAAACACATTTAATTGTGGTTTGTACGGCGGTTGTAATTTTTGTCATTCAGTAAGGCTTGTCCTGCAAATGAGGGAATCGGTGCGGTGGTTGGTAGGGCATGCCTTCCGTCTCTCATCCACCACATGCAGCCCTCGGGAGGACTGGTGAGGTCAAGATACACGAGCAGATGCCGTCATTGTTTCCTGCCCTCTCTAACAGCTTCTGGCTCTCGGAAAGGATGGCTGCTCTGCTCTGTTCCAGCCGGTTAGGGCTGTTGTCGAAGAACAACGATACGCTGCTACTGCCCTGTCATGACAAGCACGGCTTGAATGAACAGAAGCACGTACAATCGGTAATTCCTTTTTTTTTTTTTTTTTTCTGCAACTGAAGCAGGGCTCTGCACGCATGCCAGAAGAGGAAGAACGGCCACTGCTGCAAGCAAAGCCAGCCACTGCCAGCAGGTTGGTGCTAATGTAAGGGATAAAGCCGTCAATCCTGAGGAAGGCCCCAGCCATTTCCTCTGGCTGCTGGACCACATGTGCTGCATTAACGCTAACTCAATAATACCATGAGCGTGGTCGAGCACTGAAGCCTTCCTGGGTGAATGTTCTGTCTAACCCCATTCAAACCAGTTTCTGTGTCTGCTTTCAGCCTAAAGTGCGCTTTATCTGATGAGTGCACTTGAGGGCAGGGCGCTGCAGTTCAGGCTGGAAAGAAAAATGCATTTCTCAAGCTGCTCATACTCCTCTTCCCAAAGGTCAGAGGCGCCGGGTGCCTCTTCCAGCTGGGCGAGAGCTGCCTCTGTCCCTGCTCCCCTTGCGGGTCAGGGAAACCGCAGGAGAGCGATGTCCTCCCTGGCCCAGCGCAGAGCAGGCCAGAGCAGATCAGTGAAGCTGCTGATGGAGGGGAAGATCACTATCAATGCTGGAAAACAGGAATGTTTTAATCTTTTCTACTAAGCTCCCAAAAATGGGCTTCCTCCATCCAACTCTTCATTTCCTGTGTTGCTGCCTCCTTCAAACAGACTCAGATTAAACAGACTGTTGCTCTGTGAGAATCGAGGGATTTGAAGATCCCCTGGAGGAAGGGCGGAAAAATAGCATCACCTCCTCCCCGAGACATCTAAGGAGCCCTGCCTTGGTGATGCCTGCAGTGCCGGGGCATGCTGCGGAGAAGTTTGACAGGGCCTGGTGGGGAGAAGCAGCCAGCTCTGCTTGGGTCTCTGTCTCCTGCTGTGCCCCCATGGCAGGAGAGAGAAAATTGTCTCAGGAATCAAATGCAAGACAAAGCCTTCATGGAAATGGAAAGTTTATGAGCAGGTGGAAGGACATGTCAGCGGCAGGGCAAGCCGGCAGGCTGTCCAGTATGTTTTCCTGGGTGGGTCGTGGAGGAGAAGCAGCAGCAGCTCCGTTCCTCTGCTCTGGTATGTGTTGGTATAAACAAGTGAGGCTGTGGGCACGGTCCCTTGGAGGAGGGAGGTGTCATGCAATGCTGCAAAAAGTTTCTCTGGGCTGTTCTAGGACTGGTATTGCCTTATCCCACTGGAAGCCCTGGGCAAGGTAACCGTGTCCCTGGCTTGTTCACAGGAGGCTTTGGAATATTGATCTAAGCATGGACAGCCAAGGATCCCTAAGCATCACGATACACTCCAGTTTAAAGTGTATTGACTGTGAGTCAACACAGCTTCTCCTCCAGGAGGACGGGAGCTGGGGCTGAAGAGTAGCTTTTGCTGAGCTGCTTCCAGAATAATGATCAATATTTATAAAGTCCAAGGAGATCATCAGTCATACAGTCTTGATAGGAGGCATAGTCAGATGCTTGAAGCTGTTTAAGATTTGATTGTAGAGTGTCATGGAGAGGCCACTGCCTAAAAGGAATGGCAGCCTAAAGTGTGGGAAGCAATGTCTGACTGCTGGTGCTCCTGGAAAGCTGCCTGTCTGCCTGCCTGCCTGCGTGCTCCCTCCTAGCAGAGAGCAGAGCACTGGCAGCGCCGGGCTGTCCGGGACTACAACCCCGTCACTATGGCAGAGCTATTTTCTCTCTCTTTCAAAGTTATCCAGGGAAATCCGGGCTTTTTTCTGTTTGGGATACCTAAATGAGCAGCCAGAAGGTAGTTTCTTATTCACCAGCATTAATTAGATTGAGAGAGAGAATGAACCTAATTTATGTTTAAACAAAAATCAGATTTTGGAAGCGCCTGCTGTATCATTAAAAAATGTATTAAGGACAGTGAGTATTTGTGCAACTGTCCTGGAAGCAGCAGACAGAGAGTCTCTGAATAAGATGCTTTAAATATAATAGGTATTTTTGCTTAAAATATGTTTCTGACCTAAATATAATTTAATTTCCATCCCTTTGAACAGTTTGATGCTAATGAACCAGCCAGGGATGGCAGAGAGGAGGCTGAGCCAGCCGCATCGGAAGCGACTCAGCTCCACTGCAGTGCGTTAGAGACCCTGCATGTGCTTTATCCCGGCTGCACACAGCGACAAATGCGCAAATCCTGCCGAGAGCTGGCCACAGCAGCAGGAGGAAACCTTGGGCTGTTCAGCTGGAGAAACAGGCAGGGATCCAGCCTGGAAATTAAGGCTGATCAAATATTGTTCCACGAGCATTAATGTCTGTGTACAAAAACAGGTACGTCTGGCTAGGAGGAAAAATCACATCTCATATAGATGTGATTAAAGTCCTGACATTCTGCTTCTGCTTATTTTTCACCTGGAATCCATATCGCCAGCCTCTGCCATCCCATTACTTGCTGGAAGAAGGAGGGTGAGCAGTGGTAATTTTTCAGTGAGCTAAAATTGTGCGTAGAGCTGAGAAGCCTGGCTCAGTTCCACCTGGTAAAGGGACCCTCCTAGTCTTAAACATCTTTTTTCTGCACTTCTGACAGTGGAAATCTGCCTGATCCAGTGCCCATTTTGCCAGGCACTATTAGCAGAGTCCATGCATTTCATATGCCCTCTTAACATACATTATGGGGGGACAGGTGTACCAGACACCATTTAATGGTTGCTACCAGCTGGCCGGGGCACGCTTAGGTTGCAGTGTCTGAACCAGCCCTGTGCCATATGATAGGGGAATGATAGGTTGGGTCATTTTGGTCAGATTATCCATACCTGCTCTTTGCAAAGGTGCTGGCTGTTCTTCTCCCACTCGGTGCTGATGGGCTCTCATAAACTCAACCCCTCTGGGATCACACACGTGTCAATTTAAAATCAAGTTTCAGTCCCTTCTCCACCACCACCAAGCAGCTCTGGCTTGTGCCACATCCACTCTTGGGGCATGTGGCACTGTCATGCTGGGGTCCACCATGCAGGTTTTGGCCATGACTGCCTCGGGCTGTTCCACGTCCTGGCAGAGAGGTTTAATGAATGGTAGGTCTATGCCTTTTCCAAAAGTGAGGCTTTGGCTGGGCTCGGGGGCAATGCCTAATTTCCTACAGTGGGGAGGGAACCGGCATCAGCTCCAGGCTGGTCACTCCCTTACGTGCAATCTTTGTTGCTTGAACTAGATATGATTTGGTAGGACTGGATTTGATCTTCTGTTTTTTTAACCCTTGTCCTCTTTTTCCCTTGGGAGTATTCTGAGTTGCTGAATTTCTCATGTTTCCCTGCTGCTTCTAGCAAAAAAAAAAACCAAAAACCTTTTTTTTTTTGGAATGCAAATGAGGCTGTAAAATCTTTTTAGGGAGACATATCTGCTCTCCCTGCGCTGTCACAATTATTCTTCCTTTGCCATACAACGCTTTCTTCCAAGAAGAAGTGCTTTCAACATCTCTCAGCCTTTATGGTGATGTCAGGAGATTAAAACTATCCCTATTACAACAGGGAAGAGTAGAGGGAAATGGGGTTAGAAGGAAACATGGCCTTCAGAAAATGACGCATCTTGAGAGAAATTTCACTTTCGCATACTCTCCCAGGCCACATGGGTGCCATATCCAAGAGAAAAAAAAGTACAGTATGCTGAAGAGGGACTTGGCTCATGGTGCATTTACCCTGGTGTATTCCCTTGCCTCAGAGCCCATTTGGAAGGGTAATATTCTCTGAGTGTGCCAACATCTTGGAAGTTATACAACGGCATCATGAAGGTTCCAAATTAGCAATCAACTTCAGCAGGAGCCTGCAGGTCCATTTGAATGATCTGACTCCTACTTTCACCATGCTGGAAGGTTTGGTGCAAGAGTACCTTGCAGCAATGAGTTGCAAAAATGAGTTCAGTGTCACATTAAAAAGTACCTTTTTCTTTGAACTTTTCATCTGAGTGTGCCGTTACGTCTTGTGTATGAGAAACAAGCACCTAAAGTCATGTAGGAGGCTGCCCAGCCCTCCTGAGACATGTCTCCCTTTGGGAATGTTAACAAATAAGGAATTTTGTATGGTTTGGGTAGGAGCTACTGCCAAGAGCAGCAAATAATAGTTGACGATTTTGTTATCTAGACAGTGACATCATTGCAGCCTGTCTGAAGTCCGGAATAAAAGAGCTTATCTCCATAGACAGCAGACATGGATTCTTCCAGTTGGACAGGTGTCAAAACACCACATGTTCAGCCCTTTCAATGTTGGTGTGGGTTTTTTTTAACTCTTTGCATTTTTTGCTCCTCATGCAGCGGGCACTAGCATCTTTGGTGCACCAATGGACCAGGTGCTAGCATGAACTAAAGACCTCTGGTTTGGCTCCTTGTGGGATTGCTAATTCACATGTTAATGGAGTCTACCCCGGGGAAAGGTGTGAGTCAAGCCATTAGAAATGCCAAAAACGAGCCAAATGAATACTGTGTGTGGAAGCACATTTGTTTGGGTGGTCAAAACCAATGAAGAGGAGGTGAGGGTCAGATGCAGCCTTCTGTGTTCCAGTTTATGCCCGTTGCCTCTATTCCTGTCACTGGAGAACAGCCTGGCTCCATCCTTTTCACACCCTCCCTTCAGGTATTTATATACATTAATAAGATGCCGCCCTGAGCCTTCTCTGCTCCAGGCTGAACAGCCCCAGCTCTTTCAGCCTCTCCTCATAGGAGAGATGCTCCAGTCCCTTCATCATCTTTGTAGCCCTTTGTGGGACTCTCTCCAGTATGTCCATCTCTCTCTTGTACTGGGGAGCCCAGAACTGGACGCAGGACTCCAGGTGTGTCTTCACCAGTGCTGAATAAAGGGGAAAGATCACCTCCCTTGACCTGCTGGCAATACTTCACCTAACGCAGCCCAGGATACCACTAGCCTTCCTTGCGGCAAGGGCACGTTGCTGGCTCATGTTCAACTTGGTGTCCACCAGGACACCTCAGATCCTTTCTTGCCAAGCTGCTTTCCAGCTGGGTGGCCCCCAGCATATATTGGTGTATGGGGTTGTTCCTCCCCAGGTGCAGGACTTCACTTACCCTTGCTGAACCGCACGAGGCTCCTGTCAGCCCATTTCTCCAGGCTGTCAAGGTCTCTCTGGATGGCAGCACAACCCTGTGGTGTACTAGCCACTCCTCCCAGTTTGGTGTCATCAGCAAACGTCCTGAGGGCACACTCTGTCCCATCATCCAGATCACTAAGGAAGATGTTAAGACTGGACCCAGAATTGACCCCTGGGGTACACTGCTAGTTACTGGCCTCTTACTAGACTTCGTCCTACTGAAAACCACCCTCTGGGCCTGGCCCTTCAGCCAGTTTTCAGTCCACCTCACTGTCTGCTCATCCAGCCTGTCCATCATCAGCTTCGATATGAGGATCTTATGGGAGACAGTATCAAAGCCCTTCCTGAAGTCCAGGTAGACAATATCCACTGTTCTCCTCTCATCTACTAGGCCAGTCCCTTCTTCACAGAAGGTTATCAGGTTGGTCCAGTATGACTTCTCTTCGGTGAATCCCTGCTGGCTACTCCTGATGATACGGATGTCTGCTCGGAGGTATGGATGCTTGGAGCAAGGGTTTTGCTCCCGGTTCTGCTCCCTTTACTGCCCAGCAGCGCTGCCTGCGAAGCTTCCCTCTCTTTGACAAGTGGAGCATCTTACGCTGGTGCAGGCACAGGAGAGTGAGAGCTGTATTGCTGGAGCTGGGAGGGGGTCTCTCCTCTTCAGCCCATCCCGAGGGGACAGGGCAGAGGGCTCCCATACGTATTTCTGAGGCACTGGACGACTGCGGGGTGAAAACTGCCCGTGGAAGTGGAGAGGAAAGTGGAGAAGTATCAGGAGAGCAATAAACAGGGCACTTATCTCCTCCTTAATCACAGCCCAGCCTTCAGGAGGTCTGCAGGGAGAGCTAATGGATTAAATACAGGTATTAAATGAAATCTTGGAAACATTTCCCTCACCTGGCAGGACCAAGAAGCTAACGATACGAGGGAGCGCTCCCAGCGCGTCTGGGCTGTAAGAGGCAGCCAAAGGAGCGAGGGCTGCGGTCGCTTGTAGCCGGCCGTGGGATTTAATAATCTGGGTTTGCCCTGTTGGTGCCAATGCCAGTCCTGAAATTTCCCCAGTATGCCCTTCAGCAATTCCAGATGGACTCGACGGGGTGCTCCTTCTCGAGTTGCTTCTAGCCTGAGGAGGTCAGTCTGTTTTTCATTTCATTATGTGTACTTGCTGCAGTGCTTGACTATCTCCAGGGCTGGGCCCCACGCACGAGGCACATGAGCAAAGAGCTGCAGCTACAGCAGCATCCTAAGAGATGCCTTGATCAGATGTTGATATGACCTGCACAAAATCTTGCAAGGGTGTCCTTAAAATGCTTATTTGGGTCTCTAGGTGCCCTTTTATCAGAAGGAAGGCTCCAAAACGTGTGGCTGAAGATGAGGGGTGATCTCTGTCCTGGTGCCGTGGGTGGCTAAGCGTGGATGGGAGCTCACCAGGAAGGTTTCGGTGAGTAAAAGCACTGTTCGCAACTGGGAAGTGGAGGTGGAACAACGTATTATTAATCATATACTTTAGTGCAATGGGTTTTAATGCTGGCTACGTTCCTGGGCCATAGGATCTCACCTTTGGTGGTGCTTTCAGTAAGGATGCTGTGAGCTTTCCTCCTCCTTCCCCTCCTGGGAACTCCTTCTCCTTAAAAACATTAGGAAAAGCAGTGCTTTTCATCATTTCAGGGGTTTATCCAGAATGCATGAACTAGCCCTGCCCCTCAGGTGACTGTAGTACAGCTGGGTACGAGGGGTTATCTGCTTTCTCTTTTACCAAGTGGACAGGATGGTTGGAGTTCCTTCACGACCGGGTGGCTTGCAAATGTTCATGGAGAGGGCAGCTCTTCCCACAGCTGAAACTAACACTGTGAACTCAACTCCAAAAACTAAGCTTCAAGCGCTGTGGGCAAAGCTAACACATCTGTTGGGAGAAAGCAAATCATGTTAATAAATGGTATCATAATTCAAAGTATTTTCCTCAATATAAGGCTAAATTAATGTAATGCACTTCTTTGGGACAAATCAGCAGCAATCGGGCTAATCAAATTGACGTTTAAAATAATCTGACACAAGTAGAAAATCCTATTTAGCTAAGTAATGATGCCAGTCATTTTATTCAGTCACTTTCAGAGTATAAAGAGAATCTTTCGTCTTTGAAGTCAGTGACATTAGTTTCTTCAGCTCCTTCTCCCCTTCCTAGCACACTTCTCCTTGCTTTCGGAGGGTCACTGGCTAGGACGTCTGTCTCCCACCATCCTCATGCCATCACCACCTAAATAAAACCTCAGCAGAAGTCATGCTTCGTTAATAAACACCATTAACACCTCCTGGTTGCGTTACACAAGCATTAGGTGCCGAATTGTCATTAGATATTGCTTGAGTATTACTAGGAGTACCGATCCCCCCTTACCTTTTAGACAAAACCATGCTGCGCTCGCTGCTGCCGCTGTATTGGCAGTGGGGAAAGGCCGGGTCCATGCGGTGTAGCCAAGATTAAGGTCAAGATCAGGTCTGCAAGGAGCCCCAGTGGGTAGCTGCTGTGGGACCGTGGGAGACAGCGACAGCACAGCAAAGCTGACCCTGCCACTGGGACCTAATGTCATAATTCAAGCAACAGTAATTAAAACAAAGCAGCAGGGTATTATTTGGATAATAAACCTGCCTTAAAAGAGCGTCTGTTCTCAGACCCCTGAGCTAACTCGGCCCACTGGTCCCACTGACAAGGCTGTAGCAGTACCATCCCTGCTCAAGAGGCAGCCCCAGGTGAAAACAGGATGGAAGGAGATAGGCATGGAAATTAAGAATTAACAGCTAATTCATTCATCAGATACATGCAGGCTTTGCCATCTCCTCATTGGGTTGTAACACACACAGTCCCACCATTGCACTCACTACGCAATTTTAGGTCCTTGGCTTCTTTTGAATGCAAGTAACTCTTAACTCGTTACTAACTTGCCTCCTTTCGTCATTTTATTTCTGAAATTAAGAATCGTCATTTCCTTCTGTTTGTGCTCCTGAGAAGCGGGTATGCCTTTGTACAGCTATGACAGTCGGCATGTGCAAAGGTACATAATATAGGTAGGTGCTTAGTGTCATCTTCCTCCTCACCCAGGCTACTGTCTGGGCTTTTCTAACCATCTCTCAATTTTGTAGGTGGGTGATCTACCTGCTTTGACTTCTGGAACCATCTTCTTCCTGCCCTGGAGTCTCCAGATTCCAAAAATGGTTTTGACCCCCTACTTTTGCTCTGTACTGTTTTTATCCCCAGAGCCCCAGCATGGAAATTAGCCCTTTTCTTTGGTCCTTGGCTGTGCCACCACCTCCACTGCCCGGGTGTCAGGGAGAAGTCCAGTGGACTTACGTGCAGGAAGTTTCCTCAGAAAATCTCCATTGACCTGGGTTGCTCTTCCCCAGCTCTGGAGAGAAATGACAATGAAGTTGCTCATCTGTTACGCGATCTGCCATCTGGAGAGACGACCCCACACACAGAAGGGAGTTAACGTGAGCCGAGAGATTCAAGCACATCTCAACAGTTTGAATATATGTGAACTTTCAAAGAGGATTAGGTACAAAAAATATCACCATGCCATTCCAGCACCGGAGGCACTGGACATGTAAATTTAAGGATGTAGCCAATGCAACTACCTGAGCGATGGCTTCCCGGGGACATCACGTCTCCTCTCTCTTTCCTCAGTCTGGACACTGGAAGATGGATATGTGCAATCAACTTTCTGCTCTCCAAGATCCTGGAGATCATCGAAGACTCAGGTGAGCAGAAAAACCTCGGTAACATGGTATATAACAGAGAGCAAAGAGCAAAGGTGCCGTGGGGGCTCTGCGGAGGGGGAGCGTGGACCTGGGAGCATTTCTTCCCTGTTCCTCTTGTTCCCACCAGCTCCTGCATTCCCCAGTTCCCTGTTAGCACAGACCTGTCCCAGTGCCACCATGCACTGGTCCCCAGGCATGAGGCAGCGTGGCACAGAGAGGCACGGGTTGCTCTGGAGTAGCAGGAGTGCCATTAGACCAGATGCCTTTGGAATCCATCTGGCTTTACACAGAGAATTGTTTCACAAAGCATCCTCATGTGCATCCTGCGCAGAGCTCGCTGCCCCCATGGTTTAATCGCTGTGGTTCCACGCTGTACAAAATTTGCCAAAGTGCTTCTGGACCGCAGCTGGTAATAGCAGCAATGGCTGGGCTTGCAGAGTAGGGCGTCCAAGCCATAACACAACCCTGGACTTGAAATGGTCCCGTATCCCCATCTGCAGCACAGCAAACCCACAGCCTGGACAAATGACCCGTGAGAAGCTGGGATTTTACTATATTTTCAAGTACGGGTGTCCCCATGAGAGTGTCCAGCAACCTGCTGTCCCGCGTGGGTGACAGGCACCGTGGCACGCTCGGTCACCCATCGGGCTGGCACTCTCGGCGGGGGAGAGGGCTGCTGCAGGCTGCTCCACGGGGGAATTTGAACCGAAGGGTTTAGCTGCACCGGTGCAAAATCCCTGCTGTAAGCAAGGCTGGCACCTGTATCTGCCTTCATTCCTACAGCAGCCCTTTCCCCTCTCCCCCCTTCTCCTCTGTAATAAAGATATCCTGGCAAGCATTGCGTTTTTCAAGAAGGCTTATAGTTGTCAGTTGCCCTGGCTTTGGCTTCACGCAGGCCGGGGAAAGAAAAGGTGGCCTCTTCCTCTGCCCCTGTTAATTCCCCCGTAAATCGGATCACAATGAAAGGGAAGCGGCAGTGTAATTTAATTGTCCTCCGAGCACAGCAAGGTGGAGAGGGATGCTGGCGAGAAGGAGTCCTGCCCACGAGATGGCTTCTTTATTCCCTTGTATTTTACTTTGGTGGGGGCCTCAGCATCAGTTTCCTCTCCCCCGGTCCCTTCTCACGCTGACTGGGAGCGAATCGACGAAGTTTGCCGTGCTGCAGGATCCCACGTTGGGAGGACGAGAAAATCGAGACGTCCTCACTCTGTGCTGGATGTAGGGCTGGGGGATGGGGATTAATTAGGCAATCGTTGCGCACAGCTCTGAAATATAAAGTGCTCCCTCGTTGTGGCTGTCAGGCAGCCCCTGTAACTTGGCAGAGCACCGTTGGATCCCATCCTGTCTCCGGCGAGTGGGAGTCAGGGGCGGGAGGAGGGATGGGGAGCGGAGAGATCTGTGTTAAGGAGTATTTCCCGCAGAGAGACAAGCTCGTTAACAAAGAGAACAGGGGCAGCAGCCAGAGTTGCCGTAGCTCATGCGGGTTGTGAAATGGCTCTGGAGCTCAGTTTAAAAGCACTAGAGGCTCAGGCACACAAACAACCCGCCTTGGGTAGGAAGGCACCTCGCGTGAACCGAGCACCAACACCTCTGTGTAACTGTGCTTTTTCCCCCCAGACAAACTCACGGTAACGCAGATTCTGATACAATTTTTCCGTCGGGGCTTGCAGCTTTGCTGAGATACCTGCTTTCCTTCGGAGGGTAGTGGCAGGCAGATGGACAGCTACTCTGCTCCGGCTGATGCACGGTAACATGTTTGATCTCTCATTTTTCCTTGAGCTTTTCCTTGAAGACGGTGTTGGCTCTTTTCCTCCTCTTAACTTTTTTGCATTCCACTAAAGCTTTCTCCAGTTTCTAATCCTTTGGGAAATTGTCGCTAACAATTGGGAAATTACATTAAAGCAATGTTTTACTGGGGAGCTACTAGCTGGTATGGTGGGGAAGCTCAAGAAAGGTGACAAGGGACACTGGGACTTTGTTTCCGCTTTGATCCCAGGTGAATTTATTCTCCGAGACTCTGACATGCGTGAGCTCATATACGATGGAGAGATCAGCAGCAGGGGCTTCCCGCATGGAGGTGGAGGACACCACACAGCTCTCCTTGCCCAAATGGCTGGAACGAGGTGGGGGAGGAGAGTGGGGCAACCTTGAGCCTCTCTGCAGGAGGGGAGACGGGGGGCTCAGCTCTCTATTCAGCAATGATCCACTGGAAATGAAGCAAAGGCACCAGGTTGACACAGCTGGGGAACAGGGTTGGCAGAGGGAGTCCCAGTCAATATACTGGAAAACCTGCATGGATAGATGGGACCAACCCATTTTGCTGTGAGCCATGAAGGAAGGGAGGATAAGTAGTGGTGGTCTGCCGTCATGCTGTCAGCCTGTCACCGAGATACCAAAGCCTCCTTTCACTCCGTGTTGTCCTGACCGTCGTCCAGCACCTTGTGCCATGGCTGTCAGTGCTGGATTTCCCATCTTGCCTTGCAGGGAGAAGTGCTCTCTGCTCTTTCTTCTCCAGTGCCTCTGCAGCCTTCTCTCTTCTCTGGACGTGGTGCTGGGGGGGGTCCCCAGCTGGCTGCTGCAAGGGGGTCACGTCGTCCTCCTGCAACCAGGTGAGAAAGAGAGTTAAAGCGATGCCGTGGTTTGGGTAGCTCCACAAGGGGCCACAGCTGCCAGACACAGTCCAGCCAGAGAGAGGGTTCAAGGAGAAAGCTGGGGCTACCGGTCCATCCTCAGCTCTCTGGGAGATGCTGGAGGAAGGGTGGTGGCTGCTTATAAGAGAAGCAGCTTACCTGGCACAGGAGGGAGGCTTGAATACACGCCAGGACCGAGAAAAAGCTGTGGTGGCTCTGCAGGGAAGGATGCATTACTGTGCCTGGATGCCTCCTGTACAGCCTCCTGAAGAAAAGGGCTGGAGCTAGAAGGAGCCCGGGGCCTGGCTGTAACACCCCCAAGCAACATCTGTGCCTAACAGCTCCTGGAGTTTTGATCCACAGACTTGCTGCTGCAATCCTGAGCTCCATTCCCCACCTTTCACCTGTTCCCAACCCCCTTGCATAACCAAGTATTTATTCCCCTCTTGCTGGTTGCCCAGCATCTATGTCCTTATGTCTTCTTGAGTTCATCCCATCATCTTGCTCAGTGTGCCTGTGCTTTTTCAGTCCTAGCCTTCGTCCCTCCAGCGATGCCTCACCTCTTGCTGCGGTGGCAGGGGGTGGAAAGCTGCGGCCTGGATACTTGTGAGGAATTGGAAGGAACTGAAAGCAGGGTCACTCTAATTGCTGCCATCACCAGACTTGGCACTAAAAGGGCTCTGCTGTTGATTTATAGGTAACCTGAATTTAAATGGTCACATGCACAGCAGGCAGCACCCGTGGGAACCTCTCACTAGCCCTTCAACTGCTGCTGGACACTAGAGCCCATTAGCTGCATGAGGTGGTAGCTATAATTACAAGCAGGTTCATTTTCAGGGTTCGGGTTGTTCTGTGCTCTCTGCCCTGAAATTCCCAAGCTGGTCTTCAGTTCTTCTTCCCCATCAAGACCGAAAGGTCTTGCTGCTAAAATATTTCTCTTTCCTCATTTTAAAATGTCTGGAGTAGAAAGTGTACATGCTTCTGACTTACCCTCCAGGTGTCTTGTGATTTAATTAATCCCTAGTCACATGTGAGTATCTTCCGAGATGGAGGCACGATACTAATCCACTTGCACAGGAAAAGGCATGTGAAGATAATTGCTTCTGTGTCTCTTTTAATATGGGAAGAATGTCTATTGGATGGAGAGTCACTTCCTTACATATTTCTGGTGAACTACTGTTTTCATTTAAATCCTATAAAATAGTGATGTAAATTGATGTGCTTTTGAGAATTTTGGTCCCTGAATTATTGCTGGATCAGATACTTACTGCTGGCCAGCGTTCAGCCCGCTGCAGGTTCCCTGGCTCTGCGACATCAGACTGAGATGACAGGTAAAGATCTCCCACGTGAAGAGTGGCCCTCACCTGCCTGGATTAGGCTGTACTTCTGACCAAAAGTCGTAGAAAATGCTTTGCAGGAACGTGGCTGTTCTGAAATCCTGCCAGAAGTAGATAGGAGCAAGGATTTACCTGGTTCGTCAAGTGACCTCATCTGCTGTGGGACTGAGCCCCGGTTCCCAGCCCCGTGTCTCCTCAGCAGCCATGTGCTCATGGCCTCCAGGTCTCCTGCTCCTTCTTCTCCTGAATATTCATCTTTCAGCCAGCTCTACTAACTGGTTAATACCCAACCTGTGTCTAAATCAGACTCCAAGTTCAAGCACAGTCGTCACCAAGGACACAGCTGCTGAACAGGCAGAATAAGAAAGAGATGCAAACCAGAATGGCAGGCAGATACGCTCAGACTTTGACACTTGAGATGTTTATAACCTAGACTATTTACAGTGAGATGTCAAACATCATTTGAAGATGAACAAGTAGTCTTGCAACTAAACAAGCAGGAGAAATAACGGCAGCTAAAAACATGCGTGAGACGCCCCTGAGCCCAGTCACTTGAAGGATGGCTTAGAAAGGATGACACAGGTCTGACAAACCCAATCCCTTCACTTCCCATGTCGTAAGGAACTCCAGTATTGGACAATGTAAAAAATGCAATCTGATCTGTTTTCTGGTGCACATAAGACTAAATCCGATTGCCTCGCCTCCACCTGACCTGCAGGATGTCCTGGGCCGTCACTGCTTCTGATGGGTTTTTCTTCTAAGTAAGCTTTGTAGAGAACTTGCCACACGGAAGTCCCTGCTGGGAAAAGCTAGATATTGACAGCAATCACCACAACCTTGAAAGCTTAAGGAGTAATTCTTTCTGTATATCCTCCACATAGAGGATATCTTTGAGTAGATCAAATTGAAAATACCATGTCTCGTTTTGTTTATTCTCTAGTGCTGGGTGAATGACAAATCCCAGGAAAAACACTCTCAAGCTGAAGGTTAGGCTGTGAGTATGTCTGCCTGTGTTTGCGTGTACACACATTTATATATATAGACTATTAAATTACTTGTACCAGAAAGAAATGCATGGCTTGCCACTAAGATGTTCTCCTCTACATGAGAGGCGAGGTGTGGAATACAGTGCCCTTATGTGAGGTTGTCTTGGCTCCCATATTAATGTACAGCTAAGTTAACTCAAGGCTTACCTGATTTTAAATCTTGTACAAAGCTGTCGGGCATAATACTACAGCTTTGTAACTGTGACTTGATAGCACTGGAATCTATGTGCCATCTTGAGTCTAAGTAATTTTACTGGGATTTGATACTAAAATGTATGGTGTTGCTAGTACTTGCTGGGGGAAGGGGCTCAGCTCTTCTGCATTGAAATACGCACATTTTAATTTCTTGTCCTCATTGCTTGATTAATAGGCAACCTCAGAAGGTGGTCAGAGCACTTCTGTTTGGTGCAGCTCTCTGCCTGCCAAGTCTGAAGGTGGAGATGGGGAGCAGAAGTGAGCCGGCGACCATGCTCTTGGCAGCGTAGGACAGACTCACAGCCTGAGTACTAGAGCAGCAGCAGGAGGCAAGTGTGTCCAATTTCTTTATAGGATGTGATTTCCATGCTCATCAGATAGTGGAAACTGGAATAAATAGAATTAGTGAGCTCTTGGGATCATTGCAGACAGTGTCAGTAGAAGTTCTTGGGCAGAAGCTGCGCTTTCCCACTCTAAGTGCTCTTAAAAGAGTCACCAAGTGTGCAAAGAAGGGAAATCCTGGTGATATCCCACACTTTTTCCAACTGTCTCCTACACCAAGTGCTCACAAATGAACAAAGGATGAGGTGGGAAGCAAAGGTGGGAAGTTCAGCTCTCCCACTGGAGAGAGGATGCTCTGGAAAAATCACTGCTGACCCTGGTGCTGCCCCAGGAAGACTGAACAAAATCCAGAAGTGATCATAAAGGGAGGCAGAAGTCTGGCAATTACCTGGAGAGGAGCAAGGTGCAGCATCCTGTAATAGCTGGATATGCGCATATCTTGGAATACGGGCTGCCGTCTTCCAAGTTATATCATCCTGGAGGGGGTATATAAGCACTATAGGGTGACAAAACCCACAAGACTACCGTCACTTCAGTGTCTTGTTTCCCTGATTCTCATGCATGGACCTGCCCAGTGTGTTTCAGCCTCCAAACCCAGGACGTTTTAGGGGAGTGGTGTGTGCTGCGGTCACCCTCCTTCCTTGCTGAGGAACAGGGATGGAGTTGGGAGGACCCAGACCTGGGAGATCAGCAGCACTGCCAGGTCCTAGAGTTAGACAGGGGGAAGACAGGGAACGGTCCCTCTGGGAGGAGAAACTAAATAGATTAAAAGACTGTTGCCCAGAAAAAAAAATTTTAAAAGACCCCAGAGGAAGCATTATTCACTTGATTATGTGATTTCACTGCGTGCCTCTAGTTCTTGCGTTATCGGGCAGCATCTCTGTGACCAGCAGGAAGGGCTTTCTCCACAACACACCCCATGCGCTGTGGAACTAATCACCATGGGATGTTGTGAGGGCAGAAACCATACACGTGTTCAAAGAAACTTGAAAAAAATCAGCAGATGAAGTTTGGTGTTGGACAAGATGTAATTTCTGATAAAGCAGCTGGCTATTTAGGAATGTCTCCTTCCCTGGTTTTTCACTCCTTCCTAAGCTTCTTCCAGTGATTAGACCAGCAGCTGGTCCCAGTGGTCTCTCACTCTCACACAATATTTTTTCATTATTTAAGTTTAATATTTTAAGTTTAAAATGAGGAGTTACAAGGCTCTGTCCTCTCCAGTCTTGTCGTCTTGGGAGCTAGTAAGATCCTTGGTGAGGTAGCTTTGAGCGCTGGACTGCTCCTGGGATTGTGGACCATGACTTAAAACAAGGTCTGGTTTTTCCCAGCGTAGAGGGAAGTATTTTTCCTTGGTTACTGAGCATTTGTAACTCTGACACCACCGTGACCCTCTCCTCAAGAGCCAAGATGTGGGTCTCATCCTACAAATTCCAACCCTGATTCTGGAAGGACCCACTACTGAGATGACAGCTATTTACTCATTTCACTTAAAGATCCAGTCTTCACAGTGAAAGAAGGAGCTGGAAAAAAAGGACATTTTAATTAATGCTACTGATGGTTTATGGAAGAAATGCAGTAAGAAACACCTTTGGTGTGAGACTGATATTAAACCAATTTTAAAATTACTTTTCTTCCTTTGAAAGCAAAAATAATTAACTCTGAAGGCCTGGCAATATAATATCAGCTCTGAGTGGTAGTGCATATATTTAGTACTTTAGTTGTCCAGTCCTGAGAGATGCTAGGGGATAGGGTTTATAACAAGTATATTATCTCCATATCAAAGTGGGGTTTTTTTTTTTCATTTTAGAGAGAGTTCACGGTCACAGAAAAGTCAAGCTCTGCACGAGCCATAATTAACAGCAAGGATGACTACTGGGCAAAATAAACCTTTGGAAATGGACAGATGTTTATTTCCCTGGATGTTTAGGAAAAGATTTTGGGGAGTTGCATTTGCTGAGATTAATCCCAAATTCTTGTCCGGGTTTCAAAGACTCCTGGAGGGAATACTGAGTGAATGGGAGTATTTTCCCTGATCAAAAATAATTAGAAGCAGAATCTCACTGTACTTCAGTTATGTTTTGTCAGTCACCTCCAGGCTTCAAGGCTCAGGATATTCTGAGATAAAATTTCTCATTTTTCAGTGCTTTAGGAAGACTCACTGGATCTCTTTTACAACTGATTGTTCCGAGCCAGGTGAAAATGAAGTTTACGTGTGTGACTATTCAGCAGAGGCATGCTCTATACCATGCTCTATACCATTCCAGAACAAAGGCTTGGTGAGATGCACAGATCTGCTCACTACAATGGGAAGAAAACAATTTCCAACCCCTGCTCTGTGCTGGTAAAGCCACATCTTCCCAAATCAGAGAGAAGAGAAATGGGGCTGGGCTTGGCTAAGAGAAGCCACACAGGGCAAGAAAAAGGATAGCTCAACAAATGAAGTTCACAGAATCACAAACTTGATTGAAGTCGGGAAGGTACTAGTTTGGCCATCTAGTCCAAACCCCCGCTCAAAGCTGGCCCAATTAAAACAGGTTATTTATGACTTTGTCTAGCTGAGTTCTGAATATCTCCAAGAAGGGAGTTTTCCTAACTTCTCTGGGCACCATTTCAGTCTTTGATGACCCTTAGGATAAAGAAGCTTTTCCCATCCCACGTCTGAATTTCTCACGTTCCAACTTGTGCCCGTTGCCTCTTCCCCTGCTACAGCGCATCTCCAAGAAAAGTCTGGTTCCATCTTCTCTGTGCCTTCCCATTGCAGACGGCGGTCAGATCTCCCCATACCTTCTCATCTTAAGGCTGAACAAACCCAGTTCTTGCAGCCTCTCCCCGTATGTCATATGCTGCCATTCCCCAATCATCTTGGCAACCTGCCGCTGAACACTGTGTTAATATCTTTCTTTACTGGGGAGCCCCAAAATGGACATGATACTCCAGATGCATTGTTAGGATGGGTGAAACAAACTGATTCTGCAATTGGAAATCCCAAATTTAGCGTCAGCATCATGCCCCCCAGTCTCAGGATAAGAAGTTTCCATCTTCCTTGCTGGCAACACATGTCCATAACCAGACTGGGGATTTTGCGCAGGAATCCTGTAAGAAAAGAAAGAGTTTGGGCATTAAATTAAAAATAATTAAAAATAAAAATAGGTGTAGGCATCAGATCAGCCACAAGTCCAAAGTGCCACAGGTCCACGCTCTGAATATCCTTTGAAATGCGAGCGTTTCTGCACACCATAGCAAAGGCAGCAGTTGAGCGCAAAGTTTGGGTGCGCCCTGGTTACGAGGAGTGCTGCCAGCGTGGGAGTACAGCCCGTTCCCTTTCTGTGGGATGACCACAGTGGCAGCAGGTTGTGGGGTGGGAGGAGAAGCGGGTACGGGGCTCTGCAACAGCGCTCAAGGCGGGGGGGGGGGTTGTCGAGGTAGAGCTACCTGGAGAAATGACATCAAATAAGAGCTTAAAGACTATACGTGCACAACCTTTGATGCTCCGCGGCTCTTGCAGGTGGAGGAGGAAGGCGTGAGGATGGATGCACCCAGGGAGCCGGGAGCCACAGGGGATCCGTTTTTCCTCCGGGCTGATCATTTCATCGGCGATTATGGAAGTTCAGCAGATCCTTTCTCTGGTGCCAGGTGGGTGGGTGGCGGGGAGGGAGTGTCGGAGCTAACGCGGTGGGTTTTAAGAAGCATCTGCTGAGCACGCTGGCTTGGAAGCAGAAAGCAGCGCCGGAGGAAAAGCGAGGGACTGCGGAGCCCTCCCTCCCACCCGCCACGCTGCCGTGCTGCTGCTACTGGCAGGCAGCGGGGTAATGTCTTCGCGTGGCTTGGAACAGCTCGTTAAATATTGTTAAACGGCTTAAAATTCTCAAGGTGATTCGCATTAAAGTAGAGACTTTCACTACTTTTACTGTTTATATTTGCGACCAATGGGTTTTTTCCCCTCTGTTATCAGGCTGAGACTTCCCGTGTATTTCTGTGACAAATCACTCAACCTAATTATTGTGCCATTTAGAAAAAAGCAAGGGGTTGGCAGTGAGAAAAGGTTTTGCTACATTATGCATGTATATGTATATATGCGTGTGTGTGTGTATATATATTTTCCATTTTATTCTAAGGGACTGTCCCAGGCATGTGAGAAGCCCAGGTCACCTAGAGGCAGATGCCAACATAGAAAATGTGTTTTAACAACAAAGCCTGTTGTTAAAGCCAAGTCCCCATGTCCAGGAGGCTGAATTATTGGGAGCAATTCCCATCCCATTGCTCACAACACACGCATGTAGGATGTTTCTCTTCATAGCCATCTCTCATCCTCCGGTATTCGCTCACTCAGAGTTATAGCTTTGCCATTTTGCTACATCAGAAATCCTCCTGAGAAGCTATTTGCAATGCATGTGAGTGGTTTTTACTTTAACTTTTGTTTTCAGAAGCAAATAGGCGATTGCCTCAGAAGAGGAGAATGAATAAACCTCACAAAACTCACACGGACCTCACATAACTCATTCGTGTTAAAAGACTTTTCCGCACTGTGCTGCCAGCGTTGTTAAAACGTCACCTGTTATTTATGCCGCTGCAGCCGAATGTTTCATTTATGACTGTAAATGAGCAGCAAGCTTGACGAACAAATGAAGATGCCGAGTCTCATCCCGTGTAACCCCGTGCCTGCCGCTGCCCTTGGGCGTTGCAGCCAAGCACGGGCAGACCTGGGCTGTATTTGCCGCAGGCCTGTGCTTCACGGGAGCTTTCGCGCTGTTGTCGCAGTCTCACGTTTCATAAAGTTCGGCGCTAATTGAAAAGTGCTTACTCCTGTTTGTTTAACTCAAGCGCCTAGTGCTGCCTGTGTGGTTTTCATAGGGAGGAATAGCCAACGACCCTGCTGCTAATGAAGAATTGAAGTTTGAGCATAAAGTAGTGATTAACTGTAGGTCACCTATGAAAAATGCCTTTGCCTGTCCAGAGCTGTTGTATTTCTTCAGCGCACAGGGGATTTTTCTGAAACTCCTGAAGGTAAGCTGCCAGCAGGTTATAAACCAAAAGGCATTCAATTAGAGCCTGTCTGTTCTTCACCAGGGGTGCCCAGGCTTCCTTGCCCTGCAAGCCACGTATCAAACCCCCTACACAGCGAGAAGCCCCGTGCTGCTCTACCTAAAACTGCTGAGGAGATCCCTGGGAGATGTTCCCCGGTGAGAAATGACCCGTCTGCGTAGCTCGCCGCACCTCCCAGTCCTCCACCGGCACTTCCAGGCTGGGAGGCGGCTGTTGGGTCCCAGGCTACTGGGGGTTGTTGGACCTGGCAGCCCACCCCTATAGCTGGGGCTTGGGTGGATGACAACATCCCAAGAAGAGGAGCTGGATGCTACAGGTTTGGAGACAGCGCTCGTGAAACAATCTTGTACTTGCTGGG
The DNA here is from genome assembly GCF_900496995.4 of Aquila chrysaetos chrysaetos. NCBI lineage: Eukaryota > Metazoa > Chordata > Aves > Accipitriformes > Accipitridae > Aquila > Aquila chrysaetos. The sequence continues at coordinate 2,999,448 of NC_044010.1, read as the reverse complement.
GATGATAGATAGATTTTTCTTTTAGAAAGGGTCAAAACGAGTCACTCGGAGAGCTGGAAACTGGTGGTTCCCTAAGTGGAAATGCTGACAAACTCCGCTGTGTGCAGGCAGACCACTTCCAAGCCTGCAATAGTCCATTTGGTACTTTCCAAAGACAATTTCCAGAGGTCAGCTACAGTCAAATAATTGTTACAAGGAAAAACGTTAGCGTAAAAGTAGGAATATTGTTTTGGAAAAAACCCTAATTAGATTCCCCCAAACCCACAACCTGTCGTTCCTTGAGAGGCTTTTTGGTCGCAAATCCATCTTAGTAAAGACAAGAAGTGAAAATGGCAACCAATAATGATCATTACAAACCTTATTATATATAACAAATGTCAGTAACAGAAAGTCTGATAGCTGTGCAAACAAGTCACCAGCTAGGAAAGCGACAGCTGATGGAGGAAGATAAAACATTAATGAAAAAATCCTGGGTTTAAGGATTAAGGGCAAGAAGGCATTATTTAAGTATACTGAGACCTAATGAAATCCTTGCTATCATACAGGAGAATAGGATTCAAAGGGACCTCTTGGATCATCAAATCCTCCTGCTATCTGTAGTGCCATACCAAATAATCCTCTTCATGGAAATAGCGATATTAATTTTAAAGTAGTTCTTTTTGTCCCCAGATCCCAAGGGGTGGAGGGGAGTGTAGAAACCACTTTAGAACCTGGTGATTTGGTTGGTTTTAACTGCCTTGTGATTTCATACTTAAATTTGTTTTTTGTCATTTCACACCCATTTTCTCTGGCAAAAACATCAGTCAGCAAGTTCAGTAATGTCTCTTCCCTTTGTTAGCCCCTGTAGGTCCAGTGTTAAAGAAGGCAGAGTTGCCAATTGTGATATACAAAAAGAAGAAATATTCGTTGAATATTTATGTTCTGTATTTGGAAAGAAATGGGATGTGCTTATTTCACAGGAAAGAAGGAATACTTTCTCATTGGTAGCAACGGAGGATGTCAAATAGCAACCATTATATCAAGATAAAGTAGCAGTACAGAATATTTGCAACCAAGAATACTGAAAGAAGTGTCGGAGGACCTTCCTGAATCACTGACAGTGATTTGTAAAAAATCTTGAAAGACAAGGGAGGATCAGAAAAGTGCTGAAGTTACGCTGTTGATTAAACAGCATGAACCAGAGTTGTCCTCAGAAATCATGATGTCCTGGGCACCGCTTCTCTGCATGTACAGAAGACTTGGTTGTATGTCTGTCTGGTCTCTCCCGCAGACAGATGGAGCACCTATACAGCTGGTACAGCATGTCTGGTGCCATGCTGATCCCAAGCTAGCCAGCAGCATGCCAGCCTCTTCAAACTGTGAGTCCATACTTAAAAATGGTATTGCAATGACCTGGATTTCCCAAGGCCAATTAGTCTGACGCTAGTCGCAGGCAAAATTATGGCTAAGCAGATACAGGAGGTGAATAAAGCATTAACGAATGGTAGCACAGTCAATGCCAGCCAATGCCAAAACCTATTTTCTTAAAAGCAATCAATGAAACCTCTTATAAAAATGAGATGTCATATTTATCTGATTAAAGTTATCTTTATAGATCGCTGGAAATCAGAGATGTCTATTTGACAGTTTCATGTGTCCCTCTGATTTAAAAAAAAAAAAAAAAAGGCAATAAAAAAATCAGTGTAGCCTGTATTACACTGTTGAGATTAAAGACTGATTCATAAATGTCCAAGTAATTGTCAAAGAGAAAGAGCTCAGTAAGTAGTTTTCATGAGCTTCAAGTTCAGTCCAGAGAAGATCAAGAACTGACTTTGGTTGTGATCTATAAATACACGCAAGGGCAACAATTTCTGGCAGTAGATACCTCTATCATCTAGCCAAGCTAGATTTGTAAAATAGCGTAGCTAAGACCAATGCTACACAAGTTCCAGGTAGGAAGAACAAAAGATTTTGAACGGGTTGCAGCTGGCCATTAGACCAGCTCATTAGGTGAGCAGTGGATTCACCACTCTTTGAAACCTGGGACCGCTGTGTGCCCAGACAAACTCTGTGCAGGCAGCCCCTGCGAAAGCTGGTGGCCAGCGCTAGGCAGTAAGTCCGACTCAGGGAAACTCCGTGTGCCTTAGCCTTTCAGAAAGGGGCATGGGTGTTTTTCCATCTTAATTACTACAGTTTAATTCCACAGTGCGCAGTAGCGGTGTTGGCTCGCCCCACAGCACGTGCATCCTTACGAGCTCCCCAGCTGATGAACCCTCCAGTTCCCAGAGGACCGCAGAGGACCAGCAAGAGCATCGCACCACAGGTCAGTAATTCAGAGTGCCCACCGCTGCCTCTAAGCTTTCTTTCTCTCTCTTCTTCTCGGTGGTGAGCGGGGCAGCCACTGAACCGGGGCATATGTAGCTACATGCGTTTGTGATACCTCTTGCGATAGCAATCGTCGGGTTGTTGCCTGCGTGCAGTGTTTTCAAACAGCCGCCTGGGCTATTTTCAAGCAGCTGCTTGCAAACATTGTAGATAGACACTTGAATTTCATTATCTGATCTGTTGCGCGGGAATCACTCGGCTAGATAGTCGAGGTCATATCACATTACTTCTGGCACTGCAATATTTGTGAAGTTACCTTGGGAAGGGCAGAATCTGCATAACCAGCTCCCTAAGCATCTAATCTCAGTAAAAGACCACTTCTGGAACAACCTGAAAAGCATGAAATGATGGGTTAAGGGGTTTAAACTAATGGACAGACTTGGCTGACCAGCAATGCCCACAGGACTCCCAAATGAGAATAAACGCTTTCCTGGTAGGAAGATCATCTTGGCCCTGCCAAAGATGCCAATACCGATGGTTGGTGCTTAGCAGATAAGCAGCTCTCCACTTTTAAAACAAAAAGATGCACAAAGGGCAAACTTGGGGTAGTCGAGGTAATGGCACTTGTTCATAAGCCAGTAGTAAAATAGCATCAGAGCAGACCTGTGGAGTGAAAGAGTTGGTGTTTGGGGTGGGGGCTGGTTCAGACTAGCTCTGGTTTGGACCCATGGACTAAATCACCGTTGGCCATGGACTGAATCACCGTTAGCAGCTGGATCGTGTTAGGAGTGTTTCTGGAGCATGGCTTTGGCTTCCATTTCGCGTGAACGGAATCCGCTCGTGCGCTCCACGGCTGCTCCGTGTTGCAAGAAAAAGCAGGAGATGGGGGACAACCAGGAATGTCTCATCAGAAGCACTTGCCAAATCCAAACTAAAATGCTGATGTTGAGACACCTACATATGCTCACACTGCAGTATGCAAGACACTAATGGAGCTGAATATTTAGGGTTATCAAACTGTGATAAAAATTGCTACCTTTGGCACATCTTTTTCTTACAGGGAAGTTGCTTAACAGGGAAATCTTTTTTTTCCTTCAAGTCATCACAGACGGTCATCTGACTTTGTAAGGGTGCCAGACTCTCACATCTGCTGTTAAAGCAATGGAACTTCTGTTCCTAATCACACCACAGCTTATAATGACACGGGAAGGACAATTTTGCTCATTCTCTTTTTTCCCCTCGCTTAAATGGGTAGCTTGAACAAAATACATGTATGTACTACCTGGCTTCTTTGTATGTCATTGGAAGGAAATATAAATGCCACGAGTACATTCTTTCTTGTGTAGCTTACCCTCTCTGAAAATGCTGAATCTTAGCATATAGAAGTGTCTGCTTTTAATGCAAAATCAGTGTTGGGTGTATTCTGCAGAATCTGACCCAAAGCCTGTTGAAGTCTATGGAAACTTATTTTACCTTTGATGGGGCTCTGAACAGACTGACAGAGCTGTTTCCCACAATGTGAAGTGGACTGGCTTAGATGTACCACAGCAGTAGGTTTTTCTAAAATGTCCACAAAATTAAGGCACACAGAGCGAGAGACAGACAGCACGCAGGAGAGATCTACCTGCCTGTCCTACATATTTCAGCAAAACAAATCAAAACATCTGTCAAGCCATACAGGGTTGAGTCTACAAAGCTCTAAGCACTCTTTGAGGTGATGAAAGCTCTTACCTCTCATTGACCTCTTCGGAGAATCAAGCACCATAAGTGTCAAATCCCAAGGTTTAGTGAGGCGGGAAGTCTTTTTTTCTACTCTTTTTCCTCTGGACATCAATGGCTTTGTTTTGCTTTCCTTTATTCTGGTTCTCTAAGCAATGTGTTGCAGGCAGGGAAGGAGAATGACTGACATACGCAAGCCCAGACATTTTCTGTTGGCTTATGACACGGCATGAATATGCTGTAATGGCAGGAGTTTGTTTTTATCTTCAGAATTTCATTTCAATTCTTGTTCTTTATCTGCCCGTCTCTTCTAATATTCACTGGATACAAGGAAATGACATTGCAATAGCCATTGATATATTAGGTAGGGGACGGTTACTGGCAAAGTAGTGATGATCAAAGGATGACACACTTCTCTTTGCATGTATGAAAAGACATTTTAGTTATTCAGAAGCAGCACTGAAAATTCTGCGTCCCAGTTAAGGTGTACACTGTGTGGCTTGCAAGGTGCAGGGAAATGGTTGCAAGTCCCCTCTGCAGAGTCTGCTTGAGAAATGGCAGCAGCGGGTGCTGTAACAGTAGCAGAGGGAGAAAACATCACAGATACGAATGGGATGGGAATAAGTGATACCACCATCATCCAGCTGTGTGAGCTTGTCTGTGGCTGTAGAGACGGCAGCTGTAAAAACTTCCTCAGTTTTCTAACGCCTGTGAGCATGGATTGCTGCTAACCATCTGTGTGCACGCCAGGGACCGTGACTATGTCCCCTTGCTGTAACTGGCTCCCCGCGTGCTGTGGGGTACCGAGCAAAAATTTGATCCCTCTTCCCACTAGAAGGTTTTTTTCCTTACCTAACATCAGCTAGCAGCTTCATGGGCCTTCTCTTCTAGTGGGTCAGTCACAAGTGCCCATCTGCCCCTCTGTCTTTTTCTAATCTCCGCTGAAAACATCACTGGGTTTCCTTTCCTGCAGTCTCAACATCCTTATTTGGTACACTACTATTTATTATTTAAAGCAGTGCCTGTATTATTTAACTCACTGAGCATTTGGGGGATATGGTTTCCATGAAAGAGGCTGTGCAGCGTCACTGTGCTGAACTCTGAAATACCAACACTGAGGGTGCCTCCCTTCTCTGTTGGAACAGCTTTCTACTGCTAAACTGTTCACAGGTTTAGAAACACCACCTCTAGTTATTCTCAGGTGTTTTTTGAAGTCTATAAACATAGACGTACCTGCATACATATGTGTCTGAGTGTACGCTACCATGTGTCTGTGGTATGTGTCAGGAGGATGCAATAACCTGCCCGATAATCTGGAGAGCCTTTGCTCAGCTGCAGCTTTCTGCACCCTGTGCTGTTTATCACGCGTCCTTGGCTGCTCCACCGGCACACCAGACTATTTCCCAAAGAGCTTTTGTCTGTAGTGCTGTGTCTCAGATCCCAGCCACGGCTTTTCTCCCCTCCACACCCAAACCGGCCGGTTTCTCCTGCAGATTAAGCTACGCATTTGTGATAGCACGCATGTCCAAAGGATGAAACAAACCGGCTAACCATTTCATGACCCCTGACTCTCTCCTTCAGCCCAAAAGACATTTATTTTTCTTCATTTTGCGGGGGAGACCATCTCTGTTATTTCTACATGCTGACTGTTCTTTCTGCTGATCCATCACGGCACTATTTAGTGACTCCAGCTGAATTTTCGGTCTCAGGGACCAAGGGCTGTTGTGTGATTTATCTATTTTTTGCCTTTTGCCTTATCTATTTATTTATTTATTGTTAGCCTTCCTCTGACTTCTCCCCATGCCACTCCTCTTCCTCTCGTTCAGCCATAGGTTTGCAGAGCCTTGGGCTATGCGTGCTCTGCGGATCTGTTTTAGTTCCCTGTCAATTATTCCTCCTTGTTTACGGTAATGGCTCATATCACATTTTATTACTGTGGCTCATGTGCCTTTCACATCATTGCTTTCGAAACACTGAATTTATTCTGAAATGCGTGTGGTTTTTAGTCTAGCTCCTCACTGTTTCCTAAACCCAGGGGGATTTTGTTGTTGGTTTTGCATCTTTTTTGCCGGCTGCAGCTGTGTCCGTGTTCCAGGATTATTGCTCAAGTTTCTGTGAGAAACATGGAATTTTTTTTCCCTTCTCTTCTCTGACTTCCAAGCCTTTTAGCCACCTCTACCCCTACTTTCTTTCCCTTCTGAGCCTTAAGTGCTGTGCTCCCTTGCCGGCCATTGTGTCGAACACAAAGATGAAATGACCGGGGTGTGCGAAAGCGCTTGCCGACACTTCAATATTATCTTCTCCTGCAGGATATCGCAGTTAACCCTGCCTCTCCGCTGCCCTTTACGACCGCCTGATTTTCATTTCGAGAGAACTCGGCGCTGGCATCAGCATGGGATTAATACCTCGGCTGCTGCTACGTGCAGGCAGGGAGCCGGCTTCCTCTCCTGTCGCGTTGCCAAAATGTTTCGCGATTGACCACCCGTGTCGCTGCGTGACGAAGGGCAGCTCTGAGCTCTTTATCCCTCTCGCGGTGCCTCCACGTCAGTATCCCCTGCTGTCGGGGCCCGATTTCACCTGTGAAGCTGAATTTTCTAGAGGGCACACGTGGTAATTTTAGAGGAGTTCCTGCTACCCCCTCAGCAGAAGGAGGGATGTTTCTGATGGGCACTTCTTAAAAACCCACTGTAGGTGATCGGGGCGGGATGGGAGCAATGTACTCCGTTTAGAATGTAAACAGGATTTAAGGCTTCCCCAGACGCTTATACTTTTGCCAACTCCCAATGATAAAAAAGCATGCATCAGGTCTCAAAACACAAGATTGTCTTTAAAATTCATGACCTTTAAGAATATAAATTTTGAATGTTTATTCACCCTCCACATTCTGGGCCTGGAAATGTATTTAGTAGACCCTTCCTTTTTCTTTAAGAAAGGAAGCTTTTACCTCAGAGCATGGAAAACATGAACTGCCCAGTGAGGTTATAGCTCAGGAATGGCTCAATGCTTCAGTGCCTTTGGCAAAACTGAATTTTACTGTTCTGGGTTTTAGGGTCTCGGGAAAAGGAGAGAGATAAAAGGATAGGCCTGGATGGAAGAAGTAGGAGAAACCCCTGGAGAGACGAGTTTCTTGCTGCTGAGAAGAGAGGGATGGCTACTTCTACCTCCAATACTTGCTGTCCCCCGCCAGTTCCAAAGACTCCCGCTCTTCCTTCAGCAGCACCGTGTAACTTGGCTTTCCCCGGCTTAGGCAAAGCAGGCTGAAAAAATACGATGATTGAGAGTTCTGTTGTCCTAGGTGACAATCTCTTCTCTACCTCTAGAGCCCCCTCCTTCTTATCTCCTGGCAGAAGTCTCTCTGGAAAAGGATTTTAAGGAGATCAGGCTACAGAGTGCACCCGTAAGGTGGGGGAGACCGCCAGACCCACCTTTTTTTCTGTGAGTGGCAAAAACAACTAGGAGAAATCTGGGGAGCATTTCACCCAAAGTGTGTGTCTGGCTACTCGGGGTTTTTTTTGAGAAAAGAACGATTTAATAACCAAAGTAAAATAAAATGTAATATTAACAATAATAATACTAAAATATAATAATAATACTAGTAATGAAAATTAATATAATAAAATAAAATTAAAAAAATTAATTAAAAAAAAAAATCAAGGAAAAAACCAAGTGATGCATGATGCAGTCGCTCACCACCTGCTGACTGATGCCCGAGCAGCGATCCACCCCTCCCGGCCAACTCGCTCCATTTTATGTAGTGAGTGTGACGTTCAATGGTACGGAATATCCTTTTGGCTAGTTCGGGTCACCTGTCCTGGCTATGCTCCCTTCCAGATTCTTGTGCACCTCCTCGCTGGCAGAGCATGGGAAAGTGAAAAATCCTTGATTTAGGATAAGTGCTACTTAGCAACAACTAAAACATCAGTGTGTTATCAACACTATTCTCAAACTAAATCCAAAATACAGCGCTGTACCAGCTACTAGGAAGAAAATTAACTTTATCCCAGCCAAAACCAGGACAAACAAGAAGAACACCACATCAATAGCTAACAAATAGGTAGAGTAATTAATAAAGTACTTGTTGTGTAAGCAGCTACGGCAAAATAAGGTGATAAATCTCAGGCAACTGGGGCTTATAATGCATCTGGCAAACCAACTTAATTATATTCTTTGACAGGATAACAAGCCTAGTGGACAAAAAATACTCCACGGTAGCTTTTTGTATAGTTCCCTGAGATGTCCTTATATGTGGATTACTGAAATCTGAAGGGTACTTCTCAAACTCCAGCTCTTCCAGTGTGTGCCAAAGGCAGGGAAGTGTGTCATGCCATGCAGTGGTTTGCAGCCAACACACAGTCATTTTAAACTACACGACTGTTTTAAGGATGTTTTCTCAACCTACAAATCTATGAAAGCCACCAAATGAAAAGTGGATTACACCATATCCTTTTTCATAAGAAGGATTTGAATCTTAAACTGCAATATTCCAGAGGGGCTCAAAACCACAGCTATGCAGATGTTTTAATATTAGAGCAGCCAGTAGAGGTGATACACATAGCCTTGGTTTATTTTGCCATCAGATGGTGGAAAAATTGTTGGAGATGTGAACAGACACCCTCTTCCAAATTCACCAAGACGGCTATTGCCCAAAGGCACGTACTTCCCTCCTCCTGCTGTCCATGAGGCCGCTGGCCTGCCTGATCTCTCAAGCTGGGAGGTGACACCGTTCATGCACCCTTACTTGTTTCAGCCAGCGTGGGAGAAGATCTTTCCCTGGCCTTCTCTATAATACTCTTTCAGGCAACTAGTAAGGGGACTAGGAGAGGTGTAGAATGGTGTAAATCTCAGTAATGCCATGCCACGTCAGACGCTCTCTGAAGAGATTACGGAGCTCTGTTTGAAACACAAGCCACGGTCAGTACATTGGCATTGCTGCAGTAAAAGGTATTTGTTCCCTGTGTCCTGGTTTTGGGTCTATAAACACCATGGAATCCAGTGGTTAAAAATTGCGCAGCTAGCACAAGGACTTTGTTAGTATCGCTGCTAGGAGCTAAAAACATGAGCCAGGTGTGGCATGGATGACATGGGTCAGATCTGCTAACACAGAGGTACTAGAATATTCATGAACCTCACTGTGGTCTTGCTACTGGAGGAGGACAAAAAGCCATCTTCTCAGGAGACGTCACACAAGAACACAGTTTGGTCCATTCCTCCTGAGAAACAAGTGTTTGAGCTCCCGATCTCCTACTGGTCTCTGCTCTCCGTTGCACCCTACATGACTTTGTAGTCTACGAGTCCCCTCTTATCTTTAGGTTGAATGACAAGGAAACAAGAAAAGCTATTTCTTTGTGAGATGACAACAGAGCGTCCGCTATAGGAACGTCAAGTGGGGTGCCAAACTGGTGATACGCCTGCCTTGTACAAAGCCTGGTAAAAACCAGCCAACCAACCAGGATAAGCGTTAGTGGTGGAGGACTAAGCGAGGAGGTCTCCTGTCATGCCCAAGCAACCCCTCTCAACTGGAGAACACACTGTGCAGAGCCCAACCATACCTGCAGGATAGAAAGATGGAAGCACGTACATAACCCCGGAGGGTGAGAATACATAAAGTGCGAGCTAGAGGAATGAGCTGAAATCAATAAATTGAAGTTCAACCCCAATAAATATAAAGAAGGGGATGAATAAACATGAGTACAGAGAAATGGAGAGATCACAGAAAAGAGTCGTAGGGTTAATGAGAACATAGTCAAGGGGGAATTGCTAGATGTGGCTGGCACAAATGCACAAAATGCTATATCAAATGGATATTGGGATTAATAGGTGTCAGGACTTTAAGCAAGTAACGTAGCTGGAGAATATCGAAGCACGTTTTGGTCAGCACAATTCAAAAAATACCTAAGCCAAATGGATAGAAATGAGATGAAAGAATGCAAGAATCAGCGAATCTGGGCCCATTTTGGGTTTTTTTTTTTTTACAAACAACACTCAGTGTAAGGTTTTCTTAATGCTAATATGAGTAAGTCTCCTAACTCTAGAGCTTAGAGGAATAGGACCTTGGTTCCCTCCATGAGACAAAATGGAATCAGCCATTTCTACATTTGCAGGAATTACAGTGTTGTTTACTTGTGGCTTCACGCGCCGTGTTCTTCTGCTTTATTTATGAACGGAACAACCCCTGACTAATAAGATGTTATTGCTGTCACTGTGCCCTTTGAAAGGCACAGGGAATGTACACACAGGCTTTAGAGAGGGTGAACCACAGCCATGCAATAACTTTCTGGACTGGAGACAGGGATGCAGAAGTATTGAGAAAGGGAAGAGAGCTCTGCCTACAAGCCTCCAATTCACTGTTGGGAAGCCCACAGTCTCCGGACTCAGACCAGGCCCTGGGACGATCCGTGCACCTCCCAAGGCTGGCCTGGTGATGGTAAGGTGACTTCACAGCAAAGGCCAAATCAGACCAATTGCAAAGATGCACAGGTGACATACGTGATACCTGACTGAACCAGCACCAGTGATGCACGTTCAACTTTTTAGACAGGAGTTGCCAAACTCAGAAGGAGGGCAGACCGAACCAAAAGTGATTAGCCACCCCAGAAGGCACAGATTTATCTGAATTGGAGAAGACAGAGAAAAGTCTATGGGCCCCTGATAGCTGTAACTGTGAGTAAGCAGCAACAACTGCCTCTGTTCTTCCATTTATATAGCAGTAGCTGCTATACGGTGTCAAGATACCCACTACAGTTTTAGATTAGGGTGGAGGTGAGCATGGGCTACCACCTTGCCAAGAAACAGAACGGGATGGCAGAGGAAAGAAAAAATCCCAAGGGACAAATAAGTTAAGTTTTAACTTATAGGATAGCTTACAGGTAAGGATAGACACTGTAAACATGATGGTGAAGTTTTCATCTTTAATAATTTTAAAATTAGGTTGTTACATTGGTCATTGCAGAAAAACCTTCTGAACGCAAGCTAAACACAAACCACTGGCTTCTCATTCTGAAACAGACCTAATAGCAACAGCCTAAAGCAAAGTTGACTCCAGAAACAAATTCTAACTCTGCTCTGATTAACTTTGGCTCTTGGGAACTTGTTAACTCTTTCACTGATGGTAGTTACTGGAGAAATACCCCATTACCATAGCTACACCTACACTGCTAAAGGCGATCCACCCTAAGAGACGCTTGCCCTGATTGCCAAGCCAAGCCATGAAGCGGAGCAGTCCCCGTGGCCAGGGCTAGTTCCCTCTAGAGAATGGCCACGTGCTCTGTGCTTGCTCTGGGCACCCTCCGAATTCCCCACAGAGTTCCTGTAGCTCTGAGACACAACTCTTTTGGCTGTTTTTCTTTCTTTCTCAGTTCAATGGGCATTAAAACAAAAGACCTGTGCTGCAGCCCCACCTGTTTTTAAGTGGGTGCATGCCATAAAGGCTGGTGGAGGTATTTAATTCTCCAGTCCCAGCTGTGTTGGCCTAGATAGTGACTCACCTCACATGTCTCAGATCAGCTTCGTTTGAGGAGAGGAGGTGGGATACAGGTCCCACAGCTGGGCAGAAGATGAGAGTCTGTTATGCTTGCAAGACAGGTCTTAATTACTAAGTGCAAATTGTTATTTGGTGTTAAAGTGCTGGGAGAAGATAAATGAAAGCAGAGGAAATATTCAGTAGCTGCTGAAAAGGACCTACAACACCCAGACACAAGGAGATAGCTCATTAATTACTTGCTCTAGTCCCCTTTGGGCTCAGAAGACAGTGGCAATAGAATTACTTTTGTTTGCAGCTGTGAGTTCTGTTTCTATTTATACCTTAATGGTTTTTTTGACACATTTCTTTTTGGTGTGGGAATTAATTGCCTACAATGTACCTAGAGCCTGTACTTCAATCCAGGTGCCATTCTTGTTTCATAGCGTCTCAAAGACAGCAGGAGAAATAAGGACTACTAAGAACAGAGTAATCCTTCCAGCATTGACTGAGCCGTTCAGGACTACAGCTGTTAAATGCCAGCACAAGCAGGTATGTGATACTCAGCATTTGAATTCTACCCAAAAAAGTACACTGAAGTAGCATTAGCTGTCACTGGCTGAATCCCAGAGAAAATCTCTCCTCCTAGAGACCAGCTTTGTCATTCTGTTTCACTTGTCCAATATTTTCTATTGCAAATCTTGAAATCTCAGAGAAAAATAATAGAAATTAGTGAGGGGTTAAGTTAATAAGAAGTAGTAAATTAAACCAGTATCTTTTCCACAGATAAAGCATAGCTACTTCAGACTGGTAAGGGGCCCTAACCTGTGATATCACCTCCTAAAGCCAGTCAAAATGCACGACCAGAGCTGTCAGGTGGTGCCTTGGGACAGCGGGACAGCATTGAAGTTTGAACTTAGGTCTGATCTTCCTGAGATTTAAAAGCTGCTGTGGGCCTAAGGACTTGTTTCAGAACTGGTCCTTGTTAAATGGAGTTTGTTACTCTCTTAAAAATAGCTTAGCCCTAAGAATAATCCACATCCATACCTGTTTGCCATGGAGGGAGCATCAGTAATTACAGCCACCCTCGAGCTAGGGCCCAGAACGCAGGTCCGCCTGCGCTGTCCTTGCTCCTTCCCTCCTTGTCCCCAAAGATAACGGAACCCACGACAGAGTATTTGGTCACCTCGCCATCGTGCTTTGTCACCGCTACCCATGATCTCGGCGGTTTATATTTATCTAGGGAGAGGAGGAGGAGGCAAAACAAAACAAAAAAACAGAAGGAAAGATGGAGGAGTTGATGAGAAAGTAACAATTTCTAAAACTGTAAAACCTGGCAGGCTTTGGTTTTATGGCATCATGGTGGATGGCTGCACAATGAAGAGCTGGCTTCTGTTGTTAGCAATACGATCAGCAAATTCCCATGCAGCTGAGAGATTTTTTTTGTTAATACACATCATGATTTTAATAGCATGTGTGTAGGTGGTGAAGAATTGGATTTTTTTTAAACTTTATAATCAAAGTGAGAGGAGGCAGGCACAGTACATGAGAGAAACATGCAGTGTCAAAATACTCTCATCTATTATCCCCCAGGTCACACTGGCAGATCCTTCCCACCTCCCACCTACTGACTGGTCTTAAAGTCAAGAACTGTACCCTGCTCTGAGCACTTGGCTTTTTTGATTTATTTATTGTAAAAACGGAGCTAAAGATGGAGAAGTACCACCGCTGAGTGTATCTGTTAATCTCGGAGGTTAAAAGTGATTGCTCACACTTTGTATCCAAAAAATGTCTACCTGCAGACCTCTGTGTAAACTGTGCCTATGGAAGGGAATCTAAACAGTGTTTGCTTTGTACAAGATGAAGAGGAACGTGCAAAAAAGCAAAACCCATCAATGACAAGGCAACTAGCAGTTTTACTGTTAATACATGTAAATGCAATAGAAAACTGGAGCTTTGAGCTCTAGTAACTTGGGTTTAAAGCACAGCCTGCTTCAGCTTCACAAGAATGTTTTTACCTTACCCTAACGACAGGGAGACTGGTTCCAGTGCTGCTTTTTGTTGCCCTTTGCCCAGTGGCTGCTGAAAGGGGCTGTCTATCTCCCCTGTCCCAGCCGTGCAACTGCGGCATGAGCTGAGGGAACAAGCTGATCTGTCAGCAGACTAACACAGCCAAAAAGCAAATAATTTCAGCACGTTGATCTGACTTAGACTTGTGACCTCGCAAGAAGCGATACAAGGGATGGAGCACAAGGCAAGGGAGAGATGGCTGGTGTAATGTCAGACTAAGTCAGGCCAGTACTGACCTATCATCATCAACACAAAGCCCAACTGAGTGGTCATACATGACTTAAAGACACTCAGAGCAGTAGTCTTGGTTGGCTTTGGCTTTTTTTTTTTTCCCCTGTTTATAAAGTAAGGGGAGGATTGATTGAAAACTCAGGTGGTTGGCCTGGTGCCACTCCCATAAATAATATTAAAATGGCCCTGTGCTAAGTTTGCTGGCCCAGAGGTGTGCTAACGGCTCCCCTGCGCTCACCGTTTGGGAAGGACGGAGAGCCACTCATCCGACCGACTGTCCGCCGCCTGTCTTCAAATACAGCTCGGCATACGCTGTCTCCAAGGATGGCACGGCAGCCTGGGTTCTGTGCTTCTGCGCCAGCCACGTTTGGTCAGGGTGACATAAAGTTTCCAACCCCTCCGATGTGGCTCTTGTGTCCGAAATGTTTTGTGGTGATTCCATAGCCTTGGCCCTAAAACTCGTTTTCCCTCTGCAGGCTCCCTGGGGGTAACTTCATCGACAAACACAGATTCAACCACTGTTGCTATACTGAGAAACACAGTACTGATTCGTGTCAGTCTCCTGTCCAAACTAACATTTCAGGTTTTGTCTGACATAATTCTGGGGCTAGCAAGCTGTCAAATTCAGTATGCCCAAAACAGAAAGCTGATTTTTATTTTTTCCCTTTCTGTTTTTTTCCCCCCTCCTTCTCTATTACTCCCTCTTCTCTTCCCAAATCAACATGAAAACCTATGCCCTCCTCCTAACATCAGTATCTCTTCTGAATCACCTTTCTCCCAAGTCTCCTACCCAGGTTCTGTTTAAGTCTTGCTGGCTCCCATTGTTCTAAAATCCATTATTCTAAAATCCAGCCTGTTCTGTTCATTGACCCAACTACATCTCTCATATGCTGTCGGTTTATCAGCTCCTGCCTCTAATAAGGCAGTGAGAACAGAGATTTTACTACTTCTGGCTATTACATTATTACCATACTAGTGTCTGTTGTGGTTTAACCCCAGCCGGCAGCTCAGAAAGATTGTGATAAAGGGCCTTACCCATCTCCCGGTATTTTATGTGTAATTGTTCCTAAAGGTTGGAAAAACTTCAAAAGCACGTTGAGGTCAGCTTAATTTAGCTACCTTTCCTGAGGTAAAAGAGCATCTGAATAAAATATAACGACCCCTCTCTTCCAAGAATGATTTTGTGAGGTAGGATTCTCCCAGAGCTCAGCAAACAGTCTTAGGGGATTTCCTTGCTTGATGAGTCTGGTGTGGAGGCTCAGTGAGCAAATGCCTCAGAGGAAGCTAGAACAGAATAGCTGCTTAA
The DNA here is from genome assembly GCF_900496995.4 of Aquila chrysaetos chrysaetos. Classification (NCBI taxonomy): domain Eukaryota; kingdom Metazoa; phylum Chordata; class Aves; order Accipitriformes; family Accipitridae; genus Aquila; species Aquila chrysaetos. The sequence continues at coordinate 2,984,362 of NC_044010.1, read as the reverse complement.
CAAGATTAATGACCGGATTCCTTAAAAGCTACTTATGGGAGAGGTGATCTCTTATGTGTAAGCCAAAGACAATTAATTAAAATAGGTCAATTAGCCTGTCAAATACAACATGTATCCAGAGTTCAAGCTTTTATGTATTCACACCAGAAACTGTAAAATAAAGGGAGGGGGAAGACCTACTTGAATTATACAGGGCAGATGAAGTATATTAGTTGGTGAAGAGGTAGAATACTTCCTTCAGCTTCCACTAGTCCCGCACTCGTGAATAGGTAAATGCTGACGTGTTGGGTCCTGTCATGGGTGTACATCCCAGCAACCGTCTGCATCTGCGGTGTCCTTTAGTGTAACAGAGTCAGAACAAACTACGGAGACAGAAAAATGTGCAACCTAACACTGAAACAAAACCCTTTCTTGAGTGAAGGAGTCAAATGCCAACTACGTGAGAAGAGAGGGAATCATAAGGAACTTGTCTCTTTTTTTTTTTCTTCTAAATAAACATAGTGGCATCAGTAGCATCAGAACAGAAGAACCTTAAAATGTTGAGGTTTTTGTCCTAAGGGTGCAATGCAGATTGAATTTAAGCACAAGTCCCTAGAAAGAAAAGACAAACCCACCTAGACAGAATTGGTTTTGGTGAGCCTACACTAAATGCAGTGATCGAAATATTAAGTCAGTCAGTTATATGATATATTTTAAATAATATATTGATGAGAACTAGAAACCTTCTTTGTTCTATCAGTCACTTGAAATGCATTTCCTTCCAAATGTGTCTAGAATCTGCACAAGCATCAGTGTATGTAAATTCAGAGATGAAAGCAATAATTCATACTGGTAGGAAAGCATAATGCATTTCTAGCATGAATGCCAATCATCCTCCATAGGTTATATTGCTGAGCAATGAATAGGAAGTGTATGTGCACCTGATCAAAACTGAACATTTCAGAAGGCACACAACCCGGTAAATGCCTGGGGATCTTAATGTTCGAAATGAGGGAGAACTTTGGGTTTACAACTTGTCTGTAAGCACACAGCAGATGCAAACCAGGGCTGGGATGCTGTGTTCATGTTAACCAAGAATGGAGAGTTGAGGCACACCCCCCTCCCCCTGGTTTTTCAAAAAATGCTGGGGTCATAAGGAAAGGGTCAGAATCTGTGCTGTGGGGGACAAGAGTAAGGAGCCTTTGATGAATCCCCTCAACTGCTACAGTCCAAGTACCAGTATGCAAACTTAAACACCAAATAAATGAGTATTTCTATCTGTTTTACCTATTTACCTTCAAACCTGCCAGCAGGTGAAACGAACGACTAAAATACGTGACTAGTGAGTGAAAGGTATTGTACTTAGGTTTGGGTGCATGTTATTTAATAACTGCCAGATTCTTAGTGTTATCCTTTAGACCAGGATTTATAGTTTGATTTACTTTACAGAAATGAGAAAAAAAAAAATCTCAAAAATACAGAAAATTCTATTAGGAAGAAACTATCAAATGCTCCATATGATTTATCAGTTTGGACACTTTCTGAACGCTGGAGCCAAAGATTAAATGTGATTTTCCTTCTGGATAGAGATGAGCATGATGTGACGTACATGAGTGGGCTATGCAATTATTTGCTAGTCAGTAGAACAATAGAGAGAAAGATTTTTGAATTCTTTTGTTGGATTTGGGCAATAAAGCATGGCTTTATGACATAGATGAGATAAGCAAGCACATCGGTCTGGTGTATCCCACGTAGAAGGCACTGGGTCTGCCTGAGAGAGACATGAATCTGCAATGTGGGAGCATGGTCTCTACCAGATATTTCAGAAAATTCCTCCTGCACCTTCTTGGGAAACTTCAGTTGCTTCAATGGTCATCACACAAAGCTTGAGACGTAGGACAGCTGCATTTAATTCTCCACTGACAAAGGCATCAAACCGGCCGAGGTTAGGATAGACTTTCCCTGACAGTCTGCCCAACGTGAAGCTCTCCCTCACACGCAGAGCTGCTACCCCCTTAACTCTGATCTCCCAGCCCAACCAAGCGGCCGTAGCTCCTGCCCAAGCTTGAGAACCCGGTTCACGTGAGGTTCAGAGGTGGAGCCCGGCGGCCACCTCGTCCCTTTGCTGCCGAGAGCACGGGGCTTTCCCTGGACTCCGGTTCTGCGGGGCAGCTGCATCTCCCAACACCCGTGCCTCAGCACCCCGCTGCTGCCTTCTGGCCTCGGCTTCTCCCTCCCGTCGCTCGGACGGAGAGGACCTCGTGCTCGTCCCTAAACGTCAGTTCCGACAGAGCCCTCCTCGTGTTCCGATTCCGTCCTGCAGCAGAACCGACTGACCCCGTTTCCCTCCCTCAGTTGTGCGGTCGAGAGGTACGAGGTAGATAGGATAGGCTGGTCAGACGTGAGGGGAACAGAAACGACGTGACCACCGTAGGCAGGCGAGGAGAGCAGATTCCCTTTCCTGTAGCAGAAGCGAAAAGCCTTGCTCAGTGAGAAAAAAAGGAAACAGCCACCCGTGTGATGAGACAAGGAATCGGGGCATCCTGGCTCTTACTTCGTTTTTCCTTGGGAGAGAATATTCTCTGGTCATCTTTTGCTTGAGATGCCATATTGTGGAATACAGCGGAACGGGGAGCCTGGCACGATTGAGCTGCTGACTGTCCCTCAAAATGTAATAAACCTGAATTCTCTGGGGTTTTTTTTAAATGAAAGAAGTGAAGCTGGAGTTGAACAGACCTGAATCACTGGCAAATCCTTTATAAAGGACAGCAGTGGAGGTCAGTGACAGATATTTTGGACTAGTTTGAGTCAAGGGGAAGACTGAATGAGTACATCAGGTTTAGAAGGTGGTTCCAGTACAAATAAAATGCAAGCAACATTTTGAAAGAATGATTTTGACATTTTCAAAGCAAACATTGCCTATTTTAATTTACATTTAGACATGTACTACAATGTATTTACAAATATTTTAATGCTGTTTTGAGCTTCTGAACTGGAAAACAAATTATTCCTGTCACCCTAAATAAAAAACACTGTTTATACACTGAAGAGTTAAGCTCAAATCTGGCCCGAGGTGGATAGTGGGCATTCTCATTTCCTTCAGTGCTTGAAGAAATGACCATTTATAGGATTACACACAGCACACAGATTGCAGAGGGACAGGCTTTTTGTTCAGCATTGTGTTGCAGAGCAGCACTGCACTAACTTCTTAGCTGGAAAAGCACTCTGCAAATATCCACCACCTGAAGGATGCGGATGGACAGCAAGGATTCAAAGCCCCTGAGACAACTCAATCCAATCCAATGCAGGCACTACTTACCAAATTCCTATTTGATATATCACGCTGGTATCAAGAAAATCCCTGACTGAGAGACAGAACAAGGGCTGAGGAATAATACAGCTGTCATTCCTGGCATGAAGAAACATTTTTTTAACTTCCTGGACTGATTGGATTTTCACTGCTAACATTTCTGCCAGACTTCCTTTCAATGAAGCATCGAGACTAGGATGGAATATTTCATAGGATACTTGCAGAGGAGACAGAACGGTCCAATCTGCCTTCAGTTTGTTCTTAAATTGAGATTAAAGGGGGAAAAAAGGCATGATGGAGGGAAGGGGAAAGGAAGGTATAAGAGCCATTGCAGTGATCAAATTCACCCACGGACTAGTTCAGCCTGCTGTAATCCTTAGACAGCTGATTAGATGAAGGACCGAGGCATGGCTGTGCTCAGGATGTGGCCCTGGCTTGGGGGATGGAGGGGTGATGCTACAGAGTATTAGCTAGCTTTTCTTCACAGACTTCATAAAAGGGTTGAAAGTCAGATTGCAGGTAGCGTTTCTTCCCTGGAGTCTTCTGATGAGGCTGTTTATTATGAAGTATTGCTTAGTCTAGAAGAGACAAGTGTACTGGTCTTGCAGGTCAATAGTAATGTATTTACAGAACCTCTCAATTGTTAAAAATGAAAGATGCAGACATAAAACTGAATGGTCTTAATGACAGAAGGATTGAAATACTGGAATGTGGGCTCGATTTTTGCTTCGCTCTTCTCCGTTTCTCCGCCTTCATCTTTTCAACTCTTCTTTTATGCAAATGTCTACACTAAATTTAAGGCCATCTATATGAGATGCCAGTCACCTGCTTTTGGACCAAGGTTATAGCAGGTCAAGACTTTTCTATGAAGATTTTTTTGCACAGAGACCAAGGATGCGATATCTGATGTTTTGTGAGCTGACACATTATATTTTTGGTTCCTATGATTCATCAAACTAGTTTGAGTGAATGGACCTTTTTACCCTATAATTTAAACTGAAGGATATTGAAGGGCAGCTGATATTTTCCCCAGCTAAAAAGAAGTCTGTTTTCTGTGAGTATTGGAAGAAACCCCCCAAAAATGCAAACTGTGCTGATGGCTTTTCTATAGAGCAAGTGTGGACTCATTAAATGTATTTTTTTTTTTTTATTTCTAACTCCTTATGCTCTTATTTTATAGTCTCCTGTAAGCGGAATATGTATTCAAAGATTATGTTTCAAACTTGCAAGACTGTGTGGGTTTGAAAGCAACCAAGACAAGTAGTCCAGTCCTAACTGAGAGCTTTGTTAGTGCAAAATCTACTAAAATGAACTAACAATTTGGAATACATTAGCTGTCACTTCAAATGCCAGTAATAATTTGCAAAACACTCAGAGCAATAACGGGAAAAGGTATAAAACATCAAATTTGTAGCAAAGCTGACAACAAAAAGAATATTCACTGTGAATTACAGTTTTCCTGATTTGCTAAAGCTCTTACTGATTCTGTTTTAAGAAAGGATCTTCTTCTCTCAAGGGATTTAAATACAGTAGATTATCTAACATGCTCAACTAATGCTTTAAGTTCCTTATCTGAAAGCTTATCCGTGATGACTTGGAAATCTGTGATCTCTTGCTAACATGTTTGGGAGGGTGATTGGTCAGTTTGGTGATCTGGCTATATATTACCTGGATAGGTACACATCTGGTCAAGGACCACTAGCCTTTCTTTCTATTGAACGGCTAGTGGCTATCCCATTTTCCTAGCTGTCTTTTTTCGGAAAACTGTTCTGAGGACTAGTAACAACTGACTTTGAAAAGGCATCAGTTCCTGCTGTTTTGCAGCTACTAGAGAGGATGAAAATGTTCAGAATGGAAAAAGCATCAGTTAAAGTATTTTGTAAAAAATTCAGAAAAGGTGTATATTGATCAAAAGTCAGACATATGCTTGGTGGAAATTAAAACTTCAGGGTAAGAAAATAACAACTCTGCCTTCTGACAATCTGTGCCAGGTACTAAAAATATTTTAATGAACCATTACACCTTTAGATACATCAGATGTGCACAGGCTGGATTGCAAACCTGAGTCATTAGAAGTTCAAATAGCCTGGCTCACAGCAGGACCTGGGAAAGCCAAGACAGTTTTGTCTAATCCTTACGGAAGGCGTAAGAGGGGAAAGAGGTAGCTAAGCTATGTGACAGACAGTGATCTATAAAATGAATTGTTAAGAAAAGGGCTTAAGAGGAAGAACTAGAAAACTGTGCGTGGAATACAATGCAAGCTGGCTGCAGAGAGAAGACCAAAGAGTCAGCGTGAGAACTACAATAAAGGCTTATAAGAAATCTGTGGCTGCATGGTATATGGCATATATTAACTACCCTAGTATTTACCCAGCCTCTTAGAGCAGTTTTGTGTCCTGGGCAAAGCCCCACATTGTCATGACTCGAACTCAAGTTATCTCCATTAGACATCCCAGAGTTTTGCGTATTTGCTATAGTAAAGATACAGCAAATCACTGCTGTGCAGATAATAATCACTGCGGCTTTAACTCTTCTGTGGCTTCTATTACAGCCTATACCTCACAATCTGTTCGAAAAAGACCCCTGCTTCCAGAGCAACCAGATCTAGGTTGAGTCCCACCTTAGCCTTAGGAGAACCCTCTGCAAGAAATACATTGCTCTACTGCAACAGGACAGTCTGTAAAAAACAGTCAAAATTTTATGCCCTCAACTGCTGTTTAGGTGGCTTGTGATAGTTCTTCACTGAGATACGCAGCCCTGCCTGCGTAGGGCAGATATTTAGAATATAACTCAATGGGCCACCATCGAGATGAAGTTCTATTGTATGCCTGAGCCGAACTAAGCTTAACAAAAGGGAGACTACCCTCCTCTTTCTGTCCAGGCCTATAGCTCTGCCTTTCTTTGCACTGGCTCTGGTGCTTGTCTGACCCTGTGCAGAGCTAATGCAGCTCATTAAACCAAAAGAAAACTATTGACTTTCCTAGCAAATTAATTTATTGCCGAAGGGGCAAAAAATCCAAGGGCGCAAGTGGATGCAGGACCTTCTGTTTCAACTGCAACGAGAACAGATCATCTCAAGCTGTAACAGATTAACTCTACCCGTGAGCTAATTTACACCTGTACTTGGCCCACTGTGCAAAATGGAGTTCTTATTACAAAATTACATTCTCAGTTTTGTACAGACACAGCCCACCTTGTCACAGGTTCTTCATTAAGAAATCTGGTCTCCGAGCATACATAAAAGATCTAATTTTTATGGTAAATATATCTATCCTGTATTTGTAAAGAAAAAAAAAAGGATAATGTGTTAATATTGTGTGAGGATGAAGAAGTGTTTTTCTGTCCATTGACACTTATGGAGAATGAAAACGGCACTGCTGTTTTTCAGTCAGCAGTCTCTGTGGCACCTGAGTATCCAAAGATCCTAAAATAGTAGGAGGCTTCCAGCCTTCTAATGTTAATTTTTAACAGCTCTCTGTACAGCTAGAAATTCAAAGGGCCAAAGGAAACCTCATGTTGTTCCAAGAATCAAGCAGAACGACCAAGGTAATAATAGACCTGGCATCCTAAGTAATCCTAGACCAAACAGTGATGTTATGTGAATTAAAGCAGTCATGCTATGTGTGATTCAATCAATAAGGAGTTAAAGGGTAGGAATATAATGAAAGAAAGTCCACGTGGCTTTATGGAAACAAGTCTTGACAAGCAGGCCTGACTTCACTTTTTGATGAGATTACAGGTTTGTTTGATCGAGGTAACCACATGGATGTGATAGACTTGGACCTTCCTAATGAATTTGATTTAGTACTGCTTGACATTTTGATTAAAACATTAGCATTATATAGCCTTAATAAAACACATTAAGTAGATTAAGATCTGGCTAATTGATAGAGTTCAGCAAGCTGTTCTAACCAGATACTCAGCACTGACTGGGGATATTTTTAGTGGGGCTCTGCAGGCAGGAACACTATGCTTGCTGCCATTTGATGTTCTGGAATTACACGGAAACATGGATTATACTGGCAAATGTCCCGAAATCTAATGAGGAATGGGCAGCTATGGAAAGTCACAGTTTTGCCTGCGTTGACATAAATGTGTTTCTGGTATTTGATTACGTCCTTTCTTTTCGGTTCTGCACAAGCACAGAGGTTCTCTTGCAGGGTATAGTTGCAAGGCTGTGGTCTAGTCAGTGGCTGATGGTAATACAATGATTTCTCTCAAGGGTCATTGATTTTTAACTACTAATTCATGTATTATCAAAAGGAGTAGCATGAATCATTTAAAAAGAGTAAACTGTGAAACCACCACTTATTGCACACTTCTACTTGTCTTTATTTAAACAACCAACAGTATAAGCCTGAGATTAAAATATGTTTGCAGCTTTACAAAGTCAGGAAATTCTAGCCCATTGGCTGAAGCAGAATTTGCTATCAAAAAATAAAACAAGAAAGCTGGATGAGGTAAGCAAAAATACCCAAAAGAGAACTGACCAGAACATTAATGATCAGTCATATGCAAAGCATACACAATTTCTACTACTATTGCTTTCTGGTCAGCTGATCGAGGCACATCTTTCACGATTCTCCATTTTCTTGGTCAGCTCTTGAATCAGACTGAGATTAGATAATGCTGAATTAGTATTAGTCTCCTTTGCTAGGTTTGGTTCTGACCAATCTTTTTATATTACTACATGTATTCACAAGCTTACCTAACTAAAAATCAAAATGAGAGTTCATACTAATTTTGATGGTGTAGACTGATAAAGATGCTCTCTTTCTCAGCAAAATCTTGCTAGCAAACTGTTACCCTTCTAACATTTGGTTTCTGCTTGACCTTGCAGAACAAGATGACTGATAAATGTAAAAGATACTATCCAGAAAAAAAACACTGAATATACTCTCTCCCCTTACTATCTAAAATACAGATTCAGATACATATATCCCACAATGTATTGGGATGTGTTATTTCATTTGTTTTATATCAATTTAACATCTAAAATCTTTCCACATTTTCATCATTTTACAAATCTAGTATTAAAACTCTTGGTGTCAAAACTATGCAACCTCAGAAGTGTCCTACTCAGCATCAATACCATCTAAACACAGTGCAAACCAGCAGCTGAATGCCTCACCTCTCTACTGTTTTTTTTCTCCACTAAACAAAAAGCAAAGGTCTTTTTCTGTTTCAAACCCAAATTGTTCCTTTTTCTTTTTTTTTTTTTTTAACAACAAAACTCCTCACCAGCTAGGTCATTCAATGGGACTCCTTTCTGTGCCTGTCATCACTCAGTTTTCCTATGTCCTGTACTGTCCTGTCTCTCTCTGCACCACCCCACAACTCATTTCCATCGCTCTGTCTCTGCTTCGTGTCCAGTTTAGAGCAAAATTTTCAAAAGGGACCTACATGCCTTACATACACAAGTAGTGAACCAAAGTATTCTTCTTAGTTGGTGTTTTTAAGCAGGACTGCTCAATGTTCTGTTGGACAGTATCTGGTTTTGTGGGTTTTTTTTTTCTACAAGTCTATTTTCCTAACAGCACATTGGGAGTATGAGGATTCTTTGCCTTTTGGATACTCTGAGGTAATATTTAATCATCAATACTGAGCTCTTCATACTGATTCTCTGAAAGACAAATGTTGTTGATATTCCAAAAATGTCTGCATCTTATTCCACTTCCAAAGGCTTTTTATCATTCTTCTCATTTTGGTCCTTCCTTTTCTTCACTTAAAACTAACCATCTTATCTTTGCCCTCCCTAGAACTGTGGGACCATTATGTTATCAGATTTTCTTCCTCTAACATGCTGACACCCAGCCTAGTCTCTTTTTTGCAAGTCTGTCCCTGACATTTTCTTCATCCTAATTATTTCATTTTTAACCTTATCTTTCCCTTTCCTATTTACAATTCATGTTATCTTTCCTTTGGGTTTTGTTAGCTTGCTTTTTTTTTTTTTTTCCACTTGCATTGCCTGTAATGAACATGGTATCAGTGGGACATGACGTTCTTCAAATAGCTTCAATTGGGTTTTGACTTTTCCTTATTCTCCAAAACCCTGCACTTACATCTTTACAGATTTGATTACTCAGTTCCATCCTTGTTTTCATTTCTGTCTCCTAGCCATAGTTCTCATATATTTTGTTTCCCATACAATGTTCTGTTTCTTTTTTTATGGCTACAGAAACCTATCAACCTTTCTGGTTTCATCAGCAATGTATCCTTTATTTTTCATGAGGATGTAAGTGAAGCTACAGTTATTCTTTGAACTCCACTGGAATCTTTTTATCGTTCAGATGGGGAGTACCTGTGAACACACAGGGATGAGCTGAAGTGAAAAAAATAAGGTATGGAGTTCAGTGTAAGCAGCTGAAATAAACACTATTACCTTGCTTCACAGAACTGTAAGATTTACAAAAAACAGATTAGGTATTATAGTGGGTATCAGAACTCTTATTAAGGGCTCCTGAAGAATCTGCAAAATGAGATGACCAAAGTGCATCGGTTCTATGGTTTTATTATACAAGACACCGTGCTGTGTATTTAGTACCATACAGAACAAGTTTGGTTTCAGTCCGTTCCAGGCCGAATAACCTTTTTTATAGTGTCTTGTGTACACTATAACGCTTCTTGCGCTGCATTGCACTTCAGAGGCCAGAGAGCCGTCCCACGCAACTTCCATGACTTTGGAGCAAGCCTTGGAGAAATCACCGAACCCATCGCGCGCCTGGAAGGGCAACCGTGGGTTATTTTATTCCTCTCGGGAAGGAAAAGGGGATTTGTATTTGAGGTGCCAGGCGGTATCAGCAGATGGGCCGGACACCGACGGCTCCGCACCCCGGCGGGAAATGGAGGCTCCCCTTTCCTCAGGGCCTCGCTCTGTCACCGCCGGGACCGTTACCTCCCGGCACATTCTGGGGTTTCTTTGCCCTCCCGCACGCCGCCGAGGCGGAGACAACGACTTCAGCTCTCTCCGCTGACACGAACTAAAGCGGGCTCCGTCCCCCCCCTCACCCCCGGCCCTCAGGCCTCCGCCGCGGGGAGCTCTTCTCCCTCACAGCGGCCGCCGCAGTGGGGCGGGGCTTCCAGGAGGGAAGGCGCCTCACAGCCTCTGGGGAGAGGGAGATTTGCGGAGCGGCCATTCCCATTGGTGGGAGCGCGTGCCCATCATTGCAGCGCCCCAATCAGACGCCTCGGATCACAGCCATACTGCCCGCACCGTACCGAGTTGCCGGCCTTGAGGCTCCGCCTGCAGCCGACCGACCGCCGAACCGTTGAGAGCAGTCCCCGCCTTCCTCCCCTCTCCGCCATTCACATCCACCCGACTCGACCTCAGCAACCAATCGGAACCTGCCGCTGCTGTCAATCACCAACCTTTGCCCCGCCTTCCCCGCTCCTCCCACCCCCCCCCCCTCCCCGTCGCCTCAGCGGAGCTGGGCGGGCGCACCGAGGGAGGGGAGGGGTGTGGAAGAGGAGGAGGAGGGAGGAGGAGGGAGGAGGAGGAGCTGCGGCTGCCGCCGCCGGCGGAGGATTCAGTACCTCGGAGAACGGCTGCGAGCGAGCCGGGCGGGCGGGAGCCGCCGCAGCCGGCTGGGACCGCCGCCGTCGCCGCCGCTGCCGCCCTCCGCTCCCCTGCCCCGCTCCTCTCCTCACCTCACCTCACCTCACCTAACCTGCCCCGCCCCTCCTCCGCGCTCGCGCCGCGCCAGGCAGCGGCGCCCCGCGGGGAGCGTTCGGCACCGTCGCCTCAGAGCGAGCGGCCCCGGCGGGCGCGTCGTCCCGTTTACTCCCGGCGCTCGAGGGAGCGCGGTCCCCTTCGGAGCGGGTCCACCGGGGGCACTGCGACGGCACAGGCTCGGTGACCGGGTCGGGTGGGGAGGACTGACGGGGGTCCGTCACCTCAGGGACGGGACAGGTGGTCACCCCGGGACGGCCGGGCTGGCTGTGGTGGCGGCGGTGGTGGTGGCGGGGGGGGGGGGGCTCGTTACCGTCGCTCGGTCCTGACAGAAGGCGGGTGGGTGGTGAGGAAAGTGAGGGGCTTCCACCTCGCCGTGGGGCTGCCGGGCCGCGCACCCTCCCGGCCGGGGGAGCCCGAGGGGGAGAGAGAGGAGAGGAGGATCAAGGGCAGCGGCGGCTGCCGGCACTTGCTGGGGTGGGCAGGTAACTAGATAGCGGGAGTCGCGGCTGAGGCGGAGGGGGGGGAGAGGGAATCCGCTCCCCCGAAACCCCGGAGGCAAAGGTACCCCTGACTGGAAGGGCTTTGAGGGGAAGAGGAAACTGAACGTAGCCCAGTTTTTTGTAGTTTTGTTAAAATAATCAAGTACCGAAGGCAAATCTTAGGCAGAAAGGATAGAGAGATGGAGCCTACTGTGTTGGATGCCGGCTTGAATTTTTTATTTACTTTTCCGTTTTAACCACTGCTAAATGTGGATTTTGTGAGAGAACCCGATGGCGGTTGTTCCATTGTTCCTTGTTTGAACGTAAACCTTAGTTCTGCTGCTCGTGGAGTTTTTTTTTGTTTGTTTATTTATTTTTTAAAAGGACCTTCCCAGGTAGCTTTTACATCTGACAAAATGAAGCCTTTGTATTTTTCGATCAATTATACCTAATATAGACCTTCAGTTTGGTACAAGAGACTTAAAGTGCTGCCTCACTCAGAGGACCATTAAAGACTTTCTCTTTCGCTACATGTAGCTGAATGTGTTACGACACATCCTTTCTCCCCCCCCCAAATCTTCCTAAAGATTTTTCCAAAATGAAGAAATTTAATTTTCGCAAAGTTTTGGATGGTTTAACTGCCTCATCCCCTGGTGGAAGCAGTGGTGGTGGCAGTGGTGGTGGAAGTGGGGCTGGTGGTGGCTCCGTGCACACAGGAGGGACTGCAGGAGCTGCAGGGACACCCAGAGATGAGATCCAGGAGACGCTCACTTCAGATTATTTTCAAATTTGTAAGGTAAGGGCTGTAATTTTTTTTTTTAATATGGAAATAATAAAAGCTACGTTGTCTGTGGGGGCAGTAATATGATACCAGTAAGCCTTTTACTTGAGAACTGCAGTGGTTGTATAAGGACTTTGGAATGGAAAGACAGAGATCTCGTTGATGCTTTTTTTCTTCCTGCTGCAGAGTTGGGGTGGTCAGTAAATTCATAAAAATCTTGATTTCAGCATTCAGGGCCAAATCCTAAGTTCACACTTGGACTCCACACTAGTAATAAGATTGTGGGCAGGAAAGCAAATCAATTGGTACTAGTACAGATAACATTTACAAGTCATTAGCAATTCAAAATTGCATATATCTACTTCCCCTCCTCACTCTTCTCATCCTCTCTTCCTTCCCTTCCCTTTTTTAAGAAAAAGGCACAAGCTAGAAATAAAAGACAGTGCAGTGATTACTGAACCTAGCACTTCAATTATTTGTGAGGGATTAGTTGTAGATTCAGGGTGGGTTTTTTAGCATTAGTTCTGAAGATTATGATTGTATGATGATAAACTTAGTGGGACAGCATAAATAGGCAAAGTTGCCAAATTTGTTTGGCATTGGTTTTTGTGTGTTGCTTAGGTCCTTAAGTGGGAATTTTCTTCGAGTAGAAAGCGTAAGATATCCCTGTGTGGTTTATGTTTTGTATCTATTTTCTGCAACAAAGCTTTCAGTGGTGTTCTTAAATCCACAAGTAAAATCAGTACAAACTATTTGGTACTTCTGACCAACCAACCCTGGAATATAAAAATCATGCTTTTGTAATGAAGACCAAAAATGAAAGGAGAGATTATATTATGATCCTCTTCTGTTATCTGTAAGTTTGACATTAATTCTGTTGGCTTTACTAGAAGTTTTGTTTGCTTATTTGTTTTGCTCAGAAGCTTCAAAACCAGAATTTTTAAACAGTGCAATTTACATTATTAAGAGTAAGTGAACTTCACCTATTAAGTATACTTTCCTTTTATTAACCAGATACCAGTTGATGGGAAATTTAGGTTATGGCCAGCTCCAGCACATTCTCATTTCTTTTTGTGTTTTGGGAAGAAGGAAGAAATATAAACAAACAAGACAAGCCTATAAGTCAGTTTGTGTGCAGATCTGGTCCTTGAGAAACACACAGCTTTCCTGATCTCGGATATCATGATTCTAACTCTATTTGGTATTCAGCTACAGCTAGTGTGAACACTCTTACAGTGTTCAGGGGAAGAAGGATGAGCCCCCATGACTTAAAGAGTCAGGGACCTTTGGAATAGGTTCTACATAATTCTAATTTCTGGAGTTTTCATAATTCTTTGCCATCCTGAACCATAACAGGTTGAGGCCCTTTGAGTCAAATTATTCTGTAGTTTAATAGAGTGTCAGTGATCAGTGCATTAGAATCATACCTGTTTCCCAGGGTTGAATTTGACTCCTTTTGCTTATGTACACAGTAATTTAGCATTTTGTGAAACTCCAGGTATTCAGTACAGCAATTTCCTGTTTTTGTCACTTCAGTAAAAAGATAATGCAAATAATCAAGATACATTAAAATATCATTAGAAGGTCTGACGTTCTGAGACTTCTAAGTAAGGCTAAAACTCAACATGTTTAAGTCATTTGACAGGGCCATCTGTATTTAGTATGATATATTTTTATGGTATATTTGCAAAAATAGGCAACAAAAGATGAAAAGAAATTAATTTTTTGCCTAATCTCCTGTTATTTCCCTTCTTTGGCTTGATATTACTTGAAGACAATTGGTGTTATGTTCTGATAGATCTACTTGGAAATATATCTGATATATTTCCACTTGGAAATAGATCTACTTGGTGTATAGGAATAGGTCATTTTGAGAAGATTTCAGTAGGCAATATTTGCCTGTCAGCTCTCAGGTTAATACGTTCTCAACAAAGTAAATATTTCTATAGGAAGGCTTTTGGTTGCTTGCAGCAGCACTTGCTTACGAATGCATGGTACTGCAGAAGTCTACTCTATAGTATACAAAATACCAGCTTCCTTTGTTGAAGATACAAAAGTATGACAAAAGCAAACTTCCAAAATACTCAGTGATTATGTGCTCATAAGATACTGCAATGTTTATTCAACAGGCTCTACTTAATCAGCTATACTACAGTTTAGTAACATGACAAGCATGTTTGAGTGAACCACCAAAACCCCACAGGCCCCAATCCTGCGTTATGTACTGTGCAAGTGTACCGAAGGCAGTGGGACTCAGCGCAGGCACAGCTTTCATCCTGCATGCTTCAAGGTGCAGGATCCGAGCCATAATTTGTGCCTCAATCAATTTGCATTAAATTAAAAATACAGCAAGACACATATAATCCAAGCTTTGTCTTCCCTGAGCTTTTGTTGTGTAGAACTTCTGGTATTTCAGTTGTGTATTTTTGTGGTAAGTTACATAAGTTATGTAGGCTGCATATTTAAGGATCCATGATCTGTGATCCTGCTGCACACAGAACTGAGTAAAGCTAAAGGCAGTTTTGGTTTGTTATGATCTGCAGGATCAAGGCAGATGGGCTCACAGTCTAAGTAGCACCCCAAATTGGTTTTCCTTTCTTTGCCAATTAAAAAGTCTTCATTTAGATATGAAGCATAAAAGCTGACTCATACTTAAGAATTAAAGGGCCTTACCCTGCAGTTTTTATTTAAATAAATTGCCTTTCTGAAGTTTGTGGGAGGTCTGCTTGACTAAAAACACAGATCCAACCCTCTACCAGAACACTCTTTTTACTGGTAATGCACCTGACTTCATTAGTAACACACCTGAAAGATGTCTCTCAGTTTTGTGACATTTTTAGGATGCTTCTTACCACAGTGTCTTTTTAAGATACAGATTAGAACTTAATAGAAGTAAATTGAATATTTCATTTTACACTGAGACATTCACAATTAGTTACTTTTGGCATTTATATTTAAATCAGTAATGTAATCTTCTGTATTGAAAGACTAAAAATGAAATATTCTTGAAACTAATACGTATGAAATAGCTACGGCCTTTTTTAAGCATGATGAATTTATATGTTGGTAGCTGTACTAATGAATCAATGGCACGCTTTTCAAAGTATTCAAGTAATGTGAAATTTTGTCAGAAATGTATTTTGTGACAACAGGAAGCTGAAGTATAGTTTAGGTTATATCTAGGGCTGCTCTTGGGATTTGGGTATCCAAGTGGAAATAATGAAAATATTGATTATAGTTCACATTAATTGAATTGAACATGTGAGATAGCAGCATCATGCCAAAACCTAGGTACTATCCAGTAGAATATGTTAGTAAAGTCCATATTAATTTGAGTGGGAATAGACCTAGTTTCCTCGGTTTTGCTCCTTTATATTTTTCCTCTGTTATATATGTTTTTTTTCTGGTAAGGATTTTTTAGGCTTGCCTATGTCTGTTCATAGCATATAGAAACTAAAATACAGCACTGGGGATAGATCTCCTATTAATATAGGAACTGAGAAGATCGCAGTTAGGATGTCGTAAATCATTTGAGTAGAACTTTGAGCAGAAAGAACAGAAAAGGAGAAAACGGTGATTTTATTACTTTTGCAGAAGGTTGATTGTTAGGGGATGACGCAGTTGGGAAAAACTGAGTAAGAATGAAGATGTACATTTTTTGAACATAGACCACATATTCTTCATGAGAGTAAGTCTCCCATAGAGAACTACTTGAGCTTTTCTTGAAGAACAATCATAGGGTTGCATTTATAGAGCATGATATTAATAACTTTATGCAGAAAATGTCTGAAATCAAGACCTCATTTAAGAGCATAGTAACAGTTGCACTTCACTAGACGTACAATCAATTTAGTCCAGTATGTTTTCTTTAGCTGTAGGCAGCAACTGGATACCCTAGAAAAGGTTCAAGAACTGCTGAATTAATCTGCTCACAGAATTATTCCCCAAATGCTGACGGTTAGGACTGCCTTTAAACCCTGAAGCATGAGGTTTGTATTCTCTCCAAAACTGGTCTTCAGTGTTATTACTGGGTAGTCTTGCTATCTAATAAACGTCCCTTTTAATCTTGCTGTATTGTTCATACTGATAGAGTCATAGTTTCAGTACGCTCATTACCCAGTCTTTATACAAAACCCATGGAGGCCAGAATAGTTTTAGTTTTTTGTTGAAACTGGTATGGAAGCCCATGGCCGATTACAATTGTGCCTTCCTAACCCTACTTATCTTTGACAAAAACAGACCCTGAAGATGCATCCAATCAGTAGACAATTTAAATACCTTAATTATCTGGACTTCCTATAGGCTGGTCTTAAATTTTAATTTCAGTGTTTATAGATGGTAATACTTTATTTTGTCAGCCTATGAATATGAACATTTAGTCCCTCTGACAGCAGTCAAGTAGGTACTGTAACTGCAAATGCAACGTGACGCTACAGTTCAATGATAACAGAAGATGAATTTTGGGATGGCAGTTTAAGAACAGTTCTGCAGTAGCACATAGTTCTCTTTTTGGGAATGAAGAATAAAAAGTAAATCTTTGTTATGAGCTATCCATAGTGTTTAGTAAGCTTGAGCTGTTTGGTTAACCTGTGTTATTTCCTTAGTAAGATCATTCAGGGAAGAAAAAAAAAATGGGTGTGAAGCCCTACATTTCAGAGAAAACCCATTTTAAAATAAGTATTAACCCTTACTTGTAAGTGCTCAGAGTTCATTTGATACTTAAATGGTAAATAAGATAATGTTGGGAAGGATTTTTCCTATATACCAGAGTTTGGATCTAATATTAGGTGCAAAACTCCATTCTGTTAAAAACTACAGAGTCATAAACGACACTTCTGTAATTAGATTATGGTAATTTTATGAAATGTGTGGTGAGCATAATGCATTTTTCTTTTTTAAATGTTTGTGTTAATTAGAAATAGGACTCAGTGGTAAAGAGCATAACATGTTGAAAGCTTCTTTTTTTAAGAACTTTGAATATTTTAAGCTACCTGTAGTAGTGTAACTGGACTCTCTGGTTTTGTTTTTTGCAAATACCTATCTTTTTGCATCACTATGTATGATTGTTAATCTAATATTGATCCTGAATGCATTTATGCAGACCCTTCATGGCCAACACATGCAATTGCAGCTTCAAAACCATTTTAAGACTTTTAAGGTTGCAAAACAAAGCACTCGAAAGTTCCAGATTTCTTAAATTAAGTTTGCTTGTGCATACAGCCTTTAATTTCATGATCCCGTATTTCTTCTACAGGTCTAATTTAGTAAAATGAATAGTGTTTGCTCAATGGAGAGCACTTCAATCTTTCTTTGCATACTTAGGACTCAGAGCATACCTGAATATTAAGTTCCCCATGGACTTTTGCAACAGAAGTGCTCACCAGCATAGTTTTGAAAGCTTTATAAACATTAATGAATTGACCTTCATAATATTTCTGTGAGATAGAGATATTATTATTCCTGCCGTGTAGATGAGCAACTGAGGCACAGAAAATCCCAAATGCCAGATTGTTTAGTGTCCCCTGGTTTGAGTTTCCAGCTTGACCTGCTTTGAATCTGATTTTTTTAGCATATTTAACATTTTTATACCACTTATGGCTTCCAGTTATGCCTCCCATTGTTTTCATATTCTGTTGCAAGTATTGTGCACACCTACAGAGTAGTCTTCAGGCTAGTTATTCGTACTGTCAATTATATGTCCACCTTAGATGGTCAGATCAGCTCTGAATTTCCTTCTTGTGTCAAATGACTACAGAGAATTCTGGCTCCACATTGGACCTGTAAATCGTACCTAAGATGTGTGAATATCATCAGCCTCCATTATCTCAAATTGGTCAATCACAAAATGGAAATGTGATTAGCAGCCACATGTGAAAAGCCTAATTCATGGCCCATGGCTTGATCATTTATAAAACTAAGTGATAAGAGCATTGATAGAATATCCTTTCTGCAGTTTTCTATCTGAATTGTACCTTGTACCTTCCTATTTTGTACCAAATAATAGACAAGTTTGGCAGACAACAGCTCTCTAATTGTTTACTTTTGGTTTGTCCGTAGGACAGACCAGACTGTACTATGCATGGAGTGAGGCAAAAGTTCTATGGCAGAAAAAAATAATTTAATTAGTTCCCACAAGAGGGGAACAAATTCATGTTGCATAGATAATCTTAGTTTGTCTATGTTCTAACTTTTCTGCTTTTTATGGTTGACCTTGCATTTTTAGCAATATAAGAACCGTAGCATATCCTGAGTTGGAAGGGACCCACAAGGATCACTTAGTTCAACTCCCGACTCCACAAAGGGCAACCTAAAAGTTAAACTATTTGCTGTAATTTTGTGTGCTATTTCAAGTGGGATTTTTTTGGTTTTGTTTTCTTTTGTTTTTTAATCCAAGGATTCATTACGTTCAATCCTGCGGAGTCCTTGGGTAAAGAACTGAAATTCAGGATATACTTTTTCCTCAGGAGGAAGAGAGAATGTCCCTCCTCACTGCAAGTATATATTAAGGATAGCTTAATATTCTCTCTGTTCAGAGGTCACTTTATCATAGGCAGTTGTTCAGAGATCAGACCATCATAACGGAACGCCAGTCTTCCTTCCCTGAGGTCATGATGGGACTGGGAAATCTCTGGATATCCTGGTGGGAAAAATGGAAAAAAAACGGTGAAAAAAACCACGGAACATACTGAGGAACACAGTATGTCTTCACATTTACATAGCCCAGGCCTGACCCATACAATCCGGTGTGGTGATGCCATCTCTCACGTGTGAGAACTGTACTGAGTTTATACCTGGGACACAGGGCTTTTCTCACAATGTTAATTCCCATCCCCAAGTTTTCTCTTGTCTCTCCTTTATTTTGTGTTCCATCTTTTTTATCCTCTTTAACAGTTAATCCCTGCTAGTGGGAACTGGACACACTGGATATACTGTTCCTCACCTGTGGGCCACCAGTTAATTAATGAGAAATTTTCTCACTATTGTAGTGGGAAAAGCAATTTTTAATCTCTTCTGGGAGGATGGAGGAAATTCAGCCTGGCTGGCCCATATCTCAGGGAGCGTTCTGATCGTAGAGCTGTCATATAAAACATCAGTTGTTTAAGCAACTGGTTTTTTTCTACTTATTTCTGAAAGAAAAAGACTTCTACTTCATTTTTTTAAAGAAGTGACTGAGAAATTACTTAGAGGTTCATGGATAAAAATATGCAGTAATGGGAGATTTTTTTTTTTTTTTTTCCCCAAGTAGAAGTACATATACTATGTAAAACATGCAGCTGTTCTTAGCTGAGGTAGGCTAAATCTGACGGACCTCATTCTCACTCGGTTAGTTTAGATGAATCTCCATTCATATCTGACTCTTATTCTGAGACATCTGATACTCCCTGGTGTATGGTATATGCCCAGATCCCTTTTTGAGATCTGTGTGAAAATACTGTGAAAAGTTAGTACTAGTGCATTCACTTTATAAACAGAGAAAAGGAAGCAGTGGAGAAGTGAACTAATATACCCTAAGGTACATGAACGTACTGGGCTATTGGCTATTGTAAGAAAAAGTGTTTATAAAAGCAGCTTATAGGGATATATTAATTTGTCACAATGTATGTTAGAATCATTATAGGGGAAAGTCAGAGGACTGTGTGATTAGAAGTGTAAGTAATGTGCATCTGTGGAAAGGAGAGAAAGCAATATATTGTTAGGTACAGATGGCTGGTAAATATGTTCAAATGTAGTAAGATGTTATCTTTGTGCAGTGCTGTGTCCATTCCTAAGAGATCACCAGCAAAGACTATGAATAGTAAAAAATACTAGAGACAATCTGTCACCTGTAGCTAGGGTCAAAGTCTGATGAGGTACACTTTTTATGGTTCCTTTGAAGTTAAATTGTATGCAGTACTGAAAAAAAAATGACCCTTAATATTTAAGGCTTTGAGTTCATGAATGCATGTACTCAAAAGTAGCCTTACTGAATTCAGTGGTATATGTGCAGATAGAGGTGTATATGGTAGTGTATCTTTTTGCAGAATTTGAATCCAATCAATCAAAAATAATTGCTTATATTTCATTAAAAAATCTGCTATATAAGAATGCTATGAGGTCAAACACTCTGAAGTCAGATCCCTTGTTCAGCTAGTATTCGGTTACATCCGTATCTGTGGCAATCTAGTCTTTATCGTATCTTTTTATTTTCTTGAAGTGTCTGCTTATATGTTGTTCCTGTCTTCCATCACATTTGGTTTGAACAATACACAACATATGAGAAGGATAGATGCTATTCTCTGTGTGTTCTTTGTAATGGTTCCTGTGAGAAAATCTCTGTGTTATCAACTGGACATCACAAAAAGTCATACTAAATAAGTTACAAATGCTCATCTCAGCTTTGTTCATCCCATTCTGTCTATTGTATCCCTTAAGGATGGATATGTGCTTTCAGTTACACCTGTCCGACATCAGTTGTATTACAGATACATTCCACTGTAGCTGTGGATAAAAGTTAATTGTAGTGGGTCCAAAGAACCCTAGTTTGTTCATCATTTGTCCCTACGTATATTTTTAAATGCTCACTGAATGAGGCAAAGGCAGGAAAATTGGCATGTGGTTATGTAAACAGAGATCTGATTCTTATGATCTTTGGATATAGTGTCTTCATTTGTGTCTGTGAGCTATGCCCTTGGTAGCGTTATGGGCAATGGAGGAGGGGATAGTAATGTGCAAGATCTGCTGGATTTCACTGCTGTTAGAGGGCAAAAAGCAGCCGCTAAATATCTCCATTTCATTTGGAATATATCTTCACCATATGTGAGATGAGATGCTGACCAATGTCTCCAGATTAAATTCTTGATTCAACATCAGAAAAAAAGTCCTCCAACTGCATACAATATGCATACAAAAAGGAGGTAGGAGAAGATTAATTATGAATTAGTAATAAATAGTAAACAATGTTGTAAATGCTAGTAATGAAATCTGGTAATGGCATTTGTATACAGGAATGCCAAAGGATGTTGCAAAGTAAAAGTTTTCCACTGGAATATACCAATAATACAGATTATCCCTATATCAAACTAGGGTTTTAACACTGTGTTTCTATAGCTTTTCCAAAAGACAAAAAAAACCAACCCAACCTTCAAAAGCTTTATCGTAGTAGCAAAATTTTCATCTATCATAGTAGCATGGAATTTTCTTGCAAAACTTTTTGAATTCCCCAATATGGCTGATTTTTTGTAATTAAAATATTCTGAAAG
Source organism: Aquila chrysaetos chrysaetos (assembly GCF_900496995.4). Taxonomy (NCBI): domain Eukaryota; kingdom Metazoa; phylum Chordata; class Aves; order Accipitriformes; family Accipitridae; genus Aquila; species Aquila chrysaetos. The sequence goes on along the minus strand of NC_044010.1, from coordinate 2,962,902 downwards.
CAGCAAACAAAGCATCTACTTCAGAACAGTAACCACAAACAGCCATAACAGAACAGGACATAATCAGCCTAAAGTAGCAAAGTTCCAGAAAACCCAAAAATGGGAAGACATGCAAAATTAATTAGCATTATTGTTATGTTGGTCTGGTGTAACTTTAATAAAACCAGATTTATTTATTTTTTATTTCTCATTAAAGTTATGAAATTATGTTATTCTCTGCACCCACAGTTATAGTGAAGTCAAAAATATTTTCCTTTCAGGGCTATCAGATATGTTGACTGATTTTGCAGTTCTTGTAAATACTCATAAAACAGATCTCCATCAGACAGATGATGTTCTGAATCAAACTCACTCAAGTTCTAGAATAGTATAGTTAAATGATGCAACAACAACAACAAAATCAATATGAACTACTATTTGAATTACTTTGACTATAATGATTCCCCATTTGGACAGAAGTCTTGCTTAAGTAGGTAGGCCGAATTGAGCTTTGAATTCAGTGGTTTAGGGTTGGGATTTTTTTTATTATTTTACATTAAAGCTAAGGCCAAATATAGTTTCATTGAAGTCCGTGGCATTTTTCTATAGGTTGATGCCCTATTTCTTCTTGCCAGTTTAAAGGCAAGAGTGGGAAGTCCATTATAGCACATTTACTGAACAATGGATGCAATTCCTTTGTGTTCTCCATTTTCCTCCCTTTTTGTATATTTGCCTTTTTTTTTTTTTTTTTTTTAACTTGGTAGAGTTCTTTTAGAAAGAATGGGAAGGGAAGAGATGAAATCATTTTACATACAATGTCTTCTCTTGAATTTAGGATTTCTCCAGAGGGATACCTACCTTGGGATGATTATATTCATGTATTACCCTGTAACTTGTTTTAACTTACTATGCTGTAACTCAGTGCTGTGGTAGATGTGGCAAGACAGTGTAGTTGTCAAGTGGTTGCTTGGCCACAGCAACACTGATTTAGAGAGATCAAACAAGTAAGATTAAAATCCAACCACTCTGAGCAGGAGGGGCTGGACTAGTCAGTCTGCAGACTTCCCTTCCAACCTCACCTATGCTGTGAACTGGGAATAATACAGTTCGTGAATCAATGTGATTTTATTTATTTGTGGCTTTTTCTGTCTGAATTACATTCATTCTGTATTTTTGATACACTACAGTATATTTCAAAGAACAAGCATGAGGAGAATGCTTTTTGAAATTCAGAAGGCCTTGTTTTTCCCCTGTGGTTCACTTAACTTCGCTGTTTGTATCAATATGAATCATATGTGAATAGGACCATCCTCATTTGCTAGTTTTTAACATCCAGTTTGCAGAATGGAAAATGACAGTGGAAAAACACATCTCAGGTTTCTGCAGAGATTTTAGTCATGAAAAGAGGAACTTTAGTGAGGACTGCAAGATTTCATTTTAGTTAGTTATTTTTTAAACTAATTGTCTGGGAGATGCCTTTGGATGTACTTAATTTTTCAGGGCCAAGCAATATGAGGAAATTGAAAAATTATGTAATATGTGGTAGAACTGGTGTGTTTCAAAAAATAGTCATATGGTCCGCATACAGACTTTTTAAAAATAGTAGAGTGAAAACAATACATATTAAAAATATAGACTCTATACTAATTTTTGCAACCTTATGTTTTAGTTTTTTAAAGTATATTAAGCTGCTTCCAAAGGAAAAAAAAGTTTCATATGTTCATAGTACAAAAATGTATAATATACAAGTCAGTTCATTTCAAATACTCTAATGTATCTCTCTGTTTTTTTTCATATAAATATAATTATCAGTGTATAATATTTCTGAAACTAAACTGTTAAAATTCAGGTTGTGTTTGAAGTCTACTTTATGTCCAGGACAGACATTTTCTCAAAAGTCTGCCATAGCTTATTAAATGACCTTTTATAACAAAGTAAATTTTGTAATTTAAAAATCAAATGACAAAACAAATATGCTTATTGCTGAAAGTATTATTCTTCTATGCCAAAAGTTGTGTATGTAAATATTACGAAACTTTACTAATCTGATTGTTCCCTGTGCATATCTTTTTTTTCCTGCCCCTATATTTCGTATTTCAGTAACACTTTTTTTCCCTTGTGTACCCACGTTTTCCATGTTTTTTCTCTACTGTGTTTTTCTCCACCAATACCGATCTCCTTTTTCTCCCTCTCTCAGATGCACTGCTGCTGGTGAAGATAATAAGCTCATAAGAAATACCCTGCTGAGACAAACCAATGGTCCGTGTCGCCCAGCAGTCAGTCTCTGACAGTGGCAATAGAATATGCCATTTAGGGAGAGCAATAAGTTAGATCACATTCTGCAGTCCATTCCCTTTCTAATCTCCCATCATCCACCATCACTGGATTGGAGATGTCAGAGAGGGTATCCTTAGCCAGTCCTTTTAGAATCCATTTATCAGTAATGTCCATGGGTTTGTCTAATGCCTTTTTGAACCTGCTGATACTGTCAGCCTTCACAACCTCCCATGGTGGCAAGTTTCAGAAGTTCATTACCTGTTGTGTAAAGAAGTATTTTGGTTTTTCGTTTTAAACTAATCTTTCATTTGTTTTGAATGGCTCTGTGGTTTTGCCGAATAACAGTTCTGCATTTAGCTTACCCACTCTGTTGATGATGTAAATCTCAGTCATATCCCCGCACAGCCTTCTCCTCGCCAAACTGAAGTTCGTGGCAGCACTTCTTGTCTTTTCCGATGAGACTTGTGTCCATCACCTTAAGCATTAGTTGCCTTCCCTTGTATCAGCTCTGACTTGACTTACTTCTTCAGATGTGGAGACTAGAGCTGCATACAGTAGTCAAGTAATAGGCTCACAGAGGTTTTATATAGCAGCAAAATTATGCCCTTTGTGTTATTCTTTATACTCTTCCTGATGATGGTGAACATTACTTGGCTTTTTGGGTTGCTGCTGCACATTAAACCAAAGACTTCAGAGGAGTGCCAGCCATGCCCACAAAATCACTTTCCTGAGTTGTAAATGCTAGTTCCAAATTCAACATTGTGTAAGTCTAGTTAAGATATATTTTCCCCCTCTAGATGCCTTATCTTACGTCTGTCCACACTGAAGCTCATTTATGACCTTCTTGCCCACTTATTCAGGCTAATGAGGCCTTTCAGGAGTTGGTCACCATCAGTACTGAATTTCACTATCCAAAGGAGCTTACTATCAGCTATGAACTTGGAGATTTCCATGTTCGCTACCTTTTATAGGTTATTAAATATGATGAATACAATTGGTCTAAGCACTCATCCATGGAGTACCCTACTTTTGAGTTTTCTTCATCGTAAAAATCCATTAAACCCTATCCTTTGTTTTCGGTTATCTAACCAGCTTTCAGTCCACAAAAAAACTTTTCTTCAGTCCCATGACAGCTTTGTTTCTTTAATAAGACTGCTGTAGAATGTTATTGGAAGGCTTTTGGAAAGCATACATATATTCCTATCCCCTTTATTTACATGCATGCTGACAGCTTCATAGAATTAGAGAAAACCAGTCAGACAGGATTTCCCATTGTAGAAACTCTGCTGGCTTCTGCAACGATCTTTATCCGTGTGGTCAGTTAGTCTTTATTTTACTGTCTTTCTGGGGACAGCAGTCAGCCTTCCCAGTATATAGCTCCAGAGTCCCTTTTGTAGATGGCTTTTTCCCTATGACTGTTTCTAGCTTTACACAGAGTAAAAGAACTATCCATGGATATCTTTATCTAAGAAAAAAAAAAAAAGGTAGTTTTTAAAATAACCTGTGAACATGCTCAGAAGCCCTGGTTCCTAAAGTAGTTTAAGAGCTAAATGGAATCCATTGCTTGGATTTGAAATTTTGGAAAGTTTTAGCTAAGCTGGGATTTTTACAAAATATATTCCTTTGAAAAATGAAAATTTAACTAATAAAAAAATGTATCTTTCCTGTATTGTTTTCTTAGGTTGGAAGCCTACTGATATCTTGTCCTCTTTCCATCTTTCCTGAGCAGGGAGCAGTCTTACCAATCAGAGATTCCAGGCACAGAAGCCTATAAGTGAGGGATGTCATGGTCTTATAGCGATATAATGCACAGCAGCTCATATTTATAAGCACTCATTTTCACCACTACAACCTTGGTGAAAGCTGTAATCACTGACATTTTTAAATTTCCTACATAGCTAAGAGGCTATGTAGGTTTCAGTCAACACTTTATCCTCTCTTCCATAAACCAATCAATTACTTGCTTCAATGAGATTTTTGCATGTGGCATGTTGGTTGCAGTTTGGAGGTAGATTCTACATCCTAAGTCACAGGCTTAGACTACATAGTTCAATTTTAACAAATAGACATCTCAAAAATTATTTACCGAAGTAAATCAGTTTTGCTGTCAGATATTACAAAAAATAGGGTATCTCTAAAATGCTAATGGAAAAGTTACAAATTTTAAGTTTATGCAAATTAGCAGGAACAGTTTTGACTATAAACCTTATTACTTAATTGATACAGTTTAAAATTTAGTTTAGTCCTCTATTTTCTGGGGCTATTTAGAGAATATAAAAATCACTTTGAAAAAATGGTGTCTTTGCAGTCTAATATAAACTACCATAGACCAAAAGTTAAGAAAAACTTTTATATTGAAAAATTGCATTATACACCATGTGAACAATTATACTAGATATTGCATATAATTACTAGTGCGATTTTCTTTTTTCAGCTAATGAAATATATCATGGTATCTTAGAAAGAGATTGTTGTTATGTTCTGTACAGCATATTAAAATGTTCATTGGTAGAATACTAGCAAGCCCAAAAATCAGTTTCCTATATTCATTTAGATAAATTATTTAGATTACTTTAATGAAATATACATGCAATTTACCGTAAGAATATTTGCTTAAAATTATTTAAAAGAGAATTTAAAAAAGAATAACAAAGCTGAACAAAGATTTATGCTGATATTGTAGCTGCATTTGTAATTGTTCTGTTTCTAATAAATTATTTCACATATTGCACATAAACTGTATGTCCTAGGGAGCACAGACTGGCTCTAGAGACAGCATGCCAAAAAAAGGAGATGTAAAAGAAAGCTGGATAACGTGGAGAAGCAGTCCTAGCCCCATCTGCTGTCTGCCTCCCTCCCCCCCCCCCCCCCCCCCCTTTTTTTTTTTTGGCACCTTCTTTCTTAGGGCATTTGGGGTAGGTATGTCACATATTTATTTGAACACAAACTGATGTTTTAGGATATTTTTCTTCTGCTTTTGCCTGCTATTGAGATAGTTTAATTTTAGAAAAAAGATCTACTTTGTTTTACGTTTTCTGCTCACCATTGATAGTTTTGGTCCATATTGTTCCTACTAGATGCAACTCAGGTTAAATAGGAGCATCCTTTTTTTTTTTTTTTTTTTGTCACCCTAGGATCAAGTTAATTTTGTGGCCTTCCCCTCTTCTTCATCTGTATTAGTAAATGCTCCAAGGAAGCCCAGGCACAGTTATAGAGTCGTTACTCATTCTTACATGTATGCTCACACTAGCTTTATCAATGCATAATTGAAAAATGTACTTCAAGTGCTAGCTTTTCATGTCAATTTTTCTCACAGCCCTTGGAAATAGAAGGGTTGTTGGACCAAGGCTGAGAAGAGTCTGGGGGTCTGAAGTGTTAACAGCTTGTCACTGTTCTTCTGTTGAACAGGCTTGATCTTCAGAATCACTTCTGAGGCTACTCTAATTTGTGCCAAAATCTCAGTCATAAAGACATCTTTTTCTGCGTTAACTGTATGCAGTATAGCTTGGCTCTCCTTCCAAACTGGTTTTGTCCTTTATTTAGAGCCCTAATAAATATAAATATTTTACTTGAAACTTGTCATTTACTTGGATGTTCAGTAGACTTCAACAATTTGGGTTTTTTATTCTACAAATGGCAGAATTTTGCATTCACAAGAATTTCCCGATTGGAGTTTGTGTAAATAGTCAAATTTGGAAAATGGCTGCAAAATAGAAATAACACTTTTGAGTCAATCCTGGAGTTCAAGAATTTTTACTGTACTATGATCCTGAAAAGATGTACATCACTGTGCTTCTAAAACATAGTTCTGTCTCAATAACAGGACCCAATTAAAATTTCCAAATGAAAAGTCTGGCTATAGATTGCAGAAATACTGAAAATACAGAGCAGGTGCTAAATACGTAGGCAAGAATGCAAATAAGTCTTTAAAAATATTGATCTTTGCATTCTTAGATCTAAAAAATAGTACTGAAAGCTCCAGTCATAGCTAAACATCAGAAAAACTTACTGTGACTGGAATTGCTAGAAATTCAGACTTTATTATAGAGAGGATTTCTAAAAATTAATAATGAAAAAAAGATTATTTGTGAAATATATGTTTTTTCAGATAAGGAAGAACATTATTCACAAGAATACAGAAATCTCAAATAAAATAGAAAATTAGTAATGCAGTTAGGCCAAACATTCAACACACTACATTCAATACTACAATTCATAATTCCTGATGTTTTTGTGACATGAGAGGTAAAACCATTTTTATGGTATGTAAGTCTAGTTCCAGCTTAGATGTCAGAATAAAAAATGTTGTATTTGAGTAATCCTACCACTTGAGAAGATGAGAAGGTTAAAAAAAAAAACCCCAACAAACCACAAAGCAATCCAAACCAGAAAAGGAGTTGTGGAGATCTTTGATAAATGTCTACATTAACATAAAAAAGGAGTTACTTTTCTACAGCTTACTGAAGTAGCATATGTTTCTGGATTTTTGCAGTCTAGAAACTAAAAATTAGATATTCTTTTAAAAGACATCCCTTATCAGCAATAATTAAGATACGAGATGAGTAAGACTTCTTTCAAGGAAGTGGTTATTTGCTGAAAAAGATACATTTGGTTGTTCCCAAACTACTTGTGAATATCAGTTCAAGTGTTTCCAGCTGTAATGGAAGAGTTGGAGTGATACAGCTGTACAAATCATCAGCTGCCTTTTACTCAACAGGTCTGCAATTAAGGAATCCCTTTTGTTGAAGTTGTTCCATAGGGACTGCTGAATGCTTCAGCAGACATGGTTCATGAACAAGGTAATTTCAAGGAAGACAAAAATACCTTAAAAAGTTACATTTCATTCAGTTCAAAGTACTTCCTCTCCAATCCAAACCATATACTAAAAAGAGAGTCAATCCTAGAGTTCAATATTATATATTATAAAACATTATTGTTATTATACTAAAAAAAAAAAAATATTATTTTCTACCCAATTTTAGGTAAGCAGTCATACATACAAAATTAATTACAGTTCATTTTTATGTGTATTTGTATAGTCTAGTCTAGTTATTTTCAATTTCTTTCTTATGTTAGCGTTCTCCCTCATCAGATTCTTCCTCATAAGAATCAGGCAGGTCATATTGGTCATAACATCCAGTTTAAGATAACTTAAAATATTATTTGAGGCAGTCTTCAAATTCAAGGATGCATTGCGTCATGCTCAGTTCATTTATTCCCCAAGGTATCTCTGCAAAAATTAGAATTAAAAGCATAGTATTATAAATAAAGATTAAGAAAAGGTGAGTGGTTCAGTTGCTCGTTTTGCGAACAACTTCTCTGGCATCTTTGTTTTTTAAATTGATATTAAGGTTTTTTACCTCGTAGACTCAATTCAGTTTATTGGTTTATTGGATCTCTTCCCCTGGACGGGTTCCATTTCTTTCTGCTGAAGCTGATCTGTTGAGGCTGAGGTTATTTGTGACAGTGTTTTAAAAGCATATTATGTGTCGTCTTTTCAATTTACAGTTCAGCTGCCTTGCATATTAAGGTTATCTTTCAGTATACCATATAAGCAATACCTACCAGTTGTATATTGGCATATACTTCGCAATCTACTTTGTTGCAACAACATCATTTAAAATATTACTGAGTAAAGAGCATATCTAGAAATTGACATGAGTGAAATTCACCTCTGTATTCAAAATACTGTATCTTTTTAATTGAAATGTATTGCAGTACTACAACATATAGCAAAATACAGATTGTCTGCCTATATGTATAACATAAAGCATACATGCTGTTATCTGTGGTTACAGTTCAATCACTTTGCTCATTTGTTCTGTTTCAGACGGTTCGCCATGGTTTTCCTTATCTACCCACTGCCTTAGCTTTTGACCCAGTTCAGAAAATTCTGGCAATTGGAACAAGAACAGGAGCCATACGAATGTATCCTTTCTCATTCAGAATTTACACCATTTCTATGTAATTGTAATACAGTGATGTGAATCATCTTCTACAAGCACTCAGGTAAGGTTACAGTTTATGTCGTTATGTTCTACTTCTTTTTTGCTTTACTAGATGGACTGGAAAAGGATGAGCTCTTGAGGAATTGCCATTAGGTCCTTAAGATGTCCAAAGAAAAATTTTTGATTGAGTTTTTGGCATATGGTTTTGGCATATATTGGTTAACTTAAAGCAGAATTAATTTTTGGTTTTCAGCATGAAAATTAGACACTTTTCAATATGTAAAGGTAGACTACACAGTGGTAATGAGCAAGTTGTGACTGTTGTGCTAGCCATAAATAAATTCATTGCTGCAATGCAGCTAGCCAACTGTAGACGACTTCACTGAGATACCTATGTATGAGATATTGTTTAGACTCTTCCAAGTGAATGATAGGAAATAAGTGATTTTAGGGTAGAATTCATCTTTTCCTGGAAGAGAGGGTGAAACACTCTAAAAGTGCCCATTTCTCTTCATTAATTATAAAGGTACATCAGTGCCAGCACTTTATGTACTTTTTTATACAGTGGGAATTTTAAGTTAGAAGTCTACACAGAATAAATTGAATAGAAATGTAATGAAAATTTGAAAACTTTGATTTAAAAAAAAAATCTGAGAATATTTAAGTGTGATATATTTCAAAATGTTTCTCTGCATAATTTTCTTAGTTTGTCGTGGTTCAAATGTATTCCAATTTGGTGAAAATACATATACAGTAAGGAAAAAAAGAAGAAAGAATATTTCAGGAAGGCTTAAAAGTTACAGGATATGGAAGTAATAAACCAGTATTTGTTACAACCTTTCTGTAGCTAAATAAATTCTGGGTTTAAAGTAGGGGACAATGCTGTATAAAATACCAATCTAATCTTTTCTGGTTCTTTTGCTACCATTGTTCCCAAGGTAACTATAAACCCAATGAACGGAAAGGCAGGTTACAAAGTAAAGAAAAAATCTCCTCCTGGATAACCAGTCTGTGCTTCATGTAACATGACTAAAACTTTGTTTCCTCTGGTTTTGGGTGCTCTTGTTCTGAACAGTTGCATTTTCATAAGTCTCATTTTCTATCTGATCCAGAACTTCTCACAAGACTCAACCAAACCTCTAGTTATGCAACAAGCTTTGCTTTGATAGTTCTACTCTTAATATTTACCTGTATGAAGTAGATTGAATATATTCTGTTCGATTACAAATTGGAAAATCCCCTTGAATTGTGCGCTTCTGGGGAAGTGCAAGTCTAGTAGTCATGCTTTCTTCTTTTGGGAGGTATGCAAGGTTAGAGAGCCGGAGCTTTGTCTCTGGAAACTTCACTGATACCTTCTACGAGTGGGGGTATTGGGAGTTTAATGGGTAATGTAGGAAAAAGACCTTGCAGAAGATTGACTCCTGAGCCCACCTCTTCTTTCCATCTTAGCAACCTCGCTTTTGTAGGAGCAGTGCTGTTACTGGCTAGGTATCGTATACCTTTATAAATCCCTCCTTTGAGAAATATGCAGGTATGGAGCCTGAATTAATACAGGTTCATGTAGAAGTTAAGTTAAACCTGAATGTCCCCTGCCACAGGAATGGAACATGCAGTGGAAAATTAGCTGTATCCCTAACCTTATATAAAACTCTCTCTATAACTTCTGTGGAAATGGATTATAAAGGGTGAGAGGAAGAAGGGAGAAGAATGTTTTTCAGTGCACCCTTCCCTGTAATCTCTGTTCTCCAGTTTTGGTAGCAAACCCCTACCTCATTCACAGAAAGTTTTCTATGAGTTCTAGTATCTGAATCAAACAAGAGCATCAAGATTACCATGGAATTTGTGGGGTTTTTAAAGACATGTCATCTCATAACATAAGTGCTTCTCAGCTTAGGCACACAGAGCCTGGTTTGCTTAATTGAGCACTGAGTTAATGGAAGTTGTCCTTTGAAGACAGAGGGTGCCATAAAAGGAATTACTTATTTATTCATTTTAACTAAGGCTTCTCCACTTGGCTCTCAAAGGTTCACAGAACATATTACGTAAAAAGCCTAGTTGTGGACTAATAACTTTGCATTTGTACACAAGGCTGAACAGTAATCAGTGAAACGGGGCCAGGGACCATGCATGGAACACCACTCATTTAAGCCAGTCTTGCTACAGCTATTTGTAATTGTTGAAATCAGGAAATAAAGTTCAAGCCAGATTTAGTATTATATCTGAAAATACAATTCATAAAGGAATTTTTTTAAGCAAACTGAAAAAAGTATAGATTTTAATGGCTCTGAGTCTTCCATAGTATCCTGTAAAAATACTTTTTAACAGAGCCGCACAATTTCATTCTGCCATGAATGTGTTAGGTAAGAGAAAGAGAGAATTTGTTCCACACATACATTGTGTTTGGCTGCTGCTGCTAAGCAGTACTGTGGATGGAGTGAAAGGACAGACTATTTGGCTACTGTCAGAGAAATGCACCCAATTATTTATTTGTTTATTTATTGGTAGCAGCAAAAGGGCCTGGTTTGGATCAGACTCCATTGTGCTGGGCAACACAAAGGCATAGCAAGACAGAATTTATGTTTAGTATTCATGTAATGATGTAGAACAAGTTTTCCTGTGACCAGTGTAGGTCGCATAACGGTATTGTTGCTTCCCTGTCTTTCTAAAAGATCCACAAAGTATTGATACTTCTATTGGTCACAAGTTAACAGGTCTCAAAAGACAAGCTGTTTTCAAAGAAAATGAAGCATGTACCCCTGTGTTATGAATTAATGTTTAACATCACGCCTTCAGGTGATCATTTCAAATGATCCAGCAGCAGTACTAAAATTGACTATGCTAAATTGGCCTGAAATAGAGTATATTATTCATGAGCTGCCATTAAAGTAGAGAGATAAATGAAAGTTCATTTTGGTATGACAGTCAATTTGTCTTCTCCTAGATTTCTTTTCAGGCTGCTTTAGATGCAGCTGCTATAGCTTCTATAGCAATGGGAATTGCTGTTGCTATGCTCTACTGATCCTAGCAGTCTCTGTGGGATTCTCAAGGAACTTCAAACAACAATGTAGGTTTTACCTACACTGATGACTGCTGGATACTGGATCCTCATAGGGACAGCTATGCTCCAGCCCACAGAATGAGAGTGCTGCAAGTCATCGATGAAAGAGTATCTTCCCATTACCAACACAAGCTAAGAAAATCTGCAATTAAAGGGTAAAAAACCCACTCTTGACACAATTGCCGTGGCATCTGGTCATTCTTTTCCTTTGTCGTAAACACAGCAAACTTTATTTTCCCTCTGAGGACTTTTTTCCCATTTGAAGCCTGTTCTCAGCTCCATACCTTTGATCATTGCTCAGATCATTGCTTGATGCCACTCTACCTGGACTATCCTTGCTTCAGGCAAACACATTCAGATGAAGAGGGGCTATGAAATTGAATTCCTTTTCTTATCGTCTCCATATCCTTCTTCTCTAGTCCCAGTCTGGAGAACCTTCTGACATTACACACAATAAAACGAAGTGTGCAGTCTCTGGTTACTATCAGAGAAGGTTCTGTGTTACCATACAAGGGGGCAAGAAATTAAAAGACTTGGTCAGACTTAAGTCTCTTCCTCATTTCAGAGGAAAAAGAGAAGTCTGGGGGTTTGTCACATTCTCGAACTGAATAAATAGATTAAAATCGGTGTTGTTAGCAATGATTATTCCAGTATCAGATCTGAAGAAGTGGCATGTTGCTGTCAGATTTCAGGATGGATATTTCTGTATTGTCATTTATTCAGCTCACAAATGCTTGTCAAAATTCATCAGAGGTACTTTCTGGAGTCACTGAGTCCTTTCCTTTGGACTTCTTTCATCACATCAAAATGTGCTTTGCCAGTACTGCCACCTACTTCAGACATATAGAATACAGCACCTACGTATTTTTGTATTGAACTGCTGATTATTTGGCGGTCAGCTGCAGTAAGAAATTCTGAAAGAGAATCTTCTGTATCTATTATAATCTTTGCTTATTAAAAATGAGAGCAAGTTTGTCTTAAATCCAGTGTAAAGAAAACAACTTACTGGGTCCAGAATGGCCTCCACACCACTGAAAGTTTATCCATCATCAAACAGGCTTAAATTAGTAATGTGTCTTTGGATGTGTTTTAGTGTTGTCTATTGTTGTCATTAATATATATTCTTTAGACTTACAGGCTTCATTTGTCATGGATGCAGGTTAAGGGGCATGCAAATCTTCACTTTCAGTTTCTTCCTTGAGCAAAAAAGTAAGCCGCCCACAACACATGCAAGGCCTTTCTAATAGACGTAACAGCTTGCTGTATTCCAATGTTATCAGATAATATAGTAGCCATTTTATACCTAAGCAAACAAAATTATTCTGATTCACTAGCATGTGGAAGTGTTGCTCTGTCCCCACCTTTTGCTTAGCTGCACAGTCCTGACACTTTCCTTGCTCTGACTCTAGTGCTCATCAGATATTTCTGTAAGCAATCCAATTCACTAATGTGGCAAAATACTAGTTCTTTTTTGTTGTGTTACCTTCTTGCCAGATTAGTGAACTGAATTATCTGGTGCTTACCTCTGGTGCTAGTCAGAGTGATGCATAAGGAAACTGGAGGGGGTGCATAGCTGGGACTGGACAAAGCGGGAGATAGAGGACAAACAGAAATTTTGGCAGTAAGGACCAGGTTATTAGATTGATTTGTCTTACTACGTGAAATTGCATCCCAGAAATCCAGCTATGGCAGAATGAAGTTGTCTATGAAATTTACTACAAAATGTAGAAATAGTCTTTCAATTTTGAGTGGTATAGAAGATAGCCTATCTTTTGCTTACATTTAAAAAATCTTCTTCAAGTAAAGCCATTTTCTAATCACAAAAATTCTGCAAGCTCTGATCAAGAGAGAGTCTGTTTTAGGTTCATGTTTGGAATCATTTTTCTGGCCTGTTTTATGTGTTTTTTCCAATGCTTTGATAGCAAGGGTGATTTTTGAATGTCAAATACAGTACAGCAATACTTATTTTAATAGGTACATTTTGTGAAAAACAAAACGTGGCTTCAAGAAGGCCAGTGGCATCCTGGCTTGTATCAGAAACAGTGTGGCCAGCAGGACTAGGGAAGTGATTTTCCCCCTGTACTCAGTACTGGTGAGACCGCACCTCGAATACTGTGTTCAGTTTTGGGCCCCTCACTACAAGACAGACATTGAGGTGCTGGAGCGTGTCCAAAGAGCAACAAAGCTGGTGAAGGGTCTAGAGAGCAAGTCTTACGAGGAGCGGCTGAGGGAACTGGGGTTGTTTAGCCTGGAGAAAAGGAGCCTGAGGGGAGACCTTATCGCTGTCTACAACTACCTGAAAGGAGGTTGTAGCCAGGTTGGTGTCGGTCTCTTTTCCCAAGTGACAAGCAATAGGATCAGAGGAAATGGCCTCAAGTTGCGCCAGGGGACGTTTAGATTGGATATTAGGAAAAATTTCTTCACCAAAAGGGTTGTCAAGCACTGGAACAGGCTTATGGGAAGTGGTTGAGTCACCATCCCTGGGATTATTTAAAAGACCTGTAGATGTGGCACTTGGGGACATGGTTTAGTGGTAGACTTGGTAGTGATAGGTTAATGGTTGGACTTGATGATCTTAAGGGTCTTTTCCAACATAAATGATTCTATGATTCTATAAGATTATATCAGTTCTTTCTATGAAACAGCCAATAATCACATATTTGATTCCAGAGTTACTATCCCAAGTAAAGGGGAAGGTGAAATCTAAACCTAAGATCGCTCTATTGAACAGCATGGATCCTGAGCAGCTGAGGTACACAGAGAGACTACATTACCGGGAAATCGAATTGAGTCTGTTTGTGTGCTCTAGAAAAAAATCAGGCAAAGAAAACAAATAGCACTAATTAAATGGTCGCCTGCAGAGTTCTGAGAAGGTATGGAATTTTACAGTAGTTAAAGGAAGTGTGGTAAAGAATGTTTGACATCAGGTTGGATGTACTTTAAAAGAAAAGAAGAGAATATAACTTGAGGTTTTTGTCTGTGAGAAGGATGGCATAACATCTAAATATAAAGTGTGACAGATTTACTCTCCCTGGAACTGCTGTCTCTTAATCTAAACACGGTTTCAGTAGATCTTTATCCTTAAAATAAGCCAACTGTGTTCCATGCTGTTTACTCTGTGTGATTTATTGGGCAGATGGAATGGGGGAAGCACAGACAAGATCATAAAACCAAAGTTCTGTTGTTTGACTTGGAAGAATCATTGATGCATTTCATCTTTATCTCATTGTGGAATATATTTGGGATTTTTCCAGAGCACTTGAGTGATTCAGGAACACAAACCTCACTGAGAGTCAGTACTCGTAACATAAGTTCTTTTAAAAATCCCTCTGGGAATCAACACATACATATATGTATTTTATATGCATAGATATCTAAATAGGTTATTACCAAAATTAATTTATTGTCAATCTACAAGAATAAAAAAAATTATAAAAGATATAAAAATAATCAAATTTACCTGTATGATTAACTCTGACAGAACCAGAGTTTGGGGAATTTTAAATCTATACCAAGATTATTATGCATCTTGTTATGTGTGCATTCATATATATATATACACACACATATTAGGTCTCTGCATATATGCATAAATTTGGGTCCATTGGTCTCCCAAGCCTCTTTCATGCTTTTTAAGTAAGCAGGTTAAATATGTTACAGTTAAATGTACTAGGCTTCCTTCACTTTAAATTGGTGTTTATCCAGGAGGTAAAAAAGGAATCAGATCTCTGCAAACAAATTACTAAGAAAAAATAGATTTTCATATATTTGGAGATGCACATAAAAATGGCATACAGGTGGATGGATCTGGCAGCATTTTAATTGGAGCCGATGACTACATTTATGATCAGTATCTGAAAAAAATGCCTTCTGGATGTTTGTTGCAAGAATTTTATCAAGTTTAATAAAAAAACCAACTTACTGTGATATTGAAATGATGACTAGTGGTGATAGTCAACCATTCCAAAAAAGTGATGTGTCTTAATTAGACTTTGTGTGAGCTTTAGAGCTTTCCCTACCTTTTTTGTTAAAAAATATGTCATCAACAGACGTGTTGTCATGCATAGGAGGTAATGCACATCAATTTGCCCTCCTTTCCAGTCAGCTAATTATCTTTTTTAGACAAATATCCATGACCTAAATTTGGCAAACATCCTTAAAGCAAAGAAATTTGTAGTCATACTATGCACTTAGTTATTTATTTTGACTCTTTTCTTCTTTTGCTTTTATCTGGCAAATACTCTTGGTGGGAGAGGGAATCGGTATTTCTCCAAATAACTTAGGAAAACTAATATCTAGCAAAAAGGCAAACCCAAAGTACATAAGTACACACTGGGATTCTTTTAGCATTGTGAAGAGAGACCTATTTCTGTCTAGATACAGGCACCCATTCCATTTAAATTCTTGACGACTTCTTTAAGTTAGGTGCCTGTCTTGCTCATAGGTTGTTTATGGAAGGAGGCCATGGACAAAAGGGAGCTGTGGAGGGTTGAATGCCCATCATGAAGTAGAAAGGGTACAATGACTCTAAATAATTGCCTCTGCATTGGGAATACCAATGTAGAAGATCTTCGGAAGTTTCTGGAACCAAAGAGATCCAGCTGTGAGGATCTTCTGCAGCAAGGAACATGAACCACATGTTGGTGGTTCAGTATGAGATGGGACAGACATAGTCACACGCTATTTCAGCCAAAAGCTTGGGTATAGGACAAATGCATAATTTCTTCTGAGGTCTGAAGAATGGGGAGATGGACAAAACTATGAAGCTATGATCTCATTCAGGAGAAGGGGAGGGAAGGTTTTCCTTGAAGAGGTTCTTTTCCCTCATCCATGGCCAGCTCTGTCCTTCTTTCCCTAACTGTGGCCTAGTTCCACTCCGATCCTCATAGTTCTTATGTTTCTATTCCTCAGCCCTGACCTGTCTTTTCTTAGTGGCAGCAAACAAGCAATATTCTTTCAATCTCCACCTTTCTCCTGACCTGTGCAAAGCATCCTCTGAATGACATATTTTTCTAAGGAAACTGTTCAAGTCAAGAACCAAGACATTTCCCGAGTGCTTCAGATATAGCATTCAAAGCCACACATAAGTACAGAAGGAAGAATCAAAAAAGAGCATCATGGGAGAAGACAAGCTTGTCCAAAAGAAATTGTGGATCAAGAGCTATCAGACAGTGAATAGCTGAAGCAGCCACGTCTTAGGAGGCATCAAAGAATGTAAGCATAGCATCAATCTCCCTGTCCAGAGGAGCACAGGGAGGGGAAATGACCCAGAAATTTTGGGAGCCTGTTCCTTTTTAGGGTTGTTGTGAAGAAGATCAAAGGTAGTTTAGAAATTTTTATGTAGAAGTCATCACCACTTAAACACATTTCTGCCAACCCACTCAGTCCCCTTCTGGACACACAGTAAATTCATAGCCCTCCTCAATCTTGTACATGAGTACCATCCTCAGTGCCTGGATCATCTGGAGATTGTGGGAGGTAGTGCTTCAAAAAGAACTGATCCTTACTATTCCTGTCTGAATGGAAAGGCTGCCCTGAGTCCTTGCAGAGGTTTTATAAGGGACAGCAGGCACCTATGATTTGGAGAGAACTGGGAACATTAACCCCAGTCTCTTACATAACCCCTTGCACTGGTTACTAACTAAACAGTTAAGAGTTAGAGTTGCAAGGCTCCATAGGGTGATTGACACTCTTGAAAACAGGCATGGACTTAAGAAACTACATGAAAGGACGATGAAGTCACGGAACTAGCTTACAGCAGAGGGGCTCTGCTCCACATCTGAAAGTTTTGCATCAACTGCTGATAATTTCATATCCTGAGGATAATGCTGTCCCACAAATCCAGGCTTGTTTTCTGGGACCAGAACCTCCAGTCAATCACACATGAAGCAATCATGGTGGCAAGGACTCCCAAAAAATCATTCTGCCTATCTTTTTCCACAGAAAAGCAGGTCCAGGAGGATGGGCTCATTAAAACATACTTCCAACATAGCTTCTGCAGATGCAAGATTAAATTGCATTCCTCTTCTGAAGCACCTCACAGAGTATATTGTCCAGACTGATACTGGGGAGGTAGGCCGGGAAGCAGGTACCATTGTGCTGCTCTGAAATGGTACAAGCAGGAAAAAGAAAATTAGAAATAAGAAAGACCTTACCTGGGCAGTAGTGGTCAGCCAGAACTTGCCCTTGGTGAAGCCATGCTGGCTGTCACGAATCACCTCCCAGCCCTCCATGTACCTTAGCATAGCTTCTAGGAGGATCTGTTCCATGATCTTCCCAGGCACAGAGGTGAGGCTGACAGGTCGGTAGTTCCCAGGGTCCTCCTTTCTACCCTTTTTAAAAATGCTTCCCTTTTTCCACAATTTCATATGGTACGGCATATCCTTTTGGTCACTTTGGGTCAGCCGTCCTGGCTGTGTCCCCTCTGAAACTCTTGTGTACTACTCACAGCAGGGGCAGAGTGGGCAAAATAGAAAAAAACTCATCGCTGTGCACGCACTGCTCCACAGTAGTAAAAACTCTGGGGTGTTATCAACACTGTTCTAGTCACATATCCAAAACACAACACCATACAGGCTGCCATGAAGAAAATCAGCTCCGTCCCAGTCAGACTCAGTAGACCTCTCAAAAATTCTGCAGTACTGTTTGTTTGAGCAGTTGTGGTTTTCAAACAATGAGGACTGGAAATCTAGTGATCTTAATGTGCTTTCATTGTAAAACTTCTGTCTTGAGCAGAAACAGGATTTTGCAGTCTTCTCTCTAATTATTGATAGTAACTGTGCTTTTCAGTAACAGTATCTGGGTTTTTTTTTCATTTTACTAAATTAATACTAGCAAGTCTCTGGTTATATTTATGTGTTGCTATTCAACATTAGCTCTAAAAATGCTCACAGATAACATAAGAAGGAAATATTGGAATTTGATTCATTTATACTATGGTTGGTTCCTGGTTTTTTTTTTTTTTTTTTTTTCTTGTGATTGCTCCAAGAAAGCTAAAGCCCTAATCACCCATTACACTGCTAGATTTTAAGCACCTATAGCAGGTGCATTTTAAATGCTAAGGCTTTTAGAGGAGTTTGAGTTTCTGTTTTGTTATTTAGTTGCATTTTCTACAATGCAAAATTGATAGCTCTATGACATATTTACATATTTCAATTGCTTCAGTAAATAAATAAGGATTGGCTGAATTATGCAGTCTGATCTGAGACACACCAATTTCAAATGCACTGTGGTTTTATTATGAGATGAATCAAGGTGATGTGTGGTAGAAGCATACTAGCATTTAAGTAAATTCATGTAGTAGACATGCACATGAATAACTTTACTCAACTATATCGTCTCTTGGAAGCCTATGATTAGAACTTAACAGCCTAGTCTTTTAAAATAATTATCTTTAATTCGTTTTTTTCCTTATTATTTGCACCATGTAAGTTCACAGGTTCAAATAATTTCTTGATTTCAGATGTGGATAGATGTTTGTCCCAATTCCCATTAGATGATAACAGTAGTGCTTTCTTTTTCACAGCAGTTTTATTAATCTTAATTTGTAGAGTTTGAGAGATTTCAATTTAAGTTCAATGCTTAGAGCTAATGAGTGGCTAACACAATATATCAATACTTTATCTCTTGAGGAACTTGATTTAAAATACGTGATTTTGTTAGGAGAAGTGTCCTATATTCCTTCTACAGATGTCATACACTCTAATCAGTAGATTATTTGCATAGTTTTAATGGCAATTCATTTTATCTTACTAGCTAAATTCATGAGAGGGGCATCATTTTGAAACCCAATAATACAGTCTATTATATTAGATAAGAATTAGGTTAAAACTTAACTTTGAATTTGACCATTTTTAAACAGAAAATGAAGTAAGTGCTAGAATGAAAAGTGTTTAGGTGCCATTCATGAAACCAAGCAAGCAAAATAATGTTTATTTCCATGTAGTATATTGATAAGAGGCTACTGGAAGATAAGAATGACTTCAGGGTGATTCAGAGAAGAGATTCTTTACCTATGTCTTATTCCACTGGGGAGAGTAACCTAACCACCAGTACATAAATAGGGCATAAGTAGCACTGTCTGTCTTTCCAGTTTTTGAGAGTTATCCAACTGGTATGAATCGAGCCACTAAACTTCTAATAAATTATAAGTCGTACATGTCGACATTTTTTCCCCAGCATTTTCAAACCAAAACGATTTGACAAATTCACGATTCTTTCACATTTTCATTTTGTCCTTTTCTTCCTTGTCCTCTGCAAAGTTTGAGCAATTTCTCATGTTACTTATTCAGTAAGACTGCAGAATATTTTCTTTGCATTATGCTAGTGTTATAGACTACTTGTTTGTTCTCTGATTTGAGTTTTGTGAGTGTTGTTTATCTTCTTCTCATTCAAGGTGTGAGAGATTTTGTTTATTTACTCCCTGAAGGAAGTCATCCAGTTTATGTGTGAGAGAGTTTTGTTAAGAAATCATGTGAGCACTTGAGAGATACGAGTATACACTCTTAGCGATACATCTGCTTACATGAAGAACTCAAAAAGTTGAGGGAGGGACTTATAAAACCACTATCTGGAGATAACAGCACATGAAGCCTTAAGACCTGACCCAGTACATTGCTTTACTCACAAGAACAGCCCCATTGAAATCTGTAATATCAAAAACTACACTGGAGTGCCTAAGCAAGATTTAAGTGGAAGTCAGGCATCTGAAACTGAAGCTGAACTTCTGAACATCTCTGCTGAGTTTTCTAACCTGGGAAATGGCCAGCCTCTTCAGGTGCTTTAAGTGTTTTTTGTGTAGACACCCACCAGTGCCTTTGTTTTAAGAGGGTCAAGTAGCTCAGCATCTGTCTCATGATAGAGCACTAATATGATTAATCAACTAGGCACTTCTCCAGCAACCTCTGTTACAGGATTAAGATCTGGCAGACCTTCTCAGAGCAAGTGTACAAGGTCAGACTGAACACAAAGTGCAGTGGTGGATGCTAGTTCTAAGAGTTTGTGCTCATCCTGTATCCACTGATTTGTGCTCATCCTGTATCCACTGACTTGTACTGTGGATGTACTGACTTGAGATATGGGACTGTCAGTTCAATTTTCTCAGCTACAAGTTTAAACCTACACATCCCATTACACACAACAACATTTTTACTACCAGACCATATACACCTGTAAGGTATTTTTCACCTTAAAGTGTTCCACTTTGCAGGAAAAGCAAGCACAACCGTGTCTTTATAGTTTAATGTTTTACTCACATAATTTAAAGTAGGAATCTTGCACTCCAGTCTGTGCTCAAGGACTGTTTATAAATTCTATTATGAACAGTGATTAGATGCAATAATTATAACATCTGAAGTTGTTCTCATTTTTGTAGATCATATTATCTTAGCCAGACAGATTGAATATCTAATTCGTAATAGCTTCATGTGTTTGTTTCACACAAGTTTTTAATAAAATAATAGTTTACACCGGAAGATCAAATGGTCCCTGGTAGATTTTGTAATTTCAAAGTAGCTCTTAAATTCAGAGCTGTCTGTCTTGGCTCATAGCTCTTGTCTTTAGTGAATGTATTTACGTTATATTAACAGATCATTGGATAGCATACACAGATTATAGTAGGGGCTGGAACCTAAGACCTCTCTATCCCAGGTGAAAACCTGCTAGCCATGATTGCTTGTTCCATGTCTTAATTAATGAGTCTTGCCTTCTCCCCCAAACCTCCACGTCCTGCCCTTCTGAACTGAAAGGATCAAGAGTTACTGTAATTCCAAGAAGGGTCTGGTCAGGACGTTGTGCTCATAGGACTTTTATTTTAAGCAGAGTTAACTGTTTGTTTTTGTTTCCTCATTATTTTTAGGTGTAAGAACTGTTAATGGGGCAGGTTTTGCATGCTTTGTAAGTACACCTTTTCATTCATACAAGAAGGTATCTGACGGAGAGAGGCACCTGCAGACTTAGAATTGGCTAATCAGAACTTTTGGAGATAAAAGTTTTCATCTTTAGCAAGGCCTGAGACTTGTCTTTTCAAGTCCTTTGGCCTTTAATAAATAAAGCCTTTAACTTGGTTCCTGCTGTTCGTATCTGTAAAATGGAAAAGCATCTACCAGTGTCAAGAAGTCTTATAAAATGTAATGCATGGTTGTAAAATTCCTTTAAGATTAAGAATACCAGAATTATATTTTCCAGAGCTATAGAAAAAGGAGGTCCTTAAATACACTCACAACTGAGTGTTGAGCACTGTTAACAAACATCTGTGAATTATCCTATGCATTTTGATCATGCCTCCACAGTGTGTGGTTTGTATAAAGTGAAGAAATAGCCACTCTTGAACACATATTTGTCAATTAAAATAAAATTTCATATAAAAATGGACATAAAATTACTTTAAAGTTAACTCACCTAAATGAAAACCATCATCCGGACCATAAGCTTTTCAAGCTGCCAACTTCCTCAAGTACGATGTCCCAGCTAAAAAGAAAACAAAGCTAGAAACTCAATTTTTTTCTGAAACAACAGGAGAAGCAAATTCTCTTGTGAGGATCATCCCTAAGAATGTCTTCTATGCTCCTAAAGTTTGTAGCTTAGGGTTGCTAGCATTGCAACTCTCAAATGAAGGGAAATAATCAATGAAAAACTATTTCATTTTATAGGTTCCTTCAGTTTCAATTGAGAGATCATTCTTTTGTACTTGAAAGTAGAAGTGGAAGAATCACTTCATTAGGCTGGCAGTTTTTACTACAGCAAAGAAGCTTTCTCAATTTCTTTTAAGAGTAAATTAAATCACAGAGAAATCAATATCTGCAATAAGAAAACAGCGTAATTTTCAGGGCTGCTGAACAACTTAAGGACTTGAGACATTTTCCAGTTGTTTAAAAAAATGTTTAAATTATTTTTAAAGGAATATAAATAATGCTATATGCTACATATTCCTGGAAGTAGGCTCCAACTTATGCTGCAAGAGAGGACAGAAAAACACTAAGAGTCCTTACCAGTTTTGTTTAGAGGAATAATTCTCTCCTGACTTCAAATCCATTAGTTAATTTAATTCTGAGCAGGCAGGTGAAATGTTGTACCTTACTTGTCTATTTTAGCTAGCCAGCGCCAGGGCTTGCCTATTTTAGCTTACCATAGCCATTTCTAGGGCTTCAAAGAAAGATACTAAGAGGCATTATATTAAGAGTGAGTATTTTCCTTCTAAGTTCCTATCCTAGCCAATGAAACTCTGAAACAAGAGTTAATAGAAGTACGGTACAACTAGGTCTGCACGTTCAGTTAATTCATTTTGCGTTAGTCCTGCATCAGTTCTGGCCCCACACCTCTCCAGCTTTGCTTCTGCTACTGTCAGGATTCTTCACCAACCTTATGTTTCTGGTCCTGGTGAGGAAGAGCTGTATCAGGGTCCTTGTCTACTTTGCCATGCTGTGTGCTGTACGGAAAGGAAGAAGCACAGACATTCCACTTAGAGGAAATGAGGATGAAAGAATGAAATGCAGCCTCTTTGAACTACTGCATTCTTTGTTTTTCCATCTTCTATCCTGTGAGATTGATGTTATAGCATTAGGAGAAAAAGAGGAAATTTCGGTGGTTTCCTGAAACAGTCTAGTTGGTTGCCTTCTCCTAAAGTAGAGGAATCAAAGCGTCTGCCCTGGTTCCCCTAGCATGTTTGAAACTTATGAGAGGGACTAGAAGTTGTTCTGTTTTTTCTAGAGGGGTATCAGGTACAGCTAAATTAATTTGTGAGGGGAAAAGTTACCAAAACTGCTGCCACTGATTCCATTGATGCTGAATAATTTAAAGATCTCTTCTACTTCCTTAGTTTAGGATCCTGAAAGTTGGCAACTGAGAAATCATAAAAGCTCTCTTCCAGCAGTTCTGATAATGTGGTGCAGTTTCTAACAGGACAGGTGAAACTTGTGAATGATGGAGACTGTCAGAAAGAATGTTCACAGTCTGTGTGCTTGGTGTCATCTTTGCTATCCAGAAATAAGACTTCCACTGGTGCCTAAGGATTTGTCTTTAAGCACAGCTAGATGAGGTTCATGCTATAGACCTGTATAAACAGGTCTCCGAGTTTGCAAAGATAAGGAATCAGTAGTTAAGCAAGAGCATGTTATCTGTCCTCGCTTCTGATATTTCCCATATTTAAAACTTCACTGGTGTGATCATCAGCTCTTAGTTTTGCAAGGTCTGTGCTTTGACAGAGGATGGGCAATGAAAGACTATTACCTTGTGTTTTAGAGCTCCAACCCTGGGTAATTATATTGCATTTCTGGATTCTTTGATATGATGTTGGCATCATGATCATAATTAATACACAATGGAATAGCAAATCAAGGTTGTACATACAAATTTAACTCTTGCATTTGATAATATTTTTGAATTCTTGGCTTTAATATACAGTCTTTATCATTCCTTTAACAATTCAGTGTGATCGTACAGTAAATAATTATCTAAGAACTAGAGTTAGTTTTGCACTAGTGTAGGAATCATAACTTATTTTCTTGATTTAAATGTATTCAAATGTATTTTCAAACATGAGTTCAAATATTCAATTAATTGCTATGTAAAATTAGCTGAATTTCAGCAAAAAGATTATATAAAGTCTGTCTCAAATAAAATCAGAATTAGAAATAGCCAAACCTATTAAACCCATCAGTTTGCCTTTTAATTAGCAGCTTTACATTCCTAATTAAAACTATAATTCGTTGTCATCCTGCTTGCTAAAGACACCTTTAGCGTCCAAGTTTCAATTCAATATTTCTCATTTTTGCTTTCTCTTCTTCTTCCTTAGCAGGGAGTAGAAAGAAGTAATATTGTCTATAGTTCCAGCAATGATTATAAAGGAAAGTCTGTCAGTATGCCATGAAGGTATGAATGGCTATTATAAATGAAATTAAACCTGGTATCAAAGACATAGAAGATCAAGTTTAATCTGCCAATATTGCTGCTTGTGAAATAATTAAGCATCTTGGATGATACCAAAAAAAAGCCTACCTAAACTAGAGAGTTTGAGAATTTGATACAAAGTATTTTCAAGCTGCTTGAAGAATCAACAGAACCTTTTGGGAGGAGCAGACTCGTGCAAGCATCTTTCATTTAAAAAAAATCTGAAAACCTTTTGGTTCTCACTTACAAACTTTCTTAAATGCATATTTAGAAAATTTCTTATTCATCAACCAACTACAAGACTACCTACAACACTATCAAGTGTTATTTAAGTGAGTATTTTTATACCGTCCATGGAAATGATGCTGTCTTTTTTTTTTTTTTTTTTAGTTCTAGTCAATCTATGGTTATATAATCATGGTACATATGCCCTAGAGCCTTGTTGTCACTGCTTATTGCAGTTATTATTCAGACATGATTCTGGAAATTTAGGCAGGATATTTTTATCAACAGAATCTTGTAAAGTTATCTTTTAAAGCGAAATTGAGCTGTGAATCTTCATGTCAGATTCAAGCTCATAAGCATATAGGATCTCTCATGGGCCTTTTTTATTGTAACAATTGTATTCATCAGCAATTTGTATACAGTTAGCTATAGGGATCCACAGTTCTCTTCCTAGAATTCCTGCTGTAAATTTAGATTCTCCTGATGTGCATAAGCAACTATACTTCTTTTTTTCCTAGTGGAAATTACGTTGAATTTGTCAACTTCGCACATGGCCATCATCTTGCTCTTTCACCAAGTTTGTTTAGGTCTGTTTAAAGATCCTTGCTAAACTTGCTAAACCAAATGACTTTGTCCCATGTTTAACTCTTTAGGTCTTTAAGAAATATAGCAAACTTTATCCGATGTACACTGGAATATTGTGACTTCAGCCTAAGTGCCATTGCTTTTGGTGACACTGTCTTCAGAATGTCAAAATCACTATTGAAAGTGGACTGTGCTCCACTATCTCCCATCCATTTTTTAAAATGCTTTTCAGTTTCTTGAAGATCCTACTGGGAATTTTTTAAGTCTGTTAGAATTCAGTTTTTCAGTTTGTTGACAGTTAATCATACCCTTTTTTTTCCTACCATAACTTTTAATCAGTGGAGGTATTCTCTCTTATTCTGTGTCTCTTCAGTTTCTGCATTGTTTTCTGGTTAAGGACGCGATCTGCAGCCTTTTGACAACTGTGGAAATTGTTGTCCAGTTTCATGACCTTTTAGAAGGCTAAGCAGTACCAAGAGATCAATATCACATGATCTTTTGGGGAGGAATTATTGTTATTTTTTAGGGAATAATGATTAGACTAAATTCTTTATTGTTATATTTCTTATTTTAATTTAAAGAAGTTTGCAAGGTGCCAGTGTAAGTTTTACTGGTTTGTAATTTCCCAGATCACCTCAAGGAGCTTTTAAAAGTATGTATTATTGTCCATGCAGGGTTGTGGGTTTGGGGGGGGGGGGGGGGGCACAGGTGTGTGCTAGCATCTATTCTGCTTCATTCCTATGCTCCTTCCAAAATATGATGTAAATATCATCTAAACCTAATAGTAATTGACTTAGGACATTAGCTGCTGGTTTCTGAACCTATGTTTCTGATATCCTCATCTTTAATAGTATTACCTAACACACAAAAAAAAGAGTGTACCTAAAGGATCCTTTGCCAATACACTCTGTTAAAAGCTGAATCAAAGAAATACTAAGCTTTTTAATATTCTTGTTTGATTGTTTCCTTTAGCCCTGGGTAACCCAGGAGATTCATCAGGTTTTGTTGTAGTTATTATTGTTTTGTAAGCTTGCCATTTCTGATGTGATCAAAACATTTCACATTTGTTTTTTTCCTTTACCTCTTCTTGATACGCTGGACAGTAGTGTAAATCTAAAGCAACTCTTCTGAGTTGAATGTGGTTATTCCAGATGGATATTGTAGTTTCCACCACCACGTCTTGACTGCATTTTCCCCCGGGTTTTATTCTCCTCATTAAAATAAAATAAAATGTTTGAAGAAGAACATATATTTGCTTTTTATGTTAATGGACAAGGAGTTGTATTAAGAATTGGTTTTGCGTGAAGAAGTTTGGACTGTTAGCCCAGCTACTGTTCTTACAATCATAAAATCTCTATTGTAAATATTTTCTTCTACCTTTTGCAGGAAAAATGGCATCCATACTGCTTCCATCATGTTTAAGAGGTAGCATAGCGTTTAGCTGAAGTGAATTTGGGCTTCCAGGGACTTCTAAAACTAAGAAAATCTCTCTTATTAACTAATGCCTATGGGCGTAACACCAAGCAAAGTGCAGGGAATCATATAGTTCTGTTGGATCTCAGTCATTTTTTTTTTTTAACAGGCAGTTTAAAACACTCCTGAGAAGCATTGCATGTAAAGGAAGACAGAATTAATTAGTTTTTAATGCTTCCATTTTGTATTTGCAGGTTTGCACTGACTTTCAGATAGAACAGTTCTGAATCAATATTTCATAATCTATACTGATACGAATTAAAACTACAAATAGCAACACTATAGAATGGGGGAAAGCAGTATTGCTTAGGGAGACCTTTAATCACCAAGTATCAAAATTATTAAAATGGATATCGGTAGAGCTATCCCAGTTTTACTGATGGGGAAACTGAGGCACTGAGTGGTAAGGTGATTTGACCCAGTCTTTAATGAGAGGGTTAAAGAGCACAGATTCTTTGATTTCCAGGCTGGCACTTCAGCCACAAGCTGTTTTAATTCAGTGGCATCTAGCCTGAAAGCTTGTGTGCATGTTTCTGATGATACTCTTATGTGTTGTCTTCCAGATCATAAGGAATTCAGAACTGATTCCCTTACTCTTTGGCATTGTGCTGTAACAGCAACCTAACAGTGTAATGTGGTAAGGATAAGTCAAGTACATCCTATATCTTACTTTCTCCATATACTTTACTGTTGCTGAGGCTTGAGCCGTAGGTTTTAGATGACATATTACAGTAGCTGAATGCGTATGTAGCTGGTTTGGGTTTTTCCGGTAGGGGTTTGGTAGCGGGGCAGGCGGCTCCTGTGGGAAGCTGCTGGAAGCTGCTGGAAGCTCCCCCGGCTCCAAGCCGGCCCCGCCTGTGGCCCAGGCTGACCCAATCAGTGGCGGGAGAGCAGATGTCCGAGGGGGAACAGCCGTGAGGAGTGGGGCTGGAGGGTGAGAGGAACCCTCTGCGGGCACCGCGGGAGGAGGTAGGGAGAGCCGGGAGCGGAGTTGAGGCGGGAAGGAGGGCGGGCTGGGGGGAAGGTGTTCCAAGGTCTGGTTTTACTCCTCATTATCCTTCTTTTGATTTGATCCGTAGTCAAGCAAATCGATTTTGTTTCTTCCCCAAGCTGAGCCTGTCTTTTGCCCGTGACCATAAGTGGGGAGTGATCCCTCCCGGTCCCTGTCTCGACCCAGGAGCCTTTCTTTCTGTTTTCTCCTCATCCCACCGTGGCCGGGCGGGCGGGGGGGGGGGGCGGCTGCCTGGTGCTTTGTTACCGGCTGCGTTTAAACCACGACAGTAGCACACATGGAAATTGTTCTCAGAGTCTGGTTTTGAGCACGCTGATGGCATACGCAGGCATTTGTTTAATGCTCCGCTACATACAGAAATGCTGTATAAAATCCCGGGATAAATAGATTCGGTGCGCACATTCCTCAGATCTAAGAAGAGGTGGTAAAAATTTTCATTGCCCAAATGCGCGTCACTGTGTGTTATTTTAGTTCCTATCTGAAGTGAGGGAAAAGGAAACAGTATACACATAAAAGAAAAGAAGATATTCTTGGCAGTTGTATACTTCCAGATTGCATTTGCATTTGGGGGGGGGATGTGGGAAAATGCTGTGTAATGTGGCCACCTGGCAGGAAAATTACCACCTGTCTCCAGTCTTCATCTTAGTTGTTCAGAGCATTAACAGAACAGGAGAACAGTGGTATCCCTGTAAGTGAAAACAGTTGATGGGTTGATATCTTTTAATAGGGTTACAAACTATTTATTATGCAGGTAATAAAAGGCTGAATAAATTGTTTGTACTGTGTATCAGAATATCAAAGTCTCAGGCAGACAGAACTGGCTCTTGATATCTATCTGCATGCTAGTTTTTAGGTTCTGTAAGCCTGCATATTAAAAACCTCTGTTTAAGTTTCTCTTTTATCTCACTAATGCACCTCTCGTTTCAGTCACAGTGGCAAATTTTAATCACTGTTGCTTATGGGTTCAAGCAACCACCAGCCTTACCATCCATACTGTAGAATCCCATTGTTCGTTTCTCTTACCACCTTTCTCCAAACAGGGAATGGGAAGCTTCCAGGTTCTTCTTTGTCACTTCTTCCCTGTCTTTTCTGTCTGAAGGATGAGGCAGGGTTAACAATTGAACATTCACTGAAGTTATGAATGCATATAGGAAGACCTCAGCCTTCAGTAGCACATTGCTACTACTACCATAGCCAATCTAGAGTCCTCAAGCTACTTCGTATGAATCACATCTTACAGGAAAAACTTTCACAGGCAAGTCTTCTTCCTCTTTTTTGTCTCCAACTGTGTTTTGTTACTAATTTCAATTACTCGTGCAACCTCCCCTGCCACTAAATCACATAAAGCTACTAGGTGCTCCACATCTTGCAGTCCTGAAGTGCTGCTTCTATTCTGCTGCTCTCACGTTCTGCAAAACTTTAGGAAACCACTAGGTTTTTTTCTGTGGCTCTGCATGTGTAATGTTTGTCATACGTCCTGGACTGGAAGCCTGGTATTGTCTGTCTGGCTATTCTGTTGAGATCTAACAGGAGAAGATAACCAGGAGAGAGGGAAGCTGAAACAACATCATCTCAGGGTAAGGACACAGTCTTCCCAAAGTCTTCTGCTGTAGAATACTGTCCTGCTATTACAGAAAAATCTAATTCTCAGTTCCAGTATCTTCAGACTACTTTCTATATAATGTGGTATTTCTGCTATTTCACAAATCTGCAGCCACGTTCCTGCATCCTCTCAGTATCGGCAGATACCCACAGTAAAGCTGTCTTAGCAAACCTAGGAGTCCTTTACTCTTATCTGCTTAGCACTCCTCTGCATGTTACTATGCCACTGCAAGTTTCTCAGGTTTGATAGTTGCCTTTCATTTTACAGTGTCTCAGAACTTCTCAGTATACCCAGTGAGACTTACCCTGTTTGTTTATCTGGAAGAGCTGCTAGGTTTTGCAGAGCTGTGACCTTTTGCTACTGTTTACAGCACGATATATTGACTGTATACACTGATATTTGTAGCTGAACACAAAGTATTTGCGAGTATACAAAGTAATTCAATAAATAATTTGTGTTAAATACAGAACTTGAAGATTTGGCAGTCATAAAGTAAGGGGACGATTTCTTCTTCTACTTGCAATTGAAAAATATTCCAGTGACAGCTATAGCAGTTGATAACAATGAAACATTAAAAAAAAAAATAGTACTGTTTTAAACTCCTTTTAATGCAATTGGATAAGTTGAACAGAGGAGGAGAATAAATATCATCTGACTTAGACAGTTCTCTGAATTCATCAGCAAGTCTCCAGAGATTGTTTGAATACTCTTGCATTTTCAAGTATGTTTTTTTCCAGTCTTTATAAGAACTTTGAAACTTCTTGGGGTATAGCACGACTGCAGGCTCCACCAGCTGTGGACATGCCTATAAGTTGGGTGCCTGGTGTACAGTTGTGGTAGGAAAGAACTCAGTGAATGAACTCACATTCTACCTGGGAATGTGAGTACGTGTTGGGAGGTCAGCCCATGCTGATTGTTGTGCTGCTGCAGATAATGTTATTACAACACCTGAGCTTTGTGAGCTTATTGTGAATTACCTGCCCGAACTGTAGTCACATCTTTGCCAGCTGTATGATTGTCTTTTTGTAACTAGAGGCTCTACTCTTTTCATACTTTACAGTAACTCATAAATGTTTAAGACAGCTTTTGAGCAATTAGTGCTGCTTCTGCTCTAGAAGTTATGAATTTGTTATGTGCAATGATTTTCATAATGTGTCACCTTAATTGATTTCAGTCAGTTTGGCAAAGAAAGGCAGTAAAACTGAAAACATGTAAGATTGCAGTTTTCTAGTTGCATGAATAATGTGCAATGCGAATTCCAATCTATTTTCATGAAAAAAATAACAAATGGCTTATTCCACTCTATTCTTAGCCTGAAAATATGCTGACACATCTAATGCATCATAAGAAGTACTTTACATGTGAGTTACCTTGGTTAGTGGCTCACTGGGTCCCCACACTTGTGCTTCCTATTTATGAAGTGACTTTACACTTGAATGCAATTTGCTTCATTAATGCTGAAAGACAAATAAGCCTTTACAGCTATTAAAACATGAAAAAAATCTGTTCGGCTAGAAATCTCTTTTTCTATATGTGTGGGTTGTTTTCCTTCAAAGATGTAGCCATCGTGTATTTCTTATTCATCTCTTGTACATGACCTATCAGACTGAAGTGGCTTGTGGAGAGGAAAAGCAGTCCCAAGATAAATTTCTAGGAGCACCACTAGAAGAATTCTGATGCAGATTTATTTTTTAAAATCCACATCAAAAAGCCATTTAAGGCAGTGATTTCTTGACTTGTGACCATGGGCAAACATTTTTTCAGAACAGGTTGGAAAATACATCTTGTTGTTTATCTGTAATCATTCTTCTCTCGGAATGTGATTATACGTACTTGATACCCTTCCTGGAAATCTTGAGGATTCATGCCTTAGTGAGTTCTTGGGTTGCAGCTAAGGTTGGCTATTTGACCTTCCTCGAGAAGGTCACCTGCCAAGGCTAGCAGCCACCTGGGTAACTGAAAATGGTGAGCTGTGCTGCATATATGAACTGGGTAAGGAAGTACTAAGGAAGAGTGGTGCTGCAATTCCTAGGACTGTCCTTTCCACCACCACTTTCTCTCATTAGATCTTCTCCATTTGCCTCTCTTTATCCCTTTTTTTTTTTTCCCCTGCATGTTGGGGGGAAGCTCGAGAGGGTCTCTTTCTAGCACCTCCACAGGGAAGGTCAGAAAAAAGCACTGAAATCATGAAATTGTTTCACTTTTAAGTCCCTAAAGAATATGCAGATCCAGTTCTTTTGTCCTGTAATTGGATTTCCCTTACAACCCCTGTTTAGAATTCAGGACAAAAATAATGCAGCATAGGCAATTTTGAAATGTAATCCAGAGCATACTATGCCACAGTGAATATTCAAGTTTAAAAATGTTCTCCTAGATATCTACTTGATACACCTGATACAAATTTGGAATTCCAGTTGTTTGGATTAACTTAAACTGAAAGTTGCAGAAGAAAAGAAGACCTTGCAGCAAAAAATGTGTTTTCCTCTTTGCTGCTTTAATGTGTTCAGAGCCAACTCACACATTAAATAAAGTCGCTTTTGGTGTAAACACTTCCAGATATTTTTTCTTTTTTAAGATTCTTCAGCCATTAAAATTTGTATGACTGCTTATATATTTGCCTAAAGCTTCAGATCTCTCTCCGTCATCCATGAGCTCAGTGAAAGCTTTGCTTGAAGTTCTAATCACATTATTAGTTTCATTCTATTGGTAGGGTGAATGACTGGAAACCTCTTTGTTGAAACTGTTCACCAAAAAAACTTTTTTTCTGTGCTGATGCACAAAGTGCAAGGAATAAGAAAAAAATAAAAGGTTGTTTTTCTGTTTGCATACTGTCCCTTTAGACAAGGTATTAATTTGCAGTCTTTTCCTTTGTAAAATACCATTAGAAATAGGAAATAAGATTAATATAGAATCACTTGCTGGTTGCTTTGACTTGCTGACTTTTTGCTTTTTAATGTACACTGATATTAAGTATGACAGTTTCACTTTTGATTGTCACATAGTAATTTAATACTACTGTAGTTCCAAAATATACAGAAACAAATTTAAATTAGAAACAAAAATGCCAGAAAGAAGTTAAATATACCAAAGAAAGTAGTGGGAAAACCCACCACAGTACTGCAGGCTGTAACAATATTTTAGAACCTGGATGCCTTGTTTTAGGTTTCTAGTCTATGTGGGCAGATGAGAATGGGTTGATTTTTTTCTGAAGTAACAAGCCAACAAATCCAATGTAATTTAATTTGGTAAGACTTTTTTTTATAATGAACATTCAGAAAAATCAAGCATTTTCTCTTTTTTTTTTTTTTTTTTTTTTTTTAATCTGTTTTTGGATTTGAGGAGTTCAGGACTAAAAGTTGGAATATAATATTTAACATTGTCTTAAGGGGTGCAGCCACACAATTGAATTAAACTAATCTGCATCTGTTCCTACTCTGAGGACTGGTTCCATTCAGTACCCTTCACCACCAACCGGCATTCCCATCCCTCCCTCTCGCTGCCTGGTGAGCCGAATCTGGGAACTGGGAAATACGATCTGGGGGAAAGGAGTTGTTTTGTCTTTTGTTGTGGAGCTGCTTTCCACCACAAATGGTTCCCTGTTGTGCTTGTGTAGCAGTGGAATGAGCCATAGTGTCAGCACAAGGACGATTGGACTGTTCAGCCAAGGACAGCAATGAGAAAGTCAGGAGCATCACTTTTGTTAACAGTGCGGACTTAAATTTGCTTAGACCAATCATGAAACCACACAATAGGATTTCCCCCTTTACTATTTAACAATTGATGTTATGGATGAACTGAATGTATTAACTAGATTGATTTTCAGTTTGTCAGGCATCTTGCAAATGTGGCTTACCACCAAAAAGACAAGGTAAAGCAGAAAGATCTAACAAGCAGGATGGAGTCAGGTCACAGAGTTCCAAATACAATAAGATGTTTTAAAAGATTGAGTGCAATTATATAACTAACATGTCTGTTGGTCACTGAAAACTGCAAAATTCAATGAGGGAGACTTCTGTTTTCAGCAGCTTCTCTTGGGATGTAGGATGGCTACTCTTTAATCAGAATTTCCATGTACAAGGCCTTGTCTCAACAATTATTTTTTTTTAATTTCAGAAGGATATCTATATGAGTAGTACAACATTCCAAATAGCTTTTTGCCATCATCTTCAAAAGAGTGATGTCTGCATGAGCTACCTAGTTAATTAGTTTTAAATGATACCATAGTTGTAAGCTTTAGCTTTCCTGTTCAGATGTTATGGGAGAATGTGGCTGTGCCCTTCCTAACTTTGCCAGTTATTTATATAAATAATCACATTTTTGCTTTATATTGTTTTAATCCCATCAGATAATAGAGGTGATCCAAGAACTCTGATGTAACTCTTAATCCATAATTAAAATATTTGCCTGAGTCTCTAATTTCCATCCTCCTTTCCCTTTACCCTTTCATTTCCTAGCAGTTTGACAAATTGTTGTGGATATTGAGTCATCAACATTTTTCAGTCTACTACCAGAAGTGAACTACTCTTGACAATCAGTTAAAAGCAGGTTCCCATAGGGCAAATATTGCATGTCTACAAATTGTTAACAGCTTCTGTGTGGTCAGTGTTGATAGTAAAAGTAGAAAAAAAAAAAAAAGTCCTGGGAAGTAAGCCATGCAGAGATTTGCTCTTTAATTTTGACAGTATAATGACTGCTGCATGATCCTCATGAAGGCTAGAAATACAAAGTGCAGTTCTTTTTAAAAAATCACCATCAGTGGCTGAGACAGATGCTCTTTAAAATGAAATTTAATGATATGTGGCATTCAAGTAGTCAAAATGTTTTTTTCACATGTCAACCCATTCCTTATCGTATTCTATTTAGCTAATTTTGTCACATCTTTTTGTATTACTAACTGATAGCTTGTCATGGAACAGTGAAGAGTGCTATAACTCTGTCTTTGCTCTGTCCCTTTTCCTTTTCTTTCGCTGTTCTCTAAGTGAACACTTCCTCTTGTGAGGATGCTTTTATGCATAAGAATCTGTTCTTCAGTGAGTGGCTGAGTTTTAAAATGTTTTATAACATCCAGATACCGCTCTTTGAGCTTCTGTTCCTTTTATTTCCATGTTGCAGTTTCATTATTGCTGATGGAAATATTTTAGAGAGACAGAGTTCTTAATCAAAATATTTTTTTAATTGATATAAAAGCAGGTGTGTTTCATCAGTCAGGCATAATTTTACAGTTTAACAAATATTAGAAATCAGACAATATGTGCCTAACTTGTACAATATACATTATACAAAACAATATACATGGAAAAATACACATGGAACGGAGCAAATACTCTGAGACCTTAACCTCCAGATTGGCTTAAATTCAAAAATGCTGTATGTTGAAGCAATTTTCAAGACTTGTTTCTTAAGCCCTAGAAGGTTGCTGAACTCAAATAGTTGAAAAGTATTAAATTACCTGTGTTATGCTTATATTTTTATGCTTCAAGTTAACGGTGCCAGGGAGCTTGCTGGTTGCATGTCCTTGCATCGTCAGAATGTAGGTTGTGTGTAGCTAAGGCAGCAGTTTCCTGTTGCACAAGCAGAAAAGACCTCAGCAGATTTGTATGCTGGATGTTGCCCTCTAGACTGTAAAGATAGAAGAGATATATGGGGGTGGATCAGAACACATTCAGGATAGACATCTGTCATACTTCAGGATTTTCCTGGAGCCAGGGCAAGTTTTTGCCATCTCTACTTATTTTCTAAAAGCTTGAGCAAGCTACATAGTTCCCCCACTGACCTTTTGCAGTCTTGGAAAAGGATTCCGCAGCCCTTAGGTTCTTAAACAATTCTTTTAACATTCATAGAAGCAAATCCTTCAGGATTAATTTTTTTTTTAACCTCTAGAGGCAGAGCATTCTTAACTCTGCCATTTTTTTTACCATAGTTCATCTTGCTTTTCATCACTCTACAGGCTTTAAGAGTAAAGCAAAGATTTTAGTTAGCTGGACTTGAGTTCAGGATTGTAGGAACAAGATTGTATTTTACACCTGATTATTTGTTGTCTTTTTTCCCAATCACTATTTATGACAGAATCTCTTCACCTCTTTCAGATTTTCCCCACCTAAATTTTTTTCACTTTTTTTCTTTTAGTTGCGAGTACTGGTGACTGAGAGGATGTATGGGCAATGCAAAAATGTGTCCATCTGAGGGAATGCTTGTTGAACTCCAAGGAATGGAGTATCTTGCCTCAGAACTGCTCAGGTCTTTCTGTTTCCTGAGATGTCACCCAGCATAACACTTGAGTAGGGTCCACTGTAGGCCCAAGATATTTTCTTTTGTTTTCTCTTTTCACTTCAAAGCCTCTGAAATAATGTGAGGGCTCTGTTTTGGCCCTACAGCACAGTGTTTTTATAACACAAGACAAAGGATGTGTCTTACAAGCTCCAGAATATGGTAGGAATGCATGCAGTGGTATTTGAGGATGAAAAACCTTTGGGGATAGAGCTGAAAGACTGTATAGGGCAGAAGAAGCCAAACCAGGCACAGCCTTTTCACATTGTCTGTGGAGAGTGCTCCTTGGAATATTCCTCCCTCTGAACCACTCCCTGGTTGGGTCTCAGAGTGAGCTAAATGCATCTCTTCAAAACAGGGCCTCGGAGCTAAGTAACAATTACATCACATGGACAATCAGGGAATCTGCTCCTAGCTCTGCTCCTGGGTATTATTTTACTTAGCAGAGAAGATGCAGTAATCTGCCTTCCAAGTGTTCCTTACATTTTGGACTACTTCCACATTCATCTATTGCATTTATATTCCGTTGGATTTAAACAGTAGACGCAACTGCATTTGATGATAGTTGTCAGAATCAGGCAGTCTGACTACTTAAAGGCACCTACCTAATTAAACAGGAGTTATGTCAACTGTGGCAAAATCACTGAGGTCTTTTCCTGGCACCAGGCACCTTAAAGTGTGTGTTCCTCTGGCTTGTCAGCCAGCTGCTGTTGTCCAGCATGAATTTTTTATTTTACAGTCATTGGATTACTAAAGCCACCAATACATTAATTTTAAATAGTACACAAGATATCTGTTATGCATACATTTCATGATGTTTGGCACCCTTCCTATCTTACCCTGTTGTCAATGAAGTATCATATTAATAAATGAATATATGATACTTCATTATTTATTTAATATTACCTTATCAGTAAGACCTAAGACTTAATGTGAATACATAAAATACACAATTCACCCTTTTTACTGGTTTCCTATATTACTCTCATTACTTAAATAACTTGGTTCCATATTTCCGATTTGCTGCTTTTTCAAATTCAGCTTCCAGGAATTGCTTCTTATTGTGGCCTTCTCAGATTAAAGAGCTCTTTAGTAGTAATTTTCTCTTCTTGAATTAAGTTTATAGACAATAAGCAAATCATCTCAGTCTTCTTTTTGATAAATTGTACTCATATACTCTCTTTTTCCTTGATTCTTTTCTGTCCTTGTTCCCTTTTTGTCTGTGAATATCACAATATTCCAATAGCTCTTTTAACATTGTCTCTAATTTCATTGTCACATATCCAAAGGCCATGGTAGCCTTTGTTTTTAGAAGCAGTTTGTAATGAGTTGCTTGTGTGTTATGATTCCTGAATCCTACTTAGTCACTACTCTTCAGGATTTGGCCCTCCATTTTGTTTGCCTCGGCCACAGGTGCTGGAATTCAGCAGGGCTGACTTTCCTCTCTTTTATTTTTCGTCAAAGAATACCTTTTGTGTTACTTGCAGATTTTACCAGCACTGGTTTAACTTTCAAGTCACTAGTTAAATGCATGAATAACCTTGACCTATTCAGCAACTCTGTGGAGCCTCACTAGAAGCATCATCTCTCTGATGACAGAAAGGACCTCATGAAATTACCTGATACTTTTGTTTCTGGCAGGTTAGCAATGCATATTAATAAAGGCATTTTGAGACC
The DNA here is from genome assembly GCF_900496995.4 of Aquila chrysaetos chrysaetos. Taxonomy (NCBI): domain Eukaryota; kingdom Metazoa; phylum Chordata; class Aves; order Accipitriformes; family Accipitridae; genus Aquila; species Aquila chrysaetos. Next base: position 2,925,913 of record NC_044010.1, on the reverse strand, counting down.
ACCCAATGATCTCTGAGGAATGGGCTTTGGCAGCCTTGCCTTTGATCTGTTTAGGAAGGTCATCCTCACTGGTTAAGTGATTTGCTGTGTTAGTGATCTGTATTAGGTTTAGGTATGTTTCTCAATACATGCTGGTGATACGCAATACATCCACTCTAAAGGACTGTATAAATTTTGCAGTGTGTTCCACTTCTTGGTTTGGAAGGTTCATCCAGTAGTCATCTCATTCATTTTTAACTATAATCTGCTGCCCCAAGAACTATTTGTCTGATTAAATGCTGTTGGCTAGTTTTCCATATGCAAAAATGCAGAGAAAACTCTAGAAGGAAACAAATAATTTGATTGTGGGTGTTTTCTGTTTGAGGAAGTGACTTCATGTTTACATAGCTATCCACCTTCCATGTCAAAGTTTTGTAAGACAGCAGGATCTGTAGATTGCGAAAGGGAAAGAGACAGTAGGAAGCATGTATTTCTCTGTATCAAGTAAGAGAACGATACCATCTTCATGCAAGGCTCTTGTCTGAATGTGGCCTTGTAAGACAGTTCTGTGGCTGAGTGTAAGAAAGGAGAATGTACAATCTGCACTGTTGAACAGTGCTTAGTGTTGACATCTTTAAAGCAATATTCGGTCTCTTTCTAATTTACGTATGCCTGTTGAAACAGAATCACAATAACTCAAGAACCACGTAACAAAGACCTATGATCTGTATTATGTGAAAAATAAAATTATCTCATTGTAATAATCCCCTTTTGCCTTAAAAGCTCATTATGAATCACTTTCTTTTTAATGTAATCATTAACAAATTATCATACACGAAATCAGGAAGGCTATTCCATTTTCCAATAATTTGTTCATATGCCTTTTGAAGATATTCCAAAGATCCTGCTAGCAAATAATTTAATTGGGTGAAACTATTTCCTTTGCTGTTTCCGAGCAAGATATTATCAAATTTAATAGCACCAAAAATATACTCTATAACTTGATATTTATAAATTGCCACAGTCCAAAAGGAAGCTGGATTATTTTTACTCCTAGTTCCAGAATGGCTTTTTGAGATTCTGTTTACTTTTTGTTTTTCTGTAGCCCAGAATTCAGAGTTTAAAACTAGTACCATTCCTTGATGTTGCTAGATTTTAAGAGTGAAATCTGTCACACAGTTGCTGAATGCAAACTTGTAGGCAAGCTGCAATAAATCAGTGCATCACTCAGAGTTATCCTGACTCAGGGGAACACTTACAGGCTCTCTCAGTGAGTTTATGTACAATGAATTGACCGTTGTTCGTATATCTGTTACCTAATGGTGATATTGTATCCAGTAAAGTATTTATTTTAAGTTAGAGAGACTAGAAAAATAATTTTTATTATGATAATAGGAATAGAATGTAACTCAGGAAGCCATCTGTTTAAAATAAAAGGTTGCCATGCTTCTATGTGCCATTATAATTTTAATTCCTTCTCTTTGAAATACTCTAGAGGTGATCTTTAATTATCTGAAATCACAGTATTTTTTCCACAGGATCCTTAACACCATTAAAGTTAGTTGATGGATTATGTTTGGGATAAGCTATATGTTTTATGACTATTATTTGGTTGCTTGCCTCTATCATAGTTATTCTCCTGTGTTCAAATGTTGCAAAGAATACACTGGAGGGGTTTGGGGTTTTTTTGCATTTCTTTTCAGAGTACTGCTTGCTGTCAGCACAAGCCTGCTGTTATTGTAATGCTACTACATGACTTCCAAGGCATGGATGTGGCATGCGTTTGGTCTACTTGCAGTCCAAAAAAACTTGGAGAGTTATTACAGTTTTCTATCTGGGTAGACTTAACTAGCAGTATCTTCTGGCTGAGATTTGGACATGTTAAAAGAGGAGACAAGAAGGGCATTGGTGACATCTGTTAAAGAGTGAAGCAATCGGCTGGCGTTCAGACCAGCGTCTGGATAGTAGCCTCTTACCCACTAGGGAGCAAGGGAAGCTGCTAAGTTTCACTTGTATACCTGTCATGACCCAGTGTGATCTCCCCAGCAGTTACACCCTATGAAGCCAGCAGAGGGAATGAGGTGAGGGTTTATGCAGAGAAGCAAAACAGCAGTAACTTACATTAGTAGTCACCCACAGCTGTAAAAGAAACTCTGACCCAGACCTGTGGCAGCATTATTTTGGGAGAGTGGTAACCTTAATTATTCAGGTATCCCTGAGTTCTTGTCCTGTTCTATTTGTCTTCTTAACTCAGTAGACATTTGTTTGCTTAAAACTCTTTGATTTCTGCTTCCCCACCTCGCCACCCTCACTGAGAGGGAAGTATTACTCCCCCTCACAGTTTCTGAAATTTCTGGCCAGGACGTTGCACTAGTGTAATTTCAGTGGTTTTAGTAAGGACTTGTACGAGATCTTCAAACTCCTGATACCGCCAGTTAAATAAGTATGCTTACTCTGAATAATCTAGTCGCTGCATCTCTTCTTTTTTTTTTTTAACTCCTTGGAGGAAAAAAAAAAAGAATAAAAAAGGGCTGATCCACTAAGTATTTGTATACTTTGAGGCGTACTCCAAGAAGCCCTGGTAGCACCTTGTCCAGGAGCTAAGGGGAAGGCACTATCAAAGCTTGTATATAAATGAACATTCTTGACTCAAGCATCCTTGAATATTAATTTTGTAAGGGTATGACATACGGCATCATGTGCCTGTGTATCCTCCAATCTGTTCCATGCAAAACCATCATAAATTCAAACTTCCGCATTTTTCATTGCAAAATGTACAGATAGATGTGTAAAAGGCAACCTGTTATAATATTCTATTATGATGTCCTTAACATTGAGATACCCGGTTATTGAAAGTCATACCCTGAAAGAATGAGAGGGAAAAAGGAGAAAAAAACCCATTCAAATGGAAACAATAGCAGGATAGAACTAGCAGAGCTATTTAGACATAGTTTCACCTCACTGGAGTGTGAGGATAAATCATCGTTTTGGAAAGGTATGTGAATGAAATTTAAAAAGGATATTCTCAGTTTTACAAAATACATAGGTAGCATTGCATGTTTCTTTTCAAGGCATGAAATTGTTATCACTGGTCTTTCTCCTCAAAGTAGCAAAATGAGAAAGGGCAATGACAGTTCCAAAGGTAGGTAACATGATTAAAAAACACTGACTAATGCTTTATACAAATGCAGAAATGGCAAACAGGCATTTTGACTGCAATGTACTGCGTGAATTATTAAATAGCTGAGGAATGAAAATGAGCAGAATTTTGGCAGGCTTCTTAAAAAGCTCATGCAGAGTTTGTCTTTTCCTTAATTGCTGCTCTTTCTAGGGGAAAAATGCATAGATTTTATTAGTTTGTTTCGTCTATTTAGGTTAACTCTGATATTATTAGAATGAGCTCTCAAAACACAACGTTTCAGGAATCCCAAACTCTGTAGAACAGTCTGCCCTCTGCTGCTTTCCTTAATAAACTAGAAATCAGGAAGGCCCGAATTCTTATCTTCTTTCTTCCTTTGACTTGTTCTTATCATTTCCTTATGCTTCACAGTCCTAATCTTTGTTGACAAAGCTTAATTACCCTGTCTCAAAGGTGGGATTGTTGGGGCTTAAAATGTCTGCCTACAGTAGTGTTGTAATGTTGAATTCTTTGGCACACCAGCAACAGAAATGGGTCTATAGACAACGTTTCCACTTACATTCAGATATTCACATGACTGTGGTGAGTACACAGCAGATGCTCTCACCAATGCTAACATTGTACGCTAGACAAGTGGGATGCTGCAGTATTAGTGGGACAAAACAGGTAACTGTTACTGTTGGAGGAAAAAAAGGTGGTAACATGGAAAAGGAAGATCCTTTGTAAGTTTCCAGAACCTTGAAAGTCTAGAAAATGAAACTGCTGCTGTTGAATAGTTCCTTTATTACTTTACTGCTTCAAATGGAGAAAAAATGGAAACTGGACAGATCTCCAAAGAAAATAAGTAGCAGGAACTTACATTTTTTAAGGAAGTAAAAAAAATTCCAATTAATGATTTTTGGACATCAGTTATACCAGTGCAGGATAAGAGGATGGACTAGATGACTTTTTCAAGTCTCTTAATCAGTTTTCTCTGAGTTGTACCTTTTTTTTTGTATAAATCTTGGCTGCATACAATTTGAAAAACTACATAAAATATATTCCCCTACAACCTTGCATATAAATATGTACTACTTTTCTGTGTAGCCATTTATAATAAAAGTCTTACTTTATCTATGTGTGTGGTTTTACTACCTTAATACATTAATTAGCTGATACGTACTTTAATGCATTTCCTCTCCAACATGAATGGTCTATGCAGTTAGACATTAGAAACTTAGCTCTAGCATCAGTATAGTCAGCGTTGTTCATAATATCTTTGCTTTCCAAGTTTAAAAAAAAAAAAAAAAAAGCATTCTATTTTGCTAACTTTTAGACATTTTACTTATAAAGAATTTGACACGTTTTTGCTGCGTGCATCAATAGGATGACCAAATAATAAATGTGGATTAGTATTAAATTCAGGAAACTTGGATTCCTGTTACCATACATACAGTCAGGTTTTTAATTTTACAAACTGTGAAAGTTCTAACAGTGTGTCATTTAGAGATTTGGTCTATAAATGATTATTGCTGCAAAAACTGAGTACATGCAATTTCTGACAACAGAAATTCTTAGATCAGTAGACAAAGGAAACTGAGCTTGCTCAGCTCTAAAAAATCAAATTACTTTTAAAATTGTCTAGGCACATAACTTGAGGTGTATCATCTTAGGCTCATAATTTGAGAGTTGGGGCAATTCTTGCTTTCTTGGCTTAGCAAAGGACAGAAAAGAAAAAATGCTTCGGGAAGGATTAGTTCATGTTGATACTATTGATCTGGTTCCTCTTGTGACCAAAGGTCATGCTGACTGCTAAAAAGAGAAAGTGGTTGAGCAAAAGGCCACTGACTTAGAGCGAGGTTGTTATTAGAGGTGGCTCAGTAAATATTGTCCTTTGAGCTGCAAGCTGAGCTGGGATTTCTGCAGAAATTGTTGCTTCTGTTTTATTTCACTGAGTTCAAGAGGCCAATTCTGAGTGCTGAACCAAATAATATGAATAACATAAGGTTTAGGAAAAGTACAGATTTCCAGTATAGCAGTCATATTCTGTCAGCTGAATTTACATGTATATATGTTTATATATTTATCTAAGTGTGTATATGTATATTTGTGTATGTATAGATATAGGTCCAGGTATATATACGTAATCCCAGGGTTTGGTTTTTTTTTTTTTTTTTTGTTCCAAGGATTTGGCAGCAATTGAAAAGGGATTAAGGAGATATAAAGTGATATCACCTTCCTTCAAAGCTTGTGTTAGTTTATGGGGTGGGATCTGAAAACCAGAACCAAGGCAATATTTATTTTGTCTGTTTTCTCCAGGCTATCTGCACAGTTTAGTTTTTCATGGTTATTGCTTCAGGTTAGTTTCTATCTGCACATGTTGCAAGAGTGAAAAAAAAAAGATGAATAGAAAATGTTTGCTAGATTCTGATAAATGAACTATTGTGCATCTGTGGATTCCTTAGAAGTCTTTTGACTTCCTTTCTCCTTCTTTAGGATTTACTAGTGTCTTCTCTTTGTACTTCCATCTTGTTTCCAAAGTCTCCAGCATATAAATGGAAGGATTTTCACTGTAGAATTCATCTGTATGCTAGCAACATACATGTACATATCAGTCTGATATGGAGGTTCAGTAGTTCAGAAATAGAATTTCATAAACCGGGTATTGTTTTTCCCTGATGGTTCTCCAGGTTGAAACATATTCCTTTCTTCTTTTCTAGGTTTTTTTGGTCAGCATTCTGGTCACACTGCTTTTAACTGGTTCAGGCTAATGCACACACACGGACTACATAGAGTGCAGCAGTCTACTTTCATGTTATCCCTAATCTTTCTGATTTTTGGCTTGCTTTTTTAAGGAAGCTTCTTGCATTTTTTCAGTATTTTGTGCAGTCCAGTTTTACCAGGATTTACATTATTGGTTTCCCCACCCATTACGGAGTTTGTAGTTCATAATGGTAGGTGACCATATCAGCACTGTAGAGTCAGTTTTGTAATATGGATTCTGCTTGTTAAATACTGAGTCTCCAGAGCTTTAAAAGTGGTCTCTGAAAAATCCAGTGACTACTGCATCTGAAGAGTGGAGAAGCAGTGCTGAAAACTTACTGCAGGGTGGGTCAGGTGAAACACAATGAAGGAACATTTTAAGGATTTCTACAGTTTCTGCAATCATTGGGAGTGACATTGACATTTTTCAAAGTAAACTTTGTGTCTCTGGAGATTGCCTATACAAGTACTATGCATCATGCAGCCTCACTTAAGCTCTTTGAAACCTTTAAATGTTCTATGGTCTTCATTTGTCCCCTACAAAAGAATGTTTCACTGTGACTGAGGCAGTGTCTTCACTTGTCAAACAGACTTTGTCTATGTGCCAAATGCAGCAGTGAACAAGTTGAGTTTGGTTTGCTTACCTGGAGGTTTTTTTTCCAGGGTGGGTGGCTTTTAGTTTTGTTTCCCAGAACTGTGGAAGAAACATCTTCTGAACGGCAATCCATGACAAAATGAAATGGGGAGGTGTAGGGTCTAGGGTTCACTACCTGTTTTGGAGGAGCAAGTTAGCATATGAGGTCTCAGCTTGTCAGCTCTGTTTACATGTGACTTATATGGGGAGTCAAGGTGCATGACAGCATGTCTGACAAAACAGGATGAGCCTCTTACATAGGCAGAGCAGGACCAGAAAGTGGGGAGTGCGCAGCGCGGGCTCTAATTTTGGCAGAAGTGTATGGGCTCACGGCTGAAGGATGGAGCATGCAGGTGCTGTGGTACAAGCAATGGCTAGGAGAAATGAAGGGTGGTCTGCGTATGGTACCTTTCACAGTTAAATGGAAATTTTTGATATGTGCCTCCTAAAGAAAGGAAGTATTGTATAGTTATTTTATCAATGCTGCATTCTTCAGATTGGAGACTGATGTCCAGACTGGACACTAATGTCCTTGAATAGGATGAAGTGAAAGATATTTTCCATTAACACTCAAAGATACCTGTGTAGCTTATGGATTTTAAATATTTTCAGAAATCAGTTTATGTTTATGTATATCACTGTTTTAACACTTCTGAAAAGATAACCCTTTCATATACATTAGTACATGATTTTTGGAGCTGGGTTAAGAATGGATCATGATCAGCAAAATTCTCTCAGACTTTAGCCTAGAGCTGTAGAAAGATAGTACAGATTGACTATTTCGTAGTTAGTAGGGCTAATGTCTTTATGGAGGCTAGGCCTGAAGTGAAACTAGACTATTTTCTGTCGCTTCTCTCGTTATGTTGTCTTACTTTGTTCTGTGGGCTGCAAATGTTTGAATACTCTGTTTTCCTCCTCTCTCTACTGCAGTCTTTCCACTTCCCATTTAGGGATCCATGGGAGTTTTCACACAGTGTAAGAATAACTTCTGTTTAATTATCACTTTTTCATTCTGGAGAAATAAACATAGTGAACTATTTTACTGAAACTCTGAAGTAAAAAGGAATTATAAGTTGATAGTGAAAGATAAATTACAGCCTTTGCTATTTTAATAAGTAGTATTTATTCAGTTATAGAACCACATGAATATTTTGTGATTATATAAATTATAACATAACCCACATTTTAAAGTACAAATAGCAATAGTAGCAACCATGTAAAATTTATAACTAATTAACTTATAAATTATTACTGTAGACTGAACTATAAAAGATCACAACTGATACATAGCAATAAACAACCACTGTATTTTCCTCTTACAGATTTACATATCTTTTAGTAAAATAGTCTTGAATTTTCAAAATACTGCTGGTTTTACTACCTTGTTTATGTAACATACTATGTACAGTTTTCATGTGTCAGAGCTCATTCTACTGGTTTTGGGTACCTCACAGATACCTCAAAGGGAATGAGAGTTTAGCCTTTCATAGGAATCTGGCCACAAATCATTTGTCATTGAAAATTGGAGGTTCTAACATATACACATTATACATACACTTATGTATGTATGTATTTTATTTATATGTATGTATTGTATTTATATGTGTATGTATATGTATATATATAAGTTCCAATGACCAATAGTGTTCTGCATATAGAATAAGATGGTTTGATAGATTGAAAGCTATATGTATATAAGGACAATTCAAGTTAAATAGTTATCTGTAGAATTTGATGAAATCTCTTGTTTTACCTCCAGATACATAATTTGTGAAGGGTAGAAGATAGCTTTCTGGAAAAAACTCAGCCAGTTGAAAACAAAACCTCAAAACATGGAGGTCAGAAAAAAACCCTAGTTTTTAATAATATAAAAAAAACTATCTGAGGTGTTCTTTGCGGAGAAGTATATTTAGTCAATCTGATTCTTTCTGAGTCTATGAAATAAAACAAAGATATCAAAATAGTATGTTAACAATGTATAGCATGCTTTTATGCATGTTTATATATCCCAAATATTGTAGTGATGGAGTTATGTACAGCTGTCTGCAGAGCTTTACTGCATCACTTTTTATTAAAGCCAACCAAAAATAATAAATTGCTATATAGCTGCTACCTTTTTAAAAATAGCTTATTAATCATGGGAATAGTGCAATACCATACAAATATCATGTGACAACAAAAATAACTGTTGAAAAGACTTATTGTATAACATAACTGAAATATAAAAAATAACTCATATGCTTCCCCCAAGTTTTTTACAGATTCCCAAATCACAGAAATTACAGCTTTTTAAGAAGTCCCATATGCGTTTTGGATAACAGTAGGTGTGGAGTCCCCCATAGGTATAGACGCACGTAATGTGTGAGATAAGTATATCCAGCCAACAGGCATAGCATGGTCTTCCTTCTCGTGGGAGCGCGTTAATCGTTGACAAATTTGCCGAGAACAGCGCAGGCGAGTTCTGTTCCCCACGTCACTTCTATTAATGACGGCTTCTATTCAGTGTGCAAAATGTGCTGAGACCTCATACAGGTTCAAGAGAAATAGACTCGCGAGGACTTTGCCTGCATCTGCAGGTCAGAATTCGGAGCAGGTTTCTTGTCACAAAGACATCTTTTGCTTCTCTTCTATAGTTTCAGGGGGAAAGTACTGACTGAGCAACACAGCAATAGGTTGTAGTGATAGGCAGGTTATCTAACTGCACTAGGAGGCGAAGTGCACACAGACTTGCAGTACTTGGAACTGTACTGTCCCCAAACTATGCAGCTCAAATTTTAGAGCACTGTGGCAGCACAGTTCAACAGAGGTCTCTTGGATTAAAGCAACAATGCCACAGCCCTTTGGTTGGTCAGCTTATCTTCCTCAGCAGAATGCTCTAGTTTGCTTGCTCTTTTGATTCTGTTACACCAGTGATGTCTAAGAGACATCTTTTTTTATTCCTAAGCCAGCAGATGTAATTATAACAGATGGCATCACTTTTGCTTGCTTGGTTGTGTTCTGGTAAATGGTTGTATTGGACAGCTGAAAGAGAGGTCTTCCATTTACTTCGGGGTGGTTCCATCTACCTTCTTCGCTGGCTGGCTGGATACCTGGGGGGAAGGTTGTGTCCCTGGTATGCCGCTGAGTCCTCTCAGCCAGGGGAAGTTTCCAGCTTAAGGGAGGAAGAGTAGGGAGTGGGAGACAGCATTCCCAGGACCTTGGTGCACAGGTGGCTCTGGTGGGTGTCAAAGAAGAGATCTTTTGTGGTGCCAAAGAGGGACTGTGTAGCATTGATGTGGCACTTTGCAGGTATACAGTGTGGAGGCTGCTTCTCGTTAACTTGTGTTTGGAGCTACCTCACTCCCTACGGGTCTGAGTTTTCTTCCTTTCCCTTGTTTTGCTTTGTGCCCTGAGAAGAGCTAATGGCAGCAATTCTGAGCCATCGGGGAGCTCTGGGGATCACCCGCTTGGGAGGAAAGGAGTAGGCCGTTCTGCTGTCATGTGTGATCATGGTGGGGCCAAGGGACAGTGCTTCTCCTGTGTTCAGGATGGGAAATCTGCAGGAAGAACAAAGACAAGGCTGTATTGCGTTCTCTCCCTCACTCTGGGGAAACATCTGAAGCAGTGCTTTGTGCTTTCCACAAATGTAAGCCTTTCTTTTCTGCAGTCTTGGGGTAGCTTTGCATGAATTAATAGGTCTTCTCTTCCTGCTCAGTGGCTATCTCCTTCTGTTCCCTTATCTTCTTGCTTAAGGTAAATGTGGCCTGAAGGATCAGAAGAACTCCTGCTCTTCCTTACCTTTCATGTTTACAAAATTGTCTTCAGGCTTGTCTTGAGTTCCCTACAGTTTCAGACTTTTAAACAAATTAATCTCTTAATCTAGCAGTATTTGTCACCAAGCAGAGTCTTCACAGATCGTGTCCATTTCTGCTTCAGTGATCTCTTTAGTATGAACACCTGGAACAGATTCTGGATAGGCATCAGAGCTTGGAGAACTCATTTAAGCATGAGGTGACAAGCTTTCCTACCCGTGTAATTTCAAAGGTACTTTTCCATGAGTTATTACAAGGACTAGTTATTGGGTTAAGAGTGTTTTACCCTAAAAGTGATCTTTCTTGATTGCCATCCTCCTCCCCCCCCCCCCCCCCCCCAAAAAAAAAAAAAGCAGCCAGTTGAAATGTATACTATGAAAAATGTTTTTCAGTATCTTCTGAATACTGTGTTTGTGCTGGTCAACAATCAAATGACATTAATTTGCAGAATACATACGTGCTTTCATGCTATGAGGGGTGATGATAATTAGGACTACAGAAAATACTCTAATTTCAAAATATCAGGCAGATCTTGTATGCTGTTGCTTATCTGACACGATCTGTGTTATTTTTTGTTCACCTGAAATTTTCCTCAGATTTTTTTTTTAATAATGCAGCTTATATAGTTAGAGAATCAAAAGCATTTTGTCTGAAGCCCAAGAAATCATTTCTCTGTTATTTTTTGTTATCTTGATTTGTTAGTGAAAGCCAGGGAATTAGCAGCACTAGGTGAGAACTCTGTCAATGAAAAATCAATCACAGTTGTTAATGATTACTAATGTCTCACTTCTTGAAAAATCATGCTGTTGCGCTTGGGAGATATTTATTTTTTAGTGTATAGCAAAATGTTCATTTTTAAAGGTTTAGGTGCTTTCTTTGAAACAAAAGGAATTTTACTTAGTTCTCTAATGATACAATAATGATTGTGGGTTTTCTCTGTTTCTTTCTCAGTAATAAGGAGAAAAAAAGGGAACTTCTAAACCACAGTTGCATTCATGAACTACATAAAGATTAACCCTCAAAATGAGAGGTACTACTAGAGTTGAGGAAAACATTCCTCAACTACTTCTTGGTGCTAGACTACACTATAAGGCTAAAAGTATTTTCATTAATGAGTTTTCAGATTAGCCAAGCGTTATAGGTTGAATACAATACCTTGAATGATGCCATCAAACAATTTAGTAGAAATCTGTAGCTAATAGAGTAATTCTATAGCTGATGAACATACTCTGAGAACCTGCCTTAGGACTGGGTAAATGGTTTTTGTTACCTTCAGTCTGGAGATGATACTGGGATTCTTCTCTAGTTAGAAGACCAGTTTTGAATATGATAGAGGTCTGATAGCTGAGAAAACTGCTATTTTGAGCCACAGAGTGCACAAGAGTAGTCTGTGGTTGAGAAAGCTCTACCTGTCTTTTAAATCACATGTTGTTTTAGAAGCCAGGGCAAGGGAGAGGAGGAAGAGACAGCAAAATAATTAACATTGAGAAATCTGTTACTTGGACAGAAATGTTCTCAAATTGTCCTAAAAATTTATCTGGCAGTCTCTCTCTCCCTGCTGCACAATAGCAGAGACTTTGATTATACCAACTAGCTACAGACCATTACTTTTCTGGCAGCCTTCCTGGTTAGGAAGCACACGAGTCTGATTATAGGTGGCAGCCCAAACCATCCCAGAAGCCGCAGTACTTTGTGAGTAGCAGCAGCTGTGGTTTACATACTAAAGACTTCATACCTGCCACACCACATTACAGCTCAGTCCAGTCTTTACCTGAAAAGAAAGTGCAAAGAGAAAGAGTTTGTATTTACTTTTTCTGATCTGGGGCATACTCACTGCCCCTGGATTTAATGATGGCAATACTGGGAGATCTCTTTTGAGTGGCTGCAGAAAAAGGCCAGCAGATTACTTCATCTTCAGAGGCAAGGCTGTCTTCTCGTGGAGCAGTTGCTAATTTAGATAAAGATAAAATTAATAAATTTATTTCCCGTGAAGAAGCTTATTTTCTTGAAGTGAATACATGATATACCTCTCCATTTATGATTCTGTACCTTAATGTAATTATTTATTATATTCTATTTATTATATTCTAATTATTCTATTATTTAGAGAATTGGTTAATTGCCTTATCAACAGGAGTGTGTGTTAGTGGTACTGAAGTTTAACAGTTGACTGCTACATTACTAGTTTAGTTCTGCACTGGTGGTTGAGGTATTTCTTATAGTGGAGATACAAATTACCAGTCTGATATCTAGGTAGTGGCTATGTAACCAGAAGGCAGTGCTTATTAGGGAAGCTTTCACTGATTTCTGTCTCTTTTGCTTGCCTTGTCTTTTTGTTTTTGTGAATGTGAAAGACAACTGTAGAAATCTTGATAGATTTACAGGAGAGATACAGAAATGATTTGGCTGGAAGAAGTATGTTGTAATGAGAGACTTGAGGATTTCAATCTGAAGTAGTTTATTAAAAAGAAGACTGAATGATAGTTTTACTGCTTTGTACATGTCCTTTCACAGGAATAAAATGGCTACTTAAAAGGTTTTCTAAGCTAACAGAAAAATGTATTAGTGGCTTGAAATGAAAGTCTGACAAATTGTCTTAATATTTTTAGCAATATGTGTAGTTAGTCTTTGAAATGAATCACCAAGGAAAGTCATAGGGTCTTCATTTCTTGAAATCTTAAACTTTATTGCCTTTCTGGAAAATGAGCTTCTGTTAAACAAACACTACTGCATTCATTGAGGTAATACAATAGATCAGACTAGATATTTTCATGCAACAATCAAGAAAATTTGCTTTTTCTCCATTAACTGTCAGAGAATTTTAGTTCTAAAAATTTACTATCAGCCAGAGTAATCTTTTTTTTTTTAGTACTTTGTCCACTGTTTTTTTTTTTTCTTCTTACAGTTTGTTTTAATGCTAATCCAGCAATTCTAGTATGATTTGTAAAACTGGAGCTGGAAACAGAAGACAGCTAATGATGAAAGGATGTTATAGTAAGAGCTTTGGTTAAACAATCAATAATTGACTACTCGTACCTTTTATTACAATAACATGATATGGTATACAGTGATCTGAAATAAATTCAGTGCTAGGAAAAGTAAGAGAATCTTGGCAAATTAAGTACGAATCTGGTTCAGGTTTCATAATCTGTCTTGCAAAAAAAAAAAAACAAACATCAAAACATACCTAAATTAATGCAGGACACTTTGACATGCAAAGCGCCTTGATGCAGAGCTTGGAATTTGTCATATTTGACTCAGACAAGGCTTAAAACAAAGGACAAGCTGCCCTGATTTATGCTTTGCCACCTGTATTTCTACCAGGCCATTGCTAGTAAACAGTTACAGTATACCTTTGCTCTTCACCATTTCCTTCATTTGAAGAATTTCTTCTCTTCAGCAGGCTGCAGAGCCATGAAACCAGGATTTGCAGCACCTGCGTTGTGCTAGAGAAACAGTATTGCTGGGAGTATCATTGTGGGAAAAATATGGCCAGCATCTGAGTATTTTGTATCCAAAGATAATGTCTGTTACAGGAAACAGTGTTTTAAAAACATTGCAGTAGAGTGCATTAAAGCTGGTGTCATTGTCCTGGACTCTGTTAGGTAAAGCAGGATGCATAATGCATTGGTCATCCACGAGCATGAATATCTTGAAGTTGACAGAAATGTAGGATGTTACCTGTATTACTTAAAACCAATCCCTTCCCAAAACCACAAGGAACAACAACAACAACAACAAAACCCTTTCCCCATGAATCTCTAAGTATCAAAAGCTATTTTCCTCTTTCAGTCACCATAGACTATAGTAGTAATGGGGCAGAATAGCCAGAATAGAGGAAATACAAAATATAGCATTGTAATTAATTTCTTACCACACTTTTATTTCTGGATCCTGTTCATTAACAAACAAATATAGCAGAGACATAATGTGCAATATGTATATTCAGTGAACAGAAGTGCTCGTACTTTCCAGATGAAACAAAACCACTGTAGTAGATGGAGTCAGCAGGTAGATTGTATGTACCCTCATTGCAGAGTTGTAATTCGGAAGAAATGAAAGAAAATTACAAGTATTTATTGTCATGAGGTAGTAAAGGAAAAGAATAGCTTGCTTGTAACCCTTGAATCTAACGTGCTGTGGATTGCTGGTGCAAAAATTAATCCTCCTAAAGCTGGTAGACAACTTCTTCTATTGTCTACAGTAAGCTCAACTTTAAATTTTGAGACTTTAACATTTTACTGATTTGCAAAATAAAAATGTATGAAATCTATAGTGTATATTTGAGTTATTAGGTAGATAAACCATTCAGAGACTTTAATTGCTATTTGATAAATATTGTTGAATATATTCTTTTTTGATGTCAGAGGGATCACTTAATTTTGGTACTATCATTTTACAGTACCATTAATAAGTCTGTCAGATGATTAGTGTGCAATGAATATGCGTGCTGAAGATTAGAATAGGCTGTGGGAAATATAAATGTCTTTGTGAACTGGATTTAAAATCTGCTTTGGTGTGCAGGCCTTAATTGAAAAAAACCCCAAAATTGTAATTTTGTTATGGGATTATAGAAATCATGTTGAGCAACCAATGTTGTCTAACTCTTTGTAGTCAGGGAAATGCAGATCTTAGTTCCAGGAAAAGCTTTGGTGTGGTGAATTTACGGTTCTCTTACTCTTGACAGCATTGGCATGGGAAATGTTTGTTTATAGGCTAGAGCTAGGGCTCCTTCCAACAGCTGATTGTTTTAAAACAAACAAAATTGAAATCAAGCCACAAGAAAAATGGGGCACTGAGTTGGATAGCAAAGGTCTGGTTTAGGGATTAACCTCTTTTATGCATATTGAGCTGAACTGATTGGCAAATCCGAATCTAGAAAAGAATGTTTCACTGTGGGGTACAACAGCAGAAGACTTTTTGTAAGGTTTTCATGTTCTTGTGGAAAAATGAGTATAGATACTGAATGTACATATTCTACATAATCATAGCTTAACTTACAGGAAAGTAGCTGTTGTAGACACCTATCAGTTTCAAGTTCTGATGCCTGTCTTTGGCAGAGAGGAGCAGGGACGGCTGGTAAGAATAAACATTTGCCTTTAAACATGGTCACTTTGACATCATTCCTTTCAGAGGCATTTCTTCTTTTTCCATTTACTTACTAATCAGTTCAGTTCTTCATGCTACAAATTAGTGTTATGATGTAAAATATGTAAACTATGTAACTTCATCCAAGCCATGGCCTTACATTTTTATCACATATTAGGATATATCTCATCTTTAAGACAGATCCATCAGCAAATTTGGACAAGAAAGCCTCCAAGCGTTGTCAGTAGCTGTGAGTACATCTTGTCGATGCTTGTTCTAATACATCAGTATTCTCAGATGGCCTTCTTGTACAGCTCCTGCTTTATGTATACAGATACTGGCATTTCCTTGTGCAAACCTAAACTCTGAATCTGTTTACCTAGTCTTTGAAGATTCCGAGTGCTTCCAGGGTATGAAAATCACAATATGAGAAGTCAATATTGAAGAGAACTGGGGGGTTTATTTTTGTTTAGGGGTTTGGTTTTTTTTTTTTTTTTTTTGTCTGAAGTGTATCGGAAAGTAAACTTTTTGTTCCACTGCCATTCCTAAATTTTTAAATATTTTTTGCATTACAAAGTTTTGATTGTCCTATGCTGAGTCAGTGACTTCCTGGTAGGAATTATCTCATTTTTCTGCCTCTTGCAAGCACTGATCAGCTATATCCTTCTTTCCTTGCCATCTTCATATTTCCCCCTCTCTTTTAAACATTTCTGTCTGTCCCAGTGTGTGTGTTTGTGTGTGATCATCTTTTCCAGTCTGATTAAGTTTTTTGAGGTGATTTAGCAAATATATTGTGGTCCTGTCCCACAAAGGCTCCTCTAATAAAGACATATTCCTTTGGAAAGCTGTTAGACTCTTGAGCTTCAAGTATTGGAAATCTCCTGCTCTTTTTGGTAAGTTAAACCACAGGGCAGAGGGTGACAATTGAAAGAGAGCAGTCCAATTTCGAAATTCAAAATCACCCCAATGTTTTCCTAGACAGAAATTCTAAGTAATGTGATGCTTATGAGCATTGAAGTGAAATGGAGATAAATGTCTCTCTTCCCCTAGACTTTGCTTCGTATCAGCCTTTCATATTTATATTCTTTTATCTACCTTAAAATTAATCGAGATGCTAGTTTTTATGCTGAATTTGAAACAACAGTGCTAGGAAAAATAAAACATTTTTCCCATTTAGTTTAGTAAATTTGCATTAGTAAAAAAGCAAATCAGAAACAGTGTCTGTGCAGAGGTGCTTTTTGTATTTTAATCTGCTTGAGATGTGATTTTTGTGATTATTGTTTGTGGGATGGAATAGAATAGATACAGCCTTTATGATACTGAATGTTCAGTAATGTTTTTAGGGTTTAACAAAATGACAGCTCAAAGTACATCTCCATGTTTAACCTCCCAAAGAAGATTTCTGTTTTGACTTCCACATTAGTGAGAGTCAAAGGCTTTAACTAGTCAGTGGTCACCCTTCCTCATCCTACCTACAGTTTATATGCTAAACCTTCAATATGGCTATGCAAGTAATATCTCCAGCTTCTGAAAATCAATGTGGGGAGAAGCTCACACAATTGATGTGTGTGTATACTGTCAAGCTGAATTTCTCCCCGTTTTGCTCCAGGTTTCTCTTCTCTTTTGCTCATGCTACATGTATGGTAGATTGCTCTTAGGATTCTGTTTTAGACTGTAAAAACTGTCTCTTCCTAGATGAAACCTAGTGTGATAATTAACATGGAGACTTCTCCAGTAGGCAGTATGGATGGCCTACACCATGTCTTGCTTCCTCTGCCCAGTTTGTTTCCCTGCAGGCTTCCTCCCTCACATCACACTGCAGAAACACAAATTAGATGGGCTTAAGGCATTTTTCTCGTTGACTTGAGTAGAGACCAGGGCCCTGGTAGTGTTTCATATTGTGCTATGCTGGATCTGCAGCTGTTACTGCAGATCTGCTTCCTGAAGTAGATAACGAAACCTGTAGATCTTGCCAAAGATGATAGCAGTGGTACTACAGGGCTGGATTGATAGTCATCCAGCCTCAACAGTCTCTGCTGGCTCTCTTCATTCTGTAGAGAGGGATTTGGATGATTGGAAGCCACCACCCCCACTAGCACCATCTTGCTGTCAGTTACCTGGCAGAGCCTCAGCATGAGAGCTATGCTTCAGCTATGGCAGTGTTTCGGTTCTCTCCAATTCTGCAAAGAATAATCCCTTGGAGGGAGGCAGAGCTCTCAGTCTTTTTAATTTGGATTGCCAAGGAAGTGTAAAAGCAGTTTTGATCCCTTTTGATTCTTGTCCAACAAGATCTAGAATTGGGTTATTCTGAAATAATACTGTATTAGTATGGTAAGTTCTGAAACAGTGTCCTGCTTCACCGAGACATGCAGACTTTCAGTAATTGGCATGGAAAAAGTGGGATCCTGAGAGATTTCTGCTACATGCTGTTTTATTCCCAGAAGTAGTCAGTCTTTTCTTAAAATGTAAATGCTCTTTGGATGTTATTCAGTATTCACCAACTATGCTTTCAAACCTTTACTCATGTTTTAAGCCATGTTAACTGATGTGATTATAAATTTTAATTCAAATAAAACATAAAGGCTTAATACAGCTGGCATCAAACATAAGCCAAGCTTACAAGTGTCTGTTTAAAGTGGCAAAATCATAGTTCATACTCATTTACACCAAAAGGGCTTCCTGAAATACGCTTTAGCCAGCTGCTCATTACCTATTTCATGTAACTTGAATGGAAGGGCTGATTAACTGTGGTATATAGTGTACTTTATTTCAAAATCTGATAGAATAATTATGTGGCTCAGGAGGATTATAAGAGTGATGAAATGTAGGTAACATTTAACCTGTATGTTGCGCTAGAAAAAAAGTAATGCCTCTTCCAAGTTACTGAAAACTTTCCTTAAAAAACGTGAGTTTTACAATAACAGAAGGTAAAACTATTTAAGGTTGACTGTCTGATGTTTGGAATGCCTTTTAACATAGGCACATTTATAGTATCACTGATATCGAACTAAACCTAAGAAAAAACAACCACCAGTTAGTTCATTGAAATTTTGTCAAACTCTAAATTAAATTTCATTCAATTAAATTCTTTTTTTTTCAAACTTTATTTATTCAAACTTGAATAGCTTCATTGCCAGTTTGACTTCTATTGATAGCATGTCAGTTCCTGTGTGTTTTACATGTCTATTCTTGCTTAACAAATGAAATTCTAGATTAACATCTTTATTAAGTGTCAGAATTAAGTATATTGATGTGCAAAAGTGCTGAGTTTTAATATAGCTTAACTGTAATTTATAGAAATGTCACTTGTCTGTTTTTCTGGGGCAGGAATGAAATTATTGCCTAATTTAACATATTGAACCTCCTTTTAATAAGTTTTTGAATGTGAAGTATTTTCTGTGTTGTACCAGAGAGACCTCCTGGAACCATCCAATACTAAACAGATGATAATAGAGCTGATGCAGCTGATGAATTTGAGGAATTGCTCGTAAACTGACTAACAAGCTATGAGCAGTTTCCTGTTAAGTAATAAAATTATTTAATATTTTAGGCAGCACTGTTCTGCCTGAAAAGAATGTGCAGTATGATCTCAGCATCTGTATGTTCTTGCACTTGGATAAACACTGAAATGTCTGAATGGAAGTGTTTTAAAGTGAGTATTTCTTTTGGTATATTGATGTTATAGAGCACATTCCTTGGAACAATGGAAATGTTCAAACAATCAAGCAAATGAACCTCTAAACCACTTACTACTTACAAAGCCTGAGTCAGGATCAGGTGCTGTCTTTCTCAGTGCATTAGTTACCTGTATATTAGTGCAATTTTTTCTGACTAAAGTGCCCTTGCATAATATATGTCTCTGCGGATATACATAATTATACTTAGATCTCTCAGTTAAACAAAAGTGTTCTGTGATGCTATGCATTGAAATTTTCTGCCATCTTACTGAGTAAGACTGAAAATGTATAATCACTGGGCATCATCAGTCCACTTTTACTTCAGTGCCTCAGGGTTATATTATATTTGCACAGTATACCTTGCTGCTTATTCCAGTATAATCAGAAAACGTAACAGAATGATTATTTAATTTGATTCACAAAGTTGAGTTCTTATAGTAAATATGTGAATCAGAATACAAGCTCTACTAATGATCTGTTACTGGACAATCACCTCAGTTTCATAACCAATTATCTGTCTTGATAGCTAGCGGTCTGGAGATTTTCAGGGACTAAATTTCTTCAAATTAATTCAGGGAATTTTTTTTGGTTTAGCAGGTTGATTTATTAGGCTCTGCATGTAATTGTGAATTTAACTTCAAAAGGAAACAGGTTGATTATAGAAAGCGTTTATTTTGTGCTTAAAGGACTTCCTTTTGAATGCCTTGTTGTTAAGATGCTCTTAATTTTTCGGAGAAGTATGGAATTATCTCACTGTTTCAGTAGAAGTTTTTCGTTCTTTGTTTCAGTTCTATGTTGATTTGTTGATAAGCCTAAGCAAAATAGGTTTGGGGGGATCTTAGCACCTGATAAGAGTAAAATCCAGGATATTCTTATTGCAGGACTGAGCACAAAATGGCCCATGTTAAGTGGCCATATATGTGCTCCTGATTGCTTCTGCTTTGACCAAATGGAGTAAGACAACAGTGTGCATAGCACAGCTCCTCTTAAAACTCCGTAATTGCTCATGAAGCACAGAACTGTAGTTGTGTGTGACTCATTGCTGTGAAGTACCTGGCATGAAGAATTAGCCAGAAGTAATCGGGGCAACTGATAATTATTCTAGCACCACTGGACAAAGAAGTTTTTCTTCCCGCTATCTGTATTAGCCAAAATAGATAGTGAAACATTTTCAGGTAAGAGGGAACATTATTTAATCATCTGTTCTCACTTCCTACAGACTACAGCATTTGCCATAGGACCTTCATCACCTTACTCCTGCTCCAGTGGTTGGGGCTGAAAGTAGCATTTGGGAAAACATGCAGTCTTGTTTTAAAGATTACCAGTAATGGCTAATTGCTGTCTCTGTTTAAAAGAGAAAGTGCAGTGTGTATTCTCAAGCTCTGTCATGATATGGATGAAGGTGTTACATATTATTTTAGTTGTATAACTATTCCGTAGCAACTACAGGTGGAATTAATATTTGGGAAAATTGTCTTTTTATTTTTAGATACATATAGTTTGACCGGTATTTTGACCTTTTTTAAAAAGACTTATTACATGATCACTTTTCATGCTATCTTCTGTTGTCACTGACAGCTATGAAGAAAATCTGCACCTTGTGATCACTGTTACAAATTGCTAAAAATTCAACGACCACTTAAAAAAATCTCTGCTGTAGGAAAATACAAGAAATCTTACATTTGATCTTACGTAGAGTTTATATACACAGTCTTCCATTTTTTGCTTGAAGAGCACAAACAAAACTTCCTAAAACCTTCTCTAAACCTACTATCAACAAATTCAGTGGTAGACTGTACAAGCAGGGATAACACAAATACTAACACAACGCTCACACTTAACTTTTAAATGCAGTGAGTTTTAGTATAAAATCATTGTAGATGGTTGCATTTGTCATCAGTGACTGTACATGCAGTAACCTGCGTGTGTACTGTGTGTTCTGGGTGTACAGATATACATGGAGCAAATACTGTGTTAAATATTAATATCTGCAGGCTGAGAAAAAAGAAATTAAAAATGGCTGAGTTAAAGCTACCTGCTTGGTTTTTTTGTAAGAGAGAGTATGTTAGACTACCATCTGTGCCCGATGCATACAGATGGCCAGCAAATGGTATAATTTGCATAGTCCTCTTAAAAGGCAGTAAATTGAATAAAATGCAGTTTTTACCTTTTTTTTTTAATCTCTATCTCTATATGTTGTTGTGCAGGCTCTTGGTTATATTAAAGTGACTTTCTGGCTTTAGGATGTTCCAAAATACACAGCCCTCTCATTTGTGGCTCAGTTTAGTTTTCCATAACCTCCAGTGTACATTAGGACAAGAGTATTACTCTGTCCCAGCTTATTCTCTCTGTAGCTTTTTACTAGATGTGTTTGTAAACAAACACAAGTTTGTAAACAAACTTTACAAACTTTTTCTTCAATTTCCATATTTGTTATGCCTTTGACTAAATTTGTGTCCGCATTTGTAAATTTCTGTGAAACAACAGCCCCTAGGAATACAGCCAATACACTCTTCACTCACTTCTACAGATTTCAGTTTTCACTCATTGTTGCCTTTCTTGTTTTTATCTGTATGTGTCAGTGAGCTTGCTGAGGTTTACGACTACCCCAAAAAAAAGAGGAAGCCCACTGTAAATGCAAACTCTTCATGTTGTTTGTTACTATTGCAAGTACAACCACCTCAAAATACAGATCTTTCAGGGTGGCTGCCTGGCAATGTGGAGCTTTTACAGACTAGTAACTAAGTGGCTCCTTTTTTGGAGGTGACTTTAGAGCTCGGTGGTTTCTGTTAATTATTATATGTGTGTGTGTGTATATATACATGCATACGCAAAAGGAAATTGAAAATTATTGATATTCCACAAATGGAATATGAAATTATTCACCTACATGTTATTTGCAAAACATTGCTAGAGTCATTACCTCTGAGTATCTGCTTTTCACAATTTGCTATTTCAGGTTTAGGGTTGATTGAGTTCAATCACATGGTGATTGTATTTGTATTCTGTTTCTGGAACAGATGATTCCCAAAATGACAAAGATCTTGGAAGGCAGTCTCACAAAGAGATGAAAATATATAGCCATATGAGTGTTGGTAATCCTTGTGGTATCTGCAGATATTTTGGGAAGTAAAATAGTTTCTAAATTCATAGGAATCCAAAAATTGTGAATAGTGTTGATGTGAATTTCCATTTTACTTGAATAAATGGTCATATTTTTCTTAGCATTCATTCAGCTATCCAACTGTAGTCTATATAATGTAGACTTGCCATTAAATACAAGCTATCTATAGGTGCTTTAACCTGGAAGAAATTAAAGTTGCCAAAAGCAAATTTTTCAGCCTGTATATATCATAATAATATTTAACTGTTCCTGAGATTAACTCTTAGATAATTTGTATGCATGAACAGAGAGATCTATGTCAAGAAAAATAAACAAGGCAAAGGTCATTGTAGACCAAAAGCTCATGCTTATTGGTGCCAGAAAAGTTTGTCTGTATTTATAAAACACATCATGTTTAGCATCCTAAGAGAGCAGCCAAGTGCAGCAGTATTTCACCTTTTCATAGCGGAGGGGAAAAAAATAAGAGCTCTTTATTTAAACAGCTGAAAGAACTCAGGACATAATGAACCTCATTGTAAAACTGAATCCTTCTATGTTTAAAACAAAAACCACTAAGAGTTACTGTTTAATGAGGCAGTGTCCAGTGAATCCACAGCAAATAGAAGGCCATAAAGCTAGGATTAGGTTGCATGTCCTTTCTAAGGAATTTGGTGTGCTCAACTACATGTAGTTAACAGCATGAAGCATGGTAGGGG
This sequence comes from Aquila chrysaetos chrysaetos, assembly GCF_900496995.4. Lineage (NCBI taxonomy): Eukaryota > Metazoa > Chordata > Aves > Accipitriformes > Accipitridae > Aquila > Aquila chrysaetos. Next base: position 2,903,044 of record NC_044010.1, on the reverse strand, counting down.
TGTGCTTACTTTTTGAAAAGCAATGGAGAAGTCTCAAAAACCATAAACAATATGATTTCCCCATTTGTTAAGGTAATTAAGAGGTGTCATGTACACATGTATTAAAAAACTATAGTGAATTTAAGGATTAATAAAATGCCATATATGTTTTTATATTGTACTAAAGAAGCCATTACCAAAGTGATGTGTAGCTCTGTTTTTGATACTTGAAAGAAGTTGAGCACACGTTCTAGAACATGTATAAAAAAATCATAAGAATGATTCAAGAGCTAACAAAATTGCTGTGTGACATGAAAATAAAGGAGCTCAGGGTATTTTGGTTTTGTTTATGCAGAAGATAGATAAGATACAGCTTGATCACAGTTTCAAAGAAGGAAATGTCTGCTAATAGAAAGTTATTTAATTTAGCACAGAAAGGAATAATGGATCCAAAGGCTTGAAACTGAAGCTAAATGTATTGATTCTACATACAGCATGGCATTCTTAATAATCAGAATAACTAAACACTGGAGCAGTATACTTCAGAAATCACAAAGATAGAATATCTCATGGAAAGAGAGAAAAACTCAGTTTGAAGCCTATTTGAAGTACAAAAATCTAGGACTGTGGCATTTATTTGTACTAGAATATGCACTCTCCTTAGTAGACAGAAAATTAATGTATGTGAGACTCACAGAATTTCCATGAAGGAACTGTAAAACTATGTATTCCAGGAAGTGAAAGTAGCTAAGTTCAGAATTTAGGTGATAAAAATGATGTTTTCATAATTGTTATCTTTTGACAAAATCCATCCTGTGACCAGATACAGCTGACTAACCTTCTGGTTGTTTTAGTTAGTGGTGTGGTTGAATTCTTCTACCATTCTATTAGTTATTTAGTTAAATACATTGGTGCTTTTTTAACTGATAAATCACTCAACTCAGTGGAATAGGTCTTCTGCAAGAAAAAGCTGTCCTATATTCCAGTTACACACTAAATCAGTTTTACAGTTGGTTTATATAATGGAGTAACACCAGCCCACAAGCATCTGCTCTTAGGGTGCTGCATATTCCTACTCAAACATCTATCAGTCAGTGCAGATCAGATGACAGGACTCCTTCAAGCAGCAGTGCTACTTCTGCAGCACCCCACAATTCCCAAATATTTTAAAGGAGAGGCTATAAATGGGGATTGCCCATTTCTATGTGTGTCTCAATAAAATGGTGGATGCGAGACCATGGTTTCTGCTTAATGATTATAACCCCTTACTTTAGTGTTTGTTTCTTTACATAGATTTCTTTTAGTCATGGAAGAAGTTAGTTAAGTAGTCGAAAAACGTTAGAGTTGCTTATTTACATAGCTTGGTGTCATTTTCTTCTATGGAAGAGTTTTGGTTTTGAAAAAGGGGCCATCTGTAATTTTAACAGTTTTTACTTGACGGGATATCTGTTAGCTGCTTGGCATGCCTTGGCAGGAGGTCCTCTATGATACGATGTCTTCAGTTCCTCTGCCTTGCCAGGAGGAACGAATCAGACTGTAGTCCTTGTTATTGCAAAAAGATTTAATCTGACACTACTAAAGAATCACCCATCTTGATGAAGAAAAACATGTCTTACCGCTGGACCTTCTGGTCCTAAGAATTAGATACCTGCTGCAGGTAACACTGGTCTCGACTCCAGGAGTCAGTTCTAAAGTATTTGCACTTTTCGTTCTCAGTGGACACAGAAGACTTTCAAGTCTTTGGATTCTATTAGTACTAACCTTTGAGAAGAAAGAGAGACATCAGATTTGTATGTATCATACAGTAAAAATGAGTCATGGAATAAGAAAGTTGTGGGATGCTGTGGAGGGTTTGGTCATAGATCATGCTTATGAGAAGCTTTGCCCATTGATACCTCTCCTATGTATGTAATCATTCACTGGCAACTTTGGTTTCCAGTAAAACGTATCCACATATGCATGTGCTCTGGTATTGGGCATTCAAGATACAGTGAGTATGGATATGGCATGAAAATATCAGATATATGCTAAATGGTCATTATACAAGTGACCAAAAGGATTTGGAGGAAAAATCTGAATCAGGTTGCAATATTGGGAAATGGAAATTTTCTTCAACTTGTGATGGAATGGCCCAAGACATGAGAGTGTAAGTTCTTTGTTAATATTGTATTATGTTGTCATGGAAGTCTGTATCTTGGAAGCCAGATTCAAGTACTTAAAATTAGGCACCTGATTTTATCTTTTTTTAATTTTTTTTTTTTTTAAAATAGTGATAAGCTTTGGAATAACAGGATGTCGAAATACTCTATGAAAAACTGTTGCATACAAGTGAATACAGAGCAAAATATCCTATTTCACACATACAGATCTTAAAATCAGGATTAAATGTTGTTTTCAGAAAGAACGTTTTTCTGTTAGAATGTTCTTACTGTCACAGTTTCACTGCTTGATGCACATAATTCTGATTCTACTTGTTTCACTCTAGATCCCAACAGACATCCAGACTTAGTTTTCATCTTTTTCCCTTTTATGTATAAATTAGGATAATCTGGCATGTCTGTGAAGGCCCCTGGGAGATCCAACATACTGATAAGAGAGAGAAGATAGTGACTGGCTTTTATCCTTGAAACCCATGATGTCTACTTTGAGGTATTCAGATGTATCTGTATTAGTCCGCCCTTTTAATATCTTCAGAGATATTCCACTCTCCCTGACAGCAGAGTTATTATTTAATAAAAAGGCAAAAGTAAAAGAATAAGTTCAGTCCAAAGCCTGTACTATAGCTACTTCTGCTGTATGTCCTGGTAGAGTACACTGGTATGAAAAGTTTTGATGAGGTAAGGTCATACTCCTCTATGCTTGGCAGCAAAGCACAGAATTTGTAAAAGATGGGCTGAAGTGCCAAGAACATGTGCCAAGTCATCATATCTCTTCAGCTCCTTCTGCTGGAAGGACCTCACTGCAGCTTTCAGGATGTTTGAAAACCACCATCAGTTAGTGATAATGCTGCTATTTAAGCATCAGCCCTTACTTCAGGGCAATTGGCCAGACTGAAGCAGACGGCACAATTTCTCTCTTATTTTAGTAATTTGTGAAGTATTTCAGGGTGAACACTTATGCAAATAAATGTGGATTATTGGAGAGTGCTTTGTTTGTTTGGCATATGCTGAATTAAATCATGTACTTTGTTAGGATGTTTCCTAGAAAACTAACTTAGCATGATACTGATGCGGAAGGGTGACAGCTGCTTAATCAGGGCAATGCTAGTGTAATATTTGTTAAGGACAATCATTAGCTAATGCCATGTATTTATACTGAATATAAAGCTCAAGTGAAAGGGAAAGCATTCATCTGTTAAAACTGCCATTCAGTTTGGAATCCCCAGTGGGTGGGTTAGATGGTTGGCTTTGGTGCTAGTCTTGCTTCCTCTCACCTTACAACAAGTAGGGGGGAACAGTATTTAAAAAAAGAGTGCCACAGAACTGTCATTCAAAATGGACCAGAGGATTACTATCAACCCTTAAAAATTTTCCTAGGCTACCATATAGCTTTATTGTCCATTTTAAGTAGGTTGTTTAAACGATGCACAGTTTCTTATTATTTTATCAGTTACGATTGCATTCAGGACTACAGTTTGGGAACAAGTGGCAAATAGAGTTACTTAGGTTTTTTTCTCTACCTTGCTGTCCTATAATGTAGTTATGATATTTTAACCACAGCTTTTCCTTTGTAGATACCAGTACACTGAGATCACTGTCAAAGGAGATACTGTATTCTTTAGTAAAACTCTGTCTCCAGCTTACAATTAGGGAAATGAAGGCACAGGGAAGAAAAGATAACTTTTTTCCCCCTGTGGTTATCCAGTAGACCATTTGGCAAAATCAGGAGTAGACCTCTGGTCTGTCAAGGTCAATCATCTCCATTAAACTGCTTGTTTAACAATTGGAAAAGTAATTACTTAATACTATAAAGTTTTAACCCTCAAATTTACTAATCTATGGACTTTACGTCCCTGAGGCTAATTTTAGAATAGTTTACTGCAAGTCTCTTCAACTGTGAAAGGGGAAGTAAAGATTCTGACAATTGCCTGCAGTATAGGTGGACAGTTGGCATTTTTGTTCAGGATTTTACAATATGCTTTTATGATCATATATAACAAGTAGATAGGGCTTTGTGTTTCTGTTCATAATCTTGGATGTTTTGAATACATATGAAGGTGTTTTGCCTGTTTCAAACAACATGGTTGTTACTAATATATTTCATATTCCTCTCTTCTTTTGTTTTACTTTTTATCTTTGATAATTTTCTGGAACAGCAGTTTCTTGTTGAAGTCTCTGACTCAGATGGGAAAGGCCATCATCTAAGTTAGAGAGATGGCAATTTAGCATGCAGAGAGAAAGACCCAAAGAGAACAAATAGAAAACTACATTCGTGATATATCCGGACAACAAGGTATTGCTACAATATTGGACTAGGGAGCTAGACTTGGGTAACTTTGCATGGGACTGCATTGTACTTCTGTTGATGAGACAGAGAGCAATAGTTACATGTGAGCTTTTACGTAAGTGTGAAATGACTCACTCTAAAAAGTATTTTCTCAGATTTAAAAAGGAAAGCCTGCTACAGAACCATGTTACTGACCTTAGGCCTAAATTATTAATTTATGATGTCTTGATAAGTACAAAAATCTGATACATTCGTGTGTTAAATGAACCAATACTGTGTAAAAAGAAATTTAAGATGCATCCTGCTGAATTTTTGTGTTAATTCATGTACTTTATTTCACAGGCAAAAAGACCAGGCAAGAACAGATCACTCAAAATTGCACATGTTTCAACCTGATGATGTTGGTACTTTAATTAGAACAGTGGAAAGTCAGCATGAATTCTTTTGTTTTACAGAAAGCAAGAAAAATTGAGGTTAATTAAAGGTTAATTAGAGTTTAATTGGTAGTTCTTTTTTTTTCCTCTTTACTTTGTGTGATAACAGAAATCTTAGAATCCTTGACTTTGATGGCAACAGATTGGGCAGGCCTGGTGTTGATTGCTACTGCCAACATGAAAGTGGTGCTGCAGTTCTGCAGCTCCAGTTCTTAATCAATGAGGTAAGGCCATATTTACTCAGATTCTTCTGTATAAATGTAGTTGAATAAGTCAATTTGTGTATTGTAATTGAGTGATATAACTTTTCACATTGACAAATTGTGCCAACAAGTAAGTGGTGTACATCCAGAGGACGTTCACCATACAGCCTTTTAGAAGACTATTTATGGGACTGCACACAGGGAAAAGTATTACCTTCATATATATCAGTATAAAGTACTGAACAAAAGGCAGTCAATATACGAATGTGTGCAGGTAGATGTAAAATCCATGAAATTACTAAATATGCTACGCAGTCTTGCTTCAAATAGAAATTAATAGATAAGCTGAATCTTTCTATGGAAATATATTGATGGTTATTGGCTGAAAACTCAATAGTTGGACATAGGCTACTACTTAAAGCAAGGAAAAGCAATTGCAGGGGTCATCAATCAAACCAGCATGCTTAGTCTTTGTAAATGGTTTGTTGAAATCCAGTTTAGACAACATGAAGAAACAGTGACAGATTATAGCTTGCTCTGTGCAGAAGATCTCTGGAGCTGGTAATAGGCAAGAAGACTTTCTGGAGCATATAAATCTGGTTTTATTTCTAGAACATTGTAACTTGGCCAAATTATAAGCTAGTCGTAATTCAGCTTTGCTGAATTTTCTCCCATGATATAAGGAAACACTTTTGACAGTTTCAAGTCCTCTTTCTGAGCCTAGCGATCTTAGAGTTTCACTAGGAAAGAGTTTTAGTTTTGTGGGTTTTTAAACCCGAGAAATACTTATCTTTCTCTCCACCTGTTTGGAGAGAAAGTACCTGAACCACAGAAACTGAGGGAGGACTGAAACTTTAGAAACAATCAGTCCAGTGGAATTCTTTAAAGGAAGGCAGGGATGAAAACAGGGAGGCCAAGATTTGAATCAGTGTTCTTTCATTTCTTTAGGTGACCAGCAGATCCCCTAATACATAGGATTAATTTGATTTCTGTGATGGAGATTCTCTCTGACATTGGTCCAAATTCTTTGGGAGATGAGAATTAAAGCATGGATTACACTGTATTAGAGAAGTCTCACCTTCATAAATTTCACTTGCATATGTCAGTGTTGAAAAGAACAGTTGCTAGGATTAGGAAGGAAATCCAAGATGCAAAAAGAGAATTTTATCAGTCAGTCATAGTTGGTATGAACTGATATTTCAGTTATATCCTTGCCCTTTCTCAGAATAAAGCACTGCCTTCTGTTTGGGCAATATCTAGTTCCTCTCTGCCATAGTAATACACAAGGATAGATCCTTTGTACTAGACCTGATCTGAGTTGTAAATGTAGTCAGTCACCACAGTAGCAGTAGAGAGCTTCCTCTGCAGTCCATTTTCACATGGCGTCACTGTTCCAGGTGAGGAGAAAGGTAGTAGGAAGAAGGTAGAGTAAATTCACTACAAGCTGCCCAGGCAGATAGAGGTCTGGACATTGGAAGATGTCCATTTTTGGGGCACCAGAAGCAGAACCTGTCTTCGGGGTATTTCTGATTTGTGATAAAGACTCTGTCCTTTTGTCTACATCTCTTAGTTCTTCCTAGGGCCTCTCCCCCTGCTACCTGTCCCTACTTTTTATCTGCATCTTCTTTTCACAGTTCCAGTTTTGAATTTCATGTTGTCTTGATATGACTACTAAACTGTGCTTGGCATTGTCACTTGTGTGTATGTGTGTGCACTAATCCCTTTATCCTTTAGTTACATCCTTCACACTCACCTTTTTAAGTAAGTGTTGTCTGTTCTCCATTTCGTTAAATCTCTATGCTTATGTGGAAATACGTGAGAGTTCACATGCATAACCTTGGTACAAAGCTTCAATTTGCCTTTTAAACTGATGGAGTTTTAATTTAACTTTGCCTGATCTTGTACTAATTTAAAATATTTACATTTACCAGATCAATTCAAATTGACTATTATTTATGGTAGAATATGTTTTTTCTAGAAGAAAGCAACCATCTTTCATAAATTGTATCATTTCCTATGGGTAGATCATTAACAGTGAGGATCACTTAAGAATAAGACAGAATCTGCAGAAAAGTAATATATTCTGCCGTATTTTGTGTCTGCTCTAGGGTGCTTTGGTCAGTGCAAGTGCAGATGATGCACTTCATTTGTGGAATCTCCGACAGAAACGACCAGCTATCCTACATTCTCTGAAATTTAACAGAGAAAGGTAAGACTATATGACACAAAATAAATACCTCGTTTAAAAAAACCCCAAACTTACTTTCTGGATTTCTAATAATATATGCTTATTAGTTTGCCTTTCTAAAGGTGGATATAGTTTTGTCTTGAAATTTTTTCTTCCCTTGTTTGAGTCTTGTTTCCACAGAACAAAAACTTCCCTTTCTGTTTCTGCAGCCTTCTCACAACTAGAAAAATGTTGTCTGCTTTTTGTTAAAATGTTTTTCAATTTACCTTCTATTTGCATGAACTGCTGTGAACAGTAGTGTGTTTGTTTTTCTTAAGACCAGACACAAGAACTGTGATCCTTTCAGATGATCTGTTGTTCAGTACTAGCCAGAGTACCTCAGCTGGCTGTGTCAGGGAAATAATTATTTTCTCTACCTTGCAAGGGTTTTATTTTCGTAAAATACTGGGAGTTTAGGAGAAATAAATTGTGAATTTGGGAAACTATGGCAAACGTCAAATGAATCAGAGACTGATTTTCTAAATTTTACTTTATCAGTACCTAATTGTAGAAAGCCTTACTGAAAATAGATTAAATGGGGCGGTGGTAATTTTCAAACTCAAACAGAAGCCGAGCACTTTAATCTGTATTTAGTCACCCAAGTAAAACCTGCTACAGTATTATGGAGCTTGAATGCTACACTTTTATTAATATTGAGAAAAAGTTCCATGTTTCTATTAAGGAATTAGGTCAGTAGTCAGAAGACCAAGATCCAGTGCATAAATGCAGCAGTTGTTTTTTTGTGAGTCCTTGAGCAATACAGCTATTCTGTGCTTCATCTTTGGGATGGATTTTTTTGAAATTTGAAAACATAGATATAATACTTACTATGGTTTTGACGGAGTTTAAGTGATACTGTAATTCTGTTAGTATATACATTCAGTGTTTATTAAGGTGCAGCAATTTCTTTTAGATATTTATGTATTTGCTTGTGCAGTGGTGAAAGATATCAGTACTTTACCAGAGCTGTGAAATAAACAGGCTCATCAAAGCTTTAGCTGCAGCAGATCTGAAAATTATTATGGAAATAGACTTTTTCTTTGTTGTTTATTATTCAGATACATATCATGTTTGCCCTTAAATGTCACCAATTTGCAAGTTTTGTTGTGGGAAGTACCACATGATAATTTAGAAAATATATATCCTGACTCCAAAGAGTTTATAACCTCTAGCAAAAGTGTACCAAGTGGTTTGGGACTGTGTGAGGGAAGGTGAAAAAGAAAAATTATATGTACATTTGCTAGCTGCTTCTGGACAGTAAGTCATCATTTTACATATATTGAAATATTTGAATCTTGGCATTCTCATCAGGTAGGTACATTATCCACAATTTGTCATTGATAAATCCAAATATTGTAGACGTTATTCCAGTACATCTTGGTCTAGCTGTCCCAGCCAGCAACCTTGCATACAGTCTAAGGAATCAATACTGAATGCATTGTCTGTTCACCTGTTTGCCTGTCATTTCTCTTCAGAGACACTAGCTGGTATCTTGGTCAGAATTTTATCATAATTTCTTGCTAAAATAAAGTCACATGCATTTGGGCTTTGCTGAGAGCAGAACATTTGTCATCACATTTACCTAATTTTCTTTTGCTTCTGACAGCCTAAAACATTGGGCAAAATATTTTGAAGCAAGTTATTTGGAATACTGGAAACTTTTGCATAAAAACAAATTTTGTGTAATGACATTTTCGAACTGAGGTTTAAAAAGCATCTGAGGATGTAGTTCTTTATAACAAATGCATAGCTAGCTATACTGCCTTTTATCAAATTCTAGTAAGTTGTAAGAAAAAAATACTATTAGTTCTTTCATGCATATTTTAAGTAACTGGTACAATCACTGCCATTTAAATAATATTTATTAGAACATCAAAGGCTATGAGGTAAATATCCTGACACACTGCTATATAATATTGTCAAAGAAGTAAATGCAGTTTTAAATTAAAAAAAGAGTTGTCAATAAGTATGAAGAAATAACTGTGTAGGCAGTTCTTTTCTTCTCAGGGTTCTCTAGCACTGCACTAAGTTTTTGGCTTTTTGTATTCAAGCACTTGGCTCCAGAATGAAATCTCTTCATTTCTATTATATTTTCTTTTAACATACATATCAATTAATTTCAAATAATCTAACTTTCAATTTTCTAAGCTTGATTACGCATTTAGTATGTAAAATTCAACATAAGCCTCTGGGCAAGTAGCAAAAAAGTAAAGCTAAAATGCTAATTAACCCTCTCGTCAATTTGGAACATTTTTATGTATATATGCCTAATAGAGTTAAGTCTAAAAGAGAGTTTCCATTTTTTTTTCGAGTATATTTTTTGTGTTAGAGCACAGAAGTTATGAATTACAGGATGCTCAGAGAAACAGCAAATAATAGTTGCCTTAGCTACAAGAAATTTATGGCAAAATGGATGTAAGGGGAATTTGGGAGGCTGATAAAGTAATAACATCAAAATCGATTTTCTTCAAGAAATTCAAAGGTCTGTCTTCCAAAAATTAATGTCGTCTTCACTGTTAGAACAGTTAAAAAAATTACTATTTTCATCTTTTCCTCTCCTCTTGTAGGGAGAGGTTAAGGGGAGGCAAGATTCATACTGAAGAGAGAAAGATTCCTTCTTTTGTCTTGTTTTAACTTTATGACTCAATGAATGAGCTGGTTTTGATGTTTCTTAAATGGAGAGAAATGTTTGTTGACAGAGAATAGGTTTTAAAATACTTTATTTTACAGTACTTTTATAAATGAAGTTTTTTTAAAAAATGTTCAGAAAACAGTAGCGTATTGAAAAAGGCCATACACGGAAGTGTTTTGACAGTCAAGGGCTAGTTCTTACAGTAACACAATTTATAATTTAATTTAATTTTAGGTTAAGACAGCTTTTACAGAGCCAAACACATAATTTTTCAGATGCATTTTACCTATGAAAATGGGGCATGTGGCTGCTTCAAATTTTCCTATTTGCATGTCTCTCTTGAGGATTTATAAAAACTGTCATTTTATCCATATAGTATATTTGTCTCCTTGATAAGCTCTTTGGTTTAGATTTTTCTTTCCTGAACAATTGGCAGATTTACTTCATAAAGTGATGCAATATAATGCACTTTTACTTAGAATTCCAATATTATCTGCTTGTGATGAGGAAGATAATTTTATTAGTCCAAATTCTTGATTAATTTGACTTCAATTAATTAGCTTTCATGTAGAATCAGTTTATTCTAAGTTTTTAAAATATTTGATGCATGAAGCATACAGCTGTTAGATTCTGTTAGATGGATGCATGCTACTTAAGTCTTTGGTATTCAGTGCACAAGTCTTCATATTGTTGAACTGTTGAATTTGCAATTTGCTTCTATTTTTTGACATTTAAGATTGCAGCATAATGGACTAAAATCCGCCCCTAGCAGTGTTTCTGTATATGTTTATGCAACTACTTGAGTCAAATTTCCCGAAGCGTATACATATATATATTCCCCTTTCCTTCCCACAAAGGTAAAAAACATGTTTGTTCTTTTCTTCAGATGTTGGTAACAACATAGATGTAAAGAGTGAAGAACTATTACACGCAGTACGCTAGTTATCTTTCACTTACCATGTAGCATTCAGTATTAAGAGACTGAATGGTTTATGAATAATAACTCACTAACAAAATGTACTTTTGTAGCCATTAAGTCATAGTTTGCAACCTCTACAGTTTTATTTTTTTCTTTTTCTCACCTATTGTTAAACTAAGGCTGATGCAACATGAGCAATATTAACTTGTCTCTGATAATTCACTGCTCCTTTACTAAGTGTCTCTTTGGAGCATGTGCCAAAGGAACACTGAAGAATGAGACATAATGGCAAACTGATTTTTGTTCTGCAGTGTAATGCTCTGGACTTCTTAGCAAATTATATGGTTTTGCTTTGTATCAAAATAAAAGGTTATCATCTTAAATTTTTATTGCTATAATTGGAATGTAATACAATGCATTAAGAACCCTCAAGAAAATATAAATCTAAGCAATGTGTTTCAGTGCTCAACCGCATACCAAGAGCTGTAATGATAACACGGTTACTCAGAGCCATACTTGACAGTAGCATATGGTTGATAATATATGATTTGGTGTTCCGTTCACAAATAGGATGGACAGGTAAAACTTTTTAATCGCTGGAAACAGTCCTTAAGAATCTCTTCAGTACTTCTGAAGCATAACATTATGGTGATGTTCCTTATGTTAGTCCCTGCTTTTCCTTCTTTGATGTCATAGGAGATGCCAGATTCATATTCAGTAGACATTTTAGGCAAAATAAATAACTCGGTTACTGGAACTAGGCACTGTCTCTATCTGCTGCGAAGAACATTAGGATTAAGCTAAACCACCGAAAACTATTATAGGCCTTAATTATTTTTAATATAGAGTAGACTTCAGCAAGCACAGCTTTAGATACGCAACAGTTTACACAGTTTTCCCATTTAAGATTAGTGCAACTGGGGTAGGAAAAACCAGCAAGGATTACAGTGTGAAATCCGGGTACTTTAGACCTGCATGCACTAGTTTCACTTACAAACACAGTTCATCTGTTGCTCTGAAGCTGAGCTAGTTCAGTTGTGTTGACTGACATGGGGGATAGCCTTCCTCTTTTTCTTCTTTTAGCCAGTGCTGACTGGTGTGTTACAAATGAGCTGACAGCACTACAACAGTTTATCCACTGACTCGCACTCAGCATACATGAACACAGTGTACGAGTTCTGTTGGGTCTTTAAATCCATCTGCATGCACTGCACACCGATGTCATGACAATACCATAAGTGCCCATCCGCAGAGGAACTGCCGGGTGGCAAAATCTGTGTAACTGGCTTTGGGGCTCTGATCTGTAACACTTCTTCAGTTGTTAAGGGTATGCTGACAACAGAGGACGAGGAGCCTTTTAAGTGGTGACTTTTAGAGCAATTCTCAGTTAGCTGTAACTTACTGTTAATTAGAAACTTGACTCCTATATCTGAGATTTTGCAGTATTTGAACAAGATGATTGAGAGTATTACTGCAATGCTTGGCAGCAAAGAGAAAAAATAGGTGTTTTTGGATCTGGTGACTTTTCTTTTGTGTGTTGGTCTATATTCTTTCCTGCAGTAGCTGTACCTTTGCAGGATTTTGTGTCCTGTGTTGTTAAGAGTTTACCTCATCAAAACGACAGCGAGAGGCTACTGAATGAATACGGGTGGCTGGCTGTGCAGTCTCAGCAGTACCTGTATCTGTCTGCTTGTGGGTTAGGGACTTGTGAGTTACTAAACTTAGATTATCTGTCTCATTGGCTGTTCAAGGAACTGAATTCCTATGATAGCTTGCCTGCTCATAAATGAGCCTCCTGGTTAATATTGTATTGCTGCAAACTCTGTATTGTTTATGTACTTTCAAATTAGTCAGAAGTTTGTCATTAAGCAGGAAAGTAGTTCATAGGTTCAGTGCAGTTGCACAGCCATACTATACCACAAACCAGATTCTGATTACATGGTGTGGTGCAGCATTTAGCTATTCCAGAGAACTACAGAATTCAAATATAAAGCAATATTTCACCATACAATCCTGCCACAGTTTGTGGAAAGGATTTAAGGTTTCTCAGGTTGACGATGGAAAAAAACTGAGGCATGCAAAAGAAGCCATGCAGTTGATTGGCATTCAGTTCCACATTTTGAAGAAGTTTTTACAAAAGATTTCTTACAAGTGTTTTTTGTTTGTTTTGGTTTGGTTTTTTTGTCTTATGATGTGTGTCTTGCCAAATGTGAAGACAGCACAGACCTTAGACATGTAAGATAAATATTAAATATGAGTGGTGTGGTCTTGCATCAGCATTTGTCACTTTTGAAAGAATGATGCTCAGGGATTTCAATAAACAATTAATGTTGTTTGCGTGCAATTACTGAGCTTGGAAAGATTCCTGAGGCCCGTAAAGAACACCCCCGGTCTACAGGGCTGTGCCTTAGTACTGCAGGGCAGGAAAGTGAACTTTGTCAATGTCACTTCAGAAAGACAAGAGACTGGATACAAAGTTTCTCCAGTGAGACTGACCCAAATCATGTTCCTGTAGTTACCACATGCTTCTGCCTTATCTGTTAAAAAACAACAACAACAACAACAAAACCCCCTACAACATTACATTCTTTTTTCAGGTCTTACATCATGTTATGGAATATTTCATAGTATGCTTGACCTGTAGGATCAATGAGAGCCATAAGCTCATCCTGGAAAGGTGGCATGCAACCTAGTTGAAATGATGAATGGCTTGGTCATAAAAAGAAGTCTAGCACAAGCATTTTGGTTTTTTTTCTTCAACATGCCTTAGCTAAACATTAACAAAGAGCAAAAATACAAAACATAGATTGGCTTGTTGATACTAAGAATCAGCAGTTTTGATCTGATAGATTTATGAGATTATGCAATTCCACTAAAGCAGAATGAAGATTCACATGATCCCCAGGATTTTCTTTTTAATAGATCTTAAATATGTGGGCTTTCTAGTGGAGTGGAGCTGAAGGGACCTCCTCAGTCTAGTTCCCTGCAGTTGCAGACCAGACAACTCATATACCTCCTTTTATATAATGAGCAAGCTGACTATATTTTGCATCAAGAGATGCTGGTCCCTTATGGTCCCAGTAAGAAAGGCATTCAGACTCTGTAAGTTATCATTCAAAATGCTATTTATTAGAGCTAGCACTATAAAGAATGAGAGAATAAAATAGATAATCTTACATCCCTGTAGATGCTGGGAACCCCAAGTTGTGCATCGTCAAACAGGCCTCCAATCAGCAGGCTGTGCAGACCCCGTCCGTAGGTGAGGTTATCCCATTTTGGTCATTCAAATTATTATAGGATTTTCTTACACGAAAACAACTGTATTCATTATTCCTACTATCAAACAGGACGGACGTTCACACTAAAACTTCCTGCTGCACTGTTAGATGAAGGCAAGGCCACGCAGGTGGTACAGTCCCCAAGCAGGAGCTTCCCGCAGGCTCCTCTCTTACAACGAGGTGGCTGCGTTTATCCTGAGGCCAAGGGGTATGTGCCGCACAGCACGGCCTGAAGGCCACATTGTACCTGCAGCCCAGCGCAGCACGGGCTTGCGCCCGCTCAGGTTAACTGCTGCGTGGATCATTAACTCCTCTGCAAGCAATGGTCTCCCAGTCAGGAGCGTGACACTGTTATATGACTATTCCAGCTTAAGTCCACTACTCCTCCTATTAGGCAAAATTGCTCAACGCTAATTTCATCCTTCTAATGGCAAGAAACCTTCCGGCCTCAAGACTAAATGTATCTTTATGGCTCCTTTATTCCCATTTATTATGATATTCAGGTATCCACAGTCATGCATTTTAAATATTTTGTCTCTCCTTTGCAGTTAAACAGCTCATTCATATCTATTCACAACCTGCTTTGTTCTTTTTTTCACTATGAAAATCAAGGTTCTGTGTTTTCCTTCATAAATTTGTGTCTTCATTCCCTTTTCTTTGGCCTTTCTTCTCATATCAGTTCTCTCCGAGCTGATGATTAGACAAGGAAACATTCTAGATAGGGTCCCATCTGCGCTGTGGACATTGACATTACCATTTTCTTTTGTAATCTCTGCAGGAATATGTTTACTGATGCATACTGTAATAAGATCTTCCTTTTACGTGGCTTTGTCTTATCAGTGCTTGTGGTCTTGCTGTGATTGACTAATACACACGTTACACTTCTTCACTGATGTGTATCTAGCTGGCAGGGAATGTGCTGCTTTTGAGTGCAAGCCCTTAAGGGTGGAAGCAAAGCGAGACAAGCAAAATTGAAATTATCTTTTTCCATCACTTCTGTATCATGAATTCGAACCCTGAAGTGGAAGTTCTTATTCTTTGAAGTTTGGAGCCTTGCCCTTTGCATTTTAAATTTCATTCCATTTCTTGTACTCTACTTCTGCAGATCGTCCTTCCTCTCTAATATTGTGGCCCTAAAAGGTTTCATTAGTATTAGTATCAAGGTCACTTATGAAATTACAAGATCAGCTGTAAAACTAATACTTGAGAATCCCTCAAATAGCTAGTAAAATATTTCCTTTTTCAGTAAAATCAAGTGGAAAGTAGACCTTAAACCCAGAATTTTATAGCAATGATTTTTATAAGTGCTATATTTAATTTTGACATATGCTAGATTTCCTAAAATTGGAATATTTTGGAATAGCCTACCTTTGGTAAACCAACCTTCCCTATTTTACTATAACTTTTCAAAATTTGTCCTTTTGAAACTCAAAACCTTGTAAGTGTGTTTTTTTAAGTATATTTGAGCAAATAGTAATAATATTGTGGTCACAACATCATAGATGGCAAGATGGTTTAACTTATATTTCTATGGGGTTTCATTTTTTTTATGCTTATCTTCTATGGTGGGATTTGTATTACAATCTGAGTTGGTGCCACTGCAGAGAGAGTGCTGCAAGAACTTAAGCTGGCTAGTTTAAAACTAGTTTGGTTTCCCTATGCTTAAATTACACCAGGGTAGATGTTACTCTAAAATAACATCACTTTTTATTTGATTTATTGACTGTTTACTAAAGAAATCTGTTGGTTGCCATTTCCAGGAATAACTAGACCATACAGTTATTAGCAAGACTTCTTATCTGTACATGATGCAATAAACTCTCTTCTAATTACAGAAGTCCTGGTCATATTTTTCATTTTAGAATATTAAAAAGATCTCTGTTTATATCCAGATCCAACCTTGAATTTAAGAATCTCTGTTCTTCTCTTAATGGTGACTTTCAGAGTCTTTCCCCAAAGTAACTTTTAGTCCACCAGGATTCTGCCGATACTACTATTTTCAGTTTTGTTTCAATTAAAAATGTCCTTAAGTGCATTATGCCACAGTATCTGCTCTTATAGCTGTTTGCTAAACAACTTCTCTGAAGGCAAATAGAGCTGTTTAAGATCTATTTTTACACAGCTCTGTACATAAAGGTTCTATTTCCATAATGAGACTTTAAAATGTTCAATAATAACATTAGCATAGTATATAGTAATTTGATTTTTGGTAACTACTCAGAAGAGTCTCAAAACAGGAACCCTGTTATGTTGGTTACATATATCTTTTCATTTTAAAAGCATGTATCCAGGACTTAAGAAAACACATGACAAAGTATGATGAATAAAAAGGCAAGTGTTTTTCTAATTCATGGTTATCAATCACTTGCAAATCAATTCACATTTTCCTCATAGTGGTGTATTAAAAGCAGGTTAACAGAAAATGGCTGATATGCTATATATGAATTACTCTTAGAGATAACAGCTGTATTTAATAGCACAAGGACCAAAAAAAACTGAAACATGACTTAGAACAAATCGCTTCTACTTTCCCCCTATTGCTAAAACCGTACCAGATAGCCTCTACTTCCCCCAGTCCACCCCGATCTGTTCATTTGATTTATTACTTTATTTAAAGCTTTTTACAGAAAATATTTTGGTAAATACATAAAAGAGTCTTGGGATTTGATCTGAGACTGTGGAAAGCATATCAAGTGAAGGTTTCTAAACAAGAATTTTCTCAACTCTGAAACACCAAAATCACTGTTTCTAGCTCGTATTTGGTCAAATGTTGTGGCTATAAATACAGCATAGTTAAAATATTTGAAAGGTGAATTTAATTATAACAGCTAATGAAATAACTTTATAAATTTGCTGTATGTATATGCATGTGTCTGAATGCACATGTATAGGTGTGTGTACCTGTGCATACACACACACACGCACACACATATGAAATCATCATGACTGCTAGAACTGCTAGGAGAAAAATGCATAGCTAGCACAATTATTTGAGGGCTTAACAACAGTACAGGGACTAGAGGGCCCTCTGGCCTGACAAAACCTCTTTTCCAATTCACCTCTGCTCTACATCACTCTCTAGTTCCTTCTGTTATTTCTATGAGAAAACAGGTGTGTCTTCAGAATTCCATTTTGCAAAGCATCTTTGTGATGTTTTGTTTTTACTTCAATAGGGAAGAAAAACGTGTTCTGTATTATTTAATTTTTATGTCATCTGGCCATCCCTGATTGTCTGCCTGAGTAACTTATGTGTTGGTTTCTTTCCTCAGAAAAAAATCCTTTAGCTCTTAGCTGTAGACGTGTTGTTATATGCTGCAAAACTTTAGATCATGCACTTAGCAGTGTGCTGCTTGTTTCTAATGCTTTGTAGAAAATAAAGCATATTTCTCAGTAAGATTTCTGCTTTTTTGAGAAAACACAGGGTAACATGTTATGATGTTTTCACATAGCAGCTGTGTTGCCAAATTGCTCTAAGGCCAGGTTTGGATAGCAAAATTTAAAATACGTACACACAGCCATACACTGAACAACCGTGTTTCATGGCCTTGGTCATAACAAATGAGAAGTCCAATATTGCAATACAGAAATGCATCATCTATTTCGTATCATACATAGTCATATTAGACAAGAGCAAAAAAAGATGTCTTTTAAAATTTAAACAAGTGTAGACTGTTTATGCTGTCTAAATTATCAGTTGGAATTTTCAGCTTGCTACACTTATAGTATACTTACAGGCATTCTGTGGTTTTGTTTTTTGAAGTTTTCAGATTAGAGTTTTGAGACGTCTTTCATAGTCCTGTCCAGATTTATCTTTTGACCTTTGTTACATTAGATTTCCAGTCATATGTGAAAGCAGTGAAGAACATACACCCATTCTGTTGCAGTAAGTCATTTGGTTCTTGGAAACCACTCCACCCCTTTCCTGCCCAGGCACATGTCAGCTTCAAGCAGAATCCATTGCCATAATTTAGGATACTTTTCCTTCTGTCACAATAAACTCTGGGCGCTATTCCAGTAAATCAGAAATAGAGCTAGTAATGTCAGTGTTGAGATTATCTCATTAAACAGTACATGAGCAGGAAGAGAAGAGAGACTACAGATTGCAGAAAAACAAGGACCGTTAATCACAGAGTCCCTGTCTACTGAAGCATAACAAATGAGAACAGCTGGTCTCCGATAAGTCTACAAGATTTTAATTGATGGAAGCTGTTAAGAAAAAAAAGTGTGTATACATTGAAAAAGTATACACATGTAAAAATGCAATTTTTTTTTTACTTTGAAGTAACTTTCAGTATTTCAGTCTTACCCTGATTGTAGAGAGTCATTCAAAATAACTTGATCGATATTGATATAAAATAGGTTTTAAACTCATTATAGTAAGAATGTAGGATAAACACAGATTTGTGTATGTTGCGGCAAGCAGGGGATGAAATACTAGCATATCTTCAGTATACTTTTCTAACAGCTATGTAAAGTCAAGCTGTTTAGCAAAAGACAAGTTTCAACCTTTCATCTTTCAGCTAAGTCCCAGTTTACTTTTTTGAAACTATGAGGTTGGGAAGCAAAAACTGTATTTTTGATTTATAGCTTCAGTGTTGGGTGAAAGGATGAGAGAAACTCTACCCTTAGGTATTTTGTTATTTTTAATGCAGCTGCTACAAAATCAATGAAAGAAATAAATCAAAAACTTTTTCTTTTAAGAACATCATCTCCCTCTTCCATCCTTTGTGTTTTGGCTTTCTTTTATTGCTAAGAAACTCAATGGCTCTTATTGTGGTCTGTATTGCCTATCACTGTCACTATGCTTGGTATTACAACTCCATTTTTACTTAACCTTCAAAGAAAGTAATGGAGAACAAGTGAAGTACTGCAAATAAGAAATAGTGATTTCACAAGCCAGTAGACAAGAGAAAAATCATGTACCCTGTCTTTCCCCTAAAGATGAAAGCAAGAGTCTGTTTGCCAACGCTGTTTCATTAATTTGCTCACTCTATTGATTTTGTGGAACTTTTGTTCTCATTTTTTGTTGTCTAATGACCTTGAGTTGGCATCAGAAGCAAACTGGAAGCCAATGAAAAGTATGCTGGTTTCTTCCAGCATCTTTTCCTTTTTAAAGAAGCAAGTTTCCATATAATTTCCTTGTCTTTTTTCTTGGGTCCAAGCCTACACGTTACACCTGTTCAATCTACTGCATTACTGTATGTAATACTAAAGATCTAGCCAGGGAGGGTATGCCACTGTCGTTGTCAGTGATCCTGTTCCCACACACAAGACATCGCAATGAATTCACCATCAAAACAGTAAAAGGGAGTTGACAAAAGAGGGTGTCTTTTTTGCTGTGCATTTGTCCAGGAGGAAGGAAATTAATTTTCTGTCATCCTGAAGATTAAACAAATTGTTAGTAACACAGGCTACAAAAATTGCCATCCCCTTGCACACTGGGATTTCAAGAGTGACTTCTAAGTTGTTCTGGAGCTCCAGTAGTGCCAGTTAACATGATGCAGTGCTGCTGCTAAGGGAGATAGCCATTGGGTTACAAGGGTGTGAATTGAAATGCCTGTATCTTGTATTATAGGAAGTTATCGTGTAGCTGTCTTGTCATATGTGTTATGGCATGTTGAACAGGCCAGGATGATGTTTTACAGATTTGTAAGAAGGTTAGTTATAAGAAATAAAACTGGTAAAAACCAAAAGACCAGTTGCATGCTGTATACTTTGACTGACCGTGTAAAGTGCTCACGATAACCTCATAAGCTTTTATCTAAATACATAAATTCAGTCTTTATTCAAGGAAGATCTCCAAGTTTACTAATCTAATAAAACGTAATGCATCCGATGTTCTTGAACATGCCTTTTCTGATTTATTCTAGGTTCTTTTAAGTTTGAGTTAACTGCTTGTAAATAATTTGTGTTAACACCCATTATAAATGCTCATATAGTTGCTACACTAACATTTTGTGTAGTTAACGTAAGTATTTGTGACTTAGAACAAGCATTTATGGAATGCTGTAAACTATTAATTACAGTTGTGATTGTACATTCATTTGAAATAGGAAGCTCACAATTTAAGAATGGGCCTAACTTTAGGCTTGTAGGGTTATTTCGCCTGTCCAGAAGCTTTGCATAGGAACTTCTAGCTTTTGAAGAACCCGAGGAACAGCCTGCTTTTATTCTTGATTGCTTTAATAGGAAAAAAGGAAAATGAGAAACCAAATATACTATTGATAGTGCTTTGCTTTGTACTTTATATTTCAGTTTTTAAAACTTTAAAGGATTAATAATTAGTCCCAATTTCTAAAAATCGGGATGCTTCAGGATATGCCAATAGATCCAAAGGAAAAAGAAACCCAGCTAGGGACAAAACCAAAATATCTTGAGAAATAGTTTTTCAGCTGCATTTCATAAAATTTTACAGATTTTTTTTCTCTGCTTCTTGTATTTCTCTTTCTTATTCTTGTAGCTTGTCTAAGTATAATATTTCAGGTAAAGGACATAATGAAAAATGCTTGTATCTTCAATACTTTGAAAGCAGCAGTGTACCACCAGCCAGTTGACACATCTAAATAATTTGCTTTTTTGCTTTGTCAAAACAAATAACTATGTAAGGTGTCTACCAGCGCTATTTAATCCTGTTTGCCTAAAATGAAACTATAAAGTCAAACTGTTTTCTCAACATTTTTTCCAAGTAGAATTTATAGAAATGGGGAGGGAGGTGTCTGCTAATTATATGCAGCGCATTCCCAAATAGCTAGAAGAATACTTTGGTTAGGATATGTTTATATTGAAATTGTAGTTTAGAGATGGAATCCTGGTTTGTTGTACCTCAGCATTTGTAGGGAATTTGCCATCACTGAAATTCTTTAAATCAAGAGGTATCTTTCAGTAAATTGTTTTAGCTCAAGCAGTAATTAATTTGAAGGAATCTTATGGCCTGTGTTAAGCAGAAGAGAGGAGCCTTAAATGTTTATTTCTTATATTGCAATCCACAGATTAAATTACCAGTGTTGTGCAAATAATGACCATAATGAATACTTGTAGCTAAAGTGGTATAAGATAAAGACAAATAAAACTGTTCTGTGAACTGCTTGGGTAAGCTGAATAATCTGAGACTCAGAACTTGAAAGGGATGTTGGCAAACAGATGTATAGCACTAGAAAGTAACTGTTACCACTGCTTTGACTCCATATTCCATTCATGTTCCTTTGTAAGGAATGTGTATTGAATTGCCTCATGTGAAGCAATTAATTTTACTGTCTCTTTCTTTAAAACATTGATCTCTATAGACTACTTGAAGAGGACTAAGCTTAAGTAATGACTCCAAGTGGTCCTACTGTTTACAAGTATTGATAGTTCAGTCAGGAAATAGGCACAGTAGCATGTGAGCTCAATGATGATTTGTTTCAGTGTTTAATTGTAAATAGTTTGTGACTTTCATTAATAACCTAGAATTTATTGCTAGAGATGATTCACTGAGTAGTTATAAACAGAATAGTCACATTCAGCTCCTGACTAATTTGATGGAAAAATGGAACTAAGTTCTAATTATAAAACCCTTCATTAGATATTCTTCACCTACCCAGTCCTGTCATAAACTTTAATTATAGTATATGCATTAGAGTCTTAAAACAACAAAGAATATTTGAGCAGTCTGTGTAACACTCAACTGGAAAAAATCCAGAGATGGAAATGCTCATGCAGTATTTTGAGAATATAATTTACCTTAATATTCCTCTTGTGTTCAGATATCCCTAAATAACAATGGGGTTTAATACTCCAATGCCCTTGTTATGCTGTCGCCGGGATCCAGTGCAATTTATGTATGATGTGTTTTCAGCTCCACTTCACTTTCCTCTATGTAAGTAATTAAAACATAAAATAAGGACCAATTGATTTTAATTCAAAATAAATGTTGACTGATGATGATAGAAAATATATGTGAAACAGAAGATTCTTCTTCATTTAAATTAAAACTAAATCACACTTTTAAAAAACAGGTGGACCACAAGAATCAGTCTCAAAGGCATGTTTGGTTCATTCACTGTCTGCTAGGATCTGCATGTGTGGGGCTACTATAAATTTTTGAAGTCATCTTACATGGTATGTGGAGAATCTAGTTTGAATAGGAGAAAGTTTCATGTTGTGATAGAGTACCACCAAGACCCTGAAAGGAAAAACTGTCCAGATGTATTGAACTGCTATATTGTTCATTTGACTCTTTGTCATGCCAGTTAGTAATTTAAAGTATTTCCTGTACTCTTATATCAGCCCTAGAGACTGCATACACTTTGAAGTAAATTAAACTAAAAGTTTAAGTTAAACATTGGAAATCCTAATAATGGAGTTAATCTTGGATTTCTGCCTTCCTAGGACTTCCTGGTATATAAGCACTCAAACAGTCCATGTTGCAGGGGTAGCACTGTTATCATTACTATGCACAGACCCAGCTCACATCTATCTGGGGAACCGCACAACCACCAACCACTTGGTGCAAGCACATCGCATGATATGGATGGCAGACTGCATGGATTGCTGCTATTGTACGTGTCTTTTACATGTCTTACAGAGCTGATGAGCTCTAAATTTATATATAGACCAGGGAGAAGAGTAAATACCTCCAGAGGCCAAATAGCTCATAATTTATGTCTTTTGCTTGATCTGCTGGAGACAACTCCTTTTCTTCGTTGTCTCTAGCTTTAGCCTGTGCTTCTGTTTAGGCAATTCAGGTCAGCTGCAAATTAATTTGTTTGAATATCTGTCTAAATCTTCTTGTGTGCATTTCATGACTTAAAGCAATAATCTCAGCTGTAAGATTCCCATGTGAACTGACAGAAAAGCAACCCTACGCTTTCTGAGAATACTAACTAGCCAGAAGCTCCCTCAGAAAGGCCAGTCTGCTTTCGACCACTGGAGAAGGAGGGGCACTAGATGAGTTTGGTCGTCTTTGTATGTCGGTGAGGACTTTTCATATTACTTCTGTTCAAAAATACCAAAAGATTAAGGGAGTAGCGAGGGGAAAAAAAGGCTTGGGTGGAAATAATTTGTGCATGCTGATGGAGAGAGAAGGGGACTGTACACAAAGTCATGAGGCACCCTTGGCAGCTGTGGTTTTCATTGCTGGGGAGGAGAAGTCCTGCAGAAGGCAAGAAGGAAGGGAAGGGCTTATCTAGTGGTTTTCCTCAGTTGTGAATATTCATTGAGAGCTACACAGGCCACAGATTCCTCTCTAAAAAGAGCTGCTTTGAAAGAGGACCTGACAGAACATCAGCCAGTCACTGGCTAGTGCCAGGAAGGATGGCCAGTCTATCAGGTGGGAGTGCCAAGAGAACAGCTTGTGGTGATGACCAGCTGAGGTAAGTAACATAAATTAGTGGAGAGTAGTGAAAGCACCAGAGGATGCTGGAGAAGATTCCTTGAGTTGGGAGGAGAGCCTTAATCGCCCTAAAGAAAAGGTAGACTTGACATGCGTAACCTTCTTAAGAAGGTGATCAACTTTCTCAGCAGCTGTACTCATCCACGCTGGGACAATGCACTGTAAATTGGGTGTAAGACAGTGGCTGTAACTTAGTAGTAACAGAGTGCTGAGAGAAGAAGGTGGGCCAGGACCACACAGCTACTGGGCTTGCTTGCTGTCAGCTACTCGTGTTCCCGAGTTAATGCTCCTTCATGTTTCGTCTTCCTCTTCTCCTGTAAATCGGTGAGATTTCCATCTTTGCTGAGAGCCTCGACAGTGTAGTTTGTTTTGGTAGGATTCTGAGAAGGAGTTCAAGCTGATGGTTGTTTTTTGTAGGAACTTAGAGAAACTGAACCCTTCTGCCAGTCAGTGCTGGGCATAAGGGCTGTACATGTTCTATGCTTGTCCATATTTAAGATTGTCTGTATAAGGGGTAAAGGCATAGTATAAATTTAGTTGCACTTTTGATGTCAAGGAATGAGCAATTAAATAATTAAATTGGAAAAACTGTTCATCATTTTGACAAAAATGCAATTTATTCTTCCCCGTTCTGCAGCTCTCCTCACTCTCCACCAGGAAGAGAGTTCCAGGAAAATTTTTCATACTAAAAATAGAAAAACAAAGATAACAAAGCAGAGGCAGAAGGAAGTGTTTTCAAAATTATCTTTTATTTTTCTTAGAGCAATGATTAGTGTAATAAAAATGATTTTAAGCTATCTGAGAGTTTTTACTAGTATTTCAGAGAATGCAGCAGTCTATTTTAACATTGTAGTATTCTACTAATATGCAATGAGGTTTTTTGGTCAGAGTTGTTAGACTGTAGAGTACTGTGATTTTCTGAAAAATATACCTTTTCAAGATTTGCTAGTCAGAATATATTCCTTTCTAAAATGAGGTTCAATTTTTTGACAATGCCTCTTTAATGCCATTATCTCTCTTATATTGCTTACCTAATTTTAGAAATGTTTTTAAGAGTTTTGCTAAAGAGTTTTTGCTTATTAAGTTCTGATTTAGGTGTTCTATTTGGCACCTATTAATTTTTTTAAAATTACATTTTATATCATGTTTTGCAGTTTGAATACATTGGAAAACTGATACAATGTTCCAGACCATTTTGGCAGCATAGGAACACCTTATTTGGTATCAGTCCATGTTTTTTCCTATTTCTTATAATGATCAATGAGATTTATATTGTGGTTTGCTGCTCAGAATGTAGAATATCCACATTTCTGGCTGACTTTTTATTATGTGGTCAACATTGAGCAAATTCTCAGGTCTCTGTTAATTGGGTTTCATGTTATCTCAATCAGATTGACAATCTGATTAAATTTTGGCAGAAGCACTTCATATGGGCATAAATCACTACAATCCCTACTGTTGTAAGAAGAGAAATAGCCTTTCTTTCTTTCTGGCTAATCGACTGGTTTTTGTAAAGGCATCAAAGGACATCTTAATTTGTTTGTGGGATATATGACTAATAGAGGGATACCTTTCATCCACAATGAAGACTACAGTATGAGACTTCATTGTTTTCTCTTGAAGAAATCATTATGTAATTTTGGTACTTACTGAAATGGAAGATGTTCATTAAAAATCTGAGTCTTGCTTCAAAGCTTTCAATCCTCAAAGTCAAGTTAATATTTTCTGTAAAAGTGAAAAGTCAATAATACATAAAGCAGTTTGCATTTAATTTACAGAATGTAAAAGAAAACTACTTCAGAGCAGTGCATAGTTTTCTGAGAATATGAAAATCATATGGCTTTGTTTGTTGAAGCCTAACAATGTATCATATTAAAATGCCTAGTAATCCTTATGCTCTAATAGGTTTGTTACATATCTGGATTGTCTCTAAGGGCATAGCATTTTCTTATAAGCTCACATATTGTAAAAGGTGGTATTTGATAATGTGTAATAACAGTTTGGGTAAACAATGAAGACTCATAGGATAGTTTTCATTGTGGAAGAATATGCAGAATACTTTCTTATCTGGCTGTCCCATAAATCTATCAGAACAAAATGAAATTATTTAAGAGGAAATAGCTGAGCTGAAAAAACAGGAAAATTTGTGGTTATTTTCTTCATTCTTTAGCAACACCTAATTCTCCTCAGGTCCTTCATACTATATATCCAGACTTAGTAATTACTGGTGCCTGGGATTTCAGATAGGCCAGCAGGAAAGTAAATCTACTAACTGATGGCCAGTAATTAGTACTTCAGTCTGATTTTTCTCTTTACTGTAGGTCCTTGCTCTTGAAACATTATGTTCTTGAAATTTTAAACCTAAGGCAGGCAAATGGAAGACATGTAGTAGCTGGGAAATTAGACATCCATTTGGTCTGATGGTTGTTGTAGCAGTACATGCTAGAGATAACCTAGAAGCAATTTTCAAAACGGGAAGAAAGCAGACCAAAGCAGCTTCATATGGTGTCTGAGGTGATATTGAGACTTTATTCATAATCAGGGTATTGGATTCAGTCTTGCACTTTGGAGACCAAGTTTTCCACAGTACACCGTACTGGCTTGTGAATGGATTTATCAGAGGACTGAAAATTAATATGGTCCTAGGTGGACTTGAACCTGCTTAGTCTGATGGCACAACTGCAAGAATTTGGAGTAGCAGCATTCAAGTCAACTAGGGTTCCCTTTTTAACTCATGAGTTATTTGTCAGTCACTAGACAGATACATTTTCAACACTTTCAAAGTCACAAATATTTTCTCTTCCTGTAATTTAACAGTTTACTACAAACAAGTGCTGAATGAACATCAGTGTGAAGTGGTTAAGAGGATTTATCAACCAGGGACCAAGGAGGTTTTTGCGTGAGCTGGGACCTAACAGAGCATGCATATGCTTTGGAGTGCAAGAAGGAAAAGTAGAGCTATTACAGAAATGCAATAAATAAAAAAAAAAAAAAAAATTGGACTAAATATGAATTTAACCAGAAGTGTAGTAAATGGTGTGTCTGAAGAGAAAGCAAAAGAAATGGAGTTGTTTAGTTTAAGGAGAAGTATCGGGAAAGATGTGAAAACCAGCTTCACATTTGTAAAACTACAAAGTTAAAAGGGCAGATTGTTCTTTGCATCTGTTACAAACGTAACAATAAAGCTAACAGCTTTAACTCCAGCAAGGAATACGTAGGTGGCATACACCTTCTGCAGTTTTTTCTGTCAAATATCTGTCGATCTGACTACATAAGTATTAAGTTGCTGCTTGAAGGCATTTTCTTTTATGCATACTAAACTGTAATTCCCATTCTTAAAGCAATTCTCTTGAAAAACTTGGTTGTCTTTCCAGTAAAGGCACTGGAATTACTGCCAAAATTAGACAACTAATGGTAAAATTAAGCCTGGTGCAGGTGGATAGAACAAAGCCTATTTCATATTTAAGCCTCACTTGAATCAACAGACAAAGATTTCTGTGAAGGGTAAGCCTTATTGTGGATTCGTGCTTCAGTAATAATTTTCCCCATAAATTAGGATGTGAAGACTGCGTATTCCAACTGTGTTCAATCCAGTGTGATACATAATGCCAAATAAAAAAATTTTGCTCACTTGAATGAATTCAGTATTAAATATTCTGACACATGATTAGATACTTGGAAAACTGCAGAACTATCCAAATACTGTGTAGAATCTGTTTGGAATCTTTGTTGAAAGTACCTCACAGGGAACAATTACAGAAAGTATGTCAAATATGTATAAATATTGAACAATTCCTTTAATTCAAAGGGTGGCAAATGTTTTACTTGGAGGACTTTACATGACTGAGGGCCAAATTGCTGGAAGACAGCCAGCACCCCTCTCACTTCTTCATAATTAATTAAGGCAGATTGCTGTAGCATAAGAACAAAAAAATGAAATGTGTATATTATTAAATACTGTTTATACATTTGTGGGGGAAGAAGGTGTTAAGGATAAAAATTATTGCATAGCTGTTAAGTTTGTATATAAAAGCTAGAAATAGCCCACTTATGGAACTGAGTGATAAATATAATAACATATGGCATACCAAGCCAAATACCTGCTTTTTCTCAAAATTAATGAGTCTGTACCATAAGATCAGATTAAGTTTCAGTCTCTGTAGGTAGCATGCATTCAATTATATTTCAGTAGCAAATGTTTTTTTTATCTCATACAGATTTAGTTTTGCTTGAATGTATGTAATATCTATATAATAACTATAATATCAAAGAAACCTGAATCTACTCACTCATCATCTGTGAAAACTTTTATGAATTATCATGAGAAACTGTCAGGACATCTTCCCAAGCTAATGAAGCACTGGTTTATCACCCTGTAAGAATAACATGAGTGTAGGATTCAGTGTGTCTATGATACAATATTTAACTGCGCTTGGTAATGCTCTTATCTAGTGCCCTACTCTCCCAGATAGCCAAAAAAGGGAATGTTTTCTTGTGTGAATGATGGTGTTACACTTCTGTTGTACAAAACATTAATCCTGCTGATGTCCATTAACTTCTGTGTGTTGAACTGGAAAAACTGCTTATTCTAAGAAAGGAAGTAAGAAAGCCTAACTTGAGAGTCTTGGATACTGTCATAGTACAATTTACATACTCATGGAGATAACATAACTTAGTTCAGTGTTCAAGTGATATAGCTTTTTTTTCCTGCCCTTAATATAGGCAGGCAGGATGGCCCCATTTTGTTTCATGTTCTCTTTTATGATTGTTCTGGAGATGACCCCCAAAACCTGCACGTTCTTCAGAATGCTGTGCCTGCTGGGCAGGCTTTTCTCAAGTTATAAAATGGAAAGAACGATTATTTCATTTGCAGAAGTGTTAAAAAATATTGTTGATACGATATTCAGTCACTTTTTTTGTTTTTCCTTTCCAGGATTACTTACTGCCATCTACCTTTCCAGAGTAAATGGCTTTATGTTGGAACGGAGAGGGGAAATACACACATTGTAAATATTGAGTCCTTCATTCTTTCTGGATATGTTATCATGTGGAACAAGGCAATAGAACTGTAAGTGCAAACTTCTTTATGTTTGTGTCTGTGGTAATTTTTGTAGCTGTCTTAAGATTAATTTTTAAGAATCATTTGTTTTTACAAATATAAACAAATCTTTTGAAAACCTTTTATTTTAACAAATGCATGTGCAGTATTAGCTGTTTTGTTACAGGACATTAGGAATTCAGACTTATGATAGAGACTGAAGTTATTTAGCAGTCTGTTTAACTATGAAGTTCCATGAAATACAGGTAATTGTTAATCTCACAAATTCAGATTTTGCTATTTTTATGAGGGTAGCTTGATCACCATCCCCTCCAAACATCCTGTGAACAGAATAATGGAGTATATTGGCCCTAAAACTCTATGGAGAACTTTTCTTCATTGAACTGTAGAATCATTTAGATGAGAAGAGATTGGAGGTCTCTAGACCAAGCCTTGTGCTCAACACAGGGCTAATTTCAGAGTTAAATCAGGCTCATCAAAACCTGATGACATGACAGGAAAGGTAACGAGTATCTGTTAAATGACAGTTCTCTGACAGGCTAACATCGGTGCCTGTGTCACGGGTATGAAATCAAGAGAGACTTCTATAAAAATATGACTCGGATAAATCTATGCTTCCTGCAAGTAAAAGGCTCAATGGAAACAAAAAAAATCTTTCTCTGATGTTTCCTCTGTGAAGTTCCAGTAAGAGGAACTGCTGCAGGAAAACTCAGTATTTCATGCAGTTTCTGAGACATCTGCTTCCTGTTGTGAGGAACCTGTAACCTCTGGTAGTAAACTGAAATTCACCAATCTCAGTGAACCAAGAGGACAGTATCTATGAATAGGGCCACAGGCCTACAGTGGTGGATCTAATTCTCTATCCCAAGAAGAGATCCCATTGATAGCAACCATTTTCCTCCAAAATTCTCCCCTTTCCCTTTTTTTCCCCACTATTATTACTGACTTTCACTAATTGCTGTGTCCCCCAGGTTGACAAAACTGATGCCTTGTTGTCTTTCCTCCCTTCTGCCCCCACCAAATTTCATAGGCACAGTCATAAAAATCTAATTTTATCTTCAAAGGAGATAAAAACAAGGTTTCAAATGGTAATCAGGATTCAGACAGTCTGCTGGTAAATCTTTTGTCCAGTTCTCAGTTTTGGAATGTTTGTTTGTCCTGCCTTTGTAAGACTGCTCAGCTCTGCTCAGTAGTTTTAGCTGAAAAATTACTGCTGGAAAATGTGACTTAATCAAACTCAGAATTAATGTGTTCAGTTTGATGCGTTCTTCAGGTGGGAAGTATCTTAATTATTTTCTCATTGTTTCTCTTTTCTCACTTTGTTTTGGTGATGTTGACATATTAGAGAGGTTTTTGATTCCTATATTTTAAAATGTATGTGTATAGTATATTGAGTAGATAACGCCTTTGAGGTTTTGAGAACAACACATTTCCGTTTTGTGTGCATTTTGGGATTTTCTTCCCTCCAGATATTAGTCTGTTTCTATTCTGTATGAAAATAAATCTGAAAGTTTTTTATTAAATGGAAGCCTTCCACCAAGTTTCACTTCCTAATTCTTTCAAATTTTTTTTGATAATTTTTTTTTTTTTTTTAAATGGCCACAACAGACCTTTTTCATGAGAACAGAGTAGAATGATGCCTCTCTTCAATGAAAAGTATGTGGGAAATAAGGGCTGCTTACTTAACAAGCTTCAGTACTGAGTTGTTGAGATAGGCTGGATGCTGTGCATGAATCTAACTCGCTAGAACCTTTTAGTAAACAAGCAGCCT
Source organism: Aquila chrysaetos chrysaetos (assembly GCF_900496995.4). Taxonomy (NCBI): domain Eukaryota; kingdom Metazoa; phylum Chordata; class Aves; order Accipitriformes; family Accipitridae; genus Aquila; species Aquila chrysaetos. The sequence continues at coordinate 2,872,726 of NC_044010.1, read as the reverse complement.
CCCCTAACTATTTTCTTTGTATTACCTATGCAGGAATATACCTAGATTTTGCAAAATTTCTCTTCCATAAGTTATGAAAGATAATGACAACATAATACAGATAGGCCTTGTCACCTCAAGTACTTGGAGATGCTGTGTGGTTACCATAATAGTTTCTTCTTCTAAAAAGCTAGTTGCCATGTACTGGTTTAGTGACAATTGAGCACAGGTATTCATCCATTACTGCTTCTAGTTCTATCAGTCTTACATCTTACAAGTATAACTTGATCCCTGTAGGCAGTGTGCTAGTCTAAGAAGGCTGTATCCGCTCCACTCAATCTCACTGCGCACTTCTTGATATGGAATGGAGGAAGTTGTCATTGCCTGTATTACACAGGTAGACAGGGGTCCTGTGTGTCTCCAGATTAATTTATCTGTATCAGAGTAAGAGGCTGGTTGGGATAATGGTGATGTTTGCCACAGGAGCTGCCTTTAACAGATGCTATAGCACTGCTGAAGTTGAAACTAGGTGACTTTTTTCAGTAAACTCTCTCTGGTAAGAAACTATGATGTCTCTTCCAGTACTATTGCTGTCTTGCAGGGAAAATGTAATTTAGATTAGCTTTTAAAGGGAATGTTATTAACTCTAAGTGTACTTCATGAGGGTGGGCTTATGACAGTAGACTTCCCTTTAGAATTGTACTGAGATGTATTTTTGAGAGAACAATTTTGTTTTGGTCCATGGATATGTTCTTATTTGATTATATTTTTAATCTTCACATTATTTTTGTACAATCTTCACATGATTTTTCACATTTTAATATTATAGAATCATACAATAATTCATGTTGGAAGGCCCTGCTGGAATTTTCTAGACCAACTTCTGGCTTGCAGTAAGATCAACTATGAGACCAGGTTGTTCAGGGCTTTATAAGTTCATAAGGCCTGTTGATGTTAAGTACTTTCAAAGATGAAAGAAAATAGGAAAACATATGTATGTAAAACTTCAGGAACAGCTTCAGCCATACCACAAACTATGTAAGAGGTAATAGTGCTTATAACGTTGTTTTTCATTCTGAGATAGATTTTATCATTTCAGAGTGTGGGATTAGTGTGAAGATGTTACTATTCTCTACACAGCTTGGAAGGAGAGGGTTTACCTTCTGTGCAAGCATATTTGTGTCAAACTTACTGGCAAGGAAAGACCAGTAAAAGTGATTGCTCTGCTGCTATATTCAAGTCGTCAGTTTAGACAGAGGGTTTATATATAGAATTTTGAGTGTGTCAGATTTGTGTGTCATCTGCACAAACAAGCCTGAAGGAGAGTTCTTCCCTCTTCGTGCAATTCTCATCCAGTTTCTAAAATTGCAGACTAAGTCTGCCGACATAACTTGTCTTTCTTTCAAAATCCCTCCTTACTTTTTTCACTGACTTGTACCTACTTCTATTAAAATCTCCATGAATTTTCATAATGCAGTTTTAACTCAGTTGTCATTAAGATTTCAAGGCTTTACAGTGAAAACCGATAGGAGATTGAAATGGTTAATTTTTTAAAAACCTAAAATGCTTCGACTTTAGAATGTTAAACTATGTATTACTATACCTAAGTCACTGTAAAACCAGACTGCATCTTATTTTGTGAGAGTACAAAAAAAACCCAAAAAAGCTGAAATTCCAGTTCTTTTAGTTTTTCACAACATGTTTGAAGAGGGCCTCCTTATACAGTGTTAACACTATGGCCAAGGTAACCTGAAAAGGTCAGAATACCTGTGTTGTCATTTTCCCCCTTTGGAAAACACCTACAGGTTGCATTCTAGACTTTCATCATGGACTGAGTTTGTCCCTCTAAAGTTGTGATGACATTGCTCAGTAAATAATATAATAAAGGGTATTGTATAGGTGAAAAAAATATGGAGCATAGAAAAGATACTCCAACAATTCATTTTAGTCTGTTCATGGGCTTACCAAGGTTTCAACCCCACAAAGTTTTGTCACGCTTCTTGAGATTAATTCATTCCAGAGAACATAACTGTCATCCTCAGAAGAAAAACCATTGTCAGTCAGTGAGGCCTATCAAATGACTGCAAGAATTTTTTTTCTAACAGTGATTCTGTTGCAGTGGAAAACTGAGGTGAAGAGGCTTAGTAGTTTAAGGAATTGAAGGAGAAACAGGTTTGGATGTAAAATTTTTAGACTTTCCATATGATGCAAAAAATTCTGTCACCTTGACCTGCATGGCTACTTTCACTTACAAAGTTGGCTTTTGGTTTGTTTTTTTGGTGTTTTTTTGGTCACCATTTGTGATTTTGTTGCCTACTTTTGTATCAAAATACACTGAAAGATATGTAGAGCACTGTATTTTGGAGTGATAGTGGTTTTCTCATTATGATCTGTTCAGAAGCATCTAGTAGAGACATATATATCAAAAAGATGGTTGCAATACCTATTTTATCATAGGGACTATTGCCTTCTCATACAGGAGAGATCATCTGGCTTGCTTAAGCAGTGTGTAAAATTGAGAAATTAAGGCCTGAATAGACTAATAATGCAAAGGAAACAGAATTTTTTGTTTGAGATTATTTTCAGTACTGAGGCATAACTGATTCTAGAAGTTACATGAAAAATTCCTTTATAAAACATGTGTACTGTCAAAGTTGCAGCAGACCTGGCCTTGTCCAGAGCTGAGAAAGAACATTAGAATATGGAGAGTTTTAGAAACATTTTCTCTAGCAATTGTCTCAGCCATTTCTGTCATCTCATGCATTGTCACTACCTCAGACCAGACTGAAGTATCTTTTCAGCTAAGAATGAAGAGTAACTCAAAACTTTTTCACTTGTCATTTCTCTGTCATGTAGCTGAGCTAGTCCTTTGCCAGAGATGTTTGGGGCTCATAACACTGTTTGGTCTTCTACTCTCTAATAAGCAAACAGTTTCTCTCTTTTCCTTCAAAATGTTTGGAAACAGGTCTGGGAGAGAAAAATAGTCAATGAGGCCAGCATGTCTCCATTTACTCTACTACAGTGAGATTAATTTTCTTAGCCTGCAGGATCATACATTCTGATCTGGTGTTGGGAAGGAAAGGAAGATCTTGATATGAGTCCACTAAACTCCAAAAATGAGAAATCTGCATTGTAAGCCTCCTTCCCAAGCATGCAGATCCCAGTGTTTGAACACCCCACTAACTAATGAATGAATAACTGAAACTTGTCAAAATTAATGGGATTTGGAGTATCAAAGAATTGGGCAAATTGGAACTCAGTTATGACAGCGCCATAACTTGGTCTTTCCTTTCTTAGCCCTTTCCTTGCCCATCCCTATTTCCTAGATGTATCTCAGAGCCAGCAGTTCCACCACGGTGAAGGAAAGAAGCATGCAGGAGAAGTAGCAGTCTAGGAGCAACTGCTTCACCCTCTGTGCACGGACCCAAATGGAAATATTCCTAGTATAAAGAAAGTGCAAGTTGCAAGGCATCCTTCTTCTAGACATTTTAGAAATTGTGTCTAAGACTGAGTTGCATCTTGAGGTTGAACTGATTCTTTCTTACTCCAATTCCCAGCTTTGATCCACAGTATGTGAATGATGTATCTAACTCTGCTCATTCTTTTTAATTTCTCTGTGACTCTACCAATGAAAAGAAAGCCTTAAAATCTCTGGTGTGCTGCACTTTTGTGGAAAGCAGAACTGTAGAAGATGTCTGACTACTGGCACTACAGAATTATCTGCTTATGCATGTGCTTTTCTCAGCACTGTCACATTCAGTCAACTCCAACTCTGTAACAATGACTAACATAGATGTTTTCCTTTTTTTTTTTTTCCTCTCCTAACTCCTTCTACCACTTTCTACCACCAGATTTTCATTCTTCTCAGAAATCATTACAGTGCTTCTGTAATTGTGCAGGGTATTTTTTTCAAAAGGAAATTTGTTTGCTCTTTATTTGTCATACATTACTTTTACCTGCTTTAGAGATTGTCTTGGTATTTGAAGTTCTTACAACAGTAAGTCACTCCGTTTCTTAGAGTGCGTAAAACTTCCCAGAATGATGGAGGAATACGTCATCTATGTGTTTTTCACATTTTCCTGGGTCCAAATTATAACATTACTGAAGACTTCTTTCTGAGCTTTCGAATTTTAGAATAAAATAGTTAAATAAATGCTTCCATCCTTAAACGTTTTTTTGAAGACTCCTGTTTAACAGTGAATGGTTTCTTCATTTCAGTCCTGTTGTTCTGAGTAAGAGTCAAGTCTTGGGGCATATCAGCTCTCTCATCTCTCAAAACGAACAGGCACCAAATAAATTAATACCTGCTGCTGTCAGGAATAACTTCTGATTAAGTGCAAACCAGCTCAAAGTATCACTAGTTTGTTAAGAAACTTCTAGCTCTGTACAGCTGTCATGGGAACCTTTTGTTCCAATTTTCAGTTCTTCTGCAGTCTGTTTTTGTGGGCTTACAGGTCAACAAAGGCTATGAAATGTTGCAGTCTTGTATCATTAGCTCATGCTTTCTTCTTGCTCAGTTGAAGGTAGCTTTTGCTGTAGGAATTTTTTACCAAAAATCATTGCTCATATTTTTTGGACTTGACCTTCATGTTTTTTTCTTTCTGCTGTGTATGGACTTGGCTTTGTGTTTTATCCTTTTCATGTCTTTTCAGAGCTTTTATTTTCTCAGTCATTCTCAGCTGTACCCCAGCTAGTATTTGGGAATGAAGAATTCTCTGCTCAACTATTTCACTTATGTCTTATTTTTGCCTACTGATTCTTCCTTATTTTCGCCTCTCTCTAGGGTAGGATCTAGTTAGTTTTTACACAGTCTCCTAAAGCCAGCTTGAAGGAATGCCTATACATGAGTATCTGGCATCAACAGTAGTGTGTTTTATTGACAATAGCTTCAAGTATGGTTGGTTTCCTAGAACCTCTTCATCCTTTCCAGGAGCTGTTGGATCTCTGCTTTTGCTTTTAATGTAATTCAACAGTGTTTTTCTTTCTTTGTCGACTGTTCCACAATGACAGCATACAACTCTCCAGTCTCCTTGACAACTCTACTGTAATAGCAGTGAGGGGAAACAAAACATTTTATGTATACTCAAGCTACATGAGGCAAAATGTTTTTGTGTGTAGACATTTCCACATGCAGTATAATTTACTGTATGAAAGTAGTAATTACTGTATCTGTAGCTCTGATAGCTAACTATATTATAGCAATAATATTAGTTTACAGAACTCATGAAACACTAATTGCTCTATTTAATCCTACTTGTAGTGCAGTCATGATGTCTACCCTTAGGAGCAATTGACTGTAGAGCCTAATGCCTAGCTCTCCTTTTACAAGCAACACTTCTCTAGAGCTCAAAAAAACGTTGCTGTTATTTCTATTTAGACATAATTTCCTTGAGGAGACAAGAAGATGCAAGAAGTAAGGCACTGATCTGCCTTTGCAGACTATTCCTTGTCTTAGTGTGGCGCAAAGGACTAGCTTTGGGTTCCTATCCACAGCCCTACACTAGGAAAGAGATAACATCACTGCAGGAGAAGCAAGCAAGATGTATTGCCAGAGAAGATTTATCATGTCTCTCCTTCTGTATCCAGCCATAGGGCAGGCTCAGAGCAACAAGCGAAAGACCATGTAGAATGGAGAAAGTTACAAGCCTTTTTCACGCACAGTTTTCTTCCCTGTGCCCTCTGAATTGGTGTTATTTTGTATCGGTATATCCTCCCCTAAGATGGGACTGTGCATGTCCCATCCCAAACCAAAAGCTTTGTGCTGCACCTTGTGAATATTCCTTGTTTAGCCCAAAGAAGAATCAGTTTTGATGCAAATACTTTACTTGATATGTATAAAAAAAAATAACGTTTCTTGGAGCCCCAGAAAGGCAGTGCAGGAGGACTGCCAGGGAGTAGGCTCTACAATTCCAAAACGATTCAGGAATATCCGTTGTCACCCCAGAAATGCTGTGGGTGATCTTATCTGCGATGGCATGTCTGAAATGAGTTTTAGGATATACAACTGTTTGAAAAAAAATCCTTTCTCATTTCCTGACAGAGTTAGTGTTATGACTGCCAAACTTCATAGACTCTCTGTTTTCTCTTACCTATGTGTAATCAAAGCTGGCAGCTCTTAAGTGATCAAGGTATTTGTGGTGAGTGGATCCTGGCTGGTTGTGAGACCCCCACCCAGCTGCTCTCTCACTCCCCTTCCTCAACAGGACAGGGAAAGAAAATAAGATGGAAAAGTTCATGGGTTAACATAAAGACAGGGGAGATCACTTACCAATTATTGTTAATGGGCTAAACAGACTTGACTTGGAGAAAATTTAATTTGTTGCCAGGTAAAATAGAGTAGAATGGTGAGAAACAAAGACAAAAACTAAAACACCTTCCCCCCAGCCCCCGTTTTTCCTAGGCTCAACTTCACTCCTTCATTCCCAGCTCCTCTACCTCCTCCCTCTCCTCCCCCCTGAGCAGTGCAGGGCGATGGGGAATGCGGATTGTGCTCGGTCCATTACAGCTCCTCTCTGCTGCTCCTTCGTCCTCACACTCTTCCCCTGCTCCAGCATGGGTCCTTCCACAGGCTACAGTCCTTCAGGATAAACCTGCTCCAGCGTGGGCTCTCCACAGGCTGCAGTTCCTTCAGGAAATATCCACCTGCTCCAGTGTGGAGTCTTCCACAGGCTTCAGGGGAAATATCTGCTCTGGTGTGGTCCTCTCCACAGGCAGCAGGGGACTCTCTGCTCCGGTGCTTGGAGCACCTCCTCCCATCCTCCTTCGCTGACCTTGCTGCTCGTAGGGCTGTTTCTCACACCTTCTTCCTCACTGCCTGTACAGCAGGGTTTTTTGCCCTTTCTTAATTTGTTTTCCCTCAGGTGCCACCGTCCTGGCTGTGGGGCTCAGCTGTGCTCTGCGCTGGGTCTGTTGGAGCTGACGGGAGCCAGCTGTGTCCAGAACAGGGCAGCCCTGGCTGCTCCTCACAGAGACCCCCCCTGCAACTCCCCACTGCCAACACCTTGACACCTGCATCCAATATTTGACACAAAAGAGCTGACGAGAATGGAACCAAAGGCTGGTGTTGTACGTGTGAAAGCAAAACAGTGGTTCATTGAGTCTTTTGATAAAGTGACATACCTGACAGACTAAAATAATAAAACTGGAAGAAAGTGGAAGAAGCCTGACCAAGTCAGTTATAATACAAAACAACTAAACTATTAAAATACTGAGAAGTAAGATAATATAAATATTAAGATAATACTTATATCAAATATAGAGGAAAGAAAATGAGGAAAAATAAAATCTCATACATTTAGTGCAAAGACTGCTGTGTTTGGTGTCAACCTTGCTGGTAATATATATGAAGTTCTTACTCAACAAAACTAAAGAAATAGCTAGGAACCTAATAATAAAAGGATAATACTCCTAAAAGAAACAAAAAATGCCTAATATCCTGAAAAGCAAAAGTAAATTTTATTACAGCGTAATAAATCCCAGGATTCTCCAACTATTGTTTACAATAGATTCAAGAGGGAAATGGAGGAGGTAGGAAAACGTATTGTATTAGTGAAGGTTACCCCTTTTAGCTGAGGTCTTAGCATGGAAATCTAAGGCTGTGCCCCTGCAAGAATATAAGATAAAAATAAGACTGGTAGTAAAAGACAGTTTTACATCATTTACAGAGGAACAACTAGTTTGTGTGACCATGAAAGTACAATTATAGACTAAAGTTAGATGTAAGGTAGAGTGACTACAGCTCATGTAAGAGTTTGCTTCTACCCAAAGACAAATGGATACATTCTTTGGTAAGCAATGATGTATGTATCTTAAAAAGAAAGTGGTGGTTGCACAGATTTATCTAAATTGTTCTTGACTTTTAAAATTGGTAGGTACAAAGAGCAGCCTAGATGGGATTAACCTTTAGCTTAGAAAGACAGTATGCTCTTTCCCCTTCTCCCTCCATTTGCCCCAATTTTGCCAATATTCCTGGTCAAGTACCAGTACTGGTACAGCTAAGCAACCCAGCCTGCATACCGGTTGGGTTCAATGGGCTGGGATAACCGCCCAAACCAGTATGCCTTGTCAGCCTGCATGTGTTCCTTCCTCCATTTTGTCTGTTGCCAGCTTAGTCATGCCTGATGTTTGCTTGGCTCTGCTCCCTCTTCTGTCATCCATGAGTGGTTCTTACCTGGCTAAAACCTAAAATTTCTTATGCTGCCTCTTCTCTTCACAGTTTTTCCTCTTATTCTTCCTCTTTTGCCCATCATGGCATAGGCAGCATGTACCCCAAACAGATCTAGTTCTTTCCATCAACATACTCTGACAAATTGAGATCGGTGAACTTACATCAGAAACAAAGTTCAAAGCAGCCTAGAATGTCTCAAGATGTCATATTCACTTGCTGAGGACAGATGTACAAGGTGTGTGTGGGTCTAAGTGCTGCCTGCAAATATCCTCAGCTCACCCCTCAGTTCCCCATCACTGCCTACCTACCCTGCCTGCTCCAAGGTCTGGTGTGGTGGAAATTATTTTTTTTTTTTAATTCCAGTACAGGTTACTCAGAAACAGAAGCTCAGCCAGAGGGGTCCCCTCTGGGGATTTGGCTTGGATAGGAATGACAGCCAGATTTCCCGCTAACTGCATCTCTGCAAAAATTGTTGCGTGCCATGTCTCAAGCCAAATGGGTGCTTGCTGCTGGCACCATTAAAGACAGTCTGTATAGAACATTACTGTATAGACTGGCTGTCCACTGCTTTCCTGCTGATCTCACTTCTGTGCTGGGATATGTTGTAAAATGCTCTTGCAGAAGCCTTCTTCACCAAGACCTCATGTAGCAAAGTAACATGCCGCAGGTATCTGCAGAAACATGATCTGCCAAAGCTGAAGATGCTGGCATGGGTTCATCTCATGGAGAAGGTTCACCAAAGAAGGGGCTTGCCACATTGCTACTAGCTTTGTGTATGCAGCTAGCAGTAATGTTAAAATACATGTGAAGGCATGGGGTATAGTCTTGGAAGGTTGTCTGGCCTTCAGGTGACTTGAAGTTTTCTCTCTCTCTGGCCTGGAATAAACTTAGTTTGGAAGGTCTAAGGATGTCTGGAGTAATTTTTCATTGTCTTTAGCTCAGAGGTAAATATCGGACAAGGTCTTTGCCATGCTGTTTTGGCCCAGCTTTGTTGCATGACCAAATAGCTGAAATACTTAAGACATTCTACTGGCAAAAAATAGAGGCCAGAGGAAAGTGTGCATGCTTTCAACAGTGTTGGAGCATACTGTTTTGGGAAAGAGTCATCTATGAGGATATAGATTACTCCACAGTATTTTAACGTTTGAGTTGCCTGGGAATTTTTGCATACCACTCAGTCTTGATTTGGAGTCTGACTTGGTAGAACAGAGGCCAGTTTTGCTGTAGTGCAGTATTTGGGCCAAAGGAAGAGGAACACTGATAAGTTAGGAAAATCCTTTGAGCGGTTTGGCTGGAACCTAGTTTTGGTTTGTTTAATTCTCTTGCAGATTGTTTTAAAACTTGGAGCCTAAGTAGTGTTAGGTATGGCTTCCAGATAAATTCTTAGCTTTATGGGCCCTTCCAGTCCTTGCCATATTTTTTTTCCTGGTGACCTTCGGTAAACCAAGACCAGCCATGCAAGTCTAGATCCTAAGCTGAACTCCAAGGGACATGTGCTCTGACCCAGAACCTAGATGAAAGAAAGGTCCTGTTCTGTGCAGGCATTCAAATAGCCTGAAGCTTTGTGGGCTGGTGCTTGTCTTCTTGCTCTGTATGACTGCCAGGGCCTAAAGATCTGGTCAGAAAAGATGACAGTTGAGAAATCTTCATCTGTCTATTCAGTTTCCTATGATTTGCATTTGCTGTCAGGTGCTGGACAGCAATGACTTAAGCAGCAGTCCCTGTACTATGTTGCATACTACTTTGTTGGTACATGTTACAAAAAGAGAGGGGGCAGCAAGAACAATAAGTAATCTTTACAGAGGCTTACAAAGACTCATGGGATGGGTCTTACGGCTGACGAGCCTCACTGTACATGCATTATGGGTGCAACTGTATTAGTTGGTCTGAAGATGTCATAAGGCTTTACAGAACAGACAGTGGCAAGATGCTCCATTTCTGAAACCCCGCTGCAGTCAGTAATGCTAAGAAGCTACCTGATAGAGTAGTGTAGGTGGAGCCACTGAAGCCCTGTCATTAATGAGATTGGAACTGGATGAGTCTTGTTACCAGTATTGAAATGAATCCAGTGAAGACTTTGCAAATCGTTGGCAGATTAGCCTTGAAATCAAGCAATTGAGGAGGGAGGGCAGAAAGAGGGGGAGTCGAGAATAGAAAAGGCAAAAAAGCCTTAGAAATCAGAGGGGAAAAAAATTAATGTAATAAGAGGAATAGCAAGGTTTTTTTAAAAATAGAAGAAAGGATTCATCAACAAAGGAGAATCTTTGCCTATAACAGCAAAAAGGAAATAGAGGAGAACATGAAGAGATATGGATAACTTTCAGACAGTTATCTTCCCCTGTTGGGCTTTTTAGAATGACTTTTAAACCATTGGAGGTACACGTTAACGCACCTAGAAATTAAGGTAAGCATCTAGCTCTTCATACAAAAAACATTCATAGCTTTGATGTGATTTTGTCTTGCAGATCCACAAAGACTCACCCTGGGCCAGTTGTACATTTAAGTGACAGCCCAAGAGATGAGGGAAAAGTGAGTACAACTAATGGTATAAAACATTACAGCATTTCATACCCTTTATCTGCCTTGATAGTGCTTTCTTTTTGCTTATACGCTAATTTTATCATAAGCTTGCTTTCTATATTTGCAGTGTCACTTTTACAGTTTTTAAGAAAATAATTCTCTTGGTACAATTTTAATGAGTAAAAATCTGTGATGCAGACAACATACTGTACTTTGAAACCTATAGCCAATCAAAATTGTTCCTGATTAAATAAACTTGACTTTGCTTAAGTAAGAATTGACTAAAAACTGTATCATTATAGTAGGTTTTCATAAGATAAGAAATCTTTTCTTATACAAGAATAACAATGATAGTAACCCATATTTAGAACTTGCTGCTGTTTGTGAGCAGAGTTGAGAATAGTAAAGACCTGTCAACAAGTGGAAGCAAAACATAGAGTGTAAGGGTCGTGATTGATACTGTCAGAAAGCAAAATCGGAGTTGGTAGCTTTTCCAAAACAAAATTTAGTTGCCACAAAACCAGTTTTATTAGAGCTTTTTTATTTATGTGTTGCTACCGAATTTTTGAGCATTTTGCCTGTGTGGAAGGGGCATTTAACTATCTCATAATTTTTGATCACTTCCACTAATTGCATTTTAGTGTGTATTTATAAAGGACTGCATCTTACAAATGGTGTATCTATTTGACAGTGTGCCTCACGTAACAGCTGATGGTTATTGGAAACTAGCAGCAGTTTGAATTTCTGATACTGATACGGGGGACATTATGCTGAAATGAATATGGGTACCTAGAAAAACACTGATGACTACATCTGAATTTCATTTGCATTATCTGTCCTTGGATTTACCATATTGCAAGGTGAACTATGTGAAAATGATGCACTTGCCAGCTAGCCCTCCAACAAGTTAGATTGGATCTCTAAGCCTTTGTGGAAGAAGGTAACAGTAGATCAAGTAATTTAGAATACAGCAAATAGAGTAATTAAACGCTATGAAGCGTAGTGTTTTAGCCTCAAACCAGAAGCCATCAAGAAATGCTATTTGACTATCTATGGCAAAATACCTAATAAAAATAAAGGTTTATTGATGAGGCATAACTCTTGTTCGCTGGCCACAACAGAAGTTGCTGATGACCTAATAAATCACACGGCGTAGGGGAAAAGGATATGATAACTAAAAGAAAAAGTGGTCTTGTGAGTGAACATCTCTTACAGGAATGTCACGCACCATGTCCAAAGAGAAGCCTAAAATATTTTGACTTCAGCAGAAAGAGAGAAGATAAAAAGGCCCCAGGAAAGGGAGTTAGAGGAGAACTTGCTAGGAAATACTATTGCTTGTTGCTCAGAGGGCACATTGGAGACATCTGGCCACTGATGAAGTACTAGCATACTAACAACAACAGCAACAACAAAATCAGACGGATCCCTATGAAAAACAAACATTGGAAATTCATGGGGAGAAAGAGTAGAAAATGTAAGCTATACAGAAACCATCCCAGTGCAGCCGTTTGTCATTGATAGATTGATAGTCATGTAAAGAACAAATTGGTGCTAACAAAATACTTGCAGATTTGCAGAATGTGGAATTGATAGTGTTTGATACTCACAGAAAGATATCAGTGAAAGGTACGCACAGATGTAAGAGAAGATCCAAGCACTAAGTCAAAAGACGTCGCTCTAGATCAAAAAAAAACAACAGTAGAGAAAAAAATTAAATTTTTCAATTAAGTCTCATTAAACTTTGGTTGAAAGAATGAAGGATAAAACAATCTTTCTTCAGAATGGGGAAAAAATGAAAAAAAAAAAAAAACCAAATTCTGGGACTTCCGCTCTTTAGCATTGTCATAAACAACCTAGAAAAGAAAGTAAGCAGTGATGTGATCAGGTTTGTTGGACTTTAGGAGGCTGAGAAACTCAGCTGTAAAATGACAGGTTAAATACTGTCTTTTGTCAGTATTCAGTGTAGATGATGGGAAGTGATATGTGTGGGGGAAAACGTTTCTGACTTTGCATACGAAACAGTGGGTCTGAGCTGATTGTTACTGTTTGGTATCAAGAGCTTCGAGTGGTGATTGATTGTTCAATGAAATGTCAGCTCAATGCTCAGTAGTGACCAATAAAGAAAATCAAAATTAGGCATTATCTGGAGAAGAAGAGAGAACAAAACAGGGCTATTGCATAAATGCATGATTGATTGCCTGCTGAATACTGAGCATAATATTTGTCCTTCTGTGTCAAAAAGAACATAATTGTGCTAAAAGAAATTTAGAGAAGGGGCAAGGTTTTCTATGTGAGACACAACTAAGTGCGACAGGACAATTCATTGTGGAAAAGAGCTGATTGTGATTCTGAGTTTGAAAATCACAATTGTTATGAAGAGGGTAGAAACACTTCATAGTCTCTTTCAATACAAAAACTATCAAATGAAGCTGACAGATGTCAGATTCCAAACAAGCCAATTAAGTACTTCTTCAAATGTGCAATGGGAAGAAGCGATAAAACTCTTTCCAAATGGTGCTGAAAATGTATATTGGTCACAAGGGAGACTAGAAAAGTTAACACAAGAAAAACCGATTTGAAGGTTACTGAAGAAGTTTGCTGAATTTTCCTGAAAGGTTATTAAAGATGAGGTTAAACCAAGTCATGTCTAGTTGAAGAGCTGGCTGTCTTTGAATGAGAAAATAACTTGCGCTGAGAGAATATGTGAGAGTATGGTAAATACTTGCCCTCCTCCCATATTGTTCTTTGGTATTTGCTCTTGGCCATTTAAGTACAAGAGACTGTGATAGGTAGACCTTTTGTGTAATTTAGCAGAGTTGTTCTTAGGTAATAGAGCTGTTTCAAGATAGTTCTACATACTCTGCTTAGCTCCTCAGCTTCAAGTTGATCAAAGACCAACAAGAGGTGTTGGGGGGAGAAATCAGACTCCCCACATCACTTCATGGGGAGCAGCAGATAAAAGTGTTCTTTACATATGCTTCAGGAATTAAATAGTGGCTACAAATCAGTCATAATCGTTGCTCAAAATACAGATATTCTTGTACTCTACAAGTACAAGGGTATTGTACTCTGCAAGGGTCCAGTGGTATATCCTTGTCTGGGGTATCACAAAGTTGTTCACAGATCTGGGTGTGTTTTGCTGAAGTAAATAAGTAGCATTCTCCTATGGGCACTGAGTGGTTGAGAGTCCTAAAACACAGACAAACCTTTCCAAATCTAGGACAATCATAAGATCTCTTTTTTGAAAGCCAGGGGAATTTGTGTGCTGACTGTATACTCATCTTTACAAATTCTTTAAATTCCTAAAAGTTCCAGTTTATATCAGTAACTGATGACGAGTTTTAATGTGCCAAAAGAGTGAATGTAATTCCAGAAGACTTCTGCCATTCAAAATTTTTCCAGAGTGCCCTCCAGGCAAACTATCAAGGCAGGCTTTGGAGACAATCTCTTTTATTAATGTAGCAAGCTGCAGCTGGAAGACAGACAACAAAGAAAATTTGGGCGTTTAATGTGTCACTGAAGAACAATTTGAGGACCTAGTGATTAAGTTCATGAAATATAGCTGTGTCTGCCAAATCAATGAATAAGTGTACATTAGGAACAGACTGAAGTGCACAGACATTTGTAAGTGGCAGATCTGTAGCAAACATTACTTTTCTTGCTGACACAGGAGAAGACATTAACTGCAATGATTTGCAGTTTCCCAGCAAATGGAGAAAGCTTAATAGGAAAAGGTTTCATGTTATTAACTATTAGCTGGTGGCCTAAACTTCCTATCTCTGAGTCTGTGTTCTGAGGTCTAGTAACACTTAAATACAGTGTGCATTTGGCAGGCTTGGTTTTTTTTTCTCCCAGCTGTTTTGTGCTACTGGGACAAGGAAGGGGCTGGCTGGCACACACCAGGATGCAATTAGTTGATTGTAAAGGAGAAATCTCCCTAAAACACCATCAAAAGCATTTCATGAAGAAGGATTTAAGTCAAAATGTGGAGCAATTCCACTAGACAAGGAAGATCTTGCCAGGACTCCTCCCTCGTTCAAATTCTGTCCAGCCTTCTGCATGTTTCTTAACCTAATTAAGCAGGAGTAATTAAACAAGGTGCCAGGAAACACAAGCTGAAGAGAAATCTGTTTTTTTCCTTCCTGGACTCTTTTTACACATATTTACACATATTTTTCTTCATCTATGTTTCCCCTCCAACTGCATTTATGGATGTTTTATTTTTTATCTCTATTACAGACGTAGAATTTGTCTTATAGATCTCTCAAGTGCTCACCATGGCCAAGAGGAGTGTGAGAGTTTGAGTTTCCTATGGTTCAGACAGGTCAGAGTTCAGAGCATCATAAATACACTGGCAATGAGACTAACCACATTCACCCAGTTGGAATTTTGACTTTAGTGTCATACCACAGTACTAGCAGTTAAACAGCACGGCTACCATCTAAGCAAAGAGACAGAGATTCCTGGCTATGCAGCAAATCTGTTTATCTTTCAGCTTCTTCCCTGAAATCACAGCACTTTGTATCTTGCAATTCTGTAGTGCTGTTGTGCATTAACCATTTCAGCAATGGATCAGGTGAAATGCTGTCTCTGATAGGAGGTATTTAACTTTTTGGTAATAACCTGGAGCATGGTATCTTTGCAAAAGAGAGCGATAAAAATCAAAAGACAAGCCTGCTTCACCAGGGAGAAAGGCTCATTAAGAAACAGGGTCACATACTAAATGCTTTTCTGTTCCTTCAGTTTCCTGAATATATTTGTAAAAAAGCTGAGGTGAAAAGAATACTGGGAGATACAAACTGGACTCAACTGGTTAGTTAGCATCCAGTTAACTGCATGCTTTCTGAACAGCATGTCTTTTCACATTTACTCTGCCACAGAATCCCGTATTGACCTGTCCAGAGCAAAAATGATAAATATTCTGGAATTTCTCCAGGATAGTTTGAATTTTTTTCAGGAGCAGAATTCTTAAGTAATCAGGTATTTTTCATATTCACATAGTAACTACATTAATTATAAATCATTCCCAGTTCAGGTAATACATCTCCACATAATGAATATTCTCCTGGCAATGTAAAGAATCATATCTAGTAGGACTGAGAGTATTCCCAGGTTCTTTTATAGCAGTATTGATGTATCAATTATATTTAACTTGGAAATAAAGTGATGTTTTGTTTAGCAGTCCAGCCAAGTTTCATTTTTATGACTTATGCAAGCTAAAGTGAGTGATAGCAAAGATGCTGGTAAGGTTTCACAGACTAAGAGATAGTCTTATCATTCTGTTCAATTTCTTAATATAGAAACTGTAAATTCTTGCCTGCATTCTGTGATCCATGTGTTTATGGACAAAGAACAACTGCAGTTATCGCTACCAGTTGTATAAAATATTCTATAGCAGAAGTGTGTGAGTCTGCCAGTTTGGTCATTCCCGGTCTTCATGTCCAGGATAGATTCTTAGGAAGACATGCCCCATGGGAAGTCATTTCCAGGACACCTAAGTAGGCTAGACTTCACATCTTCCATGAGATCTGAAATTAATTGTGTTCAAATGAAAAGTACTCAATACTGTGCCAGATCAATAATGCGGTTCTTTTCAATAGCGACAAGGAGAAAGGATTCTGTTCATTCTTATTTTTCTCCTAGGCATTGTTTTTCTTCTCTTTCATCTTTTCACAAATCTTCCTTGCTGGTATTTCTCACGTGTGTGTGATGATATGACATACCAGTTCTAGAAGAAGTAAAAATTGGCATACCAGTTAATTTATTTTCAATTCCTAGGAAAGCAAGCAATTTATTCACTGCAGGGGGAGCTCTTCAGAATGTTTTAAAGCAATAGAAAGCAGAAACTAAAGGAATGTAAGTAGTTGAATGAGAGTTTAATCTGGTGACTTTTTGGTTTGAAGTTATTTAAGTGATCTCTTAGGTGTCAGTTTTCCCTCCGACCAGGGGCAAGGAAGGTTAAGAGCTGACAGGAACACGCTGTGGTCTTATTTTCTCAGCAGATATACAATTGTGGAGACTGTCCAGGCACATAATCTTGCAGAAGAAACAAGCAAAGAAAAAAAGAAGTATAAAGCACATTTTTTCTTCCATAACAGATCTTAAATTGTCAGTAACGAGAAGTAATTCATGGTGAAAGATAATTTGAAAGCAGGGTATTATGTGTAGTGCAAACTACAATCTTGCACATCAGTTTGGCATTTCTTTTTATAGTGCTTATTTATTTATTAAAAATCTCTTAAAATCCTTAAGTTCTTCAATATTTGTATATACCCTTTTAATCCAAAACTGTACTTGTGTTTGTTTCCCTCCTCCAGCTATTGATAGGCTATGAAAATGGGACTGTTGTATTCTGGGACTTACGATCTAAAAGAGCTGATCTGAGAGCTTATTATGATGAGGTAAGCAATTTACATTAATTCAGAGAAACTGTTGTTCAGCAGTTTGTCATATGTCTTGTCAAGCAGATGGATACTTATCTTAAGGCATTGCTTGTTCTGGAAGTACTGTTTGTGCTATGCTTTTGAACAAGTTACTGACAAAATTAATCAAAACCTGAAATCTCTAGTTCTAATGCATCAGGCTTTTGTGAGTGTACTATGACATGGAGTCTCTTCCCCTTGATTCTGACAAGTTCATCAGCTTCTGTGTGGGGATCTTTAGTTGGACAGAGTGTAGTAGTGAGCTGACCTGAGATAGAGCTATATTAGGAATTATATAATTATCTTTACTGTGTATTACTAGAACATTAATTAGAATGAAAGACAGATTAGTTTGTAGGGCTGTTGGTCTATTGTAGGGCTATTACCTAGTGCTCAAGATCTGATTAAAAGGTTTTCAAAATTGTATTCTCATAGTTTTATCAGACAATTGTCTCTTGCCATTTGTAAGCTGATTGTATCAACCACAGACACAGTTCTTGTATCAATAAACAGGCTGTTTCAAAATCAGATATATTCCTAGTTACTAGGATTTTAGTACTAGCCCTAGGGAAAAATCTGCTTTGTTCTGCCAGCCCTTCTGTAAAGTTCACCATGGGTGAATGTGAATGCAGCTACAGCTGAAGGTAGGAAAGGACATTTTCTTTAAATTGGGCCAGGCAGTAGTTGGTTTCCTGTAGTTCTCTTTCCTTCTTCATCTTGCCACCTTACTACATGTAAGGAGTAGACACATTTATACACACTCTAAAAAGTAATTCTGAATATATCTGAATCCTGCACTCTTTCAGACCTGTTTTCACAGACATATTAACACTACACTGAGCTTCAAGGTTAAGATTCTGAGCATCCACATAGCAGCTGTTCTAAAGGACAGGGTAATTTGGAGTTTAAACAGGCTGGTACTTAAGCCTCAAGACATGCCCACTAAATTGTCTCTAAGTGACAGTCCACCTGTGCATACACTTGTGAAATTGCACCTGTTCTATTACTTAAGGCTGGACAACTTTCTCCTTTTACAGGTCTCCTGGGGGGGGGGGGGTCTGTTCACTCACTGTCCTCCCTTGTGCTCAGAATGAGACTACATAAAACAGGATCTTCATAATACTGTTTCCTTTTTTTTTTTTTTTCCCTTCTTGTTGAGACAGAGTGGTAGGGTGTTGAAAATTTCTCATACAATTTAGTTGTTCCACATTTTTCAGTACTGTCCTCAGGAATGTTTTTTGGCCTTTTTATTAGTCATGTGTTTTCCTCCTCAGTGGTTACTTGCTGTGTCATTACTGCACTTTGTGCAACTTGTGATGGCTTGCTATCGTCTACTGAAATAGTTGCAAAATTCTTACTTTGTCTCTAAAAGGGTTGTGTGACTAGCCATTGTACTTTATTCCAGACTTTCAGGCTCCAGATTGATAATGTTCCAGATCTGCTAGGATTCCCCTAGGGAGCTCCTAAAAAGGGTTCCTTTTTAAATCCTGCGTTATATAGCTATTGTGAGTCACTAATTATTCGTTTGGCATGTGCCACTTGGTATTTGGCACCAACCCAGGTTTTCAAACCCAGGCCTCTTCTTACAGATTGATCACCTAAGATCACAGTCCAGAAGACATTGTTCCTGCTCCCTTCACCATTCTATCCGGACTCATGCAAGGCCTCTGTGCCCCATGACGCCTGGCCAATCTTTCATTATCGTTGTTCTGGCACTGAGCCAGCCAGTTGCAATTGCAGGGTATCTCTGAGGTCTCAGATAAATTACTGTAGTGTTCTGTATCTTTATTGAATACCGAAGTGCCTCTTTGAATGGGGTCTGAATGAAATTAATCCAGCCTCATTTTTCTTGCTATCATTATGCTTTCTTTAGCACCAGTTTTGAAACTAACTTAGTCACCCTATTTGATGGTGAAAGAACTGGAAGTCTCATCTAACTCACCACTTCCTGTTCTGGCATCTTTAAGGATCGTCAGATGGAATGATCTTTTCTGGCTTTTCAGTGGGGCAGATACTTCTGGTTTGGAACAAAAATTCCCCTGGCACCAGGCTTCTCCATTAGCGCTTGGTGTGTACTGTGAGAAACAGCTTATATTCTTGTCTTTGATGGACTGTGAGTGTTCTCACCCAGGCAAGTTCCTTCTTCTCTGTAATCTTCTTCAGATAGCTGTCCAGCTTTGTAATGTCATTCAAAATAAATGTCAGCACCCTCAAGACTCCATCCGAATACTCACCCTTTCACAGGATAGAGCCTCAACTGAACTTCTCCTGTGTTACCCTTGATAGCATTGGATTTCAGTCTCCCCAGACCAGCTGTTGAGAAGGAGGCTCTCTGTTGTTACCCACATCTGTAGAACTTGTCACTGTGGAGCACAGGAGTGAGAAGTTAACAGCATATATTTTTTGATACAGAGGAGGAAGGGAGGCTGGTAACTGATTGCCTATCTACAAGTTTAAATATTCTTCCTTTTTAAGTTCAAGATGGGGACTATATCTGCTGACATTCAATTGTTATAGAGAGGAATAGTTTCATATCTCATGTATTTAAAGATATTTCTTTTCATACAGCCACAGGAAATGCTTTCATTTCATTGTCAGCGAGAACTATTATTAAAAGGCATCTTCCATTCAATTTTTTTACTATGTTGAGTGCTGTTTCTTTAACTGAGGTCTTAGAAGTAGTGGACACTCAGCTCAGATGGAATAGGTCCTCTTTATTTGCACACTTGAACAGCTGGCTAACAAAAGGATCATCAAGAGATAACAGTTCTCAGTCCACTAGAACATCACTACTGTGAAATCTTGCCTGTCCTTTCTAGGCTGCATGGCATTGTCATACCAGTGTGATGCTTCTCATCACATGACACTTGCAGACATGGATACAAGACATATGTTGCAGACATCTCCTCAGAATACAGGTAATCGTCTGACAGGGAGATAAGTTCTTTCCTACAATATTAGCAGGATCTGTCCAATACTTGCAGAAGTATGCCCTTTCATTTTCCTTGCTGTCCAGATTAATGACATGGAAACATTGGTCCTAGAATAAACATCTCGCTGAGACAATCTAATAGCTTGTAAGTGGTGGAGCTGAAGACTCTGCCCCCTGTTCACAGACCTGCAATTGGAGCTTTTACAGCTGCATTCCTTACTCCATCTTCGTCATGCTGTACTTCATGTCTTGAAGGCTGGGAACCTTTCATAGATAAAACATGTATGCACATTTCAAATGAGAGAGCTTCTCACCAAGGATAGAAAAGGCTGTACAAGTTGCATGATCTGGAACTTCCCTGCTTCGTGGCCTTGTAAGCCTATATCTTCCCTTTAAAACTTCTCCCTGATACTTATGGTTTACTCACTGGAGCTAAAGGTAATCCTGTCTCTCTTTTAGCCCCACTGATGACCAGTTAGAGGCTGCCTCAGTTCACCAACTCCTGATCCAAGGAGTTTCTGTTTTCTTCTCTACTGTGTCAAAGCTTCTCAAGAGACTAAAATGTTCTCGCTTGTGAAGCGCCTGGTCCCAGGGTGGAGCTTGAACCTGCTGCTAAAAAATCTTGTGTCTGATCTTCAAGATGTCAGCTGCAAATTTATTTCTTTGTGTGGATGATGATTGTCATCTTCTCAGTGGTGATGCATATGAGATATTCAGGCCCTTTCAATCAATACTCATATATGATGCCCTTTATAAAAGGTTTTCCTTGCAAGCGCTTTTATAAATTCCCTCAAAAGTTTATTTCCATCAATTGGTATAAAAAGAGAGCATATAAACAAGACAGATCCTTCAAAGGATTCTCAAGTTATTATGGATAGGTGGCAGACCCAGAAAAACAGCTGTCTTCATACACAGACTGTTTAAAAGTTTGATGGGTTGTGTCAACGCACATTCAGAGCTTCCTGAAGCATAGTCATCATTTTTCATTACAACACTTCTCCAAAATGAAGCTGCAGAGTTCACAGAAACATTTGCCAAATGACATCTCCCTACATTTATCAAGCACTATGCCATTATGGAAGTATCAAATCGGATGTGGCCCTTGCTGTAATGGTCCTGCAGTACTACTAACACAAATGTTTCTGAAGATTCAAGCAATAGAATGAGTTGAGTATGGTGCTTGTTCAAAATATGGTTAAAAGTGGTCCTGCAGTCCCCATGAGTTCTTCTCAGTGGAGGAGTTTTGTGGTTGGGAAGGAACTGAAATGGTGTTGGGCATGCTTAATTTTAGTACATGCTGAGTATGAGAGAAGATAGAATATATATGCAACCACTGTGGGTATTGCAGAAGGAGAAACATACCCAATCTGGAGTGATATGCTTTATGTGCATACACTGTGTGAACATTCACATGAGTCACCCACTGTGATGAACTCCTGTTCTAAGTAAATAACTGCTCCTTTTTTGTGTGGATGCTAAAGAAGCGGATGAGAATGGTAGACATATTCTAGCAGAGAGAAAATTAGGAACTTGTTCAGTACCACTTTTCAGTATTAGTCGTGACTCCCAGCTGAGACCTTAAAAATTATTCTAAGTATTTCTTGCCCATTTCGGGGCACAGTCTAACAGGTGAGTTTGAGCTGCTGGTACACCAACTGTCTGTGACAGGAGCATTCCACCTCAGCTCCACTCAACAGGAGGTTTATGCTGGCAGGTGGCACCTGGTAGCTGAGAGGCAGTTTAACAAGCAGCTTGGTACAATTTTCAGCTGCTCCTGCTCAGACACAGTTAGCGACTGTAACCATGTGAAATGTGTGATAACACATCAAAAGCAGATTCAAATTTGGCATGATAGCAAGCATGAATGAGCTCATGTCAGAATTAATTTGCACGAGGATAGACAAGTGAAGCAGCGCTCCCCGCAGATCTAAGGTTCTTACCACCCGAGGGCAGTGGCATTGGACGCTGCATGAACCATCTTTCTGTGTTGTCTTCTGTTGCTTCAGTTATAGTTTCGTATCTTCTGGGTCTTTAAGAGGAATGGTGTGCCAACCCCCCTCTGGTAGGTGGAAGTTTGAGTGACTCCCATTATGTCACTCGAAGATAGAGTTCACTTTGTTCAGCTCAGTTAAGTATTTATTGGCATGATGAGCTCACTAGTGTGTTGGCAAAGCATTCGTATACAAGGCATGTCAGATTGCTGTTAAAATGTCTGGCTCATCTTAATGCAAAGGCTCGTTTATGGCTATGCTGTCCAGCCTCATGAGCTGCGTAAAGTTTTGGTAAAGGGTCACAGCCTTTTCGTTGGGTTCTTCTGATATTCCCTCCAGACCGTGAGCCGTTATCAACCGTAACAATCAATATACTTATTAAAAGAGGAAGACCAACAGGGAGTTTTGAATAGTGACCAGTAGTGCTTAGGTTTATTTCTTGTCAGCTTAAGCAAAATTGATATGAACAACTCCAATGCTGACTTATGAATACCCAGGCATGATTGTAAAGTGATTTGAATAAATCAGGTAAATGGCCATATGCAATTGTAAGTGCATGCAAGGCCTTAGCATTTTCTGGGTTGCAAAAATGGAAATTTATTAAACTGCATTCAAAAATAGGTCTCTTTTATTTACATTTACATAAAAACATATTGTGTGTTTTGCTATTTGGCAGCTAACGTTTCTGGAAGGGAAATAGATTCAAGGGAAAATTCTGTGAGTTTGTGCTTCTGAGGGGAGTGTGTGAGAAACTGTGGTATACAATGAATCAATACTTTGTTTTGTCAGAAAATGGCTTTCGTTGGTTTCCAGCACATACCAGTGAAAATGAAGGATTTACACCATTATCCTTTCAGCTAGTTTGATGTAATTATGGATATTTTCAGGCAGTTCTACTAATTGTGCACG
Source organism: Aquila chrysaetos chrysaetos (assembly GCF_900496995.4). Taxonomy (NCBI): domain Eukaryota; kingdom Metazoa; phylum Chordata; class Aves; order Accipitriformes; family Accipitridae; genus Aquila; species Aquila chrysaetos. Next base: position 2,849,806 of record NC_044010.1, on the reverse strand, counting down.
AAATACTAAGAATGGACTATTAATTTTTGAAGTGTTGCTTTCTGGCATGCGTAACATTCATCATGTGGTACTTGCATTATGTCCGTAGGAGTGTGATATTCCTCTGAAGCACTATCTGTTCCAAAAGTATCTTACATCATTGTTTTGGTAATTTCCTATGTCAATAAAACAATCCTGCTCTCTTTAGTGGTTTTGGTTTTGTATTAAACATCCCAGATTTCTGTGTACTCGCTCTGAAGCTTAAGTATTGGGGGGCGGGGGGTGGGGGGGTGCAGAATTACTCAAGAACGGAGTGCTATTTCTACTTTTCCTAAATAGCCCTCTGGGGAAGACTGCATATGTTGTATGTTACCTGTAAAACTTGTTACATAGAATTCCCTGTATGTTTGTCAGATGAAATACTTCTAAGGAGAGCTATCAGACATATTACAATTGCACTGTATGTCCCTTGTTCTTATACTTTTACCTTAATACCCTGTTCCTTCAACTTTGGTCTGATTCAGTACAGGCTTTCTTACATTCTTGTGTTATGTTAGCATTTGTAATGAATTCTTTTGCTTGACTAGCAGATTACAGCCATTGGTTACTAAAAAAAGTGCTGGTAATGGACTTTAGACAAGCAAGAACCATCCAACTGTTGATATACCATTAGATTAATATAATCCAAAGTCATACATTGAAATATCATTAGCGTAAACACTGTATTCCATTTCAGTCTCAAGTTCTTCTTTCATTTCTGTAGGCTATTCATTCTGTTGCTTGGCATCATGAAGGAAAACAGTTCATGTGCAGTCACTCTGATGGCAGCTTGACCCTATGGAATCTGAAGAGTCCTAACAGACCATTCCAGACCACAATTCCACATGGTAATTTTGATAGCTAAAATGTATAACTAAGAAGCAACACAATATTCAACATGTTGTTTGCTAGTATCTATGTTTATTTCATTTTTTATTGTAGCCCAGATCCACAGTTGCTTCTTGCATAAATATTTTAATCTGCAAAGTAGCTGCAAAGTATTATAAAAATCAGAGAGCAATTTTGATCAAACTTTTTTTTCATTGGTGTCATAAATATGTCTTACTGTTTAATATTGCTTTAATGTCGTCTTTTATCCAATTCATCTTAATAGTCTACTGCTGGTGTTTGACACCCTCAGGCTATGGGATTTTAACATTTATTTCTTTTATATTTTGTACTTATGTGCTTGTATGTGCAATTTTCACAAGAAATAATACATTTTGTACAAAGCACTGTGTTGCTTGTTATAGAGATGGTACAAGGCTTCCCAAGTCACTGCAGTGAAGAATTTAATAGAGTCATATTAAGAAATGGCTGTATCTTTTATGGCTGGGATTTATATGCCATTTCTTCCTATAAATGAGGTAAAAAGGTATTGACTCTACTGCAAATCAATACATTACTAAGAAGCCTGACTGGGTGGAGAGGGAGGGAGAAGGGGAAGGCAAGATCTATATAGCCCAGAAAAGTTTTAGCATTTTCTTAAATTTCCTAATTTATTTTATCATTTTTAGTCATAGAATTGTACTTTATGTCAGAAGGGACCTCTCAGAGGTCATCTAGTCTAATCCCCAGCTCAAAACAGGCCTGATTAGATCAGTTAGGTCAGGGCAGCGTCCAGTTGACACTGGACACTTGAACTCTTCCAACAACAAATTGCACAACTTCTCTGGACAACGTCTTTCAGTATTTAATGACCCTCATGGTACAGATTTTTTTGCTAATATCTAACCAGAATTCCCCATTTCACAACTTGAGTCCTTTGCCTCCAATCATGTCACTGTGCACTTCTGAGAACATCACTGGAACCTCTGGCTCCGTCTACACTGTATCCTCCAATCAGGTTGTTGTTGAAAGCAAGCATAGGCTTTCCAAAGTAACAAAAGCAAAATTTTTTTTTGTTTGTTTACAAGTGAGTTTTCTCTGACTGGAAGAAAGTACTGAGCCATAATTAACCAAGAACCCATGAATTTCAGTTGTACACTTCATTTAATTTTATCACTCAACTAGTTATACTCCAGAGCGTGTAACATTTTGTCAACAAAAGGAATTGAGTCAATCTAAAAATGACTTAGGAAAAAATTAAGTTGTTTATGGTCATAATGTTTTCAGAAAAAAAGGTATACATTTGGTCAAGTTTTTTAGTTATTAGTTAAGTTTTGTCCTTCTCAGTAATCTACATGGGTTTTAGATGTCTTTGAAGTGTGGTCTTTGGTCCTTTAGATGCCTGTGGCAGTAAAAACATAAAGCCATAATAAGTCTAATTAATTCAGACAAATGCATATTTTACAAAAATAGGAGGTAATGCTCATCATGTTCTGTAGCTTTAAAGTTCCATTCTCTTACTGCTTATACAGTTGCTTCAATGTGTATGTTTATTTGATAGTTCTATTATCATGATGTTTTAATACAGTTTTCATCTTCTTTCTTTCCTTAGGAAAAATGCAAAGAGATGGAAAAAAACCTGAATCTTGTAAACCAATTCTTAAAGTAGAGTACAAGACCTGTAAAAACAGGTATGTTTTTAATTCTGTAATTAACTCAATGTTACATTCCTGAATTAAAGTCCTTTTAAAATCTTTCCAGCTTTCTTCTTGCAAAGCTATTTATTTTTTAAAGGTACTAAACCTGTAATGTAAACTTGTGTGTACTATGTAAACTTATGATTATTATGTCTGGTTTTTTAATACAGTGAACCATTTGTAATATTTTCTGGTGGATTGTCATATGATAAGGCTTGTCGAAGACCAAGTTTAACCATCATGCATGGGAAAGCAATTACAGTTCTTGAAATGGATCACCCTATAGTTGATTTTTTGACTCTTTGTGAAACCCCATATCCAAATGGTGAGTTTATTAAGTAAAACACAGTTATGGAAAATATAAATGAAGTGATCTTCTCTCATACTTTAATTCCATTCCAGGGACTTCCATTCCACAGTTGTCTCCATCTCAAGAAAACCGCATCACTGAAAGTAACTGGAACTTGTTTGCGTTCTCAATGTAGGAAGCAAGCAATGAGTGTACAATAAAGCATGCATAAATCTCCAGATATAAGCTTGAAACACATGGGCTAGTGTGAGGAAATATTGCTATTAATCAAACATATGTGCTTATATTTCTGACATTTTTCATGAGGCTGGAAATGTACAGATTGCTAAATTATTGAAGATTAAACTATCACTTATCTGCAAAAAACTTCTTACACTTCAGTAATTGTAAGTAATACACACTGAATTGAACTGTTAGAAGTGTTTTGCTGCATATTGTGGGGCTGCCAAATTCTGAAGTACATTCACAGAAAATTCCAGAAAGTAAATTAAGAAAAGTTTTAAGTCAAAAAGAAATTGACTTTAGCATTTTAAACCCTCAAGCAGAAAAATAAAATAAATCCTATATACATAGCTAAATCAAATACGTATTAAAAACATGCAGTAAAGATAAAGTGTATATTTGTTTCAGTGTCATGCAAAAATTTAATTTTCAGTTATCAAAGTTAGTTTGGGCCTTCATTTAACTGTGTCAAATACAGTGACACTTCCCAGTACTAAGATTTTGTAGCCCCTTCCCCAGCTCGCACACTAATAATAAAAAATTTTGGTTTAACCTGTGTTATTCATAGCCTTGTATAAGAACAGGTCACAGATAACATGTATTCGTAGCTGGCCTGACAGGAAGGTAAATCACTTGCTGTCAACTTACTCAGTCTTTTGGCGTCAGCCATCTGAAGAGTGTACTCTGAGCTTGCACACGTTGGAATGTTTTGCTGCTGTTGAAAAGAGAGTCATAGTTTCACATTTATATTTTTTAAAATAACTTTTATCCTATGTAAACTAATGCACCCTGTGCATCAAGGGAAGCATTTATTTGTCATTTTAATTGTTTATTTTTGATAAATGAAAAAAGCATTGAATAAAAACCCAAACAATATAATCTCCTAAAGAGTGTATGGGAGGAAGGAGCGTGTCAGTATCTGAACTGAACACAGCAGACTTACAGGATTCCTTTGGAATATTCCTTTGGAATCGCTTTGGAAAGCAGGGCATTGTGTATCATCAAGTGGACTGGACCAGCTGTTCACAATCTGTTTTTGAAGAACAGTTATATACAGTAGAAGTACTGGACAGCAAAAATACATTTTCTGTATAATAATTGGATTCAGCAATGCAGTGACACACAACTTATATTGTTTTTCTTTACTTTCAATATGCCATCATGCTGGCATGCCATAATATGCCAATTCTATTTCTGCTATGTATGTCGATCCGCAGTAGTGCCGCAAAGTAATTTCTCAGTTCCTCTCTGGCCCTGCTTTGCAGATATGTCTAGTGTGTGGATATGTCTAGGATTTGTACCTTAAAACTTTTGTTTAATATACTGTGAAAGTTCAGAGAACATAAATATGACTTGCTTGTTTAAAATGACTAATAGGAGAATTCCATGTCTTTTATACTTGATTCCTCACTTATAGAATTTCAAGAACCGTATGCTGTAGTTGTGCTTTTGGAAAAAGATCTCATTGTTGTTGACCTGACACAAAGCAAGTAAGTATGAGGTCTCATACAAAGCTATTTGTGTATCTTAACTGTCCGGCAAATGATGATAAAAATCCAAATGTTATCATGCAATGTCATTTTACTATCAAAATCATGCACTCTTTGTAATAATTCACTCTATATGTTTACCTCCACCTTAAGAGCTAAGATCAGCTATTCAACAGGAACTTGCGATAATATTTGTTCTTAAATTTGGAAATCATCTAAATCTGCAGTCCCTTCAACATAGCCCTCAAACATTCACTCAGCATCGAAGTTAAGTAGTACTTGGTCACATGCTGAATTATGACCTGAATGTGTGTTTTGGAAACCGGATTCAACTTATATGCATGCCTAACTTCACTAGACTCCACAGGGACTACCACTTAAGTATTTACTTAAGTATCTTAATAAATAATGGCATTGATTTGTAGTGTATCTGTGGGATTATTTAATGATTCAGTTGCTGCTTTAAATGACAAATAGTTCTTTCACATCAGAATCGATGTTCATATGAAAGAGGAACTATACATCATGTAATGCATAATCCAGTTCTTATTTATTTAGTCCTGCCTCCAACACTACCAGTAATATACATCCACATTCACACTGGCGTAACGAGGAACAGATTTTGCCCTTAATGTCTTGAAGCACTTTTAAGTGAATCATATTCTGATCTTGCTTACTTTCAAGAATAATTCAAATCATCTCAGCACTAGAAAATGGATGTAACTGAAATCAGAACCAATTTTCCTATATTTTGCATTTGAATAACGTTGTGTAATATGCCAGAAGCAAGGCCTTCCTTCTTATCAGAATGTCCAAACTGATGGAATTGGAAGTAAAATGAGATCTGTTTAATCTGTTATTGCAGTTGTTCACTGTAGAATCAGTAGTCCACCAGCCCAATAAGCTAAGCTGCTCAATATAAAATCCACAATTGTGTAAGTAGTTCTTAGGTCATAGTATATATCATATCCATGAACCTGAAGCTTCTAGAAAATGTGTCGCTTCTGTATAAATAAGATTTTGAGATGTTGGGGAAAATAGTTCCTAATCCTCATTCACACAAGTAGTCTTATTACCCTTAGGAACTATTCACATGAATGGATATTTATGTTACAAGAGGATTCTTGACACAACAGTGGAATTTTTATATCTTTGAGTAACTAGACATTATTATTATTGACATTAAAAACAATACATGTTTGAATAAATAAGGGAAGATGTACTTTATTAGTAATGATTTTACTTAGATTGTTATACACTTTGATATAACAATATATTTTCTTCTATGGCTCAGTGTGTCACAGTGCTTCTAATAAATTGTCTTCCTTAACTAGTTTTCCAATCTTTGAAAATCCATATCCTATTGACATTCATGAGTCACCTGTTACCTGCACAGAATATTTTGCGGACTGTCCTCCAGATTTGATTCCTGTACTCTATTCTGTGGGAGCAAAACATAAAAAGCAAGGATACAGCAATAAGGTAAACAAATATTTTTTTTTAAACAAAGAAGGTAGATGTACAACCTATGTTTTTGTAACATCTTACCAAATTGTATTCGTTTTACTTCATTAATAATCGCTTTCAAGTTGGTCCAATCAGCAGCTTAGCAGCATGCGTATGTCCTGATATTTGTCCTCAGAAACACCATTGCTTAAGCACAACCATTAGTGACCATTATATAGGACTTAATCATTACGCTGCTGGAGTTATGCCAGATCAGATTGAGTTAAAGGAGAGCCAGCAGTGTACAGTTCGAATTTGTCTGGGTAAGTTATCTCTATCAAAGAAAAAAGTGAAAACATTGTAACTGAAAGAAGTTAGCAGAAGAGCTTCAGTGAAAGTTGAGGGTTGACAGCATGTCTGTGAGATTTTTATTAAATAGGGACATTAATAATTATTTTACTGAGCTACCAAAATCTTAACATAATGCTTTTAGAAATAGGACAAGCTGCAGAAATAAAAAGAGGAAATGCAATTATTTTATAAATTTCAAGCATTAATCTGGTTTATGTTTTGACTAGAACTAATCCATCATAATAAAGTAATTAGAAAAAATATTGGGTAAACAAATCAGACATCATCAGTTTTCTATTCATATTAACAGTATTGTCCTTGGAGCTGCCTTGTTTTCCATGAACTGAGAAACTGGGCCCTATCTACTTCTTTTGGATTTTGATTCAGCAACCTACTTCAGAAAATTTTTTTTTTCTCTTATTTGAATTTGTCTGCTTATCTGTCCTTACCTCATATACATAGTTTCCCAAACTTTTCACCACCTACCTGTATTCATTGCACACTCTCTTGATCCCTTGCTTTATTTGTGTACATACGAATATACATTCTGAATGTAGATAGCCACTCATTTGCCACCCACCCAATTCTGTACCCACAAGCATCCACTCCAAGTATCCAGATAACCAGTTTGTGCTCCCAGGTTTTTTCCAGCCACTTGTACTCCGCACACATCCTCGCTGACTCTGCACACATGTCATTCTTCACATCCTGTATCCATACATGTCAGGCTTTAGGCACAGACCAGCATTTCGCTCTACCAGCCTAGACCAAGGAGGAGAATGGGAATCTTGCCACTAGTAAGCAAAAGGCAGAGAAAGAGATGATGACTTCATATGTTCTGTAAAAGTTGCATTCCCTTATCTCATGTGTCATGGCATCATGCTCAGATACTTGTTTCTGGGCCAGCTTTTTCAGTAGCCTTCATCTTCAAAATAGATTCTCAGTCTATTCAGTGCTCTATAGAATATCCAAGAGTCAAGCAATCTGAAAAAAGTAGCAGAAATGTTTGTTACTCCTTCCTCTAGTTCTTATTTTGGATCGTTGAGTGTAAGCTATGCAGAACTATTTTAAAAACATAGAACTTTAATTGATAACATAAAAATGTTATTAAGTTTTAAAAGCCTTAATTGATAGTATAAAAATGTTAATAAGCTTTAAAAGCCTTGAATGCTACACATTTTTGTTTCTTTTGAGTTGTGTTGCTTTTTGGAGGAAGATGTTGTCTACTCCAGAGTTTAAAAATTAACCAAGCAAGATTCGTCAGAATTAGTTCTGATCTCTGTACTCTTGTGGTTTGTTTAGGAGTGGCCTATCAGTGGTGGAGCATGGAACCTTGGAGCTCAGACTTATCCCGAAATCATTATTACAGGGTGAGAATGAAATTGAGGATTGATACTTTTAAAATGTTAATGTCTACAGCTTTTGATTGTGGATTAGCTATGGGTAGGAGTTGACCCTTCACAGAGTGTGTGTATCCTGGCCTCCTCATTTGAGGTATGTGGTTTTTCCCCTTGTGCAAAGTCACCAGAGAAATTCCCATTTGCTGTAGAAAACAGAATTTTGGGATGAGCTACCATTAAGAATTACCATTTGAGGCCCCAGTGTTAGACAGCAAGTCTATATACTTGTGAAGATGGGGTGTTTGGAAAGGAAAATCCATTGGAAGATAATATTTTGGTCTTGAAGGGCATAGAGAATAGCTTTAAAAAGGGGAGCAGCTGTTCTGCTATAGCTGTTGTCCTTTGGCCTTCTGGGGACTTGGTATCTAGGGACAGTTTGGGAATTCATTTTAACACCCCAGCATTAGCGAGGGTGTGGTGCGCTGGGATGAATTTCACCCTGTGAGTGGAGAGCCAGCCCCTCAGCAAAAAGGCATAGAAGGGCTCAGATTGCAGTAGAAGCCCCATGAGCAATGCCTGATGGATTTTCAAGGGGCCATGCTGTAAAACAGAAGCTGTTCAGCTATGATGCACTCTGTTTCCCTCTGGTCTCATCCATGCTGATGATAGCAATATATTTGATAAATTGTTATTATCAATGATACTTAACACCTGTTTTTAAAAATAAGATGATTATGTGTACAATAGTACCAATAAGGTGATGAAGGGATTATTCTCATTTTAAACAGAAGTGTCTGCTTTCTCCAGCTTTACTTCAGGGATGATTTTATGTTAATAAAACAAACACAGCTGTAAGGTATTAAGCAAAACAAAGTTATTCTCTGTCCTTTCAAAGTTCATTATACGTGGCATTTTTTGAGTGCATAGGTTTGACGCTGGCCCACTGCAAAGCCAAAAGTGCTGTAATTTTAACTTGTCATTAGCATGGGAATTAATTTCTTGCTGTTGCGATCTTAAAATTCATTGGGGGCTTGGTTGTCTGGAGGAAATGCATGAAGAAGTGTTTTATTAATCTAATCAATCTAACAACAAAATATTTTATTATGGTGAGTATATATCATTACATATTGTCAGCAAGGTATGGAGAGTTACCACGTGAGCAAAATACAGTTCTTCTGCTTATATTTATCACTCACTGAAAGTAGAAGATGTTTTAGAATTGCATCTTGTTTTAACACATTTAATTTTTATATTTTTTTTAAGCCATGCAGATGGATCAGTAAAGTTTTGGGATGCTTCTGCCAGTAAGTCTCTAAAGTTCACTTTTATATAATGCTGAAAAATCATACAGGCATATACATGTAACATGATATTTAACAGTATGAGTAGTAATACCTGGGATAATTAGGAATAATGAGGTAAAATTAAGCAATGGACAAGGAGAAAATGAGGATTTCCAAAGCCTCATTTCACAAAGGAATTTTACATAGGCATGTAAACTGAACATGACTAAGAGTTGGTTTTTTTATTATGTAATTTGTCTATTTGGAAATGAAGGAAAAACAGATACATGCTGCTTAGAGTTTACATCTTCCAGTATTTTCAAGTTATGGTGAACACCAAAAAGAGAAAAATTCACAAGGTCAACAGGAGTTTATCTGCAAAGACAGAAGTTTGAGAGAGCTTTAATATGAACAAAAATAGGATAATTACTTTTATTTAGAGAAGGAGTGTGAGGCATTAGACCTTGTCTTGTGCATATTTCATTACATATGCGCTTGACAAGAATATGCAAATACAGGCATTAAAGTTGGGGTGAAACAATACAACCTGTTGCAAGACCCCAAAGCATTTAGTGTATACACTGCACAGAACCAGTGTCCTGGGCATTTCTTCTATAATTCTGGCAGGAATGGGGAAAGGAAAAAACTTCTCATAGGAAACATAAACATAACCCACTAATCAGTATGTACATGCTGCAGTAGGAATTTTTCTTAATGATAAAAGCCTAGATGATCATGAATATTCACAATCCCTTCAACAGTAATGGCACTTTCAGTGCATCTCTGATGTCCTGGTCTTAGTCCTGCTTTTCAGGGCATGTACCGCATTACTGGTACCATACTTGGTACTTTTTATTTACAAGGTTTTAATTATTACAGAGTTTTATTATTTACAAGGTCTTAACTTTTTTAATAGAGTTCAAATTTCATTTCAGATTTCATAGCAAACACAATATCCTACTGGTATCTCAAAGCACAAAATACTTCACTTTTAGACATACTTTAATTGTGTAATTTTGTGTCTGAAACCACAGATTTGTGGGAGACAGGGAATTACTAAGCCACTGAAGCAGTTTTCCAAATGTATCTTTGCTCAAAAGCCATTGCTGTTTCTTATGTGCCCTTGTGCAGATGGTACCCAGTAATTCACAGGAGCATAGAAAGCCTCACCTTGTACTCAGGCCCTATGATTCTGTAATTCTTCCAATCCTAGTATGCATGGACCCACGATGTCTGGTTTGAAGTGCCACTCTAGATTTGCCACTGGGACTAAGGGCATCCTGAGGCCTCTTCCACCGCCACAGAAGGCAGGAAGAATTGCGTATTCATTACGGAAGCACTTGCTGTAGTTTGTGAAAATGCAGTAGTGTTTTATATGCTAAAACTTCCAAAAATAAAAAAAAAAAAGATATGCTGAAACTCCTGAACCATATCTGCACTACAAAATGAAAATGTGATTTTGCTCTGTTTGTCATCCGGTTACGTAACTAGAACACCGTTCTTTCATCTTTTTGTTGCTCTTGTTACACAAGCTAGCTAGACTGATCTACCACAATTACACTAACGTATGTAACAGCTTTGCCTTTATGTATATACACACCTTTATAGGTGCTGGGCTTGACTGACTTTTTCTGACGTTATGCAGTTATTAATTAATGACACTGATAAATTAATGTCAAAGTAGTAAAAAAGAGGGAGGAATGTCAATAAAACAAAATGGGGTTAATTGGAATCCCTCCTCTACCTCCAGAATTCACTGTAGTGGAGTTCTAGTCTTGACAAAGGCTTCTGGATATTAAGGTTTTGTATACAGGTATAAATACAGATATACTTACTAGCCAAGAAATTCAAAACATTTTAGAACTCCTGTTTGTTCAGAAAGTCTTTGTGTTGCCCAGGCCACCGGAATACTTTTCCTAATGTTTTCTCTTGAAGTGCCATACAGTCTTTACATTCTAGCAAGACAGTAACTTCAGACAAATGAAATCTTAGTTTCACGTTTCATTAGGAAAATAGCAGCATTATCAGAGCCTCTCTATAACATTGAGTATAAGCCTAATTATGGACATAATGGTTAACACACACCTTTGACATCCTATTCCAGAAAGTACTAAGAAGTGTTTCACTGACAAATACCCATTTTGGAAGTATTAAATACATATGCTACCAGTACTGTGTACCAGAATAATATTTGTATTGTATAATACCCATCTTCTTTTCCTTTTAGGCCTTCATAAGATTCTTTGTTATGCCACAACGGGAAAGAAAATGGGAACTGAGGAATTTTATAACTGATTTGCTTCATGTTAGTCAGTATTTTTTGTATGTTTTAATATATTCCAGTTACTCTACAGATGTTGTACAAATTAAAAACATCAAAGGTCTTTGAAAAACAGAAACAGGGAGAAGGAAAAGCAACAGCTGAGATTGTGGAAGAAGATCCTTTTGCTGTTCAGATGATATACTGGTGTCCTGAAAGCCGAATTTTCTGTGTGGCGGGAGTTTCTGCATATGTGGTGGTTTACAGGTTCAGCAAACATGAAGTAAATACTGAAATTGCAGTAAGTCCTTCAGAATTTTACTTTCTTATAAAAGAACATAATTTCTAAATCAAGTTGCCTTGCTGTGTCTGTACTCATATACTTGAATAAAACACAAAATAACAAGCTGTATAAATACAGGTTTCGGGACATTCCATTTTAAACTTTTTGGGGGAAATCTTGGTCCTACTTAAGTCAGTGACAAAAATCTAACTGAGTTTTTGGGAGCCAACTTCTCCACTTTTTTGATTTAATAGTAACATACAGTACTGATTTTATAGTTTGCTTTTAAGACTTTATGATACAGTAAATCTCTGTTGTACTTACCTGCTCTAAAAATACTGGCTGCTGTATGGTTTTATCAGGTAATATACATGGTGTACATACATAATAGTGCTCTTTTTAACTCAAGTATTTCATCTCTTTAATTTATGTCCATAGTGTTTGTACCACAAGGGCACTGAAAATTATCACTGCCTTTAACAAAATAAAAAGATTTTTTTTTTCTGGCTTATGCTGACTTTGTTTCCCTAAAAATAGACACTATATGAAATGCCAGATTATTTATGGCTAAGCACTTGATATTTTTCTAAGCTTTCTGTTGCTTTATCCTGTTGAAATACTCCTTTTTCTGTCTTCATGTCTTAAGCAGTCACCTTATTTCAGGTAGAATCATACAGTTCATGTTCTTTTAACTGCATTGCAGTCACCTTGTACTTATCATTGTTGTACAGCAAGTCTGACTTTGGTTTAAACCTTGCATTTTTGCACAGGAGCCACAACCACTGCTAACAATGTGGATGAACAGCATTTATAACGTAAAACATTCTTAAGTCTAAGAAGTGTAACGGGAGACTACTCTTAAGACAAAGCCAAGCTAAACATGGCTGCCTCTCCTTCAGGCTTGCCATTCTCTGGTGCTGGAGAATAGTTTGCAACTCCGGACATTCTTTCCGGAAAGTATTTCTTTGTGTCTGTCAGCTCTCAAGAAACTCCAGGGACTGACCCAAAATTTCCCTTTCATTTTCCACCTTCCTCGATTACAGTTCTTTTCCTTTTCACACTATTTTAATGTACTTTAGAAAGTCTGTAGTTATAGCCTGGTAAAAAACATGTGTCATTTTTGGCCTGTAGCCATGTGCCAGCTGGTAAGGAAATTGATTACCTATAGCTGTTCTATTGTTTTCCTCTCATTTTTTCCCCCCAGAGGCAATTATTAAGCTAGCTGAACGTATCCTTTCAGGAAAGTTTTAAAACTAATGACCAGTAATTTCACGTTACTGACCAGCTCATGTATAATGCTGCTAAAATTACTACATTTCAGTATTCTTACATTGTTCCATAGCAAATGCACCTTATCTTTTATTACCTATAATTTAATTTCTTTATTTTCCTGTCTTCTGTGGCTGAATTGCATCAGAACTAGTATTTTCTAAAGTGTTATAATATGTGCAATTTAACAGTTTCTCATGTTTCATCTGTAATTAAGAAGCATTTATATGAGAAATTGTTCTCTGAAGAGTTGCTTTAATATTATCTAATCTTGATGGTACAGTCACCGAGTTCCCCTGCGTTTTGTGCATCCCTGAGATGGGCCTCATCTCTTGGTTTCTGCATTTTTGATGCAGGCATTCAAGTCTTCACTCTTAAGTGGTGGGGGTTTTCTTAATAGGAAGTATGGGGAGTCTTTGTTAGAATATGTACCTGACTTTAGGCTGTCTGGCTTTGTCTATACTGAGACTGAGCTGGTCAGTCTCAGGATTTCTTTGCTGCCTGGGGTGAGCCCAAGCTCTAGCACTTAGCGTCCTCCCTTCTCTAGCAGCCAGCCGGAACTCACCTTGAGTCCAATCTACAAATCCCAGCATTTTAAGGACCCCATGTTGGTTTAACTGCCTGACGTCAGTCTTGCAATGTTATTGCTGTGGTAAATGGGAAGCATGGAGGCTACTCAAAGGTTTCTCTGTGTAGCAGGGAAGTCTGCTGCTGAATATGCCTTAGAGGCATAGGCTGTGCCTGAGATTTCCTCAATGGAAGTATTATTTGTATCATTCCATATCAGATTCTGGAGGCAAGTAGTATGCATGAGACAAATTCTGCTTCGTATCCAACCTTGGAGTCACTGCCATAGAGTTATGTAAAAAGCATTTGTTGTTGTTTTCTCATCTGAAGCTACTCCATCCTGTCTCAAAAGGATATCTAGGTATCTATTAAACATGATCACTTTCTCAGTGATCGGTTTTTCCTCAGTGAAGCTCCTCTTCAAAGGTCTTGAGAAGACCTATAGGAAAAAAGTTTACTCTGGTTTGAACGTAGAAAGCAGAATCAACGAGCCTAGTGATGGGATCCACCAAAAAGATCTTTACCGTGTGTCAAAATAAATTGGTACAATAGGTCTGTACCCCTTCCAAGGTCCAGTTAAAGCAGGGACCAAAACATTAAAAAAATTCACAGTCATGTTATTAGCCTAAGTTTTTCCTTCTCTCTACAAATGGACAATAGCTAGAACTTAACAAAATGAATTTTAGTAGAAAAAGGAAGACACAAAGAAAAACATCCAAAGAAGAATGATGCACTTCTAACATGGCAAGCAGAAGAACGTACTCTTCAACAGTTACTTCAGTCCTGCCTGAAGATTAAACAGCATTATAAATTGTTTGGGTGAGCAGCAATTACTTCCAGCAGATTAGATTTTCCTGAACTCAATATTTCACTCATTAGCCTTTGAAGGCAAATGTTGTCCGTAGTTTTTTTCAGCCGATTCAGGCAAAAAATATCCATGGATTTTGCAAGGACAAAACAAAAGTAAAATTTTGAGAAAGGACCCTTTCTCTTCTGGTTGAGCAGAATCACTTCTTTCTGAAATCTTACGTGTTTTAGCACAATGGTTGACAAATGGGAGAGCCTTCAGTACTGATCATTACCTCCCAATTCTCATAAAACTTAGGTATTTTCTTAATCTCCATTCTGGTACAGATGATATCTCAGTGAGAGATCACTAAGATGGAGTTTGCAGTGTCTACATCTGCAATTGCTTCTGATCACTTCAAGGTACCAGCACTGAAATTACTATTCAGCTAGTAATCCCAAGACCTTATGTCTGAGGGCTGTACCTTGGTTTTTATTCTTTTCAAAATGGGGATCTCCTTGGACAGTTCGTGAGGTAGAAAGAATTGCCCAATATTTACTGTGATTCTTTGAGATGATTACTTATTGAGCTCCCTGTCCAGTTTCCTGGGTGTTTTGGAGTCCTTCAGTTAAGGTTTCCTGAATTAGTGGAAAGAATCAAAGGGTGGTTGGGCATGGTTGGTCTCCTTTGCCCTATCTAGAGAGCCTAGAAGGAAGGCAAAGGCTGACTGGTTTGAACTTTGCTTTTCAGAATCTGCCAAATTCATGTTCAGCCTAAGGAATACGGAACTCTCTGTGCTGTTATCTCTGATCTCCTGACACCCCCCCCCCCCCCCCCCCCATGGATAAATGGAGTTTGTTCACCAGTACTACCCACACTGTCAGGCTTCTGCAGACTGGCTAAAACCTGTCTTGTAGAGACTCTGTTGTACTAGCAATAAGGAGGCAGAGCTGATGATCGTTCTTTTAATGAATTTGCTTAGGAAAAAGATAACAGGAAATAGGCAGAAAATTTTCATGACATTTATCCTCAATGGTGACTTCTTATGTCGAAATATTATTTATTTGGGGGTGAACAATTAACTTCTCTTTTCATAATAACTTCTGGAAAGTTGTATTCTTGCCTTTCATTTATAATAAAAGGCTTGAATCAAAGTCAGCACTGGAAAAATATACCTATGTATTTCTCCATCAGTGTAGAATAGATGACTAGTTCCTATCTAATGTTGCTGTTAGACTGTATAAATAACAAATGAGAGTATTCTTTGCCTGCAAATTATAATGATAAGTGTGGAGGTTTAGTTTTTTTTAAAACGCTTACTGATATTTATTTGAAAGTAACAGAACTTTCAGCAGCTTGCTTCCTTAAATTATAACTTAGCTTTTTATTTATTCAAGTCATTAGAGGTACGACTTCAGTATGAAGTAGAAGATATCATTACTCCTGAACCGGAAATAATTCCTCCATTTCCAGATGCCTCCTCCCAGCTTCCTTCTTTAAAGAGCCTTTCAGGCAGTACCAACACTGTAGCATGTGAAGGAACGATGAAGGATAGTATCCCATGTCTTAGGTAAGCCTATGCCATTGTTCAAAGATTTATCTTTCTAAAAAGCATTCCTATCTGTTGTATTAACAATCCATCCACTATGAAGAAAAAGAGGTTAATCATATGTATGCAACACAAAATAAGAAGAAACCAGAATATGGGACAAACAAAAGAATTAAGGCAAAATAATTAACAAGGGATTTAAAAGGCTAGAAGTAGTTATGGGAAGATAAACTATTACAGTGAAGGCCTGACTGTAACTTTCCAGTATGATCTAGGATTAGGTCTTCATCTCATACCCACAATTTTGAATGGAGTACAAGCACTACAGAATAAATCAAGG
Source organism: Aquila chrysaetos chrysaetos (assembly GCF_900496995.4). Classification (NCBI taxonomy): domain Eukaryota; kingdom Metazoa; phylum Chordata; class Aves; order Accipitriformes; family Accipitridae; genus Aquila; species Aquila chrysaetos. The sequence goes on along the minus strand of NC_044010.1, from coordinate 2,833,766 downwards.
AATTTCTGAGGAACTTTTTTTTTGAGTTCACAGAGAGACTTCCATAGAGCAGACAGGTGCAAAGCTTTCCTTCCTTGATTAACTAGTATAACACTAAAACCTTTCTTTGTGAAAGAAGTATATGCATTTTGTGGTGTGTAAGGGATGGAAACTATGTTCATACTCATGAAACAATCTTTAAAATACAGAATTGTGAAACAGTTGCACTGTGTGGAAGTGTATATATGTTTAATCTTTGGAAAGAAGCAATTTGTTGTCTGCTGGAGTACACATTGCCACTGTTTGGAGTAGATTAATATGTTCTTACTAATAAGGCAGATAAATTATGGGTTTGAATGGTTTCAAAACAGAATTCTGTACAAAACTACACAAACTGTAATTTTCCAGCAATTATAGTGCACTGCTGATAACAATTGCTCTCATTTTAGTAAATTAATTATTATTTCAGTCTAATTATTATTAAATATTTTGAATGCCTCAATTATTTCAAAGGCAATTTAAATGAACGTTGCCTGACTTTGCAGATACTTTGGGCTGTTGAGCTCCTGAAAATAACATTAGCATTTAAAAGCAATATCGTGACATTGTTCTTGTAAAATTAACAGTATTTTTTGGCATCCTGTTCATTTATCCACCTCATTCAGTCAGGCACTTGAACCTCAGACCTCAGCTTAATCATTAATGTAAACCATAAAAATCAATAGAAGAGGCAGAGAGAAGTTATTAAAAAAAATCCCAATGTGAAATCTATTTATGACATTGAAATCAGCAAGAATGGAATCGATTTATTTCAGTGGCTAAGATTTTCCCTTAAAGGATTCTTATTTGATTTGGTCTGGTGAGGAGAGGAATTGCTGATCTTGGAGGCAGAAAAGCTGTAATGAACCAGTAAAGGTTGTGCTGGTTAGTTTTTAGAAGCTTGCTTAACTCCATATAATCTCACATTAAGCTGGCCAACTGATTCCTGTCCCATTTCTTATGCATTATATAGCATAAGAAAATATTCTGAAAAAGGAAAATCAAAGCAGAATGATTAAGCAACAATTATTTTTATCGACACCCCCCCCCACACAGCTTCTCCAGAGTTTCTCATCTAAGGAATGTTGAAGTTTTCAGATTTGTTTCTCCAACAGAAATGAAAGTCAAAACCTGGAATTCCTGCAAAATATCCCTGTTCTGATTGGAATGCCTAGTCTCAATGTATGGGTCTATGCACGGTATGCTGCAAGTGCTGGTACTGGTCTGGACTTAAGGGATTGTGCTTCACCTGTATTTTCTCAAGAGAAGCAGTTGTTATTCATGGCCCAGTCTGTTTGTTTGTTTGTTTGTTTGTTATTTTGTACCTCTTCTTCTTAGTGTTAAGACTCGGCCCCTGCGAATGCCTCCTGGATACCAAGCAGATCTTGTTATTCAGTTGGTGTGGGTGGATGGTGAGCCTCCACAACAGATTACCAGTCTTGCTGTAAACTCTGCTTATGGACTGTAAGTAACTCAAAATTAAGGTTGCATTGGTTTCTTGTCTATTGCACTAAATCATGTATTTTCCAATTATACTTTGAAGTTTCCCGCAGACAATTAAAGTCAGAGTAAAAATAATCAAAAGGTGCTATAACTCAGATTCCTGGGGAAAAATTATTTGAACTCACATAAAGATTGTAATATGAGATGTTAAACTGCCATTCTTGCCCATATTTTTACTATTCCTATTTAAAAGACTGAATCTTTTCATGTTATTCTGTCCATCCTTTCAAATAAAATCTAATTACCTCTCAAATCTATAATTTTTAAAGTTATTTTGAAAGGATCACCAAGGTGAAATACATTTCATAGAAAATGGTGATGTGATTAAGTGTTAAATGTCATTTATCGTGACATCATATCTTAGTTGGAAATTGTCTTCTGAGGACAGCATTTTTATGTCTGTGCTAATCTCTGTTTGCAAGAGAACCAGTAACCTGAAATTGAAAATTTAATAAGGAACATTCAAATGCTAACTTCTGTATGGAAATGCATGTGAGCCTATCTGTGTGTATTTTTTTCCTCAGGTTCAATTTATTTGCCAATTTTTAATGTTTTCTCTTACTGAGAGTCACCCAGATACGTTAAAATGGTTTTTCCCTCTAGAAGGTGTTACTCCAATAAAAACTATAGGCTGTAATGGGTGTTAGGTGTCTGACTCCTACTGATTTTCAGTAAGTCACTTGACTCTCTTCAGAGACTTTGGAAATTCTATGCAGAGCCTTTACACGTCTGCAAAAGTATTGTCGTTGGGGGCTGTTTTGTCAAGTCTTTGGCCTGAATTTCCAGACAGTTTCCTATTCGTGAACTTCAGAAGTTTCTTTTGTTTTACCATACCTACATGCATTTGTCACTTGTGCTTATTGTTGGGTTTTGCCTAATTTGCTCCCTTGCAGGTCTCGGGCCTCAAGGCAGCATCTGACTTCAGGAAATAATCACACCATTCTCTCACTTGTAAACTACTCTGACAGCTTGCAGTTCTCTTAGTACTCACAGGGGTTTCCTAAACATCCCTGATTCAATGAAATGCTTTAAATTGTTTCCTTTGCTAGGAGCAGTAATAGCTTACAGGACAGCCTCCTTTAAAACACCATATACTAAGCACACATGTGTTTCAGAAATAAATGCATGTATCAGTAAAATAGCCCAATAATCTAAATTTAACTTCCCTACAAAAGCTACCCAAGAAAGGCCTATTTCTTTAAATTTCTTCTGCAGAGTCTTTTCTTCTGCAGAGTCTTTTTTCTCTCCCTCTCTCTTTTCTCTCTCAACTTTTTCCTTGGGCCTATGACAAGGTAGGTACAATCCTATCTTGCATCAGAATTTTTGTTTAATGCTTTAGTTTTCTCCTGCTATCTATCCTCACAGTGTGGAAAAACTGTGCCATTTCAGCATGAAGCTTGAGGATATGTCGTTTTTTCCATGCTAGTTGTAGGGTTATTTGGGTCATCTTTTGCCTAAATTTTTTTCCTATAAGTTTAACTAGGAGGAACGCATAGCATAGTGTGTTCTGGAGTGTCTACTTCCAGTATTCTTCTAATTACTTTGATTTCAGTAACTGTATATTAAAAATAATGGGAACTTAGTGTGCCTGATGTTACTGCAGCCATGAAACAGGACTAAAGCAAGGTATAAAAAAACCTTTATCCCCAGCAAAGGTAAAAGACTTCAGACATCGTGAAATTTTATTTAGTGTATTTTGTTTACTTTTAACAGTACCAAGCTACAAATTAGAAGTACTAACACCTGGTTTATTTCTGTTGAAATGAATCATCAAAAACTTCTTTATGTTATGAAAGTAGAAAAGAAAAATTTACAAAATGTTTCAGTTACAACTGAAGATCTACAAGGTTAAATACAAATAATAAATTTGTTTTAAAGTATGTTCTGTTGGACTGAAAGCAGTCTCTGAAAATTTATTACAAGCTCATGTGATAAAAATTTTCAGCCAATCTACATATTAATTGTCAAGAAATGTCTGATGAAGATTTTATGACATTTCTGTGAAAGATACCCACAGAATAGAACATCTCCTAGCAACTAATTCTATTCATCACTCAAAATTGAGAAATTAATTATGCTTATTTTGTATTTGATTTCATAAAGACTTGGATGTTAGCAATCTCTCTTAAGCCTTGTTAATAGTAATGTCTATCTAGCTTTTATTATCATTCCTCAGAAACGTTATAATATTAATGAGCAATTTCAGATTTCTCTTGGTAAAGTGATTTTTTTTAGGTATAAGAAATACTATATCCATGCTTGTGTGTGAACTTAGAGAAGTTTAGAAAAATGCAGACCAGGAAGTGATGATCCATTTTGTTAATTTGCTGACCACAGACTGAATGATTGCTAGCTCCTCTTGTGACTTATGTTTTCCAATATTAATAAATCTCAGGTTAATAATTTTCAAAGTGCAGATGGCTATAATTTTTGTTACCTAAAGTATTAACAGATGAGATTGACACTCATCATTTTTATTCCTTTATTTTTCTTCTCCACCTAGAGCACAGGGACTTATAAACACAGGAATTGCTGTCACACTTTACACTAGTAACCTTTTTTACTTCAATATCCTTTCTCTGACAATGCCTATTAACATATGCTTTAAAGCAAAATACAAGAATGCCAAAAAAAAAAGGCAAAATAATTTTTTAATATTCTTTGAGTCAATTTGTGTCAGAAAACATGAAGACATACAAAACCTTGTGCAGAATGGTCTTCTGGCAAATTCGATGGATAGAGTTCCTTTTCGTCCGAGGGAAACTCTCTAAAAATTATTTTGTTCTTCTATTAAGCAAAACAGGCTTTAGTAGTTTCTGAAACTGATATTCCTCTACATTCATCAAACACTGAGTTTATTCCTCTGTGCACCTTATGATCTTTCCACATAAGCACAACATATTGCCAAATAAAAGTGTATTGGTACACACTTTAAGCTGCTGTATAGTAGTAGATGCTTAAGCTATAGATCAGTGAAGAGTCAATGAGGGGAAAAAAGAGTATGTTTGTAGTATTTCCATAGATGCTGTACTAAAGTCAGTGTTAGGTCAAGGATAGAAAACATGGTGTAGTAACAATAAGTAGAATTTCAGCCACTGTTGTAGATGGTGCCTTAATTTGCCAGTTTGACAAATAATAAAAACTCACCTCATTTTCACCCTTTACCTTTTCTATTTGCTATATGGAACCCTCTTTTTCGTAATGGAAGCAGAGGAAGAAAAGATACTACAGAGGAAAATGTTCTATCTACCCTGCTTTCCCTTCCTCCATCCCGTTACTTCTCTCGTTCCTTCCTTATTGTTTTTCCACACACAAATTAATATATCTCCTTTAAGATATTTTGGACCTATATGAAGAAGAGTCAGGTGGAGGTGAGTGCACAGCTCACTTTTAGTGTGAACTGAGTGCTTAAATATTTTGCAGGGCTTTGAACTGACCACCTTAATTACTTTTTACATAAAATGACAGAACTTGATCACAAATGATTCCTAATCTGACTGAGCATGGTTCGAGATTTTGAGTTTCCTTGTGGCTGTACCTGCAATCTTGTCTATCTGGAAGTTAAAATTGCAGTCTGATAGAAAAGTAGAGACTTTAGTAGAATAATTGTCAGTATATAATATTCCTGCTTAAATCAAGTCTCCAACAATGCTCTGTCAAGAGTTTGGCATATAGATCCTTTCAATAGTCATATGCTCTGTGAATTTATTTGCCATTATTTAAATCAGAAAGAAATGAGTCAATTTTGCTTGTCTATTTTAATATTAAATCTTAAATACGTTTAATGCTTTAGAGAGAATATGAAGCGAAGATAATATCTGCTGAGATATATCAGTTTCCATATGATATGGTTAACTTCAGACTTTCTCCCAGGTCTTATGTATAGACATGTGTAGCATCTTTTTGTTTTCTTCCTTTTCCCTTTTTTCTTCCTTTTCCTCTTTTTTTTCCCCTTTTCCTTAGATAGATGTATTGTCTTCTTCCTTCCCCCCCCTCAACCTCCATCCCTTCCAACCTGGGGAAGAAGCAAGACCAGAAAACATTTTTATGGGAGAGGAGGAGAAAGTGCTGCTGGTCTAATACAACTTCTTCCCTCTTTCTGCAACTGGTGTCAGAAGGAAATCAGTAGAAGCAGTAGAGGAGAATCGGGGCAGAATGCTTGCAAAGGGACTTTCTAGGCAGCAGAAGAAATAAATTGTTCCCTCTCTTTTTCCTTATAACAAGACTGCAGATCAGATCTTAGGCAATCTCACGCAAGTTGAGAGATCTTGCCTGTGAATTGAACCACCACCAAAATGCCGCTTGTAGAAGCATTTCAGAGGGGTAGACTGTTTTAGGAGGAATCTGTACTGTAGCCAAGCTGACAGAGCTGGAAGGAAATTGTATAAATACCTTTCGGATTTGGGTATCTCCACAATACAGCTTAATGTATTTAATTTATCATTTATATTTAGATTAAAATAATTATTTACACCTGAATTTGTATTCATATTTTAATTTATATTCATATTTTTATATATGTATAATCACTTTTTAAGATCTATGTCCAGATTTGTAGGCTTAATTTACATCATTATTACTAGAATTGTATTGTTCAGTAAAGCAACATTTAGACACTATTGCAATGTGTTTGGCACAAAAAGTTAATTAAAGTGGGAAGTCTTCTTTTTGGGAAGTCAGTTACTGTGTTTCAGGACACAATTTTATAAATTCAGGATTACAAATCTGTAAGAATTAAAAAATGTAAGCTTCGAGTAGTTTCTGAAGAAAATGTTTGTGCAAAATTCATAATAATATTTACTGTTTGTACCACTTAATTACATATTACTAATACCTTTAAGGGACATTTCTTTTCTCAGAGTGGCATTTGGAAATTGCAATGGTTTGGCCGTTGTGGATTTTATGCAGAAGACCGTACTGCTGAGCATGGGAACCCTTGACCTATACGGATCAAGTGATCCATACCAGCGTCAACCCCGTTCACCTCGCAAAAGCAAGCAGTTTGCTGCAGGTAGGAAATCAATTATTGTGGTTATGAGCCTGATATGTTCTTTGGTTTTTTTGCCTGTGGCTTTTTATAGTGCTTTTGAAATGCATGACTATTTGCCGGCCAGTGGAGTTTCTATAACTTGACAAAAGAAACCTGACATGCTTTAGGTACTGACACTTTCTCAGAAACAAAATGTTTTATGAAGTTTATTCTTTTGGGATGGAGGTCAGCAAGTAATTCCCTTAGCTGAGTCTGTAAAAAATCATAATGAGCAGAGCAGTAAATTGTTTCTCTGGCTATCACTTGAAGTGTAGTCTGTATGCTATTTTCTTTCTGGTTTCAGTAAGTTCATACCAATAGGCAAGACTTCAATTTAACTTAATTGCATCTTGTGCCAAGTGCTGTTCATTGGTATTTGAATAGGCAGTTGTGTCTGGAGAAGCGTAACACCTGAGAGACTTGTTATGCAGGTGGGATAAGTAGCTCAAATTAGCCACTTTGTTAGTGAATTGGAGCTCTTAGTATAAACTTAGTAAATCCAGCTGTACCCCATTTGAAAATTTCATGCCAAGAGGATCACATTTGTAAGTCATAGCTATTATTATGCATTGTGTATTAGTAATAGTAGTCCATCAACACAGCTAAATTTTACCATACATTTTTGGTTATCTAAAAAATTTACTTGTATGAGAAAAAAGTCAGAAGATCTTCTATGTTTCAAGTCTATTTACTCTATATATTCCATAGTAACATACTGGAGTCGCACACAATTATTAAATGTTTTACATAGCTGTGAAGTTTTAGAATTAGATTTAAAAATCTGTTTGAAAATGTTGAATTTTAAATCTAACCATAAAATTATCGAGGCAGCAGATTATAGTGGGTTTATGACATCAGCATTTTCATCAGCAGACCCTGCACTAAATCATCAAATCCTGTTTCTCTATATAGTCAATGGAAACTTTTTTTTATTGGGAATATGCTTGTACTCCAAACAGAAAGTAGAGTTTAGAGAATAAAATGTAAGTCTTCAGGCCTACTTCTGTTCCTGAAAGGCCTTCTATCTCCCTTTCTAGGCATTTAATCATGGCAAGCTTAGTTCTCATCTGTGCCAAGTGTTAAAGATGTAAATTTGGCACAGCTGAGGAGAGAAGGGAGAAGCAGCTTTAAGCTACCTTCAGCTTCTCTGTCTGGTTCAGCCAGCCTCCCAGCAGCTCCCAAAGTAATTTGAGCAGCTAGCCACAAGCAATACGCTGCAGAGCTCTGTACAAAAGGTGGAGGGTGGCTGATGTAGAAATAGCTGTGATCAGCACTGTACCACATAGGATTTCTCTGTGTCAGTGGCAGTCTCGGCCAGTCGTTTAAGGCAACGTTCCAGCTATGCAGCGCTGCTAGAATGAAGCCCACTGGGGATAAGTGACCGCTAAGAAGGAATACACACTCCTAGATTGCTCATAGAAACTATGCATCTAAAAAAAGCCTCAGCTGCTTTCTCACCATCCATCCCACATCCTTTACTTTTCTGATTATTTTTCTTGTTATATCTCCCAACTGGAAGGTAAGCATCTGCTGAAGTTTCTTCACCTTGGCTGTTCTAGATGCTGGTTATGATATCACTTCCTTTCACTTTAGACTGTTTTTTCTCTCTTTCCTCTGCCTGCTGCTGATGCTGGTGTACTGGCATGTTCCAAAGACAACTTTTGCATGCGTGGCCTGTCTAACTTTTATCCAGATTTAACGAAACGGATCCGTACTTCCTATCAGAGTAAGTTCTATAAAGGTTAGGCAAATAGCTTTATCATGATTGGACTATGCCTGACTTAAACCCATGTGTTTGTGCTTTGTAATGTGTTTTTTTTAAACACATTCAGCATGCATGCAAACTTACTACATTTTGTGATGTCAACCATGCTTAATTTTGACAATTATCTTTATTATACAGATACGTCAAATCTGTTTTCCTCTTCCAAAAGAGTCAATGAGAAAACCTCAGTGACTTCTATGAGGCAGATTGGGCCTTAGAAATTATTTTTTCAACAATGTTACGTTCTTGATGACAGTATCGTTCTTTGGTTTTATATTCATTTCAGTGTACATCTACTTATATGAAGCATTTCTTGTTTTGCAATGGCACTGCCTGGTTGTAGTTATTAATTAATTCTTCCCTATTTTCAGAAGAGCAATGTGGATTAAAAGAGTACTGATTGGATTGGGTGCTGTGAAATTTAAAATTTTAATCTCGGTTTGGTACTTGAATATTTGACTTTGGGGAACCATCCCACGCCTCTGATCTTTAATGGGGAATGTAAAGTGGGTATAAAAATACATACATCAAAGAGAGCCATGAAAATTAATGTTTTTAATATCTTTAAATTTTGAATTATAGTGATAACGTAATTTAAATATTAGTATTCATCACTGCAGAATGCGATGAACAAAGCAATAATTAATTTTGCAAAAATGACTGTTCAACAGTTGAGCTGTATGTATCTTAATTAACTGCAGTGCTTATATGTAATTAGGTCTCCAGGATGCCTCTTATTCATCTCTCTTTAAAGTAGTTTTCACAGAACAACTGGATAGGCAGTTTTACATTAAATACTCAGTATAGGCAAGATAAAGGGGTGGCAGTTGTTTTATCATCTCACATAAATAGAATTGTGTAGCTATTGAAATAGATTTGTACAGTCGCACAAGAAATTCTATTCCGTCTCTCTAAACTGATGACTCAACAACTGATTTCTATGATTTTATTTTGTAATACTTCATAAAAGGTGGCTTGTTTAGTTAAGACTAGTCCAGTTACAAATCCAGCAGTCCATAAAAAGGTTTAGTGTATAATGTCTTAAAGTTTTTGTCTGGTCTTGCTAATTTCAAGTCTGTAACAGAGAACCTGAGGGACAGACAGCAGTCAAAGGTTCGGGGGGTTTCCCTCTGCTAAAAAATTAATAAAGTCTAAGACAAAAAATGGCCAACATTTTCATTCAAAATGACAAACACAGACCATAGAGTTTTTCATAGTTGAAAATGTGTTATCTTGTTTCCATCCTCAACCTCAAAATTGGAAAAGTCCACAAAATCTTTCTGTATACATTGTAACTGAAGAGTATGAGTCGGACTCATGTGCGAGATCATTAACTGCTTCATTTCTTTCCTCAGAAATTACTTGGTTGTTGCTTTTGCCATTTGATACTTATACAGGAGTACGTACTGTGTGATCAGAAAGATGCACCAGGCAATAAGATAAAGAACAGGGCGAGAATGTGTCATAGACTGTAAAATATCTTGCTAAGTCATTCTCAATTTATGCTTTGCTATATGTCTTATCTGAGATAGGAGTTTTAAGAGGGGTATTGAGAATGGATTTAAGATTTTGCTTACAAGTTTATCTCTTCTCGTAAGGGATGATGACGGGAAAAGAAAAATAAATTCTTCTTGGAAATCATGTAGTTGAAGCTGATATTAAGGCAAAAGCAGGAGCAGCCATGTGATAACATAAGCATTAGGTCTAAAGTTTTGAGGGTTATATAAATGAAAGTGGAAGTTAATGGGAAGACATATCAGGAGTTGATTCAATTAAGTAATGAACCAGGAAGATAATTTCATTAGGATCAGTTTGAGAGAGTAAGACTCGCAGGCATTGAAGCCAAAGAAGAGATTATCAAGGAGCAAGATACTTAGACTTTTGTCGGTAATTTTGGAGGTGATTTGCAGGAAGAAACAGTCTAGTTTAGTATCCAGCCTGAACCTGAGAGTTAAAGTGTGAAGTTCCAAGGGTGAAACCAATATTATGGCTTGGAGTATCAGGGAAGGCAGTGGTGCTCTTAGCTGTGTTGAAGTAGCAAAGAGAAGACTTCAGCACAAAAAAAACAGAGTTCGTCTTGGCAACATTAAGTTCATGTCTGGACACTTGTGAGTAAATTTTAGAAAGACAGGATTACTACTCTAACTTGGATGGATGGAATCCAAGTTGAGATGTGTATTTATGAATCATTAGGGTAAAAAAAGATATTTATTGCCCTGTTTATAGGAGAGAACCTCTCCAAATACTGGGACAGAGGAATAAAGGAAGTGTTGAAGTTTCAGTCTGGGGTGCGTTGCAACTGAAGAGGGAAAGGAAAAAAAAAACCCATCAAACAAGGAAGAGCAGCAATATGTTGGAGAAGAGAGGTCTTTCCAAAGGAAAGACATAATCAAAAATGTCAAGGACATCCGATATGCAAAGCACAGTGGTGGAATAATTGTTTTGAAATTTAGGCAATAAATCTATAGAGAGCTTGGTAAGAGTTACGTATACATGTGTAAGCTAGACTCGGAAACATCTGGAGTGGACTTGGAGCATTAAGACAGCACATTCTCTGGTTTGGGAGGTGAGAGTGGGAAGGGAGAAGCAAGAAGGGAAGAAATTAGAAGGAGAAATGTCATCGGTTCTGGGCATATATAGTGGGAGAGACTGAGACATAATTGTCCTATCAGGGAAGTAATTTGAGGAAACTAAGAGGCTAAGATGAGGGTAAGTGCAGAGCTGGGGGTAGCTGTCTGGTGTTGATGACCTGTTCCATTTGCTATAACATCTGCTGGCAGCCACCTTCCTTTGTAGCAAGAATATGTGCCAAGCCAAATAAACTCTCTCTGCAGTAGTGCAGAACTGTATTGTTGTTTGGTTGGTTTTCTTTTGGTTTTCTTCAACTGAAATGAAGTTGTACGTTGTTGTACGTTACCTATTGGTAGATAACATATATTCAAGTATTAAAACAAGTACGTTTACTGCATATAGACAGACAGTGTTCGCAGCAGAATATAAAAATACCACCTTGCAAAACCAACTTACATCTCCTACTAGAAATTCATACCATCTGTTGGTAAAACAAGAAAATAAGTAGTCTTTATGAAGCATCCAAAAAGTCGGCAAGTTCAAAGGATGTTGATCCATTGGAAAATAATTTTCAGAATGAAGACTTTTCAGTGAGAACTCCTTGTTCCTCCTTCAGGCCAGTCCCCTGAGGCGATGTCGGCAAAAGTAACCTTGGTCTGACAGGAGGACACAGAAAACTGTGTGTTATGAGTCATTACATATCAGTAATTGACGCTTTAAATCACACCTGACAACACAGTAGAAGATAATATAGGTTGAGTTTTAAGTCAACAGCTATATTCTGAACTAACTGTCATTTCCAAAGATTGCATCATATTTAAACATAAAGAAAACATAGTATGGTAATTTAGTGTGAAAATGATGGATTAAGATAACACTGGGCTTACTTACTGGCTTGTGAATATTTATGATAATTTATTTATATTTCATTTATTTATAAGCAAAGATGTGATGGCTTTGAGTGCTTTTAAGTAAATGATCAGTCTGAATCATTTAATCACAGAGATAGAAATTTAAAATTTAAAAATTAATTATAAATTAAATTATGAGTTTATAGAAGTTGTTACTCCATACTTGGCAATACATTTTTTTGATGCTTCAATAAAGAGAAAATGGGAATCACAGTAAACTTTGAAAAGTATCTATGGGATGTGTCTTTAAAAGTGCTTTAATGCCTTATGTGATGTATTTATATCTTGCACTATTTTCACACAATTATAATTTGTTTGAATCAAAGCCAATTTCTTTATAATGTCAGTGGGTATATCTTCTCACAGGTGGTTGTTTACATTGGCAATCTCAGTTATTTGCCTTTAGTTTTGCTGCTATGTTCTTCTCGCTCTACCTGGACTCAAAATTTGCTGGCTTGTGGATTTTTGGCTAAAAATAGCTAAAATATCTCAGAACACAGATTGGGCCTACAGAGCTTCAAAATTAAAAGTGAAAATATTTTTGTAATCTAACTTCAGTAGCTGTTGTAGTCTCTCAAACATTCAAGGGAAGCTGAGTTGCATGGAAATAACTTATACATGATAAATTATTGAAAATATTTAGCTTGGTTTCGTTAAAAAGGGAATGACAGCAGAAAATAAGCAGTAGTACAAAGAAAAGCTTGAGACCTCCCTTTCTTACCTTAAAGGGAAACAAAAACAACATTTAATGGAATCAAAGGTAACACATAAAAACTGATAAATGGATGTTTATTCCTTTCAGTGAATGATGATTGTGCAATTCATTGCCATATAACATCTTTGGGATTTAGAATTTAGTGTGATTAAAAGAGACTTTGGATACATGGATCGATAATGAGAAGAACTCACTGTAGCGTTTCTAACCAAGATGTATGGCAGGAGGAAATCTGCAAGTGGCAGTGCTTAAGCAAATCTAAGCATCTGAGATTAAGACAATGCCCTTGTGCAGGGCACGTAGTACCACTTATGCTTAACGTGGGGACTTACTGCACTTCTTTTTTAAAAGCATCTGTTGGTGGTTGTCGTTAGAGGTGACAGTGGCTTGACAGCAAGTCTAGATTTGTAGAGAAGTTCACATGTTCACCGTTTTTTAAATACCGTAACATGACATGTATCTTTATTGTTGTGGGTTGTAAAACTGTTGCCAAACATAAAAAGCTTGTGCTATTCTCACGGTGGTTGCTCTTGGGTTTTCAGAACAGTGGTGCGATTTGGTGCGTTTCCTACTTAAGTCAGTGGCACCATAATTTATATTGAGCTGTAATACTGTTTCTGTCAACTTGCAAAAAAAGACACTCTATTTAGAAGCAAAATCTGACCTGACATTTGACATTGTAACTATCACCAATAGTAACTATACAAGGTTTTGAAGAATTTCATTAATCACATCGTAACCATGCTGTTAAAATTTTAATATCTGCAATACTGCATTTGCAAAAGAAACAGTTTAATATTTCATTTTATTTATCCAAGGCCTCTGATGCTATGCAAATGTGCCAAACTTGCTCCCACTGTAGCTTGCAGACAGTTCTGCAGCAAAAATCAATTATGTCCCAAATCTCTATGTATATATAGCAACCCCAGAGTCAGGTAGAAGTAAGATTAGCTGTAAGAAAGCTGTACATGGAGAGGCTGCCTAAACGGTTGCAGTTCCTGAAATCTATCGTAGTGTCAAAAGTAACTGGACTCACAATTGACTGGAATATAAAATTCTCTCACAGATTTTAAGTTTAAACAAAGAAAGATTCAAGTATGTTTCTCAAAATAATCTTTGGTTTTCAACATCAGCATCTAGACTGTGATCTTTTGTTGTTTAAAAGTCAGGAGCAGTTATGTCATTACTGCTGACTTAACAGGCCAAATCAATACAGCTGTTTTTCCAAAGCACACTCAAAGTTGTTCTAGCACTCATACAGCTTCATTAGTGGTAGGAGCTTTTTATTCTGCTTGTTGGGGCTCTGGATTCTCCCCATTTCTCAGAGCAGTTCAAAATTATATTATAATAAAAATACCGGTACCTAGATTAAGATCCCACTGTTTTTAATACAAAGAGAACAGCGCTGATGACCAAATGGTAGCAGATTTCTTTTTAAAACAAGAGTCTAAGGGTCCAGAAGCCATAAAAATTAAAACATGTCACATTGCAGGAGGCACGGTGCCAGATTAAAGCATATTGAAAGGTTGTGATAGGATGTTTGACTTCCAAGATACAACATATGCAGAGCGTGTGTGGAACACAGTATCAGTACGACAGTAACGCACATCTGAATGTGGGCTAATGTTCACTAGGCTCTGTGACCCGAGTGCTGCGAGTCTGCATTGCTAGCAGATGGATGTCTGGTGCTGGGCTGTCTGCCAGTCCCAAGTAGCCTAAGGCGTGAAGTGTCAGAGCTCCATATAACGAGTGTGAACCACTTGATGTAGGGCGTAGGACACCACTGGGTACACACGAAGGGTACATTTGAATAGGTATGGCCATGCCCAGTTCACGCACTCAACAGCCCATGGTAAAGGACAGCATGAGCTCAGACTTTCTCTTCTTAGCGTGCCAAAAGGCATGTTCAAACTTGTACGTGCAACCTGTGCCAAAGATGGATCTTACTTTGATCACAGAAGCAAGCCCAAGCTTAAGCAGTATGAACTAAGATTACTTTACTTGTTGCTGTCTTCCATGGTAGACTGCTACAAACGAGTTCCTCACAAATATTTATAAACAATATATAAAGTATCTTGTCAAAAAATTCAGTGTTATATTCAGACAGCATTATCATTGCCTCTGTGTCCTTTAAAATGAGCTATCTTGTGTGAATTCATATAAAAATTCCTAATATTGCATAGTAGTGGTGATATTTTTGTATTCACTTTCTTCTTTCACCAGTACTGTCTTTTTTGCTTTTTCCCCCCCTTTTCTCGCCCAGTTTTAAGGTTTCTTCCCTGCATTCTGCAGCAGTTGAAAGCATAGAGTTGTTTCCACATCAGTTTGACAGGGATAAATGAGTTTGATTCATATCACAGACATTAAAATTTTAAACTATGTTTACTTGTTTTCTCTCGTTAGGTACAGTCACTCTTTGTCTACCCTGAGGCACTCAGAAAACTAATCTGAGTTAACAAGAGGTGTGATTCTTAAACTAGACCTAAATTTCTGCAGTGACAGCCTGATAACTGCAGTTATCTGAAATAGCTATTTCCCTTGCATTTCACACCATTCCTTTCTCCAAATTGACTTTAAAGTGCAGAATATCATCAACCAAGAAAGTTGAAGCATGCCCTGTTAGATTGTAACTTAACTTTTTAACTCCATTTTTTCAGGCCTGACTGAACTCAGTGACAGTCCAGTTTCCCTGGAGCTAGAGCGTTGCAAGTCTCCCACTTCAGGTAAAGGTGATTGGCTTCTCTTCCTGCAGTCTGTATAAGCCATTCATGTCATGCATCACTGTGTTTCATTAATCCCTAAGACGTGAAGTGCATAGTTACAGTTCCAAACAGAAGAAATTACTGGAGAAGTGCTTATTACATAGCACAATAAAATCCTAAGCCTGTTGACTTAAAGAAAAATTAAATGTACGTGGTGCATCTTGAAGAGTATGAAAACATTTGAATTAACAACATTGTGCAGGTATATTCCTATATCCTCCTATTAGAGGCTTGTTTCTCTGTTTTCTTAAAAGGCTTTCTGACATTTTTTTTCAGTAGGGAGTCCTTATAATTTTTTATATCTATTATGCATATGCATATGTGCATGTAGAGAAATTATTTGAAAAATAGCAATATGGAGATGGTAAATTTTAACCATTAGAACCCACCAGTGCTTAAGTTATATAATCTACAATGGAAGCATAATCTCAAATAAAAATACTCACTTATCAACCACTTTGACCCAGCAGTGAAATCTTGGCCATTTAAAAATTTGTAAATGTTTCCCATTTTACTCATAGTCCTTCAGAAGGTGGAGTTCATCTCATTCCTAGAGACTTTTTCTGCAAGTGCCTAGTCTGCATTGATCTCTTTAATGTGAGTTCACTGTCTTAAAGATTGTTGCTCAGAGCTATTTTCTAGTAGCTGACTCTTAAATGTGATGGAAAATAAGGAGGTGTAGCTGTGATACATTCATTTTGCTTGTGGAATGCATATCACACTTCTTTTCCGTGTAGTTTGGTAAGTATTGATAGATAATTTTTTTTTCCTCAGTTATGGTAATAAATTCCCACAAATATGCTATCCAAATCCTCTGTTATTATTTCACATATTTTACTTTATTATAACAGGACACATTAATCTTGAATGGAGGCCACTAATTAGTAATCTACAAAAAGCTGAAACTAATAAAAGTGTTTCCCTGACACATCAAGAACTAAAACAAAATAGCTGTTTTGAAATATTTTGCAACCCAAATTCTGTAGACATTGGAATATCAAAGTGAAATAGGCTATAATAATATTGGCATAACACTAGGAGCTCAAACTCTTGAGCTGGGCCTCAGAAACGCATAATATGGGCTTTAAAATAAAACATTTGATAACTCAGTATAATTAGACTATTTATTGTGTGGCTCACTGGGATTCATCTTTTCAATCTTGTCTCCAGAAACGAGCTACGAACTCTTTTTCTTTTTACTGAAAACTAAGAGATCACTGACTTGGTAAACATATTGTGCATATGCTTAGTTTTATAATGATGAGTGACTCCTATAGCAACTTTTTCTACAGTTAACTTTGATTTTTTTTCATTCTACTATTGATCAAAAATACCTATTTTAGATAAATTTAAGATCATTTGCTCCAAAATTTATTCTTCTTTTCTGTTTTGGCAATCATTCAGCAAGGAAAACATGACATTTATGAATGTTTCCTATTTTAGCCCTTCCATGTTGTTTTCCAAGCTATATTTGAATCTTTAAAATGTGAAATCAGGTGCACTTTTGTAGGCAGTAACTATGATTAGAATTAACTGCTTTTTAAAACAGAAGTTACTTTTACTGTGACTAATATATTTTTTTTTAATTAATGCAAAATTAAAATAATTTTGTTTTGGCATACCTGCTCTAAAACTGGACAAAATCCAGCCTAATCATCTGGAGTAACTGACCTCAAAATTGCAATCTCCAAGATCTTGGGAGCGGAACTACCTCGTGCTTATCAGCACAGCCTCACAGCTACATCAGCCGTTGCACTGGCTAACATTTCTTTCTTGTAGAACGCAACGTATTGATCTGCACAGTTACAGATTCATCAGGCAGGATCCTTCTACTTCCAGTCTTGCCTTTGATCTATTTAAAGCTCGTGGCACACAAGCTCCTTAATGGAAGTGTGGTGTACTCTATGTAGAGTCCCGTGATATCTGTGTTTGTAAAACCAGTGGCCACGTTCCTCTGCTGAAGAGAGACCAAGACTTTATCTTTCAGAAATTTAGTAGAAACAGAAAAAAAACTTGGCTGCTGAGTCAAGTGATTCAAGCTGCTGCCCAATGAAGGCCCTACTGGGTGTGACTGCATCACCAGTTGATGAGGTTGCAAAGACAGAAATAAGAGTTTGATTTGTTGCAATTCATTACGGTTGCCAGATCACGTCAAAATCAGTTGTTCACCTGGCAGTGAAGTTCCTGCCAGTTACTGGCCCTGCGTATGCACAATGCATACACAAAGTGCAAACTGCTGGAGGACAGCAGTGTACATGACAAACACGACACACGACGCGTGCTGGTGAGCAACTTCATCCTCACTTCCATCAGAAGGGGAATGATTTGAGGGACAACACTGATGTGCTCATGTGCATACATTGAGACTCCAAGACAGTGCCTAGGAAGAATCCCTCCAGCACACTAATTGCCAATGTAGACGCAAACAGTTTTACGTTTAAGAGAGCCCTTAGTAACTTAACTTAGATTTCAGTTCCAACCAGGCCCACAAGAACAGTGTTGATAAAGGCCTCTCTGAGAACTTGAAAAATCTCCTGCCTCTTCATCTCTTGGTCTGATCCTGAACATTGCTTAGCCTGCCTGAACCTTCTCAGTTTCCCTGAAAAAAGTATTTTGCCTGTAACATCCTACTGCTTTTCAGTGTTGTAACCTCTGACTAAGCTGCTGCAGAGCCAGCCTAGGTCAACTCAGTAATTCAGCTTTGTTGTTTCTCTTCTCCCTTGCCCCAAATCAGAATTAGGCATATGTGTTCGTTGGAGCACTGAGCAAGAGACTCAGTGCTGAAGAATACTCCTTATTTTACAAGCAGGGCTGGTTTCTAATTCAGTACAAATCCAACTTCTTCCATTAAGCAATATTTAAACTTGTTTCACAAGACTATCTTTTCAGGTCTTCTTCCTGTACTATTCACTAAAGCATGGCTTTGCAGACAGTGTAATTGAAAAATCAGGTTCCCGTTCTGAATGCCTTTCAGACTAGAACATGAAATCATTTGATGAAAATTTTTCTGAAAGTCACAGTGGCACATGGGGTAGCAGCAAGTGAAGAAATACCAACCTTGCATTTTAAGAATGGTAGGCAGAGGAGAGGAATAATCTTCCTTAACCACTGGTATCTTATTTTAATTAAATTAGTATTTAAATACTATAGTGATGCATTTTCAATACTGTACAGGAAGATAAAAAGTTAATGAAGTCATTTAAAAGATTCTGCTTATTTGTGAACAACTGACTGGTGGCAGTTTCCACTGTAAATAAAATGCGTTCCAGATAGAGCAATATATATGGAATAACATTGGTAAAAATTGTGGAACAAAAAACTTTAAAAAGAAAAAACCAAAACACTTATCTATATAGAGCATATTTCATGAGAGCAGTGATGCAGCCTGGCATGCCATATAATGCTATTTGGCTTAAAAAAAAAAAAACCCTCAGACAATATAAAGGAACAGTAGAGATCAGGATTCTTCAATACCATCAGAAAATCTTAGTCTTACTCATGCATGCCATGTTCTTTCAATGGAGAAAGTCAAACTGCATTTTGATTGTTGTTTGTGATTTGGAGGTCAAAAGTTAGGGCCTCGTACTACATTCACTCTATAATGGCATGTGAGAGCTCAGTAGCTCTAAAACAAAATAAAAAACTCTGAGGCCTTGTAAGCACTCATACTGTAAATGGTGCTACATCCAATGCTGGAGCTAATTATTATATAATGTACTACAGAACAGTACCCATTCCAGTAAAGTTTACCTTTATTTTTATCTCCTCATTAGGAAAATTTATTCAGGGGCTCTTAGGAATGTAATATATATATAGTATACATAATTATATAATGTATAGTCCCTTACTGCTTTAGCCATTTATATGCAGCTTTGTACGGAAGCATGCAGTTGAGAATACATTGTGAGCACAAAAAATGCATCTTTGAGAGGTCATTTAACTTTGTTGTGTAAGATGCAATGGACAGTTTAGACTTCTTTCAAAGACCAGAAGGGAAGAATTTCATTGGTCCGTGTATAGGAGAGTGACTTCTCAAATGTCTGTTCTAAAATGAAAGTGCATTTGTGTTTTTTCTTAAGAAACCACCTTCATATTGGGGGCTCGCATCCAAAATGCTTTTAAGACTATAGAGCTTAGAGAAGGCTATGTAAAGACTTGCACAGTTGATTCCCATGAGCTTTGGAACAGGTCCCTAAAGGCAAGATTACGAGTTTTCATATGTACTGTGACTTCCAAGTGCTGCTGTCCTCATTGATTCCACTGTTTAAAGCTGCTGGGATTAGGCCCATGCCATGCCAAGCTCCCACTTAACTACGTGATATGTTTTTAAATAGCTTTGTTTCAAGAAGAATATAATTAAGTTTCTAATAGTCGCTGTTTTTTAACTCATGGGTAACTGCAAAGTAGCTGAAGAGATTTGACTCAGTTTGAAAATTATATTCTCATGGAAAGCGAGCAAGAAAGTAAATGTTTCAAAACATTCTGTGTGTGTGGAAAACAATGTAATTAATTTTGAAACTTGATTATTGATAACACTGACAGCATAACTATTTCTACTTATTTATATTAAATAGAATGTCTGCTAGTCGGAAGGCAAATTAATTGTTAGAGCAGTTAGCTCCTGCACTGTGAGTACAAGGTGCATCTTGTCACTTTTTCCAATATGTGAGGGCATTTCTGATCAGGTGAATTCATGCTTGCTTAAGATCTTGAGAAGGGATGTGTATGTAGGGATTAGCAAGGAACAGGGCGCAGTGTGAGCTGGCAGAGGGGAGGAGATGGGGACCTGGGTTTGGGCCGTGCTGTTTGGCTCCGGGGGAGCAGCAGGGGTAGCCCCCATGCAGCCCATGGTGCATGGCTCAGGGTTCAAGGGGACCTGACCTCACCAGTAGCTCCTACGGACTGGGGAGACAGGAGCTAAGCAAGAGAGCAGGGCAGCTCTGGGGAGGGTGACTAGGGCCGAGCATGTCGGTCCGTGAGTCGG
The DNA here is from genome assembly GCF_900496995.4 of Aquila chrysaetos chrysaetos. Lineage (NCBI taxonomy): Eukaryota > Metazoa > Chordata > Aves > Accipitriformes > Accipitridae > Aquila > Aquila chrysaetos. The sequence goes on along the minus strand of NC_044010.1, from coordinate 2,813,508 downwards.
GATCAGCAGGGCTGTGGCCAGGCACAGGAGTGGCAGCAGTGCGGCCGGGGCTGTAGCTCAGGGCAGAGTGAGAGTTAGGTTCGGCTTGAAAGTAGCTCCCGTGGGAAGGTGGTGCCTGGGACGCTGTGCCTGAGGCCACCGAAGGAAAAGGGCTGTCTCTGCACTGGCTCTGAGCCCCAGCAGCCAAACCTCCAGGACCTTGTTGTATACCTTGTCCAATTGGGTAGCTAAATATTAGGCTCTTAAATCCACGTTTTAGCAGTGGGGAACGGGGACTGTTATGCAGGCAGAAGCTCCCTAATAGAAAAAGAGCTGTATGAAGTCACCTGCATTTTGAGTAATATTAAATTCTCTGACTACGGTCCTGCTGTAGTAGCCAAGGGAAACGCACCACCGAGTGTCATAGCTGCGAGCACACATTTGTTTGTTCGTTGTGCCTTGGCGTTTTTATTGAAAGACTGATAGGAACCATATGGCTATGAGATAGGACATAGCCAGGTCAGGAGACCTGGGCGCTCAGCTTAGCTGTCTGCCAGACTGTACCTGTTAATTCTGTCTGTGCCTCTTTCTCATCCTACAGTTGGATAACTTGACTGTTTACACATTAAGCTCTTTTGGGCAGGGGCTGTCTTGCCTTGTGCTGTGACATCGCAATTTCTGCTGGCTGCCTCCAATATGAATGCAAACAAATGATGGTAACAAACAGCTCTGCTAGCCTCTTGAACCTTTATACTCTACTTTGTTCTTAAATTAAGCTGGTTTTCAAAAGCTCTTTCTCAGCAACATAGGTTTATGTGCATGATCCTCCTTTATAATAAACATAGGGATAGTAAAATAGACATGATTTAGGTACTAAAAATAGGTTACATAATAATATCCACATTCTGATTAGTTTAATAGTAAACAGTTAGTTTCACCCCCCAAAAAGTAATATGCACAGCTTTAATCACAGTAAAGCATGAAAGCAACTGGCTCCTTCTTTTGTTTTTACCCTCAAAGGTGTGGTCTGTTGACAGTGGTCCACGCTGGGTCCTAGCACAATCATGTCCTACACCAAAAATTTCCAAATTTGGTGGTGGAGATGGTGGTAGGAGTAACTCCTGGCTTCCTCAGCTGCACTTCCTTCATTTCCTTATGCTGTGTGTCTCCTTTGTCCTTTAGCCCCCTGCTCACCACGTCCTCTACTCTATCCCTGTACCCACAAACCAACTAATCGACTGTATACTCTTCTTCTTTCCAATCCTCCGTCCCTTCAGCACCCCAAGACTCTGTTAGATTGCAGCCTTCAGTATGGTATGACTATTTTGTCTGTGCGCAGCTGTGGCAGCTCCCAAATCAAGCCTGTTTAGAGTCCTTCAGAGGAATCGGAAAGTGCATACTTTGCACATGCTGTATGAGCCTGCACACAAATAGTTGGGAGCTGTTTCTGCAGTCTTGCAGTTCAGACATACGTACTACAAATTGTAGTAGCTGGGAACAGCTGTGGCATATAACACAAGACATGTAATTCCTGTTATACAGAAACACCTGTAACATAGAAATAGAAGAGGTTAAACCACCAATTTGCAAAGCTGAAAGCCTCCATGATGACAGCACTAATGAAGCTCCTTGGTGTTAAATGCAGCTAGGTTTTGTAGCTCTGAAATATCCTAATCTAGATCCTAGTGTGTTAGTGAAGTGTCCTACAGTGTTCCTTAGGAATTGGTTAATCCTTTTTCAGAGGGTTGGCTGGGCCAGATGTTGTCCTTTCCTTTAAAGGGGATTAAGTCACAAGTGGTGATGCTTCTTCTTTCTCTATAGCAAAGCACTGATTTTCTGGAGCAGTATCCTCCATTCACAGTCTGAAAGAGTGTATGACAGCTGCTCAGATAAATGGAATGTTTTTAAAAGGCTGTTCTGAAAATCAAGCTGCCCTTTGTGTGAGTGCCTAAAATGGATGTGGGAGCCTAACACTTGGTATCCAAATTGGAGAATTCTCATGTAGTAGTGTTAGTGATGTGTATTTTGATATTGGGTTGATCTGAAGAGATCTCTTCTCCTTGTCCCAAAGCGTCCAGTTAAAGTGACAGCTAGAAATGGGTTACTAGGAGGGCTATGCTGGTCCTACTGATACCAAAATGTTGCTCAAGAGCCTGAAGGGGTCCCCTACTCTTCCCTGAAGAAAGAAAGAAAGAAAAGCATCTAACATAGGTGCCAACTGATACGTTCTGCTACCACATTGCAGGCTTTGTAGTTTATGACACTGCAAAAGAATGCAACAGAATTTTATTTTTTTTTTTTTTTTTTTTTTTTAAGGGGCTGTGTGACTTGAAATGGTAAGTGGCTGTTCTGGGCATCCTTCTGACCTAAAAGCTTACTAAATAGAAATTACAAAGGACTTGTTCCTTATATTCATATGTCCCAGTGTTCCTGTCACTGTGATACTTACCATATGGGGCTTTCTTTAGAAGTATAATAGTTAGCTGACAAATACTGCATTGTTCACTTCTAGTAACAGACAGTATGGGTGAGGGGTGAAAGCCAGAAAACAATGTGAAAAAATGCAAAATGAAAGAACCATATTGGAAATTAAGTCTTCTGAATAATTAAAAAAAGATTTCTTAAGGCATTCTTTTAATAAATTTAATGCCATTTTGACTGTTACAAGACATGCTTCATTTCAGTTCTCTGGTGTTCATTGTTTAAAAATGTGCTCGTGTGTAAGGAAATGAAAACATTTTTGAACAGAACAAAATCATAGTTTTGTTGTGTAATTGGAACACAACAGATAATTAAGTTTTCAGTAAATTGAGTGCAATATTTTGATGACTAGATAACACTACATTATATCCTGAAGCTGCTGTGTTTTGTTTCTGTGCAACCTGTCTTCCTTTCCATAATATTACAATAGTATGTTCTGTCTCCATTACCTGTACAATATGCCCTCTCTTTTTCAAAGGGTATCTTGAGGTATGATGTCATCAGAACTCATAATTTCATTGCACCCTTTTATTAAATTGGTTTCCAGATGTTTAAATATTTGTGATATGCTGCATAACCAGCATTTGCAATATTTGCCTTAATCTCATTTGTTTGTTTTTTTTTATCATTCCCGTCATCACAAGGTAAGATATTGCAGCACACGGCCAAAGCTGTGTAAAGCACCATTCACTTCTTGAGAGCTGGAGTAATGTTTTTTCCAGTGCTGCTTTGTTCAGTTATGTTTATTTTGCTGAATGGTGTACATGAAAATATTTAAACCATAATTCTGCCTTTATATGCTGATTAAAAAAAAGTGCTACAAATTTGCAACATGGTATTAACCAGAAGATGGCATGTTGTTTTCCCTCGCTCCTTTTTCTTTCTTACTTATTAACAACTGCCTTTCTCCTTTTTCTGTTGTTTCAGTTAAAGGATCAAGAAAGTTAAGTCTGCCAACAGATCTTAAGACTGATCTTGGTACGGTAGGCGAAAGCCAACAGCTTTGAACTTCCTTACATTCATTGGCAAAACATTTTACCAACTGATTCATGAGATAACACAATAACCTTGGAAGCTTTGTCTGAAAAGGCTTTCTAAAAACCACCTATTAACCCATACAGTTCTGTTGGCAGCTCTCAGCATTTTGCTTGTTTAATATTCATTTACTTCATGTAGACATATTTTGCCAGTCATTACACACTGTGTGTGTAATATTTTATTAAGAAAAGGCTCCAGAAATTTTTACACACTTGAGCCATTATAACTGGTTGTCAGTGATGTTTATCTCTGCCTATAACACCCAATGCATGCACTAGTCTATTTTCTTTATTTGATGTACAGACTCTGTGCCACAACAGTGATAAGGCGGTTGAACATGTGTATTTTATGGTGTCTTTGAACTTCTGAGAAGTCAGATCAGAAATCAGCCATTTGTGTCTCAGTCCTCACCTTGAGACTTACTTCAGCTAACTGTTAAGCATATAGTTTGCTGTAACCTTTTTCTCAATTCTTCTTTAATATTTCAGTGGAAATGAATAGTGAGAGGAGAAATTTCACCTCAAAAAACCTAAAATGAAAATTCAACATCTTGCGTAACCTAAAAATGTTTGGGGCAGATCATGCCCTCTTAAATATCCATGTAAAGGGGATTGCTCCTGGCATTTGGGTTGGAATGTGTGATTCACAGAAAGATTTTTTTTTTTTTTTTTTTTTTTAAAGTAATTGTCTTTAAATATTCTCAGTCTCAAGGAGTCCTTTCTAATTTTGCTCTCATGGGAAGTTTCTCACGTAAGATGACTGAAAAAGCCATGTAGCTATGCCTCATTACTTGTGAGTGTCTTTTTAGAGATAGAAATTAAAGTTGGATCACATCCTTGCATAACACAGCTGAACTTAATTTCTGTCACTAGGAATCATGTGCATGTATTAACCAATGTAACACAGTTCCCCAGGGCAAAAGTCAGGGGAATAAATATGTCTTCCACATTACAAATGACTGACGAACTTGGAAAACTGCTCATAGCTCCTGATAAAGATTAAGTAAATAAATGTTGAAAAATCATTGGGAAATTCAATCCAGATTGTGCGGATTTCAGCGTACAGAGTGATTTGGTTGAAATAATTTATTCCATCATTAACAGTGATGTTTGAGAAACTAAGAATGTAGGAATACACCAAAAAACAAAAATTGGAGAGGAAAATAGTAATACTCATAATACTCCAAAAAGGTAAAAAGAGCGATGTAGGCAGCTAGAGGCCTGAAAAATTAATATTTATCGCTAAATAAATGGGCAGCTATTAAGAGAGAAGGTGAATACTTAGAGTATCAAAATAGCCATAGGATAAGACCTAAGGCGTATTCTACAGATCAGACTTCTTTTTGTTAGTATTATTAAAAATATATAATCTTGAAGGACACATAGTGTGACATAGATTTAGATCCTGAATCATAACACAAGAAAAAGATAAATTTGATGTGTAAAAGACTGGATTTACAGCTTTTAGAAAAGCAAGAAACAAATCAATGCAACTAGAAGTGGTGAGGGCATTATTGTATAATACAAAAAAGTTGCATGTCAGAGAAAAAAGCTGCCTTACCATCAGCTTTCCTGTAATCATGCTGGGAGCTGGACAATATTGTAAGCATTGCCTAGAATATATTGACAAATTGAAGGCGAATTTATGTTTAAAAAAAACCCTAAACAACAGAACCACCAAAAAACCAACAAAAAAACTTCACAAAAAAGAAAACCACAAAACCCCAACGACTGGGGAGCAGGACAACTATGTACAAAAGGAAAGCTGTAAAAGTTAAATTCAACCCAAGAGCGTAGGAGGCATGATGATCCATCTTAAATGTATGACGTATGTAGGGAAGTTTGAAGACTAATGGAATGCATAATCCTGTCTGTGATTTTGATTTCAGAACAGTCATGTTTCTACCAATCCTCTGTTTACCTGTGCTCATTGTTTTTTAATAATGTAGAGCAAGTTACATATAAACTAAAAATAAGTCTAAGAAGGTCTATTTCAACATCTTGCAGAAATGAGTGGAACTCCATTAATTTCAAAAGCTTCATACACACCAAAAGGTAATATCAAATTGTCACTTAGGCGTTTTGCTTGTTGTTACTGCCACAGCTATTGGGTACTCTGTACTCCTATTACCAAGAAACCTGGTGGATTGCTAAGGATAAAGCATGTGGAAGCAGCATTCAATGTATAAGCTGGCAGATACTCATGGCTAATCAACTGCAGAGGAAGGTTTAAAAAAAAAAAAAAAAAACCCACTGAAACAAAAATACTTGTTTCAGTTCTCCTTCGTGACTGTCTTAGAAGGGCAGAAGATTCCTGTTAATTATTCTAGCCATTAAAACTGTGCTGAATTATAGATTGCTTAGTTTATAACAGGCTGGAAAAAGCCTCTTTTTCTCAATGTAAGGAGCTAAATTTAAATGAGAGTTCCTGGAAAAGGTGATGAGTAATGTCTGCATTTCATTTACTTCTGCTCCAAAATGTCCTGGCTACACTGGCAGAGCTCTTAGGGATTGTTTGTCCACTGTCTGGCTGTTGCTTGAGATTGAATCCATGGTCTGAATATTCGGGGGATAACAGTACTCTCTGGCCCACACTTCTTGTAAAAATATTCAGGTCACCACTTTGAAATGATAAGATATTGCACATCCATCCCGTTGGCTCTGGCTCATAGCTTTTTACAGAGTGCTGATACATTGCCTACTCTCAGCACCAACTGCAGCTAATTGGGAAATACATTAGCATTTGGCAGCTTACAGTTCTGCTCCCTTCTTAGGATCTGGCTCATGTAGTGTCCTTGCTTTCACTTTGCTTTGAATTGTAATAGTAGAGGTTAAGTGGAAGTTAAATCTATTTCACGTGGAGGTGCTGCCAGTACTGAGAATTGCTTGGGGAGTAGTTTGCTAGCATTTAAGGGAATAATGTGTGATCTGATGACTCAGGGTGTTCTAGTTAAACCTTGTCAGGATTTTCATGACTGAAAGGTACTTTGGGACTCCATTCTGACCGTGTATGACTGATAAAAGTTGACCTCAGCATCTTTCTATTTTGCTGTAGTGATTATTATCTATCCTTGCCGAAGAACTTGTTGCCTGTGGATGCCGTATCTCCACACAGAAATGTGAGAATATGCCATATGTGGGGATACGTTGAAACTTCTTGATAGTTTTAGCTACTGCAGATCATAGTAACCCAATGTTTGAGTTAGCCAGAAGGAAGATGTGGTATTGCTGTTGCATATACTGTACAGTTTCCCTATCCTTCAGAGGCAGCTTGAAATGATAGTATCTTTATTTTTGAACCTAATACTGTTTCCCAAAGTTTTCTGAAAAGATCATCTACATCTCCCTGCACTTGCAGTGAAATAAATTATGGGGATAATCCTAATCTAATTTAATCAAGTGGAGAATCTGGGATGTATCCAGACATATGCAACTGCTTTTATATGAGAGTTTTCTAACTTTGCTTCACCAGCCACTTTAAGCATCTGCTTGTATTTTTCTTTTAGGAAGTATTTCTGCTCATTTCATTAAAAGCTTTCAAAGTTTCCAGGTGATCGCAGGGAGCTAGACAGAAGTCCTAACTAAAGGTGGAGATACTCGGTAACTGCTGATTTTTTTTATTTTACTCCTATGAACAGATGGTTTCACTGTAAGAATTTATGTTATCACCTAGACTTTATTAGCCAAAGAACAAAAGAAAACACATACAGAGACAGACATCTCTTGTTTCTTCTTGCTAAGCTGTGTTCTTCAAAACATTAATATAATTTCCTATGCTTTATGCAGATATTTATAAGCAGTGAATTAATTCTTTACCAGGTCAGAGTTAATGTCTCCCATTTTACACAGCAGTGAAAAACTGCCTTTGTATTTCATTGCAAGGGAAGTGTCGCTTCCTGGATGCTCCCAAGCCTATGAAACAGTACCCGGATACCATAAAGAAGACCTCATATTTATTTTAAGCATGAGCAGTGGGGTTACAGCAATATTCTTGCCTTACCCTTTCATAGTATTTTACAGCAGACATTAGGCACTGGCAGAATTTTGAAGCTTTTAATCTGTTTTTGCTTACTGCTGCATTGGGCAGACCGGTAGATTTTAACTGGAGCGTTCTGTACTAGTTTTTCTGGATCTGTAACTCTGTTTACAGTGCTAAAGAACATTTCAGAAATTTTGAAATTATGTGAGTTGCTTTCCTCCTTGGTGTGACATTTTTAGAAAAGGTAATTCAGACATCCAGTTGTAACAATGCTTTTCTCTAATTACTGGCAATATACATTGAAAATGATACATATTTTTACATGCAAAGGATTTTATGGTCTGTCCAGTGTGTGTCTCCTTCCAGAAGGAAGGATTGCTTTTCAGTCTGAAAATACAAGCTGAATTGAGGCATCATCTGAACTCTGCTTGTAGTTAAAATCATAGCATCATTAAGATTGGAAGGGACCTCTAGAGGTTGTTGAGGCCATCACCCTGCTCCAAGCAGGTCTAGCTAGACCAGGTAGGTCAGGGCAGTGTCCAGCTGAGTCTCAAATGCCTCCAAGGACAGGGGTCTACAACCTCTCTGGGTGACCTCTTCCAGTACTTGATCATCCACACAGGAAAAAAGGTTTTTCCTAATATTTAACCAGAATTCCCTGTGTTCTAAGATGTGTCCTTTGCCTTTCATCCGATCACTGTGCGCCTCTGAGAAGAGTCTGGCTCTATCTTCTCCATATAGTGGGATCAGGTAGTTGCAGACAGCAATAAGGTCTCCCCTCAGTCTTCTCTCCTTAGGGCTGACCCCCCCGCAGTTCTCGGGCTCTCCTCTTACACTGTGTGTGCCGACTCCCTTACCAGCTCGGTGGACCCCTGCTGAGCTCGTGCCTGTATGCCAATATCTCACTTGTAATGGGGAGCCCAAAACTGGGCACAGGACTTGTGATGCAGTCTAACAAGCGCCAAGTAGAGGGGAAGGATTACCTCCCTCCCGCTGCTGGCTGTGCTCTCGCTGATTCGGTAGAGGATGCGGTTTGCCTTTTTTGCTGCAAGTTTGATCCCTATTAAGATGAAAAACATTCTGGGTTGGACTGAAGTCTTTCACTTTTACAGAAATGGTTTTAAACATTTGGCCTCTCTTCAATTTCACATTTTCAGGTTTGGATTTTGATATTCTGTAGGTAGGACCCTCTTAGATAAAAGTCTCTTTCATCTGCTGAAGGTCAGGTGTATGACAGCATCAGTTTCTTCCTTAATTAAATAAGAGGTGGTTTATGGTCAAACAATTTTAAAAGAGAACCTATATTAACAGACACATTAGCACTCTGCCAGTCCAAATAACCGGAATAAAAAAAGCAACAAGAGCCAACCAGCAGGTTAACTCTGTCAACTATTACAGCAGAACAGGCATGTGCTGTGTGGTTATATTTCAAATGCAGAAAGGGGCTGTGTTCTGACTTTCAATGCTTCCGGATTTAAAAAAAAAAAAACAAAACAAAACAAAAAAAACACCTGATCTATATTGGCAATTTAACAACCAAGTAGTTTAAAGGAAAGGTAAGTGCTGAAAATTACCAAAATGATACCCTAACTAAAAATTTGTGGCTGATACAGTTAAATGTAGTCACGAAGGAAAGGCAGTAAAATTTGTTAGCTGAAATGGCAGTAAAATTTGTTAGCTGAAATAACAGTAAAGATCATCATACATTTAAGAGTTGATAACAACAAAATGATAGGCAACTGTTAGGCTCACAATGTAATAGATATTCACTGTTCCCAAGTTCTTTGTTTTTACTTAAAGAAGAGTTCCTTACTGAGGACTCTCAAAGGTAAGTCATTTTTCACTCCTTTCAAGCAATGCAAACACATATGTAGTATTCTTCTGTTCTGTGGTCTCTGTACATTTCTTGGGTTGTAATAGTCCCCAGCAGTCAAAATCAGGGGCTACACATAGATTTACCAGACCTGCCTGGATCCGGAGGTTTTCCTGTATAGTAAGTAACTTGGATTGGGATTGAGCTCTCGCACAGAATGTCATCTCTTAGGCAGAGACTCGGGCATGAGACAGATGGTCCTGTCACCTTGTTTGGACTTAAAGCAACATCCAAAGTCTTAGTAACTGACCTGTCTGTACAAGCAGAAGAATATTCAGAAAGTAATAACTTCCCATGTATAATTATTTTGACAACAAAGTGATAACAAAAGAAGGATAAATAAGAACTCTAAATTGGAAGTTATCGACTATAAAATCTGGTTTTGCAACATTAAAATAGTAACAATTGTTCATTCTTATTTATTACGATGGCATGAAATATGTCAAAAATCTACAATGCATAATGTTAACAAGTTTAGAAAAACTTGGATTTTTTTAGAATTCTTTGATTGCTGCATAAAAATTATGTGTAAACTTAATTGTATTTGGAATGCCTTCTTTGCCCATGTCTGTGCCTTTTTCTGTTGAGTGTTGGCAAGCAAATTACTTATATGTTAGCATCTATGGAGCGGTGCTAGCTCAATTATTTCAGACATTCTTACCTCCAGGTAAAAACAACAATTTTGTTGAAAAATCAGGGGAAGAATTTCTGGAAGAATCTGGTTAGAATAGTCTACAAACACTTTTGTTGTAATTATCTTACATTTTGTTCATTCATTTCAGATGGAAAGGTGGAATTTTGTTTAGAAAGTCTCCGGCTCATGTGTCATGCTTTATTTTTGTCATGTTCAAGTTGAAAAAATGTTTCCAGTCCAACCTCTTTGAAGAATTTTTCATTTTCAAAAACAGAGAATTAAATCCAGATTTTTCCGTCTTGAAAATGCAGATGCAGTGCTACTAGTAAGGGGTGCTCAGGACTAGTTGGTGATATCCAAGGTGGTCTTGTGATGCATGCACTCTACTTGCATGTTTCAGTGTTGTCCTCTGTGCAGCTCAGGTTGTTTCATGCTTACGTTTCAGAAGTAAATCAAGTTTTCTGTCTGTTTTCCTGTTTATTGCACAAAGCATAGCAACAATTTATGTTATGTTATTCTGGTGAGGCGCACTGAGTGCTGTATACTTTTTGAGACAGTCAGTCCAGTAGTGTGGTGTCATATCCAAGTAGTCCAAAATTTTCCCACTGTTCTCTGGGAACAAAGCTAGATTTATTTTTAGATTTGCACTGCCAGGGTTGGTTTTTCAGATATGATCATGTAGAGGTGATGTTATGACATACAGTAATATATTCTTAGTGTTCTTCATTTGGATAGTGTTCATTTTGTATTTTAGTTTCATTGTTCATAATTGCAGGCAAAAATACTAGTTTTAAAAGGGGCTCTGTCAGTGACAACACACTTAACGTTTTCAGCCACTTCACAGTATTTTATTTGTCTGAAAAGTAAATCTGTTCACCCTGCTTTCAAAAAAATGATGAAATCTGGGATCAAGCACATGATAGGAGTTCATTACCATAATAAGAATACCATTATATAACACAGGCAGTATATTACAATGACAGCATGTTGTACTCTTAGTGTGGACCTAAATATACTAACAGTATGTCAACAGGGCAATTCATCCTTCCTCTTCAAACTGCTGAAGACATGATGGTAAATACACGCTTTTGCTGGCAGTGCATCTGTACTAACCTCTTCTGCTAGGGCTCACACCTCCTCTCCTGCCTGGTTGACAGAACTGCACCAAGAGAAAATTGTGATCCTGACTTTGTAAGGGATTTTCTTTTAAGAATAATTTGTTTAAAATTTCAGGTGTCAGTCTATGTTCTCGCTAATGAATGATCACACTACTTTTACACAAGTTTTGGTTATTTTACATGCAAACCTGAGACACTTTTTCTGGCCATTTGTACAGTTATGAGATCTCTTTTCCCTTGATTTAAATGTGTATCTCTCTGCTTTGTAAAGAAAAAAGGTTAGTCACACCCATAATTATTACACAGAATCTAATTTATTGGTAATACTCCCCCAGTGGAAACAGAGGGACTTTTCCTCCCTTTAACAGCAGAGATTGTATTCCTCAACATTTGTTGAGGAGATTCTCTGGGCCTCATTTTTCAGGTTCTTTCTGCTCCATGTTAAAGCATCTCTCTTGGGTCCTCTTGCCTGGTCTTTTATTGATGACTGACTTACAACTTAGGATGATATTATAATGCTTCTAATTAGTCATATTTAAATTCCTTTGTTCTCATCCTCTCTCAGATCATTAGTAAGAACTGGTTTTCAGCTAGTTTTTTCTGTGTTAATTTATCCCTTTGTAAGAACTGGAAAAAATGGTTGGTCTTATTTTTTTTGATTTGTTTTGTCTAGTGTAACACAACTTGCTAGGCAGCAACCGCAAATGCATGTTTCTCCTTTCTTACTGACATTTTTAATACATTTGGTTTTAACAAGAGTTCAGCTTCTCACTGGTAAATCATTGGTTCCTTTTGCTTTTTGCAGAGGTCACCAAGTAGTTTCAAACCGTCGTATGACAAGGCAGGTTGTGTAACATATACATGTCACTGTGTGTAAACTAAAATGAGCATGTGTATGTATAATACACGCCCTGTCTGTGTAATACTCCTCAAAAAAATTAGATTAATTTGAGGCTCTCCAGCAGGCTTGCTGCTGTCCTGTTGCACGTTGCATCTCTCAGTAGTTTCAAGTTCACAGTAACTGATGTTACTTCTTCAGTTCCTCTTAATCTCATCATCTCACTGGTATTTTGTGTGACACACTGGCCTTCCATCCAGCACCGTTCTGTTTCTTTTTTTATGCAGTTTTTGGGGTGCAGACTGCACTGAATAGTGCTACCGTTTGGTAACGGGGATAACTAAAGCATTTTTAATTTATATGGGTAACACCATGAGCCCAGACAAAGGCAAACAACGAGGACCTGCAGTGTAGAAGCAGCACATGGAGAACATAAGAGAATTTTATGCCATGAACTTCTCTTTTATATATTTTAATACATCTTCGATACAATGTTAAATCAGCGGAGTTAAATCAGTATAAAATGGACTAATGTGTTGTAGCATGCAGTAATCTCCTGTGATTACTTCCAGTGGCCTGCGTGAGCCTTACATTTTTAAATTAATGAACAAAATAGCTACAAACTGAGCCCTGGCTATTTAGTTCACTACCCACAAACAGGAGAAAAGGCTGCTGCCCTGGCAGGGTGGGATGGCTGTTACACAGTCTGGAGACTGCTTCAAGGTTAAGCTCCGCTGAGCCAGGATGCCCAACGTAGCGCATTAGTATCTCTGGCACTTGCTGCTGGAACCTAGGAGCACTAGAGAGTATAATGCAAATTCCCTTGACCGCATGGGCAGCAGCACCCGTGGGAAGGGCTAGGAGGCGATGGCAAATGCAGTGGTGGAAAAGGGTAGAAAAGAGGAGGGGGCTTTTTGTGCAGTGCTTTCTCCCCAGGCAACTATTCTCTGACTTCTCCAGAAGAAGAGAGAGTTAGGAGCTGCTGCACTATTGCATCAACGGCACGGAGCAATCTGTGCACTGCTTCTTAAGTACCAATGTTAATGTCTCCAGTATTAACTGGTGCTCAGTATCAACTAATATTTCTGATATGAGAAAAGCCCCAGAGACCATGTGACAAAAGCAATAAGCCAGCAAGGAAGAAAGTTAAAATGTTGGTTTTTCTTGCAAATTGAACAAAGCTGGAAAAAAGCCAGGTTTTTACAAGCCTGCTCTATCTCTTCTTTGGGGTGATTGGAAGATTGGAAGATATCTGTCACGGCAAAGGAGGATCAGGTAACTTGGGTCTCAGAAGGCTAGGAAATCGTTGCAGTCATTTTGGCAAAGGGTGATAGCCTGAGCATTCTCACAGTCTCCCCTAGAAAGTACACTATACAAAACTAGTCTTGGTTTTTTTCTTACCACTTTTCTTGCACGCTGCTTTTTTTTTTTTTTTTTTTTTCTTCCCAGACAATGCAGTAAGGAACCCTTCCTCGAATAGTACATAACCTTTTTTAAGAAATGTTTTGTATCACTGACCTTATACCATAAACAATGTGAGAAATTAATTTTTAAATACACGCATCGGATTTTCTGATAGATTTGGGTGGTCTTTATCTGTTTGATTCTTATCAGCCGCTCAGCAAAAAATGTCGCAGTCATACTCCCCATAATTATATTACTCTTTGTACAATGCCTTCTTGTTTTTATTAAGGTTTGAAGAGCTGCATTGCTCCTGGTTATATACACTTAAAAAATAATTATATCTAATAGAAGTACGGAACAGTGTTAAAATATAGAAAAGTGTATAGCTGATCATTAAAATCTCTCCCACTCATTGTAGCACTCACTAACATTTCATCAACTTCAGTACTTGGAAGGGATATCCCTGCAGCTTCTAGGGTGAGGCCTGATTTTTTTTTTTTTTTTTTTTTTTTTTTTTTTTTTTTTTTTTTTTTTCTCCCCTACACAGAAACTGGCTTTGTTTATTTGGAAAGGCATTGTCGAAACAACTCAGGGGATTTAGGTGCCCAGATCCTACTGATTGTTTTTGTTTAATTTGGGCCTTGCAAGGCAACTGGGACAAGCAAATGTGCTAAGAGAAACATAGCAGCATTTCTCTTAAAATTTGGCATAGTGAATAGGGCTTTAGATGAATTGTGCCCATTCTGTACAATGTTCAGGGAAAGGGACTCACAAATGTTGTTGATGTTTCTATAGAATATGATTCTTTTTTGCTCTGTTATGTTCCTCACCACTTCCTAGGATCCCCCTGGAGATAATTAGATATCATGCTGAAACTCCTTCAGACAAACTGAATTCTGAAGAAAGGAAGCAGCTGGATGAGGATGTGTCTGTTGCTGAGGTTGAACAGTCAGCCTGTGCCCTTGAACAAAGCCCCTGATCTCAAAGGACTTTCTACTGAAATATATGAATAGTTCCAGCAGATTTTGGAAAATTCCCTAACTATAAGTTGAATGAATCATCCACATCAGTTTTATATCTGCTGTTAGCTCCGTTAACAGCCATGTATTAAGAAACATGATAAGAATCATGAAAGTTGTGTCTCCTACAAAGCCGTCTCATTATGCAGTACAGATACTAAATTGCTTTCTAAACTGTAATTCTGAACAATTCTTTCCAATTTTGTTCATTAAGACTGAACTGCTTCACATGGAAAGGACATGACTTAGACATTGGACGACTACATATAATAGCGCACTATATGCTGTATTCAGTATAGAATCTGTTTTATCATCTGAATATAGAAATAGCTTTTCATCATGTGCAGTGGAGCTATCATGGCATGGTAACCAAGAAATAAATTTATCTTGGTATATTAACATTCATCTTTTCCTTGGATACAATACAAATCAAAGAGGGTTAACAAAATATGATACTTATATACGGAATCTTAAAGACTAATCTAATTCTCAGATATAAATAACCTGACATTTCAAATGAAGGCACAAACTCCAAGCTTGTCCTTACCTATATTATTGAGCTTCCATAGTTTTGAATAGAAATACTCAGTGTGCTTGCATAAGTCTGAATTTTTGTTATGCTTATTACCTGCTGTTTACTTAAATTAGTAAGTATGAATTGCCTGCTGACCAAAAATAATTCAGTTATATCTGGGCGTGTATCCTTTCACATGTTGAGGGGAAAATTGTGTTCACTAATTCTTCTCGTGTTGCCTTTCCCAACGTGAGAGGAAGAAATATATCTCCTGAATGTTTTGTAGTCCAGTCCAACCCAACCCACTCTGAACCCTGATCTAAGTCTTGATCAGTGGATTGTCGTGGTTTAAAGACCTATTGCCAGGGGTGAAGAACAGACGAATGTAGGCAGAGTTTAAAGCAGCCGTGTTCTGTTTCTCAGCCCATCAGACAGCCGCATGTGCTGCGCTGATTGACCGTGGCCTCTAGCAGGGGTCCAAGGACTTTGCCTCGTATCTTTAGATCTGTAGCAGACAAATCAATTGGTCAGCAGTCAGTTTCCTTAGCAGTAAAATAAATCTATGTGGTATATAAAGAATTAAATACTTAGCAGTATTATAATTATCCCAAATAGTGGCAGTTAGATGCCTGGTTCATGGAGCTTTGAGTCAGGTAGGGAGGATGTCTGGCTCTAAATTCTATCCTGTAGTAAATTGCGCTTGCAGTTCTTTATGAGAGCAAAAAGGAAAGATTGTGTTGAAATTTATTTGGTATCTGTTAGGAGACACAACATCAGGGATGACAGTGTTACCAGCAGTATCTTGATAATTGCCTGTGAACATAGGTCAAAAAAATGCTGTGGGATCTGCAGCTGTAAGAACACGTAGCAGTTCTATGTCCCTTGGTTTTTTCAAAGTATACCTTAAAGATATGGTGAGCTATTCTTATATATACACATGTGGGTTGGTAAAACAAATAAGTAGTTATTCTCAGATGATTTGATTTAACCCATTCTTAAATACCAGAACGTCCATCTCTCCTCCATTCTGAATTTTGGGAGCTGGCATTTTACCTAGCACTTGTTGCATTCACTTTCCAGATCACGTGAATGGTCACTGTACAAGTCCAACGTCCCAGAGCTGCAGTTCAGGAAAACGACTTTCCAGCGCAGACGTCTCAAAAGCAAACCGCCGAGGGCCTGGGAGGCCCCCCTTCAGAAAAGCGCAGTCTGCAGCCTGCATGGAGATTTCTCTCCCAGTCACCACAGAAGGTGGGTGGCAATGAATATTTTGCTAGGTATTTGTGAATTTCTCACTGGGTGTGAAAGCGAATAAGTTTAGCATGACCCTTGTCCTAGTCATTGCCCTGAACTGCTGTCTTCATCTGACTGTTTAGAATTAGAACAACCCCTGTGTGTTAGTGTTGTTACTAACAAGCCTGCTCCTGAGCTCTGCGCTGCCTAGGGATGCGGTATGCTGAACCTCGCCGAACTCTCACAGCCGTCCCCTCGCCTGTATGGATCGGGTGCTTTGTTCCGGAAAAGCAATTGTTCATAGCCGCTTACGTACGGTTATTGTGACAGCTAGTAGTACTAACGTTTTAAACTCTCGTTGTCTCTACTTACCAAGTCAGAAAATGAGTAAGATATTTTTACAATGTGAGTTCAGGCTTTGCACATATATATTTATTTATTTATTGGTACTGAAGACTTCCTAAAATTCTACAATCCCTGGCCACCATTTACAGTAAAATTATAGCCCATAATCTAATCAATTTTTTGTATTTATAATACGTTTCTTGCTTTAATGCTTGAAAAAACAGTCTTCAAATTGTAATCTACCTGAGTGCAGAGTCTCGATGAAGCTGAGATACAAAGTGGACCACTCATGGCAATGCATTGTGCTTAAAACTTAGAATAAGCCCATTTTAGTTTCAGCAGTGCCAGCTGTTTCACTGCAGATCGTTTAAGCAGAAGCATTCAGCTGACCTGTTTTTCTTCAGTCTTGATAGTGTTCCCACCCTGCTGTTGGTGGCCTTGACCCTTGTCTCCCATGCTTCCAGCTCCCCCACATCCTTGCAATTAAGCAATGCATTGTCTGTGCAGAAAAGCTTCAGTCTATCAAAAACTGAAAAAGCATAGCATCAAAATAAATGGTGTAGGACTGTAGTGTTGGTTGTATTCAATTTTAGTAATAGGTAAAAACTTTATAATATTTAAACAACAGAAATGACACAGTGTAATATTTTAATAATAAAATAATTAATTTTAACAATTAAGTCCTTTAAAAATCCAGGTTTTAATTCTAATCAAGTTGCAGACTAATTTCCTAAGTGCCTGAGAGATAATGATCTCCTACAGCTGTTGTCTGGGCTGTAGCATGGCCTGACCCCCCCGTGATGCTATAAGTGATAGGCAATCAACACCACTGTGACCTAGCCCTCTGTCTTGTAAGGAGCATTTGTATCCTAACCTGCCCACCTGCAAAAGTGTCTGTACCACAGAAGTTCTCTACAGCTGGAACCAGTACTCCCTAATTTTGCAGATTGTTAATGGAGGCAGAGCAAGGGGAATTACATCATTCAGAGTGTCTAATTTTGTATTTTTAAATGCAAATTATTGCAAATACCTTTGTTGCTAGTGGCAAATTGCTAGAATCTTTTGATTTTTTTTTTCTTTATAACATAAAATAGCAAATTCTTTTGCAGCCCTTATTCTGACTACTGTGGGGATCACACAACAGAAAAATAGTGTCTATGGGTGTGAGACCCTATAAGAAAACATCCTAATTTGGCACAGAGGGTTCCAAGACTATGTTCTTGACTGGAATGGAGCTGTTATCCCGAAGTCTGTTGCGGTGTCCTCTAGCAGCTCCTTCCATTTGATTTAAGAACAACATTTACCTACATTCATTCATGGGATACAGAGTAAAGCATGGTCAGAGGCTTTCTGCAAAATGGCTGTGCTCACTGAAGGTGTTACCATCTTCCAGCTATGTCATTAGGCCTCTGGTAGAAATCAGCTCCCGTCGCCAGAGGCCATCACACCAGAACAGATGCCGGTGGTAGAGAGATCCTTTGGGTTGTTCATTTCTGCTGAAGTACAGAAACATTTAGCCTAAACAGCTTTCTATATTGGGTTATGTTATCCACCTCCCTTTGCACTAAAGCAAATGAGAAGTGCCCACGTGATCTATATTTCTGACTTCACTAGATGAGTATTAACCTTCTGCAGAGGAACAGGGTCAAAACCTTGGGGAGTAGTGACATTTCAACTGACACTGCTGTTCTTTCAGTGACCGTCCAACCCTCTCTCCTTTAGGAGAATGTTACAATATCATGGATTCTTCAAAGATTAAGTCATAGGCCAAAGAGCAGAAATGTTAAATCGCATTGTAGGCTTTGTATAACATATGACAAAGTGTAATCCTCAGCAATCAGTTATAAAGAAGTAATCCTGTTTAAATACTAAACCTACTATAAATTTCGGTTTTAACTTGGATTAATTTAATGGCTCCTGTGTGAACATTGTACTAAAGCAGATTTAGAGAGCTCTGAGGTGTCTATAAATTCCTGTGCATAGGGGCAGTTTTCATCTACATAATCACCATTTTTAACTCTGTATTAATCATTGATGATGATCACAACATAACCCTTTCATCTGCCTCTCTTTATGCACCATACAAATATGGTAAGTACCATTGTCATATAGTAGTTTGTGGTGGAAAATACAACACTGCCACAGTAGTTTCTATTGCTCTGTGTTTTCTCCATCCTACATACTACCAAACTCTTCTGGAATTCTTGTATGCAGATACTGCTGCAGTATCAGAACTACTTGTACATAACTGGGCCATGGTACTGCCTAATTCTTTTATGCTGCTGCTTTTCTTTTTCCCTCCCATCCTCCCAGAGTAAGTAGGGTCACTGGCAGGCAGAACCTACAACCCCCTAAGGTCGCACTGACCCTGTGTACAAAACGTTTAGTAATACAATTATACTTTTGATGGCATGATGATGCTTTCTGGATATCTGTATCATGAAAAATTCACTTTCTATTGTTCATCGCTAGTTATAATACCTATCAAGTTTAAAGTATATCTCTTTCTAGAGATAGTCCTCTAACTTTCTTTCAGGGACGTGCAGAAAATTAAAGTAAATGACATAAAAAATCCCTATTTAAAAGTATCAGTGGTGTCATCTAAATGGTATTACAACTCTCAGTAAGGTCAGTGAAATGTCTGTTGCACAAAAGAGCCAGACAGTCTTTAGAGTAATTTATATTAACATGTAATATGATGGAGCATGGTTTGGGTTTGTCCTTGAGTGTGTGGGTTTGTGTATAAGTCACCTTTCAGCAGGTTTATAGACTAAAATAATTTTCTAATCATTTATATTCTCTCATTAAAACAAAGCCACCTGTCCAACTTGTCTAAACTTTTTTTAGATGCCTCTGGTATTAGTCTTTCGACTTCTAGCTCTGCTAACTAATCTGTCTGGAATGACTGACATTCCACCATACTTCATGCATCTTGCATTTCTAGACATACAGTTTTGGCAAGTGGTTTGATTTACTTCTAAAGGTTTTTGTACTAAGCAATATGGTGGAAGATGGTATGATCCTTGAAAGATTCTTAGGCTGGGGGTAAGAAAGAGGGTGAGGGAGAAGGAAGATGAGAAGTTAAAGGTTTGAGAGAGAATATACTGAGAATAAGCATTCTCTCCAAACTGTGGAACTGGCTTTGATCAAAACCTTCTCGTTGGGCTGTTCCAAAATAAAACAAAAAAATCCTCTCTGTGCTAAGAATTTTATTGGCTACTTAGGAGTATATGCTGCAATAAACAATAGATTATTCACAAGAATTTTTTTTTTTTTTTTAATATTCTCATGTGGTGAATCAAGAGACATATTTTATGTCCTCGCTAGAGAGGTAGCATTTCAGGTTAGTATTTGGTAGGATTTTATTATTCTACCTGAGTAGAATTTTGATTAGAGATTGCTATCTCAGTAGTCTTAAGCACTTTTTATACATTTAAAAAAAAGCCTTTGTGTGTGGGTAGGTGGTTCTTACCTTTTCTTAAGGCTGTCTCTGAGGCACTGATGACACTTGATTTTTTTCCTGCTCTTTACAATCTCTTCTAATTGATTTGATTAAAAAGACAATACATTTTGGTGACTAATCATAAGATATCTATTAGAATACTAAATCAGTCTTCTCCTCTCACATTGGATTTCAAAATCTACTTACTTAAACCTTATCTTTTGGTACAATAGGAACTGTATTTCCAGCATTTTCATCAAGTGTATTTTCAAGCAACTTTCCCACAATAAATTCTTCTGACTTCATTCCTGTTAGTTCATTGTCAAGATTTTGCTGACTCTTACCCCTTTACATGTGCAGAAGGATTTCTGATAGAGAAAAGCATTTTTGAAGAATGTCTTTGCAATGATGAATCATAGGAAGAACGGGGGGGGGGGGGGGGGGGGTTCTCCTGGGCAAAATATTGCAAACTGTTCAGTTTCATAAAGTGCTAATATTTTTTGCACACTCGTAGAAGAATAATTCAAAAGCCAAGTAACAGTAGCAGAGGAGTGGTGTTTATGCCTGCATGGTTACTGTTACTGCTTAAACCTGTCTTTCCTAGTATCCTCATCTAACATGGAAAAACTTGGAAAGCTCTAAATCTTTTTAAACTCAGGTAGATTTTATTCCATGCTAAAGATTAATGTCATTTCAGTTCCAAAGCTGGGGGGGGGGGGTCCCCAAAAAACTTGATCTAGTATCTAGATCAAATAGCTTGTTATGGTTATATTTTTGTCATTAATTAGCCAGACATTTAATACAGCACTTCTCAAATACCATTTATGCTATTTAAAATGTTACATGTTGTCCTGTAGTATCTTCTGGTTTCATAAATGCAGTATTTTCACAGCTATACTAATAAGTTCTGTAGTTGCTCAATAGTCTATATCTAATTTTAGCAAGGAATTGGAACTTTACAAGTTCTTAATAGCATATTATTGATTCTAAACAATCTTGTTTTCACATACTTTTGATTAAGCTGTTTCTTCCTTGCAACAATATAAGAATTTATTTGCATTGTAAACAAAAACACAAATATGGTAAATTCCATTGTTCAACTTCTAAATTCTAAACTTCTTCTAGCCCTTTTTGACCAGAAGTTTTTGAGATTTTAGGAGTTAGTGATTGTATTTCTTTGATAAGACTTTCTTGCACAGGGTATAAACTACATTTTTTTATCATCAAGTTAACATTGTGCATTTAAATATCAAGAGCAATAAAAAATACACATGAATGCAAATTATTCTTAGTCAAGAAAATCCGTACAGAGATTCTGTCCCATGATAACATTCTGTAGAAAGGGAGTGTGTTTTGTCTCCAAGCTTAGTGGATTTCTTTGCAGGCTGTAGCTATTTGCACTGATCATGC
Source organism: Aquila chrysaetos chrysaetos (assembly GCF_900496995.4). NCBI lineage: Eukaryota > Metazoa > Chordata > Aves > Accipitriformes > Accipitridae > Aquila > Aquila chrysaetos. Next base: position 2,792,202 of record NC_044010.1, on the reverse strand, counting down.
CTCGGTCTGTTCAGCTCTGGGCTCCAACTAGCACCCTATTCTGTCTGCAGGTGTCCTCACAGAAACACTGAAATGGGGATATTAACCTTTTTAGCTTGTCTGGGGAAAACGTGTACCCCTACCTGGCTTGCCTTCTGTCCTGCTGCACACATCCAAACCAGTCCATCTCAGTCTAAAAACTAATACTGCATAGTTGTTAAACCCCTTAAAACTCCCCTTCCATCTAGAAGAGCAGAGATCCCAGCCTGATCAAGAATTTCAGTGTAGATGAATAGGCCAAAAACATCTGCTCTTTTTCTGCATAGGAAGACAAAATCTGTATTTTGGTCGAATTTTTAATTGTAATTTTAGATTAAAGAAAACACTGAATTAAAGAAAACAGTGATGTTAAAGAATAAAAATAAACTTGTTGTGGGAGGGAACTCAGTGTGGTTATACTTGTGTAGCTGGTGGGTATATGGATGTGTGCACAGATACATATGCTGGCACGCCATCCTCTTTGCTTTAATGAGTTATAACTAACTCCGAGAAGTCTTTCAGATTCGATACTTCTTGGTTATTGCTTTTTCAGACATTCTGCTTTTTTAAGCCAGTTTGCATTCTCCAAAAGGTTCTCTCTGCCATGACTTGCTAGTTGCCATCAAGAGCTTCTGCTGGCAGACTCTGCCTTTTTTTCCTCCTTGCCTGCATTCACACAGAAATCAGGGCATTCTGTATACATATGTCCAATATGTGGTTATATCATACGTCTTAGGAAGAAAGTAAAAACAGAGTGGAGTTTTTCCTTTCAAATGTTGTGTTTGGAAGTCTGTTTTCTTCCACCAACAGTGATAGAAAACTGTCTGTCTTTTTCTTATTATTTTTATTTCCCATTATGTAGTTTTTAACTAGTCCAGGTTAATCACCCTTGACTAGAAAGGCCATTTAGGTCTTAGTGCTACAAACTTGCCTCTGAACAAGGAATCTTAACAAGGATTTACTGTGCATTGTAATTTTCTAGGAATGCTAAGAGCAGAGTCTTTAAATTTGCTTTAGCTTTTCTTTAAAATAATTCCGTTTCAGCATTTACCTCAGCTTTTGGATTAACTCTTTTGATTATATGTAGTTAAAATTTGATATAGAGCACTTGAATTGAAATGTCACTGTAAGCTGGCAAAACGAACCACTCAAGAATATTTAGTCATTATCTTTAATAACCTTATCAAAAATTCTATGGCAAGTACAATACAATTTCCATTTTAATAGATCCAGTATACTTTTATACTTGAAGTTTTTCTTTTGCATCTGTATATAGAATGACTAAAACTGTTTTGGGGATAAGTTGTTTTGTTTCTTGCATGATTTTGTCCAACTTGTTTTGGAAATGGGTAGTATTTGGTATATACTATATACTTTAAACTTCTTTTACTATTCGAAAGTATTTGTGAGGATCACCATAAGAAGCCTTGTAGGCAGCCTGGCAGAGGCTTCCAGATTTTTTTTCCTGATGGATTTTGGTTTAGGTTTTGGTGCTGAGTTTTTTGAGGTTTTTGGTTTGGTTTTTAGATTCAGCAAATTTTACAATAATTTTCTGTGTATGTATGTCAGCCTGTTACTTTGGTCTATTGTTTCTATAACAAGGTTTCCAAAGTCTTAGGATTGATCTGTACCTTAATCAGCCTGTAAATATGTGTGTGAAGCCATAGAGAAGGGCTGACATTTGCTCTTCTAAGTCCAGTATGCTGTAGTCAGGGTCTTGGAAATAGGATACTGAGTGATTATCTTATAAAAAGTCTGCAGCCTGAGGAACAAGGCTCAGCTGATGTCGTGCTGTGTATTGTAGTATTTCCTATGTAACTTCTGTACGATTTATATTGGTTTTTCTCTTGTCGGTTATGGCTACACTGCTACGCTGTCTGCAGCAGTGCTGTGTGCCTAGCACATTGGATTTTTTTGGACTGGATGAGTGAATGTGACCATTAGGTTTCCTTCCCATGTAGCAAGGTGGGGGGAGAAGAGGGAGGTTTCTGTTCTTATCATCGGCTCCTTTTTTTCCTGGGTCTGAAGTCCACATGTGGATGTGAACTAAGTGACGATGGCCTAGATGAAGATCACTGCGGTTTTCAAAGGTAGGGGTTCCTACGCCTCCAAGGAAAGAGAGGAACAACCTGGTTGCTTGACCTACAAAAATATTGAAGAGCGAGCACAAAATGACTCAAATGGATGGCAGGGTACTGCAGCGAGGAAGGGAATAATCTGCTGTCCACGTCTGCTGAGAAAAGGACAGGATGTAATGGACATAAATTACTAAGGCAGAGGCACGACTTCAGGGAGACAGTAGGGGATTCATTTTGATCACAAGGGTAGTTAACCACAGAAATGGATTCTCTGAGGAGGTTATTGCATCTCTGGCAGGTTTTCAGAACAGCTCATACTCTCCACCGCATTCCCTTTGCCATGCCTCTCCATATTGCAGAGCGGATGATTTCTGGTAAAATTCCTTGCCCAAGCAGCCAGCCAAACAGATGCTTAACCTGATCCACTGGGCAAGTTACAGCAGTCATGGGACCACACTTCACGAGGCCCTTAAGTGCCATGGCTTTTCACAGCTAACCTTTCATAACAGATGGAAAAGCCCTTGGCTTGAAATTTTTTTATTTATTTCTCAGTGAGGGAATTATGGTGTTGGTTCTGCTTCTAAATCATTTCCATTTTGTTAGCATTTGAATTTACTTTACATCACTGTAACTAGTATCAGTAAGAATAGTATAATAAGAAATGACTTAGAGACACTATGGTAAACCACAGTCTCCGCTAACTGCTCAGTTTGTCACCACATGTCTTGTCTGTGCAGAGAAGCAGATAAAAATATTGCATAGAGGACCTGTTCTATATCTAGAAAGTTTGTTCCTTTCTGCAGAAAGCTTTATTCAAATAAAAAAGAAGTTATTAGGAAGTTGAAATTATTTTTCCTGTATTTAGCAAAATCCCAGCACTTCTAGTCTAATGGGCACTGCAAACTCAAAAGATTTGTGAACAGCAAATTCTGCGTGGCTGTAATAAAAAATTTGGCACCTAAAGTCAAGTGTTCCAAGGAAGGATATTCCAGCATCTTCTGTGAGGTTTTCATATCTGTTTCAAAGTATTCAGTTTGAACACTGAACTGTAAGATCCATAGATTATTCTTGGGTGAATACAATTGTTTCCAGAAGTGGCTTGTCCATACTGTTAAGTTCTTTTTCAGTCATGGTGGAGATGAGAGTGTGTGTGCTTGTTTTCTACTGCAGGTAATATTAAAAACCTTCTCTTTTTCTGCTTCCTCTTAGAAGGGAGATGTAGAGAGATTTTAAAGGTGAGCAAGAGGGAAAGCCCAGTCTGCCTGTGATACAGACACATCAAAAATAATGGCAACTGGTCCTGGGACTAAGAGGACAATTCAGCCCACGTACTTCAATCCATCTGTTTAGGATGCAGTCTGAGATAGAGTGCTTCTGAGAGTGGATGTCCTAACCAAATAGATGGGATAGATAGATAGCTTGCCCAGGAAATTTGCTAAAGGACATGCATAAAAAGTAAGTTGTTAGGGCAAGAGGGAGCCCAGTTTCTAGACCCTATCAATAGTGTTCAAGTTCCCCAGAACAAGTTCATATTTTATATTAAGTCCACAGTAAATAAAAAATAGGACCAGAAGGGCCAGAAACCTTAGATTCAGCCTCTCAGCTGAGCATCATAGCCATCAGGGGCTCAGCTTCCAGGGGAGACATGAAGAATGCTGTTCCTCTTTATACCTTGTGGCCACAGAAGGCACGGATGGACAAAGTCGGTCCTCTTAGACCGATTTGTGCCTACAGCTTATGACCTTCAGTTTCTGCTGAGTGCAAAAAGCCAGTGGAGCTGTCGTCGTTTAGACTGAACCATAATCTTTATCTGATCTAACCACTGGTTTCCCTCGGAGGTTTAAGTGGAGTTTAGGTGTGTGTCTGCCTAAATCTGGTCACAACAGAGCTTGCAATGCCCTGTGTCCCCGGAAAAAGCAGGGGGGGGAGGTTGTCTAAAGACTGAGGTGCCTTGTGAAAGAGCACGTCTAATGGCCAGGAAAGGCCTGGGAAGAAATGGAGAAGAGCCTTGCATGGATGCATGTGAGCTGCTGGTGCCTAAAGTCCAACTCTGTTGGGCTAGATAGAGTTTATGTTTGGTTTTATCTTGGAGTACATTTTCTGTCAGGTTCTAAGAGGATGTTAGGATCCGCTTGTTTTCTTACAGGAATCTGCAAATTTTCCTTCTTTTTAAAACAACCAACTAAATGAAAATTTTGTTCTTCTTACATTTACTGAATGTCTAGTCAGTTTTAATTTAAATGATGGTTTGACTCCAAGTTAAGCTAATTTCACACTGTACTCTAGGCACGTTGAATTTAGAGGGTGTGTTTTGCACTGCATGCTCAACTTCAGCACTTTCTTGCTTCCTAGCAATTGCTTCAGATCAATGTAAACTGGTTTTCTACATCTGAAATAATTTTTGAAACAGTTTTGGAAGTGGAACACACCATTGGGTGGTTCCTGGTACTTCTGTGGCAGAATGGAATAGGTGGTGAGCTGTTGTGTATAGAGAACTAGGGAAGAGTATAGCAATATTCTGAGATTGTTCAAGTTATATGGTAATAGCTCTTCCAAAAGATTGGGTTTTTTTAAAGCGAAGCTTTTCTAACTATACTTCAGTTACACAAGCAGAGGGTCTATCGGGGGGGGGGGGAGAAAAAGTACTTTGAAGTGCTTTCACTTGCTTCATTAAAACATTAACTGTTTTGACTTTGTTGTTGAATGAACCCAAGTTTTTTCTTCTATATTGCCTTTTGTCTCCACCTTATTCTTGGGTACGTCCACATATGAAAGTTATACAACATACTGTTCTTTCCCAAACATCAATGTTACGAAAGATGCTTCAGCAGAATGGATATTTTAGGTTGGGATTTAAGTTCTAGAGAATTGTGATATCTTTGATTAAAAAATGTATGTCCAAACTTACAAACTATATCCAAATTGAGCTCTTAGTGATCGGAGTGTGAAGACAGTTTGCTTGTGTAAGTCAAGGGAAGTGATTCATACAATTGAATATGGAAGTTTGATAGATTACTTACTGTGAAGATCTCTCGCATTTTTATCTTTGTATAAAAATGCTTATTTCTACTTCATTTTCAACATGAAGAATAGTTCTGCCCTAACAGTTCCCTTCTGTTTTTTAAAACATGCTGAACTAAAACCTAAGCCTGAACTTTACCATATTCTGGAAATATCAAAATAAAGATCCGAGTCTGGTGACTTGAATCTATTTTCTCTTTCAGGCCTTTATTTGCCATCATTTACATCAGGCTTCTGTCAGTACGATTCCATGAAGCCATTCAGGTTACACCGCTATAACTGTAGCAGCTTCAGGGCAATCCATTTTGGAACTTTTTCCAGGGAGGGCCAGGCATCCCACAGCTTTAAGTTCTGTGTAAGTGCAGCCATAGCCATCCTGGTTTGAATGCTCTGCAAGCTGTGTATTCACAGGCTTTTCAACATAGTTTTAGGGAAACTTATTTGAGTTCATCTAGAGGAAATAATTCACAGTAAAATTCCAGGTTATTACTGCATTGTTTGTGCTTAAGACAGCTTCTGCTGCTTTCTAGTGAATTGCTTTATGTGGAATGCTGCTTTAGAGTGGTGCTATTAAAATGTGTTTGAAGATGTTTTTAGCCAAGTAAACGTGCAGTGTTCTTAAATGTGTGAAAACCCTGCAGCGTTACTTCCTGCCCCTTTCTCCTCTGTGTTGCTGAAGCATTGCCGTCAGTAATATGGTTCAGTCTCTGTGTCTCTATGATGTTACTTTGTGCAAATTCATGTTTGAAGTATAATTCCTTTACTGTATGTTTACACTGGCATTCAGAGCTTTGCATGCTTTCCTGACTACATAATTTTAAAAGTGAGAGATTTCTCTTAAAATTTTAAGATGATGATCTTTAAACTGGCAAATGTTTTAATGGTTTCATTAGCTTCTGTTAGGTCTGATATTTGGGATTAAAACTTGTAGAAATCTCCAAGTGAGGAGAATATAACCCATTTAACTTTGTTTCCAGAATATATTGGTTTCCATATCAAAAAAGGTCGATTTTTGTATATGTTTTATAAGCAGATCAATTACTCAGTATGTTAAAACCAGGAAAGGACCTATAAATAGCATCCAAGACACTAACAGTCAGTTGCAAAACTCTTCAGTAATGAATGTAAACATCTGCAGTGAAAATGTTGATCTTTGTCACTAGCAGTTTTTTTCCATTCCTCATAACAGGTGGTACTATTACTTTCATGATTCCTAACTTCAAGAAGAAAATTGCTTTATGCTTCTGTGTTAGTGCGAACTCCACTATTCTAGAATAATCACAGTGACAATTTCTTGGGAGGGATGATAGGTGAGGATGTGTTCCCCTTACAAAGCCTTTGCTGCAGCTGAGAATAGAGAAGTCAGAACATTTTCCTGAAGATGGCATACATATTTTCATTAATACTCTCCCTCCTTTTTTATTTTTTTAATTCCATGAGAAAGTAAGGAAATTCCAGTTTTATTTCCACTAAACAAAAGGAAGTTAAAAAAAAAAAAACCCTGCAATCTCTGCTCTGTAAAGGTGACAGCTGAAACACAAGGAATCATTTACTCAAATTACCTTTTAAATTCTCAGAAAAACCCCAAACCCTAAATTAAATCTTCTCCTAGACACCAGTGCACTGCAGCAGGACAGCTCTGTCATGCAAGGAAGGAGCTAGGACAATAACTGCTCAGGGCTGCTTTCGTATAAATGTCATGATGACGGTTGGCTCAATTGTTCTTGTCCTTTTGCAATGCATGCGATTTTGTGGCAGTAGGTTACATTTCCAGACGGGCAATGCTTCAGCAATTACATGGAATCAGTACATTCTCACACGACGAGCGTCACTATACTGCTCACACATGGATGAACAAAGGTAAGATTCAAAAACACTGGCTTCATTTTTATCCTAGCATGTGAGTTCAAGTGTCCTGTGTGTTTCTGTCAGTGAGGTGGGTAGCAAGTTAGAGGTTTTGTAGTTGCTTTTACATCAGAAGCCTTCTGTTTGTATGCTGCTGCTGCTCATAGCTGGAATTTAACAATCATTCCAGTGTTATGAAGTCGGTTCCTGAGTTTCCATCTGCATCTCACTAACCCAAACCATGCATAGGACAGGGCTGAATGAAAACTTTGAAGAAAGCAGGACTACTGTTAGGGGAGTAGCAGTGTTTATAGTGTGTGGTCTTAACCTATGGAATGCAGCTTTTTGAAATGCACTGACTGCAGATAATAATGCCTTTGCTCAGAGCTGCTCATGGTCTTAACAGCCTGAATAGCAGCATCTCCCAAACGATAGGCATTCGTTAGGTCTCTGATGGTGCTCTCGGCTCCTCTGCTGCTAGCTGCAGGAACAGCCTGGAGACCTATCTGGAAAAAAAGAAGAGCCAAGAACTCCAGGTCTGCAAGAGGAAGAGGAGGAAAAAAGGACATGGTTGTCTGAGAGAGATGACTGGGTGGGAGCAGAGGGATCCTGGGAGTTGGGTATGTGCCTCTCGGAGAAAGGGGAATATTGGGCTCCCTCAAAGCAGGAGGCAATTTAGAGGCAGGAGCCCATTTATGAGAAAGTGTCATACAACAGGATGTCCTGCAGAGGAGGAGAAGAGGGAAAGAGAACTGAGGAGCAGAAAAGCGTCTGCCTTTCACATACGAACGTCCTGTCCCCTTACTGAAGCAGGGAGTCCAAATAAACTTTGTTTGACCTAGGTTACAGGGAGTACCTGGAAGTGGTCCTGGTTCAGACTCATGCAGAAAAAGGTTGTAGCTGACATTCCTGCTACGCCCATCATGCCATGCAAGAAAAGGAAAATACAACAGAAAACCCAGAATATGGTGGTTGGGTTAAGGATTACAGCAGATTGGCAGTGTTCATACAAGTCAACTTTTAGAAGGTGGGACATCATTTTAAAACATGGCAATTATGCTAGGAAAGGATATGGCAAACTTTTAAAATTTCCCAAAGAAAGTGCTTTTATGTTTCTCTAGGCTACAATGGAGTGGTTTCTAAATAAGAATTTGGGGTATAATCTCTTTGAGAAAAGAGTCCCAGGGAATAGGCCTAAACTAAATTTTATCCTGAAATCTAGGAAGAGGAGAGATTTTTACCTGCTTTAGAGCTAGCCAATAAAGTCACGTAGTGATTGCAGCCTTTCATGGGTTTTGGGTTGCTGTTCAGATATGTTTAATGACATCAAATTTTGACATGTGTCGTGCTGGTCTTTAGAATTTCAGTTTGAGTAGTGTATTTAATAGAAAATGGCACAGTATGTTCCCAAAAGTGTCCCAAAGATTATATCTGTTCGTGTCAGTTCTGCGAAGACATATTAGTTAACTGTACTGCACAGGAGTGAGGAACATTTCTTGTTAATTTAGGGAGGGAGAAATCTTGATGACACATGCAAATGGCACATCATATATTTTAAGTTCCGTGTATGTCGCCTACACTAACTGCATTTGTCCTTTCAACATCTTTCTCAGTTTGAGCACCACCATATTTGAATTTTATGTGACTGTGATATTAATACACCTGTAAAGAGAAAATGAATTACATAATAACATTTTTTAAAAATTAGGTACCGTTTGGGGAAAAAACAAATATATATATATGTGTGGAGCCCTGATGATCTCTGCCTTGAAATTACTGTCTTCCCCTTCTTTACCTGGCAGCTGTCACTGTGCTTAGGAAGGAGCTGGGCCAACCAGTCTGCTGCAGAAGTACAAAGTGCTTGGGGTTATGGGAGACACTAATTCTCAAGGTATTAGAAGCTGTGTTTGCACATGAATAAGCAATCCCAGTTTTATGCAGATATAGTTAGAGGTACTGAGCCAGAACTAGAGAGCTACAACAGTGCCTACATGAAGGCGAAACGGGGTGAGGGCAGTGTTTGGAAGTTCACGTAGACCTAAATTTCTGTTCCATGAGAGTGTGACTGAAGTGCCAGAGACAGCTACCCCGTGAAGCTCCTGTTTGACAAGTTACGGATGCCCTCAAAGAACAGAAGCTGGCCCAAGTGTCAAAGAGTAGCAGGAGAATCTGCCCCCATCCCTCTGTGCCAACTTTTAAGGTAGCATGTGTAGTAACGCTTGGTGTGGTTCCAGTAGTGCTTTGCTGTGGTTCTCTCCAATCTTTCCCAGGTAGTTGCTGCAAAGAGGATAATTTCAGCAGTTTACACAGAGTCGTCTGGGTAGGGGAGTACAATGCTGCAAGACATTGTCTGAGGAAGTGAGTCAGCAGCAAAACTGCTGCTTCTGGTGGAGAGCAGGAAACATATATACAGTATGAAGCTTAGCCCAGTTTTAAGTTGGAGTATGTAAGAAAGTCCTTTTCTAATTTTATTCTTCAACATGGCAGAAAGTATTCCTCTTTTTTGACATTTTTACTGGCTCTGAAGAGACAGCTTTCTCTTCTGAGCTGTAAGAAGCATAATTTCATACCAGACACAGATCTACTTCATAATGATAGGTTCAGAAGCAAGCCTTTTATCTCAGGTCCAATAACTTCAGCTATTTCTCCATCTCCAGAACTTCCTGGTCCTCTAGTTGTTATTGTTGCAGAAGAGCATGTGAGGTTTCCAATGATCTAGCCCTATTTTTGACTACAGGTCGGTAGACTGCAGCAGTGGCACAAATTGTTTTGCAAAGACCGTGCTAGCAGCCAGCCCTACTCTCTTCTTCCCTCTGGCTCCTTTATTCCGGTAACCTGCAGAGCAGGTTTCTCACTTCACTCCCTGGGAAGCCAGAGTCGATTTGCACCCCGAGACGTTTTGGATGCTGGGATCAGTTTAGCAATGGGTGTCTTTTCCCCAGAGAGCAGTTATTAATAGCTTGATAATAAACGATGGCTGTGAATGCAGTGCTAGAATGTCCTAGTGATGGAAACGAGCAGAGCAAAGGACACATGCTCTGAAGTTGGTAATGGCATCTCCCTTCGTGTCCTGCAGCGATGAGATACATGGATTAATTTTAAATGCATTGGTAACATATGGGTCTAAAATTATTTCATGCTATTTAGAACAAGTCCTTTGAGCTAAGGCTGTTGTAAATTCTAATTAGTCTATGCTAATCTCCATAATAAGCAGCTATTTCTAATGCAGATCTAACTGATGAGGTCTGACAGCATTTTCCACACTTATTTATACACTGGCAGCAAACTGGTATCGTGCTAGTATCATTATGTTTGCTCAGGTTACGAAAACTCTGTATTTTCTGTACTCTACAGGGAGTTTGTATTTGCTGCAGGCTTGTGCCTGTTCTAGGATTGCCAATTTATGCCTGTGTGCTTGTATTTATTTATGCAGAAAATAGGGAAAACTCCTTCAGCCGTTCCCGAAGCTCCAGCGTGTCCAGTATCGACAGGGACTCAAAGGAAGCAATTACTGCTTTATACTTCATGGAGTCCTTTGCCCGAAAGAATGACTCTGCTGTCTCCCCCTGTCTCTGGGTTGGAACGGGCCTCGGTATGGTCTTAATCCTCTCCCTTAATCTGCCTGCTAGTGACGATTTACGGCAGTCAGAGCCAGTCATGGTGTCGCCAAGTGGTAAGAGTGCAGCTCTTTTCCTGTTTATTATCTGTCTTGGTACAAAAGGGGGAATAACTGCATGATTTTGTATGGCCTTTTGGGCAGAAATTTCTCGATATATGTATCAAGCAATGGTCACTCACTACATAGAAGGCACACAGGTAAAGATAGATGCTCGTGAGAGACACGCAGCTTCGTGAACAGAGACCCTGTGGTTGTGTTAGTTCCAAAGATGACCTTATGTCGTGCGCAAAATTACATGTTTCTTGGGGAGAATAGGGAAATTAGCAGAGTTCCCTCATATTGTGAAATTACAGTCCTGTGTACATCTCTGATGCAGTCCTATCTGGGATGCTGTGAACAGTTTGGCTGTCTTACTATCAGAAAGCTGGAGAGAAGCAGAAGGGAGTTCAGGAAAGGAAACAAAAATGTTGGCAGGTTGATGTGCCAGGAGAGATCCTTGGCTGAGTGAGTGACAGATGGTGTAGCAGAGAGAACAGAGGGCTGAGAGAGGTCAGGTCTGAGGAGAGGCAGCATGTGCTTAGTATGTTTAAAGTAAAATAATGACAAAAATCAGAGAATGCACAGGAATAGAGGTTTCCCACCCCTGGTTTGTTTAGAAAAACGATGCTGGAAGGTCACCAGACTAAGAAGAGTAATTTTACTACTGGGGCGTAAATATCCTACTAGTATAATGTAGAGATAAACAACGGCCTATCTTTATGGTATTCAATAGCCTGTATTATATACGTTATTTGATACTGGCTGCCCGAGACTTTTTCAGTACTGCAGCCTGTTTGTTCACCTTCTTGTGTGGTCAGGAAGAACTGAGCAAGCAAGACTTGTCACCTTAGCTAGATTAACGTGTTTGCTCTGTTTACAAAAGCTGAACGTCAGCTGTGCTGCACGCATTCACAGTACTGACAACCAGTTTAATTGTGGTGCCAGTGTCAGTGAGAGGAATTACATTTTGCAGGCACAGTTCTGACACTGAAAGGAGCCGTGCTGACCTTCGCGTGCTTGGACTGCATGGGGACGTTGACACATCCACCGTATGAAGTATGGAGGGACCCACACAGTGCTGATGACAGTGAAAAAACAAGAAAAAGGAAACTTGTCATGCATTCCCCTTCCTCCTCCCAGGATATGGGTGATCATCAATTTGCAGTCATTTGTTCAGAAAAACAAGCCAAAGTCTTCTCATTGCCTTCCCAAACATGTCTTTATGTCCACAACATCACCGAAACGTCCTTTTTATTGCGAGCAGATGTGGTCACCCTCTGTAACAGCGTCTGTCTGGCGTGCTTTTGTGCCAATGGGCACATCATGACACTGAGGTACTTATCTAACTAATCTTGTGGCAAAATTAAGCAAAGAGGTGGCACAGTGCAGTCACGTTCCGCTTGTGTTTGCTCCAGAGTCTCTGATGCTCTGCGATCGCTCCCTGGTGGGTGCATTTAATGCCCTGCCTTGCCCGCTGCCATACCTCTTCCTTGGCCTGTCTCCACCCGGGGAGTTAAGGCAGCTGCACAGCAAAGCAAACTCCTTTATTTCATAGTAATCCCCCACCCATGACAATTTGATGGCTGATGATTTTTAACTGTCATCAAAGAAAACCCTGATAATTTTGCTCAGTTATGGTAAGTCAGGTATAGAGAAACTCGGGTATAGAACGGGTACTGCTTATCCAGTGTGAAGTAGCAAGTCCCCTGCTTGCCGTTACAGAAGGTTTTCTGCTCAGAGCACCTGGTTTCCCTTCCTTGTCCTCTCCACCAGTGAGCTGGCTGTGCAGTACCCCTGTAGAAGTGCCCTCGGCTTGCCGCACCCCCTTCCCCCAGCCAGGCCATTTAAATTTTGGAAAGTGCCATCCAAAATGGCAAACCAGGAGAAGCTGGAGGGACAGCAAAGGCAATGCTGGAGCCTTTGTCCGCAGGGTGCAAGCAGGGCCGTTTCCCGCAGTTGCCCATGCGATAGCTGGGGACAGGCCTTACCCTGCAAACTGCCCAGCCAACGTGGCACGAGCCGTACTGTGTCACATGCGCGTCCCAAATCCAGACAGGAGCAGAATCCTAAGGGTCATGGAGGCAAGGCAGCTGAAACTTCCCTGTGCATGAAAACAAAGTACGACAGGAAGGCAGCCTGTTTATGGCGGGATTTTTCAGCTTAGAGCTGCGTTTTAACTATTGCAGTTATAAAAAGCATGAACTTAAATGTTGGTTTAAAATGCGGCCACAGAGCAGGTGTACCGCGTGTGGCAACTAACGTGGGTATCTGCTTCTCTTCAGCTTGCCCAGCCTTCGCCCGCTGCTGGACATCAACTATTTGCCTGTAACAGACATGAGGATAGCGCGGACCTTTTGTTTCACTAACGAAGGGCAAGCTTTGTATCTCAGCTCTCCCACAGAGATCCAGCGCCTGACGTACAGCCAGGAGATGTGTGACAATCTGCAGGTAAGGCTCAAACCCTTACTTCGGTGCTTGTGTGGGAGGGCCGGTGGCCTGACTCGTCAGATGTAAATTGCCGCGGGTTCACTGCTGGGTTTTAGTATTTGAAGTGAAGGCTGTGCTGCGGGAGCAGGACAGACGTGTTCCTTTCCACTTGCCCTGGCTGAATGATGCCAAAGCAGCAGAGAGAGGTCAGCAGCTCTGTCGCCGTTTGGACTTTTTCATGACACTGTCACTTTGCTCCTGTGCCCTAAGGGCTGGCCCGAGCCTAGAGTCTGCCCGCGCGTAACTGCCATCTCTGCCGGCTCTGTACAGAGGCAGATTTGTGCCCAAATGGGACTCTTCACAGCCTGCTTCTCTCAAAGTCCTACCGTACGAAAGACCAGCTGTTAAAAATGACTGAAGGGAAAGCAGGGGAAGCTACAAATGGACAGCAGCTACAGCAGTTGGTACCAGCATGTGTCCAACCACACAGCAACTGCCTCAGTGAAAATATAAATTCCTTCCCATGTTTTTATCATTTTTTATTCTAACTCTAAAAATACCTTAATACGTGCGGCTTTCCGTAGATAGGTGGGAGCATGAGACAAACCAGTGTGGCTAATATCAAAAAATATGCTCTGTTTTAATATATTTTTTAATTATTTACCATTGTTTTTACTCCAATAATTGGTACTCCCCTTCTTCCACATGAGGAAAGCATCTACCGTTGTACATTAAAACACAGTAGCTATAGAAGTGGTCCAATTAAAATAATTTATTTTGAGCAAAAGGTCTTTACAATGTTAGATTTGGGTTGGTTGGGGTTTTTTAACAATGAAAATGCAAATTAAAAAGTCATTTACTGAAGAGGAGGAATTGTGAGAGGTTACAGGGAGAAACATGAGTAATAAAAGGGAAAAAAAGAGGGGGAATAAGTTCTAGGTTATATAATTAGCACTGAACTAGGATAGAAATATAAAAGAAATGGTCCTGCCAGTACTCATTATGCCCTAGGGAATAACATGTGCTGAGCTGCTCAACTCACATCACAGCACTGTCTGTCTCAAGTCTGAAAAGGCACTGTGAGGAGTGAGCATTGCACACAAGCTTCTGCGCATCCGAGAAGAGATTATTTTGCAGGGAACTGATTTTTAAGTGATCAAAAGGTTTGATCAATGTATTTTAGAATACGGACCTATAGTGAGAGGCTGTTACAAGCTAGATTTTTTTTAATTAACCTTAATAGCATCATACAACAACCAACCAAAGGGAAACACAGCCCTTGCTTCTCTGTACGGTCGGGCTGTGGCTGCTTGTGTCTTGGCTTTTATGCAGAGAGGACAGTAAAAGGCTTGCACAGTCATTATATGTGTACAAAAAGCAGATGACCCCGTATCACCTGCTACCTAGGAAAACAAAGCCAGGCTGCATGAGAGCCTCCACTTAGGCTCGAAGGGCTGCAGTAATTTTTCTCCCCAGAGCAGGTGACAGTGCAGAGGAGCAGTAAGTGTGAGTCACAGCGCCGTCCTAGCACTCAGCCTCCCAGGAGCCGAGTGCTCTGTGCAGCACAACAGCTGTATCTGCCTGTGGAGGCTTCGATGAGCAAACACAGAGCTGAGCAACAGGGCAGCAACTGTTCTCAGTGCACACAGCCTCACTGGTTTCAAACACTAATGGGACTGCACGCGTTCTTTATCAGTTTTAAGCTGGAGAGGCCACTTTTCCCAGTACTGCTGCAGGTAAATCTGAGCCTGAGATTTGTTTGGGTCGACTGCTCCAAGATCTGGTGCCGCGGCAGTGCCTTCAGCAGACGTGCTCATTTAGCATTGCTGATGGCACTGCCAACATGCACAGTAACGGCGGCGGGGAGGGGGGAGAGGTTGTATGGAAGGTGATGGGATTTTGTCACAAAAAATCAACAAAAAGCCACCAAACAAAAACCTACCAAACTCTCTGAACTGCTAGCAAGCGCTGAACTCGGGTACGTTATAGAGAGAGAACAGAATGACTGCCCTGCTTGCCTGGATAATCACTAAAGCAAAACACATAATTCACAACAAATTGTTTATTCAATTATAGTGTTGCCTCTGCTGTTTCTAAGTGAAATGTGATCTTATCACTGATATTTTCACTCTGTATTGCTTGTAAATTTTTTTCTCTGTGGTAATGAACATAAGACTGGGCCATGATAAACCAAGTCCCTTTGAAAGCTTGAGTGAATCTAGTTAGCCCAAGTATTTGCCTGTCATGAAACACAAATGTTAAGTACTCAGTACTGTTCACATAACAGACTCTTTTAAAACTGGTTTAGATCCAATGCATGTGGCTCGTTAATGCCAATAAGGAAATCACCTAGAACAGCTTTCACCTCACTAATTTTTCACATGGATTTTTGTCTGACTTTACTAGGACATGCTTGGGGATTTGTTTACTCCTGTGGAAACACCAGAAGCCCAAAACAGAGGCTTTCTCAAAGGACTTTTTGGAGGAAGTGGACAAGCTTTTGACAGAGAGGAGCTCTGTAAGTAATTTATTGGGTTTGGTTTTGGTTTTTTTTTTTGCAGAAATCAATTCACAGGGTCCCCTGCCCTTGTCATTTAGGAATGGAGCGGTACACAAGATTTAGATCATTGATGAAAAAATAAAGACGACTTCGTGAAGGAAGGGGAGGATCCTCAGTTGCCTTCCCATGATTCCTTCACCTCGGCAGCTTCTTTTGAACGAGTAAGGGCGGGAGCCCAGGAGTGCCCCGTAGATGTGCCGGTGCACAGAGCAAAGTCTTCCACACGTGCCATCTGCCCTTCAAATGGCATCGCCACGGCGAGGCTGCAGCCCTAGGATGAGAAGCACTGACAGAGCCATGGCCAGGAACTCAATCCTGTCCGTTTGTCCGTTTCTCCTTTGCAGTTGGCGAGGCCACGGCAGGAAAAGCGTCTCGCAGTCTTGCCCAGCACATCCCTGGATCAGGCGGAATTGAAGGTGTGAGAGGAGCCGCAGGAGGAGTCATTGGGGACTTGACTCGTGCACGCATTGCCCTTGATGAGAGAGGACAGAAACTGGGAGAGCTGGATGAAAGGACTGCGAGCATGATGGCCAGCGCAGAGGCGTTTTCCAAACATGCACACGAGGTAGGGGCCCCGAAACCACACGCCCCGAACTAGGAACTGCCAACCCTGCAACTGAGCCTTTGCTTCTCTTTGGGAAAGTAAAGTACGGTTCTCCCCACTCACCCAGTCGTGGTGTTTTGGGTGTTCTAGGCCATTTTTCCTGCTCCCAAACAATGAGAATGCCAAAAAAGAAACTTCCATTGCACCCCCCCTTCGTTTCACATTTTCATAAATGAGCATCCATTGTTAGCCTCTGAATTTAGAACATGGCACTTCTCATCTCTCGCCTTTCTCACTAATTCATTATGATTTTTTTTTAAGCCACTTAGTGCAGCACATCTATGCAGTAGGGCAGAAAACAGGTAGGTGGATGTGTACGTAGGAACCTTTACAGATCTTATTGGGAAGAAGAGGAGAACGTTTCTAGTACAACACTGCGGTACAGTTATATAGAATAGGGCTTGCCTGGAATAGACAGCTTCTATGCTTAGAGCTGGAAATGGAAAGCTCTTCTATCCCACGCTGTTAAGGCTGGGAATCAACTGAAGTGATTTTCCTTGATGTTAAAACAACATTAAAGAATACTTCCCAAGATTTTTCATTTAACATGCAGCACATCTCCGGACAAGACCTTTACATTTTTATTGGCTTTTGTAAGTGTGAGACAAAAATATGCAGAAAGAACGTGCCCTGAAATGCAAGAAGTTTATATATTCAGGGCATATCTATTATGCTCCATAGATAAGCTCATCTCCATAGCAGCAGAAGGCAAGTTCCTGGTTATACCCATACCTCTGTACTTTTTGCAGAAGAAAAGTAGTTAAAGGTCCTCAGGAAAAATCTTAACAAACAATTATGAAATTAAATAGAAGGTCTCAGTGGACTCAAGACCTGGTGACACTGTTAGTAAAGTACTGCATTGCTCTTCCTTTTTTACTTATGAAGTTTGTGACAGTTAATGGGCCTAGGTCATGTGCGATACCTTGTATGCAGATTTTATATCTCTTTGTTTGTTTCCCATTTCTGTAGGTGATGCTGAAATACAAGGACAAAAAGTGGTACCAGTTTTAGATTTTCAAAGCAGCTGCTTGTGGCTTTAAGAAAACTGTTCAGGGAAGCAACATTCATTCCTAAATCTACCAGTCACTGGCCAGAGACAGTTTTTTCTCCTAGAAGATGTTTTCCTGTTACTATTATTGGATTCATCACAGTGGGAGTGAAGGAGAAATTTTACAGACCGTGACATGGAAGCTAAGAATCATGTGGGTCTTACTCCAACAGCTGGCTCATGCGATAGCCAATTTTTTTCCAAAAGGAACTCAACCATCACTGTGGCATGTAGTTTTGCAGAAGCTGTAGGTATGAACTGTGGGGAGTGCGTCTGGTTAAAAACTATTCTGTACAAACTCGAATGTTAATGCACTTACAAAACTTTGCATGACTAATTGACATCTTAAAAAAAAAAAAAAAAAAAAAAAAAAAAACTGAAAGCATGTTGTGACCGAAGAAAAATGGGATTTATTTCTATTCTGAGCAAAAAAAAAAAAAAAAAAAACTTAAATGGCAAAAATCTTTATTTTTTAAAAGTGACATTACAAAAAGCCAGTACATTTCAAGCATGTTTGCTACCATTCTCAACATAAAAATGAGTTGAGCTGCATTTTCTTATCTGTTATTTATTTCCCTTGAAAAACCTTGCTTGAAATCAGTGCTGTTTAACTCCTACCAAAAGAATAAGTAACTTCAAAATCCTATGCCCAAAATTTACAGATTTTTTCAAGCAGCTAGACAGGCACTATCTGAAATGAAAACACGAGCATAGATGGTTTATTTGCAATTCAGAGCACATGACATGTCATCCTTATCTGTACTTTTTAAAATGTGCTCTAGATTTATCTCGGTTGTCCTTGAAGGGGGGCTGTGGCATTTTTCATCCCTGTGGTGTCTGTATCACTTGGTTGCCTTATTTCTCAGCAGCAGGAATAGAAAACGAGCTTAGGAAATCGCTTCTTCAAGTTAGGAAAGGCAAGATGGGAAACTGCAGGATTACAAGTTGGAGAGTCTGTCAAGTTCTGCTCACAGAAGCTGCTTAGGAGCTTGCTTGCAGAGCAGTGATTTTTTTTTGTGGTTTTTAAGTGGTCAGTTGAGATTATGCTAAGGAAACTGCACAGTAACCCCCCGCAAAGCTGGGGCGGGGAGAGAGATCACAGCAGCACAACTAAACAGTGGGCATGGGGAGGAGCATGAAAAACAACTGTCAACATACAGCCCTGAATTGGCACATATATAAAGTGACACCCTGGGTGCATGGCAATTGGCTTCCTGCTCACACTGCTAAAAGTCATTTCCTTCTGCTTCAAAGCAGCTTGTTTGGTTTCTACAGTGAACTCTGCAGAAAACTCTCCAACCTGCAGCTACAGAAGAGAACAGTAAGTAGAACCTGTTACCTGTCTACACAAAGAGATTCCTAGTCCATGAGTGTGCTGCAGTAGCCTACAAGAGCCTGACTGCCACACAGGTCAACCATTAAGTTAGAAATTTTTCCAAGATTGGCTTGGAAACAAGGCACTGAAGGCTTGTCTTCATGTGCCTGGACATCGTTTCAAATTAGAAAAGGGAAGTGAGGAAAAGGTGGAAAAGCAGCATTGAAAAATTTTCTATACGAGAAGAGTGACATCCTCTGTCCCTTCAAGGAGTCCTGACAGACAGTGATGCAGACGGGCACCATCCCTCTCCTAACTGGGCCTTAACTTCACTGGTGTTTAAGTCATCCCAGTGTTCAGATGATCTCTCTCAAAGATGCCTTTCCCATACCCTTCCTTTTCTTACAATAAAATGGAGCCCAGGAAATTGTACAGTCCAGAAGTCCAGCTTCACTATCAGCCCAGCTGCACAAGTTAAAGGGTCGGAACAGGTTTAGGTGTTAAATTTTAAATTCACATTGTAGCACAACAGGAATTCTACACTTGTCTGTGGGTAACATCAAAGTGATGGCCCTGACAGGTCTAGCTCAACTGGGAGTGAGACTCTCTCTGTCACAGGAGAAGCTGCTCTATAATCGTGAGAACTGTAGGAACTTGTTGGGAAGAAGGTCAAAGCCCGAGCAATGCCTAGGTTTCTGCTGAGAGTTAAGGAACTGGAGTTGTCCGTGAGCCGAGAGGATGGCTCTGTGCGTGTGTGTGTTTGAGGAAACAGCAAACTCACCACTCTGATGCCAGTAGGAACTGGGTTGGGGCACTCCTTCCAGTGGCCCGGTCACAGAACTAGCCGCTTGCATGTGTGAGGAAGCATCACTGTAACCAGGCATCTAGGATGAGAAATAAATGAGAAAAACATTATAGCAATTCTATCTTCTGTTTAAATGTACATTCACTCTACCTGTGCTCTGGCCTGTACTCCAAAACTACTAGTCTCCGGGCAACAAAATCATTTCAGGCAGCAGAGCACTCAAACTCTCCAACCAACTTTCTAGCCCTTATTCTTCCTGCCTTCTCTGCTTTTTCAGAGAAGCTGAGCAGTTAACACTTCGTTAATACCAAGGAAGAAAGCTTGGTATTAGCTTGCGAAGCTGCCCCACCAGCCTTTGTACCCAGCTCTGCGCTTGCTTCTGCGCCGAGGTGTTGCAGCTGGAAAGGCCGTTACCAGTTCCAGCGTGGCACTCGGGCCCCATAGCCCGTGGGTGTAACGTTTCCATTACGAACTGGTGTAACGCAGTCAGCCTTTACGAACGCAGCCCTGGCGCTCAGGCAGCGGCTGGTTCACTTCGATGACAAGGCAGCTGCCCGTTCTGCCTAAGTTTTCGGCTGTACCCCATGTGGGTGGCTAACATTGCAGAGAGCCCCGTTACCTTGATTTCAGTGGAAATGTCTTCAGGCTGGAGCTAGAGCCTGCTCGCTCGTTTGAGAATCACATCTAAAATTTAAGAGCAACTTTTAATTGCTAATCACTCCAGCATGCCCAGAGAGAAAAGTGTCTTCAACAAGTCTTTTACACAATGCCTGACTGACTTTGGCTGCCAACAGTCTCTAGCTTAACACCAGGGGGGGAAAAAAAAAACAACAAAAAAACCAAAAAAAAAACCCCACAAACACCTGCCAGTAGATTTCCATTTGCATTTTTATGCAACAGAGAAATGAAAATTTAGCATCCCTCAAACTTACAATTTTTAATACTAAACTTTTAAGCAACTTTTCTCTAGTATTCCCCATCAGGTCACAGCTGTATCTTGCTTTCCACTATTACTTATTTTACATATTTCCAGACAGTTACAAATTACTATTTCTGTTCAGTTCACCACTTGTGACTATAATTATCAATTTTCTTGTAGTCTGTAGAGATCTAAAAAGTTGTATATGTTTGTATATAGAACATTCTATATATATAAATATATATATGTAATGTATATGTTGTATAAGTTTGTTAGTGCACACTGTTAAATGCTTTCTATCAAGATTTACCATGTATGTGGGAAAAAAAACTTCACTTAAAAACTTCAGTGAGGGAGGAAGAACTCTTGCCTGGTTGATTTATTGTGAAATGAGGGGGAGTGTGGGATTCTTGAAAGGCCTGACCTGAACACGCTACTAAAGGCTGTTAGTAAAAGGCATAAAGACACAGAATTCCAAGCAACGAGCACAGCATCTGACCTGACTTGCTGTAAGAAAATTGAGGACATGAGCTGTCGCTGGATGTTGAAATCATGTGCTTTCACCTTTCCCACTAAGACAGCGCCACCTCAAGCTAAATCCTAAACTTAGACATATCTTTAACATCGCAGTCCTCCGTTACAATAGACCAGATTGGCTAGAAATATTACCTCAATTTCAAATGCTTTTTGTTCGTTTGGATTCCCTGTTCCCTCACATTCTTCTTTACAGGAGCTCTCTTCACAGCCACATCCAAAACCGGACACACAAAACTTCCAGCAGCACACACATGCCTCTGGGTTTGATGAGGTGTGTTTAATCTTATGCCTAGAGCTGTAGATAGACAGAGTATGCAGAGAAAATACATTAAATTAGATCACCTGTATGTTTTCAGACTTTGCAATTCTTCAATGAAGTACAAGCTATTTTATTTAAAAAAAAGAAAAATTCAAAAATCCATTCCTAGAGTTTTAACTTAAGCTTCAAATGTTGAATTAAAAGACACGATAAAGGAAACTTTGAGAATCAGTTTTTGGTTTGTATAATAGCTGTTTTCTAAATTTTTTTTAGAGTTCAACTACTTATGTCAATTAGACATTCCCTATATTACCAGAATATAGCTTGTTACACAAATATTTAACAGAAATACTCCATTTACTACACATACTGTATAAAATTATCACATACAGAAATTCTCTGAAACAGTTTACACATTCCTTTTACAGAAGCCCTTTGACACCACAACGTGTGCACTGTAGTGAAGGTATGCATACAAAAATACTTTTTTCAGTCTACAATTTAAGAAGTGAGGAAAATGTTGCAGCTTAAATGAGAGCTGTGTTCAACCTCAGGACTCCTCCATTTACAAACTGCCCATAGTGGAACACAGGCAAAAAGCTGGATTTCAGTTAATTACAACCCTTGGATACCCTGCCCTGCATCCGTTTCCATAACCTAAAGGTGAATTCAAGCACAGTGTATTTTGGTCCTGAATGTTTTTTTGCCTTGGTTTGGTCTCAGTAAGAACACACTCTCTCTCATTAAGGAACTACGTGTGGCCATCTGTAGTCAACTCGTCATCTTAGGTGTATAAGCAATAGTCACGTAAATGAGTGTTTCCATTCATGTGTTTTGTTTTGTGATTAAATCAACAAATCAGACATTGTACTTTTTTAAATAGCAACCAATATTCAGATTCAATGTCAAGGAAATGTGGACAGAATATGTGTGGGGTTTGTTAATGAGTCATTACCTGTATCTCAGAACAAAGGCTAATCTGGGGTGAACCACACACGCCTGCGCTAACCATGTCCTGTTTCCACAGGTATCCTAAATCGGCGTCACAAAAGGAAAACTAAGGCATCTTTAACTGAGGCTGTTTTGAATCCCCAGTAACAACCAAAAAAAAGAGGGAAAGAAAATAAAGAATTGATATTAGTTGGTGTAGATCTCTTTTTTTTTTTTTCCAACCTCTACTCCTAGATTCTTTGTAGTATTTCAAAGGTGCATGGTTTACGTAAAGACTTTGGGTGGAGTTTACACTACCCCCAGGGATACGGAAAATGCAGCCACGGTTGTTGCTGGGTGGGAATGGCCACCTCCCTTCCTCCAGCAGCTCACGCAGGGACAAAACCCAGACGCCCGCTGCTGTTCTGTGCTTTACTGCAGGGAGCTCACATGGCATGGCGCTCATAACCCCGATCCCAGCCCCAGGAACACTATCTGCATTAGCCGGGCTTCTTGGCCGGCTGAGCGCACCCTGCACATCACTTACAACAACGCGATGGAGTTGCTCTGCCATGAGAAGCTCAAAAACGTCAGCCGAAGCTGCTGAGCATCCAGCTCCCTCTTTTCAGCTACAGATTTAGAGGAAAAAACACCACAACTCTCTTCTTGATGAAATGCAGATAGCACAGGAAAAAGGCAAAATGACCAAACCAGATCAGATTACATGTGTGTCATCTTTTGTCACCTGCCTCCCTCCCACCACTGCCCAGCTGCAAGAACGCCCAAGGAGCACTTGCAGTAGGCAGGGACCAAAAGGAAAGCTGCAGCAGAAAGACCAAGGCAAAACAAGCTTGCGGTCTGCGTGCAAGGAAAAGGACCGAGTAGCCGTATCAAACATCAGTGGCAGGAGTTCCTGCTACCATGTGCGCAGAATTTCTGCCCTATGCCAGTAATAATTAGGCGAAATCGAAATTTGAGTCATTTTGACAAGTGGATATGAACCGAACAGAACGAGGCTGCTCGACAGCCCAAGGGGCCGGGCTCTCCCTGCGAGGTTCACGTGAGGTGAAGACGAGGCGTTCCTGGTGACCACAGGTCACGCCTGGGTCCCAACCCAACGTCTTCTGGCAGACAGACACCCACCTGCTGGTGCAGCAGCCAGGCAAGGGCAGCGCAGGGCACGAGGCAGGACTAGGATGCAGTAGCAATTCCGTGCACACGGAGGGACAAGGCTGCTGTAAAAAAATGGAACTCCTACCCCTTCCGTAGCCTTCATCCGTCATCTTCTCGGGCTTGCCAGGCCCCGTGCGTTACTGCACGCGCTGGGAAGTGCCAGCTAACAGGAGGCAGGGGTGGACTGCAAAGAGAGACACAAACCAGCTGAGGAAACGAATGCAATCAGATGCATCCCGTCCTGTCTACAAGAAGAGAGTAACCTGCACTCTGGTTATCAGATCTTGAACTAGAAAAAAGCCCGGTTTCCAACTAAACACAGGCCTCAGCCCATCAGAGGCGGGGGGAGAGGGGCCCACAGGAAAAAATAAGTAACACAAGCAGCCAACCTCCTTCTACCAACCTGAGAAAATAACAGGTATCCTCTCCTGTACTGTTGTAAGCTTACCTGACCTAAGCCCTCTTCTGCTTCCCCTGCTTAGTCTCACTAATAGTTCAAGTCTCATCAGAATTAAGGAACATAAATAGCAGCAATCAGGCAACAGCTCAGAGCCAGTTCTACTATCATGACTCAAACAAACACCACAGCCACCTTGCTCACAGAGCAGTGGCCACCTTTTATCATCTCATCAGCTCCAAATTACTGCTTAATTAAAATGAACTCACTGAGTTTGTTTAGCAAAATAAGTTTAGTTCTGTGTCAATCCCCTTATTGATTAGCATCACCCCTGTCTAGAGAGCTTGTTGGGAGCTACGCGTGAGATCCGTCCTTCCGAAATTCTAAAGACAGTACGTGGGGGGAAAATATTGTAATGTGCCGAAGAACAAGCAACTCAAATTAGCGCAGCTCCGGTGAGGCCTGAAATACAGCACAGGTGTGTCACCACAGGACACCCCGGGACAGGAAATCATTAGGCCCTGTGAACTGGTAATGAGTTCAACCCAGCATCTTCACAGGCAAAGCACACAAATGGTCAGACACCAGGGTGCCGAGGCTCAGATCTGTTAATAATAAAAGCTTTAATAAGCTAAGAAAAGAAACAACTGTCTTACCAACCGAATGCTGTGGATAAAGAGCTTGGCCATCAGGTTACAGATGTGGTAGAAAACCACAGCATAGAGCAGGCAGGAAGGAAACAAAAAAATCTCAGTGTAAAGTGAAATACAAAACAGGAAAGCAGGCCCCGTCGGTGCTGAGAAGGGCAGTCAAGGCATCCTCGCCCGGGGCTTTGACTCGATGCCACGTGTCCGTTTTGCTGCCCAACAGGCAGGTGGCGGATCAGGGTCCAGGATGCGGCCTTTTGTACGCAGGGCCCATTAACATCTTTTAAAACTCACCATGTTCTTGAAACCTCGGTGCCGGGTACTTCTGATGTCAGGATAATGGCCACGCCAAAAGCGCGGCATCTGAAGTTAACAAGCTCAAGCACGCTATCGGGCTGTTGAAAGCCAAGTATGCATCCTCTCAGATCAGGCTATAAAGGCAACTTCAAAAGTACACTTCTTCAAAAGGATCTGGCAGAAGTTCAGAAATGAAAGAATAATTAGGGGCTTGAAACCTTCTCACAGGATGCAAGAATGGAAAGATGGAGATTGCTTACATAAGGGGGGAACTGCAGAAGAAAGACCTGATAAAATAGAGGCATAAAGAAGGTGATGGGAGGCACCTGTCATCCCATTCTTGTACCACACAAGGGCTACACGATGAAAATAACAGAATTCAAGGTCAGGCATTGTATGAAGTTAACAAAAACAGCTGAACTTGTACAACCATTGCAACCATCTGGAAGGGAAACAAAACCATGTGAGGTGAGGTTTAGCCAGACCAGAAGGTATTAGTGAGGAGAGTAACACCAAACAGTGGCAGGTTAATTCCCTGCGAGCTCCTTCCTTGCTCCCCCTTTTGAAGCATCTGATCGCAGCAGCTGACCCAAGTCAGCCTTGGGACCAGCTCAGCTTGACAAGCCCAAACTCCCAGAAAAACTTTCTGCCTGACCGCAGGGATAGAGTCAAAGACGCTGAGGCAAAGCGTGAGGGAAATCTGAGCCGTTTTTAGCGAGGGTACCAACAGGCAGGGTATGAGGCTTCCCTAGGAGACAGGTCTCTGAACGAAGAACCACAGGTCACCCACCAGCGTTCAGCGACACCTCTCTAACGCACCGGAGAGCTCAAACACCAGCAAGGCTGTCACTTCAGCTGGCCGACTGACGTACTTTCTTTTCCTTCACAAAAATACAAATTGCCATTAAGTTTTTAACCAAGCGAGTTTCAGTCTTTAAAAAAGGATGTTTTTGCTGGTGATTTTGTTAACTCTAAGAGAGTCCAAACAATATCCCTCTCAAGGCCAGTTTGCAAGCTAGCAGCAGGATGAATTACAGCAGTCAGTCACCAAAATGCTTTCCTAAAAGTCAGAGGCCAACCAAGCACTAGTTCCACTCACTGTGAACACTGCACAGCTGCTCAGTGAGAAATCCAGCCAGCTGTAAAGCCATTTCGTGGCTTTCCATGAAAGGCACCTGAATATCAGCAGCAGAATTCAGTACAAAACGATCCTAGCAGAGGCCTGTAAAATTCAACCTTAAGTGCAAACACAATGACTTTTTTTTTTGTCCTAGACACAATTACACACAAGAACCGCCAAATTACCTTTGTGCCTTGTTTTAATACAATATTCCAGCTTATTTCATATGTAATAAATTCATTAGGCTTTGGGGTTTTGTTTTAAATTACAAGATCAAGCATATTTTAACAGAATTCATTTAAATACTGTGCTTTTAGCAATCAATAATTTCACAGTTCTGTAAACATGCTTCACTGTGCCATCTGACCTTTGAAGGGTTTGGCTTGGTGAATTCATACCAGCTTCCACCACACATTTCAGTAGGCAGTAGAAACACGATACAGGAGGATCGTACCGCACGCAGGTCTGTCGCAGGCCCGTGCCTTGCCCAGTCCATGGTGCCTTCTGCCTCACCACACACGCGGGAAAGCTGCATTTCATGTCAGAGCTCCAGGTCCTGCAGGTCTCCCCAGCTAGGTCCAATTTTCACTTTAACATTCAGTTTTACCGACAGTTTGATGGCATTTTCCATCTCGTGCTTGACAATCTGAGCGACCTACAAGGAAATGCTAAACATCAGATGTACACCTAACTTCAGTGCTCTGTTTTTCTGTCAATGGCTGGGGTGGCCGGACAGCAGGATTCCTCTCCTGTGTTTATTTGCACTGACTTACCACTGACAGAAATGCAACCAGTTTAATCCTAATTAGGGTTTATGAATGGAGAAACTGTATAAAGCCAGTAACACTTTATGCAGCAGAGAGTTGTGACTGGTTCCACACTGTTTAAGAATACTTAGAAAAGAGGCAAGATTAAGTTTCCATTAAACACTTGAGAGTCCTGCCGAGTCTCCCCTTTCACCCAGCAACATAATTGCGTTTCATGGAGTCTGTTCTGAAAATGTCAATGTACTGAAAGCAAGACACAAAACAAATACACCTGAGGCAAAGAATGGTGTTCCTCCTCGTTGTCTTGGCACAAGAGGCACTCTGTGAAACACAAACGACAAACCTCTGGGAAAGCAGATCACGTTCAACGCAGGTGCTAGAAATACCACTCAGGTGCTAGAAATACCCTCACTATTTTGTTGAGGCAACTCCCAACATTTGCTGCCCTCCAAAAGTATTGCTAAGAAAACACTCATTTCAGTATGCAGTTAGGGCACCAGAAGATACTTTTGCCTGTGACTTTTTGGATTGTGAGAAACTGTTTTTTTTTTTTTTCCTGACTGCAAATACCTGCCCTGCATAAAAGGACTCTCCTTCCTACCCCAAGACCCACGCAGAGTCCAGCCTGTCCTGCATTGCTTGTTTGAATGAATCTTTCAGTCCACACTCATCCCACAAACCTTTCCACAGCAGAGTGAAAAGAGCCTTTGAAATTATTGTGATTCCCCATCTCAGCTAGAGGCCACTGTGTGAACACAGGGAATATTCAAGCTTTCTGACCCTTCCATGAGTTCTCATAATTTCCTCACAGGTACCCACAATAGAAATTCCCCCAGTTTTTACTGGGAAATGAAGGAGGGGATTTGAGGAGATCAGAGCACAAGAGTTTACAACAGCATTAAGAACTAGGGGGAGATTTGTCTTCCAAACCCCTACGCCCTTACATACCACATTTCAAAATGATCTTGATAACCTAGAAAAATGCTTTGAAATAGGATGTAATTCACCACAGACAAATACAGAGCAGAAAGAAGCAGGGTAGAGAACTAGGATAGAAATAATCTACTGTTCAAAAATAGGATGAAAAATAACTGCCTGGGAAGGAAAAAAATGGGGTTATCAGAGATTAAAAACCAAACAGGGCTTTAAGCAAGGCATACTGTTGTGAGAAAGAAAGCAAATGTAATTCTGGAACACAGAAAATGTTGCTTATGTGACACACAGATCAATTTTTGACTCTATTCAAACGACTCCAGCCTTGATCAAGTTTGGGGCCCAGTATTTCAAAAGAAACACAAACCATACAGAGGGAGATTCTCTGAGAATGGTCACAGGTCCAGCACACACCACCAGCAAGGAACATCAGATTAGGGCTGCTGCACCTAGAACAAGGGATGGTGGCTGCAGGAGAGACACGAAAACCTGCATGAGGTTCCTGGGGAAGCTGATGGGATGAGACAGGACATGCACCAATGCCCTGACCTTGGTGGCTTTGGGCTCTGAATTTCCTGTATATTAAGCAAACAGCATGGCTTCCAGAGTTCTCAACGGTCAGCTAAAGCACGCGTGGAGGAATTCTGGCAATCTTGAAAACATAAATGCAATGATGCTGGGAACAAGCAAGCAGTTTAAAAGCATCTAGCCTTTGATTCCGAATCTAGTCCATACCTTTATGTTCCTACCTGATTCCTTGTTGCCAGGGTCAGCTCAACAGATAGAAGGTCAAGCCTCCTTTTACCATCTTTGGCAATATTATCATAGTCTTGCTATTGTGATAAGCTCTGAAAGCTCGCTACCTTCACTTTGACATTCTGCACAGACTAGGAAAGCCCTGATGCCCCAGGCATTTCACACCTTCAGCACAAGAAAAAACAGGTATTACCCCAATGTGGTCTTTTGAAAAGAGGCAAGCTAGCTCACTGATAGACTGCAAATGAAAACAGAATGATCACTAGTGTTGTTTCTCTTACAAACCATTTGTCAGGATACTCTGACTGGAACACAAATTCCTAGATATATGGAAAGATATTTTTAGTTTTCTTTTATGTACTTCGGCAGCTGAAAATAAGCTAGAGCCAGCATTGAGCCCGTGACCAAACTAACTTCTCTGCATAAAAATTGCTGTTGCAGCTGAGAAATACATGATTTACAGTATAATAAAGCTTTAGTGCCAGCAAGATGAAAAAAACCTCACAAATACAGAAACCAAGAAATGCTCACTTCTTTTTTACTAAAAGGTATATTGTAGTTCAAAAGGACTAATTAATTCAGGCCCTACTTTACGTGGGGGCTTAAGAGGGAGAGACTTCAAGAGATCCTTTCCAATCTAGCTTTTTCCACTATAGGATAATTCTAATGGTTCATCTAAAAGCACAGCAAACAATATTATCACAAAAAAGATTCTTTCTTGCCCTAAAAACAGTTAATCAAAGGGGTAAGAAGTACTCTGTTGTCTCACCTCGACAGAAATCCTTGAAAAACAAGCAAATCTGGTGCACACGCACAAGGAAAGTCTGAGTCTAGGAAATATGCCTTGTGTACATATGCTGTTTTAAGTGACTGCGCAGAAAATCTGTGGACAGAAATATATCTGAAGGAAGTTGGAAAAGCTGGTAATAATTGCCCTTGAAGTTGAGGTTGTTAATGAAAAAATATAATACAATAAATAATAAGGAAATCCACTCACTTGGCCCCAGTTCTTCTGGGGACACTGTGATAACTTGGAGTCAGTACCTAAAGACGTAAATGCCTATACTCAGGGGATTTCAGTTTTCTACAGAAAGAAAATTAGGAGCCTTTTCATCTCTAAAACAGCCTGCCTGGATTGAAGCAGCAGATGTCTGAACAGAGCTAGCAAAAGGAACAGAAGCTTGAGCTGACATTCAAGAGCAAAATATTAAACCTTTTGTTCTTAATGAAATTAAAAAAAACCCTCCATGCTCAGGCCAGTCAGTACTACTGAAAGGTCTCTCAGACAAGGAGTTACTGCTTGCCATCAGGAAAGGGCCTTTTGTCATTAAAGACATGTATACACAGAACAGAAGTGGGAGAAAGACATCCCCAAGCTCTGGAAGCGCACCCTGGGAGCCTTCCTGCATTTGTGCTCAGGACTTGGGAAAACACTGAGCTGCCAACATGCAGCTAAAACGCTTGGTACTGAAAGCTGTCACACAGACACCGCTCTGCCCAGGCACAGGAGCATCTACACAGTGGAAGAGCACACACAGAGACACATGTGCACATGAAAGGTACCTGAAGTCCACACAGCACATTTCTTGTATCTACCGTGCTGCTAACCAGCACCATAACACTCCTACCAGAAAGACAGGTAGGTAGGAAATGAGGAAACAAGTACCAAAAGTGAGGAATCCTCCTTTCCCTACACAGAGTACAAACCACAGCTGTAACAATACATGTTCCGAGTTAAGCACCAGAAGACACGAGTGTAAACAGGGAGACAAAAACACCTCCAAACGGGGAAAAACTTCCCCTTACACCTGTCAACAGTATTAAGTTACTTCACTCATCAAGTCTTGCAGAGAAGTTGTATGAACTGCTGTTATATATGCTGCTAAAGCAGCAAAGTATATGTTGGAAAAATGAACTTGAGCATAAAAATAAAGGGATCAAGAATATAAACATCATTTTTCAGCCAACTTAACATCATCTTCACAGACCTTTTAGCACACAGCAAGAGAGGATCCAGGGAAGAGAACCTGAGCCCCTAGAAGGAAGGCTTGTTTGAAACATCGTAATGCAGTAGGTAGCTGAAAAAGCAACTGCATGGCCGTACCTGAATGACATCGTCCTCTGCAACTTCATAGAGGAGCTCATCATGGAGTTGGAGGATGAAGAAACCTCCGCTGATTGATGGATGTAACATCCTTCCATTTCTCTTCCTCACTAGCCTTCCTACACAGGGGAAGAGCACAGTTCGTTAGATACCATTATGCAAAGGCATGTTTCTTGTATCAAAAAACCCTTGCACGTTCCTCATGCTGAGAAAAAGAACATGAGGAACTTTAAAATGAAAAAGCCCATGTCTTCAGATAAAACCACAAAACATTACTATTCTATCAATATTTGTACAGCTACTGAGGGAAAAACATTAATGAAAAGCATTTTAGATATAAACATTTCAGCCTTACATTATAAAGATATGAATCAGAACAGAAACAAGAGACAGTTGCGTCTCCTGAACCATCTGTTTTAAAAGTAAATTTTAAATAAAATCATGTCAAGTTTAATCAGAAGTTGGTTTGCAACATTCTCTCTGGCAATGAATTAGAATTCTGCTTTTCTTCCAAAATTATTTTAATGGCTAGTCTAAAAAAGCAGCAAGCCTCCTCCCAAATGCAGTTATCTGAAACTGTAGCTACTACTCCTGATTAAAAACGGGAAAGAAAAAAAGAGCAGTTTTTGAATAAACAAGTAAGCAGCTGACAAAACCAGGATCCTGGTAGGCCTTGCCTGACAAAAATAAAACAGAACAAATAGTTCCATGGTAAAAGCTTTTTTTAAAAAAATAAACAAACACAACCTCACACACACAAACTCAAAAGTTATTTATTTCTCAGGTCAGCTAACAGGAGGACTCCAGTTCACAACTACAGGAAGGGTTTCACAGCATCATCAGTTCCTCACAAAAGTCTCACACTGAAGCAGCAGTATTGAAGAAGCTACACGATGCAGGATGCATCTCTGTGCTACGGGCATTTGTAACTTGCTGAAAGAGAATTCTTTCCAGTTCTTGAAACAGCTTATATCAGAGGAGGAAAAATTGTCACAAATGCATCTACTCGCCTTCCTACAGTTACGTTGGCCGAAGGTCAGTAGCTGCTGCTCCTGGAAGGAGTGGGAAGCTCTGCCAGGCACGTGCCTTCCACTTATAGCAGATTTCTGAATCTTGTCTCTCTAAAATAAAACTCCCTGGCATATTTTTAGAGGTTTGGCAATTAATTATTTAGTTTTCCTTCTCAGTCCTACAAATCAGACTCTTCATATTAAGACAGCTTCATGTTTCAGGCTGAAGCGTATGAACTGCCAAAGAAAGATAGCACTCCATCCCTTAAGTTGTCTTTCTAAAAATATATGACTGATGAACAAAACAGTGTCTACATTATGCTAAAAAAAGTCATCTTCATAGCACTCTTCTGGGAATGAGTACCCCAGCACAGCTTTGCTATCTGCAGCCAGAAGAAATTTATGCTGATAAGTGTTTCGTATAATATTCTTGTGGAGTCTCTGTACATCAAATTCCAGTCAACAAATTCCAGACTTAATTCTAACAAAAAAAAATGTATTTTTGTAACTAGACGTTGTTCCACTCTATCTTTTCACTGCCTTTGAAGCCAAAGTATCTGCTCAGTTTCTCCTTCCTGCTTTTGAACAATTCTGTGGTGGCATCACAGACAATATCATATATGAACTCCCACTGTCAACCTTTGCAAGTTCTGCTTTGAGGCAGTTGGGGTTTCTGATCTGATCACAGCATTTGCTTTAGTTTGTGTGTTGAGCAGACATTCTCGCTCCTTCCTTATGACTTTGCTGCCCATTAAACGCAGACTTACTGCTGTCAGGAAACAAAATGTCTCCCACCCCTAGTCCAAAGGCCCTAAATCTTTTTTGCAGGCAATTTTTTTTTTTTTCTTTTACATTAGTAACACTGAAAATTTTGCTCTAGTGTGCAAGGAAGAGGCAAGCATACCGGTCTTATTTCTCTGGAAGCAGCTCTCCAGATGTCCATGGGACTTGATCACAGAGGAGAAAGCTTCCAGGCGCCTCTGAATGTTCACAGTGGCTGTTTTGACAATGTCTGCAGCAGATCCCTGAACAGTTGTATTCACAGCCTGTCGCTCTGCCTAAACAGAGATAGTTGTTCTCAAAACTCACCCCCAAAAAATAAACCAAATCCAGCATGCCACATGTACTTCATTAAAAACAACAAATACATGGCCAAATACAGGCACAGTAAAACCTCCAGATAAAGAGTTTGTTATATCTGCCTGAAAGAAAGAGACATTAAAGACTAACAAACACAAAATTCAAAATTCAAGACTTCAAACACAAAATTTCTCCAGACGACTAAGAAAAGCAGGATTTCCACAAATTTAAAATTAATTAATATCAAGGGTAATAACCTCAAGAGTCACAAGCTACAAGAGGGAGAAGCATATACACCTGGTAACAGTTTCATGAGGAGCAGAAAAATCTCACAGTTAATCCAAATACCTTCTGCCTATCTTCAAAACCATCAGGATTGGATAACCAAAGGCAAGAAGCTGGACTTCATGGACTAATAATCTGGTCTGCTGCACTGAACCCTGACTGCAAAAACCCACCAGACCACACTGTGACAATGACTTTTTTTCCCACACACAAGCAACCTCTCTACTAATCCCCTCCTTGGACAAGAAAACTGTATTCAAAGGTTCTTCTCTCTTTGATCAGAGCTGAAATGTGTGCAAAAAGTTATGAGGAAGCTGAAATGAAAGTCAAGATAATTCATTAACTGGTCTTTAATATGATTTTAAAGAATAAATCAAAGTTGATCAGAAGGTGCATCTACAAAGCTTCATCCTGAAGTATCCTTCAGATTAAACAGTCAAATCATCTCAAAAGTTTTTTGAAAGTCTCCTTGTTTCCCTTTCAACTACTTGATAGTACAAACTCTCCCACTTCCTCCTTCTTCCACTCTAGTCTTTAATTCCACACAACCCGATCCAGCTTCCTACTGAGAATTATAATGCTTCCTCCCCACAGAAATGTACCAACATCTCCCCAGGGAGTCAATTCACTCTTACTGAAGTGGAGTCTGTGATAGATGTGTCCAAAATGACCTTGAAAAAAAATAATTCCAGTGCAAAGGCGTATATTCACTAAATATTTATTCAACAAGTTAGAGCAATTTTCCTTTGAGGGGCAATAAGAAAAGGAACAAATACTCAAACATATAAGACTTAAATGCCCTTTCTTGTTCAAGTGCTGACAGCATATAACATACAAAGACTGCTGAGTGGGAGTGACTCAGTCTGAAGAGTTAAAGCACATCACTGTGTGGAGGCTTTACAAATCATGTCCACTTATTTCAATAAATTACTCACTCCGGTTCCAATGTGGGAGTTCTGAAGTGAGGTTAGCACAGTGATGACAGCTGTACACACAGTCACAGAAGACTTACGTCAAGCAGACCATGACAAAACCTCTGCTATTCACAGAACAACTGAGGGAAGAATGAACTAAGTGAGAAGCAGAAGGTCATGACCATGATGGCTCATAGACCCTGTAAAACCGCAGATACGGATATGCAGAGAAATCTAATACTTCAAAAACAACAACAACAAACAAAAAGGAAAAAGGAAAAAAGGTACTGCACTCAACATACATGAGCTTTACTGTAGGGATTTGGATCTTTGATAGCTGGCAGGTATCTCCGTCTTCCCAGGATGGTCTGCACAAACCCATCTCTTCTGCAGCTCCTCACCGTCTCCCTCAAGAATTTCTGAATCCCTGTGAAAGGAAATAAAAAGTTTTCCCTAATACAGCTGATGTTCCATGTTGACTTCTCACTGGGGTCACTGAAAGCGGTCTGGGACACCCAAGCAGCACAAAGGTAATTCTTGAAATTTCCTAGACCCTGTCAGTGGCCAAGGGCACACTATCGCTCATTCAGCCTATTCGCAGATCTGCTGGGAAACCTATTAAGACTTTTGAGGTGGAAAAGAGCGCATAGTGTCAGGATATCTGGCTGTGCACAAGGAGGTAGGAAGTCCATTCTGCACAGTGCCCAGGCACAGAGGATCATACATGTATTATTGATAATGGAGAGGTCAGGACCTGGACCAGCACTGGAAAGACAAGTAGTAGGAAAGGAGTAAGTTGAAAGCAGAAGTCAGAGTCCTTGATGCCTCAGGCTGCCTGACTTCAGACTATGTCACTTCAGATTCTAGGATGAAAGAAACTCACCCTCCTGCACTTTGCAAGGGAAGCAGTGAATCCACCGAGAGCGTTAAAAAGAAACTTAGGACAAAGAAAGGTGAGAGAGGGAAGAGTCCTTTTCACTGCAAGTTCAGGTAACAACTGGACTAAAGTGGAAAAAGTTAACTTCAGGCAGTCTCTTTCCAAGGTTTACAAAACGTAAAAGGAGCTATTCAAGATCAAGACTGACAGTATTAGTCAATTCATTAAGTATGTAATTTAGCATGTCAGCCTGGCAATACACATAAGTGAAAATTCATAAGAAGTGAAGTTACAATATAAGGTACATTGCAGAGTTTGTATGTATGCACATGTACCGAGAGGGAGGAACCAGGAAGTCATTTCTAAGGGTCATGAAGGAGAGACTATCCAGAAATTACTGAAGACTAAACAGACTCTTAATGGGACACCATTTCTCAGCATCTGCCTCCTAAAGAAACGAACCCTGAATCTTCAGAACATAATTTTCCAGCTCATTTCTAAGTTTTATGGTTAGAGCTAGCTGTCTCTCATGCCATTTGCCCTCCATTCATTTTCTGATTGCAGCTCTACTCCCTTTATAGCTTTCCTAAAAATTAACATGCTGCTTAGAAACGCAACAATGTCTTTTTACAAAACATGGGAGAGCTGCTCTGAGCAGCTGGTTAAAAATGTAAGGGTTATATGCAAAACAGTTTAAAATTCAATGAAAGCAGAAGACAAGAACAGAAGAGAGAAGTAGTTACATTTAAAATGTATAAGAAGTGTGGTCTAAAGTTGTATTGCATATCCTTTGAAGCTGTGTGTTTTATAAGGAAGAGAGTGTTTCTTTTTCAGATAGCTAAGAGCTTTAACATTAATCCCCAGGGCTTATTAATTAATTAAAAAAACAACAAAATAATTAATGTAATAAGCAAACACCAAGATCCTAAAGATGAATAAAACCAGAGTGTAGAGTAAAACATTATGGAGTATCAAACTGCTGTGTTCATGCATTGGACTTCTTCAAAATGAAAAGCTTTTTCAAAAGAGATAGGAGTAGTAGAGGGCTGAGACAAATTTAAGATTTGAAGAGACATGGAGAGAAGGGATTAAAAACAACCACCACCCAGCTCCCAAACAGCCATATCCGAACCTGTGTATCTTGATTTGAAGGATTCAATGTAATTGGCAGCTTCATTTTCATCAATCGCCATCTGCTCGCCTAAAGATTTTGCTCCTATTCCATAGATGATTCCATAGCAAATCTGCCAGAGGACAGTGTGAAGAACCGCAACCATATGGTGAACCATGCAGAGAAAGCAGAGCCAAAACAAAGTGTGATTCACTGGAAGACAAGTGTATGGGAACAAGGGCGAGCATGCAAAAAGAGAGACTGCCTCTGAGTCCGAGCCATTCATGCCGCTTTTCTCCACCCTCATCCCCCAAAACCCAGACAGATCCAACTGAAACGTATTGAGAGTGGGAGGACGTACAAAGCAACTACTGAACAGCCACAGCCGAATCCCAACAGGAGACCTTACTATTGACTCCCTGATGTTTTGAACACTGAACCTTCCTGCCCAGAAAGCTGCTGCTGAATTTTTTTCCTAAAAATTACCTGTTTAGCTTGTTGCCTGGTCCCATCTCCAACAGCTTCAGGATCAATCATTTTCCATTCCGCTGCTATGCTCTTAAAGACATCAATACCTCCGTTCAAGGCTTGAATGAGTCGACGGTCGCAAGACAGATGAGCAAGGATCCTCAGTTCAAGCTGAGAGTAATCAGCAGCCAAGATTAAGCCACCTGAAGTCAAGAAGTTAGCAGACATCATTATTTCATAAATTACTCTGACAACATTCCAACCAACATTCCAGCAAGAAGGACTGAATCTGTCCTTGCATCTTCTGCTCTGAAAGTTTTCCACAGCCATTTCTATCAGAAAAATTCTTGCCTTTTTCCCCAATGCCCAGGCCTGCTGCTTTCCATCTAGCCCCTACACCTGGAATCCATCAAAAACACACAAAGTATCTCTCCAGGTGTCTGTGTAAAAGTCTAGCACCTGATAGGAATAATCGTCACAGAGATCAGACCAGCAGACTTGTACTGAGCCAGGGCAGGCAATATGAGAACTGACATTTGGATAGAAAGAACACTAGATAGAGTGCAATTTGTGTATTAAGAGCTGCCTAAGCTACCTCTTTAAAAAACAGGTATTCTTAAAGAGGAAAGGAAAGTGTGAACATTTGAATTGTAACATTTGAATACTTTCCCCAACTGAAACTCTCTTCTTTACACTCTTGTGAATTTTGAGGGCATGCTAACTACTGCATTAGTTTTCCAAGCAGGTTGCTTAGTCAGATATATACTGTCATCAATTCTTAACTCTTCATTAGATCTAGGATTTTTTGTTAACTATATTCTTAACAGTTGCAGAGCAGGATCTGGGCATTACCTGGGAAGGGAACAAAAGCGTGCCTCATGCTAACAGAAAATGGTATTCCTCTTTCTTCAGATCTGTCTTCAGCCTGAACCTGTAGGCCATTAGGCAAAATACCAGAACGCTTTCTACACCTGTGGAGACAAAGAATGACTGTTCTTCACCAATTTCTAAAACACTTAAAGACGCATAATAATTTTTGCCACAAAGAATCAGTGAAAACAAGTGAGACAGCAGCCTCTATTCCACTCCTCTGGACAAGCCATACCTAAATTTGACCATGGGGGAACTGGACAGAGGCCATATGTACACCTGAAGGGATTTACTGACTCTGAACAGATTTAGGGATAAATCTTCCTAGTACATCCAGGGTTTGATCCAGAAATTGCATAATTCCACTCCAAAACAGGTAAGATGAAAGGCCCCAGATCTGTGATGGGTGCATTCCAGAAAGATAGCACAGGAGTCCTACAGGAATCCTAAAAATTCAACACCCCACCTTGAGTGCCAAGTCTTCTCTCAACATCATTCTCATATGCAGAATGCCTACACCAGCCCATACCTAGCAGAGTCAGAAAAGATTTCCCCCACATCAGCCTCGTGACTGTGCACGCACGTGCACACACACACACAAGTAAGCCTGTAAAAGCAGAGCAGAAGTTGCAGAAGACATGCTCATAAAACACTGCACGTTTCCTCTCTGAAGACTGAGCGAAAAAGGCCCCAAAGCAACTTGATTTTCTTTTCCAGGTGGCCAGAAGTTTACAGTGACACGCAGGTGCTCTGCAACATCTCAGGGCTTGCTTAGCTCTCCTGTCCCACCAAGACACTTGTAGCTGCAGATGGAGTTGTAGCCATCAGTGCCCCCACTGAACAGTGCATAGCTGTGACACCATTCATACCACCTACTCCCATCAGCACCAGTCCACCTGCCAGCCCATTGGGTTCTTCACTAGAAGTCAAAAGGCCTTTATAAGTTCTTGATGTTTGGGTCAGGGATCCGAGCAATTTCTTTATCAGAATGAAAAAGTATCTCTGAGATCAAGACTAGTTTCAGCAAAGCACAGAAAAGACATCATGCACTCTTCCCTCGTGCACTCCCTTTTCTTCTTACACCTTGTCATTTCAGGGATGGTAAGGATCAAGGAGATGAAAGATAGCCCAAAAATCACAGAAATAAGTTTTCAAAAGAAATAAAGGTCAGGGACAACATATGGGAACTGTAGAGAATCACACTGTCCAGCACAGGTTCCCAATTTAGTTGAATGAGTAAGGGCTTTATACAATGATCTAATTTAGCTACACTCCTCTGGTCAGAAGCTTCTTGCAACAAGAGGAAGGAGTAGTAACAGTAATTACTAAGTTAAAAGACAGTTTGGACCAAAGTTTGGAAGGCATGTCAGACTTAGGCTGCATGACATTCTTTTGTGCCAGCAGTCGTTTCTGTGCCTTTGGGATTGCCCATCTTCCTAACACAATGGCTGCTTAACTAAGGAATGCAGTCCCAAAAGTCAGCCTGAGAAGCAGACCTCTCAAGTTCAGCAAGCACTCCATTCCTTTGATGGGTTGCTTTGCTACAGGGAAGACTCTAAGAATGCAGCCCACTCTCCAACCATCCTGCAAAGCTGCTGCAAGCCTGAGCACTGCCAGAGCTATTCTCAGAACATTTCTGCCTCTGTGGCTAGGCCTGGTTCTTCTGAAGAGAGATGGACAAGATCCTGCTGCTCCTGGGCTCTCTTACCATGCTACTCAAGGCACAAGGATGTTAGACACATGGTGGTAAGAGAAGACAGACAGAAGAGCCAAAAACTTCCAAATTTCTCATATCTTGCTATGAGAAAAAAGATGATAAAAGTCACTCAGGTGACCCATGTGGGACAAGAACCTGAATGGAAAGAGAAACTGAAAGGATAGAAAACCACCACTGAGTATGAAGGCCCAAAGCTCACGAGCTATCTGCTAAAAGATCCACCTTGATATTTCACTAGACTTGCACACAACTGTTTAGGCACTGGCATGTAATACTGTCAAAATAGGCTGTTTGGGTAACAGAAACCAGATTTAGAAATCTTTTTCTGTTACCTGGTAGCTTTTGCAGGATCATTATCACAAATGAAACTATTAACAAAGAATGAAAAATATATTCACCCATGTTCCCTTACACAGGGAGCTGCACAGCATAAAACAGTTGAACTTTCTTATGCTTCTTCCATAATAACCTAGCCTCTTTCAGAGTAGCTCTTAGAAAGTCGAACCAGATCCTAACTTCAGTTTAGTTACTTTTAACACTCAGGCTTTCCATCCAACTGTTGGGAGCATAATGCTAATCTCACTGTAGGGTTTCATACAGAATTTCAAAAAGCAAGTGGCTACCTGGAGTCACATGCTGTTAGTATTATTAGGTCTTTCACGTGTCACTGATCTTTAGGTATTTATTCCCCTTAAACTGTAAGAGAAACACTGACTAACAAGTCACACTGACATGACAGCAGCTACAGGTGAAGTCAGAAAAAGAGAAATTTGACAACTCGACCACATTAAGATTAGAAGAGTAGGCAGAAGCTTTGCCAAGATCCTCCTACCTGCCCCCAGAAACAGCATGAGAATTAACATTTCCACGGGCTCTGGAGGGTGGGCTTTCTTCAACCACAGTTGGCATTTCAATCTCAAAATCTCTTGGCACGTTCTGGATATTTGGTTCTATGAAGGTTATTCGACCTGAGAAGGAAGACAAAGCAGAACAAAGTCAGGGTCCAAAAGGAGTGTCTCTAACTTCACACAGCTGAACACACATCTGCACCTCCAAAAAACAAGGGGCAGGAGGGCGGGACAGGACACAACC
Source organism: Aquila chrysaetos chrysaetos (assembly GCF_900496995.4). Classification (NCBI taxonomy): domain Eukaryota; kingdom Metazoa; phylum Chordata; class Aves; order Accipitriformes; family Accipitridae; genus Aquila; species Aquila chrysaetos. The sequence goes on along the minus strand of NC_044010.1, from coordinate 2,752,560 downwards.
ACTGAGAAAAATTGAAGAAAAAAAATAATTTGGATATAATGGGCTCGAGATGGTTCCCCTCCAGCATTTCTGTTTCGCTGATAAGAAACTCCCAAATCCAGAACCTGTGCTGGGGTCAGAGATTTACATGCTAATATGTGCAAGAAATTAATAATACTGTTTGGTGAACACAAAAGCTATTTTAACACATCTAGACTTTTAGGACAGATTCTTGTGAAAAAAGTATTTCAGTATTTTCATTTGGTTGAAGTAGAGCACAGGCTTGATTTCCTTACTTTTCCCCATAGAAAAGCTGCCCACACACACACACAAAAAGAAAAAGAAAAAAAAAATCAGTAAGAAGTGAGGATTTTGCACGCATTTCTTTACCTGTAGCTGTGTGAGTCTGTGAGACTGGATATATCCTTTCCATTCCCAGTGCAGAATTCAATCGCTTTTCCCTCTGTAGTGGAAACACCACTTTAGTAATGGCATTGTTGATCCTCCTCCACTCCAATATCAGCCCTGGCAATGGGTGAAGTGCCTTTAATTTCTCCAAAATGTCCTTGTGGGGAGAAAAAGGCACAACTATAATCAACTGCCTTTAAAGCTTTATAATTAAAGTTTTTGCAGTTCTGCAGGAAAAAGCAACTCCTTCACCCACAGTGAGCTTCCAGTCTCACTGCCTTAAAATTAAATGGATATCACCTCCATTTACACCGCCTACACCCGGACAATCAAAGCACCATGAGACACAACTGCAGTTTTATTACACACAAGAAGGCAATCACTTCCCTTTGGACTTTTGCAACCTCATCACCACTCTTAGTCTGCACCAACCAATAAATCACCTGAAATGATCAAATAAAGCATCACTTGCCATAGGTCCCCTACGTTGTCTCCTTTGGCCCAGCGTTAATGCTCCTCCTCCGTCTTCTTGCATATTTTTCTCCCTGCTCTCTCCTATCCATACACTAGGAACACATAAAATGAAGCCCTTGACCATGCTCCTTGAAAGACAAAGCTGATCACTAGCAATCAAATCCTTTCATTTAAATCAGAAATTAGAAGGGACTAACAAGAATTTCAAAAGACAGTGGCATGCAAACATTTCTCAAAATAACATTTTTTTATATGCAGCAGGCAGCTGCAGCCTCATCCCTCCACATCACAAAAGGAGGAAATCCTCACTTTGCTTCTTGCTCCCCGCTCTGCCAACCACAACCGCACTCACTTTTTCACTGCCGCTAGAGTTTTGGAAATCAATACTTGTCTTCCAAGCACTGACTACACTGAACAAGGAGAAACTAAGAAAACAACACAGATTAATGAGTCCTGAAAACAAGGAACATGTATATCTGCTAATATCACTTGTCTGGGAAGAGCACCCATTAGCCTGCAGCAGTTGGTATTAATGCAGCTCCACAATACTTATCAGCTGGCAAGCATGTCAATAGCCTTCACACATATAGAAGTTTTTGATATACTAAATTTGACAAGCCATCAGATCAGCTATTCTGAAGACAAATTCTCTGAAGCACAACATACAGATATGGTAGTATCAGGCAGGGAAGATATTGTATTTAATCATCATGGTATTTAAGTATCTTTTAAGCTGATGTTGAAAAACTCTTCTACTATTGGCTTTACAAAATTATGGTGCTATTTTGGTATTACAGGTGGTTTGGGAAATCAAATTCTGCCTGATTTATTCTTATTGAAGTCTGCTATTTATAGTCATGTCCTCACTACACGCAGACTTTAGAAGAGTAGGAGGAGTTAATAACTCTGGTAACAGAAAAGGCAGGATCCCGTTTGAATTTCCAGTGGTAACTGGAGGAGCAAAAAGGCAATTAAAATTTACTTTCATTTAAGGCAGCATACCTAACTCCAATGTAACCAAGCAGCAGATGTGTGAAGAGGGAGTTATTTTTACAGTCACTTTCAGATTAGAACCAGACTTTACTGTACCTTGGTTGTACTGAACTGCTTGCTCAGCCTAACCCCATTTTGTTTAGCAGTTGCTCTTCTGGTGTAACCCAGAGTTTTCTTGCTCCCTTGAACTTTCACATCTCCATTTTGTGGCAACTTCAGCTCCAGGAACAAAACCTGAAAAAGGCCAGCATTTCAAATCAGTTTCTGCATGCTACTCCCATAAGAAAACAAAAAGCAACTCAGCACTTAAACAGCTTGTTCCAACCAAAGGATAGTACGAATGCTTCAGGTAATTAAAAAGCTGATTAAAGATCTCTGCTATCAAAGTCATTCCTCCTTATTTTAATTAACTACAAAATGCAATCTAAAATCTCATTTTCTGAACACTAAATTTGAATTCAGAGATATGTTTTTAGAAAAGGTAATTAAGTCCATCCAGTAAGTGAAGTTACTGCTGACAGTCAACTGTAATAAAACATGGAATTAAGATGACTAAAGGTGGGAAGAACATTGGTGAAAAAAAAAGAAGTGTTAGCAGGGAGCAGGCTTCAGAGAAACGTGAACGGCATAGGAGGAGGTGGTCACAAATACCTTTTATAGAATAGCCAGAATATTAGTTTTTCTAAAAAATTGCCAAGAACCGGAAAATTAAATATATGCTTACTTGTTGACAGACAGAACTCAGTTCTTCATTTTTCATTCTATGTTTCTATGTAGCATTATACTCTATTTAGCAGCTATTGTGTTTCACTTCACAGCTGGCAGAAGGAAGTTTTTCTCTCGCACGTTTTTGTAGCACAAAAGTTTTACTGACACAAAATTAGAAGGGTAAAGCTTTACTAACCTATACAAGATACTTTACATGATTCCTAACAAAATTTCCACAAGAGAAACAAGCTTCTGTAGTTCAGAGAACAGCATTTCAGAAAAAACTTTCCTTCCCCTTTTCCATGAAGCAGAGTGAAATTGGAGCCAAGCATTATTTCAGGAGTTCTAACTCAGACTACTGTTACAGAGCAAAGCTTCTGCATTTGCAACAAAGGAGGAATATTTCTGTGGAACTTCTTTTAGTGATGGCTGCTTGCAAATTTTGACTATTTCCACATAAAGTATAGCCCCTCAGCAAGAAATTAGTATATAGAAAGGAAATAAATGGGAAAAAAAGCATGCACAACAATTATAATCTATTCCTATGATTCCATGTAACATACATTAAAAAGTACATAGCAAAGTTCTTCAGGAATAAAAGTATTGCTTATTTACATAGAAATCTGTTTCTTAGGCTTTGAAAAAAAAAAATCCGTTCTATACAGGTTCTTAAAAACAGACCGTAGTTGATTCAAAACTTTTAAAGCAGTCTTTCCTCCTCTTTCATGCCTGTACAGGGACAAGGGTAACAATGCAACTTGCTCAGTACAACTATTCTTAGACTCAGACTACATGGTATCACATCACATCTCGTGTGCAGAATACTGGTATTGCAAAAAAAGCTTCTCTAGTCCCACACCATTCATTCAAAATACTCCAAAAGCCATTTAATTGGCAGATCATCTTGTGTGCCATGAGAAGCCAAGGTCTATACAAACAACATGCTTATTTCCAGTTGGTTTTTATTTCCAACACGCTTATTTCCACTTCTACCTTCCTTATTTCTGCTAAAGTTAGGAGAAATCAGAATGATCAATAACAAGCAGGAGACGCACAGCACCTTGCATGCAGCAAGCTCATAATGAGTGTAAAGACAAATCAACTCTGAGGAGACTTCAGTTTGCGTTTTGTCTTTTCTTCATATGCAGTCTGCCCAAGAAGGTTTTTTCTTAAGTCTAAGCAAAAGCCTCTTGAGGGTATCTTCTGAGAAAGTTCTCCCCCTCCCACCCTAACCCTCTCATACCTCTGCAATGTCATCAGGGCTCGTCAAGGAGAAGCTGTGGCCTGCCAGCTGATACGCCTTGGTCTCGATCTCACTTAGTTTAGCTTGCATGACCTGTTTCTGGGTTTCATATGCTGTTGTGCTAAAACCAATGCCATTTAGCTCCAGCAGAGCCAAGCAATAATGGGTGGGCATCTCCACTTTAGAAAATACATCTGTAGTAAGTACAAACCCCAAGAAAAACTTTTATAACATCAAAACCAGATCAACTGCAGATCAACAGATTGATTAAAAAAAAAACCCTGTGGAATCCTCAGTTTTTAAAATCCTGAATGTCCCGACACACTGAAATCTTTTAATATAGATTTAGTTTAAATACTTTTGTTTCTGGAATATTTCATAGTAAATATTTCATAATAAGAATTATTCCAGAACTTTTTATCACAAAAGTATTCAAGAGAATAACAACTTCTGTCAAAGTTTTTCTTCCTGAGAAATACACATCTCTTTGTATATCAACATTTTACAAACCACAGACATGCTTAATGTAAAGCTTTCTAACTTGATACACTTTCATTCCACCACCCAAGTCTTTTAAAAACATGCTAAGGTTTAGTTGTTACAATCATAAATGATGTGGTAAACTTGCAATAAAAGACTTCAGTGAGACTGGACCCTAATCTTAAGCTTTGGATACAATTTAGAGGAAACGATCATAAAGCCCACCAACAGGTAGGTGCTTTTGAGGGTTTTTTTGTTTGCTTGTTTTTAAACAGAGGCAAGCATTCAGCAAATATTAGCGCAAACATACTGGATCATTCACTATGGGATCACAAAAGTTTCATGGACACAACACATACATGGCAAACAATGCTATATAGGCAGGCCAAAGAGCAAGAAATCTCCTTCAGAAAACATTTGAGGAGTTTAGGAATTGCTTCTGACAATGAAATGCAAAAGCATTTGAAAATGTTCATGAGAAACCATAGACAGACCCACAAGTCCCCTCAGAACAGCCAGGGGACTCACCTGGGAGGTAGAGATCTGCTTGATTCAGAGACTTAAAATAGACTCTACTATTGCCTTAACCAGTGGAACTGGTGGATATTTGGGATATAAAAATTATATTTTAATTTTAAACATAATTTTTTTGACAAAACAGATGTACTTCCAAGGGAAGTTCCCTCTTTTCTTTCAACCAATAAACATTTTGCTACAGAATATACTTAGATAAGAACTTCCAAATCTCCTCTCTTCTCCAGTGATCATTCAGCCTGTGGTAGCACAGCTACCTTTACCCTCCCTCTTTGCCCCCAAGTGGAGGAGCTCTCTTTACCTGTCAGATTTTCCCTCTGTAATTCATTACGGAGTTGGTTCATGACATTGAAGATAAGCACAGACTCTATTGCTGCTCTGTACCGCCCAGAATGATCTCCGCTGGCACTAAGCCCCAGGCTCTGCACCCCTTGGCCGGTGCCTACACCTTCCAGTAGAGGTAGCTCGGTGGGGAGAAATTTAGTCACCATGTTGTGAAGTGTACGTTCCTTAGAGCCAGAATCAAGCAGCCAACATGCAACCTTAAAAAGGGAGACCTCCGTGAGACCTTTCTTCCGTTTTAGTGATAATACAACATGAATATTTAACTGGAGGTTAATGCAGGGTTATAGTGCAGATTATTTTTCTTGATTTGGCAGGCAGACTGGAATAATTTGTGGAAAAGTTACATGATTTCAGGTAAAACCTTCAAGAGGGCATAAGTCACTGAGAAGTTTCATCCTCACTCCAAGTTAATTCTGCATATTTGAAAACCTTACCCTTTGTCAACTAAACACATCTCAAAGTGTTGTCCTCAGGGTTTTTCATCTATTAAAACCTAACACAAAGGGGGTTAAATATGAAAATCAGGATCAAAACTTGTTTAATCTGAAAACTGACTTTGTAAAAATCAGAACTTGCTATTGATCTAGAATATTAGTCAAGCTGAGCTCTCCTATTTTTTGCACATCAGCACTAGTACCAAGAATTCTGCAAGGCAAATTTTATTCTCAGTAAGCCTCATACCTCCCACTGCCTTCAAAGCAATTTCGCTTATAGCTATATTTCAATTTCTTGTGTCAAAATAGGATGAAACACAGGTTTCTGCATTGTCTCTGCCATGCAAGCAGAAGGTAAAAACCACACGTATATATACGGGGGGGTAGGGGGTGTATGTATATATTCATTGCATGACTAAAATAAACAAAGATGAGTATGACTCCATTTAATACATGGAACAGTGCAGGGAAAGGTGCTACTTTTATTGGGTTTTAATTTTATCCTAAAACTATGTATTGGTATGAAAAGCTAAATTTGTCTTTGAGTTGAACATTTTAGCTACTTACCTGCAGACTTTAATATTGCCATGATGCTATTCAGCCCATGTGTGATGCAAGCTTTAAAAATCAACACCAGAAATTGCTATGCATCTAGAGCTTTTCCTAACAAGCACAAGAAGATGCTTTTACCTCTTTCCAGTATTTCATGTGAGTTACAGATGGTACTCAAACCTTTTGAAATTACATGTAAACTTTGTTTTGAGAAAATAGTGGTAGCAAGGTGGTCCATACACATAGTGGGTAAATCTTTTGCTTACAAAGTTTTCTGCTCTCAGAATCAATAATCTGACCAGAAGCACTTCTGCCATTTTAGTCCCAAGCTTCTTATAGCAACAAAACAAGAGTTCAGCTGTGTCCACTGGGACAAGGGCAAGATTTAAACTCATTCTCCCCACCCAAGCAATCAGACATGAATGATGAATGCATTAACCTATCACTGAACCTGCTCTGTTTCTCTTGCAGGCACCATCAACACACATAGCAAAAGAAGTCTCCTCTAAATACTGTTCTAGATTTCCCACTGGAAGAAAATTTCACTAAATCCCCTGCGTAATCAAATCTAAATAACAGAAGGAAAGTACCGGAAGGTACTCCTGTGTTTGGACTGGTGTGTTTAAACTAGTAGTTTTACCCAAGCTAAATTTTTTAATCCTGCAAACCTTTGGGTCCTCAAAACTTCCTTCCAAGGAGATGCCACAAGCCATCACCAGAGTCTTGTAGTGCTGAATGAAGTCATACATGACAAGTGAGCGTTCCTGCTTGGGCTTCTTCTGCAGGTACAGCTGCAGATGATACAATCTCTCTGTTACAGATAGGTTTTTGTCCAAAGGTGGCGGTGCCAAACTCATACTGATTTCTAAGGCAGGAAATACAAGCAAAAATAATATTTTTTTACCCACTGTGTGATAAGAAAGGCAAGAGAAAAATCTTGAATGCAATCACCTATCGCACAAAAACTACAGTTGGACTGTAAACAAATAACAATAAATCTATACCGATATTATATATTTTATCAAACCAGACAAGGTTCCCAAAAGCAATATGCTGTGTCTGTACCACTAAACAAAGGAGAGCCAGGAATCAAACCCTAGCCATTAGCCCATGTAGGACAGATTAGGTTACGTTCAACATTCAAGTGTCAGATTTGTTCTGTAGAGCAAAAATTGGAAGAAGCTAAAAGAGAAAAGCAAGTAAGCTAAAGAGAACATGGGAGTAAGCTAACATTTTAGCCATATGCATGCTCAGCAGTCCAGTGCTTGAACCAATTACCTGGCCTTATTATGTAGCAGCATAGAAGTATCTGCAGCAACATCTTCAAGGGTGTTCAGCACTTAAGACTGCAGAATAACATGGCTAAATCACTCCATCACCAGCTGAGCTGGGTTTGGAACACTCAAAACACTTCCAAGAACCTATCTGCTGAAGTGAAACACTTTCCTGAAATGCAGTGTCATGCAACACAGCACAGCCTGTCCACTCACTTACCAGTCTGGTCTTTTATCTGCTGCAAAGAGATATAGTATGCATCTTTTCCACCCCAACATACTGCCAGTCCAACTACCAAGATGTCTTCACAGCCTTTGACAGGGAATCCATCATCTTTAACTTGCATCCACTGAGGAGAACTTCCTAAAGGAATAATTTTTAAGTTACAATTATAAAATGGCATCCATAAATACAGAAGAGTTTGGATCCTGAAAATGTAAATATATACAGTTGAGCCTAAACTTCTTAAAAGTGAATATATACCTTCATTTTTATCTATAGGTAAAAAAACCCCAAACCCACATGTTTATAATAGCAAAACTTTCTCTTAACAGAAACAACCACCTATATAGCATCCCTGCAAAACTCTGGCCTTTCTTAGCAATCTCTTCAAGACCTGAGACAGAAATGTATTCCCTCCTTCCACTCTGAAAAACATTTGACGTTTGTCTATCAAAAATATATTTCGATAGTTAAGAATTTTTGTTGCTGTTGTTATGGCAATATGACAGCAAAGAATCTAACTCTGCTTAATCTTGTGGTTTTAAAGGAAGAGTATGTTTATACAGCAGCAGCAGCGAACTGCAGCATATGAATACTTCTGTGGAAAAAAAATGAAGCAATGTTGCAACAACCCAGAGACTGATCTGAATTTCACATGTGCATATATCGAACCAAGTTTACTTTTTGCAAACTCAAAAATATTTAACCTTGTTTCAGAGGAAATCCCACAAGTAACACTGCTCAATGGAGACCCTGAACAATCTGTACAGTTTACTGTTAAATATATTATTCATTTTAAAATATACTAAAACTTGTTTTTGACATGGAAAGATACACACGATAAAGGGACTGCACAACACAGATCCATTTCAAAATTAGACACACAATGAAACATTAAGAATACTTAGATGCTCTCACATACAAACAAGATGCTAACACTTCATTACTATCACCAAAGACCTACCAATGAAATGCTTGACACCAATTCTCCGTCTTCTACTAACACTCAGCTCCTTTGCTTTACTGAGTCTGACAATACTCAATTATTACCAGTAATTTTCCTCCTTTTTTGCAAACCCTTTCCTTCTCCACTCCTGCCTTAAGCTGAAGATGCCATCCTGCTGTTCACAAAATAATGCATTGGAACATGGAACTGACCTTTTTTGAATTTGCCGCCAATTGTTGATTTGGGAGACAAAAGACATTTTGTTCTTTCGCATGCCACTGAGATGGAGAATCTGCTCTTCTCCTTCCATTCTGCAACAAAAGTCTGGAAAAGTTCTTTGTCGCTTGCTACATCAATAATAGTGAAACTTTCAGCACTTAAGGGAACAAGTGGAAAAACATCCTGAGACAGCTGCAGTGAAAAGCCTTGGTCTATAGTGGAATCATCTTTTATCTCACCAGTCTCAACTGGGTCTACAGTCCGAAGACTGATCTGGAGTGTTTTTACCAGCTGCTCTGCATTGCCCTCGCTGTTCTGCTGTGGCTGAATCAGCTGCCCTTCGTTCATGCAGGTGACTTGTCTCTTTCTTGCAGATTTCACAGAGAGAGAAACAGAACTCTTTGAAAAAAGCTCTTTGGGGGGTGTTGGAGGAATAAACCCATTATTACTATCTGGTGGAGGACAGGATGTTCTGTTACTTCCCTTGAGTCGAAGTGTTATGCAGTCTGTTTTCTGAAGATCTGAGTTTTCCGTTTCGTTTTCTTTAACCTTGAAAGAGCTTTTTAAATCCTGGCATGTGGGCAAAGGCTCTGGCTGACAACAGTCAGATTCAAAAACTGGATCTGGCTCTTGATTAACAATAGGAGCAAGTAACTTTCCTTTCAAACAGGAGCTTACTGAAACTGGTTCATTGCCTGAGGGACTAGGCCATTTGTCTAATATATCCTGCAATCCTGGGCTTAGTTCAAATGAGTGGTCAGTCCACACCATTGGATGGGTTTTCTTGTCTAAAGCTTGCTGGTTTCTCTGGAGCTTTTCACCGTGATCTCCTACTAAAACCTTTGGTCTGGGGTCACTGTTACAAATCACTGGGTTTCTTAACCCTGACTGACCATGAAATGTAGAAGAAAGATCCTCCAGAAAAGACGGGGAGTTTGCATGATCTAAAACTTCAGCTATTAGATCAGAGGATGCTAGAGACACGTTGTTACACTGCGCAGGATCCTCATGCTCTTTCTGATTGCCTCTGACATCAAATTTATTCTGAACAGTCCTTAGGTTCTGCAAAAGACCATCTGGAGGAAGCAAAGCCTCTTGCTTCTCCACAGGGTCCTTTTTGTCAGCTTCCATGATGTGAACAGCTGAAAGGTCACTGACATTACTGAAGCTATCATCAAACAGCAAGATATCACTCATATTCAGGCTTGTTTCAGGGACAGGGTGGCATTCTACTTGTACAATGTGCTCACTACCAAGAGGGGAGTTTGCTTTATTAAGGTCTTTAGACACACTCTCCCCTTTCACTGAATTTTGGGTCTGGTAACCTTGTAGAAAACTGTGTAGCTGGGAGTCGGTCACTGACAAATTGCTTTCTTTGAGGCAAGGTGCAGATTCTATTTCCTTTGCTACAGGTTGTAAACTAAGGCCTCTAGACTCCAAAACTTTATTACTGCAGTGCTGAGCTGTGCTTTTTGCAACGTTATTTGTTGTGATAAGACTTGATAAGCCCAGTTTCCTAACTGTTGCAGCCAGCCTTTCATCAGTAGCATTCTCAGTCCGTGAAGTGCTTAGTTTCTTGGAGATTTTCTGCCATGGTATTGCTGCCAGCTCTGAACCTTGTATTCCCTGCTGTCCTGTGATTCCAGCTGCTCCCTCCTGTTTTATTATCATCTCAGTTTGAGTATCCAATGGGAAGCTGTCTTCAAAGTCTCTAGAGTCAGAAAACAGATCAGAGGATGAACCATTCTGAACATCATGTGCATTGCAAACACCTCTGGATTTTACTAGAGAGTCTTTCAGAAAATCCTTAGGATGACTGTTAGCTTTCTGCAGTGCTCCAGCTTGTAACAATATTCCATTGGGCTTTTCACTCCCATTTTTGCCACAATTCTGAATTTGAATATGGCAGGATTTATCCTCATCAGGACAAAAATGCACAGGCTTCCATATCCTGCTGCCATAATGGACACGTCCACTTCCAGAGCAGCTAGCAGTTACATTACCATGATCTGTGTCTAAAGCCATCTGCTGCTTACCAATCATTGCCTCAGCACAGCTCGCATCTGTTTGCATTTTATTGATTTTATTCTGCTTATCATCAGTATTTTCTTTTCTCTGTATCCTAGCACTACCAGGTATTACTAGACTTCCTACAATATTATGTGTCTCCACATTGTTGTGTGGAGTACCCTGCAATGTAACAGGTGCCTGAAAACATGCTCTCCCCTTAGGCATGCCTGCCTTAGTGATGGTAGGCTCTGTAAATAATCCTTCCATTTTATCTTTCCTCTCAAGATTAATTTCCCCCATCTGTACAGAATTTGAGACTTTATGAGTTACAGACCCCGTTTCCATAAATTCCTTATTATTTTGGTCTGGAAAAAAATTATCTGTAGAGATGGTGGGATGGAAAGCAGGTGGCTTTTGTATGTCTATGCTAAGCATATTTGAATCTTCATGAAATGACCTGTGCAGTTTTGAAGCAGTATTTTTGTTCCTAGTCCGGTTTAAATGCATGTCCGTACTTTTTATCAATCTAGACGCTGAAGACTTTGTTCTCAATGTTGGTGGTTTTCCTTGTTCAGTAGGGACTTCTGGAATTGCTCTCCTGGAATACATCTTGGTTTTGACCAGAGAAATTCCTTCTACGTTTTCATTATCTCTGCACATATCTGGCCGTTTTCTAGCACTGTACACAATAGCTTCATTGGCTTCCTCTGCTCGAGCCTGTCTCCTGCATAGGACTTCACTCTCAAATCTGGAGTTTTCTGTACTACTGCTTAGTCGCCTTTTATATCCCTTTTTAATATTTGATAAGTTTCCAGTCTGAGAACCAAGGCCATTACAATCTTGAACTCTACACCCTTTGTTGTTTAACACCCTCAAAGATTCAGAAGACTGCTCTCCATTTGATCTATGTAGTCTGTCTTCCAGTGCTGACTCACTGATGATTGTAGAGGATGTATCAGTCTCAAGAAAAGACTCTGGGTTCCACTGCACTCCTATCAGTGCCAAATCCTGCTGGAGAAGTGCCCTGGCTTCCTCCACGATGAAAGAAGCTGCTTCTCTTTCGGTTAAGCCTTTCATTCCAGCCATCCAGATGCTGCGCACAGTCCGACGCTCCTCTGCTGATTCTTCATCTTCGTCCACAGCCCTACGAACACTATGGGAAAAGTAACAGACAGATGTAAACATTCATGCAGAAAATGACAAACACCACAAGAAGATGGCACTATTCTGCTCTGCTCCCATTTCAATTAGCTTCACAGCTTCCTTGCTTCACAGAAGCACCATATCCAAGATATAATACACTTAATAGGAAATAACTATTTCAGTTGTCTATATGTGAATTGATGTTGATGAAAGATATTACTGGCTGCATGCCCCAGAAGCATTACGAGGTTTCTGTGTCCAAACATGTACCCCAGATGAGTCACAACCCCCTAGTAGGGCAAGATCCAGGTCTGAATCAATCCTCCTCCATGCACTGGTATCCAAAGAAAGAAAACTTCAGGAGCATGAACCAGACAGGTGTCATGGCACAGTCCAAAAGGTACTTGATCAAGGAAGCTTGTCATTGCACTAACATGAAAATCACAAGAGGATCTCCAATGATATACAGTAATAAATCATCAAGGTGAAGCTTCCTTTTAAAGGCAGCAGAAGGTCTCCAGAAAGCATTAACAGTTCACCTAGGACTAAACAGTGCATTGAAAAGAGGAACAAGAAGAAAATTTAGGTCTCTCAAACTTATACTGCAAATAAAAGATGCTTCTATTAATTTCAAAATAATCATGGAATGACTGTGATCAGTCATAGAGACCTGCAAGTTATTTCTAACTAACATTTGGCACCAAGTCCCAAAAGGTTGTCATGTTTTATTACAGGTTTCATCCTGTAATCCTTCACCTTACAAACTCCTTTACTTGACTTCTGGACTTACTGATTTCTCACCTTTTGAATGGTACTGAATTCTTCAGAGCAATTGCCACATCATCAGGACGAGCTTTAGCAAGATCAGCCACTGTGACAAAGCCAGCATTGTAAAGCGTCCTAGCACGCTGTGCATTCAGCAGAGACACTCGTACCAGGTCACAAAGCTCCCTATGAACCCCAAAAGTGAGGCGGCTCTGGAACTGAGAGAGCAACAGCTCCATGTTGTACCAGCCCAGTCGATTACAGAAAACTGTTACCATTCCTGGAACACAGAAGTTAGATCAATGTCTTCACTCCAGCTCCAATTCTACTAAGCTGGATTCATTTCCCCCCCCCGCATCTGAATTGGCATTCACTTTACAACTCTCACCTTCCCATTACTTACAGAAACTAACTCATGTTTATTACAAATATGACTAGAAGCTGGTCTCACAGAACTCAATCTAGAATTAACTAGTTTATCAGTGAGGTAGAAATTCTGAATGACACTGCTTTTTCAAAGACGCTAATCTTGAAAGTGTGAAGCACATGCATATCCTGTAACAGGATTCCTGTGAACCAAACACACTGAAAAAAAGACGACAGAAAAAGCAGTGATGAGTGGCAATAAGAGAAGCCACAGATCTTTTGAGGAAAGCCAGCACTGATGTCTGTAAGAGCAGAATTTGGCCCGCAGAACTTCAGTTACTGAGAGCATCATAGGAGGTAGCAAAGCCTGCGATAAAGGTTACAGTTGCAGTCCCCAGAACATGGGAGGAGGTTAAGAGCAGGGAAAAGACAGTTTCTTACTCACAGATTGCATCTACAAATTATGAAAATAACTGAAAGACACAGCATCCCTCGCTATTTTTACAGCGATTAGAGAATATGACTTTTATCATATCTCTTAACTATATGTCATGTCAACAGTTCATTTTACTTCCCAAATTACTTTTGTGAAAATTATTAACACTGGAATAGAGAATTATGAAACTGCTACAACAAAAAGTTATTTATACTACCAGAATTAATTTAAACTACTCTGCATCAGTTGGCGTGACCTTTTCATTTCGGGGCTTTGACTCATGCTGCAACCCACACATAGGGTTTCGCAAGTTGAGCTAAAACTATCTTAAAAATTGAAGACCCGCTTATGGAATAATGAAGGACAGGCAATGGAAAAAAAAAAAAAATCTCAGTCACATGGTGGGCTGTTACTTCTACTCCTACACAGCCCTCTTAAGGAAGTTAAGTTAAAAGTGACAGCTATCCGACCTCTTGTTATCTGGTGATAAATGGCCTGGAAACTACTCAAACTGTTTTGAAAACTATAAACTTATACTTTCCGGCCAATTAACTTTGCAACCAGGAGAAAGCCATGCTAAGTTTTAGAGACCCCAAACTTCACCCATGCTGAAAGGTACTCTTTCCTGATAGAGCAAAACTTCAAAACAGACTTGTACTTAATTTCCATACTTAGTATTGAACAAAATACATTCCTGCACAGTACACAGGTGATTTCCACAAACCTCAGCATGCTACAGCACTGCTTGATTCCACTCATCTGGCCCCCTTCCCACAGCACACTCTGTGGTTCCATCTCAAAGCAGGGGCAACCACAGATTAAGCTGTAAAGCTGGAAGTGGTTTTACGAGACTGATTGTTGTTAGTACCACACTGCAGCTATCTTATCCCCATATCTGGAAGGAAAGAAAACAGACTAGCCTAAGACTCCTTGGGTATTTTGCCCATACAACTCACCTGCATAGGTGGCAGCAGACTGCTGCAAGGATTGAAGCTGGCCACGACTACAGCCGTATTTCTTGGTCATATCCTTTAAGGGAACCTCACTGATTAAATCCAAAAGGGCAAGACTGGTGAAAAACCTGTAGAAGTAGTACACATGGAAATAAAATCATCACCCAGGGCACATTAGTGTATATGGCAAAATGCACTGTGATAGCATAGGACAGAATGGTACTACAGCATAGCACACAAAAAAAAGAGAGAAGATGGCTTTCAAAAACATCAGCACAAACATCTTGTGCCAGCAGTGTTCTCAGTCCAGAGCACACCAGATCCAGGTTCTCTGAGCTATCAGCTCACTCAGCCAGAGAGCCAGTTCCTGAAAACAGACACAGAGCCTGTCCACATGTTACAGCCTCTAGTCTTTGCACATTCACACCCATTTGAGGCTACCTTTTGTGGATGGCCATTTGTCTATGCTGTTTCTCTGTTTTAGCTATAATTTTGCCCTTTACAGAGCGAGCCAGAAAGCCTTCTTCAATCCCCACCAGCTCAGCCACACGTTTCATTGAGGCAGGCAGCTTCTCCCATAAGCAGAAAAACTGGTACCAATCAATTGTGGTCCACTCCTCATACACTGGGGTGACCTAAAGAAAATAAGGCAATACAAAAAACTATTTCAGAGAAACAAACAGAACAGAGCTCTGGGTAAACAAAAATATAGTCTAGGGAATGCAGTTAGAGCATCCTACGCACTACTGAGAGGCACTGAGTCATGACCATGTACCCTGAAGAAAGTAAAAGCTCTTCTAACCTAGTTTTTTTTAATATTTGTACTGATGTGATCTGACTCATACGGGTACTCTTATGATTAAACAATTTGGAATCTTTGTCAGATTGCTCCCTAAATCTGAGCCACTAGAAGATTTATAAACTGCATCTTTATTCTCCTTTAACAGAACAAAACTTTATTCTTTTTTAAAAAAAAACTGTCAGATATCTATCAACCTCTTAAAACCACTAGCAACCTCACTAACCACTGCCACATCATCTGATAAAGCAGGACAGAACATAGATTTTGGCAGAACTCACTGAAGCTTTCGTTTACCCAGAGTACAAGAAATCTCAGCTTTTAACAACACTAACAAAAAAAGCCATCTGAAGCATTCACAGACTTTTAGACAGAATACCAATTCTGTTATCATTCAATCAGCACAGTCAGTTTCAGTATGAGGAGACAAAATGTCTTCATATCTGTATCGATATACTGGAAGATTAATTATTTTGAAATAACTAACAGTTGTTAGTTATATATATACAGAATACCAGATGCCTACATAGCTGTAAAACCATCCGTGCCTGTTCATCTGCTAGGAAGAACAAGAGTTATTAAGGTGGGAGATTGTCTTTTGTTGTTTGTTGGGTTTTTGTTGGGTTTTTTTCATTAAAGAAAACTCTTTTCCTAGCCTAGCAAATACTTATTTGTTTTAATCAAGTTTCCTAAAATACAAGGTCTTGGAATTCAGTCTTATATTTGTACAAGTAAAAGATTCAAGCCTAAGAGAATTAAAAAGCATTATAGCAGATAATTTCCCTGTAGCCCATAAGGAACACATGGAGAACAGTTCTTAAAAACAAACAAACAAAACCAAACCAGCCACCAAAACTAAACAAACCTTCAGCCTTCAAAATGAACAGACTTGCAAGAAAGGCTAGCTTAATGAAGAGAATCTTGAGAACATTTTGTTCAACAGTGTCTTTGATTTAAAATAACATTAGACAAGCTGCCACAATTAAAAAGTACAGGGTAAAAAAAAAATATATTGCCATCACTGTCTCTAACCCAGAACATGAACAAAATTCATCCTTTGTTTTTCTGTTTTGGATATGCAAACAGGGAAAAAATTCACTGGTGCATGACACAAAACAGTACACTTTGCCTAGTAGAAATCAAACAAAATTTAATGTGGTCCTCTAAAGCAGAGATATGGGTACATATGGGACACTAGTAGACCTCTCCCCCCCCCCCCCCCCCAAAAAAACCCCTATCAGTATGAGCCGATAACCAGGTTAATGAACACAGCAAGCAGAGACAGGCACCCTCAGTCTCTTGCCTCTCCCTGTCCCCTAGCTCAACACCTCTGTAATCACAAGCATATTCTCCTTGGAGTGAACTTTTTTTTCCAAGCAAGATGCCCAGATTTTGCCTTTGATTTATCAGCCTGGTAAAGAGAATACACTTTATACTTAAGGAGGCTAAAGACAACTGTCAAATTTCAGATGATAATTGCATGATAGGCCTCTGGCAGCCATGAATCCTAAGATGTTCACTGCAACTCTATCTTGTTTCCTCACTAATCTTCATAGGTTCATGGCTTTCTCTCCAACGGTCTTAAATAGCATTGCTTAGCTTTTTAAATGTCCACACACGTAAATCTTTGGGACACTTTCCCCCTCAAAAGATTTATCACGCTCCTTCCTTTAGCCCTGGCAGCATCACCAGGCAAATAAACTAAATCAGACATGAATTTCGCTGTTACTGAACTGAAGAAAGGCCCACGCATAGGAAGAAAGCAGTGTAGTTCTCTGAGGCTTTTTGTAGGCAAAATCGATACTAAAACCCCAAAAGTTTTCTGAGCCTCCAAAAGCAATCTGAGATGCAACCTGCTGATCCCAAACACACAACAAAACTAATTTGTTTCATCAAGTGTCTCAGAAAAATTACCATTATCCTACAACCGAAACTTACAAAGTTCTGAAGTCTTTCAAAATCAGGAGTAACAACAATGGGCTTAGATGGACACGCAGCACCTGCAGACACAATAGATGCTATGGGAACAGACTAGCTCTGACAAACGTTCAATTTAGAAACTTGTCTTCATAAAGGATGAGCTAAGCAAAGCACAGAAAAACCCCCTACGTACATAGAGCCCTCAAAAACTCTGCATTGTGCTTTCTCTCCTTTCCTTAGTTTTGGCCATACAAAATACAAAACACAGAATGAGGAACCTACCAAATAGACAATATGCAGATCATTCTCCAGAACAAAGCTTTTCATAGCTCGCTGCAGGTCAGCAAAGATTTCCATGGCTTCAGTTGGTGAAAGAGAAGAGGAAAGAGTAGCTGAGCCAAGATGTGTTGGATGATATACCTTTGCTGTTTTTTTAAAAAAAAAAAAAAAAAAAAAAAAAACACAGAGAAACACTTAAGTGCAAATTTTTATCTCATTTCCAGGTTGCAATGTATTTTGTAGATATCAATTCTACTAACTATTACCCAACTGCTTTTTCAAGAAGAAATAGCATACTTCTCCATTCTGAAGACAGGAAAATGGAAACAATAAAAGATTTAGACTTGCCTAAGCCTAAACTAGCCTTTTTCAGAGGCCAGATCACAAGCTTGGATCCCTCTAACTATTCAGACTAACAGTTGTGATAGCTATTTGAACAAAAAACACTGGAATCCCGTCTGCCATCCTGCCTAGGAGTTATCATTTTGAGTATTTCTTTCTCAGGAACACCAAATATTTCCTATCATCTTTTCTTAAATGAGATACAAATTAACCTGTAATGGGGATTCTTACTATTACTGTAAGAGTCTCATCCTTAGCCATTTTAAGAAAATAGCCAAAATCAGGAAAAAATGCAACCATGTACACTAAGCAGTTCTAGAAGAGACTTGCAGTCACTTAGAACGTGCTGGTGGTTCTTCAGAAAGACAAAAATCATAGTCTACAGTTAACGTGCACAAATCCTGTAGTAAAAATATGCCTTGTTTAAAGATATTTTTGGAATTTGTAGACTAGGATGCATCAGTCTTAGAGGTGATATGCAGAGAGAGGCCTTCCAAGAACACGTGCATGCAAAAAAATGTTAAAACAGGTATGAAGACACCCTCCAGAAAGCTAAAAAAATTCATGATACACATGATTCTTTAAAATAAAAACAAACATGCACAGAAGTCCTCATTAAAAAGTTACATTGAGCATGTACCCAGCTGCAGAAGATTTACTGATTCAAAACTGCTAACTGCAATCACTGGAACACCAACATTACCTTTCACATCATTGCCAGAGTCCAGAACCTGAATGAATTCATTCTCCAGCAACCATGCCACACAAGCCTCAATAGGTCCAGTCTGTGCTTTGCCTTGTGCTTTCTCATTTCCCCACTTGCTTTCTTTCAAGCTGGATGCAAGAAGAGTGCAAGAAGCGTAGGTCTGCACATCATCTGGAGTGTCAGCCAGTCCCCCTACTATGATCTGTTGAAGAAAACTACTTGTTCATATTGCCAGAGAAGCAATAGGATGGAACATCACATTGGAGAATCAAAGAGACTGATCCATCGGATATCTAAGTTTTAAAGAACCAGAACAAGAGGGGAACATGAGGCAAAGCAACTGCCAACCTTTAAGGATTTTTCTTGGCAACAAGTTAGACACCTTAGGTAGAAGTAAGAAGACTAAGCTACAGGAAAGAATGAATTATAAAATCTTATTTTGATACTGGACATACACATAGTAGCAATTTAGATTTGAGACTAACCCTAGGCATTTTGCTTATCCAACATTGTGAAATACTTTTAAAATATTAGAACACAAACTGCAATTTTCTGAAGACAAAAAGCAAGCCAGGAAGGAGGAACTCTTGTAAGGCTCTTCAGCATAATGAAGTTTTCTCTTAAGTGTGAATGCTATACCCCATCTTTTTTTTTTTCCTGAGAGTGATTTTTTTGCCCTTAGATTTTGTTCTCATTTTGTTTTTCACATAACTGCTTCTTCCTTTTGAGTCATTTCCATGCCTGTGTCTTCCTTGAGATAGCAAGGTGTTTAGCTAAAAACTTTCTTTCATGGTTTCAATGGATTTTTTTCATGTTATAAAACAACATCACCAGCAAGGAACCTCCATCTTTCAGATAGCCCTTATGTAGAAAAAATGCATTTAGAAATTCCATTGGTCTGCTAAAAATTCAAAAATCTATGGAATCACAACAAGTTCTAAGTACCACAGCAGCTTTCGCAGGACAGTAAGAGTAGTACAGCAAACAAACTGTATTTAAAGAGTCTAAGCTCAGTTCAAGCCCAAAAGCAACTTTGGAAAAGGAGATAAGCTCACCTATGTGGAGTAACACCCTTTTGGTCCTTTTTACTCCTGTAGGAGCCCTACAAAGGAGGGCAGGCTAGAGGGAGTGAATTGGGTACCACACTCATTTGTTCACCAAAAATGTATTTTAAAAATTTCTATCATTTCTGTGCAAAAGAGGTAGATAAGTTGAGGAGGGAAGTAAGGGACCCTACAAGGTTCTACAAATGTCATTATGGCCCAATTCAGTCTACAAAGCCTCTGGGATCAGTAACTTACAAGTATCTCCCAGTTAAGACTGTCAGGTCACACACGAAGTTTAATACACTTATTTCTGCCTGCAGTTTGAGTATATCTAAATGCAAAGGCAAAGCTTAGTAACCCTTGCTTGAGTGTGCTCACATCCTAATCTGCAGCAAGCAGAGACTGAAACATACCAAGCAAAATGCTGAATACTGAAGCAAGCTGGCAGACCCAAGTAATTGTCTTCTGAAGATGCTTGGGTTGACAAGGGAGGAAACAGCAGAAAAAGAAAGTGCACGGAAAATATTTGATGGTGTCACAAAAGAAACCATCCTATAATTACAAGAGTGCAAGCACCATTCTAATCCCTCTCCACATACAGGTGTCCTGTACCTCAAGTATTGCTCTCTTCATGCTAGAAGCAACACCTTCCCCTTCGCTTCTAAGCAAACAACTACAAACAGGCTTCAGAGATCCCTGAAGTAGAGCAGTTCCTTTTGATCTTTCTGAGGGCTTGCAAACTAAAATGCTCTCACCTATAGGAAAAGAAAACAAACAAACAAAAAACATTACATACAGATCATCAAGGACATATTATTGGAATGGAAAACTGTAGATATTTTTGAAAAAGCTGAATTAAAAAAAAAAGAGAAAAAACTTTTCAACCTTGAACAGTGTATATCCGTTGCTATGTAAGAACCCCACAGATGCATAATACTCAAGAACTAAAAGCAGAGCAAACTTCAAAGTTACATTAGGCTGGTCAGGGTCTTGCCAAATCATCTAAGGAGCTTCCATAGCCTCACTTTGCATCTGCTTTGCTGCTGAACTACTCTCGCTTCTTCTTCTGGAATTGACTGGAACTATAATATACAGTGGCATCAATTTTTCTTCTGCACTACATTATTAAACTGAAAAGATTCTCAAAAGCAAGAAGAAAACATAAAAGCTGCACAGCACTTTGACTGTTTAAGTCAACCAGCTTCCACTCCCGAGATTAAATAACACAGATACCAACTTAATTCAGAAATCCAAAGTTATTAATCTAAGTAATTATGCATTCTCTGAAGTTTCCTATATGCATAGATATATATATACACACATAAAATCTGAAGTATCCTGAATGGTACACTGAAGGTACATCTAAACATACCTTACCCTAAAATACTCTATTGGACATTGTTAAATTAATCCCTAACTACTGAAACTCTGTGGGTGACAAAAAAGTTCCCAGAGCCATGAAACAAAAATAAAAATAATGGCCCAATTCCTTTAATGAGATAATAGTACAGACTAGCCACAGAAAATGCAGTGGTCACATAAAAGAGATTTTTTCAACAAAGCCATTACAGAGAAACTAGGTCCCTGGGAGACCTAGCTAGTTAGAAGCTTTGCCAGTTGGCACAGGATAAATGAATTATAGGTAGGACAAGCGTGCCTTTGACTAAGAAGAGAGCATTAGATTTGGATTAGCCATACAGTAAATATCATAATAGGTTTATGATAACTTGTTAAGATTTAAGTGCACATCATCTGGACACCAAGGTAATTTTGGTAGTGGGTATCTTAGTAAGATCCTAGGAATGTTAAGTTATGATAAAAGTGTAGCCATGGTAATGCTACGGTAATTAGCAAATCCAGAGGTAATGAAAACACAACTCCACTTAAATTTAATGAACAGAATAAATACCATAAATTCAGTGTACTTAAGTAACGAAATACAGATTAAACATGATTACATAAATGAATTACAGGATGAAAGACATGCTCAGAGGATGTGTCTCTGGGATTTTTTTATCCTGCCAGGTGAAACTTTTGACATCTGTTGACTGTGTACTTTTGCCAGAGCTGAGAGTACAGAAGATAAACTGCCTGTAAGCATTGTTTCGTGAAATCAAAGCTTATTTTGATTTTAGCAATCAAGAGCATTCACTCATTTCGTATTTGGGTTCTGATGTGACCTACAATTCCCTCT
Organism: Aquila chrysaetos chrysaetos; assembly: GCF_900496995.4. NCBI lineage: Eukaryota > Metazoa > Chordata > Aves > Accipitriformes > Accipitridae > Aquila > Aquila chrysaetos. The sequence continues at coordinate 2,730,789 of NC_044010.1, read as the reverse complement.
GAAAGCTTTGACTTTTCAGTGTGATAAATCTAACAGAAGATAGGTATCCATCCACTTGACTCTACATTGTCTGACAGTCATTCAAGACTTGGGGGAAACCCTTTCCCAAGATGCCACTGAGAACCTAAAGCCAATAATTGCAACCTAGTAAACATTTTAAAAAAAAAAAGAAAGAAAGAAAAAGGAACTAAGCTGTTCCAAGATCCCTTATTGAACATTTCAGATGAGAGAGGAAGTCTAGGTTAGCATCAGACTAGACAAACACCAGAAGACTCTGGCTATCTAAGCATAAAACTCCATTAAAAGCAAAAAAGGCCCTATTATATTTCTAGGTTTTGTTCAGCTATATTGAACAGCTTTACCTATTTCACCCTGGGAACATGACAGTTTTGATGAATGCAAAAATAATCCAATTTAATTTTCTAAAATGGTGGTTTTAAATTTCCATCAAATCAGGAAAAAAAAAAAAATGTAAAAAATCAAAACCTGAGACAATCAAACACTACAATGTTGGGAAGGAAGGAGGAAATCAACCCAACAGCATTTATCTTCTGTCTGTCAGCTGAATTTCATACCCACATAAGGCATTTTTTCCAGCTGAAGTTGCTGTCCTACAGTCTCCCTACTCTGTGAAAGAGTAGCAGCTGGTAATGTAGCTTTATGTTCTCATCCAAAAGACTCTGTGGAGTGGAAAAAAAATGGTACATTCATGAAGCTCATCAGCATAAAATCAACTGCTTACTGTGCAAAACACAGTCACATCAGAACTGTCAAAAAAAGGGTACTAATTATTGTAACTTGAAGGGGGAAAAAAAAAGAAACTTCAAGGAATAATGTAATTTTACACCTGCCAGCTACACTCAGATGACAAAGTCTGGAAAATTTCAAAATACATCATGCAGCTGCCCTTTTCTTTAACACATAGGGATAGCTCACAGAGATATAGGTCGCAAAACGCACTGTTGCTATGCTACTCCGGCAAAAATAGAAAGTTAAATGTAAGAACAGTCTGCTTACATTGGGTTCCAGCAAGCACCAATCAAACCATCAGTAGGGCAAATCCCACTTCCTGCTTCTCTTGAACTTCTTATTTTCTACTGTGTTTATACTTGTATAATACAATTTTTCCAAATATCATCCATGAAGATAAATTTCCATTGCAAATTAAAATAACAGGCAGGATTATTTTGTTGAACATCAAATCAGTGCCACTGTATGCATGAAGACATCATATTATCCAAGAACTACTGTTCACATTTCCCATATATCTGTCACATTCCTATTTTCAAGATCCATAAAAGTTATGGTTAAGTTTAGTGGAAGTTTAATAAATCCAAATCAGAACTTCAGACAACAGAAAAAGTTTGTCAAATTATGGTTGTAGACTTTAAATGCATTTCTTACATTTTAGGTCTGTCCAGTGAGAATTTACTGTAAATTTTCTCACTGAAAGTGTAAACACTTTCGTAAACTGACCATGTATCACAGAAGTAAGGCAAATGAACAACACAGCCTTAGAAGCTAACAATAACTGAAAGGAGTAAATAGCCCCTTCCTGAAGTAACTGACACGTAAATACCAAAGTAAGTCTCATGCGGTGAAAAGAATCCCCTGGGAATTACAATTTTTACGCCATTAATACCAAACAAATTCATCTTGATTAACTTAATCATACTGAATACCAAAGGAATTCATCATGATTAGTCACTAATTGCGAAGCACTGCCCTGGATTTAATCAGGTTAACACTGTTCTTAGAGAATATTAATAAAGCCTCTGCTTACCCTCTGTGTCTACTCCTTTCCTGCCAGCCCTTCCAGCCATCTGCTTGTAAGCAAGAATGTCCAGCAGTTTGCCACCAAACATGGGAGTTCGTATAATTACCCGGCGTGCAGGCAAATTCACTCCAGATGAGAGCGTGGAGGTTGCTGCTAGGACTCTAATCAAGCCCTGGCGAAAGGCTCCTTCAATGATGTCCCGTTCTTCAAAAGTAAGACCTGAGGAGAGATGACTTTTAGTGAACCTAGTAATGCTGAGACTGCATTTAAGAGCTAATAATGTTACTGTCAAGCAAGAGGAAGAACAAACAAATTCAATGAACATTCAGCATTCAGTGTTAGGAACTAGACTCACAACCCTACCTCAGTTAAATTCTTTCAAACCGTAAGCGAAGCAAACTTTCATCATTAAGTTTTCATCATTCAGTTGACAGTAATAGTTATAAACTACCTTTTCTAAGGTGCTTGTACACATTGTAGCAAGATGAACAACTATTTACTACATATCTACAAGTACTGCAAGTAAATAAGTAAAGAAAGAAATAAAATAAAAAGAAGAAAACTGGATGTAACAAACACAGTAAGGAACTGGGATTTAGTCATTTACAGTCCTGACCCTGGAATCCTTCTTCATTATTTCCAGTCTAGGTTACAGGTCTAATACATATCTTTCTATGTTTCCTTGAGGGCTTCAGGCCAATTTTATTCTTGAGAAAGAAATTCACACTCTATAAGCATTAATTATTTCCCCTACATATTCAATGCCATAGCTACTGTTCTCTCTTCCAGAGGCAATGCTTTCTCTCAGTGGATCAACAGGTGACATACACTATTACCTACTTAAAGAAATAAAAGATCTAGCCAGAAGCGTTTGTGGCACATGCTCCTTTTATTTTTATTTTCATTGTTATACTTCTTCTATTTACTCATCTATTTCAGTACTAAGTTGAGGAAAATTGCTCTGAAATACTCTGGCAGCTTTAGAGACAACTTGAAAATGCTTGGGCTGCAAATCACCTGATTTTTCAGCCATTTCACAAAAAAAAAAAAATAGGTTGTACTTAAAAAGTTGCTGTTATCCAACAGAACAGAGAGAAGATTTATCATAACAATTTGTGAATTAAAATCTTCTGCCATAATAAAAGAATTTCAAGTTTACCTCTAACCATGAGATTCTCAAAGCATTTTAATTCAGTCATAAGCTACAGAAGGCTTCAAAAAGTAACTGGTAAATTGCTGGTAACTACAACAAAAAGAACCCATATGACTTGACCATTACAGAATTCAAGACCAAGATATTCAGGAATACCTGCATGATGAAATGCCACTCCCCATGGCAGAGTACGCTGGAGCACAGAGTCCAGGCCTGAGATAGAACGCTTTAGCTGATCCAGAACCTCATCAATCCCTTCTCTGTCCACAACAACAGGGGCAAGGGCTGAGTTTTTTGCAGAACCTTGAGAGAGACAATATTTTTATAGCTTCTACTAAAATTAATTTTCATTAAAGGCACTGTGCATACTACAGTCTTCTATTAACTACTTTTCTCTTACTCTCAGTCTGTTGCAAACTGTAGAATTCCCTGGCAATGATGTCTGCTAGCTTCTCACACCAGTTCTTGGATGGACAGAAAAGCAGGACTGAGTGGCCATCACAAACGGTCTCATAACACAGGCTCACAACATGATCTTCATCTCCCTGAATTAAGACAAAATATTTTCAATGCACTCTCAACACTGAATGGGGTTTGCAAATGCTGTCATTCTTCTGCGTGACAGTAGGAATCTTCTACTTCAAGTCAGAAAGAGGAGCAAACAAAGATGCAGCACTGTTATCTTCGTTTCTGTCTTGCTTTAGAAAGTCCAAACACAAGTATGACCACATTGTTGAGGACAGCCCTAGACCTAACCATGAATAAATCTAAGGCTTTACATCTTGTTTTCATAAATCTGTTTCTGAATGAAGGCCACACAGTGCACAAAAAAAATCACTGCAACCTCCACGTCATGGCTAACAGCAGTGGGGAAGAACTAGGAAGAGCCCCAAGGGAAAACATGCCTCTACAGTAACTAAGGAAGACTTATCAGCTGGGATGTCTGAACTAAAAGCATGAGATGTAGTAATCAGCATCCCCAATAAGATGCACCCAGCAAGCACTGCTGACCAAAGACTGCAAGTGTTCAGAGCACAGTGGAAGGCTTTTATGGATGCTTATATAGGTGTGCACGCAAAACCCTACTGTTTACAGCTTGCCTTTTTGGTTTTAAGATCCTAAGAGAGTTCCTGCAACTGATCTGTTTTGCTTGGTTAAGCCAGATTCTCTTCCACCAAGCAGGCCAAAGGAGGAAGAGAAAAAAGGTAGGCATACAGTAAGAAATAAAAAGTACTGAAATGCAAATGAAAACAGGGGAGCAATGGCAGGAACTGCATATACACATCCAAAGCTCAGTAAGGATTCAGCCAAATTCAGCAGAAGTGGTGAGGTCATCAAGTTCCCTTTCCTAGTGCTGCTTGAGGTACAGAACAGAAGTCTGAAAGTCCAGTGATAGATTTCAAGCCCAAGAGCATCACCTGGTCTTACAAAATAAACCAACTCCCATAAACTGTTGAGTCATAAGCCTACTTTAGCTCTTTCTCTCACTTAATTTATTACCTATCCAAAGCAACCACTTCAAAAAATACCCAGAAAAGGAGATGCAACATCAGCTTCTCAGTATGACCACATAAAAGCAAGCTTCTAGATATTCTTGTCACAGACATTTCCTTTTGTTTCTAGAATCCTTTTTCTTTGCTGTGCCACCATGCTACTGATAACAGAACGTTTGCACACAAGGAGAACTGGCTGCAAAGTATTCCAAAATATTGCCAGCATTCAGCCCATATTGTCCAACTACTACACTAGTATTACACAGAGCAGTTGAAAGGACTGGACCCTTCAAAGACTCCACAAGAAAGGAACCTACAAGTAGGAAGTGCAAATTTCCCACTGCTACCCATTTGGTTCTTCCAAATCATAATAGTACGTTACCCTTAACTTTTCATACCCTTTTCAAGTGCACAAAAGTACTAAATACTGATAACAGATTCAGAAGAATCAGGATGGACATCTGCCTTCTAATCAGTGACAAAATTAGATCATTTAGCAGTTTAACATAAGCAGGTTCAATACCACATTTTAATGCAAATATATTCTCCCAATGATTAATGCAAATTCCTTGGCATAACTAGGAAATATTTACCTTCATTTATGAAAAGTCAACTAGATTCCAGGACACAAGATAGAGTAGTGGGTAAGGAGAGAATCAAGCTCTTCATACCTGTCAAGTGCTCAGAAACAAGACAGCTGCAAAGTCAACTTTGTCTTCAAGTCTGATTCAAGAAACTTTAAGAACTTCATGAGTGTGTTTTGGTCTGTTTTTTGTTTAAATCAGTAGAAGACAAAAAAAAATTTGTCCTTAGTTTAAGCATATAATCTATGAAGTAAACAATGAAGTCGGGAATGTCATCTATTAAAAACAAAAATTAAAAACATACCAGTAGCTGTCTTTTTAACTTTAGCTGTACAAAAGGGGTTAACCCAAAGCCACTGCTCAGAGTTTTGTTACCTTTAGTTGAAGCTTGGGCTGGAATTCTCGCACTAAATTCATGGATGAGTCATAAATGTTGCTGCCAATTTTCACCCATTCCTTGAGGGGCACAGGACGAAAATCCGTACAGTATAGCTCTGCATCTAACCATGAGGCTAGGAGTCCCAAGTTAGGGAGAGTAGCACTCATGCCTATTATCTGTATCCCACCAAAACCGGGACTGGTTACCTTCACCTGTCTGGAAGCGGTTAAAAGAAAATGAAGGTTAGTGACAAGACAGGCTACTGTTCTGGAAAACAGGATTCAGAAAAACTAACTCAGTCTACTTCCTTCTGGAGTCTAAAGTGCAAAGGTATTTTTTTTCAACTTCTTGAAAAAGAAAAAAGCCATACTCTACTTTTAGCAAACACAATGTCGGGTTATGCACTGATAACAAGATAATTCAACTTTTTATCATTTTGAACATAAACTTTAAGCTTCTTTAGGTAACAACAGCCATAAACTGACTACATATTTGGAGAAACTGAAAACAAATAAATAAATCAACTTTTTCCTTGCCATTAACAAAAACAGGGAAATAAAGAAATGGTCTAGTCTCCCCTGCAGTCTTTCAAAGCTTAAATGCCTTAATTGAAACACTTCCATTTGTCTCAATTTCAGGACAAATAATACTAGACTAAGGTCTTCCTAGAGCTGGGAACCAAAGCCCTTAGTTCAGCAAAGAAGAAAGCAGCTTCAGTTCTCAAAGTGCTGAACAGCAGCTTCCACTAAAGGCAGTGAGAAGTAATGGGCTCTTAACAGACCTGAAAACACAAACCATTAATTTAGATACCCAAATGTATATTTTAATTCAGGCTTTTACATCCACACAATAGGAGAATTTTTATGCTTCTAAGCCTATGTTTAAAAACTACTCATTTGCATTGCACTGAGCCACAAATTGAGACTTTAAAAAATAAAAAGGTCTGACAAATCAATGTGAGCTCAGAAACAGCCAGAACCTTCTTAGAAGATCCTGGTAATCTTGGCAAAGACAAGACAGAGGAAACAACACTGCCCAGAAGCTAAAGTAAAAAAGGCCAGTCACAGACGAGACAGAAATAAGGAAGATGTGGAGAGGCAGACTTTCTCTTATCCAAGCTCTTCAAGCATTTGCTAGTACAGCTCCGCCATCTAGGTTGCAGATTTCTCCCCCTAAAGCAGCTTTTGACCTTCAAGGATTAAAAACGTTCCAGCTCCACAGCACACTCTTTGTCTGGGGAAGAGAAAAATCTGCTGCAGAATTTTGTCTGGGTCTGCAAAAGCCTCGCAGAGAAGCAAGGGCACCCATGCTGGCAACAGCCATCAGAGAACATTCTCTTGGTGTGAAGACACAGCCTTATACTTCAGTGGGACATCCAGCTAACCACGTAAAAAGCTCTTAAAAGCACTGGTCATTCTGATAATCGGTCCAACTGGACAGCGTTCAAAGAATTTGGATAAAGGGGGTCCCACTAAATAACAGAAAAAAAAGCACCACAGACTTGGGTGGACATCTGAGAGAAAATGTGGTCTTTGGGCATCTCAAGTGGATTCCAAAACAAAAATAGCAGCCACTTCCTTCATGTCAGAAAGTGGTACGGGGAGCCACTGTCAACCTGACCATGATGGAGAGATGGAGAATCTGGGCCCTAGTGCCTATATGGTGAAGGCTTAAGTATTGCATCTTCCCAGGAACATTCCTTGATGCATCTGTCCCCTTTTCCCCCTGACAAATGTTTTCTCCTTCCTGCTTCTTCAATGCAAGGGAGGAAAGCAGAGAGTAGACCCGCACCTGTGCTGCAGCTACACGATAAGCCAAGGTAAAAGGAGTGGCCAAGCCACTCACACTGCTCTGAAGTGTACTGGCTTCCAGGACTTGTGGGGAGAACATGAGAAAAAGTCAGAGGTGATTAGACCCAGAACACTGCTGGATCCTGGAAATCAGGATGGGAAATACTGGCTAAAACATCTGGCGGAGAGCCAATGTAGAAATGGGAGTTCCCCCAGAACTAAATATGTAGTCTGTGCTTAGCCCAGCACTGGTATGACTCACGAGACAGGAAGCAGCAGAGAAAACTGGCAAAATCTGGCCTTTGGTGCTAAGGGAACAGTTGATTTTGACTCTTCTCTCAGCACCACCAATAAAGATTAAGAATATCAATACACAATCTCCTCCATTTGCCTTTGCCTGTGTTCAGGCACTATGGAGCTGCTGGACAGCTTGGTGCTGGGGATCTAGATACTGAATTCTTAGAAGCCTCTAAAGCTCTTCTGAAACATCTAATCTGTTCCCCAGTGTCCAATCAGTTGTGCTAAAGGCAAGAAACCATGCAACCACTAGGCTGTCAGATGTTATAAGCAAAACCACAGATCACCCTGAGCAGCGCTAACTAAGCAGGCTACTGGCACATCCTCTTACGTCTTCTGATCAATTCACCATTGACAAGTTAACAGCATGCCCACTCTTCCACAATACCTGAACATTTTGTTAGGATAAACAGCCCATTCCATGAAACACTGAAAAATTAAGCAAGGCCAGTCCGCTAGCAAAAACATTAAAAGAAATCCAAAGGTTTTAAAAAAATTTAAATAGGCTAAAAAAGTAAATGAAAGCTTCAGCCTTATTTCTTTTCCTGAGAGAATGAATCCCATGGTAGCACACAAATTGAAAACCATGAGGAAAAGAGGTTTTGACTACAACAGCAGGCCCCTGAGAGGTGGTATGATAAGACCTTAATAACTAAAATAGTCTAGGTCATCAGTCTCATAAAAACCCTGGAGCTAACCCAAATTTCCAGTCACCCAGAGAACAAAACATTTAGAGCCATCCATAATTTAGCATTAAAAGATCAACATCCTGGTCTACCCACCGTTTTGGAGCCTTCTTTGTAACGTATCTAACTTTGGTCAGAAGGAGTTCTAGCAGATATCCTCGACGAGAGTCTCCCAGCATGTGCAATTCATCCACAACCACCACTCCTGACAAAGAGAAGCACTCAGGTTATATCTGACAAAACCCCAAACTGAGAATAGATGGCCTTGATCCTTTCATATCCACATGATGAACTGAAATTTATACTTGCAAATCCAGCTGCGCTTACCAACAGCACTATGGCTTCCTTCTGTCACTGATGCTTCTGAGACACACAAATCATGACCAATGTCATGACATTTCAAACCCCCCACAACATCACACACACACAATCAGCTTTTAAAAAAATAAATAGATTGACTTGTTTGTCTGGCCACCACACAAAACAGCATTGCAGCATCTATACTGTAACCTCTCTGCAAGTAAAAAAACCCAGGCTTCAGAGTGTCTGCAAAGGAACATTCCAGCACCCAGATGAGCTAGACAAAAGCTCTGTTGACATCACTGTCTTAGTTAAAAACATCACTCCTTACTAATGCAGTAATGTCAGAAAAAAACCCTAGAGCAGATGCAATTTCACTGGCATACCCTGCTTCCTATTGTATCTTTTCTCACTAACCAAACCTGGAATAAGCTCTACTATTTAGCTTTGGCTTCCTAATGAAAAAAACAAAACCAACTTACATGACTGCTCTGTTGTCATCCTACCTCCTGCAAATGATTTTTTAATCTATTAGCCACCTCCATCAAATTTGTAAGATGTGTAGAAATACTGAAAAGAATAATGTCTAAACAGCTTTCTGAATATCAGCAGCTGGAGACAACAGACCAGATTAGGGTCTCCGCTGAGGAGAAAACAGAGCCACTACAACTTGGCCACCCAGCGCACCTCCTGCACACATCCCAACTAGCAGCAGTATGTACCCTTTCTGGCCAGCTGACAGGGTCACAGGGACATGGAAGAGGCTGAAGGAAGGTTAAACAAGAAAAGCAGGGCACAGGGGACACAAGCTTTCGTTAGTTCTGCTGCTGTGGAATTTTTTTTCCTCTTTGGTGCAGCTATGTAATATCTTACTGGTACAGCTAAAATAGCAGGAGCTTAAGGGCAAATGTGACCTTATATTATCTGTTTCAATGCTATTTTTCCTTCTCCTTTTTTTTTTTCTCTCCTTCCTACGTATGTTCCTTCTCTCTCCGTCTGTTTTCTCCCCCCTTCTCTTTCAAGCCACTTAAGTTTGAAAAGAGTGCTACACTGCTTCATAAGCCTCTTTTACAAACTCCCACCCATCCAGCTCCTCTGTCTTCCTGTACTTCCTCTATTCTGTGCTGGCTTGTAAAAAATGGTATTTCGTTGGTCACCAAATACATATTTATTCAGCTACCAGAAAAAGCTTCTTCCTGCTTCCCCATACAACAGTCTGTCTGAATTCTTCCAGCAGCTGAGACAGGACAGTGTAATCAGATATCTACCAAAGTAAAATTCATACAAGTTACCTTTCCAGTCTTTGTGCCAAGCAGCAGCACATTTTGCTTCCTGAAATGAAGAATAGAACACTAGTGGTACCTACAGGCCAAAGCACAGGGAATGCCACTGTATGTCGTACGGGCCACTTGTTCTATACCTTCTGCTGCTACTCAGCTATAATACATATTCAAACCCACGCTAAACCTGTGTACTGTATTGCCCTGGCAGTCTGCAAGCTGGTGAGACCTGACTATCGCACATGCACAGTGCTCTCCTCTATTCAGGCAGTACTTAGAACACACCCACTGGGATAACACAGCAGGAGCAATCAGGCAACCAGTACCTTTCCCAATGCCATCCTCATCTTAAAATGGAATTGCAGCCAAGGAGAACTACAGGTCCCAGCATGCAATGGTATTTTCTACTGAACAACAAGCTCAGCGGTGTAAGTGGGGCCAGAATTTTGTTATACTGCACTGCTACTGAAAATGAGGCTAGCCTTATTCTCCTATTTCTGTCTGCAAATTAGGTATGTGCATAGAAGACTCCTGAAAAAAACCTACTAAAAAGTACCCGAGAGCTGTCACACATGTTTACTCTGGAATAATTAGGCTGCTTTCAGTCCACATCCTGTTTAAAACTAAAAAGTTCTGAATGACAGGCAAGGAGGATTTGATTATTTTTTTTCTTTAAATACAATTAAACCAGTAATTTTTTAATTTCAAGTTTAAATTAAGAAAAGAAACAAGTATCACAACAGCATATTACAAATCCATTCCCAGCTGACACATTGAGAAAGCGTCAGATTCTTCTCTAATCTGCTTTCCCAAAAATTTCTTTAGCATCAGTGACAAGGGGCTGAACAAGAGGAATATCATCTCCTGTGTACCTGGATGTTCAAAACTGACACACATTATATAATAATTAGCAACACAAAATTGCTTTTAACTGCTTCATACAGCAAAGAGAGCTCTGCCAGGCAGAGGATTTGAGTTTCTCTCAACAATTTCCAAAGGCAACGTGAGCTATCAGCAGGGGGTTGACATCAACAAAAGGAACAGCTCAAGCTTGAGATGGAATCCAGCCAGAATTGCAGTCATCTCCCAATAACTCATCTCAAAAGATAAAACACCCTCATTATGAACTGGTCTAAATTTAGAATTAATTAGAAGACGAGGTACAATCTTGCAGTTTCAGACAAGCTTGCTTTAGGTGACAGTTAAACTGGCATTTTCAGCTCATGTCCATGTTTTGCAGCTTTTATGAAAATTTATCTCCAAATAGAAATTTTGTCAATTTCTTACTTTAAAGATGATTTTTAAATTTAATTTCATTTAAAACTTAATTTCAGATAAGCATATAAAGAAAAAAAGATATTTTTACCCTTCTTTCAGTTATATGGTCATATTGGGGCACAAGGGAAATGGAAGGTTTCAGCAGAGGTGTTTTCAAATGGAGAGAGAAAAACATGATGCTTTTAAGGAGGTATTGAAGTTGAGGATACATATTCAAACTCGAATCTTGTAATCGCTTGGCTGGTTATATGACTCTTCTCAGGTACATTCATCTTAGATAGCACAACAAAATGTAGGGATGGAATGGAGGTACCAACCAAAGGGATTTGGCGTATCTCTAGCTTCTGAAAGATGATATCATTAAACAATACATTTTAGTATACTGAGTATGCTTCCAAGGCACCCAAGCCAACATAAATATGGACATCATGATGCCACTCTCTGCCTTATGTTGGCAGTACAGCTTGTACAGTGTGCTGACCTAGGATCAAACCACCCCTATTTAAAACAAACAAAAAAAACCCTGAAGTAGCCATATATTGAAGTAACCAATGGCATGATCACCAGTTCTCTTACAAGGGAAGGGGTGAAGAGGTACATTCAAGAATCGGGCTGGTCTGCAGAAGCCTCAATATGAATGAGCTTAAAACGCTGCACAACCACGTTCATCCACTCATCTTCCAGCCCACTGGCAGTCTAAAGCATTCATGGTGATCCAGCCTCTATAGACCCAGGTATGAATGTGTTATCCCATGATCTCACACTCTGAAAAAACCTGCAAGGCTTTATTTCCCTTATTCTCTCTTGTGTTTAAAAAACTCTTCTGGTCTACAATGCTGCAGAATATTATGACACCAGATGCACATGGAACAGCAGTTTCATAGGTGGAGGTCTTGGAGCAGCTTGATACTCATCTCATTTTCCAATTTTTATATTCTTAAAATAGCAACCAGCTATGTTACAGGCCAGAGTGAATATAGGAAGGATTACTGTATAAAATATAATTGGTATAGCTTTACTGAGCAGGGAAACAAAGAGAACAAACTTCTGACTGGACTAGGAGAAAACATCTCTCTCCAAGTGCGCACTGGAAACACAGGGCTTCTTCAGGTTTTATATCTCCTCCCAAACACTAACTGAATACTACCATTATCTAGTGGCCATCAGGGCCATGGTGACCCAGAAGTCTACATTACAAGGACAGAGGGCTTTTGAGTAAACCACAAGGAGAAATGAATGTCACAGCCCTCCTAGTCACCATTCCTACCCAGAGGAGCTCTATGTATTCATTCCACTTATTTGGACCCAGATGAGCACCAAACACAATTCCTCCTCTTTCTTGAGCTAAGTGAAGATAAACCATGGATGCCACAATCCCTGTCCAAAACAAATGAACATACATACATTCTTGAACTCAAACATATCCCAGACCTTTAATTCAACTTCATTAATTAGAAGACATTTTCTAGCTATGGGAATCACTGCTTCCTGCAGCTAATCACTGTCCATGGATTTTCATCCATGTGAGACAAACTAAAACCTGCAGCTTCTACCTACTGACCCCAGCTGCTGAGCTACATAGAATAATCCTGACTGCCTTCCTAAATCCAAATCAGAGGTGCTCTGGAAGAAGAAAAATTGCTCAATTTTCCTATATGGCATGTCTGTCACATACATAACTGAGCAAATTCAAAGTATCCCATGATTTCACATGTACTCAGAGTATGTAATAAACCTCATCCCCGCAATGGTCAAGCCTTAGTATTTTACCCAGTAAGTCCATTTTGTTTTCTTCTATTAGTCTATTGATTAGACCATTGGCTTTCTCGATGGTGCAGACAGCAACGTCCAGGGCAGAGAAACGTCCAGCAGGAGACATGCTTCCCATGTAGCCTTCAACTCTCACATCCACCTCCTGAAACAGGGCCTGTTTTCCAAGGATAGAGAATGTCATGCCAAGGTTACAACTCTGAATTTTGACCAATGCCTGCTGGAGTCACATAAATGCCCGCATCCTAGAACCACAATCTCTAGTACTTATAATGCCAACTAATTACATTAAATTCATAGCTCAGTCAGTTACTGCTACCTTTTTCTACTGACATTTTTTATTTTCAAAGCAGAAGCCACACAGTACACATTGCAAGATAAAGTGTACATAACTGAGTAAGAGATGGGGACCACTGTTTTGCATAAAAACATTTACTATTAAAAAGGTTAGAGAACACACAGCGCAACAGTTTATAAAACCAGTGGGTTATGTACAAAAAAGCCTTGCTCCTGTGAAATTCTGGACAAAAGCCAAACATGGGATCCCAAACACAAAGATGTCGCATCTCCCACTGAAAGTCAAGAAACAACAACTTATTTTCTTCCACAGCTTATTATTGCAGTGCCAAAGCTTTGGCACATTACACACTGCATTACCAAAAGGTACAAATGTTTGAACCAGATGGGTAGGTTACCATATGATTTCAAGTATGTACAGCTATGGCCAAACCAGGCCAGGAGAAGCAGAACACAGCATAAACCTCCAGCTTTAAAAGATTAAAGCAAAACATGTCTCCATTATCAATCCCTACAAGTAGCTTTTGCACTCAGTTTGTAGCATTTTGTAGCAATTTGCAAGGTTAAGATACCGTCTCAGTTTATTAACACCCAAAATGTCTCAAATGTCAGAAACTATAACAAAAATGCCTGCTGGTTTTGTATTTGGTTTTAGTAATTGTTGTTACTTTGACATATTAGCTAATGGAAACAATGTTTAAATAGCTGGGGTGAGGAAGCCAAAACATAACCACATTCTGCAGAACAAATTTTTAGCAGAGTCAAAGTGAAACCAAAGGCACAAAATTCTGGTCGAACACCCCAAGGAAAGCTAAAATATCCCTTTATCTTTTCAGATAACATTGACACCTTTCCTTTGTAGTTTTGCAGACACAATGTCTAATTAGAAAATTTCTTTAAAGTTTGTATATTATAAAATCCGTGAATAAATGCAAGTAACAATGCTTTAAAAGTCAAAGCTGAAATAAAAATGTTTTCATCAACTCCTTAAAATTTTTCCAAGTTTCCCTCTTCGGCTAAAACTTTTGGGGTTTTTATCTCCAACTTAGAACGAGAGCAAATTTTAAATTATCTATAAATCCATTCTGAAACAACCTGCAAATTTTTTTTTTCCTTAAATCCATGCAAAAACTTCTAACTGTTTAAAAAATGTGAGCCAACAACTACAACCCATCAATTTATCCTCCTTGAATGCTACTTACCTGCAGATAACATTTTTTCTCCTTGGCCACAGAGACAAAGGGAAGGATGAGAAGAGCTTTCTTACGAGTCTCCAGGACTCGCTTCAAAATAAGCAATTCTGCAACAAGAGTCTTTCCAGCACTGGTAGGAGCTTAGGAAAAAAAAAAAAAAAAAAAAAAAGTTGAGTTTTTTAATTAATATTAACCTCTCCTGCTTGGCAAGCATTGCTGTTTGCCATCTATCATCCACAGAAAACTGTGGAAGAGATGCTACATACCGGGGGACAGCCTTTACCCGGCAATGAGGCCCAAAGTCTTCTGGAATCAAGTAAATAAAACTCAAATCCAAGCCTAAAGAAAATCATTCACCCCTCTTCTAAGTTTTTCATCCTCCTACTGCTGCTCTGGGACCTTCTTCCCATGGAGAGTAGACACCACCCAAGTTGTCATTTCCCACAGATTTCTAGTCCACCAGTCCAACTTCTGTGCCCATCTCCCCCCATACACTAGGTGAAGAGAAATGATAAAGGAACTGAAAAAAACAGATAGTAAGCAACATTTTCAAAAGTATTTATATCTAACATTGCTGTTATCCTTCAGTTCCCAGCTGACATAGTCTGTAATAAATAAAAAAAAAAAAAGAAGAGAGAGTAATCATTAACTGACTCCTAATTATCAGTTGCTAAAGGAACATTAACAGAGAAAATGGGAAAAAGAGTCTCTCCTCGAATCCGGAAAGGAGTCCGTCAAGCAAGGTCTGAGGTACAGCAATGGGACAGATCTTAATGGGGTCTCTCCAGAAAAAATTGGGTCTTGACCTTTTTATCTGCTAGATCAGAACCCTTCAGCACCAATATGTTCTTGTAAATGGCACTGGGAAAGTTCAGGGGTGACTAGTTTTGTCAGATGTTTTCATACCTGAGTAAACTAGGTTCTTCCCTTCCAGAACTTGTCCAAGCATTAGGCATTCTGCTTGCCATTCAAACATCTGTACCACTCCCAGACTGCGGTATTTCTCCAGAACTGCTTTGGGAAGACCCCAGCTTGCAAGGAGCAACTTGTCTGCTTGGTCTTCAGGAACATTTACTGGCTGATATTGCCCTTTGGGAGGAGAAAATAAAAAAATTAAAAAGTCAAGTATCATCCTTGAATCTGAGGTCACTTAGGTTATATACTTAAAGGTCAAACTTCTCTACAAGCTCCTGTATTAAGAGAAAAGGTAACAAGAAACTATATTCCCTATATGTTTCAATATTTCCTATGGATGTTTCACCATTCTTCTTTTCTCCTGACATAATTTTTTTCAATTTCTCCTCCTATAAGATTTTCTACATTCAAATCATTTCTTCACCAAACTCTGGTATTTGCTTTTGAGACAGAGCAGCTATTACCAAATACATACTCAAACAGAGAGTCTCAGCACTGATTAATATAACAGCATTACAATGTATTTGCCATCTCATCCTTATCCATACTGTTTCCTTTATAAATTACTGCTACAGAGACTTCAGTAATCCTCACAGATTACAGAACTGCGTAGTCTTTTTTCTTGCTTTACGGATGAATTAAAAAACCAACATCAACCAAACAAGCAGCTCAAGCTACTCTCTACAATGTGTGTTACTTCAGTATATCAACACTGATTAGTATCTTCACCACATTGCCAGTTCCTCCAGCTTAATTAAGTTCCTTGCTGCTTACTTCTTGTCTTTATAACCCTAAATAATTTTGTGCTGGCTACAGATACTGCCTCCTTCTTCCTCCCTTTTTCCAAATCATTAAGAAAACTCAAACTTTTTGTCCATTCCTTCATCTGAGACAGAAAACAGGTTTCTGATCCACAGTAATGCCTCTCCTATCACCCATGACTGTATAGTTCCCATAACAGCATTTTATGAGACCTTGTCAAATCGAGATCAAAAACAAGTAATTGTGCGTATTGACTCTACTGTACCAATTCTTCTACTGGCACATTCAAAAAATTCTCAAAGAAATATCCCACTGTTGTTGACAGCATTAAGGGCAGGCTAGATCAGAAACACTAGCGTGCATAAGCAGCCAGTATTTTTGCTCTCTACATACTAAAAATGTCAACTGCCTTCATGAGGTTTACCCCATCCTAGCTGTCACTAGTGCATGATCATTCTCCGCTACACAAATATATAAAAAAGCTGATATTGCTTAGCTCTGAAAGCTTTGTTTCACTTTGTGTAATCAAAGTACCATACAAATACTACACAAGATGAGTACCATCAGGTGAGAATAGCAGTATGCCATAAAGCAGAACAGGCTTCCCAAGGGGAATTTAGAGGAGACCAGATTTGTCTATCCTAAAATGTGACTAATATGGCAGAATTAGGATTTGGAAACATAAAAAGAAAAAAATCCTACATGATGGGATCTCAAGCTTCTTTCCTAATATTAAAACCAATGAACTACACGCAAAAGACTGAATCAGTAAAGGATGATGTGATTCTGCTGTTTGAAGAGTATCTGTAGATTAGCACTGAACGTGAGTTTGAAAACTTGTGCCTTAGGTGTTCTTAAAGATCTATGTACAAAAGTACACCCCTGACACTAACCTCTTTTTTACCTACTAGAAAAATGCTAAGAAATAGTCAAAATGATGAAGATACACGCTGCTGGTTAAAAGCATTGGGCATTAGATTTCTCTGAAAGAAAACTCTTCCAGAAAGTGAAGCCAGTTGGACTCAAGAGTGCTGCTTACTGAATTGTCTTTAAGGAGTTGTCCTGTGGAAACAGGCAAGTTGCCTTGCTCAGCTCCATTTGCAGAAACTGACAAAATTGTACCTTGCAGAACATAATCACATGGGGAGAAGATGCGACATGACTGGAGAAGAGGCTGAGAGATGTGAATGTTTCAAAGAGTTACAGAAAAATTGCAAAAGAGATGAAGTTACAATGTGTTCTATAAACATCTCCATTTTAGATATGTATATGTCTTGATTTCTCTCAATTCGAGAGCACAATAAGCTGGTAAAATGTATTGCATCTAGAAGCATCGCTTTTAAGTGGTCCTGGCTGGCAGCAGGACTGCTTTATATGGCATCTTGCCACAAGATGTTTATATAACATCTTGTACCTATAGGCAAGATGTCATATAAAGAAAAACTACTACACTTCTCTGCATTTGCAGGTATCAGGGCACCAGCCAGGACCACTTAAAGTGACGTCTCTAGATACAATACATTTTATCAGCTTACTGTATTCCCGAATCAATTTGGTAACACAGGTAAACCTCACCTCATATACCAAAGAATACAGACTATACCGATTGTTGTATTATGGTAGCACCTAGAGGCCGAGTCAAGAATAAGGCCCACCGTTAACTGACACAAAACGAAACGGGCCCGACTTCAGAACCGCGCACAGGACACACGCTTTCTTACCTTCCTCAGCTAAACAGCGAACAGGGCAGGAAGACCCTTCCGATTCCCCTTTGTACGCTCCCGCCCTTGTTAACTAACATAAGCGCCTACCTCAGCGACGGCCTCTGCCCACGAAGCGACTCGTCCCCGGGGCAAAGGCCCCGGGCCGGGAGAGCCTCAGAGGGTCCCCGACCCCTTCCCGCACCGCCCTGGCGGGACGCGCCTCGGCGCCATGTTGTTGCCTGAGGGGGCAGCGGCGGGCGGGGGCCGCGGCCGCCAGCCCGGCGCGCCCTCGGCAGCCCCGCTCCCCCTCGCCCAGCACGTCCCGATCCACCCCCTCGCCTCCGGCGCTGCCTTGAGGGACCGAGAAAAAGGGAGGGGAAGACCGCTACCTGCCGAGCCGGTGCCGGGGCTGCCGCGCAGGGAGAGGTCGAGGCCGGGCGGGGGGCTCAGCACAGGCCGGCAGGGAGCGGCGGGGCCGAGCGGGGTATTAACCTTCCCCGCCCCGCGGGAGGCGGCCGGGCCGCCCGAGGCCTTAGCGATGCCGTTAGGGGTGACGCCGCCATCTTCCCGCCGAGCCATTCAAACCCCAGCACCGCCCCAGAGCGGCGGCAGGGGCGGCGGGGCGGCTCTCCGCTTCTCCCCGCCCGCAGCCGGTGCCGGCGGGCTCGGTGCACGTTCCCGGGCGGTCAACGGCCTGAGCCGGAGCAGGGAAAGGGCGGGAGCGGTGCCGCCTGCCTGCGCTCCAGGTGGGGGGGATGATTCCACAGCGAAACGGCTACCCACGACCCCCCGGCACGCACCTCTGACTGAAACTCTTGGGGGGGGGATGCTACAGCTGCACGCAATAACGCTAATTTGCTTTGGGCACTAATTACACAGGTTTTAATCACTACTCTTAGCTTTCCAGGTGCCACGCTCACCTTTGTCAAAGCATTTTGTATTAAATAAAATGCCAAGGCAACGTTTGAACTTCTAGAACAGTCATCCAAATCACAAGGCTACTGGTTTTCTTTGTAAACGTATCTGGCTTTGTTTCAGCAACACTCAGGAGCACACGTTACTCATGTTGCCCAGGCGGAAGACAGGTGTAATTAATGAAGCAACATAATGCGGTCTGCTTCGGCAAAACAAGCATGCCACAAGCACACGGGCTTACCTTGCAGAGCTTCTTCATGCTTGCAGAAAGACAGATGGAAACAATAAAGAGGGAACGGCACAAAGGACAAACAGCCTTGCTTTCTGTTTTTAATGGCTCAGCTAGCCAAAATAACCTCTTCGGATTCTAAAAGAGTAGGGCTAGTTTCATCTCTCCCCAGCAACATGAATATCAGAAGCAGTACTGTGAAAATTCTGCAATACCCCAAAAAAATGCAAGCGTCTGTCCATCACCTGCAGAAGTGCTAAGTAGCACGATATACAACAGTTAACAACAGAGAGGGAAATTAAGGCTTTTCTAAGTTGCTTTTAATTTCAACTTAAGAAAACATACTAATCTTTCCAGAAATATTGACAACTAAGGCTGAACATTCAAAGTGGTTCCAGTAGCATGAACATAGGCAGGTAGTATCTCCTTCTGTCCATCAGGAATGCATCTTTTATTTTGGGTAACACACACACACTCCACTCTCAGAAAAACTTTCTCTCCGTCTTCTGTAGATCTCTCTACAGAGAAATGGATCACAGCTTGGGAGGCTGACTTCATGCGAAGCAGTGCCAGTGCTCATAATCTCAAAACACATACACGCACCCTCTCTGAGGCACCCAAGACCCATGTCCCTCAGCCTCTCTTCTCACAGGAACAGGTTATTGGCCCAGAAACACTCAGAAAACAGCTGGTGGTAAAATGGATTCGAGAGTCAGGCATGGAAGCAACAGCCTTGTTTCCAGTTGTCCTCCTTCACAACAGCCTAAAGCTTCTGTACCCATCTTTGTCCTGCCTAAGGAATTTCTGGCCCACGAAGATGAGCACATGCTCTCATTCCTGTCATTAAAGCAATCTCTTAAGATTAAATGGAAGGAAAATCCTTTAAGAATACTGCTGTTATTTCAGACAATTATATCTGAATTAGTGTAAGGAATGGTCTAATGGAACAGTCAACATAATTAAATCCTCTTTAAACCAAGCAGCTCAAAGAGCTTATTTTGTTGTTAAAGTTTACAAAACCAGATGCTCATAGTAGGCTTTTCTGCGTTTCAAAGCCCAAGCACCAGAAAAGTACAACAGGCGGTTTTCTAAAGTCATTATTTTAATGAATTGACACTTAAAAGGATGTATCCATCTTGCTACTCTGTAGACAAAAGGTTAAATGCATTAAAGGGAAGAGAGGCATACTTGAATCCTTAGTTGAAGACTCCTCGCTGCAGAAAACAATTCCCACAGCAGACTAACCATTTCCTGCATTAGTATTGAAAAAATATAGAAGAAAATATTTCAGTAAAGATTTCTACTTAGTAACAATATATAATTCTATTGCACCAGAAAAAACACCAGAATAAACAGTGCTGATACTTGAAATGCTCACAGCATAGACATGTTTCACTTTAACATGTAGTTTTACAACTGCAGCACAAAATGTATTACTTCCCCATCACTTCATGTCTGATGAAGTACACTTCATGTACTACTTGCAGCTTTGAAAAAGCTATTTAAAATATTAAAGGGGACTTTAATCTCCACTTTACTCATTTCTTCTTTAAGGGGAAAAAAACAGGTTTTGCTAACTGAAAACTTTAAACCATTAAAAATAGTTTACAAAATTTGAGGACTGACCGACTTTACCAAAGTAGGAAAAAGGGCTAACTAGCAACCAGTCGAAGAATTTGGTTCCGTAAGTATGTGCACAGCTGGTTCATCAAGTCTCTGTTCTGTCCTTCAACCCAGTGCATTTCTACTAATACATCATTTCCTTCTTTCTTCACATTCATTAAACACTTAAAGAGAAAACATCTACTAGTTTCTTTGGGACTTTGTTCTTTTTCAACTGTCAGATTGCTAGCTTCCTCTGAAGGGCAAGGTTCCTTCTTTGCATTACTGGAACCCTTGCCGAGTGACGTTTCTCCTCGCTTCGCTTCTGTCTCCTCCTCCTTCACGTGTTCACTGTGTTCTTCTTTGGCAGCAGATTCTTCCGTCAGCTCGTCACTTGTGGTCAAGTGAACATCCTCATCAGGTGCCACAAACCCCGTTTCAGACTCTTCAGTCTTGGGGTTTTCACAGTCCGAGTTGTTGCTCACGCTCTTCTGGCTGGTTTTTTCCTCTTCCATTGCTTGCAGAGTATCTTCAGAAGCCCGAGGAAGTTCTCGTAACTGCCTTATTCTTTCTCGTTTCTTTCTCCTCAAATGAATCCAGGAGTTTTCAATGGCAGTCACAAACAGGCTAACTTCATCCTTGCCACAGGGAACACGTTTATGCTGAACCTATTGCAGAAAACAGCAGAACTTCATATTATCCTCTCGCAGTTATGCTTTCAAGTAGGACGTTGTTTTAACGTGTAAGACTTAATACCGTACCTTCAGATCAGTAAGAATCTTCTCTACCCAGGCTCTGACCACAGCAATAGCTTCTACAGCATCCCAGCCCAGAGCTGCAGCTTTGATGGATAACTCTTTGACTGTAGAAGCCAAGACCATAAATGTAATTGGTTTTCGGGGTTTTTCTAATTTTCTTCTTTTAGAGGGAGGTGACTAGAAGAAAGAAAAAAAAATTACAAAGCTATGCAGTATTAGTGGGATGACTTTTGTACTCAGTAGACATGGGGATTAAGAGTATAATGTAAGCCACTAAACAGTTATTGACATGGCTTGAGCTTCACTTCACTCCAAAGAGTTTTAGGTTGAAAACAGCTAACAGGATCGTGTACTTTATGCTACCCTGATGGACAGAGGGAGTTTTTCAGACCTTAGGCAAAAAGCCTCATTGTTTCCTTCAAATTACTAGTTCTCTGTGAGCTGAGAAAGTGCGGCTGCTCTTGGGAACAGAGGTCAAGTGCTAATATCCACATTTTGATCCAAGTTCACTGAAGGTTTACTTGCATCTTCTATAAGGTTGGTTATTGTCTATGCCTATCTTACAGTATAAGTACATCTGGACTCAAAAAAGCAGCTGGTGTACATTAGTTATGGTGAACAAGCTCCACTTACATTCATGTAGGCAAGTCTAAGCTAGACAGGTTCGTACCTACTTGGTAACAGAATCTGTAACAGTAAATTAAACCCAAGTTCTCAGAGGGAAGCTGAAAGTTCAAATCTAGCCCCAAACTTAGTATATTTTTAATACTACTAAATTGCTATTTGAAGTACGTTACAAATGACCCTTACTTACACTGAAACCCACAGGAAGTTCCTACACAGGCTTCTTTTTTCTTCCCTAAACATAGGTCATTCATGAATCACATGTAACAACTACTAACAGACTGGTAGCCAGTTAAGAAATTCTACTGTCCATACAGCCCAGCACATCCAGTGTCCCAGTCTGAAGGAGAACAGTTTGTTCCACAGCAGTTATAGCTCATTAGGCCCTTCCTCAAATAAGAAGCATGGACAATCACAAGCAAAGCAGAATTAAGCTACTTACAGGTACTTGTACATCATCATAGAAACTCCACGCCAGTGCCCATCTCATGGTACGTCCTTGACAGAATTCAGTGTGAGTAACTTTAGGAACCTATACAAAGAAGCAATATAAAACTTCATTTCATATTAATAAAAAACACTGGTTTCCTGCACACATTTTCAAATTTTAAAAAATTACAAAGTTAGCATAGAGTTATTTTCTCATAGCAGAGATTCTTTCTGACATGGCTCATGGATGTCAGTGCCACTTGAAACTGGTCAGTGCCAAGCCTGGCACCCGTGCCCAGGATCTCCCATCTCTGCCCTGCCATATCTATGCCCTTTCAGAGCTTCGAGTTCAGCAACACACAACATGACCCTTTTTGTGCAGCAATCCAGCACACCTACAGCACACATCTGCATTCTGATTCTGCAAAAAGCACATTCTCCTTGTTCAGAACCCGCTCCTGTTGCGCTTTGTAATACCGAACCCATTGCTGTAGCAAAGGAACACAGAAGAAAGGCAACGAGGGCTGGGAAGCCAAGCCACTCACCTGTCTGCAGATGGCAGAAATGTGCCCAGAAACAATTCTCTATCTTTGCCCCCAAAAAGCAAGTCTGGACTTACACTGCTTTTAAATATAAAACTCGGATCCAATGCTAGTGTTAACTAGTCTTTCCACACATGGATGCTGTAGCCATTTATGTATGGTATGGAGAATGTGCTAAATACTACCAAGGATAAATATCAACCATCCCACCTCACTGAATTATCAGCTCTAGAGCATAAGCCCCGGGTCTGCACAGAAAAAAAAAAAATTCTTGCTTTTGAGAAATGCCTTCAGAAAGAGAGAAGGTGTCTCTATCCTAGAATTTTTCCTGCTTTTGGATTCCTAACTCTATCAAATTTTCAAATCAAGACAGCAAATGTCAAGACAGTTTGAACAATGAGTGGACTTTTTGGAACATTTATGCACCATCCTAACCTGAACCACAACACAGCCTGCTCTTGATTACGATGAACATATTCCCAGGTCTATTACAACAAAGATTACAAACCTGAACAAAATGAAATTGGTAATTTCAAGACAAATACAAAAGGAAAGCTCAGCTTTTCTACTGAAGGTTCGCAAGGATTTCTCTCACTTTACTGAGGTGCAACACTTCAAGGACAGGGAATAAAGTCAGACACTTGAAATTTGGTGCCTAGCTCAGCATCTGCTTTTGGCACTGAGTTTAAGGATTCCCTATGGCCTGTAGTTCATCTTTTTTTCAACAGCCCTGTTAAGGCTATTTTGAAGTAGAAACCCTGTATGTTCCAGAATGGACGAAGACATGCTTCTACATGTGATAAAGACAAAAACCTGGAAACTATATGTGCTACTTGTCTATCAGCTTTGAATCTACAATAATTAAACCTCAATTGCTTTGAGTGCTTCCCTAACAAGGAATTGTGGTTTCTTCTTGTAAATAAAAACTTAGTAAAATAATTCAATAATAATTACCCACATGCATCAGAACATAGTACATATTGTATAGAACATATACAGCACATATATGAACTATACAGAAACTCACCCCCTGGATTCGAAGTTCCTCTTTCAATGGTGCTAAGCTGCATTTCTTCCCCAACATGCAACTGTACCATCTGCAAACAGTACATTAACAAAGCGTTTTACAAATGCAGATCAACTAAATGGCAACTACCAGAAAGAACTACGTGGATCAGAAACCCGGAGAATAGGAGATTTAAAAACAAAACAACAACAAAATAATCACACTCTTAAACAGAGACTAGGACATAGTGCAACATGAATGGGAACAGAAGGCCCAAAGACAGACTGGACAGGGGAATCTTTTCGAGTGTTTAGGAAATACAGTAAAGTCTGTTATTAAAACAGTGCCTCAACAAGCAAGAATCCTGTTTCAAAGAGTGACTTTAGTTATGTGGGAGATGTTACCCCTTACAATAATTTGTTTCAATTTCTCCACTTTTTTTAGAGAATGAATCAGAATAAAAAGGAATATTCAACTATTGACAAGCATTGTGCCTCAGAAGCAGAAGTGTGCCTACTGACTACTTCTGCTCACTCTTAACTCATTATCCAGGTTTCCATCACCTAACCTGTATTTCATGAGGAAACAAACAGGGCAAAAAAAAAGGAAAGAAATTTATTTTCCCACTTCTGGTGGAGCTTATCCTTCCACCCAGCTCCACATCTTAAATATCTCCAAACACTACACCTTTGTTCTTCATCTAAATTACTATTGGAGCTCTACAACCCTCTCTTCCATACTTTTTTGGTGACTGGATCCAAAAAGGTTAGTCATAAATATAACGTAGTAAAGAATGAAAATTGGAGTTCCCGGTTATCAAGGGACAGTTTCCTCAAGACTATGCATCGAACTTGAAGGCAAGCAGTTTAAATTTCTCACATACACAAATTAAATACACTGTAAACTAACAAAAAAAAAAAAAAAAAAAATAGTATCAGTGGTATTAAGGGACAATTATTTAAAATTATTTCCTGCATAATGCAATATACAGAATTTCATGTAGCAATACTTAAATTAAACCCCAAAATTTCTAGCAAAACTTAAACACACATCTTTCCCAAAACTATAAAATACTGAACTTGCGACTCCTAGCTGAAGTGAGGATGGGGGTAAACAAACAAAATCATCTCCTGGCCCAAGGGAGTCTCTATCTACTAACAGTTCATTGCTCACGCCCTTTGGTAGAGTTGCCAAACCTTATCTCTAACAAAATAGGAAAGAGTATTTTAAGTAAACTGTTCTTTAACAGATTCTCCAAGGTAGTTTATTCAAAACCACGAACTGAACCATCCCTACCATCCAAACACACAGTGCTTATTTTTCCTAAACAGGATACACAGTTAGCATGTGAGTATGTTCTATGGCCTGCACTATCAATTTATCAGATCAAGAGATACCCTCTTCTTTGCTAGAGGGGTGGTGTTGCCAAGAGGGGCAATACAGGAACGATGCCTTCCTCAAAACTCCACATCACTTTTTCAAGGCAAAGACTGCTTGCCTTGAGAGTAACATCAGTCAGTTCTCTACTTCATTTGCCGCTCCTTTCAATGTTGTCAAACAGCAACTTATCAAAAGCAAGTTTCCCCTGGATGTACACACGCCAGATGGAACTAGAAACAATGTTGCTATTGCATTTCCAGAAGTCATCACAGATGCATCCCCTGCCCCCACCTTACAGGGCCAATTAAGTCCTCAATTGTATACGTGTGCTTTCCAGATCACAGTATTTTACACAGTACACCACATGCTCCTGTGGAAACTACACTGGTGGAAAAAAAACACTACGTATCAGAAAGAGCACATACAAAGCATAAAAACATCCAGCTATACGTGAAAGAACATTTAAAATATATATATATTACACCATCACTTCCTCTCTGACCTGCCTCCCCTCACCCATTGTTATCACTGACTAAACTCAGAAGAACTGTTTCAGTTTATATTTAGTTTTGAAAAATCGCTACATTTTAGACACGAGTAAGAGCATACACACCTAAAAGCTTGTCTACATCAAGTAGCCTAAAATAACATTCTACCTACAAACTTTGACAGGATCAGCAGTCATTTCCCAGTGTCCTTGCTTGCACAAATAAGATTGCTAAAAATTCTCATGAGTTTAATTCTTCTGGCTTGTAACCACTTCTGAACATCAAAACCTCTATTTTATCACTCTGCCATACTATCTATCCCCTTTTTATATTTTGTAAGATTTAGTGGGTGACAGAGAAAGGAAGGACATTAAAAAAAAACAACACCCCCCCATTTCAAGGTTTGCAAAACTGCAACCTGTGCAAATCTTCTCAACCTTTTTTTCCTTCAAAGCACAAGTCAGAAAAAAGCACTTCTAACAGAGCCAAATGGAGTCTTACTTTGTCTTGTTTTTCCAAAAACTGAATATATTCTTCATTTTTTCAGGCCCATTATTAGAAAACAAACATTCTAAAGAAAAATTTTGGTTTTACATAGACAAAGATTCTAATGCAATGGTCTGCCTAGAAGGGTCTAAAAAAACAAAACCAAAACACTTCTTGAATGTATAAAACACAGGCTGTATTTCCTTTGCTTAGGAGACTGATGAAGCTGTGGTAACACATAAAATTTTGGCAGCTGTATTTTAGAGGGGTATTAAAAAAAAACCTGAAGGAATCTTCCAGAAGAGCAGAGGAATAACATATAACACTGAGGGAGAGAAAGTCTGATAGTCAAAAAACCAAAGATGTGCCATCTGTTCAAAAGAAGGTCTCACTATGGTTTTTATTGCGGCTTATGTTCACCCAAGATAGCATTCAGTACAACAGTGCCCTTTAGTAGGCAAAGCTGCAAGTTACCAAAATTCAGCCAGGAAAAGATAGAAACTTTTAGGTAATGAATAGATAACTAGGCAATGTCATAAATCCTTCCCCATCCCAGAAGCCCTGAAGACTCAACCTTGACTGTCTTTAGCAAGTACGCGTGCTAATTTAGCTGCAAGCTACAAGTGTCACTGTTACTGGCATTTTTTGTCTTCTGCCTTTAAATACCTCAAATGATGAGTTGCAATTGATGCTCAAGAACAACTAATTTCACATAAACTGAGACTAATCACTGATGTGTATGTATCATTAAACAAACCAAACAGGTATCACTGGACCACAGCTACATTCCTTACTTAAAATATCACTTTCATGTGATTTCTGCCAAAGCATCAGGCAAAAGGTGTGGGTTTTTTAACTGCAACAAAGCACTTACCTTAACCTCTTTTTAAGTTGTAGACTGTCATGAATAATTCTTTTGACAAATTCTAGTTCTCCACCCTCAGCCATGATTTCTGTGATCCCTCCTGTATTTACAGAGCTGGGAGGGGGACGCCGCGGATTTCGAGAATTTACTCCCTGGATAAAAAAAGAACATTTGAGATGAACATTTAATATGTTAAGCCGCTTTGTACACTGCTTCCTGCCTCAGTCTTTAGTGGGTAGCAAATGTCACCACCTGTAGTTATCCTCCCCTCATCAGAACCATGGATAATAGACAAAGATACATTCAAAACAAGCATAATAGTGAATACACTACAATCTTAAACCTAGGTAAGTTACTTGTCACACAACAGTATCCTCCTAATATGAAATACAAGGTAAGACATGCTGGTTACATGCATCTACACAATTACAATCTATAGTGTTTAATTTAATTTCAACACTTAAATCTTTTTTCCACTGCCCTATATTATAGAGTTAAATTTCTGACTATATTCAGTGGGTATTGCAAGAACTGTTCCGAGCTATATGATAATCCCTAAATCACTAAGGAAACGAAAAATACAGACAGGCAGAAACCAGAAACCAATTCCTCTGTACCACTGTTATACAACGGGCACTTGATTTCAGATTTACTAGCTGTCTACTTTCCAAACTAATTCTCTAAGACAGTAAGAACTTGTGAAAAAATTCTACAGGTCATCCTCCACTTTAGGAAGGGTAACAGTTAAGTTTTTCAAAACTCCTTTGGGGCAGTGGGTGGGGACGGAGAAGACTTAAATGCTATTTCATAATGATTTGGGATTTTCCATTCCACCTTTCCCAAGGGAAGTGGTTAAATTATTGCTCCCCTCCCACTCACTGAACACTGAAGTACAAATATTTAGTTTGTTAGCTTACCTTTGCTTCCAACTGGTTGGCAAAAAAGGGGGGGTTGCACATGCAGAAATCATAAACAATCTCAGATTCCTCTTTCAGTGCATCCATTAGAAGAGTCTTCTGTGGTACCTTCACCACTAACAGAAAACAGGAATTTGGTCAATAAGGAACTTTGTATTTTATCTAGCATGCCATTTATATTTCAGTGTTTCTTGAAACAATATATTGTATAAAAACTATACTTTCTAAACAGTATTTTCTACAAAAAAATGTAACAAATATCAGCATACGAATAAAGACTTCAGGTTAAGTATTAGCATACAAACAGCTTGTGTGTTCATACACAGTAGTAAAATTACACAAGTCTGTTTAAAACAATAGGAACTGCTTGAGTTATACTGAGTTCTCTGATGCAACTACAAATTCCCTTTAAGCCATTCCAAAAATTAATACAAGTGTCAATTAATCACCCCATAGGCTCCTCAGAGATAAAATAAATCCCAGTCTAAACAGCTTTTTTAAGATAGAGAATTCTAGAATTGTACTCAAAGAAATGTACTGTTTGGTCTTTCTAGAGTGTAAAGCTAAGAAAGAGAGAGACTAAGATAAAGCTGTCTTCACTGAAGTTACACAGCACCAAGATCAGCTTTAAATCTAATTGTATAATAAACTAGAACCACTGTGTTAGTAATACTATGCATCCTGCACAGGAACTGTAGTCTTACACGACTTAGAAGAATCACAACAGAAGAAAAAGATTAGAGTTTCCTGTCTGGACAAATCTTCTGCTTACTTGGGTCCACCAACTTATTATTACCCATCACAAGGATGAAGGCAAACATCCCACCCACATAGATCTCCACTGTCTTTCCCCAAAGGCTATATAATTCCCTTGGAAATTGTGGTCAAGTCCTGCCACGCATCTTCTGAAGACCACAGAAACTCCAGCCCAAGGAGCAGGAATTTAAATACGGATGAAGTCCAGTTAAAGCATGTATAAAGATTATTACAAGCAGGACTTCTTGCAGACTTTACCAGTCCTGCAACTCACGGATAACGCACATAGAACAAAGATATTTAGAACGGAGGCAGAAGACATGCCTCTCTTCCTAACATTTACTACTACAGTTTATCACCACCTTAAGAATACAAAATTGTTAGGATAGCAGGCAATTACCAAAGTTCAGGTTATATGTAACAAGAATAATACCTAGAACACCCGCTAACTTTAAAGCTGGAATTCTGCAAGTCACAAGCATTTCAGAGTACAGAAACTTATAGTCAAGAGATAAACAAATTTTAAATCCTATGAGAATAGAAGGACAGTTCATTTTAAAAATACATTTAACACATTGTCCCCTGGTTTATAATCTTAAATTTCTAAATTAAACACTTAGCACTTCTCCTTGTATTAAGTTGTTCACATTTAAAATTGTTGACATTAAAGTGTGACTTTTTCTTACCTCTGTAGGTATCTGTTCCCCTGCTTCCCTTATAACATTAAAAAACGGTAAACTAATAAAATTAGTAATTACTAATTACAAATTACTAAATACAAATTACTAATTACACATCCAAGTCAAAGCCAAAAGTTCTTTAGCAAGGCATTACATCAGTTGGACTGATGGTTTTCAGGTTACAGTCCTCCAAGAAATCACTAAATATCTCCAGAAGCTGCACAGTGCATACTTTTGGCACTGAGGCCTAACATAGCAGTTGCTGTTGCACACAGAGATGTTTACTTATATACATGGTTTGAAATATCCAGCCCACAGTTATCAGAGAATTTTACTGCCTTTCTTGTTGGCAATACTCTTTTCAATTTTATGGAGATTGGGGGGAAAAAAAAAGAAAAAAAAAACCAACAGAAAAAAACAGAAAAAACACAATGTAATAATCATATCACAAAGCAAACCTAAATTACCTTGCAAGTAGTTTGAAATCTTCCAGAGTCCAAGTTGGTGGAAAGTACCTTAGCCTACCATTACATACAGGGTACTAATATTTTTATTTTTTTAATTTTTTTTTTTTTAAATACCAGCAGATAAATTCTGGCCATCATACCATTCCAGTAAAACAGATATACAACTCAGAACACATGTAATTTTTTTTTAGTATTTACATCAATGCCCAGGTTTATCAGTTTCTGTTTTGCACATATAGGAGAGATTCCCTTTGGAAGAAAGTTATGGCAAGCAGTATTTCACTTTCAGCCAAAAAACTTCGGTCTTTTTTCCTCTGGGAAAAAAGAAGCTATGATGCAATTAATAATCATCCCTGCATTACTGCTGTTTTTACTATCACTGATTTTTTTTTTCCATTGAAGTTAGAAGAACAAAGGCTATATTCTAACACGATCTCCAAATGAAGCTATTTGGGAAAAATTTCAAGACAGACTCCTAGAACACAACAAAAATTCTGCGTTGTTTTTTGTTGTTTGGTTTTTTGTTGGGTTTTTTGTTTTTTTTTTTTAAACCAGAATGACAGGAAGATGTCTAATCTGACTCCAAAATGCCTTGCTAAACAAGTTACTAGCTACAGTACTATACTCAGCTCTAGCTAAACAATTCAGGCCCAGGAGTTAAAAAGTGGCAGGGTGGATCATTCCTAGGCAGCGTCTGGCTACAGGTACCACCAGTGGTAATCCCTTGCCCGTGGCTCTACCCACCAGCAATCAGTCATTTACTCCAGCTTATCACCTTTGGCACTACAGCCTCACATGAGGCATTTTGCTTTGCCAGAGGTTTTTCCAGTATAGTGAAACACGACCACAGCACTAAAACTCCTATGATGGCAGTAGTAACAGAAAACTGTCATTGTTCTCCACATCAAGTTCTGGATCTTCAAGACTGACAAGGAGGACAGACCAAGACGACAACGTTTTGGTAAAAAGGGTACTTCCAAAATCCAGCAGAAGTGAAGATTTTATTTCAGAGCTGAATAACAGACCTGCTTTTTAGTGTACTGAGCTGCCACAGAAAATTTTCCAAGGTCATCCACAGACCAAGTCTGGCATACTGCTACTACCACAGGCACTGTTAGGACCTAACTCAGAAATTAGGATGAAGGACTGTCTCTGTACAAGATGCGAATATATGGCAGTGTCATGCAAATTATCTGAGGGGAGCACGCCAGGTCTCCTAACAGCAGAAACAGCACAAACTCTAAGAAATACTTCAGCAACAGACAAAAAAATATGGAGAGAGGAAAACACCCCAGGGTGAAGTTTAACTTTCAGATTTTTTAAGGATGAGTAGTTCTCTATCCACACATCCCATTCTAGAGAAGCTGCGACTTCCTGGCTTCAGCATAAGCAGACCTTAATAGACAATCTGTTTCAATAACAACAATTGAGCAGTATTTGGCAGGAATACGGATTCTGATATGCCACTGAACATGGCAAAAATACACCACAACATTTGTATGCTACTAAATACCTTATTACATCATACCTTTTATAAGATCAGACAAGTTATTTTGTTCCACATTCTTCTTGGCATAATTGAAGCACATATCATCCACTTCTGTTGCAAGAAAATACCAGCCATTCAAAGTTGCTCCAAGTAATGGGTATATGCAAGATGCCCCTGTCCCTGCAGAAGTGAAAAGCCATGAGAAAGGCAAAACAAGTCTCTGGTGTTATACGCAGTGTGGCTGTTAACTATGTACTTTTTACAACAAAAAGAACTAACTTCAAGAAAACATTGATTACTGATCATTTACTACTCAGTTCTTTAGTGAACTTTATTTTTTTTCCCTATATGACAGCGATTAATTTATAAAGTGAAAGCCAAATATATTCTGGTTCTACTATGAAAAACCCTATCACAAATGTTTTTCTTGTGCGTTTCTCTATTATCTACCACAAATAACTTACTTTGATGCAACCGCAAAAAAAAAAAAAATATCTGTTCCATCACACTGTCTTGCCCTAACGCCCAAAACAATGAGAGAAACAGAGGTGCCAGTTAGGATATCTAAAAAGATCACCAGGCAGATAAAAACTTGTGTCCTGGTTTCAGCTGGGATAAAGTTAATTGTCTTCATAGTAGCTGGTATAGTGCTATGTTTTTGAGTTAGGTATGAGAAGAATGTTGATAACACTGATGTTTTCAGTTGTTGCTAAGTAGTGTTTAGTCTAAAGTCATGGATTTTTCAGCTTCTCATGCCCAGCCAGCAGGAAGGCTGGAGGGGCACAAGAAGCTGGGAGGGGACACAGCCAGGACAGCTGACCCAAACTGGCCAAAGGGGTATTCCATACCATGTGACATCACATCTAGTATATAAACGACAACTTGGTAACAAAGAGAAATATATGCTAGCACAAAATAATTCATTCTCGTAATTATGGCATATCTAGATGATCTAATTACCAATGACAGTCGAATTTAGGATTAAAGGGAATGGACACAAGAAAAGGGAATGATATCTCACCACTACAAAACTTGAGTTCAGAGATATATCGAGAGTCTACTGTTATACTGACTTATTGAAACATAAATAATGATGTCTGTCAGTACACAAAAGCATGCAGTTATTTCCAGCACTCCTGTTAACGTTCCTCTTGGATGACTTACTGCTTTCCCGGATTTGGAACATCAATGTTCACTGCCAACTCAAACTGAAGATTTTTTCAATATTTGGAGGACTTAAAGGATCTGTCTCTTCTACCTAAGCACCTACCGTGACAAAGTTCACAGAAACTGTTTTTGAAAATGCAACCTAATATCAAATACATAGAAGCTGGCTAACAAGGTTAAAAGTTATGAAAGGAATGCAGCTGTGCACACACTACGTAATGATATAACCCTTGTTTCCATCACAAATCCAGCTAAAAATGCAAGTCAGTAAATTTCAGGAGAACAAAAATTCCATTAAAAAAAATCATGCTAGTGAACACCAAGAAAACAGTAATGAAAAAACTGGCATGGTAACTGAGACTACTGAACCCAAGCTTTGAAGACAATAACTAAAGTTTTAACATCTTAAAAACTAAAGTTTTAAGCATTAAAACACAAGTTCGAAAGGAAATTCCAGCATCTCTCTATTTCATTATGAGTACTTCAACACAAAACAATCTTCAGAAACAAGCCTTTGAAATTGTAAAGGAAGAGTCTATTGACAAAAAAATTAAAAAGACGTGAACTAAATTAAAATGTATCATTGCAGGTGCCTTTTAAGTAATTCATATAGAATCACCAAAAATTTGGAATCCAAACCAATTTTATTATCTGTGTGTCAAATATAGTTTCTTGCTCCTACAGAGCTTGCCTTTTTTTTTTTATTTCTAATGAACACCAAATTATGTGCATCAGTGTACATCTTATAAATTCACATCTTTACTGAATAACCATTTACGTCAGTCTACTACTTAATCCAGATATTGCCCAGATATCATCCAATAACCTGGATACTGAAACTGAGCAAGCTGTGATGCTCCTAGGCTCATGTCAGTATCATCCATCTGTGGATGCTCAGTCCAGTTTAAAAAATATTTTGTTTTCAACAACATACAGGAAATCTTTGACCATCTACAACCAAAAGACAGCTTTGCAATATTTGTCTCAGTTTCTAATTAAGCGTTTTTTGGTTTTTTTTACAATATAGCTCATGAAAATAGCTGCATTGAAAAAAAAAAACAACAAAAAAAAGAACAAAGTTTAAAAAAGACAGATCATTCATCTGTCAAATACATCTGAAAGCACAGAAATTTTATTAAAAGGAACACTAGAAAACATTGTTATGCAACTCTCAAACTCTCTTGTCCAAAATTAGCACATTGCTAATATAATTCACTAGTTAGAAGACTAAGAAGAAATGCCATCTTTTTTTTTTAAATTACTGTAGAATGACATTTTTGCCTGCGTTACTAGCAGCATAATTTTTGTATACCACACAGAGCTGCACCCAAGAGAGTTCCAAGGCCACGCAAAGCCAAATAATTGCCCGCTATGGCCATTCTTGTGTTTGTGCAGAGAAACCCGACCCATCAAGAAGCCGAACAAAATACCAGTGGAGTCAGATTGCCCGTTTCACCATGGCGAGCACGGTTCAGATTTTTGCCTCTCAGACTTCCCATTTCTCTAC
Source organism: Aquila chrysaetos chrysaetos (assembly GCF_900496995.4). Classification (NCBI taxonomy): domain Eukaryota; kingdom Metazoa; phylum Chordata; class Aves; order Accipitriformes; family Accipitridae; genus Aquila; species Aquila chrysaetos. Next base: position 2,696,825 of record NC_044010.1, on the reverse strand, counting down.
GGGCGCATAACAGGTTTTATCGGCTAGTTTCATTGACGGTAAATAGCGAATTCAACATTTTGTTTTCCCAGGTACCTATGTCAATGCCTCGCCTAAGGACTTGCTTGTCAGCATCCTGGTGACCAATGAGATCCTCTACCCAGTGGATGTAGTTCAGCCTCAAGGGAACGGTAGGAATAAGCCTTTCCACGGGGATGTCAATCGTAAGCCCAAAATCCTCCTTCAGGAGGGTACACGTCAGAGCTCTCACCGCCTCAGGGTCCTTGAAATTCAGGCTGAAAAGGTACAAGCAGCGGTTACGGGTGCCAGCGCCCTCTCCCTCGCCACCCCCCCGGGACGGACACGGCCCTCGGGAGCCGGCGGGAGCCGCTCCACAGCCCCAGGACGCGGCCCGGCCCGGCCCGGCCCGCCCTCCCGCCGACGGGCCCTACCTCACCCTGCCGGTGAGGGTGGTCTGTACGTGCTGCTGGAACTCGGGGTACTTGCCGGCCAGGTAAGCGAAGTCGGGAGGCTTGTCCTTGTACCGGTTGCGAGCGTGCATGGACTTGTTGAGGGCCATGGCGGAGGGGAACCGCCGGGAGCGCGGAGCGGCCTCACCGCCCTCCCCGCCGACCGACCGACCGACCGACCGACCGCGCCGCCCGCCCGGCTCCCGGCGCGCACCGCGGCGCCTTGGGGCGTACCAAAGTGCAGCAGGCGGGGGGGGGGCAAGCGGGTGTCAGGCCGCTCAGACCATCGCCCAGCGCGGGGACGGGGGAGCGGCGGGGCGCGGCTGCTGCGGAGGGAGTCGGGCGAATAGAGATTTATATTTTAAAATATGAATGTTTTATATACGGGCATCATCGCCTCCGAGTTAGATACTGAATGAGTCATAAAGACCCCAAAAATAATAATAAAAAAAAAAAAGCCCCAAACCTACAGCTCCAAGGTCGGTTTTTCTGGCGGCCGCTCAGTCCAGGCTCAGACTCCGCAGGACGAGGAGTCTCTGCTTTTATTACCTGCCCAGGTCACCTTCGTTACCGTGACGACATCTTCAACGTTCTCTGAAACGCCTCGTAGTCACGGATTTCTGTGTAATTAATGCGGTGCATTAAGTCACCGGTGACGGAGCAGCAGCCTGTGGCCGGCTGCTCCCCTGCCTGTGGCTTCCCTTGCAGGGTGAACTTTAAAAACACCTGGATTTTAAATGAGCGATTACACAGTAAAAAAAAACAAACAAACACCAAAACCAATTCTTAAGTGTCACACCTGGAAAGGATTTCTGATCATTTCCCCACTTTAAGCAGTTACACATCTACAGTAATCATTATACTGCTGTGCTTCTTGAACACAAATTATGAAAGTGTATTACAATGAGTTTTGTACCATCTCCCTTGATTAAAAAAAAAAAAAACAAACCAGCCTCAGTTAAAATAGTATGTGGGCATAGCAAAACAAAGCCTCAAGCTGGGAATTAAAACTGACTTCAGCTCCTGGCTTTGCCACTGACTGTCGTGAACTTTCGAGTTTTCTCAGCGCTAGACTAGGAACCGTCCTTACTGCCTTAACATGGTGCTTTGGTTCCTCAGACAAAAACACGCTTCTGTAAGATTAGCATTAAAGTATAATCTATTATTATTCTTTTATTTAAAGATAATTTCCTCTTTAAAAAGCCACATACAAATCAAAATGACTCATGGTATGTTGTTTAAAAATTCACTTTAACTATGCTTAGCGTGCCCTTTGACTCTTGAATATCTGAGAAGACCTGCAACCGGATTTAATTTCAGTCCTACTTCCTGACCTCAGCCAGCTTCCTGTGGCTTGAGGGCAGCTACCCTTTACATACAAAAGTTCATAAAACTTGATTTTTAAGAAAAATTTCATCAGACCATCAAGCCACTCATTCCTGCAGCCCACTCTTGCCACATCTGCAAGTTATTCCCCTTTCTCTGCCCCCACCCACAGAAGAGAAGCCAATATGGACAAAACCAGACCAGGGGCAGAGGTAAAAATATGAATTTTAATTCAGAACGTTTAGTGTATTTACAATAGAAAGTTTCTCTCTGGTCAAGGGACAAGAGACTAAAAAAAAAAAAAAAAAAAAAAAAAAAATCCACGTTACAAATGTGTGGACAACCTGCACCTGATGCAGGCTAATTGATTTTTGCTACTTCTGCTTCACCCAGGGTACTACCTGTGGGAAAGCGATGGTGGGAGCCTGGAGATGGTACCAAATGGCTCTCACACCCAAGTAGCAATCACAGAATGCAGTCCAGGAAGTAGTGTGAAGTTATTCAACTGTTGCTAAAATACATATATATATATATATATATGTACACATACACAGTCCCATTTGCAGTTAGATCAGATTCAGCAAATTGTTCAGAGATAGACAAGCAGGTAGACACAAGCCTACTGACCTGTGTGCGAGCACAGATTTGCAGAGGCACTCACACTACCACCCTCTGAGCACCACGCTTCTCACCCAGACACACGCACGCATTCCTTTCCCCTCTGCACTTGGACAAACACACAGGCAGGTATTTTGTTAATGCTATCTTACATGGTTTCTAGGCACAGAAAACAAAAACTCGAGAAAAAAGCACCAACCCTCTCATCTGACTCACTGGCTCAGAATCCTTATTCCTCTTGAACCTGAGGGAAGTGGGGTTGTGGAAAGGATAACGTCCTCCCGTTTCTCACTGAGCCTCCACTTCTGAATCTCCATGACTCTTTTGCCACAGCGATAACTAGTTGATACCGAAAGGGGGCAATCCTCTCCTGCTCCCAGAAACAGGCACATCCTCCTACCGCTTCCCTTGAGTCAGATGAAGCAATCAAAGGGCTGCAATGTGAGCCAGTTCAACTGTCTGATCTTGCAGAAAAACAGATCTGCAAAAAGTGAGCGAGTACTTTACCATCTCAACAGCCAGCTTAACCAAGTCACCCTACAAGTTTACCCACTGCATGGTGGGTGGAGCACCTGTTTCAGCAACAACTTGTCCATAGAGCAGCTGATCTATCAAGTCACTCTGAGCTCCTGTTTTCATCTTGGTCAGAGTCCACACACACCACTTCCTTTACAAGGTGCTTTCCCTCCTTGGGAAAGGAGCTGTTGCAGAGGTCTGTCATGGCTTAAAGGTGTTGAACTACATGGTGGTTGAGAAGCAAACCTCAGCCTTCCTCCAGCATAAATCTGCTGCTGTCTCCAACAAACCCAGCTGAAGAGTGTTAGAAAGATAGGGAGGTATGGGAAAAGGAAGACAGAAAAGGAAGGGAGTTATGGTCCTCTCTTGAGAGTCATAGTAAGGGCAACTAAAGCAGAAACAGATTAAAGATGGCTGTGGAGGCTGCAAGGTTGAGGAGAGTTCTGGTTTAGCAGAGCCTCTTGAATAGCTTCACTGCAGCCACTCAGCTCCATCTGGTTGAGAACACAGCTGATGTGCTCCACAGTTGCAGCATGGCCCATGCGCAGTTTCCACAGTCTAAGCATTTCATACTGGGCATCTCGTAAACGCCGATGCTCCATCTCAATTCGCTCTAGATCATAGTCACTCAGACCCAGACGCCTCACAAACTCTTTCCACCGAGACGGTGGTACGTGATCCACCACAGTGTAGAGAATAGCAGGATCTGTGAAAAGAGAAGAAATAAAGTGTGAGAACGAGGATTCTGCAGCCTCAAGGAGAATGAAAATAATGCAGGGCTGGATGGTGCCTGGGATCATGCATTGCCCCCTCCTGTTCAGGTCTTCTACAGAGTAGTCACACAAACTCCTGCGATGTCCAGACTTGCTCTTAGCCCTCAAAAAGCAATGGGAATGCTTCCATATTGTGTAAGGTTATGAGCAGAGCTGAGCATGCACACTTAGGGCACTGCTGCCACACATTCCTGCAAAAGGAATGCTCTGGGTCATCATCCCAGAGGCATTAAGACTGACAGCATGTCACCACATACGACAATCCATTTTGCTGGTAGGGAAAAGAGACAACAGAAAGGCCTTGCATAGATGGTTAGCATGTACAGCCTCACAGACTTTGGGCATGCTTCTGCCTTTGTACTGTGCCATGCATGAAGTATACACACAGGTCATGCACACTGGGTAAGGTCTGTCCAACATCCTCCTAGCCGCATCTCCATAATCAGGTTCTCATTTGTCTGGGGAAGGAGGGAAGGACAGGGGAGTTTCACTTACTGTCTGGAAGCTGTGTCCTCCTGGCAGGTCTGACACAGTCTGGTAGCTCATGTGAACTTTGCGGCAGAGGTGCAGGTGGTGGTGTTGCATTCACTGACAATTGCGTTTCCTTCTGGGACTCAGGAAGAAGGATGGAAATTTCACTTCTTTTTACCTCAACCTGAAAGACACATTTTCTTAGTCCTGAATCACCTGCAGCAGCACAATACACCTGTCTCCTGCAAGGAACCACTAGTTTTATATAGTAAAATTTATCCAAGATAGGTGGGGAGCAGGTGCTGAGGTTTTAGTTCTTCCTATATGCCTTGTCTGAGCAGAAGGCACCAAACATTTCTTTCCAGCAGAACCCAAGGAGTTTAACTCTCTTTTGGCATCAAAAAATAGTAGTCTGGAAAAAATATTTCTTTACAAAATCAAGTAAGGCTGGGACCCGAAATCACCACCATTCTACAAGCTCCACGTGCCACCTTTCTCATCAGCCTTCTCTGTAAGGCTGTGGAAACCCCACCTCAGCTACTGCTTGGGCCCTCTTAACTGCAGAACAACATTGGGCCTTAGAGAACACTGTGGAGCAGCACCGAGAGGCTTGTGTGGTCAAGATCTGAAGTAAAATTAGTTAAATCCTCCAAGCTTGGGGTATATAGGGAGAAAAAGGGATTAAGGACCAGCTATCTGAAAAAAATGCATCCAGAAAGAAAAAAAGAAAAAACCCAGAAGTTTGAAAAGCATCCTCTAGAAGAGGGGAAGTAAAATGTTAATGGCTCCACCCTCTACAGGAAAAGACTTCTGAATTAAACAGCCCTATTACTCAGCTCATTTGAAAATACAAGGCCTATAAACAGCCCATGGGGAAAAATGTTACTCTGGATCCCAGGCTAACATAGTTGAAAGCGGAAAGCAAGCTCTTACACCCATCATCTTGCTTACCTCAGGTACTGGCTCCTTGGTTGTCTGTGGCAAAGAAACTTTAAAGAAAAAAAAAGAAAGCAGAAATTATTTTCACTTCCTCACATCCCAGAGAAAACAGGAAAGCAACTATTCGCAATCCTACCCTCAAAAAGGTTTTATAGCAAAATGCACATCTCCCAGCAATGAGCTCACATGCACTTCCAGTCACAGCTACTGGTGTGGATGCAGAGTTGTAAGAACTGCACCAATAAGCTTAGCTGTCAAGTTCTCATGTTCCTCTGGCCTTGCAGCAAAGCCCAGTAACAGGATCCCACTTTTCCCCTCACACGTGTGCATACACAAACACACAGAGGATGATGTCTATCCCCATTAATATCACTGCATATGCTGCTGTACTCACCACAGGAGTAGAAAGATGATGCTATCCCATTTTCCTGGACCAGCTTCACTACTTTATTTACAATGTAGAGGACAGAAATAACTCCAAATATTGCAACAATGATGCCAAGGACAAGGCTCCCATCTAGTCAAAAGGAAGAGGGCAAATGAGTGAGTGACTGAGAAAGGAGGAGGTAAGTGCTAGAGGAAGAACAGCAAGTGAAGATGTGCAGATGGTAGGGAGAAAAAGAATAATGGTTTGAGAGAGTGGAGAAAATAACACTTTACAAAAGGCATTAACAGAACAAAAGCCCACACTGAAAAGATTCCACTGTCTCTCAGTTCCCCCAGTACTCACTCAGCCCAGATGGAGTCGGTGAGGTAGTCACTGGGCTATGACACTGCAAGCATTCTTCTCCAATGCAGCTGAAAGAGCGAATCAGAGAGGAGAGCATGCATGAAATGAAGCACCAGTCATTTGTGACAATCCTAAGTAACAGAGAAGTCAAGATGAGCCTGCAAAGCAGAGCAATGCAGTGTGACTAGTGACTTTGGGTTCTTAAGTGGGCTGACGCCTACATGGAGAAGACTGAGGGTGGCAGAGGGGAAGACTCAATTGCCCTAGAAAGGCAGAATGTTGTAAAGGTATGTCAAGATGGACAGAGCCCTGAGAAAAAATTTCCTCCCCCTGTGGGGCTTGTGTCTGCAGTGTCTCCTACTCAGTGGAGGGGCATACAGAGAAAAAAAGCTCACCTGTTGCAAGGCTTGCAAACATTACTAAGTGTCAGGAAGAATCGAGGCTTACACCTGCAAATTGTGTCTCTGTTCTTTGAGCCTGTAAAGAAAAGAAGAAACTGTTGCCATAAACTGGACTGAGAAGAAAACAAAAGGAGAAGAATCCACTGCAAGATGGGTGGGAGATTATCCCTCATTGAGCCTGGAGAACTGCTACTGAAGAAGAGAAAAAGGATACATTTGAGGACAGGGTTGAGGGAGGATAAAAATAATAAAAAATAAGGGTACCACTGTCCTGGTAGGTGAGGGACCTCTGTAGAGGCTTGGAAACGGACTAAAATTACAGTGCAGCTGAAATTGGTCTAACGGATAATGACAGTTCCAATGCAAAAGCAGGGAAAGTCACTCAAGTTCAAGCACGAGAGGAAGGGGAAATCACATTAGTCAGGCAAAGATGAGGGAGAAGTGGTCCCTGAGCAGCTGGGACTGGTGAGGAAGTCAGTTCAGGGCAGGGAGAAATCACTTCAAGCCATGGGACACACATCCACTCTTATGATCTGCTATGCTGTGAGTGGAAGGGGTAAGAAATGAAAGAGCTATTGCTTCTAAGCAAGTCACAGTATGGAGACTGAGTAAAACAGGTGTGGGGAGGAGCAGACAAGAATAGTGATGGAAGGACATAAAGTTGCATGAGGGGAGGGAAACAGGTACTAGAACAGGCAGCGTGCATTCTGTGGCAAATGAGGGACAGGACTAAAACAGTTCAACGTCAGCCAAGAGGGAAGGAAATTGCTCAAGGGCAGTGTACGATGATGACCCTTGAGGATAGGTGTAAGCATGGAAACTGTGACAGAGAAAGATTACCAAGCACCAGAGGGAAAGCATTCACGAGCAAGACAGCAAGCCTCACACTAAGCAGGGTAGGAGAAAGGAAAGGGATCAGGAGAAGCAGAATTTGCAAAGAAGAGGGGATAGCTTCAGGACAACAAGGTAAGGAGTATTTAAGGGACACGAACAGAATTAGCCTACAGCACAAAGTGGAGGGCAGCAAGCAGTATTTGGTTAAAATCTCCGATTCCTGACTGGAGATGAGGCAGCTTGGGACAGCTAACATGGGTACTTCTCCCAAACAACTGCACCATCCCCAGGTCCCACCCAATGCCACTGGGTACAGTTCAGCATTACCTGAGCAGCTCTTTACTTTAAAACACTGCACAGTACACTGTGGTGGTTCAGCAACTGACTGACAAGCAGTTCAGCTGGGCACCAGAACCAGCAGTATTTTCAGTCATTGTACTCAAAGTGCTTCCAGCAGTTGGTGAGGGAAATGCAACGAGCATCAAGAAGGTAAGGGGGAAACCTGCTCTAGAGCATAAAGAACTTGCTTCAGTACATGCAAGGCAGAGGTACCAAAGTTAAGTAGAAAATAACTCCTCACAACAGCCAAAACCAAGAAACCATTCAAGGGCAAAAGGAAGGTAGAAACTGTGATAGAAAACAGGGATTGTTGCCAAGGCAGGCAAAAAATGGCAGCCTTTCTGGGGAAAGGGGGCAGGCAAAACCAAGAGTTGTTCCAAAACTACAATCACTTCAGGGCAAGGCACGGCAGTGTGTCAGAAAGCGAACAGAGGGCTGTTATTGTCTACCCTAGTACAGTATGTCCATATCCGTGCCATACTCACAGTTGGCAATAATCCCATTGACACACGAGCTGCAGTTCCTACACTGGAAGAGATCGGACAGGCCAATCTGATATTGATTCTTCCGACAGCCACATACGGTATCTTGCTTTGGGCTGCAAGGGGTCTCTACTATCTGCTGGAATTCTGAGGAAAAAAAAAAAAAAAAAAAAAAGGAGAAGCAATTATTCCAACCTCTTCCCTCGCCTGCAGCTGAGGGCACTGTTATGATGACACGTACTGTTACCCCCTAATCTTCCCAGAGAAAGGCCCAAAAGGCCTGCAAACTGTGTCTCAGACTGTAGTAATCTGGTAACTCTTATTCCTGCTGTCCCCAATCCCTTCCCATACACTGTCCTTCCAACTTTTCCAAGCTTCCTCACTCACCTTACCATCCCCTCCAGCCCCCCACCCACAACTACCACCCATTTTCCTCAAGTCCTGTAGATAACTCACCTGTACGGCAACGTGTACACTGGAAGCATTTAGACATGGTGTTATCAACAGCTGTGAATGTGCCATTAGCACACGGAAGACAGACAGGTGCCTGGTCAGGCCGATCACAGTCTTTTGCCTTGTAGGTACCTGCAAGAAAATCACTTAACAGAGCTCTGAAAGGAAAGCAAACGTGTTGTCTTAAGGAGGACGGGAGTCACTGATTCCTCAGAGAAACTCTGGAGGTGGTTGTGTAAGGACTGAGGATGCTTTCTCTCACCAGCATTAAGGACAGTGACAGCCCAAAAGAAGAGACAAGGAATAAGAATTCATCTGGGCTGTGATAGCTACCAAGGAAAGGGAGCACTGATGTAGCTGGAGGACAGAGACAGTTTCAGAGTGCAGGACAGGGAAATACCTCTAAGGTGAAGGTCACTATTACTGTACTTATTTTACATACCTGCATGGCACCTCATGCAGCAGTGGGTCTCTCTGGGATGTAGGTATTGTCCTAGTTGACACTGCACCAGCCTCTTTTCTCTCCTCAAGGAGTTAGAGGGGTCTCTTCCATCCAAAGCTACCCGATGGACTTGCAGTGTATACGGCACTGGAGCAATTTCTACAGATTCCTTCGTCAACACGCAGACAAATGTTAGGATAACCTGCAAATAGAGGGAAAGGGAGAGAGAGGGAAAGAAAGAGGAAGAGAAACAAGGTGAGAAAACATCATATCCCCTGGCAGACTGTACAGCTGACTTCAGCACTTACAATTAAATTTTATTATAACAGTGAGTTCAGTTGACTTGACCAATTCTGGTATTAGGACCTTCCACTGACAAATGTGGGGGGGGGGAGATTATTTACCAAAAAAAATCCCGACATACCCACGCCTGTCATCTGTGTTATTAATATGCCATACAATGGTCTCTATGACAACCTGGCTGTATACAAAGCAAATACTTTTTGTGACATGCAATTTATAGATGGAATGCCTTGAAAATGCTGCAGCTTGCAAGAAAGTTACTCAAGAGCAAAGGAATGTTTCTATTAAGGAAGGCAGTAAGACTGCCCATCTAGAAAAAGTTCCAGAGAGAAGAATGCATCCAGTACTTGCAGTTCTAATGAAGGAATAAACCAGATGGGAAGTTTGGAATAAGAAGGCAGAGGAGGATCTCACTGATGCAAAGTACAGAAAAGCTTCCAAAACTCCTCCTGAGCAAGCCAGCCCTAGAAACGTGGGAAAGTTTGGTTTTCAACTTCTGCCCATTAAATGTACATTCTTCCTTTTAAACTGCAGCTGTTAACACTCAGTCTGAACAGCCTGCCGCACTTATTTCTTTAATTCCTGTAAGATTTACTTGCTAATTTTCATTTTGAAGATCACTGCTGTCAAGAATTTTAATGGAAATACTAAGACTGGCATGACTGCAGCATGACTGTAAGAGAACATGAGCGTGTGTACACACACAAGTACACACACGGGAAGGAACAGCAGAACAAAGGGTTAAGAGAACAGCCTGTACCAATAATGAAGGACACCATTCCCTGGACATTGTTTTCAGGACACTATTCCCAGCAGCAAAATTGAGAAATGTGCTGTTTATGTCATGGCCAAAAGGTCTACACTGTGGTAAGAAACAGCATAAATGACTCATTAGCAAAAGACCCTGCACCAGGAGGATGGTAACAAGACGGTTGCAGCGTATCACAAACAAGATTCTTTCGCCTGTTGGCCCAACAGAAAAACAGACCCTAAGCATGTATTTCAAACATGCATTCACACAAGGAAAAAACTTACAATAACAAAAAGGTTAAAAAAAAAAACAAAAACAAACAAAAAAAACCCCACAAAACCAGGAAACAACAATTTATAGAGCTTGAAGTCAGCAAGCTTCTACTGCAAAGGCCCATCCCATACAAGTTGATGACTCCCAAAGGGTATGATGGACTTCTCCAAAAACTAGTTTGTAGTGCTATGAAGAACCCCAGTGGCACGATGAAGACTTGACAGCCAGTGTCCCTTGTCATCTGCGTTGCAAACAAGTGATCCTGGCCACGCCACATGAACATAAGTGTGTTGGTGCTTCTGAGTATGTCGTAGAGAGTGTGTGCCAATGTAGCCCATGCATCTGTGATTGCATCTATGATTGCGTGAATGTATGAAAATCAACTCATTTTTTTGCAAATAAACACCACCCTGCCCCGTCCATACAATCTCACACCAAGTTTTACTACACTAACTTCCCTACATTGTAATTCTTTCCCAGCTTGCTTTTTTGAAAGTGGGAAGATGCCTAGCTGTACAGGCACAGCTTCAGAGTTCTGTTTCTTTTTGCTTTTTCAGCTAGGAGAGTTATAGCAAAAGCAAAGTAAACCAATAAGGGTAAACCACAATGCTGATACCAATTTTGTGGTTGCAAGCTTAAGAACGGATACGCAAAATGAGATGGCTTATGACAGCCCCATGCTGTCCTGTTTCTCTCAAAATTAAAGCCTTGGGGGAGAAAGGTACATACATGAAAGCAACTTAAAACCTCAAGAAGGATAGGATTTTGCAACTCTGACAAAGCAAAAAACCCGTTTTTCAGAGAGCTCTGTCATATAAAGACATATTCAATAGACCAGGTGCTAAAAAGGCGAACAGGAAAAAGAGCGCCACATATTTAAATAGCTATCCTTTCAGACTTAATTAGCTGACCACAAGATAAACACAAGCACTCCAACAACAATTCAGTAAGAAATAGAACTCGTTGCAGCAGCTAGCAATCTTCCAAGATTGATTGCTTGCAGGAAAAAAAGTAAAAGATCATTCACACAGATGGTCTGACAGCAACAATAAAAAATCCTCATTCTCTACCCAATGATTAATCCCCTGATATGGGAATATATACAGCCAGCCCATAAGTCAGACAAGTCAGCAACAGGAACAACAGAGGAAAACTTCAAAGATCAAGCCAAAAACACATAGAAGATTGGTCAGATACACCTTCAAAACCAAAAGAAAACAGGAAAGGTGTTCTCAATTTTTCAGATTAAGTGAAAGCATTGTCTATAAGTGTAATCAAACGAGAGTTAACACATTATTATTAATCAAAATCTGAGGAACAGGGAGTCACAGACCACAAGTGACTCAGAAACCAATGACTCGGCCTTCCAGAAAAATCATTCACATGGCAGAAAAAAAAAAAACCACCACCACCATCTTAAGCAGCTCCCTAAGGAATTCAGCAGTATACTGCTGAATACCAATGACAGACTTCATATAATTCAAGAAATACATGAAATTAGAATAGAATAGACTCCTTCAGTTGGAAGAGACCTACAACAATCATCTAATCCAACTGCCTGACCACTTCAGGGCTCACCAAAAGTTAAAGCATGTTGTTAAGAGCATTGTCAAAACGCCTCCCAAACACTGACAGGCTCGGGGCATCGACCACCTCTCTAGGAAGCCTGTTCCAGTGTCTGACCACCCTCTCGGTAAAGAAATGCTCCCTGATGTCCAGTCCAAACCTCCCCCGGTGCAGCTTTGAACCATTCCCACGAGTCCTACCCCTGGATCCCAGGGAGAAGAGCTCGGCATCTCCCTCTCCACTTCCCCACCTCAGGAAGCTGTAGAGAGCGACGAAGTCGCCCCTCAGCCTCCTCTTCTCCAAATGAGACGAGCCCAGAGTCCTCAGCCGCTCCTCAGAGGACATGCCTTCCAGCCCTGTCACCAGCTTTGTTGCCCTCCTCTGGACGCATTCAAGGACCTTCACGTCCTTCTTAAACTGCGCGGCCCAGAACGGCACACAGCACTCAAGGAGAGGCCGCACCAACGCCGCATACGGCGGGATCATCCCCTCTTGAGCGGCTGGTCAGGCTGTGGTTGATGCCCCCCAGGGTGCAGGTTGCCCTCTTGGCTCCCAGGGCACACACCGCTGGCTCGCATTGAGCCTGCTGTCGACCAGCCCCCCCAGATCCCTTTCTGAAGAGCTGCTCTCCAGCCACTCCTCTCCCAATTTACACTCGTGCCCGGCGTTACACCATCCCAGGTGCAGAATCCGGCATTTGGACTTGTTAAATTTCATTCCGCTAATGATAGCCCAATGCTCCAATCTATCTAGATCCCTCCGCAAGGCCCCTTATCCCTCCAGAGAGTCAATTGCACCTCCCAGTTTGGTATCATCAGCAAACTTGCTAATGGTGCATTCAACTCCTGCATCCAGATCGTTGATAAATACATTGAACAGAACTGGCCCTAGAATTGAACCCTGAGGAACACTGCTGGTGACAGGTCACCAGCCAGATGAGGCTTCAGTCCTTGGTAAATGGAGCTACAAGTCATTGATAACAGCTCACCAAGGCAAAGTTTAGAGGTCCTCTACAACTGAAATAAGGTGATTTTCCATTTTACAACATGCTCTGATTCTACTCGCCAGGAGAAAGAACGAGTACCTACTAACCAATGCTGCAGAGAAAAGTGGACAGCATGTATTACCTAAGACAAATGATAATTCAAACCACCAAACCACATCATGCACACCGGTGATTCATGTTTTTAGTGAGTGGGGACTGCCCAGGAAAAAAAAAAAAAAAAGCGTCAGCAGAAACTCTAGGTTTTACTTCTGAAACTGCTGCAGAAAGAAACAAAATATGGCAGATGAAAACTAGAAGGCTGCTTCCTTAAATCATTCCACCCCTCTGGGTAACAGCTATGTGCCCCGCACATTCTCCTCACATGTGATGCAATCCTAGTTCCTTCTCATGTCTCATGCCTGTGCTTACTGCCTGACAGCTACAGTGGAAAAAAAACAACACTGCACAAGCTCAAAAGTTCTTCTATGCAAAGTTTTAGCAGCTAAGACAGGAGTTAGGAGCCTCTGCGCCATCTTCAACCTCAAATACTCTTGAATTACTGCCACCACTACAGTTCACACCCTTGCTGCTGCTTCTGCCTCAACAGACCATGCACATAGAGAACTGTAAGGCGACATCTCTAAAGAGTAAAGCAAAGAAAGAAAGGAACAGCAAAGATAAAAGTGAAGAATGCAGCAAGAGTCAAGAAAGATGGGGGTGGAGGCGATGGAAATAAGAAGGGACATTTGAGACCAGTGTTCTCAGGCCAAGGAGAAAAAAGGCACAGTATCAGAAACAGAGGGACAGCGCAAGGAAGCGCAGCATATCAGGGCTACCATATTATCACCTGCCAATGTCCACAAGGCTAGGAAATACCAAATTACTCAGCACAGATGCCGTAGCTCTGTATCATGCGCTCTGCGCTCCCTGTGCAGAGCTGTAGCCCTGCTGCTACCTGCAAGGCTCCTCACTCTCAGGGAGAAGAGCAGAGGAAGCAGGGACAATGACACACTGGCGCGACAGTATGACAGGAGAGCGAGGATAGAGAGGGTTGTGGTGGGAGTGAGACTCCCCTCTCCTAGAAAGCCAGTGGATGCCTAGAGGTGTCCAGAGTGGACCAAGGCCAGTCACAGAATGCAAACTGAGTGGGAAGGGAGAGATTAGACAGGTGGGAAGTGACTCCTGCCCCACATGCAGCGCCTCAAGACCCCATGCCTGTTCATGGGAACTAATAGGAAGGCAATACTTGCTGGAGCAGATGCTCGGGTACTAGTATTCCAAACAATTCAAATTATATTCCCCATCACTAAGTTAATGTTTAAAATAGTTCCAAATTAATAATTTCCAGAGTTCAAATCTCCTTAATACAAAAGCATAAAGCTGAAAATTTCAGAATAAAACGATTTTATAAATCCAGATGTGCTGTTAAAATCCAGAGATTAGGAGGCTTACTCCCTTTTTTGTACACACCTAACATATTCATCATTTAATAAAGTGTTTCTCCACCGACAACTTATTCAACTGCTTCTGTCAAAAAAGACTTCCATTTTTCATATTCCATTTTTAAACTAAAGAACTACCTGCAAATAAAAGGCATTACAAGCCATTAGAATTTCTCAAATATTTCTTAATAGAAACTTCCCTTTGCTCAAGTGTTGAGCATGATAAACACCAATGCACAAGTACTCTACATATCAGTTATCTGTTAGCCTTTTTGATGAGCCATAAAAAGTTAGCCACCTTGGAAGTTTGGAGGAAAACAGAGATCCTGCTCAGAGTAATGAGCTACCAAAGAAATCAGGTGCAAAATTACCCTTATGTTCTGTGACTGCTTCAGCCTCTTCCAAAAGCTCTTCGACGTTTGCAATTTTTTTTTTTTTTAGTTTGCTCTACAAAGATACATGGGAAACCAGAACTTCTGCTTTACACATTGAGAAATGTAGATTAAAGCAACATTTACAGGAAGCTTTTCTCATTGTTCACTAAAACCTGGAAATGTCAAAAGGAGGATACAAGAGCTATTATTATAAATAATCCTCCATTTTATGAAGATCAGATGGAGGAATGCTGTATTTCAGGCCTTGTCTAAAATCAGGAGACTGGTAATAGCTTTCACGCAATGAAGAAAAGCCTTAGAAATCTTAATTTAAAACCAAAAAAACCCTGTGATTTATCTATAAAGATCATGGACTTCATAAAATGTGTGTGTGTATATATACAGTATATAAAGTTAGAAGTTTTTATTTCATATTAGCAGAGCGAAGGAGTGGAAGAGTCAGAAGCCGATCACAACCGTAAGACAATAACTTTTTAATTTTTCCTTAGAGGACCCAGTGGTGAACACTACATCACAGCCCTGAGTTCACAGACATGCGATACCCCAGTAGTTTGCCTGCCTGTATTCAGGGCTGAGTTCGACAGCGCAGCTGTACAGCCTTGCATCAGAGCATCGTCAGAGCCAAGAGCTGCGGGAAGGCTCAGCGAGGGCCTCCCCCTTCAACCCCGAGCTGATTTTCAGCTGGGCACGAGCCCTTAGCCCCTGCCCACGCTGTGCCGAAGCCATGCTCGTGCCTCTTGTCAGTGACTCACTAGGTGAATTTTTTAAAGAGTCGGGCAATTGTCACGTGGTGAGTCCTACTCATTGGAACTGACATACTCCTGTTTGTTTGAATAGAGAAACATAGCAACATTGCTTTGAGATGTGCCTTCTACCATGAGGTTCCCAAGACCACAATAGAAAGATCTGTGTTACCAAGGGTTCAAAGGAAGCACTCGGTTATCCAGGGAAGAGGACAAGATTATGGAAGAGAACACAAGACATCTGCCCCAAATAAAAACAAAGCCCCTTTGTGATCACTAAAGAAAATGGATAAGGAGCAAAATGACAAAATTGGTTTTACCCCAAATAACACTGGTAATGCAGAAAACGGATTACTTAATAAAAAGTAAGGGAAAGGCATCCAAACTGACAATACTGATTACTTGTGAGAACTAAAATTACCACATAATTGCAATTAGCACAGACTTGGATATCAACACATTCCGTTTGGCTGGAAGTGGACAGTCATCAAAAATAGAAATTAAAATTAGATTAATAAGCAGATAAAAAGTTGAACAAACCTGGTTGGAGAAAACAATCAGAAATGCAATCAAATGCTATGAATTATTAGGAAAGGATTTGAGGACAAAACAGAAAGCATTGTTATGCCAATATATAAATCCATAAGGATTAAATCCAGACTGTAGTTCTGGTCCCCAATCCTCAGAATATAAATTAAGACAGATATTATACAAAGAAAGGTAACAAGGACAATCAGTGGTACAGACTGGCTGCCATAAAGGGAATGATTAAAAATACCGGTCTATAAATGAGAAAACTGAGCAGACAGTACTATAGCAGGCCTTAAAGTCATGAATGCCATGGAGAAGGTGAACTGGGATAGCTGTTCTCTGTCTCTTCCAAAGCAAGAAGAGGCATCACATAAAACAAGCAGGAGACAGGTTCAAAAAAAAAAAAAAAACAAAAAACAAACAAACAAAAAAAACCACACCACCACTTTTTTAGCCAACACATAGCTGAGGTGTGGGACTCCCTGCCAGAATGCTGGGGGTGCCAGAAACCTGCCTGGCAATCATCACACTCATCAGCAGAAGAAAAACCACACTCAGGGGTCCAAAATATGAAGACACCATTTTGACTCGGGAATTCCTACAGTCACAGATCACTGGAAGCTGGGAAAGTATTTTTATTTTTCATTGTAGTACGCTTGCCCTGCTCCAAACTTCTTGGTAGATACCTGCTGTTGGCCACTACTGGAAACAGGATGGTAGGCCCAACAGTTCTCTCTTACAATGCACTTGGTGGCTTGATTTTCAATTTTTATATAACATAGCTTCTAACTTCAAAATTGCAATTCCTCCCTTTACCTTCAAAAGGAATCAATGCCAGAAGCACCCTTGTGGCTATTTTTTATTCATAAAACTGAACTGCCTTTAATAAATTAAACTATTTTTTTTTTTTTTTTTTCTTAAATGAGACCGAAAACACACTGGCCTCAGCAAAGACAGCTGCCACTTTTTCCACTGTGAAAGTTAGGAGTGCATGGGGAAAACACAGAGGACCTGGAAATGAGATTACAGACACACAAAAAGAGAAAATGCATGGAAACAAGCTACAGGAAATTTTGAAGAATCAGAGGAAACATAAAAGAATGAGCAAACTAGAAGGGGGGCATCAAGGGAATAAGAAAGGCCATGAGGGCAAACGTGGGATGATATGGAAAGTAAATAGAAGATGGAAGGCCATGCAAGAGAGTGAGAGTTATAACACTGAAAAAAATAATATGATTTTATGGAAAAGATAAACATTATCTGTAATGAGTGAGTGTGGTGTTACTGAGAACTTGAAATGACATGAGCATAGGAGGGGGAAAATGTCCTCAAAAAGAAAAAGAAATCCCACTGAAGGACACTCTTCCTCCAGCATATTATTTAACTGAAGACAATAAAATTAATTTGGGGAATCCAATGATTTTTTTGTGCATTTTATTGCCAACAGCATGAATAATATCACATATAGTATCTGAATTACAGCAAAATGTGTGCACCACTATACTTAAGTGAGAAATACACTTTTCCAGGTTTGCTAACTGCTTTGAAATCTGTATTTAAGTCAACGGTTTATGTATCCTACCCTAGGCCCTAAGATTGTAAGTGATCCACAGTTAGAGTCAAGGTGTAGAGCGCTCCTACTCCACAGTTTTAGTCCTGTTGTCCTGCCAGTGCTAGTCGTAACTCTATTACCTGGTTTCTCAAAGCTTCCCAGTGCAAAAAAATAGAGCTTTTGGAAGAAGGTAACTTTGAGTAGTGTTGTCACAACTTTTTGACAGCAAATTAACAACTAACCCAACATTACAAGTCCCGTGCAGTCAAGCACAAGTGTTTGTTACTAGGATGCTCAGGTATTTAGGGATAAACAGTTTGACCTTGTAACTTCTATACCAGAATTCATAGCCACGTCACGATGCTAACTAAGTGACACCACCCCAACTGTCACTGCTTTATCACACATCTGCTGATACTGAATGGTCGTTCACCTCTAGCAGTCAGGTTATTCATAGAACTCTCGGATTTCTTTTACAAGTAACTTTTTCACCTGCAAAATTACAACAGACAGCTTAGAAATCTTGACCTAGGATACCCAAGAAGGCTAAAGAAGATTTACCAGCGAAGGCAAACTTGCTTTTAAACAAATCCCATGGTTTGGGGCGCAGGTACAGCCCGCTAATCTTTGTTTAAACGCCCGCAGAGTGGCAATAATGCTTCCCTTGCTTTAATAACAGCAACGCGCCCATCCCCGTCCCCGGCGGTACGACCGCAAGCACCTGCGGCCGACGGCACAGCAAAGCGGAGCCGGCTGAGTCAGAGGCGGCTCGTCCTCCCCCGCTGGCAGCCGAGCCCCGCACACCGGCGGCGGGGAGCCCAGCACCGGACGGCTCCGTGCCGGGATAGCCCCGCGCCTCGCGAGTTAAAACGGCCGCGCCGCGGACTCCAGGAAATCCTCCGCCGTTCCCGTAAATCCAGCCGCCTTTTCCCTGACTCAGGGATCAACCCCGGAAACGGGGTCGGCGAACCCAGCGGTGGGCAGGGAGGGAGGGAAGGAAGGAGCAAGCACCGCCGGCCTCGCCTCACCGGCCCCGCAGCCCGGTTACACCGCACGGCGGCCAGGTGACGGCGAGCCTGGCGCGGCTCGGCTTCCCGACCGGCTCCAGCCTCCCGCTCCACCACGACAGCCCAACCTCGCCCCTCCGCAGGAGAAAATGGCTCCCACCGCCGGCGCTGCCCCCGCCCCCGCTCCGGCACGGGGCTGCCGCCGGGGAAAGCAAAGCCCCCGCAGAGCGGGAGCAGAAAGCGGGCTGTCCGCAGACCCGGAGCGACGGGGAGCCCTACGGCGGCGAGAAGGAACGAAGGGAGCCCGGGCCCGAAAGCTCCGCGGCTGTACACCGGCGCTGCAACCCCGCAACCGGCTGCAGCTCCCGGGGCGGGAGAGAGAGCCAACAAACCGGAGCCGCCGCCGGCCGAGGCGGTGCCCCGCTGGGGCACGGTCCCGTCCCGCGGGGAGCGGCGAACCCCCCCCCCCCCCCTTCGCCGTGACTTACCGTCCCCAGCGAGCTGCAGGGCAGCGCCGGGCCGCGCATGGCTCCGCGGCCCGCTACGTCCCCATGGCAGGGTTCCCGGCGTCCAGAGGAAGCCGCCCCAGCCCTGCCCAGCCCCGGCCGGAGCAGCTCGGAGCGAAACTACCCCGTTCTCCAACTTCCTGGCAGCGGTAGCGGCGGCAGGAAAGAGGGGAGGCGAACGGGGAGGCGTCCCGCCGCCGCGCCCCGCCCTCCGCAAACCGGCTCCCGGCGGCCTTTCGCCTTCAACCCCGAGATGGACAAGCTGAAGAAGGAAGAGCCGGCGGTGCATCGGGTGGCTAAAACTGCTAGAAAATACACGGGAAAGGGAGTCAAAGGAGGGTCACCGTAACCTTAAAGTTTCCTGACGTAGGAGTGTTTCACCTCTCAGCCGTGCTTTCCACGTTAAGTTCGTGTGAAGCTTAAGCGTGTCGTTGTAAGAAAAAGGACTCTCTGCATCTTAACTGCCTTGTCAGCACCTAAATAATTTTAAAGGAAGGTATTTATCAGCCAAAACTAGCATATTTAGAGCCTGCCCTGTACTTTTTTAACTTAAAACACCCATTTTCTTGTACGCTCCTGTGAACCAGCTGCATTGACAGTGCAAACGTAACAGCAAAGCATACGTAACACTCTGCGTGAGCTCTGCTTCATTTAACATGTGCTCTTAACGATAGCGTTTAGGAAAAAAAATACAGTAAGGAATAAGTGGCTGAATGATAAAGAACTCCCCTTTATTTGTTGCCCGTTAAGACCTTGCCCTCGTGCTGTTTCAGAACTATTTCCATTCTTGAGATAACAAGCTGCCCATGTTAGCGAGCCGGTCTCGACTCCTCGCCTGCTAGGGGTGACAGGAATTGGCCGTTCTTTTCTGCAAGAGACAGGTATCACCAACAGAAGGGACTGTGAATGGAAACAGCTGCAGCACCCATCTTCCAGCTGTCAGTTTGTGACAGGGAGCGCTCCCCCCCATTTTCTGAAATCATCTCCGTACTACTGTCAAAGGCATTAAATTGAGCTACTAAGCGTTGTTTTGGAAGAATACGCCCATTTCACGTGTGTTAAGCCCAAAACACATGTACAATTCACTCTATGCGCTGCCTGAATTGCTGCAGCAACACCCATGTCCACCACGGAGTTGCTCATCTGCTGTGTGGAAGCCAGCAATGGCATGGGCACTGGACAAAATAAGGAGGGCCAGACAGCTACATAGCTCTCTTCTGCACTTCGGGCTTGGAACGGCTCTGACTTTACAGCTGCAGGTTCCAGGAGGGAAGGAAATGGCAGAATAACCTGTTACCAGGCTGCAGCCATCTCCCGAGATGGAAAAGGTTTATCAAGTTTTGTCTAGTTCATTTCCTTGCCTTGAACAAGGACAATACAAAATTATCCCCTAAAGGAAAAATTCTCATGCACCCATGATGAGTATATTCTGTGGAGGAGGAAATCATGGTTTTAATGGATTGTTTCAGGTTTATCCCATACTGTCAGATGAGGGGATGAGGCACACCCTTAAAACTTCACAGAGCTTCAGCCTTCCAAAAAAAGAAAAAGCATTTCTCCAGAACCACACAAGTGTCACACAGGAGAAATCCCCACAAACCTTCACGTTTTACTCTTCCCGAAGCTCGGGTTGGGGAAGAGCAATCTCACAGCCCGCCGCACGTTTGACATTTCCATTAACGTCAAACGCATCCGCGCACATCCACTTCCCAGCTTTCACCAGAACTCCCAAGCCCACGCCAGCCTCCCACCCCGCCGTCTCCCTGTGGCCTGCCAGCCCTTCAGCGTTCCCCGAGGCTCCGTGACTATGTGCCGCGCTTCTGTCACGCAGCCGCTGCACTTCAGCTCGTCTGTCAGCGCGGCCCCTTTACTCCCGGCCTGCGGAGCCCCCCCGGGTTACCGTTTCTCGCCAGCCCTCTGCGTGAGGGACGGCCCCGGTGAGTGAAAAGGCTCTCGCCGCCGTGGCGAGACTTTTTTACCTCAGGGGCAGCTGCAGTTCGCCTGCCCGCCCGCTCGCCCGCGCAACGACCGGGGGGCCGAGGAGCTGCGACCGCCCCCGCGCGCCTCCCGCCGCCCGGGGGGGGGGGGGGGGGGGGGGGAGCGCCGAGCGGGGGGCGGCGGCGATTGGCCGGAGGGGAGGGAGGGGGCGGAGACCGGCGGGTTGGCGGATCGACGGCGCTCCCGGCGGGCCTTGCGCGTTTCCCGCCGCCGCGTCGCCATGGTAACGCCGTGAGCCGCGCGCCCCGGCTTGGCGCTGTCATGGCGGAGCCCAACTCGGCCGTGAGTGACCCGGGGCGGGGGGAAGGCTCCAGGGTCTCCCCGCGCCCTCGGCGCTGAAGCCCCTTTTTTTTTTTGCTTCTCCGTAGGAGCAGCGCTGGCTGCAGGAGGCTCGGGACTTCGCCCGCCGTGCGCTCCCTGCCCGCGAAGGGCCTGACGGGCCGGAGCCGCCACAGCTGGACGCGGTGCTGCGGTGCCTGCGGAGCGCGGTTGGCGGGGACCTGCCGCTCGGCTACAGGTGACGGCGGGGCGGGGAGGGGAAGGACGGAGAGGGGTGAGGGGACGGAGCCGGGGGGGGATCCCTTTGGGCCCGGTGCCGGCGCTCTCCCATCGCCCGTACGCGGCAGGTGCCGGAGGAAGGCCCACACGCACCCGTTGCAGGGCCCGGCTGCAGCCCCGGGTCTTCTCCGGAGCTCAGCACGGCGGCTGGAGCAGCAGCAGCAGGAACAGCAAGCAGGAGCAGCCGCCAGGCGAGCGCAGCTCGTTCATGTGCGATGCTTGCCCCGGATGCTGGGTGTGGGAGGGATGTTGTCGAAGACGGGGTAACCGCATGCGTTTTCTTGGCTTCGATGCGCCCCCGATCGCTCTTGCGGTATGATTAAGCACCGTATCCGCTAGTCTGCGGTAGGTAGAGTGTGTAACCAAAGTAGGGCATCTCGCTGACAACGAGTTGCTGTACTGCACAGCGTTTGCACGGAGGCTTCCCGGCTGGATCCTGCTAGTCTGCTCGGGAGGCTGGTCCTGGGCATGGTCTCCGAGGCTGTTGGCCAGCCGAGGTCTGCCTTCGAGTGTGCACCTTCACAAAGGGGGGCAATCTAGGGTAGTGTTGTCCCTATTTTAGTTGGTAAAAGGCTTTTGGGTGCTTACTGTCATGAAAAACACGCAACTTGCTGAGAGAGCGCCAGATTGGAAGGTTTGGCTCGTCTGGATCTATTTCTCTCTTGCTCCAATTTACGGTGGGAGATTAAAACCCCTGGCACAGGTGGTTTTGGGACAAAGGTCAACTGGAATTGATTAGGGACTTGTGGCCTTTAATTTTATACTAACAGTTTATAAATGTAGGTGGTAGGTCTTTCATACCAGCTAAACTGTTCTCCTAAGCCATATTTTTTCTATAGACTATATTTTACAATGTTTAGACCAGAGTTTGGTTTATATTAAGGGGAATTCATAGAGAAGAGTTGAAGGTAGTTGGTATTTGGCTTGTATGAGGCCAGTGCTCTGTTTGTGAGCAGCATGGTACATCCACAGCTAACCATCAAGCTCTAGAGCACCAGAAGAGGGTCCAGTTAGTTCTCTGTATGGGATAACCAGGATCTGTTACAGGTGCCGCTGTAGTTTTGGTTTCTCCCAAAAAGCAGTCAGCACGTGATGAAAACATGAGCAGCACTGTTCTCCTTGTAGATCATGGATACCAGAATTATTCCTGGTGCTGCTCTGTCTCTGAGGATGGAGACGTTTGCTTATGTCCTTTTCAGCTAGTCTTTCTCCTGTTCAGATTCCTGCCAAATGCACAACATTACCTGCATACGTTTATCTCTTCTGATTAATTTTGTATATAAATACTATTTATAGCTGATTCAGACCCATCACTCGTCTAGACTGGTTTCTGGCTTTGAACCTTTGATATCTGACTAATCAAGTGAAACTCTTCAAATTCGTACTCTCTGAATTTATGTCCCGCTACTGAGCGAGTGGGCGTTGTGAATAGAGCTCCAGTTTCACAACCTAAAATTGTCAGCTAACCTCACTGGAAACAAGTACCAAAATCACTAGCTGGAGACCAGTTTGTATTTGCTCTTTCAGTGTTGATGTTAGCATGGACAGAAGACTCTTGCTAATTCTCTAGCATAGAGAGCCAGGATGTAAACAATGATGAATGCTGTCATGACCACACAAACACTGAAAAGGCTTAGAATCTAGTGAGGATGCTACCTTGTTCTCCCATATTCAGTACCGTGGTCAGTCTAGGCGTGATAGATGCTAAACTGCAGACGGCTTCACATGGGGTTGATTTGGTGCTACATCTCTTTCTCCCCCCTCTCCCCAAAGCCGGGAGGGTAGGTGGAAAGATTCAGGGCTAGCTTGGCTGTGGTCTTATAAGTGAAGGCCCAGTCTAAGATTACTGGCTTGCAGTCTCTCAGATTTGTATTGTGTAAGCTATCTACAGGAGAGAATTTTTTCCAAAACTGTTACAATCTTCATCTAGAAGTTGTTCAGCCTTGCTTTCACTACAGTTCAGCACTTTTTAGCACCAGATGATGGAATTAGTCTGTATTTAGCTGTGTTCATTACTGATATGTAAACTGTCTTGAGCAGTTGTTGGGGATTTCCTCACAGAGTCTCCCATTCAAGCTAAAAATGTCTGATCATATAACTGATAAATGTCTGATAAAATAACTGTCCTCCCTCTCACCTCCCCCTACATGTACCTGAAAACATGTTCCACTTTATCAACTTTCAATTTTTTTCTGTTTCCAAGTCTTCCACATGCCTGCTCAGGTGGCCATAGTAGCAAAGAATGTCTGTTTTCAGAGATGGTGCTCAAGCAAAACGGGTTGACTGAGCTGAGAGAGGTCCTTGATAAATGCCAGTGAATGGGTTGATTCTTGCCATGTGGTATCATCAGGCCGTGCCAATAGCTAAGGCTTTTCTGACTTAGCAAGCTTTGTCCACTGCAGCAATCACTGCAATTCCCAAACTTTGCAGACTGAGGTTTTTCTATAGTCTTG
Organism: Aquila chrysaetos chrysaetos; assembly: GCF_900496995.4. NCBI lineage: Eukaryota > Metazoa > Chordata > Aves > Accipitriformes > Accipitridae > Aquila > Aquila chrysaetos. Next base: position 2,672,989 of record NC_044010.1, on the reverse strand, counting down.
CTTTTCTTTTCTTTCCAGTTTCATCTCCATCTCTGACCTACAGCATCAGCAGTGCATGCCATGCTGCAGCCACCTGACCTGGAGCACTAATGAATTTAAAGAATGGGCTCATCAAGGACAAGGTGCTTTACCCATGCAGAGCGCTTTGCCAAGGACTTACCTGATCTTGGTTGGCTATTTAACAGATGGAAGGCAAGAGGACAAAGAGAAGTTGGTAGATGGTTGCCTATACGTGAAAGACAATACTGGGATAATTCCGTGTGAGGTATGTCCTCAGTCTGAGGGATTCTGTGTTTATTCCCACTTCTGGGGCAGTGTTGCAGACCACCAGGGGCTTCAAACAGTCTGCCAATGTCTGTAGCAAGGGAAATAACACATCTATGTAACAGGTGGGAAAACAGCAAGCTCAGATCCTGGGGAGAGGATAGAATATGTCAAACTTGTCATTGCTAGGTGTTGTGGTTTAACCCCAGGCAGCAACTAAGCACCACGCAGCCGCTCGCTCACTTCCTCCCCTCCCAGTGGGATGGGGAGGAGCACTGAAAAAAGAAAGTAAAACTCATGGGTTGAGATAAGAATGGTTTAATAACTGAAGTAAAAGAAAATATAGTATTAACAATAATAAAATATAATAATAATAGTAATGAAAAGAAATATACCAAAAAAAAAAAAGAAAGAAAACCCAAGAAAAGACAAGTGATGCACAATGCAGTCGCTCACCACCCACTGACTGATGCCCGAGCAGTGATCTGCCCCACCCAGCCAACTCCCCACAGTTTATGTACTGAGCGTGACGTTCTATGGTATGGAATATCCCTTTGGCTAGTTTGGGTCAGCTGTCCTGGCTATGCTCCCTTCCAGATTCTTGTGCACCTCCTCGCTGGCAGAGCATGGGAAACTGAAAAATCCTTAACTTAGGATAAGTGCTACTTAGCAACAACTAAAACATCAGTGTGTTATCAACATTATTTTCACACTAAGTCCAAAACACACTGTACCAGCTACTAAGAAGAAAATTAACTCTATCCCAGCCGCAGCCAGGACACTAGAAGAACAAATATTGAATGCGCTGGTCTTGAAAAAAGAGACAGCCTAATGTACAGTTCTGTTAAATTCTCAGCAGTATGAGGTAGCCTGGGAGACCTGGAGGTCATAGCACAACCCTCTATTTGTTGAATTCCAACTAGTGGAGCAGAAATAACTTTCTGGAGAGTTGTACTGGGTGTTCAGTGATGCACTGATGACATACTTTCAGGAAATAATAACTTGTGTGACAATTGAATTAAAAGCTTTCTGAAGGTCGTTGCAAGGGGACTCTAGATAAGAGGTAGCCCCTAGAGTGGTGATGAAAGAGCACGGAGGTTGTGCTTTCCAAGGAGGTGCAGACTAGGAAAAAGTTATATTGGTATGAACTTCTAACCGAAAACACAGGGGGAGAGAAAGCAGATGAGTGTTTTAGAAAAATAGTCTGAAAATAACTAAGCCTTGCAGCGAATTAATTATTACCTTGCCAGGAGGGTGTGACTATAGCCCAGGAAATGCTAGCTGTAGAGCTCAGCAAATCCAGATTTGCATCTAGAAGGACAGAAGTTCTCCATGGAAGATAAGAGAGTGGGCAGAAAACACTGTTCTCATTTAGTAATGAAGCCCAGCAGTAGAACAAGAGTTTGTGGTGTGCATGCAAGGGCAAATTAGTAATGAACTTTGTAATTAATGCTGAGAAAACATACTGTAACTCATCTCAAGCCTTTATCTCGTTATCTTTTGTCTTAGCTCCTGTATTTTCAACTTGAGTGGCTGGATTCACTGTTCCTTTTCCCAAGCTGGTCATATATACCACAGACAGACCAGAGTGCAACAGGGTATGTGGAAATCCTGGTGGATCCAGTGCCAGTAAATCTCCCAAAGGAAGTACCTGACAGCATTCCAGTCACCTACCCGGTATCAGCTGAGCTACTGCTTACCTCCAGGTAAACACCCAGTGTGCTTAACTCCATCATAGCACTGTTGCTCTGGTTTGGCAGGTGCTATGAAGAGCACTTGGCTTCAGGAAGAGCCAAATTCTGTTTCTGCCATAGGTGGAAGCATAACAGTGAGCGGTGGAAGTAAAAGTTATACAATAAAGCCACTTTTCATTAATCAGCTGTTTTCCAGGATTTTACCAGAAGTTTTTATTCTGTATTTTGACAAAATAAGACAAATTTTAATTATTTCCAGATGGATTTTGATACTACAGAAGGGACATGAGAACAAAGTGATGATTCAACTTTCACTGAGGCTAAAATTCACTCTTTGGATTAGCACAACTTTTTCTTTTTTTTTGAACCTACAGTGAACCAAAAGTATTACTGAAAGTAATTCTAGATTCTAATATGAAATTAATGTACACTACCAGTCAAGTTCTTATCAGATTGCTGAGATAAAGGTGCCTGTTGTCTTTAGTGGAAATAATACTTACAGTATGTGAAAATGTAGCCAGTGGAATTGCAAATCTTACTGAAGCTGATAATTTCAGGTTGTGCTTGATCATGTTTTATCTTCTTGAGTAGAGAATTCTTGGTGTAATATAATAACAATAAAATGTCACTAGTCAGGCTGCTTTAGTTTCTTTTTAGTTTTGTTTTAATTGGGTTTATCTGCTTGTGAGAAACTTACTTTAAGCTTAAGTGTTTGATTTAGCTCAACAGACCTTTCTAAACAAGAAAACTATTTCCATATTTCAGTGTACACTCTCAGGCTTTAACATAAAGTTCCTCTGCTATTCCGTGGTATCTGACCAATTTTCCATGTTCCTTCTTTAAAAATGGTACCAATAAAGTGCTGGTACTAGTATGTGTGGATGTCCTGGTATTTCTTTTTTAAAAAAGTCATAAAGTTAGATAATTGTTTAAATGTTTTAAAATCAAGAATGTGTTTGTTTAGAGTAAGTGGGATGGTTATATTCAAGTCCCTTAGAAGCTGAAATGAAAATGACAAATGAAATTACAAACATTTGTTTGTTTGAAATTAATTTTTTTTTTTCATTTTTTGAAATGAAAGTTTGAAATGACAAACAGAAATGATTAAATAAATGTCACCTCTCTCCTCTCATCTGCTTTCAGTTTTGCTGCTCTTTCACCCTGTGCCAAGTTTGTTAGGAAGACTCCGTTGTTGCTTTAAGGCCTCTTTTGTTTATAGGCTTGGAGCTTCCACAGTGTCACATTCCATGGATCTACAAAGCTGAGTTCTGTTTTCTGCTGAAGAATTGCTTGTGACTTTTTTTTTTTTTCCCTTTTGACCTATAATTAGCTTCTTGTTTGTGGTAAAGCTTTTTATAATCTGGCTGTTGTCATGGAACGTGTGAATTTGTTCAACACAACCCTGCTGTCTTCAAATATCAACTTTTTTTAAAATGTCAAAGGGATTTAGTATATAAAAGTTAAAGTAAGAATTTTGTAGCCAAATATTGTCTTGAAAACCTCTCTGAAAGATGGACCATATTACCTTGTTGGATCCTTTATTTCCAGAAAGTGCATGCTGCATATTTGCTTATTTTGCTTTTGAGATACTTTTGAGTTGTTCTTTCATCTCTGATTTCCTTTGCCTCCTCCATTTCCCTCTAGGATGCCATGTAAGAAAAGATCAAAGCTCACTGTGGCAGGTGAATTGGCCAGACTCGGGCCTCTTCTTTGTATTCACCACAAGACATTCTTCTTTCTGTTTCTGAAGTGCTTCACCTCAGCTGTTTGGGTCCCTGTGCTGGTGCAGGTAAGTCCTTGGAATTTTGCTCACAAAGTCACCGTCTGTATCTGTGTATGTGCTAGTTAATTAATTCATTGAAGCTTGCCCTTGACTTTCCGAGTTGATTTATTCTTTCTTTTACTAGTGATTCTCTCTTTTTTTTTTTTTTTTTTTTTAATTCCATGCACCCTACAATAGTCCTTGTATGTAAGAAGTCTAGTCCTATGCCCTGCAGAAATACAGCCCTCCTCCCTCACACAGTTGCAGTGTCCCTGAACATCTTGGAGATACCACGCTTTTGCTAAGAGTGCGAGGCAGTCATCTCAAAGGAAACGGTTTTTTGGGTGGGGTTACTGGGGTTGGGAAGAACTTTTTCCAGTGCAGGAGATGCTGATGTCCCTTTTGGTTTCTCTGGTCTAGAAGCCCAACCAGCTGGCATGGCATCATATACTCCAGTTGGGTCGCAGTTACACAATAACAGGCCTGAGTATGTCCAGCCTGAAGAAATCTGGACAAAGGATGTTTGTCACCGGTGTTTCTTCCTGCCTTCTGCCCTACTGTGCAGAGCAGGTGAGGGAGCAGCCACTGGACAGTGCTTTACAAGGCGAATCCACTGAATCTTCTTCCCTTGAGACTGCTGAGCATCTTAGTGACTCCTTGGAGCTGGGAGTTGAAGAGGAGAAGCCAAGATCAACCAAAGAGTCCAAAATCATCTCATATGTGGTAAGGATTCGTAGGCTTAACCTTCACCCACTCGTGCTCTAGGGTTTCAGCTCCTGGCCTGCAAGGTCTTATTTTCATCATGAATTTATTTCCTTATTGCTCAGGCCTATGAGTCTTTTATGTTCTGGGACTCTCTACACTCCTGTAACTTTCTGTTTGCTTTCTATTTAGGGAACTGTCACCAAAATCCTCAATGTCCAAGCTGGTCTCTTTTTACTGGATAACAAAGTCTGCTTGTGCCTTGCTTACCAGCAGTTGTTGAACTCCGCCCGTGGACTCCGACCAGGAGCATGTGTAGAGGTAAGCTGAGACTTATGAGTCTTAAAGCATTCAGTGGAAAAGACTCAGGCGCTGGGATGGCTCACAAGTGTGTGGGTCAGCAGAAGACTATGGGAAGATTGGAATTATTTTGGCAAGTATCTGGAACAAAATTGGGGATCTTACTGTCTAGGCTTGGTCATGAGAGTCAAAATTACTGTTATCTGATTCCTCCCTAAGCAGTGCCGGTTTCTCAGGCCCATTGGGTTTATAGACAATCCAGTAGAGTGACAAAGAATTTAGGGTAGGGTGATGGGTTTGGGGACTGGTGGAAAACTAGCTGTCTCTTAAGTTGTATGCCTCTGTATTTCAGCTCATCGATGTCCACCTCCTGCAGAAGCCTCTGGTGTCCTTCCCTTTCATTGTACTTGGTGCTTGCCTGAGCAGCACTGTTGTGCTGAAGAGTTTTTCAAGGCTCAGCACCCCCTACCAGCCACCGGCCTCTTCAGGAAATCTCTACTTACAGCTGCTCTTCCACTACAATCTTGATATGCCGCTCTACCTCTGGCTGGTGAGCCTCCTGGAGATGTTTGAGGAGAGGTGAGGACAGTTCTCCTGAAGTCAGGCTATGTGTAAATGTGCTTTGTGGGCTAGCTGGGTGCCTTCTAGACCAAGGGTTCACAAAATTATTGTGCTTCGATACTAAGAGCAGCAGCAAATGCTTCTGATTTACAGGCCTAAGTAAGCCATTCATCTAGATTTTACATCATGTCCAGTTGCTTGTACCTTGCCGTTGTTCTTACGAGAAAATTCTGTACATGTGCAGTAAGCCCACTGCTCTTGGGAAGCTGCAGCACTCCAGAGCATGTGCTCACATACTCCTGCCTGCAAAGTTTTTCTCCTGAAATATGGAAGCACTGTAGGGATGTCTGCCTGCCAGCATGGTTTGCTTGGCAAATCAAGGTGGGCACTGAGGCTGGAGCTGGAAACGGCTGCTACAACCAGATCACAACCGATAAAAAGGCTCTGGTGTCCTGGCTGCTCACAGAAGTAGCAGCAGCTGCTCAACATATCACCTTGAGATATTCTGAGTATTGCCAGTAGCGTGAGCATTCGTTTGAGAGCCTCTGTCTTAGCAGATTTTCCCACACATGCTTACCTCTGGGTCTTCCAGTCAGCTTCCTGCTATCCCTGATGGCTGCACTCTGTTTGCATGACAGCTGTGGGCCAGTTTCTGGGTTTACTTCTGGGTTCTGTTAGTGAAAATATTTGTGTTTGTTCTGGAATAGTTATGGTTGATCAGTGTAACTTCTGCCTTGGACTCTAAAAACTGAAATGTATATATTTAATCTGGGGCAGTCAAGTAGCAGTTTGTAGAATGCTCAGTTTTCCTGTGCTTTACTGGCACTGTGGAATTTTTACCATGATTTCCAATAAAACAGCTTCAGTTTTGCCCCAGGAATGATGCTAGCTCTACGTTTCAGTTTTTATTAGCTTTTTCACTTTCTTTAAATGTGATTGCTAAGTCCTGCTACTGCTTGAAAATTGTTCCAGTGAGTTAGTTGCTATCTCTTTTTATTTGAGTTCATTTTCTGTTATTAAGTTGTATTTTGACTGGCAGTGTGATCACTTCCAGGCATTCAAAAGCAGTGAGCTAAACTTCTGAAAGGAATGCAACGTGAGGAAAATACTGGAACAAGAGCAGTCTGTGGTTGTTTCTGTCTTGTGATTTTTTGCATCCTGTAAAACTAAGCCAAGTATACCTAACATGAGTAATCATATCAATCTTAGCCAAAATGCACGGAGATCCATTTGTGTGACTTAGAGGGAGATTATTTTCAGGTGGTTTGGGTTTTTTGTCCACTTGAGTTTCAAGATTTTGCCAGTCTGTCCACTTCTGTGTATTTTCCTATTCCTTGTCTGCTTGCCTGGCATAAATCTGCATTGCCCTTAAATGTTCCCTTTTTTAGTCACTTCATGTTCTTTTTGTGCTCTCTTTAGTTCTTGTCCTACACAGCATATTCACTCATAACAAGCAGAAAGAATCCATGACTTGCATGCAAAACTCACTAAAAAATAAGGACTGCTAATGCTTCTGTCATAATTTTTTTCAGGTTTTCTTGTTTCTTTGGGCGCCGTCGACCGTTGCTTAGGTCTACACACCAAAACGCTGGAGCTGCTGAGAAATTCCTTGTCCCTATTCTGCAAGCTGTGGTGCCAGATAGAGAGGAAGCAAGAGATATTTATAATGAAATTCTAGCAAAAGTACACCAGTGTCCCCTGCAGAAGGTGAGTAGATGCTCTGTGGGCTGTTTCCTGTTTGTCTGATGGGAAGAAACTCAGCTGGTTCATTCTTTCTTTCTTTTTTCTTAGTATATGACCCTGAACCCCCCGTGCCAGGCCCCATCTCTGTCTGCAGTTTGTCATGTGGCAGAACAGAAGAGCTGGGAAGGCTTCAGTCCATCACAGCTGCTCTCGCCCTTGGAGGCACAGCACATGGGCACCCAGGAGCTGAATCGCAGACTGACCTGGTCCTACTACACAGTCTCACCAGGAAGTTTCCAGCCCCGACTGGTAAGTGCCTTATTCCCTTTACTGTCTGTGCCTCGAGAGTTCCCGGTTCTCCCCATGCTTTCCAGCACGCTGTCTGATGCATGCCTGTTCCTCCTTTTAGGGAATGACACTGCTTTTCTCAGCTGTGGTATGTTGAACGCAGGCTGAATTCGGGCTGCTGCTACGCACGCTTCGATTTATGGCCTTCAAAGATGGGAAGTGTTTGATGCTCTTTGCAGCTTCCTTTCTGTTGCAGATACTACTGGGTGTGCTGAGAGTCTCCTCCAGGAGCAGTTCCCTCCAGCTGCAGGACAAGAGCAGCACGCTTCCCTGTGTGATAGCCCGTAAGGATGGTAGCCCCTTCACCCATACAGCTCTCCTAGGTATGTCCCACTAAGCTAAATTGGAGAGTGCTGAGCTTTTGCTGTTCTGCCATCCAGCTCCAAAACAAGGAAGAGGAGACTTGGTATGGAGATGCTGAACTGTCACTGCCTGGCCTTGTGACTTTAAAATGAGGAAACTGAGCTCGCTGTTTTTATGTTCTCTTTTTACTAGCTCAGCTCCTTTCTCTGATGTGTTTCCAGGATCGCTCTTGCAGGTGGAAAACTACCAGCTCATAGTGGAGAGATTCCTTCAGACTGATTTTCCCTCCTGGGAGCACCTGGAAAATCTGGAGCATGTGAGGGAGAAAAAAACCAGGTAAGTCCCTTTATTCAGTACACAAGTAAAAACATTACACTCCAGTTCCACAATTATTTTGGACTATGGTGAAGCTGCTTATCAGCATAGCATTTCAATGCCAAAGCAACAGTCTTTTGCTATTTGCAGAAAATGAGATCTTTATCAGCAACAAACCCACCATCTCCATTTTGTTCAGAATACACCCAGCCTGGTAGCTGCCCTCTACTTCACCCTTTCCCGCTGCTCCTGCTGAATACCTGCAGGGCACTCACCAGAAGTGCTTCTCCCAGATAACGGCTTGTTTTGGACAGCCACCTGTCAGGAACAGGGAGTTTCACTGCTACCATTTGTCATTGCAGTGTCTATGTGCAGTTCTACTTTGAGGATGTTCAGGTTCTCCATGCTGCTGAAGGACAAATCCAGAAATGCCTTAGGAGTGGAAACAGCTCCTCTTTGAGGAAGAAGGATGACGGCAGCTTGACATCTGAGCTGGAAGCCCCAGAGGCAAAAATGCTGAAACTGGAGGATCCCAAGCCAGATACTCACAGAGATGATAACTGTCAGGGGGGCCAGAGCAGCACCAGAAGAACCAGCTGTGTATCTCGCCTGTTCTTGGTTACCCAGAAAGAGGGTCTTATGTTACGCAACTACCAACTACCCGGAGAAAAAGTTGGAGAAGGACGGGAGCTGCAGCGCAGTTTCCAAGCCACAGTGCTGTGGCTGGGCAGACCTCAGCTCTGGAGCCACCCCAGAGAAACTGGGAATCTACCGGAGCTGGAGGAGAGCGGCTGTGATGGAGAAGAGAGCGTGACACGGCAAGAAGTGAGGCAGGAGGCAGCTTTGGGGTGTGGTTTGATAAGGCTGGGAGCTGGCTCCTCAGGGAGCCTGTGTGATAATTAAGTATCTAGATTCCTAATCAGTGGGAAAGTGATTTTTGTGTTGGGTACAGATGTATGTTTATGCAGGCAACTTCCTTGTGCCTACCCAAGGGAGTTCCATCTCCTCTGTCTCACCTTCCTGTAAATGAATCCACCTTCTCTTACCCTTGATGGTGCTAACCTTACTTCTCAATCAAGACATTCTCTGCTGGGCTTGCTCTCTTCTTGCTGTATTTTTCATTTCCTATCTTTTTCCTGACTCTTCTCATCATCTTTTCTCTCTCTCTCCTCCCTTCCCCTGCCAGGCACTACTGCTCTTTATGAGGAAGTCTCTACGATGGTTTCCATTTCTGCACCTGGATGGGCTGTATCGCTTCATTGTGCCCTGCTGTTCGGTAAGAGAGAGCTTGTCTTGCTATTTCCTCTTGGAGACTTTTGCTGAACTGCATGTGGGAGTTGAGGAGTCAGAGGGTGACTAAGGTCTTTTCGAGGTTTGGAATTCCCATCTGTCTTGCCAAGGAACTGCTTCAGTTCTGTGTTTCGTTAAAATTCTCAGTGCTCTGAGTTCAGTGGATTTTTTTTTTTCTTTAAACCGTTGTTCTTCAGTGGCCCTTTTTTTCCTATATAGCTTTCATCTCCTTCCTTTAATACTCTTCTTTCTTGCCTTATTGCTCTTCTCTCAGGACTTGGAAGTGTTTGACAAGCTCTGTTTTCCACCTGTGCCAGCAAAGTTACTGAGCAGGTCATCCTGCCCCCTGTGCCTGCCTGTCCAAGATACCTGGCACTTACAGCATGAGACATGGATCTCCTGTCTGACTGAGCGCCAGGTACGCAGTGCCTTATTGCTCTGTGCTTTCACAGGCGACTTGTAGATCTCTTCAGAACTACTTCAGAAAATTATTGATACAGAATGTCTTGTTGATGAGACCGTTCTGCTCTAAGCGCCATCAGAGGCTGCTGCTGGGCTTCACTGCCTCAGAATTAATCTGGGAAGGAGGCATCAGTTGCCTAACGTACTTGTCTTTAAGAGCTTGTCTTTACCGCTCTGGCTGGGGATAGCTATAAACTGCAATCCATCTGAGGCTGTCTCCCCCACTTATAGCTGGCAGCCGTGTCGGTGCAGACAGGCATGGACCAGAGAATTTCCTCCATTCCAGAAGTACTTAGCAGCAGGTATGTTGGTCTGCCCCAAATGACATATGACCGTGTCTTAGGGAATGGGTCTGTGTTCATCTTTATTGGAGACAGTACTACATTAAACAGCAATGAATTATCCACCCTAGGAATATGGTTTGGAAATCTTCTGTGTTCAAGTAGTCCAGACTGCCCTCATCCTGTTTCTCAAAGCTAAAGGGATTGCAGGTGACAAGACTGCAAAATGGCATCCAGAAAAAGTTTGAGCTGCTGCTGGTGTGGACTAGGTCCCAAAGGTCTCTGCTAAATTCCTGTCAGAAGTGGAAACAGGTGCAGCAGGGACATAAGGCTGAATGCGTGATGGTTTTTGTTGTTTTTTGATTGTTTTAGCGTAACTTGCTCAAACAAATACTAGGGTTAGAAGCTTTTCAGTTCAAAGCATGTTTAATCTGGGGTGATATGCATGCACGCTGAAATCTTCACCAGTGCCTTACAGTAAACTGGTTTTTTGCTTGGCTTCCTCACCTAATTAAGAAAAACAATTAGGAGTTAAGCAGATAGGAAGTCTGTAATGGCTCTCCCTTTTTCTTCTTCACTGCTGAGCCTGAAGAAGCAGAAAGTGAGTTAAAGGGGCCTCTTGTCCCTGCAGCAAGCTGCCCTCAATCCAGTAGCTCAGGTGCTCAAGGGCAGGATCCCCTGAAACCAGGCTCAAGCAACAGCACTCCACTTCACCCTGTCATTTGTGGCAATCTTGAAGTCAGGCCTTCTGCTCCCTTTGTCTTCAGGCTGGACAGAAATCCTGGTCTGCTCTCAGTTTCACAGGTTCCCTTGTTTCTTTCTCTGGTGAGATAATGGAGAGGACCTTGTGTGCCTCTCCCAAGAATGAGAAGCCATCTGTGACTGTCAGCCTTCAAAAGCAGAAAGGTAAGATTGTGACAGCCTGTAAGGTAACGACAGGTTGATTCTTGCGTCCTTCTGTTTCAGAGAGACAGTGCACTTGGCTAACTGTGCTGCTGTATCTGAGAACAGTGGAAGTAGGCCAGGATGTTGCATCCCATTGCATGTCAGATGGCTGGGAAACTGTACACTGCATGTGTGTTGGGGATGGGAATGGGAATACCGTACCTGGAAAATCTGTGAGGTGGAACAGTGATAGCCTCATTGTGATGAGAGGGAAAACACCTCTAGGAGGTCAGCTCAGTGACAGACTATGCTACCTGCGTGCGAGTGAGCTCATGGTGCGTGTGGTTCTGTTCCTTCTCAGGAAGCCTGCTAGCCAGTGGTCACAGCGTGAAGCTCAGCGTCTCAGTTGCTCCAGGCTCCCCTGTTGTGGTGGACGTTTACATTGCTGCCACCTATCTGCAGCATCTCTGGGGTTTGCTACCTGGAGCCAAGATCCTCTTCCAGAACTTGGAACGCAAAATCTCAAGGTACCCCTGTCTTTAGAGCCCCGATCTAGGCCACAGCTCTGACCTCTCTTACTGTCTTTGAAACCAGCTCTTAATTTCTCCTCTTGTGTGGACTTTCCTTATCCCTTGTCCATACCCTTGTGTCTCCCAGTCCCTTACTGCAGATTATTTTCCTACTGTGTTACAGATGAAGGTCAGCCCAGACATCCCAAAAAGACTGAGCAGTTTGGTTTCTACGAGCCCCTTCTGACATCTGCTCTTTCATATTGCAGATTCCATAATGTTTACTGCACATACATTGCCTCCAGCTGTGTGAGCATCATATCTCTGCCAGCTTCTCACCTACCTTTTCCTTCCAGGTGAGTCCAGAGTCTGTTTCCACCTTACAGTGTCCCAAGAAAGTTTCTATGTACCAAGCTTCTCACATTCCCATTTCTTCTAGTCCTGCAGGAGAAGCCTCCTCCCCCTCACTAGTGTTTCTATCCAGCTTGCAACCTCACCTGCAAAACCTGCCCCAGGCACGGATTTTATGCCACTTGTCCTGTGTACTGACTCTGTCCCTGCAATGGGTTTGCTCACTTTGCAGCAGCATCTTCAAAGAGGTATTCAAGCTTCCACAGAGATAATTTGTGAGGAGCCTTGCAGATTTCCTACTCTGACACATCCTTTGCTACCATGTAGAAGAAATTCCAAAACCTCTTTTTCCAGTGTCTGAAAAGGACTTGCATATTAGAAAGGGGCCAAAGTGACAACCGATTAGAAGTATGTGTCTAATACCAGGCAGGCTGGCAGCTCGGACTGGGGGTGAAGTGAGGACATTGATGGGAAGAATCCTACTCTGTTAATGCTCTGCTTTTCCCATGTTCACTGCTGTTGGGGTTCAGCACCTTGCAGCAGGTGTTTTTTCTCTCCATACAAACTTTTTCCCCAGACACTCACTGGAAATGCAGTGAAGTTCTTTAATCCTTTGTGTACTTAATTAGGGGAGGGTTAAAAGAAGCAGTGGCCCTTCCCCTTCTCTCTCTTATACCCACCCATACATAGCTGTAGCTTTACTCTTTCTTCAGGGGAGGTGCACCCGACACAGTCCACCATGTCCATCACACACAGGAGTGAGGCAAGCCAGTGCATGGTAAGCACTGTAGAGATGGGGTATGGGAAGAGGTGTGTAGGAGGGAACAAATTACCCCACAGAGGGGAGGGGAAAATCAGATCAAGGGTGGGATGTGGACAGAATAGCAAAGACAGAAGTTAGAGTTGTTATGTCTTCCCAGATGCGAACAAACCTCTCTCTCTCTTTACTGAGATCCGTTTTCTGGGACATGACTCTTGTGAGGGAGCCAGGCATTGTCCTGACCTCCCTCTGCATCTTAGTCTGCCTGCTCTCTCCATAGGGTGCTGGTGGAGGACGGAACGGGTGAAGCTTTGGTGCTGTGCAGGAACCAGCATGTGGCAGCAATGCTGGGCCTGAGCCTTCTCGAGTGGGAAGCTCTGCAGAACTCTGTGCAGAGCAGGGGCAGAGTGTCCATTGAGCATGGGGAAGCTACTGGCACGGGGGTGAGTGGGTTATTCCGGTAGCGATTGCAGCGTGCGGGGCTTGAGCCTCAGCCGGACTGGGTTTCCCTTTGGTGTGGGTGTTCCAGTGGCTCCCTGCCTCCCTACTGTGCACGTTCACTGGCAGCATACCCTTTCCTTCGTCAGTGTGTAGAGGAACCTGAGGATCTCATTGCTTGCTACCTAAGGAGCCTGTGCAGGAGTTCTCTCATCTGTCGCCCTATCCTGCTGGATTTCAGCCTAAACAGGAAGCCCTCCAAGATTCTGCAGCCTGGTAAGCCAGCACTGTTGGCTTTTGTAATATTTAGCGTGGGAAGGAAGGGAGGAGCCGTCTCGCCAGGCTGGGGAAGGAGAGCTGCCCACAAAGCAGGATCTTTGGAGGATTTCCATGGAATTGTGAATTCTGTAGTATAGAGCTAAGATGTTACAAAAATACAGAAATAATATTATAAAAGTCCCTACCTACAATATTATATATTTTCTACTTACACAGAGGCATAGAGCTGTTTTAGAGCAAGGTTCCCGGTCCTTGGATGAGAATGGGATTCTGGCCAGCCAGAGTTACTGTGCAGACCTCTCAAATCAAGTGGGTTTAGACTTTAGACAGGACAGCAGGTAGAGTCAAGACTAGGCCTGGAAATCCTCACCATGGCCACAGAATTTAAAGTCCTGAAGAGTTTTGAATTCATAGGTGCTGATGTCTGCGCTCATGCTGCCACAACTCTGCAGCTGCTGTCTTAAGGGGACGTTATTCTTAGCTGCTTGCACTAACACTAGCGCTTGAGTATGAGTCCAGCTGCTGCAGGGGTTGACTTGCTAAGGTCACCAGAGGGTGCTCTGCTGTGGAGACGTTATCTTTTGGCTCTCATGTAAGTAACTCTTGTCTGTAAGGCCAGGCTGCTGGTAGTGATAGAAGACACAAAGCTCACTTCATCAGCTATGTGAGCAGCACATAGTTCACAGCATTTCACAGTGTAGAATGTTTGTTTCCTCCTAGTTGGAGGGATGCTGGCCAAATGCGTTCATCTGCTTACATCCTGGATTCATTAATCGTGCTGTCCTTTGAGGTTTAGCAGTTGCCAAGCAGCTGCTGCAAGGCCTTCCCTCCCCCAGAAACTTCTACAGCTGTCTGCTAGAACAGAGTGGGAGCCCTGTACTGAGATGTTACAGGTTGTGTCTTTCCCCTTCAGCTCCACTGCAGCTGAGAAATTTTCGGTGCGGTGAAGTGGAGTTTGTGTCACAAGTGGGACCTCGGCTGAACCTGCTGTGCCTGAATGTGCAGGAAGTGGAACAAGACGCCTTAAGCTATCTGAACAGCGAGAGGATTAGGAGGACGTCTAGTCACTGCCAAGTGGAAGCCACTGCTTAACCTCTGTCCCAATTGGAGAGGAGTTATGGAAGTACCTACTGGGATTGGGAGCTTTTTTTAATCCCCTTTCCAGTAGGAGCATGAGCCTGTGAGCACAGGGTGAAAGGTGCAGTCAAGAAGCTGCTGTGACTTTTGGAATTCCTGAAGGGTCATTCTGGACCATTGCCACCAGCGATACTGGGCTGGTTTTTTGGAAGAGAGATGTTCAGTACTTCCTACGTGATAGCGGTTGCTTTGGGCCTACGACATACACAGATGTGTATTTTATGTGATAGTATCTACTAAATAAAGCTATTAAAATACAGTTTTAATAATACCGTATCTATTTTAGTATTAGGGTTTACTTGCTATATGGGGAATGAGGCAGAAAGTAGATCCTTGGTTTATGAGCCAGAACCAGGCATTTTGCAGATCATTTTGCGAAACTGTACGGTCGCCACAAGGGATAGTCTTCTTAACCCAATTGAAATTATTAAGATCATGTTTTTAAAGCATTTCCTTCCTCCAAGACGAGAAGGGAAGTGAATAAGTTACTGTTTGGAAACTAAATCATAGTACTAAATCACGGGACTATATGGGCATTGTTTTGCAGCTTAAACAGTGGCCCAAACATTACGTGGGGCTAGTAGCAAGAGGAAGGCAGTGAGCTGTGATACAAATTCACAACATGCTATAGGCTTGCCCATCTGTTCCTGATTAGGAAGGGGATGACTGCAATGCCACGTGCCAGTATCCATGGCGGCACAGCAGACTAACCAATACAACATGTATTTGTATTTGATACAACATGTATTTGATCACCCTTTGAAGATTCCTCTCCTGTCTGCTTGCAGTGATGACCAAGTGTTCTGTACTTGGTTTTGGCAAAATAATATCCAGATCCTTCATCTTGTGCTATAGGTTAGTACATTCCACACGCAGTTACGTCCCTGCCTTATTCTGTGTGCAGACAGCGTATTTGAACTGCTGCTGGTTTGGGTTTTCTTTGTTCAGTGTTTCCCCCTGCCTTCCCCTTTCACCCTTAGTTTGGGCCTTATATTAAACTTCAGGTGGTGGCTTTATTGAGCATGTGTAAAGGTATTTTCCTTCTCAAGGCCTGCTGGCCACTTCTAAGGCCAAAGCATGAGTGGCAGAAGACCTGACAGATGCCACCATTCAACAAAGTTCTGAGACTCCCTCCTGAAGAAGGTTGCCAAAACAGCCTAAAGCAAAGGTCTACACATGTTCTGCCATCACAGGTTTTTTTCCCTAGGTGCTTTCTGTGAAATGGTAACGATTTTGCTGAAGCTCGCCCCTCACCCTCCCCAAAGAAAACAAAACCAAAAAAAAGGCAAACAAAAAAAAACCCCTCTCAGCCTGAAGAAAATGTTGACTGTAAGTGATGTAAATTAAGAGATCCAAATCTGATTTAAAAATGCAACTGAAAGTAGTCCTGTAATATGAATAACATAGTAACAGACAGTGCTACAGAAATAGATAGGAAGTGCCAGATAACAGAGACTTACTTAAAAACCAAAAAGGCAAATTTGTCTTTGTAGTTGTAACTAAGTTTAATAACTGTTTTTACTTCTGAATTTGAACTTTTGGGTAGTATCTTACTAGTCTCCCTCTTTTCCTCCTCATAATGTATGTTATTGTTCTCTCTGCAGCCACACTTGTTACTCACCTGTTGTTCTTTTATTTCACATTACAAATGCAATCCTCAGTCCTCATACAGGCTGTTTGCCTTTGCCAGGTTGAAGACCCAACGCTTATTCCAAGCCTATTGGCTTTTTTCTAATCCATCAGTGTTCTGCCATTCACAACATCTTTTTCAGAAGGGGAGTTTGATTATAGTCTTTTGAGAAGACTGAATAGATTAAGTGGCTCTCTCATTTGCAGTTTTATTAGTACATTCAGAGAATCACAAGACATGAGACAGACAAATCAAATCTGATTGGGGGGAATTAAGATTTGCTTGTTTTTAGTACTCTGAGTTTGAAGGACCAGTTCTCGGGTGTACTGCAGGAAACCCTTTTCCTGTTTGTCTCTGAGCTTCTGCCCATGATCAGAGTTCTGGTCACTGGGTTACTTCAGACAAGAGAACACATCTTGTTCCTGTGATCAGAGTTTTTCCTTTATTTATGGAACCCTCCTTATCGCATTCCTCACTCTCTGAAGCCAAACAAAGTATCCTGTTGTTGGTGTGGGTAAGAAATAACAATACAAGAGAGAAATCAGCTGGCTTCATGTTTGTGCTGCTACGTGCTCTGGAACTGGGAGGAGCTCTTAGAGTTCTCAGCCCAAGAGGGAGGAAAGCATGAAACGCCGGCAGGGTAGCTGTAGTAACTGTTCTGCATGGAAAGACAGAGATTTTCCTTTTAGCTGATCTTCTGTAGCTCTCCACTTCATCTCCGGTTTACCTCTAGAGCCTGCCACCCAAAGCCAAAGCTGATGAATTCTAAAGGCGGTTGTCCTCTGCTTCGACTGTCCGCAGCCCTCCTTATTCCAGGTCTAGGTGGGACTGCTCAGGCTGACAGCTCCCTCTAGCCCCGTTCAAGGTGTCTGTAGTAGGTACTATTTCCTGAAGATGCTGCACTGTGTAGTGGGGTTGTCGGAGTAAAGTGGGTGCAAGTAAGGCTTGTACTGCAGCAAGCCTCATCGGGAGGGAGAGGAAAAAGCCCACACTGCCTTGCAGCCCTGAACTGTAGCCGAGGTTCAGAGGGTGCGCGGAGCAGCAAGCAAGCAAGATGTCTGTCTTTTGGGTCAGAGAGATGGTTGAGGAGGAAAGGAAACGAGAATGAGGGGACAAGTAAGAGATGGCAGTTGATGGTGTAAGAGAAGAATCTCTAAGGTTGCAGAAAGCGATGGGAGAATCCACCGGGAGCCTGTGGGAAGGACAAGCTGTGCGTCCCACCTAAACCTGGGGGGGAGGAAGATGGGCACAGGAGAAAGACCCGTGCACCCATTCTTGCAGGCTGGGGATAGATCTGCTGCTCTAACCAAACCCAGCAAGAGGGTCTACATATACCGAGCATATATGCTTACGAGTTTCCCTTTCCAAGCTTACCTCCAGGTCCAGCAGTGTTTCTGATTGTTTTGTACAGGCTTTAGATCGACAGCAGATACAGGGGAAGCAGAAGCATCCAGTGACAAGCTGGAAGGGAGGAGGACACTGACTCTGCGTTCAGGTTCACCAGCTGCAAGTTGGTCCCTCTTGTAATGCTGAAATCTGTAGCAGAAGAACAGTGAGAGGCTACCAGAATGGGGAACACAGCAGGGAAGGCAAAATGAGTGTGTATATTTATTCCTCCCCATTTTTCTGAATATTGATAAAGATAGACCCTGCTTCTTGTGCTGGACACCCACCGCTACAAAGCCCTCACTGTAGAAAGGCTATGACCCTTCTCACATAGAACAGGAGAAGATATCCAGGCTTTTTGGAAAGTTTGCTTTCCTGTGAATAAGGTGGCCTTTTAAATAAAGGAGGTGGGTTGGAGTCAGAGAGCTTGTCATTAGTAGCAGCTAAAGGAGCCTGCTGGTTTGGTACACGAAAGGGATCTAAGCTGAACCGGCTAAAGAAGTGTCAAAAGTTGGCATTTTTGGTTGGTTGGTTTGCTTTGGGCTAACATTCAAAGGAATACGTTCTTCTGAAGTGTGTCCTTCCTTCCTTCCTTCCCGTTCCCTGGCAGTTCTGTCCCTGTGCTGAGGGAGCAATCCTTACCATAAAAACCATCTGAAGTAGCAGGACCAAACACAGACCCTTTCCTTCATCCCAGGGCCAGAGGGAGAGGCTTGGATTAACCATGGATTTCGGTCCCTTCCTTGACTGAAACCGCTCACTGACACAGGGGAGGCAATGCTGCAGGAACCCCCCGACCCACACAGGGTCTCTTCTTCCCCCGCGCCTGTGGTCTCTGGGCGGTGGTAAACTCTACCTGTCACTTTGATGTTGCCTGTAGCCTTGGCAATGTTGTTTTCAATCACGCAGGTGTAGGTGGCGTTAGCAGTAACGTTGTGCAGAAAGGAAACCACTTTCAGAGTGATGTTTTCAGCGTTCAGCTCGTAGCTGGTGTTGGCCACGTGAGGTAGGTACCCCCCGGCGTCGCTGTAGGCTGTCCAGTGCACGGCGGGGCGAGGGAACCAGCGCGGTGCTTCGCACTGCAACGTGTCCCCGCTGCTGCTGTTCTCCACGTGCACCCTGGGGGTGCTGAAGGCTTTGGGAGGGAAAGAGTAAAAAAAAAAAAAAAAAAGGCAAATGTCTAGGAACTGGGCATGAAACACGCAACCGCAGCTGCTGGTCAGTCCCAGGTATTTCTAGGGTACTTGCTGCTTAGCATCGCAGCACCACGAGGAGTCAAACCAAACGCAGGGGCTCAGACGGAGGTCTGTACAGCTTGGGCTGCAGCGGGATGACTACAGGGGATCTAAAACTCCTAGGACAAGGCGGTCCGGTGTGACAAGATCTCCCGAGATCATGGCACAGCTTTAGTGTCTTTAAGTGATACTGCTTCACAGTTACGAGCTGGGTCCTGGGCTCATAAACTAAGCCTTTGCCAAGAGCTTCTGGACATCCAGGCTCCCAGGGGAGACCGGGCTCAGGCTGTGGCTGGCGTGAGACTGCCCGTGTCTCCCGAATGTCCCGGCTTCCCCGGGTGGGAGCCGCAGCTGGCACAGCTCCGCTCGCCGCTGGTGGAGGCTGGGGGCTGAACAGGAGGCACTTGCTATTCTGGGCAGGGAGAGGCATGCCAAAAATGATTGCTGTTATCAGAGGCTGGGGGAAGGGGAAGGTGACTCACCCTCTCCGCTGACTGAGAAGGGCGCCTGACCAGCACCTATGGCTTCGTGATGTGACTCTGATGCTAAATGGGGCTGCAGCCAAGGGAGGCTCCATCTGTACCTGCTGAGGCTGAGGGCAGACTACGGTGTCGCCTGAGCTGTAGGATTTATGCCAACATCCCTGGATTAAATGAGACATTTAAAGCCTATTGCAAACAGGTATAAAATCTGGATCTTTATAAGATCAATTAGCTACTCCCATTCTCAGGGGGGGTCTTTGTAGTCACTTAAGTAGCTGGTAGACTATATGTGGTAAATAGAAGAAAAAAGACAACTGAGAGCATTAAAATAATCATCTTTTCTGGAACAAGGATGTGGAAAGAGTGGGTAAGGCCATAAACACCTCTGGAAAAGCCAAAAATACCCCAGTCCTACTCAGGGCTGCAGGGCTTGACATCGGCTGCTGGAGGAGCGGGTGCCGCTCGCACAGCCTCTAGCATCAGCATAACTGCGGGTAGGTCCGACCGAGTCACCTTAGCCTGCATTTTGCAGCAGGATTTTCTTCCTCACACCCCTCACCTCCCGTCCTGTACCGAAGCACCGCCACTCCGCTCCCTCTGGCCGTGCTGACGGAGCACCGGTAAGTGCCGGCATCAGAGAGCTGCACGTCCCTCAGCTCCAGGGAAGCGTTGCCACCGATCACTTGGTCCGCGAACACCGCCGTGCGGCCCTGAAACGACGCGTCTTGCTCTTGCAGGTGGTCCTGCCCACCTTTAAATTCATGTACCAGCCCGGCTACTCCCGCCTTGTCCCACCGGATCGCGATGCTGCCCATCCGAATGTCGGGCTCGAAAGTGCAGCCCAGGATGCCGCGCTGGCCGATGTTCCCAGGAGAAGTCAGCGTCGTCACGCTGATGGAACGTTTTCCTGCAAGGGGAAAGCAAGGAGGCACGAGAAAGGCGAGACAATGAGCACGGAGAAAGGCCAGGCCACCCTGTGGCTGCCATGCACCAACCCCGAGGCTGAACGGGCACCGGCACATCGCAAGGACACCAGTAGCAGCTACCAGTGCTGCTAGCAGAGGTCAGCTCCCATGGGTTATATACCAAAACAAAGCACAGGAGCTTTTCTTTAGCGGGCAGCGTGGTTCAAAAAGTAGCTCCTCTTATCTCTTTGAGAAGAATTCGCGTGGTGTTTTCTTGCTTGCTAATAAGTATCAGGGATTTTTTCTCTCTGCTGCCAGAAGAGCATGATTTTTGTGTCTTTTCTTAGTCAGGACCTCCCTTTATGCAATACAAACATGATTGCAAGGCGTAATGCTGGCAGAGAAATAACAGGCTGCTCTTTCACTCTTACTGGAATCCAAACAGTTTTCTTTCATTTAAGAAAAGTCAGCATTTCCCTTCCTTGGGAACGCAGATCGCTTCTCAAGTCAAATCCTAACCAGCGAGCTTGAGAATTAACACCTTCCTGGAGCCGGGTCCGCTTTCCCGTGCAGCCCTTCCCTACACGTCCTCACTCAGCATGCCCTGAGGAGGCTGCGTTTTGGGCAACACCAAAGTGACGCATTTTTGTTGTCTCTGAGGGAGCAGGGGAATATGCCCCATCCTGGCAGATGCTGTCCGACTTCGCAATGAATACCGTCTCCTCCTATCTGGGAGAAGGAGCACGGTATGTGCGGGACTTTCTGTATGTGTAGGTTTAGAGCTCCAAGCCCAAAGAAATTTCAGCTAACGCAGCACTACGTCTCCAGCAGCACAGGCTGCACTACACTTATCGACCCCTTGCCTCAGCTGGCTTCCCATGGAGCAATAGGTGGAGTTGAACATTCCGGTTGCTAACACACCAGATAACTAAAAAAAAAAAAAAACCCAAACAAAAAAAGGCCTTAATTTCTGCTGTGAAAGCATAGATCAGGAACTCACTTCCCGGGGCAAAACGGAGCTGCCCCGCAGGGCTCACACGTGCACAGCCACCGCTGCAGCCTGGGGCCAGCCCGCTGACAAGTTTTCGCAGAAATTAAGAGCCAACACAGATATCCTCACTCAGCTCTGAGTGCCAAGTGCTGGTGTCTTCTAATCTACTCTGAGCACATGTGTGTGTGAGTGTGTGTGTGTGTGTAAACCTCTGCATTATTTAAGACCAACAAGAGCTTACACTCTCCAAGGAGAGCACAGCTTGTGGTTTAATGCCATGGAGTGATACCTTGTTGAGAAAGGCCAAAAATGAAGTCACCTGTGCAGTCTTAATTCAGCCATCTGGTACATAAAATCTATAAAAAGTGAGCCTTCATTAAAGGGTCGTAGGTGGCACTTCCACGCAAGATCACACGTCAGCCCACACATGGGATGGAGACACGGAGGTAGAGGCAGGGCAGAAGTTCATCCCCCCTCTGGTAACAGCAAGAAATCTGAGCAGCCACATACCTGAGACACCAAACCCGATGATCAGGGCAATCACCGCAGCCAGGATGATAATGACCGTAGTCATGCTATTTGGGGAAAAAAGAAAGGACAACATTACCGCACAGCCCACCTCCTTCACACCCTACGCCTACGCTGTACGTCTGCAGAGCTGCCGGCAGGAAGGAGAAGTCGAGGCGGGTGAAAGCCGCAGACCTAGAGCAAGGTGGACCGGTGAAACACACGACCACAGCAGTGACGAACGTTCGGGTGAACGCTTGTCTTCAAAGGTGAGGGACCGTGTGGCGGGAGCAACAGAGACCCAGGCTTTGCCTTTGGGAGGAGGCAGCGGGTCCGGGTGGAGGATGCTCCTCTCTGCATCCCCCGGGGCATAAGCGAGCGGGGCAGTCCCTGCTGGCTCTTGGGAAGGACCAGTTGCCCAGGGAGGCGAGCAGACCACTGAGACAGGCCCCTGACCCCAGGAGACACCCCGCATGAGCCAGACAGCGGGCAGGAGGGGGCTGAAAACACGGCCGGGTTTGTGACCTTGGTCGGATTTGGGACGCTCCATGCGCAGACGGATGAGGGGCTGTTGAACGCGAGACTGAGGAGGAGAGGACCACTTGCCAAACCACACGGGCAGAGCAGCCCAGCACAGAGCAGCACAGCTCAAGCCTTGCTGACCACAACCCATCTCCGGCACAGCCCCGGCTTGGACAAACCCGTAAGTATGGCCGGGTGGAGGCTCCCACCGCCGCCGGCGGAGCTGTCACGCGTGGTTCTGGGCACGTTTTCACGTGGACTGGGGGATGGTGGCAATGACCTCGGCTCCCCACCAGAGCAAGCCCTGAAGCAGCTCCCCACAAAAACCCACAGGTACATCCCGGGGCGATGCAGCTCCCGTGCTCATGCCTGACAGTCTCACGGGAGTGCTGGGCTCAGCTCTGCTCAGGATTGTCAGAGGAGAAGCGCAGAGAGCTGCAGGAGGTCCTCACAGGGGACTTTACCCCACTCCCAAGCCCGGCAGGGCGCTGGAGGGAGCTGTGTTGCGGGAGGCATGGGCACCAACAGCGGCCACTCCGCACCAGCGACCGGGGCTGCCAGCCCAGGGCTTGTTTTGCTCCATTGTACAACAGAAACTCTTGAGCTGCTGCTTCCCATCTCGCCCCCAGGCAGGACCAGGCTCCGAGATGTCACGGCCCTTCCGCCCACACAAAAATAGCTGTTCCGCTTCAGCAGCGTCTGCCTACTTGCAGCACGCTCTTTCCCAAAACATCGGGCAGCCTCCCGCCCGAGTGCCCTTCGGTGTCTGTACAACTGCAAACTCCTCCCACCGTTAATGTGTGCCCACATCAGTCATTTGCACAATCGTGCCTCAATCACTGCAAATGCCACGATCACAGGGCCGGTACGGAGCTCTAGGGAGTTGCACCATGTGAAGAAGCCCCTCTTGCAGAGAGCAGCAAGGAAGGGAGAATGGGAAGATGAGTTGAAAGAGGGGATGGAGAGGAGGGGAGATGTTGCAGAAGGCTTGCTTGCCCTCCTGCCACCTCCCTTCCATCATCATCCTTAAAGCCAGTAGAAAGCGGCCTGAGGAAGCCCTGTCTGCACTTGCCAGCGTGCTCAGGAGAAGGGATCAGACCTGTGTGTTTCACCACGAGTATGCGGTAAGTCCATATAAAGGTTCATATGAGTCCATATATACATTCACATCCATACCAAGCCCTCCCTGCCTAGCTGCCCTTAGAGCTGGGAGGTGTCCCATATTTGGCTTCCCCGCTGTTCTCACCAGCTTTCACTCATGACCAGGGTGGACAGCAGTTCTCCACCTGACCCCTTCCCAGTGCCCTGCAGCTGCGGTCACAGCTGACCCTATGGAGGAGGAAAGCGGTGGATATCCTCCAGCCGCGGGCGCTGGGCAGCTGGGGACCCATCACCAGCCACCGCTTCCCCTGGGGACCTGTGGGATGGGGACTTTGTTTGTCGGTTCATGTGGATCCCGCAGCGTGACAGCTCCCAGCAAAGATTTGTCACGTCCCACGGGGCTCAGGCAGGGTCTCGGCCAGGCTCACCAGGGGACAACCCCGTGCTTTCCTATTCTGGGGTAGATACCAAGCCTCTCGCGTATGCTGAATAACATCGATCTCTTTGAGGAGCTCCACCAGTTTCTACGAAGCTGATCCCAGCGTGACATCGTTGCTATAAACTCAGCCAAGGTTGCCATGACCAGCCTCAGCTCTCACGCCTGGGAAGCACGGAGCAGGCAGCAGCCGTGCTGTCGCACAGCAGCTGTGGCTCGCCTTCACCCCTCTAGCTTAAAATCCTCCTTCCCAAGAGCGGGCAGGGAAGAAACTGCTGGGAGCCGAGGGATGCTGCCTGCGGGTTACAGGGGATTTCATCGGTAAATGCCGGAGGTGCTATGGCAGGGGACAAGCAGCCAGGGTGACCTCCTCTGCAGTCCCTGAACGGTTCAGGTGCCACCACACTGGCCTCCGATCCTCAAAAGGACCCTCTGGCCTGAACACCACCTCTGCCCGAGCACTCCGCTGGGCAAAACCGTCCTCACCTCGCTCACGGACAAACACAAACCAGCACAAACAGGCCAGCACCAATGCTTTTGTTCCCCGCTGGTGCTACGTGGCCCCAAAGCTGCAAAGCCTTGCTAACTTTGCATCCAGAGAGATGCTTCCCACCCCTGGTTCAAGGCAGCAGCAGGGCTGACGGAAAAAGCCGCTCGTTTGTTACGGGGAGGGGAATGGCAATTCTGGGTACACGGATGCCGCTGCCCACTTCAACACCCCTTGCCAGGGACAAGGGGAAATCAGGCTCTTTGGAGTTTCCTCGCAGAAACTGCAAGATCCAAGAATCACCAAAGACCTTAAAAATATTTGCCTGCAAGCCCCCCGTGCGTACTGAGTAGAACTGGGGCGCAGGGCAAACAAGAGGAAGCTGGCAACCTGACCGCATGCTGATGGTAGCTGTGTTTCACAACAGTCTAGTCCAGCAGTTCAAGCAAACAGCAATTTTCTGTGCATCAGCACTCCTCGTACTCCCAGCGTTTCAGAGGCTTGGAAACAGACTGATGCAGACGTCTGGGGCTGCACAAGTCGGAGCCCTGATGCCACTTTCGGTTCCCGGCGTCGTTTTGGCAGCCCGTGGGATGCCGTTCCGTGCACATCCTCTTTTCCATGGTCCGGTTCCTGCTCAGCCAAATGGAATTTGGCATGAAATTCATTCATTCCCAGCCTGAATGCTGCCGAGCACAGCCCAGGGACAGAGAGAGGCTCGCAGCCCTGCTGTGACAGGCGGCAGGGGCTTAATCCTCCCGATCCCTAGCTCTGCTCAGAGTAAGCTTTCCCTTGAGAATGGGCTTAGAGGTGAGAGAATCAAAAAATCTGGAAGATTAAGAGATTGAAGGTCCCCTGCCTTCCTCCTTATATCAAAGCTTACCGTGGAAAAGAAATAGCATGGCAGGAGTAACCCAAAAGGAAGGGGTTTCCGTTCCAATGAGCAGTTAATGATTGCAGAGATCAGCTTTTCCCAGTGCTTCAGTTTTTTTTTTTTTTTAGAGTTTTTTTTTAATTTTGTTTTGTTTTTTCCTGAAATCAATAGAAACCTCCCACTGCTCCTCTGAAGCTTCCTGGAAAATTTACCCCTCTCTCTGGGCTATTTCTGTATTTCAAGATTAGCCTGAAGAGGCCAGTGTCCTTGAAGAAGCTCGCTGCTTCCAGTAACCTGCTGCCATCTGACTGCGCGCAGTGCCCGGGGCAGGCAGAGGCGCTGGCAGAGCCGGAGGATAGTTCTCGGAGCAGCAAGGGGTAGCCGTGCATTTTTTCACACCCATCAGATATTGCATTTCCCTGACAAAAGCCAGCTGGGCTGCCTCTTGAGAATAACAGAGCTAGTTATTACATGCATTCCAGACGCATGAGGAATATGATGCCTGGCGAATATTTACACTATGTTACATTATGTCTACTAGTGATCTCACTTCCATGCCGATAATATTACTATTTAGTTCTTCCTTGATGCTCCATGTGAGAAAGCTGGAGCACAGCTCATGTGTGAGAGGCCTCTTCTGTTCACATGTAGACTGTCCTTCTCCCCACTGCTGTTCAGCTCCGGTGGGACGGATACTCGTAACAGCTGAAACCTTTTTGACAGAATAAATGCAAGCAGGGATGTCTCACACACCCCGCTGCAGCCCCTGCCTCCATCCAGCCTGGAAAAGCCCACACCTGGGATGAAGAGACACAGCTTGTTGGTGGCTCTGTTCAAGCAGTCAGGTTTAGTCGGCCCACATTCATCAGAGGCTGAAGCAAGTTTGCCACTTTACCCATCAGGTGGACGTTATTTTCAAGTAATCAGAAGATAACGATACAAGGTAGATATTTTTATGGCCTTCCCCACAATACTTTTTTTTCTGACTGTGGTTCACCGGGACTTGGTCAATAGCTCCAAAGGAAACAGGCTCGTTGAAACAAGAGGTACAAACCAGCTTGCACATCTTCCCAGCTCTTACTCCTGACCCACACAGCAGGGAAACTTGCTGTAGGACAGCTTCTGCCTTTCTCCCCACAGCACGCTGATGTGACGGAAACATAAGCGACTGTCTGAGGGCCAGCAGAAGGAACAGGGAGCCTTCCTCAAGCCATTGATACCCCAACCTATAACAGCAGGAACACAGAGCCTTTCTCGAGCCATTGATACCCTGACCTACCACAGCATTCAAACCTGAGGTAGCGTATTCTAGCCATGCACAGTTTCTAGGACATGCATCTCCGTCCTGGCTACAGTCAATGACCTGCACATGGGTGTCTGACAGCTACATGGCCTTACTGATTGTATAAAAGAAGCTGTACCGGTATTTAAGTAGCTTCGGTGAGTGCAGTATAGAGTTAAGCTGCAAAGAACTGCTGTCTTGAAAGCTCCTGGCAGCAGGGCGATACAGCCAAGGAGTCCGGAAAATGCAGTTCCCTCCCTCCCCTCTCTCAAAGCAGATGCAGATAATACCATACCTCCAGAAAATGACCTGGCCTTGGGATGCCATGGTCACGGCACCTACGAAGACAAGCCAAACACCAGGTGCCTGAAGGTCCCACGCTGTTCAGCACAGCCCCTGTCCGTCGCATGATATATCCTCCCAGGCTGTCTTGCTTAAATAACTGAACTCGGCTAAGGAGTGGTGAGCCCAAGCAGTGAACTCTCAGGAACGAGGAAGCAGTGAGCATCTCTGCTCCCCTCACCAGGGCAGTCAAAAGCAGGGAGGCCTGGTTAGTCACTGGGGCAACAGGAGAGACCTCCTACACCATCCATTAAAGAAACACGTCTGATTTAAAACAAAAAATAACACAGCTCGTGGTTTGGTAGCCAGCTAATGCCGGGGTCAGAGTGAAGCAGTCTCCCACGTAGATCCACAGCTTACCCATCACTGATGGGTTTCATTACATCCAGGACTAGCTCAGGTCTCCTTGTTAAAATCTCCAATCATGCTGTTGGCACTGGGCAGAGCGGTGCCACCTGCGGGTCCCCTTCCTGGCCCCATTCTCAACGTGCATCTTCCCCTGCCTCTCCGTGCTGTGCTAAGAGGCTCCTCCAGGCTCAGCGGTGCCGTCAGAGCCACACAGGTTCGGCAGTGGCCTCTTTTCTGACTGCTGTTTTCTTCCACTAAACTCCTCCAGACCAAACTACTTCTCCTCCCCGAGGCCAGCTCCTGCTGCTCGCAGGTCTGCCGTTATGGTGGACATCAGAGCACATAAAGGGAAGAAACCGGCACAGACCCTGCAAGCTTTTCCCTCCATGCTTGATCTCACTCGAGGCTGGGGGCAGGAGAAGTAGCTCTTGGGCGTAAGAGGCCGAGAAGGGCAGAGAGTTTGCAAAAGAGCAGAAAAGGGAAGGCAGCTTGCACCACCTTGTTCAGTCTCCTGAAGGGGAACCTGTGCACCCTGTCATCTACATCTGGACTGTTCTAGGGAGGATGGGAAAAGAGGAATTTTTTACAGTCCAGAGCCATCTCCAGCAAGTTTGGATGGTTAGTGGGAGTGAACCGCTTTCCCTTGCAGAACTGAGGATGCCCAGAGGAATCGGGAACAGTCCAGCACCTAAGAAAAACCAAATTACTTTCTCTGCAACAACCAGAGGTTAAAATCAAGACCAATTAATACTGGTCCGTGATGACCAAACTAGCTGCAGGAGGGCTTACGATGCCCTGAGGGGCACAGTAGCCTTCTAACTGTGCATGTGCAAGATTTCAGAAGTGTACACTTAGTCTTTTGGACTACAGTTCTACTCCAAAAGAGCCTGTTCACCTCCACAAGGAATGACCATAGCCAGATGTGGTGCACGACACATAACAGACTTTTCTAGATGGCAGGGAGGGGGCTGGAAGGGGCTGTGGCTCTTGTACAGGCACCAAAGTCAGCAAACTGTATTCCAAGGCACTTAGCACTCAGGACTCACCACTTCCAGCCTCCTCATGCTGGGATGAAGTTACATGTCACAACTTGTGCTGAACCTCCTCCCATGTCCCACCACTTTGCACTGATGAAAGCACAGATCTGAGCCTCCACTAAGCCTAGTCGCCTGTTAGGAAACAAAGTAAAATTAGAAAGTAAATGGTTTCCAGCCAGGTTTGGGAGTTGAATTGGCTCCCCACGTGCTCAGAGGAGAGTCGCACCTAATGATGCTTCTGGTGGGACAGGACCACATGGCCTGCGGCAAGGACAGAGGAGCCAGGGTGGGACCTTCTGCTTTCGAGGGTGACTAGGCATTGGGTTTACTCAGCCGTTCACGTGCTACTTCAGTGAGTGCTTAACCGCAAAGCTAATCGCTCTCCAGGTGAAGGAGCTACCTGAACGCCCTGTGCAAGGTCTATGGCAGAGGTGTGAACAGGACCTACTGCTAACGCTCCAGTCTTGGCTGTTACTGAAAGCACATCCTTCATCCTCTGGCCTCTGAATGAAACTGAGGAGTGGAAATCTTTCACCTGAGAATCACTGTTGCTCTTTGGTTGTTGCGGTGGTTTAAACTTGTAAAGCAGACTTTATACAGTCTTCACTTCCCCTCTGCTTTAGCACAGAATAGCCCTTTTTAATCTGCAAAAAAAGAATTCTGATTTATTTTGTAGTATTCTACTGATTACTAAACCTTTTGTAATTTAGCAGACCATTACTAGAAGCTAAGAATAGCTCTAGGCTATAGTGGCCTGCTGGGAAATGCACATTAAGAAATATCCTGTTGCACTTGGTGACACCTGATTTATAGTTGCCTTTGGTGCAGTGCACAAACGAGGTGTCCCCTTTCAGCACCAGTTAACTCCGGGTCGTCGCCGCAGCACACCTCACCACACAGCCAACGGTCGGGTTACTTCCACGTTGGAAAAACAGGTCTGTTTCTCAGGCACAGGCAGCCCCAGTAGGACCAGGGCAAGTCCCATTCACCAGAGCAACACCACATGAATTTCTGAGCAGCTCTCATGCTGGAGCCTATTCCTCTCCGTATGTTTACACTGCAAAAAACCCAAGAGGTATTCAGGATATTTCCCAAAGAAATCAAGGATCTGTGATCACACGGTTGGCCCAGCTCTTACCACTTTTGAATCTATTAGCAAAATCCAACCAAATGTGACAGCAGGATCTGGTCCCACACGGTCTGTGAAAGCTGGTGAGCACCTGGGGAAGAGACACATCAGCTGTCTTCAGCGAGGGGAAGGTGATAGCAGGCACAAAGCATTACCAGTTTTTTTGGGCCCCCCAGTTGGTGCCCTACAACTGGCCATGGCACGTGCTGCCTCTTGCCTGCATGAGGGAACAGTGGGGGCAGGAAGAACTGAAGGTGGGTCAGGGCCCAAGAAGATGTTCAGTGGTCTGGGGGAGGCACGGGCACAAGAACCAGACTGCAGTCGCTCTGCCCTTCATGATACAACTTGTTTCTTTCTTCACAAATAATAATTCTGTCAAAAGAGTCCCCTTACTTACGGGAAGTTCATGTCTTATTTCAATGTCACTGGAATGCTGGAGGGGCTATCGGCGAAAGAGGAGAACCAGGAGAAGATGGAGTTGTGGCAAGCTGACAAGCAGCCAAGTTGGACAGAGCGCTCAAGAGGGGGGAAGGCAGCCAGCAGGCTGGAAAAGATGAAAGCTATCCTTGGGGTTTGGCCAAAAACGTTGGACATCTTTCCAGCCTTGTGATCCCACATTGGTAACAATGATGTCAAGAGGTGCTTGAGAAGCACCAGAAATGGGAACATTAGTGGTCTGGAAGGAGGAGAGCTCTGCCTTACCAGCTCTACCTGTCCTCAGCCTTGACAGCCCTTGAAGGGAAGCTGGAAGCAACAGCACTCAGAGCCAGCCCTCATCTCTCAAAAGAGGGAGGTGGTGAGCCACCCTTAGTTGGAAATAGACAAAGTCCTCTACGCTGCCTGTGAGCCGCTGCCAGGATCTGCCCTGACATGGCGCTCCAGATGGTCGGTGCACCCTTGTGAATCACCTCCTGCCGTGGGAAGGACAAGAAGCCCCGCTGAGCCAGCTTCTGCACTGCTCCCGCGATCTTCTGGGGAGAAATTAGACGGTCATGCACAGAGCTACAAGCGCAGCCGCGTCACCCGTGTGGTTTGCCTCCTCTGAGAAGGGAGAGATACCCTGGCATGATACCTGACTCTAGAGGCAGCCCACATGGAGTCGTCCAGGCTGCAGGGCCCCTTCCAGGTCTTCCACAGTCTCTTGTTCTTGCTGTGTTTTTCGTTCCAGCTACACTCTGTTTTCCCTATCTAGGGAGTAAGTCCTCCTTCTCTTGCCCCCCAAAGCCCCTCCACATGTTCATCCCACCCACCCCCCCTTTTTTTTTCCCAAACCTTGGAGACAGGCAGTTTTATCAGCAAGAGCTTTTGTCCTGGGAAAAATATCAATATTTACCGGTGCTGTTCTGTCAGCACTGCATGTATGCTTGTCTTGAAAATGCCTTTGCTGTCTGAAGGACCAGCTGATCAGAAATAACATCATTTTATATATATATAGCAGATTAACTACACCTCCTAATGCACCACCTGCCCAAGGCTGTTTACCAACAGAGCACTGGAAGCCATTCCTGGGAATGGCTGTTGGCGTCCAAGGTGAGACTCCAGCAGATCAGTAGGATATATTCATTTGGCAAAGCATTCTGAGTAATGGATACTGAGGACAAAGTCTGCTTGCAAACAATGGGAGGACACTCGCGCCTAACCCCCACAAAGTGACTAAGGTTACTAAATGTCTTTTCTGCACATGATTCTTCAAGCTATCCTCATGCACAGCCCTCTTTGCCCAAACACAGAGTGGTAGCCGGTCAATACTTTATAATCCCTGGGGCTGACTGAGCCCTCAAGCCTAACAAAAAGAAAAAATCAACACAAGGGCCTGACCCTGGCAGGATTAGTACCCCATGCTGTCTGAAAACTGCTTTCCCCATGTCAAACGTAGAGCTCAGCCCAAGCTGACTGCAGTTCCCTGAAGGGTTTACATGTTCGCTGGTGTAATTCTCACAAACAGCTTCTCGGAAAATGTCAGCGACAGGGTGTGTAAGGGATGCCTAACACAAAGAGAAAACACATTCCTCTGTCTGAGAGGACTAAGATGTTTTTAGACAGAAATTATGTGCCTAGAAGGTAGTGCCGTCCTTATGTGTTCCCTCCGCAATACAGCACAGAAGCTCTGAGAACAAACAATACACATGGCGGGTGCGGGGCAAGAAATAGAAAGACACAGAAAATGAGGCATTTTGTTTTACATCACATTCTGTACTGAGCACTGACTCTGCACATAGCAAGGACAAGAATGAGTTACTGTTTGTTCCATTAAAGGTTAACTCTAAACTTTCACTTTGAAATTTCAGAGTCAGCAACTTGGAGACTTAAATTGCCTAACTTAGGAGATTTAAACTGCCTAACCTTTCTTTCCCCATTTGCTTGACAGCCCTTTCTGGATGATTAATGGAAGGCTATAAACAGCATTTGCATAAGGCTATCTGTCTCCTTTGCTGGGAAGAAGAGGTTCCAAAACTGGCTTTGTAAGAGGAACAAGCAACAAATAAGAGTCCAGCTCTGAGCAAGCAAACAGACAGCACAGGTCTCTACTATTTACAAGCCAGCTCTCATCAGCCAGAAAACAAGAACCAGTCCTGACTGTTGACACTGGAGCAGCATTCCTCTCCCCAAGTGACCAACAGTCAGACCTTTGTCCCCAGCTCCCCAGGCAGTATTAGGAGCCCCTAGCAACACACACCTACTAGCAAGGTTACCCCCAGGGCAGTAGCGTTCCCAGCCTCAATGACACGAAGGTGTTTTGTAAAGGAAGGTATCCAGGGTGTCTCCTTCACCCAGGCAAGCAGCAGGCACAAGCCAAATCCAGGAGTTTTGCTAGCACTTGCCTAGTTGCCCCAGTTCAGGACAGACACCTGTAAACTTGTGCCTATGGCTCCTACGGGTGCTCAGACTGTCCCCAGATCTTCCCTTGTTGAGCTGGGTTCTCTGCTGGCTCCTTGTTGTGGTTTAATGCTAGCCGGCAACTAAGTCCCACGCAGCCACTCACTCACTCCCCACCAGTGGGATGGGGGAGAGAATCGGAAGGGTAAAACTGAGGAAACTCGTAGTTGAGATAAAGACAGTTTAATAGGTAAAGCAAAAGCTGCGCACGCAAGCAAAGCAAACCCAGGAATTCATTCACCATTTCCCATCCACAGCCAGGTGTTCAGCCATCTCCAGGAAAGCAGGGCTCCATCACACGTAACGGTTACTTGGGAAGAGAAAACGTTGTAACTCCGAACATCCCTGCCTGCCGCCTTCTTCCCCCAGCTTTATCTACTGAGCATGACATCATATGGTCTGGAATATCCCTTTGGTCAGTTGGGGTCAGCTGTCCCGGCTGTGTCCCCTCCGAACTTCTTGTGGCCCCCCAGCCTCCTCGTTGGTGGGGTGGGGTGAGAAGCAGCAAAGGCCTTGACTCCGTGCAAGCACTGCTTCAGCAGTAACATCTCTGCATCATCACCACTGTTTTCAGCACAAATCCAAAACATAGCCCCATACTAGCTACTATGCAGAAAATTAACTCTATCCCAGCCAAAACCAGCACACTCTCGCATCACTGCCAGCAGCACTATGTCCCACACCATCTCCATGGAGAACATACAGACTGGGTGAATGACATTCTAATTCCTGTTCCCATCAGCACCATGGGTTTTCTTTGGATTTCCTTTGGATATATTACTAATCCGCCTTGCTCCTACTTTGCAGAGAGGGTGTAATGAGACTACAGCTTACTTGGAAAAAATGTAAGAGTTGCAAGCACAACAGCAGCTCCCAGGAGTGTGACTGTGCTATATGCATATGTAGAAGGCTGGAATCCAGCCGCCTATCTAAGAGGGAGGCAGAAGCCATATTCAGACTGCCAAGCCTTTCCAAGGCACGAATGCAAACCCTTTGGAATGTGCCCCAACGAGCAGCTTTGGCTTCTTCAAGAAGGACAGCACAGACTATTGATCCTGCAGAATGAGACACATCTTGACCCTCCTGTGAGGTAACTGTTCAGACTGAGTTTCCCTTCGAGCCTCACCCCACAGGCCTCAAGTCCTCAAAAATGTAGGCAGCAGTACAATTCCCAGCGTTTGCTCCTGTTCAGGTACGAAACGACTTTGCATACACACCCCCGGGTGGAATATAAGGCACAATTTTATTTTCCCTCATCCCCCTTTCTCAGCTCACACCTCTCACGACGTTGTTTTCTGGCAGCAAGGCTATGCGGTGATCGTGGGGATCCTCGTGGTTTATGCTCATGCAGCAGCAAGGAGCAGTGCCCTGGGCTCGCAGGGGCTCACCTGGCTGCTCAGAGTGCCACTGTCCTGAGCAAACTCCTCTGCGAGGTGTCGCTGGGTGGCCCACCCAAACACTCTGAGCTCTCCTTCACTTGTCCACAGCACGACCAGTGGGGGCAGCCAGGGTGACCTTTGTGTCCGTGACCACAGCCTTGGTACCCACCTGCAAGAGAAGAGGCACCATCAGATCAACCCAAAGCGGGCCCAAAAATCCCAGTGTGTCAGAGGCTTTTGGAGAGCCCTTCAGCCCCAGGACTTCTCTAAGACGGGGAGGCATGTGCTGATGAGAGCACAGCATATTCAAGGCAAAAATTGCCGGGGCTCCATAAAGAAAGGAGAACAACCAAGAGGGACCTCCCCGTTCCAAACACTGGGGAAAGCTGAAGATTTCCTTCCCCCTGCCTGTTGAGTAATGCAAGACACAGGCCTGCAGAACCCCATGCCAGCCACTGGTGGCTATGGCCAGAGCTAGATACAGACCAAGCACAGAAAAAGGAAGAGGCCGATTCTATACTAAAACAGGCAAACCACACAATGACACATGCAGGTCAAGGACGGGGAAGCTGGCTGGGATTAAACAAACAAGGGAGTTGAACTCATCCTAAATGAGGAGTAAGGCTTCTCCACAGGACAGCATCGGGCACCGTGCGACACAGCCCAGAAGCTCCCAACCTGCCAGCACTGGAACAGGAATCATATAGACACAGGGCTGCTCAGCCTCGCTGAGGACTGAAAGACAGAGCTGCCCTGCCCCATCTCCTGCAGAGTTGGCTCAGGTCTCTGTCTATGGGGTGTGCTGCAAAGACCCTTAGCGTGTCCTGCTGCATTTCTCACTGCTGCAGTCCCATCCTACCAGAAGGTATGTACACACAGTTTATCACAGGCCTGGTGGACGTGCAAGGCAGGAGTTGGGCTGGAGTATCTACTCACACCTATCTACACTAGGGAGGACCAAATGCAACAAACCTTCCTGATGCCAGCAGGAAGGGGAAGGCTGAGCACTCACCTGGCATGGTACCTCCACAGGCACAGCGAGCAGCTTTCTGCCCTCCGCTTGAGCAGAACGTGCAGCAGTGAAACACACCTCGGTGCTCACGGAACTTGTTTTTCACCATCAGAGTGAATGGAGAGCCCTGCAGAGGACAAGCAAGCAGAGAGGCTGCTGCAGTGGATGCTATCAGATGTTGTGTCTGCGTTTTCAAAAACCAACTGGGTAATCCTGTCAGTCACAGATCACTAAGCCCAGTCTTAAACTGCTAAGCGGTAGAGATAATCCTTAGAAATATTTAAAGCAAATCCTTAGAAAAGAAAAGCAGGTAAAGAAGAAGCAGTGCAAGAGAAACAAGAAATGCTACCTGTACATGTTGCCCTTTCACACAGACGCAGACAGCATACAAGCCTGGCTCCTCAGGGCTGTAGGAAATATGGTAGGTCCCATCACCATTATCACACACTGTTGGTTTGACTGCACTACGAACAGAGAGAAGTCCAAGAGGTCAGTGACTGGCAGAAAATTATCTACATGTGAACCACTGTTTGGCCTAGATTTGTGGTCAGCTCCTTATCCTCAGCCTTGTTCAGCAGCTGTGGGTCTCAAGCAAGCTTAACAGGATGCACCAGCAATGCTCAAGCACTGAGTGGCTTTCACACACACCTGCTACTGGGAGCTGCAATAACCTTACAAAGGAAGTCACACAAAGCTAGCTGCACTGCAAGGATTTGTAGCAACCCTGAGCTCTGAAAGAGCAGATGATGACAGACAGCACACTTGCAGGTCAGATCATCCCATCAGATAAGAGTCCTCAGAAATGGGGTAAATTCACAACTTCAGAGAGCAATTACCTCCAGAAAAGCCCACAAAGAAGACAGGACATAAATGGGGCAGGTTTGGATCACTTCAACCACTGTCCCAACTCTATTGACCCCAACTCTTCAATGCTCTGAGGAGTTCTAGCTCCCTGCTGGTGAACTCTCCCTTTCCAAAGTGAAGCTCACTGGGTTTCACAAGGAACCCTTGTGGACAGAGTACCAGGGAGAAGGCATCAGCTAGTTACTCGGGGACTGACTGCCTGCTTCACAGAAGGATGGAAAGAGCTTTCCGCAGACAACTATCAGGCAGCTCTGCATAAGGGAAGATGTTCTTCCTAACCCCCACTAGTTAGTCTCTTGTGCCCCATGACACGACAGTTCATAATCTCCCAGATTTGCAGGCTGTATTCCCCACACCCCACCATTTCACATCAATACAGCTGCCTACATCATTTCCTGCCGTGAACTGTGTGGTGATACTTCACGCTCTTCTGTAGCTGCTGTGCCTCAACCCAAAGCCAGACGGCTTTCAGCAACGGATGTAGTAACTGCATATGCACAAGAACAAGATATTGAGTTAATGTGGCCACAGCGACCTCTACCCCACCAAGCAAAATCCACAAAACCCTCATGTGCACACCTTCCTACGTCGTATGTGCACCTAGGGAAGGAAGGAAGGTACATTGGAACAATATTCTTGAACAGTGATGCTCTATTGATAAGCATCTGTGCAGCCAGCACTGCTTCTGTACGACTTGTTAACACTCCCCCATAGCAAGGAGTTTTAGCATCCTGTCCCTTTTTTCATCAGGTCATCTCACCAACAGCAGATCCTGGAACAAGTTATGCTGGCATCTTGCTCCAGCTATGTTGTACATACCATAAAACAGACATTCTTCGTGACAACTGACCCCCTATTGGTTCTACATTTGTGCCTGGCTGCTTTATAGTAACCAGCGCAGCCTGCAAACAGTTACAAAATATTTTTTTCTGGTTGGTCTTTTTCATTGCGGAAACACTTAGGAGCTCAAGTGTGGTATTTCCTGCTTTTGCTAGAAAGCCTCCAAACATGTTAAAGTGCTCAACGCTTGCGACTACAGGAGAAAGCACGATAAAGTGCCAACACAGATTCTTTCTCCAGAACACGAACTAGGCACTTCGATCAACTGTCAGAGGCTCTGGGGCTTGGTGGACTGTCTGTCTGACTCAGGACGGTCATTCTGGGGCTGCGATGTTTTACCCTCATTAGGTGTTGAGAAAAGCAGGAGCCCTGGGTGTCTGCTGGTAGGGGTGGGAAGGAACAAGAGCTCACTGAAAATGTCTAACACCCACCAAGCGTTGAATCTTTTAAGAAGTCCCAAACCACTCAAAGACTCAATACAAATCTGAGCCAACACTGTCAACCTCCACACAGCCAAATACAACCTGTAGGAAGCACTGCTATACCAGTGGGAAGAAGAATACTGCCTTTTCCCCTACAGATTCTGACCCACATGCTGAAGCACATCCTTCCACCTGCCCAAGCAAGGAGGGGGGAGCCAGGGTAAGGGAGGCAGAAAAGCAAACCCAGTGACCAGGGAGTTCTCAGGCGAAATACCCACCGGTCCCTCTTGTCCTTGTGGGTGATGGTGACCTGCACGGCCTCTCCTCCTCGCCCCATCCTCTCCCCCATGGTGTCATTGCAGAGCAGGGTAAAGCCAGTCAGCTGGTTCTGACGGGCACTGTGGAGATCTGCAAGGCAGAGAAACAGGACCAGAAAGGGTTCACACCAGCCATGACTGCCACCTCCCACCTATTCTGCAGCGTTGCTGTGCTATCAGAGCACAGCCAGGACTTTGCTGCCAGGGTGTACAGCTCCTTCCACTCACAGGGAAAAGTAAATACATGACTGGCATCAGGAGAGAGTGGACAGCCATAGGCGCTGAGAGATGTTGGACAGGCTCAGCCTGGAGGTCTGTATGGACCAGGGTGGTCTTCCTGCCTGTCCCTCTGAGCCCAGACGGCATCTTCCCAGAAGGCCTCAGGGTGCACCATGCAACCAGGAGGGAGAAAGAACACCCCCACTGTGCAGTTTGGAGCCCCAGAGACCTCAGCACTTACAGCTTGGCATGGAAGGGATTGAACAAGCCCTGGGTCTCTCTCATCTGTCCTGCGCAGGCCATTACTGACCCGAGCTGGCTGCACTCTGTGGGCTGGTCTGAACGTTCTCTGTTTGCTGGCCCCCTCCAAGTCCTTAGTAAGCAAATAACCATGAAACCACCGATGCCAGTTATTCCCATGGCAATCTCAGCAGAACTGTAAGGGGAAATGAACCTACTCGCTCAGCCACAGAGGGGATCTGCCTGGGCCCATGCTGCAGGGCAGCTGGGGCCACCGGGAGAGCATCACGTCCTGCCATTGCAGGCGTCTTTCCCATCCCCTGAGTAAGCTGTGGTCTTCTGGCTTAAGGGTTGCTCTCCTCGCACCTCAGCCCCATCTTGAGGTCAGTGATGTTGCAGAGGGCAGCTCCAGTACGCTCTGTACATCTGGATGGGGATAGCTCTCTGGGCCCCTCCCCAGTACGGCTCCCGTAGGCCCTCAGCAAGCAATGCAACCTCTGGCAGGGCTCTACCTCTGCCCCTAGTCAATGCCAGGACAGCAGGGAGCCAACAGTGCCTTAAGCTGCACACCACGTGGGCACAGAGAACGGAAAGGTGACTTCAGGGAGCGGCGCGTTCCCATTCAGCTGTTGTACAGCACCCCATTACCTTCCCCGTGCAGGGTACATCTGGCTGGATCAACCACTTTATTGAGAATGGCCCCAAAAACTTCATAGCCACAACACTGTCCTGCTCTCTCCCGGGGAGAGAACTGGATCCTGTCGTCCACACTGGGGTGGGTGTTGTAAGCAACACTGTTCAGCTTTGCCAGTCGGCTTGCCACCACCCCTTTGGTGATAAGGATCTCCAGGTCCGAGCCGCTCGTCAGCAAGTGCTCCGTGAACTCCACGCCTGTCCTCATGTCCAGCAGCAGCTGCTGCAGCTGGGCCTTCTGCAAGTGCAGCAAGTTTTCCTTCTGCACCTTCAAGTCCTCCAGCTGCTTCAGCAGCCGGTCCCGGTGCTCTTCAATCGCTTTCACATACCCACTGGCAAACAGACAGATCTCTGTGGCCACAGCCTCTGTGCGACTGCAGATGGCACCGCCCATGTCATTGATCTGGCCCAGCACATCTTCTAGGGTGCCCATGTGCTGCTGGGTGCTTTTCAGCAGCTCACGCAGGGCGTCCCCATGCCTGTGGATGACATTGCCGATGAAGTCATAGGGGTGCTGCCGGTGCCTGTCTACAACGCAATCCCGGCACACAGGCTGGTCACACTGCTCACAGAACAGCCTTAGCTCCTCTGTGGGATGGGAAGGGCAGAAGAGAGGCTGCGCGGCCTGGTTGCAATCCTTGGTGTTCTCCAGCTCCATCACAGCATGAGAGGCCGTCTTCTTCTGTCTCCTAGAAGGGAGCCATACGTCACTTTATGCATGTTGGATATGAAATGCAAACATCGAGACTCCTTGCAAATGCCAGTCTGTACAGACTGCAAGTCACAGTGTGCACTGCTCCCTCCTGTTTGGGCTGAAACCACAACACACTGAAATCCACTCTGCATGAAGGGACTTGTGGTATCCTGAGGACAAGGCTCCACACAAAAGAGGACAGCATCTGCAAGCAGCTCATTAGAGGCTGCTCTCAGGCTCCCTGCATGCAGTCAGCACTATTTTCAGACAGAAGAATCGTATGCCCCACCATGGCCACACACAGGCTGGGGAACAGGCTGTCAGGCTGCTACTGCCAGCAGTCCCTTCATGGAGCCTGAGAGAAGTGGGATAGTTGCAATTACCCCCAGAGACCCTGTGACAAAGGCAGCAGGAGGGTGGTGAGCCCTGCAAAGTGAGAGCTGGCAGGAGGTGTCTCAAAACAGAATCGTTCACCAACAGTCACTTCTGGAGAAGAACGGGAGGTGCCAAGCTCCTCAGCCATCAGCCCAGTGATTTTCACCAGCTTTAAATTTGCTGAGGCAAATGAGCTCTAATATCCCTTAGGGGAAAATCTAATTCAGGCCACTGCCAGAAGACAGTCTGTAGTAAAACATTTAATATTCCAAACATCAAACTCCGCTTCCTTCTAGCCGCCAGGTTAGGTCCTGCTTGGGAGAGACCAAGGATGGGACACAAAGAACCTGTTATCACCCAGACATCCACCATGTCACAGGGCAGCACTAGAATGTTTCCATTTTATGCTATTTTGGACACTGGAATCTAGTTATTGAGCAGGATGTAAAAGCCGTCTCTCCTTCCTTGTCTCCTGCACTAATGACTTCTAGCAGTTGCACTGGGAGCTCCAAGCCATAAGCAAAGAAATACTCTGAGGACCAAGCTCTGTAGAGTTGCTCTGGCAACACAAAGCAATCTCATCACAGGGCAGGACATGGCCCTTGCACTACTCCTTTCACTTCCCACTAATCTCCCTTGGGTCCAGCACATTCTCAAAGCCTTATAGCATTATTTGCATAACAGCCTTCAAATTCACACTTCCCTGACTTCAGCCTAAAACCTCTCTCACTTATTCCAAGGAGCACAACAGTGGCACTCAGATCCTTAGAAGTCTTCCCTACACACCAGGAAATCATTTCAAAATGGTTTTCCTTCGCCCTTGTTCTGCTCTGCCATCAACTAACTCAGGTGCAAGTCTGCAGATGCCAGTGGGGTGAAAACATATCAGTAAATACGGTAGGAAGCAGGTCATGGGGAAAAATTTTCTACTGCTTTATACCTTCTGCAGTTATTTCTATCAGTGCAGCAGGCTGCTATTCAAGGTCTCAGTTTATCACTCTTCAGCAGCTTGCATGGGGCGTGAGGCATTAGCTAATCAGAATGGTATGCTGAAAATTACAGCTAGGAGTAGAAAGGTAACTAAGAGTCTAAGCCATTTTACCACAGGCACCATTATCTGCAGGGGGGCAGGGCAGAGAGGAATATGCCTCAGTTCTTTCTGGGGAAAGAATCTGCTAATCAAGTGGAAAGGAGCAGCAGACGTGGAGGGAATAGTCTGAGCTGATTAACCCAGGCTAAGAGGCTTCCCTGGCTAGTGTTACTGGGTGTTTTTCTGACCCTGCCTGTCACCTCCTTGCTTCAGAAGGCCATTCAGACTTCCTATCGCTTTTATTTCATGGTGCTGCCTGTCCTCTGCCCTGCTTGCTGGCCACTGCGGCCAACTCCTTTTCAGTTCCTACCTCTGTCGCAGTCACCTCTTCTTCCTGCCTTACTGAC
Source organism: Aquila chrysaetos chrysaetos (assembly GCF_900496995.4). Classification (NCBI taxonomy): domain Eukaryota; kingdom Metazoa; phylum Chordata; class Aves; order Accipitriformes; family Accipitridae; genus Aquila; species Aquila chrysaetos. The sequence continues at coordinate 2,632,602 of NC_044010.1, read as the reverse complement.
ATGACCCTCTCTGAGGTACACAGCTCTCTTCCGCTGTCACTTCTTCAGTTTTCCTGTATTCCAACAGAACTAAACCCTGCAACATCAGGCACACTGTGAAGCAATAGTGTTACTGCTGTAGGCTCCCAGCCTCACAGAAACGCTGAAAATGCACACAAGATACATGGACACAACAGTTAACTGGCAAGCACACGGGTCGATCATCAGGAGGTAGCAACCACAGTAGGCAGGCTAGGGTCAGGACTTCCACTTACCTCCTTTCACTTCACCTACGGGTGCCTTTGCACATACACACAGTAAACGTTTCTGGAGGTGGAGGGAGGCAGACCAGCAGCTTCACTTCCCCATTTTCCCTTGGGAGACGTGCCTTCTCCAAAGCGGGACAGCACGACACGCGAGGCTCTTGTCCTGCAAGTACTCTGCCCACACCCACGCCTGTTGGACCGCCGTCAGTCTCCCTACCCAGACCGAGATGCAAAACAGCAAGCGGTCACCCCCACGGCCAAAGGGCGGCCTGATTTTGGACTGAACGGGGGCCGACCGACCTACCGCTAGCAGCTCGCCGCTCTCCGCCCGCGTACAGAGCATCCTCCGGGGAGGATAAAAACCCGCTAAGGACTGACCAAACTGGAAGACATATGGGTTTACCGCTCTCCCGCTAGCTCTCCGTGGCTCCCTGCCCGCTGCCACCCACCCGCACGCTGCCCTCCAGAAGCCCAAGAGGGGAAGGCAGCCCCTCGCAACCCGTGAGGAGACGACCCGGGCCGGGCCTCGCCTCCCCCTCACCTGTGGGCCTGGCAGCAGAAGAGGCAGAGGTCGGCCCCGCAGGTCAGGCACCGCCTGGCAGCCGCCCCGTCGGCGCAGAGGTCGCAGCCCGCCGCTTCCCGGCTTCGGTTCAGCGCCAGGTAGTCGGGGGTGAGCTGACCGATGCCGCCGGGCGGCAGCGTTACCTCAGAGTCGCACACCGGGCAGAGGACGCTACGGGCGGCGGCCCTGCCCGTTTCCCCCAAAGTCCCGAGCCGCCTCAAGCAGGGAACGCACAGCGAATGGAGGCAGGGCAACAACCGAGGAGAAACCCAAGGTTCGGCGCACACCGGGCAGCGCTGACCGGACGACATCTCGGTAGCTTCGGCCGCCACCGCGGGCCCCCCGGCTCGTCAGGGACGCTCCGGCGCGCAGCCGCCCCCTCGCGCCGCCTCTTCCCCCCCTCCCCTCCCCTCCCCTGCCGGCCGCTGGGCGCGGGCTGCCCCGTTGCCAGGGGCGACGGCGGTTGAGGCGGGAATGGCGTCCCCGAACCGGCGCCGCCGCGTTCTGTGAGAAACGCCCGGTACCGCTGCGGTCGGGGGGGGGGACGGGGGACGGACCCCGCCACCGCCGCCTCCCCTCGGGGCTTCTACCATCCGGGACGGGACGGGGAAAGGCGGGCTGAGGGGACTCGAGAGGCGGCTTTAGTCCTCGTCCTCCTGCGGAAGGGCCTGTCCCGCCGTTTGCCGCCTCTGACACCTCCCGTGTTCTCTGAGAAACAGCCCCCCCCCCCCACCCCGACGTGGGGAGGTTTTGTGTTTCCAGTTCTTCCAGCTCAAAATTTGGACGTCCGCCACCTCGAAGGAGAGAGCGGGCGGCCCCTGACCGGCCTTTGCAGTCGGTCCGTGCAGGCCCTTTGCCACAATGCCAGGCGTTCGTAGTTTTTCCTTCTCATCACTGGTGAACTTGCTGTACAGCCAAGCGATGCGGGTGAAACTTGAATAGAAGTAGTGCAACACCGCCAGGCTTCCCCGTGGGAGACTGGCTGATGACTGGATTCATTCACTGCGCCTGGGAATTACGAATATTGTAGAAGGCAGGCTTTGAAACCGGAATGTCACTGAAGTCCTGCATGAAGCTCCTTGGACTTCGATGGTATCTTCACAATTGCTTTTACCAGTCTGATCTGTAAGCTGCTCAAAGAATGAAATCAGATTTTTTTTTTTTTAAAGCAAGCTCCTTTCTATAAAACCACATTGACTAGCACTAATGATACTCATATAATGTGCCGCATTCAGCCCTTAATGACTGAACTTTGTACCAGCTTCTCTATTAGTTTGCCTAGCACCACAGCCATCTTACCTGTCCTATCCTGCTTTTGAATACCAATGTGACATGAACACCGTTTGAGACTTCGGGATTTCAAGTTCCCTAAGTTGTATTAAAAATCAACAAGCAAGGGAAATCTCCAGTCAGGTGTTTTTAGGATTGCTGAGTGCAAATTATCTAAACCTACTGATCTTTAAATACTTAATCTGTAATGGACGTTAACATCCCTCTGATGCGTAATGGCCTGACAAAGACATTGTCTTCTTTGTACGATACACTCCAACATTTCTGTCTTTTATGTTGTAACATGAGATCAAGGTTTTAGATCACAATCAAGTGTTTACAACCTTGAAGCCAATCAAAAAAAGGTGTTCTAGCAGCCTTCTTCGGATTAACTATTAGCAAGTGAAGTGGTTGCTGCAGAGGTTAGAGAGGATAAAAGTTGTGGTAATTGTGAGACAAGATGACTTGATAACGATATTAGATATTGTGGCAGAGAGGAAAGACTGGTTCTTTTAATCATGCTGGTGGAAGGAATATCAAATGACATTGTAAGTGTGGGTGTGGGAAGAAAATGGGAGAAAAATCATAACGTTGCTCTTGCACAGAAAAGGCAAGCTACCCAGAGAATGGCAGCGTCTTCCATCGCTGCAGAAGTGATGAAATAAACCATGGCTGGCAATTGGAGAGGAAATCTGAGGTTCCACCCCAGCCAATCTGATCTGATCATCTGCCCTGAGGCTGATCAGGTTGGAGCACAGGACAGATCACTGCTGAGTAATGTATCCATGAGTCATCAGCCACAAAGCAGTAGCAACCTCCAGATGACTAGAGGGAGTCTAAGTGAAATGGGCTGGAGAGAATGGTCACGAGAGCCCCATGAGACTCAGAGAAAGAAGAGAGAAGCAGAAACGCGTAAAAAAAACCCCACAAACCCAAACCTAACCCAGTGGCCTGTGAAATGGGAGCTGCATTAGTACAAACTCTTGCTTCGATTTTGATTGCTCTCTCCATAATACTGCTTTCTTGGCTATTGCCAGTCAGTGGAGGAAGCCCCTATGCCACCAAGTCCTAAACTGTGGAAGGCAACTCAACAGACACATATGCTGGCGCCCTATGAATATCTTCAAAAAACACGTTGGGTTGCAAAGCACTGCAGGGATTGGGAGGCCCTCTCCCGTCTTGGATTACTCAGAGTTTGCTTTGTAACTGGGCAAAAGGTAAGGATGAAAAAAAGAACGTGTTAACTTATAAACACTCATAGGCAATAAAGGAGCATAGTTACAAAAACGAAACAATGAAAATGTGTCATTAAAATTACACTAAGCAATAATGTTTTCCTTTTGCCGCATTTCACGAGAGTTGATGGATGGCTAATTATCCTCATTTGACCCAAGATTTACTTGAAATGGAGTCCTCTTCAAAGTAGTTTTCCTGCTCCTATTGTTAAAGACGTCTATTAGAGCCTCTCAGAGTACTTCCCCTGGGTGACCTGTTCTTTCCCTACCACTTTCCCTGCCAGCTCCTTCCTCTTTTTCCTGTTTATCCGCTTCTCACTTCCTACCAGTAAGCACTGGATTATCACACAGAAAGATTTGATGGTTTCCTTCCCCCTTCCCTTCAAGGACTCCTGACTAATATTTCTATTGTGTTTGCTCATTAGCCCATTCTGGGGAGAGCTTTATGCTGCTTTGCTGTTTATATTTTTCTGAAGGAATATTGGTAAAACATTTTATATCACGTACCAAAAAATCTTGAAAGCATAATTTCCTTCCTAGACTCTTTGTGGGTAGCATGGGTATAAACCATTCATTACATTTGGGATGGGATGCCTCACGCTTCCCTGTCCCTACCTACTCTGTTAATTTTAGGGAGCTGTTTCTGGATATCCTGCCATAAGAAACAAACTGAAAAGGTGGTAAAGCCCAAGTCATCAGTGAACAGGACAGTGAGGAGCAGGCCTGCAATCTCTGGGCTTGCAGAAAAGTACAAGATCTCTGATGATAAAAAAGAAGTTCTGAAAGTTATTCAGAAATAAATTATTAGCAATCTTGTTGACAGAAAACGGAGAATCTGTCCAAGTGCCACGGCCTGGGTTAACGGCAGCCAGAGGAAGGTGGAAAATGGCTTATTTGGGGAGTTTACAAAGAAAAAGAGAAGTAGAACAGACAGTTGGCTGCTTTCCAGTTGACCAGCAAGTCCAGTTTTATGGTGGATTTGTCAGCCCTGGGAACTACTGTGTTTCAGAGTCTTCTCTGAACATGGCAGAGCCGCCAGGCTGGTCTCCTGGGAGTACTTGACATGTCATTACTTGTTTCCACGCAAACTGTTTTGTCTTATCTATTCCCCAGCCACCCAGCTAACAGCTCTTCCCATTTACATTAACTTCACCTGGAAAATCCAACGAAGCATTTACAAACATCTCCCAACTTAGGCAGAATCTTTTCCTCATTCAGCTAAACATGCATTTAAAATTACATGGCATTTGACTGGCAGGAGGAGCATTTCCATACTGTTCTTTCAGCTTCTGGTCCAAGAGTCTATTATTATCAGTCTCTTTACTGAGGCACAGAGGCTGGTATCATCCCCAGCCCTCACTTTCTGCATCCAGCCTGATTGCCCCAGGGCTCTCAGAGGGTGAGCACCTGCGCTTACTCCACTTGACACCGGCCAGAGCTTGGGCATTTCCCACCTCCCAGGAGCCTGGGCTGCCCACAATGCTAGGGTCCTTCTGAGAAGGACGCCATGCCCAGCCCACCTGCCTCCATTAGCTGCGTGGTGCGGTTGTGAGGATAGGTGGGACAGGAGGGTTGCAGGCTCAGACAGAATAGGCATAGCCATGCCTACGGGTGAAGGCACATCTCTCTCCGTACACCAGTGCTCATCCAAGCCTGCCCCTCAGCACAAGGTGTGCCGCAACCTTAGATCTGGTAACAGGCTCATGGTTGGGTATAAAGTGTCACATAGATGTCATTAATGTGCTCTCTGTGAAAGAGGCTCTCCCGTGGCTCCAGGTTTTGCACATATAGTGCCTCAGAGTTTTTGCGTGCGCCTAGTTATACAGAAAACACCTTCGGTTGGGTTCATGTGTCCCTATCTCAGCCCAAACTTGTGGTTTGAGTTTGTATCTCCTTTGACTCCTGCAGCAGTCTAGCTACTAGACAGTGCCATATAACTTGTGGGGCCACACAACTGTCGCTTTTTCTTTCTTCTCTATCAGGTGGCAAAGGTCAATCCCGTCAGCTGCAATGAGCAAGTCCGCCTTTGGAAAAGGAGGTGCCAGTTGAGCTTTGCCTGTGCTGGGCGCGGAGGGCACACGAGTGAAGTGCCCCAGGCCAAGGCTCACATGACAAAATTTCTGCAAGCTGACGGCATGGGGGAATGGGACAGCTGCTGCAGAAGGACAACACTGATCCCCTGCTTGGGGACACCACTCGGGATGGGGAGGGGAGGACTTCTGCCCAGGGATCTCTCACAGACCTTCTACAAGGCATTTCTGGGGGTACTCACTCTTTGGAGAAACACCTTCACTACCAAACATCTCCCTTCACAAATATACTCATCCACTCTCTCTCTTTTCAATTTGCTAGTAGCTTTTTCCTTTCCAGGCTGGTGTTGAGTTTAAGGGACTAAACTAAACTGAAACTCAAGACACCTCATTTAACATAGACCCAAGTCTCTTCATTTTCATGCCAGACGCTGAAGTACGTTTCCATAAGCTGTTGTCACACATCAAACCCATGCTCCAGCAGAAGGATTTAAGCCATTCAGTGTGACCTGGGAGAGGTGAAGGAAGCAGGTAGCAAACCAGCACACCTGGCAGACTAAAGCTGTGTCGCTCACCAACTAATGGAAGGGGCACAAACCTGAAATCACAAACTGGAAGCAGATAGGGTACAGAGCTCTGGTAACACGTGAAACACGGAAAGAAAGCAGCAAAAGAGATGGGTGGATCTCTCTTGTCCTCCAGATTTGCGACAGGAAACACAGAGGTAGAGGCAGTCAAGCAACATCCCTTTCAGTCGGCAGCAGCGCTTTGAAGACAAAAGCAGCTGCAGCTAAACCACCCAGCAACGCTGGCTTTGTGCAGACTTGCCCTTGCTGTGGCTTCTGACCAGACATTCTTGTTTTCCCCTCCTCCCTGCAGCTTTCCAGCCACCTGCTGCCACTTTCAGCTTTCTGCTGCTATATATATATTCTTTTTAATCTCTCTTTAATCCTGCCTACATTTTTTGAAGGGAAGATAAAACTAGATTTTTTTTCAAGCCAGGTTTTCAAAAGAAGCAAGTTTTATGTGATCTGCCAGGCCAGTAACTTTTTTTTACCTCCTCTTGCGCCATATTTCAGCAAAGAGTGTCTGTGGGGCGAGTGCATAGTATCAGAACGTGCCTTCTGGTGGGGTCACTGAGACAGCATCCCAGCACCAGCATGGCATCCCCACCTGCAGCACTGTTTCCCCTGCCCCATGGCCCCACAGGCTAAACACTGCCTCTGTGTGTGCACAGGGGGAAGGGTGTCAGAACAGGACTTTTCCTGCAGCACTAGAAACAAAAATCTGGCCTAGCTGCAGGGCAGTGACAGCAGGGAATTCACTTAGACAAGGTTTGTGGTCAGTATGGGACCTGACAAGCAATATTTTTATGCATATGTGTATATATATATATATATATGTGCGTGTGTGTGTATATACATATATAAAAACCCATAAAATCTGACTGCCTGAAGGAAACTGCAACAGGTTTGCAGGAGGACTAGCTCCCTGCAGGAGCAGATGTCAATTTAATGAGTCAGCATTTGTTTCAGACAGGTACAGGCCAGCCACAGTTGTGCATAGCAGGCCAGCCTGCTTATCACATTTGTTCCCAGGCAGGAAAGCTTGAGCTGAGGAGCACCCATCTGCATTCAGCACAGCTCTCCTGCTTCCTTATTTGCTTGACTTGCCCCAGGCTCCTCTTCCCTCATACACCCAGCTCTTTTCCTGTGCCTAACACACTGCACCCGCTCCTGTTTAGTTTGTTGGCCAGAAAGCAGAACTGCATAGGGCAGGGGCAACCCAAACTCTATTTTCTTCACTCTGTTGCTATTGAGACCTTCTGCTGAATTAGAAAAAAAAAAAAAAAAAAAAAAAAAAAGACAGGGGGAAGGAAGATGAGTATTAAGGTTTTTAGTCAGGTGTCCCAGCAAGAATTTAGGCTGCCTTTGATCACCTCTCTACTCCAAGATGGCTCCTCCTAAGCACCTCACTCCCTATTCCTACCGCAGAAGCTCACCCCGGTGCTGTGCGGAAGAGTACAGAGGCACATATGGACACTCACAGAGACAAAGGTCTTTTTGCTCTTTTGAAGCTTCTGCTGAATCTATGCCCGGCAAGCTCGCCGGGCTGAAAAGAGGCACTCACCCTTTTCCTCTTTGGTGCCATCTCAGTTGCACCCAGCAGTTCTCAAGAAGGTGGGGCTAGACCAGAGATTGTGACTAATTGTTATTAATGGTGAAGTAACTGTACTATGCAGCCTGGGGCAGGGGAGAAACCCTGGCTCTGGCAGCTCTTCAGTTCAGCTCCACCCTACCCAGAACTGGAGGTCCAGTTCTCTGCACTAAATAGAGGCTACTGCGAGTTAGAAGCACCTTTGCTGTAATCCGGAGCCAGGCACTTGTTCTGTGTGCTGCCTTCTCCTGCCTGCCCCATGCCATCTTACTCCTCACCTGGAGAACTGGTGTGTTTGAAGCAAAGGGAGAGAATCACCCATGTTTTCTGTGCTCAGAAGAAACACTCCCGAGGCAATGTGCTTACTTAGATGTCCAAGAACTGAAATATAAGGAATACATATATTAATACTTCTATCTGTCCATTATTAGCACAGGAAAAGAGATTCTCTTCAGAGACTTCTGGGTTCCTCTTCCTCATTATGCAAAGCCCTCCCTCCCATTAGTACCCCTGCATTCAAAGGCCACAGAAGGGAAGAACAGGAGGCTTGTGAATCCTGCCATGGGGTGGGACCACATAGGAGGCAGCTGTCAGGATGGGGTATGCTCACCTAAAGAGCAGAAATCTCATTTTTAGATAATTTTATGAGAAATTTATCTCATTCCACATATAGGCTTTTACAGACCCAGAAAGGCCCTGTGGAATGGGTACCTTAGGGAAGCGAGCTAGGTGCCATGCACAGAACAGCAGAGATTTTCCAGCTTCGAGGCACTTCCCTGAGCTCTGCTCAGCAGAAGCAATGCTGCTGGCTGTGGTGGAAGTGGAGCACAGCCCCAGCAAATCACAGGTAGGAAGTAAATGTGTGTGAGTGTGTGTGGCGAGAGAGACAGTGCAGGGCTGTTTCTGGATCTCAGCAAGAAAGGCCTGACAACAAATGGCTTAATAAAACAGCTGTTTTAATAAGACAGAATAATCTTATGTCCCTCCAGATGCTGGGAACACCACATTCATGAAAAAGAAGCATGTTAGCCCTCAATATGATCACACGTAGGTATTACAAAGGAATAGTTGTATCTTATACTATAGGCAGGGCATAGCAATGTATGTTATGTCACAGCTGACCTCAATAACCAGACACTGTATTTCAGCTCTCAAGACGAGCACCTCTAAAACTGTGTGCCTGAAGTTCTCCTTATTACATAAAACTCCTTACATCTTGCTTTCTTAAAGAAAAAAGTTGCAGATAAAAACATCCCAAACTTTGGCAAAAGCAAGGCACTCAGATACCATGGGGTTTAATTAGCCTTGGGCATTTAAATTCATCGCACTATACAAAAAATTTCGGCCTCAGAAAAAGTACTGAAAAAAAGTTAAGATGAATAAAGCAGCAAATTTTTATTAATGCACTAAGCTGATCAAGCATCTCTCAGTAGTAAAATATTCCAATATTCAGGACCTATAAAACTCTGCACCTTCATCTCCCTTTTGGTATAAGCGTGGCTCTAAAAGCATACTTAAATTAGACCTTATTTTGTCATAGCAGCCTTCCCCTCTGTGATGACAACACAGAGGTTCTTCAGACTGTAAAACAGACCTCCTTTCCACAGTTAAAAAGGCTAAGGCATCTCAGCACCAGTCCCCGTCACCTCAGACCTGTAGGGCTACATCGCTATCATTAGGGGTGGTCATCTTAACACCCACCTATGACAACATGAATCCGCAATGCCACATTACCTTCTTAATGGAGTTGGCAATTCTGAATAGCTAAAGGTTTCAGGGGGAAATACTCTCAATTGAGATTTTTCTGTTTAAAAAGACCTTATGGACTTTGTATGCCCTCCTAAAGCCTAATGTAAAACAAAAATCAAAGTGTCAGACCTATAGAACTTTCAGTTTGCCTCTAGAAACTGGAACAAGTGAGTGTAAGCTTAAAAACAGAAAGCAAGATCTGTTTCTGGACTTCACCTCTCTGCTCCTTACCCTCAGCTATTTATCAACTCTTTAATATTCCAAAACCAAAATAAAACCCAAACAAGGCAACACATTGCAGTCTCCTTCATGTAACTGCAGAAGAATTAATGACTATGAAAGAGGAAACAATCGAAAACCCAAGAAAAACCCCTAGAGTTTTCCCATTTCCAAAAAATAAAATTATTCTGTGCAATGAAGTTTTCAGTTCAGAATTTTGTAATCAAAATATGTACAGGAAACTTTCCCATGCGTTCCAAGGGAAACATTTTCAAAGGGAAACCAATTCCTACATGGTACACCTGATAAAAGAGGACAAGAGAAAACAAAGGCTGCAGCTCTTCTCTTTACACGTTCTTTACTATTGTGCTTACCCTGGTCTGTGGCCAAATGTCCTTCTGCTGACATTCAAGACAAAAAGGAAGAATGTGAAAGGCCTGGAAAAAAAGGAGCAAAGCAGTAAAATGCTTATCTTGCAAAATCAGGAAGTCATTGGCAATAAAACATACTGCACTGGTAAAGCACTGGGACTAGATGATACCAGCCTTTCTATGATTTAACACAATTGAAAAATAAAGATCAAATGAAGCCCTAAAACTTTCTCCTTCATCTGATATGAAAAATCAGATGTGTTACTGCTAGTGACAGCTGCAGTTTGTTGCTTGGTCTATAACACAAAAGAGTTTCTCAGCAACTGCCTTCAGCTCTGTACCAGCCTACAGAGTTCCAGCGAACGCACTTCCACTACATTCAGCCGCAGCTCGTTTTTAGCCATGAAACACTGTGTGACCCCAGGCCTGAGGCGCAGAAGGCTTCCTACCCCCAGTCAAAAGCTGCGGAGGAGTTGGGGGGAGAGCGACTAGAGGCACCCAGTAATGTGCTCCTGCCTTCCAAGATGAGCACAGGGCGCTTCGCCCATGTTGAAAGCGAGCTCTGGCACCAGACTAGCCACATCAGTGCAAGGTGGCACCTGAGCTAGAGAGAAAAGAGTTACTTGTTTGAATACACTGCTCTGCTAACGCAGCTACAAGGCTTCTGGGAGCCAGGGTGGAGCTCTGCATGGTCCTACCGCTTCAGATGGCCACAAGCGGGGTGCTCTGCACCACAGATGCTGTTTTATTGGGCAACAGTTTTAGGGAGTCACTGGTCCTGACTCTGAAGCCAGACCTGCAGTCATTCTACTGATCTCAAGGAGATGTGGATTTCACTAATAATGCAAAGGAAAACCAGCAGTATTTCTCACCTCACTGAATGTTTTTAGACTGGAATACAGCTCGATGACTCCACTTACAAAGAAATAGTTATTTGATAGAGCAGCTTCCAAGTTAAGGAAACCAGACAATGACTCAAAAGATCAATTCCAATCCCATATTCCAAAAGGAAATCTCAGATGTTACAGAGCATTTGTAACAACCATTAGCTTGGAGGAAGTCAGAAGCAACAGTATTAATGTGTGGGCACTATGGTTATGTTGTCCATCCCAACCTTGGCATTCCTGCCTCTGCATGAGTTGGGGGACTTCTTCCAAGCAATTTTAACTGTCGCTTCACAAAATACAGGACTATGAGCCTTCCTCACTTCCCAAAGTTAACACTGGAAAAATAAATTGCAGAAATGTCAATGAATATTTGAATGGGTCCTCTTTTGAATCCCTTATTATTTAGATTTTCTAAGTCTGTTTAAAAGACACACACCCCCCTAAAAAAAAAAAAAAGGAAAAAAAGGAAAAGAAAAAGAAAAAATGAGAAGTATCTTTTCTTCATTTTCCTGAAACTCAACTAATTGAAAAGATATGGGCTGGCCCCTTTTAATGCCCCACCCCATCAATATATTTAGGGGCAAATTTAACAGTTAAAAAAGGAAAAACATTAAACCAACTTTAAGCAAAATCTGGTTTTGAGACTTGCAGATATTTTCTTCCCCAGACTTGCAGATTTTTTTCATTTTTTATCTCCATTATAATGATTTTTGCCCAGGTTTACTGCAATGTAAGAAACAGATATATAAGCATTTCCTCACAGTCCTAGGTTTTATTATTAATTGTTAATAATAAAATTATGGCTACTTTGAAAACTCAAATAAAAACAATATAAAAACATGGTCATTAGAGTATTATATACACACATAACAAAACAGCTTAATACAACTGTACTCATATCAGTTTTCTATTGTATCTAAGAGAGCATACTTTAGTACATAGCAAATAGAGATTCTGATTTCAACTTCAAATAGCCACTTTATATTTATTATAAAAATATTAAATGAGATTTTTAAAAAGCAATCCTGAAGTCCAGATGTAACTGTAACATGTTAACTGCACAGAAAACACAACTTTTGGGAGCAACTGTAAACCACAGAAGGAAAAAATTATTTCTGATGCAAGTTCTATCCAGCAGGAATAGACTGGCTTCCTAATCTCCAGGTTGCTTTTGAACATAGGTACATTCCCTCACCTCAGTTTTTCTTGATTTTTTTCATTCCCATATCTTGTGTGAATACAGGCTCCAGAAAATTTCACATGCGATTTCTAAAACCTCCTGTCTTCAGCGTATCTAAATCAGATACCAGATGCTCATTTGTACTGCTACAGCAGCCTGAGTTTACAGTCTTGTGAAAGATTTATTTGGTGAAAAGGTATAATGTCATAGCAGCGTGTCCAGTTCAGAAACTCATTCCCAGGACTTCTTATAGTGCTCGGTATGGCACAAGTACAATAAGCATATGGACCTCTTTATACTAATGGCACTGACATGAAAGCACTTCTGAGTTAAACTGTACATCTGGTAAGGGAGACTACTGTGATCTAATTGTGGTTCATAAAAAAAAAATTTTAAAAAAATACAGGACTTGAGTGCAGCTTCCTTTACATGATGTGCATTGACAATGCAAACCAGCCTTCTTCTTTTTGCTTTTCCACCTGCAAAAGAAGAAATTGAAATTCATACATCATAAATTTCCCACAGACTTGCTAGTTAGTGCTAGCTTGCGTAGGATTGCTACGTATCAGTTCACTGATACGTAGCAATTGTCTGCCATTGGCACCGTGGAGGGAGTCATACCACCTACTTTAGACACCTAGTTAAAGCCACATCTACCTTAAGTATTCCAAATTTCCCCTCTGGGGACGTATACTTTGCTGTCCTGATAGGGAGTCTTGGATCCTAACTTTGTTTTTTCTCTTTATCACTCCTAATTAAGGTTATTTTGGACATCAGGAAAGATGATATTAGTATCTCCTCATGGTTGCCTTCAAGCATATAATCAGATCTATGACAGGCTTACCAGACTCTACTACTGCCTGGAGTTCCCCATGAAAGCTGTAGTCTGTTTTCTTTGCACATCAGGAATCAAAAATCTAGACTGGGGATTTTCTTTGCATTTGGATTTATTTATCCTTCAGCAACTGACTTGTGCAACAGCAAGGCAAGAGCTTGCTTGCCTCTTACACATGGCTCTACCAGTACATCATAATGATTACTTGAAATTCTCTGGAGCCACCAGTGAAAGACTGCCAGAGCTTCCAAGTTCTAATGCACGAAGATGCCACAGCAGAAGACATACTTAATAGGATTATTCACTTCTAAATAACAGCTCTGTGGCAGCAAACAACTAATGTCACTAGCACTCAGGTCTCCCGTGACCAATTGTCCAGAATCCAAACTGCCATGAATCGATTACTATTAGCCTCGGTAGATTTAAGGTAGGACAGAGCTCTCTCTCCTTCTTTATCTGTCTTGCTGTTTCCTTACATGACACCATGATCGAACTTCCTGGCTGAAGATTTTTCAGTCTTACCTTTGGCCTTTGGCTGACAGGAATTAATTTCAAACTTTCTGATGAGGCACTTAGGGGTGAACAAGGTTTGCCAGAGTCTCCTACAGACCTGTAGACATTCAAAATGAGATTGAAAAAGTGAAAAATGGAAGTGACTACTAGAATCATGTCTCAGATCCTGCGTTAGGACCCCTCATCAATAGTCTTCAACAACACATGTCATCTGTCATTTTAAATACAAACAATGGAAGTTGTGAAAAAGCTATTGGACCTTTGTCCAATTTCCACAGAGTTGAGTGTGATGAAGTCAGGGAAAGTCTGTGAAGCCAAAGAAAAACATGGCAATTTTTCCATTGTGTTCAAGTTCTGCTGCATGGGTAATCAAGGCACTACAAACATGAAATTGTAAAGGGTTAACTTTTACCTTCTTATACTGGTCATACTGCCAGGGGAAACACTATCTTCTTTGGAGCTGTCCATAGCAACTGCCATGGGAATAGACACGTCAATTGTCCTCCTTGGATTTTCTAGGCAATAAATAATAGCTTGATTCCAATGGGAACACAGCAACATTGCACAACATTCATTTCATTTTCCCATTTTTGGAGGGGGATCACATAACTCTTCACAATTGCATAGAATATACAGATCAGACATAAAAGATCAGGCTAAATATCAACCCCATACCCACCCTCTGAACATGACAGATATTGAAAGCAGATAATCAGAGCAACTATGAACAATGTGCACATATATAGAATGATTCTTCCATAGATAAACCTTCTGGGTTTTGGCAATCAGAGGCTTAGAGACTTCCGATTTCTCTACTTTGTTCCTTTAAGATTTTACTTATCATGCTGAATTTATGTTACAACAGCTGTAGAAGTGTTAGAAGTGTTACAGTCCCACTGCATGAGTCATTGCATATGGACCTACATGCATATGCACATGCACATATGTGATCTCTCCTCCCCCTCCTTCCTCTGCCCCTCAAGTCCTTCCCTTTATAGATCCTCTGTGGTTCAGGAAAGGGGAAAGGGCAGGTGTCCTAGACAGAGCACGTGTACATGCTCACATGCAGTTCTGCCTGTAATTACAATGACTCCATGAAGAGATAAAGCAGCCCTCACCTTTTGGAAAGTATTTTTGTTCGTAGTTACACATGGCACCTAATCTATGAATCTTGAATCAGCAAGAACATTCCCTTTGCTAATTTACCTCTTCAGATGACTGGAAGCTCCAGTTATTTCTTTCTATTAGCACTGGCAGTAACTCAGCAAGGTAGTCTGATGGAAAGAGCACCCAGAAGACCAAAAACTAAAATGTGGTTGAGAATTGGATAATCACTCTGCCGTGATTTTTAGAAGCCTGATGTAAATACTTAGCCTTTTTATAAAAGATTCTCCAGCAGAGAGAACTGATTAAAAAGCCTACTTCTGCCAATCAGTGACCGTGTAGCAGAACTGTTCTGCAGACAAGGACATAGCAAAGAATAGATTTACCATGAAGCATGATATCTGCAGCAGACTAATTACTAAGAAACTAACCTTAGGAGAAGTTTAGCTGATGTATTTTTAGCTCTCTGAAGCAAGGAGTGTTTGTACCACACAGTCATTAACAGCAAGTGTACTGCTGACCACAACTGCTGATCCAATCAGCTAAGGACAGAGAACTCCCAAAAGGGGAAAAATGTTGTCTTACTAGCTTTTCTTTCTCCTGAAGCTGGGTACTTACCAGTATAATTTAGGGATGGGGACAGAACAGGAGATATCGTTGGAGGGACCACATCAGCAGCAGCTAATTTCTGTTGGTCTATTAGCTGCAACAGTTTATCACGTGCTTCTGTACTCTGACGATTCAGCTCTGCTATTCTTTCCTCCAAGCTCTTTGATACCATGAGATGAGTCTACTTGAATAATCACTTCAAATTAAAAACTTACAATTTGCACCTTCAAGGAGAGCATGCAATATATTTCAAGTACTTCTATGAATTTAATTTTCAAACTGAAAGTAAACATAATCATATAGCACCTCCTGTAAAAAAACTCATTTTGTCCCTTTCACTGTCCTGTATCTAGGTCCTTAATTGACTAAACACAACAATATTTTAAACTGGTCTTCCTACAAGTAGAAATAAAACAGCTATTGTCTCTACCATTTAAGGAGAAAGGAAAAAAAAAAAAAAAAGAAGAAAACCCCCAACCATCCAACAATTAACCATAATTAAGAAAATATTTAATCAGAGACACACATATTCAGGAGGGTGTGGGGAAGCAAAAGCAGATTTCTAGCAGAAGTATCCTGGAACTCATCTTTAAACCAGGTTTTCACCGACTTTGACCTCTTCCCCTCCCCCTCCATTAATTGCTTCCACAAAACCAACACTTTAAAAAGTTTCCATCATCTTGTACAACTAAACGTTACACAACATAATACAATGGGCAAAATGACAACCCTCTCAGCCTACAGTTACGTGAGGAAATTTAAAACCTTTGGGATCCTTAATTGAACAGTAATTCAGCCACTGTGACGGAACAGAAGTAAAGACAGTAGCAACGGCAGGGATTAGGCATTTCTGTGTTAACTCCACTCACTGGGGTGCCACTGAATAGCTGCTTAGTTGCAGATTAAAGGTTTTCTATGTGAACCAAAGCCTTCAAGCTCTCTCTTTCCCAAAGATTTTGGGATTTTCACCACACAGCAGGACTGACAAGACAGATCCAACTAGTACATACACTATAATCAAGTATTTCAAGAGATGTACCTGCACTAACTTTAATCTTACGGGCTTTTGGGTCACAGTAGCAGAAGAGAAGTATGGCATGGATTTAAATATACATTTTACAAGCTTGATAAGAACCTGTGGATTGGTGCAGTGCTTTCACTGTTAATATTACCCAAGCTACAAGAGGTATACCTGATCATGTTGCAATCACACATCTTTTTGCAGCATAACCTTATCTTAAACTTATAAATGTGCTGCACACTTTTCAGCACTCATGTACAACATAGGTGCAATATGAGAACTGTTGAGCTCCTTGGGGAGCTCACACTCTCATAAGCTACTGTTGAGCTCCTTGGGGAATGATAAAAATCACAAGTCTCCAAGCAAATGAATGAAAAGAGTATTTGGGTTGCTACTCTTTTCCTTAAAACAACTGACACCAGGAAAGAAACAGTCTTAAAGCATCAGTAAGCTATGGGAAAGCAGATGAGCAGAAAGGGGAATCCAGCCTTCCTTTTCTCTTAAATTCTCACCTGTCCTTGTGAAGAGTCTGGACTAGGATTTGCATTTTGTATTGGGTCTGGCTGATGTAGGCAGTCACTTGTGTCTTCAGAGAAGCCTCTGAATTTGCTCAGTTGAGCTTTAATTAGAGAGTTCTGCCGCGTAAGCTCAGCTATCTGTCCCAGTAGATCACCATTTTGAAATAACTCTTTAGCTGTGCTGTTTTTTCTAGCGTCACCTGGGCAGGACAGACTGATTTTCCCATGGGAACTCTCCAAGTCTTTGTCTGCGGGAGGAACTGGTTGCCTTCGAGAGATGAGACAGTTTTCCTCAGTTGTACTCTGTGTTTGCAGGGAAGAAGGTGAGCTCCTTTCCTTGCACGGTTCTCTTTCAGTGTTTTCAGGAGACTGAGAAATGGCTGTAAACACTACAAACAAGAAATAAAGGAACAGTATGGAAAGGGACATGTGATCCTTATCAAGGAAATTAACAGTGACTTTATTGCAGCAGGCTAGTAATAATCAAGCAGGAACTTGAATTGTAACACCTAGCCTGAATGATGTTATGTTACTGATCAAAATCACTCTATGCAAGACCCTGCTGCAAGAACTCACCAGGTTTAATATTTCCTATTGCAAACAGTCTTACATTTAAATGATTTATTTAGAGATTGAAAGAGAAGTCAGAGAGAAGAATATAAATTGCTTTGAATTTCTTAGCTGATAGATCAAACACTACTTTTAAGTTAGTATTCCATTTTCCAAAATCCAGTCACCTTACCTAATAAACTGTAAGTTTGCATTTCAGCTCTGATATTTATACTGGGTTGGTAACAAAACTTTTAGAATAATGAAACAAAATAATACAAGACTTTTGGCATAATAATAAACTAGCTATTTACTCAGCCTCAAAGAAAGGGCAAGCACTCTGGCCAACAAAAGTAGTTAGGTAGTTGTGGTCATCATTAGCAAACAGATAACACACCACATACACATGACCAAATACGTTACGGCACTGTCAGCTGCTACATGTTAAGTCCTAGTTGGATTTTGTGATCAAAACCAGATTTTCTATGCTTTATATACCAAATAGCCCATTCCATCCCAAGCTTAGCTTTTGCCTCTTGAGCAGGGCATGACATTTAAAAATTTACACACAAATGTGGTTTAGGAATCACTTTTCATAAAGAAACATTCAAGAAGTTTAACATTTGTTGAGGCATTTAGCATCTTTAATGGTTTTAAAAGAGTAACAATACATTTCTCACATAGCTAAACTGTAGTGAAGTCTAGGAACACACAGTTTTATATTCTTGTTTCAAATGACAGACATCTGACAGTTCTCAGTGGGACTGAAACCACATGTTGCTCTTTTCCTCCTGATTTATTATGTGCCTCCTCACAGCACAGCAGCCCACCAAAAGGTTGAACTAGATATAAACTTCCAATTGCCCTGCCAACTCCTTAAAAATCAAAAAGACTTTCAGGTTTTCTGACTTGGAAAAGAATTACAAAGCAACACAGCTGAAAGGGGGGGAAAAAAGGAAGAGGGGAGGCACAAAACCCCACCACTGTGCCCTGCTTCCTGTCAGCAACCATCAAGCTAGCCATAAATGTAATTACCCGCCTCTCAACAACAGAGGGTTACCGGGGCATTCAGTAAGATGCATGTGGTTACAATGACAGTTGCAGGAGGAAACAGCTAATTTTGAGAGTCACAAAGGATCCTCCCTTCTGCTCACTTCATTACGTTTAAATGAGAAATACCTTCCCTGATAACCCCGATGAACTTTCTTCCTTCCAACAACCACAGCTGACCTATAAAAACTCCTGAAGCCTATGGATATTGACACAAGACTGATAACTAATCTAGTTATCCAGCACCACATAATTTCAACGAAAACTTCTTCAGCTGCTTCCTGTGTATTGAATGAAATCCATACCGAAACCTGCTCCCAAAGCTTTTAGAAAAATCTCTGCTGGGAAGATTGTCTCAAAGCAAGAGTATGCAGCCTACAGACATCCTGGGTTGTCTGCAGCATGGGCTGTGGAGGTACGAATTTCCAGTCTTCAGTGGTCCAATCATGAAAGGTGATGGAGGCTGGATTACAACATCAGCAGATGGAGATCTGAGATGATGTGCTG
Source organism: Aquila chrysaetos chrysaetos (assembly GCF_900496995.4). NCBI lineage: Eukaryota > Metazoa > Chordata > Aves > Accipitriformes > Accipitridae > Aquila > Aquila chrysaetos. The sequence continues at coordinate 2,613,992 of NC_044010.1, read as the reverse complement.
TAGGTCATACACAAACTGCTACAGCAAATCATACAGAAGTGACAATCAAAACCAGTACAAGATGGAAATGCTGATCTGGATTGCCACTGACAGGACTCAGACAGTAGATGGAGAACTGCAGGGGACAGAAAGTCTAAAGGAAGTCTAACAATAGGCATAGGAAGAAAAGAAATGCATAGCTGGGGGCAGAAGCAGGATATTCCAGCTATAGGGCCAAGGTGTCTAGGCATACACATTAAAAGTTTTCATAGAAAATACATCTCTAAAGGTAATGTGAGCCTGGGAGATTGAAATAGTAACACACTAAACAGACTCCCAAGTCTACTACAGCCAGAGAGATCTCACCGTTCTGGAGGGGAGGCAATTCCTGACTGCTCTTCTGCCGGGGAGGTGACAACAGCACAGCTGGCTGGAAGATGTGGGCTGGCAAGCTTCTACCAGCTCCGCCACCACCTGAGGCACCTGGCCTCAGGGGAAACTTGAGAGGAAGTTCTTCCTGTGGGAATTTCAGCATACCTTCCCTTTTGCATGCATCAGCACTAGGCTCAAAATAGCTCAAATCAGGTTCGCCTAAAGAAAGAGACAAAGCAGAGACAGAATTAGAAAAAAAGGGGGAGAAAAAAAATTAGTTTTAGTGCAATAGGGAAAATTCTCAATAACGACTCTTACATTCAAGTATCTGAAAAGACAGACTAGAGTATCTTCCCCACACACTGTTAACTTCCTTCTGATCCCTAGATACAGAACTCTTTCAATGGAGCATAACACAAATCTTCACTGGCCTTAAGAACAAGAAGAGCTATTGTATATAGCCTCACAATTTCAGAATACTAGTAAGAGATCTGTTTGTAACTCATGCACAAGACTTACAGACAAGTGACTTGTGAGGAACAGGTATTTCAGTGAGCTGCATTTGGTATATTCTCTTGAGAAAAGCAGACCTACGCACTTGTCCTAATGAACCTATATTATAAATTTGATGGCAACAATGGTGGAGTGGAAAACAATTCAAAGCTTTGAGCTCTCTGATGATCTTTTTATGACTTAATTCAAATCAGACATCTTCAGTAAAAAAAAAAAAAGTTATTCTTCTGTATTTAACTTCAACTAGCGTATATCTCTGTTGCCATCTATTTTGAACATACCAGGGAGGCACAAAATGAAAAGCGTGAAATCAAAGTTGTAGCTAGCTGTGAGACCACAGTAATTTTAATAAGCCTACATCCACTGCTCCACCATTGCTGTCTTTGAATTTTCTCCTCACAATTTTGTTCAGGACATTTGTTCCCAAAAGTGAGCTTAGTGGAAAATTAAGCAGAACATACCTGATCCCAAAATGCAAGAGACAAAAAGCACCCTTCAAAGGCAAAGAGCCAGAAGAGGCTATTCGCATAAGATACTGCTTGTGGTTCACACTACCGAGGTTCTGAGATTGAACTTAAAACCTGCCACCCACTATTCAATGACCATGGCAAGAAATGAGAAAGATCTTCCTGCCCTGTTTCACTGTACAGAACTGCATTTCTAAAGTATCCTCCTCACATGCTATTTATCACTATGATATGCCCTCCACTCCTCTCTCAGCCACTCTTGTCTCTCCAGGGAAGTCCTGTGTTAACTTATACATGGTTTCTGTGCTAAAACTAGCTATCTCAAATGTTTCACATCCAGTCAGATGCGCTAAAACTAGCTATCTCAGATGTTTCACATCCAGTCAGGTGCCTTAAGGGTACAAGAGATCTCCATCTGAAGGAGGAGGAAGAAATGGTTTTGTAACTTTAGGAAACTTTCCTCTCAGGAAGATGCCTTTCCTGAGAGCAGAGACCAATAAGGAAAAAAGATTTGGAAATTCTAGTCTTGCAGAATTATTGTATAAGAAGGTTTAGGGTTTGGGGTTTTTTTTGTTTGGTTGGGTTTTTGTTGTTGGGGTTTTTTTTTTTTGTTTGGGGTTTTTTTGGTTTGTTTTTTTTTTTTTTGGTTTTTTTTTGAGGGGTGCTTTTCTGATTGTTTGGGTTTTATATTTTGGGGTAGGATTTTTTGTTTGCTTTTACAAAGCCTGGGTAAATCACAAAGAAGGGACCTGGTGTGTGGCTTCTTCCTGAGAACCCCACAGAAGCAGTCAGGAAGAAAGTTTTTGACCAAAAAAAATGTCCAGAAAACCAACATTAACTAAGGAATACAAATCACTCCAAGGAATCCTGGGATTCACAAGGAGTTACTGATCTTGAGAACAAAACCAATGCATTTAAGCAACCATTCAGGGATGACAGGTCGGGAAAACTCCATGGTGAAAGAATGTAAAAAGTACAATGTGAATCATGTTTGGTTAGTTTGGCCATCAATGCTACTGGCTTAACTTAGTCTGCGGCTATGTTATATATCACTCAACTGGTCATTCACCTCTGATACAAAGTCGTAAGTGTCAGACTTCTGCCTGGTTAGTTACCAGGACTCACCAGCTGCTGTTTCTGGTCAGCAGCGACCTCCAGTGCCTCATGGAAGAACCAATCTCATACTGTCAGGCTGCCTCAGCAACAGGAAGGTGAGATCCTGATTCAGTTGGTGGTTTGTTTTTTTTTTTTTTTTTAGGACCCTCAGAAAAAACTTGACTTTGTAAGCCATCTCAACGGGTGAAGGCTACTCCCCACCCCCTTTTTTTTTTTTTTTTTTTTTAATATAACGTATGATGTATGACTTAAAGCTCAAGCCCAGGACTTAGCTAAAAGGTTAATCTTGAAGTCCTGATCCACATAGAAGGATGCCAGTGGGGATGGAATACAACCTATAATATTGTTAAAAAATAATCTGTAGCAAACTTCTTGTGCTCACAGCAGAACCCACAGCCTATGAATTTCCAGAAGTGAGATTCATGCTCACGCAAGAGGTATTTATTCAAGTAGACATCTATTAAACACCAAATTTTCCACTACAGGGATAAACTACTCACAACTCCCATTTCATCCTTCACACATGCATGCACACACCTTGCCCGTTCACTGGGCCTTTGCTTGCAATTCCAAAATTGTTTGGACTTTGTTCTCTTCTAGGTTCTACCAAAGGGAGGCCTTTAAATGCTTGTGTGAGAGAGATCAGCTGTTCATCTGTTACCATCATGTATTGCTGAAGCTTCTTCTAAAGGATGAAGGAAAAACAGAAAGAGATACAGAAATTTGTATTCTAGCAACAGGAATTAGATTATATACCACAGGCAGCTCTGAGAAGAAGTTTGGTCTCTTATTACCACTGCATGAATCTGTGGGATTCCAGTGAGGTATTCAATATTGATGTCTCCACGTTTCTCATTTATTTTCTCTCCTGCCTCAAAGAAATTGTTTGGTTTTCCCTTTTCCTAACTCATCACCCCACTTCCTCTCTAATGCAGCTTTATTCCTTCATTCCCAAACGTAACCATTGAACAATCTACCTCCACTGCAAACTGAAAAAAAGAAAAATGTATTATATCTAGTCTACTCTGTTGCTCCAGTAGTGTTAACAGTATAGAAGTGTGGAGGCAGATGCTTAAACCTTTACGTTGATAAAGCAAAGCTCAGTTTAATGGAACTAGCATTTTCGCAGGCTTTAAAGTTAAACATGAAACAGGAAGATAAAATGTTGACTTTCCAAACATTCCTTCCCCCCTGCCGCGCCTGCTATTGTCACTGTCAGACGACTCATTCAATTTTGTCATTTTCTTCCTGTTCATTATTAAAATCTCCCGAACATACGACAATGCATCTCAGCACACAGTTGCAACACAACTCAGTATTCTAACAAGTCATTCTGAGGGGGATGGGGGCTCAGTACCTGGATAGCAGTGTTTTCTTCCCTCACTAGAAGTATTTCTGCAGTCAGAGCATCAATCAGTTCTCTGTGTTCATTCAACATCTCCTCATGCTGCTGTCTCATCACCTCTTTCTCATGCAGCTGCATTTCACTCTAAAGAGGGAGAAAAAGTTAAAAACCTACTATAACCAATACAGATTCATACTTGGAAACAGGAACGGGTCCATATCACATCATACTGTAACAGTTCTTCCCCCTTTTGCTAAATTGACTTCATTACTTTCATGACAAAATCCAATTTTCAGGGCTTGAGAATTGTCAGAAAGCTTACTGTTCCTTCTTTGTTACTCCAGAACACTGCAGGGAATCCTATATATCCTTGTTCTTCTGCCTTTACAACTTTTACAGGCTGTTACTGCAAGCGTTGTTTCTCTGCACGGATACTGTTTTGTAAGTCACTGTATCTTCATGCAGTAATCGAATAACTCCAGGTGTGCTGGTGCTTGTCAGTATCCTGTGCTACTTGTGTCTATTCTTTAGTTGCCTTAATTCATTAATGAAGACAAATTTGACTAAATGAAGGAGAAAGTAGTTGTTTTCTAATGTTTTCCCCCAGAGAGAGAAAAAGTTATAGAGGGTTTCATTTATTTTATTTGTTTAAAGAAGACAAAAAGGTTTATTTGTTAAGTAATCCACTTGAGCATGAGGCAAAAGGCCTTACTGTAGAACCTCTTGCCCTTAAATGATATTATCAATCTGTTATCTTAAGACAGACCACTGCAGTAAGCCAGGTGTCCTGTACAAGACACAAAAGAGTCCCTTCCACCTCTAATGGGTAAATGGAATATATGACTGCCACTTTTTGGACCGTCACAGATGAAAGAGCAGAGGCTACCAAGTCCCATAAACACATCAGAATTAGCAGATGGAGCCCTTCCCCAGATGATTGCCTGCATTTACTCAAGGGAATCCCTGAATAAGAGAAATACATCCCATCTCCAAAACACAAGAGATCCTGAAAAGCAATTGGGGTACTCTTTGCTGCTGCCCGCCAAAATTAGAGCATGAGCTGCCCATAACATACCGTAGATTATTTTCTGCTGGCATTGGGACCAGAAGTGAAAAACCACCAAGGAAGAAGTGTTAAGACAAAACAGCTCTGCAGCCACATAAAATGAATGAATAAATAAATAAATTATTTTGAGAATAAACCACAGATACTGTCACCAGACACAAAGACAGATAGATAAATCTCCTTTAAGCATATCAGGGACAAACCATCCATTTTCTGGTTTTCTTTCACCTAGACAGAACAGCTTTTCTGTATTGATCCAAGTGAAGCAGGCTGGCACAGAAAATGGAGAAAACGTAGACAGTTCTATCTTTTTAGAAACAGAAAACAGGGTAAAATAAGAACTTTAACCCTGGTATCAGTGGTGAAGCCTACTGATGCCTTAGATCATCTGGATGAGCTATTGTATCTACTCATCATCCTACACAGCGTTAACCTAGTCTCGGAGGAAAAGCTTCCAAGCAGCTGTGTGTCTTACATTTATGCATGGGGAGAGCATCAGGGTTAACAGCTGTATACATCCATTCCTACCATCCTGTAGGATTTGGGTCTGGTATACCCTGGAAGAAGTATCTTCATTCCAGCCCATTGCCAGGTGTACCTCTAATATCATAAGCTTTGTTTTAACACTGCATCAGAATATGCAGAAGCAGAGATGGAGAACATAGCAACACAGAGTAATGTAGTATGCATATATTCTAACTTTTTCACCCTATGAGTCTGGCAAAGAAATAGCATTCTTAGTAGAATGGGGAAAAAAAAAAAAATCAATTCTAACATCTGGCAGATGATACTGAAATTCATTTAGGAACCAAGTCAGGTTGATCCACTTCCCTTTAAGAATTTCATATAGCTTGGCAAACATTTCAGAAGTTTCTTTTTCCCCTTCTCTCTAGCCTCTTTTATATTCACTAGCTGCTTCTTGTAGGAGTTGATTTTTTTTAATTACTTATTATTGCAACTGTCATGAAAGATTCAGTAATTCAAGTTTCTCTTCCTACTTTTTATATATAACTTTGAGAATAAATTAAGCAACATCCTTTATTGTAATTCTTCTGCATTCAGCTTTTCTGCAGCAAAGCTGGAAAATATTTTTTTTCTTCCCAGAAGAGGAAGGAAATCTTTCTAGAAGCTTCAAAACCTCTTGAAGACTGGTTGTTTACCTGAAATCAGAGGCTTTTTAAATATCTGCTGCAAAGTCACTTTCTTGAAATGCATTGCCAGCTATAATTCAGGCATTGGAAATTTGCTAAGTCTCCTGGCTAAGCAAAACAGATGGTGCACATGAGCACTTGATTTATTCCTAGCATCACAGGGATCAGGTTTTAGGAAATACTCAGACAAGCTGTGTTTCTTCATGGCAAATGCTCAAATCCTAATTGTAAATAAAGCTCCATGAAAAGCAGAAAAGTCACTGAAGGTTATGGATGCACACTGTCTATCTCAAGCAACCCTGAATACAATTAACCACACTTTGTAGCTTGAGCAAGTTCTGCATATGTCTACTCATGAATTTAGGTAGTAAATCTAAAAAAGTTGCAGACAATTTTGCAAGCAACAATCAACTCCTGGAAGGAAGGAATGATAACACATCTATTAAAGTAGAAACAACATCACAGAGGTGCTCAGTAAAAATTGGGAATACAAGTAAGAGTCAGCATACATCTTTCAAGATGAGTACTCTCCTTAAACACTCAGACTCCATGGCCTTCTGTCTGAATAGGATTAAAGCTCTTAAGATACATTGAATGTTACATTCATAAAGAAAAAGTAGCAACTAAGAAAAAGAAAGACAAAGAAAATCTGGAGTAGTTTTTGAGGAAGCTTGAGAGTCAAGAATAACTCGTTTCTGTGGAACACAAATTAAAGACAATTTAAATAGGGTTATAATTGCAATTATATTTATAATATTAATTTGATGCTATTAAATTGATTTTTTCTTAACAAATTGAAAACATTCTATTGGAAGTCCAGAAGATCCTTCCCCATAACTGCAAAAGAAACAAATTTAATACCCTGCTTTGATATTACAACTTTAACAGAAAACAAGCATTCTTAACTTCTTTTAAAACATAAGATCCCCTCAGCCAAAGCCCATCTTCTGATGGTAGTGGCTTTTCACTCTTGAACTGATTATTTAACATTTGTTTCTGAGACAGGACTTAAAGTAAATTCTTCCATATAGATTACATGCAGGGTAATACAAGGAATAAGTTGCTATATATCCAGACAGAATTAAAAAAAAAATTCAAATTTTAAAATAAGGTCATTTTTCTCCCCCCAATTATTATACACTCTGAAAAGGAACCAAAATGGAACAGTTCCACATTCATTACGGATCTATTCCCTTTGCTATGAAATGGAGCATTGGGATTTAGATAACGTATTCTGCTGCATCTGTTAAGAGTGTAGGAACAGCCATAATCTGGTTCAAAATTTCACATAGGCCCAATGAAACTGTGAGCCACTGCTGCATCTTGAATAGCTCTGGGTTAGAGATGAAATAAAACATGCTTCTTTTTTTTCTTTCTTTTTTTTAAAAAAGAAGTTCTACATGGCTTACAGGTAGCCTTCTCTATGGAATTCCATTGATCTCCAGCTGTGCACTGCTATAATGAGCACTTCAGGTCATTCTTGCTTAAGGTGAAGTTGCTGCTATGGATAGAAAAAGAAAGCTAAGGAATCCCTCAAAGAAAATTAGGGGATTTGGGTCCACTGCTTTAGCGACAATAGCATTGCCTTTGGGAGGCAAAGGAAGAAAAAGAATTTGTAAACAAGGCTGCTACATCTCTGAACATATTTAAATAACACATTTAAAATTATTTCAAATGGTACTTTCTGCTAATAATCACCGAGAGACTTTCACTGCAGTCAACACCTCCCTTTTCACTAGGGGTACCTGTTTCTAACAAACTAAAAGTTTTAACTCCTAATTGCATGCAATACAAATAATAAGCAATGATAATCAGACTTCAAAGTAAACTGATTGGGAGCCAGGAAAAACCAAAGTTTACATCTGTAAAGTAACTTTATACCCTTTTTCATTCACTCTACAGAAGCAATTCAAAATCTTCTCACCTCTTTGAGGTAGCGCATCAAACGACATAGAGCATTCACCAGTGACAAGGTAAACCCGGTGAGGCCTTCACTTCTCTCAGTTTTTTGAACCTCACGACCTGTACATCGCTCATACTCCTCCAATTCATTCTCCACTTTACGTATCATGTGGTTGAGAATATCTAGGCTGGATTTGTTGTCCCTCCGAAGGTCAGTGGGGATTGAATTAGCTGGAGAATCATCTCTGCTCTGTCTTGCAGAGTTCTGTGCAGTTTGTTTTCTTTTCACTGGAAGCGGGGGGAAGAAAGCATCACTGGAATTTCAAGGTGTATAGAAAGCTTTGCAGTACCAATGAAATTACATTGTTTATTGACGTAAATCAAAGGAGAGGCCCTCTCTTGTCCTGAGCTGAAAAGGACCATCAAAGAATGCCCCCAGTCATTCCAGTTATTTTCAGATCATCAAAAACCACATTTTCTACCACAACATTAGTACCTCTCAAGTATGATTGTTTGGTGCTTTTATCTTAGATACCTGTTCCTGCTTTCCTCCTTCTCAGTTAAAAGCATGGAAACAGTTTGCCAGTGAACAGCCAGTGAAAAATATCAGCTGCTTTCAGGTCTCATATTTAGTGAGCAACTCTTTTACAACAATCCTTTCATGTTAGAGTTTGTATCTGACGTCAGTCCCCACATAGAAATGTGTGTAGAATATGGGGACTGAAATGCATCGTAATTGTGCAGCATAGACTAGAAAGCTATATCAGACATAGAAAAGCCCTGCACAGGAGAGAACTCCACAGCTAGCCAGGTAACGTGTAGCATCAAAGGGCCATATTTGTGGTTCCTAGACCCCTATGGGCTTTGCTTCGCCAACAAACATGCAGAATACAGGGCAATACACTACACAAGGGGCTGTGGAACGACCATCCATAGAGATGCTCAAGACTCAGCTGGACAAGGCCCCCTCAATCAAACTTTGCAGTTAGCCCTGCGATGACATCCAAAGATCCCTTTTAACCTACATTTTCCTATGATACTAAGGACCCTGGTCAAAGGGACATACGTTATTTTTAAAAGTACTAAACTTTTTGCTGCAATTTGCTTTTGTTTCCTTGAGTTTGGGTTCAGCACTTGTCTCACAGTGTAAGTGGAGTCTACGGTCTCTTCTTCGTCTTCATTCTGAAGTCTTGAATGGATTCTCTTGACTACATTTGTAGCATTGAGGGCTGATTTAAATACAAAACAAAACAAAAAACCCACACATTAAATATTTCAGGTATGTTCTAAATAGTAATTTGTTCTAAAGTAATTTTATTAGAAGAGCTGGCTTTTTAGTCTGGAAATTCATCTGAGCCACATTAGCATGTCTCTACCTCTCACCCCCACCCAGAAAAGGAATTCCAGACAGGATCCTGTGAACAGCCTAACGACCCTTGAGAGGCTGTGATTAGGCAAATCCAACCTGACTGATCCAATGATGGAGAAACAGTTGTTGGAGTCAAAGGCATATTTGATTCCTGCGATAAGGTAGTTTTTCTCATATCCTTTTCAGCCCACAACTGAGAATTCACCAAGGAATTTTCTTCTCTCAATAACCGAAGTAGCCTACGTTTAAAACAAGCATAACAGTGAATTGTAATAGGATAATAGCATGATTCTAGATTATCTGTACAGTCTAAAAAGAGCTTTTTAAAATATCTATAACTGCTCAGGTGAGTTCCTTGCTCACATTCAATCCCAGGCTGAATGTTACAACAAGGGGTTTCCCTAGAATTCTGAGGTCAGGAAAGGAGCGGGGGGGGCAGAAACAGAAAAAGTAACTTAACTATTCCCATGCAACACACAATTTTAACTCTGTCTATTTCCAGTGTTGAGAAAGTGGAAACATGAACAGATATGTTTGGTATTGACCTGTCAGAATTGATGCTGGATTTGAAATTCAGAAAGTCCTGATGTCCATCTTCTGATTGATAGATTGATAATGCTTCCTCTTCCACTTCATTAAGAGCCTGTTTAGGAGACAAAGAAAACAAAAGGGACTTCAGAGCAATTTCAATTTGTCTTCAGGAAGAAGTTAGAGATAAATTTTCTGAAATTGTTTCAAGAAAAAAAAACAAAAACATTTGTTTCAGTCTCCACTTCCAAAACAAAATTTAAAAAAGAAAGAAAGAAAACCACAAACCTCTGTGGGAAGAGTTTTGGGGGACTTTAGTACCTAAGAAATACTGATACTGACAATTGTCTCTGAAAATAACACAGCAAGTGATTAATTCAATGTCCAATGTTTTATTTGGATGATTTGTATTAAATAAGAAAAACGACACACGCTGTAGGATAAAAAAAAAGCTTTAAAGACTGTACCAAAACAAATACAGAGATATAGCAGGCAGAAGATGGAAAAAGCAAATCTAAATTATAGCATCTTTAAAGTTTCAGTCATTTGACATTACAAGCTAAACAACCTTGTAATGAGATCTGCAAAACTACATTTTTATTCTATGTGTAAAACACAACCAGAACAAAATACAATCCTACGTACCACATTCATAGCAAAACTTAAGCAATCAAATTTGGAATTAGGGTTCCTCAAACTGTCAGGTTTCTGCATTTCTGGGTAGGCTTCACCAGATAGCCTTTAACTATGATTTTCATAGGCACATAAGGAAAAGAAAATCTCACAGAAGCTCAGCAGACAACTATCAGTATGCGTTTCTTTTAAAAATTTAAGCCTATCCTGCAGCATGCATCCAGTGATACAGCTTACAAAGATGCTATAGTTAACTCTTCATAGTAAAAAAAAAAACCCCAAACCAAATACCACATCGAAATAACATGACAGAGCAGTACTGCAACTCAAATTGCAGATATTTGTGCAAGATAGTAGGAAACAGGATTAGAGAACCATGAGAATATGACACCATCACTTTCACTCCCACAGCCCTTTTGGTCTTCATCAGTGAGCTGCTTTCTGGCAGTGTCATATGCCTGTTCTCAAACCACAGTGAGCATTCCTGGTACCACCCACATTATGCAAAGAAAACAGAACACGAAGGCAATCTAAATGGAATTTTAAACAAATTTCAACAATTTTTAAACCTTTTAAACAAATCTAAATAATTGTAAAAGAATATGAAGTATTGAAAGTTAAACTTGTAGGACTAATCAAGGCTGTGGCATTAAGTGGGTTATATTTACATGTGTGTTATCAGAAATAAATTGGAGCCCAACTGGCTATGTCCCCATATATGCAGACATAATTAGAAAATCAGAGGCATATTTCAATATGTAGCAATTTTTTAAGTGACACAAGAGTTGTCGTCTTAGTCTGTAATTACTTTGTTCTCTTGCTGATAATTCCAGAATTCAAAAGGGAGAGAGCATGCTAATATGAGAGCGCTTCTATGAGATATGTTTGTTTCTCATATTCAAAGGTTAAGAAATAAAAAAAAACCATGATTCCCAGAGTCTCACAAAACAAACCCACCTTTATTTAACACCATTTTCTATGCATGTTATCAACATGGTATACAATACACAAAAGACAGGGTTAGGTCTGCTTGGAAACTCTACCTCTGAATATTTTTATTTTGTGCAAACAAAAAAGCCACAGGACATGCATGGAACAGAACGTACATTACCTGGGAATCCACGACAGATTCACTAAGGATGGAAAGCTGAGTGGAAGGATCACATTTTTGTACAATGGGTCCTTGAGATGATTCTAGGTCACAGTTAGGAGCCATTGTTACATTAGGGAAACCTAGAGGAATCAGACACAACAGGGAAGAACACAGAGGACTCGGTCTATAGTATGTTCACAGGGCTTTGTACCAAAAAGCTAGTTCCCATACTTTGCACAAAAAGGATCACAGGGACATATGTGGCTTTAAACAACTGCCAAAGGCCAACCACAGAGTTATCTTAATACATTCGGCCATGTACCAGGCTTTTGTCCTTCTGCACAAGTGTATTTAAACAAGTGAGAAGAAGCAAGTAGGATGAAACAGTCACTGTAAGCAAAAGGGAATGGCAACCTACAGAGAAAAGAACCTAAGTTTAAGATTTCACATGCAAACAGCCAGTCCTGCCTTCCAGTAGTGTTAAGGACCCACAAACCAGGGTAAGAGATGGAAAAGCCTTGTTCACAAATCACTGATAAATCTTCAACAATATCCAAGAGCAAGCAGTCAACCCATGTAGCAATGGGAATCAGAACTACTGAAGTGGTTTGAACTGGTGCTCTGTATAAGCCAGCAGCTTGGCTGTGGAAATGGTAAGCGTGAGGTATTTCACAGTAAGTAACCCAAAATTCCACAATGGACACATACAGTAGAATAACTGGCCATGGGTCACTCTCCCCTGCCATGGGAGGTGTTATCCTCATTTGTGTTTCATCCAACATGAACAGGATCAATCATACTGCATTAGATGATGAGATGAAAACAGTTAAAAAGAATACTTTGCAAAGCGAGGCTATTTATGAAAAGCAAGGAGATAATCTTAAATGTACTACCACACATAAATGAGACGGTCTACCTGTTCGCATGCGAGGAGCATCCCCAAACAAGTCTTTTGCCACAGCCATGACCTGATCAGATCGTTCCAATACATCTTGCAAATGGTATTGATCAGACAGAATCTGAAAGTATAGTGTACGAGGAAATATTTCATACTGAGCAGACCGGTTTTTCCTTTGTTTTTTTGGTATTGTTCTTCTAAACAGTTAGCAAGAGAACAGCCAACAAGACAATGTTTGCAAAGTTGGTACTGTGCAATTAGATCCTAATTAAGGTAGATCAGAAAACCATACTTCATTCTGAGTGACTAGAATTCATCCTGTTTTTCTGAAAAATGAAACAGTTATTACTTCTGGGGGCCCCATCAGCACTGACTTTTTTCTCTTTAGAGCCAATCCTCTCACTCCCTTCTCCTCCCAGCCTGACACAAACAAGAAGCTGGGTGTTTATGACACACTCATCAAAACAAAGACACATATCTGGCAATAAAAAAAGTCAGTAGGCATCCCCAAATCATTTGATCTCAATGTTGTCGAGTCAAAGAACACTTATCTAAATCTGACAGACACCCAAGAACTGCACCAAACTAATTCAGGCAAACTTGTTTCATTCAGCCTTGACTATGGAAAATTTTGCCTAAAAATTAAGCCACCTACCACCATAAAAGTTTCAACAGACATAAATACAGCTGACTACATCTGGCACCAGAATACGTTTTGGGAATCTCCACACATTTCTCACAAGGCACTCCTTCTGTATTCAAGGTCTCTCTCCCCCAGTATTTGAAGTCCATCACTGGCACCACGATGGCTGCCTCCTAAGGAGGGAGATCTCAGAGAGCAAACCAAGAGGAATTCAGCTACTGTGAGCTGAATGGAGCTGACTGGAGACATGGCTTCGTGAGCAGAAGGCAATCCAAAACTCCTCACTGACTTGTGGTTTCATTCACAAACGTGGAAATGGGAAACTAGTAAAATTATCCCACAAACTGGGAAGAAGTTAGTTATTCTTAAACATCTGAGAGGCAACTAGATATGTAAGTGACCTCCACTTCATCGTAGTTAATCAAATTTAGCCAGAGAGACTGCAAGTACTTCAGAAGATCCCACAGAAAAGATGGGCTCACATATGCTCTCCTACTAAAAATGTGAGAACTGAGTGACAATTTTTGCTCCCCCAGGAATCATAAGAGGGACTGGTTTGCAGCAGTTTCAGAGCATTATATGCCATTATCTCCAGAGAGTTTCTTTCAGTGTCCATTGATAAGTTTGCTGGTTTATATTCAGCCTCATTCAAAAAATTCTAGGCAGTGGCATTTCACCTGTTTCGCCCCCACCCCCGATTTTACTATGCTTTGTTATGTCAAGAGGTTTCCCCATATACCTAGTTTTCATGTCTTTCTAGTCTTTTGGGCCTGAATTACACTGCAGTATATTACACTTCTCCTCATAACCAATTTAGCAAATCAGTGAATATTCATTTTTCAATCACCTCACATATCTACTTTTCCAAATCGCTATTCAGCTTTCACTCTTGATACTAACTAAATCTAGTCTTCCCATTTAGCCATCTGACATCAAAACAATGCAGGTTTTCAGACAAAGCTATGCCAGATCTGCAGAAGAACAAAAAAAAAAAAAAAAAAAGAAAAAAGAAAAAAGAAAAAAGAAGTTTACCTGTCCCAAAACATGATTCCTTTCCCTAAGGTAATTAAACAGAAGGTGACGTGTTTAATCAGACAAAAATTATCCTGATTAATTTGTTTTCACCCTCCCTACTAGATCCCTTTCAGCACCAGCAGGTTCCTAAGCTTCGCCCTCCTGCTGAACATGTTATGAACATTTTTAGAGCTTTGTTCCCAAGGTAGGTCAGCTTACATTTGCTTGTGATCACCAGAAAACAAAGTGATACCAGCTTCTAAGCCCTCTAGGCCCATTTACATGCCCTCGACAAATTCACCGAGTGCTATACCTTGTCCCAGTTTAGTATCACCTACGAATTTCATTAAAGTTCATCTTCCCTCCTGATTCAGATTGTCACTACAGATAATTAAACAGGACTAATCCTAAAACCTCCCCACTAGAATAATTCACTCACCACCTACCCTTTAGTGCAATACACTAACGTTATTTTAAAAAATAAGTTGTTACAGGACCAATCTGTGTGGTACCTACACATTCACAATCCACAGTTACAGAGACACACTCATATTATTTTTTCACTCAGATTTTTTAGGTAGACAAATCCCCAAGAGATTAAAATTTTGCTCATCCATCTTATAACTTTTGCTCTCTTCAACATACAACTACAAGAAAAAACACACTAGTAGCAGCATCTTCCTAGTTTTAGTCTCCGAGTCTTTGCAGTTGAGGAGGATTCAAGGGGCTTAGGAAGCTACACTCTCACAGCAGTAAATAAGGAAAAAAGGTCACCAAGATAACAGAGACAAGGAGATAATCCACAGTGGTTGTGCTGTACTGGGAGACACAGACTGAAGAGTCTCCCCAGTTACTCTGAACAACAGGACCTAGCAATTAACAAGATTTAAGCGAGGGACAGGCGAAAATGGTGACTCTCCTCCATCTATTTTTTTTTTTCTCTACACACAAGAAGATGCCAGTGTTTCAAACAGCAACAGCCAGATGGGTTTCATCTTGCCTGGCATAATCTCCTTTTGTCTTCCTATCTGGTAGCATCTTTTCTCTGATTCAGGAGTAGACATAGGGCATGTTGAATAAAGTCATCTCTCTAAATATGAAGGGGAAAGCCACTCAGGAGGAATTGAAATTTGTGCACTGTCATTAGAAATGGCAACAAATATGGGAGAGTATTTCCTAACCATGAGCTTCACATCTGCAAAATAACAAAGTCACGTAATAGGTAGTCCAGCCAAATTTTAGAGCAGGTAGTCTAATCTACCTTTGTGATACATAATTTATTTCTGCATGGAAGTCTTACTGAAACTAGCCTGCTATTACATTAGGGAAACTTGTATAAAAGTCCACAGCTTTTTTGACTACTCCACTAAAATGCACTTGGCAGAAAAGTATGAAAGTAACAAAGGTCAAAATTAAAGCTTGAGGCTTGATTAGCACAACATCCTTAATACAAAAATTCTACTGTGATTGCAGAGAAACAGGTGTCAAATAGGAAACTAGAAGGTGAACTTCAATTCTAAGTACTTTCATTTGTTTCTGTCTATGCTTGAACGTTCTCAGAGATCAGAAGAAGACTTCTGAAAATTTACAAGACGAAAGAGAGAGGACGTCTGTGATAGTTAATCCACTGCACATTTACAGGACTACTAAATCATGTTTATTTTAACTGCTAGGTGAACATTGTTCATCATTATTCCTTACCAACAAGAACAAATCTCAGTTTGTCCAAGTGCTGATGAGGTCTGAAAGCTAATGACTACGGTTTGAGATTAGTTTTCATAACATATGGCAAGGAGCTGCCTGCCATGTGAAACAAAAGGATGTCTACCACTGAAATCCCCTTTCAGACACTGACAGCTACTGTCTCTGTTAGCTAAGCCTAGGTTTGCTGCTACAGTTCAATATTCAAAAGCTAATTAAACAACATATTTTCAGTCAGCGCGCTTCAGAATGCTTACAGCTTTTCAGTCCCCAGCTGACAAGCTTGTCTGCTAGCAGCCATAGCTTCTCAACCTTTGTTGGGTCAATTTTCCTTCCAGTCAAGTTTTTCCTTACCAACTTCTTGCCTCACCCTTTCAGCCCCTATGACTCTGCATTTTCCTCTGTTTAAATAAGCAACAGCAGATAAGGATGTCGCTCCCAGAAAGAGAAATGTTCACGTTTCCATCAAAGAAAAATACTAGACAGGAGAAGGAAAAGGCAAGATAGCAATAAGAACACAAAGAATGCACATACTTTTCACAACACACAGTTTAACTCTGCAAACAGTTCCTGTTCAGATACAAAGAGGCCTGCAGAATTACAGAGGGCATACCTAGGCAACAAGGATCAAATCTGCAACTGTATAGATCAGTTAATATGTTAGACAGCCTATTCCAATCATTGCACACACTCAACACAGAGGAGAGTGCATGCATATGTGAAGTCAAATTATCCAACAAGAGGAGCAAATGTTGACCTATGTGCAAGAGCAGTTTTCCACTACTGCTGCAAACCATCTGCAGCAGGCTGAAAGTGCAGATTTAGCGCTCACCTCACGCATCAGTGTCAACTTCCTTTTCTCCAAGGAATCACCAGCCAGTTGTTTTTGCTTCTTCCATTTTCTTTTCAGTGCTTTCTCTTGCAGTTCCAGATGGGCCAGTGCTTTGTTTTTTGATTTGTGTATTTCATGGCGACGCAGCTATGTAAACATGAAGGAAACCATTTCAAAATTGAGGGACAATCTAAAGCAAAATTTGCAGGGTAACGCTAACAAGCTCTTCTTGATTTTCTCATTCATGTACTGAATACTATTTATGTTAACTTCATGGTAGGACCAGTGACAGTGTCACAAACATCCAGAAGTGTAAAATGCCATCAGTACCATCCAAATTTAAAGCGGCTCCAAAGGTGAACGGGGCAAGTCTCACAGTTTCCATCTGCCCTACACCACTGACTCAGCAAGAGTTTCCTCAGCTGTAAAGGGAGGAAAAAAACAAACACTACCACCAATAATATGCATAAAAAGACATAATGAATTTTCCTGATTTAACAGTCTCTTCAGAGAGAGAGATTCAGTTTAAATACAAATTAAACAAAGTAAATGTGAGGTGCTTGCTAAAGTGTCTGGGAGCTATCAAGCCAACCATTTATAGAATGAAGTGTCTCTCTGCTATTGTGCCCATCTGTCTTGACTAACCTGTCAAAATTTATAAGCAACAATAGCTCACACTGCCTATTCCATCCTGATAAGAAGCACTACCAAGTAAAATGATATGGAGTTCACATATTTTGTAACGAACAGGTCGTTCAGTATAAAGAAATTATGGTAAATCGTTTAAAGAAAAATTGACTATCGTCAGAATTAGAGAGATTCCTAAAATAAAGCATGTCTTTCAGTCTTTCCAGCAGAGATGAGACCTGACTTCAACTAATCCACCGAGTTTTTATGTTTTTATGCTGGTATACAGTTTATTGAAGTAAAAACTATGGCTACAGCTTCCCAATGGAAGCAGAAAACTGAAAAACACCAACTGCCAGAGCTTAGGATGCATGATATCATTAACAAAGAACCAACAATAAAGAGCCAGTATCTTCAGAAGCTTAAAAAGGGAGATTAAACATTGGCAGAAAATATCCCCCATAAGTATGGTAAACACTTATGCTAGATCACCAGCTATATCTCCTTGCTACAGCAAAGGAGCAGTGATTGCTATTAAACTTACAATATCCTCAGGAGTTGCACGGTGGACTGTCAAATCATGGACGGTACTCTGCAAACAGGAGCCGGAGAACACATCAAAAGCCAGAACTGAGGACGAACTGGATTTTTTTCAAGTTTCTTTAAAAAAAACCCCTCTAAATTACAATATAATTAGCATAAAACTATAGAATGGTGCATTTTTATGGTACTATAAAGCATTCCACCCTCAGTGAGGCAGCCAGTCAGTAAAAATGATACCCCTATCAAGGCTGGGCGGGCTCTTCAGCCTGAGGAGCGGGCTGCCAGCTGGGAGGCCTCACCTCAAGCAGCACCAAGGAAGCGAGAGGGGTCATGCCCACGCCACGCACACTCAACTCCCCGTCACGGTATCCCTCCCCGCCCAAATCCACACACAAACCAGGTATCTCCAAACGCGAGCCCTCACAGAGGACGGTGACCTCTAGAGCCTTCCCCCCCCACCCTCACCTCAGCCGGCAGAGACTCCCCGGCCCTTCCCCAGCCGGTAAAAGGCCACACCGCGATCTGTGTGACCCTCCCACCCAGCAAAACCAACCCCGCCGCCGGGCCCGCCTTGCTGCCCGCAAACCGGAGGAGGAGCGGGAAAAACCGCCAAGGCCGAAGCAGGCTGGAGGACCCGCCTCAGCACCCGGGAAGGGGAAGCACTTACATCCCAATCCCGCTTAACCGTCGCCGCCTTTCTGGAGCCCTTCTTACCGGGGCCGCGGGGCCGCGGTCCCCTCAGCAGCGACATGGCCGGCCCCGCGGGGCGGCGGGAAGAAGGCGGAAGCTCGAGCGGGCCGCGCGCGCCTCCCCGCCCACCCGCCGTTGCCATGGAGACGGAGCCGTTCCCCCCCCCCCCCCCCCCCCCCCCCCCCCCCCCCTTCCCGCCCGAAGGGGAGTGAGGCGGTAACGGCTCTTCCCGCCTCGGCTTCCCCTCAGGGCACCCCAAATTACCGCCGCCGCCCTCCGCGGTGAAACATCCCCGCCTCGTTCACCCGCACCTCACGCCGGGTTCCCCCTTCAGGCGGGTAGGTTATCGCCGGTGCCTGCGGCTCCTTCTCTCTCTTGGGTTTCCTGTCAGGGTGCAGCCTCTGCCCCTGCCCACCTCCGGGTGGCACCTCAGGGGTGCAGAGAACAACAGCCAACCCCCCCCCCAAGAAGGGCAGTGCCTTGGCAGCTCCAGCCTTGTGTGGAGGGGGCTCTTTATACTTCACAGGGAAAATCCACACGAGCTGCCCCTAGCAATGTCACTCTACCATGTCTTCCACCTCTCACCTTAATTTTCCTACTCGCTCATTTCACTAATATCCGTCCTCGCTGCAAATACCCTCCCAAGCCATGTCTCAATGTCCCTCTGAGGAAGCTTTGCAAATTTCCCCATGCAATAATGTATTTCAGATGCTATTATGGGTGATTAAGAGCAGAATGTCATGCAAATTATTACATTAAGGCGACATCAAATCAAAGAGTGGCCCTTGACTGTGTTTTAACAAACAGATCTCATTAGCTGTGCCACTGAGGAAGGGTGTACTTCCCTACCCACTAGGAATTTCTAGCTTCCACAAAGTAACAGGCTGTTGTCAATCAAGTCATTTAGCTTACACAGGAGTGCAATATTTTTCTTATGGACTTGCCCCATGAGTATGCCGCTTCCCTGTCACACAGGCAGAGGCAAGATGTAAATTACTCTGAAGGGTTAGAGTTAATATTTTGTATTACAGTGTGAGCTTAATATTTTGTCAGTGGGAGCTGGAAAGTGAAGACATAGGGTTTATCAGCCTTTCATTCAAAACTCCTTCCTTCCTTAAAGAGAAAAATTCCCATTAACCAAGATTTCCTGGTGCTTAAGGTCCTCACAAATCTAATTCTGGCTTTACCAATATCACTGTAAAAAGATTCATGTGAAGGTGCAGATGGTAATGGTTAATGTGCTGACGGAAGGAATTGTGTTGCATGTGATACAAAAAGAAAAAGAAGATTGAAATTATGAGGGGAGGAAAAAAGTGACAGAGAAATACTATCAGCAATTGCCTCTGCTGAAGTGCTGCAAATGTGGCTAAGTCTTTTTTTTCATACTGGAGGTTGCATCTGAACTTGAGTTTCCATCTAGGCACTAAACATAGATACCATACGCAACCTGAAACTGAACATCTGATTTCAGCCTGTGGTAAAACAAATCCTTGATCCTAGGCACATGGGCAAGTTTTGAATCCAAAAGTATAAATCAAGAGTGCATCTGGAATTCTCTCCTAACATGGCTTTAAATTGTCTTGAAGAATACAGTCTACTGAAGAATAAAGAGATAAAGGCAAAATTAGATCAATACATCATCCACTGTGAAACCTCCTAAACCTCTCTACTGTTATTAATTACAATCAAATATAAATGTTAAATACCCAATACAAGCAAATATAATACAAGCCAGAGACACTTCTCATTCAACCAGCCTATTCTCAAACACTTCACCCCCCTACAAGAAAATGGGGGGCAGGTTCTTATCAGACACCTTAAAAGCCTGTCTACCTTGCAGTTCTTGTTGTTCTTCACACTGCGTTTACAGCAGAGTCTGAAAATGTTGCGTTATCTCTGCAGAAGCCAGCTGAGCATCTACAGCATCTATTAACTCGCAGTGGAGCTTACATAAGATGGAGACTACATATTCAAACAGCAGTGATTTAAACCATCAGGTTTCCAAACAATTTGGTTTGTTATACATTTATGCTCTTTCCCCTTCCAAGCTAGTATGATTTGGGGAATTCCTTTGTAATTAAGATCTTTCCTCTATCCTAGATGTTTTTGCAGCCCTGGTTACCAGGAGAAATGTCATTTCTTTACTGTGTTTTTTTCCCAATAGCAATGAGATTTTCTACTTCTGTGCTATAGCAAAAAAAAAAAAAAACCCCAAAAAACCCAAACCTAAAACCAAAACCAAAAAAAGCCCCAAAACCTTAGGGAGCAGCTGGCCTTCACTGGCCCCTGATGCCAGAGTACTGTGGCACATACAAGAATATCAGACCACTTCCACTGACCCAGACCCATGGTCTGTCTGGATCAGCATCTTGTCTCTTACAGGGACTAATTCTTTCTTCCAAAACACATGCTGCCATTCAAGAACCAGATCCAGGTGGAAGTGAAAAGGGGCCACCCATCTTTATCAAAGGGGCTGAGTGATGAGTTATAAATCAGCCAACCTCCATTTGTTATCTGGAAAGATAATGAAACAAGTTGTTCGGCAATCAGTGTGCAAGCAACTAAATAACAATAAAGTGATGAGAAACAGGCAGTGTGCATTTGTCCAGAACAAATCATGTCAAAGTAACCTAATTTATCTCCTTGCCAAGATAACGGACTTAGTAGGTGCTGAAAGGAATAGATGAAACATATTTTGACTTTGGTAGGGCTTTTGACATTGCCTTGAACACCACTCTCATAAAGGCAAATAAGTGTCAGCTTGTATTAACATGAGAGGGGGGATCAGAAAGCAATTCCCAAACTGTAGCTGTGGATATTTTCCTGTCAATAGGAAGTTATACCAAATTAAGAGATCTGATCTGTCTGCTAGGATTGATTACTTTAATTAGTGACTTGAATGGTGGAATTGACCTTTGTCTTCAAACTTCTGCAAATAACACCAAGTTGGGCAGTACCACGCTTCGGAGGCAAAGATTTGAACAGAGGTTTAACTTTGCTAAATCACAGAAATAGCCTCAAAACAGTGAGGGGAAATTCAATGAAGACAAGAACAAAGCATTACACTTTGAAAAGAAAACTTGAATTCTCAAATTCAAAACGAGATAAAAATGTGAAGTCTTTGGTAAGACACCAAAACGTACGTCCACTCAGGGAAAGTACTTTAAGAAATCCATAATTCTGCATTGGAAAGTGTGGATTATATGAAGACCCCCTTCTTCGTCATGAAGACAACACAACTAGGGAGGGACAACACACTGACACCACACTGATCTCCCGATTTGAAATACATACAGCACCAAATGGCACAAAAATTATGTGCAGCTGCCAGAGCTACCTTGGTTTGCAGAATACTGGCCTTGTGCCATCTGTCACATTGCTCTGAGCAACCTAGCATGGCCCTGTCGCATCCCAAGGCTGGAGCGACTCAGGTTCATGGATTTCCTTTGTCAGAATTAAGGTGAAACAACACCAGGGGAGTTTAAACAACAACCAACATTTATTCAACCAAGCTAACCTTGCCCAAGTACAAGTGAACTTATCAATGTGAACCTTGCATCATGTTATTAAGCCGCTGTTTGAAAGGAGAAGGGAGGTATAGAAAAAGAAACAGAAAACGGAACATGAAACTATGTCAGTAAACTGTACAACGTGTGCTAACCGTATATACCGTGCCTTACTTATTTGGGGATCAGTTCAGGGAAGACAATAAGGAGAGCCCTCCCTTGAGTTACAAGGTTCAGAGTGAACCCCCTTGCTTTCTAGACTCCTTCTCAAAGAGGAGCCCAGGGGTGGCTAGATCCACTCCTAGTCCCAGACTTGGCCAACAGTTTATGTCTAAAGG